>NC_064920.1:549003887-551681387 GCF_023897955.1 Schistocerca gregaria
CCCGTCGGATCACCGAAGTTAAGCTCTGTTGGGCTGGGCCAACACATGGATGTGTGACCATCCGGTCTGCCTAGCGCTGTCGGCACGCGGAGTGTTTGTGAGGCAAACTAACGAGAAACTTGATTGAGAAGCAGCGGCTCCGGGGTCGTAAACACGCATGTCGGGAGCGAGGTGTGCTGACCACATGCCATTCACATCCGCATCCAGGGTCGCCTGTGGGCTGAGGATGACACGGCGGCCGATCGGCACCGTTGGGACCTCATGGCCTGTTCAGGCGGAGTACGTTAATGGTACCATAGTATTCCAGCCACCAGCTTTACGTCGTTAAGCCATCTCTTTTGGGGCCTGTCAATGCCTCATGTGGACACTTGGTCTCCAGTGCACGATGTTACGGGTCTATCTGCTGTAATCTTATCGAGTTACGTGTCCGACCCGTTGCCACTTAAGTCTGAAATTCTAAACGTCTGTTAACTTTCTTCTCTTTCTAATGCCCTATGATCATATCCTATCCCTAAGCCCGCGTCCTGTAAGCGACAGAAGCGGCCGACAGATTCAGGCGATAAAACACAACCGCAGTTATAGATCAGGCAGTGTCCTACGTGAGCGAAATAGGTGTCCTTGCCTGTCTCCCGCTGCAACTGGCGACGTTTGAATTCAAACGTGTTTGAATTTTGTCGCTGCAGTACGCGCGACAGAAAGCGACAGCTACGTGTCTTCTCGACGGCAGCTATGACATACTTGACCGATTTTAAGAAAACTATTCGGTGAAAAAATTTGATTCTTCCGCATCTTGTAGCTTGATATCCTTAAACGATAAATGTCTGAACTTCTTTCGTTATTCGTCATAGTTACCTTGCTGCACGAAATTGAGTACATGGCTGCACGAAATTTAAGAGTTTGCAGAGGTAAAATCACATTGTGTAGACTTCCCGTATGGTTCATTTAAGGCCATACATTATTGCGTATGAAATGTAACCAATGTATCTAAATTGTATTTAAAGTTGAGATATTGGTTGTTATATCCGCGGACCGGTCGCTCGTGGCGCCGTAAATTCATCGTATCTCAAACGGTTCTAGATATCTAAACAATTTTTGGAAATGACCGCACGTAGAAGGGGCTATTTTGTCATATGAATGACAATCAATACGGTTTGGAAACGCGTGAGCAGACGAAAAAGACTGTGTTTTACACCATGAGGTTTCGTCCGAATTTTCATAGCCAACAAAGGGAGAGAAATAGGTAAACAGGATATCGAAGTGACCAGCGTGAGGTCTAATTTTTCATGAAAATATTTAATTGCTTGAAAGAAATCAAGATAATTAACGAAAATTTAATTAGTTGAAGAATTGAAATATTTCACGAAAAGCTGCTGCCAAGCTACGAAAATGAAGTGTCAAAAATTTCATCTGTTAAAGGCCTAGCTGCTTTGCATATAAAGAAATCATTTGTGTTTTTAAATGTCAAACAGGCTTCCTTCGAATCAAGTACGTTAGGAAGACCAACGAGGAGTCAGTAAGATCATGCTTTCTGAATAAAACTTGAAAATAAAAATAAAATATTTTACGAAATTTGTATAAAAGAAATATCAGAGAAACATTCTATGTGCCTTTAAATGATGCTCGCAAACAAGAGGTGCACCAAACGTTTTCCTAATATTTTTTTTAATTTCATACTTTTAGACAAATCATTAAACCAAACGTTAGACTTTCTTTTCAAAAATTTTGTATGCTTTACTTTTACAGACTATTTCGATTAATTGAAACGCTTGGCCATAACACTGACTGCTGATGAATTATGTTTACAACTTCAAATATCTGTGAAAGTTGATAGTTAATTGCAATTTATTGGGAATGTAACGTGTGTGATAAACTGAGATAGGTGTGTGTAAACTTACAGATAGTTCTTTGCCAAGAACTTAAAAATGAACTTAGCGATGCAGTGCAAACAGTATACATAAAAATTAGTATACAGAATTGTAACAGAGTTAGCTAAAATATAAGAACCCGGAATCGAATCCAGGATCTTTCCGATGCTCGTTAAAACGCTAACTCTACACCAACTCTACATATCTGCAGTCGTTATTAATCTGTGTAATTTATCTGTATATTTAGGGTAGTCATTCCTCCGCTTTTATTGGCTGTTAAGTTCTTGCTCATAGGGAAAAAAGTATTTAATTTATTGATGATAGTCGAATGCTCCTCCGCTCATTCACGTATATTCGAAGAATTTGTCTGATCTTCGTAATTGATATTTATGAAATTCTCCTTGGAAATTCCTCCCTTTATAAATTTCATGCACATCATTCTTTTTCGCTTTATTTTCTTAAGTGAATCGAATTTTGCAGCGTTACTCTCGAGCTAAAGTATTCTAGTTTAGGGGCGCTATTTTATAGAAACAGTTGATTGGCTGTAAGCAGCCATCTTGTAGCGCGACATGGTCGCTCGCACGCAGGACACCAGAGCTTATCGCCCGATGGATGTATCTCTGTTGTCGTGTATCCAGAAGTCGGTCGCTCACGTAGGACAAGGCTGGCTCCTGGCATCTGTCGCGCCATGGTTTGTTGCGAGCGCTTTAGTTGACACACTTGCCTTAGTCAGTTAACATTCTGTAGGTTGTAGTTGGTAGTATGCAGAGATAGACCTTGGCCTGCAGGTTATTTTTGACACCCTTGTTGGTCCCCATAAATTTTGGATACTGGAATGCTGCCCAGCTCAGTCCTATTTCAATAGACAATTTTTTTGTTGTTTTGCACTAGTTTAGTTTTGTGGCTAAGGTAGATATATTCATAAACTACTTCTATAGATCGGTTTCCGCTTGTAAGTGGTTGGGCTTCGAATTTTTGTTTTATTGGCGTTCATTTCCAGTCTTTGCAGAGCCAAGTTTTAGTTTTTGGATCAAAATCTTTAGTTCTTTCAGATCTTCACTTACGATCCTCATCATGATAGCCGAACAGCGGAGATTTCGTGCGAACCATTTATTTTTATTGCACTGATATTCCAGTTAGTGATTTGAATATTCTTTCCTGTGCAAGGGTGAATAGTTTTGGAGAGATGTCACCTTGGCAAACACCCTTGCCGTTTAGGATCTTACTGATACTGTCTTAGTCCACTCTAACTTTCGCCTATTGATAGACTTATTTCAGGAGCTTTATATGCATCGATTTTATCCTGGCATTCTCAAGAGCCTTCATGATTGCCCAAATCATCTTGGAGTCGAAAGCTTTTAGATTACTCATAAAGGCCAGGTAAATCCTGAGTTGTATTCAGTTCTTACTTAGAGGAAGGCGAATAGCCCGGATGTGATACATAGTTCTGATCAGCAGGTTGATATAAATCCAGCTCTTTTGTGAGGTTGTTTATTATAATTTTAGTCAGGATTTTGTAAAGATGTGAGAAGACTAACCGGAGTAGAGTTCTCAAACTTTCTTGTCGCTTCCCGGTATTACCCGTAAATAATTATCACATCTGACATGTTCAAAGATGTTTAGTACTATTCTGGTAATATACTAGCGGGTTCCTTTGCTGTGCTACAGGTATTACCTTAACTTGCAGACAGCTGCCGCTGATTCACCAAGTGGAAATTTTGCCAAGGTTTTCTTGAATTACCTTCAGATTTTTTCCTCTTCGCCAGTTTCCGATGTACAAGCCTGTTAGCTCGCACTCTTCACTGAATTTACAGTGACAGGGCTCTTATTGCACACAAAGCAGCTCATGACCGATAAACAATAAAACTCAGAGGAGAAACAAACCACTATGTTGAAAAATTAGCTCATACGAATATAACCTGTCCCTCTGATATTAAGAAAATTATATATTTTTCACAAATAGTCTCATCTGGATTTGATGGTGTTCCCAACAGAGTATCAAAGACTTGGTCCCATATAATAGCATTATCTTTCTTAAATTTGTAATGCATAACTGAGGGTATTTTTTGTAGGAAGATTGAAGTATGAAGTATGCTGTTGTTAAACTCCTGTAAGAAAGGTAATAAGGGAAATGTCAAATGATCACTACTTATGCCTTTCACTACTGCTACTATTTTCCAAAATTTTTGAGCAGGTGATGTAGTCTAGAATAGCATCCTACCTGAGCAACAATAATATCCTCAGTAAACCACAATTTGGATTGGAGGAAAATTACATAACTGCCGTTTACAGATTAACTCGCAAACTTTCACAAGCGTAAAATAAGTGGTTACGAAGTTCTGTGACCCGTCAGAGGCATTTCACTGCGTGAACTGCAATATTCTACCAGATAAAATGTTTTGTCGACGTGATGGAATAATTAACCAATGGACAAACCTAACCAAAAGAATGCAAAAAGTTATATTTAGTAATTCAATCAGTCAAGCACGGCAGATTCTTATGACTGTGGAGAAGTCATTTCTGGGGTCGACAAGGTCAATCTCAGGTCCAGTATTTTTTGTAGACGTAAATATCGCCTGACTAATAAAAAAGCATACCTTACTTTTTGTGGATCGCAAGAGTATAGTAATCAATCCAAACGTAAATATAACAAAAGGAATGGCAAATAATGTTCTTAAGTGTTGACTGGTTTTCTGCAAATGTTTCATAAAACAAAGTTTCGAGTTCTACATGCATAAAGGTAGCTACTACACCGACGGCATGTTTTAACACGTGGAAAGGGAATAATGAAGATGAAAGCTTCAAAAATATTTGGTGTCCATATAGATGAGAATTTAAACTGAAAAAAGCTTATCTAGTCTCATTTGCACTCCGCACCATTATAATTCTTGGTGAGACAAATCACGAAGTACATTCGCCTGTTTACTTTGTCATATGGGATAGTTCTGGGTAAGAAAGATAGTGTCCATTGCTCAAAAACGTGCTGTACGAATGTGTGGTGGTCACACACAATGAACTTGGAGGAATATTTTTAAAGAGTTCAGGCATTTTGAATAATGCTTCACAGCATATTTTCTCCCTCCTGAAGCTTGTTGTCAATAATCCAATGAAGTAGTCCAACAGAACAACAAAGGACATTCACTATTCCACGTTAAGGTTTGTCTTTAGCAGAAGAAGAGTAAGCAATGATGCCATCAGTTTTTGAGCGCTTATTGAATGATAAGTCACACAAAGATAAATTTGAAAAGAAACTGAAAGTTTCTTCTTGACAAGACCTTCTGTTCCATAGTAATCAGAATATGTAGTAGTTATGTAATACACATCGGCGTTTTAGAAAATTATCGGCATGTAGCTGTATAACCAACGTATGTGTACTGTGAGTGTAAAATGGCTCGTTCCACAACGTAAATATTGATGGTAAAAATGAATCAGTAACGGTAAAAACATTAGTCCAAAAAAGTAAATTTTTCAGAAGCAGCAAAAACTGTATAAGGCTAAATAATGGACAGTTGGATAAATCTATTGATATTGACTGTGTGCATGTTAAGTAATCTTCAACAATAAAACAAAATACTTTAAATGTAATAACTTTGCATGAACGACTTTTTTAATTTTATGGACTTATGTTGTTATTGCAGGATGAACCTTTTGGACTGACATTTTAACATCCACATTTGTTTGTTATCAAAAACTAATTTATTGTATAAATTTAATATGCAATATTACTTGTACATTGTCTAATATTGTTTTACCGAGAAACTGGAAAATATTGTTAATGTATGCACACACTGTATGGAAAGACTAAAGATATGACGATGTAAATCGTGACATTACGAATTAAATTTCTTATTTCACCTAACACGACAATGAAGGATTAACACTACACTATACGGGTTATTTTACACCAAAAATTTATGAATCATCTTCAGTAGTGTCCACAGAAGGCCACTCAGTCAATTCGAGATAAAAGGCTTTGTGCTCATCAGGGATACATTGCATTAATTGCCCACATCTTTGTTTTGTATTATTGATTGCAACTTTATTATATGCAATATCTGCAGGCAACTTTGGTTTTGCCTGTAATGAATGTTGCAATGAAAAGCGGTGTTTTAAGAGACCATCAATATGATAGTAACAGTCAACTTTACCTGGAAACATTTCAGTTTGATGGAAGCTCCTAAATGAGGACACTGTGAATTTCACTTTACTGCTTTTGTCCACATTCGTCCCATAACTGTCGTCAAACAGGATCGCTTATAAAATTTGGGCCACCAGTTTTTTGTCAACCAAAATCACTCCGTGGTAACAAGCTTCACATTAATATTTTGTTTTTTGAACGATGTCACCATACATTGATCATACTCATACAAAGAATATATTGTCTTTTCTTCTCATAACCCGCTGTATGGAAGGAAATTTACGGTCACATGGTAAATGCACAGGGAAATGCTGGAATACATATTTGAATCTGCTGGAACTTACAACGCAGTTCATTACCCTAACCACAGAGTTATACTTATTTTGCGCAGGGCGCCCATCCGAGAACAGGTGTAATTCAGTAACACTATCTGGTCTCTCTCTCTCTGTGTTGATGTAATCAACCAAAAACGAACATACTTCGTTAAGTCCTTCGTGGGCAGTTCCTTCGTGGTACAGATATACCTTGAATTTGTTGCTCTTTAGGTCTGTAACACAGAATGTATTAACGTTAATTTGCCGTAAATAAAAAGTTGCCTGTTCTAAGAGCTTGGGCAACTGCAGATTTTGCATATAATCGAAACACAGTGCTACCACATGCTCATTTTCTGCACACTTCTCCTTAACAGCATCCATCTTTAAATAGAATTTTTTGCTTGTTTTATGTACCATGAGTTCCGCTACAGTCATACTTTTTGCAGTATCGTTCAATGATGGAATCTTAATCTTCACTGAAAGTGACTCACAACAGCAAGTATCGATTTGCGGCGGCCGCCTAAAGCGTAAGTTAAAACGCTCATTGAAAACCCTTAAATTCCATATGACACTCTGGTATGACGATATAACTTCATGAACGGTTGATACATACTTTTTACAGATAATTCAGGATTTAAGTCATACATTTCTTTGCATGAATAATGTGAGATTTTCGTTGGAATGTTTAATATGCTACTCAATTATCGATAGGACTTCCTGTGGTGTTGCATTGGTTGAAGCAGTACATGGGCGAACATCATTTTTCACACAGTTACAAATTCGTAGCACACCTTCATTTGTAATGCCAAAAAGGCTACAAAATGCCTTTTTGCACACTTCGACCCGCCCAGCATCTCCAGTTACCACGTGATATCGATAATTCAGTGCTCTTGGCTTAGGCTGGCCCTCACTTCTCCGGGTTAGGCTGGCCATCACTACTCCGGGGTCTTCTGCGTACCACGTCTTCTTTTTCGATCAGTCCTGCAAGGTAACCATCTTGTGTGTTCTTACCCTCAAAATCGTAAAGTTTTGTGAATATATCTATCTGTTCATGTTCAGAGATCCTTTTGAAACAGTTTCTTACATCTATAACATATTAACACACGAATGCCATGTCAGGAGATGTAAGAGTTGCAAAAAAATTATTTACGTAAAATCAGTTACTTTTTATGGATAGAGTAAATTATCCATATGATATTTACGTACCATAAAACTTAGAACAGATGGGAACCTCTAAGAAGTAAAAATTACAGACAAGAGATTAACTCACATAGCCTTTGAACTTACCCACAGTCAGGTCCTATTTTTACAGCATTAGTTTCTCTTCCACTGTGATTCACGTAAGCATTTCCCTTCGTTCTGGGAGCGTTTATGACATTTCTTTTATAGAGTTCCGGTTGCGGTCCTCTCTGTGCATGGATAATCCAAGCAAACGTTTTCTATAAACAAAACTAAACGACAATGTATACGCAGCTGCTACAACAATGCACCCAGGTAACAAGATCACAGGCGTCAGATGGGCTGCCATCTGGAATGCATTCTATTCACTACATTAAACAAGATCAGAGTATGTTCGTTTGGTGCTGCCATCTGCCATTTCTTGCAATAATAACATAAGCCCTGGACTCATTTTGTTACTGCAAAGAACACGAAAAACTATATGCCTGTAAAAGCATTAATATGTGTAGGACAAGTGTGATTTTTTAATAGATGCTGCATCTAATTATCCTGAAAGCTTCTCATCATATATCTAATTTTCGCTAAAAAGTTGATGTTGTTTTTTAAAATTACCGATTCATTTAATGACCCACGAAACAAGTAATGAAACCCTGGTGTACATTACAAGGGATAACTCTGAAACACTATGTCGTTTCATGGTTGTCCATGCCTCAGTATTATCCACCAGATAACTCTAGGAACAGTCAAGTCGCCAGAGATCAAAGCACAAAATGTCGCGGCAAGCGATCAATGAAGGTCGGCACGCGAGCCGGCGCGCTGTACCGAAACGGGTAAATGGGTTAAAGTGAAACGCCTGCGGCTGTGGCGGACTGACATTGCCGCGGTGTCGCAAGGCGGTGTTGCGAGGCCAGGCCGTCACATGGGCGGACGAGCCCGCTGACTGGCTTTCACTCTCACTGGGCGCCGCCTCGTGTGTGTGTGTGTGTGTGTGTGTGTGTGTGTGTGTGTGTGTGTGCGCGCCAGATATCCCCTTTTTTCCCAGAGTGTGAAGGTTTTTAGGAACCTTAGTGCAGAAGCAGGACTCGAAATGACTTCGGTGGTGCATTGTTGTATTTGCCCATTCATTGGCCCGGGGATCCATCGGACTATTAACAACGCTAGTATGATTGCCAGACTTATTTTGCGGCCGCAGCGCCGAAAATGTTTTCTCGCCTCTTGTACGCGCATAGTAATTTCTGCAGATAGTTGGTGTTGTGCGGGTATTCAAAGTGACGTTGGGCGGCGAGAAAATCCAGTGTGCACGCATAACCCAACTACTACTATTATTATTTATTACCAGCATAAAGTTAGAACATTCACTGACATGTTGTACAAGTGTGTCAATTTTATTCGTAATGTAGGCGTATACTTTGACTGAAAAATTTACATCCTTACTTTGTCCCAATTTTTAGGGCTTTGGCCCACTGAGTTTAACCACAGTTATTAACTCCAAATTTTCTGCAAAGTGGGTGTGGCGACACTAGCAGCTGGTTGCAACTAACCTGTAAGATGTTAATAACTGCAGGCACAAACTAAGTTTGCCATACGAAGACAGAAACTGTGTATTAATATTATAATCTACAGATTTTGTGTGTTTGCATACAAAATAAAATGCAGAAATGCCTAAGATAGATAAATGCTTTGTGTATGGAGGGCAATTGACCCTCAACTGTAATGTATTGCTCCAAAGTACATACAACCAAACAACTTGAGTGGTATAAATGTAATAAATTATACACAAACCTTTCTTGTTAATCATTCAATATATTAGTGAAAACCATATCAAAATCCCTACATTAGTTTCCTGAGATTAGCAGTTGCAGACAGAATAAGAGTTGGAAGACAAAAAAACATCACACACATGTATACATAGTTGTGAAATCAACATCTAAGATGTTGGTTATACAAAAGCTTGGTCTTTAAACACCTGAAGTAGATTAAAAAGTGACAGAAAAATCAGCAAGTTTAATTGATGTACTAAGTTTACGTAGCAAATAAACATTAATGTTGTTGACAATAGGCTGCCCATGACACTCCGTGTGCCCTTCATTGTGGGCATTCAGTAAAAATTTTTGGCACTGTAGATATTTAGTGGCTTGATTATTCTTGATGAATGTAGCAGAAAATCATATGAATAGTGATGTGAAATCTTTTTGTTTGATTTTCTTCCTGTGGAGTGTGGGCCTTAACAATGCAAAGAAAAATTAAAGAACATTTGAGCATTCACTGATAAATATTTGACAACCAAATGTTGTATGTTCATGTTTTTGGTGTCATATCAGATGTACATTGAAAGTCAACCTGTCATTTTAGTGCATCTAATCATAAACAAATTTAACTGCAATAAATCTTTCACTCCACAGTGAAGTATATTCTGTTATAAAGCTGTGAGGAATAAAACCTATACAAAATAAAGACATGGGCACAGATGTTGTCCTTTTATTAGTAAGACCTTTCCAGATTGATTGAGGTGTGACCCACATCTGGGTTAAAGCTAGCAGCAAGTTTGACTGCTGCAGAATTGAAACTTCAGTGTGGAAAAACCACACAGACTGTGGTTAAGCCATTGTCTGTGCTATACTTTCTGCTAGAACTGCTAACTCAGGAGAGTATACAAGAGACCCTCTGTGGATTAGGGTGAATAAAGTGTACAGGAAATTAAAACAGCAAGATTGAGTTAGTTACATGTAGGTAGCTTGGCCATTGCCTCATAAAGGTAGAGGTCTAGCCAGATTCCAATCTTGGTCCCATATAAAGTTTCATCTGGAAACTTGAAGCATAAACAATTCTGCTGTAACATTATTTTCGACTGTTTCTTTTATAATAAATTGTAAGGTTATATTAAGAACAAATATTCAAAGACTTACCAATCGGGAAAGTGCCAGTAGACAGGCACAATCACACACACACACACACACACACACACACACACACACACACACTCTTTGCCTTTATATATTGTGCCTGTCTACCGGCGCTTTCCTGCTTGGTAAGTCTTGGAAACTTTGTTTTTAATATATTTTTCCCATGTGGAAGTTTCTATTTTATTTACATCATTAAATTTAGGCCTACAGATCACTAATTAGCTATAAATACAATTATTTGCATGTTGACAAAACAGGAAATTTCAGGTTACTTACACATAACATCCTATTTTCAGGACAATGCAAGAGCACGAAGACAAGGTGCTATAATAGAATCCATGCACCATCATGGCAAGGGAGTGTACTCTGGCACATTTTCTGGTGAGTAATGCAGTCACAGTGATGCACATTTCTGTGGCTATAATATTTTTCAAGTAGAAGCTTATGCACATCAGAGCTGTTAGTGTTGCATTTAATTTTTTTTTTTCCATCTCGGGGAGGGAGGGACGGAGAAAAACTGTTAATAAAATGATGCAAAAACTAAGAACGAAATATATGCAGCACATTCATGTGGAAAGTCTCACACAGGGGTATTTCGAATAATGGCATTTTTTCTACATCTCTGGATTAGCTATTAATCGTGGCAAAAAAGCACTTATTGAAATTGCAGTTTATGCCTGCAATATCACTGTTTTATTGTCGTGGTCACTTTTAATGGTACGTATAATTCCTGCAATTAAATTTGCCTTTTTTGTTAAGTTTGTTGGGAAGTTGTTTTTCTGATAGTTTCTGTTCTCATTCCTGTTACTCCTAGAAATTTAGGTTGTGTTATTTATCTCTGCTGTACATTAAGCACATTGATTCTTATAGCTTTCAGAATCAAAGGAATTGTTTCTTGCAATGAATTGTAAATTCCTGGTGTAGACCTTTAGCTGCATTCATGTGAATTCACCATCACACTTGGTAAATGTTCAGATTCTTCGGTATTGTATATGATGATTAAGTATGTAGGGTCGCTGGTTTAAGATATGCCAGGCATGATAGGCGCATCCTTCATTTTATAAGCAATCCAAAGTGCAGTTCAATATAAATTTTACAATGTTGAAATGTAAAAGTCTTAATTTAGATGAATAATGTAATGTTTCCTTTCAAAATTTTGAGCATTCTCAGATGTGAAGGGTGAACTGCAAAGCAGATATTAATATTAGACAGTAGCTCCAATCTCTCTTGTTCTGCACTTGACAGTGCCATATAGATACAAAATATGAATGTGCTGAATCATTTGGACACAGACAACACTAAATTGTCTTGATAGTGGGCTTCACTATACTGAGACTGCTTCTTTACCTGAGAGTTTTGTTTGCAATGAAATGAAATATTATTGTATTAAAATTTTAAGTATAGAAAAACATTTATTTCATGAGTTTCTGTGAGGTCACTCATCATTGGAGTAAGTTGCCCATTGGAGATAATTTAAGTCTTGAACTCCATCACTTTGTCTAAGAAACAAGTTGATAAATGCTTTAGTACATTTATGTACTTCCATTAAGCTCTTGTAATCTTCTCGTAATTTCATATTCATACGTCAGTTATATAAGAACTGAGGATGACAAGACATAAATAAATTTGTACAACAGTGTTGCTGTTTGAGTAGACTAAATTTATAGTGTGGTGTTTTGAGAGACACTGAATTACTTGTCCTAAACCTTGTCATCTAATAACAATCCATTTGCCTTAAGCTCAGATGACTTCAAATTTTCTTTATTGCTGTTTTCAATAACAGGTCTGGCACTTTTTGCCCTTATATTTTTGTATCATTATAAACAAAATAGTAAAAAGTTTGACAGCTCTATTTTTGTATTTTGTTTTGTGGGGAGAAGCTGTTAAAACTTCCTAAGTTTCTTTCCAAAAATAACTTCCCCCATTGAAATATGTCCCACACGATTTAAAATTGTCTAGCTAGTACAGTGCATTAAAAAGTGAAGCCCCACTGAAGACATGGTTCGATGTCAATGTATAATTGAACATGTACACACCATCGATTATAGAGCTGTGGTTATAGGATAGCAGCCACCAGGGTGCTCTCGTATTTAGTGTTACTGGGCCTGGAGTTTGTACTGAGTCAGAAGTAGAGTGGTCGCTGAATCACATGAGTAAACATTCTGTGTCTGACAGTTAAACACCTGACCCAGGTTTGAAAGGGACCTAATTGTCAGGTTTTCATATAGTTGTCAGGTCGAATTTTGCAATATCCAGATACGTGGGGGCATTTGGATGTGACAGTGGTCCATTTGTGGACTGTGTGGAAATGTGACAGCACATATGCTCGTCAAGGTTCCACTCACCCACATCTGACAAACAAAAGGTAGAATCGCAATATTGTGCTGCAACCACATCGTAGCCCCTTCACATCCATCTCTGCCATCTGAGAACAAGTAATTGACTCACAGCAGTGTCATCCTGCACAATTGTTGCCGACAATCAGCATCTAGAGTAGGTCATTACCATCCAGTGTGTAGACTGGTGTTATATCACAACACTAACGGCTGCCATGGCAGGGAAGCATGGACTATTGAATGGTGGCGTGTGCACGGGCAGTTGAGTTGTGGTTCAGTACTACCTCAGATGAAAATCATTAGTGAGTATGGATGTGACCTGGGAAAAGGTCTGGAGAGGCAAAATGATGTTAATCTTAGTGTGATGGTGTGGGGAGCAATGGGGTGTAAGACTTCAGTTCACATCTGGTAGCGATTAAGAGAACCCTGACATCAGACATCCTGTCTCCTTGTATTATGTACCACGCAACAGTATTGATTGCATTTTTCAGCAGGAGAATACACAACACATGGCATGTGGGTCTGTTAACTGTATCCGTGATGTTGAGGAATCTACAACTAGCAAGATCCCTAGATCTTTCTGTGGTAGAACATGTGGAGCCAAATCTGATGTAAACCCCATCCCAGTGCCACTACACAGTGAATTAGCCTCGGGAGGGGATTAAATGACTTGGACATCCATCCCAACCGAATCATTGTGTGCGCCCGAATTAGAGGATGAAACTTTGTAATAAAAAGGCAGCTTGTACTGCCAAGTTCTTTGAAAATGTGACTTGCTACTGCAATGATTGAAACAGCTGCATACTTTCTTGATGCATGAATTTTTTCTTCCTCTTCCCTTCTGAGTGTTTAACAACTGTTCTCCCAGAGTGCAAATCTTGGCAGAGGTTTCATGTCGTCTTAATTATATCAACATTTAAGGTGTTTTGAAATTATGCATATCGAGCAAGATCTTTGAAGTTAGTATAGTGAAAGTTGAAATTATTTATAAGAATGTACCACCCTGTTTTTTACAAGATGTTTGTGTATCTTGTATTTATCTGGATTGTAAGTACAAAAAAAATTTATGGAATGTCATTTCAGGTACCCTGAATCCAGCACTTCAAGATAGATTTGGACGGCCGAAACGTGACATCAGCACTATAATTCACATTTTAAATGACCTGCTGTGTGCAACCCCCCAGTACCGCCGACACGCAAGTCGTACACAGCAGCAGCAGCAGCCACAACAACAGCAACAGCAACAGCAACACCACCATCACCACCACCACCAGCAGCAGCAACACCACCATCAACAGCACCAGCAGCATGCTCCAGGATCACATGCCAGTACCTCAGCAGCTGTTGCATCTTCTTCAGCTGTGGCTGCAGGAGCAGCAGCAGGAGCAGGAGCTTCTGCAGTGCCTGGAAAGCTAATAACAGCAGCCAACAAGGTTCCACATGTAGCAGCTATCCAGTCTTTATCAGGTATATAAAAAACATGGGCATAACTTTTCAGTTATTGTATGCTATGGAATGACTAAAGGTATATTAATGTTATTGCAGCATTTGTCACGCATGGAATATGTGCTAGAGCAAAGTTACAGCTGTATAGACAGGACAAAATAGTCATTATTTTCAATGGGAATTTTCTTAATACATAGGCTTAACTGAATACCATTGTGCTGGCCTCACACTTGTAACTTTAAATGCAGAGTATCAGTGTGTCTTTCATCTGTAGTTCTAACATATAACTGCACTGCATATTCATGGTTTTGTGCTTGTGGTAGTCTGCTCTGCATAAATACAATTTTAATACTGGAGCAACAGTAATTGTCCATTTAAAATAAGTTTGTGAAGAAAGTGTAATAATTATGGAAATACATTTAGCTAGTTACTGTGACTTTCATTTCCGTCATGCATAAAAAGTGAGATAGGTTATCTGTTTGAAGGGTGAAGTAGATGGAATTCAGCAAAAGGCAATTCGAAAAGTGACTAAAATTTGGTGTTTACAGAACCAATAACAATACTTTTGCTCTAGTGCGTGTGCGTGCGCGTGCCATGGTGACTGACTGCTGCTTATTCCTTTTATCACAGAAAACGTAGGTACCTTAGTCAACTGGATTTGCAATTGCAATGGTCAAATAAAAACATTTTTCACCCTTGAAAGATCACCAGTGATCTTTCTTTTTGAGCTAGAACTGAGTCATAGAGAATGCTCAGAAAAATAAGGTTAAATTATTTCATCAGAATATTAGAGAACTAACAAGGTAGAAGAGCTTCTTGTCTGTTTAGAAAATTTGGGAGCTGTGGAAAGACACACATAGGATGTGTGTCTGGGCATCACATAACAGGATGAGAAAAGTACAGAAGATTGCACTTTAGCATATTACTCACGAGGAACTAAAAGGGAATAACAGTTGTTACATGTCTTAAGATGGAACAAAATTCAAAAAGATTGAGATAAATAGTTTGTAGTGATCAGCACATAGAAGAATGTGCTTGTGATTAATATAAAAAAAAATTGTTCCTCTAATCATAACAATATACAGTCCCCATTGAGAAATAATGAACTGTTAATAGGAATTTAAGATTCCTTACTATGCTAGCTGTCAGACAGCAGAAGGCAGTTAATACCTGGTGATTATGTCAACGTACATTTTCCAAATGATTCTGATAAGAAATATGATGTAGAAACTGTGGATCCTAAGATTTGGTCTCAACAAATAGCTTTTTGCCACAGGTAGATAAAGAAGGTAGCCCTTAACCGATAATGTTTCCTGTGATGAAGCTCAAAGCAAGGACAAAACTATATGTCGAGTAACAAATTGTATGTCTCGGCTTGTCGTACAGTTACGTAGTATAAACAAGATAATACTTTATAGAATTAACACCTCTTGAAAAATTAATTGGATTAATTGAATCTGGAACAAATGTTTTTAAAAAGTCTTTATGAGAGATGACATGGGATGAGATTTATAATTAACCAAATACTAACATAAATTTTAATTTATTCCAAGGTAAACTTCCATCATTAGGTGAAAATAACTTTCCACATCAGCTAATCCGAAAGGGCATTAAACAGCCATGTAGAAAAACAGCCAATGCATGGATAACTGGAGAGATGAAAATACCTTGTGAAAAGAAAAGGAATTTGCATGTGTTCACAAGAACAAATGAAGATCCTGTAATACTAGCCCACTGCAAAACCAGCCTAAATTACAAAAAATAAAGGACCATGTACATTGCCAAAAAATCAGTAATTCTAACTAGTTAAAGCTATATGCAATGTAGTGAAGTGATAGGACAACTGACCAAAGAATATAACACATATATTTACTTGAATGGAAGGGCTACAAATGAGGATTTGCGAGTAGGGACTGAGATTAAAAGTTATAGTACAAAATAAAGGGACAAAAAGTTAAAGCAAAATCACAGCAGTATATTAAAAAAGCAACTCCTGTAAAATTCAATCCCATGAATGTATCACTAACTTCTCCCTCTGAAATTATGGAAATTATATATTCTCTCAAAGATAAAAGCTCACATGGTTTTGACAGTGTTTCCTACAGAGTACTAAAAAATCTTTTCCATATGATAAGCACTGTCTTATCTGAAGTATGTAATGAATCACTTACTCCCCAAATTTTTCTAGAGATTGAAGGATGTCATTGTTAAACCCGCCTGTAAGCAAGGTGATAGAAAATATCTCGTTATGATGTATTTCACTACTGACATAATTTTTCCAAACTTTTTGAGAAGTTGATGTATTCTAGTGCTGCTCCCAAGTAAAAATATCCTCAGTATTCACAGTTTGGATTTCAGAAGAGTTTTTCTAATGACAATGCTATTTACACTTATTTGAGAAATTTCACAAGGATTGCATAACAAAAAAGCAACAGTATTGGCTACGACTTACCTATGGCATTGGATAGTATGAACCATACTATCCTGTTAGATAAACTGAGGTTTATGATATTGATGGTACAGTCAACCAATGGAAAATTTCATACCTAACCAGAAGCATGCAGAAAGTTGTATTTAATCATTCAAAAAGTGTAATGAAGAGAGATTTGTCTAAGCAGAAATTGGCCCCCCCTCCCCAAAGAGTCAATATTACATAGGCCAATATTATTTTTTTTTTCCATCCAATGTACAAGAAGCAGAATTAATTCTTTTTGCAATGTCACTAGTATTGTAATCGATCAAAGCATACATACAACAGAGAAAAGGTAAATAATGTTAACAGGACCATACACTGGTGTTCTGTGAATGGTCTCCCTAAATTGTAGATACAAATTTGCTTGTTCCCATCTAAAGGTAGAGGTATGACAACAAAGAAAAGTGTAAAACGTGGTGAGGAAATAAATAAATGTGGAAACTTAAAAATTCTTAGCTACTGATAAGACTTAAAATTGGAGAAAGGACATTCCAGAAGTCCTAAACAAACTCACTTCAGCCACATTTGGTCTTAAAATTGTTACAAATGTTGGAGGCACAAATCAGTAAATTAACATTTAGGATATTACCATTCAATGTCATATGGAATTGTGTTCTGGGATAACTCAATTTTAAGAAAGACAGTCCTCATTGCCTATAAATATGCTGTAAGAATATTATGGGACAATCACCTATGATCATCCGCAGACATCTGTTTGAGTTGGGCATTTTGACTACTGCTTCTCGATATATTTATTGCCACTAGTTTCAGGAGCCACGAAGTCACTTCAATCTGCATTTCAGCATTGTTGTGGGAAAATTTTCTTGCCAGGAAAAGCTTCATTATAGGGAAGAAATGAGAGCCTTGGGGGAAGGAATTGCTGTAGGATGGATGGTCAAAGATTTCCAATTAAAACTGATCACACATTTCATGTGGCATTGGTTGTATAGTCCTGCATTATCATGCCCAAGTGTAATGTGTTTTGTCAACATACCACATATCTTGCCTCGCTTTATACCTAGTGACAACATGGTCTAGAAATCTGCCATCTTCCTCTGTATGCTGCTGCAGGAATGTAAATGCTGTAGCCAGATGTCTGGTTGTATGTTCATTTGTCAGTTGCCTTGACACCTATCCTGCACACGCTTCATGAAAAGCGAGCCACCAGGAGATAGTTTTGTTGCAACATCTTGAGACATCTGGGGTAACTGACGAGAGTTCTGAAATTATTAAGCAGTGGATCTGTAAAAATGCATGCCACACCCTTTCCATCAGTTCTGGTGTCAGCAGGGCTGGTCAGCAACTACAATCTTGGCCAGTAATATTGATTTGTCCTTTAGCAAATAGCATGCAAAAATCTGACAACTGCACAAACCTCAGTTGGTGGGAGACAGTATTGCAGCAGCCATTTTATCCTAGCACTATGTGGTAACCATTGCTGTCAGAAGACTAAAACTGCACTGCATTATTCCCACGTATCACAACCTGCTCCTGTGCTTGCACATTCCTACTGAACTAATCTTGTGATCTCTGTACACGACTGAAACTTATTTTCTGGGTGCACAATGTAAAATGCCTGATAGACAACAAAGTAAAATTTGAAAACAGTGAGAAGTTTCTCCTAGACAAGTCCTTTCATTTTGTAGAATAATTTCTATTTTTGTAACATTTAAAAAGTGGTGGGTAGGAATTACTCGTGTATATTTTATGTGATTGTAAAATGATTCATTGCACATCATTTGTTTTGCCAATGCTGCACAGAATGAACGTAAAATGCCAATATGGATTAGGGCTATTTCTTGGCAGGTGTTAGGTGACATTAAATGTTCTTTTTCCAATCCAAGCAGTAAGCAATTCCTGTATTACTCCTAGGAGTCAGTGTGCAGTGATTTATCTTAAAATGATGAAAAATTAAAGGGAGGCATTTCTGTAGACTTTTGTAAAGCAGTTGGTTGTTTGAATACTTAAAAGCACGGTTAGAGTGGGAGTCTGTGAAGTTACTTGTAGACAGAACAGGTAATAAAGCACAGTTCAAAGTAAATAGTGAATTTTCAGTTTGGTAAAAGTTGTAGCCTGACCATGGAAATTCCACAAGGTGACGACAGGCAATGGGTCACCTGTAGATAAATATGACTCCCATAATTATGTACCAAGAATACCAAAATGGTTTACTACTATACATTTTAATGTGTGTGAAAATGCATAATTATTAATTCTATTGTCTTCTTGAAATTTCGTAACTTTGTGTTAGAAATCTAAAGTAAACAAGTGATTTCATAATGTTGTTCCAACTGTTACAGACGAATCTGCAAACCTTTCTCGAGAGAACCAGGCGACTCGTGGCAAGATGGAACACTTGCGCCTGATCATGGAAGAACGGCGAGCACGCAGACGTGCCAGACGCGAAGCTAGGGCCGCACCCTACACAACTCAATGGTCTGCCAAGTCTGAGCAGCTGGCCCCACAGTCAGGTGTCGAGCCGATGGATACAACAAATTCTGCAGAGCAGAGTGCCCCGAGTACCACTACTGCAGATGTTGGGCCACCTGAGCCTGTAGTAGCCTGACCTGCAGCAACTGTAGGTGTTCCTGTGTAATGGGACAGGCACTGGTGCCTACCTGAGGAGCTAAAGTCTCTCCAGCTTGCAAAGGTTGGAGGTCAGTCACTCTGGTGTTTCTTGTGCTGCAGCCAATACCACAGAATTTTATGTATTCCGGTAATTTCTTTGGTAGATATTAATGAAACACTCGTCAATGTGCAAGCTTTTCAAGTACTCGATAGCCTGTTGTTCAGAGTTAAGACTTAAACACCATTCACTTGTAGGAAGATGCGATTTGTAATGTAATGTGTGTTACATGAAAACTGTGCTGTGAGGTTGTTTTCCTCTCATTTATTCCAAGAAGGCTACACTTTATGTACTGTGCAAGAATGAATTATGTATATTTATTTGCTATTCCTACTGATAGTTTCCTAATAAGTGTGTTCTTAGATTTCTACCTCTGTTATTAAAAGCTCAGAGTTGGGCTGCTGAAGTTTGAAGGACCGAAGTTACTCATTTACTTAATAAGTACATCAGTTTAAAAATAAGTTTCCTCTTTATTTGCCGATGTCTTTGTATGTATGTGCAGATACCTTTATATGGGCCATGCATTGTAGTGTAATAAAAGTTAAGTTAGATTTGCTCTTTCCGGTGAAAACTCCTGGAGGTTAAAAAATGACTAAATGAATAAATGCTGATAAAAATGTTTATGTAATTTTTTCTTGTGTGTTTATGCATCTGGAGCTTAAATCCATTTCTGTTTGAGTGCTTGAAAAACTGTTATTCACTATGAAATTCTCTAGCTCCTGGACAATGTTGTTATATTTCTGTAGTGTAATCTATCTGCTTTGAGATACAGCTGTCTTCTGAGTAACAATCATTTAAGGAAATATGCAGTTCCTGTGGCAGCATTGAGGGAGTTGTACTGGATGGAACTGAAGCATTATTAAATTTTTTGTAATGCTTGGATTTTGTGTGCATGTATAGCTGCATCCATTAAAAGATTTGCATTAACTTTACATGCTGTAAAATTACTTGCGGAGGAAAAAATAGCAATGAGAGGAAATACGACCATGCTACTGCACTAATAGATCCCTTAGATTTAAAAATAAGAAAAAATGTTGGCATCATTTCAGGATGAAAATGAGGATAGTAAAGCATGTTTAAATCGTCGTCATTTGCATGATCGAAGCGCCCCTCTTAAAAGCATTGTTTCAAAAACTTGAGGAGAGCTCAAGCTATGAGGCAGTGTGTGTGTGTGTGTGTGTGTGTGTGTGTGTGTGTGTGTGTGTGTGTGTGTGTGTGTGTGTGTGTGTGTGGTGTGTGTGTGTGACCTATAAAAAGAGTTCATGTAAAGTACTTTATTTTTTTTTCCTTGTGAAGGGAAGAAAGTGATTTAGAAAATGGAGGTTTATTCGTTTCTGTGAATGTCAAGCCCATCGATAGTTTAGTGGAAGCCGCATTCTGTGACTTTCCATATCAATACTAGTTTGTGTCCCAATTAGTTCAAAAGTTCTTGTGGAGTGACTCACTACAGAGAATTTGTTTTAGAAAGTGGAGCAAGATATATTAACAATGTATTATACTGTATAGTGTAATGTATTATATTACTGTAATTGCATTTCTGAAGATGACTGTAGAATGTTTACATATATTGAGTATCAAACAGTCGTATCTTGCATTGTATGTATGTTTTAACTTTGCATTCATATTTCTCGTGCATTGTAAAACAGTTAGTATGAGAGAGATACATATATTCATTATGTTGTTAAATTTGTTTTAGTTTTATGTAATTTCATTTTAAGATGAAGATAGTGATGTACAAATCAGTCCTAAATGCTTTGTTTTAACTTAAATAATTTAACACTTTGTTGAATACAACCAAGACAAGAGAAACTAGATTTTTGTGATGAAATTCAATAAAAATACTTATGGAAGGTGAACTTTTAAACCAACAAAGATTTATTTAATCTGAAAGCTTTTCTGTTAAGGCTGTTTGACAGAGGTATATTAAAGTGTGATATATAACAACATATAAACCAGGAGCCCAGTACACTCTAAGCTTTATGTAAACAATATAAAGGGAACTTGATCTGTTCAAATTGTAATTCGCTTGCCTTTGTCTGTTGTCTAAATATTTATAGTACACTACTCTTCTACACTGGCAAATTGTTTTTAATTTAACTGGTAATGTGGTTAAGATTTAAGAAAGTAGTAATGCATGGAATATCAGTTACTGGAAAGATTGGAGAGGTTATTAATGAAAGAACTCTCACACATGTGTAACACCAGTACCCCCTGCTATATTCTCTGAGAAAGTTGCAAACATTGCTCGGACTTAAATAGAAAGTCTGTGGTCTTACTCAAATTGTCTACCTCCAGACTTACTCAATTAATATCAAGAAGAGGTAAATCAGTAGATTTGTCAAATCATAGATAAAGTTAAGTTGAATTTCACCATAAATTTAAGTTTCTTTAAAAATTTAAAACTGCATGTGCTTTCATGTATCATGAAAGTAATGCTTCACAGCTGCATAGTAAGAAAAAAATATATATATTAGTATGGAATTCAGAATAATTCTGGTGTAGATGAGTGGAAGCTTTCTTCACTCGTTACTTGGGTTTCTCTAGCTTGTAGTGAAATACATCTAACATCTGTAGAGCATTGTAGTCATGGAATCAAATTCATACACAATCGCATTTTAAGAATGGTTGTTCAAGTAGGGTAACAAATAGTGTAATGGTTATTGGCATTTAGTTCCTGGAAATAATTTTCTTTAATTTTGTAAATAAATCAGTTCAAGCGACAAATCACTTTAGTTGCTTAAAGTGAGAGATACTGGCCGTTTTCATGTCATACATTATTATAGCTACTATTATTTGTGAATGAAGTTCAGTGACCAGTTCACATATTAAAATGAAAGAAATTGTGAGAATTGTGCTGTGATTTCTTTTTAGTCTGGAATAAATCAACCATATAATCCCATTTAGCAGTTAAAGGATATGTGCCGAAGTGGAAACTGGACAATGTTGTGTTCAAAGGTCATGTAGAAGTAAGGCATATTTTTACGATAATAAATTATGGAGATAACTTACACTGCAAGGCAATTGTTCTTCACTTTACGTCGATTAGAGTAAATAAATTTTGTTCTTCCTGGTTTCTTCTCTATTTTATTTTCTTACCAATTCTTCCTTAAAATTCTTCTGAAATTTATATGGAAAACTATAAATCTAAATTTCTAGACTAATGCTCTTGGAAAGAGACATTTGTCATAGATGTGAAATATTTACATTATTTTGGAAGGAAAAATGTGTTGTTTGGGTTAATGCCGAATGACTGATTCCATTTGGTAGACACACAGAAAGAGTTTTATCTGAGTAGTGTTTTTTCCATAAATAAAGACAACACATTACCGAATATGTTGTGTTAATGTAAAGGTGGAAAGCATTTGTGACATGCACGTCATTCTGTGGTGAGAAAAGGACAGTTATTCTGCTAATTCCTTAACTGTTGAATTATTAAAAAAATTGTGTTAACTGACTTGTTAGCTCATGGTAAAATATTTTATCATTTCAAATTAAATTTTTATCATTAGCTAGCAGCTGAAAACCGATTAAATAATAAATACTGTGTTGTGGAATATTACTCAAGTGTTCTAAGTTTTTAATTTGAAACGATCAAATATTTTACTATGAGCTAACACAAGTCAGTTTACATAAATTTTAATAATAATTAAACAGTTAAGGAATTAGAGTAACTGTGTCCTTTTCTCACAACTGAATGATGTGCATGCCACAAATGCTTTTCATACTTCCATTAACATGACACATTCAATAATTGTCCTCGTGATTTATGGAAAACACACTTCTCAGATAAAACTTTCTTCCCATCTACCAGATGGAATCACATTCCGCATCAACCCAAATAAAACAGGTTTGCTCCATAGTCAGATAGTTCAAGAACTGTTTATGGAAAACTTAGTTAGTATTGAGGAATAATGGACAATAGTTAATGTTGATGACACATGACATGACCGTAAAATAACAGAATTGTGGTTCAGTCAGTAAACACTAACTTGGTTTTTTTATGGAGCAGTAGTTAGGAGCCATGGAACGAAAGTGCGATTATTCACTATTGCAGTTTGGATATGTGTACTAGAGGTAGTCTCATCAATAGTATGGCATTTGGAAGGGAAGAGTTCACTAGTCTTCATAATCTGTCATGTTGTGAGAATGTCAGAGAAGACGTTAGTTTTCAGTGAAACACTTTTGCTACACATAGTGCAGTATGCGACTTTTCCAAGATCAACTTAAACAAAAAAAAGTGTGCTTTATTAATTGTGACTCAAGGAACACACCTCCTTCAAACATGGTTGTGTGGTACAAATACATACCTCACTTAATTAAATTAAAATTGTTGTTTTAAATGGACATATGGACTATGTGAATGAAACCAATAATACAGAAGACTTGGCTTTAAGAATAAGTTGCTTGCTCACTTCAAAGTAGAGAAATGGAAATTACTAATTATAAGAGAAACCTTGTAGTTGTTTTTTATTATCGGGGAGTAATAAAATTTCAGTTTATACATTTTACAATCCCAACCATTTTTAATTACATAATTTTCATTTAAAATGCATAGACAATCAAATGAAATTAAATGCCCATGGAAACGTTCCTCTATTAGTTATGAAATATGAATATGGCTCAGCAGTATGTTGAATTCTGCCATTTACTATATAGCATGTAGTGTGCTGAACCCTGTCCAGTGTGTTTGCTAGAGTACTTCTTACTGCTGTGTGTAGCCCCCCATTTCACAAAGGCTGTAGAATGTGTGTTATGAATTTTACTCAGTAGCTGGTTGTCTGATGTTTCTATTGATGACTAATGGAAAGTAGCTTAACAAAAAATCTGAAATTAATCAGAAGTATGTCAGTATTGGTACCAGAATAAACATTTGCCTGGCAGTGGCCACACTAAAGTGTATATGGCTGCTTCTTCCAATGCGGCATGTTCTGCCATTCAAAGATGTGAATGTGGCCATATGGGGCTCAGTAGCGTTTCAGACCTGTCGGGCAGCCCTTTCGAAAATTGTGGAGGAGCAATTGCAGGGTTAGTTGTTGTTGTGTTTCTTTCTTTCGTTTGCGGATATCATTGTTGAATATACACTAACGTGTTGATATTCAAGACATCCAGAGGTAGGCATATTTCAAATGGTGACTTTGTTAACAAAATGCAAGTTGTTTTCCATACGAAAACACAATGAAATACAAACAGTACTTTATTTCTATATTGTGTAATCAAGAGACGATCACTTTTAATGTTATGTGTACAACGTTATACCGCTCGCCGAGTCATGTTTTGCAATTGCTTCACCTGTGGGTACCAATGCCCACGTTGATCATTACTGTCGTGTTGTTAATATTACGTTGAAGGATGGATATTTTTAGTACAGATATGTTTGCGTTCAATGGGGAAGTGCTGGGAGAAAAGAAAGTGAGCACAGCTGCAGCAACTACTTTTCCAGAGGATGTGCCAGAGACAAATGATGTCATGATATGGAGCTGAGGAAAGAAGTCCTTAGAAATGTAGATAAATGGCTTGGTAATGTTTGGCAAGAACCGAGAGCTGTAGGTCAACAGTATGCCAACCGTAAGGGTAACCTTGTACCTCGAAAGGAATTGCAGACCATAAGCGATTGTTTGTGCCGGTACGACTGCCACAATAACATCAATGAAGAACAGTAGGAACAAGTGTTCAATGAGTTTTATAATTTAGGCAGCCATGATCTGCAGTTGGCTTTCCTATTTACCATGATAAGTTATTGATAATGCATCTTCTTATGTAGGTCAGCAACATTTATGCACGGAGAAGAAAAAAATAGTATTACTTGCTCAATTCAAATGGGTCTGAAATTAGTCTGCAAAAGATTCTTGTAGAATATTTGAGCTGTATCTGCCAGAAGAATTGATAGGATGCTCAAGAATAAAGGGGAAAAAGCAACCTCACCTCGTGATGGTAGAGGTAAAAGTGAACCTGGTAATAAAACGCCTCCCCACAAGTTGATGTAATAAAACGTTTCATAGAAAAATTTCTGGCTTAAGAAAGCCATTATGCGAACCATAAAAATAATGGTAGAAATTATTTAGAACCAGGTTTAAATTTATCAATCATGTTTCCACTGTACTGTGCAGAGGAGCAAATGGCCGTTTCTCATTTTATTTTCCACACAATTTTTTATGAAAACTGCAATTTGGCATTTCACCAGTGTCTGACTTGTCGAACATGCGATGCTTTGCAGGTAAAAACCAGCTGCCGATAATGAAACGATGTACATGTAGAATGGAGTTAATTGCAAAATGTGAATTCCATTAGTAAAAGGCTGAGTATGTACAGGCAGCTTTACAGAGTGATGCTTTGCTTAGCAAATCGGATGGTAACATTACAGTGATATGTCATCTGATGAAAACTTTGTCCCCACCAGTCATCTCAACTGGAGTATGCTATAACAAATGTCAGTTGTGGACACATTGCTTGTGCATCCACAATATGCACAATGATGACGCATACATGTTTCTGCGGAATGAATTCATTGCGTCGAGAGATCCACAAGAAATTGGTTCTTGTTTGCTGTATTTCATACAGTTTTGTCAGGAGTGAAAAACTAATTATGTACTCTGATCAGAGTGGAGGCGAAAATACCAACATCAAAGTTGGTGTACTGTGCCAATACATTGTAAGCAGCTCAGAGTTCTTTGTGAAAGAAATAGACCATAAATTTTTAGTTAGTGGACACTTGTACCTGCCCTGTGATCAGGATTCTGGCTTGGTTCAGAAACGAAAAAAGTATTTTCCTAGTATTTACCTTCCTGAACACTGGACTGTAGTAGTAGTGAGTGCCAAAAATAAAGGAATTCGTTCAAGGTAACCATGATGATTGTGGAATGTTTCTTTCTCAACAAAACAATTCTAATGAAACATCACAGATCGAAAAATGTCTTCTGGCAATTGTAAATTACAATGATTGCAGTTTGAAGCAACCAATGAATTAAAAATATGGTATAAATACTTGAACCAAAGCCAAGAGCCGTTTCAGGAAATTGATGCGGCCAAATGAACAACATGCATCAGCAATCTCGAACTGTCTAATGGACATGTAATTACAGAGGCAAAAAAGGATGATCTGCTCAGTTTGCTTCTGTACGCACCCCCACTTCATCATCATTTCTACAAAAATTTAAGTGTGTCTGCAATTGAAATGTTACCTGTAATCGGTACAGTGAATAATGATAATAATAATAATAATAGACAGCAAGAAACAAAACAAAAGCTATAAACACCTGTGCTATACCAATGTTGACCTACTCATTTGGAGTAGTGAAATGGAGTAAAGCAGACCTAGAAGCACTTAATAAACTTACACGATCAAAATGCCACAAATATAGAATACATCACATACATTCAGCAACAGAAAGATTCACATTAAACAGAAAGGAAGGAGGAAGGGACATAAAAAAACCTACATTATGGACAGGTAGACAATTTAAGAAAATTCTTTCTAGAATGAGAAGAAACTAGCAAAATACACAAAGCAATCACTCATATAAATACATTGGCTACACCATAGCAATTTCATAACCACTTCTACAACCCTTTAGATCACATAACATCAACATATACAAAGAAAGTAAATTGGAAAAAGAAAACACTACATGGAAAGCACCCATATCATCTAACACAGCCTCACATCGATCAAGACGCATCCAACACATGGCTAAGAAAAGGCAATATATACAGTGACACTGAAGGTTTCATGATTGCAATGCAGGATCAAACAATAAACACCAGATATTACAGAAAGCATATTATTAAAGATCCCAATACCACAACAGATAAATGCAGACTTTGCAAACAACAAATATAAACAGTAGATGACATCATAAGTGGACGTACAATACTAGCAAATACAGAAAACCCCAGAAGACATGACAATGTAGCAAAAATAATACATCAACTACTTGCCATACAACATAAACTAATAAAACATGTTCCCACATACAAGTATGCACCACAAAATGTACTGGAGAATGATGAATACAAATTATACTGGAACAGAACCATTATAACAGATAAAACACCACATAACAAACTTGACATCATACTCACCAATAAAAAGCAGAAATTAACACAACTAAATGAAATATCCATACCCAATACAACAAATATACAAAAGAAAACAGGAGATTATTATTATATCACATGTAATATATGGTGGACTTTGTACAGCATGGATAATCAGCATACTAATGGACATGTCATTGAGAATGTTAAACTACTCGGAGTGAAAAATGGAGTAAGCCACAACAAAACTGCTAATATTCTAATACATAATTAACATTTGTAATGTATCAATGTCAAAATATCATTCTATAAACCCACAGTTACATTTCATCACAGAAACACGTTCTTTGTGAGCCCTTATTAGGCCTGTTTCCCCCCATATTGACTTCCCCAGTGTTAGTCCACTTGTGCTCTCAGTGCCTCATACATGTCCCACCATAGTACCATGGCAACCATCGGTGTAGCCAAAATTTGATTTGGGTAGGAAGGGGGCTGGCGTGGCGTGGCGTGGCGTGGCGTGGCGTGGCGTGGCGTGGCGTGTTCAATGGATGGTCTTTTGTAATACACTAGACTTTTAATGGAATACAAAATGGCAGTAATACACAATTCCAACATTCACTTACAGTGAACTAGGAGACCACAGAAATCCAATATAAGATCACCTCGCCACTTTAACATTTTGGAGGTAGGGGGTGTAGAACCACCAAAACCGAACCCCTGCCCTCGGCTATGGCCATGCAACCACCACCATGTTACTGTGACAACCATTACCAAGACAACTAAAACTGAAGAACATATTAAGGCTAAGATATCATCATGATCGTGAGACTTCAGCCAATAGGCAAATTATCTACTGTTCTTTAGATAGGTTATTTAATAAGGATTTTTACTGAATTATCTATATGCAATGATGCTGTAAGTTCTGATTTGACAATTTTTTAGATTATGCATTTCATAAAGGCTGTGCAATATATGTTTACAAAAGAGGCTATATTTGCTTCACCATTTCATCTTTTATAAAATTTAAAATTGTCCAAAGAAAGTGATTATTACAAATCCTAGCATCTTTGCTTATGAATGTTGTTGTTGTGGTCTTCAGTCCAGAGACTGGTTTGGTGCAGCTCTCCGTGCTACTCTATTGTGTGCAAGCTTCTTCATCTCCCAGTACCTACTGCAACCTACATCCTTCTGAATCTTCTTAGTGTAGTCATCTCTTGGTCTCCCTCTACGATTTTTACCCTCCACGCTGCCCTCCAATACTAAATTGGTAATCCCTTCATGCCTCAGAACATGTCCTACCAACCGATCCCTTCTTCTGGTCAAGTTGTGCCACAAACTTCTCTTCTCGCCAATCCTATTCAATATTTCCTCATTAGTTATGTGATCCACCCATCTAATCTTCAGCATTCTTCTGTAGCACCACATTTCAAAAGCCTCTATTCTCTTCTTGTCCAAACTATTTATCATCAATGTTTCACTTCCATACATGGCTACACTCCATACAAATACTTTCAGAAATGTCTTCCTGACACTTAAATCTATACTCGATGTTAACAAATTTCTCTTCTTCAGAAACGCTTTCCTTGCCATTGCCAGTCTACATTTTATATCCTCTCTACTTCGACCATCATCAGCTATTTTGCTCCCCAAATAGCAAAACTCCTTTACCACTTTAAGTGTTTCATTTCCTAATCTAATTTCCTCGGCATCACCCGACTTAATTCGACTACATTCCATTATCCTCATTTTGCTTTTGTTGATGTTCATCTTATATCCTCCTTTCAAGACGCTATCCATTCCATTCAACTGCTCTTCCAAGTCCTTTGCTGTCTCTGACAGAATTACAATGCCATCGGCGAACCTCAAAGTTTTTATTTCTTCTCTATGGATTTTAGTATCTACTCCGAATTTTTTGTTTCCTTTACTGCTTGCTCAATATACAGATTGATTAACATCGGAGAGAGGCTACAACCATGTCTTACTCCCTTCCCAACCACTGCTTCCCTTTCATGCCCCTCGTCTCTTTGTAACTGCCATCTGGTTTCTGTACAAATTGTAAATAGCCTTTCGCTCCCTGTGTTGTACCCCTGCCATCTTTAGAATTTGAAAGAGAGTATTCCAGTCAACATTGTCAAAAGCTTTCTCTAAGTCTACAAATGCTAGAAATGTAGGTTTGCCCTTCCTTAATCTAGCTTCTAAGATAAGTCGTAGGGTCAGTATTGCCTCACGTGTTCCAGTATTTCTACGTAATGCAAACTGATCTTCCCCAAGGTCGGCTTCTACTAGTTTTTCCATCCGTCTGTAAAGAATACGCGTTAGTATTTTGCAGCTGTGGCTTATTAAACTGATTGTTCGGTAATTTTCACATCTGTCAACACCTGCTTTCTTTGGGATTGGAATTATTATATTCTTCTTGAAGTCTGAGGGTATTTCACCTGTTTCATACATCTTGCTCACCAGATGGTAGAGTTTTGTCAGGACTGGCTCTCCCAAGGCCGTCAGTAGTTCCAATGGAATGTTGTCTACTCCGGGGGCCTTGTTTCGACTCAGGTCTTTCAGTGCTCTGTCAAACTCTTCTCGCAGTATCGTATCTCCCATTTCATCTTCATCTACATCCTCTTCCATTTCCATAATATTGTCCTCAAGTACATCGCCCTTGTATAGACCCACTATATACTCCTTCCACCTTTCTGCTTTCTCTGCCTTGCTTAGAACTGGGTTCCCATCTGAGCCCTTGATGTTCATACAAGTGGTTCTCTTATCTCCAAAGGTCTCTTTAATTTTCCTGTAGGCAGTATCTATCTTAGCCCTAGTGAGATAAGCCTCTACATCCTTACATTTGTCCTCTAGCCATCCCTGCGTAGCCATTTTACACTTCCTGTCGATCTTATTTTTGAGATGTTTGTATTCGTTTTTGCCTGCTTCATTTACTGCATTTTTATATTTTTTCCTTTCATCAGTTAAATTCAATATTTCTTCTGTTACCCAAGGATTTCTACTAGCCCTTGTCTTTTTACCTACTTGATCCTCTGCTGCCTTCACTACTTCATCCCTCAAAGCTACCCATTCTTCTTCTACTGTATTGCTTTCCCCCATTCCTGTCAATTGTTCTCTTATGCTCTCCCTGAAACTCTGTACAGGAACCTAAAAAAGCCAATATGCAATACTTACTGTTGGAGAACTGAGCTGTTAGTGATAAATGTAATGTTTTCTGGGTTTTGATTGATCTCCACCATTGCCAGCCTGATTTTTCAAATTTTTGCAGCAGCAATCCTTAATGCTCTTCCACATTTTTTTGCACATCATTTTCTGAGAACACACTTATTATAGATATTTGTCCTACTTTTATGCCGTTACAAATGTTTCATTGTAGCTGTCTTGCAACTGGCAATTCCGATTGATTAGACGTTTGTTTGTGGCAGACGAAGCCTTTGCTCTGTGTGAAAAATCTACCAGGACCATACCCTGCTAAGGAAAAGAATAACATTAAGAGAATTTTAACTATTCTTATAGAGTGCCAGGTTGTATATGGGAAGTGCACTTGGTATTTTAGCCAATAAATGGCATGTATTCCTCTGTCTGTCTGTCTGTTGGTATTGATTTTGTTGACATCATGAAGGCAACTTAGGTACTGCACAGCTTTATGGGAGAAAACAATGGGTACAGCTTTCAAGACACATTATAGTGTCCTCTGGACAGCATTCTGGCCCAGGGAACAAGAGGGACCGTGAACTGAACCCACACAAGAAATCGGTTTACTGAATATTTCTGTTCTATCATAGGTTTTTGCCCAGGCAAAAAGAAATATGTGAATGTGGCTGAGAAAAGGACACTGCTGGCTTAATAAGACACGTCTAATATTCTACAAATTAATAAAGCACGTATATTGTGACTTATTGTACTTAATGTAACAAATGTGATTTGTGTTGAAGTCACAGCCAGCCAAATATCTATTCTTTCTTAGCTGTTTTCGTAATCTGTATTTTGAATGTCGCACAGAGAAAAAAAGTTGAGTTTGAACTTCAAAAATATGTTCACTATAAAGTTCCGTTTTGTCTGTCTTGCACATCGAAGCAGCTGTAAACACTTCACAACAGACACACTATACTACATGTTGTGGTGTGTGGTGTAATTGCATGTGCTGTGTTGTACAGTTCCAGCAAAATTACAATAAAACTAGTTACTTATTACTGATATAAAACATGAGGTTTTATTTAATCACTGCTTTTTCGGTTAATGAACATTATTTTATTAAAGAAATCTCCACCTTGGAACGTGTAGAAATGATGTCTGTCATGCACTGTAAATGTCGCCAAGATCATTTACAAAAGTAATCATTTATAACCAACAAACAAGCTAAGTGTATGATAAGTAATCTGAACTGAACAAGAGTAATTATTTTTAGTAATTTCAATGCTGTTGTTTAAAAGACTCTTTACTAGTTGCAAATCGTTATCAAAATTAATGCTACTGTTATCTCGAGGTGGTAACACTTTTCTTTAAGCAAAATGAACATGTAGACGAGACAAATGTATTTTCCTGTCGACATATTTCATAAAAGTTGTTACAAAATTACCAAGCTTCATACATCAACAGATAATAATTTGTATCACGTAAGATAGTGTTTGCATTTATAGAAGTTCGATACATTCACAGTCTAACTGGAATTTATTAAGCTCAGAGTGGGTCCTCAGCCACTAGTACACAATTTTTGCAATTATAACCAACAACACTAAAGTCTGTATAGAAAATCAATTTAAAATTGCCACTGCAGTAATTCGCTAAGATGGCGGCTAACATAAGACAATCGCTTATCGATTCTACTTCAGATTGTATTTTACTCGTAATAAGTAATGTGTATTAAGTCTTTTGTCACCTTCACTATATGCATTAATATTAGAAAATATTTCTCAATACTTCATGAGACACTCGTATGCACTATTTACCAATAAATTGCACTGCAGATCAATAGCAGTAATGTCTGTGCTCTTTGTTAGCTGAACGGAAAACTTAACATTTATATAGGATGAGAATTACAAAGAAATAAAACTCCAAACACAGAAGATTCCATTCAATAACACACAATCTCTGTTTTCAAATATCAGTTAGCAACATTCTTTAGTGCAGTTTTTTTACTGACCTCTACGTTATGAGACATGAATCACATTGTATAAGTACAAAAGTTGGAACAAGAAGGATTTTCTACAAAAATCATAGATAGCATAAACTGAGATTTCCATGATTCTTTTACAGGGGTGTTGTCATATATATATATATATATATATATATATATATATATATATATATATATATATCATTGACCATAATTATTTTTTTGTTAATGAAGAAGTCCTTCTTATCAGTGTCACGAGAATACTATCAAAGTTCAGTCATATTCCACATACAGTGCTGTCGTGAATATTATTTTGAATAAAATATAGACATGGATATTACAGTGTTGTACACTCTGCAAAGTTTCTACTGAGTTTGTGTGGGGATGCAATGTGAGCAGCTTCAATTGATGCTGGAAATGTGCCTCGGCCTATCAGACCGTCGTCTGACCTCGGGGATGTGCCTTCTTGCCTGACATTCGCAGAAAAAGATAATGTGCGGCTACCAGCGGCCCCTGCAGCCTGCCTGTAACTGTGGCTTCTTTTGATTCCAGCTTCAAAAAATATAAGTGTGGCCATAGCCTAAACGATTAATAAATGGGTGCCTTAATTATGCTTGCTGTACTACTCTTCATGACGGCATGGCAGATATCCTGAACAAATAAGGGCAATAAGGAATTGCCCTGAGCTGCAAAACGTTGTGTTCATTCTTAGGTCTGGTGAGATTTTAAAGGCAGTTTATAAAGAGCAACCAATCATTATTGAAATGAAGAACCAACTGGATATGGGATACGAGCACAGTGAAGGCATTTCAAAAAATAAAACACACTCTAGTAAGTTATTAGATTCTAAAACATTGAAGGGAGAACCAATTGTTTATTTTGCAACTGATGCATCCAAATGTAGAATTGCATGCGAACTGTTCCAAAGCGTGTGGAATCCAAAGGAAGGCGAGCATAATATGATAGCAATTGTTAGTAGAAGTTTGAATAAGCATGAATGGAACAACACAGCACCAGAAAAGGAGTTGCTAGTCAAAGTATGGAGTATACAAAAAGTCCAAAATTCAATATGGGGATCACAAATAGTCATTTATACCGATCACCAACCATTGGCATTCCTCATGGAAAACAGGTTATTGCACAGCAGCATAATAAGATGGGTGTTATTTCTGCAAGACTTTCAGACAGCGATAAGGTGCGTAAAAGGGTTGATGCAATATAGTGCCAGATTCTTTGCCCCGAATATGAATAAAATTGCTAGAACTGAGGGTCCTGATGTAGTCCAAGGAATAGAAAAGCAACTGGAATCACTCAACAGAGGAAAGTCCACCGGACCTGACGGGATACCAATTCAATTCTACACAGAGTACGCGAAAGAACTTGCCCCCCTTCTAACAGCCGTGTACCACAAGTCTCTAGAGGAACGGAAGATTCCAAATGATTGGAAAAGAGCACAGGTAGTCCCAGTCTTAAAGAAGGGTCGTCAAGCAGATGCGCAAAACTGTAGACCTATATCTCTGAGGGTGATCTGTTGTAGAATTTTAGAACATGTTTTTTGCTTGAGTATTATGTCGTCTTTGGAAACCCAGAATCTACTCTGTAGGAATCAACATGGATTCCAGAAGCAGCGATCGTGTGAGACCCAACTCACTTTATTTGTTCATGAGATCCAGAAAATATTAGATACAGGCTCCCAGGTAGATGCTATTTTCCTTGTCTTCCGGAAGGTGTTCGATACAGTTCCGCACTGTCACCTGATAAACAAAGTTAGAGGGTATGGAATATCAGACCAGCTGTGTGGCTGGATTGAAGAGTTGTCAGCAAATAGAACACAGCGCGTGGTTATCAATGGAGAGAGGTCTACAGACGTTAAAATAACCTCTGGCGTGCTACAGGGGGAAGGATCCTTTTTTGTATGATTATATGATAGCGGAACATACACTGGTAGCAGTTACTTCTGTAAAATATCAGGGAGTATGCGTGCGGAACGACTTGAAGTGGAATGATCATATAAAATTAATTGTTGGTAAGGCGGGCACCAGGTTGAGATTCATTGGGAGAGTCCTTATAAAATGTAGTCCATCAACAAAGGAGGTGGCTTACAAAACACTTGTTGGACCTATACTTGAGTATTGCTCATCAGTGTGGGATCCGTACCAGATCGAGTTGATGGAGGAGACAGAGAAGATCCAAAGAAGAGCGGCGCGTTTTGTCACAGGGTTATTTGGTAACCGTGATAGCATTACGGAGATGTTTAGCAAACTCAAGTGACAGACTCTGCAAGAGAGGCACTCTGTATTGCGGTGTAGCTTGCTGTCCAGGTTTCGAGAGGGTGCATTTATGGATGAGCTATCGAATATATTGCTTCCCCCTACTTATACTCCCGAGGAGATCACGAATGTAAAATTAGAGAGATTTGAGCGTGCACGGAGGCTTTCAGACAGTCGTTCTTCCCGCGAACCATATGCGACTGGAACAGAAAAGGGAGGTAATGACAGTGGCACGTAAAGTGCCCTCCGCCACACACCGCTGGGTGGCTTGCGGAGTATAAATGTAGATGTAGATGTAGATGTTTTCACAATTAAGTCAGTTACACCAATGATGACTTAAGGTGTTTAGTTTGAAAAATAAAAGCTGATCTACAATCATATAAGCATTTTGGAGAACAGGTACTGTTATGTGAGAATGAAGCATTACCTGAACTGAAGGATTTGTAGCTTATACAAAGTGAGGATTTATTTTGGTAAGTGAATGAGAAATAGTTGTATTGGAAGTTGTGAATTCCCAAAAGTGCAGTGGAAGGCTTAATTTGGTTTGTACACGAAATATATGGTCATTTTGGCACAAAGAAGTGCATTAGGCATATGACAGTTTTACCACTTTAAAAATTTGATTAGAAATAACTATAATACCAAAAGCTTTGCATGACCTAACAGCTGTCAGTCTCTATGGATCATTACCAAAGGTATAGGTGGAGTTACTTATATTGTAGTTCTTCTAGAGTGCTGGTAAAAATACATTTAAGTTGTATCTGATAAAATTAGCAAATACATCTGGCATAATAAATCATTTGAGAGATTATTTTAATGTGCAGGGAAGCCTCAAAAATCACGGACAGTGGGTCACAATTTAGGAGCAGTAGCTTCAGATAATTTTTAGTGTGGAAAGGAGTTAAACATGTAACCATTTCAAAATACCATTCTAAATCCAACTCCTCTGAATGAATAATGAAGGGCACTAGTAGACTGTGTAGAACTTACTGTTCTACAAGACGCACTGCCTGGGCACAAATAATCACAGACTTAAGTAATTTTAAATGAATTACTGTGTCTTACAAATGGTTTTTTGCCACTAGAGGTAATGAGAAAGAAGTTAATTGGAGAACCTTTGGTGAAGTTCTTTGGTTGATCAAAATGAAAAAAATTAAGTAATGAGGAGATAAATAAATAGGTGAGAAAATAATTAAGACAGCAAACTAATTGTATAATGAGAAAACATAATCACAAAGCTACTTCACCTGAGTTTACTACAGATGAGCTAGTGCTAATAGCAGCTCATCATGGCTAAAACGTAAAAATAAGAGACTAGCAAGATGGCAAAATGATACGTAATTTAGGATTAATTTCCTAGAAAAGACTACTGCTAGGAAAAATGTTATGTTTGGATACAGTATTCCTAATGTACTATTTGACACAGTCAAGTCGTTTAAATATCTGGGGATGATGTTGCAAAGTGATAGAAAGTGGAATGAGCTTGTGAAAACTGTGGTATGGAAGGCAAATGATTGACTTCAAGTTATTGGGAGAATTTTAGGAAAGAGTGGTTCACCTGTGAAGGAGACTGCATATAGGACGCAGATGCCACCTATTCTTAAGTGCTGCTTGTGTGTTTGAGATCTCAGTCTGTATCAGGTGGGATTAAAGGAAGACATTGAAACAATTCAGAGGCAGGCTCCTAGATTTGTTAGCAGTAGCTTCGAACAACACATAAATGTCATGGAGCTCCGTCATGAACTCGAAGGGGAATATCTGGAGGGAGGACAATGTTCTTTTTGAGAAAGTTTAGATTACCAACATTTGAAGTTGATTGCCAAATGATTCTACTGCCACCAACAAACATTGTGCATAAGGTCTATGAAGATAAGATACGAGAAATTAGGGCTCATACGGAGGCAGACAGACAGTTGTCTTTCCCTTGTTCTATTTGTGAGTGGAACAGAAAAGGAAACGACAAGTAGTTGTGTGAGGTGCCCTCTGCCACACACTGTACAGTGGCTTGTGGAGTGTCTATGTAGATAGTTCAACTGGTGATAAAATAGTATTGTTTCTTTGGCATATTGTACATTTAAATTAAGTTAGATTAACTATAATTTGATCCTGAAGCAATAAAAATAAGAATAAGATGAATTGCTTAACAGTAATGAGCTAATTTCTCAACAATTGTGAATCATCTCTGTGAATAAGATTCATAAAGAAATTGTGTGATTTCTAAGTTACCCTTTTTTAAACATTGCAAAATAAAAACCTGTGACTGTAACCCAGATGTGTAGATAAATTAAGATATAAACAATATATATGTCTGGTTATGCATTCATAGGGAACTAAATAAAATAAAAGCAGGATGTCATGGACACCACAAAAATGGGAGAAGGCTTAAGCAGGTCCAAAATAACCAGTGTACCATAGCTTAGGACGTTGTAACATAACCCCTAGTGAAGATAAGTGGTTAGCACACTGGACTCCCATTCGGGAGGACGGTTCAATCCCGTCTCCAGCCTTCCTTATTTAGGTTTTCCGTGATTTTCCTAAATCGTTTCAGGCAATTGCCGGGATGGTTCCTTTGAAAGGACATGGCCGATTTCCTTCCCAATCCTTCCCTAACCCGAGCTTGCGCTCTGTCTCTAATGACCTTGTTGTCGACGGGACGTTAAACACTAACCACCACCACCACCTAGTGAAGATGGTGTATCAGTATCCAAACATACAGTATCACAACACCTGGAGGAGAACTCTAGGGCAGTCACAGTGGATGTGCCAGTTCAAGCTGGAGAAGTGATCAGACGCCAAAAGGAGTAGGTTTCATAAAACAGAATGAAGGTAGACACTTCATATGGCATGGGATAATGACTCTACACAGGGTGATTCATGAAGATTATATATAATATAATTATAATATAATATAATATAATATAATATAATATAATATAATATAATATATAATATGTTGTTCTACAAGTAAAACTAAAGAATAAAGTTCAGAAAAACATAGGTCCGCAAATGTTTTGTTACGGAGTTCATCACCACCATCGTCATCATCTTGAGCAGTTTCCAGCCCCTCTATCGTCTTCTGTCTTCCCCCATATCGCTGTCTTCACCTTGGTCCAGTCTTCTCCATTCTTGTGGACGCCTTCCTCCACTCCTTTCAGCCATCTGTCTCTCGGTCTTCCTCTTGGTCTCTTTCCTTCTAGTTTCATCTTGTGTACCCTCCATTCACTTAACATGCTCATACCATCTCAGCCTTGATTTCTGTATCTCCTCCTGTAATAGTTCCACCTTCATTAAGTCTCTGACCCTCTTACTTCTTATCCTGTCTGTCTTTGTCACTCCAATACCGTTCCTCAAGAATTTCACCTCACTAGCTTGTAATCTGCTTTTTTTCTCTTCCTTTCATAACCCAGGTTTCAGATGCATTTGGCAGGATTGTGACATAGTATGACCAGTATATAACCTTTTTACTGATTTGGGGTACGTCCTCCATATCAGGCTACTGACACACCTCTGAAATGCTTCTGCTTTTCTCTCCCACTTGTTTATTTCTCTGTTGTTTTTTCAATCTTCCTGTATCAGGTTTCATAGGTAATTGATACTCTCCACTCTCCTCAATTGCCGGCCGGGGTGGCCAAGCGGTTCTAGGCGCTACAGTCTGGAACCGCGCAACTGCTACTGTCGCAGGTTCGAATCCTGCCTCAGGCATGGGTGTGTGTGATCTCGTTAGGTTTAAGTAGTTCTAAGTTCTAGGGGACTGATGACCTCAGACGTTAAGTCCCATAGTGCTCAAAGCCATTTGAACCAATCTCCTCAATTGTTCCCCACCAATTGTTATTCCAGTTGTTCCTCTCTCCTTTGTTCTTGTTGTGATAATCATCACACTCTTACTTATACTAAGTTTCATCCCATATTCTTGTACTGTTCGTTCCCATACATCCAACTGCTCTTGTACTTCCTCATCGTTATTCCCCCAAATCATCAGATCATCTGCAAACACTATTGCTTTCATGTTTCCTTAATCAATGACTTGTGGTACTGTACTCATTATATCATCCATCACTACAATGAAGAGTAATGATGAAAGTGCACTTCCTTGCCTCAAGGCCTTATTCTGTTCAATCCAAGCTGATCTCTCTCCTCCCATTTTCACACAGCTCACACTTCCATGGTGCATTTCCCTTATCCTCCAAATAATCCGCTTTGCTACCCGTGTTTTCCAGGGCTTTCACACTTTGCTTCTGCACACACTATCATATGTTTTTTTAATCTCCAGGAAGGTCATTAGTAGATAATTTCATATTCACAATGCTGTTCCTGCAGTTGTCTTACATCAAAAATGAACCTTCCTGTTCTGAAACCATGTTGCTCTTCTCTCATCCCTCCTCCTAATTAATCTCCCACAAGTCCAACCCCGTGTCCAAGACGTGGCGGATGGGCAACGTCATGAAGTTGGGGGTTGCCAATAGGAGTGAGGTACAGTGGGGACTTTCTCTCTCTCTCTCTCTCTCTCTCTCTCTCTCTCTCTCTCTCTTAGCAACTTCGCTAATATGAAGCCATTGAAAAACCGTATTTTGTTGTTATTGGTCTGGTGAATGTAAGCAAGGATTATTATACAAGTAAATTTGATTACTTTCCATTACGAATGTAGAGAAGTTCGTCATTGTTGGCAACCGACAGTGAGTAGTTTTAATCGTTTCCTAACCTTGAAACATGTTAGTTTTATGTGTTGTTCAGTGAAAGAACATAATAACAACAGTGTATTTAAGTGAAACCACATAGCAACTGAATACACCAACATGGTGTTTATTTATGGCAAATGTTATAGTAATACTACGGCTGCAGTTGACGAATATCGTGTACGTTGTCCAACTCGGAGGATTCCGAACCAGTAGTGGAGTATTTTGAATGTTTCGGGAGACAGGTTCTCTACCTAGCATTCATAAGCTCGATACGTGAAGACGATGATGAAATTATGGATACTGTTCAACGTAGCCCAGGTACCAGTAATTATCTCTTGATGATTAGGCATTTCACAATCTAAGGTATGGTGTACACTGAACTACAATAATATGTGTCCCTACTATAAATAAAAAGTACATCATTTATATCCAGGAGATCCTGCCTTCGCTTGGAGTTGTGCAATGGGTTAAATACTATCGGCAGTTACACAAATACATTTTATTTCCTGATGAGGCACAGTTTACTCGAGGTAGTGTAAACAGTTTACATAAGGAGCAAGTATGATCTGAAGCAAACCGACATGCAACAGGGGTGCAACGCAATTTCCAGCAGGGACTTAGCATTAATGTGTCGTGTGGTATAATAAACACACACTTTATTGGACAATTCATTTTCCCAGGATGTTTAACTGGTGAGACGTACTTACAATTCCTTCAAGAAGAAATGCCCTGCTTGCTCAACATTCCACTTCGCACTTCGTACCCCACAGTGGCGCCGACTTAGGGGAGGCAAAGTACCTTTGTGCCCCCCCTCCCCCCCTGCAATAATTAAAAGTAGGGGTCTGCCCCCCCCCCCCCCTCCAATACTCAAACATGCATTTCTCACCGCCCTCTCCCCTTCCTCATCCTTTACTGGAAAATTTATTAAAACCTGCACATACGTTTTTGCATAATAGTATGTGACGATTATGTAGGAAAAAAATACCGATTTTACGAGCTATTGCGTATTCCTTTCTGCTACTCCTACAACCTCTGCATATGACGAACTGTCATGACAGGGTTTGCCCCCTGCATATGTACTATTCGCATACTTTTACTGTACGGAGGTATGCGGGGAACGAAAGCTCACCATGAGCTCGCAGTGCTTTGGCTGCTAGGACGAGCCCAACTTCCTCCTACAGCAGCCTGCTGGCAGCTTGTAAAAGAAACTACTGAGCAATAGTGACACCGAATTTGATGGCGATCGCTAGAAGGACTAGGTAAAGTTAAAGACTCTTTATTCTTTTTTGTAAATTTGATTGACAATCACTTGGTACAACACCACACAATTCAGCACCTGCTCCAGGGATTTTGCCGCCCCGTAGAAACATGTCAAGCGCCCCTCTCCCCCCTTTTTTGACAGAGTCAAATTTTCCCACAACATATTTCATACATGATGCCTTATTTTCACATATCACACTCATTTGTCTCTTTGTTGTGTTTCACATATCACACTCATTTGTCTCTTTGTTGTGAATATGTCTTTAAGATCAAAGCAGCAGTCAGTGATACGTTTACAGTGCAATACATTTTAAGCCATTTTTGTTGGAGGAAACGTTTCTTTCGTAAATCAGAGCACACTGTTTCTGTACCATAGATAATTTTCAGTAAGACCCTTGATTTTTTGAATAATTTGTATTTCCAATTTATTCTCACATTCCTTCATTTACGCAAGATGGATTTGCAGCCCCCAAAAATCTGCCGCTCTGGGCAATGGCACGGTTCACCCCTCCCCCTAGAGCTGGATCTGACAATAATCAACACTATTGTTACATGGCTACTTCTTGTTAGGCGCGCAGTACTGTTACATAGGCCCCAGCTAATGTTGGCAGCGAACGTAAATATTCTGGAGCTGGGCATCGCCAGTGGTCAGTTAGTCTTACTGTAACTTGGTTCAGTTGTCAATCTTTCGTCCCTTACTATCCAGACCCAGAGTTAGTGGTGCTGCGTATGACAACAAAGACACAGATAGTGCCAGAACTGTGGTGATGACAAAAAACACTGTTGCCAGAAAAAAACAACTATGTTTTCAGCCCTCTTGGAAACAGCAATCTGCATGGACCGATTAAATAACGTAAATGATGTTATTTTTTACAAAATTTGCTGACAGTTGTTTGAAGAAAATCGTTTTCAGTTTTCTCACAAAATGGAAAAAAACTTTCATGGAAACTGGTTTTTTGAACTGGAAGAAAGGGGTAGAAAAGTTGAAAGCGCATGAAGCATCAGGCTGCCACAGAGAAGCTGTACCGAAATTCAAATCCTTAAAATCGAATGTCAATGTATTCAGCCAGATTTCCAAAGAAAAACTGACACAAATGGTAGAAAACTGAGCTTGTTTACTAAAAGTCATATCTTCACCCCATTATTTAGCAGCGTAGGGGCTTACAATACGTTGGCGTACTGATGAAACAAGTGACTTTGACAATTTATTGCGCCTTCAATGGGAAGATAACCAGCTACTTTTAATATGGCTACAGTGCGAAACTTACAAATGGACATCCCATGATGTGCAAAACGAAATTTTGGCCATTTTAAGTCATACACTTATTAGAAAATTATTGGAGGATATCAAGAGTGCAGAGTATTTTGCAATAATAGCAGACGAAACAACAGACATAGCCACCAAAGAGCAATTTAGTATCTGTATAAGATTTGTTGATGCTTTGCCAGAAATAGAAGAATATATTTTATGGCTATACTCAATACAAAGTACCACAGCTAAGGCTCTGTTTGATATTATTATGGACATTTTAAGACGATTTGATTTGCCTACATCAATTGTAGGGGCCAATGCTTTGACGTTTCAGCTAACATTGGCGGATTATATAATGGTGTCTAGGCAAAGTTTATGGAAATGGAGAAGAGAACTATGTTTGTGCACTGCCTTGCACACTGTTTAAATCTAACACTACAAGACACTGTGAAAGCAGTTCCAGAATGTCAAAATGCATTGAATGTTATGAAGGACTTAATACATTTTGTGAGAGATTCACCTAAAAGATTATATCTTTTTGCTCACCTGAAGGCAGATGCCTTTACAAATTTGAAACCACACTGTCCTACAAGGTGGGCCATAAGATACTTGGCAATGTCTTCAGTTTTGTCCAACTATACAGAACTTCTAAATGTTTCAAGAAATGACAATTCAGACACTGGGGTCAGAGCAAACAGCTTTTTGATTAATATGCAGATATATGGTTTCTTTTTCATGTTATCACTTTTGGTAAAACTGTTTGATCACATTGATACCATAAACATAGCACTACAGAGGAAATCTCTACACTTAGGGGAGGCCAATAAGGTGATTTCCACTCGTGTAACTTATATTAAATTTATGAGAAAAAATTTTGAATCATTCTGGGGTGAAGTAACTTCAAAATGTCAAGATATGGATGTTGATTGGCCCCAAAATTAACCCGTAGAAGAAAAGTCCCTAAGAAATTCGATGACACCATCGATTCATCTGTAGAAACATCACTGAAGTATGCGACAAATATTATGAAACAATGAAGACATCCATCAGCTTCTTGGAATCACAGTTCAAAACACAATCATTCATGTTTGTAAATCAACTGAACAATTTCTTCTTGGTGATAACAAACATTCATTTGATATTTTATCTTTCTACGAATCAGATATAGACAAAGAACACTTGCTGCTCCACCGAAGCATGTTTCATGAGATTATCCAAAGTAGTGATTCTGCGAATATTAGTTCGTTGGATGACATAGTGAAATACCTAAAACAGGAAAACCACCTGTTTGACCTACTGCCTGAACTAGTGAAATTCATACGTGTAGTGTTGACGATTCCGGTAATGTCGTGCACTGCTGAGTGATTGTTTTCTTGTCTGTGGAGGGTGAAAACGTATCTTCGTTCCATAATGAGGCAGGATCATCTTAATGCCATTGCCCTTCTCAACGCCCATGGAGATGAATCGATGAAACTCGACCTTGATGCCATATGTGATGAGTTCATATGCAGGAATCATCTGAGGAGAAGTACATTTGCCATCAAAAATTAAGGTATGTTTCTTCAACTTTATTTATGTATTTGTTTTGTACCACTAGTGACCTATACTCTGACTGAAATGACATTGTGATTGATGTTTCAGCGAGTCGAGGGGTAGGGGATAGTCACCAGCCAACCGTAGTTTGCATAATTTTCAGGTGTTTGCATTTTTCATTATCCTCACAAAATTTTTTTGTTTTTTGAAAGTTGTTATGCTGTGAGGGGAATTTCCCAAGAATATGATGTCATAACTCAAAAGGGAAAATATGCATGCATAATACACCTCTCTCCTTCACCACATGTGTTGTTCCATACAATTCTCATTGCATAGGTTATTTTAAATATCTTAGAATTTAAGAGTGTGATGTGCGAATTCTGTTTCAGATTGTCTTGTAAGTAAAGAAAGCAATTTTGTTTCAGTGACAATTTTTTGGTTTGCCAAAGAAATATTTGGTTTTAATGGATTTTTAATTTTGCTGTGTGTGGAATTGTATAGTGGCGGTATTTTTTTCTTTTTTGTTTAAGGGTTAATCAGTAGCTGATTTCTCCCAAACCACTCTGAAATCTTTTCATTTGTGACTTCTGCATACAGCCTAAGAGCCTTTCTATTTCCACTTTCAATCAATACACTGGTGTCATCTGCAAATAGAACTGGTTTTGAGTGTCGAACATGTAGATGGAAATGCAAAATTATCTGTCGAATGTAGTACCTAATAAAATAATTCTTGCCCCCCCCCCCCACCCAAAAGAGAGAGAGAGAGAGAGAGAGAGAGAGAGAGAGAGACGCCTCTGTACCCCATTGCAAATGGTGACAGTGCACCTCCACATCACCCAGAAATTGATTGGTCGTGGTGCTACATGTCTTATGGGGATCGATGAAGGACATAGTTTGAGGACAAAGTCAATATATGTGAGGCATCACTTGCTCGCATTGTGAATGCAATCGACGAAATTAAGAACAATCCCATGACACTGAGCAACAAAATCTGTTCATACACGTGTAGCTAGATGCACTGAACTGTGTGGAGACAGTTTTGAACATTTATTGTGAATGTATTGTGAAATTGTACATACACTGTACAACTTCCTTAACACTGAGTTTTGTATTTTCCGGTTTAACATCAATTCACGTGTGCTATGGTATTAATAAAAGTAGATTATCTGACACATTCATCACACAGTTTCAGTTAACATTATTACCATCATTTTTTACAAAATTAAATTCTCTACAACTTCTGTTGAAAACTTTGTGCAATTGTCAGGAATTTAAAAAACAAAGTGGGCCAATTAGTTAACCTGGCGGTGCACACACCTGGAAACAGAATGTCAGTACATGCAGCTGGACTCACAGACCCTTGCAGTTTCTATCTTTCTGAATCTGTGTGTAGATGTATATTATGGAGGGCAGCGTTATTAAATGAAGTAATATCATTAAAAATCAGTTTAGTGAATATATTTAAGAGATAAATTTAATATTTTGTTCAAAAATATTTACACAAATGGAGACACATAAAATTTGGGTATTATCAAAATAATGCATGTATTCAATCAGATATTTTGTCAAGAAAGTCTTGGCACACAGTAACAGAATGTTGAAGGCAAATGTATTTCTTGCAGTTCTTACAAATATATCTTGTTTTTCTGTTTTTGCTCTTGCAGTCCACACACTGTCCTCGTGAAGCCGCAGTTGATTCCACTTCTCAAATTTTCACACTGCAAAGCTCTCCAATTCTCTCAGATATCTTCCTTGGCAATATTTTTGACATTACTCTTTGCTGAAGATGATCATGCAGAAGCACAAAAGAAAGCTGACTCAAAAACTCTCTTCTTCTCACTTGTTCTTTCTGATTTGAGTTGAAAATAATAGCAGCATTTGTTGCAGCTGTGTTCATGATGCTATAAAAAACAACCATTGGCCATCATCTTGTGTTTCTAGCTACATTATATGTTGCACTCATTCCCTTTACAACATCAACTCCACCCTTAGTAATGTTATAAAAACTGATAATTTCTGTTTTTTTTATCATTCCCTGCATCTTCATCAATATTCCAATTGTGGTGCATCGTTGACAGTAGTAATACCACTCTATTTCGTTTCGGCACATAAGAGACTAAGGTGCAATTTTTATGAAACCCAAACATAGATGACTTTTCTTGTCGGTTTTTAATGTTAATAAATCCCCTCGGGACTTGTCTCTTGTTCTTCCTCTGGGTACCAACGATGGTTGTCTTCTTCGCAATCAATGTGTTTGCAAGCTCCATAACTTGTAAAATAATTGTCGCAAGTTATGTTGCGGCCTGTATTCAAGATAGGTTGGCAAAGTATCTGAACAAGTTCAACTGGTCTGTTGTCCTGTCTGTAAGGGCCTTCAGGCTGTTGCCCAACATACACTTCCATATTGAATGTGTAAAACATTCTGGCATCCACTGTTGCAAAAATCTTTACTCCATACTTATTTGGGTTATTTGGCATGTACTGTCGGAATCTGCATCTTCCCTGGAATGCTTCTAGTTTTTCATCAACTGCCACATATTCAGAAACTGTATTAGCCTTCTGAAAATTTCCAACAATTAGACTGAATACCTGTCTTATCACCGCCATGTGATCTGTTTTCTCCCTTTCCATTCTTATTTATTTATCGTCAAATCTGAGACATCGAAGGAGAAAACGAAATCTGTTTATGCCCATTGTGAGATGAAATATTTCACCACAAGTCTTGTAGACTTAGTCCATGGGCACGCATTACACCAGCGTAGTACAGTAATCCCAATAAGGCCTTTATTTCAGCTTTATTACCAAGCGAGGTGGCGCAGTGGTTAGACACTGGACTTGCATTCGGGAGGACGATGGTTCAATCTTGCGTCCGGCCATCCTGATATAGGTTTTTCGTGATTTTCCTAAATCATTCCAGGCAAATGCCGGGATGGTTCCTCTGAAAGGGCACAGCCGACTTCCTTCCCCATCCTTCCCTAATCTGATGAGACCGATGACCATGCTGTCTGGTCTCCTTCCCCAACCAACCAACCAACCATCAGCTTTATTAGTTTGTTGTGCATCTTTCCCCTTGAAAAGTTTCCCTGGATACTTTGAATGTACCTGTTAGTGCAGTCAACGAGTATGTGTATAATATTTTCATCAAAAAACAGTTACCACCACTGTAGAGGATTTGTAGCACTTTTCGCAGCACCTTTCACACCTGGTAAATGAGTTATGATGTTGTGATGTGTCAGGGAGTTCTTTGGCGGAACACGTGAGTTCCATACTGTTCCATCTTTACTGACAAACACATCACTGCCAGCACCACAATCACGGTCTTCTGATTCATCACTTAACGTTTTTTGTTCGGTGCTGGAATCACTTTTCCACTCTTGGTCCTGGATTTCTTCAAAGTCAATTTCTCCATCTTCAGAATCACCAGCGTCACTTTCAGCCATTACTTCTTCAATCAAGTTCCTAATTCTCTCCTCCTGTGCCTCATAAGAATAAGCCATGATGCAGTTACAACACACTAAAATAAGGTACAAAGTACGAAAAAATCTGTTCTACCACTAAACTAAGCAGATACCACAAATATGCGTGCGCATGACTAACATTGGCGCAGCTAACAATAAACTGACACCAGTGCATGCGGCTGGCCTGTGAGACCCTAGACTTCTTTGTTGTGAGCTAACCAGAAATGCTATTGTTGAAATACCAGATACACCATGCCAAATGACTCCTATTACACTCACTCAAAGGTTTTGAGAAGATAGCTTCTTGGAAACTAGTTTCAGACATTGCAATAATGTGAAAATATTCTCCTTGATCTGACAGACCACCTGTTGTACTGACGATTAATGAATTAAAAATTTTATGAAGTCACTTCTTTGTTTCTGTGGATGTTCTGGAAAACTACTGCAGATACACGTCTAGGACATGTTTTATTAGATAGTCACTAGATGAATAACAACAAAATAAATGGAAATCGTGCTTTATTATAACCTAGTACAGTTTTGCGATGGCTTCATGTCAGCAAAGGTGCTAAATTTCAGGTAAAATCTTTCATAAGTCGTAACTAAACATTTGTGGACCTTGTTTATATGAACTTTTTTTTTTAGTTTTACTTGTTGAATAACAAATTAACATATTTGCATATCTTCGTGAATCACCGTATATATTCATGTAAAGGAAGGTGGGGTGGACTAAAACGATGACCCACGCTGAAAGGGGAGTGAGGGAAGAAAAATGAGGGTACTGGTACTATCCTAATAGAGAATTATAAGTTTGTAGAGAGTGCCTTTCTAGTAATATTTTTTTGGTTTACTCCAAGCTAGCAAAGTGAACGAACTCACTGGTATTCTGTAATCCCGAGGGTGGGGGGTGGGGGTGGGTGAAGGAGGAGGAGACACACACACACACAGACACACACACACACACACAGAGAGAGAGAGAGAGAGAGAGAGAGAGAGAGAGAGAGAGAGAGAGAGAGAGCATGTGTCGTATATTTTCGACAAACGCCATGTTGGCCGAAAGCTTAGTTGTGACAATAGGGTGAGAAGCAACTTTCCTTTTCCTAATATTGTTACACATTTTATTTTATGTGTAGTAGAACATACATTTGTTATCTATTGTAACAGAATTAATTTCTTGTACCTGTAAAATTTTATAGCTTTGTGTAATCATCTTAGGGCAGTTTAGTTTTAATTTAAGATAAGTTACCTACGTATCTTCTTACACAAATTTCTGACCAAAATGAACACAAGAATAAGAGAATAAGTGGTAAACATACTCACCACTTTCTTTGGTGAAACAGAGAGAAATATGAATATGGACCTGTTACCCAAAAGGTAGTGGTAACTAAGTGTAAGTTATAAATAATGGAATTGATGTTTTGGATCAGTAGTCCATTCAGATTATGATGGAAGTTACTACAGAATGATGTAGGGTGCAAAATGTTGTGGCAAGTACTGTCAATTAAAGGACTTTGTGAAAAAGACATGAGTATAAATGGAGTATGGCAATACTGTGTTGTAACTTAGACTTGCAACTTCCAAAGACAAATACAAATATTAGGGTATGAGTTTTAGCATAAGCTATGTTCTCATTTCGAACTGAACCGTAAAACACTATAAAATAACGTATGTCACAACATCCTTCATCTACGTGGGGGGATATGAGAAGAAACATATCATTTTGAGGAAAGTGATATGTGTTCTGCCTCTGTTCGAGGATGGAGATTTGTGACCTTTTAATAAGTAGATGTTTGTTTAGGGACCCCATAGTGTGTCGGAAATTTTCTGTTCCTTTTGTGCATATCATGACAGTGTAAGCTGATACAGAGTATCTGCAAGGCAGGGATAGGCACTTGGATTCCTGTGCATGGGGACATCTGCTCTTCGGGACAATTATTCTGTGAAAATACCGTCCCATATTGGAGATTTCACTGTGGATCACAGAACTTCATTGGGCAAGACAATGGTCATATGTCACATCATAGAAGACATACGGAGCTAAATGACAAAGACTAATATGTATTGTAAGCTTTGTTAAAGTCATACGCTCAAGTAAAATCTAACATGGAATGTACATAATGGAGGTAAAATACATGTGCAGGAAAGCAGCAGGTAGTGAATTTATTTTCTAGTGACTGATGTTTTAGATTTCCAGCTGGCTTGAACTTAGCATCTTCGAGCAAGAAGTCTGCTGCCTCAAGATACATCTATATGGTCCAGTGACAGTTAATAAAGGTAAGTAATGGCAACCAAAAAAACTTGTAGCAGACATAGTCCACCTCTCTACGATGCCTGAACGATGGTAGGTGTGTTAAAATTCCAGAGATTAACAGTAAAAACTGTTCTGTTCGTATTTGCTATTCTTTTCAGGCACTTATGATTTTGAATATAGTGTTTGTAACACACAAATCACATGTTAATTCATGTAAATAGCAAATACCACATTGGATTTTGTTCTGTGTCATTTAATTTTGTAAATTAGCTGTTCCCATATTAACCTAGTGTACACATGTTGGTATATCCACTGAAAATGTTGCCATTCAAAGCCTCACAGCAATCAGTAGGTGATAACACAGCTTACTCCAGGGCTACACAGAAAACATGCTCCACGAGCAGATGGTGAGTGCAAACTAGCAAGCAGCGATTACTGTACACCCTCCATTGTAACAGGCAATAGATTTGTAGCCACATGGAGATTAGCCTAAACAAGGAAACTTATCCTTAGGAAAATGCTTAGAGGAACCTAGACTCTTGATATTCTGTGTCATTGGAGCTCAATTTAACAAAGGTGCAGGTCAGCCTTAATTGGTTACTGGAAGATTTTAACATTCTCCCATTCATTTGCACTAAAAGTTCTGAATTTTTTCCCCAACATGACTGGTGGTCTGTCTGTAAACATAAACACTAATGAATTCCACAGCAGACTTACATTTCCTACTCTTTCTTCAGTGCTGATAAGAAATGCACATCCAGGTGTTTTACCTCCAATACCTACACTTTCACAGAGCTCCCATGAATATGCAAGAAACTCACATTTTGCAAGATGATTCTGAACGTCATCTACCACAGCCTGTTTGGGGCCCATGATTGTCAAATTTTATGATGTCACCACGCAATATTATTATACCTAAAGTCGACACAAATGTTGAACTACAACTACAAACTATTCTTTTATTAAATCACCATTGATGAAAGGCTGTGAAAAATCTTTGCTAAAAGTAGTGCAGGAATGTAGCTCATCTGAACTGCACACACAATTGATTTTTCTGCCTAGTCTTCTTCCCCTTCAATGATCTTCCTTTTAAATCTTAAAACCTCTTGTGTATGCTCAGGCACTTCACATTTTCCATTTCCATGTGCTTTGATTTTCCTGAAAGTATTCAGTATCTTACACCACACTAAACTTTTTGTATACGAGGGTTGCCCAGAAAGTAATGCACCAACTTTTTTTTCCAACAGTTCTTTATTGAAGATAATGAGAATTACACACATGAAAGAATGGTGTTTCTTAACAACCCAAACAAGTGGAAGTCTGAGGGGGCTAAGCTAGGTGTGACAACCGTGAATGGTTTCCCTGACTGCTGCAAATCATGGAGCTCTGCTGAACCGCCTTCTGATAACCTCACCCTCCATGCCCAGTGACTAACAGTACTTCTGTCTACAGCAAATGCGCCAAGAACTGAGCACAAGCGTTTGTGAATATTCCCCATAGTTTCTTTCTCTACAGTGAGAAATTCAATGAAGACATGTTGCTTGTAATATACATCACCTACAGATGCCATTTTGAAACTGTCCTGCAGCTGCCCTATCTGTCAGAAGTGACAGAAATTTTTCGCACTCACTCAGGAGACTTCAAATAATACATACATAACGTTTCACATTCACAATATTGTGAGACCTTAACTTTTCCCGGTGAATTGAATTTTCAAATAACTTACGGGTTTGTTGCTGGGTGACATAATCGACCACTGCAGTGGTTGACGATGTCACCTGGCAGCAAACACATAAGTTATTTAAACATTCATAATATCGTTTTCGGCCGAGAAAAAAATTGTGATACAATACTTTCTGGGCAACCCTCATAAAATAAGATTTCTCATCACTGCTGCTGTTAGATGACAACACTGTCAGAACTGGCCATCCTCTGTTTCACAGAAGGGCACCTCTCCCGTGCTGTTGCAGGAGGACAGCACTGTTCAGTAATTGAAATGGTTTGAGGTTATTGAGAATTTGGTTATTTTCCTTGACTTTTTTACAAGACAAATTCCTATTCTAATTACAGTACATTCAACAGGACGAAAATTCTAGAATTTCTATCCTTTTCTGTTGTAACATCTTGTTGATCCGATTAATGTGCTGTAATTTAAATCTGACAGATTTTGCCTTGTCTTTGTTCATGAATGGATGGAGGTTTTAAGACTTCTCCCAAATAGCTGTTCTTACTGTCATACCATACTATAAATTCAAATTACTGTACTGAGAATGTTACTGTTGCAGAAATACATTCTCTACAGTGACTGTATCTAAAAATTTAAATAATTCTTGTTTTCAGTGTGTTGCTTAATTTAACTAGTGAAATATTAGAAAGGAAGGACAACTAGGATTTAATGTAATGCCAGTAACGTCAACAGACGGAGCACAGTTTGAAATGGATAAGACCAGTAAAGCAAATTCCTAAATTTCATAACTAACATGTCATTTACCTTAATGAATCTAGGGGAAAACGGAAAATGTATGTCTATGTGACCAGTCTGAAAGTTGAGTAAAATTTTCCCCAAATGTCAGTCTTGTTTATGGTGTAAAATATTGTAAAAAATGAATTCATCATCACATAAAATGACTGAGGATGCAGATGACTTTACTGACCACTGACAATTGCTTCTTCCATTTGTGGATCCTAAAAATAAAATTAGTTTGAAATTGGTATAAAAATTAATATGAAAATATGCTGCATCCTTAACATACACACGAGAACAGTGACAGTTATCAAAGAGTGATGTATGTACACACTGAATGAATGGCAGTCTCTTACTGAGTATATTATTGTGTTGTCTACAAGTTATCAATCCCAAAAATTAAAATGAGAAGAATTTATGGATGTGCTTTGAAGGTACTTTACTTTTTGATCTACAAGAATTCTCAATTTCTTATTTTGAACAAGTACAGAATACTACAGGCTACAACGAGACTGTGCATCTTCAATTAAGACTTTTTTCCTCACTTAACTCTGAAAACTGTGGAACTACAGTGATGGTATAAAAATAAGCTAGCATTTGTGTTTACCAGTCAGTAGAGAGAGGTTTCAAAATCCAGTGTGTTCAGACAGTTCAAACAAATGAACTGCTGATTTATGTGGGATCAATAAAACAATGTTACATTTAGATTTGACAAATTTTTATATCAATGAAAATGATTCTTCAAATTCTGTTGGCCTGAAATTGACATTACAGCATCTTTGCAATGGTTACAACATGTGTACAGTTCTGAAAAAGAATAAATTTTGGAACATCTTGGATAAGTCAGTAAATGTATGTTTTTGGTATACTATTGACATTACAGACACCAAATAATATTATATTTGCATGTATTTTAATCAAATTGACAGTTCCATCCCATAAGAAGGGAACAGGTGGCAACATAAAAAAAATTAGAGCAAAAAATAATGTGTTGGCATCACAAAGATTTAAAATCTTAATCGGGAACAATCTTGCCAATCAGGTAATTAAAAACATAAAAATTTTATTTATTTAAGGTATTAAGAGTGGTTAAATACACAAAGAGAATAAAATATAAATCCAAGTAAAGTCTATCAATATAATGGATATATATCAGCTGTGAAATACGTGGCCTCAATGAGTGTACGAAAGACCAAAAATTATTCAAGAAATAGTTGTTTGGATATTTTGTTTTAGTTGTATGGTGATACTGAGCTATATTCTTCATTGAATGAATTTATAACTTTTTTTGGTTTCTATCAAATTTATATACAATAAAATGATCAAACAGCTAAACAACAAGTGGGGCAACAGCTGTCCCTTGCATACATACCTGCAATGTACACTATTATACCATCTTGCTACCCAGTGGAAAACTAAATATTAAATCCTGTGTTTATTGTGTGACAAAAAATGTGCCTTTTGCCCCTTCCTGGTTGTGTACCAATGATGTGATCATCAGTTACTCTCACTTGTATTTGCTTCCCATGTACAATTCCAAAGGCTTTACATTTACATGAAAAGTACATCACAAAATCAACAGCACTGTACAAGGACCTGGTAATCTCTTGTTCAAATTTAAACTAAACATTTGTTCCTGCATGAAATTAACAGTGGAGCAAGACCACTTCAGTGCTAGTTTATGAAACACTGGCAGCAAGTGAAATAACCACAGTTAATACTTGTAATTTATTTTATACTGTGACATTTGAAGCTTGTCAATCACTGTTTCTAAATCATGGACAACAGAGGAAAAACAAACTATGAATAGCAACAGACAATTCAGAACCAGAGAAATGCCGTGCACAAGCTGCCAGATCTGACACCAATGAATGGCAGCAAATAAGTGTTGCATGCAAAAAAATTGTAGAGGCATGTGGGGAGCAGTGAAAGGATGCTATTTGACCATACAATACAGATTATTGAAATGAAATGCCCCAGTTGTCAGTTACAGGATGACTCAATTATGAATCAATCTCCCACCAGTAAACCCGCCATCTTTCTCTAAAGAGACTAACTCATATTTTAATGCATCCTTCCTTCCTGGCAGATGATAAACCGAGCAAAATAATTAAATTGAGCAAAAAGTATGCAATGCATGAGCAAACGTTTGCCTTGGGAAAGATATGTCAGAAGTGTGATGGCACAATGTGATCTCTGTTATAACACATATTAATATATCTGTTGTCTTACCAGAATGAGATTTCCACTCTGCAGTGGAGTGTGTGCTCATATGAAACTTCCTGGCAGATTAAAACTGTGTGCCAGAACGAGACTCGAACTCGGGACCTTTGCCTTTCGCGGGCAAGTGCTCTATCAACAGAGCTACCCAAGCATGACACACGCCCCATCCTCACAGCTGTACTTCCAAAAGCTGGCGGAAGTAAGGCTGTGAGGACGGGGCATGAGTCATGCTTGGGTAGCTCATTTGGTAGAGCACTTGCCCATGAAAGGCAAAGATCCCAAGTTCGAGTCTCGGTCCGGCACATAGTTTTAATCTGCCAGGATGTTTCATCTGTTCTCTTGTTATACTGTGCCACTGGCACTGTATCTTTTAGGCCATCGGTTAACTTTCTTTTGATGTGTCTGGCTCTAGTGGCTAGTGCATATCATTGTTGTTTGAAAGACTTTTGACTGTGAAAATGTTAACTGACTTCCACGAAGTATTTAAATGACATGATGAAATCACTCATTCTTCCTTCAAACAATGCGTGCACAATTCCTGATCGTTCATCTGCAACAGAAAACTATTACATCATCATCATCATCATCATCATTTATGGTACACGCACTCAGGTCATTTAGGCTCATGGCAGAAGACAAAAATATAAAAGACATACATGGAACATAATTAAATGATTAACACATCAAGTCCACGAATCTTGACAAAATATTGTAACATCACAGAAATTTATTGTATACACTTCTGTCTCGGTCATCTTCAGTGATGGCTGTTGGATCTGCTTCTTCCAAATCTATTACAATAAAATTAATATGTCTTCACAAATCTGCTTCTTCCAAAACTATTACAATAAAATTAATACGTCTTCACAAAAAGGTTACTTCAAAGAATGCAGACACATTTACTGTCAATATGGAGAGTAATATTCAAAAAATAAGAAAAATTACAGAGCCTGATCACATGTGCTTCATATTGGTTCATAATCAACACCCGAAGTGAGTTACAAGAAGATGAAGGCCTCGCTTCTCAATCTTTTGCTTTACAAAAAAATTGAATGAGGTATACAGATTTCCTTTAACATTTCTTGTATATGCCGTCTTTGAGCTACAAGCAACATTCATTTTCTAGCCTTCGACATAATATACATATTTCATGACATGGTTCACTTACAGATTAATTATCTCTTCTTCAGAAGTTTAAAAAAATGAAAGATGTGTCTTTTACAAGATATTTTTCACTGCTCTTGGAATTTTGGGAGTGAAGGTTCGACACCTCACTTCCAGGATTCAGTTGAAACTGGTTAAATAGCAAGGGAGGGGGAGTCATTTGATTCACTCACAAATGTTTCCCTTCCTCTGCACTGCTGTTTTACAAATTAACAGAAAGGACTTTTCGTGCAGTGATCTCTTGGAAAATTTGGAATAGTTTTACCTGTGGTCCAGCCTGATATTTTGTTTTGTTAACTCATTCATGTACGGGATCAAGGAAAACGAACCATGAAGCCCCAATCTAAACCTTAAGACTTTTACTATGGATTATTTTTGATTATGAAGGTTTTTTTTCCTTATTTTAAATTGGTACTGTTACATAAAATGACAAACAACACAGAATAATTTTCCACTTTCAAACCATAGAGAACAATTATAATTTTTTTGTGAAATAACATACATTAACATTTGTTTGGATTGTCTTGGTTTTCACATGCATCTTGCTGTACCTTAATATTCATTTCTACTGCAATTACAAAGCTGATTAGTTTTTGTGCTGCGTCTTATGCTCCTATTAACCAGTTCTGTCCATTGTTTGTTTCAACTCAACTATATTGTGAAATTTGTTTGCAGTTTTTATTTACAAAGGGATCAATTCTGTGTAGCAAAATTCTACTTTTGTAATTTCGTGTCGGCAGATCAAAATCATTGTTGTGTGATGGGCATGGGCGGCTTGATATATGGAATCCCATAACGTCAGCAAGGCAAGACAGCAATCTAGTAATCTAGTCACCGCCATTGCTGATACTGTGAAGAGGTCACGTTGCGTCAGGGCAGCATTACACAGTTGATCCCCTTCAGCAGGCTGAATGACTGCTAATTGAGGTTGGTTATACCCAACAATTGTATGGCAGTATCTGGTTTCTACAATAAATATTGTGTTTTAATGTACATAGAAAAAAATGGTGCTAATACCTGAACTTTTACAATAGGTTGGAATGTTTCTTTTTACTTGTATGCTTCTATTTGATCTGTATTTGTATTGGTGACTTCAGTTCACATCATGAACATTAGTTAACGTATTACAAGTTGATGCCCTTTGATCTTCATTATTACATCAACAGCTTCTTGTTTATCATTCAGCATTACTTCTTATTTTTCAGTGTGTGTATATATTTCAGAATCACCAATACAAGCATTTTTAAAGTGTCCTTGTATTTGGTTTTAGTAACAGTTTCGAGCTACTTCATAACTTTACTGGTCACTCGCATACATTTCAAAAGTGACAAATGACTCTCGCTGCGGATCACATGGTCCATCAGTTGCACTCGCCAATTGCCCTGTGTTGTTTGTGTGTATGGTGTGTTTCAACTACACTGCTCAAGATCACAAAAATGTACTTGACCACTTTTGTTACTGTACCCAGTGTCACTGGACATCATTGTGTGCACTGTGACACACTTTTACTGCTGGTATCTTCCTGCACACTTCCTGTTCCAAACATTTATGTATTGTTGAGCACTGTGTGATTTATGTCCACAACAGATCAGAATCTTTATTTTTTTACAATAGCTTAATAGTTTAATATTAAGATTTACATTAACATTTTATCATCTATATACTCATTCCTTTGACTCTGGTATATAACCAAGGGGCTGATACGCACAGATTGATCTTCATGTTTTTTTGTTTTAAATGCACATATACACATATTTATCACACATTTATGTTATGTTATAATCTTAGTAGATAAACATTGTTCATACCCATGAGTACCAAAAGGCCTTACTTCTGTGGTATTAATGAACGTAAATTAATTACAAACAATCTCTGCACAGAAGTTTGTGGTAGCACAAAAGTGCCTGCTCAACCCAGTAAGTGTCCATGAACTCATACTTCATTTGGCTCTCCGAACGCTATTATATCCCATCAAGCTGTATATATGTTAACTTTTATTTACATAGGAATAAATAAAAAATTGCTTACTAGCAATGTGTAAAATCTTTCTTCTCTTACTTGTTTTCATTTCTCTATACTCATTTAGTATTTTATTAAAATTGTTTTCTTCATTAAATCAGTTTTATGTAGCAGTACTTGTGACGATGTTCAACTTTGCCAGTGTCTTGTTATACAATCCATTGACCTTCTCACTAATTAATAAATTTGTCACATTAAAGGTAACTATGTATTACCCTGCTCAGTTGTTTAGAGGCCCATTTCGTATACAAACAACAGATAACTTTAATGAAACTAGTGCCCTTTTTCGTTTCTATCTATGGTATTCCTTGCATACAGTCCATCACCTTTAACATACTTAGATCTTAAGGTACATAAGAAAACTTGAATATGTAGTATGTAACTTTACATTTCATTTGTGTATTTACAACATAAAATGAGTTAATGTAGTTCGTTTAACCATTGCTCTCATGTGATGTATGTATGTATGTTGTTGTTGTGGGCTTTAGTATAGAGAATGGTTTGATGCAGCTCTCCATGCTACTATATCCTATGCAAGCTTCTTCATTTCCCAGAACCTACTGCAACCTAAATCCTTCTGAATCTGCGTAGTGTATTCATCTCTTGGTCTCCCTCTATGATTTTTACCCTCCATGCTGCCCTCCAATAATAAATTGGTGATCTCTTGATGCCTCAGAACATGTCCTACCAACCGATCACTTCTTCTAGTCAAGTTGTGCCACAAATTTCTCTTCTCCACAATTATATTCAGTGCCGCCTCATTAGTTATGTGATATACCCATCTGATCTTCAGTATTCTTCTGTAGCACCACATTTCAAAATATTCTATTCTCTTCTTGTCTAAACTATTTATCATCCATGTTTCACTTCCATACATGGCTACACTCCATACAAATACTTTCAGAAACGACTTCCTGACACTTAAGTCTATACCCGATGTTAACAAATTCCTCTTTCTCACAAACGCTTTCCTTGCCATTGCCAGTCTCCATTTTATGTCCTCTCTACTTCGACCATTATCAGTTGTATGTATATGTATTTTAAACCATCACATTTGAGAAAGTATGCCCATTACTTGTGGTCACTTACACACATTCATAGCTCTTCTTTATATGTCCATGTCCTGACCTGTAAATTTCTGACATATATGGTAAGATTATTGTACATCATACAGTTTCATTCCTGTTTCCTGTAAAAACTACAACTACAAATGTATTACACATATAAAACAATACAAGGAAAATTTAAAAAAAATATTGCTACTGAATGTAACTCTCTGTCAACGTGTGGGTATAACCTATGTACTTTGTCTGTATTGTGATAAGCAATCAAGTAACACCTTCCATGTAGGATTCTTAAGACTAAACTGATCAGTGTACATTCCTGTGTTAAACACTTACATTTTTATCAATCTTTTATCATATGTCTCTTTCCTCCTTGGAGTACCTTCAGTTAATGAGATCATAATCCACCTCACCTTTTCCTCTTAGGACTCATCTGCTGTAATTGCGATAATGGGTTCAACCATACATTATTTTCAGGTTCCGCATGGAATCATGGAATATTTCTGCTGGTGTTTGCTGAGTAGAAGTGTGAATGGTGCTTAATATTCTCCCTATTTTGTTTGCTTATTTTGTGCACATGTGTGCATGACTCTGTTGAATTCTCTAAGTATTCTTTCAGTGGTGTTACTGTGTGGGATCTGCTCTTCGCCTATGGGTGTAGTGATTAATAAATCATCTACATAAACTCCAACTTGGTTTGTTATATGGTGCCCAGTGTTGCAATGAAAAGTCCCACTTTAACATTTAAGCCAAAAGGGCTCTGTAAATTAATAGCTCTTACTTGCAAAGAGAGAAACTATATACTTTCTGGGATTTTCTGACAGTACGATGTGCCAGTATGAAGCTCTTTAGATCAGTACTAGTTAGGTATCGAACACCGTGGAATTTTTGTATCTGCTCTTTGATCATCACTGGTGTCATTTGAACTTGTACAATTTTTTTTATTTCCTGTGTGTCTAGAACCGAGTACTCTTGTCTATTTGGCTTGCCTACTGCTAACAAAGGATTACTGTTTGGTAATAGTGATGTCTTAATTACCATCCAGTCTAGCATTTTTCTTATTTTATACCTGCCAGCTTCACGTTTCATCCAGGGGATTGGTTAAGTAGATGAGCAGTAGATTTTGTGTGGAACTCCCTCCATGTTGTATTGGTAACCATCAATGATCACACGTTTATCAGAAAAGGTATCAATGTATTTTTTAATAGCTCAGGCAGTTTTGGCTGCCTTGATCTGAATGCACTTCATGTTAGGCTCCACATTTCCGTTACTAGTGCATGACTTCAATTAGTTGCCCCCTGCGAGTCCGGGGCTTAGAATAGTCACGAGGAGTAAATGCCTGTCTAAGTCATCTCTTGCTGGTGACCATACAGCGCCAGCAATCTCTAAGAAGGGCAAGATCGAGTACAATGCTGACAGGTATGATCCTAAATCATTTACCTCCCCTGCTACACCATGAGAGAAACGTAGGGCTATGGAATGAAGAGAGCCACATTCGCCTCAGTTTTTAATCTGCAGCACAAATGATAGGGACTTCTTTCTACCTATGAAGACTCAGTTTTTCATTGAACACTCTAAGGATAATTTTAGAGAAGTGAGAGCACTGTCCAGGATGTAAAACGGCACAGTCTTGATTCAGACAGCATCTCCAGCCCAATCCCGAATCTTACTCACCTGTGACAAGCTGGGTGACATTCCTGTTCCTGTCACTTCCCATAAAAGCCTCAACATGATCCAGGGGATAATTTTGCATCACGATCTCCTCTTGCACTCTGATGATGAGCTCCCCACCAATTTAGAATGGCAGGGTGTTCATTTCATCCAGCCTGTTTACAGAGGATCCAAAGACAACAAGGTTGCTACCGGTGCCTTCACCTTGGCCCTTGAAGGTGATGTCAAGGTGATGGTTTACAGCTGTGACGTTAAACCATACATCTCTCCCCCTATCTGGTGCTTTAAGTGCTGGAAATTCATGGCCATGTCTTCCTGCTGCACTTCCAGTGCCACATATTGAGACTGTTGATGTCCACTGTACCCAGATATTCCATGTGCGCCTCCTCCCACGTGCATCAACTGTCAAGAGCACCACTCGTTCTGCCCGTCAGACTGCCCAGTACTCCAAAGGAGCAGAAAATCATGGAGTGTACTGGTTAACTTACACAGAGGCTAAACGTAAATTTGAAAGATTACACACCATTCGGTTGACATCGACAGATGCGGCAGCTACTTCACCATCGCCGTCCCAAGTGCCAGTGGTAACTCATCCTGTGCCACGAACAGTGGGCCCTCCGGGCCGCCAAACTACATCCACCCCCTTGGTGGTAGATGGCAAATCTCCTGCTGTTGCTCCCAAAGTACCTACTTCAGGAGCAAGCACCCCCCCCCCCCTCCCAAATGCAGGGGACAAGGCCCCCTCCCCCCTGCCAGAGAAGCAACAGCCTCCTCCAGTTCCTCTTGTGTGGAAGGGGTCCCTTGGGACCCTCTCTCCCAACTCATCCATCATAGGAATGGATACAAATACTCAGTCGGTGGCAGCCTCGTTGTGGACTTCATGCCTTCCCAGCCTCATGATAACGTCATCCTCCAGTTGAATTTTTGTGGTTTTTTCCACCACTTGGCCGAGCTATGGCAACTCAGCCACTGACTTATCCCTCTGCAGCTCAGGACTTCGCCCATCTGTCCACTGGAGAATGCATGACGACCTGTGTGGTTGACTGATTGATTTTAACAGGAGAGCTAAAACAGCTTAGGTCTAACCCGCCACTGCCCGCACCGAAACTAGGTTTATTGTGCGGTATCGCTCCCTGTATATCTAGTAAAGCCAACCAGTGCCCTTAAATAGTGCAAGGAGTCCCTCTACCAGTTTTTTGTTAGACACAATTTCTTCAGGTCTAGTTGTCCCAAAGATTCTGTATCGTTTACTCTCCATTGCCATCCATTCAAAGATTAGATGTGATGCAGTTTCTTCACTCTCATCACAGATCCTACATTTAGGGTCATCTTCCATTATACCCATTGTGTGTAGGTGTTTTTTGAAATTCCAGTGGCCGGTCATCAGTCCAGTCATGAGTTAGATCTCTTTTCTGTTCAATCCCAGGATTACAGAGCTTCTTTTAAAACATGGCTTGGGCATCATTACCTTACCATGTTTTTGTTTATGGACCTTGGTCCAGTATCTTACGTGCTGTTTCCTAAGCCGGTTCTAATTTGATCATAGCCTTGGTGATTGTCAAGACAGGTTCTGATCCAATAAATGGAGTTGTTGCCCACATCCTAGCCAATCTATTGGCTTGTTCATTGCCACAGATCCCTGAGTGGCCAGGGACCCACACTAGGTATACCCTATTGCTTCCCCCTAGCTCCACTAGAGCCCTGTTGCAATCTGCAACAATCTTAGATCTTGTTGCAGGAGCTGCCAATGATTTTAGGGCTGCCTGAATAGATGTAGATGCTACGGTCATTGTAGCACCTACTCATATTCTTCTCCACACATGCCCTGATTGCAGTAATTTCAGCTTCGAATACAAAGGCCAGTTTCCCTAGAGAGATGCTGCCCTCCAGTCTTGGCTCAACCCCGTACAACCCTGCCCCAATGCCTTGATCTGTTTTCGACCCATCGGTGAACCAAACGATGTCCCCCGTACGGTGTCGAACTGTTTTCTCCCACAACTCCCTACTTCTAATTATTATGTTGTAAGGCTTGTTGAAGCAGTTCAGAGTTACTATAAAAATGAAGGGGTCGGAGAGATGTAGTCATAAGCCACATTGAACTAGTTTCGAGATACAGCAAGTTTAAAGTTCCTCGGAGGTCTGAAAATGTTTAATACAAAATAGAAACTTTATTTCTACTGCAAACACTTGCTTAATACTTGCAAAGCATGTTGTTAAATAGTCAACTCTCTGCGTGCTATAAAATATTAATTTTAGAATGATTCTAATTAAGATGTAGTCAATGGTGGCTTTCAATGGTGGCTTTCAATGGTGGCTTATGACTATATCTCCCAAAAAATTGTTTAAAACATAAAGTATGAATTTGTATGGATTTATTTTAACTACTCTTACACAGCAAGCAGAATATATAATTTTTACACATTAATATATACATCCCCCCCCCCCCTACCATGAACCATGGACCTTGCAGTTGGTGGGGAGGCTTGCGTGCCTCAGCGATACAGATAGCCATACCGTAGGTGCAACCACAACGGAGGGTTATCTGTTGAGAGGCCAGACAAACATGTGGTTCCTGAAGAGGGGCAGCAGCCTTTTCAGTAGTTGCAGGGGCAACAGTCTGAATGATTGACTGATCTGGCCTTGTAACACTAACCAAAACGGCCTTGCTGTGCTGGTACTGCGAACAGCTGAAAGCAAGGGGAAACTACAGCTGTAATTTTTCCCGAGGGCATGAGGCTTTACTGTGTTGATAAATGATGATGACACCCTCCTGGGTAAAATATTCTGGAGGTAAAATAGTCCCACATTTGAATCTCCAGGTGGGGAATACTCAGGAGGATGTCGTTATCAGGAGAAAGAAAACTGGCGTTCTACGGATCAGAGCATGGAATGTCAGGTCCGTTAATCGGGCAGGTAGGTTAGAAAATTTAAAAAGGGAAATGGATAGGTTAAAGTTAGATATAGTGGGAATTAGCGAAGTTCAGTGGCAGGAGGAACAAGACTTTTGGTCAGGTGAATACAGGGTTATAAATACAAAATCAAATAGGTGTAATGCAAGAGTAGGTTTAATAATGAATAAAAAAATAGGAGTTCGGGTAAGCTACTACAAACAACATAGTGAACACATTATTGTTGCCAAGATAGACACGAAGACCATGCCTATGACAGTAGTACAAGTCTATATGCCAACTAGCTCTGCAGGTGACAAAGAAATTGAAGAAATGTATGATGAGATAAAAGAAATTATTCACATAGTGAAAGAAGACGAAAATTTAATAGTCATGGGTGAGTGGAATTTGATAGTAGGAACAGGAAGAGAAGGAAAAGTAGTAGGTGAATATGGAATGGGAATAAGGAATGAAAGAGGAAGCCACCTGGTAGAATTTTGCACAGAGCATAACTTAATCATAGCTAATGCTTGGTTCAAGAATCATGAAAGAAGGTTGTATATGTGGAAGAAGCCTGGAGATACTGGAAGGTTTCAGATAGATTATATAATGGTAAGACAGAGATTTAGGAACCAGGTTTTAAATTGTAAGACATTTCCAGGGGCAGATGTGGACTCTGACCATAATCTATTGGTTATGAACTGTAGATTAAAACTGAAGAAACTGCAAAAATGTGGGAATTCAAAGAGATGGAACCAGAGGTTGTACAGAGTTTCAGGGAGAGCATAAGGGAACAACTGCAGGCAAAAAGGAATACAGATGTCTCAAAAATGAGATCGACAGGAAGGGCAAAATGGCTAAGCAGGCATGGCTAGAGGACAAATGCAAGGATGTAGAGGCTTATCTCACTAGGGGTAAGATAGACACTGCCTACAGGAAAATTAAAGAGACCTTTGGAGAAAAGAGAACCGCATGTATGAATATCAAGAGCCCAGATGGAAACCCAGTTCTAAGCAAAGAAGGGAAAGCAGAAAGGTGGAAGGAGAATATAGAGGGACTATACAAGGGCGATGTACTTGAGGGCAATGTTCTAGAAAGGGAAGAGGATGTAGATGAAGATAAAATGGGAGATATGATACTGCATGAAGAATTTGGTAGAGCACTGAAAGACCTAAGTTGAAACAAGGCCCTAGGAGTAGACAACATCCCATTAGAACTACTGACAGCTTTGGGAGAGCCAGTGAAGGCGTTGACAAATGTGAAAATCACCGAACTATCAGTTTAATAAGTCACGGCTGCAACATACTAACGTGAATTCTTTACAGACGAATGGAAAAACTGGTAGAAGCCGACCTTGGGTAAGATCAGTTTGGATTCCGTAGAAATATGGGAACACGTGAGGCAATACTGACCCTACGACTTATCCTAGAAGCTAGATTTAGAAAAGGCAAACCTACATTTCTACCATTTGTAGACTTGGAGAAAGCTTTTGACAATGTTGACTGGAATACTCTCTTTCAATTTCTGAAGGTGGCAGGAGTAAACTACAGGGAGCAAAAGGCTATTTACAATTTGTACAGAAACCAGATGGCAGTTATTAGAGTCGAGGGACATGAAAGGGAAGCAGTGGTTGGGAAGGGAGTGAGACAGGGTTGTAGCCTCTCCCCAATGTTATTCAATCTGTATATCGAGCAAGCAGTAAAGGAAACAAAAGAAAAATTCGGAGTAGGTATTAAAATCCATGGAGAAGAAATAAAACTTTTGAGGTTCACTGATGACATTTTAATTCTGTCAGAGACAGCAAATGGCTTGGAAGAGCAGTTGAACGGAATGGACAGTGTCTTGAAGGGAGGATATAACATCAACAAAAGCAAAATGAGGATAATGGAATGTAGTTGAATTAAGTCGGGTGATAGTGAGGGAATTAGATTAGGAAATGAGACACTTAAAGTAGTAAAGAAGTTTTTCTATTTGGGGAGCAAAATAACTGATGATGGTTGAAGTAGAGAGGATATAAAATGCAGACTGGCAATGGCAAGGAAAGCATTTCTGAAGAAGAGAAATTTGTTAATATCAAGTGTAAATTTAAGTGTCAGGAAGTCGTTTTTGAAAGTATTTGTGTGGAGTGTAGCCATTATGGAAGTGAAATGTGGACGATAAATAGTTTGGACAAGAAGAGAGTAGAAGCTTTCAAAATGTGGTGCTACAGAAGAATGCTGAAGATTAGATGGGTAGATCATATAACTAATGAGGAGGTACTGAATAGGATTGGGGAGAAGAGGAGTTTGTGGCCCAACTTGACAAGAAGAAGGGATCAGTTGATAGGGCATGTTCTGAGGCATCAAGGGATCACCAATTTAGTATTGGAGGGCAGCATGGAGGGTAAAAATTGTAGAGGGAGACCAAGAGATGAATACACTAAACAGATTCAGAAGGATGTAGGCTACAGTATGTATTGGGAGATGAAGAAGCTTGCACAGGATAGAATAGCATGGAGAGCTGCTTCAAACCAGTCTCAGCACTGAAGATCACAACAAAAACAACAACAATATATACATATCAGGTATCTGAGATGTATAAATTTCTTTTTCATTGATGCACTTACATCAAAGAAGTTCCTCTACCTTATCATTGTAAACGTTATTTCCAGTACATGACCGAAAGAAACCTTGATTTGCTGCAGGTATGTATGGCATAAGAGACAGTAAATCATCAATATTTTTCTGGTTAATTGGTAGTGGCTTTCTGTGCTTTATTGGCAGCTGATATCGATTTGGTTCAACTATTCTTCCTTTCCTTTTTGACATGAATATCCACTGACATGAAAGCTCCTATTTCTGAATAAGAGTGCTTTACACTTAGCTTGAAGGGATCTTCAGACTCAAACTTAAATTGAGTAGCTTCACTGAAATGGTGGGGATCTCCAGTCGTGGATTCTGTACGTTTTGAGATCAATGCCTTCAGGCTTTCCAAACTTCTGAAGTCTTCTCTTTCCATTTTAGTTACAATGAAATGTTTTGGACTCGCAGATTTTATTACTTCTGCCCATTGATCTGGAGTGTACACTTTTGGATGTCTGTTTCTTGCATACCATTCAACGAGACCAAAATCATGATCACAAGGTAGCATGGTGTGACCTACCACAGGGAAGTAATGCTGGACAGAATCAAATCTTCTAGTAGCAACAAGGGACCTTTTGAAGGCAATAATAGTCCAATTCTTTGCCTGACCCTTGCAGTTGTCTTTGATTATGTGGAGATGTTTTGTCTGAGGATTAGTTATCTCCAAGTACTTCAATAAGCAGCTCCCAACCTCATCTGAACCCCATCCTCCATCTTTCTTGCTCCACAGATACATATAACCCGTATTTGAACCTGCTTTTCCTTGCAGTATTCTGAGTATTTATCTTGAAATAAGGAAGCAGTGCTGATATCACAATCCAAATACACTCTTTCGGGGTTCTGTTGCCTACTGTAATGGCTGTTATATTTTTATATTTTAGTATGGCATTGAGAAATTCTCTAACACTTTGTACAGCTTCATCTTGAAATTTATGTGGGTAGTTTCCATGTTTTCCTGAAAGAAAAAAAAAAAGATGAGCTTATATCCTCTTCCTAATAGAAATATATGTATAGTACTCAGTTTGAGTACATCCCTAACTTATAGCACAGAGTAACATACAAACCTCTTCCATCTTCTTTTGGCACTGCAAATCCCTGCTTGATTTGATGTTGCAAATTCCTCACTCTTCGTGCATGTATCTGTAAGCCATGAACTCTTACGAAAGCTTCCTTGCAGATCATGACTTCTATTCCACATACCCTCACATTGTAAGAAAATGTAACACCCCTGGATGATATTTACTTGGAAGTCTTTTTTGGATAGCTTTGAAAGAAATTATGACAAATATAACAAAATGAAATAAATATACAAAATATTAAACCATTTTTATTTAAATAGTGAACAAATCTCTACTTTTTTGGTTCCATTTTCATACAGCTCATCAGGTAAGTATTTTGGGCATTAAAGTTTCCTATGTCCCAAAATGAATGAAAAATGTTTTCTTCCTCTCCAAGCAGTTTTGTGAAGCATTTATTTAAACAAGTACAGGGACTTCCTATAGTAGCAGCCTGAGCACTCTTGGGGATTTTTAAAGACTTATACTGCTGACCAGCATTAGTCGACTTTTATTTTTCTTCCACTGATCAATATTTCGCTTTCTTTTCCGTGAAGGCTTTGGTTTTTCGTGTGATTCTTCATTTATTCTACTTATTTCAAGCTATAATATGAAGAGCAAAATAGTCTAAGAATCTGCGTGAGATATAATCATAAGCCACACAAAACATTAAATTTCGCTAAAATCACATTAATGAGAAAATATTTTTTACACATATTTTACCTTTGAAACTACATTATTGCACTATTAAGCTGTAATATAAATGTGCCCATCAAGTTTCATCATTAACACACAGGATGGCTGTCAAATGCGTTGGCAATGTTGAGAGAAACAAAGTCACAAGCCACAGGAAATTAATCACCAAAAATAAACCGTTTTATATACTTACCGAAACATCATCTGAGCTGGAACTGCTGGTCAAAGGATGCCAAGATTCATCACTGTCAGGATACAAAGGGTCAAGCTCTTCACTTCCACTACTGTCTGTGTCAAATATGTGTTGAAGACCCGAAGACACTTCAGACGTTCTTGACCCACCTGCCATTTTGCCGTGGCTTGTGACTATGTATCTCCAGATAGCACAGCCTAGAACTGCACTCCATCATAGCCTGGCATCTGTTGCAGTAACATGGAACTTTTTAAAAACATTGTGAAGAAGACATTGTTAAGAATGCCGCAACATGAAAAACTCAATTTCGTGAAAGTTGTGGCTTATGACTATATCTCTCCGAGCCCTTCATATAGTCAGCAGGCATTTCCCCAGCCATACCTACATTTACCTCACTCACTATGTTAGTGTGTGATTCTGGATAGCCGAATGAGACCCAGATTTGGCCAATTTTAAGTCTGTGTGTGCCCCAGCTGCTGCCTCCATCTTAACCCAAAGGTGAAGTGGAGGCATATCCAGCCTGGCTACCATTCCAGCAGTTGGTGTGCTGCTAATTCCGCCCATTATGGCTAAGCAGGCCAACCTCTGCACCTTAGCAAGCTCTTTAGCAGCAACCCACTGTTTTATCTTCTTCCACCACACTATGGCCCCATAGGAAATCCTAGGTCTAACCACTGTGGTGTACATCCAGTGCATACTCCTGGAGCTTAGGCCCCAGTTTTTGTCACAAGCCCTCCTAGTACTCACTAAAGTGATTTTTGCCTTGGAGCAGATACTCTTAATATGAGGGGTACAAGTTAGCTTCTCATCCAAGGTTACCCCTAGATATTTCACTGTCCCCTTCACAGGTAGAGTTTCATCGAAGAGCTTTAGATTCCAACTTGCATGCTGAATATATCTCTTCATAAATGGCACCACAACAGTCTTGCCTCTACCTTCCTTCCACTAAGCATGGCTCTGGTCCCCAGGTCATGCACCTCTGCTGCCCTTACAATGGAATCGAAGGTTGTGTTACTAAAGGCCTCCTCGATATCCAGGCTATTTCTTGGAAGTGAGTGCTTTTTCTACCTTCCCGATGAGTTGGTGGAGAGCTGTCTCACATGATTTACCTGGTTGGTATGCATGTTGGTTCAGTTGTAAAGGGTCCCTACATAGCCTCCTCTCCCCAACATAGACATTAACCAGTTTTTCCAATGTTTTGAGAATGAAGGAGTACAGACTGATTGGTCTCATATCCTTGGCCTTGGTATGTTCAATCCTCCCTGGCTTTGGAATGAAGACAACCTTCACTGCCCTCCAAACATTGGGAATGATTCCTACTGCTAAGCTAACCCTAAATAGCCTGCATAGGATTCTTATAAGCTTTCCTCCTGCCTGTTGCAGGAGAGCTGGAAAAATTCCATCTGGGCCAGGTGACTTGAACGGCTGGAATGTTCCCATCGCCCACTGGATTTTTTTGAAGTTCACACACTCCTTGGCCAATTCCCAGTCCTCTCTTCGAGTGTCTCAGAACCATTGTCTCTCTGGGGTCACATACTGGTCTGTGTTATCCGGCAGAGCATATTGAGAAAAGTGAGTTTTTAGGAGCAATTCCAGAGTATATTCCCCATCCTCCTTCCTCAACGTGCCTCCTGGATTAGTTGGTACTTTAGTGAGAATCTTGTGAAGCCTGGCTTGTGCAGCTGTGCCTTCCACTTCCTCACAGAATGCCTTCCAGGATGCCCCCTTGGCTTGCCGTATTGCAAGATTGTAACTGACAAGGGCCTCACGATATTTAGCCCATTGTCCTTTACATCTCGCAATATTAAACAGTCTCTGTACCTGTTTTCTTTGCATTTCCAATTTGTTATTCCACTAACAGAACACTCCTATTTGTGCTCTTCCTGGTGATTATGCAGTTGTCCTGATATGAGGTCACTATGGCAGAGGCAACAGCCTCTGTTACTTCCTCAAATTCTACTGGCTTCCTTATTGTGGTTTTAATTTCCGGTAAGCCCAAGTTGAGGTCCCTCCTGTTTGTCTCCCAGTCTGTTTTCCTGGGATTTATATAAGTCATGGTCTGTCTGATTCCCATTTCAACCTTGAATTTAATGTACATGTGGTCCAATGAGTATGGCTCTCCAACACCACATGCCATTGTTTGACATAGCTACCTATTGTAATGGAACCAAATGTTATGTCAATTACTTCTTCTCTTCTGCTATTCCTGAATGTAGGTTCATTGCCCCTATTTAGGACCTCTAAGTTGTTAGCTAAGAGGAATTCAAGAAGGTACTCACATCTATTGTTGGTGTCATTGCTGCCCCCCACTAGGTTGTGGACATTGGCGTCACACCCCACCAGCAGTGGATCACCTTGCCAAAGGCAAGTCTCTACCAGTCTCCTCACCTCCAAGGGAGGGGGAGAACTGTCTTCGTAAGGAAGGTATGCTGAGGCCAAGCCAATTTCCCTCATGATATCTTCCTCACATTGCTGCATTTTGATGGTCACTAAGTCCCTAGAGCAGAAAACCATCACTGTCATGAAAGAAATGCCGTTTGTAATATATCGGGTGATCAAAAAGTCAGTATAAATTTGAAAACTTAATAAACTGTGGAATAATGTAGATAGAGAGGTAAAAATTGACACACATGCTTGGAATAACATGGGGTTTTATTAGAACCACCCCATATTGCTAGACGCGTGAAAGCTCTCTTGCGCGTGTAATTTGCTGATGATTGTGTGCTCAGCCACCACTTTCGTCATGCTTGGCCTCCCAGGTCCCCAGACCTCAGACCGTGCAATTATTGGCTTTGGGGTTACCTGAATTCGCAAGTGTATCGTGATCAACCGACATCTCTAGGGATGCTGAAAGACAATATCCGACGCCAATGCCTCACCGTAACTCCGGACAGGCTTTACAGTGCTGTTCAAAACATTAACCCTCAACTACAGCTATTGTTAAGGAATGATGATGGACATATTGAGCATTTTCTGAAAAGAACATCATCTTTGCTTTGCCTTACTTTGTTATGCTAATTATTGCTATTCTGATCAGATGAAGTGCCATCTGTCGGACATTTTTTAAACTTTTGTATTTTTTGGTTCTAATAAAACCCCATGTCATTCCAAGCATGTGTGTCAATTTGTACCTCTCTATCTACATTATTCTGTGATTTATTCAGTTTTCAAAATCATACTGACTTTTTGATCACCCGGTAGATGCATGTTGTGGAGTTTCTTAGATTCCTAGCATAGATCAGCTTACCTCAGTGCTTCCGAGGCTCAATACATCCTCTTCCTGTCTCCCCGGGTACGGCTCAGGGCAGCAGAGGCCCCTTTACTGTGCTGCAGATTAATCTGCAGCACCTCCGGGCTCCGTCTTACTGCCATCTTTGTGGTCTTTGTGAACCCTATCAGTGACCTGCAAGAACCCTAAAAACAGTTTCAGGTCCTGCTCTCGCATCGCCTTCAGGGACTTCTCACCAACCTCCACCACCAGGGTTTGTCCTTCCGGAGCAACCTTCTGGTTAATCACCAGTCTTCTGACGGGACTTTTGAGTTCTGGGCCCCTATTTTCCTGAACAGAGTCTTGGGAGAGCCTTCCTTAAGGATCTTGGGTACTCATAATGACATCTGTGCAGTCTTTAGAAGCTCTGCTGCCATCTTGACCAGCAGCTTTGCATCTTCCCACGGGGATATCATGGGCAGGCTTGTCCTTGAGCCGTTCTACTGTTTGCACACAGACAAAAATGAGTGCACCACGATCTAGATAGACCATCCTGAAGTTGGGACCTGGGCCAGCGTCCTACAACACCCCCCCCCCCCCCCCCCCTCAATCTTTTCAAAGAGGGTCATCTGTACTAGTTCCTCCTGTTGCGAGGTAATGACCACCAGTGGATAACCTTCCTGGATAACTGCCATCCTAAAAACCGAGACTGCAGTACTATAGGTCTGTTTCCCTATTTCTTGCCTTGGTTTTTTCTGGACTCGCTTATCCACGGAGGAGGAGTCTTTGATTCCTCCCTTATCCACTTACTACCTGTCTTTGACGTTGTGGGGGTCTGCATGTCCCCTTCAACCTGAGACATTTTTTTCCTGGGAGTCTTGGGTTCTAGTCCCTTTACTTCCCTCCATTTGTTTTTAGGATGCCATTATTTTCCTTCCTTTTCCCTCTGTTCCCTGAGTAGCTTCCTCCTCCGGGCCCCAGACAAGCCTTTGATCTTAATTTGGTCTAGCTTCTCGGTTACAGTTCCCACTTCTGGCTCAGATCAAGACCCTGATTCAGTAGTGGAAGTGCCTTCCATCGGTTCAGTCCCCGATGTTTGGGTATCTGAGGTCTCAATTTGCCCCTCAGATTCTTTTTCTTTTTCTGTACTCGTGTCCATGTTGGCGATCTAGAAGGTCCACACCACGAATACCCTGCGTGGTGTAAGGCTAATTACTCAGGGAGCTCAACCGGTATTCCTGAGGCTCCATTTGCGCCACATCTTCCCATGTGCCACGCACCCCTCAGTACGGATCGCATCACACCTTGGGTTGGGTCAGGGAATAGGGTAGGACTGGGAGTGGATAGGGAAGAAGGGATGTTGTGGGTCACTCTTAGTCTGATACATCAGCTGAGGCCTTTTCGGAAGTAGGTCCTCTACCTTTGGCATAGCTCTCAGCTTCCCGCGGATACGCAAGCCTCTCCACCCGCACAGACAGTGCTTTGTCAAAGTGGTGTCCCTTGGAGAGGACCTGTGTGGTAGTGACCACTTCCCCATCTTCCTGTCACTCCCCTGGCATCATACCAACACTCTTGTTGAATCTCTTCCACATGGTGCCATTGCCGCCCAAGGGGTCCACAACTCTTTTGTGGATACGTGCCGCACAGGACCCCGAGCTAGTTTGGCCCTCTTTTCTTTCCAGGCTGCATACCTTTCTTTTCCACATCCTTCCCCATCCTCGCCCCATCTCTGCCTCTTCCCTTCCCCTTCTCTGGGAGTATGTTTTGTGCCTAAGTCTTGTAACTGTAAGATAGTCTCTCTTCTTCGCTTTCTATGCTGGAAAGTCTCTGTCCTTCCTTTGTCCTTCTCTTCTCTTTTCCTTGCCTATTCTCTTTACCCTCTTCTCCACTGCGGCATTTGAGACCTCTCTTCTTTCCTTTCCTTTTCTTTGTTCTTCCCTTTCTCTTTTTTCCTTCCTGTGTGTGACTGAAGGCCGACCCACCCATTCCCATGCGTAGCCAGTGATGGGGGGTAACGCATAATTCCCTGCCCCGGGTAGACCCCTGGGAATGGCCAGGCCCAAGGAGGGGTGATTACCTGAGCTGGTACCTTCCGAAAGTGCCGATTGGTCCCTCCGTCTGTTTCCCGGGAGGTGTGACATGAGGTGTGAACACTCACCTAAGGTGGGAGTGCCCTCAGAGAAGGCCCCTACAAAGAAGGAGCACGCCATCAGAGACGCCGGTAATCATGGGGGATACTTCCGCAATGGTTTCCTCATCATCTGCTGTGTCTGCTCACAAGCGAAAGTTAAATGAGTCTCAGCCACGGACAGTTCTTCCATCGTTGCCACAGTTCCTTGTTGTGTCTCCGTCGGACAAAGGTCAAGACTTCCGTGCAGTCGACCCTTTCATCATTCAGAAAGGTGTCAACGCAACTGCAGGTCCTGTAAATTCTTGTTCCCGATTACGAAATGGCACCTTGTTTTTAGAAGCAGTCAGTGTCCTCCAGGCACAAAAATTGCTGCAAACTTCACTGCTACACACCTTCCCTGTCCGGGTGGAAATGCACCGCACTTTTAATTTATCACGCAGAGTGGTATATACATGCTCCCTCGACAGATTGCCTGATGAAGAAATTCAAAACTACCTGTCTGACCAGGATGTAACGGTGTTCATAGAGTCATGAAAAGGGTGGACAACCTGTACTATCTTCTTGACATTTGACAGAGTTCGACTTCCATCGAACATAAAATCGGGCTGTGAGATAATTTCAGTTCGCCCTTGCATACCCAATCCTACGCGTTGCTAGCAGTGTAAGCGGTTCAGTCATACCAGCCAGTCGTGTTCCAATCCGGTCAAATGCATTACGTGTGTCACAGATGCCCATGAGGGTGCTTGTCCACCTCCATCCCCTCGATGAATCAACTGTATGGGTGACCATGCTGCTTCCTCTAGAGATTTCCCCATTTTCAAAGATGAATGGCTCATTCAGGAAATCAGGGTGAAGGAACAGGTGTGGAAATTTGCTGCTCGAAAGTTATTCACCAGTCTAAAGCCCACTGTGCCTCCCGCAGGTAAATCAAGCACTGTCCTTCCATCTCCTCGGCCTACTGAGGAGGCAGCACACAGACTTGTGATTTCATCTTTAGTGCCACGGTCATCAAATCGGCCAGCGCAAAGATCGCCTGTTTAACCTCTCCACTATCACTTGCTCAATCTACGGCTCACCCTTCATCAGCTTGTGCTAAATCACGTACCCCAAAATCAGACACCAGGACTTCTAAAAAAGAGCCCACTCATGAATATTTTTTATGAACCCTGACTTCACAACCATCGATTCCTCCTTCATATCAACGTCCTGTTCCCAAGAAGGCTCATAAGAAACCCAGTTCCTCTCCTTCTTCGCCACGGCATGTCTCATCTACAGCGCCACCTGGCGGTAACTGTCCTCGGCCGTCTTCCATGTCGCCAAGGCACACTGCTGGTGGCCGATCAACTGGCCGATTGTTGGTGGCAGGAGCTGCTCCCGAACAATCTATGGATCAGGATCTTCTGCCTTCGGCTGACTGCTGTTCCACACTGTCGGCCGCCGGCTCTCAGCAGTTGAGAGCAACCGTTGTAAGATTCTTCCCTTTTCTGTCCACCCTATGTCCATTATCCATTGGAATATCTGTGGCATTAGAGCCAATCTGGATATATTGTCGATTCTCTTATGATCCTACTCGCTGGTCATCTTCTGTCTTCAGGAAACAAAGCTGCGTCCCCACGATTGCTTTGTTTTCCCTCATTTTCAGTCAGTCCAGTTTGATCTCCCCTCTGTTGATGGCACTCCAGCACATGGAGGACTCATGATTCTTCTCCATGTTACTGTCCATTATCAACCAATCCCCTTAAACAGTTCCTTCCAAGCTGTTGCTGTCTGTCTTTCCCTTTCTGGATACACCTTCTCCCTTTGTACTGTGTACATTCCATCGTCCACAGTGATGGCAAGAGCTGATCTGCTTCATCTCCTTGGTCAGCTTCAACACTGGGGACCCAACATTTTTGTCTGCCTCCACGACAAATTTCTCTCACTTGGACCTTTTAGTCGGTACTGTTCAGTTAGCTCGGTGCTTAGAATGGTTCACTCTTGCTGATACATATTTGAGTGACCATTTTCCATGTGTCCTTAGATTGCAGCCACAACTGCCATCTATGCGCCCAAGACACTGGAAGTTTGCCCAAGCCCATTGGACACTTTTTTCATCTCTAGCGACATCCGATGGCCGTCACTTTCTAGCGTCGATGATCAGGTCACCTTCATATTACAGAAGTTATTCTTACAGCTGCGGAACTTTCAATACCTCACACCTCCGATTTGCCCCTGCGCCCCCCAGATCCTTGGTGAACGAGGCGTGCCGTAAATCAATATGTGAGTGGCGATGTGCTCTTCGTGTTTTCCGCCACCATCCTACTTTGGCCAACTGTATCTGCTATAAGCAGTTACGTGCGTGATGCCGTCGCATCATCCGTGATAGAAAGAAGGCAAGCTGGGATTTCTTTACTAGCTCTTTTAATGCCTTCACTCCCTCCTCAGAAGTTTGGAGTTGAATTCGATTGTTATCTGGCGCGCCTAATTTCTCCCCGACCTCTGGGCTCACTGTCGCGCATAATACCTTAGTGGACCCAGTCGCAATTTCTAACTCATTGGGTCAACACTTTGCTGAGATTTCGAGCTCTTCAAATTATCCGCCAGCCTTTCTCCCGAAGAAACATGCAGTGGAAGTACGACCTCTTGTTGTATTCCTCTCAAAATTGCGAAAGCTATAATACTGTTTTCTCCATGTGGGAAATCCAACACGCACTCTCTTCTTTTTGCTCTTTTGCACCAGGACCGGATGGTATCCACATCCAAATGTTGCTGCAATTATCGTACCATAGTCTGCACTACCTCCTTCGCCTTTATAATCGAATTTGGACCGACAGTACTTTTCACAGAAGATGGCGGGAAGCTATCGTCGTTCCTGTTCCGAAAACTGGAAAGGACAAACATCTCCCCTCCAGCTGTCGCCCCATTTCTCTCACAAGTAGTGTATGTAAGGTTTTGGAGTGTGTGATGAATTGCCCCTGGTGACTGGAGTCCCAAAGCCTTTTAACACCTGCCCAATGCGTTTTCCGAAAGCATCGTTCTGCAGTTGACCATCTTGTTGCTCTTTCCACTTATATCCTGAACAATTTTCTCAGGAAGTGCCAAACAGTAGCAATATTTTTTGATCTGGAGAGGGCATACGATACCTGTTGGAGGACAGGCATCCTCCGCACACTGTTCTCTTGGGGCTTTCGAGGTTGGCTGCCCCTTTTTATTCGTTAATTTATGGCATAGCGTACATTTAAAGTGCGGGTGAACACTACTCTCTCCCGTACTTTCTCCCAAGAAAACGGAGTACCCCAGGGCTCTGTGCTAAGTGTTGTACTGTTTGCCATTGCCATAAATCCAATTATGGAAAGTCTCCTTCCCGATGGTTTCCACTTTTCTCCCAGTAAGACCATTTGTGTCAATTTTTGGCATTGTACGGAGTTTCTTCCCCTTCTCTACATCTAGGCCCTGTCAACCTTCCGTTTGTGGACGTCGCTAAATTTTTGGGTCTTATGTTTGACATAAAACTGTGCTGGTCCTCCCACGTTTCATATCTTTCGGCTCGCTGTCAGCGATCCGTCAATACCCCCCGTGTCCTGAATGGTACCTCCTGGGGAGCGGACCGAGTCGTTCTTCTCCGCCTCTATCGTGCCTTAGTGCGCTCAAAGTTGGGCTATGGAGGCATAGTTTATTCCTCTGCTTGGCGTCTCGACTCTTTCCACCACCGTGGATTGCGTTTAGCGTCTGAAGCTTTTTACACCAGCCTTGTGGAAAGCCTTCATGCAGAGACTGCTGAACCTCCGCTGTCCAGTCGGTGAGCTGTCCTTCTGAGTCGTGATGCTAGCCATCTGTCTTCCATGCCTGCTAATCCGGCCCATGACCTGTTTTTTTTGACGCCTTGGATTTAGGGTATGCAGACCGCCCTTCCTCTCTTCTACCACCGGGTGTCCGCTTCCGTCAACTCCTACATTCTCTTTCCTTCCACTTTCCTAAAACTTTCTTGACAACTGGGGGTACAGCACTGCCTTGGCTCCGCCACTGGGCCTGCCTGCTCCGTGACCTTTGTCAGTTTTCCAAGGATGCTACCTACCCCTTCACTCGTTTATCGTAGGGCATTTGCTGCTATATGCACATAAATGAAGGATGCCACATTTATTTACACTGACGGCTCAAAAACATCATTTGGTTTTGGGAGTGCCTATATTGTTGGCGGCACCCCCTAATCGATTTCGGCTTCCTGACCAGTGTTTGGTTTTTACTGCAGAGCTTTATGCTGTTCTCCAGGCTGTCCAATACATCCGTCGCCATCAGCAGGTAGTATATTACATGCTCAGATTCGCTCAGCTCTCTCCTCAGTCTCCAAGCTCTCTACCCTGTCCACCCATTGGTCCACCAGGTTCAGGACTGCCTCCACTTCCTCCACTTGGAGGGTGTCTCTGTAGCGCTCCTGTGGATCCCAGGACACTTTGGTATCCGTGGAAACGAGGCGGCCGATATAGCGGCCAAGGCTGCAGTCTATCTTCTTCAGCCCGCTGTTTGCGTGGTTCCCTTCGCCTTTTTTTTTTCTTTATTGTGATTTCATTGCCCTGCCCCATATGGGCAGGGGAGGGCTGTCAGCGACACAATCCGCCGCTCTTCAGCTGAGTGACACTACAACTAAAACAAGAATAAAATGATACATACATTAGGAGATAAAAAAGGGGAACATAAGACATAGTAAGGGGAGAAAATGCGATCTATAGTGTGTTTTATATCATCGTGCTGCTATTTTATGGCACGCACATTGGTCTAAATTTCCCAATAATAAATTGGGGAACGTGAAAGATCTTTTCTGTGTGCTTGGAGCTCTTCCTCCCGAACTTGTCGTCGGGAAGAGATAATTTTAACTAGACTCTGGATAGGCCACTGTCTTTTTGGCCATCGACATCTTTTAAGTGGCGATCCTGTCCCTCTTTGCCCCCATTGCTCTCAACTGTGGATGGGGAGACACCTTTTACTTGAGTGCCCCTATTTTACTCCGTTACACGCTCGGCTACAGCTGTCGCCTGTTATATCTTCCATTTTAGCAGATGACATGTGCTCAGCCGACCGCGTTCTCGAGTTTATTAGTGTCAGTCCTTTTGGGGACAAACACCCCCCCCCCCCCCCCCCCCACTTTTATAGTGGTTTTCTAAATTTTCCTTGTTTTTTAGTTTCCCAACTTTTTTTTTTTAGTTTTCGCTCCCATTGCTGCCGATTTCCAATTTTGTTCTTTTACCTTTTCCTAAGCCATAGACTGGACGCTAATGACTGTAGCAGTTTTGTGCCCTTAAAAAGAATGGTACCATTGATGCTGTGGTTGAGCAGGTCACCACAACAATCGTTTATGCAGTGGAAAACAGTCCCTTGGTGGTCGCTGGAAGTCATGAGGCAATTACAGAGCGTCGGTGAGCTCTGCAATGACATAAGCGGCAACCTTCCCTAGAGCACCTAATAGCCTTCAAGCGGCTCCCTGCCCATGTTCGCCAGCACCAACATTCTGGTGCTCAAACCCGGTAAAACCCCGATTGATGTGGATAGCTATTGGTCCATCATCCTCACCACCATTCATTGTAAACTGCTGGAATTTATGGTGTGTTGGCAGTTTGGTTGGGTCGTGGAGTCACTTGGCCTACTGCTCTATGTCAGAGCAGCTGTACCACTGATAATCTTGTGTCCCTCGAGTCTGCCATCCGAACAGCCTTTTCTAGACATCAACACCTGGTTGCTGTCTTTTTTTACTTATGTAAAGTATACGACACAACGTGGCGACATCATATCCTCGCAAATTGTATTAGTGAGGTCTCCGGGGCCCATTCTTGATTTTTATCGAAAACTTCCTGTCACTCTGTACTTTCCCTGTCCAAGTTGGTGCCAAGTTGGTGCAGGGCTCCGTGTTGAGTGTGTCTCTATTTTTAGTGGCTATTAACAGTCTAGCAGAAGCTGTAGGGCCGTGAATCTCACCGTCTATGTGTGCAGATGACTTCTGCATTTTGTACTGCTCCTTCAGTACCGGTGTTGCTGAGCGGCACTTACAGGGAGCCATTCACAAGGCACAGTTATGGACTCTAACCCACGGCTTCCAGTCTTCAGCCGTGAAGTCGTGTGTCATGCAATTCTGTCAGCACCGTACCGTTAATCCGGAATCAGAACTTTACGTTAATGATGATCCACTCACTGTAGTGGAGACATATCGATTCTTAGGACTGGTTTTCGATGCCTAATTGACTTGGCTACCTCACATTTGTCAGCTTAAGCGGAAGTGCTGGCAGAACCTCAATGCCCTCTGCTGCCTGAGCAACACCAACTGGGGAGCAGATCACTCTACGCTGCTGCAGCTCTACAGAGCTCTTGTTCAATCCCACCTTGACTATGGGAGTCTTGTTTACGGTTCGGTGGTGCCCTGGGGGCCCTGAGCAATCCCACCTTGACTACAGGAGTCTGGTTTACGGTTCGGTGGTGCCCCGAGCATTACTTTTACTTGACCCAGTGCTCCACTATGGCGTTCGCCTAGTGACGGGAGCTTTTAGAACGAGTCCCGTGCCCAGTGTCCTGGTGGAGGCCGGAGTCCCTCCATTTCAGATTGAATGTGCACAACTGCTCGCCAGTTAACATTCGTAGCTGTCCTGAGCATCTGACTTACTTTCTCCTTTTACCACGTGCGGCAGTTCATCTCCCGCATCAGCAGCCTGGGTCAGGGCTAATGGTTGCAGTTTGCGTGCGATCCCTTCTGTCTGAACTGGAGTCCTTCCCTTTACCACCTCTACTTAAGGTCCATTCGTGTACACCTCTATGTTGTACACCTCGGCTGAAGCTCTGTCTGGACCTTTTGCGTGGCCCTAAGGACTCCGTTAACCCTGTCGCTCTCTGCTGTCACGTCCTCTCGATTCTTGAAGTGTTCGAGGACTCTGAAGTTGTTTACACTGACGGTTCGATGGCTAATAGAAATGTTGGCTTCACCTATGTCCACAAAGGCCATACTGAACAGCATTCCTTGCCCGCTGGCTGCAGTGTATTCACTGTAGAGCTTGTGGTCGTATCTCGTGCACTTCAGTAAATCTGTTCGTGCCCTGGGGAGTCATTTCTTCTGTGTGCGGACTCCTTAAGCAGCTCGCAAGCAATCTACCAGTGCTACCCTCATCATCCTTTGGCACCGACCATCCAGGAGTCCATCTATGCCCTGGAATGGTCCAGTTGTTCAGTGGTGTTTATGTGGACCCCAGGAAATGTTGGAATCCCAGGCAGTGAACTTGCTGACAGGCTGGCCAAACAGGCTACGCGGAAACCGCTTCTGGAGATGGACATCTCTGAAACTGACCTGAATTCTGTCTTACACCTCTATGTTTTTAGACTTTGAGAGATGGAATGGCATAACAGTTCGCACAACAAACTGCATGTCATTAAGGAGACTATAAGTGTGTGGAGGTCTTTCTTGTGGGCTTCTCGCAAGGAATCAGTTGTCCTTTGTCGGCTCCTCATTGGCGACGAGGACCCAGTTCAGTGTCGCTGTGGCTCCCAAATAGCAGTCGTCCACCTCATGCTGGACTGCCCACTCTTAGCTGTTCTGTGTCCAACTTTTAACTTTCCCAACACCCTACCTTGGGCAACAATTCCTTGATAGCAGCTTTAGTTTTATGTTTTATTTGTGAGGGCGGGTTTTACCATTTGATCTGAGTTTTAGCACGTGTCCTTTGTCCCTCAGTGTCCTCCACCCTAGTGCTTTTAGGGTGACGGTTGTAATGTGTTGCCGAGTGGCTGGCTTCTCCTTTTTTATTCTCATGGTCAGCCAGCCAGGATAATCTGCTTTCGTGTTTTAATCTCTTCTACCTCTTTCTTGCATCTCTCTGTGGTTTTCTTGTCCTCTTTTGTTTTTCTTTGTAGTGTTTGTTGCCTTTCTGTCATTCTTGTATTTATTTCCATTTGGTTTTGTGCTGTACATCTCATTTGTTTTCTTCTTCCCCCTGTATGATTGTTTTAACAGGAACAAGGGACCGATGACCAAGCAGGTTGGTCCCTTTGCCCCCTTGTAAACCAACCAACTCCAATTAGTTAAAACTGTGAGTTTGCTTGTCGACAATGCATAGAAATTTCACCTGTATAATGTTTACCCAATTACCCTAGCAGTATCTGCCATGCTGTGCTTTAGTCTTCAGCAGATCCACAGTGACTTCCTCATCACTGACTTGTCAATATCCATTTGTAATGTGCGAGGTCAATAACACTGTTCCTCTCAAACCTTAATTTTAACCCTATCATGCAGTACACAACTAACCTCACAACAATTAGGAATGTACATTTCATTGCTCCATTTCCAAAATTCAATGTAACTTGTGCCTGCCACTTTACATTTTGTGATTTTGCGCTGATAGCTCCTGCACCGGCAAGGTGGGTATGTGCCATGTCTCACTGACTGTGTCTTAAACATTGGCCATAACATCTATCATGGCATCTATGCCCATAATAAGAATAACGAGAACTCCTTGGACCACATCATATGTCTGTGCCGTTCCTGCCTCAATGTGATTACATCGTTCATCACGAATGTCTGTCATCATCTTATTACAGCGTATCTACTGCCTTCACTTCATCCCGCAACATATCACCAGAGGGCCAAGTGCAGTCGTGTTTAGTTTGTTAGCCTGCTGTGACTGACACCTCTACTAGTCGAATAGGTTGGTTTTGTGGCAGCAACCAATTTTGGTTGCCTGGCTATAACCAGTTCAGGTTGCTGCTAGCGTAAGGTCTCCATACATCTCCTGTATTTGCGGTGTTTAAATGAGTCGGTCCCATGTTGTTCATTATGTGGTGTTCCCTCACATTAATGTGTCTCTCTTGCCACTTCTTATTCTTGCAACCGTGTGGCTGGTTATTGTACTTAGGCTGTATGCCCCGGGAAATCTGGATAAAACCTGGGAATTTTTTCATCTGGGAGAAAACCGAGAAAATCCGGGAATTTTTTAGAGTTCCGGGACTTTTTCATTGTCTTACTTTTGAGTTAAGATTTTGTAATTTTGGCTGGTAAGAACTGATATCCTAACAAAGAATTGTACTTTAGCCCGTTACTGTAGAATAAGACTGTTGCAGTAAAAAATAAACGAGAGGGACACACCAGTGTAAAACTTACAACAAAACAGAGTGCGCACGTAAGTGTTCGTTGACAGCAAAATGTGACAAAGGCTTCAGGATGAAGACTATGGAATACTTCATAACAACTGCTTTCAATGAGTGTGACGTGTGTTTCGCTGTTTTTATTGAAGATGACGAAACATAAAGGCATTTCGAAAAAATGACAATTTAGAGGAAACAAGTTTAGAAAGCTTTCTGTACAAGAGTTTATGTTGCCTGGGAACAATGTTTCTAATTGTGATTCTTCAACAAGTGCATCATCAAAGATGCTCTCACCATTTCATGAGAGTTACAACGAATTTACTGTAAGTGACAAGGGGTACAGTAACATTATTATATATTTGAGAATATTATGAGATGTAATTTCTAAATTTGCACAATGTGGAGAGAGTGGTGAGTCACAGAGTGTGAAAATTTGTGAGAGTGCCAGTGGAGAGTGCTTTGGATTTAATTTGCACTATATGCTCAGCTGTGATTTTATTTATGAGTTCTTCAAAACCAGATGCAAATGGCCCTTATGAAATAAATACTAGATTAGTTTGTGCCTTGTGGTCCATTGGCAAGGGCATGGCTGCAGGGAGAAGATTTTGTTCAGTGATGAACTTACATCAACCACCAAATAAATTTGAAAAACGGACTGCAATATTAGAGAAAGCTGTATGTGAGGTCAGTGAGGAAAGTATGAAACTGGCTGCTAAGGAAGCAGTGGAAGAAAATTATGTATTTTTTGATATTGCAGTTGCGCTTGACGGAAGTTGGCAGAAAAGAGGACATACTTCTTTGAATGGGGTAGTAACTGCCACAAGTGTAGACACCTCTAAAGTGTTGGATGTGGAGATAATATCTAAATATTGCAAATGTTGTAAAGTCAATGAACATAAAGAACACAACTGTGTGGCTGTTAGAGAAACAAGTGGTGGTATGGAAGTTCATGCAGCACAACAAATATTTCATCGCTCCATAGAAAAAAGAGGTGTATGGTACATCAAATATTTGGGCAATGGTGAAAGTAAGACATACAACAATGTGATGAACTCTAAGCCATATGGAGATGCCATTATTAGCAAAATAGAATGTGTAGGCCATGTTCAAAAACGTTTGGGAACAAGGCTGAGAAAACAGAACCCAAATGAATGTTTCAACAGCATAATTTGGAACCGCCTTCCTAAAACTGTATTTGTAGGCATGCATACAATGAAACTAGGATTTCTTGATGCTGCTATTACACCCAGTTGTGGTAATATTGGAAAGTGTTTGGTACTGAAAAAGCTGGGAATTAATCCTGGTGAAAATATGATTACTGGGCTGTAACATTGCGATGAAATGAGGATAGCCGATGCAGACAGGTCTGCATCTAATATGGCCAATAAAGCAAGACAATCAGGAAGGTGAAAAAGAAGGTGGAAGACCTGCTAGAGGCCAAAGCAGGACAGATTTAATTAACTCTAAGTAAAACATTTCAAAAGTTTTTTCTTTAAAGTCAATTTCCCGCAGACTAAAATTTTCAGTACATTTGCCTCATTACGTCAAAAACTATCATAGATAAATGAATGAAATTTTCAGAGACGCTGCATGACATAAAAAGGCATCTCTGGTAGTACATCCATTAATATTCCCCCATTAGGAAGCTCACAAAAAATATTTTCTGCAGAAAAAACTTAATATTTTTTGTTAATAAATTAAAAAAATCTCTTACAAAACTATAAAATGGATAAAATAGATTTTAGTACAGTTGACTCTATTAGCATCATGTAACATACAGTAAAAATATTAAGTTCCTGCATCAAATAGTTTTTTTTTTTTTTTTTCAGAAATGGGTCAAATACTTGCCTAAATTAACATGGGTTAGATAGGCAGGGTGTTGTTCCCATTTAAATATTGAAAATCAAATTCTTGTTGTCACTGCAAGCTGTTAGGCAGGCATCCTACAACTGGGCCCTTGCTCCATGGGCTGTGTTAGCCATTTATTAACATGTGCGTGTCTACTGTGATTACGTCAAGGATAGCTTCTTTGCATAATTTGTAATTAACTACAAGAAGCAGCCATGTCAATATTCTGGTGCTACAAAAATGGCATCTTGGCCACTCTCTCATGTGCAAGGAGGTACTATTCACTTGAGCACCATATGCAGGAGTCACTACAGCTCTAGGCTTATGTAATGGCCACTGATTATGCTCATAAAGATATTAAAGCACATCATTTAACCTACTAGTATTATCCAAAAATAGCTATATAACATTACTTCTATGATTCAACACTTTATCTGTTAACTGAATTAAAATCACAGATCAGATGAATGGAAAAGCTGTTGAAATGATGTATGCAGTGTGTGGCAGTTATTCAGTTAAGTTATTTATGGGATGTGCTATGATGGGGGGAGGCTTACATATTGCACTTACATTTCATTTTAAGGCCATCTAGCATTATTGAAAATGATACAAATATTGTCCTATTAAAAAGATATCTAAAGGTGCTAAATCGGTAGCCAGGAAATACTTTTTTTTTTTATTTTCACCTTTGCTTTCAATCGTTTCCATTGAGGTGCTTGAAAACAGTGTAATGAAAATGTGGAAGGGCGGTCATCCTGTTGAATAATAAGTCTACACTGTCCCATTCAGCCTACAGCTAACCCATTTCTTCCCAGTGTTACGTACATACAACATGGAATTTAGCTTCACAGTAAGCAGTAAAACTGAACTTATTTCTAAGTATTAGTATAACACACTATGGAGGAAAAAAAATATATTGGAAGAAGTGACTGATCAATATACATGGTATGCTGACACAATGTTGGGAGTTGCCCAGCTCAAGTACATTCTGTGACAAGTCATGATCTTCTGCTGTCAAAGAAAAAAACTTGAATTGAATGTTTGGCACTAATGAAGCGTTTTGCAGTCTAAAAGTTCTAAGTTTAAGAATTATATCTGGCTTTGTGTTTTATCATGGATACTTTAGAAACATTGAAGCTCTCTTGTAAGTACTTTGTATTGTAATGTTATATTAGGACTTTCATAGTTCTTATGATATTTAGCTTGTGTAAAAACAAAGTTGCATTTCATTCTTTGTCCTATTTTTCAGTTATAGAACTTAGAAATGGCTTTCTAAACAGAGACATTACGAAAAGCTGAGGAAATTATACCTGTTCTTGAGGAATTAGAGGCAGAAGAAACAATCATACCTTGCTGATGAGGAACAAATAGAAGATTAATGTGTCATTATCATTAATATGGGGGATTGATTTCCAGTAGATGTGGTGGCTGCATCTGAAATTTGTACTACTTTAGATGGCAAAATACACTCCTGGAAATTGAAATAAGAACACCGTGAATTCATTGTCCCAGGAAGGGGAAACTTTACTGACACATTCCTGGGGTCAGATACATCACATGATCACACTGACAGAACCACAGGCACATAGACACAGGCAACAGAGCATGCACAATGTCGGCACTAGTACAGTGTATATCCACCTTTCGCAGCAATGCAGGCTGCTATTCTCCCATGGAAACGATCGTAGAGATGCTGGATGTAGTCCTGTGGAACGGCTTGCCATGCCATTTCCACCTGGCGCCTCAGTTGGACCAGCGTTCGTGCTGGACGTGCAGACCGCGTGAGACGACGCTTCATCCAGTCCCAAACATGCTCAATGGGGGACAGATCCGGAGATCTTGCAGGCCAGGGTAGTTGACTTACACCTTCTAGAGCACGTTGGGTGGCACGGGATACATGCGGACGTGCACTGTCCTGTTGGAACAGCAAGTTCCCTTGCCGGTCTAGGAATGGTAGAACGATGGGTTCGATTACGGTTTGGATGTACCATGCACTATTCAGTGTCCCCTCGACGATCACCAGAGGTGTACGGCCAGTGTAGGAGATCGCCCCCACACCACGATGCCGGGTGTTGGCCCTGTGTGCCTCGGTCGTATGCAGTCCTGACTGTGGCACTCACCTGCACAGCGCCAAACACGCATACGACCATCATTGGCACCAAGGCAGAAGCGACTCTCATCGCTGAAGACGACACGTCTCCATTCGTCCCTCCATTCACGCCTGTCGCGACACCACTGGAGGCGGGCTGCACGATGTTGGGGCGTGAGCGGAAGACGGCCTAACGGTGTGGGGGACCGTAGCCCAGCTTCATGGAGACGGTTGCGAATGGTCCTCGCCGATACCCCAGGAGCAACAGTGTCCCTAATTTGCTGGGAAGTGGCGGTGCGGTCCTCTACGGCACTGCGTAGGATCCTACGGTCTTGGCGTGCATCCGTGCATCGCTGCGGTCTGTTCCCAGGTCGACGGGCACTTGCACCTTCCGCCGGCCACTGGCGACAACATCGATGTACTGTGGAGACCTCACGCCCCACGTGTTGAGCAATTCGGCGGTACGTCCACCCGGCCTCCCGCATGCCCTCGCTCAAAGTCCGTCAACTGCACATACGGTTCACGTCCACGCTGTCGCGGCATACTACCAGTGTTAAAGACTGCGATGGAGCTCCGTATGCCACGGCAAACTGGCTGACACTGACGGCGGCGGTGCACAAATGCTGCGCAGCTAGCGCCATTCGACGGCCAACACCGCGGTTCCTGGTGTGTCCGCTGCGCCGTGCGTGTGATCATTGCTTGTACAGCCCTCTCGCAGTGTCCGGAGCAAGTATGGTGGGTCTGACAGACCGGTGTCAATGTGTTCTTTTTTCCATTTCCAGGAGTGTATATTCAGCACTTGAAACTACACAAAAAACTGTGTAAGAACAGAAAAATAAAACACATAATAAAATGGGTGAAGCATGCTCCAATTTATACTGACACGTCTAAAAATTATGAAATTAGTTGTTTCAAAGAAATAAGGAATACATTTGGAAGTTTGACTCCATACAAATGTAGACAACCAATTTTGGATAAAATAATAAAGTTTTCAATCAAATGTCTCAAAATAGAAGTAACCACCCATTTGCAATGTCACACACCACTACTGATTAGGAATATATATATATATATATATATATATATATATATATATATATATATATATATATATATATATATATATATATATATATTCTAATCAGTAGTGGTGTGTGACATTGCAATATCTATAACTTCCACACGGGAAAAATATGTCTGCTTGTATCTGTGCATGTATGGATGGATATGCGTGTGTGTGTGTGTGTGTGTGTGTGCGCGAGTATATACCTATCCTTTTTTCCCCCTAAGGTAAGTCTTTCCGCTCCCAGGATTGGAATGATTCCATATCCTCTCCCTTAAAACCCACATCCTTTCATCTTTCCTTTTCCTTCCCTCTTTCCTGACGAAGCAGCCGCCGGTTGCGAAAGCTCAAATTCTGTGTGTGTGTTTGTGTGTTTTTTATTCATTGTGTCTATCTACCGGCGCTTTCCTGCTTGGTAAGTCTTGGAATATATATATATAAAATAGTAAGAAACTTCCACATGGGAAAAATATATTAAAAACAAAGATTCCAAGCCTTACCAAGCGGGAAAGCGCCGGGAGACAGGCACATTAACAAAACACACAAACACACACACAGAATTGCCAGCTTTCGCAACCGATGGTTGCTTCTTCAGGAAGGAGAGGGAAAGACGAAAGGATGTGGGTTTTAAGGGGGAGGGTAAGGAGTCATTCCAATCCCGGGAGCGGAAAGACTTCCCTTAGGGGAAAAAAAGGACAGATGTACACTCGCACACACACACACACACACACACACATATCCATCCGCACATACACAGACACAAGCAGACATATTTAAAGGCAAAGAGTAAGGGCAGAGATGTCAGTCGAGGCGGAAGCACAGAGGCAAAGAAGTTGTTGAAAGACAGGTGAGGTATGAGCGGCGGCAACTTGAAGTTAGCGGAGGTTGAGGCCTGGCGGATATCGAGGATATACTGAAGGGCGAGTTCCCATCTCCGGAGTTCGGATAGGTTGGTGTTGGTGGGAAGTATCCAGATAACTAGGATGGTGTAACACTGTGCCAAGATGTGCTGGCCGTGCATCAAGGCATGTTTAGCCACAGGGTGATCCTCATTACCAACAAACACCGTCTGCCTGTGTCCATTCATGCGAATGGACAGTTTGTTGCTGGTCATTTCCACATAGAAAGCGTCACAGTGCAGGCAGGTCAGTTGGTAAATCACGTGGGTGCTTTCACACGTGGCTCTCCCTTTGATCGTGTACACCTTCCGGGTTACAGGACTGGAGTAGGTGGTGGTGGGAGGGTGCATAGGACAGGTTTTACACCGGGGGCGGTTGCAGGGGTAGGAGCCAGAGGGTAGGGAAGGTGGTTTGGGGATTTCATAGGGATGAACCAAGAGGTTACGAAGGTTAGGTGGATGGCGGAAAGACACTCTTGGTGGAGTGGGGAGGATTTCATGAAGGATTGATCTCATTTCGGGGCATGATTTTAGGAAGTTGTATCCCTGCTGGAGAGCCACATTCAAGTTCTGATCCAGTCCCGGGAAGTATTCTGTCACAAGTGGGGCACTTTTTCGATTTTTTTCACACCTTTATCTCTCCCTATATAAATCTCTATTTACTTTCACTTTAACCTATTACCCTTTCGACCTACTAATACCATGTCAACCTCACAACATCCCTACAACGACCCCATTAAATTTTATTTACATTCCCTCCGCAAACATGCCTTCACCCTAGCCAGATTACACTCCCATATTTTATTTACTCAGGCTTGTCTGACATTTGGCATTACTCCCAAAGGCCTCACACGTAAAGTTCCCATCTCTGGCTGCAATCCTTCTTTCCATCAGTCCTTATACCAGTTCCAAACAGCACAATCCATAGCCCTCACCCGCCTAATCCTTCACCTATACATCGACTCGGCCAATGAACACACCCGTCAACTCCTTTCCCAAATCAAAGTCCTGAATCTTTCCTCTCCCACATCCACACCGGCTGTACATAGCATCCTCCTACAGGCCAACCGCAAATTAGAACAACATGCCACCCTCCACCTCAAAAAACTATCCAATCTCCTGGTTTCCCACCTCCGGAAAGGCAACTCACTCACCCTCCACAACCTTTCCAACAAACCTCAACCTCCTCTCATTGCACACAGACCCAGTCTCTCCCATCTACTCAATCTCCCACTTCCAGCTCCACTCCCCCCAACACCTCAAAATTCTAGTCAACACAATCTGGAACCACAACACCCCAATTCAGTAGTTAACCTTTCCTCCAAACCCCTCTCCCAATCCGAAACCTCTGTCCTATCCAAAGGCCTCACCTTCAGCCCCACTCCCAGGTTCAACCAAACTGCCCTTGTCAAAGATTTACTGTCCTACACTCGTAGTCTCTGCTGGAAATATCACTTTGCCACGAAGAAAAACAATCCTGATCCCACTCCTAATGATCCAACTCCCCAAGACACTATCCAAATTGAACCCTGCCTGCAACAGTTCCGTCCTCCATCACAGCGGGACCCACCTCCTCTTCCTCAAAATCACCCTCTCCAAACATTCCAGGAATTTCTCACTTCCAGCCTTGTCTCTCAATCATTCTTGAAAAACCTTAATCCTACTCCCAACATCACCACAGCCGAAGCCCAGGCTATCCGTGATCTGAAAGCTGACCGATCCATCATCATTCTTCCGGCTGACAAGGGTTCCACAACCGTGGTACTTGATCGTCGGGAGTATGTGGCTGAGGCACTGCGTCAGCTTTCAGACAACTCTACATACAAAGTTTGCCAAGGTAATCCCATTCCTGATGTCCAGGCGGAGCTTCAAGGAATCCTCAGAACCTTAGGCCCCCTACAAAACCTTTCACCTGACTCCATCAAACTCCTCACCCCACCGACACCTCACACTCCTACATTCTACCTACTTCCTAAAATTCACAAACCCAAACATCCTGGCTGCCCCATTGTAGCTGGTTACCAAGCCCCCACAGAACGTATATCTGCCTACGTAGATCAACACCTTCAACCCATTACATGCAGTCTCCCATCCTTCATCAAAGACACCAACCACTTTCTCGAACGCCTGGAATCCGTACCCAGTCTGTCACCCCCGGAAACCATCCTTGTAACCATTGATGCCACTTCACTATACACGAATATCCCGCACGTCCAGGGACTCGCTGCAATGGAGCACTTCCTGTCACGCCGATCACCTGCCACCCTACCTAAAACCTCTTTCCTCATCACCTTAGCCAGCTTCATCCTGACCCACAACTTCTTCACATTTGAAGGCCAGACATATCAACAATTAAAGGGAACAGCCATGGGTACCAGGATGGCCCCCTCGTATGCCAACCTATTTATGGGTCGCTTAGAGGAAGCCTTCTTGGTTACCCAAGCCTGCCAACCCAAAGTTTGGTACAGATTTATTGATGACATCTTCATGATCTGGACTCACAGTGAAGAACAACTCCAGAATTTCCTCTCCAACCTCAACTCCTTTGGTTTCATCAGATTCACCTGGTCCTACTCCAAATCCCATGCCACTTTCCTAGACGTTGACCTCCATCTGTCCAATGGCCAGCTGCACACATCCGTCCACATCAAACCCACCAACAAGCAACAGTACCTCCATTATGACAGCTGCCACCCATTCCATATCAAACGGTCCCTTCCCTACAGCCTAGGCCTTCGTGGCAAACGAATCTGCTCCAGTCCTGAATCCCTCGACCATTACACCAACAACCTGAAAACAGCTTTCGCATACCGCAACTACCCTCCCAACCTGGTACAGAAGCAGATAACCAGAGCCACTTCCTCATCCCCTCAAACCCAGAACCTCTCACAGAAGAACACCAAAAGTGCCCCACTCGTGACAGAATACTTCCCGGGACTGGATCAGAACTTGAATGTGGCTCTCCAGCAGGGATACAACTTCCTCAAATCCTGCCCTGAAATGAGATCAATCCTTCATGAAATCCTCCCCACTCCACCAAGAGTGTCTTTCCGCCGTCCACCTAACCTTCGTATCCTCTTGGTTCATCCCTATGAAATCCCCAAACCACCTTCCCTACCCTCTGGCTCCTACCCCTGCAACCGCCCCCGGTGTAAAACCTGTCCTATGCACCCTCCCACCACCACCTACTCCAGTCCTGTAACCCGGAAGGTGTACACGATCAAAGGGAGAGCCACGTGTGAAAGCACCCACGTGATTTACCAACTGACCTGCCTGCACTGTGACGCTTTCTATGTGGGAATGACCAGCAACAAACTGTCCATTCACATGAATGGACACAGGCAGACAGTGTTTGTTGGTAATGAGGATCACCCTGTGGCTAAACAGGCCTTGATGCACGGCCAGCACATCTTGGCACAGTGTTACACCATCCTAGTTATCTGGATACTTCCCACCAACACCAACCTATCCGAACTCCGGAGATGGGAACTCGCCCTTCAGTATATCCTCGATATCGGCCAGGCCTCAACCTCCGCTAATTTCAAGTTGCTGCCGCTCATACCTCACCTGTCTTTCAACAACTTCTTTGCCTCTGTGCTTCCGCCTCGACTGACATCTCTGCCCTTACTCTTTGCCTTTAAATATGTCTGCTTGTGTCTGTGTATGTGCGGATGGATATGTGTGTGTGTGTGTGTGTGTGTGTGTGTGTGCGAGTGTACATCTGTCCTTTTTTTCCCCTAAGGGAAGTCTTTCCGCTCCCGGGATTGGAATGACTCCTTACCCTCCCCCTTAAAACCCACATCCTTTCGTCTTTCCCTCTCCTTCCTGAAGAAGCAACCATCGGTTGCGAAAGCTAGCAATTCTGTGTGTGTGTTTGTGTGTTTTGTTAATGTGCCTGTCTGCCGGCGCTTTCCCGCTTGGTAAGTCTTGGAATCTTTGTTTTTAATATATATATATATATATATATATATATATATATATATATATATATATATATATATATATATATATAATAGAGGGAAACATGCCACGTGGGAAAAAGATGATGTGACTTACCAAACAAAAGCACTGGCAGGTCGATAGACACACAAACATACACACAAAATTCAAGCTTTCGCAACCAACGGTTGCTTCTTCACGAAAGAGGGAAGGAGAGGGAAAGACGAAAGGATGTGTGTTTTAAAGGGGAGGGTAAGGAGTCATTCAAATCCCGGGAGCAGAAAGACTTACCTTAAGGGGAAAAAAGGATAGGTATACACTCGCACACACACACGTATCCATCCGCACATACACAGACACAAGCAGACATTTGTAAAGGCAAAGAGTTTGGGCAGAGATGTCAATCGAGGCGGAAGTGCAGAGGCAAAGATGTTGTTGAAAGACAGGTGAGGTATGAGCGGCGGCAACTTGAAATTAGCGGAGGTTGAGGTCTGGCGGATAACAAGAAGAGAGGATATACTGAAGGGCAAGTTACCATCTTCGGAGTTCTGACAGGTTGGTGTTAGTGGGAAGTATCCAATCCCGGGAGTGGAAAGACTTCCCTTACGAGGAAAAAAGGACAGGTATACACACACACACAGATCCATCCACACAGACACAGGCACAAGCAGACATTTGTAAAGGCAAAGAGTTCGGGCAGAGATGTCAATCGAGGCGGAAGTGCAGAGGCAAAGATGTTGTTGAAAGACAGGTGAGGTATGAGCGGCGGCAACTTGAAATTAGCGGAGATTGAGGTCTGGCGGATAATGAGAAGAGAGTATATACTGAAGGGCAAGTTCCCATCTCCGGAGTTCTTACAGGTTGGTGTTAGTGGGAAGTATCCAGATAGTTGTGTGTATGTGTGTGTGTGTGTGTGTGTGTGTGTGTGTGTGTGTGTGTGTGTGTGTGTGTGTGAGTGTATACCTGTCCTTTTCTCCCCCTAAGGTAAGTCTTTCCGCTCCCGGGATTGGAATGACTCCTTACCCTCTCCCTTAAAACCCACATCCTTTCGTCTTTCCCTCTCCTTCCCTCTTTCCTGATGAAGCATCCATTGGTTGCGAAAGCTTGAAGTTTGTATGTATGTTTGTGTTTGTTTGTGTGTCTATCGACCTGCCAGTGCTTTTGTTTGGTAAGTCACATCATCTTTGTTTTTAGATATATTTTTCCCACGTGGAATGTTTACCTCTATTATATGCATATCATTAATTTGAACCCAACAATTATGTTTGTTATGGTCACTGTTGCATTTCGAAATATTTTCTGTCGTCTTATTTTCTCTTTCTGTTTTTGCCAGTAGTTTCACTTTGTATTCACCTTCTCCTTTTTACCGTAATCTACTATACAATTTTATCCTGCCTATATATACTCAATAATACGTAACCCACTTCCAAACCATAACCAAAAATTTTTTTCCGCTTTCAACACTACCATTGCTATAAAATCCACCGTTTCTAGTTCACAAACAGTACCTTTCACCTATCAAACAACCATTTCGGCTAATTCTAATAACTTTCGCTTTATTTCCATTTCCGTTTTTCCCACATCACTGATCATTTTTAGCCGCTTCCCACAGGTTTTAACGTCATTATTTCTTCGTCAGACAATTGTTAGCCTCATTTTCATAATCTGCCACCACAAAACCACTCCTTTAATACATTTACACGTAGTATTTTCGAAAATTTCCCGAATTTCTCCACCCTTTAACGTGTTTTGGCGGCAACACAACCACATAACCTTTATGCACATCGTTCTCTACCAACCCAAGTTCACCACAGGATCAACATAGCCCAGTTTTAACCAACACTTTTTCGCCTTTTTGCATACCAGATCTCCAGTTGCTTTCTAGTTCACCTATATCTCTCCCCATATATTTTTATTTTCATTTCAGACTCATGTTACACTTTCCACCTTCTAATACCATGTCACCCTCGCAACACCCCCACAACAACCCCATTAAGTTTTATTTACATTCCCTCCGCAAACATGCCTTCATCCTAGCCAGATTACGCTCCCATATTTTATTTTCTCAGACTTGTCTGACATTTGTCATTACCCCCAAAGGCCTCACACTTAAAGTTCCCATCTCTGGCTGCAACCCTTCTTTCCATCAGTCCCTATACCAGTTCCAAACTTGAACAATCCATGGCCCTCACCCACCTAATCCTTCACCTACACATCAACTCAGCCAATGAACACACTCGTCAACTCCTATCCTTAATAAAAGTACTCAATCTTTCCTCTCCCACACGCACACCGGCTGTTCAGAGCATCCTCCTACAGGCCAACCGCAAATTAGAACAGCCACCCTCCACCTCAAAAAACTATCCAATCTTCTGGTTTCCCACCTCCGGAAAGGCAACTCACTCACCCTTCACAACCTTTCCAGCAAACCTTAACCTCCTCTCATTGCACACAAACCCAGGCTCTCCCATTTACTCAATCTCCCACTTCCAGCTCCACTCCCTCCAAGACCTAAAAATTCCAATCAACACAATCTGGAACCACAACACCCTAATTCAGTAGTTAACCTTTCCTCCAAACCTCTCTCCCAATCTGAAACCTCTGTCCTACCCAAAGGCCTCACCTTCAGCCCCACTGCCAGATTCAACAAAACAGCTCTTGTTAAAGATTTACTGTCATACACTCGTACTCTCTGCTGGAAATATCACTTTGCCACGAAGAAAAATGATTCTAATCCTATTCCTAATGATCCAACTCCCCAAGACACTATCCAAATTGAACCCTGCCTGGAACAGTTCCGTCCTCTGTCACAGTGGGACCCACCTCCTCTTCCTCAAAATCATCCTCTCCAAACCTTCCAGGAATTTCTGACTTCCAGCCTTGCCTCTCAATCCTTCTTAAGAAACCTTAATCCTACTCACAACATCACCACTGCTGAAGCCCAAGCTATCTGTGATCTGAAGGCTGACCGAACCATCGTCATTCTTCCAGCAGACAAGGGTTCCACGACTGTGGTACTTGATCATCGGGAGTATGTGGCTGAGGGACTGAGTCAGCTTTCAGACAACACCACATACAAAGTTTGCCAAGGTAATCCCATTCCTGATGTCCAGGCAGAGCTTCAAGGAATCCTCAGAACCTTAGGCCCCCTACAAAACCTTTAACCTGACCCCATCAACCACCTGACCCCTCCGACACCCCAAAACCCTACCTTCTACCTTCTTCCTAAAATTCACAAACCCAATCATCCTGGCTATCCCATTGTAGCTGGTTACCAAGCCCCCACAGAACGTATCTCTGCCTACGTAGATCAACACCTTCAACCCATTACATGCAGTCTCCCATCCTTCATCAAAGACACCAACCACTTTCTCGAACACCTGGAATCCTTACCCAATCTGTCACCCTCGGAAACCATCCTTGTAACCATTGATGCCACTTCCTTATACACAAATATTCCGCACATCCAGGGCCTTGCTGTGATGGAGCACTTCCTTTCACGCCGATCATCTGCCACCCTACCTAAAACCTCTTTCCTCATTACCTTAGCCAGCTTCATCCTGACCCACAACTTCTTCACTTTTGAAGGCCAGACATACCAACAGTTAAAGGGAACAGCCATGGGTACCAGGATGGCCCCCTCATATGCCAACCTATTCATGGGTCGCTTAGAGGAAGCCTTCTTGGTTACCCAGGCCTGCCAACCCAAAGTTTGGTACAGATTTATTGATGACATCTTCATGATCTGGACTCACAGTGAAGAACAACTCCAGAATTTCCTCTCCAACCTCAACTCCTTTGGTTTCATCAGATTCACCTGGTCCTACTCCAAATCCCATGCCACTTTCCTTGACGTTGACCTCCATCTGTCCAATGGCCAGCTTCACACGTCCGTCCACATCAAACCCACCAACAAGCAAAAGTATCTTCATTATGACAGCTGCCACCCATTCCACATCAAACGGTCCCATCCCTACATCCTAAGTCTTCGTGGCAAACCAATCTGCTCCAGTCCAGAATCCCTGAACCAGTTCACCAACAACCTGAAAACAGCTTTCGCGTCCTGCAACTACCCTCCCGACCTGGTACAGAAGCAAATAACCAGAGCCACTTCCTCATCCTCTCAAACCAAGAACCTCCCACAGAAGAACCACATAAGTGCCCCACTTGTGACAGGATACTTTCCGGGACTGGATCAGACTCTGAATGTGGCTCTCCAGCAGGGATACAACTTCCTTAAATCCTGCCCTGAAATGAGATCCATCCTTCATGAAATCCTCCCCACTCCACCAAGAGTGTCTTTCCGCCGTCCACCTAACCTTCATAACCTCTTAGTTCATCCCTATGAAATCCCCAAACCACCTTCCCTACCCTCTGCCTCCTACCCTTGTAACTGCCCCCGGTGTAAAACCTGTCCCATGCACCCTCTCACCACCACCTACTCCAGTCCTGTAACCCGGAAGGTGTACAATATCAAAGGCAGAGCCACGTGTGAAAGCACCCATGTGCTTTACCAACTGACCTGCCTACACTGTGAAGCTTTCTATGTGGGAATGACCAGCAACAAACAGTCCATTCGCATGAATGGACACAGGCAGACAGTGTTTGTTGGTAATGAGGATCACCCTGTGGCTAAACATGCCTTGGTGCCCCTAAGGTAAGTCTTTCCGCTCCCGGGATTGGAATGACTCCTTACCTTCTCCCTTAAAACCTACATCCTTTCGTCTTTCCCTCTCTTTCCCTGTTTCCTGGTGAAGCAACTGTTGGTTGCGAAAGCTTGAAGTTTGTGTGTATGTTTGTGTGTCTAATTTTAGTAGAATTAAATGAAGATAAAAGGTGCCCCCTCATACATGAAATGACATCGCAGAACAGATTTGATGAAATAAAGAAGTGCATTCATCTTTTTAATAAATGATGCAGGCTGGCGTAACCTCTCACAACATATCAGCTGATGGAGAGATGGTGCCATATTTTGGATGTCATTCAGCAAAGACTTGTTGCAAGGGAAACCAGTAAGGTTTATATTCAAACTGTGAAATCTAGCCTAACTAGAGGATATGTGTATCAGTTTGACCCTTATGATCGAGCTTCACACATGGCTAATGAAAACCTGGATTTAGGTGAAACAGTTTTAACAGACTTGTTGAAAATTGAAACTTCCTGGCAGATTAAAACTGTGTGCCCGACCGAGACTCGAACTCGGGACCTTTGCCTTTCGCGGGCAAGTGCTCTACCAACTGAGCTACCGAAGCACGACTCACGACCGGTACTCACAGCTTTTACTTCTGCCAGTATCCGTCTCCTACCTTCCAAACTTTACAGAAGCTCTTCTGCGAAACATGCAGAACTAGCACTCCTGAAAGAAAGGATACTGTGGAGACATGGCTTAGCCACAGCCTGGGGGATGTTTCCAGAATGAGATTTTCACTCTGCAGCGGAGTGTGCGCTGATATGAAACTTCCTGGCAGATTAAAACTGTGTGCCCGACCGAGACTCGAACTCGGGACCTTTGCCTTTCGCGGACAAGTGCTCTACCAACTGAGCTACCGAAGCATGACTCATGACCGGTACTCACAGCTATACTTCTGCCAGTATCCGTCTCCTACCTTCCAAACTTTACAGAAGCTCTTCTGCAGAGTGAAAATCTCATTCTGGAAACATCCCCCAGGCTGTGGCTAAGCCATGTCTCCACAGTATCCTTTCTTTCAGGAGTGCTAGTTCTGCATGTTTCGCAGAAGAGCTTCTGTATAGTTTGGAAGGTAGGAGACGGATACTGGCAGAAGTAAAGCTGTGAGTACCGGTCGTGAGTCGTGCTTCGGTAGCTCAGTTGGTAGAGCACTTGCCCGTGAAAGGCAAAGGTCCCGAGTTCGAGTCTCGGTCGGGCACACAGTTTTAATCTGCCAGGAAGTTTCATATCAGCGCACACTCCGCTGCAGAGTGAAAATCTCATGCTGGAAACATCCCCCAGGCTGTGGCTAAGCCATGTCTCCACAGTATCCTTTCTTTCAGGAGTGCTAGTTCTGCATGTTTCGCAGAAGAGCTTCTGTAAAGTTTGGAAGGTAGGAGACGGATACTGGCAGAAATAAAGCTGTGAGTACCGGTCGTGAGTCGTGCTTCGGTAGCTCAGTTGGTAGAGCACTTGCCCGCGAAAGGCAAAGGTCCCGAGTTCAAGTCTCGGTCGGGCACACAGTTTTAATCTGCCAGGAAGTTTCATATCAGCGCACACTCCGCTGCAGAGTGAAAATCTCATTTTGTTGAAAATTGTTCACGACCCTGAAAATCATATTTTTGATAACTTCCTCACAAGCCATCACCTGCTAACCTGGTTGTCAGAGATGAAGTTATTTGCAGCTGGTGCAGTGAAAGAGAACAGAGTTGTCTCTTGTCCACTTCAACAACAAAAACCTTAGGGACAGAACCAAAAGGGAACTTTGATTATTGATTTGATGGCAACAACAAACAATTCAGTGTTCATGGCAGTTCTGTTGTAACAGATGTTACCAACTATGGTATCCTTGTGCCAACAATGAATGTGAAGAGGTACAGTGAAGGAAAACAAGCACAACATAATGCCTGAATCAGATGTTATCAACAATACACCCAAAGCACAGGCTCTGCATGACATTGCCATTGCAGACTATAGAATCAGAATTAGAGGCAAGAAATGATGATGGCCTTTATTCTCCAATGGAATCAACACCGCTGTTACTAATGCTGTACCATGAGGCAACAGGCCCTATCATGTCAAACTGACTTGAGATCACAGATTGTATTCTCTCTTTTCAAAATTGATAAATCACCAATCTCTGAAAAAAGACACTTCAACCTCGGTCGTCATCCCAACAGAAACAGACAGCCAGGAGCAATGAGGGACGACAGAAGTGACCATACTAGAGTCCACCGTTGACTTTGGTCAGTTTTTTTATATAACAACAATGTTATACATTTTTCACAAATAAAAGCATGTGATGGGTTCCCCCCCCCCCCCCCCTCCCCCTCCTCCAGGAAACTTGCAGTGTTGTGCTGCACAAAATAATGTGTAGTGCAAATGACAAAACATAGAGCTAGTTTTTAATATTTATGTTATTTCAATTAATTTAAAGTGAAATTGAGGGCAATGAGGACAACGTACCATATTTTTTCACAGCTTTTATTTTTGGAGTGAAATGGTTTAAAGATGTTGTGACATTGAGCAATTGTTAATGTTTCCAATGAAGAAATAGGGCTCATAATTACTTTTTGGTGAACAGTGGAACACAAATCACTGGAGATTTTACCCATTCCATAGGCTTTGCATGTCATGAAATATGGATTGTTGCTTCATAACTGAACAGCAACATACATATCTACACAAAGAGACTGTCACATACCTTTGTAAGTGTTCTTTGAGCTTGCATCAGCTGCAGGCTGTAGGTATTTTTCTTTAATAGATACTTGCTAAACTACTACTATGTAGTATACCAAGTTCTCAGCTATCTAAATGCATACATTTGAAGCTCTGTAACAGACTTGCATGGATGCCTTACTCGCTCTTTCTGCTAGCAACTAATACCCGCCACTGTTCTGCAAATTTATTATGTTTGTGGCACTGATGAAAAAGACACCAACATCGACATGCGTTCATTCATCTTTGGACTCTGAGCATATTTTTGGCAGTTTTGCCACGTTGAGGGCAGTTCTTTGTGATCCTTGTATGTGTTAAGGTTAATAAATGACATATTGCTAAATGGGTTTGATTATTGGTGAAACCAACCTGATAATCTTCCTCACTGGTGACCCTGAGTTGTAACGTCTTCTGTTTTCGCTGTTTTACTGTGTCTGCGACCTCTGTGCCAGTTATTTTCGTGTGCATTACGTCGACACAGCATTCGAAGAATGACTTCGGCCCAGCGCCTAATGCTGAATTTTGTGATCGACATGCATCGTGTTGCGGATGATGTACACTCATCAGGGCTGCAACACGATGCCTCTCACTCGATGATTCTGCCAATTTTGCTGGATGTTTTCGAGCCTGCAACAATAAGTGAGGTTAGGAGTGCACATAACTCTGTCTATCAAACTCCTTTGTTCCCACCACATGTGCCCTCCCTCATTGACTGTGCAGTTACCTCTCACAGATCTCCATGCAGTGCAGGACCAATGCCGATTTCTGCAAATGCTTCGTCGGACAACCTACTACCGCCAGGACAATGATTTGCCATGCTACAATCCATGCAGTACCACACGGGTACCTGCCGCATGGCCAGAACTGCTTCGTTCACAGGTCTTCCTCCTCAGCAATCAACCACGGCCACACCTGCCTCAGCATCAGCACATGCCTTCCTTCTTCGATACCTCGGCCTGTAACCAGAACAATAACTTGTTATCTGTGCCTGACCTTCACCTCCGTCCCACTGCTACACCTTAGTGTTTTGTGCCAAGACATTCACCTTATCCGCACACCGTTTTGAATGGAGTGGCTATGAACAGTGAACATTCACACATTCCGTCCCATGTTTGACATCATTTCCCGCACTGTGCTTCTGGACAGCCTGCACCTCCTCAGCCTCCCTGCAACACAGGTGGCCCTGGCTCTGATCATACGTTGAGCTTTCTGTGGACTAACACGAGTTCTCAAACTTTGAACTTTTTCTCCCCTGTCGCCCCTGCGCTGGCTCCAGTTGATCTTCCGCCACCGTTCTCGGCACATCTCGGTGCCTCATCCGTGATGCGTCAATCTGAACATACCCGTAATGTGTTGAGCTTCCACAATCGCAATCATCAAATTACAGTGTCTCTACCGCGTCGGCCTTCTGCGTTGTGATGGATCGCACTCAACCACAACATGTCACCTTCACGCTGCCACCCGAACAGCCATCATTGCCACATCACCTGGAGGCATACTCTCCTGGAACACTACAGCAACAACAGCTCGATTCAGGCAGTGCCCCGATGAACTCAACTCAGCCTGTTCTTCTGAACATTCTACAATGCTTACTGACATTGCCACCGTTTAATCCTTACAGAGCAACAACCTGGTTCAAAATTGCGGATGAAGTGTTCGACCATTACAAACTCGACGAGTCAACCAGGTTTCTATGCCTCATCATCTACCTAAACGACCAGGAGGACTTGATTGCTGACCTGGGTGACGTCCCGGACTCATCTACCTGATACACTGTAGCCAAAAAGACAGTTCTACGTCAGCTTGCACACTCAACTGAGGCAGCAATATGGCAAGTGCTCCACATCGAGCAACTAGACAACGACAAACTTTCCCAGCTCTGGAGACAGCTACATGCCCTGGTGAGCACCGATCTATTCTCTGACACAGCTCTACTCACCATCTGGCCAGATAAACTATCTCCTCACATCCGCTTTGCTCTGGCGCAAACATCTCCTGAACCTGTCGAGCAAAGAGTGACAATTGCTGACAAGTTACACAATGCATCACTGCTCTATTTCACCAGCCACTGCCTACCTGACAAGTCTCAGGTTCAGGCTCATCACCCTGCAGCCGGGGCTGTACTGTGCAGACCGTTCTGCTCGCTCCGGGAAGCAGTAAACAAGCAACTGGGACGTCACCGGCTCTGCCCACAGTCATGCCCCCTCCTGCAACTGAACCTGCTGCGCCACTGGCAATGAACTTTCTGCAGGAAATGCAACCTACCCGTACTGTTACTTTCACACACGGTTTGGTGAGGCAGCAGGGAACTGCAGACCACCCTGCTACTTCCCAAATGCCAATCGCAGGTAGGTCTGGGTGCCGCCTTGTGCGCACAACATGACAGGCACCCCCAGTGCTTCATTCTGTCCGGGAACGACCGGATAATTGCGGACGACTTTACATTAAAGACATTTTGTCGGGATCCTTTTCCTAGTGGACACAGGCACCAATGTTTTGCTGCTGCCTATGTCCTTAGTGTCGTCGAACATCCGCCCTCATCATACTTCACTGCAAGTCGTGAATTCAACTAAACTACAATGCTCGGGTTCAACTTCCCACGTCGTCTCACTCTCCGCAAACTGCAAACTCGAGTGGACTTTTTTAGTGTGCGAAATTGATGAACCTATACTAGGCATTGACTTCTTGCGACACCATAAACTTTCACCGGACCTAGTGCGAAAGACCATGTTTCATCATCCGTCCAAGACTCACTTCCCCTGTGGTCCGTTGAGTAAACCCCCCCATGACACATTGGTCTGGGCTCATGTCATCCATACATGCTCGTCTCTGTCAACGATGTTACAAGAAACCACGCACAAGTGCCTTGTCGACTTGAACACGTCGCTCGCCTACGCAACATAAACTTTGAGCTCTCTCTCTGGTTCCACGAAACACTGCTACAGACACTACAGCAAGGACAAATCAAGGTCAGTAAGTGCGCTGAATCTGCTTGCAGTCCCAGCAATCGAGCATCCGAGTGTTTACCTCCTGCTACCCCTCGCAACTGTGCTAACAAGACTGCCGTAACATGTACTGACAGTTCCACAGGGCCACAACCTCCTAACACGACAGTGTTTGACACTCGGCCAGACACAAGTCGCATGCGCAACGAGCGTCACATGTTCCTGAACTGACGGCTCCTACCACGCCCCTCGTGGACAGCACCTCAAACTATGCAAAGTGTTTCGCTCGCGACCGTGCTGCCACATGCCGCACCCTCAGGCAATGGACTCAGTAATGGCTCATGACTCTATCGAGCTCACCCGACCACGGTGCCACTGCTTTGGGCCAGCGGCCATCTTGTCACGTTGACTCCTGGGACACTTTGCCGTCTCGGCTCCTGTCGGATCCGCCGAGTGGCTCCGAACACCACGACCATGCCTCGTCTGCCCCGCCCGTCACACATTGTAAACAAAACGCCTCCCATGCTGCCGGCAACATTTCTGTCATAACCAACAGCACGGTTCACAAGCTTTGCCTCTCATCAGGTCCCCCGATCTCCAGTAAACCACATCGACTTTGTCCTGAGCGCCTCTCCGACCTTAAAAATCAGATTTCTGAACTACTAGGCTCCGGCGTCATTGAACCCTCTGCCAGTAGCTGGTCTGCGCCCATACATATGACACCCAAGAAAGACAGATCCTGGTGCATGTGCGGAGACTACCGTCAACTAAACACACGGACAATTATGGACACCTACCCCATACCCAACATTGCCGACTTTACCAGTTCCCTCACAGGTGCGACCATGTTATCTGTCATTGATTGCAAAAGGGCCTACCACCAGATCTCCATGGCACCTGAAGGCATCGAGAAGACAGCAATCACCACCCTGATCGGGTTATTGCAGATTCGATTCATGCCCTTCAGTCTGAAAAACGTAACCCACTTCATCAACGAAGTGCTATTCGACCTAAAATTCTGCTTTGCATATCTTGATGACATTCTTGTGTTCAGCTCCTCCGTTGAGGAGAACATTTGACATGTGCAAACTGTTATGAACAGTCTCGCGGCAGCAGGCATTGAGATCAACCAGGACAAATTGCAACTACATCGACCCGCTGTCACTTTTCTTGGTTTTCAAATCTGCTGATGGCATTTCACCGCCCCCTGAGAAAGTACAAGCAATACTAAACCTACCCAGACCTTCGTCATTCAAAGAGCTCCGGTACTTAATTATTATCGCTGACATCTACCTTGGGCTGCAGAGATTCAGGCTCCACTGACGGATGCCTTGGCAGGCACCAACACTTCTGGATCTCGACCTGTTCCATGGACTCCTGCTATGACTGACTCTTTCACTGCCCTCAAAAATCTTCTTACCAAGGCCTGCACCATCGCGCATCCTCATCCCAATGCGCAGCTTTTCGTCACCACGGGCGCGAGTGATACTACCATCAGCGCTGTCCTTAGCCAGACATTCAACGGCCAAACTTCGCCTCTGCAGTTTTTCTTGCACAAGCTCTCCAATGCACAACAGAAATATTCCGCATTTGACAGGGAGTTGCTTGCGGTCTACGAAGCGATCAAGCATTTTAAGACTGACGTTGAGGGAGATCCTTTCTACGTTTTAACAGACCGCAAACCCCTGGCTGCGGCCATTACAAACCCGCCAGCTGACCCGCCTTCTTGCCGCTTCAGGTACATGGACTTCATGTCTCAGTTCACCAGCAATGTCAGACACATAATGTGTGTGACAATATAGTTGCTGATTTCCTTTCATGAGTCGACGCAGTCCATTCGCTGTTAGACCTCTCTAAACTGCCTAACCTCCAACCCGCCAATGAGGAAACACAAAACCTGATTTCAGACTCTACTTCTTCACTACACTTCGTCTGCACCACCTTCCCTGGTATTTCTGGTGAGATCTGGTGCGACGACAGTACGGGCACGTTATGCCCCCTCATCCCAACCATGCTCCGTTAAGGTGTCTTTAATGCTTTGCATAATTTAGCCCACCCCGGTGTTCGTGCGTCTGCCCACCTCGTAGTTGAGCGCTTTGTGTGGAGAAATGTCAACAAGGACTGCCAGCAATGGGCACACTCCTACCTCACGTGCCAATGCTGCAAAGTACACAAACACACATTACACCCCCCCCCCCCCCCCTGTCAGCACCTTTTCGAACCCTCCTGGGCGTTTCCAGCATATCGACATTGTCGGCCCTCTCTCCCCCTCTAATGGCTTTCGTTATGTTCTCTCATCTATCGACTGAACAACTTGCTGGATCAAGGCTGTCCCCCTCCCCAATAAGAAACTTTTGCTCGAGGTGTTGTCGAGTCATGGGTATCGCGTTTTGGATGTCCAGCTATCATCACAACTGACCAGGGCAGAAAATTTGAGTCAGACCTGTTCAACAGGATTTGTAACATTGCGGCATCTGACGCATCTATACCACAGCATATCACCCACGAAGTAACGGGCTAGTCGAGCTCTGGCACTGCACTTTCAAGGTGGCTCTTCAATGCCTTCCCCTTGTGCTACTCGGCATTCGTGTGCTCTACAAGGAAGACCTCAAAGGCACAATAGCCGAGTTCGTATATGGCCAGAATATTGCACTCCCTTTGAACTTGTGAGCCCTTCATCCCGAAATCTCTGGACAATTGCAAGTACATCATGCTCTGAGATGACACTGTCCGTGCTCCCATCCAACCTCCATATACCGGCCCATACTGAGTTCTCCGGCGCTCAGCCAACACTTATGACACCCAGGTGAAAGATTCAGCTGTTACAGTCTCTCTCAACAGACATAAGTCTGCTCATGTCGAGCTTTCTTCTACCGCATTCAGGCCACGACCACGCCACTCACTGTCATGGCTCACGACGCTCAGACCACTCCCTCCACGTCGCACTTACACACTCGATCGAGTGACTTCCAGTGCCAATCGTCGAGCTCTCCTCCAACCTCGCCCTCTACGCCAGTCTTACACACTCCGTTGAGTGACCACATGCTCCCCATGTCGAGCTTACGTACGATCACACCCTTGCTGTCAGGCCCTTCGCTGGTCCCTTCGACCTCTCCACTGTCACCTGCCTCGCAAACGTGCCCTCACTCGAGGTGTTAGTGCCTGTCCCCCTGGACATAATCCATGGCATCTCAATAATACTGTGCGATTATACACTGTTCGTCGTGTGTTTCTCTACATCCAGTGCTCATGACACAACCTCTACCAATCTCTGCCACCTGGTGAAATGTGTTCCCCTACCGCCTGATGTCGACCTGGACTTGCTTCGTGTGTTCACCACGCCCACCAGAGAATCGTCGTCATCACTCTGTTCCACCCGCAAACCGCCTGCCTACTGTTGTCGCACGACCAGCACGCCCAGTACGACACCTGGCTGGCTTCGACGACTTCCAGGTTCGGTGGTCGAACCTTCCTTCACGACATCTACCCACACAGCTCCCCGACAACGTTGTTGAGCTGACCGTGGTCCGGCTCCCCCGTGGACCATCCCTGCTGACGCCATAGTCACTCCCCCCTCCCCCCCCAGCGTCCCAAGCGTACTCCTTACTGGAGGGGGGGGGGGGGAGGGGGGAGCAATGTGGCGCCAATGAAGTTGACACCAACATCGACATGCATCCATCTTTGGACTCTTAGCATTATCTTCGGCTGTTCCACCATGTTGAGGGCAATTCTTTGTGGTCCTTGTATGTGTTAAGATCAATAAATGAACTATTGCTAAATGGACGTGATTATTGGTGCAACCAACTCGGTAATCCTTCTCATGTTCCTTCGAACTGATCATACCATTTCAGAATTTATTTACAACTGTATGGATTTACTCTGAATTCTGGTCTGTATAGAACACCAAACATTCAAAATAGAATGGTTTTTATGAAAATCATGAACAAAGAATATGTATTACTATTTGTTAGTGGTCATTTCTCAAATCACACACTGCAGCTGTTGCTATCTATACTACAGATAATTACACACCATGGGTGGCAAGAAATTTTGTTTGTTGCTACCATCAGCATAATGTGGATGATTATACATACACACTTCACAGCAGCACATATTGCAGTGAGTTGGATTGGGTTATTTTTGATTATTGATTTGATGTATGAAGCACAATACATGGTTCAGACATGTCATATTTGTATTGTGCTGCATGGGGAAGGGGTACTGCTTTCCTTAACCCTAGAAACACCAAGGTGTTTTAGGTTACACCGAGCACCAACCAAGGGCAAATTTTGCCTGTGTTACAATAAGTTGTAAATCTTGTAATTTGTTGTAATATGTACACTCCTGGAAATTGAAATAAGAACACTGTGAATTCATTGTCCCAGGAAGGGGAAACTTTATTGACACATTCCTGGGGTCAGATACATCACATGATCACACTGACAGAACCACAGGCACATAGACACAGGCAACAGAGCATGCACAATGTCGGCACTAGTACAGTGTATATCCACCTTTCGCAGCAATGCAGGCTGCTATTCTCCCGTGGAGACGATCGTAGAGATGCTGGATGTAGTCCTGTGGAACGGCTTGCCATGCCATTTCCACCTGGCGCCTCAGTTGGACCAGCGTTCGTGCTGGACGTGCAGACCACGTGAGACGACGCTTCATCCAGTCCCAAACATACTCAATGGGGGACAGATCCGGAGATCTTGCTGGCCAGGGTAGTTGACTTACACCTTCTAGAGCACATTGGGTGGCACGGGATACATGTGGACGTGCATTGTCCTGTTGGAACAGCAAGTTCCCTTGCCAGTCTAGGAATGGGAGAACGATGGGTTCGATGACGGTTTGGATGTACTGTGCACTATTCAGTGTCCCCTCGACGATCACCAGAGGTGTACGGCCAGTGTAGGAGATTGCTCCCCACACCATGATGCCGGGTGTTGGCCCTGTGTGCCTCGGTCGTATGCAGTCCTGATTGTGGCGCTCACCTGCACGGCGCCAAACACGCAAACGACCATTTTTGGCACCAAGGCAGAAGCGACTCTCATCGCTGAAGACGACACATCTCCATTTGTCCCTCCATTCACGCCTGTCGCGACACCATTGGAGGCGGGCTGCACGATGTTGGGGCGTGAGCGGAAGATGGCCTAACGGTGTGCGGGACCGTAGCCCAGCTTCATGGAGACGGTTGCGAATGGTCCTCGCCGATACCCCAGGAGCAACAGTGTCCCTAATTTGCTGGGAAGTGGCGGTGCGGTCCCCTACGGCACTGTGTAGGATCCTACGGTCTTGGCGTGCATCCGTGCGTCGCTGCGGTCCGGTCCCAGGTCGACGGGCACATGCACCTTCCGCCGGCCACTGGCGACAACATCGATGTACTGTGGAGACCTCACGCCCCACGTGTTGAGCAATTCGGCGGTACGTCCACCCGGCCTCCCGCATGCCCACTATACGCCCTCGATCAAAGTCCGTCAACTGCACATAAGGTTCACGTCCACGCTGTCGCGGCATGCTACCAGTGTTAAAGACTGCGATGGAGCTCCGTATGCCACAGCAAACTGGCTGACACTGACGGCGGCGGTGCACAAATGCTGCGCAGCTAGCGCCATTCGACGGCCAACACCGCGGTTCCTGGTGTGTCCACTGTGCCGTGCGTGTGATCATTGCTTGTACAGCCCTCTCGCAGTGTCTGGAGCAAGTATGGTGGGTCTGACACATCGGTGTCAATGTGTTCTTTTTTCCATTTCCAGGAGTGTAGTTATTTTCTGTAATTCTGTTTCCATTGAGATATTAGTTTAACAGGAAATAGTGACAACATAATTGAAAGCTTACAATACGGGAGAAGGAAAGTTGCTACTCACAATATAGCTGAGATGCTGAGCCGCGATAGGCACAATAAAAAGATTCCCACAAACATAGCTTTCGGCCATATAGTATGGTGGGAGTGGCGGCCAGTGAAGTGTTGCAGTTGAGACTAGACAGAGGGTGGAGAGAAGGTGCGGTGGGGGGAGGGGGTAAGTAGTTTCAGCTCTCTGAGACTGCAGATGTGTGTGCAAGTTGCACTTGTGTGAGTGTGTATGTGTATGTATGTCTACTGCTGACAAAGGCCTTAATGGCCGAAAGCTATGTTTGTGTGAATCTTTTTATTGTGCCTATCGCGGCTCAGCATCTCAGCTATATTGTGAGTAGCAACTTTCCTTCTCCCGTATTGTTACATTCCCTCCTAGATTTTCCATTCTTTGATTTTTGCCTGACAGCTTTTCTTCCATCGAAAACCTGTGCTGTTTTCCTTTGTAACTGCTTTCTTTTGCGTTGCTACACTCAATGTCCATCCTTCTTTCTTTTCTTTCCTGCGTTTCTGTTGTTGCCTTATGAACTGCACTGCACGCACTACTTATGGAGCCACACTGTATCAACGGACTCGGCCGCGTGCAACAGACGGCGTCAAGAATACGCTGATTGTTGGTGCAGCATCTCATGTCCCAAATTACTCCGATCGATATAATTAAACCTGTACCTTCAAACTGATCACGCTCCTTGTGTCAGTTCCCATATTTTTGCCTGTTACCTCTCACACTTTGCTGGTGTCACACGATCTTACATCTCTAACTTCGAACCCCTCCCCACCCCCTACACTTTCTCCGTTCTATTCCTGTTCACACACCCCTAAATCCACCTCATCCAGTCACATCTGCCGTCCCCCTTCTCTATGCTTATCTGCCCTCAAACCTGCTACCCACAGTAATATATTTATTAATGATTAGTTATTCCCTACTTTGACCTTTGTGACTTCTTGCCAATTGAAGTGCATTTTCGCCTTCCAACATTGTCGTCTTCCTCAGATTTCATCTCTTATTTTTTACCCCTGTGCATCCATTTTGTACTTTCCACACGTATTTGGGTGAATTTTGCGTAATTTTTCGGACGTAATTCTGCTTTCTTACGTATTTTTTCGCATTTTTCAACCACCATGGATCCTTGCTCCTTCCATCTGCGTCAATACAGAATAGTTTTCTTATCCATAGCCAGATCCCAGTCCTTCCACAATGACCTCAACCTGTTCAGATTCCACCAATCCTTAGCCCTCACCAACATAGTCCTGCAAAACCATATCAACCAAGCCCAATTCTCCTTGCAGTACCTTCTCCCCATCTGCAAAATTCTCCTGCTATGTAATCCCAGATTCCTGGAACCCATAACACACATTGAAACTCTTGCCCTGCAGGAAATTGCGCAACATACACAACGCCACCTCAAAAAGCTCTCCATCCTGCTCACTCCCTACTCCCACCTTGGGGTACCAGTGTCCACCACTTCTACAACAACCTCCAAACCTCTCCCATGCCCCCTCATAACTGACAAACCTTGTCTCACAGACCTACTACACTTACCCCACCCTCTGAAACTCCCTCCCACCACCACACAGACTCAAATCCTAAACAGACCTGCAACACAGTCATGAACCTTTCCTCCAGAAGTCTGAGTGCCACAGAAATATCAGTCCTTTCCAAATGCTTCACCTTTTGCCCCACTCCCAAATTCGACCATGCAGGACTAGTTAAAGAGCTTCTCTCCTTCTCCCGGTCCCTACAGTGGAAACACTTTTATGCCACCAACCCGACCAATCAGACTCAGCCAAAGACCAAAATTGAACCTTGCCTAACTCAGTTCACTCCTCCATCCAACCGTGATCCACCCCCACTGCCTCCAAACCACCCCCTATTAACTTTCCAGAATTTCTTATCCTAGAACCTTGCCTCACCATCATTCCCCAAATCCCTCAACATGCATACTAACCTTACATCTGCAGAAAGAAACGCAGTCCACCATCTAAAAACTGATTCCAGTCTTATAATCCTACCTGCAGACAAAGGCTCCACCACCGTAGTTTTAAACCGCAAGGATTACATGGCAGAAGGACTCCATCAGCTGTCAGATACTTCCACCTACAAACCATACCACAATAATACGATTCCAGCAATCCAGCAGGATCTCCAGTCACTACTCAAATCCTTAGGCCCATCCGAGAACCTCTCCCCAGAGTCCATCTGTCTACTCACCCCTACCATTCCCCACACTCCCACCTTCTACATGCTTCCCTAAAGTCCATAAACCCAACCACCCACGATGCCCCATTGTGGCTGGTTACTGTACCCCCATTGAGAGAATCTCTGCTCATGTAGACCAACACCTTCAACCTATTACCCAGAACCTATCCTCCTATATAAAAGATACCAACCATTTCCTTGACAGACTCTCCACAGTTCCTCTCCCTTTACCACACGGTGCCCTGCTCGTCACTATGGATGCCACCTCCCTGTACACTAACAATCCTAATGCCCATGGCCTTACTGCTATCGAACACTACCTTTCCAGTCACCCTATGGGTTCCAAACCAACAACATTCTTCCTAGTCTCCATGACCAACTATATTCTCACTCACAATTACTTATCCTTTGAAGGCATTACCTACAAACAAATCCGCGGTACGGCTATGGTCACCTGCATGGCACAATCCTATGCTAAACCTATTCATGGGCCATCTAGAGGAATCCTTCCTAAAAACCCAGAATCCTAAACCCCTCACCTGGTTCAGATTAACTGATGACATCTTTGCTATCTGGATTGAAGGTGAGGACACCTTATTCACATTCTTCCAGAACCTCAACAACTTCTCCTCCATTTCCTTCACCTGGTCTTACTCAAACCAACAAGCCACCTTCCTAGATGTTGACCTCCGCCTCAGAGATGGTGATATCAGTACCTCCCTCCGCTTCAACAGCTGCCACCTGTTTCATACCAAGAAGTCCCTTCCATACAGCCTACACACCCGTGGTCATCGCATCTGCAGTTACGAGCAGTCCCTTCCTAAATATACCGAGGGTCTCACTGAAGCCTTCACTGAACGTAATTATCCTCCCATCCTTGTACAAAAGCAAATGTCCCGTGCCTTATCTTTCCAGTCTCCCACCACCTCCCAAAGTCCCACAGTCCGGCCACAGAGGAGCATTCCCCTCATAACTCAGTACCGTCTGAGACTGGAGCAACTGAATTACATTCTCTGCCAGGGTTTCGATTACCTCTCGTCATGCCCTGAAATGAGAAATGTCCTACCCACTATCCTTCCCACCTCTCCTACCGTGGTATTTCGCCATCCACCGAACCTATACAATATACTCGTCCATCCTTACACAACCCCTGCTCCCAATCCCTTACCTCATGGCTCATACTCCTGTAATAGATCTAGATGCAAGACCTGGCCCATACATTCTGCTACCACCACCTACTCCAGTCTGGTCTCTAACATTACCTATTACATCAAAGGCAGGGCTACCAGTCATGTGATCTACAAGATAAGCTGCAACCACTGTGCCGCATTCTATGTAGGCATGACAACCAACAAGATGTCTGTCCGCATGAATGGCCACTGACAAATTGTGGCCAAAAAACAAGTGGGCCACCCTGTAGCTGAACACGCTGTCAAACATGATACCCCTCATCTTAATGACTGCTTCGCAGACTGTGCCATATGGATCCTTCCCACCAAGACCAGCTTCTCTGATTTGCGCATGTGGGAACTTTCCCTGCAATACATCCTACGTTCCTGTAACCCTCCTGGCCTCAACCTTTGTTAGTCACTGTCCTCACTCATCCAGCCCCCTCCATGTCCCTATTCCAGCACTACACAGCCTTCATTTCACCGCCACATCCAGTCTTTTAATTTCCTTTATTTTTATTTTTTATTTCTCTCCTTTCCGTTAATTATCCCCTCCCTCCTCCGCACCTTCTCTCCACCCTCCGTCTAGTCTCAACTGCAACTCTTCACTGGCCGCCACTCCCACCATACTATCCCTCCCCTTCCCCACCCCAGCCTCCTCCTTACCCCCACCCAGTCGCCACTCTCATCATGCACTGGTGCTACTGCTCGCAGTGTACTTTCAGCTCTCTGAGACTGCAGATGTGTGTGCAACTTGCGCAAGCGCACGCTTGTGTGTGTGTGTGTGTGTGTGTGTGTGTGTGTGTGTGTGTCTGTCTACTGCTGACAAAGGCCTTAATGGCCGAAAGTTATGTTTGTGTAAATCTTTTTATTGTGCCAATCGTGGCTCAGCATCTCCGCTATATGGTGATAAGCAACTTTCCTTCTCTCGTATTGTTACATCCCATCCTGGATTTTCCATTGTTTGATTTAATTGAAAGCTTAATTTTTTAACACTCATAGGGTGAATATAAAAACCAAGAATGGTCAAATCTTCGTCAATGAAAGTTTGTGTAAACAAGATAAGAAGGATTGTAATTGAATGCAAAATGCACTCTTTGATCTATTAACTGAATAACACAGCTTTGTCATTGAGAGAAAGTTCCAAAACAGAAATGAGAACACTTGCTAAAATACATCTTATTGTACATTGAAAACTCTCGGAAAACACTTTTCACTTGGAGAGAATATTTTCACTTACAGATGACATTTACCTCCTGCGCACAAAATGGTTGATTCTGAATAAGTCTTACACAGATGGCGCCTACAACTTCCACCTGTTAACGTTGTTTTTGTGATGTTCTCTCTTGCTCCCTGGTTATTTGCATTCTTCAAGCATAAGTAGCACCTTGCTTTCCTTGTTGGTTCTTCAGTTGCAGCAATTTTGTTTACCTCTAGTTTCTTTCTTAGGATTTCTCCCATTGTGCAAATAGTAGGCAACTGGAGTCCTTTCAAATCCTTGGCTCGCTCTTCTATGTATGGTTTCAAAAGTTCGTGGTCTTATTCATTGAGATAAGTTTTCTGGCGTTTGGTTTCCCTTCATTCCATTTAGGCACATTCATGTTGAACAGTTTGTATGAGTTAACTGCAGCTATATCAAGTACACTGTAGAACATCGACAGTAACCATCTTCTCGTATCCCTTTTTGTAGAGTATGCCCTAATCATTTGATCTACGGCATCCACTCCTCCCTTAGTGGAATTATAGTACAGGTTTATGTGTGTCTTCTTTTTTGGTGTATCAACTTCTACTCATGCATTACAATGTTGTGTAGACAACATCAACAGATTTTTCTTTGGTTTTTCCTTTGTGATGTAAGAGACAATTGTTACTGGTGGCTTCTTGGAAGATGGGTCTGTGAATGCAAATTTGGAGGCATGCAGCTCTCTGCTTGCTGTCGTCTTAAGTTCCTGTAGTACATTCTTTCTGTTTGAGTGTCCCAACCAATGTAAGTTTGTAGTCTTGATAGAGAATGTCCGCCAACTCCACAGAAGTGTGGAAATGGTCAGTTGTGACATTGTAGCCTGTATTCATTATTGGCTCCACCAGTCTCTTCACAATCTCAAGAGGACCTCGTTCACTGGCAGCTCTACTGTCTTTTCCAGCATACACTTCCATTTTTATTATGTATCTTCCAGTTGCACTACAAAGCATTCTGAATAATATTCCATATTTTCCAGGTTTGTATTTGAGGAAAACTTTCAAAGGACAATGACCTCCAAAAAGACAACATTTCATTAGTTGTATTGTCAGGTCCACTTCTGAAGTACCGTGGGAATATTCCATTCAATACTTCAAATACTTCACCCAGCGGTGCAAATTTGTCACATACATGTCTTTTTGACCTGGTGCCTTTATCACCAAAGCGAAGAATTTTCAATAGTTGATATGCTCTTGTCTTACCCATAACTCCTCTATAAATCACTCTTCCCAATAAATTTGACCATAAATCAGATAAAGAAACATTGGTGTCCTGGTAAACTCCCATTAGAATTAAAATTCCCATCAATGCATACATTTCAGAACTGCTAATGTGAGATACGTTTTCTCTTTCAGTTTCTTTATTTGTATGGTCAAATATTTTCTGTACTAATTCAGAAGTGAAATTTTTTTAAAATGATTCACATATTCTTCTTACTTTCCCAGCACTGGTTATTCCTTGACGTTCATGGGCTATGTTACCAAAATCGCTTTTACTATGTCTCAGAGCTTCTGCAAGATACACTCTGCCAGAACTTGTAACATATTTATTTGGAGTGTTACCTGCATGGTTTGTTTCTTCTTCATTGTCCTCCACTCCTTCACTGGAATCCTTTTCTACTTCTGTATGATATGACTCAAAATCATTTAAATCTGATAATTCGTTGTCGAGTAACAGTTCTGCAAGAACTTCTGCATTGTTCAATCCTCTATAACTCATCTTACAAAATCTATTTTACAATAAAGGTGTCGCTCTACTGTGACAAACTGCTAACTGTAATAATGGCAAGTCTAAAATCAACAATGAAAGTGAAACTCAACAATTATATGCTCGACAAACCATTGTAAAACTCATGTTCTAGGTTGCCAACTGAATTAAAGAAACAAAAATGTACGGGCAAATTTTGCCCATGCTTGGTGGTTGTAGGGAAGATAATAAGAATTATGGTCGCGTGGAGTACCAACCTCAGACGAAATGTGCCCTTGGGTGTAAAATTCCAATTTTGTACTTGCAATTATAAAAATTTAACCACAGAAATGTACAGCATAGTGTATTATAAGGTAACAGACAAATAGAAAAAGATCCAAAAACATAGAAAGATATTTGCCATGACATTTTTAAAAAATAAAAATGTAAGGGCAATTTTTTCCTGTGCTTGGTGTTTCTAGGGTTAAATTATCAAAAGTACCAACCATCGTATGGAATTTAATGACCTCTCTTTTGGGTCCTCAAGGGAGCACAATGCCTGCTAGCCTCTCGTCTAGTTCACATTTACATGGAATTTTGGCCTTAGTGATCCATAATTCCTTTTATTCTCTGGAGCAGTTAAAAATTTGTCATTCAATCTGAACAGCTCTCTCTCTCTCTCCCTCTCTCTCAACATTACACTACCTTCATCCATGAAGACATTCACCTGTCAGATAAACTTCCTTTCAGACATGAAGCCCATTTATAAGTTGCAGTAGCTTCAGTTGAAATAAGCTATATGTCTGCACTAACAATTGCAATTGTTGGAAATGATAGTTTCTGGCAAGAGATATCACGATGTATTGTTACAAATGTGTGAATTCTTATGCACTCTAACATCTAAAACACACCGGTGTTCAGACGAATCTCTCAGTTTGTTGTAGTCTTACTGATAACAAAACAGGTAAAGGAATTCTCCTTTTAGATAATGCAACCCTGGATAAGAATCTCAATCAGTGCAAACATACAAATCCACTAACAACTCTAGTAAGATGCCCAAGTGTATGCCTTTTCACCCATCCCCTGAAGTTATTCACTACTATTTGCAGTACTGACATTGGATTTGGGCTATTCTTGCCAGATCTGTTCTTATCCTGATGCTACTATTCTTAAAGTCACTATGCATGAAAGAGGTGCACAATAAGATCAACTGGGAAGAAGGAACAACTGTTACGTGATATTCTCAGACGGATCACATTATTAAGAAGAAAAACTATTAACAATATTTCTGCTTACCCTCTCTCTATGAGAGATTATTCTGCTCTGTTGGAAATGTCTCCATATTTACTTCATACTAAGCAAGTCTTTTCCACAAAGCTCTTCCCACAAGCTTGCTTGCTTTTATGAGGTCATTAACTGTCAAGGACATGTTTGAAAAAGTAGGGTACAACAATCTTGATCAAGGTACAGCAAACCAAACATTAACTTTTGTAGAGTAAAGGAGCTATTTAATGCAGTTGTCTGCGGTTACCATAACTCCAAAACGTACAGTCCTGCTTCTTACATAGTTTGGAGATGTGGAAATGTGCTTCACAACAAATCCATAAATTGCCCATGATGCTCATGCTTAAAAATTCTTCACAAAACCGTGTTTGACTCACAGAACTAATTTCTGTAATTCCAGCAGATTTCCTGAATGTCAACTGGTGGGCAACACATTAGCCTGTAGCGCTTGCCCGTGAAAGTGACTGTAATGTAGAAATAACTCTGTCATTGGCAGGGTAGCCTGTGAGATAAAGTTTGAGCCATCACCTGAGCCAGAAGTTCGTGAAGCATTACAGATTAGAATCATTGCCACCAGCTTAGTTCAGAATGAATGGACAGGCACAAACTAATTACATGAACAGCATGTACATCTACATATATGCTCCATACATACCACCATACAGCGCGTACTGGAGGGTACTTTGTCACACTATTTGTTTTTTCTTCTCTGTTCCACTTGTAATAACATGAGAAAAACAACTGTCTATATGCCTCCGTATGTGCCCTAATTTCTCTTACCTTCATGGTTCTTAAAATGAGATGTATGTTGGCTGTAGAATCATCCTGCTTCAACAGCCAGTTCTCAAAATTTTCTTAGTGTTTCTTGAAAAGAGTGTTGCCTTCCCTCCAGGGATTCCCATTTCAGTTCCCAAAGCATCTATGTAAAATGTTTTCGAAGCTACAGGCATCAAATCTAGCAGCTCACCTCTGAATTCCTTCAGTGTCTTCCTTTAATCCAACTGTTGTCCGTATTCAAATGTGACATAGTTTTTCCTAATCATCCACAGTAACGTACGATTTTTCTACATTTAATTTTTCTTAATCATCCACAATAACTTACAATTTTTCTACATTTAGAGTAAGCTGCCATTCGTAACACCAGCTAGAAATTCTAAGTGATACCGTCCACTCCTACCATCACTCAATGATGACACCTTCCCATACACCACAGCATATCAGCAAACAGCTGTAAATTGGTGCTCACCCTTTCTGTCAGATCATTTATGTACAACAATGCAGGAAAAGGCAGATTGCTACTTACCCTAAAGAAGGCATGTTAAATTGCAGACAGGCACAATTAAGACACTTACATAAAGCTCTTATCTGCAGCCTTCATCAGTAAACACACACACACACACACACACACACACACACACACACACACACACACACACACACAGAGCAAGAAAGCAGAAAGCACATCTTACACAGACACAACTACCAACTCCAGGTGTACGAGTGGGGAGAAAGAGACGAACACTGTCAGGTGGCGTGTGCAGGCACTAGACTGCCAACAGGTGCAATGTCGGGAGGTTTTGGGGCAGGGAGCTCGGAGAAAAAAGGAGAGGAGTGGGGAAATATGGGCAGATGTGTTGTCAGAGGCCGGCAAATAAACAGGGTGGGAGATGAGAGTAGGGAGTAGATGATAGGACAAAGGGGGTGGAAACTGTTGGATGGAGGGTGTGGGAACAGTATGTTAGTGTAGGTTGAGGCCGGGATAATTAAGGGAGCAGTTAATATGTTGTAAGGATAACAACCACCTGCGTAGTTCAGGAAAGCTGGTGGTGGAGGTAAGGATCCAGATTGCTGCTTCACTACCTGAGCCATCTTTTCTTCCCATCTCCATGCCTCCCAACCTCAAGACACTGCACCTGTTGGCTGTCTAGTCCCTGCATACTCCACCACACAGGGTTTTCTGTTGGAGGTTCAAGTCCTCCCTCGAACATGGGTGTGTGTGTCGTCCTTAGCGAAAGTTAGATTTTAAGTTAGATTAAGTAGTGTGTAGGCCTAGGGACTGATGACATCATTTCAGCAATTTGGTTCCATAGGAACTTACCACAAAATTCAATATTACTGCTTGCATCCCACGTGATAGTTGTATTCGAGCTCAAGATGCTGGAGTTGGCGGTGTGCACTTGTCTCTCTTTTACTGATGAAGACTGTGGCCAAAAGCTCTATGTAGGTGTCGTTTAATTGTGCCTGTCTGCAACTTGATGTGCCTTTTATACAGTAAGTAGCAACCTGTCTATCCTGTCTGGAGTTAGATCATTTACATATACAGAGAATGAGAGTGTCCTATTCCACTTCCCTGCAGCACTTCTGATGATACCATTTTCTCTGATGAACACACACCCTTGAGGACAACATACTGGATTCTATTATTTAAAAAGTCTTTGAGCCAATAATATCTGGGAACCTAAACAGTATGCTTGGACTTTCATCAACAGTCTGTAGTGGTGCACTGTGTCAAACAATTGCTGGAAATTGAGGAGTTGGGAATCTGCCTATTATCCTTCATCCATAGTTTGCAGGATAACATGTCAGGAAAGGGTTAGCTGAATTTTGCACAAGCAATGCTTTCTAAATCCACACTAGCTTTTCTGTCTCAAGGAAATTTATTGTATTTGAATTCATAATGTATTCAAGAATTCTCCAGCAAACTGATGTTAAGGATATTGGTCTGTAATTTTGCAGGACCATTCTTGTACCCTTCTAACATGCAGGTATCACCTGCACTTTCTTTAAGTCACTTGTAACTTTGTGCTGGGTGATAGATTCACAGTAAATGCATATAAATGAGGGGCCAATGCTGTAGAGTACTCTTTGTAAAACCGAACTTGTATTCCAGCTGGACCTGGTGACCAGTTTGTTTTCAACTCTTTCAGTTGTTTCTCTATGCCAGATATACTTATTACTGTGTCATCCACAATGGAGTCTATATGATGATATGTTTGTATGATCCTACTGTGTGAACAATTTCTAAATGTGACATTTAAAACTTTGGTTTCATTTTGCTGTCTTCAACTGCTTCACTAGATGGGTCAACAAATCTCGGCCAGATCTTTTGCTAAGGTATGAAGGTGGTAACTGTATGCTTCGGGCGTAGATATTTTCACAGACCAGGGTGTATACACGGGCAAAGAAAAAAAATCCCGTATTTTTCCCGGATCTCCCAGTTAAAAATACACTTTCTCCTACATGAAAACACACCTTTTCCATGTTAAAACTTATCCTTTGAATGGTTATGGTTTTAAACAGAGGCATACAATTTCCTGGCACTATAGAAAACTAAACTCAGAGAAAAAAACATGTTTAATAGAGATCTTTGATTGAAGCTACATGAACGCTGCATATTTACGTATTAAGAGGGTATAAATTCGAATTCTAGCAAACACCACAATTTACTTTCCGAAGCATTGAAATCGAGAGTGCGACACACTTTTGTAAGCCAGTCATGTGAACTCATCAGCCGAAGACAACAGATATTCAGAGCATAGGACACGTGATGTAGTCAGCCAATAGCAACATCATTGTTAAGTAGTGCGAACACACAAACGGGAAAAGTTAATGGTTGAAATTAATGTACACAATGTTGGTACAAGGAAAGCTTTGCTTTCACATAGGATATTGGTCTCTAAAGTTAATAAGCTGCAAGAGAAGCTAAGCTTTTACATACAATGTTGATCTTTTCTGTGCATGTTACACTTTAAGATATAGGGTATGGGCGGCTATAGTGGGCAGAGTGGGTAAAGTAGCCAATTGCTTTTATTCCCTTCAAGAGTGCTGCAGCCTAGTGGAGAACACCTAAAATTAATCAAAGAGACTTCTTTGGTATTGCCAGTGAGTCTTGTGGAGATAGATGGATGCAGTTGTTTTTTCTATACGTCTGGTGGAAAGTAAGTGGCCAATTAAATGGTGTATATTTACAATGTCTGTACTGCTACATTTAATTGCTATAGTGCTGGTAAAACATTATATTTTAACCTTTATGTATTTGGTAGTTACGTATTGTCGTTTTCAGACAACAATCAGTGTAATTTAATCCAGTTGGGCGAAGTGGCCACTTTGCCCTAACATACTCTCAATAACTTGCTTAGGCTATCTACAGGGTGGTACACGAAATGTGTTACCATTTTGTTTTTGAATATAAACTTTATTGTAAATACAATCTGAAAGGAATGTATACTACAATGAAGAGCTGTCCATGGAGACTTGTTCTGACTCATCACATGCTCAATATGTCCACCATTTAGTTTTCTAACTTATTTAAAACGAACACTGAAGTTAGTGATTACTCTATGGCACAAGTCTTCCGTAATTTCACTGTAAGCTTGAAGAATAAGTCTTCTGAGCTCCATTAAATCAGAAGAAAAAAGTCACATGGATTGAGGTCTGGACTATTGGGGGACCAATTATGTCCGTCATTGAAGTGACCTGGAAACCTGAGTGAAATGATCCCCATGTCAAAATGCTCGTGTAAAAACTCCAACACAGTGTTTGCAGTATGTGGCCTTGCTCCATCTTGCATGAACCACTGCGTGTTGAAGGGCAAAGCAGTAACAAGAAGCTGTGGAATTTAATGGAGCTCAGAAGACTTATTCATCAAGCTTACAGTGAAATTATGGAAGACATGTGCCGTAGGGTAATCACTAACTTGAGTGTTTGTTTGAAGTAAGTTAGGAAATGAAATGGTGGACATATTGAGCATGTGCTGAGTTAGAACAAATCTCTATGGACGGCTCTTCATTGTAGTATATGTTCCTTTCAAATTGTATTGACGATAACGTTTATATTCAAAAACAAAATGGTAACACATTTCATGAGCCACCCTGTATTTTAAAACAATCGATTGATAATAAGAAAATAGTCTGTCTGAAAATACGTAGGTATACTAAAGCATTAATATATTAACAGATTTTTGAAACGTGTATTGTATTATTACAGGAATGTGCTAAGACACCGTCAAATTATTTGAGAAAATCACAGCAACAATCGTGGGAATCCCAGGCTATGCAACAGGCACTGGTAGCTGTAAGAAAAGGAAAGATGCCCTTTGCAACAGCAGCCATACAGTTCAATGTTCCAAGAAACACACTTAAACGAAGATTCCAGAAGAAAAACTGTGATGCTATTGAAAATCAGAAGATTCTTGGAAACTTTTGATGTGTTTTCAACGAAAAGCAAGAAGAAGAACTTGTTAGCCATATTTTTGACATGGAATGACGATATTATGGCATATCAGTAACTGATTTACGACACTTGGCGTTTCAAAATTGCTGAGCGGAATTATCTACCACACCCATTTAATAAAGAAAAAAATATGGCAGGCAAGGACTGGGTGGCACAGTTTTGGAAAAGACATCCAAATGTAAGCCTTAGTAAACCAGAATCCACCTCAATGGCCAGGGCTCAGGGCTTAAATAAAGCTAATGTGCGAAGATTTTTCAACAGGAAATGAAGAAAATCTCTTTTTACCCTGCTCATAGAATCTAAAATGTTGACAAAACTGGTCTAATGACAGTTCAGTCTAGAAATTTCAAAGTCTTCTCTTGTAAAGGCAGACGCCAAGTTGGTGCTGTTATGTCAGCAGAAAAAGGTTTGCTTTCAACAGTAGCCATATGCATGTCTTCAGTGGGGACATTTATTCCACCCTTTGTGATATTTCCAAGACAAAGAATGAACTTCAAGATGGTGCTCTTTCAGGAACCGAATTTGCCTGCCATCATAGTGGATGGATGCAGATGGATATTTTTATGAAATGGTTTGATCATTTCTTGAATTACACAAAACCTGCGGCTGATGATCCAGTCCTACTTATTCTGGATGGGCATGCCACCCACACAAAAAATATAGACTTAATAGAAAAAGCCAGAGAAGATCATACAATTGTAGTGTGTTTGCCACCACATTGTAGTCACAAACTACAACCTTTAGATGTATCATTTATGGCACCTTTCAAAACATTCTATGCCAGAGCTTGTGAAATGTTTCTCTGAAACAACCCAGGAAGGGTAATAACACAATTCCAAATCAGTAAGCTTCTTAGAGAGGCATTTCTGCTGGCAGCAGTACTGTCTATAGCGGTAAATGGATTTTGTAAATGCAGGATTGTCCCTTTGGACCCGTATATATTTTCAGATGCAGATTTCGTTGCTGCAGAGGTGTGCATATCGGACATAGGCATGATCTGTGGAGAAAACTTAAATGATAATAGAAGGGACACAGTAAATGAGACAAACAAAGGAACTGAATGTGTTAAAAAAAGACATAGTTAATAGGCCTATGCAAATTGAAGATGATGAATTTGATGTTGTAGCAGCAAATAGTGAAGAAGCAGTTGATAATCCTACTAATGAAAATGAAACTGTGCAGGAAGGAGAAGTGAGTGGCAATAACAATAATGATGGCATTTTCATGGCTGACACAAATGAGAAGGTAACACAGTCAATATCTTTTGCAGTAAGCCCAAAAGATATTATAGGCCTATCTTTACCAAATTTAAAATTAGGCCAGCAGCAGCAGCAGAAACAACCAAGAAAGAAAGGGGAAAGAAGGGGTCAGGCAACGATAATAACCTCTAGCTCTTACAAAACCGAGCTGTTAGAAGATAAGGCGAAGAAGAAAAAGCAAATCAAGAAAAGAACATACCCTGTAGAAAAAGAAGAAATGACTAACATGTCTAAACCACCTGTTGAAATAAAAAAGCCCAATAACAAAGCCAAAGTGCAAATAGGGAAGCTAGGAGTAAAGTGCAAAAAGCAGCTTTTTGGAGAATACAGCGAGGAAGATAAGGACACTGCATGTTTTTATTATAATGAGGTTTTCTCTAAATCTAAAGACAATGGAGGTTGGATTAGATGCTCTGATTGCAAGCTGTGGGTTCATGAAGAATGTGCTGGATGTGATGAAGATGACGACGTGTTTGTGATTTGATTTGATTTGATTAATTATTGGTCCTGTAGATCATACAATTTGTACAGCAATGCACATCATGATATAGGACAAGTCAATTTGAAAAATTATGTGAAGATGACAGTAGTGGTACATAACTCACATAGCAGAATACATACATACATAGACAAAATATTACAAAGGTAGTGTGTGATGAGAGATGACAGTGGTGCATACGGCACATAGCAGAATACATATAAGAGATACAGGCAGAATAGGAGTAACAAACAATAATTAAATTATCTTATTAAGTAGAAATATCTACCAGTGAATATACAGCTTATTACAAGTAATTAAAATATTGTAGTACATAGTTCACATAGCAGAATACATAGGCCTATATGAGATACAGACAGAATATAGATAAGATACAATAATTAAATTATCTCACTAAGTAGAAACATCTTCAACTGAATAACCAGCTTATTGCAAGTAATTAAAATTTTGTTTCAAGAAATACATGTACGGAATAGAAACAGTGATTTAGTAGCAATTCCTTTAATTTAGTTCTCATTATTTTTGGGTTTTTGCTTGTTTTTATGTCTGTTGGGAGGTGGTTGTATATTTTAATGCCCTTACATTTAACCCCATTTGCATATAATTTTGTGTTGTTGGCTATAATTTGTAACTGTGTTTTGTTTCTGGTGTCGTGTGTGGCGGTCTGCATTTCTGTCGAGGGCATCCAAGTGCTGTACTGTAAAACAAGCTAGTTCCAATATATAGAGGCATGGCAGTGGCAGGATTTTTAGCTGTTGAAATAGTGGTTTACAGTGTTCAGTTCTTTTTTTACATTTCATTATTCTTACTACTTGTTTTTGTAGCTTGAAAACTGTGAAAGAATCAGAGCTCTTTCCCCAGAAGATTAGGCCATAGCTCAAGACAGAGTCAAACAGGGCATGGTACACCAGCTTCAAGGTATCTAAACTGGCTGTGTTCTAATGATCGTAATAGATAGCAGGTTTTACTAAGCTTCGGTGACAGTGCCTCAATATGTGGTTTCCAATTTAGTGTGTTACTGATGGTAAGTCCAAGAAATTTGGTGTCCTGCTTGTATGTAATGTCATCTATGCGAATAACTATAACTGTATTGAAGGGGGTAAGATTTTGCCTAGTACGGAAATTCATACTTACAGTTTTTTGAGTATTTATGAGTAGTCTATTTGCTTCAAACCACGATTGTAAATGACAAGTAGTTTCATTAACTGCATCTTGCAACGTGTCACCTCTACTGGTTATCAGGATATTTGTGTCGTCCGCATACAGAAAGGAGCTGACATTTGGTATGTGTTCTGGGAGATCATTTATGAACAATATGAAAAGAACAGGGCCAAGGACAGATCCCTGAGGGACACCATTTGTTGTATGTAGTATATCTGACCTGCAGCGCCTGAATGTCTCTGATTTTCTTATTTCTACATATTGCTCTCTTTGACTAAGGTAGCTATGGAACCAGTTATGGGCTACACCTCTAATCCCATACTTATGGAGTTTCATAAGCAGCAGCTTGTGGTCGACCATGTCAAAGGCTTTGGACTGATCAAGAAATATACCGACAGCAGGTTGTTTATGGTCAAAAAAACTTGAGCACTTTTCTAGAAATGCATACAGAGCATGTATGGTGGACCTATTTTTCCGAAGTCCATATTGGGAAGATGTGATTATGTTGTTAGAATTTAGACACATTTCTAATCTAGTTAACATACAGTATTCAAATGTGTTTGAGAAGGCAGATAGTATAGCAATTGGCCTATAGTTTGTCATGTCCGTTTTCTCTCCCTTCTTGTAGAGAGGTATAATTTTAGCAAGTTTTAGCTGGTTTGGAAATGTTCCCTCTAGAAATGAGGTATTTATGATATTTGACAGTGGTCCACTGATGTAATTTGAATACTTATGAAGTAAGAAGCAGGGTATCAGATCATGCCCCGCAGAATAAATCTTTTTGACTCTTTTTTTTTTTTTAATATCTTCAATTTCATACGGTGTAGTAGGAGATAGGAAAAAGGAGTTAAGAGGAGTATTATTTTTGAGACAAGAGTGTGCAGTGTTTGGAGAGTTAGTCAGGAGATTTGTGGTAGGAGAGTGAACAGTATTTGAATAGTTGGTTAGGAGATTTGCGGAAATTTCTGAAAAATAGCTGTTGAATTTATTGGCAACTTTATGTGCATTTTCAGTCTTTTGTCCTTCTATATTTAGTGTGATTTTATCCTCTATCCTTAACTTTCTACCAGTCTGTTCATTTACTATACCCTAGATGGTCTTACATTTGTTGGAAGAGCACTTAATTGTTTTATCATTATGAGCTTTTTCAGCCCATTTGATAACTCTCCTGTATGTGTTTTTGTAATTTTTATAGTATACTTTGAACTCTCTGGATTTGCCACTGTCCAGTTTGCTAAGTCCGTGCAACAGCCTCATTTTTCTGGTGAAGTTTTAATATCTTTTGTGACCCAAGCATTCTTTTTTGTTAGTGATAGTCTTTGTTTTCTCTGGGAAATGGCAATTAAAGTAATATTCAAATATCTGCAGAAAATTGTCATATTTTTCATTTGTTGTTGAGGAAGTAAGTACACTTTGCCAGACTTCTTTCTCTAAGCTAAGTACAAAGTTGTTTATGTTGCTATCACTATAACTTCTACATTTAATAGCTGTTTCTCCTGTTGGGATTACATTGAGTGGTGGATTAGAATATATTATTAGAGCACTGTGATCTGAAAAACCAACATCTATAATTTTTACAGTGCAATCAGTGTTAGTAGCAACCTGATCAAAACAGCTGTTTAATCTCGTAGGACATATAACTTTCATATTTAAGTTGAATGACATCATTAAATTTACTAATTGGGACTTTCGAGAAGATTCTTCAAGGAAATCAATGATGAGATCACCACATATTATTATATTTTTTGAGTTGTTGTGACAAGCTTTTTCTAGCAATAGTGCAAAATTTCTGAGGAAGACTGAAAAGTTACCACTAGGTGATCTATATACACACATTATATACATATTTAGGTTGGCAAGTAGTACCCCAGCTATTTCAATGTCTGTCTAAGGAATACACTTCACAGGGATGGAAAGGTTCACAGCTAATGCTATTTCTTATGTATATACAAGTTCCACCACCATTGTAATTTTTCCTAGAATAGTGGTGGACTAATCTGAAGTTTTGAATATACTGATAAGGTAATTCTGATTCTTTTAGCCAGTGTTCACTAATACATAGTAAGTGCATGTCTGACAAAACATTAGTGTCACTTGTAAGAATTTCAAGTTTACTTACTTTATTTCTCAATCCTTGTACTCCGTGACAGTATATATTAAGGTTGTCACGTTGTTCTATGTGAGGAAGATTTATGTGTGTGAATATTATAGAGATAAGTGACTTATTACCCTAATTTGACTTTGACCTCATGACAAATGGTGCACTGTAACTTGGAAAGTAAAACTATTAACGTTTTGTATAATTTGGTAAATTGTTAATAAGTTTGAATATTTTTTCTCAAATTTACATATATTTCATTCTGTAAATGTGTGGGCTACATTCTTCATTTCACAATTACTTTCTATTTACAGTGTCCTAAACTTGTTCTTTATCTTTTTATCCACCTGTGGCCACTTTGCCCTAACTACTGGGCAAAATGGCCATTTTGCAGACATTCCTTTCAGCCCACTCTACTACAGAACAAGGCATTGAGTAATAATAAAACTTTTTTATGGTTCTAGAATGCACATAGTTTAGTAAGATACATTCTACATGCTTATTTATCAAATGAGGTAAATGAAACAAAATGTTTTTCTTAGGGTGGACACTTTCCCAGCTTTCCCCTATAACGCAAATGTGCCAATAAAATTTTTAATCATGACATGAATGTCTGATCTTCTGGACTCGAAATTCTTCTAAATGGCTCATCATAAGAGAGTTTATTTTCAAAAGAGTCAAACGCTGTGTGATTTAAGAAATACAGCGTTCATTCTTGCACATTATTAAAGTAACGCTTTTCAAACCACCATTCGCAATATTTTCCCACGACCTGTTAGAAATAGGTTCGTTTCAACAGTTGCCAGAGACACATTATGCTTTCAGCAGACTTGTATGAGCACTGTTTTGTTGTATATGGAGCATTTCCTTTGCAATTTAAGTTTTATTTTCATTTTTTTTTTCTCTCGTTCATGTTTTATTACTGCAGTATTCTTCAGCAGTAGTGGGATACAGTAATACCCTTTGTCAGAGTATCGGTTCTTACCAGTCAAAACCACGAAAATTTAACTGAAAACTAAAACAATGAAAAATTGCGGAATTCTAAAAAATTCCCGAGTTTTTACCGGTTATCCCTGGTCGTATGCACCCTGACAAATGCACATATCTCTAATAGTCTTTGCCTGTCGTTTACACATTCTCTATTGAACCAAGAGTGTACAGACTTTATCATCACCCCAAAGGCTACTAAAGAACAGTAACTTCAACCAGACAATCTCAAAGCTCTGGCTAAAATGAATGTCAGAAGACATGGATTCACATACTTCTCTGAGGAATCTCCTGCTATAAACTTTGCTCCTGTTTTCAAGAGCTGTCAAATCAATATTGAAGGTAAGTAACTCAAAATGCCAAGTATTAGAGAAGATTTTATCAAACTATAACATTGATAATGTTTTCAGGAAACATACTGAAAATGAAGAGCAAATTAATCAGAGAGGAAAATTTCCTGGCTTTGGCTAATTAGAATTTGGAGCAACATACCATTGTGCTTATGGAGTGGCAACATACTTACAATCATCAAGCAAGAATGCACATCTGTGCACTTTGTCTGATCTCAATGACATCCATGAAGCTACAGTAAAAAATTGAGAACCAACAGCAATCAATTAATAATAATAATAGTAATAATAATAATAATAATAACCTTCTAGCCATCTCTTGGCCTCCATAGGTCAACTATGTACCACAACAGCTTGTCATACAGGGTGTACATACAGTTCGGGAACACTTTCAATTATTTATTGCACAAGAACCAAACATACAGATATAAATATGTCATTTTGAAGAGAAACCCTGACAGTTTTTTTTTCCATTTATACCACCACATCATAAATTGGTAATTTACCGATAGTCAGTGTAAGTCGCAAACATGGCGAGTTCAGGTGCGGAGTGAGCTTTGTGTGTGTTGGGAGTTCGACAAAAACAAGTGTGCTACAGCTGTTCAGCAGATGTTTAGAACCAAGTAGGGTAAGAAACCACCAACAAGGAAGGCCATTTATTACTGGCACAACAAATTCATTATAATGGGTTTCTTGTGCCCGGCAAAGAGACTTGGATGTCTCAGTGTGAGTGAAGCGAATGTGGTGCATACAAGAGACATACATAATGAGTCCAAAGAAATCTGTGCGTGGGGATACACTAAAGATCTGGTGTATGTACCACCTCTAATGTGTGATGTAGCAAAGCTCCAGGAGAGAATACAGGAAGCGACTGCCACAGTCGATGATGCTGTGATGGGATGGGTATGGCAGTGATGGGATGGGTATGGCAAGAATTTGATTACCATATTGATGTCTGCTGGGTCACTCATGTTTCGCGTATCAAATGTTTGTAAAAAAAACTTTCACAGTTTCTCTTCAAAATGCATTATATATGACATCTGTTCAATGTTTAGTTCTTGTGTAATAAATAATTGAAAGTGTTGCCGGACTTGATGTACACCCTGTATAACTCGGAGATTTTAAGTCACCATACTCATTGGAAATATAAAGAAAGTAATGAAAATGGTGAAGCCATTGTAAACTGTGCAGCAGACAATAGCTTATATTCAGTGTCCGATGCAAAGGATAAAGGAACACTTGTATTAGCCATCTTGGAGACAGGAGTATAATCCCAATCTGTGCTTTGTAACAAATAATGAGACTAAATTACTCTAATCTTGATTTAAACAGGGATAGGTACACCACTCGTATCATCCTTTCCAGAAACTAGTTGGAATTTTAAGAAAACAAAGTGGGTTGTTTTGGCTAAAAATCCTGGCAAATTTCTTTGTTGGATTCCCCTAAAAGCAGAAAACTATGCGAGGCTTGTAGGAGCTATGATAAATGCAGCAAAGTAGTAATCCCTAAGAGTTACTGAAAGCAATATATTCCTAGTTCGTATGAAATTAATGAAAAAGAATGTGATGGATTTCTGAAAAGGGGTGACCTGGAAATAGTCGATAACCTACTTCATAACCTCAATACAACCAGACATACTAAGTGGATAGAGAATGTTGAGTCACCCAGTTTTCAAACATCATGTGAAGCATGGTAATTACTAAGGAAGTTGGCTGAATACAAAATTAAAGTAAGGGGCAACAATCATATATCAGCCAATGGGATCACATGACATTTATTGTTCACATCAAGAGCTCCAAGAGCTAAAACTCATATAAGACATCAAATTAAATTGCTCATAAAGAACGCTAACAAACAATCTGAGTTCAAGAACTTTCACTGTATCTAAAGTTTCTAAAAAAAATAAATAAAAAATAATGAAGTAATCAAAAATCGTAGCAAGGCACCAGACCAGCCTAAGAACTATCGCACACTATTTATAAGTCCATAGAAAGAATTCTATGCAATTGACTTGGTCCAGCAGTCTTCCAGAACATTCTATTGAGCAAGCTAGATTTTCTGATCTTTACAGCATTTATTGAATCATAAAATGTCAGTTTCTTTCATTGATGTAAGTGCAGCACGTGACATGGTTTAGGGGCATGGACTGTTTTATGAAGTACTGTAACTTCTTCCATGCAGATGGACAACAAAACTTATTGACAACATTTTGCTGAATGGGCGTTTACTGCAAAAGATGTGGACAGCAAAAGATGCTAATTGTCCAAGAGTATTGAATAATGGCTTACCACAGGGAGTCGTCCTTCCTCCGACACTGTCCAGAGTGTTTGGCTATGCGAACAACTGTGCAGTAGCAGCCAAATAAAAAACCTTCAAAAAAACTGAATAAATCCTAAATTATGACCCCGACATCTCATGCCGGTATTTTCATAAATGGAGGTTACAACAAAACTCAAATAAAATAAAAGTTTGCATGTTTTACCCTGTCCAAAAGAGTGGCACACAAAGCCCTTGATGTCTTATTTTGATGGAGACAAGCTTGTTCATAACATGCATCCAAAATTCCATGGTATCACATTAGATAGGACACTTTCTGTTATGGAGCACTTGATATGAACATCTGCTAAGCTCTAATGCACAAATGTGCTCCATAAACACTGTGGCACTTGATGGGGATTGTCAATGAACACTCTCGAGTATCAGCACTCAGATTAGTACTGTGCATCTTAACAGTTCAAATGTAAAAAAAATATTTAGATGGACAACTTAACAAAGCCATGCTTACTGGTAACACATTGCCTTCTGGTGACACCACAGTGGTGTCGTGTGCATAGTATCACACAGTGGCCAGCGACACCACTTTAGTATCTTTTGCAATCTGTTGGTGTTTTGTTTAGGTAACCATAAATTACACACGTCAACAAGTTTTTTGCTTTTATAAGTACTTGTGCCCTTTCATCATGGCAAACAAAAGAGACAATACGATTATTTATGATGAATGCGTGGAAGTTTTGTTTGACGTTCTGGATGACTTGGCCAACTGGGAAGAAGACATTGGATATTAAAAAAAAAAGTGAAAGTGAAGCAGAATTTTTGGAAGATAGTGAAGCATGTCTAAGAAGAATTCGGCGAATGCTACGGTTGCCAACTGATTCAGATGTATCAGACAAAGGAGACAGTGCACAGTGGTCAGACTTTGATTTACCAAGGACCAATAATAAATTTGAAGGATCTCTGGCTCCGAACATATTTTCCAAAGATACGGAGAACATCAAGAATACTGTAGAATTACAGATTGTGAACGATGTATTTGGACATAGCAATGAAACCAAGAAGTACTGCAGTCAAATTTGCAATAGAAGGAAATTGGAAAAAAAAAAAATGGCAAATTTGTTGCCGTTATGGGATCCAAACTTAGAAAATGGTTTGGGCTTGCTATCCTTATGGAAATTGTAAAAAAAAAGCAAGAATCGATGATTATTTGTCAATGAATATGTTGATAGATACACTGACATTTCCCAAAACAATGTCCCACAACCAGTTCAGACAAATATTATCATTTTTACGACAACAACAATAAACTGGATAATGCTGAAAGACTTGTCAAAGTGCAATACGTAATTGATTATTTTTCCAAAAAGTTTAAAGAAATATTTAATCTAAGTCAAAACATCTCAGTTGATGAAGGAATGATACTGTAGTGTGAACGGTTAAATTTTAAAGTTTACAATCTGTCGATAATTATGAAATGTGGCATACTCATTCGGATGCTTTGAGATTCATTGTATGGGATACAGTTCCTCATTCAAGATATATTCCGGTGTTGGACAACCTTTAACAAAAACCGCGATGGAACTATTGACACCTTCTTATGGAAAGTGGCATCACCTCTAAATGGATAATTATAATAGTGTAGAACTTGAGGAGAAGTTACTTGAAAAGAAAATTAGAGATTGTGGAACAATATGGCAAAACAGAGGATTTCTGGAAAAAGTAAAGTGCGCAAAAGTCAATGTGTTTGAAGCTTGTGATCAACGGAAACGTGAAGTACTCGCACAGATATGGAGAGCTTCGAAAACTAAAATGATACAAATGATCTCTACAAAACATAATGCCAGTTTGACTAACACTCAAAGAAAATGTATAAAAACCAATTACACAATAAAAAAACCTGAAAATGCAATACACTACAACAAATACATGAAAGGAGTGGATTGGGCAGACCAATATTTGAGTTATTATCCTATATACTGAAAAACTATAAAATAGTCAAAAAAGGTTAGCATGTAGCTCTTTAATTGCGCATTATTTACTGCATTCCGTATGTGTCAGTATTTCAATAGAGAACACAAGAGTCTGATTTCACGATTTTTTATTGAAAAAGTGTAATTCGTGGATAAAAGACCATGCACCTGCTTCTGAGCAAAACTTGGAGGTTGTCACTACATTGCATACGTCTCATCATGATCCGGTTGACAGAATTTCCGGTCACTTAAAGCAACACCAACTAATATTTATTTCAGAAAATGTAGAAACTGCCATGTATGTTCCAAAAACAAAAAAAGAACAACAGACTTAATGTGCAAGTCTTGTGGAGTTGTGTTACATTTTTGAGACTTTTTCTTCACATCATATGAAAAAGAAATAGTAAGTGCCAAAGACAATGGAAATAAACAAATATATGAAACAAACAAATTTTGTATTTATTTACATATGTATATCTTCGAAATTTCATGTAAGTACGGGGACAGGGTTGAGAACTTATGAGAACTAAAAATGAGATTAGTAAAACTTTACAATTTATAACCTCCTAATAATGTCAATAATGGTCGGCGACAAGCCTAGTAATCCAAATTAAGTTTGCTGGTGCCAAGCGAATAGATTTGTACGAGAAGAGTGGATGGCAAAGTGTTAATAGGTCAACCCAATCTACCCCTATATATTGGTTGCCTATCTTGAGCCACATTCCACTACCTGATATCAGACATAAGAGCACACTATTGCATAAATACCAGATTCCTGAAAACACCTACCTTTCAGTATTGAACGATGTATTCCCTGTGGAGTGAGAAAGGCTAAGATCAAGACATTCCAATCTCATCATAACCAGGAATCTCATAGAAATTAAATTCATGGGAAAGCTGCTGGCAACAGTTTTCCACAATGCCTGAAACTGCCTTGCATCCAGCAGAAACCCCTGGATTTGACCAGCCTTGGACAATTTGGTCTATCCTGAACCACCTGTGAATGGAGCATGGAAGATGTGCAGACGCATTTCACAAATGGGGGCAAATCTTCATCACCATTGAGAGACTGTTGTGTGGAACGACAGACAATTTCTCATGTCGTATCAACATGACCCGCATGTGTGTACAGCGTACAAGGGTCTATTGACAAGTGGTGTGATGAAATACCTTGATATTCATATGCAGCTGGTGTCATTTGTGTTATTTTATGCTCGAGAGCAGTGTTTGAATGTCGGTGTGTACCAGCCTTGCAGTCTTTGCTACACAATAAATAAATAAATAAATAAATAAATAAATAAATATGAATATAGTAGAGGGAAACATTCCACGTGGGAAAAATATATCTAAAACAAAGATGATGTGACTTACCAAACAAAAGCGCTGGCAGGTCGATAGACACATACAAACTTCAAGCTTTCGCAACCAACTGTTGCTCCTTCAGGAAAGAGGGAAGGAGAGGGAAAGACGAAAAGATGTGGGTTTTAAGGGAGAGGGTAAGGAGCCATTCCAATCCCGGGAGCGGAAAGACTTACCTTAGGGGGGAAAAAAGAACAGGTACACACACACACACACACACACACACACACACACACACATCCATCCGCATATTCACAGACACAAGCAGACATTTGTAAAGGCAAAGAGTTTGGGCAGAGATTTCAGTCGAGGCGGAAGTACAGAGGCAAAGATGTTGTTGAAAGACAGGTGAGGTATGAGTGGCGGCAACTTGAAATTAGTGGAGGTTGTGGCCTGGCAGATAACGAGAAGAGAGGATATACTGAAGGGCAAGTTCCCATCTCCGGAGTTCTGACAGGTTGGTGTTAGTGGGAAGTATCCAGATAACCCGGACGGTGTAACACTGTGCCAAGATGTGCTGGCTGTGCACATAGGCATGTTTAGCCACAGGGTGATCCTCATTACCAACAAACACTGTCTGCCTGTGTCCATTCATGTGAATGGACAGTTTGTTGCTGGTCATTCCCACATAGAAAGCTTCACAGTGTAGGCAGGTCAGTTGGTAAATCATGTGGGTGCTTTTACACGTGGCTCTGCCTCTGACCGTGTACACCTTCCGGGTTACAGGACTGGAGTAGGTGGTGGTGGGAGGGTGCATGGGACAGGTTTTCCACCGGGCGCGGTTACAAGGGTAGGAGCCAGAGGGTAGGGAAGGTGGTTTGGGGATTTCATAGGGATGAACTAAGGGGTTACGAAGGTTAGGTGGACGGCGGAAAGACCTCCACTAATTTCAAGTTGCCGCCGCTCGTACCTCACCTGTCTTTCAACAACATCTTTGCCTCTGTACTTCCGCCTCGCCTGACATCTCTGCCCAAACTCTTTGCCTTTACAAATGTCTGCTTGTGTCTGCTCCCGGGATTGTGGGATTGGAATGACTCCTTACCCTCTCCCTTAAAACCCACATCCCTTCATCTTTCCCTCTTTCCTGATGAAGCAACCGTTGGTTGCGAAAGCTTGAAGTTTGTGTGTATGTTTGTGTGTCTATCGACCTGCCAGCGCTTTTGTTTGATAAGTCACATCATCTTTGTTTTTAGATATAAGCAAATAAATAAAAGCCTTTGCTTTTCTGTTCTTAATCTACTTACCAGGCACATAATTCTCTAGACCATTGAGTTATCTATGTAAACTTGACCCATAATTTCTCTACATCCATATTACTGGTGCTAAGTGATGTCAATTCATTGTGTAAGTGAGATGCTAACAAGCAGAAACACTTTCCTAGTCTTCTTGATTGATTTGTTAACTTTTGTAACCATAATCACTATGTTAACATTGTCCCTAATACTCCTCTCTATGATGGTGTCGATAAGGTCTGGCCTGTTGATCAATACAAGATCCGTCTTGTTGCTAGTATATTGTAGAGTAAAAGAGCAGTAATCTGTTACTTTCTGTGCATCTGTTGCAGGTGTACAGTGCATTTTTTGCCTTTATGTTTCATTTCTGTATAGACCAAATGGCTTTAGTTCAGCTCTTATTATTGTTCTACACATTACCCAAACGCTTGCCTCTTGTATATGAATATTTAATTCCAGGTCAATATTACTTCTTAATCCTTTACACACATTGTAGCTCTTGATCTAATACAAGAGCAACCTTTTCCTTCCACTGATATCTGTGTACACCATAATTGGTTTTCTGATTTTCCTTTCAGCTGTGTTTTAAAATACATAGTGTATGACACATGAGCAATCCTTCAGTCACAAAGGATATCTGAATAAATAAAAAACTATGTTTCCAGCACATTAGCATTGTAATCATTTATTGTTTTCACTGCTGTGCTACAAGAGCAGGCCTACAAAATTAATTAAAACAATCTATAAAATAAAATTGACACATTATGGACAACAGTGTAGCAATAAATACAATATTTACATAAAACAGTAAACAACTTAGGCTACTGTGATACATAGGACGGGCTTAATATAAGCCTGTAAATCATTACTTTATACATTTTTAAAATATATTATGATGTATACAATCTTGGAGGTGTAGAAACATGAAAGTATTTTACAAAGAAACAATCTTTTTACCATCAACTGCTGATACAAATTTTAATGAGTATTATACTTAGCCCAGTAGTCAGTGGATTTAATTTACATATTGTCAGACTTTCAGTTTTAGATCTGCTTCACAAATAAACAGCAAACCATTTCCTTAAACATTTATAATATACAATTTAATGGATAGCAAAACGAAATTTATGTTCAGTTTCCAGATTTTTTTCAACCAAAATATGTAATAATAGTTTGATTTATTGTTAAAATTTATATCTGAAGCTTCCGGTCAAACCCGTACTACTGAAATAGTTTAGACTAGCACATAAACAAAATGTAGCTCTTAAAAATGTTTATTGCACAGCAGTACAACCAACTATTCCAAAATCATTTTGGAAATTCAAACCGTACGTATTAGCAGCAAGAGTCTGAAATTCAACAATAAAAATTGTGAAACTAATTACTTTTCACATGTGCAACAATGTGGAATTTGAAAATCCCAACAATGAGAGGACTTTACAGGCACACATGCACAAAAATAGTGGGGGAGCATAACAATTAATACTGTTCTAACTGTTCCAATGGCAAGTTACTCAAAGCTTCACTTTAATTTTATGACCTGTTGCCACATTTCTGAACCTATGACTGCCATTTCAGCACCTGGTTACTACTATTACTTTTTAGTCTTACACGGTACATTCTGCTCAAATATACAAGTACATTTCAGTTAATTACACAGGGGAATGTTTGTTTTTAATATCTGTGAGCACATTTGTGCCTAACGTTTGTCATTCATTCATTATTAAGAATAAATATATAATTTAACAACAAATATATATCCCAATATCAATTTAAAATGGTGTATTATGCAAGGTAAAGATTACCTTAACTTATGTATACGCTTCTCTCAAAAATAATTTATTAAAGTTTGCTAACCTCTGATAAGTATTTTATAGGATCAAAATATGGGACATATCACATCACAGCAAAATGGGCAAAAATTTTAGTTTGGGAGTCAACTACAATGAAACTACAAGACAAAATAACAGTGACTTAAAACAATTATATAAAAGCATGGCAGATTCATACACAACAGGAAAAGAAAGGATGCAGCCATCCTTTTAAGTAGTTATTATTGCACTCTTTATCGGCACAGTTTTGACTCTTTTTGCCTCTTGGAAGATAGCCGTTCAGTTTGCAAACATGTGCTGCTGACTTGCATCATTTTCAAATTCACTCCAAGCATTATTCAGTTCCATAAATATTAGCTTAGCAATCTTCTCATTTGGTGTTCCAGTTTGCTATGAAAATGTAAATAACAAACATTTCTGTTAACAAATGTTTTTCTTTAGTAAGATGTACAACAATAACAACAAAGTACTCACATTTCCTAAATAAAATGATTTTTGGTGAGCTTGCGAAAAGTTGTTTAAAATTCCAATCATTTTCCATAGTTTTCATCAGGAAAGCTATTGAGCGTCAAAGAAATGACGGGTATCCACAAATATAAATGATGTAGGGATGCCCACTGCTATCTTTGTAGTTACAATGCTTCTTGATAGCTCTAATAAAGGTACAAATTATTCACTTGGTGAAGTGTGGAAGTGGGTGTTTGATATCAAGAGACTGCATGTCATTGTTCGGAACTAGTGATTAGAAGGGAGCTTATCACTACTGGTATCAGAGAGAACAACGATACTGTATAATAAACCTGTGCATTCCTATCTTCTTCAGTAAATTAATTTCTCTCATGAAGCCAATGGAAAGTACTGCTGAAGGCTTGGAATTTATACTCCTTTGACACAAGTTCACTGACAATATATTATATGTTAGTAAAATTAAAAGAAGCAGGTGCAAATAGTAAGTCCACAAGGTGTGTATCAAGATTTTTTAAATCCATGGCATTTATCTATAACAATAATTGAAATTCATTGATGGAATAATATGTAAAATAAACCTGTAGTTGACATGCGTGGAATACAGAAACACACAACTGAAAACAGTATTCACCCTAGCTTTTTAGCTTTTGACAGCTCCAGATCTACGATAACCCCCCCCCCCCCCCCCCCCACACACACACACACAAGTACACAGATATGCTAATGCACAATCCCCTCGGTGAGGGCGAGACCAATTACTGATAACAGAGAACTTGCCTGAGCTGATGGACTTGGGGGGGGGGGGGGGGGGGGGTAGGGAGTCTGCAATTTGCCACAGTTTGTTGGCCAGTAACATGAATAGAGAGTGGTTGTATGGGTAATTCTTGCATCTGGGCCGTCTACAAGAGAATATCCCATGGGGTAGAGTAGTGGAACAGGGATGGCCAAGGACATTCTGTAGGTTGGGTGGGCAGCGGAGCACTGCTTTGGGTGATGTTTGTAGGATCTTGCATAGGGTACTCCACACCTTAGGTAGCTTAAGCCCTGATGAAATATGTCGTTGAGTTTTTCAAGGCCAGGCTGATACTGGGTGATCAGAGAAGTGCTAGTCAATAGCTGGATAACAGGTTTATTGGGGTCAGGAAGAGAGAGCACAAGATGAGGTGTAAAGGATATCGTGTGTCAATAAAAGATCTGGTAAAGTTATTAAGGTATTTTGACAACTTCTGCTTTCCACTGCAGGTTCACTGTCCATAGGTGGTGAGGCTGTAGGAATAGACTTCTTGACATGGGATGGGTGACAGCTGTCAAAGTGGAGGTGCTGTGAGCTTTTGGCGCTCTTAATATGAATGGAATGAGCCATCTAAGAGGTGGGGTCTAGAAGAACCAGGTAAAATGTATTTGGGAGTAGGTGTTGATGCTATGAAGGAAAGAAAAAAAAGAGTCCTCGTCATGAGCCTGGATCATGACATCTCATCGAATCTGAACCAGACAAGAAGTTTTAGGTCTTTACTGGATAAGAAGGATACCACCAAATGGCCTATAAATAAGTTGCCATGAGATGGTACCATGGGAGTACCAATGGTAGTACCTGGATTTGGCTTTCAAAAGTGAAACAATTGAGGGTCAGTATGTGGTTGGCTTTGAGGATTACGAACAATGTGGTTGGTTTGATATCACAAGGGCATTGGGACAAGTAGTGTTCCATGGCTGCAAGGCCATTGGCATGGGAATGTTTATGTATAAGGATGCTGAATCTGCAGTGACAAACAAGGAGTGTGGTGGTGGTGGTGGTGGTGGTGGTGCTGTCAGAGGGTGGTGAAGGAAATGAGAAGTGTCCTGAATGTAGGAAGGAAAGTTATAGACAATAGTTTGGGGGTGTGGGTTAACAATGCTGGAGGTACATTCCGTGGAGGCATTGTACTAAGCCACAGTAGGGAGAACATGAAGGGTTTGGGGACAGATAAAAGATAGGAGTGTGAGGGGTTGCTGGAGTGAGGAGGGAGATAGATTCAATGCCAGGTTTTGGGAAGGACCCAAGGCCTTCACGGGAGCTGCTGGAGATCATGTTGGACTTCTGGCATGGGATCATGGTCATAGTGTTTGTAAGCAGAGGTGTCAAAAAGTTGATGGAACTAATTAGTAACTATGGTGGAGCCTTTCATCTGTAGTATGGGCGATAAGATCTGGATTGATTTTGAGGTCTATGAGTGATGCTGTACTCAATGGGGAGGGATTTAGAGAAGGAAAGTGATGTTAGTTTAGAAGTAAAGAATTCCTGAAAGCTTAGTAGGAGAGGAAATGGAGGCTGAAACTGTTTTCTGTGTGGAATAGCTGTTGGCTATTGTCACTGGGGTATGAGACAAAGAACTGTTTCCACTGCAGAGAAAGAGTAAAGGTGTAAAGAGCCTCCACAAGACCAGCATGGCTGAATTTAGGTTTGGGGCTAAGGTGAGGCCATTAGAAAATACTTAGACTTGTGTAGGGATCAGGGTTACGGGAGAGAGGTTGACAATAGCTTTACATGACCAGTGTTCAAGAGGAGTGTGTTTCATGGAGGATGGAAGTAATTTCTGGGGATGTGGAAAGTGGAGTAAATCAGCAAGGCATGGTAGGTGAGCTATGAGAGGTTGACTGAATAGTGGGGGTGCATTAGAGTGGTAGGCTCTTTCTTGGCTATCCCATATATGCATAAGACAGGAGATGGCGAGTACAACCTCCTCAGAAGGTGCTGGGAATGCAGTTCAAACTGCTGAAGGGCAAAAATTTCTGTTGAAGAGATGGCATTCAGGAAGTGGAGGTCACAGGGTAAACGGAGTAGGGGCTGTCAAGTATGTTTTGATCTTGGATTACATGATTATACAGGACCAGTATTATAAGAGTCGAGGGACATGAAAGGGAAGCAGTGGTTGGGAAGTGAGTGAGACAGTGTTGTAGCCTCTCCCCGATGCTATTTAATCTGTATAGTGAGCAAGCAGTAAAGGAAACGATAGAAAAGTTCGGAGTAGGTATTAAAATCAATGGAGAAGAAATAAAATCTTTGAAGTTCGCTGATGACATTGTAATTCTGTCAGAGACAGCAAAGGACTTGGTAGTGCAGTTGAACGGAATGGACAGTGTCTTGAAAGGAGGGTATAAGATGAACATCAACAAAAGCAAAATGAGGATAATGGAATGTAGTCGAATTAAGTAGGGTTATGCTAAGGGAATTAGATTAGGAAATGAGACACTTAAAGTAGTAAAGGAGTTTTGCTATTTGGGGAGCCAAATAACTGATGATGGTCGAAGTAGAGAAGATATAAAATATAGAGTGGCAATGGCAAGGAAAGTGTTTCTGAAGAAGAGAAATTTGTTAATATCGAGTATTGATTTAAGTTTAGGAAGTCGTTTCTAAAAGTATTTGTATGGAGTGCAGCCATGTATGAAACTGAAACGTGGACGATAAATAGTTTAGACAAGAAGAGAATAGAAGCTTTCGAACTTGACTAGAAGAAGGGATCGGTTGGTAGGACATGTTCTGATGCATCAAGGGATCACCAATTTAGTACTGGAGGGCAGCGTGGAGGGTAAAAATCGTAGAGGGAGACCAAGAGATGAATACACTAAGCAGATTCAGAGGGATGTAGGTTGTGGCTGGTACTGGAAGATGAAGAAGCTTGCACAGGATAGAGTAGCATGGAGAGCTGCATCAAACCAGCCTCAGGACTGAAGACGACAACAACAACAACAGGACCAGACACTCAATGAGGATGAGGTACTGAGGAAACTGGAAAATGTGGAGGTTCTTACAATGTGTGACAGCCTGAGATGCCAATTGTAATGGTAAGCGCACCATGAAGGATATCATCTGCCAACAATATTTCAGCAAGAGGTATGTGACTGAATTCTGGTTGGACATACAAGAGTTTCCAGTACTGGTGCAGCTAGAATGAGCAGGGATTCAAGTTTGGATGGTCGAGAGACAAAAGAAGTGACTGAAGGGGGGAAAGAGAGAGAGAGAGAGAGAGAGAGAGAGAGAGAGAGAGAGAGAGAGAGAGAGAGAGAGAGAGGGGCAGAAAAAATTGAAAAGAAGAAAGTAAAGACTTTTGGTTTAAATGTTATAATGGAAATCAATGGTACATGCTAAAGGATGGTCCATTGATTGTGACTGGGCCAAACATGTCACGAAATAAGCATCAAACGAAACTCATCTAGCTTGACGGGGGAAACCAGATGGCACTGTGGTTGGCCCGATAGATGGCGCTGCCATAGGTCGAATGGATATCAACTGCATTTTTTAAAATAGGAACCCCCCATTTTTTTAATTACATATTCGTGTAGTATGTAAAGAAACATGAATGTTTTAGTTGGACCACTTTTTTTGCTTTGTGATAAATGGCGCTGTAATAGTCACAAACGTATAAGAAAGTGGTATCACGCCAGTGTGGACGGCATTTGCTTCATAATACATTACCTGTGTTAAAATGGATCATTTACCAACTGCGGAAAAGGTCGATATCGTGTTGATGTCCAACGGATGTGTGCTATGTATGCTGCTCGGTATCCTGGACGATGTCATCCAAGTGTCCGGACTGTTCGCCGGATAATTATGTTATTTAAGAAAACAGGAATGGTTCAGTCACATGTGAAACATCAAACATGACCTGCTACAAATGATGATGCCCAAGTAGGTGTTTTAGCTGCTGTTGTGTCTAATCCACACATCAGTAGCAGACAAATTGCGCGAGAATCGGGAATCTCAAATAGGTCGGTGTTGAGAATGCTACATCAACATCGATTGCACCCGTACCATATTTCTATGCACCAGAAATTGCATGGTGACAACTCTGAATGTCGTGTAAAGTTCTGCCACTGGGCACAAGAGAAATTACGGGAAGATGAAATCTTTTTTGCACGCGTTCTATTTAGCGACGAAGCGTGATTCACCAACAGCGGTCACGTAAACTGGCATAATATGTAGTATTGGGCAACGGAAAATCCACAATGGCTGCAACAAGTGGAACATCAGCGACCTTGGTGGGTTAATGTATGGTGCAGCATTATGGGAGGAAGGATACTTGGCCCCCATTTTATCGATGGCAATCTAAATGGTGCAATGTATGCTGATTTCCTACGTAATGTTCTACCGATGTTACTACAACATGTTTCACTGCATGACAGAATGGCAATGTGCTTCCAACGTGATGGATGTCCAGCACATAGCTCGCATGCGGTTGAAGCGCTATTGAATAGCACATTTCATGACAGGTGGATTGGTCATCAAAGCATCATACCATGGCCCGCACATTCACTGGATTTGACGTTCCCGGACTTCTTTCTGTGGGGAAAGTTGAAGGATATTTGCTATTGTGATCCACCGACAATGCCTGACAACATGTATCAGCACATTGTCAATGCATGTGCAAACATTACAGAAGGTGTGGAGAGGAATGTCGTTACACCGAAATAAAATGTTCAAACGTACCAACGTTCTGTATTTTAATTTAAAAAACCTACCTGTTACCAACTGTTCATCTAAAATTGTGAGCCATATGTTTGTAACTATTACAGCGTCATATATCACAAAGCGAAAAAAGTGGTCTAGCTAAAACATTCATATTTCTCTACGTACTACACAAATATGTAATTAAAAATGGGGGTTCCTATTTAAAAAAATGCAGTTGATATCCTTTTGACCTATGGCAGCGCCATCTGTTGGGCCAACCATAGCGCCATTTGGTTTCCCCCTTCAAGATAGACAAGTTTCGTTCTTTGTAGTTTTATTGTTTGACACTTATTTCCTGAGTTATTTGGCCCGGTCACGAAGAATGGATCACCCTGTATATAGAGTGCTATGTAGAAAAGTCAGACAATGTTTTGAATCAGCTTTAAGTAGTAAGCATACTCATAAATAATTATGTTTGGTCAGAAATTGACATGCATGACACTAAGTAAACATGTGCAATTGTACAATGTGATCATAAATAGGTAAGTAAATGATAAGCCAACAGCCAAGCTAGACAGCATGCGTCGGTAATGGAGAATGTGTTATAAAAAAGTACTTGAATTTAATGTTTGGAAAGGGGCCACTACCTTGAGAGCAAGGAGTTGTAATACAGTACTTATCAGCATGTGGGCCATTACAGTAGTGAGCACTCAAGACGGTGGACGGTGTGTGTTTTGAAGGCAGGTACTATATAGGAGGAGGAGAAAAAAGTATAGGCATATAAGGAATAAAGAATTAACTAATGAGTTGTAGGTAAGTAAATGAGACAGTCTTCTTTTTCTTGTACTGTATTTTTGGCTTGCATCAGCACAGGGTCTGCACAGTTTATCAACAAATTTGGCACGGCTAATTTAAGGAGTGGCCAACCCTTCCTGTTGCCATATAATGGGTATATCCCAAATGTCTACATGTGTAGTGTTATTCACATGAAACTGAGTGGAAGTTTTCTAAATGTTTGTGAATCTTGTAACTGAGGTGGTACTTAGATACCAGCCCAGTACTCACCTAGTGGGGTATGGGAAACCATCTAAAACCCACATCCAGACTAGCTGGCACACCAGTCTTTATCATTGATCTACCTGGCAGATTCGATCTGGTGCTAGCAAACACTGCTCCCAAAATGGCACCTTAACATGCACATCTATCTAGGTGGGTAAGTAAAAACAATGGTAAAAGAATATGGGATTGAAGAGAGCTGAATCAGCAATGCACAACTGTAATGGAAATTCATGGATGGAACAAGAAGTAAAAGAGGAGGAAGGTAACCACTCATCTGTAGTTGACTGATGTGACACCAACACACATGTAACGGAAAACAGTATTCACAACCACACAGACACCCAAAATTACACTAGTGTGGCTGCAGTGAGACTGATACTTTTTATAGAGAGCAGTTGGCTGGGCTGATGAAGGTGGGGAGAGGGTAGAGAACCATGCATGAGGTAAAGAGGTAGTAGTGTGAGGCAGGTCTTTTGACTTAAGATTCAGCAGCTACATGGGAAGACAATAGGAAATCAAAGGATTGAGCATAAAAGAGTATTGAGTATACAAGAGCATTTCAATCCTCCCCCCCCCCCCCCCCTACTCCTCCTCTACACTCCCCACTCCTCCTCCCTGTCTCTCTCTCTTATATGCTCTACTCTCTGAACTTCTTTCGACTCGTGCAGCCACTGATTCATCTGGTGGAAGACCTGTCTTACACCATACTTTGCTACCTTGTTCCCACCTCCATCAGCCTGATAACAGTTCTCATTAACTGATGATAATGTCCTGCTGTGGCTGCAGGAGTGTAGGTGTGTGTTTTGCTAGGAAAAGAGAAAGAGCTTGAAAACTGGTGAGAATCCTGCTTTCTGTTATGTGTGTCTATGAGGCACATACCTATCCACAACAAGTAAGTGGTTGGCTTTCCTTTATTTTTATGCATTATGAGCTTTTTCTCTTAACTTCTCCTGATACCAGTGAAGTAATCATGATATAATGAAGATATCAAATAAAGGGGAAAAACCACTGACTCAAATACATGATCAAAGCCAGATGGACACAAAGGAGGACAGAATACAGAAATTAACATTTGTGAAAACAGAACAAGAGAGGAATTCCATATCACCCCCTGGTTGTTAACAATAATAGATTACATCAATAGTGTATCAGCATGGCCTGTAGAGGATCTTTCATGAGGAAGCTATATTGAGAAATTTTGGTTAAATATTTTAGACTTTTTTTTCAGTCTCTTAACACCTTGCTGCATTTCTTTTCCCTCTTGGAGAGCAACAATATAAATAATTCAACAAATTCAACTTTTTGTTAATGCGCTTTTTGTAAACTTTCTTATTTGCCTATTCTGCTACAAAACAATATTTTAAATTAAGATCTAAGATCTGCATTGGTCAGAGAACAATATGACTGCAACCAACTGAACTGGAAGATTTAAACAGTGTCCTGTCATGACTGAAATAGGTTACTTACTTGTCATTATCAGAATAGAAGTTTCATAACCTTTATACTGCAATACAGAATTTTCCGATTACAAATCATGTGCTAGACTGTGTTGAACTACTGCAGGCAGTGCACCACCATCTGAGGACCAAGCTCAACCTTCATACAGGGCATGTGTTGCCCTTGAAAATCACAAGAGCTGAGAACAAGTTTGCAGTGTAACTGGGCTTTTCTTGTAATTTTATTGTTGCCTTTTGTTTTTATTCACAATACCCTGCGTATTAATACTGTAACTTTCCGTGAGCACACAAATGTATTTGTAACCTTCAGCTGTGGTACAGAAGTCCTGTTACTCACACCAAATGTGTGGTATGGAAACAGATTTGTAAGTCACTGTAGATTACAAATCAACACCTCGAACCACATTGTTTTTACTACCTGACTAGGTTGCCAAACACAGAAAGATAAATATGTGTATATAGAACAGCATGTGTTTACTGCATATATAAAAACAAAGTATTCGTCAAATTGGGAACATCGCTCTTGTCACATTGGAAGATGACAGTGTCCACATCATATTCATCATGAAAATATAGAAGAATGGGCAACAATGAGTCACACAGAATATTGAAATAACCTAAAGAGTGGGCCCACATCATGATCCAAAGAGCTCTCATTAACCATCACAGAAATGAGCTGCTCGGTGGAACACAATGGTAAGTGCCATCGCTGTGTATTTTGCAGTAGATGGCTAATGACACCACCTGTGGGATGCACAACACAGTAAACTTACTAGTAGTTCTAAATTCACTCAACAGACGTCAGGGCCGAGCTTAATGGTAAGTGCCACTGTCCGTATGTTGCGGAAAAATAATGGTAAGTGACACAGAGAATGGCGGCAAGTAAAAACATCTCCGAGATTATGGCAATAGTGAACACGGTTGGTTGGTTTGTGGGATTAAAGGGACCAGACTACTATGGTCATCGGTCCCTTGTTCCATAGAAACTAAAACCACCCGAAGAGAATAAAAAACGAACAACAGGAAAGACAGCAGATGAAACAGGATATGAAATACTCTGACAGAGACCAGACAAAACAAATTAAAACGCACAGTGTGACGGTGGTTGGCCGACCGTAGAGAAAAAGAGGAAAAGCCAACTACCAAGAACACTTTAAAAACTCAGTTTAAAATCAGAGACTAAAAGCCAGAATCAACACTAAAAAACTCAGATTAAACGATAAAAACCCCCTGCCCGAATAAAACACAAAACCAAGTCCACCATGGCAGAGTCATCTGATAAAAGAGCAGAGAGCGTGTCAGGCATTGCAAAAGTCTGCCTGAGCACGGCTAAAAGGGCGCACTCCGACAGAATATGGACCACCGTCAAGGACGCCCCACAACGACAAAGAGGGGGATCCTCACGACACAGTAAATAACTGTGCGTGAGTCGGATGTGGCCAATGCGGAGCCGACAAAGGACGACTGAGTCCCTGCGGTTGGCTCGCATGGATGACCGCCACACAGTCGTCGTGTCCTTGACGGCACGGAGTTTGTTATGGGTGGTCAGACCGCGCCATTCAGCATCCCAAAATGAGAGAACTTTGCGGCGTAAGACTGCCCGCAAATCAGCCGCCAGGAGGCCAATCTCCAGAGATGGCGCACTGGTGGCCTCTTTCGCCAGGCGGTCAACAGTTTCATTGCCGGGTATACCAACATGGCCTGGGGTCCAAACAAAGATCACAGACCTGCCGCTACGGGCGAGAGTATGCAGGGACTCCTGGATAGCCATCACCAGACGAGAACGAGGGAAACACTGGTCATGAGCTCGTAAACCACTCAAGGAATCGCTACAGATAACGAAGGACTCACCTGAGCAGGAGCGGGTATACTCTAGGGCACGAAAGATGGCGACCAGCTCAGCAGTGTAAACACTGCAGCCAGCCGGCAACGAACATTGTTCAGAATGGTCCCCTAGAGTTAGTGCATAACCGACTAGACCAGCAACCATCGAACCGTTGGTGTAGACAATGCCAGAGCCCTGATACGTGGCCAGGATGGAATAAAAGCGGCGTCGGAAGGCCTCCGGAGGGACTGAGCCCTTCGGGCCATGTGCCAAGTCAAGCCGAAGGCAAGGGCGAGGCACACACCACAGGGGTGTACGCAGAGGGGCCCGGATAGGAGGTGGAACAGGGAAACACCCAAGCCAGGAAAGGAGCTGTTTGACACGTACGGCAATCGGACAACCCAACCGGGGCCGACGTTCTGGCAGATGAACGACTGACTGCGGGAAGAGGACACAATAATTTGGATGCCCGGGCAAGCTAAAAACATGGGCAGCATAAGCAGCCAGTAATTGTTGGCGTCGTAACCGCAGTGGAGGGACACCTGCCTCCACAAGTATGCTGTCCACAGGGCTGGTTCGGAAGGCACCAGTGGCAAGGCGTATCCCGCTGTGGAGGATTGGGTCCAGCACCCGCAACGCAGATGGGGATGCTGAGTCATAAGCCAGACTCCCGTAGTCCAGATGGGACTGGATTAACACCTGGTAAAGCCGTAGGAGAGTAGATCGGTCGGCGCCCCACCTGGTGTGGCTCAGGCATCGCATAGCATTTAGATGCCGCCAACACGCCTGTTTAAGCTGCCGAATATGAGGCAGCCAAGTCAACCGGGCATCAAAAACCATCCCCAAAAACCTATGCGACTCCACCATTTTAAGAAGCTCGCCGTCAAGATAAAGCCGCGGCTCCGGGTGAACAGTGCGTCGCCGGCAGAAATGCATAACGCAGGTCTTAGCTGCAGAAAACTGAAAACCATGCGCTACAGCAAGTGCAAAATGGCTGAGCAGGGATGGCTAGAGGACGAGTGTAAGGATGCAGAGAGGGGTAAGCTAGATAATGCCTACAGGAAAATTAAAGATACCTTTGAAGAATGAATATCAAGAGCTCAGATGCAAACCCAGTTCTAAGCAAAGAGGGCAAAGCAGAAAGGTGGAAGGATGTATATAGAGGGTCTATACAAGGGCGATGTACTTGAGGACAATATTATGGAAATGGAAGAGAATGTAGATGAAGATGAGATTGGAGATATGATACTGCGTGAAGAGTTTGACTGAGCACTGAAAGACCTGAGTCGAAACAAGGCCCCGGGAACTCTAACATCTGATGAGCAAGATGTATGAGACCGCCGGAATACCCTCAGGCTTCAAGAAGAATATAATAATTCCAATTCCAAAGAGAGCAGGTGTGGACAGATGTTTAATAAGTCACGGCTGCAAGATACTAACGTGAATTCTTTACAGATGGATGGAAAAACTAGAAGAAGCTGACCTCGGGGAAGATCAGTTTGGATTCCGTAGAAATGTTGGAACATGTGAGGCAATACTGATCCTAGTACTTACCTTAGAAAATTGATTAAGGAAAGGCAAACTAAGTTTCTAGCATTTGTAGACTTAGAGAAAGCTTTTGACAGGGTTGACTGGAATACTCTCTTTCAAATTCTGAAGGTGGCAGGGGTAAAATACAGGGAGAAAATGGGTATTTACAATTTATACAGAATCCAGATGGCAGTTGTAAGAGTCGAGGGGCATGAAAAGGAAGCAGCGGTTGGGAAGTGAGTGAGACAGGGTTGTAGCCTCTCCCCAATGCTATTCAATCTGTATATTGAGCAAGCAGTAAAGGAATTAAAAGAAAATTTTGGAGTAGGCATTAAAATCCACGAAGAAGAAATAAAAACTTTGAGGTTCACTGATGACATTGTAATTCTGTCAGAGACAGCAAAGGACCTGAAAGAGCAGTTGAACGGAATGGACAGTGTCTTGAAAGGAGGGTATAAGATGAACATCAACAAAAGCAAAACGAGGATAATGGAATGTATTCGAATTAAGTTGGGTGATGCTGAGGGAATTAGATTAGGAAATGAGACACTTAACGTAGTAAATGAGTTTTGGAGAGCAAAATAACTGATGATGGTCGAAATAGAAAGGATATAAAATCTAGACTGGTAATGGCAAAGAAAGTTCCTGAAGAAGAGAAATTTGTTAACATCGAGTATAGATTCAAGTGTCAGGAAGTCGTTTCTGAATGTATTTGTATGGAGTGTACCCATGTATGGAAGTGAAACATGGATGATAAATAGTTTGGACAAGAAGAGAATAGAAGCTTTTGAAATGTAGTGCTACAGAATAATGCTGAAGTCTAGATGGGTAGATGACATAACTAATGAGGTGGTATTGAATAGAATTGGGGAGAAGAGACATTTGTGGTACAACTTGACAAGAAGAAGGGATCGCTTGGTGGGACATGTTTTGAGGCATCAAGGGATCACCAATTTAGTATTGAAGGGCAGCAGGGAGGGTAAAAATCATAGAGGGAGAGTAAGAGATGAATACACTAAACAGATTCAGAAGGATGTAGATTGCAGTAGCTACTAGGAGATAAGGTTGCGCAGGATACAGTAGCATGGAGAGCTGCATCAAATCAGTCTCTGGACTGAAGACCACAACAACAACAAAATTATGAAAAGGATAGTTTCTACTCACCATACAAAGGAGCTGCTGAGTCGCAGACAAGCACAAGAAAAAGACTGGCCCAAAATGAGCTATCAGCCAACAGGACCTTTGTGAAAACACACACACACACACACACACACACACACACACACACACACACACAAAAGTTATCGCGCACAACTCACATGCCCATGACCATCGTCACTGGCAGCAGAAGGCAAGTCTTACAACACTTGTACAATTATATTAGAAGTACACTGCTCAGTTTGAGTGCTCTTATTTTTATGATAGGCCTATTTTAACTGAATGGGTACATAATTCCTAATTTTATAGGTAATTATTAAATACCTAGCATTATTGTAAATGGTTTTGACATCTAGGCAGTATCAGTGGTTCTGTTATTGTCTTATTTGTTTGTTGAATACATTCCTTTGGTATTATTTGAGTAATTATGGTTGGTTATCACTTTATCTGTACAGCAGTATTTTCGTGACAGCTTTTTTGACAGTTAACCCAGCAATGTTGTATGGTTATAGGCAGCTCTGTTTATCGTTGCCGATGTGTATTGATCTTTGCTACTGTTATAATTTTTCTTTTTCTGTGTTTTAGGTAAAACAAATGTCACCCAAGAACCCGATACTGAAGCCAATACCAAATTTGTCAACAAGTGATCATGAAAGCCTTTACAATTTTGTTTTATTAACTCAGCAATATAGTTATACACAGTACGTATACTCAAAAATAGTCACAAAAACTGTAGGCACATTTATCCTGTTGCAACACTAGTCGGTCGATTCTATCCTTGAACAAACTAGTAGGCTGCTTTCAGATCCAGGCCTGGATCAGTCACACACTTCGTCGTTCACTGCAAATCAATGTGTGCGAATAGCTTGCTTTAGAGGTCCAAACACATGGAAGTCACATGGTGAAAGGTCGGGACTGTACGTTGGATGTTGCTTTTCCAGTGTGATGACACGATGAGCCCATCTAGGACAAGCATCGTCTTCCAGCAACTCGCAACCATCAAAGAATCATTTGCGCCATTCCACAACACTTTAAAGACTCAGACTGTATGTACTCACCGTACACAGTCTTCATCTGTCGTTATATTTCACTGCCTCCAACTCTCTCTGCTGCCAAAAATCTAATCTCTCCTCATTGTTCCTGCTTACTCACCTGCATGTTCTGTAGTGGATGATATTGTGCAACCACCTTCTCTTCGGCGTGAAACCACACTGGCGCTATGCAACATCAGATGGTGTGTACGCGTCAGTGTTTCTACCAATACACGGTGCTACCATACCCGCAGTTATGTGGTGTCACCTTAGTGTAAGGCAAAGATAGATACAATGACCAGGTTTCATTTGAATGAATCTTATATAATAAATGAATTTTCTTTTTACAGTTTTACATATTTTTAGCTATTTTTTTAGTTATTACTTATTCGACTTATTATTTGTGTGTTGTGTGTCTCAATGATAGTGCCGATACTGACGTGTAAGCCATTTTCATAGATGAATTTTGGTGTGTGTGTGTGTGTGTGTGTGTGTGTGTGTGTGTGTGTGTGTGTGTGTGTGTGTGTTTGAGGTTTACGGGCACTAAACAGCGTGGTCATCAGCGCCCAAACGCATAGAAACAGGAACACATGCGGTGAAGGGACGAAGACGGACACCGAACAAGGAGAACAGCTAAAAGACACAGGCCTGAGGCAGTTCCAAATGCTCACATACAGAGGCAAAACAAGAGGAGAAGAAACACACTAAAAAAGGAAAGGAAACACAAGGAAAAGAACAGATACCGAAGGGAAACAAGGAGGTAATCATGACTGGCGGACCTCTTACCTAAAACCCGGGTGAGCCAGTCACCCAGCAGCACATTAAAACCCTCTCCCTAAAATCCGAGGCAACAGATTGGACAGGACACAAAACAGTAAGACCTTAACCACAGTCGCTGCGTCGTCTTGCAAAATAGAGGGCAAATCCAGTGGCAAAGAAACCACCGCCCTCTGGTCAGAGAATAAAAGACAGTCAAGTAAAATGTGGCGGACAGTAATCTGGACGCCACAAGCACTGCAGATTAGGGGGTCCTCCCGCCGGAGTAAAAAACCATACGTGAAGGGACTGTGCCCAATGCGGAGGCGAGTGAGGAGAACCTCATCCCGCCTGTATGACTGGTAGGACCTACGCCATGGTCGCGTAGTGGCCTTTACCAGACGCAGCTTATTGTCAGAACCTGCCAACCACTTCTCTTCCCATTGATGCATAACACGAAAACGCAAAAGGGAGGTTACAGCATGGAGGGGGACAGCACATTCAACAACGTGAGGGAGGGAACATGCATCTTTGGCAGCCACATCCGCCAGTTCGTTTCCCCTAATACCCACGTGCCCCGGCACCCAGCAGAAAGAAACCTCCTTCCCCTGCCGTTGCAGGTGGAGTAGGGCATCATGGATGTTCTGGACGACCGTATCCGCTGGGTACAAGTGTTGCATGGTCTGAAGGGCACTCAGGGAAGCAGAACAGACGAGGAACTTAAGACTGGGAACACATCTCATCTGCTCCAATGCCCGCAAGATTGCAAACAATTCGGCATCGAGGATGGTAAACGCCGCAAGAAGCCGTAACTTGACGACTCTATCAGGGAAAACAACAGCACAAACAACAGAGTCCCCCTGTTTAGAGCCATCTGTGAATACAGGTACATGGTCCGGATGCTGGTTTAAAATATCGTAAAATAAGGAGGTAAAAACAAACGCCGGAGTGCAGTTCCTCCGGTTCTCCGACAAGTCTAGAAGGATGCTGGGCCTCTGGAGCAACCAGGGAGGCAGGCGAGTAAAACCTTGTCGTTGGGGGGCCACACGCTCCACACCAAGGGACTCAAGCAAATGCTTGGCACGAATCCCAAATGGTCTCGTTGCCCTGGGACGACTGGAAAAGAGACGTTCCATAGGCGGTCGGGCAACGGTAGGGTACGCAGGGGAGGTAGGACAGGCAAGGAAATGACACACCCGTCGCACCATGAGGAGTTTCCGCCGGATGGCGAGCGGCGGTTCCCCTGCCTCAGCACACAGGCTGGGGATGGGACTGGTACGGGAGGCACCAGTGGCCAGCCTGATACCCTCATGGTGTACTGCGTCAAGGATCTTCAGATACGAAGGCCTTGCTGACCCATACACGGTGCAAGCATAGTCAAGACGCGATCGGACGAAAGCTCTATAAAACTGCAGCAGACGCGCCTGTTCTGCTCCCCAGGACTGATGGCTCAGACACTTCAAAATATTCAGTGCCTTCAGGGCCCGCACCTTGAGGTCTTTAAGGTGAGGCAACCACGACAACTTGGAATCAAAAGTGAGGCCCAGGAACCTCACAGTGTCTCTAAAAGGAAGAATGGTGTCCCTCAGACGCAATTCAGGGGAGGTAAAAAGACCCCGAAAACGATTAAAATGAACACACACAGATTTGTCTGCAGAAAAGGTAAAACCCGTCTTTGCAGTCCATGCCTCTAAGCACTTTATCGTAAGCTGCAACTGCCGACTAGCAGCGACAAGACTGGAGGAAGAACAGAAAACAGCAAAATCTTCCACAAACAAGGAGCATTGGGCAGGACTCCGGATAGTGGACGTGATACTGTTAATAGCGACGGCAAAGAGGGTGACACTTAAAACGCTGCCCTGAGGAACATCATTCTCCTGCACGAACAAATCCGATAGCACATTACCAACCCGATACCGAAAGAGGCGGTGAGAAAGAAAGGACCGAATGAAGATGGGGAGACGGCCACGAAAGCCCCACTCATGGAGTTGATTGAGGATAAGGCGGCGCCAAGTAGTGTCATACACCTTGTTAATGTCAAAGAAGACCCCTAGACAATGCTGGTTACGTAGAAAGGCCTGCTGGATGGTGGCCTCAAGCAGGGTCAAGTTGTCTATAGTGGAACGACATCTCCGAAAGCCACACTGAGAGGGGCTAAGGAGCTGCCTGGTCTCGAGCAGCCAAACTAGGCGTCAGTTGACCATGCGTTCCAATGTCTTCCCAACACAGCTCGTCAAAGCAATACTCCGATAACTACTGGGATGCGTTCGGTCCTTCCCTGGTTTGAGGAGGGGAATCAAAATCGCCTCCCTCCACGAGTCAGGGTATGTGCCGTATAACCATATCATACTGAAACAGTTCAGGAGAACTTCCTTGGAGGGCAGCAACAGGTGCCGCAGCATGCTGTACCGGATTTTATCATGACCAGGCGCAGTATCATGAGCCACAGACAGCGCAGAATCCAGTTCCCACATTGTGAAGGGGCAGTTATAGGGTTCAGAATTTAGAGACCGGAAGTCCAAGTGACCCCTTTCGATGGCAGTGCGGTAGCGGCAGAAATCTGGATCACAGTTAATAGTGGCGGTAGAGTCTGCAAAATGCATCGCCAGTGTCTGGGCAATGTCCCTCGGCGCCGTGAGGAGACATCCCTGATGCAGCAATGCCGTGACAGGGAGCTGGCTGAGTTTCCCGGAAATCCTCCCGATGGCTTCCCATACTTTCGTAGAACTAGTGGAGCAAGAGATGGAGTTCAAGAACGATTGCCATGACCGTCGTTTGCTCTCTTTAATCACTCGCCGCGCTCTGGCCCTTGCCACCCGAAAGGCCGCAAGATTGTCAACTGAGGGACGGCACTTGAAGCGGCACAGTGCTGCACGGCGGGCGCGGATGGCTGAGTGGCACTCAGTGGTCCACCAAGGGACAGGACGCCTCTTGGGATGACCGGATGACTGTGGGATTGACAATTCAGCAGCATGTGAGATCACGGCTGTAACATGGTCTACCCATTCGTGGATGCTGGCACGGTGTTCCAAAACAGCCAGTTGGCTGAAAAGTGTCCAGTCAGCTCTGCAAAGGTGCCACCGGGGCGGTACTGGTAATGCCACAGCCTCATCCAGGAGGCGAATCCAGAGGGGGAAGTGGTCACTAGAATGGAGGTCAGCTGCAGCCTCCCACAGAGCAGAATCCGCGAGTGCTGGAGAGCAAAAGGAAAGGTCAATAGCCGATGACGACCCGGAAGCAGTACAGAAATGAGTGGGAGCACCAGAGTTGAGGAGGCACAGTTCTTCAGACATCATGACACTTTCCAGAATGCGACTCCTGGGGCAAGTAGTCGGAGAGCCCCATAAGACATTATGAGCGTTGAAGTCCTCCAGAAGAAGAAATGGGCGGGGGAGTTGGCTAATAAGGTCCGTGAGAGCCTCAGAGTCTATCGCATCCGGAGGTGGTAAATAAACTGAACAGACTGTGAGCCTCCGACCCACAAGAATGTCAAATGCAACTGCTTGCAAGTCGGTGACGAGAGGGAGCTCAGATGAGGGGTGCATGTCACGGACAAAAACCGCACCACCACCCTTTGCCCTTTGCCCCGTCAGATCATCTTTTCGATATACGGTATAGCCCCGTAAAGAAGGAGAATCAGTGGCCCGAAAATGTGTATCTTGGAGACATAAGCACAAGGGGCACTCTCGTATGAGGAGTTGTAATTCGGCCACATGCGTCCTGAACCCATTCAGGTTCCACTGTAATATGGGAGCCAGTGATCAGGGTGGCTGAACTTTCACCCCACCTCTGTGCTCTGGATGAGAGACCGTACTGGCCGGAGATTTATTCTTGGGGCGAGAAGATCGCCCCCGGTCGACATCAATGTCCATAAGCTCCAATTACGACCCACGGGACATGTCAGACAGTACGATGGCCTCGTCATCGGACCGACGCTGACTAGTCTCCTCAGGTGGCAGAACCTTCATCTTCTGAGGCTTTGTCTTGGGGGGCTTGGAATGCAGAGCCTTGTCAACAGTAGGAGGTTGACTCGCCTGGGCAGAAGGCGCCATATGGGGAGAGGCAGGAAGTACCTCAATGTCAGCAACCACGGCCTTGTCCGATGTAGCGGGGAGAGCCGCAGATTGCTAAACAACCGCAGCAGCACAAGTGCACTGTCAAGCGCAGTGTAACATTACAGGACATATTGGGACATATTGAAGTATTCGATACTGTAGACTTGTAGGGGATGTCGATACAGATATGCAAAATGTAAAGGGAAACTTTGGTGATGTTTAAATATTGTACTGTGTCAATATTAGGACATTTTGCACAGAAAGAACAAAAATAGAATTAATGTAAATATATATTAGTGTTAGTAACCTATTTTCATTCAATTTTGTAATTATATTTCATTTTGTAAAAGAAAGACTCACTGTTTGCTGTAGCTCTGATTAATTGTATAAATTATCAGTTTTGAGCTAAATTATTTCGTATAATATGGACAAGATGCTTTTGGGGACTCACCAGCTAAAGAGAAAGTCTGTGGGTGAGCGTTTAATGCACACTTCTGGAACTTTCTATGGAGAAGTTCTGTATTATGATCGCAAAAATGCGAAAACTTGTGAAAACTGTTTCATGGTCTAATTTCGAAAGACAATTTGTATCAAGAAATATTGCTAAAAAGATTTGTTTGTGTTTTGAAACACGATTTAAATCATTTTACATATAGATAGTTGTTCTAAATCACTCAAGAAATATCCAGAATCAAATGTCAAGATATTTCTGGAAACATCGGTACAAATCTGGTGAAGGTTATCCAGAAGTTGGTAGAAAAATGTTATAAAATCTATTTGGAAATTATGCTTGTAAGAATTTATATGCACTGATCCTTTTACTTACTTTAATCTGAACTAAAATTCTGTAATGTCTAATTTAGTTTTAAGTCGTGAATTGCTATCGTATTGTAAACAAAACATTGTCAAAGACTCTCATTGTTTGGAAAGATATTAATACACCTAGGAGTTGTCAGTTGCCAGTTCAGTTCGGATATGCAGTGCGGTTAGCTCTGAGAGTCAGTTGTTGAGTCTGTGAAGTCTGTCAGTTCTGTTTGTAAATAAACGTCTGTAATGAAGAATTACTTGTTGTCGTCAATATGAACTCAAGACCTTTTGCACGAAGCAGACACCTCCTAATGCAATGTTTTAATTTGGTGTTGAGGAGCTGAAATGTTATAATTTGGTGCAGAAAGTCCTGGGACATTATAATTTGGTTGAGGAAGCTGGGATGTTATAATTTGGTGGAGGAGCTGGGATGTTATAATTTGGTGCAGAAAGTCCTGGGATGTTATAATTTGGTGGAGGAAGCAGAGGATTTGACGACCACCCAGTGATTCTTCAAAATAAAATACGTCTCTTCTGGGATCACAAGAAGAAAATACGTCTGTTTTGGGACCACAAGAAGAGGATATACGACGGACCAGTCATTCTTCAGAAGTAAATACGTCGATTCTGGGGTCACAAGAAGAGGAGTGAATCAACCGAGCGAAACCATCCTGGAATTGAAGAAATTTCGCAAAACACGGACACCAACGACCGCTGACGGACACTAAGATAAGTACCTGCTTCCTAAAATAATGGAAAAAGACTCAGATTTCAGTATTGACAGCGGTGTAGCGAGTACACCTATTAGGGAAAGTGCTTCTGACAGTGTAGGAATGTTGGAAATGTTAAAACAAATGTTTTCAGAGTTAAACTCGAAGATGGACGATTCTCGTGCCGAATTATGTCAACAAATTGAACAGACACAACAACAGATGGACAGGTCGATTTCGAAGGCTGTGTGTGATTTAAAATCAGAAATAAATTCAAATACAGAACAGATTGCTCACACTAATCAGGTTCTCGAAGAATGGCGAATTACTTTTGAGTCAAACCAAAAAGAACTTAGTTGTCGTGTGGACACGGTTGAGAGCAAAATTTCTGTCCTTGAAACTGATTTAAGTAACAAAATTTCAAATAACCAGTCAAAACTTAAGGAAGTAGTTGATTTCGTAAATGAGGAAAATTCTCAATTGAGAAATGAATTTGACCAGACAAAACGATTTTTTGAAAGCAAAATTGAATCTTTCAAATCTGATTCTGACAAAAAGGTCACAGAAATTTCAGAAATTTGTAGTAGAGTAGGTAATGTCGAAAAAACTGTAGACAGAAAATTTGTAGAAATACAAGAAACTATGTTTGCAAAAAGGTTTTAGTAATAGTTGTAATGGGGTATGGGGAAATTTTCCCATTAAAACTTATCCCGGTGACAAGAATATACACCCAAAAGACTTCATGCAATTCTGCAAGGAGCAGTTCACGTCCATAATGACAGAGAGTGTTAAGATAAAATTTGTAAAGAAATTACTTGATGGTGAGGCGCTTTCGTGGGCCAATCAGAATTGTTCCGCGGAAATGTCCTTTGAAGATTTCGAAAAATGTTTTCTAACCAAATTTTGGTCTGAAACTGAGCAAGCTCAAATCAAAAGTGAATTCTTGAATGGTCCTAGTTACAGAGAATCTGATGGGTCAATGAAAGCCTATTGTGAGAAACAGTTGCAAAAATTAGTGCATCTGGATAAGCCATTTGATGAGCTAACTCAAATTGATGCACTAAAACGGAGACTTCCGAAAAGAGTACAATGGGGTTTAGTATATGGTCCAGATGAGTCCATAGAACAATTCTTGAAATATGTGGACAAACTTGATAGAGCCTTTGAACAAAACAAGAGATTTAACGACTTTGTAGGTTCATCACACAGAGGGTGGGAACTGAACCGTGGAAATAATAACAATAATAGTGAACGAAGAAACTTTAACAACAACAGGGATAATTATAACAGCAATGACAGAAGAAATTTTGGTAGGAATGATCAGCACTTTAATTCAAACAGAGAATGGGAAAATCGAAACAGGTCCTGGGGTAATGACATGAGAGAAGGTAACCCGAGGCAGGGAAACGACAGACATAGGCCTTTAAACGACTAAATGCTCCACTGGGAGTCTGTCAGTTTGGGGCAAGGAATTTTCAAAATCAGGCTAATTTCACCCGGAACAGACAGCACTATAATCAGAGACCTAACCAGTATAGACAGTATGCTTATGATCAATCTGTAGATAGAGGTAATGAAAAAATTAAATTTGACAGGAAATTTTGGAATGTCATCAGAGAAAATACTAGAAACAACTGTAATAGAAAACAGGCTACCTTTGATGAAGTAGGCTTAGAAGATGATATAATTGCAAATTTATATAATCAAGAAGAAGCACCTAATGCTGAAATGAAAGGTAAGGATAACTTTGATAATTTTGGATTGTACAAACTTATGTGTGGTGATGTTTTAGATGTAAGTTGTCATAATGATGTTCGTACTGAAGTTTCTGGAAAGTCTGATATTCATGTGGATGTGGTTGGTGAAGATGGTGTTGTGAGTAATGTTGGTGATACTAGTAGTGTTTGTAGTGTAAGCTCAGGCAATGATGATGATAATGTTCATGTTAAGGCTAATGGTGATTATGTACTAGAAGATTTTGATGGTGAATTGGATGGAATAGTTTATGTTGAAGTTAAGGAGGATGTTATAAGCAATGGTGTTGAGAATAGTTGTGCCAGGAACTCTAACTACATTCCACATGAGAATCAGATTGTGCCAGTTCAGCTTAGTAATACATCAGGAGACAGGGAGGTTGATTGTGCTGATGCATCTGAGATTATTTTGAAATCTGTTTGGGACAAATTTAAAGATTACAGTGATGACAATGATGTTAAGATCAAATTAAGGGAAATTTGTGAACCAGTTTCTGCTTTTAAGCCTAATGAAATCATCAAACGGGGTACTAATCAGGTTGTGTGTGAGGTAAATAGTAATCCAGACATTCCAGTAAATTCCAGTAGACCTAGAAGTTTGAAGAAAGTATTGCCTAATAAAGAAAATCTAAATATGGAACAGAGGTATGATGAGATAGCAGAAGATCTTTTGTATGAAGAACAGGAAGAAAGGGAAAACACCACTATGGGTAGTCCATACATAAAAATTAAAGCTGCAGGTTGGGAAGGGTATTGTTTGATTGACACAGGGAGTCCAATTAGTGCCATTTCAAGCAAATTAAGAGATATAATTAAGCATGATCCTGACTTTGTTGAATTACCAGTTGTTGGAATAAAAATTAGAGGCATTACCGGCAAACTGAGCAAAACTGTTAATAGACAGGTGTTGTTGTCCTTCAGTATAAATGATGTACAGTTTACTCAAGGATGTCTTGTAATAAGTGACCTAAATGAGAATGTACTGTTGGGTATGGACTGGATATTAAAAGCTAATGCAACATTTGATTGGGAAAAGAGTTTGTTTACCTTTATTGATTCTAAGACGAGAGTATGTTCCAGTACTGACATGTCGGTTCAAAACTGTGCTGATAAGGGAATTGAAATTAGGGATGTTACATTTTCTAAAGACAGTGGTTATTGTGTAGAGGAAATTACTGAGGATTATGATGATGGAGAATATGGGGATATAGTTCAAGAAAAATTACGGGAATCAGATAATTTGAACCAAGAACAGAAGGTAGAGTTAGAAAGATTATTGTGGAATTACTGTGATGTTTTTGATGATAGACCTGGCAGAGTAAAGAATTATCAATGTAAACTCAGATTAAAACCACATGAGCCATTCTTTATAAAACCTTATAGTGTACCCATTGCAAAGAGAAAAGATGTAGAAAAGGAACTTCAAAAGATGGAAGAGTGGGGCATCATTGAGAGAAGTAAGAGCCAATACAATAATCCTTTGGTAGTGGTTGCAAAACGTGATGGCAGTGTCAGGCTTGTATTAGATTCAAGACACCTAAATAAGTATCTGGAAAGAGAGACCGATCATCCCGAGAATATAGACGAATTACTTCATAAATTTGAAAGAATGAAATACATGACCAGTTTAGATCTCACATCAGGATTTCACCAAGTAGAATTAGAAAATGATTCCAGAAAGTATACTGCCTTTTTGTATGGGGGAAGATGTTACCAGTATTGTGTGGTACCATTTGGGCTGAATGTCTCCGTAGCCGAATTCATTAGAGCACTTGACTTTGTTTTGGGAAAAGATCTTTTATCAAAATTAACTGTGTATGTAGATGACATTTTGATCACTGGAGAAACTTGGGAAGAACATGTTAATACTTTGAGGGAGGTTTGCAATAGATTAAGGAAAGGGGGAATGTCACTTAAATTATCTAAATGTAAGTTTGGTATGAAAAAATTGAAGTTTCTGGGGCACAGTATTTCTGAGGAAGGTATTTTGCCAGATCCTGAAAAACTCGAGGCAATTGCAAAATTCCCAATTCCAAAAACACAAGAGAAGTCTAAAGTCATCAGTGGTGAATTAAAAAAGTTTTTTGACATATACATTGGACCTTTCAAGATTCAGGACAATCCTCATCCGAATGCTTACCGTCTAGTCTACCCAAATTATGGCAGACTGTTTGGCCTACGAAACGTGACCGAACTGAAATTGTATAAAAAAATGTAAAAAAGTATTTTAGATAATAGATGTTTATAGACTTTTATATGTAATCTTACCAGGATATTTTTGTATACTTTGTTATGTTGTATTTATCTGATTCCTCAGGGGAGCATACATTCTTTGTGTGCTAAGTGTTTGGCGAGCACTAGGTCCCCTAGCTATGCAATTGTCATATTTCATTTTCGTATTCTGGCATTGCATCTTACACTTATTCTGTGATCCTGTATAATCAATTTTCTCCATCTGTCAGTCTATCCTCTCTTAGCTTTAAGAAATTATTTAGAGTAAATTTTCTTGAGTAATTAGACTTTAGAGAATTCAAATTTCTGTGTCCTTAAAAACCGGTCCACCGACTATTAAATGCTTTTGCTAATGTTTAACTGGGTTTGACCACTGTATGCTGTATATTCATAGCGGACTGTGCTATTGCAGCCTGTGATAGCCTGCAGTGTATATGGAAACCATACGGACTATGAAGATGAGACTGAAATACAGTGTGTGACATTGAGGTATACCAACCTTTACGGAAGAAGATCACCGACCTTGAAGAAAGAAGATCACCGGTCTTCAAGAAATAAGACACCAAAGATATGTGTAAAACTTTTCTGTTTTGTAATGTAAGGACATCAACCCTTCCATGTTTCACGTGGAAGTGCTGATGGGGGGGTTGTGTAACATTACAGGACATATTGGGACATATTGAAGTATTCGATACTGTAGACTTTTAGGGGATGTCGATACAGATATGCAAAATGTAAAGGGAAACTTTGGTGATGTTTAAATATTGTACTGTGTCAATATTAGGACACTTTGCACAGAAAGAACAAAAATAGAATTAATGTAAATATATATTAGTGTTAGTAACCTATTTTCATTCAATTTTGTAATTATATTTCATTTTGTAAAAGAAAGACTCACTGTTTGCTGTAGCTCTGATTAATTGTATAAATTATCAGTTTTGAGCTAAATTATTTCGTATAATATGGACAAGATGCTATTGGGGACTCACCAGCTAAAGAGAAAGTCTGTGGGTGAGCGTTTAATGCACACTTCTGGAACTTTCTATGGAGAAGTTCTGTATTATGATCGCAAAAATGCGAAAACTTGTGAAAACTGTTTCATGGTCTAATTTCGAAAGACAATTTGTATCAAGAAATATTGCTAAAAAGATTTGTTTGTGTTTTGAAACTCGATTTAAATCATTTTACATATAGATAGTTGTTCTAAATCACTCAAGAAATATCCAGAATCAAATGTCAAGATATTTCTGGAAACATCGGTACAAATCTGGTGAAGGTTATCCAGAAGCTGGTAGAAAAATGTTATAAAATCTATTTGGAAATTATGCTTGTAAGAATTTATATGCACTGATCCTTTTACTTACTTTAATCTGTACTAAAATTCTGTAATGTCTAATTTAGTTTTAAGTCGTGAATTGCTATCGTATTGTAAACAAAACATTGTCAAAGACTCTCATTGTTTGGAAAGATATTAATACACCTAGGAGTTGTCAGTTGCCAGTTCAGTTCGGATATGCAGTGCGGTTAGCTCTGAGAGTCAGTTGTTGAGTCTGTGAAGTCTGTCAGTTCTGTTTGTAAATAAACGTCTGTAATGAAGAATTACTTGTTGTCGTCAATATGAACTCAAGACCTTTTGCACGAAGCAGACACCTCCTAATGCAACGTTTTAATTTGGTGTTGAGGAGCTGAAATGTTATAATTTGGTGCAGAAAGTCCTTGGACGTTATAATTTGGTTGAGGAAGCTGGGATGTTATAGCAGGTATTAATGCTAACACTAGTAACCTCCGTTTGCGTAGCAATAGTGGCCAGTTGTACCGGTTTTTTGAGAGCGGAAGCGAAAGATGTTGAAAACACAGGAGGTTGCATGGCCTTAAAGAGCTTCTTGGCCTCACCATAGGGGATGCGCTTAGATGTTTTAATCTCCTGTACCTTCCGTTCTTCGAGATAGATGGGGCAGATCCGGCTCCGGACAGGGTGACTCCCAGAGCAATTCACGCACTTCACAGGCGATGAACAATCGGCTCCGTCATGGGCAGGCTGACCACATTTACCACAAGTGGCTATCCCATTGCACCCCAACGTAGTATGCCCAAAGCGCTGACATTTAAAACAGCGCCTTGGGTTGGGGAAATATGGCCGTACGGGCAAACGTAAGAACCCCGCTTTAACATGCTCTGGGAGTCTCGGGCAACTGAACGTGAGAATAAACGAGTCAGATTTGACGAGGTCCCCATTGACTCATTTCATAATGTGCTGCACGTCAACAATTCCTTCGTCAGCCCACTCAGATTTTAACACGTCTATGGGGATATCCACCAAGTCCCTACACGTCACAACACCCTTACTATAATTCAAAGTGGAGTGGAGCTCGGTCTCGACAGCGTACTCTCCTAGACAATTTGCTTTCCGAAGGGCAGCGACTTGACGGGAACTAGAAGTTTCAACTAACAGAGTCCCATTATGCAGTCGCTTTACAGATTTCAGTGTTCCTGCAATTCCCTCAAGACTCTTGTGGATGTAAAAGGGAGAAACCCTCTCAAAGCTACCCTCCTTCCCTTTAATGATCAAAAACACATTCTGATTATCAGCATGTGCTCCGTTACTACATTCTGTTAAATCTCTAGCAACACCAGGCGCTGGAGGACTCGCAGCGTGTAGCTGCTTTTTCGATGGGGTGTGTTTTCCTATCAGCGGCCCACCCAAGCCACTGGTAGGGGGAAATGTAGAGGTCGAAGGGTCCATTGCGGTCCCACGAGCAGCTAGGGAACTAAAAGTCCGCTCAGACAGAGCCCCGCGTGCCTGAGTAAGCCTTATACAACTGGGGTGCGGCAGGTGCCCCAGGGGTTGCCCGCTTGTGACTGTTCCACCCCAACAGCCATGCATCTTCTAGGTGCGGAGCACACCGAAAGATTGAGGGGTTTTTATAGAGGTTGGCCTTCCTCGCAATCCAGGCGGTCAAGCCAAGATTATCATTCCCCGCAGCACACAACATTTCACCGCCGCGCCATACGGTGGTCGCTGAAGCATGTTCGGGGGTTACAGTGACAGGACACTGGCGGCGCAGACCAGTCCCCAGCTCAAGACCCCGGGGTTGCCAAGCCCGTACTCAGCAAGTGAATGCTGAGCCCCTGGGGGATGTATTTTGGTGTAGGCTGTGTTCAGTTCTATTTATTCCATCTGTACTACGTTTTAAGTGGAATTAAACATTTCTTTCTTGTTATTTTTGTGCTATATGTTCCTTTTAATTTTCGTAGGTGCATCTCTATCCGCTTGTTGCCAGTTTTTCAGAAATGCTTGTTGTGAATTTAGCCATAATGTAATATCTGGTTGTCTCACACTATTTGCTTTTATGTATCTATTCACTGTCCTAGTACAATAAAACAATGGAAAATCTAGGATGGAATGTAACAATATTATGAAAAGCAAAGTTGCTACTCACTGTATAACGGAGATGCCAAGTCGCAGATAGGCACAGCAAAAAGACTGTCACAAATAAAGCTTTTGGCTATTAAGGCCTTCGTCAACAATAGATGTAGAAACACACACACACACACACACACACACACACACACACACACACACACACACACACACACACACACACACCCCCCCCAACTGCAGTCTCAGGCAACTGAAACCACACTGCGAGCAACAGCACCAGTGCATGATGGGAGTGGTGACTGGGTGAGGGTAAGGAGGAGGCTGGGGCAGGGAGGGGGAGGATAGGAGACAGTTAAGTGCTGCAGGTTAGAAGGAGAGCAGGGGATAGACGGGAGGTGAGGGGGAGTGGTGGAAAAGGAGAGAAGTAAAAACACTGAGTGTGATGGTGAAATGATGGCTGTGTAGTGCTTACTGGAATGGGAACAGGGAAGGGTCTGAGTGGGTGAGGACAGTGGCTAACAAAGGTTGAGGTCAGGATGTTTACGGCAACATAGGATGTATTACAGGGAAAGTTCCCACCTGTGCAGCTCAGAAAAGCTGGTGTTGGTGGGAAGGGTCTGTATGGCACAGGCAGTGAAGCGGTCATTAAAATGCAGGATGTCATATTTGGCAGTGTGTTCAGCAACAGGGTGGTCCACTTGTTTCTTGCCACAGTTTGTTGGTGGCCATTCACATGGACAGACAGCTTGTTTGTCCTCATGGCCATATAGAATGCAGCACAGCGGTTGCAGCTTAGCTTTCAGATCACATGACATTTCACAGGTCGCCCTGCCTTTGATGGGATTGGTGATGTTCGTGACCGGACTGGAGTAGGTGGTGGTGGGTATGAGCCATGAGGTAAGGGGAGCAGGGGTTGTGCAAGGATGGAGAAGTATATTGTGTAGGTTCAATGGAGGGCAGAATACCATGTGAGCAGAAAATTTCTTATTTCAGGGGACAACGAAAGGTGGGAAACCCTGGCGGAGAATGTAATTTGGTTGCTCCAATCCTTTATGGTACTACATTGTGAGGGGAATGCTCCTCTATGGCCGGACGGTGGGAGACTGGAAAGATAGGGCATGGAAAATTTGTTTTTCTACAAGATTGGGAGAATAATTACAGTCTGTGACGGCTTCCACATATTTCGAGGGGGACTGCTTGTCACCGAAGATGCAACGACCTCCAGGACTACTCTACAGAAGGGACTTCTTTGTATGGAATGGATGGCAGCCGTCGAAGTGGAGGTATTGCTGGTGGTTAGTAGGTTTGATATGGACAGAGGTATTGATGTAGCCATCTTTGAGGTGGAGGTCAACATCTACGAAGGTGGCCTGTTGGATTGAGTAGGACCAGGTGAAGCAAATGGAGGAGAAGTAGTTGACGTTCTGGAGGAATATCGTTAGGGTGTCCTCACCCTCGATCCAGATCACAGAGATGTCATCAATGAATCTGAACCAGGTGAGGGGTTTAAGGAGGATTCCTCCAGATTGCCCATGAATAGGTTGGCATAAGATGGTGCCACGCAGGTGCCCATTGCCATACCCTGAATTTGTCTGTAGGTAATGCCTTCGAAAGAGAAGTAATTATGAGTAAGGATATAGTTGGTCATGGTGACTAGGAAGGAGGTGGCTGGTTTGGAATCCGTTGGGCGGTGGGAAAGAAAGTGTTCAATAGTGGCAAGGCCATGGGCATCAGGAATGTTAGTGTAAAGGGAGGTGGCGTCAATAGTGATTCAGGGCACCATGTGGTAAAGGGACAGGAATTGTGGAGAGCAGTGGAGGAAATGGTTGGTATTTGGAACCTACCCTCCAACATTTCCTCCACCGACTCTCCACAATTCCTGTCCCTTTACCACATGGCATGGCATCATCCTATGCCAACCTATTCATGGGCTATCTACAGGAATCCTTCCTAAACACATAGAATCCTAAACCCCTCACTTGTTTCAGATTAACTGATGACATCTTTTCCATCTGGATCAAGGGAGAGGATACCTATCCACATTCTTCCAGAACCTTTGCTACACCTGGTCCAACTCAAACCAGCAGGCCACGTTCCTATATGTTGACTCCACCTCAAATATGACTAAATCAGTACCTCTGCCCGTGTCATACTACTAACAACCAGCAATACCTCCAGTTCGACAGCTACCATTCATTCTATACCAAGAAGTTCCTTCTGTACAGCCTAGCCACCAGTGGTCGTCGCATCTGCATGGACGAGTGTCCCTCTCAAAATACATTGAAGGTATCACTGAAGCCTTCACAGACTGTAATTATCCTCCCAACTTTGTACAAAAACAACTCTCCCATTCCTTATCTTTCCAGTCTCCCACCATCTCCCAAAGACCCACAATCCGGTCACAGAGGAGCATTCCCAGTACCACCCAGGACTGGAGCAACTGAATTACATTCTCTGCCAGTGTTTCGACTACCTTTCATCATGCCCTGAAATGAGAAATGCCTTGCTCACTACCCTTCCCACCCCTCCCACAGTGGTATTCCGCCCACCACTGAACCTACACAAAATAATCATAAATCCTTACACAACCCCTGACCTCATGGCTCATATCCCTGTAATAGACCTAGATGCAAGACCAGTCCCATACGTCCTCCCACAATCAACTACTACAGTCCAGTCACCAACATCACGTATCTCATCAAAGGCAGAGCTATCTGTGAAACCAGTTGTGTGATCTACAAGCTAAGCTGCAACTACTGTGCTGCATTCTGTGTGGGCATGAGAACCAACAAGCTATCTGCCCGCATGAGTGGACACCAACAAACTGTGGCCAAGAAACAAGTGGACCACCCTGTTGCTGAACACACTGCCAAACATGACATCCTTCATTTCAATGACTGCTTCACAGCCTGTGCCACATGGATCCTAACCACCAACAGCAGCTTTTCTGTTTTGCACAGGTGGGAACTCTCCCTGCAATACATGCCACGTACCCGTAAACCTCCTGGCCTCAACCTTCAATAGTCACTGTCCTCACCTATTCAGCCCGTTCCCTGTCACCATCCCAGCACTACACAGCCCTCATTCCACAATCACACTCAGTCTTGTTACTTCTCTCCTTTTCCACTACTTCCGCCCCCTCCCCACTGCCCTCTGTCTAACCTGCAGCACTTCGCTGTGCACCACCCACACCATACTATCCCTCGCCCTCCTCACCCCTACCCAATTGCCATTCCCATCATGCACTGGTGTTGCTGCTCCTAGAGTGGTTTCAGCTGCCTGAGATTGCAATTGTAAGTGTCAGTTGCTTGTGTGTGTGTGTGTGTGTGTGTGTGTGTGTGTGTGTGTAGATTTCCATCTCTTCCAGAATGTTAGGTAGCAGTCCTGTTGGTGTAGTGTAAAATATGGATATGTTTGTTAGTTATATTACTTGTTCCATGGATCATGAACACGATTCTTTCGTAATGATGTGGAATGGGTCAAAGTACACAAGATTCATTTATCCCAAATAATCATTGTTAGTCTTATATAAGGTACAATTGTTAATGCTTACTGTATTTCTTTGGCCTATGTCTAAAAATTCATCTATGGAGTAGAAGGAGTTGTCATTCAGGAATTCCCTTAACTTACTTTTAAATGCCGATTGGTTGTCTGTCAGACTTTTGATATTGTTTGGCAATTGACCAAAAATCTTTGTGGCAGTATAATTCACCCCCTTTTGTGCCAATGTCAAATTCAATGAACGGTAGTGAAGGTCACCCTGTCTCCTAGTATTGTAGCTGTGGACTGTGCTATTAATTCTGAAGTGATCTGGGTTACTAACAACAAATTTCATTAGGCTGTATATATATTGTGAAGCTACTGGCAATATCCCTAATTCTTTAAATAATTGTCTACAAGATGATCTTGGATGAGCCCCAGACATTATTCTGACAACACGTTTTTGTACAATAAATACCTTCTTTCTTAGTGATGAATTGCCGCAAAAGATGATTCCGTAAGAAAGCAACGAATGAAAATATGCATGGTAAGCTAACTTACTGATGTGCTTGTCTCCAAAATTTGCAATGACACTAATAGCATAGGTAGCTGAGCTCAATCGTTTCAGTAGATTCTCAATGTCTGTCTTCCAGTTTAAATTCTGATCAATACAGACACCCAGAAATTTTGAACAATCTGCTTTAGCTAAAGATTTTCCCCCACACTCTATATTTATTTCCGGTGTTATGCCTTTCCCTGTACTGAACTGTATGTACAGTGTTTTTTCAAAGTTCAATTAAAGTCCATTTGCGGAAAACCACCTAATAACTCTTTGAAAAACATTATTTGCATTTTCCTCAGCTGATTCTTGCTTTTTAGGCTTGATTACAATACTTGTGTCATCTGCAAAGAGAACCAAGTTTGCATCTTCATGAATATAATTAGGCAAGTCATTAACATATATTAAAAACAATAAAGGCCCCAAGACAGAACCCTGTGGTACCCCATTCTTGATACATCCCCAGTCTGAATAATCTGATGCCCTTCGTGTACTATGTGAGTTTACTGTTTCAACCTTCTGCATTCTACCAGTTAAATATGAAGTGAACCATCTGTGTACTGAACCATTCATTCCTTAGTACTTCAGCTTATCTAAGAGGATTTCATGATCCACACAATCAAAAGCCTTAGAGAGATCACAGAAAATCCCAATTGGTGATGTTCTACTATCCAGAGCATTTAAAATTTGATCAGTGAAAGCGTGTATAGCACTGTGTGTTGAAACACCTTTCTGAAAAAACCGAACTAACATTTTGTTAAAACGTTATTCCCACTAATGTGTAAAGTTACTCTTGAGTACATTACTTTTTCAAACACTTTTGAGAAGGATGTCAGAAGTGAAATAGGACGATAATTGTTGACGTCTGTCTTGTCACCTTTTTTATACAAGGGTTTAACTATGGCATATTTCAATCTGTCAGGAAATATTCCCTGATTCAATAAGCTATTACATATGTGGCTAAGAACTCGACTTATCAGGTGTGGACAAGATTTTAGTATTCTATTGGAGATACCATCATTTCCATGTAAGTTTTTATTCTTAAGTGAATTTATTATTTTCTTATCTAATGTGTGTTGTTTGGCCTGTAGGTGGTGGCTAAAAATAGATGAATTTTGTCGCTGTGTTTAAAGAGTAGTGCATTACTTTTGTTAGGCATCTTTCCTAGACATATAGTTTGTATATATGTAAATTTTGGGTGCCTACAAGTAGAATGTGTATTTCTCGACTGGTAGGCCATTCTTAAACATGTAGAACATGCTATGATTAATAGAATAATTAATGTACCACAAGATGCCATACAAACCGAGATTAAAATCCTTCCTACAAAAGTGTCACAACAAAATGATTGCAATCCACAAACAGTCACTCAACTACTCAATAAACATGACAAGCCAGAACAACCAATGATATGAAAAGAAATAATGCTATGAATAACAGTAACTACACTCACTTACCATTCAAATTATCATAAAAATTATAACAATTAAAATGTGAGGTATGATGAAGTGTTTCTACAAGCTGCATGAAGGTGCTTTATCCGCAACTACTAATTTCATGTCAGTATAGACAAATCTTCAGGTTTATATTCGTTAAATTTCCATAATGTGATTGTCCAATTACAAGTGTACAAGATGTTTAGAAATTATCAATGTTAAAAGCCAAACCACAAGTGGGTTGTCATAATAAAATTGAGTGCACCCAAAATATGCTTGTAAAAATGTACCAAGCATGATTACTGAATGAGCCAGGTCAGGTAATACCACGTAGTATATCCAGTAGACACCAACTGTATAAAACCAATGAAGTAAAACTTAAAATCTCATATAATGTGAGCACTTTGCTGGAACTCTGTAGTTGCTCATCTACATTATGGACATATTACCATTATAAACCTGAAGATGCAGGGATACTGATGTGAAACCACCATCTTTATACTGCTTTGGGGATTTTGGATACACCTCATCAATCTTCACTTTTTAATTGTTGTAATTATTATGATAATTTGAATGGTTATTGAGTGTTGTTATTGTTAATCATAATATATATGTGAACTGTGGTTGCCCTCCCCAGAGAGCTGTTTATAAAAATATCACTCATAAAAGAAACAGCAATAAAACCAAAATTTACACATATACCAACTATACATCTAGGAAAGATAACACAATACTAAAAACCACAAATGTAAGATTCACATTCCACACAAAACACAATCTTAGAGCACAAATTCAATTGGATAAAACAAAATCACAAATAATCTCAAACCCAGAATATATAAAATTCAACGCAAAGACTGTAATACATTTGGCACTGGTCAGATTGGCAGAAACCTCACCACTAGTTATCAAGAACATATTAGGGGCAGCGACAACATTCCATCTACTTTTTTCCTCCACCTAAAGACCGAGCAGTGACACAGAAAATAATATAGAACAAGTTATCCAAATTTTACATGTAATACCAAAAGGACCAGATTAAATTATGGCTAAATTCATAAGACATATTCAAGCAAACAATACTGTATGTAAAAATGTATAACAACAAAATCTGTTTAACAATTACCTATAAAATTAGAATTAATGTACGAGAATTATGTACCATTACTTATAGGTAACCTAACGATGGCAATTAATCCAAAATAGGCCTATTCTAAAAATAGAGGCAATCAAACTTGGCAGCATACTTGGAATTATACAATGTTATTAGAAGACACATACTACTCAGTGGGCCCAGAACAATATAAAAAGTTGCCCCGTAAAAAACTCTCCAAAAACATACTTAATTTGTTGGCTTCATTTAATTTACACTACACAGAAAGCTCAGCCATTTTAAAATGTCACAACCTGAAGCCAAGGAAACCTGAGGACAAAGGTAAACAAAAGATATAAAAATACAAAGGCAGAAAGATAACCTGACCGCCAAACATTCAGTAAATTCTGTTTGTTTTTACTTTTTCATGGATCTTAGAGATGAAAACCACGACTTTTTTTTCTTTAAATGGAAAGACTGCTTGCAAGTTCAGAACACTCCTTGACTTTCTCTGAATACAGCTTTAACATTTTTTGATCCAACCTTATAACATGGCAAATTATTTTACAATGAACACTTCTATGCATCTTTCATATGTTATGAACCTGTCTCTATCACTTATTTTGATGAGGAGCTTACCTTGTCAGGATGAACTGCCAGACACGCTCGACGGTAAGCTTTTTTCACATCAGCTGCTGTGACTAACTGATGCATCTCAACTTTATTCCATTTTGTGTCTTCCCATAAGACAGTGTGCATAGAACACAGCAAGGCCCGGATATTGTGTGTTTTACCTTCTGTCCATTCTAAGATCTGGGAAACAATTGTTATTTGTGTTTAAATACAGCCTACCAGTTGAGAAATATGTACCACACAAATTTATTTTGTAATTTATCAAAAAATAACTGTTTTCATTAAAAATAAATTTCCACGAATAAAATTTATGATTTCTTCAGCCTTCAAAGCTAATTATTTGAGTACCAGTACTAACAGCATCTTCAACACACAGTGTGACAAATTTAATTAAAATGGTAGATTTGAAATGCACAAAAAAGTTAAATTTGATATTGTACTTATAACTTTGTATAAAATATGTAACTAATATGTAAAAGAAAAGGAATCACTTTTAAATCACCTTCAATTTATCTGGATCCATGTCTTTAGCAAGCTCTTCCTTCCTCATTTCATTAATTGTCCTTGGTCCAGACTCTTTCTTGGATGCAAACTCATAACCCTGACTACCTAAAAGATCTCCAAATACATCACCAGGCTGCTTTGGTTTCCCTGCTTTCCCTGTAAATAAATGGCGTTATTGTTACCAATCACTACATACAGGATACTATAACATTATTTGCTATGGAAAAGGAGTAGTTATCTCTACCATCCACCAAAACTCTAAGTAACTTTAGTTTTTTTTATGTTCTGAAAACTAAAAATTAAAAAAAAAATGTTAATCAGTTCTCTCCAGTTTTCTGTTGCAAATATTGTTTACACTTACTTTTTGTAACAAAAGACAAATTTAAAGACTATGTACACCATCACATAGTTTTAAAGCCTCTTGTGACCTTATGAACTTGTTTAACAAGTTATTTGTAACTGATCAATATACAACATGTAAGGTAATATACTTTTGTCATTAATTACAAAAAACGCATAATGTAATAACTCCAAACACATTTATGCTTAAGTGACTAGCTGGTAATTTCTCCATAACTAATTAATACTTAATCTACACTATATTACTAAAACACTTTGGAACACTAATCTTTTTATTGCACCTCTATGGAATAAACTGTAAAGAGAACATGGAGGTAAAAGTATTCACATGGAATGGCCTGTATGAATTACAAATCTCTTGTTTACATGTTATTTAATTGTAATCAATCAGAATATGAAAGCAAATAGAAAGAAACTTCCACATGGGAAAAATATATTAAAAACAAAGATTCCAGGACTTACCAAGCGGGAAAGCGCCGGCAGATAGGCACAATAAATAAAACGCACAAACACACACACAGAATTTTGAGCTTTCGCAACCGGCGGCTGCTTCGTCAGGAAAGAGGGACGGAAAAGGAAAGATGAAAGGATATGGGTTTTAAGGGAGAGGACACAAGCAGACATATTTAAAGGCCAATATGTCTGCTTGTGTCTGTGTACATATGGATGGATATATATATGTGTGTGTGTGGGCGCGTATGTGTGTGCGTGTGCGCGCCAATATGTCCGCTTGTGTCTGTGTACGTATGGATGGATATATGTGCGTGTGCGTGTGAGTATATACCTATCCTTTTTTCCTCCTAAGGTAAGTCTTTCCGCTCCCGGGATTGGAATGACTCCTTACCCTCTCCCTTAAAACCCACATCCTTTCATCTTTCCTTTTCCTTCCCTCTTTCCTGACGAAGCAGACGCCGGTTGTGAAAGCTCGAAATTCTGTGTGTGTGTTTGTGCGTTTTATTTATTGTGCCTATCTATCGGCGCTTTCCCGCTTGATAAGTCTTGGAATCTTTATCTTTAATATATTTTAGAATATGAAAGAATATTAACATTTCACAGTACACCGGGAGCTGCATGTAAAAATATTAGACTATTATCAGAATGGTATTCAGGTATAGAACCCATTGTCAGGGGGTTTATGCTCGAATACCAGTCTGACAATTAAATATTTTACATGCAGCTGACGATGTACAGCAAAATGACCTAACAATTACTTAAAAGCTGCAGAGAACCAAACATACAAGATTTTCACATACACCTCTCAATTGTACAAGGTTTACAATTAAAGGAAGTTTCATCATGCCCAGAGATGTCAGGAGTAGTGAAACTGTAAAGCTAGGTAGACTAGAGTGTTTTTGACACTCTGACAGCTTTTGTGGGTAGTATGTGTTGTGTGAACAGTGCCAAAAGTCAGCTCACCTGCACTGTCTGAGAATGGGGCAAGATCTCAGAGTGTCGCACTCTGTGATTTTACACTCTCATGATAGACAGCAACCTCCATCTCTCCAGAGTTGCTCACCTTAGTTGTCCGACAATATAAACTACACCAGCATTACCGAGAGAGCTGAGAACACTTGGGGAATGCCGAGTGGCCATATTACATCCCATATCAGTGCTGTATGTTACAGCTTGTTAAAATATTTTTCTGAACTCACACACACATTAAATAAAAGTACCCATGAAATTGCATGCCACATTTGTGGTTGCAGCACATTTATGAGGAAAAAAAAATCACTTGTTTTACCTCCTAGTAAACTAACAGCATGAGCAGTTAGCGTATTTCGGAAATTTGAGACTTCCACAATGCTATGCAGCAAATGGAATGCAAAAACACTATCGACATATTATATAAAATTAACAAACAAAAATACAAAAAATTATGACTTAAGAGGTTTCACCCCTTCTTGATATGAGAAAGGAATGAAATGTTAGTACACTATGCACTGCACCACATCAACAGTACAATGAGTGTCTACAAACATATACTCATATTGTTGGTACAGCTGAGACTACTGATGTGATGGATTCACTCTGTGAGTGAATGTCGGTGATGTGTCACAAAAAAGTAACCATAGAAGCTGCCAAGGAGTTCATTCAACACAAAAATGTGCATTTAATTAGTTTGTACAAGGGAAGGCCTGTGTTGTGGGACAGACAGTTATTGGACTATACAAACTGAGATAAGAAGCAAAGTTCGCTGGCTGAAATAGCTACAGTTTTTAACACATCCATAGAAGAAAGTTATCAGAATATCCAGTGTCTCCCCCCCCCCCCCCCCCCCCTCCCCCCATGAACAATGGATCTTGCCTTTGGTGGGGTAGCTTGTGCACCTCAAGTTACACAGATAGCCATACTGTAGGTTCAACCACACTGGAGGCGTATCTCTTGAGAGGCCAGACAAACTTGTGGTTCCTGAGGAGGAGCAGCAGCAGCCTTTTCAGTAGTTGTAGTGCCAGCAGTCTGGATGATTGAGCGATCTGGCCTCGTAACATAAACTAAAGTAGCCTAGCTGTGTTGGTACTGTGAACAGGTGAAAGCAAAGGAAACTACAGCCTTAGTTTTTGCCAAGGGCATGCACCTCAGTTAAATGATTACGGCAATCTCTTCAGTAAAATATTATGGGCAGAGACTACTCAGGAGCATGTCATCATCACGAGAAACAAAACTAGCATCCTGCAGACCAGATCGTGGAATGTTAGTTAGATCACTTAATCATGTGTGAAACTTAGAAAATTTAAAAAGGGAAATGAATGGATAGAAGAGGGAATTAGTGAAGTTCAGTGGCAGGAAGAGCAGGACTTACTGTCAGGTGAATACAGGGTTATAAATACAAAACTGAATAGGGCTAATGCACGAGTTGGTTTACTATTGGATAAAAGGAATGTGGGTAAACTACTACGAACAGCATAGTGAATACATTATTGTAGCCAAGATAGACATAAAAAGCCAACACCCATGACAGTAGTACAAGTTTATATGCCAATTAGCTTCACAGATGATAAAGAGATTGAAGAAATATATGCGGAAATAAAAGAAATTATTCTGATAGTTAACTAAGATGAAAATTTAATTGTGATGGGGGACTGGAATTCGATGGTAGGAAAAGGAAGAGAAAGAAAAGAGTAGGTGACTATCGACTGCGGGAAAAGGAATGAAAGGGGAAGCCACTTGGTAGAATTCTGCTCAGATCATAATTTAATCATTGAAAACATTTGGTTCAAGACTCATGAAAGGAGGTAGTATACAGGGAAGAGACGGGATGACACCAGAAAGTTTCAGATTCAATATATAATGGCAAGACAGATTCTGTAATGTTAAGACAGAGATTTAGGAACCATATTTTAAATTGTAAGAAATTTCCGGGAGCAGATGTGGACTCTGACCACAATTTATTGGTTATGAACTATAGATTGAAGCTGAAGAAATTGCAAAATGGTAGGAAATTAAGGACATGGGACCTGGATAAGTAGAAAGAACCAGAAGTGGCTGATAGTTTCAGAGAAAGCACTAGGCAATGGACGGGAAAGAAACACAGTAGAAGATGAATGGGAAGCTTTAAGAGATGAAATACTGAAGGCTGCACAGGATCAAATAGGTAAAAAGACCAGGAATACAGTACTCCTTGGATAACACTGGAGATATTGAATTTAATTGATGAAAAGAGAAAATTTAAAAATGCAACACATGAAGCACGTGAAAGGAAAGAATGGAAAAACTGGTGGAAGCCAACCTTGGGAGAAATGTAGGGAAACACCAAGTGATACTTACCCTAAGAACTTACTTTAGAGGTTACACTAAGGAAGGCAAACCTACATTTATAGCATTTGTAGACTCAGAGAAAGCTTTTTACGATGCTGACTAGAATACTCTCTTTCAAATTCTGAAGGTGGCAGAGGTCGAATACAGGGAGCAAAAGGCTATTTATGATTTGTACAGAAACCAGATGGCAGTTATAAGAGTCGAGGGGAGCACTGGTTGAGAAGGGAGTGAGACAGGGTTGTAGCCTGTCCCAGATGTTATTTAATGTGTACATTCAACGAGCATTAAAGAGAAACTAAACAAAAATTTGGAGTAGGAATTACAGTACATGGAGAAGAAATAAAAACTTTGAGGTTTGCTGATGACATTGCAATTTTGTCAGAGACAGCAAAGGTCTTGGAAGAAAATGTAATGGACAGTGTCTTAAAGAGGAGGATATAAGATGAACCTCAACAAAAGCAAGACAAGGATAATGGAATGTAGGTGAATTAAATCAGGTGATGCTGAGGGAATTAGATTAGGAAACGAGATACTTAAAGTAGTCAATGAGTTTTACTATTTGGGCAGCAAAATACCTGATGATGGCTGAAGTAGGAACAATTTACAATGTAGACTGGCAAAGCAAGAAAAATGTTTCTGAAGAAGAGAAATGTGTTAACACTGAATATAGATTTAAGCGTTAGGAAGTTTTTTCTTAAGGTATTTGTATGGAGTGTAGTCATTTATGGAAGTGAAACATTGACAATAAACAATTTAGACAAGAAGAGAATAGAAGCTTTTGAAATGTGGTGCTACATAAGAATGCTGAAGATCAAATAGGTACATCACATAACTAATGAGAAGGTACTGAATAGAACTGACAAGGGGGAAAAAATGTTGTGGCACAACCTGACTGGAAGAAGAGATAAGTTGATAGTACACATTCTGAGGCATCATGGGATGACGAATTTAGTCCTGGACGGATGTGTGGTGGGTAAAATTTGGAGGATGAGGAGACCAAGACATGAATACAGTAAGCAGATCTAGAAGGCTGTTGACTGCTGTAGTTATTTGGTGATGATGAGACTTGTACAGGCATGGAGAGCTGCATCAAACCAGTTTTTTTGATTGAAGGCCACAACAATAATTCAAGGACTTGAGCAAAGTAGTTTTATAAAATAGATAAATTCACACTGAGGAACATGTTATGCTTGAAAGTAATCATTTTGGAACTTGGAAAATTGCCATTTGGCTTCAAGTAATACAACTGTAGCTATAATTTTACACAACAGGATATTTATTGATTACATTACTGTATTGGGTGTTGAAGAACAGATCTTCAGGAATTTACAAGTGGTTGCTGAAGTCATTACAAGTGAAATTGTTTGAATAAATGTATGTGCAGGTATGTTTCATTTGAACATCTATAGGTACCAATATGAAATTGGTTCAATGTTGTTTTACTATAATTGATGAAATTGGTTTAATGTGTTTTACTATAATTGATGAAATTGGTTTAATGTTGTTTTACCATAATTGTTACTTCACCTAAGAATAAATGTAGGTGATGTTAGAGATATTAGTATCACAAGCAGTCTGTCTTTAATGAATTTACACAAAATAGTATCTAGATTGGCAATTTTTGATACAATTATAAAGACTATTTCTTCCATCTCCACTGCTGTCATTCTGCAAAATTTCAGTATTATTGTGAGCCGTCCATCATAAACTCTACAATTAGATTCTTCCATGCTCCAAAATTATCCTGCCACCTAATCTGCTCTTATCCAAAATGAACACAGTTGTTTGCATTGTTTCTTTGTCACTAAAAGTATTAGATGTGCAGCTGCAGCCCAACACTCTTCCATGTAACCTCTTCCTTCACGTACAGAAACTCTCACACTGCTGTGTCTAAACACTTCCAATATAGGCTCTGACTAGAACCTCTGACGCTTACAAAAAGGACTCACAAGGAACTACCAGACAACAACTATCAGCAAAAATTCACCTTTAGTGTAAACAATTCTGTGGGTATTATCTGAGAGCATCAAACTGTCAGAGCAAAAATCTGTTAGAAGTATGCCAGTCCTACTGCACATGCTTGATACTAGAAAGGGCATGTAAGCTTTGTGAGAGCTGCCGTTGTTTTGCAGTGCTGGGATAAAATGGCAACACCAATATGGTATTTTGTCAACTGCGACCTTTGCACAGTAGTCAGATTCCCACACACTCAGAAACAAACAATGGCAGGCATTCACTTCCTATTATGCTGAATGCATATATCCAAATTATGAGAAATAGTATGATCAGAGAATGTCTGAGGCAATTTAATGAAAGCCAAGCCAATGTATGTGATAAAGATGTAGTGGGTGACACGTAATGTTGATGCCAGAACTGATGGAAAGTGTGTGGCAAGCAATTTTGCAGATCTGGCACAATACTGAGACCTAGTCAGTTTCTCCACATACATCATTCACTGCTGTACAAAAGTGTCAAGAACAAAGAACAGAGTCATACTGAGCTGATCCTCCACCCTTGGCAGAACTCCAAAGCTGCTCCCCCCCCCCCCCCCCCCCCTCGTGAAAGCTAACATTCTGAAACTTTTTTTCTAGATGTATTTGGGAAATTTTGTAATTTGTTGGTAGGTTTGATAAAAATAAAGCATTATTGAATAATATTACTTAAATGAGTTGTGTAAATTAAAAATATTGCACACAACAAATGAGATAAGTTGTTGTTGCAAAGAAAATTATGGATTGTGTAAACTTTGTAAAAAAAACTGAAAGTGAAAAAAAATTATGTGCTAATTTTTATGGCTGCTGCTTTATTTTAGTATGATGTACAATAAAGAATGGATCTTATTTGCTCTTCATACATTTTTAATCCAAGATAAAGGAAAAAGGGATATAATTAAGTCTTGAGAACACATTCCTTGCCTTGGCTTTGGGCAAGCAACTCATTGATTATGTCACTGAGGTCTACTTTAGCAGCTGCGTCTCATTCTATTGACAAGATAAAGGAATTTGACAGTTTGCTCCACTTATACTCAACCTTAAGTAGTTTTCATTATCTTTAATTTGCTAAAACTGCATCAATAAGATGCTGCAGATACTGGAATTATCATGGATATCCTCAAAGCTATTTCAATGTTTGGATAAGCATCTCTTAACATCCAAATGGGGAGCTTTGTCGGTACTACTCAGCTCTTTCCATTGGAATTTGAAATTCACTGTTCTGTTAATTAGGTCAGCTGTACCAATATTTCTGTAGTGTTTGACACCAACATCTCCTTATATTTTTCAAAATGAAATACAGTTATCTCATTTATGGCATCCTTAACAGTAAATTAAAATAAGCTGAAATGGACTGTTACATGTGAGATCTGTTTCCTAGTTCATTTACTGTTTTATGTCCTCAGTTGGCAGAAATTGACAAAACTCTGAAGCCTTACACTACCGTACTGAAAAGCAGCAAAATCTCCATTGCAGCTGTATGAAATGAGGGCACTGTTGATGATTAACCAGTGTGATGCCTTTTTGGTAGTAGTCATTTCTTACAATGCTATTTAGACAAAACAACACTGTGACAACAGCCTACATTTACAGCCTTTGGGATGGGAAAAGTTTCTTCTTGCAGCCAGTGGATAGGAACATTGTTCTTTTGGTCAGTTTTTGCACCCTCTACCCAACAACAACAAGAATAATTGAACAACCATATTTGTTGAGACTCAAAGTGCCACCGCGCAGTTACGCGCGTCCTTTACATGTGCCACTGTCTGCCAGCCATGCAGCGGCAGCAGCAGCGGCAGCACCACCACCACCTAAGCGGCCATCCAGCCAGCGGCCACTAGACTTGGACACAGTTATGATTTGACTGTTAAAGTGTACAAATGTCTTACTCTGTTTACTTGATCTGTGACTTTCATGAATTGTGTCTTCCTTGAAATATATTTCTTCAACTTGAAGTTATAACAACTGGCGAGGAGGATGGGATTTTTCTTTCCCATCTTTGACCCAAACGTTTCCATGGCTACTATAGAGCAACTATTGCAAGGTCTCATAGAACAGCAAGGGCTTCTCACAAATGCGATTCGTGATTTCGTTGCGGCATCAAGTGCAGGGCGTCTCTCGTCGTTCTCTCTACCCCATTTTCCTCCTTACGACGAGACGGTGGAAGACTGGTCTGATTATGAAAAATGTCTTCGACAGCGCTTCTTGGCGTTTCATGTCGCGGTCGAACAAACACGTAAGTCTATGTTCCTTTCATGGATTTCACCTCAAATGTATTGGTTGCTGTCACAATTGGCTCCAAGTCGTGCTTGGGCTGCTGAACTTCATGGCCTCAGTAGAAAGTGTCAATTTGTTACTGAAGTTCACAAAGAATCCTACGCCAATTCCATGGTATGGGATGCTATTAGCCGATCGCCGCCTGACAAAGAAGTTAGGCAACGTGCCCTTTGTAACACCATAGCTCTAATACCCTACCAATTTGTTTTGCCTTTGTTTGATTAAATGTTACGTCGTTGAGCTTCTGTAAATGTGTTTGATTGTATAGATAACACAAAATTGTATACTCCTTTCTTTATAAAAACTCTGATGTCATGGTTTGATTCTATGCAAAGTAGGGTATCTGTCATTTAAATTCTTTGTCCCATATGGAGGGAACAACACTTACTGAATATAATTGTAATTTCTGTATGGATTATTTTTTTGTAGAGGTGTCAATATGTGCAAATGTTCTGTTTTATTTAAAATGTTTGTTTGCTGTAATGTAAATTGCTGATCCTCACTTAGGGTTCTTAGTTATTTAATATGCAAAAGGTGTTGTAGTTCCCCTCAGGAACTGAACTGTGTAGCGTGTGCAAATTGTAGTTGGAAAAGGTGGAACAAGAGTCAGTTGGGGACGAGCTACCAAACTGTGCACTGCCATGTAAATGTTGCATATTGTGCTGTTTCCGAGAGTTTTTCTGCTACTTTCCAATGCCTCAGATGTATGGATAAATAGATGGAATGATTCTGGAATTGGTATTCATCATTGCCACCAATAAGGGCGAGAGTCCAGCAATTGTGTCTGCAAATCCGCCTACCAACTTGCAGATGCCACCACATTGTGCAATCACTGCAAAGGAGTACTATAATGATGAACAGTGAAGGTTCAGCTTATTGGATGTGTTAGTGTGTAGCTTGTAATCGAATTCATGTACCTACCTTGATTTTTCCCTATCATAACACCTCTCAGGTTCCTTTCTATTTGAATTATGATTACGAGTGTCCTATTTTGTGGGGAAAAAAATGAAAGCCTCGAAGTTAGACAGTTAATTACATATTGTTATTTGATCTTTGATGAGAAGGACATATTCAGATTTACTGTGGATTTAGTGAAATTGTGGGAGGTAGTAAATGTAGTTCTGCGAAAGCCTCCCAGTGATGGAAATAGTCTATAGTTTTGTGGAGTTTCAAAGTAACCTATTTTCTCATTTACTTGAAAGTAGAATACTTTGGTAATAAAGTAAAATTTTCTGTTCCTTTTATAAATTAAAGTTCTTAAAACTGAGGCTTATGAAGTTTTGCTTAGTTAATGATCATAGTGCTACCTGTAGTAAATTTTAAAAGGTGAAAATTTTAAAAGGTGAGTCAGTTTCTTGCAATTTTGTCAACATTGGGTTTCACTGTAGCAAAAGTGGAAAACTGCAATAGTAGAAAATTATATGTTCATGATTGCTAAGTGTTTGTCTCTCTTGTGTATTGGAAGTGCATGTTAATAGTATAACAGGATTCACAGTTTGTCTATTATGCTAAAGCTAGGTAACAAGTAATGGGAAGACCACTACTTAAGAAAACCATAATTTCTTTATTCAAAAGGTAGTGAGAAGCAACCTGTTAGTGGATTCCAATTAACTTCCATTTCAAATAGTAAAGTATTTAAGTGAGAGAGACTTAACCTATGTTCAATTTATGATCCTGCAGTGAAGGTTAATAGTAATGTTATAAAGACCATTCTGTTTGAACAAGTCCTGAAAGTAATAGTGTGTTTCGGTATCTGTTAGATTTTTACAAATAGTTTGTGCTGTTCTAGCTGCTAGCTTCAATCTTACCGTAAACATATGTATGTGTCAGAGTTCATTGCACTCTTGTGTGGTAAATTATAGGTTGTGTTATCCGTTAAAGTTACTCATACCTTAAACAAGAATGTTAATCATTCTCTTGCCTAATTAGGCTGGCGACCATTTTCTTTACTCTCTAAACAGTATAGCTAAGTCAAATATTATTTGTTACTGTTTAAATGTTAACGTAATTCTGACTTTCACTTCCGATAAGCCACTTCCATTAGGTACAATACTGTCAACATAACAAAATTCCTCTCAGAGGGTAACACTGCTGTGTTGCGTTGTACCATAATAGCTTAAATAAAATAGTTTTATTTCACAACTTGCTTCCAGCTTTAAGGTTATGATGCAGCAGTAGCAGACAGGAGTGTTATACCTTCTGCTGGCAAATCCAACTCTAGATGAAGTCCAATCCATCGCTCAGGCTTTTGAAATTTCTCGCACCACTGGAACGCAAATAGAGGCCTGGGGCGACGTCAGGGAAATACAACCTCTGTGCAATGTTGACGAAGCATGTAGTGTGTCCCTGTCGGCTGACTTGGCCACAGTACGCTCCCAAGCGCAGCCTCGGCCTAACCGTAAACAAACCTCTAAGAAACTGCAGCAAAACCCATGGCAACTTACTTCATGTCTGTGGTGTTTTACAAAACATTCACAAGAAAATTGTCCACAACGTTGGGCTGTGAGGGGGGGGGGGGGGGGGGGGGAAGGGGAGAGAGAGAGAGAGAGAGAGAGAGAGAGAGAGAGAGAGAGAGAGAGAGAGAGAGAGAGAGAGAAGAAGAGGGTCATGTGTCATCCGGTTGCAAATCCGACTGCATACATGATGTTCATGAACATGACGCTGATTCTGATTCTGTGTTGGCTGTACTTCTTCCCTTTCAGGAAAGTTTCTCCTCACTGTCCAAATACTTGATTGAGATGTTCGTGGGCAGGTGGATACTGGTTCTGCTGCCACTATCATCAATTCTCAGATGTATCTTCAGTTGGGTTCTCCAATCCTGTCACTTGTTACTAGGCAATTACGGACTTACAATAAACAGAAGATTTCTCTCTTGGGACAATTTGATGCTGAGGTACCTTACAAATCTGTTGTTCGCACTGTTCCCACTGTTCTGCACTGTCGACCATAGTAACGTGGAGAATCTTTTTTGTTTCGATGCCTTTCGCACTTTAGGGTACTCCATAGATGACTCTGTCAATATTGTCTCTGATGCTATTCCTTATGTTCAATTGGATTCCTTGTCGACGACATTTTCGTCCCTTTTTTCTCCTGGGTTAGGCCATGCAAACGACTTTGAAGCTCATATCACGCTCAAACCCACTGCTCGGCTTAAGTTTTTTTGGGCTCGGCCCATTCCTGTGGCCCTTTGTGATCAGGTCAAACAGGTGCTGGATAGTCTCACTGCTTCAAGGGTCTTGCTTCCTGTCACTTCCAGTGAGTGGTCCTCTCCTGTCGTCGTTGTTGCTAAGCCAAATGGTGATATTCGTCTCTGTGGCAATTTCAAAGCCACTGTAAATGCTCAATGCCTTATCGACACTTACCCTATGCCTCGACCTGAAGAATTGTTCACTAAACTTGCTGGAGGCCAGTATTTTTCTAAACTTGACCTGTCAGAAGATTATCATCAACTTCCTCTCGATGCTGCTTCCCGGCAGTCTCTGGTCCTTAACACGCCTTTCAGCCTCTATCAATACCAACGATTGCCATTTGGGGTCGACACCACATCTGCTCTTTTTCAGCGATTCTTTGAACAATGATTGCTCACTGTCCCTGGGTGTATAAATTACCAGGATGACATTGTTGTCACTGGCTCTACCACTGACGAACATCTTCAAAATCTCCGCACACTTTTTCATGTCTTACAGACTGCCGGTCTTAAGTGTAATCTTCAGAAATCAAAATTTTTTCAGGCGTCTATCACGTACTTGGGGTTTCAATTCTCTCGGGATGGTATTCGTCTGCTTCAGCAAACTGTCACTGCCTTCAATGCCCTTCCTCGCCCAACATCTGTTAAGGAACTGCAGGCATTCTTGGGGGAAATAGCATACTATCACAAGTTTTTACCGTCTGCTGCTTCAGTGGCTCAGCTGGTGCATCGCCTGTTGCATAAAAACGTGTCTTTTAACTGGTCCGCATCATGCGATGCAGCTTTCCAGAAATTGAAGACTATGCTGAAAGAGGCCCCGTGCCTGGCTACTTATTGACCTGGCCGACATCCTGTTCTTGCCACGGACGCCTCTCAATAGGGGGTCGGTGCTGTCCTTGTGCACCACTTTTTTTTTGACGGTTCTGAACAACCCCTTGCTTATGCCTCCAAAACGCTCACGGATGCCCAACAAAGTATTCTCAAATTGAAAAAGACGCATTGGCCATTATTTATGCTCTTCGCAAGTTTGGTGTTTTTCTCTATGGATCCACATTTCATCTTGTTACGGATCACAAACCACTTGTTTCCTTGTTTCATCCATCAATGTCACTTCACGACAAGGCTGCACACCGCCTCCAGCGCTGGCCTCTTTACTTGTCTCGTTTCAATTATGAGATTCATTTCCGGCCGACAGCTCAATATGCAAATAATAATGCACTGTCTTGCCTTCCCATAGGTCCTGATCTGGCATTCGATAGGGACAAACTTTTATGTTTCCACCTGGATGTTGCCGAGCAGCGGGTTGTGGACAGGTTCCCCATCACCAGGGACCAGCTGGCGGCTGCTACAGGTTCTGACCCTACCCTCTCCCGGGTTTTACGCTGTATTCAGAAGGGTTGGCCAGATCATCCGTCAGCTAAGACTTCTGATCCGTTGTGGTACTACTACGCTTTGTGTTACTGCCTCACGGCTATGGATGGTGTTATCCTCCTTTCTGCCTGCGGCCCTTGTGCGTCACAGGCCACCACCCCGAAGTTATCTTTGTCACCGTGGCCTTCGCTTGAGAAGCCCTGGGAGCACATTCATACTGACTTCGTGGGACCTTTTTTAGGTATTTATTGGCTTCTCGTTATTGATGCCTACTCTAACTTTCCTTTCATTGTCCGTTGCATGTCGCCTACCACCACGGCAACCACCAATGCTCTAGCTCACATTTTCTCTTTGGAAGGCCTTCCCTCTACTCTCAATACTGATAATGGTCCACAATTTGCCTCTTCCGATTTTGCGGATTTTTGTGCCCGTCACAGCATCATGCATGTCACGGCCCCTCCGTTCCATCCACAGTCAAACAGTGAGGCTGAACCTGCACATTTAAGGCTCAGATGGGGAAACTCCTGACTTCTTCTGCTGATGATGTGCTTCTCCAATTTCTGGCTTCTTACCGTTTCACCCCCAGGGGCGGCCACAGCCCAGCTGAGCTCTTACATGGCTGACAGCCCTGCATGCTACTTCATCTTCTGCGGCCGTCCACCTCACGGCCGCGGGTGCCTTCGCTTGGCCAGTTCACTGCCGACGACCTCGTAAGGGTATGGGGATATGGCAGGTGGCCAAAATGGAGTCCTGGTCGCATCTTACGACACTGTGGCCAACGCCTGTATGAAATGCAGATGGACACGGGTGTTGCAGTGCGTCATTTAGACCAGGATCAGCCTTGTGTGCCGGCAACGCCTGTTCTGGATGCCACTACACCATCTTCGGCTCTACCTGACGCTCGGGATACTGGAATCTCTCGTTACTCACAACGCAGTCCTCTCACCATCATATCGGTGCCAGCACAAGAACTGATGCCACCAGGAGACATGCCCATGCAGAAACCAGATGGAGCAACTCTACTTGCCGCCTCCTCCTACAGACGCGGACACATCGCCCATGTCTCCTGTTATAACAACCGGACTTACCGCAACGGGCAGATTGGTGCATGGAGCCCCAGCAGATTTGACCCCCACGTCTCCTGTCATCTCGATCTGTTATCATCAGGGACACTTCCGTCCATACGGGAAGCCACCTCCTCGAGACTTTACGGCCAGTCAAACAACACCTATGGATGTAAGCAATCTACAGGCCACCTCCACCAAGACCTGGGCAAAAACTTCAAAGGGGGGAAAAGTGTTGTGACTTGCCGATCTTTCAAAGTGCCACCGTGCAGTTACGCGCGTCCTCTACATGTGGCGCTCTCTGCCAGCCAGCCAGTGGCCGCTGTCTGCCAGCCATGCAGCAGCAGCGCCACCTAAGCGTCCAGCCAGCCAGTGGCCGCTAGACTTGGACTCAGTTATGATTTGACTGTTAAAGTGTACACACGTCTTTGTGTGTGACTTTCATGTATTGCTTCTTCCTTGAAATATATTTGTTCAACTTGAATCTATAACAATATTAGAAAATGCTGAACTATAAATACTGGCATGGGTCTCATCCTCTGGAATCTACCTTCCACACCGTAAGCTATTTTTATCTTTTAAATTTCACTTATAAACATTGTGATCTATGCAGATACCAGAAAACCCAGAACATACTCTTCAATGGAAGTATACCATGAAGACTTTTTTTAACAATTCTATTGGTATCTTGTGACCTAAAACACTGAAAATCTGTCTTTAATTATGAGTTTTAGGTACTCCAAGCAGAATGCAATATACCTGCAGGCTACCTTTTTGGAGCAGCTGGGACTGATGTGTCAACCCAGACAGCACACAGCTGTCTCGACATGATCAATTTGGTGGCCTTATAAACAACAGTAAAAGCCCTATAGCACTACGGCTCATGAAGAAGGTGGGCAAGGTAAGGCCTGGAATGGAACCTGCATCAATGCTACCAGGTTCTATACATGAGTAAATACAACATTTGTCTGAAGTCTGATGACAGTCAGAAGAATGTGGAGATACCAATGCACATCTTGGGTATGCAGTTCCATGCGTGGAAATCTGATGTCTCTCATTATTGAGAATAATTTTTGAGGCATTTGCAGTATCCGAACAAGGTCCTCCAACCTACTGTCCTGGCCTACAATCAACATCTATTGTTTGCCGTTGAAGACAACCCTGCATGAGCACATTATAACTACCTCACGAACACCACCTCCAATAGACAGGTATCTGCTACTATTAAACTGATAGATTATGCTTGGAATCAACTGGAACTTGCAGTGTTTCTTCACAGAAACTCTCCTCACACAACGGACAGCTTCAGAATGGAACTGACTTGTATAGTAATGCCTCGACTACCTTCTGGATAGCTTGCAATAAGTGTGCAATGAGGGCAGAGCAACACATTACTCAAAAGTTACCCAGCAGCAGATTTTGATTTCACAGATGTGTACTTCTGAACAGACTGCTTTCTTTTGGGTCTCACAGTAGAGTCATTTTTACTTTAACAAGACTTGTTATTCCATTATCTGGTCCCCTTAAAACTCAACTCCTTCACAAGTACACAAGTGATGCACTACTGAACAGTGTACGTTAATAAAGACTGAGGTCCTAGTCACATCACGGTGGGTTAATATGCATACCCCAATGCAAAAATTTCAACCGTTTTCACAAATTTCTTTTACTACACTTTTCTCAAGGCACCAGTAGTATCTTCACCTACAGCTTTTCTTCATCTTTCATGTTATTTTATTAATGTACCAGTTACTTTTGAGCTTATGTTGGTATATTTTCTGCTGATCTTGACTTTAATGAGCTTTTTCTCTCCCTAAAACACTGTCTTTGTCACCATTTATTCTCTCAGCCCTTTTGCTATTTTGATTGTTTTGTACCATTATTGAAGTTTTGGTAATTTCTGTTCCCCACCAACACATTCAGCCTTCTTGTATTATATATCACATTTAACTTGTCATTATTTCTTGCCCTACTCTTTTCACCTAGCTAAAAACAGTCTTTAAATATTGCAATACTGTCCTGCCACTTCTTCAGACATTCCTTTCTTAATACACTACACTCGTGATGTTTTATTTCACATTTATTTCACAGTGATGATATATCCCATACACCAATCAATAACTTTCTCTTTTTAAGTTCCTCTAAAATACTTAACAGCCTCAGTTTGCAATATCTGTAAGGCACTGTTAATTGTGAACTATTTCTTGCAGCTTCTGCCTCTTTAATCATGATTTGAATAACTTTTCCTTACAGCATATTCCTTTCACCCCCTCCAACACCCTTCCACCTCTGTCTCTCTCTTGACAAAATGGCTGCTTTCTGAGTTTCCACTTCTGAACACTATAGTATTGTCTTCTGTAACTAACAAACTTTCTTCTAGCTTTCAGCACCTACTACAGTGATAGATATGGTTAATGAAACTACTCTACAAAAGTCTTTAATGAAATTAAATGAGGTGAAAAAAGTTTTTGTGGACTTACCGGCATCTGCCGATTTTGCATTGACAGTGTCAAAGTGTGAACGGCTATAGTCTGCTTTCATTGCCTCGCTTGGTGACTTTGGCTGGTGATGAGGAGTACCGACAGGTGTGTGACCTGGCATGGGTGATGTGCTTCCTGGGGGCATACCCTGTGTCCCCTAAAGAGACAGAACATGAAATCCTTTACTCCACTTTCTCTAACACCAATATTTTAAATGACTGTAACACACAAAATATGCCATGAAGATTCGAAACAAGCCACAGACAATTTTTTACACTGTACAGCCCTTTTTATACAAATACAGCAACTACATGTTTCTTATAATTATCATGTAATATTTGTATAACTAAAAAACTAAAACTCAAATAGTTTATTTTCTGGTAACACTTGGTTACTTCATTCCTACAGTAAACACACAATAATCAGGAATACTCACTGAGAAGCAAATAAGTAATGTAGTGAATGTATGGATAAGCCGAGAAAGTTTGCAGAACAAACACATGCCACAATAAAATCAAATAATGGAAACAATATGATTTGATAAAGGGAATACAAATTATAAGCAAATACAATAATTCTAAGAGTTCTGAAAAAATACTTTTCAATGAACTACAAGAAGCTGCTCAACTAAGTCCATATCTTTATGGTGATTAGCATGACATTGTTGTTTTTATAATAATAATAATAATAAACTTTAAACTATGAATAACAATGGAAATTTCTGGATGGAGAAACATGTAAAATAAGAGAAAGGCAACCACTCACTTATAGCGGATCAATGTATGGAGCACAGTAACACTTAACAGAAAACAGCTCGTATGTGTTACTGTGTTCAACGCATTGATCTGTTACAGGTCAGTGACTGCCTTTCTCTTAAACCATTAAAGGTTTTGTACAGATTTTTCTTTAGTTGTTACACAATGAGCTCATATGCACCAGATCATGAGCAACAAAAGGAGGCATGGCTTAGTGCAGAGACTGAAGGTGGGGTTGCTTAGAGGTAGGAAACAAGTTGGAGTGAGCCAGGCAGCACTTTCAGTGAGGTGGAAAAAGTTACACTGTAGTGCTGGTTTTCTTCTAAGGGGTGTTACCAGTTCTTGACCACACAACATTTCAGCTGACAGTTTGGACAAAGAAAAGTACTGCATTAAATGAAAACTCTTTAACTTAAGTTCTATAATAGCTATAGAAAAATCTACACACTCCAAACTAAGTGCATTATCTAGTCAAATCTCACGAACCTTTCATACAGTCTGTACAATAAAAACTTTGTAAGTCACAACTGTTTTAGTAATGAACAGTTGAGGAAAAACACATTACTTCACTAAATGCACTATGCTAAGAGGTCATGCAATGTGCCAAATGGAAAGTACCCTTGCACATCATCCCATGCACAATATAAAAGATTAAGGCAAGCATTAGAACAGAGATAAGCCTGTCACAGTTATTACAAATGCTATCAAATACATCACCTCCTTTATTTGGCAACTACAACAGTCTTATATCTGTGTTTTTTGATGTAGTAATTTATTTTGATTTTGGCCACACTTTACTTCTACAATGGAAACATGGTTTAACCCCCTAACCAACACACAAGTCAGCATAATGTTAACAATTTTTACAAACCTGTGCTGCCCAACTTGCTGGCCTATGTTGTGGTGAAGAAAAGACATTTGTAGGACTACCAGCTCTAGGCGTGCCATTCATTGGTGTAGTGGGTTTGGAACTACCAGCCCATCCTGCACCAAGACCAGCTCCAAGGTTGCCTGCAGAAATGGACAACTTTCAGTTTGACAAGAATTACAATACCAATGTAGGGCACATGCTTATTAAAAATAAATAGCAGCAAATAATGGAAATCAGGATGGAATGTAACAATATTATGAAAAGGAAAGTTGCTACTCACCATATAGTAGAGATGCTGAGTCACAGATAGGCATAACAAAAAGACTGTCACAATATAAGCTTTTGGCCATCAAGGCCTTTGTCGAAAATAGACGACACAGACGCACGCACGTGCGCACATGCAAATGCAACTTACACACACATGACTGCAGCCTCTGGCACCTGAAGCCACACTACGAACAACAGCAGCAGTGCATGTTGGGAGTGGCAACTGGGTGGGGGTAAGGAGGAGGCTGGGACAGGGAGGGGTAGGGATAGAAAGGTAGAGGGGTGGGGGACAGTGAAGGGCTTCTGGGGAGTGTGCAAGGACAAGGTGGAGAGAGGGTAGGACAGCTAGGTGCAGTTGGGAGGTTAGAGAGAGGGCAGGGAAGAGGTGGGGGTGGGGGAGGGGGGAAGTAAAAAGACTGGATGCATTGGTGAAATGATGGCTGTAAAGTGCTGGAATGGGAACATGGAAGGGGCTGGATGGGTGAGAAAAATGACTAATGAAGGTTTAGGCCAGGAGGGTTACCAGAATGTAGAATATATTGCAAAGGAAAGTTCCCATCTGCGCAATTCAGAAAAGCTAGTGTTGGTGGGAAGGATCTATACTGACTGTGCCATATGGATCCTTCCTACCAACACCAGCTTTTCTGAATTGCACAAGTGAGAACTCTCCCTGCAACATATCCTACATTCCTGTAACCTTCCTAGTCTCAAAATTAGTCAGTCATTTTTCTCACCTTTCCAGCCCTTTTCCTGTCCCCATTCCAGCACTATACAGCCCTCATGCCACCAATGCTCCCACCTCTCCCCTGCCCCCCCCCCCCCCCCCCCCCTCCCGTCTAACCAGATTACACCCAGATGTCCTACCCTCTTTCCACCTCGTCCTTGCGCACTCCCCAGCAGCACCTCACTGTCCCCCACCTTAACCTGCAATTCCCACCCCTCCCAACCCCAGCCACTCCCATCATGCACTGCTGCTGTAGCTCAAAGTGTGGTTTCAACTGCCAAAGGTTGCAGTCGTGTGTGCGAGTTGCATTTGTGTGTGTGTGTGTGTGTGTGTGTGTGTGTGTGTGTGTGTGTGTGTGTGTGTGTGTCACATATTTTCGATAAAGGCCTTGATGGGCAAAAACTTATACTGTGAAAGTCTTTCAGTTATGCCTATCTGCAACTCAGCATCTCCGTTATATGGTGAGTAGCAACTTTTCTTTTCATAATATTGTTACAATAGCAATACATAATTACTTTCACAGGCTGCAGCTTCCAGTACACTAATGGATACAAACAAAAATAATGATTGAATTCCCAGTTTTTGGTATCAAAGATTACTTCTTCAGGGCAGAAAAGAGAAAATATTTGAGAAAATGAAATGGGCAGCAACCAATAAGAATCCAAGTTAAAAGGGACCCTATCTTTGTAACTTCCCTTACCTCTTTTTTATCCTGGAGAGGAAATTTATGGTTCTGAAAGCTAGAAACAATGTATTTATTTTTGTGTGTATCAGCTGTATTGGGAATTGCCCCTCCTGAAGATAAGACTTGCTGGTCCATCTTTCACTCTGTGAATTTAGTAAGTCAATAAATGGAATTTTACCTTTTATACATTTTAACAATAAATTTGGCATTTATCTACAAGGTGTTCCATTTATCTGATGACCATGCGCACAGTGCAGTAGATGTGCAGCAGCGAGTGCTCCGTTGCCTGGCAAATCAAATGTCGTGTTGCCTAGCTACTATCATAGTACTAAATTTAAAATACATGTAAATAAAATTTGTACACACCTATGTCATGCATGGAGATGCTGGAACTGCTTGCCATTGTTTTCCATGTATTTCTGACATCTACTCAAGAAATTATTCATCATATGATGTAATTCTCCCTGAGAAATTTAATTATATCTAAAAACAAAGATGTAAATAAAATAGAAAGAAACTTCCACATGGGAAACATATATTAAAAACAAAGATTCCAAGACTTACCAAGCGGGAAAGCGCCGGCAGACAGGCACAATGAACAAAACACACAAACACACACACAGAATTACTGGCTTTCGCAACCGATGGTTGCTTTTTCAGGAAGGAGAAGGAAAGACGAAAGGATGTGGGTTTTAAGGGAGAGGGTAAGGAGTCATTCCAATCCCGGGAGCGGAAAGACTTCCCTTAGGGAGAAAAAAAGGACAGGTGTACACTCGCGCGCGCGCACACACACACACACACACACACACACACACACACACACACACACACACACACACACACACACATATCCATCCGCACATACACAGACACAAGCAGACATATTTAAAGGCAAAGAGTAAGGGCAGAGATGTCAGTCGAGGCGGAAGTACAGAGGCAAAGAAGTTGAAAGACAGGTGAGGTATAAGTGGTGGCCACTTGAAATTAGCGGAGGTTGAGGCCTGGCGGATATCGAGAAGAGAGGATATACTGAAAGGCGAGTTCCCATCCCCGGAGTTCGGATAGGTTGGTGTTGGTGGGAAGTATCCAGATAACTCTGACGGTGTAACACTGTGCCAAGATGTGCTGGCCGTGCACCAAGGCATGTTTAGCCACAGGGTGATCCTCATTACCAACAAAGACTGTCTGGGAACTCGCCCTTCAGTATATCCTCTCTTCTCGATATCCGCCAGGCCTCAACCTCCGCTAATTTCAAGTTTCCGCCACTCATACCTCACCTGTCTTTCAACAACTTCTTTGCCTATGTACTTCCACCTCGACTGACATCTCTGCTCTTACTCTTTGCCTTTAAATATGTCTGCTTGTGTCTGTGTATGTGCAGATAGGTGTGTTTGCGTGTGTGTGTGTGTGTGTGTGTGTGTGTGTGTGTGTGTGTGTGTGTGTGTGTGCGTGCGCGTACACCTGTCCTTTTTTTCCCCCCTAAGGGAAGTCTTTCCGCTCCCGGCATTGGAATGACTCCTTACCCTCTCCCTTAAAACCCACATCCTTTCGTCTTTCCCTCTCCTTCCTGAAGAAGCAACCATCGGTTGCGAAAGCTAGTAATTCTGTGTGTGTGTTTGTGTGTTTTGTTCATTGCGCCTGTCTGCCGGCCCTTTCCCGCTTGGTAAGTCTTGGAATCGTTGTTCTTAATATATTTTTCCCATGTGGAAGTTTCTTTCTATTTTATTTACATCTTTGTTTTTAGATATAATTAAATTTCTCAGGGAGAATTACATCATATGATGAATAACACACACAAACAAACACATACATACACACTTTGTTTGCGTGTCTATCGACCTGCCAGCAGTTTCATTTGGTAAGTCACATAATCTTTGTTTTTATAATAGAAAGAAACTTCCACATGGGAAAAATATATTAAAAACAAAGATTCCAAGACTTACCAAGCGGGAAAGCGCCGGCAGACAGGCACATGAACAAAACACACACACAGAATTACTAGCTTTCGCAACCGATGGTTGCTTCATCAGGAAGGAGAGGGAAAGACGAAAGGATGTGGGTTTTAAGGGAGAGGGTAAGGAGTCATTCCAATCCCGGGAGCGGAAAGACTTCCCTTAGGGGAAAAAAAAGGACATGTGTACACTCGCGCACACACACACACACACGCACACACACACACACACAAACACACACACACAAACACACACACACATATATCCATCCGCACATACACAGACACAAGCAGACATATTTAAAGGCCTTTAAATATGTCTGCTTGTGTGTGTGTATGTGCGGATGGATATATGTGTGTGTGTGTGTGTGTGTGTGTGTGTGTGTGTGTGTGTGCGCGCGCGCGCGCGAGCGCGCGCGCGCGAGAGTGTACACCTGTCTTTTTTCCCCTAAGGGAAGTCTTTCCGCTCCCGGGATTGGAATGACTCCTTACCCTCTCCCTTAAAACCCACATCCTTTCGTCTTTCCCTCTCCTTCCTGAAGAAGCAACCATCGGTTGCGAAAGCTAGTAATTCTGTGTGTGTGTTTGTGTGTTTTGTTCATGTGCCTGTCTGCCGGCCCTTTCCCGCTTGGTAAGTCTTGGAATCTTTGTTTTTAATCTTTGTTTTTAGATATATTTTTCCCCACGTGGAATGTTTCCCTCTATTTTATACATATCATTAATGAGAAATTTAATTAATTAATTTGTGGATATTATCTTTGAGTTCCTGTAATATTTGCACATTTGTTGCGTGCACTTTACCCTTTAGTGCTACTCACAAAAAGAAATCATGCAAGGTTAAGCTGGGACTTCAAGTGGGCCACATATTGTTACTAACGAATGTCGTGGAAGACATTGTGAATAGCATGGAAACAAACAGTGGCCATATGAGCCCATCCTGAATCCTGTTGAGGAAACATTAAGCTTCATTCTTTTCCACTCAATTCATTAAAAAAATGGTTGCAAAATGTTTTGCACAAATCTTTCACTGTTAACTGTGTCTTAAAAAAAAAAATAAAAAAATAATAATAAATAAATAAATATTCGGCATGTTATTCTGTCACTGCTAACTAAACACCACATACTTATTTTCTGATCGTAAAAGGGTTTTTCATGAAAAAGAATAGTTCTATGGGTGCTCCAATGTTGACATTTATGGGAACTAACATACCCTGGTAAAAGGAACCAATCCTCACCTGAGCAAAGAATGAGGTAAGGATCCATTTCACTGCCGTGCACTTGTTTCAAAACCCATTTGTAAGGTCTAAACCTGTGTGCGGTATCACCAGGTTGAAGTTCTTGCGTTACTGTTACTTTATAGGGTCTTTGCCCAAGTAATTTGGCAGCTCTTTGTACAAAAAATTACCATTTGCTGTGAAAGACATCAATAGACTCTTTAGGGAAACCTTCCAGGTGTTACGTAATATCATCAGGTGAGATTCTGAGAGCACTGTAGATTTTCATTTACGCTTCTCATTAACACTTCCCATTTCACGAAATTTAGTCACTAATTTGTGATTTGCACCATGACTCAGAAATTGAACAACTGGAAACTTTTGTTCAAACAATCTTTGGACGATACGAGTGGACTCCGTACACACAAACACAAATTGTAAATAAACACTCTTTGTGGAATGGGATGATTTGGTCTTTCCACTGTTACACTCATGATGTTTGTTTCACTATTCGAATGTCACAGGCCATGAAGGCACATAGTGTGGCATTAAATGGGAGATGCAGGACCCATTCTACCAGTCTGCATGGCTACGGTGGCCAGCAAACACAATTCCACAAGTGCAGTCATCAGATAAATGAAACACCCTGTCCAATGAATAGCACAAAACTGCAAAACTGGCATATATCTTGGCATTCAGAATGTACATTAAAATTTGTTTGGCCACATTCATGTAATATAGTCATCAGCTAGATGTTGACTTACTGCAGAGATTTTGAGGAATTACTTTTGACAACCAAACCTAAAATTTAAAACTCATTGTTGTCTCAGCAAGCATGTTACAAAAGAATGGCATCATTTAAGATTTGTTATGGTAATAATATGCACCAAAATCCGTACTGCTAGAAGAAAAGAGTGTTTCTCTGAAGGCAACTACAACAAAGAATGAGTTATTTTCTGAGGACATCAGGATTCTAGTTTAAAGACAATACAATAATCCGGTATTTTCCACTGTTAGCATCTATGGTCTCTCACATAAATTTAGTGTTGCACTGTGTGAACATACCAAAAACGTACTTCTAACTCAGTTACTGTCATTAAAATATTCAACATAAAAGAGTTTCAGGACTTTTAACACAGATATCTGGTTTTCTGAGTTGCAGAGGCAAATCACACATCACGACAACAGTACATTAAACAGTTGTTGGAAGTAGCTTTACTGTGGCAAATCTCACACGGTGGTTTGGTAGGGGTGCAGGAAGTTTTTTTTATGCCATTTGCAACCTCATGGAAAAAGCTTTACTTAACAAATGTGCAGCTCTAAGGACACGCCAGAAACCTTGTCTCGAGTGACACCTGTTAGTTACAACTTGGGGGGAAGGACTATACTGTTTCCCTAAACAGCCTCTTGAAAGGATAGTAATCTTCCTGATTGAAAAATGTAGGGTGTACAAAAACATGTCAGGAAATTAAGAAAGTTATTCTTGACATCAAAGTGTTACAAAAAGCTCATGTAAACATGTTTATGAAATTCCTTCATTAAGAATGTTTGAAAGGAGTTCCCTATAGCAACTCTTGGCTGTGTAATTTATCTCAAATGAGCACTTTCTTGTTTAGAGTTGATCATGGCATTTGTTATGTCTTCTCCGATTGCCATTTGTTCTGTTTTATAACAACTTCCATCACAACTGTATCTGCAAAGACAAGTATGTTCTATATGTATGGCTTAGCTGATGGGAATGTGGATACAGCACATCAACTTTATGCTGAGTGTTACCATGGGAGGAATTTATCTAGTGCAAGAATATTTGTACTGCATCAATGCTTCCAAGATACAAGCTCATTTGGGAAAAATTTGCAGCTTGTGGGAGACCACATGATGTATGAATGCCTGAGATCGAAGAATGGGTTCTTTGTCCTGTGGATGAAACTCGTCAACTAGTACAAGGTGAACTGCTACAGGCAAGTTGTTATAATCACATGGTAATCTGGAACATTCTGCATGAAACTCATGTGTACACTTATCACCTTCAATGGGTGCAGAGATTAGATGAGGAAGACTTTTAGCCAAGAATAAATTTCTTGTAAATGTTTGTTAGGACAATGCACAGTGTTTCTGCAGTTCTTAGTATGTATCTTATTCACTGATGAGGCTGGCTTTCCACATGAGGGGGATCTTCATTTATCAAACAGTCACGTCTGGGCTTATGAAAATCCTCGTTAAGCATGACAAGACAAACGTCAACTGAGGTTCAGCCTCAACATATTTGGTGGAACCATTCACAATCATTTCACTGACCCCCACTCTGTTCCACAACATCTTACTGGAAAAATGTATTAACAGTTTCTCAGAGACGAGTTGATTCATTTACTTGGCAGTGTACCTCTAGACATCATCCAACAAATGTGGCTTATGCATAATGGTGCTCCACCTCACTTTACATGGGCAGTTCACCAGTATCTGAATAGTAAGTTTCACAACAGGTGCATTGCTTGAGGGAGATCCATTGAATGTCCTGCCTGATTGCCAGATTTGAATCCAAGGGATTTTATCCTTTGGGGACATTTAAAATCCTTGGTGTATTCAACTCCCTTACCAAATGTCAATGTGCTGAGGGACTGTATCCGAAATGATTTTCAGTAAATATGGAACAACACAACGAATTTTCCACAATGTACGACAAAGTACAGAATGGAGGCTCAGGGGATGGATGGAAGCAGAAGGTGGTCACTTTGAGCATTTTTTTTAGAAATTTAAGTGTGTTTTGTAAATGTATCATTTTTATGACATGAATAATAAATCCTTTCATCCTTTCCTAACAAAGGCTTTTTGGGCCCTTGCTCTTATGAAATTTTTGTAATGCTAAAATCATGAAAATCACCAGCTGGTGATCTACTGCAGACACATTACGAACCACAGTACAAGCAGTTGTGTATCCTGTTGCTAAATACTCTTCTCCTGTTTGGAGTAGAAGTAGCCATTTCAACAAAATAGGCAACAATCTAAGTGACACAAAGAGTATCATAACAGAAACTCTTAAATCGACCTCAGTACCATTGCTGTCAGTAGACATCAATACAGCCTCTCCAAATGTCTGACAATGACAAGCAATAAGACATGAATGAGCGAAAACACTAAAGATTCAGAGTGTTAACAATTCATGAAATACTAAATAGTTTACCATATATGCAACTGAAATCTGGAGAACCAATCTGGGTAAACAATGGCCAACTCACGCCAGAAAGCCACGATCTACGAGAAGCATGGAAAATAGGTAAAAATAGATCTGAACATCTAATTCCTACGAGCGAACCAATCAAGAAAAACGTGGGGCTCCGTCAACCATGCCAAAAATGGCCACACTATGATCAAAGTGGCACTACATAAATGGGGAATGATTGATGATTAATGTGATAGTGGAACAATGTCCGCCCCAGCTCAGTGGTCAGTGCGACAGAATGTCAATCCTCAGGGCCCGGGTTTGATTCCTGGTTGGGTTGGAGATATTCTCTACTCGGGGACTGGGTGTTGTGTTGTCCTAATCATCATCATTTCATTCCCATTGATGAGCAAGTTGCTGAAGTGGCGTCAAATTGAAAGACTTGCACCTGCCGAACGGTCTACCCGACGGGAGGCCCTAGTCACACGACATTTAAAAAAAAAAAAAAAAAAGTGGAATATTGGAATAAGTATTGACCCACATTCTGCACAGCTATTCACAAAGAAAATATATGGGACCCTGACAGACAGATGCAACACCTGCAGCAATCAATTGGCTGGAGTCTTTGGATACACAAATTTGATGAGAAATCTCACCTTCTTCCAGCTACTGCCAGTTCTCCAATATCCTTGGTGTATTAAACTTCTGTACCCAATGTTGGTGTGCTGAGGAAGTGTATCTAAAACAAATTTGACCAAATATGGAGCACACCAGAAGTTTTCCACAATGTACGACAAAGTATGGAATGCAGGCTCATGGCTTTTACTGTTTCACGTTATTTTATCCTACCATCTATAAATTTAAAGTATGTACTTGTAAAATATAAATTTTTACATCTGCATCTACATGATTACTCTGCAATTCACACTTAAGTGCCTGGCAGAGGGTTCATCGAATCATTTTCATACTACTTATCTACCATTCCACTTTTGAATGGCGCATGGGAAATAGGAACACCTAAATCTTTTTGTTCGAGCTCCAGTTTCTCTTATTTTATTATGATGATCATTTCTCCCTACGTAGGTGGGTGTCAACAAAATATTTACACGTTCAGAAGAGAATGTTGGTGATTGAAATTTCGTAAATTGCTGCAAGGAAAACCGCCTTTGTTTCAGTGACTGCCACCCCAAGTCATGTATCATATTAGTGACACACTCACCCCTATTGCACGATAACACGAAACGAGCTGCCCTCCTTTGCACTTTTTCGATGTCCTCCGTCAATGCTACCTGGTAAGCATCCCATATTGCACAGCAATATTTCAGCAGAGGACGGACAAGTGTAATGTAGGCTGTCTCTTTAGTGGGTTTGTCGCATCTTCTAAGTGTTCTGCCAACAAAATGCAGTCTTTGTTTCATCTTCTCTACAATATTGTCTATGTGGTCTTTCCAATTTAAGTTGATCGTAATTGTAATTCCTGGGTATTTAGTTGAACTGACAGCCCTTAGATTTGTGCGATTTTATCATATACTCAAAATTTATCTGATTTCTTTTAGTAGCCATGTAGATGACCTCAAACTTTTCTTTGTTTAGTGTGAATTGCCACTTTTGGCACCATAAAGAAATTCTCTCTAGATAATTTTGTAATTGGAATTGATTGTCTGATGATTCTACTAGACGGTAAATTACAGCGTATGTCAAACACTTAATCAATAAATTTTTTGATGTCAAGAATAAATCCGTAAGGTTTCTGACTTTTTTTCATACACCAAGTATACTATAATGCTTTTGCCGTATCTAATGAAGACCAAGACTGGAGATTTGTAGATCCATTAATGTCACTTAAGGCTTTTTAATGAGTAATCAGAACCAAACTGTGTATAAACTACAAGGAGCCTGATGGCATAGACATTACACATCTAACTATGCCCAAAGTGATAGTATTCCTATTTCATGTAAAAGGGTGGATGTATTGGGGGAGTTAACAAGCTTAACTACACTCCTGGAAATGGAAAAAAGAACACATTGACACCGGTGTGTCAGACCCACCATACTTGCTCCGGACACTGCAAGAGGGCTGTACAAGCAATGATCACACGCACGGCACAGCGGACACACCAGGAACCACCGCCGAATGGCGCTACCTGTGCAGCATTTGTGCACCGCCGCCGTCAGTGTCAGCCAGTTTGCCGTGGCATACGGAGCTCCATCGCAGTCTTTAACACTGGTAGCATGCTGCGACAGCGTGGACGTGAACTGTATGTGCAGTTGACGGACTTTGAGCGAGAGCGTACAGTGGGCATGCGGGAGGCCGGGTGGACGTACCGCCGAATTGCTCAACACGTGGGGCGTGAGGTCTCCACAGTACATCGATGTTGTCGCCAGTGGTCGGCGGAAGGTGCACGTGCCCGTCGACCTGGGACCGGACCGCAGCGATGCACGGATGCACGCCAAGACCGTAGGATCCTACGCAGTGCCGTAGGGGACCGCACCGCCACTTCCCAGCAAATTAGGGACACTGTTGCTTCTGGGGTATCGGCGAGGACCATTCGCAACCATCTCCATGAAGCTGGGCTATGGTCCTGCACACCGTTAGGCCGTCTTCCGCTCACGCCCCAACATCGTGCAGCCCGCCTCCAGTGGTGTCACGACAGGCGTGAATGGATGGACGAATGGAGATGTATCGTCTTCAGCGATGAGAGTCGCTTCTGCCTTGGTGCCAATGATGGTCGTATGCGTGTTTGGCGCCGTGCAGGTGAGCGCCACAATCAGGACTGCATACGACCGAGGCACACAGGGCCAACACCCGGCATCATGGTGTGGGGAGCGATCTCCTACACTGGCCGTACACCTCTGGTGATCGTCAAGGGGACACTGAATAGTGCACGGTACATCCAAACCGTCATCGAACCCATCGTTCTACCATTCCTAGACCGGCAAGGGAACTTGCTGTTCCAACAGGACAATGCACGTCCGCATGTATCCCGTGCCACCCAACGTGCTCTAGAAGGTGTAAGTCAACTACCCTGGCCAGCAAGATATCCGGATCTGTCCCCCATTGAGCATGTTTGGCACTGGATGAAGCGTCGTCTCACGCGGTCTGCACGTCCAGCACGAACGCTGGTCCAACTGAGGCGCCAGGTGGAAATGGCATGGCAAGCCGTTCCACAGGACTACATCCAGCATCTCTACGATCGTCTCCATGGGAGAATAGCAGCCTGCATTGCTGCGAAAGGTGGATATACACTGTACTAGTGCCGACATTGTGCATGCTCTGTTGCCTGTGTCTATGTGCCTGTGGTTCTGTCAGTGTGATCATGTGATGTATCTGACCCCAGGAATGTGTCAATAAAGTTTCCCCTTCCTGGGACAATGAATTCACGGTGTTCTTATTTCCATTTCCAGGAGTGTATATTAATGGTACCACCAACGCTTATCTCTCACCACGAAACATGTAGCAGGATGAGAAGAAAAATCCTCAGCCTATCTGTGAAAGAACAGTTTTTAGATAAAAATGAACTCTTTTCCACATAGCCCTCTTTTAGGTGGATGTGCTTTATCCAGTTACCCACTGAGTAAACTCTACTAGTTACCAACTGAGTAAACTCTATCCCTGAAGTGTTATTCTGGAAGGGCTGCCAACACTCATCCACAGCAACTAAAGCTCTTCATTAGATCTTGAAAATTTTCCAGACACAAATTTTTTTTCCAAAGAAAGTGAGTTTCATAAGCTGAGGGACTATGCTCTAATTCTTGTTTAGATGCACACCCATTGCTCAGCATCTCCACCGTGTGTTAAATGGTTAACTTTACTCATTACAATTTTGGCAGTTAAAATGGGCCATTGTGCTGTGTTCCTTCTGTGGAAATGTTTTATGGCTGCATGTGATGGAGCAACCTCACTGGCATAGTCTGTTCACAAGGTAGCTACTGCTGGCAATCAAGACAACCTCAGCTTGAAAATATCATTTCAGTTGGTTAGCCATTTGACTGTCTTTACCATATATTGTCTCTTCCTTTTGAAGCTAAGTGGCTATCTAGTAAGCACACAAGCCACCTCAAATTGTGTATGTCTACTACAGTAAGTTTTGTGCCCTGCCACTGCCAATTTATTATGTTGTCTGAACTGTACAGAACTCGTGCTCTTTTAGCCACATTCAGATAAATTACCTTGTCACTCTGACGTAGACTAATGTATGTTCATAGCTGATCTCAAACTTCCAGCATTTGCAGTACAGTCAAACCTCGATATATCAAAGACAGGTCTATATCAAATTTTTTCTTCATTCCCTTCCCTTGGAAGCCCAAAACCTTGTTATTTCGAAGAAAGCCCAGCATTACTTCAAAGTTTTTGGAAGGCTCTATATATCTAAGTTCAGTGAACAAAAACTCTTTATATCGAAGTCCCCTCTATACAATGAAGTATTTCATAGGGTACCTCTGTATATCGAAGTGCATGCAAATAGGGGAATCCCAGTCCCTCTCCACCCTGTATTGAGGCATCAATGAGATCTGCATGCAGGTGCAATTTTATGCAGTTTTTGCTTTGGTTGCGTGTGAGCTGTAAGTGTCAGCCTGTAAGTGTCAACCATGGGCTGTAAGCAGAAATGTCTGATAATCTCTGGGGGAAAAAAAAAGGTTAATTGCCGAAGTGAAAGCAGGAGAGAAGAAAAAGAAAGACATAGCTGCAAAGTTTGGGATTCCGGCAAGCACACTGTCAACAATCAAGAATGAAGACAACGTGATTATCATAGATGAAGGGACAAATCAGAAACAACAATGAAAGGCTGAGTTTTCAGATTCACAAGAGTGTTAAGTGCAGTGGTTCTGACAACAGAGAAACAATAATGTGAATGTTAGTGAACTTATTTTGAAAGTAAAGGCAGATTATTTTGCAGCAGCGTTGGTATACGATGCGTTCCGTGTGAGTAATGGGTTGTTTGAAAATTTCAGGAAAAGACATGGGATTGTTTTCAAAAAGTGGGTAGGCAAAGTGTCAGTGTGGATAACAAAATTTGTTATGAGTAAAAGTTAGAATTGCAGAAGATCCTTCAAGACTGTAAACAGGATGATGCTTTTAGCACAGATGAACTTCGACTTTTTTACAAATGTATTCCAAACAAAACTAAAACTTTCTGAGGAGAATAATGTATTGGGGCAAGCTATGCAAAGATCATGTTGCCATTCTATTAGCAGCAAATACGGCCAGCACTAAAAACTCAAGCCACTTATAATTGAAAAATCTAAGGAAAGGTGATGTTTTTCCAGGTGTCAGTCATTCCCTGTGAAATACACCATGAAAAATAAAGCACAGATGACATCAAAAGTGTTTTTCAACTGGTTAAAGGATTTTGGTAGGAAAATGACTTGTGAAAATCAAAATATTCTGTCTTTGTGGACAACTGCAGGGCACAAAATGCTATTCCTCCATTAAAATCCGTGACAGTACAATTTTTACCACCTAACACTACATCGAAATTGCAGCCCTTAGATCAAGGAATAATCGAGAATGTCAAAGAGAACTATAGATACGAAGTGGTCCGAATGGCAGTCTGTAATACTGAAGAATACAACCCTACAACAATCAACTTTTCAGATGCTAAATGAGAATACTGGATAAAGCGTGGATAAATGTGAAGGAGAAAATGATCGTCAGTTGTTTCCGAACATGTGGATTTTGATGACAGATGAAATGAGCAACTGGTGAATCTAATGTGTATTTAAACACGTAAAATCTCAGTTTGATTCTGACACCGGTTATGTCAGCATCCTCGAGTCTGAATGGGTGAAAGCGGTGACGTACTTTAACACCGCTTACATTCGTTTTGAAGATTTCACGGATGTGAACCATTATGTCACAGTAGCAGGATCACTCACATCTACATCTACATCTACATACATACTCCGCAATCCACCATATGGTGCGTGGCAGAGGGTACCTCATACCGCAACTAGCATCTTCTCTCCCTGTTCCACTCCCAAACAGAACGAGCGAAAAATGACTGCCTATATGCCTCTGTACGAGCTCTAATCTCTCTTATCTTATCTTTGTGGTCTTTCCGCGAAATATAAGTTGGCTGGTTCTCTAAATTTCCTCAGTAGCAATTCACGAAATGAACGCCTCCTTTCCTCCAGAGACTCTCACCCGAGTTCCTGAAGCATTTCCGTAACACTTGCATGATGATCAAACCTACCAGTAGCAAATCTAGCAGCCCACCTCTGAATTGCTTCTATGTCCTCCCTCAATCTGACCTGACAAGGATCCCAAACGCTCAAGCAGTACTCAAGAGTAGGTCGTATTAGTGTTTTATAAGCGGCCGCCTTTACAGATGAACCACATCTTGCCAAAATTCTACCAATGAACCGAAGACGACTATCCGCCTTCCCCACAACTGCCATTACATGCTTGTCCCACTACATATTGCTCTGCAATGCTACACCCAAATATTTAATTGACGTCACTGTGTCAAGCACTACACTACTAACAGAGTATTCAAACACTAAGGGATTCTTTTTCCTATTCATCTGCATTAATTTACATTTATCTGTATTTAGAGTTAGGTGCCATTCTTTACACCAATCACAAATCCTGTGCAAGTCATCTTGTATCCTCCTACAGTCACTCAACGACGACATCTTCCCGTACACCACAGCATCATTATCAGCAAACAGCCGCACATTGCTATCCATTCTATCCAAAAGATCATTTATGTAGATAGAAAACAACAGCGGACCTACCACACTTCCCTGGGGCACTCAAGATGATACCCTCACCTCCGATGAACACTCACCATCGAGGACAATGTACTGGGTTCTACAGAAGCTGAGACTGTTGACTCCGTGAACACAGGGAATGAAAAAGGCAGCAACAATAATGAAGAGAAAGAGGGGAAAGTGGAGGTCAAAGAAGCAGCGCCAGTGATGGTCAGGCAAGCCAAAGTAGCTTTCGACACAATCAGAGCATATTTGGAGAAGTATGAGCAGACAGACAGACAATGAAACTGACTGACGATGGATCAAAAGTTTAAAGCAAGCAAAAATTACAGATTACTTTCAAAACCAAAGATTTGTGCAAAATTTTATGTACATACTGGTATCCTTTTACTGAATTTAATTTTTTTATAATGAAAGTATTTTATTTTAAACTTACAATTTTTTCTATTTCAGAAGAAATAAAACAATATGCATAACAATCTATTTTGATTTCTTTTTTATATTACCAAAACTAAACATAGGTCTGTATCACAAACAAATGCGAGGAAAATCACAGTATAGTAACAAAAAAAAATTGTGTTTTTTTTTAAATTCCTCATTATAATGAACCCTCGATATATCGAATGAATTTTACGTACTCTAAGAGGTTCGATATATCAAAGTCTGACTGTGTATTGATGACACCTAGGTGGATCCCAAGATGTTTACTGTTAATATATTTAATGTCAAGAAGATTTTCCACATAACCAGTGAATCCATGGCTGTGCAGTAGCAGAATGTGTGTACAGTTGTCCATCTTTCCGTCTCTTTTGCTCTAATAGAGAATAATTTGTTACTGTCTATTTGCTGTAACCAGCAGCTCTGAAGGTGGTGCACAAGTTCTAGGGTCCCTACTTTATGTTGTGCGCATTGTAGATTCAAGTAGCCCTCAGGGCTAGCATATGTCATTTCAAATTCTTATGCATTGAGTGGTGGGATAAAGAATGCTTATATCTATTGGTGTTGGTGGGCTTCCAGCAGACTGTGTGTCCAAGTATACTGTCTTGTGGCCGGTACAATTCTAGCTTGAGAAATGACAGCAATCTGGTGTTTTTTTTTTTTTTGCCCACATGCTTGGAAATGCAAAGGTCACAAAAGCCTACAAAGTGTATCAGTTACTGATGATTGCACAGCTTTCATTGTTGATACTTCAATAGTGATGTGACTACATACATTTCCGTAAATGATGGGAAAATCATTTGAATACGCTACAGACAGTATTTCAAAGATCAGACATTTGCATTCAGTTTTACAGAATAGTAGCAGATTATTCAGTGCCTTAGTGTTAATTCGTAGCTACAAAAGAATGTAGCAATGGGTACACTACCTACAAGACTACCTACAGCTGTTACAAGCTGTCCTAAATTTACAACAATGGCAAAGTTATTTAAAATTATGCACAGAGGTATTTCAGTTACCCAAATCCGCGAAAGGATCCCGAGCCTTGCTCTCAAGATTCGGTGTGCTGGCATTTCTTGGTATACTGGGTGATGTTGGCATTAAGCCTGGACCTAATGGCTGTGATCCTTGGCCAATACCGTATGTGGGAGCACTCTGGAAGTTATCCCAACTTCCTAGAAGATTAGGTGCTGTTGGGCGAGGTGTCACTCCAGGAACAGGGACATTAGGGATGTTACCCACACTATCTCCCTGAAATAAACAAAGTGTAGCAATGATAAAGAGTCATATATACAACTGGAAAGCAGTTTATAAAAATCTTTTAGAATGAGCACATTACTGCATGTGTGAAAAATAAGGTGCTGCAGCTGCAAGACCAATTCTTACTCTAAAAAAGAAGGCACAGTGAATAATGGAAATGACACTTGTATGAAAATAGTATATCGCCAACCGTGATCTCGACAGTTGGTGTTGCTACTGAACACTCATGAAATACTGGTACTTCAAAGATAGTAATTTCTATATAGACAATACAATGTTTAGAAATTATTTATAAATGTAGCTAAAAATAAATAAAGGACAAAACAATAGCACTGGGAGAGAGGGGTAGGGGGAGGGGGAAGGAGGCTAAGGAACAAGTGAGGGGGATGGTGTGCAGATGGCCAGAGCATCGGTTACATCTATCCTGAAATACCTGTTACCAGGTTTAAGTCAAGTTACAACTGGATCATAAAGTTTAAATCATCATAGAGGTTCACAAGTTTTCTCAGACTCAAATCAATATTTATTTCTCTTCCACGGAAAATAAGTCACTACCTAAAACCATTTTGTATTTCTGTAAATTTAGCTGTGGTGTCACCTATCTCCATTCTTTGATGTACAAGATGCCCTGAAACTTATTTGAATAACTTCAACTTCTGGTCAAACATCTTGAACCTTGGAGTCATTCTTCAAATTATTTACATCATCAGTTAAGTAGTTTAGATTAATACATTATGTCCCAATTTTGTTTTGTTTTGGTCTTTCAATATTAATTTCAGAAAAAAAACACTCAAATGGGATTGCTGATAGTTAAAGCAAGTAAGACAGTAGCTGTGTGCAAGTATGTTCAATTAATCTGTTGTCTTTAGTTCAGTTGGGCACACTAGTGAGTATGCCAGAAATAGACACCATGTGACTTTGTTGAGTAAGTTTTTGTCTGAGTAAGGTAATCATCAAAAATTGATAATGAAGTTGAAGTGCAAAGATAACTGAACACATTATTTCATATTGTACCACCAATAAAAAACAAGATTGCAAAAAATAAAATAAAATAATAGCATTAAGAGGTAAATGGTATATGTATACTGTGGGAAAAGGACAATTCAGCAGGAAGAAAACTAACGCAGATGAAGAAAGTGTGGAGGTAGGATTGCAGCCTTTCACAAGTTTACTGAAGAAAAGAAATTCCTATTGTAAGCTTTGAGAGTCTGAAACAAGCTGGTTAACACAAGCAAACACCTTACATAAAACAGTTCTCTCATGTATTCTGTTGTCAATACAATGCACCTCTGTGGAGCTAGAAGCAGTCATGTCAACCAAGATTATTGTTTAGCTAGTTGACACAAAGAGAACTGTTACCTGCAAGCTGTCTTATGTAACATAGAATCACTACCTCAACACAAGAGGTAGTGGGCTGAGAAAGGAGAATGATGTGCAACAAATCATTTCCTAGAAACTCTCCAATCAACAAAATTCTCTCTGACCTTCCACAAACCAGACTTACATTTATAAAGGAGCAATGAAATGAAAAATGAGACAGATGGGGGAAAAAGTAAGTAAATTATTTATTATTGCAAAAGTGATTGTGACAACTGCTGACTGTGAGAGAAAATGGTCAATGTCTTCAAGCAAAAATGTTTGCTGTAGCCTACGGAACCACAATTGTACCCAGGCATGTACTACTTTGTCTAAAGCAAATCAATGGCCACCAACGTGTTAATGCTGTTTTATTGAAAACGGACATTTTGTGTCAGTGGCATGAACAAAATACGGGTTGATTTTCGGGGTGGGGGTGGGAGGGGGGGGGGAGGCGCTAGTTACTACTGATAAATCTTCTCATGTACACAAATAGTGCTGTTAACAGTTTTGAACAGACAGGTTCATCTCCAGATGGCTATTTACATCTAGATACATATGTATTGATGTTTAGACAGCTTTTCGATTACAGTAGAGCATCAATTATCCGAACGTCTGTCAACCGAACGACCGCTTAACCGAACTCTGTACTCACTCGCACCTGTTATTCTCCCACCCTACCGTCCATCATCCCCCTCACTCCAAAACCAAGTTTCCCACAGTAGTCGCCGCACTGGGCCACCGCTGCCGTGTTTCAGCAAAATTTTGGACACAGAAGAAAATTCACAAGGTATGATTGAAAATGACGAATGATATGTCCGAAATTCTCGGTATGCTAAAAGAAGTAGATCGCCATGAATGTGATGAAGAAGACGTTCATGAATGGATGAATATCGGTGATGCAGATCCAGGACACTAAATCATGCAGGACAGCAAGATTGTAAACATCGTCACTGATGAAGATGACGTCGCCAGCATTTCATTAATTAGTGCTCCAGAAAGTGAAGATGAAAGTATACCAACAGCTTCTGAGACGTTCACTTGTTTAGATACTGCCTTGTGATGGTTTGAAGCCCAAGATGAAAGTGACCAGTTTCAGATATCTGTAATGAAAAAAGTATGTGACTTAGCTGCCCATAAGCGTGTAGTCTTGCTTAGACAGACCAAAATAAAGGTTTTTTTTTTTTTAAACGTTAATTTTGTATACTGTGTGTATTGTTCATGCAAAATGCGTATGTAATATGTAATTTTTTTTGTTTAACAAACTGTGCCACATACTATATATTCCTACTGAAGTTGCCTTTGTATGTTATTTTGTAATACTAAAAAGAGATGCCTGTTTTTATGAATAAATTTGCTGTACAGTACTTCTTTTTGGCATATAAACATGAACAGTTCGATTATCCAAACAAACCAGTTTTCCGAACACCCATGTCCCCCAATTACTTTGGATAATCGATGCTCTACTGTATTTATTCCCCTGGGATGTTGGTACTACTGAAATACTGAAAATCCTGCGACTTTTGTTGCAAAGTTGTTTGCACGGCTGACCGAGTTTCCTCCAGACTCAGTATGTGGTGGGAGACACTTCAACCTCTATCACCCTGCCCAGCCCTGAAAGTAATTAAAAATATCATAGCTAAGAGTAAAACCTTTTTCTCAGAGAAAACAAAGATCCATTTCAGCTATCCATATGTTGTCTTGTGATATCAGAGACAAAGAATCTGTGGAGGCAAAGAATCTGCAAGACTGTGACTGACATGGAGACTCGGAGGGGGGGGGGAGACACTTCGCCATGATGTGAGATACTGACTAAGCCAACACAACCATAGTGCGGGCATGCTTCAATACATAGGATGAAATTTCAGGTTAATCTGGTATGACCAACGTGGAGTGCCATGTAGCACTAATTTCCTTGCTACTGTACAGTTTATTAGAGGGGGCAATGCCTTACCAGATGATGTTTCATCTCCCAGTGAGGAGAGGTCTTATTTGCACCTGCAAATCTGAATCCTAGGATCATCAAAGTGAACATTCTGTGAGCAATCGCTTCTCTAACCAAACCATCAGCCAATTTATTCCCTGAGATACCCAAATGAATTGTTTCTTGTCTGTAAAAAGAATTTTATAAGTTAGCTGATTATGAAATTGTTGAATGATAATTGAATACATAAGCAAGATGTGAACTGCCTTAACTGAAGAAGTAGGATCTCTACCTCGGCAAGGACACTGTTTATGAGACTAGTCGGGAAGGTGCCAGGCCAGTCTTACTCCACAATGATGGACTGAGTCCAATAATTTCAAAGCTGAAGGTACCACTGAGCCATAAACCTGTCAAACATAGTTTAATCAGTATGAGACCAGACTCTGGTAAACTGGAGTAGAGAAGTGCAATAATCATACCAAGAGGTGTGGACAAGGAAGCTTATATCATTAGGCTTTCACATACAGCTAGTCTTTAGTTGACAAATACAGAGCATCTGTGTCAGCTTTTCAACAAAGTGGAGTGCCAAAAATCACGACTCTGCAAAAACATCCCAGTGCTGGGTAGCTAAGAGTTCTGGGTCTGGATGGACAATGGTATGACTACACAAACGCATTATTTGCGTTTTTGTGAGAGAGAACTGGAAGCCATGGAAGGCCGTTCAGATGGCGCCTTGCAGCTGGTGTTCAGCCAATGCTACAGATTGAAAGTTGTCAACATATGGCATGAGGCTGACCACTGGTGCATTGGAGGCCACTAGCCCATTGATGGTGGTGAAGAGTATGACACATAGCTCACCACACATCCAAGGGAATGGCAATTGTTATGGCTCAGTCTTGAGCGATGTATGAACTAACACCAAAGAACTGGTGGGATATAAATTGAGGACTAAAATCAATAAGAGCCTCAAAAGCCTGTCAGAGTAAATAATGTTATGATGGTGCCAAGTGGTGTCATATTCCTTATGTACGTCAGAAAATACTGCAAGGAGATGGTGGCATTAAAAAAAAAAAAAAATGCATGTAGTATTGCCAATTCCTACCTAACGAAATGGCCAATTTTGGATCATTCCTCCTGGATACAACACAGATAGGTGGGGTAAAATGCCCCCCCTCCCAATTTGAGAACTTGGCATAATTGCCTGGCTACTACCTTTCAAGTAGTCTACAGAGCAAGATGGTGAGGCTAATCATTCTGTAGCTGATGGACATGGGGTTCTTGTCATGTTTAAGGATTGCAACAATGATACTGTCTCGCCACTGTTAAGGGAAAACACCTTTAGCCAAATACACCTAAATACCCAGAATAGACGGAGTTTTCAAATCCAGGCTTGGGGCAGACCATGTGATGAGTCAAGAGCCTGAAGCATTCCCCAGTCAGCAAAAGGTTCATAGGTCCATTGTGCACTGAGGTGACCAAAGTCATGGGATAGCAATATGTACATACAGAGATGGTAGTAGTACCACACACACACAAGGCATAAAATGGCAGTTCAGTGGCGGAGCTGTCATTTGTACTCAAGGTGAGTCATGTGAAAAGGTTCCCAATGTGACTATGGCCACACGACAGGAATTAAACTTTGAATGGAGAGTGGCAGTTGGAGCTGGATGCATGGGACATTCCATTTCGGAAATTTGTTAGGGACTTCAATAATCCAAGATTCACACATCAAGAGAGTGTTGAGAATATCAAACTTCAAGCATTACCTCTCACCACAGACAACGCAATGGCTGACAGAGCAGTGGTATCAGTGTAGAGTTGTCAGTGTTAACAGACAAAAAACACTGTGTGAAATACCGCAGAAATCAATGCGGAACATACAATGAACGTATCTGTTAGGACAGTGCAGCAAAATTTGGTGCTTATGATTTAAGAAAGTTTTAATAATGGGCTTGTAATTGTACAATAGTGGTACTTACAAGCTACCGTGACGCATCTCCTTCAAAATAGTCTCCTTCTGACTGAACACACCAACTCCAATAGTGTTTCCACTTTTGGAAACGTTCCTGGAAATTTTTTTCCTGAAATGTGTTAAGGACACTCTCTGTATTTGCCTGGATGTCTTCATGTCTTCAATCGAGTGAAATCATTTTCCTTTCAGTGAAAATTTTAGTTTAGGGAACAGGTAGAAGAACGCAGGGGTCAAATCAGGGGAATATGGCAGTTGTGGAAGCACAGGAATTTTGAATTTTGTCAAAAATTCAATGATCGAGAAGGCATGATGAGCCAGAGTATTGTCATCATGTAGCACCCAACTCCTGTCTTTCCAAAATGCAGGCCTTTTCTTCCACACCTTTTCGCAGAAATGCTCAAGGACACATTTGTAGTATTCCTGGTTAATTGTCTGTCCTTCAGGGGTAAATTCATGATGCACAATACTGATAGAAAAAAAAAAAAAAATCATGAACATTGTCTTCACCTTTGATCGACTTTGCCGTGCTTTTTGCGGTCATGGTGAACCTGGAGTCTTCCACTGTGAAGACTGCACTTTGGTTTCAGGATCATATCCATATACCTACAGTTTGCCACCTGTAATTACCATCTTTAACAAATCTGGGTCTTTTTAGTCTGATTAATCAGTTCTTGGCACACTTCAAGTTGGTATTGTCTCTGATCAATTGAAAACACTTTTGGAATGAATTTTGTGGACACTCGACACATGTTAAGATCTTCAGTTAAAACTGACTGAACTGCATAGAAACTTAAGTTCATCAGCAATCTCTGTAATTGTAAGTCTAAGATCATAGCGCACTAAGTCGGGAAGTTTCACAACATTTTCATTCATTTTTGAGGTGGAAGGACGACCGGATTGTGGTTCATCTTCAAATGATTCATGGCCATTTTTACATCTGTTGAACCAGACAAAAACATTTTACTGGCTCCTACAATTATCTTCAAAAGCAGTTTTTAATAGTTCGTAAGTCTCAGAAGCTGATTTCCCAGTTTTAAAACAAAATTTAACACAAACTCGTTGCTTCATTTTTTCGTCCATTTTCACACAGTCAGAATGCGGAAACAAGCCCTATCAGACTCGCACTCAACTAGCTGCCACAATGAACTGAATAAAGGAAATGCAATTTTCTGTCAGAGGACATTCAAGAACAAGGCAATGACTCACTCCCCACTCTCCGTGTACCTGCCTGCCAAACCAGTAAGCAGCGGACCCATTGGCAACAGACGACTGATGCAAGTACTTTTGCTAAAAGCACAACGCCCTCTGCAGCACCTCTCCTGGGCTAGTGAGCACATTAGTTGGATCCTAAACATTAGGAAAATCATGGCCTGGTTGGCAGTGTCTGAGTCTGGTGCAGACCCCACAAAACCAAGGACTCAAGTTGTCAACAAGTCACTGTGCAAGCAGATGGTGGCTCCGTAATGGTGTGGGCCATGTTTACATGGAGTAGTGGGTCCTCTGATCCAACTGAATGATCACTGACTGGAAATGGTTATGTTCAGCTACTTGGAGATCACTTGCAGCCGTTCGTGGACTTTTCATGTTCCCAAACAAAAATTGAATTTTTATGAATGATAATGCACCTTGTCACTGGGCCACAATTGCTCACAACTGGTTCAAGGAACATTCTGCACGAATGATTTGGCCACCTATCGAACACTGATGGAACATAATCGAGAGGTAGGAAGAGATCTCCAACTCTGGAAATCAACAGCAGGAAACAACCACCACTCAGATACTGTAATGGCATCCCACATTTAACTTAAAAAATGGTGGAAAAATAAATATTTCTACATGCAGTATGTGACATACAGAACATATACAAACCTGTAGGTTGTTGCCAAAAGGGTCAAATAGCATGTTCTGTGGCACTGATTGTGCAACTGAAGGGCCCTGTAGTAAGTCCTCCAGTCCACTAGATGTTTTCCCTAAACCGCCCAGCAAATCAGCTGTTTGATCACTGCTGTTTATCTTCTCTCCACCCATACTGGCAGTAATGTTAAGCAGATCCACACCATCTCCTGCTCCTCCAATGTCCAACAAATTTGCCTCAACAGTTGGCTGTTGTGGCAATTCTGATGTAGGTTTTGGAGAACTTGACAAGCCATCAGGAACTCCCCTCTGGTCTTCCTCGTGTTCCTGTTTAATGCATAAAATCATGATTTAATATTTGATATATTTACAATGTTACAACAATAAATAACATACATCATTAATAAAAATAAAAAAAGTGAAACTGAAGAAATGTGAGAACTGTCAAAAGGTGTTTCATTCCAACCACTTGACAGTCCTGCAGAAAGAATATGTCCAATATAAAAATGGAACGTCCAGGGTGGAACAACAACAGTATTATGAAAAGCACAAATCATTACTCACCACACAGAGAAGGTATTGAGTCACAGACAGGGACAATGAAAAGACTACTAAACATTCACTTTTGGCCAGAAGGCCTTTTTCCAAAATAGAAAGTACATACACATTCACACAAGCACAGCTCACACACACATGGTCAATGTCTCTGGTCACTGTGGCCTGTCTGCGGATTCAGTCAGGCCATAGTGGCTGGAAACAGTGTCCATTGGGTGTGGTGGTGGTGGTGGTGGTGGTGGTGGTGGTGGTGTGTGTGTGTGTGTGTGTGTGTGTGTGTGTGTGTGTGTGTTTTGGTTGAAAGCTAAAATGTTAAGTGTGCATTGGACCAGCCTGCAACTCAACGCATCCTCTATGTTCAATATTATGTTGTTGTTGTTGTTGTGGTCTTCAGTCCTGAGACTGGTTTGATGCAGCTCTCCATGCTACTCTATCCTGTGCAAGCTTCTTCATCTCCCAGTACGTACTGCAGCCTACATCGCTCTGAATCTGCTTAGTGTATTCATCTCTTGGTCTCCCTCTACGATTTTTACCCTCCACGCTGCCCTCCAATACTAAACTGGTGATCCCTTGATGCCTCAGAACATGTTCTACCAACTGATCCCTTCTTCTAGTCAAATTGTGCCACAAACTCCTCTTATCCCCAATCCTATTCAGTACCTCCTCATTAGTTACAAGATCTACACATCTAATCTTCAGCATTCTTCTATAGCACCACATTTCAAAAGCTTCTATTCTCTTCTTGTCCAAACTAGTTATCATCCATGTTTCACTTCCAGACATGGCTACACTCCATACAAATACTTTCAGAAATGACTTCCTGACACTCAAATCTATACTCGTTGTAAACAAATTTCTCTTCTTCAGAAATGCTTTCCTTGCCATTGCCAGTCTACATTTTATATCCTCTCTACTTCGACCATCATCAGTTATTTTGCTCCACAAATAGCAAAACTCCTTTACTACTTTAAGTTTCTCATTTCCTAATCCAATTCCCTCAGCACCACCCTTCTTAATTCGACTACATTCCATTATCTTCGTTTTGCTTTTGTTGATGTTCATCTTATATCCTCCTTTCAAGACACTGTCCATTCCATTCAACTGCTCTTCCAAGTCCTTTGCTGTCTCTGACAGAATTACAATGTCATCGGCGAACCTCAAAGTTTTTATTTCTTCTCCATGGATTTTAATACCTACTCCGAATTTTTCTTTTGTTTCCTTTACTGCTTGCTCAATATACAGACTGAACAACATCAGGGAGAGCCTACAACCCTGTCTCACTCCCTTCCCAACCGCTGCTTCCCTTTCATATCCCTCGACTCTTATAACTGCCATCTGGTTTCTGTACAAATTGTAACAAATTGTAAATAGTCTTTCGCTCCCTGTCTTTTACTGCTGCCACCTCCAGAATTTGAAAGAGAGTATTCCAGTCAACATTGTCAAAAGCTTTCTCTAAGTCTACAAATGCTAGAAATGTAGGTTTGCCTTTCCTTAATCTTTCTTCTAAGATAAGGCGTAAGGTCAGTATTGCCTCACGTGTTCCAGTATTTCTACAGAACCCAAACTGATCTTCCCCGAGGTCGGCTTCTTCTAGTTTTTCCATTCGTCTGTAAAGAATTCGTGTTAGTATTTTGCAGTTGTGGCTTATTAAACTGATAGTTCGGTAATTTTCACATCTGTCAACACCTGCTTTCTTTGGGATTGGAATTATTATATTCTTCTTGAAGTCTGAAGGTATTTCGCCAATCACATACATTTTGCTCACCAGATGGTAAGAGTTTTGTCAGGACTGGCTCTCCGAAGGCCATCAGTAGTTCTAATGGAATGTTGTCTACTCCTGGGGCCTTGTTTCGACTTAGGTCTTTCAGTGCTCTGTCAAACTCTTCACGCAGTATCATATCTCCCATTTCATCTTCATCTACATCCTCTTCCATTTCTATACCATTGTCCTCAAGTACATCGCCCTTGTATAGACCCTCTACATACTCTCTCCACCTTTCTGCTTTCCCTTCTTTGCTTAGAACTGGGTTTCCATCTGAGCTCTTGATATTCATTCTTCAAAGGTATCTTTAATTTTCCTGTAGGCATTATCTAGCTTACCCCTCTCTGCATCCTTACATTCGTCCTCTAGCCATCCCTGCTTAGCTATTTTGCACTTACTGTTGATCTAATTTTTGAGATGTTTGTATTCCTTTTTGCCTGCTTCATTTACTGCAGTTTTGTATTTTCTCCTTTCATTAATTAAATTCAATATCTCTTCTGTTACTCTACGATTTCTATTAGCCCTTGTCTTTTTACCTACTTGATCCTCTGCTGCCTTCACTATTTCATCTCTCAAAGCTACCCATTCTTCTTCTACTGTACTTCTTTCCCCCATTCCTGTCAATTGTTCCCTTATGCTCTCCCTGAAACTCTGTACAACCCCTGGTTCTGCCACTTTATTCAGGTTCCATCTCTTTAAATTCCCACCTTTTTGCAGTTTCTTCAGTTTTAATCTACAGTTCATAACCAATAGATTGTGGTCAGATTCCACATCTGCCCCTGGAAATGTCTTACAATTTAAAACCTGGTGCCTCAATCTCTGTCTTACCATTATATAATCTGATACCTTTTAGTATCTCCAGGCTTCTTCCACGTGTACAGCCTTCTTTCATGATTCTTAAGCCAAGTGTTAGCTATGATCAAGTTGTGCTCTGTGCAAAATTCCACCAGGCAGCTTCCTCTTTCATTTCTTACCCCCAATCCATATTCACCTACTGCGTTTCCTTCTCTCCCTTTTCCTACTCTCTAATTACAGTCACCCATGACCATTAAATTTTCATCTCCCTTCACTATCTGAATAACTTCTTTTATTTCATCATACATTTCTTCAGTTTCTTCGTCATCTGCGGAGCTAGTCGGCATATAAACTTGTACTACTGTCGTAGGCGTGGGCTTCGTGTCTATCTTGGCCACAACAATGCGTTCGCTGTGCTGTTTGTAGTAGCTTACCAGCATTCCTATTGTTTTATTCATTATTAAACCTACTCCTGCGTTACTATTTGATGTTGTATTTATAACCCTGTATTCACGTGACCAGAAGTCTTGTTCCTCCTGCTGCCAAACTTCACTAATTCATACTATATCCAACTTTAACCTATCCATTTCCCTTTTTAAATTTTCTAATCTACCTGCCCGATTAAGGGATCTGACATTCCACACTCCGATCCGTAGAACGCCAGTTTTCTTTCTCCTGAGAACGACGTCCTCGTGAGCAGTCCCCGCCAGGAGATCCAAATGGGGGACTATTTTACCTCCGGAATATTTTACCCAAGATGATGCCATCATCATTTAATCATACAGTAAAGCTGCATGCCCTCAGGAAAAATTACGGCTGTAGTTTCCCCTTGCTTTCAGCTGTTCGCAGTACCAGCACAGCAAGGCCGTTTTGATTAGTGTTAAAGGCCAGATCAGTCAATCATCCAGACTGTTGCCCCTGCAACTACTGAAAAGGCTGCTGCCCCTCTTCAGGAACCATACGTTTGTCTGAACTCTCAACAGATACCCTCCGTTGTGGTTGCACCTACGGTACGGCTATCTGTATCATCGAGGCACGCAAGGCACCCCACCAACGGCAAGGTCTACAGTTCATTGGGGGGGGGGATGTTCAATATAAAGCTTTTGAAATCGGTAATTCATCAGGAGCAGAATAGCTGAGAAAATGGAGGTTTGGAAAAGTGGTACAAGTGGCAAAGAAACGTAACTCGTAATCCTGTGCAAAAGGGAATCAATTGACAGGAATTAGAGTTATGAATAGAATATAATATGTAACATTGAAGTTCCAGGCAACTAATAGGCCAAAAGTAAGAGGCATAAACAAAAATGTAAAGTAATCTTATAATCCACAAATCCAGGACGTAAATAGTAAAGGGAGAGGCATGAAGAGCATTTACAAAATAAAAGTGAGAAGGAGAAACTTTAAAAAAGGGAAGGGTGTGTTTGTGGATGAACAAGTCATAAAAATATTGAGATATCTGGTATTAAGCTAGTTTCTATATGAAAGAGAACCAGCAGTTGACAAAAGAACTGAGTAGAAGTAGGACAGCCAACGGCCTTGCCGCAGTGGTAACACCAGTTCCCGTCAGATCACCAAAGTTAAGCGCTGTCGGGCTGCACTAGCACTTGGATGGGTGACCATCTGGTATGTTGAGTACTGCTGGCAAGTGGGGTGCACTCAGCCCTTGTGAGGCAAATTGAGGAGCTGCTTGATAGAGAAGTGGCGGCTCCAGTCTCAGAAACTGACATACGGCCGGGAGAGCGGAGTGCTGACCACATGCCCCTCCTTATCCGCATCCAGTGACGCCTATGACAAGGCGGTCAATCGGCACCGTTGGGCCTTCATGGCTTGTTTGGGAGGAGGAGAAGTAGAACCTGTTATATGCAGATTCATCATTTGTGTTTTTGCGCACATGCGATTTTAGTTATAAGCTCAGCTATTAACAGTATACAGAAGCAGTAATGCAGCAGCACATCTCAAAACGAATCTTCTATTGTGCTTATTGAGACGTCAGTCTTCAGTTCAGGTCAGTAGAGATGTGAAGTTGCACTTGACAGAGTCTGTATTTAAAATGTTGGGTAAAAGGAAAGAAAGTGAGGGAAACAAGAATGTATGAATGTCATGTACACTAGAAACAGAGGTGAAGTTTCGGACAGCTTTGAGAAAGGCGAACGTATTGTTGACAGTCATCATGCCTTGGTACTTAGTGAATACACTTTGAGAGCTATTTGTTACAATGTGGAATCAATTAAAAAATCTTCTCGGACCTGAAATGACTTAAGTGAGACAAGAGTGACCAATCTCACTTGGAGGTGACAGAAAATGGAAAAGGTACTATGCCACTGGACTGAATATCACAACCAATAGCACATGCTTCTCTCCAGAGCTGCAATTCAAGCTAAAACCAAGAACTCATTTTTAGGCTTTACAAATGAAGAAGATTATCCAGCACCTTTCTCAGCCAATTCAGATTGATTTGATCATTTAAAGCATTGTTTTGGTTTCAAGACATTAAAATGAAAGGAGAGGCAGCTGTGGCACATAAAGTTGGAGCCAAAGATTTTAAAAGAGAATAAAAAAACTGTGAAAGAAAAAGGTTATACTGTGAAGCAGGTTTCTGACTTTGATGAAGCAGGATTATTTTGGAAAATAGTATCTAGCCACATGTTTATTACTATTGAAGGAAAAATCAGTACCTGGATTTAAGGCTGCAAAGGACTGATGTACCCTTCTTTTCAGGGGAAATGCTGCAGGCAAATTAAAAATTAAAACCCATTATGATCTAACACATTCAAAATCCTAGAGCACTAAAGGGCTGTGGAGAACAGGCTCAGACTTCATTGGAGAGGGAATAAAAAAAATGTTGGACGACTTCTGCTGTTTTCAGTGACTATTTTGTTAATGAACTGAATAGAGAACTTAAGACTTACTGTGAGAAAGAACAAACCCCTTTTAAAATAATCTTCTCCTCTGATAATTTTCACAGCCATCCAGTTTCCATTACTGATTCAAATAAAAACCCTTAAGTCCTTTTTCTGTCACCAAACACCATATGTATCCTGTCACACATGGATCAGGGAGTTATTTGTACATTCGAGGCAATCTGTCTGCATAAAACTTTTCCAGTCTCATAGAAGAATGTGATTTAAATTGCAAATGTCAATTAAGAAAATGCATTAGACTGCTTAATCTCTCATTCAAAGGATCTGAGCAATGGAGATTTGACAGTCTTCAGTGAGAAGAGTAAAAGGAAGTTCAGCCTGTTTCAATGCTGACGATGTAGAAAATAATTCGGAAGAAGTAAGGAGTACAATAGTGAAGAACATTCTCTTAAATGCTACAAAGAGGTGTATAATCACCTGATAAAGAAGATAAGACAGCCAAAAATTAAACATTTCTTTGCAAAATGGTGTGAAACTTCAAATGAATGTCAAGCCTCTGAACACAACACTTCAGTGACAAAGGATTTGCATTAAGGAAACTGAATTCACTACGGCAGCATCTTATTCTACCTATGTACATAACCCAGACACTGTTTAGGGTGTAGATGAACTTTATGACAACTATTTTACTGTATTATTGTGTGTTCCGGTGTTAAATTTTAATGTGTATAAATTTTGCATTAACATGCATTTCAGAAAGATAATAATTGTTATTTTTGATAAAAATATTAAGAAACTCTGCTATTTTAAACTTAATATGTGAGTAAACAAGAACCTAATCTCATATTTTACATATAAAATGACTCTTGAACAAAACAGAGGTTCCATTAACTAACTAAAATGAAATGGAGGACCATTGGCAGAGTGGAGCCAGGCAAAACTAAGACAGATATGATCCGGAGCTTGAACATTCATCCTCCAGTTCTTTACGCACCATGGCAATAATTTTTAACAAAAGAGTACAACTGAGGACAGCTATGATGTGCACAAATAACTGATGTTTACTATTTTGTAGTGAAGAAATAGGACCACAATTACAGCCAAGCTGCATTAGCTAAAGATGAATTCCATGTGTCCAAATCTCTATAGCTCTTCCACGTAAAATCATTACTGAAAAACTTTTGTTTTCAATAACTGTGTATGCAGATCAACATAAAGTCAACAGAACTGAATATTCATGGGTATGTCTAGAACACTCTGAACTGAAAGATGAACAATTCCTTGACTTTATTGTCACTGGCTACGAAATGGGCATGACCCACTATACCCCTGAATTGAAAGGACGATCAGTGCAGTGGTGACATCTCTGCTCAGAGAGAAATTCAGAACAGTTGTTTCACCCTTAAAAATCTTGGCCTGTGTATTTTAGGACCAGAAAGGGATTTTGCTCATTGAATTTTTACCTCATGGGGGAACAATGCTGTGAAGCAATTAGAAAAACTAAAAAAGTATGGGCGATGATACAGAACAAAAGAATGGGAATGTTAATGAAGGGAGTGTGCATAGTGCATGACACTGTATGTATCCACACTGCCAATATCACAAATCAGCTCTTGGATTCATTCTGTTGGCACATCAACTATCCCAGGTATGGCACCTTCAAGATTTTTAACTTTCCACTTCTCTAAGTTATTTACATGTGCAAACAGATTTTCTACCAGTAATGATATTGAGATTGCTGTCAAACAATGCGCCAAAGAGGTGATTAATGATTTTTTGACAAAGGATCAGGAAGCTGATTCCACAGCTCATAAAGTGCACTGAGAACAAAGGTGACCGTGCAAAAAGAAGTAGTTGAGGTACAGCGGTGAATCTGTAAATTTTTCATAATTATATTGCCTTATAATGTGTGTATGTGCCACATCTCCTCGTAAACCATTGGACTGATCTATAAAAGTTGGCACACCAATCACAAAGTATCTGGAAAGAAGCACTTGCCTCCTGTACAGGTGGGGTGCTTATGAAAAGGTAACGGAAATGTAATCGGGGCGTGTCCACAGCAATCTCAACCAAATTTTATTGATACAAGGCTCATCATTTGTATGCTTTGTTTAAAAACACTGTGGGCGTAATACACTGTTATCACCCCAATGACTGAGGGTAGGGGTGAGAAGCAAAGTCACGTAAAAATATATGATAACGACAGATATCAGTATCAATCTTATACTTTTGGAGATTGCTAGGCTCATTAGTGACAGCCGCAATGATATTTTTCCCCATAAGAATGAAAGGGGAGGCAGAGGATTCCAAAGATAGTGACAAGTTTCAATCTCTAGAGTTTAGGATCAAGCAGAATGAGCCAAACGACCTGTGTGATGTAGCAGGCACTTGCATCGTTTTAGTCAAGCAAAAAGCATGTTCAGCAACTAGTTACGGGTGTCTCTCATGGCGAACAATTTGTATTTTCATTTATGCACTCAGCAAGTTTGGTGGTGGTCATTATTATATATAACTACTGACCCGCCCTGGTTTCACATGGGTAGCAACAGAAGGAAAGGTTGCCCGGAGATGGGATTGACATTTTGAAACCATCTATACAGTGAGGTAGTTTAGGGTCCCATTTATCACATTACGCAGCGATTCACTCTGGTGGGCCATTGTTTGCAAGCAATCGACAAAATCATCAGAATTTCATGTAATTTTCTTGAGTCATTAGAAATGATAACTATACACAGAGCAGTACTGTGGTTTAACAGTTGAGGTACATTCCTCATGTACAGGAGCTTCTGGGATCAAATTTCATTAGGTGTTTCAAATTTTTTATTTTCAAATCAAAGCTAAACAAGTGATCATTATTGTTTTCAATTAATTGGCTTAAATGTAATTTTTTTACTATCTAACTCTGTCATATCACTTTAATCATCATATTAATTATTTCATTTCCTCTTATATTGTCTTCCAATCATTCCTTTTTAATTTGGAATCTTTGTGCATGTGATTTTACTTATTTTTATGTATTAACTTTGGTTTTATTTCTTCTGTTTTACATTTTAAATTTTTGTCCATGTTACTGCTTTCATTAATTCTATTCCTCATGTTGCCTGAATTTTGTTTTACTTATGACCACTTCTTTCATTTAAATCTTCAACGCATTACTTTGTCTACAATGTAAGAAGAATTTACGATTTCAACATTTGCATGATAATTAACTGTTTGCATGACAACAGCCTTCTAAAAAATGCACATTGTGTGTATATAAAAACAAAGTTGATGTGACTTACCAAACAAAAGTGCTGGCAGGCCGATAGATACACAAACATACACACAAAATTCAAGCTTTCACAACCAACGGTTGCTTCTTCAGGAAAGAGGGAAGGAGAGGGAAAGACGAAAGGATGTGGGTTTTAAGGGAGATGGTAAGGAGTCATTCCAATCCCGGGAGCGGAAAGACTTACCTATCTACCGGCACTTTCCCGCTTGGTAAGTCTTGGAATCTTTGTTTTTAATATATTTTTCCCATGTGGAAAAATCACATGCACAAGGATTCTAATCTTTCCTTTTTCAAGTCAAAACAAGAGCAAATAGCTAAAATGATGTGACAAAGGATTAGAAATTTTAAAAAAGATACATTTAAACCAGTTAATTGAATAAAAATAATGGTTTAAGTAATTTTGAAAAATGATCTGAAAATAAAAAATTTTAAAGCACCTGATGAGTTTTGAATCCAGAACCTTCTGTACGTCAGAAAGATACCTTAATCACTATGCTACAATGCTGCTCCATATACTGTTATTTTTAACATTTTAGGGCAGTGTAGAGACCCTATTTTCTCCACCGCCCACTTTTGTATCAGTGTTAGTAGTAGAATTTTGTAACATCCCCCTCCTGTCTGGTTTCTCAGTGATGGTGATTTATAAAGTAGGAAAGCACTTTACAAAATCCATAATGCAGAGTTACAGCAACTTAAACCACAATAATAGTAACAATAAATTAACAAATATTTTACGTCAAAATTTAATGAAAACTTAGTACATTTTTTTAAAACCTCTACTGCTTACCATGAAAGATGGGACACCAACTAGTGAGCAATAGGGGCAGGGTGATTACCATTGATCCACATTATCAGACAAAATTAAGATTTCTTTTTCTCTTTTTTGAATTACTTGCAAACAAGAGCCTTCAGAGAAAATGATTGCAGAGTGTGACACCTGGTACCTTAACCTGCAACACCGTACAAATGTTTTGGAAAATTCAATCCCACCCCTGGGGCCTTTTTCTTTTAAGTAAATACAGCTGAATGACTTGTTAAGTGTAATGGTAATAAATTATATAAACAAACTTTCCTCAAGAAAAATGTCAAAATCCCTACTGTAGTTCCCAAGTCTAGCCTTCATATGCTGACAGAAAAACGTGGTGGGTGTGTCTAATTTAAAATATTTCTGTAGAGTTGCATTTCCACAAGCAAACTATACTGTCAGGGACAGGGATGCTTTATGGCAGGCTGTTCCAACCGAGCTCCAGGGAGCCGGAGCGCTTCGGAGTGCTCACTGCGGCAGCTCGGAGCCTGCGTGGAGGGGGAAAGCGAACTCACTGCCCCCTGGCCGCATGCAGCCGCAACTGACGCAATAATCCGCGTTCAATGACAGCTATGACTAGCCGCGGGAGCCCTGTACCTCTATTGGAGGATACCTTTCTACTCACTGAGAGGGATGGTCGTCCGCAGTGTCTTGTATGTCAAAGTATTTAATTCTGCGAAGAGGTACAATATACAACGACATTATACATGTCTTCACACAGCGGACTACGATCAGGTAGAAGGCGTTGCATGCAGAACTAGTAGCCAGGCTTAGAACGACATACCAGGAGACGTAAGATTAAAAACTGTTTCGTAATATGGATTGTATCAAAATATGCAACATAGTTCATGTTCTGTAACGTGTTTATAAATTTCAGGTGAATGAGAGCGGAAAAACACTATTGAATCTGCAATTCAAGCAAGCTACAGGGTCGTTCACATCATTGCAATGAGTGGCAAGCCTTTTTCTGTGGGACCACTCGTAAAATCGTGCATGGTAGCAGTTGCAGAATGTTTGTTTCCAAGGGAGGTGCAGCCAATTGAAGGGGTTTGCCTGTCGAAGCAAACAATGTCTCGTCGAATCCTGGACATGGCAGCAGTTTAGAGACAAAGCTCAGGAAAAAGGCGGAGATCTTTGTTGCATTTTTGCTAGCACTTGACGAAAGCACCGACATATGGGACTGTACTCACCTTGCAGTCTTTGTGCGTGGTGTCGACATGGAGCTGCAAATAACTGAAGAACTCTTGGATGTGGTACCACTCAATTACACTGCAACAGGACGTGACATTTTTGAAGCTGTTTGTGAATCAATGGACAATATGAATTTGCCATGGGATAAGCTCCACTCTTCAGCGACAGACGGTGCACAACAAATGATCGGGCGTCACCAAGATTTTGCTTCTCGTTCGACTAATAAACTCAGGGATGAATTCTGGAAAGACATTGTGACTCTTCATGGTTTTATTGACCAAGAGGCACTGTGTGCTGAAACAGTACAGCTAGGTGGCGTAATGAAAGATGTCGTGAAGTGTGTGACTTTTGTGCGGCGTCATGGTACAAATCATCGCCAATTCAGAGGATTCCTGAAAGATATGGAAGCGGAGTATGGGGATATATCTTACCACAGTACAGTTCTTTGGCTGAGTCAGGGAAAAGTTCTTGATGTTTTCTTTGTCATTCGTGAGGAAATATCCCTTTTTCTCGAAATGAAAGGGGAAGAAATGTGTTGTCTGAAAGATACAAAATGGATATCAGATCTGGTGTTCCTCGCTGACATAACTATGCATCTGAATAATTTACATCTATCACTGCAGGTCAAAGGGCAGCTAATTGTTAACATGCACGACCATATCAAAGCGTTTGTGGAAAAGTTACGTTTATTTGAGAGGCAGACGAGTAATGGACATTTAATGTTCTTCAATCATCTTGCTTCTTTAATAACACCTGAAGGTACTACTTTCGGCGATTACCAAGCAAAGTTAAAGCAGCTGATCACGTCATTTGAAACACGATTCCGAGACCTCACTAGTTTGGAAATGGAACTTAAGGTGTTCTGCACTCCTTTTTCAGTTTCCCCCAATGACTTGTCATCATCACTTCAATTGGAGATTATTGATTTGCAGAATTCAACTTTGTTGAAAGAGTGGTACTACAACATGTTGGATTTGTCACAATGGCATCATTCATTACAGCAAAACATTTCTCAAGCTTCACAACAATGCCGCTCAGATCATATGCAAGTTTGGATCTACGTATTTTTGTGAGCAGCTTTTCTCAGCAATGAAAAGAGTAAAAAGTAAGGAACGATCGTTTCTTCAGGATGCAACAATGCAGGCCATCCTCCGCATTAACGCTGCGAACAATTTGACACCTAATATTTCCGATCTAGCAATGAAAAGAAAATGTCAAGCTACAGAGGCCCAATAAATTTAGTATGCAATTTCTTGTAAAACAGTTGTTTCTTAATTATTTCCAGAACATCGTATTTCCTGGTGTAGCACGTCACCACGTCTTAGCAGCTAAGAGTACTAGGTTGTCGATCTTGTGAGATGGAGATGCCACATCCAAACGCTTGCCTTGCTGCCTGAATCAGCCAGCCATGCCACGTGCCGGCCCACTTGAATGGTCACAGCGAGCGACACGGGTCCCTGGAGCAGGGACTGCTCCGCGGCTCACAACGGAGCCAAAAAGCTGGAACACCCAGCTCTGTGAGCACAGAAGAAAGGTGCAAGGCCACCTGAATGCAGTGTAAGTTGGCACGCTGCTGCTGTAAGAAGGCCGGTGCAAACTAAACAACCTGTGATGTAGGATGTATCGGATATCAAGCTCATAAGACAAGATGTTTTGGTATACAGTAAACCTGTAAGTGGGATGTCCAGAATCACTGATCATTTGATTTATGAAGTCGATGGTAGCTTGCATCAGGCCTTCTGGTAGCCGTAGTTTGTAATCTTCGTTGATCCATTATGGATCGTGGGACGACGGCTGGCATGAACTTCTTGATGCAATAATTTATCAAGAGCCACATGATTTGGAGACATTTATTTTAATTTATGAACTTCTATAAAATAAAATAAATTTCTACATATCAAACTACTGACGACCTTGGGAGAGACAGTCATGACATCTAGTGAGCAAGATGTATGAGACAGGCGAAATTTCCTCAGACTTCAAGAAGAATATAATGATTCCAATCCCAAAGAAGGCAGGTGTTGATAGATGGGAAAATTACCGAACTATCAGTCTGATAAGTCACAACTGCAAAATACTAACGTGAATTCTTTACAGATGAATGGAAAAACTGGTATAAGCCGAGCTCGGGGAAGATCAGTTTGGATTCTGTAGAAATTTCGGAACACGTGAGGCAATACTGACCTTACGTCTTATCTTAGAAGAAATATTAAGGAAAGACAAACCTACATTTCTAGCATTTGTAGACTTAGAGAAAGCTTTTGACAATGTTGACTGGAATACTCTCTTTCGAATTCTAAAGGAAGCAGGGATAAAATAAAGGCAGCGAAAGGCTATTTACAATTTGTACAGAAACCAGATGGCAGTTATGAGAGTTGAGGGGCATGAAAGGGAAGCAGTGGTTGGGAAGGGAGTGAGACAGGGTTGTAGTCTCTCCCCGATGTTATTTAATCTGTATATTGGGCAAGCAATAAAGGAAACAAAAGAAATATTCGGAGTATATAAGATGAACATCAACAAAAGCAAAACGAGGATAACGGAATGTAGTCAAATTAAGTCAGGTGATGGTGAGGGAATTAGATTAGGAAATGAGACACTTAAAGTAGTAAAGGAGTTTTGCTATTTAGGGAGCAATATAACTGATGATGGTCGAAGTAGAGAGGATATAAAATGTAGACTGGCAATGGCAAGGAAAGCGTTTCTGAAGAAGAGAGATTTGTTAACATCGAGTATAGAGTTCAGTGTCAGGAAGTCATTTGTGAAAGTATTTGTATGGAGTGTAGCCATGTATGGAAGTGAAACATTGACGATAAATAGTTTGGACAAGAAGAGAATAGAGGCTTTCGAAATGTGGTGCTACAAAAGAATACTGAAGATTAGATGGGTAGATCACGTAACTAATGAGGAGGTATTGAATAGAATAGGGGAGAAGAGGAGTTTATGGCACAGCTTGACAAGAAGAAGGGACGGGTTGGTAGGGCATGTTCTGAGGCATCAAGGGATCACAAATTTAACATTGGAGAACAGCATGGAGGGTAAAAATTGTAGAGGGAGACCAAGAGATGAACACACTAAGCAGATTCAGAAGGATGTAGGTTGCAGTAAGTACTGGGAGATGAAGAAGCTTGCACAGGATAGAGTAGCACGGAGAGCTGCATCAAACGAGTCTCAGGACTGAAGACAACAAACACAACAACAACAACAACAACAACAACAATAAATTATATGGCTGTTGGTAAATTATTGCAATCAAGTAGTTCACAATGGTCTGGTGCTGTAGTTGGGCGGCCTTAAGGGATTCCAATGAGTTGTTCCATTCACCGTTTGATGGGCATGACATGTATTTCACAGGGGCAGGGACTTTAGTTCATCATAGTTCAGCATGAAATATTTATAAATTATGTAGACAAACCTTCCCTGTAAATCAGTCTATCTATTAGTTATTTATCAAAATCCCTAAAGTAGTTCCTGAGATTAGTCCAAACATACAGACAGAAACTATGGTGGGGGACTTCAATTTATTTATGTGTAGAAGATAGACAAAAGCTGTGAAATGAACACATGTTAGTTGGTAAATGTCATGTATAGTTTCACATGTTCCTTTGCATTTGATACTGGATTCTTATAATTAAACTGATGGTGTTCCTAGTGTTGCAGTGCGTGCAGTCTACACCACAGGATGCTGAAGCACTGCAGGTATGTTCACTAATTGGTTTGCTCATGTAGTATGGTAGAAAAAAAATTATAATAGTTTTACTTACTGCCACCAGGTGAAAATATGGCTCGGTAAGCACTCAGTATGTAGTGTGATTGAGGAAAGGGGAGGTACAATGAAACACATGATAATGATGGTTCCGACACGTTTGTTACAATATGGTATTAAGTTACAACATGTGTTCCATATGGTTTCTCGACTTGGTGACATGGCACGGTTGACAGTTGCTTGCCAAATACTCAATGTAATCAGACAAAAATGTTGTCGTGTATTATCCAACAGATCAGAAAGGGTCCAAATACATCCTTGATGGACACGAGCTTTCAGATATTGCCACAACTAGAAGTCACATGGATTTACATTGGGTGATCTGGAAGTTTTGAAATTGCCAAAAGATGAATATTCATTACTGAAGGTTTCTTGAAGCAAATCTTTCACCTGGCAAGCCACGGGTGGTCTCTCCCAGCTTGCATGAAAAGAGGGGTGTGGGCACAGTTGCTTTCTTGCAAAGTTGGATTCTCACATGCACAAGGAGGTTCCTGTAGCATGCAGATATCACTGTACATCTAACAGGCCTGTGAGATGTCTTCTCTTCGATTAAAAATGAACCGAGAATGAGTGAGCTTGTGAAACCACACCACACAGTCACACAGAGTGCAGTGGATGTTCCTGCACAAAATGTGGTGGACCAAAAACCCATATGCGAAATATCTGCACAATTATGGCACCATGCAGAGTAAAATGCACCTTGTCTGTCTAAAGAATATACTGTAGCCACATGTCAACCATTTCCATACATGCCAAAAAACTAAGGACAAAGCCACAGTGTTGTAGCCTATCTTGAGGCTTCATCTGGTGTACTTTCTCAATCTTGTAGGGATATTTGTGTAAAATGTGCAGCAAAATACTTTGCACCTTTGACCAGGGAAGAGCCAATTTCCATAAAGCACTTTGAGCACTGGCTGCAGAATTTGAGGCTTGTCTACGCTGTCTGCTATAGCCGCAATAACTTCTTCAACAACTGCCATGGGAATGGGCCACCTCCCTGTCCCTGCTGCACCATCTGCTTCACCTGTTCCTTCAAATATCTTAATCACATTCTTTAATCCCTTTATTGACATGAGGCCTCTTCGTAATTGTTTCTGTCAACAATATTCTTGCAAGGCAGCACTACTATTGCTGCTGTTATGACAAAACAACTTTACCGGCACTTCATGATCTCCAGAATGAAATTTTCACTCTGCAGCGGAGTGTGCGCTGATATGAAACTTCCTGGCAGATTAAAACTGTGTGCCCGACCGAGACTCGAACTCGGGACCTTTGCCTTTCGCGGGCGAGTGCTCTACCATCTGAGCTACTGAAGCACGACTCACGTCCGGTACTCACAGCTTTACTTCTGCCAGCATCCGTCTCCTACCTTCCAAACTTTACAGAAGCTCTTCTGGCAAACATGCAGAACTAGCACTCCTGAAAGAAAGGATACTGTGGAGACATGGCTTAGCCACAGCCTGGGGGATGTTTCCAGAATGAAATTTTCACTCTGCAGCGGAGTGTGCGCTGATATGAAACTTCCTGGCAGATTAAAACTGTGTGCCCGACCGAGACTCGAACTCGGGACCTTTGCCTTTCGCGGGCAAGTGCTCTACCAACTGAGCTACCGAAGCACGACTCACGTCCGGTACTCACAGCTTTACTTCTGCCAGTATCCGTTCGAGTCTCGGTCGGGCACACAGTTTTAATCTGCCAGGAAGTTTCATATCAGCGCACACTCCGCTGCAGAGTGAAAATTTCATTCTGGAAACATCCCCCAGGCTGTGGCTAAGCCATGTCTCCACAGTATCCTTTCTTTCAGGAGTGCTAGTTCTGCATGTTTGCCAGAAGAGCTTCTGTAAAGTTTGGAAGGTAGGAGACGGATACTGGCAGAAGTAAAGCTGTGAGTACCGGACGTGAGTCGTGCTTCGGTAGCTCAGTTGGTAGAGCACTTGCCCGCGAAAGGCAAAGGTCCCGAGTTCGAGTCTCGGTCGGGCACACAGTTTTAATCTGCCAGGAAGTTTCACATCAACGCACACTCCGCTGCAGAGTGAAAATTTCATTCTGGAAACATCCCCCAGGCTGTGGTTAAGCCATGTCTCCACAGTATCCTTTCTTTCAGGAGTGCTAGTTCTGCATGTTTGCCAGAAGAGCTTCTGTAAAGTTTGGAAGGTAGGAGACGGATACTGGCAGAAGTAAAGCTGTGAGTACCGGACGTGAGTCGTGCTTCGGTAGCTCAGTTGGTAGAGCACTTGCCCGCGAAAGGCGAAGGTCCCGAGTTCGAGTCTCGGTCGGGCACACAGTTTTAATCTGCCAGGAAGTTTCATATCAGCGCACACTCCGCTGCAGAGTGAAAATTTCATTCTGGAAACATCCCCCAGGCTGTGGCTAAGCCATGTCTCCACAGTATCCTTTCTTTCAGGAGTGCTAGTTCTGCATGTTTGCCAGAAGAGCTTCTGTAAAGTTTGGAAAGTAGGAGACGGATACTGGCAGAAGTAAAGCTGTGAGTACCGGACGTGAGTCGTGCTTCGGTAGCTCAGTTGGTAGAGCACTTGCTCGCGAAAGGCAAAGGTCCCGAGTTCGAGTCTCGGTCGGGCACACAGTTTTAATCTGCCAGGAAGTTTCACTTCATGATCTTTCTTCTCAGTAGCCTTTCTGTTTTGTGTCGAAAACTTCAATCTTCGTAACCCACAGCAACAGCTGCTTCTCCAGAAAACCAAAACCTGTCGCCAAGTGACAAACAGTATACTGACATCAAAACAGAAAACATTTCGCACTGTGACTGCTTACAGCACCATGTCTTCAACTGTCCGCCCCTGGTAGCTGAGTGGTCAATGCAACAGAATCCAAAGGGCCCGGGTTCAATTCACTGCTGGAACAGATGTTTTCTCCGCTCAGGGACTGGGTGTTGTGTTGTCCTAATCATCATCATTTCATCCCCATCGATGCACAAGTCGCCGAAGTGGCATCAAATCGAAAGACTTGCACCAGGCAAACCGTCTACCTGATGGGAGGCCCTCGTCACATGACATATACAGGGTGTTACAAAAAGGTACGGCTAAACTTTCGGAAACATTCCTCACACACAAATAAAGAAAACATGTTATGTGGACATGTGTTCGGAAACGCTTAATTTCCATGTTAGAGCTCATTTTAGCTTCGTCAGTATGTACTGTACTTCCTCGATTCACCGCCAGTTGGCCCAATTGAAGGAAGGTAATGTTGACTTCGGTGCTTGTGTTGACATGTGACTCATTGCTCTACAGTACTAGCATCAAGCACATCAGTACGTAGCATCAACAGGTTAGTGTTCACCACGAACGTGGTTTTGCAGTCAGTGCAGTGTTAACAAATGCGGAGTTGGCAAATGCCCATTTGATGTATCGATTAGCGCGGGGCAATAGCCGTGGCGCAGTACATTTGTATCAAGACAGATTTCCAGAACGAATATAGAGACTTTTCATGCTCATATTGTGGATGGCTGTGATACAATACACCATTCACCAGGGCTGCATCAGCGCATCCATGTGACGGAGGGTGGATGTATGTATCCTCACTAACGGAGGACATTTTGAACATTTCCTGCAACAAAGTGTTTGAAGTCACGCTGGTATGTTTTGTTGCTGTGTGTTTCCATTCCATGAACAATGTGATTTGAAGAGAAGTAATAAAATGAGCTCTAACATGGAAAGTAAGCATTTCCGGACACATGTCCGCATAACATATTTTCTTTCTTTGTGTGTGAGGAATATTGGCGGCAAAAAAGGGAACTATAATTTTTTTCAGCACGCTCCATGAGCATACTGATTAACGAACATACCTATGATGTTCCAGCATCCTGCTATCTAAATAGTCCACACTGCAGCACTCAGAACATCATCAGTTTAATTATAACCACTAGGTATTGTAGGATTTACCAGGGGTGGGGCTAGAGTAGGTTGTAGTGGGTGGGTGCATGGGGCAGGTTTTACCCAGGAATGAGTGCAGGGTTAGGAACCTTTGGGCAGAGATAATGCTCCTGGTTATACCATGATCTATAGTATGCAGAAGGTATTAATGAAGTATGTGACTCTAAGCTTTCTGTTCTTCAGCTGCAGTAGGTTTTGACTTATGTTAGTCGCACTAGTCTCCTACGGCAGAGCCACATTAACAATCATGAACGCTAGAACTGTGTAACCAGAGCACATCATACAGTTCTAAAGTAGTAGCTGAGAGAGTATTCTTGAAATACTGTATAGACACAGTTTTCGCTGCATGACCTACAGAACCTATACTTCACATCTAATGATGTCTGTTACAAACAGGAAAGACAACTGACAACTGTATTATATATATTTATCCATTGTGGCAATGTGTTTCATACTGGGCAGATGCTTATGACATGTCACACACATTGAAACAGCAAAATAGAACAACACAACTGATATGGGATTATTTGCTTATTTCACACATGTTCTGGTTTAACACTGTCCATGTGTTTGGTGAGGGAGGCCTTAATACATTTTTTGTGCATGTACATACCTGTATTATTACGTCTTTGTAGGTGGAATTTTAGCTGGGCATGTTTATGGAAATGAAATCTTTGACAGTTATAAATGTGACAATTTGATCCAACAAACAACTAAGTTTGACAGGGCTCATATCATGGGTTAATACTTTAAACAAGTAAATAACACACCACACACCACACACACACACACACACACGGAAGTCGTAGCAACATTATTAACAGTTTTTTAAAATTATGTTACGTACTGTGATGTTGCATTATATGGACATTGTGCTGCACCAAATAAGTCACTAAGTATAAATGGCTGAGTACAGAATTCATTTGGGATGTCATATGGCCTGGTAATTTTATTATCAAGGCGAAGTTAACCAAGGAAAATGTATAAAATATTCAGTGAATTTTGGGGCTGATTTTATTTAAATCATAGTACTGATTAGAAGGCAATTAGTAGATTCTAAATATAGATGAAACAGTGTGCTCTATACTTCATAGGGCGAAAGTAGAGCCGAGAGAGCTCCCAGCACTGTTGTCAGTTCTCAATTGCGAGATACAAAAGGCTGCTGTCAATGTCACTTGCCCACAACTCTGGAAACAATGAGTCACTTCCACAGAAACACAAACAAATTTGCATTATGAGATTGGTCATAGTAGGCTATGAATCAGCAACCCCATGCCCCACTTCCAGTGTAAGGTATCTTCTTTTACCGTATGGACTAAAGTTAGCATAATTAATAAGGGACAAACACACGTTACAGAAGCAACAGCACAGATAGTTTAGCAAGCAACAGAATCTACACCTGAAATGATTTATCTACTGAAACTTACTGGCTGTACTGGACTGAATTTTTTTATTAGTTGAGCTAAATGTGGACATAAACTGTGAATGGATCAGAGAGACAATAAGAAGCACATGGTCATTGACACCCGAGACACAAATTTTAATAACAGAATATGTTTAAAAGATGCCTGAAAAATTAATGTTTAACACATGTAAACTAATGAAAAGTCCAAACTCTATCTTACCAGGCACAATCCAAGTGACAGAGAAACATACCTATGACTGATTGAGCAACTTAAAGTTTTAATCTCAGAAACATTTACATTAAGCACTTTCAAATGAGCAAATATAATCTGTAACCACCAGAAGTAGACATTAATCATCATACACTAAATTATGCACAGTGTGTCAAGTTCCATGGGAGAGAGCTGGACAATAAGCTGAAATGAAGTTGACACAAACTAATCGCGGAGTTCAGTTCAGTATATTGGTCTCCCACATTTATGGGAGAATGGACTACGGGAATTTGCTGATAAGAGTAAAACTACTTTCCTGCTTTCCTTAGGTATTTGCATTTGTACCTATAATTTTCTAAAGTTTTACATTTCTAAATTAGTTTTCACTCTCAGATGAAGGGCGAAAGCTATTCTTATAGAAGACTCTAACCAAATCAAGTTCCCAGTTGTGGATCAGTCCTCTGTAAAACCATGATGGCTGTTGGAAAGACGAACCCTTTTCTCAAGAGTTCAACAAAGTCAATGTTTACCACTTGTTCAAGCAACATAAACAGAAGATTCAGGAGGCTGATGGGTCTACAGCTATCGATTCTTTGTGGTATTTCATCCAGTTTCAAAACTGGGACAACTGTACTTTTCGTCCACTCTCACTTCAGGTATGGCGGAAGAATAAAAGTGTATCAAATACTAACAAAGAGATAGAGGGGCTGGCCAGTACTTACCTCCGCTCAGTACAGCCGATAGATACACAAAAAACAAAAAACAACCGAAAATTTACGTTCCTAGCTTTCGGAATAAATGTTCCTTCATCAGGGAGGAGAGAGAGCGGAAAGAAGGGAAAGTGGATTCAGTTACTCACAACCCAGGTTATGAAGCAACAGGGAAAGGAAAACAGGGAGGGTAGCAAGGATGGAGGCATGGTTGTCAGAGGGAAGCCAAAGATATTCTACTGTAAGTACTGTGCCAGCTTCAAACCAAAGAGGATGCATACAGAATTAAAGAGGTATATAGTATAAAGATGTAGGATGAAAAGATGCATGAATGGCTAAAGAGGAAAGGGAAAGAGGAGAAGACTGAAGAGTAAATGGGAGTGAACTTGTTTAACGTAGGTTCAGTCCAGGGGGATGGCGGGATGAAAGAATGTGTTGAAGTGCAAGGTACCATCTCCGCAGTTCAGAGGGACTGGAGTTGGGTGGGAGAAGCCAAATGGCACATATGGTGTAGCAGGTTCCTAGGTCCCTAGAATTATGCTGGAGGGCATGCTCCACTACTGGGTATTGGACATCTCCTAGGTGGACAGTTCGTCTGTGTCCGTTCATGCGCTCAGCCAGTTTAGTTGTTGTCATACCAATGTAAAAGGCTGTGCAGTGCAGGCATGTGAGCTGATAAATGACATGTGTAGTTTCACACATGGCCCTGCCTTGAATTGTGTATGTTTTACCAGTAGCGGGGTTGGAGTAGCTGGTTGTGGGGGGATGCATGGGGCAGGTTTTGCAGTGGGGTCGGTTACAGGAGTAGGAACCGCTGGGTAGAGAAGGTAGTCTGGGAATATTGTAGGGTTTAACAAGGATGTTACGGAGGTTAGGGGGGCGATGAAAGGCAACTCTGGGTGGTGTGGGGAGAATTTTGTCAAGGGATGATCTCATTTCAGGGGTTGACTTGAGAAAGTCATATCCCTGGCAGAGTAATTTATTGATGTATTCGAGGCCAGGATAATATTGGGTGACAAGGGGGATGCTTCTGTGTGGTCCGAGGGTAGGAACATTGTTGTTGGATGGGGAGGAATGTATTGCTCAGGAGATCTATTTGTGGACAAGGTCTGCAGGATAGTTGCGGGAGAGGAAAGCACTGGTCAGGTTATTGGTGTAATTGTTGAGGGATTTGTCTCTGGAGGAGAGACGGATCTGGATGAGAGATTTAGAACTGAATTTGGGGCTGTTGATATGTGGCATTTGACTGTGGTTATAGTTGAGATTTGGTCTGTGTGGGGTATGTGCTGGGCCTTATTAAAAATGAGTAAGCAAAAATAACAAGAATAAAAACAATGGAATAAACAAAAGAACTACTTACCACAAAGTGGAGATATACTTTGAATGCAGCTACTCATGGAGGTACAGTGGTGGGCTGTAATTATTGTATTGTGCGAGATTTGATAAATATTCTAAAGCATTAGTGGGAAACTTGTTTATGCAGGAAAAAAAATTAGTTGCAATTTTGGCCATCAGATGCAACTCTGGTGCTGTGAATGCAAGAAAGACGTACAAAAATGTTTCCATATGTAATGGATTAGGAACAGGTTGTGAGCATAAAAGGTCAAACTAGTGAGAAAGGCATAATGCTGATTATATTAGTAACCACCACTTACACAATTTGTTCAATATGAGCATTGAAGATGACAATATGCTGTACAGCACCAGATTTATAAATTGCACCTGGTGGCAAAAATAATTTCTCCAAAGTAAGTTAGTTCCATATTAACTCGTTAGCATATATGCCAAATTTAACTGCCATACAACAATTACAGTAAACACTGGACGTTTGTGAGTAGTGAACTTTAATTACAACCATCTGGTAGATATGAACATGCAATGTCAGAATATGAATTTGGCTCTTACTCATAACTAGCAGACTAACATAGCTACATTCACCCAGCATGGCGGCCCAACTGAGGCGTCAGACTACACAGCCAGGAAGACTAAGTGTGTGCTCTGCAGAATGACAGATGTTCATAAGTCAAGATACCATGTTCCATTTCCATTACTCTTCCAATATTTGTATTCCATCTGGAATTCTCCATTATCACGATAACACAAGAACAAGGTGTGATAATGGATCATCTGTAAAAGCCTGTCAAAGCTAAGACTGCACAAACTAACAAGAATATGATCAAGCATGCCTGCCACTTCCCTGCTCGTTGTCCTCCACGTCTTCTGTTACCGAGAGAGACGTTACCACAGCGCAATGACATTTTTCCTGACGCCATGGGTGCGTTTTGACATGCTATGTTTGTTCACCTATTTCCTGCAGGTGTTGTGTAACATTCATTGATGGGACGTCTTCCTAACATTAGTTTTGTGATTTCTCTTATAATTGGCATTAATGAAATTTGACAACCCTGACAAGTCTATGCGTTTTTCATATGATTGTACTCTGACTGAATAATTTGTGGCTGAAAATTATTTTTTTAAATATTTGTGAAAATAAATCAATGGTTATAGCAACACTGTTCAGACCTTTCTTTGCAGTTCTGGGCTGGCATCTCTATACTCTCTCACTTGTGGTGGAGGTGCAGGTCTCTGCGGTGGTTTTACTCTTGAGGCAGTGGCAGGTGAGCCCTGAGGTGGCTGATTAACTGGAAAAAACATGAAATATCACTTCACTCAAAAAAGCACCAACAGGAGAGGCTGTATCATTGTAGGGGTGAAAGAGAAAATGTTGTCTGCATGTTGACATTTGAACTACTTTTATTTACACGAGGAAATGCTATTATTTACTTGAAGAATTGAATCATATGTACAGAACACCACAATCAGCTATACTTTCAACTTCCCTCTTGGTGGGGGGAGTAACATTATTGCCAGTAAAACACAGTCAGAAACTGGATGTGAGATAAAAAAAGGTGAATTATGTTATTCATTATGCCTTACACATTGACCAGACAATCAACTTAATAGATTCCTACACCTATAAGAAGATGGGTCACTTTTTGGTGCTTATTGTAGTTGCTTATCTTTTTACCTACCAAATGTTTCAAAGTTTTCTTCTTTTTCAATTTTTGTAGAGAATAGAATATCTGGTGTAAAGTTCTTTGAGGAGTGGCCAACCCAAGGTGGTTGCTGACTAGGAGTTCGTTCCTCATCCATGACAAAAATGTTCACTACGGCAGTGAACCTTTCCTGATAATGTTCTGGATCACCCAAATCATCCAGTTCACTCCTAGAACAAACACCAGTATTTAGAACAGCCAGTAAGATGGGATTTTATTGAATGCTCAGAAGTAAACAACACTTTTTAGAATTGAATACCAATTTTTCCATGACGTAAGTTCCACTGATGAAACATAGGATCACTCTGAATCATAATTTGAACAATATGCCAATTTGCTATGAAGAAAGAGAGCACAGTTTTACTACTACATTGCTTTCTCTGCTATTTTTATTGTATGAGCATTATACGGAACACCCCAAACAAATTAACTTCATCTCTGGGTGAAATGGTACAAATTTGTTACAGCACAGTAGGTTGGACAAAGACGACAATGATGAATAACGCAGTTTCAGATTCAACAGTAGCATCACAGGTATAACTGACGCTATGCTTTTTTTTATTAATTCCTCCACACCTGCTATACAACTATACAGAAGATGAGATTGAATGACATTAATGTAGAAAAATTTCTGCATCACCCTCCTATTATCTATGTAACTAAAACACTTTCTCGGATCCCGGTAACAGTTGTAGGTTGCCTACCTAATGGTTTCCAGAAGCAACGAACATTTGGTTTTCAATGTTTCATGTTATTATCATTCAAATTAAATAATTTAAAATGCTGTCATAATCTACTCATTTAGAAATAGAATTGTTCATTGAAAGTTTAACACAACAAGGTAAGTATTAAGTTAGAAGCAGTGTGGTGTGTCTTGAGGCAGTGTAACAAGTGATGCACAAATATCCAGACTTTATTCATCCAGTATCTGAGAATGAGAGCATTTAGTGTCTTCCAGTGAACTTCACAAGTAATTTGTGAAATTTTTTATCACTAACATCCACCGGAAAAAGAAAGGAAAGAAGTTTATCAATAACTACATTTTCATTGTTAATGCAGAAGAACTTCTGTGTCAATCATCACATATTTTTTATTATTTTTTACTACTAGCTTTATTTGCAACAAACTTAGCACAGAGTATCTACATATATTACTGAATGTACCTGCAAAATTGTAACATCGTGCGACAGATAGTTCCAGAGATATAATGTCATAAAAAATTATATGCAAAAAAAACTAACTTTAGCTTAAAATGGAACACAAATTAACCATATTATATTAATTCAGTGTTTTATATCAAGAGAACTTTGGGATTTTAAGCATAATTTCGAACTTCTGTTCACTAACTTGCTTAAAAAAAAACAGTTCACATGTTAATTCATTTTCACAGTAATTAGGCATTGCAAACAGTTTTATATGTTAGGTTTGATTCTTAAAAAAAAAAAATCAAGGAATTACTCATATTATACTCCACAAAATATCAACAAAAATAAGATTATGGATATATATATATATATTAAAAACAAAGATTCCAAGACTTACCAAGCGGGAAAGCGCCGTTAGACAGGCACAATAAAAAAACACACAAACACACACACAAAATTTCTATCTTTCACAACCAACGGTTGCTTCTTCAGGAAAGAGGGAAGGAGAGGGAAAGACGAAAGGATGTGGGTTTTAAGGGGGAGGGTAAGGAGTCATTCCAATCCCGGGAGCGGAAAGACTTACCTTAGGGGGAAAAAAGGTGTACACTCGCACACATACACATATCCATCCGCACATACACAGACACAAGCAGACATTTGTAAAGGCCTTTACAAATGTCTGCTTGTGTCCGTGTATGTGCGGATGGATGTGTGTGTGTGTGTGTGTGTGTGCGCGTGTGTGTGTGCGCGTGTGTGTGTGCGCGTGTGTGCGCGTGCGCGTGTGTGCGCGTGCGCGCGCGTGCGCGTGTGCGCGCGTGCGCGTGTGCGTGCGTGTCTGCGCGTGCGTGTCTGCGCGTGCGTGTCTGCGCGTGCGTGTCTGCGCGTGCGTGTCTGCGCGTGCGTGTCTGCGCGTGCGTGTCTGCGCGTGCGTGTCTGCGCGTGCGTGTCTGCGCGCGAGCGAGAGTGTACACCTGTCCCTTTTCCCCCCTAAGGTAAGTCTTTCTGCTCCCGGGATTGGAATGACTCCTTACCCTCCCCCTTAAAACCCACATCCTTTCGTCTTTCCCTCTCCTTCCCTCTTTCCTGAAGAAGCAACCTTCGGTTGTGAAAGCTAGAAATTTTGTGTGTGTGTGTTTTATTTATTGTGCCTGTCTACCGGCGCTTTCCCACTTGGTAAGTCTTGGAATCTTTGTTTTAAATATATTTTTCCCATTTGGAAGTTTCTTTCATTTTATTTTATTAGATTATGGATATTGTTACATTTAACTTAAAAATCAAAAAGATGGGATTCAAACAGCAACTGGTAGAAAGGTATCTCTGAATTCTCAAAACTGTTACAGTAAATGATGTTAACTACATCTCTCTCTCTCTCTCTCACACACACACACACACACACACACACACACACACACACACACACAAAGGCCCAACCCCTTCCTCCATACTTTTGAGCCCCTGCTAAGACTTGGGAAGTATTCTAAATTTATTTGTTATTCATTAACCATTCTCAAATTGATTCCTGTGTACCTGCATCACTCGAGGGAGTCCTAGTGACTTAGTTACACTGATGTTAATACAACTGTGTGATAATTTTACTAGCATTTAAAGCCTTCCAGGTTTCTACAATATTGTGAAATCGTCACATTCAACACAGATTATTTGCATGGAGCACATGAGCAGAATTTTCAGCCCTGTAATTTTAATGTGAAGAGGAAATGAGTATGAAACATGACACTCTTGATACCCAAACACTATCCAAACATCCTTCTTTAAGCCTCTATTGCACAATGTTGCCATTCAGCAACAATCTGTAAATTTATGAATAATTTTTAGAAAATCACTCGTACATCCAAGGTACTGCCCTGTGGCAATGCATGCAGTCTGACTGCATGGAGCTAGATTGTGTTTAGCATTATTAAGTTGACGGAAAAGTCTAAAACTGATAATCTTTGTTGAATGTCTGTTGTACATAGAAGCATACAGAAGCAGTTGAAAGAGTGAATTATTCATGACACTTAGATCGGATCTAAAGAAAACAGATACATAAAATATTTAAAACGACACTTAATAGCAGAACTGATAATGTTTTATATTTTTTCGGGTTATCGTGGTGAGGCATTATCTGGTTGAACAATCATGTTTCTGCCAGTTACTCATGTTTTTCTTGCATGCTATTTCAACTGCATGACTCACAGTGTGGAATGAGTCCAGTATTTATGCCTATGTTGTTCTAGGCAATCTGTCTGCAGTCCGTGCCCCATCAGGTGATCTGCCTGTGCTATGCGCTGACCAGTAGCAACAACTGTAGAGTTTCCTTCAAGTTGCACCTGTTCCGAATGCTGTGCTCATACTTTGTGGTTATCATCCATTGCCAGTCTTGGTGTATGAAGTTCTGAATGACATCCAAGTCATGCTAGACATTTTTCTTCCAATTGTCGTCATTTAAGCCCTCCTGTGATTTAGGACATTCTGTTATTGCGGCGTGCCCTCTTAGGCATTTCTTGCCCACCGGGAGTGGCCACAGTGTTATTTTCAGGCTGCTGGTGTTCACATTGCCTCCAAAGACTTGGTAGAAAATCCTTAGGTATAGGGTCTGTTATCTGAGGTACCATTTCATGTGCATCCTTTGTTACATGTACTGGGCTGTTTTCTCTAACTCCAGATTCAGAAGACTGAGTGCCCAGTTCCAGACAGAACTTTGCTGGAAACTGCTGTCATGGCTAAAGAGATTCTCTGTGACCTTAAACTCAACAGGTTCTTTGATGATGCTGTCCCAGTACTTCAATGTTCGAGTTAGGATCTTGGCATCACTATACACACATCAAAAAATGTTTTTCATCACCTTGGTACCAAGTGTTCTGGAACCTGTACAGAAAATTGGAATAGAGATCAACATAAACATAATTTCTGCTCTTTTTATTGCTCATGAAAACCACACACTGCATGTTGTACCACCACGTGAGACCTTTAGAGGTCTTAGTCCAGATTGCTGTACACACCAGTACCTCTAATACCAAGCAGCTCATCATCTTGCATTGATGCATGCCTGTATTCATCGTGGCACACAATCCACAAGTTCATCAAGGTACTATTGGTCCAGATTGTCCCACTCCTCAATGGCATAGATCCCTCAGAGTGGTTGAAGGGTCACTTCCTCCATAAACAGCCCTTTTTAATCTATTCCAGGCATATATGATAGGGTTCATGTCTGGAGAAGATGTTGGCCGCTCTAGTCAAGCGATGTCATTATCCCAAAGGAAGTCATTCACAGGATGTACGTGATGGGGAGACAAATTCTCGTGCATCAAGACGAATGCATCGCCAGCATGCTGCCAATATGGTTGCACTATCAGTTGGAGGATGGCTTTCACGTATCGTACAGCCGTTATGGTGCCTTCCATGGCTACCAGCGGAGTACGTTGGCCCCACGTAATGCCACCTCTTAACAGCAGGGAACAACCTTTTTGCTGCACTTGCAGGACACTGTGTCTAAGGCGTTCAGCCTGACTAGGTTGCCTCCAAACACATCACCAATGATGTCTGGTCGAAGGCATATGTGACACTCATCGGTGAAGAGAATGTGATGCCAGTCCTGAGTGGTCCAATCGGCAGGCGCATCTGTACCAAGCTTCATTGTGTTGTGGTTGCAAAGATGGACCTCGCCATGGATGTTGGGAGTGAAGCTGCGCATCATGCAGGCTGCTGCGAACAGTTTGAGTCATAACACGACGTCCTGTGGCTGCACAAAAAGCATTGTTCAACATTGTGGCGTTGCTGTCAGGGTTTGTCCGAGCCATAATCCATAGGTAGCGGTCATCCACTGCAATAGTAAGCCTTCAGTGGCCTGAGCGAGGCATGTCATTGACAGTTCCTGTCTCTCTGTATCTCCTCCACATCCGAACAACATCTCTTTGGTTCATTCTGAGACGCCTGGACACTTCCCTTGTTAAGAGCCCTTCCTGGCACTAAGTAACAATGCGGATGCGATCAAACTGTGGTATTGACCGTCTAGGCATGGCTGAACTACAGACAACGCAAGCCATGTACCGCCTTCCTGGTGGAATGACTGGAACTGATCGGCTGTCAGACCCCCTCTGTCAAACAGGCGCTGCCCATGCATGGTTGTTTACATCTTTGGGTGGGTTTAGTGACATCTCTGAACAGTCAAAGGGACTGTGTCTGTGATACAATATCCACAGCCAATGTTTATCTTCAGGAGTTCTGGGAAGCGGGGTGATGCAAAATTTATTTTGATTTGTGCAGTTCATAGAATGACTGAGTACTAAACAATGCTCAACAATCACTGACTTGGAAGACTTTCTCAGTCTGGAGTGCCTTTGGTGTTCTTCACACCTGATGTCTAATGTCCTAATCATCTCCTAATGTAAGCCATACCACATTCAAATATGATGTGATAAATGTCCGGTTTCTCCAGACCCAGGTCATTCTCCACACTCCCTATCAGAGCTTTAATCTTCATGGGTGGCTGTAACACACTCTTAAAGTTATTTTTGAGGAGAATTCTGCTGATTTTGGCAGATATCTGCCTGACATATGGTAAATATGCAACCTCCTCCATTTCTTCTTGTTCGTCTTCAGGAACCTCCGCTGGGAAACAGTGTGCAGTGCCTTTCGAACATCTCGAGAAGAGTATCCATTTTTGTAGAACCCAGATTGTAGGTGTTCTATATAAATTGGCAAATTATCAGGATATGACAGAATTTGTGCCCAGTGAACCAGAGTTCCAAATACACCCATTTTCTGTGCTGGATGGTGACAAATGCTGGCTTGCAGGTACAAGTCAGTGTGAGTGGCTTTGTGGTACACACTGACACTAAAGTGACATCTGCCTTCCTCTTAACTCTTACATCTGAGAATGGGAGTGGACCATCCTTCTCCAGTTCCATGGTGAATTTAATGTTAGGGTGGCATGAGTTTACGGGTCCAAGAAAACATCAAGCTTTTCTCTCTCATGGGGCCATATAACAAAGACGTCACTCAGATACCTAAAAATGTATTTCAGCTGATCTGGGGCCGATGTAGGTGCCTCGTCTCCAAATATCTCCATAAAGAAATTGCTCACCACTGGTAAGAGGGGGCTGTCCATTATCACCACTTCTGTTTGCTCATACAATAGGCACCCAAATAGGAAGTATATTGAGGTCAATATGTGCCTGAATAAGTCTAAGAGGGCACTGTTGAACTTTTATTCAATCAGATCAAGTGAATCTTTTAGTGATATGCAGATGAACAGGGAGATGACATTGAAGCTGACCATTATGTCAGGTCCATCACTTGTCGCTGCTTGAGGTATTGTAGGAAATCCTTTGAGTTGCAAATGTGATGGGCACACTTCCCCACATATGGCATGAGCACCTACTTCAGATGTTGAGCAGTAAGGTGTGCCAGCATTTCTGACAATTGCATTTAGAGGCACCCGTTCCTTGTGTACCTTAGGCATGCCATTAAGTCTGGGTTGTACTGTGCTTTTGCCCTTAGCTGCTTAATGATCTTCTCTGGAAGGCCAGTTTTCTTTAGAATAGCCCAGTCTTCCTGTTCATCATCTCTGTGGAGTCTGTTTCTACTGGTCTGTATGGCAGCTCATCCGCGAGTTGTCGCACCTTACTGTCATAATCTGCCTTTTGTAGGACAACAGTAGCATTCCCCTTTTGTGCTGGTACCCTCACAATGCTGTCAGCTTCATGGAATTGTTTAAATGCCAACCTCTCATCAAAAGAGATGTTTGGTTTGGGTAGTGTGGTTTTAGTGAGCACACTACATGTCTCTAGTTGGACTACTTTAGTCTCACTAGTAGGAAGTTTCAGAGCCATCTGCTCCACTGCACTGACGAAGTCTGCAACAGGAATATTTTTGGGGATAACTGCAAAATTAAGACCCTTGCTCAGTACTTTCAGGGTGGTTGCATTGAATTCCTTCTTTCTCATGTTGACGGCCATATGAGCAACCTCATTCTGCTGGACGTTGTTGTTAAGACGTTCAAACTTGGCTAGTTGACAGGATCCTGATTCCTTCCTCATGCACTCTGCTAGCAACCAGGAGGTGCCATCAACTCGGTGCCAGCCTTGTCTGGGTGGAGAGCTTGCTATAAAAAAGTTTAGAGGCAGCAACTCTCTGAATGTTACATCAAAAAGTCAGTGGTGCATGTCATGCACTCTCTCCCTGACCAATGCTAACCTCGCGCAATGTTTAATTCTGTTGGCCGCTCTGGAACTGATGTGTTTTAATTCTAGCAAATACTGGGACCTCATCCAGTTCTTGGCATCACAGCAGGAAACAGACAGAACTGAACGTTCTCCCCTTCTTTTGTCGAAGCTTATCCAGTTTTCTAATATTCAAATACATTTCTTCCACGTGGTGTCATTTAATGCAAATCTTCAGGCTTTCCTCACAATGCGTGGTCATGTTGAACAATTGGGTTTCTGCTGGTTATTCACATCTTTCTTGCACAATATTTCAATTGTGTGACTTGCAGTCTTCTTCAGATGCTGTCAGATACTGATTCCAGTGTGGAAAGAGTCCAGTGTTTATTTGCCTATGTTGTGCTTAGTGCTCCATCTGCTGTCCACACCACTTCATGTGCTATGCGCCGACCAATAGCAGTGACTGTATTTTTTTTTTTTTTTCTAGCTGCCGCTGTTCCAAACGTTATGCAGATACTTTATGGTTATTATTTGTTGTCGATATTGTTGTGTGAAGTTCTGAATGATATCCAAGTTGTGCTAGACATTTTATCTTCCGACTATCATTTAAGCCCTCCTGTGATCTAGGACCTTCTGTTGCTATGGCTTGCCATATCAGGCATTCTGTCCAAGGTCCATGCCCATCAGGAGCAGGTGCAGTATTATTTTCAGGTCACTAGTGTTCAAATTGTCATTTGAGACTTGGCAGAATGTTTTCAGGTATTTAGTTTATTGCAGGGTTGCCACAAGTTCTGGAAATCAGGGAATTTCAGACATGCCAGGGAACTCAGGGAAATTTGGAAAAAAAAAACCACACTGGAAAAATCTCGTTTTTTTTCCTCAGTAGATGAAATGGTTTGTTTACTGAGATGTCATGCATCGTGACCAGCTGGGTACAGCTGAGTATGTGCACTGCTTCCCTACTACCCCATTCCTACTGCTTCATCCCTTCTTTCCACTCCCCTCAGCTTGCAGTCAGTGCTGCCACCACTATATGCCGCTAGCTAGCAGCTGCTGATGAGAGGAGGGGAGGGGAGGGAAGGTGTGGTTTGTTTGAATCTGATTCTCAGAGGTTGTTAACACAGTGGCCAGAGACAGCATCCATGTGTCCATGAGTTGTCCGAGTGATTGTGTGAATGTGTGTGTGCGCTCTCATTTTCTGACAAAGGCTAGGGCCGAAAATGTAGTTCTGAGAGAGTGATTATCTTTTCTATATGCCTGTCTGCAGCTCATCAATCATCTTTACGGTGAGTTGCTACCTATCCTCTTAAGTATTGATTCTCAGAGTATTTGCACAAATTATCTGTTGCATGGATTGATCCCTATGGTTTCAACTCATTGACATGGTGTCCGTGACACCTGGCCAAACAAGTGGATTTTTGCAGCAGGCCGAAACCACAGGCCATTTCTGTGGGTGTATCTAATGGATAGGGTCTAATGTTCTGAAGTCTGTCGTTTCCCACAAATGTGCAGGTCCTGCCAATAGAATCTAGTCTCACCGATTTGTCCACAGGCCGGGTCTGTGTGTGTGTGTGTGTGTGTGTGTGTGTGTGTGTGTGTGTGATAATGTGGCGGATTTTCGTGGTCTATCTATGGACCCAGACTGCAGTATTCCTAGCAGGCCAGATGCCACAGGGGATGGATTTCAGGAATTGTGACTGTCTTACTACAAATACATCGTATGATGCAGCATTTTATGTACATTTCATGTACTGTAGTACAGCTTGCCACTTCGAAAGTAGTTTGTATATTACGAAGTATAGACGATAAGAAGAAGGAAATTGTGGCGGTCGCTGGCCGTTTGTATGCTATGTACTCATATATTTCTTGAAAGAAAAAACACACAATACCTGTAAAATAATAGACATAAAACAGTGGGTAATAATCGACAATAACGAACACAGTAGAAGCAACATTTTATTGCCTATTGTGTTGGTTTACACAACTCTTCTCTGTGTTATAAGCTTTCAAGATGCCTACTTCTTTCTAAGGTGATTTCTGAAAACAGTGTCTTACGACTTCAAGGAAATGTGTATTTTTGCCACCAAATATGTTTCATTTTACTAAAGTAAAATAACGACAGTTGTCTTAATGAAACACACATCATTTGGCTTGATTTCTCCGTCTCAAAACAGTTCATTACAAAAGATGTTGATGTTAAGTACTTAAGATTTTTTACTTACATGGAGAAGAAATACAGAAGTACTTACATATTTTTGAGATTTCAAAATTTGTCAGAAAAAATGCTAAAACTTGTTTGGAAATCAGGGAAATATCAGGGAATTTCACTTGAGGAAACTTGTGGCAACCCTGTATTGTCTGAGGTATCATTTCATGTGCATCCTTTGTTACATGTAATGGGCTGTTTTCTCTAACTACACCTCCTGACATGTTCCACATCACTACGAAGTGTCGTATTCATGACTATGGAACAAGTACTAATCTAATCAATCTGTCCCCTCGCATCTTTTGTTGTCTCCGTTGTGTTATTCTAGGAATTATAATGACACCAACATTCCAAAACAAACATTGAGATACTGGGACAGCGTCACCAAAGAATCTATTGAGATTAAGGTCGCTGACAATCTCATTAACCATGACACCAGTTTCCAGGTGAGCTCTACCTGAAGCCTGGCACTCGTTCTGAAGATGCAATGGAAGCAACATCAAGACACAAGGGGACAAGTTTGAAGATGGAGTTAGAGAAAACAGCCCAGTATATGTAACAAAGGATGCACATGAAATTGTACATCACAACCAATACCTGAGGACATTCTATCAAGACTCGAGCGGTAATTTGAACACCGGCAGCCTGAAAATAACACTGCAACCACTCCTGGTGGGTACAGACTTCAGACAGAATGCCTGTCCACATTGGAAAAGGTTAGGTTAATGGCAGCAACATCATACTGTTGCCATATGGCATATGGCAACAAACTGAAAGTACTTATCAGTTTTTTTATCATTTGGTTCCAGAAACATAAAAACATAATCATGTTGAACAATGGTACATCATGGTTACAGAATGTCCTAGATCACAGGAGGGCTTAAATGATCACAACTGTAAGATAAAATGTCTAGCACAAACTGGACATCTTTCGGAACTTCATACAGCAAGACTGGCAATGGATAGTAACTACAAAGTACGCGCACAGCATTCAGAAAATCACTGCTACTGGTCAGTGCATACTATGGACAGAGCACCTGATGCAGTGCAGACTGCAGATGGAGTGCCTAGCACAACATAGGCATAAATATTGGACTAATTCCATACTCTGGAATTAGTCTCTTGAAGGAGACTACGAGTTACTGAGTCTAAATATTGTGCATGAAAGAGGTGAATAACTGACAGCAACTTGATTGTTCAACATGATTATGTTTTTATGTTTCTGGAAGCAAATGACAAAAAAACTGATCAGTACTTTCAGTTTGTTGCCATATGCCATATGGCAACAGTATGATGTTGCTGCCATTAACCTAACCTTTTCCAATGTGGACAGATTCAGTATAATTACCTTTATATTGTTGATGTATCTATCAGCTTCATGTTTTTATGGTGGCAGATGTTACGCACCACTTAGGAATGTTCTGGGAGAAAATAGTTATTCATAATTAGATGACACTGACAGTGAAGACATTTTTGCAATGACTAAGAGGAAAAGAGTGCTGGACCTAATACTTCCAGTATAGATGCTTCTGAGACTGATGGTGATAATGAAGAAGAACAAGAAGTAGAAGGAGAAGAAGAAGAAGAAGAAAATGACAATGATGAAAACTAGGTATTTCATTGCAATATAATTGTTACCACAGAGCAAAGGAATGTTCCAAAGCTAAATAAAAAGCCTAAAATCTCACCAATTGGAAGTAATATTGGAAAGTGATGCATGCCAAGATGGACTGGTATACTAGATACACACTCACACATAAGCTGTCCAAAAAGCTATTTTCATGTGCTTTTTGGAACGAAATATTGGACATCGTTATCTAGGAATCCAACAGCCTACCTGTTTGAAACAAATCCGTGATGAACAGAGTATACTGTTCAAATGGCTTCATTGAATGAAAGAATACAATAAAAAAATAAAAACTAAAAATAAATAAACCAAAGAGATTGGCTTTTAAAAAAATGTCTGTACTATCTGATGTGACTTTCTTAGTATACAACTTTGAACTATTTACCGGTAGTACTAGTAGTAGTAGTAGTAGTAGTAGTAGTAGTAGCAGCCGCCAAAATAAATATCTTCCTGATACATATGTCAAAAGAAATGGTGTACTAAAACTCACTATTGTAATACTAAGAGTGCAAACATAGTAGAATAGCTTTGAGTTACAACTGGATCCCAAGTACTGTCAGATCCAATTGTCTAAAGGGATGTTTATTTGACTATGTCAATAAGATGAAGAGATCTGGAAGGGTTGCAAAAGATGAAAGACAGTACCACAAAAATATATGTTATTCTGCTGTAAAGTGGAATGACAACAGATCTGTGACAATGCACAGAAATTTTGGGGTAGCAAACTCAATAACTTCCGGTGACGAAAACTGACACTGGCCGACTTCACCCCCCTCCATATCCACATCCAGTGATGCCTATAACTGAGGAAGACATTGCAGCTGGTCAGTTCTGTTGGGTTATCCAAGACCTATTCGGATGGAGTTTTATCAAAGGCTGCAAAGTAGCTATTAGTTACTGCAATCACCTCTTCATTTAAATAAAATCTTTGTCCTGACAGCCACTTCTTCAAATTGGGGAACGAACAGTAGTCTGGGGGAGCCAAGTCTGGAAAATAGGGGGAGGGGGGGGGTGTTGTGAAACAAGTTGGAATCCTAGTTCAATTAATTTTCCGACCACAACTGCTGAGGGGTGTGCTGGTGCAGTGTCGTGATGGAAAAGGACATTCGTGCGGCCCAATCACCGGCATTTTTCTTGCAGCTCGGTTCTGAAACAGTCCAATAACAATGAATAATATGCACCTGTAATAGTTTTCCCTTTTCCAGATAGTTGATGAGGATTATCTCTTGCGAATCCCAAAAGACAATCACCATAAGCTTTCCGGTCGAAGGAATGGTCTTCACTTTTTTGGTGTAGATTCTCCCTTGGTAATCCAATGTTTAGATTGTTGTTTGGTCTCAGGAGTATAGTGATGTATCCATGTTTCATCCACGGTGACAAAATGATGCTTAAAGTCCAGTGGATAATTCCTGAACAGCTGCAAACCGTCACTGCAACACCTCACATTCCGTTTTTGGTCAAGCGTGAGCAACCGCGGAACCCATCTTGCGGATAGCTTTCTCATGTCCAAATGTTTATGCAAAATATTATGTACCCATTCATTCAAGATGCCCACAGCACTGGCAGTCTCACACACATTAACTCTTCTGTCATCCATCACCATATCAAGGATTTTATCAATGATTTCTGGAGTTGTAACCGTCCAGAATGTTCAGCATCACTTGTGCCCATACGGCCACTCCAAAAATTTTGAAACCACTTGTAAACTGTTCTAATCGAAGGTGCATTGTCACCGTAATGTTTATCAAGTTTAGTCTCCAGAGGAATTTTGCTTTTCATAAAGTAATGTTTAATCACCACACGAAATTCTTTTTCATTCATTTTTTGACAATTACTCGACTTCCTTGATTCACACGAATGTCAAACACAAAGACATAGACCAATTTGGCTGAAACTTGGTGTATGTTCTTTCCAAAGACACTACTAACTAAACAAGACCTCGATATGCATTGGTGGTGCCATCTCTCTGATTTTGCATGGACTTTTCAAACGCCCCTCGTAGATGGTTCACCCCACGGTGATTGTACTCATACAATATAACCAATTCATGAGAGCTGTACATCCTGAGGAATCAATGTCAACTTCAAAGAGTCCACAGCATGTGGTCTAGTGGCTAGCATTGCTGCCTCTGAATCATGGATTCTTGGTTTTGATTCCCGGCCAGTTTGGGGATTTTCTCTGCCCGGGGACTTGGTGTTTGTGTCGTCTTCATCATCATCATCATCATCATCATCATCAGTAACAGTGGCTAGATTAGACCATGAAAAAGAAATTGGACTGTGTAAAAACTGGGACTTTGTACAGGTGCTGATGACCGCACAGTTGAGTGCCCCACAAACCAAACATCATCATCATAACCTCATACAGGACCTAGATACATTCCCAAAAAGTGTAACACAGAATATTTTTCATATACTTGATCTAATAGTAGTGAATGCTTGGTTTCTTAATAAAACAAATGCATTATTTAGTGAAATGCAGTGGAAAATCACACTCACCTCTCAGCCATGTTCAAGAAGCCCAGAAGTATAGGATTACTGGTCCAGAGGAAAATTGAGACAAGAAAGCAAAAAGGATTTACAAGTAGTTCTGCTGAGGGCTCCTATGCTGCAAAAAGGGAGAAAGGAACAGATGCTGTACTGCCTGAAAGAGACAGGCAGCTGGGCGGCACAGGACATTTGCCAATTACAGGCATGAAAAGTTGGTGCTAGGTTCCAGCATGCTATTAAACCGTCACACTGAAGTTGGTCAAATGCAGTGGGCATTTATGTTTCACTAAAGACATTTGTTCCAAAACTTTACATTTATTACACATTTACATCCACGTACAGACAATATTTGTACATTCAATACTTTGTATTATTGCCTTTGTTTTTAACATTTTTATCCTGTTTGGCATAGTTTTTATTAACTTTTCACTTGACATTTTAATATCATTGTCATGGTACCATATTTCCTCTAGTTTCTCCATGACATATTGTTTGGTGATTATTGTAAATTTCCTTATCCTCTGTTCCACAATACCCCATAAATTTTCAATTGTGTTCATATCACGGCTATTCCCTAGCCAGGCACTTTCAGTTGCTTTTCTTCCAAGTACTTGAAAACACTTTTGGCTTTGTGGCAAGGTGCCCCATTGTGCATATAAATGTCATCTTTATTAGGAAACAACTCATTTATTTGAGGGAAAGGTTCTTTTTCAAAAATTTCTTATATTGTTCTTGTCTCATTTTCCCTTCAACAATGTGTAATCTGCCAGGACCATTCACTGACATCACACTACAGACCATAATGGAAGATGGATGCTTCACACAATGCTGCACACACCCAGCTTTGAACTGTTCTCCAGGTCTGTGATGAACACACTGGCTGCTTTCTTCCATCACAGTGAATACAGATTCATCACTGAAGCATATCTGAAGCATGCGTACAAAGCTGAAAGCTAGAAAAGTTGGAAATAGTTGCGTAGGAAATCTCAACAGTCCCAAAATTCAAATGTGTCACAGGAGAAACTTCAACACCAAAACCTTTCAGCTGATGGCTTATGTATGTAGAAGTAAATTTATAGTTCATTGTTGCCATGTTTGTAAGTCTTCTCATTGTTCTAGGACTGATTTTTCTTTTATGTCCACATTTTGCTTTCCTGTTTGGCTTGTATTCACCACCTTTCTGCACTGAAAGTTAGATTCCGATGACAGTTTTCTGGGATATTCTCATTCTGTCAGAAATTTCTTGCTGTGTATAATTATTCTCAGCAAAAAGTGTTACTAGTGCCGAAACTTTCTGAGGTAAAACATCTTTTGTCTTCCCCATAACCTCACTTTCTTTGGAAACTCTATGATTTATTCCTATAGCTAAAAACATGCAAGTTCACAGGCTATAGAATGTCTTGGTAATGCAGCAAGAAGCCGATAGAATAAATAACAAGTTGAAGTACACCACAGAAACACAAAACATTACTGTAAACACAGTTTCAAAGCATGTACACAGAGAACCAACACCAACACAATTTGGAGGGAAAATAACAGAAGTTACTAACTGTGAAAAATTCAGTGATCTGCTAGTTGCTTGGAAGGGAAATTTCGTGGCATCAATCAAACCATCAAAACAAATCAGCTATTACACTTTTCTCTCCTATTTTTACAGCAGAAAAATTAAGAGTATAAAAATAATCATTTAGTCTAATAATTTCAACATGCCTGCACGTGTGTGTGTGTGTGTGTGTGTGTGTGTGTGTGTGTGTGTGTGTGTGTGTGCGCGCGCGCGCGCGTTTTCCAATGAGTGATATGAGGCATCAAATAGTCCAAGAGCAGAACTAAAAGAAAACCCACATATAATTATTTATATAATTTTTTCATTGCTGAATCAAGAAGCTCATTTATGTCTTCCATAAAGTAGATTATACATGTATGTAAATAAAAGTATTGCGAGTCCCCAGGAAAATAGGTTGCCATGGGCATGATGTTGCCATTTGGCAACAAACCTAAAGTAATCAATAAATAAAAATTAAATCAATATTCCTGTGTTCAAATTGTTACACAGTAGGTGTATCAGACGTTTCTCCTAAATGTCTTTGCATTTAAACTGGTTCCCCATCCCCCTTAAAAAAAAACTGTTGACAATTAAGGAAGTGTTCTCCTGCCACGAACTACTTGCTTCGTTCATTCAAATGTACAAGGGGGATCAAATATGAACTAGAATAGTTTTTTATGAACTTTACTGAGTAAAATGAAAAAAAAAAAAAACAATACACCCACTTCATTTTTCTACACAGTCTCCTGGCTTTGCTACACATTTTCCCATCAAACTGGCAACCTTTTGATGCCATTTTCTAAGAAAGAAGAGGGACATGTGCACAGCCATTCTTACATGAATGCTTCTACCACTCTGTTGTCATCAAACCAGTGTCCTCCAAGTTGGTCTTTCAGCAGTCCAAAAATATGGTAGTCACACAGGATGGGACTGTAAGGATGATGCTCCAGAGTTACGAAATGAATTTCCTCCAGTTTTTCCCTCTTTTATGAAGCAGAGTATGGTCATGCACTGTCGTGCAGAAGAACCATGTTTGAGATTTGTTGCCAGCACTGTATGTTGTGGTATGTGGCTTTTGACTGAACCAAAAGCTAGCAGTGCAGTTTATGTGCCAATCTTCTGGTCCTGTATGGCATCAATATTATCTGGTGTGATTCTTGTCCATGGCCATCTTTGATGGGCAAAGTTTTCCATAGTCTCCCCGACCTGACATAAATGTTTGAAGCCACTCCTATACTTGAGTCTTCTAAAGAGCTAATTCTACAAACTGCACAGAGAGATGCTTAAAATTTTACACAGGTATAGTGCCTTCTTTCATGAGAAACTTTATCATTATGTGCTGCACAACACACTTGTTGACCTCTTGCTTACACACGGTGGTTTGAGAAAGTCACATCACACTTACTGCACCATCACATTTACAATGCTCTTCCAGATGTCATCACCAATATCCTATAAGGCTATGCCCATTTATGTCCACTACCACTGTTGTCAGATTTAAATTTCTGTTTCACATTTGATACACCCTCATACAAGCGAGGTAGCTTTTCAGTGAATTATTCATTACAAAGACAAAAAATTGGAAAAGTAAATTTATTAAAAAAAAAAAAAAAACACAGTTAATAGCCCAAACATTTGCACACTACTCACTTTGTAAATCTTAAGCTGGTTTCTTCTTCTCCGATGAATCCAGTATGGAACTGTAGCTGTGCCATTTTAATTCCAGTTGGACGGCCTTGAGACATCACACCTCCAAGAGTATGCCTCGCATGATACGCAACAACTGTAATATCACCCAGCACAGTGACATTGAGGGGAAGTGTGACCTGAAAAACAGCGCCCTGACACTTGGACTGCAGCAGCATCGTTCATACATACACGTGTCATATTTTGATTCAGAGAGTGCAATTAGACCAGAGGAGATTTGTAATACACAAAATAAGCAATACAGTTACCCCATATAAATAGGCATCACTTTTTATCTGCAAACAAGTACTTACCTTGCCTTCAGTGATGTTAAACAGCCGCATCCGCTCATATTCTTGCAATGTAGACAAAACTCTCTCTTCTCCCTGGTACACTTCTACAAAAGGTCTGCAACCATCTCTGCCAAAACCAAAGGGAAAATAAAAAATTTGAATATTACTTGCCTACAAAATTTTTGTATAACTTTCAGTTAATGTTTAACTTACTTTCTTCACTCAAGCAAGAGGATGGAGGGGAAGGGGAAGACACTTTCCTGGATGAAGCTGCACATGACCATGAGCTGATGACATACCACTCATTGTTTCACCTTTAAAAATAGCATGGTGACTGCAGATTTGTGGGTCAGTTCTGTTTCGCATAGGGGGCAATGTTTTCCTATACTAACATCTGATGATCAATAAGAAAGCTTTTCCATTTTCCACTCTCTCTTACTTAGCTTTTTGTAAGAAAGAGTGGAGAGCAGATGTACACTTTTTTTGCCTTCGGAATATTGCGTTCTGATTATTTTTGTCCTCTCTCTCTCTCTCTCTCTCTCTCTCTCTCTCTCTCTCTCTCTCTCTCTCTCACACACACACACACACACACACACACACACACACACACACACACACACACACACACTTTATTTAAACTACGCACTTTCATTATTCTTTCTTTTATCCTCAAACTATAGCGGTAGGCAAATAGTATTGTAGTGTATTAACAGTATTCGGTCAAAAAAATATGCAAGAGAGGAAGTGAGTTGTAACAGAGCCAGCCACAGTTGGGCTAGAGTATTATGCACTGCAAAGCAAAACACGACCAACTGGTGTTGCAAAGTGGAGCCCACTGGGCGCGGTATAACAACAGTCAACACTGCAATATGCTAGAGGTAAGATGAAAGCCTTTCTTCACTTGTCACCACGGAGGTGTTTGCAGTATGTGCCTTGAGCCCTAAACGAAAATAGTCTGGAGCATATAAGTACTGAGATATTCAAGTACTAGACGATCTGCATGCCACTATCACACCCTACACTACAAACCTGTGACACCTCCAGCAACATCCTGAAATGCAGTACCGGGTCCCTATTCGACTGTGAGGCAGGGCAGCCTGCCCTGAGTCACAAGGGAGCTGCCAACTCACTGGAGGAAGTTAACAGCCATTGTAAGCTGCAGTGGTCGCAGCTGGAGACATCACTGACAGCAGTATTTGAGTGATGCCATGCTTGGTCCCACTCTTTGCGATGTCAGCAATGCCGGATGTCTGTTGTTTTGCCCCGGGTTCGGTTCCTGGTGGAGTCAGAGATTTTCACCTGCCTCGAGATGACTGGGAGTTTGTGTTGTCCTCAACATTTCATCATCACTCATGTGCGTGGCGAAACTGGACTAAGGAAAGGTTGGAAATTTGTATAGGTGCTGACAACTGCACAGTTGAGCGCCCCACAAACCAATCATCATCATCATCATCATCATCATCATCATCTATTGTTTCGCATGAGAGGCAACTGGATACCTTCACCAAACTGTTTATGGTAAACTACGGCCGAGGGCCAGAATAAAGAAATTAATTGAACAAATGTACTGTCATCCTGACATCTCATTCGGACAAAGACACACACAGTTTGGGAATGAAATTTTTAGCCTGTTCTTAAGTCCCTCATCTGGTACCACAGATTTAGGTTTTCTGCGATTTGCCTAAGCCACCTAAAATGAATACCAGGCTGGTTCCTTTGAAAGAGCACAGCTGATTTCCTTGCTCTGCCTTCTACAATCCAAGCTTGTGCTCTGTCTCTAATTATTTCATCAACAGGGCTTTAAAACCTGAAACATATCTGTCCCTTCCTTCTTCTCTTATGTCAATAATTATATTGTTTAACTAAATTTTGTACCTAAAACAATTTTTATTAATACATTAACTTCCACAGTCCTTGATGAATAACAGATTTCAAAATATACCTAATGTTAAAACTTTTACAGTAAATCAATCTTTAATTGTCCATGGAACAGTTTTTCAACACCTCCACTGAGAGTTCCAAAAAAGTTTCTAAGCAACAGTTGAAAGATATTTACCTTTACCTCTTAACAAGTTTTCATCTTTTTTTGATCAGGAGATATGTTCTGGTCCCTCCCTGAAATGATAAATAGATCTTCCTCGATTTTCTCTCACAGCTATTACCAAAGATTTGCTGTTGAGGAATATTTTTTCACATTTCGTCTCCCCACCCCCTAGTCTTTATAGATCTATTAGTATTTTTCTTCAATTACCAATGGCTGCTTTTCTTGCATGTTACCATAGGTTATGCAAGGATATCACAACTTCCAGAAAGGTTTATGGCATGCCTATTAACTGTCTGCCCTAAGACTCCTGCCATGGAGGCTGACGATAGCAGTAGTTTTGACCAAGTAGAATGACTTCATTCGATATCTACAGCTCTCTTGGCACAGCCAACCTGAATTAGCAGACAACACTGAGCTCTGTGCTTCTATGTACTCATGTTGTTGTTGTTGTTGTTGTTGTCTTCAGTCCTGAGACTGGTTTGATGCAGCTCTCCATGCTGCTCTATCCTGTGCAAGCTGCTTCATCTCCCAGTACCAACCGCAGCCTACATCCTTCCGAATCTGCTTAGTGTATTCATCTCTAGGTCTCCCTCTACGATTTTTACCCTCCACGATGCCCTCCAGTACTCCAGTACTCCAGTACTAAATTGGTGATCCCTTGATGCATCACAACATGTGCTACCAACCGATCCCTTCTTCTAGTCAAGTTGTGCCACAAACTCCTCTCCAATTCTATCGAATAGCTCCTTATTTGTTATGTGATCTACCCATCTAATCTTCAGCATTCTTCTGTAGCACCACACTTCGAAAGCTTCTATTATCTTCTTGTCTAAACTATCTATCGCCCAGGTTTCACTTCCATACATGGCTACACTCCATACAAATACTTTCAGAAACGACTTCCTGACACTTAAAGCAATACTCGGTGTTAAATTTCTCTTCTTCAGTAAAGCTTTCCTTGTCATTGCCATTTTATATCCTCTCTACTTCAACAATAGTCAGTTATTTTCCTCCACAAATAGCAAAACTCCTTTGCTACTTTAAGTGTGTCAATTCCTGGTCTAATTCCCTTAGTATTCCCTGACTTAATATCCTCGTTTTGCTTTTGTTGATGTTCATATTATACCCTCATTTCAAGACACTGTCCATTCCATTCAACTGCTCTTCCAAGTCCTTTGCTATCTCTGACAGAATTACAATGTCATCAGCGAACCTCAAAGTTTTTATTTCTTCTCCATGGATTTTAATGCCTACTCCAAAATTTTCTTTTGTTTCCTTTACTGGTTGCTCAATATACAGATTGAACAGCATTGGGGAGAGGCTACAACCCTTTCTCACTCCCTTCCCAACCGCTGCTTCCCTTTCATATCCCTCGACTCTTATAACTGCCATCTGGTTTCTGTACAAATTGTAAATAGCCGTTCACTCCCTGTATTTTACCCCTGCCACCTTCATAATTTGAAATAGAGTATTCCAGTCAACATTGTCAAATGCTTTCTCTAAGTCTACAATTGCTAGAAATGTAGGATTGCCTTTCGTTAATCTTTCTTCTAAGATAAGTCGTAGGGTCAGTATTGCCTCATGTGTTCTGAAATTTCTACGGAATCCAAACTGATCTTCCCCGAGGTCAGCTTCTACCAGTTTTTCCATTTGCCTGTAAAAAATTTGCGTTAGTATTTTGCAGCTGCGACTCATCAAACTAATAGTTTGGTGATTTTCACATCTGTCAACACCTGCCTTCTTTGGGATCGGAATTATTATATTCTTCTTGAAGTCTGAGGGAATCTCGCCATAATATTGTCCTTAAGAACATCACCCCTGTATAGACACTCTATATACTCCTTCCAACTTTCTGCTTTCCCTTTTTTGCTTAGAACTGGGTTTCCATCGAAGTTCTTGATATTCATGCAAGTGGTTCTCTCTTCTCCAAAGGTCTCTCTAATTTTCCTCGTGAAGTAAGCCTCTACATCCTTACATTTGTCCTCTAGCCATCCCTGCTTAGCCATTTTGCACTTCCTGTCGATCTCATTTTTGAGACGTTTGTATTCCTTTTTGCCTGCTTCATTTACTGCATTTTTATATTTTCTCCTTTCATCAATTAAATTCAGTATCTCTTCTGTTACCCAAGGATTTATACTAGCCTTTGTCTTTTTACCTACTTGATCCTCTGCTGCCTTCACTATTTCATCCCTCAAAGCTACCCATTCTTCTTCTTCTAATGTATTTTCCCCCCATTCTTGTCAATTGTTCTGTTATGCTCTCCCTGAAACTCTGTACAATCTCTGGTTTAGTCGGTTTATCCAAGTTCCATCTCCTTAAATTCCCACCTTTTTGCAGTTTCTTCAGTTTTAATCTACAGTTCATAGCCAATAGATTGTGGTCAGATTCCACATCTGCCCCTGGAAATGTCTTACAATTTAAAACCTGGTTCCTAAATCTCTGTCTTACCATTATATCATCTATATGCGATTGCAGTCTTTCTCGGCGTATTCCATTGATGAAATCTTCTCGGGTTATCAGCCGAGTGGTGGCGTCGACAAGACGACGCCACCACTCGGCTGATAACCCGAGAAGATTTCATCATTATATCATCTATGTGAAACCTCTTAGTATCTCCAGGGTTCTTCAATGTATACATCATTCTTTTATGATTCTTGAACCAAGTGTTAGGTATGATTAAGTTATGCTCTTTGCAAAATTCTACCAGACGGCTTCCTCTTTCATTTCTTACCCCCAATCCATATTCACCAACTATGTTTCCTTCTCTCCCTTTTCCTACTCTCCAATTCCAGTCATCCATGACTATTAAATTTTCGTCTCCCTTCACTACCTGAATAATTTCTTTTACCTCGTCATACATTTCATCAATTTCTTCGTCATCTGCAGAGCTTGTTGGCATATAAACTTGTACTACTGTAGTAGGTGTGGGCTTGGTGTCTATCTTGGCCACAATAATGCCTTCACTATGCTGTTTGTGGTAGCTTACCCACACTCCTATTTTTTATTCATTACTAAACCTACTCCTGCATTACCCCCAATTTGATTTTGTATTTATAACCATGTATTCACCTGACCAAAAGTCTTGTTCCTCCTGCCATCGAACTTCACTAATTCCCACTATGTCTAACTTTAACCTATCCATTTCCCTTTTTAAATTTTCTAACCTACCGGCCTGATTAAGGGATCTGACATTCCACACTCCGATTCATAGAACACCAGTTTTGTTTCTCCTGATAATAACGTCCTCCTGAGTAGTCCCCGCCTGGAGATCCGAATGGGTGACTATTTTACCTCCAGAATATTTTACCCAAGAGGACGCCATCATCATTTAACCATACAGTAAAGCTGCATGCCCTCGGGAAAAATTACGGCTGTAGTTTCCCCTTGCTTTCAGCAGTTCGCAGTACCGCAACAGCAAAGCTGTTTTGGTGAGTGTTACAAGGCCAGATCAGTCAATCATCCAGACTGTTGCCCCTGCAACTACTGAAAAGGCTGCTGCCCCTCTTCAGGAACAACACGTTTGTCTGGCCTCTCAACAGATACCCCTCTGTTGTGGTTGCACATACGGTATGACTATCTGTATCGTTGCGGCACGCAATCCTCCCCACCAAGGGCAAGGTCCATGGTTCATGGGGGGGGGGGGGGGGGGATGTACTCATTAGTATAGTTTTGTTTATGTACTCATAAACAATAAACAAAACTATATCACGGGTTAAAATAGTGGGAAGGGGATGGCTTCCGTACGTTATCACGTGGTGTTGTTAACACACGAACAGTATAGCTACAAAAATGTCATTGTACTAGCACACAGTATTAAAAGCTAATGTCAGCAGCAAGCAGAAACAAGTGAAGATTGGTATAAAGTCATACACCACCTTACTTCTGTCAAAATAAGTACTTCCATCTGCCATGATGCCAAGAATCTTTGTAGAATGAACTATTGATATCTTTTTATTGTCTTTTATTTGTACTTGCCACCAAATTTTCTTTAATTTTTTTTTTAACTTTACCATCACTAAATTCTTTCACACAATTTTTGTTTTTTCCAATTTTACTATTGTTTTCCTACTTTTTTCCAGATTCCGCAACTACTCATGTTTCCGTATTAATTTTGGCTAATCCAGGGGGTTTCCTTCTTTTCAGCATTGACATTTTCACATAGCTGTTGCCAACAGCCACTTTTAAAAACCTGATTTGTTCCTTTTTTATGCCACTTTAGTCTTTCTTACACTGTGGATGTTTTATTTGACCACACTTACTATTTTACTTTATGCATAATAAAACTGGCCTTTTTCACCGATATTTGTGATTACTGCAATATCCAGAAAGAATGGCTTTAATATATTCAAACTATCAGGATATATAGAACAATGTATCAATAATATGTAACTAAGTTTGCAAAGATTTGATTCCAGTGTAGGCCAAGCACTGTCCTCTTGGATGACTAGAAATGGTAGTAATGAGTCAACTTCAGTCATCAAGAGATGTCAAACATTGCGGGAGCATGAAACCGTTCACCAGTATGTTTTGCTATTATCAAACGGGAAAATACTAAAATGTGAGTGTGAACAGAATAGAATGATAAGACCTCTAGGAGAGAATTTGTCATATTATGACATTGCAGCTTTTAGAGTGCATGCTACTGTGACATTAGTGGTGGTATGCCATTTTCTATGCATACCCACAATATCCCATGAAACTGTGCCTACAGCTTTAGTTTGATGCTGCTGGAGCACTGGAATGGTTGTGGACTTTTGTATTAACACCTGTGCCCAAGTGTTACAAGCTAGATTAAAGGTACGCATGCCACTGTGCCTGCTTCTATTGTTTGAAAATTACTAACACACTGCACTGCAATTAGCTTGTGAATCACACTATAGATGTGCTGAGTGGCAAAAATGTGGAGTTCCTGTTCGACTTGCTCTACAGTGATGGTGCCATTTTGTGGGACGATACTGTAACAACCAGAATCTGCAGCTTGCTATGTTGAGTGACAGAGGACAAAAACTTAGTGCAGTGGTTTGGTTCACCATCGGCTATAGCATGCAACCTGAACTCCTATGAATTCAGGACAATATTAACAGCAACTGCTACAGCAGTAAGGTTTCACTGTGAAAGGCGCTTCAGATAGAGCCACATGTGATATTTCACCAGGAAGTTTTATGTGGTAAGGAAGAGCAAGCTGTTTGAAGAGTGATGGGCTCACTGCTTTCATGGTCCAATGCTCATCTAACACTTCATCCAATGAATGTGCTTGGCATATGGTTGCTTGACCATTTCTTAGTAATGCTCCTCCAGGAACAACTGTTCATATATTTTGTGCCCGCTCAACGTATGAGATATCCTTGTCCATCCTAACTCACAACAAGCTATGTCAAAGGCAATTCCTCAAGAACAAACCTATTCTTGGATGTTAAGAGGGTCTGACTGCAGCACACTGATATTGCACAGTGTACTGATTTCTCAATGTCAACAACTATGAGCACTTCCATAATCTCAATCATTTGGATATTATCACATTCCAAATTATCGTATGTCACATGTAACTCTCCTAGTGCTGCAATTTTCACAAACATAAGCATAGTATACTTTTTAAGCAAGAATGACTGCCTGAGAATTTTGTGTAATAAAATGTCCTATCATGCTGAATTTATACTTTACCCCCACCACTTATAAAAAAGTGAAATTTTAAATTGTCTACATATAAATTTTGTGAATCTTTATATCAATTGTGATAAAGTGGTAGCCACTCTAAAGAAAGTGAAAATATTAAATTAACAGGATACAATTCATGACCCATAATATTCCCATATCTCCTAAAGTGGTATTCCACAGCACACACAACCTACGAAATATACTGGTTCATCCTTATGGCACACCTACTTCCAAAACCCTTGTCACACAGGTCATAACCCTATGAAAGAATTAGGTACAGGAACTCTCCTGTGCACAGTGCATCCTATTCCAGTACTATCATGGAGATATTCTGCCCTATCACAGGGAGAGCCACTGGTGAAAACAGTTTTATCATGTATCAACTCTGCTGTCCACCTGAATGAAGGCCAATGCTAAACTGTGGCCTAGAGCAAAGTTTTCTACCCAATGTCAGAAAATGCACTGAGGTTTGAGAATATTCATCACAAGTAGTATGCTTTAATTCTGGTAATAACCTCCTGGTAATCTGCCTACAGTATAGAAATAGTTTTAGTAGGCACAAAAGTAAAGTCGATATTCTCAATTGATTCAATAAAGAAAGGTGGATGGCTGGGAAAATTACACAAGGTAGAATTTTGAATTTTGTAACAATTTGCTTCAGTTTTATGTCAAATTATTTGGCTTTCAGTTCAGTTGTTGCAGCTGTATCATCTTGTCAGATTTATATTATAGAAACTAAACCAATGCATGAAATGATCAACACAATTTGAATCAGCAGAAGAAGACAATAAATTTGTGCAACTTATAAATCTTATTACATGACTACTAACTGTGTAATGCTTACCTGACCTTAGTGAATAAGGGAACAGGCTGTAATGTAACAGACACCAGGGTAATAGGTTTGAAATGAGGATGTGTGGATGGCTCCTTAAGTACATGGCTCATGTAGTAGAGATACCTGCAAACAAAATTGCCACACACTTATTCCCTTTGCCATACAGCTTCACATCAGAAATAATTATTGTTGTTTGTGGTTATTTTACATCTGTTCTGCCCTCTTGTTCACAAATCTAATCTTTTACATTCATATGTTAAAGTGAAGTCAGTCAATAATGATATACACAGACAAATATCAACAAAAACAGTGATATATTTCAATGCTCTAATGATGCACCAACTGACTGCGTACTGGTATTATCTTGTTCACTGATATTAAAATATTCTTAATTTGAAAGATACATAATTTTTATTACCAACACAAAGCAACCACATTGATTATACATTAAAAGGCTCCATAAACAAACTTCTGTGTTCTACGCCACCATAGCAATAGCTAGTGTTTCATAATACACACTACAAAGTATTATGCTGCAAGAGCATGTTTTGAAAGCTTGGTACAAAATATTTAAACTGTGCTCATGCATGTTCGAAACACTTGTTTATCCATTACTGAATTACAATAGTCAGAGCTCTACAAATTTCCAATGCGAAACAGTGTCAGATCAAGAAAATTAAATCGTGTGAACTAGAGATAACTTGATAATTATTGGTTACAAAGCAAGAAACTTTATAAAAATATTTCTTCAATCACACTGGGATAATAAATCATAAAAGTCCTACATAAAAAACAACACAATACGCATAACAAACAGAATTTAGCATAGCAATTCATGTATACCTTTATAAAACCAGTATGTAATGATATTTTCAAAAGTTGTAGGTCTTTGCTATCTTGAGTTGTTGACCAACCACTTATCACGTAATAGACCTTTAAGAGTTGAAAGTTTTCCTCATGCTGAATATTTCTGGAGCACTAGCAATTTTGTCTTACCATTCCTGTTTTGTCATTGCCATGGTATAATAATTACAATGACTACAAAATTATTCAGGCAGTTGATTTCTAACAATGAAGTTTTTCTGCACACACACACACACACACACACACACACACACACACACACACACACACACACACCTCCTGGATTGGAATTTGGCAAGTGGGCTTGGTTGGGGTTGCTTCGTGTGGGGCGAGTAGGGGGAGAAATAAGTGTGAAGCAGGAGGAGAAGTTGTTGTGGACAGGTAGCTAGCAGCTTGGAGGGCACAACAAGTGTGCAAGCTATAAATATGGAAGAGATGGGTGGTAGGTGCACAGGCCATGCATGTGACACACAGGTACCAGAGCTGCTGAGTTTGGCACCCAATGGAGATGAAGGGGAGAGGGGGAAACTGTTGGGCTGAGGTGTGGAGACAGTATGTTAGAGGGGACTGATGCCAGGAGGATTATGAAAGTGAAGAATGTGTTGCAAGATTAAATCCCATCAATGTATGATGATGATGATGATTGGTTTGTGGGGCACTTAACCATAAGGTCATCAGCACCCGTACAAAGTCCAATTTTTTACAAAATCCAATTTTTTTTACACAGTCACAAATGATGATGATGATGAAATTATGAGGGCAACACCAACATCCAGTCCCCTGGCAGAGAAAATCCCCAACCTGCCCAGGAATCGAACCCGGGAACCTGTGATCCAGAGACAACAATGCTAGCCATTACATCATGAGCTGCAGGCTCCATCAATGTAGTCTAAGAAAGATGGTACTAAAGGGAAGGATCTAAGTGGCACAGATTACTAAGTAGCCACTGTACTCCAGCATATTTTGGTCAGCAGTGTGTTGTGGTGTTGCGCCATAATGTTCTGCTGGAATAGATGACATCTCTAACAAGATATTAACATAATGTGGAGCAGTTACAGCTGATGTTCTGAATCACATACATAATGTATCACTAAGTCAAGGTATTTTCCCAGACAGGTTAAAATATGACATTGTCAAGCCTCTCTACAAAAAAGGGGACACCACAGATGTCAATAATTACCAGCCAGTATCCTTGCTTACAGCGTTTTCAAAGCTTGCCGAGAAAGTAATGTACTCAAGAGTTGTTAGGCATCTGAACAGTAATAGGATACTTAGTAAATCACAGTTTGGATTTAAAAAAAACACTGTTCTACTGGACAACAATATAAAATTTCACTGTCCACACAATAGAGTCTTTAAATAGTAAATTGTCACCAATAGGAATTTTCTGTCACTTATCCAAAGCATTTGTTAGTGTGAACCATGACATTATGTTACAAAAATTTACAGTTGTACAGTATAAATGGAACAGTACATGAGTGGTTTAAGTGATATCTACAGAGCAAGAAGCAAAATGTTTGTTTATATAGATTAGTGATTTAAGGAAGTTTCCCACTTCATCTAAGTGGGCTGAAATTACATTAGGTGTTCCTTTTTGCTGATGATACAAGCATCACTATTAATCCAGTGAAAGAAAATTGAATAGAAAATGATACAAATAATGTCTTTAGAAAAGTTATTGATTGTTTTTCTGCAAATGGGCTTGCTCTGAACTTTGGGAAAACATATTACATCCAATTTTCTACTGCAAGTACAGTTCCTTCAATAAATGTAACACATCAACAGAAGTCAGTAGGCAGGGTAGAGCATACTAAGTTTTTGGGTGTACATATAGATGAGAATCTTAATTGGAAAATTCATATTTTTGATCTCCTAAAGCGACTAGGTTCAGTAACTTTTGAAATCAGAATAATTGCTAATTCAGATGATATAGAAACTAGCCAGCCAACATATTTTGCATACTTTAATTTTCTGATGTCATACGGAATATTATTTTGGGAGAACTCAACACTTGGGCGAAAAGTATTTACTGCTCAAAAGAAAGTGGTTAGAATAATGTGCGGGGCTCATACTCGCACATCTTGCAGGCATCTGTTTAAAGGTTAGGAATTCTTACAACAGCCTCATAGTACATTTACTCAGTAATGAGATTTGTTCTCAACAACATGGACCAGCTTAAAAATATCAGTGACATTCATGATTATAATACCAGAAGGAAGACAGATTTATGCTATCCTCTCCTTACCCTATCTTTGGTACAGAAGGGGTAAAATATACTGCTGTAAATTTTTTTCGATACATTACCAGATGAAAAAAAATGTCTGACAGACAGCAGTGATAGTTTCAAAAATAAATGCAAAGCATATCTCCTTGACAATGCCTTCCTTCCCAAAGCTGAATACTTGATAGGAATAAATAAATCTATAGGTGTAATATACGGATTTTGTGCCATTTAAGGGAATGGGGTAGGCACATTTATTTATTTTTATTTTCTTTATGGAAGAAGCTTAAAAAGACCTTGTTTCATGTGTACATTTCTTATGCACTTGACATTTTCCACATCATAACTGTTTGCGTGAGACTGATCAATGGATCACATAACTAACTTCTACGCACTAACTTGAATAGTCTGTTTGTTGCCACTTCCTGCAATGTTGTTAGAAATTCAGATGGAATGTTACCTATCCCTTCTGCCTTAGTTGATCTTAAGTCCTCCAAAGCTCTTTTAAATATGAATCCAATACTGGATCCCCATCTCTTCTAAAATGACTCCTGTTCCTTCTATCACATTAGACAAATCTTCCCCCGCAGTGAGGCCTTTAACTTACTCTTTCCACCTATTTGGTCTCTCCTCTATATTTAACAGTGGAATTCCCATTGAACTCTTAATGTCACCAATCTTTCTTTTAATTTCATTGAAGGTTATTTTGGCTTTCCTATATGCTGAGTCAGTCCTTGTGACAATAATTTTTTTATCGATTTCTTCAGATTTTTCTTGCAGCCATTTCATATTAGGCCCCCTGTACTTCCTATTTATTTCATTCCTCAGTGGCTTACATTTCTGTATTCCTTAATTTTGATGAACATTATTGTACTTCCTCCTATCATTGATCAACTGAAGTATTTCTTCTGTTACCCATGGTTTCTTAGAAGTTACCTCCTTTGTACCTATGGTTTTCTTTCCAATTTCTGTGATTGTCCTTTTTAGAGGTCCATTCCTCTTCTACTGTACTGCCTACTGAGTTATTCCTTATTGCTGATTCTATAGCCTTAGAGAACTTTAAGCATATCTTGTCATTCCTTAGTACTTCCGTATCCCACTTCTTTGTGTGTTGACTCTTCCTGACTAATCTTTTAAACTTCAGCCTACTCTCCATCACTACTACATTGTGATCTGTGTCTATATCAGCTCCTGGGTAAGCCTTACAATCCTGTATCTGATTTCAGAATCTCTGTCCGATCATGATGTAATCTAACTGAAATCTTTCCTTATCACCCAGCCTTTTCCAAGTATATCACCTCCTCTTGTGATTCTTTAACAGAGTATTCACTATTACTAGCTGAAATTTATTACAGAACACAATTAGCCTCTCTCCTCTCTCACTGCTTGTCCCAAGCCCATATTCCTCTGTAAACTTTTCTTCTACTCCTTCCCCTGAACTGCACTGCAGTCCCCCCATTACTATTAAATTTTCATTTCCCTTTACATACTGTATTAATCTTTCAATATCCTCATATACTTTCTCTATCTCCTCATCTTCAGCTTGCGATGTTGTCATATATACCTGAACTATAATTGTCAGTGATGGTTTACTGTTGATTCTGATAAGAACTGAACTGTTCACTGCAACACACACTCTGCCCTATCTTCCTACTTATAACAAAATCTACTCCTGTTATATCATTTTCTGTTGCTGTTGATATCACCCTGTACTCATCTGAACAAAAATCATTAGCTATGGTATCTACGTCTAAATCCATACTCCGCAACCCTCCTGACGGTGTGTGGTGGAGGGTACCCTGAGTACCTCTATTGGTTCTCCCTTCTATTCCAGTCACGTATTGTTCAGGGAAAGAAAGAGTGTCGGTATGCCTCTGTGCGGGCTCTAATCTCTCTGATTTTATCCTCATGGTCTCTTTGCAAGTTATACGAAGGAGGGAGCAATATACTGCTCGACTCCTTGGTGAAACTTCAACAAAAGCCCATACCGAGCTACTGAGCATCTCTCTTGTAGAGTCTTCCACTGGAGTTTATCTATCACCTCCACAACACTTTTGCTATTACTAAATGATCCTGTAACGAAGCGCACTGCTCTCCGTTGGATCTTCTCTTTCTCCTCCATCAACCTCATCTGGCATGGATCCCACACCGGTGAGCAGCATTCAAGCATGGCGAACAAGTGTACTGTGACCTACTTCCTTTGTTTTTGGACTACATTTCCTTAGGATTCTTCCGATGACTCTCAGTCTGGCTTCTGCTTTACCGATGATTAATTTTATATGGTCATTCCATTTTAAATCACTCCTAATGCCTATTCTCAGATAATTTTTGGAATATTGTAGCTAAACTATGAGGGATCTTTCTTTCTATGTAATCGCAGCACATTACATTTGCCTACATTGAGATTCAATTGCCATTCCGTGCACCATGCATCAATTCATTGCGGATCCTCCTGCATTGCAGTAAAATTTTCCATTGTTGCAACCTCTCGATATACTACAGCATCATCTGCAAAAAGCCTCAGTGAACTTCCGATGTTATCCCGATGTTATCCACAAGGTCATATATATTCCAAGACTTACCAAGCGGGAAAGTGCCGGTAGACAGGCACAATAAAATAACACACAAACACACACACGTGTGTGTGTGTGTGTGTGTGTGTGTGTGTGTCTATATATATATATATATATATATATATATATATATATATATATATCCTTTTTTCCTCCTAAGGTAAGCCTTTCCGCTCCCGGGATTGGAATGACTCCTTTCCCTCTTCTTCCCTTCTTTCCTTTGTTCATTAAACAACTATGGGGAACTGTATCAAAAGCCTTGTGCAACTCAAGAAACATGGCATCTACCTGGGAACCCGTGTCTATGGCCCTCTGAGTCTCGTGGACGAATAGCACGAGCTGGGTTTCACACAATCTTCTTTTCAGAAACCCATGCTGATTCCTACAGAGTAGATTTCTAGTCTCCAGAAAAGTCATTATACTCTAACATAATACGTGTTCCAAAATTCTACAACTGATCAACGTTAGAGATATAGGTCTACAGTCCTGCACATCTGATCGATGTTCCTCCTTGAAAACGGGGATAACCTGTGCCCTTTTCCAATCTTTTGGAACGCTACGCTCTTATAGAGACCTACGGCACTTTGCTGCAAGCAAGGGGGCAAGTTCCTTCGTATACTCTGTGTAAAATCGAACTGGTATCCCATCAGGTGAAGCAGCCTTTCCTCTTTTGAGAGATTTTAATTGTTTTTCTCTCTCAAAAAAGGGAAGCAGAAAGGTGGAAGGAGTATATAGAGGGTCTATACAAGGGCGATGTACTTGAGGACAATATTAGGAAATGGAAGAGGATGTAGATGAAGATGAAATGGGAGATACGATACTGCATGAAGAATTTGACAGAGCACTGAAAGACCTGAGTCAAAACAAGGCCACCGGAGTAGACAACATTCCACTGGAACTACTGACGGCCTTGGGAGAGCCAGTCCAAACAAAACTCTACCATCTGGGAAGCAAAATGTATGTGATTGGCGAAATACCTTCAGACTTCAAGAAGAATATAATAATTCCAATCCCAAAGAAAGCAGGTGTTGACAGATGTGAAAATTACCTAACTATCAGTTTAATAAGCCACAACTGCAAAATACTAACACGAATTCATTACAGACGAATGGAAAAACTAGTAGAAGCCGACCTCGGGGAAGATCAGTTTGGATTCCGTAGAAATACTGGAACATGTGAGGCAATACTGACCTTACGCTTTATCTTAGAAGAAAGATTAAGGAAAGGCAAACCTACATTTCTAGCATTTGTAGACTTAGAGAAAGCTTTTGACAATGTTGACTGGAATACTCTCTTTCAAATTCTAAAGGTGGCAGGGGTAAAATACCGGAGCGAAAGGCTATTTACAATTTGTACCGAAACCAGATGGCAGTTATAAGGGTCGAGTGACATGAAAGGGAAGCAGTGGTTGGGAAGGGAGTAAGACAGGGTTGTAGCCTCTCCATGATGTTATTCAATCTGTATATTGGGCAAGCAATAAAGGAAACAAAAGAAATATTCGGAGTAGGTATTAAAATCCATGGAGAAGAAATAAAAACCTTGAGGTTCACCGGTGACATTGTAATTCTGTCAGAGACAGCAAAGGACTTGGAAGAGCAGTTGAACGGAATGGATAGTCTTGAAAGGAGGATATAAGATGAACATCAACAAAAGCAAAACGAGGATAGTGGAATGTAGTACTAGTTCAGATTCCACCCCGTGAGTGAGGCTTTTCACGTTCACCAACTCCACCATCCGCCTGTATGAACTGCGAATGACCTCTGAACCCAGATGCCAGGAGTCATTGGTGCTGACATGAGCAACAATTTGCAGTTGGGTGCACCCAGTGCTCTCTATCGCCGCCGGCAGGGCCCTCCACATCTCAGATGAGTACCACCAGCAAGCAGACAGAGTGAACACTGGCCTTCTTCCCCGACCTTTCCGCTACTTCCCTAAGGGGCTCCATCACCCGCCTAACATTGGAGCTCCCAATCAGTAATAAACCCCTCCCTCCGTGTGCCTGCTCGGACTTTGCTGAAGGAGTGGCATGTCCACTCACAGGAAGAGCTGGTGATGCCACACGGCCAGCCTCCACATTGACCCTTCGCCTCGTGCGCCACGAAACCCGCCACTCCCCTTGGGGAGAGGGTGGCCCAACTGCACCCGGTACCCGTTAAGATGTCTCGACAGCAGGGACCGTGGGTGAAGTATGTAACACCTGGGGTGTACCATGCGAAGCACCGGACTCCTCACTGCCGCTACACTTCAAGGCAGCAGCCTGAAGACGGCTGACCATGGCCATCAGCAAAAATACACGGAAAAAGAAGTGACAAGTAAGAAAATCACAGTTAACACTTAAATTTACGTAGCTTGCTTCATAGGAGATGTGAAGCAGACGGCAGTTACGACATACCTGTATATCCCATGCTAGCCCATGCACTTGTCACCCCTCCCTCCTACATTCGTAGTCTGCGCATATGCTGCTTCCCTCTGAGTTGCTAGCTACCCATCTCCAACCCCTCCTCCTCCTGCATGTGTACTCTAGTTTGTCAAAGAATTTCTTCAAAAAGCTAGCAAAGTTTTCATTCTCTTTTGTTTGTTTGTGTGTGTGTGTGTGTGTGTGTGTGTGTGTGTGTGTGTGTGTGTGTGTACAACTCAATGCTGCTGCTTTTTGGTGAGAGCTCTGCATAATTTCTGAACTATTATGTTTCTCCTAATGTACCAGTGGCCGTGTGAAATGTTTGAGTAAAGTAACTTGTGAGGTATTTGTGGTAGTAACATTAGTGTTGGATTAGTTGTATTAGTAGTTGTTACTTTCTTTCTATAGAGAAAATTTTGAAATACCTGTAATTAGTTAATAAAATCATTTTACCGTAATGGTTTAACGTAGGTAATGTAAGTGTATAGTTTTTTTGATAACTATAAAATTTTTTATCATGAATGAAGTATACGTTTATCGCAGATTTGTGAGTAGTCGGTTACAGTGTGTGATTTGTGGAAGTATTTTCATTGGGAAAGGGGGGGAAGCAGTAGGGAAGCCAATGGGTATTCTAGTTCGATCCTCTCCTGGAATTGCAGTATGTGTAACAAAAAGAAGTTAATAGAGGAGCAGAAGCATACGAGCCATGCTCTTCAGCTAGCATTAGACAATGCAAGGGAGAAACTAGATAGGATGAACAGGAAGAAGGTGGCTTTGGAATGGAAACTGGCAGTTATTAAGAAGGCTGTTAGGAGACTGATCTATTCAGATAATTTTACTTTGCTTACCACCAACATTTTTAACCAACTGTCAGAGTTCAGTGGTGAGCAGCCTCTTGTAGCTGTGTATGTAGGATACCTGCAGCTGTCCCCCACAGTTAAGAAGCCTAAGTCAGTTGCAAACAGAAAGAAGAAAGTTCTGCTGTTAGGCAGTTCTCATTGCAGAGATGTCAACAGTTGCAGGAAGTGTTGGGGAGTGAGTGCTAGATCACCAGCACTGTGAAGCCTAATGCCTGATAACACAGGGGAGTTATGTAGGAATTTTACAAAAGAGAACACACACACACACACTCACTTTAGAAATGTTAATCTACTGGCAACGGAGACTTTTTAAACCTCATTAAAGACCAAGACTGGTAGTATGTTTATAGTGATGATAACAGACGATGAAAAAAATTCATTCGTCAAGGTATTTGTCTTGATCTATGAAAGTTACTTTCCATTAGAACATTTATAACAGGGTACAAGCAATAGCAGGCAATCTGGGTGACTGACTAGTGGGATAAGAATATGACGTAGAACAAAGTGGGCATTATATCAATATGTTAGAAATACTCACAACAAGCTGCAGTAGTCCATTACAAATAACATTGCAAGACGGTTAAAAATGTCATTTGGAAGGCAACCGCCATGTGGAGTGCAAAGATGTAGAAGTAGAACTGCTAACTCTCAGGAAAAAATTAAAAGTGTATCGTCAGTATTGAAGGAAGTATCTGGCCAACAGCACAAGGTTGAGGATATAGTCAATACATGGTAAAAATGTTTTTGTTCATGATAAAATCAAACAGTGGCAACTCCAGGTAGGAATATTAACAATGTAGGAAAACACAGATTGCTACTTACCTTAAAGAAGACATGTTACATTATAGGCAGGCAGAATGAAAAGACATTTACATAAAGCTTTCAGCTACAGCCTTCATCAGCAAAAGAGAAACACCAGCTAGCACACAACATGCACACATGACTGCCAATTCCAGCATCCATGATAAGCCAGATACATGTTCAGCATTTAATAACCACTTCCTGAATATAGATAGTAAATTAAATAAAAACCTAGTATTTACAGGGAATCTTATAACTCTTAGAAAATGACTTTCCAAGACTGCTATCTGAAATGTACTTCAGAGATAGTGACAGAGGGGAGATTGAGTCAATAATTAAATTATTGAAGACTGAGGGCTCTTCTGGATATGATGGAGTACGTAGCGGAATACTTAAGTGCTGTGCTCCATATATTAGCACAGGAGTTAGGCACATTTGTTAACTTTTCTTTTAGGAGTTGTCAGTTTCCTGAATGATTAAAGTACACAGTACTGAAACCACTTTACAACAAAATAAAGGCGTGATGCAGACTATTTTAGATCTATTTCTATTCAATAGCATTTTCTAAAGATATTGAAAAGGCTGTATATAAAATAGCAATTGATAATTTCAGTTCACATAATTTGCTGCCCAATGTACACTCTGGTATTAGAGGTAATTTAACAATTGAAAACACTATAGTCTCTCTTCTCTGTGTGGCACTGGATGCATCAAAGCTGTGAATGCTAGGTGTCATCTTTGACTTGACTAAACCATTTGATTGGGATGATCACAAAATATTACCAGAAGCTAGACCATTATGGAATAAGATGAGTAGCTCACAACTGGTTTCTCTCATACTTCAAGAACACACAGCAAAAAGCTCATTCTCCATACTAATGAGAAAAGTTATGATACGGAATCTGACTGAGGCATGGTTAAGGGAGGTGTGTGTGCGTTTCTCTGGGTTCAATGATAGGACCAGTGCTGGTTCGACAACATTTTTCCCACACAAGTGACTTATCACTTGGCGTTGCCCACCCTCTGTCCTTTTCTCCTGACTATCACCATGTTAGTTTTCACTACTAATTATGAAACACAATGTATACAAATCTTGTTCTTGGGCACCTTTCTCAGCCTGGTGCCCCTGGCAGCTGCTACTAATTGTGATACACCCAGTATAGAAACCACACATTGTGTACTTACTGATCCAGGATGTGGAGAGATAAGAAGTATGTTTTAACAACAAATATTATTTGATAAATAGCTGCACTAAGAGAATGCAACAATGTTTTGAACCACCTGTTACACCCAACTCTAATAATCTATCATATGCTAGTGCTCAGTCCATGATGCTCTTCTGGAAAGAAGTATTTAAGAAAAACAGCCTGAAATGATTTTATAATAGGGAACATACCATCATTTTTAATCACATTCAACTAGCTTGAGCAATTTTAAGCTACTGGCATAAATCCAAACTGGATGCATATTTTACAGGCCCTTGTGGTAACACATGTGGCTAAGTTAATGTTCTGAGTTTTGACCATACAAGCCACAAATCAAGTTGTAAATAGCCTACAAAAAAGGTAGCCTTGTTTAATGTAACTTAATCATGAATGAGTGTCAAGACTTTGGAACTGAGTGGTAAGAGTACTTGATAAACTTATTGCTACACTGTCTCTAGAGGTCTCATAGGTATGCCGCATAACTTTACTTTCATTGTTAACTGCTTTTTTGTTACAATTAATACCTCTGCTACTAACTAAATAAGTGGGGCACATGAAGACAAACTGCATTCACTATGTCACAGCTAAAATTTCAGAACTATCTGGTGGCACCAGTAAACAATTTCTCTTTTTGTAATTATTATTTGCAACGCTTGCTCTGGCTGTAGGTCATTTGTATACAATAATGTCCTGTGTTAACTTTGGACTGTAACACACAGTTTACAATTGTGTCAGTGCATAGTATTATCTATGTCCTGCAGGGAGTAGATAATACTGTACAACTCCCATTGATCATGATCTGCCACAATTAGTGATATCAGGGAGAAGACAAAATGAAAACTCTAGTAACAACCAATTTGATTTTTGGATTACATACCTCATTTCAGATGGCTGAAGACCGGGGGGCATTCTTTTTACAGCAAACATTTGTGCAGCATCTTCAGGTCTCCTGAACATGTTAACAAACATTAGGAATGCACACACAAGTGTTGCTGAAGCTGCCTTTCCATCCTGAAAAATTAAATGTATATTCAAGATCTGATTCAAGGATGAAAAGTGCTGATAAAACTACAAGCACTTAATTTGAATACAAATTTCTACAGTGGTGATATTTATCTAAGTTACTGTCTCATAAAACCAAAAAATACTAACATTGTTTAGCCAAGGCACAAGAAAATATCACATCCATTTCCAATTAATTAATGTATGGTTTCATGGTATTAACAGAGAGATATCCTGACCTGACAGTAGCAGATACACTGTAAACAAATAATATAAAAATACATCTTTGATCTTTGCATGAAGTTTCACAATGTTGATAGAAAATGAAACTATGGACACTGGAGTATGGGATTATTTTGCACAAATCTACAAATACTGTCTTGGCATGTGATGGGACAAATGTGAAACGGACATTTAGTAAATTTTGAGTCAAATCCAGCAGACAAACTAATATAGACTCCAAAAGAATTTGCCTAAAAGCAAGCGGAGTATTAACAGGTGATGACAGTGCTTGGCGAACCCAGTACACCAAAAGTGACAAATCACAACACTGTACGTAGCACAGCAAACAATCATGGGACTTAATAATAATGAAATACAATGAACCGACATATTTTTTGACACTTTTCATCCCATTTTCTTGGTGAGTAGACAGGCTCTTAAGTCTTATCAGAAGTATCCTGTATTGTCCAGTGGATCATGGAGGAGGGAATTTGAGGAACAGTTCTGATATTCACCTTACAGGCAATGGAAATCTGCAAACACTCTGGTTAGAACTGCTGGTGCTGTTATCTTGTTTTGGAGCACTTAGTACAGCTGTCATTATTTCTAGAAGCATGGCAGATAGCTTTTGGGAGAGCCTTGAAATACTGCAGCAAGAAGTGCCATGGCTACCTTCCAGCTCTCTACTATCATCCTGTTGTCAGACCTGGAGTCACACATCAATCCACAACTTGTTTGTGTAGAAGTGCAGGTCATGAATAATACTACTCTGTTTTGGTACGAATTGGATTTTCTCTTACACAATAAACAGTGGAAGCTCAGTTCTGTCTGTCTTTCTACATTTTAGGTATTCAATATGACAAATTACAAGTACAAAAGAAACATGTTATAGAAGATGACAGAAAGTGCAATCTTAGTCTATCTGAGGAAGGAAGGTCTGCTTAAACACAAGAGAAAGAACCAGATCAGAAGTTACAACTGTTTCAATGTTACATATAAGTTCTCTAAAAATCATCTAGTCTTTATCTTTGCTTAATATCCTGCCTGTAAACTTACTGAAGTATTTCCATATTTCAATATGCATAAACTGCCCCTTATCAGCTTTGCAACAGTATGTCAAGCGGCATAGTTCTTACACTAAAGATGAGACTTAAATGCATTCTTCTCACTAGAAAGAATGTGTTCTTTGAATCTTGTCTTGATCTGTCCAGTTGTTCAATGTAAAAATCATTAGCCTGTACCACAGTTTATTTTAGATATCCATGGCTGCGTAATGTTTTATGTGGTTAGGTTAGGTTAGGTGCCATGTTATGTGGGCTAATGAGTTACCTGGTACGAAAACTGATATTTTGTGCATGGTCTCCTTTGAAATACTCTCCTCCACAATATTGATACACTGCTTCCAACACCAGTTCCGGAGGCAGTCATGGTACGCCCTCTGTTCAATTGTGTGAAGTGCTGTCTATGAATATTTTTTATATCATCCATTGTTGTAAATCTTCATCCTTTCAATGGGATTTTTAACTTTGGAAATAGAAGAAAGTCCATAGGGGCCAGGTTTGGAGAGTTCGGAAGATGAGGCAGCACAGTGATTTCATTTTTTTGTGAAATAGTCACGCACCAACAGGGATGAATGTGCTGGTGCAAGAGTCATGATTGTCTCGCCACATTTCAGGCAGTTTCCTTCTAACATTTTCTCGCAGGTGTCAACACACCCTGATAGTACCATCGATTATGCAAAGACTGATGGACATGTTGTTAGAGAGTGGCACAGGATGGGGATGAGGTGACAGAAGGTGGTGGACAGTGTGGGGCAGTAGGTTACCATAGTGAGGTTGGGATAATTTCAGCAGCAGAGAATGTGTTGTAAGGATAACTACTACACTGGCGGACAGCAGTTGCCTACAACTGAAGAGCGTAATACACCCTCTAACAACTGAAGATCGTAATAAGGCCTCCACCAGTTTAAATACTCATAGGAAAAACTGACATTAGGGAATCTGATGGTAGAGGGTAGTATCCAGATGGCTCAGGTTGTGAAGCAGCCATTGAAATCAAGCATGTTATGTTCAGCTGCATGTTGTGCCACAGTGTGTTCAACCAAACCCTTAACCACAGTTTGGCAGTGACCATTCATCTTGATGGACAGTCGCTTGATCCCTATGGCAAAGGGTTGGGATTGGGAGTAGCATAAGGGTGGACTAGGCTATGGAGTTTTGGTAGGTGATGGAACACCACTTAAGGAGGAATGGGAAGGCTCTTGTGTAGGAAGTCTCTAATTTCAGGCCATGATGATATATAATCAAAGCCCTGATGAAGGACGTGGTCCAGTTGTTCCAGTTCAGGTTGGTAGAGGTGACAAAGGGGGCACTCCTTTGTAGCTGGTTCTTGAGGGGATAGAGGGTGTGTGGGGGAATGGTGTGATAAATCTGTTGACTAGCTCTGGGAGTAGTTCCTGTTTGTGAAAGCCTTTGTGAGACCTTCAGCATGTTAGGCAAGGGAGTTATTGCTACTGCAGATCCACAGTCCCCAGGTGGTCAGGCTGTATGGGAGGGATTCTTTGATGTGTAAGGAATGGCAGCTGTTTGATGTGTAAGAGATGGCACAATCAAAATGCGGATACTGTTGGTCGGTTTGATGTGGACGGACGTGTAAAAGTTAGTAAGGTGTATGTGGAATGAGGTTGTGGATTTGGAGGCTGAAGGATGTTGGGAAAGGTAGAGGTCAACAGCGATAAGACCATTGTCATGAGAGATGTTGACATACAGGAAAGTGGTGTAAACTGTGGCAACTAAGGATTCAGAAGATAAATGGGTAGGGATATGTAGAGTTGGTGGAGGAGGTGCTTGGTATTTTTGATGTGGGAAAACTAGATTTCAGGCAGTTAGTTGGAGGTGTTAGTCAGTGAGGACCAAAATTCTTTTGGGGTGGGGCAGGGCTGGGGGCAGCACATTTAACAGTTACAATGCAGCATCCAGAATTGTTGAGTTCTTGGATTTGGGGTAGCATGCAGAAGATGTGTATGCGAGATGTAATAGGGGTAAAGAGGAAAATGGATTTGGGGGAGATGTTCTGGGAATTCCCCATTGTATGTGATTTTTTTGCCCCCACAGAAAGAATTTTGGCTCTCATTGACCAATACCTTCAACTGTTTGCTTAAAATCTAGCCTCCCTTGTCAAAGGTAACAATCCCTTCCTTAATCAAATCTCCACCGTCCCCACCCCTTTTTATCCTGAATCCTTCAGACTTGAAGCTCACAACCTCATTCCTCGTACACCTTACTAACTTTATCCTAACACACAATTACTTTTCCTTTGAAGGGGAGGTTTTAAAACAAATCTATGGCACAGCCAAGGACACCAAAATGACACCCTGCTATGCCAACCTGTTAGTGGGCCGTCTGAAGGAAACCTTCCTAGCCTCCCAAAAACCTAAAATCTTCGGTCTAGTTCAGGTTCATTGATGATGTCTTCATGATCTGGACTCATGGCCAAGACGCCATATCCTCAGTCTGTTACAACCTCAACACCTTGCCTGCCATCCACTTCACCTTGTCCTCCTCAACACCTTGCCTGCTATCCACTTCATCTTGTCCTCCTCAACCCAGCATCCCACCACCCTGGGTCTTGAACCCTTCCTCTCCAACAACTCGATTCACACCTCTGTCCACATTAAACCCACCAATGCTTCCTATATTTCACAGCTGCTATCCCTTACACATCAAAAAATCTCTCGAATACAGCCTGTCCACTTGGTTGACAGTATATCTGCAACGACAAGAATTTCCTTTCCCACTATGCTTGAAGGGCTCACAAAGGCTTTCACAGCAGACACTATCTCCCAGAGAGAGTCCACTGAGAGATCTCCCATGCCATTTCCTCCCACATACCTAATCCCCCCCAGGAACCAACTAAAAAGGAGTGCCTCCTTTATCACCCAGTACCACTCTGGACTGGAACAGTTGAATCACACCCTTCAGCATGGCTTTGATTACCTATCCTACTCAGAACCCTTCCTCCCCAACCTAAAGTGGTGTTCAGTCACCCATACAACCTCCACATCATCCAAGTCCATCCCTATGCCACTCCCAATCCCAACCCTAGCCACAGCAATCATATCCCTGTGGAAGCCTCATTGTGATCCATCCACCCAGCACTTCCTATTCCAATTCTGTCACAAACTTATCCTACCCCATCAGAGGCTGAGCCATGTGTGAAAGCAGCCATGTCATGTACCAGGTCTGCTGCAGTCATTGCACAACTTTTTATATTGGTACAATGACCAACCAGCTGTCCACCAGAATGAACAGCCACCGGCAAACTGTGGCCAAGAGCATTGCTGACCACCTTGTGGCATAAGATGCAGCTGAACATAAAATGCTAGATTTCAATGGTTGTTTCACAACCTGGGCAATCTAGATACTACCCTCCACCACCAGTTTCTCTGAACTGCATGGAATGGAGTCATCCTCGCTACATATTCTCCCTCACAAAATTATCCCTGCCTCAATCTTTGGTAACCTACTGCCCCCACACCCTCCACCCATTAGTTTCTGCCCCCTCTGTACTGTCACCTCCTCTCTGTTAATATACCTTCACACTTGTTCAGGACCACACTCTGCCAATGCCTCTTTCCCCTTCTCCACCCATCACCTTTTCTGATCACCCTGCCCTACCTCCCTGCACATCATCTTCCCAACTGTTGCTCTTGACAGTCTTCTCATGCTTGCATCTAGTTCCTGTACCATCTGCCAAACAGCACTCTCCTCTGACCTCACCTGTACACTGCTATCCCTGCCTCACTCCAGGTCACTCAATGTGACAGTGGCATTTTGGTCGGAGATGCCAGAGATGGAGGTCGTGTGTGTGTGTGTGTGTGTGTGTGTGTGTGTGTGTGTGTGTGAGATTTATCTTCTTTTCTAGAGATGGCTATGGATCCTAAACGTTTTTAGAGTCTCTCTCTTGTGGCTGTCTGCAACTGTGTCTTCTTTATGGTGAGTAGCAATTGATCCTTTTACTGTTTATATTGCAACCTGAAGTTTCCAGTTTTTTTTGTAAATGGTTAGTTAATTTCACGTCTATCTGAACATTGCAAAAATTAGTGTGTGTATTTCCATTTGCTGACGTGTGATTCTCACAGCAGAGTGGAAGGATTAGTATGAGGTCTGCACACACACACACACACACACACACACACACACACACACACACACACACACACAAATCAGAACATTCGAAAATTTGTGACAATGGTGTGTTGGAGCGAAATGTGGTTGGCATCCCTTCACATGCCTGTGTGTAATTTGTAACTGCCGAAGGTTTCATTGTTGTATGTCTGTGTGTTATTGTTCAGTACTGTATTGAGTAGAATTTTGTGTTGCACAGTTTGCAAATTTCGAGATGGCAGAATTGAAGGAGCAATGCGTCTGCATTAAATGTTGCGTGAAACATGAGAAAACCTCTAAAGACACTCACAAAATGATGCAGGAAGCCTACAGTGGAGAGTTCTTAAGTGTACTCTGGTTATGAATGATCCATACAGTTTAAAAATGGCCAGACGGAAGTTAAAGATGATCCCCGTTGAGGATGCCCTTTGATGTCTACCAATGATGCTCATGTCAGGATCACCACCAAAATTATGCATACTAATTGAAGACTGACTGTCAGAGAGATTGCAGAAGAATATAGCATTTCAGTTGGATCATGTCGTGAAATCTTGACACAGTGTCTTGGAATATACTGTGTTGCTGCCAAGTTCATCTTGACTCATGAGTCAAGACCAGAAAGATCTTCACCTTCCCATCTGTGAAGAGCTTTTGGATCTTGAAAATGAGAACAAGATGTCTCTTGAGAGAATTGTAACTGATGGTGAGACATGAGTTTACTATTATGTTGTTGAGACCAAGGTTCAATTTTCACAGTGGGTCAGGAAAGGTTCTCAAAGTCCAGAAAAGCTTGTCAGGTCAAGTCAAATGTCAAAACCATGCTGATAGCTTTCTTTGACTTTGAAATATTAGTTCATCATGAATTTGTGCCACAGGGGCACATTGTCAGTGCATTTTGTATTGGTTTGCAAAATGATGCTTAGATATTTAATCTTCATGACTGTGTTAAACAGCCTGTATTCTAATTTTAGAGGGTTTTTTCCCTACTCATTCATAATAATTTACATTTTTCAATGCTTTGAGCAAGCTGCCATGTATTACACCAACTACAAATTCTAAGTCATCTTGTATAACCCTACAGCCATTCAGTGATGACACCTTCCCGTACACCACAGTCACACCTATCCATTAGATCATTTATGAATATAGAGAATAAGAGTGGTGCTATTAAAGTTCCCTGGGGCACTCCTGACAGTACCCTTTTCTGTGATAATCGCTGTTGAGGACAACATACTCATTTCTATTACTTATGAAATCCTCGAGCCACTCATTTATCTTGGAACTTATTCTGTATGCGTATATCTTTGTTAACAGTCTGTAGTGGAGAACTTGTGTCAAACACTTTTCGTAAATCTAAGAATATGGAATCTGCCGGTTGCCCTTTATCTATAGTTTACAGGATACCATGTGAGAAAAGGGAAATTTAAGTTTTAAACAAACAATGCTTTCCAAGACCATTCTGATTTGTGGACAGCTTTTCCATCTCAAGGAACACTATTATATTTGAACAAAGAATATGTTCAAGAATTCTGAGCAAATCATTGTTAAGGATATTGGTCTGCAATTTAGAGGATTATTTCTTTTACTCTTCTTATATACAAGAGTCACATGTATTTTCTTTCAGTTGCTTGGGACTTTGCACAGGATGAGAGATTCATGATAAATGCAAGCTAAGTAAAGGGCCAATGCTGCAGAGTACTCTTTGTAAAACCGAATTAGGATTCTGTCCTGGCATGGAGGCTTATTTATTTTTAACTCTTTCAGTTGCTCTTTTATGCCAGAGATGCTTATTACTACGTTGTCCATAGTCAATCTGATGGTCAAACAATGGCACATTTGTATGATTCTCCTGTGTCAGCAGTATCTGAAATGTAAAAATTAAAACTTTGGCATTTGTTTTGCTATCTTCAGCTGCCACAATAGACTGATCAGTGAGTGACTGGATGGAAGACTTAGACCTGCTAAGTGATTTTATACAGGACCAGAATTTTTCACATTCTCAGCTAGATCCTTCACAAAGGCACGACAGTGGAAGTGGTATGTTTCACGCATCCATCCTTTTACAGATGCACAATTCTCTACTAACTTCTGTGTGTTGTCATTTGTGCAGTCTCTTTTGAACTAAAATGCTTCAACCACAGTGGGTCTTCTCCATCTTCAATCAAGTTACTTGACACATACTTCCCACAGCCTGATTTACAACCCATTTAAATTCTGTATTTCAATCATAATGGAAATAAATGATCTCCATTCATTATCAAAGTGGTATGCTAGGAACTGCTTATCTGCTCTTTGTAGCAAAAATACTCTCCTAGTTTTCTTGACTGATTTATTAACTTTAGTAACCATCATAACCACTAATAACCTTTTCTATAGGACACTATCAACAAGGTCAAGCCTATTTGTAGCTACAAGGTCTCAGATATTTCAGTTGCATGTAGGCCACTGAAGTAGCTGCTCACGACAGTTCCAAAAATGTACTCAAATGTACATTGCAGGATGGCCTGACCATACCACCACCACCACCACCACCACCACCACCACCCCGTCCGAACGATGAATCCAAATGTCCCAGTCTATATATGGTAATTAAATTTACCTCTAACTAATATTGCATACATGGGTATTTCTGTGCTACTGAGCATAGACTTCCTGTAATGTCTCTAAAACCATCATGGTAGAATATATGTGTCCAGACAACTTGACAATTGACCTCATTAAAAACAATTTTGACAACTGCAATGAGTGCTCCCCCTCCCATGATGTCTAATCTGTCTTTCCAATCTATGTTCCATGACTCACTAAATATTTAAAAGCTTTTTACTTCAGGTTTCATCCAGTTATTGTTCCCAAAAATAGTTTAAATGCCTGTAAACCTCCTTAAAATCAAAATTATCAGAGACTTGCCTTTCATGGCCAACGATCTTAATTATTGAGTTATCCTGAAATGACTTTCAAACAGACTTTACAGCATCCATTCTGCCAGTATCTCTCCATCTACTTTCCAAACTACAAAGAAATTATCTTGCATACCTTTCTGAACTGGGATAAATGATATAGCAGAGTGGCTTAAGCACACTTCACACAGATTAAGATTTGCTGTAAGCTTACTTGCTTGCTCTTGCAAAGGCTCCCTTGCAGGCTCTGTTGCCTGCAAGCAGCATGCCCTGTAAGGAGCTGTGAATATTTTCTGTGATAGCTCTGGTGTTACTTTCCTTTTAAGATTCCTTGACTGCTACAAACACACCAATCTAGAGTCCTGCTTGGCCTCTGATGTCAGAGCTTAAAAGGTGGGAACTCTCAGACAATGCCTGTTAACCCTTGAGATGAAACAAAACGGGACGCGCCTGCCGGTCGACCTGCAATCTTTCTCAATTGACTATAAAGAAATTATCTGTTAAAAAGTTCAATTCTTGCACATCTTGTACCTTCATTTGTCACTCTAATGCATACCATTTTGTTAATGGTAATAGTTATTATGATATTTCTAGATTAAGTACACTATTGGAAGAATTTTGGGAAGTTTGCATTGAAAAATAGGGGTCGCTATGAATTTGCATGTAGTGCATGTTAGGACATGTGTTGCTGTGTATGAAATCCATCTTACATATTGAATTATTCCTTAAACTTGAAAGGATATCACTATCACCAATTTTGAGAAAATTGATTGTATCGAAAGTGCTTCACCCCAATCTCTTATGCCAGCAAAAAAGACAGAATGAGATATGATGTAGCTATCCTGACTGGCACATGATAGTAAGCTAAGAGTGAAGTATTTTGCCAAGCAATTAATGTGTGAAACTTCTACTGAGTATCTAGTGTGATATTTAAGCAACTACTGAACTGAGAAATGCTGTGGGTTTGGAACAGTGTAAGTGATGAAATAACAGTTTATTTTTATATTAAGAATGGGTATTTTCATAAACTATTGACTTGTCTTTCTGTCAGTTGCTAATTTAATAATACACTGTTTCAGGATTCTGTAACAATTTCAACAGCATTAGAATATTGGTGAGATCCATTTCGGTAAAATCTACTGTGTTTTGGCAAAATAAGCAGATTTTTAATGTGACAACATTGAGACTTACATATAACTCAAAACACAACATTTCTCCAAAGAAAAATAAATGGAATAAGAAGTCTGAGGAAAAGAAATTGCTACTTCTATTGCAATTTTTGTGTAATCCTGTACACCAGTGTATTTTTAATAATTAATAATATGGACTGAAATTCGCCAATAAATTTTATTTCTATATCTCAGTTATCTAAGAAATATGGCAGTGTCAGGATTTACTAACATACGAAAACAATTAACAAAGAGCAGGATTGTACTTTTTCACCACAAACATATTTTAGTTCACCAAAGACACTAATAATCTGTTTATACCTTGTTAGTACTTTGTCAGAATTCTGCAAATTAAATGCTTTCAAGTTTATTAGATCGCCGATATATAAAAATAAAATCCTTTGGCCAGTTTCAATCCATAACACTCATTAATAAAAATATACGAGAGTATAGGAGGCCACCGAAATTTCAACAGAAGTAGCGTTTTATTTTCAGCAGACTTCTTAGTCCCTTTATTTTTCTTCAGAAAAACATTAACAATGACACATTTTGAGTAACACACTAGTTTCAACACTGTCATGTTAAAATATACTTCTTCATCCAAAACACAGAGTTTACAAACATTCATCTCACTAACATTCCAATGCACTTGAAACTAGCAACTGAGTGAAAGACAAGTCAACAGTTTATGAAAATGCCAATTCTCAGCATAAAAATAAACTCTCATTTCTTCACATATATTGTTCCAACCCACAGTAATTCTCATTGGTGGCCCTGAAAAGATTACATTATTTCACTGAAAAATCTGTAGTTGCTTGAATATCATATTAGATACAGAAGTTTCACATAGTAATCATATAGAAAAATACTCTCCTCTTTTTGTATTATAATTTGCCAAAATCTTGCTCCAATGTCTCAAACACATTACAATATACAAGGACTGTTAAGAAATTGTCATTCTGGCTTTTTCATCAGCAGGTGGTTTCAGATGAAGCACTTTTCATACAATCCATTTTCTCGAGATTGGTGAGAGAGAGTAATGTTCTTCCAACTTTAAAGAATAATTCAATAGACTAGATACATTTCAAATACAGCAACATATGACCTACCATACGCCGAATGCCAATTCATAGTGGTGTCTATTTTTCAATGCACATTTACCAATATTCTTGCAGTAGTTCACTTAACCTCAGAATATTACAATAACTATGACTATTATTAATGAAATAATATGCTCATGAAGCTGACTAATTAAGCTACAAGATCACCAAAACCCAATTTTTTACCAAATAGTTTCTTTACAATCATTTGAAAAAAACTGCAGACCAATCGGCTCGCACTCCTTGTAGTTCACACGAGTCAAGTAAGTCAGCTAGCTTCCAGAAAGTAATTTGCTACTCTAATTAAAGTAAAAACAAGAACAAAATAATTTCATACTGTTTCAAAGGTTAACAATGATTCATCTGAGTCACGGAAGTTATCGATTTCCTAATATCATGTTATCACTTGGTAGCCATCACGCAGTCATGATTTGACATTACATAGGGGTAATATAATAAAAGAAGGCTGTATACATGGAAGAAGCCTGGAGATACTGACAGGTTTCAGATAGATTATATAATGGTACGACAGATATTTAGGAACCAGGTTTTAAATTGTAAGACATTTAAAGGAGCAGATGTGGACTCTGACCACAATCTATTGGTTATGACCTGTAGATTAAAACTGAAGAAACTGCAAAAAGGTGGCAATTTAAGGAGATGGAACCTGGATAAACTGAAAGAACCAGAGGTTGTACAGAGTTTCAAGGAGAGCATAAGGAAGCAATTGACAGGAATGGGGGAAAGAAATACAATAGAAGAAGAATGGGTAGCTCTGAGGGATGAAGTAGTGAGGCAGCAGAGGATAAAGTAGGTAAAAAGACGAGGACTAATAGAAATCCTTGGGTAACAGGAGAAATATTGAATTTAATTGATGAAAGGAGAAAATATAAAAATGCAGTAAATGAAGCAGGCAAAAAGGAATAAAAAGGTCTCAAAAATGAGATCAACAGGAAGTGCAAAATGGCTAAGCAGGGATGGCTAGAGGAAGAATGTAAGGATGCAGAGGGTTATCTCACTAGGGGGAAAGATAGATACTGCCTACAGGAAAATTAAAGAGACCTTTGGAGAAAACAGGACCACTTGTATGAATATTAAGAGCTCAGATGGAAACCCAGTTCTAAGCAAAGAAGGGAAAGTAGAAAGGTGGAAGGAGTATATAGAGGGTCTATACAAGGGTGATGTACTTGAGGACAATATTATGGAAATGGAAGAGGATGTAGATGGAGATGAAATGGGAGACCTGAGTCAAAACAAGGCTCCTGGAGTAGACAACATTCCATTGTAACTACTGACGGCCTTGGGAGAGCCAGTCCTGACAAAACTCTTACCATGTGGCGAGCAAGATGTATGAAACAGGCGAAATACCCTCAGACTTCAAGAAGAATATAATAATTCCAATCCCAAAAAAAGCAGGTGTTGACAGATGTGAAAATTACCATACTATCAGTTTAATAAGTCACAGCTGCAAAATACTAACACGAATTCTTTACAGACGAATGGAAAAACTGGTAGAAGCTGACCTCGGGGAAGACCAGTTTGGATTTCATAGAATTGTTGTAACACGTGAGGCAATACTGACCCTACGACTTATCTTAGAAGCTAGATTAAGGAAGGGCAAACATATGTTTCTAGCATTTGTAGACTTAGAGAAAGCTTGTGACAAAGTTGACTGGAATACTCTCTCTCAAATTCTAAAAGTGGCAGGGGTAAAATACAGGGAGCGAAAGGCTATTTCCAATTTGTACAGAAACCAGATGGCAGTTATAAGAGTCGAGGGACATGAAAGGGAAGCAGTGGTTGGGAAGGGAGTGAGACAGGGTTGTAGTCTCTCCCCGATGTTATTCAATCTGTATACTGAGCATGCAGTGAAGGAAACAAAAGAAAAATTCGGAGTAGGTATTAAAATCCACAGAGAAGAAATAAAAACTTTGAGGTTCGCCGATGACATCGTAATTCTGTCAGAGACAGCAAAGGACTTGGCAGAGCAGTTGAACGGAATAGACACTGTCTTGAAAGGAGGGTATAAGATGAACATCAACAAAAGTAAACCGAGGATAATGCAATGTAGTCGAATTAAGTCGTGTGATGCTGAGGGAATTAGATTAGGAAATGAGACACTTAAAGTAGTGAATGGGTTTTGCTATTTGTGAGCAAAATAACTGATGATGGTCAAAGTAGAGAGGATGTAAAATGGCAAGGAAAGCGTTTCTGAAGAAGGGAAACTTGTTAACATTGAGTATAGATTTAAGTGTCAGGAAGTCATTTCTGAAAGTATTTGTATGGAGTGTAGCCACGTATGGAAGTGAATCATGGACAATAACTAGTTTGAACAAGAAGAGAATAGAAGCTACAGAAGAATGCTGAAGTTTAGATGGGTAGATCACATAACTAATGAGGAAGTATTGAATCGGATTGGGGAGAAGAGAAGTTTGTGGCACAACTTGACCAGAAGAAGGGGTCGGTTGGTAGGACATGTTCTGAGGCATCAAGGGATCACCAATTTTGTATTGGAGGGCAGTGTGGAGGGTAAAAATCGCAGAGGGAGACCAAGAGATGACTACACTAAGTAGATTCAGAAGGATGTAGGTGCTGTAGGTACTGGGAGATGATGAAGCTTGCACAGGATAGAGTGGCATGGAGAGCTGCATCAAACCAGTCTCAGGACTGAAGACCACAACAACAACAGGGGTAATATGCTACAAAGGGGTAATATGCTGAACATTCATTCTACCGTAATGTTTTTAAGTCAAAAAATAAACTCTCAACATTTAACACCTTATCACTGCACAATGTTCCATCTACAGGTAATATATTTGGATGTTGTATGCTTTTCATTTATTTCTGCCCCCTCACAAAGTCCATTACATCGCACATTTCTTAAAGGCACCTGTCTTTGCCATTTGTTCTGCACCAGCCCCTCCCCTCCCCTCCCCCCTTTCCCCCTGAGGTCCTGTCATATGTTTTTAGTTAGCTTCATTGATTGTCTTCATTTAGAGTGAAGAATCACAGACTGTGATAATCATAATACACCATTTTTATCAATTTTATTTCATCTCAGCCTGACATCTGTCACCTCTATAAAACCACAGCTAAAAGTTACTTTAAGAGTACAATGAAATTTGTGGGATTACATTTTATATCAAACTGAATTGTGAAAGTTACCAGAAAATCCATAATCTAGAATTACAATATGATACTATTACTAAGTATTAAATATAGTGATGAGCACAAACATTATTGACCACTGCCCACCATGACACTGAATGTTGTCTGGTGGCACTGTGGGTACATGATGATGTATAAGTAAAATATAGAAGCAGAGTAGAGATGAATGGTAACTATATGAACCACAAATGAGGAAATTGACTGACATAAGAAATTTTGAGAATGGAGCGATAGTTAAGGCCTGGTACCTGAAAACAGCAAAGCTGGCTAGTCATTTCGGTACTACTGCCTTACATTTATGGAAAGGGGTTGAAGGATGGTAAGACATGAACGGGCAAAATGGTGTTTAATGTCCACGTGTCATCAAAGAATGTGGAAGTCAGCAGGTCACCTAGTCTGTAAAGCTGGATAGGTAGAGAGAAGTGGCAGACCCAACAACAGAGTACAATTCTTGTCCAAGGACAAGTGTTTTGGAGCACACTGTTAAGAGTATGTTGTTGTCACAGATGACCTGTATGTGTTCCCATATTGACCCAATGACATCATAAATTATGGTTGCAGGAGGAAGGGAATCACTGAGATTGAACTGTGGATCAATGAAAATGTATTGCCCAGTTAGATGAATCACATTTCTTGCTACAACAGGTCAATGGTGGTGCTTGGACACACAATCACACAGGAGAACACCTGCTTCAAACCTGCACGGCACAACAAATTTGGGGTGGACAGTGGAGGAGAGCACACAATTATGCTATGGGGACCATTCCTCTGGGCTCCCACTGCATCTGTGTCAGAAATCGGAGACACCTTGACAGTTGTGGTCTATATGATTATTATTGTAGACCACCTACATCCCTTCTCACTTTGTGCCTTCCCCGACAGCAACTGTATATTCCATCAGGAGAACTGGCCTCTTAGAAGTACAGAATCATGCAACAGTGGTTTGAGAAGTATCGTAGTGAATTCACAATGGTGTCTTGGCCATCTATTTCATCTGATCTGAACATGATGGAACATATCTGATTTTAGATGCCATCAGGCACTAGCTCCACACACAGAAACAACCAGTCCGCAATTTACAGGAATTGACTTGGGTGTCAACACCTGGTGCCACATACCTCTGTAAGCCTCCCAAGGACAAATCCATACCAAACAGAATCACTGTTGTATTGCATTCCAGACAGGGACTGACATACTGTCAACTAGGTGATCATAATGTTTGAATAGACAAAAAGAATGAACCACACTGCAGTTGTGATCAGATAAAAATGAATATATTGAAATTAAGTTAAACTGGTATGGATTCTAATGATGAGCAGTAGCTCTCGTCACCCAGCACAACACTAGAAATGACTTCCGAATGCAAAAATTACAGATATAAAGCAAAGTTTTTTCTATCTCAATTGTTTATCCTACACTGTCACCTACAGAAAGATAAGCTACATATACAGGAATTCAGTTAGAGGCTTATGCCTTGCAAGTAACTTTAATTTTAGTTTTATTAATATACCTGCCTATGAGAATTTACAATCATACTTAAATATATCTGGCACTGCATTGCATCTACAAGGGTGATACTAATGAAAACCTTAAAAGTTCCATAAAATTTTAGAAAGTTGTGTGATGGAGGTGTTAGCTGATGGTAGTGTCCCTTGAGGTTCTGAAAGCGATTGACAGGTGCAGAGTGATGCTACAATACAGGAAAAGGCAACAGCTTACACAACGAGATGGCTGCCCGACTGTGAACATACTCCACGATTGAGCAACGACCTGTGCTGTTTTTTTTTTTTTTTTTTTTGTGTAGTGAAGGTGTCAAACCAACTGAAATTCATTGCAAAATGACAGCACAGTATATCGATTCATGTTTGTCATTGCAGCAAGTGTATGAGTCGTGTAGGAAGTTTAAAAGTGATGTAACTTCTGTTGAGGGTGCCTTGAGACCAGGACAGGCACACCACATAGTGACCGAAGAGAATATTGTGTCAGTGTAGGAGCTTGTGAAGGAGAACAGACACACAACTCTGAATGAAATAGCCACAAGTTTGAATATTAATATTGGTTCAGCACAGAATATTGTTCATGATGTACTGTCTCCAATAAGGTGTTTGCAAGATGGGTGTCACATCAAATGACTGCAAAATTTAAATACCATCATATCAATGCCTGTGAAGAGCTTTTGCACCATTTCCACATCGACGGTTGTGAATTTCTGGGAAAAAAAATTGCTACAGGCAATGAGACTTGGGTCCACTATCATCAACCAGAAAAAAAAGGTCAAGCAAGGCGTGGCACCACAGCTCATCACCAAAACCAAAAAAACTCTGCACTCCACCACCTGACGGAAAATTCAGGCTCATTCTCTTCTGGGATGCATTTCATGGATTGGGGGGGAGGGGTAATGGTAACCAGTAATTTCTATTCAGACATGCTGAAAAATCAACTTTGCCCTGCAATCAGGAGTATATGATGAGAACTTGTGACTTGAGGGGTATGGCTGCAGCATGACAGTGGCTGACTGCATACAGCCTGTAAGACAGTTGAGATTAATCTGAAATGAAATTTGAATATCTGGTACATTCTCCTCACTCACCAGACCTCGTGCCTAGTGACTCATCTGTTTGGTGCACTCAAAAGAAGCCTTGGGAGGCAGGCGTTTCAGAAGTGATGAAGAGGATGAAACTGCAGTGCATGACTGGCTACACACCCCAACCAAAAGAATTCTTTCATCGTGGTATCTATTCACTTCCAGGGCGGTGGAACTTGTGCATTCAACATCACAGAAACTATGTCAAAAAATGACATGCAAGTTTTTTGTTTGTTGTTACAATTAAAAACATTTTCATTTGATTCACCCTGATAGTTATAAGTTTGGCTACTTTCCAGTAGCTACAACAAGTAAAGGTGCTATCATTATTATAAGTTTTGCAACAACTTCCATTGAATAACACCCTGAATAACTGAAATGGCCCATTGTGCCATTTTATTCAAGAATAGAACTAAATAAGTCAACATTGTGAGGCAAATATTAAAAATCTAAAGCTCGTATTTCAAGTTAACATATACTAGGGAAAAAAAAAACCACCTTTGCATCATCAAAAATCATTTACTCACAGTGCAGTGTACAATGCACACATGTTTTGGATCCTTCTGCAGGAATGCATACATATCATTACAAAGAGTATAAAGCGCATGAAGAGGTGGTGCTCGTCTAGCACCATGTGAAGGCCAGCCGCAATCAACAACTCTTCCAGCACCCAACTTGGTCGCTGCATACGAGCGCCCAGACACATTGTAAATAGCGTAACGTCCACCTGTTGTAAATTATAAGAAATGCACATAACAACTTCCATACTTCTACATTTAATAAGTCTAGAGTTTACTACTTACCACAGTACAGTACTTTATTACATTCTTTTCTTTGAAGCATTTGTAATATAATTTACGCAAGTCTCTTAAAGCTTACACTAAATTCTGAATGTGAGTGAATTCAACAAAGGATTCTGAGCAGTGTTGCCCACAAAAACTTGTTTAACAAGACAACCTCCAAATGTGAAATTTACAACCAAAGTAATATACATATTTATGTTTTTTGTTTTACCACTCTGGACACAGCTACATCTATCTAGAAGCAACTTACAGTCTGACCGTAATACAACACTGTTAGAGAAATTATCACAATTACAAAATCCAAATATGTAGCACAGCTTCAACTGAAATAAAATGCCTGAGGGAGGCATTAGAGAGAGAACAAGACTGCATGTAGTACAATGGTAAGTCCTGTGCTATCTTTGGTACACAGATGAAAGGAGGACAAAGTGTGAGGTGCAGATGGATTGAGAAAAAGGGAAATGAGAAGAGCAATAAGCAGTGCATATATGGGGGAGTTTTTGTTCATGGAGGTACATCCGGAAGAGTTGCAGGATACAGGAGTACATTGGTAGTACTCCTAATTAATTCAATTGCCTCTTTTTTTTCTTGATGATCTATTCACTTTTCTGTTTTCATCTCTCTCCTTCTCTGTATTTTCGTTTTTCCCTCCAACCTTCTGTTCTACTTACATCTTAGTTTGCAAATTGCACTATTCATTCCACTATTTCCAATTTGTTCTCCTATCATCTGCAGGGCACAGTGCTTACCAACGTACTATGATTCATTGCCTACTCTTGCCAAGACCTCCCCCTTCATCATTATCCCCTTGCCTTCACGTCAGCCAAGCCACTCCCATTCTGGATTCTATGCTCCTCAAGACGAGTAATGGCCAGCCATGCAATTGCAAACATGAGGTTCATTGTGAAAGAAATTATGCTTTTTAAAGTACTGTTTTCTAATGAGCTTCATAATTCAGGCAAGATCTTACCTTCACAGCCCCAAATGTTAGTGAATTAACCAAATGTTAAAACTGACATCTATGTAAGAAATCCATTTTTATTTGATTATTTTTTGCTAGATGTGAAAATAAAAAAGAAATGTTCCTAGATTGAATTGAGATAGACAAAGGTGAGACGTTAGACAGCATTTTTCACTTGCAGTTTTTGGTAAAATATTAAAATAATCTGTATATGTAATGATTCACAATATTTTGTAGCTTTTATTTTATTTGGCAGGTAATATTTTTTTAAATATGTTTGTTTGTGTGGCCATCTTCTGCAGCAGCTGTTAAAATCTGTTACTATAGGTTGTCCGTCCTTAGCTGACTGCAATTTAATTAAAAATAATTACACCAGATGCATTTCTCTTTTACTTATAAAGCATCTTCCATGGTTATTATGCAAATTGGATACATATGTTTATACACTTTTTGTTTTTTTTTAGGTTAAAAACAGCATTTTGTTTATAATGTTGGTGTGAAAGTTACTTGTGGTGTTTCTTTACATATTCTGCTCCTTTCCTCCTTGCTAGCAGGGGTTCACATTTGGCAGTTTTTGCCATTCTGCAGTATTTGTTGTGCTGCAATCACAACACGCACAAAAACAAATGAACAAACATAAACACTGTTGCAGTGTGGAATGAGAAACAGTTTCAGAAACTGAAATGTGAATGATGCAGCACAAGAAATACTGTAGAATGGCAAAAATTCCCAAGAGCAAATGTAAAATGAAGTCTTTCAACGCCGACCACTGCTAGCAAGGAGGGAAGAGAAGAGTATGTAAAGAAACACTGCAAGTAACTTGCACATCAACATTATAAGCAGAATGCTGTTTTTAACCTTTCTGGAAAATATTCATGACGTGAAAAAAACAACAAGAATGGAGACTTAATATGCCAATTCTCAGCAAGGAATAATATGATTATTAAAAGTACATGCTTCCCACACAAAAGGATCCATCTGGGTACTTGGAAGTCTGCAGTCAATGGAGTAGTCAATCAGATTGACCATAATTTGGTGATTGCACACCACTCCACGTCAGTTATGACTCGGACCACTTTGTGGTAAAATCAGTGTCTTGAGAGAGAAACTTTCACTAACAAATGGAAATGGAATAGGAAAGATGATGAAATGGAATACAGACAAACTGAAAATCCATGAAGAAGTAAAAAAATACCAAGTAACATTAAGCAGAAAGTTGAGCAATGAAGAGACCGCAGTAGGAGTAGACGAAAGATGGAATAGGATTGAAAAAGCCATTAAGATGCTGCAGAGGAAATAGTAGGCATAAAAAGGAATAGAAGATCTCAGGAAAGATTTGATGAAGATTGCAGGTCAGCAATAGAGAAAAAGAACAGGGCAAGAACAAAAGTGCTACAGAGAGAAAACAGAAATAATGTGGAACAATATATAGAATCAAAGAGAAGAGATAACAGACTGTGCAATAGAAAGAAAAGAGAGTGGACTAAGAAGACATTTCCAGAACTAGAAGAGTTAAAGGAACAGAGTGAAATAGGAAAGTTCTATCATGCTGTAGGCAAAATGAAGAATAGATCCCAGCCGAAAACAATGGCCTGTTTCAGCAATGATGGGAAAATGATAAGGGAGGAAAAGAGCAGAAAGTGGGAAGACAAGCAGAGTATTTCAAAGATACATTAAGCGCCAGCGTCAACAATGAAGAGACAGCTGCACAGGAGGAAAGAGCAGAGCTGGAAGTAGATAATGATACCAACAAGGCAAGAAACCCAACACTACAAGGGTGTCCCACGCAGTGCACAGGTCAAAAAACAAACGAGCCCATGGGTAAAGACGGCATAATTCCTGAATTAATAAAAACTGGCGGTGAGGCTGTAATAAAGGAACTGTACACACAAATATCAGATAGAGGGGAAACAGAAACTATGCCAGATAATTGGAAAACTGGAATAATAATAATCACCATTTATAAGAAAGGGGACAGAACAGCATACACTCCTAAGCACAGCTTATAAGATCTTCACTAGTATATTAAACGGAAGGATACAAAAGTGTGCAGAAGGCATACTAGGGGAATATCAGTGTGACTTTCGACCAGACAGAGGAACAACTGATCAGAAATTTGTGATAAGACAAATGATGGAAAAGTTCTATGAATGTGATATAGATCTATATTTCCTATTCCTTGACTTCAAACATACCTGTGACAGCATAAATTGGCGAGAACTATACAGAGAACTGGAAGAAGTTGGTATATGTGCTAAGCTAATAAGACTAATCAGGATGACAATGACACAGACAAGAGCAACAGTAAAGGTCCTTAGCAGAACAAGTGAAAGCTTTGACTTCAATAAAGATGTGAAGCAAGGTGGTAGTCTGTCCACTGTCATATTCAATACAGCCCTGCATAGTGTAGTAAATAAAATCAAAAAAAGAGGCACCATATTTACAAAAACTAGTCAGATATGTGCATATGGTGATGACATTGCTATAGTAGAAAGAAATGTCAATACACGCCAAGAAACATGCCAGGCAATGGAAACAGAAGCCTTAAAAATTGGCCTCATAGTACATGAAAACAAAACAAAATATATGGTAATGTCACAATCTGAGGTCAGAAGAACCCCTAAAAACCTAAACACCAATGGGAAATGCTTCAAAGAAGTGTCCTCTTAACTACTTGGGAACCCTAATAACAAATGAGAACAGTATTGGAAAGACTATAAGGGAAAAAATATAAGCAGGAAACAGAGCTTGTTTTGCAAATATGCAACTTTTCAGAAATACCCTTCTTCCAAGAAAAACAAAACTGCTAATATATAATTCCCTAGCCCACCCAGTTATCACATATGGGTCAGAGGTATGGACGTTGACAGAATATGATAAAAATGCACTAAGAACCATTGAGCAGGAAATACTACAGAAAATACTATGCAAAATCTATGGGCCAATAAGGGAGGATGAAGGCTGGAGAATATGCTACAATGCTAATACAAGGTAGGGACAAAGTTAATTAGTGAAATCACAGTGAATACAGTGGCTAGGACACTGAGAGAATGGCAGAGGATAGAATTCGAAACTAAATGATGAAAGGTGTGATCCATTCAGGTAGGCGAAAGGGGAGACCTAGACAAAGATTGATTGATGACGTAATAATGGATCTCACCAGTATGGGAGTCTGAGGGTGGAAAAGAGCAGCAAATAACCAAGAAGTGTGAAGTAAGATCATTCAAGAAGCCAAAGCTCACCAAGGGCTGCAGTGCTATTGAAGAAGAAGAAGAAGAAGAAGAAGAAGAAGAAGAAGAAGAAGAGGAGGAGCCAAAAGTGTACAAATGTATGTATCCAATTTGTAGAATAACCATGGAAGATTCTTTATAAATAAAAGTGAAATGTGTCTGGTTTAATTCTTTTTAATTAAATAGCAGCCAGTTCAAGACGGATAACCTCAGTTTAGAAGTTTATTTTCAGGTGCTTTTTCTGTCACTGCCTATGTTTTTAAAATTCAAATTCAAAAATAATTTTTGATCTAAAAATGCCAATCCCAAAAATTTTGGTTATTTAACTTTTCAGTTAAACAGGTTTTATAGACAATGTTTGTGTTTTAACTTCCATGATCAATTTTTTGATTGCAATTATGTTACAATTTTGTTGTCTCAAAGGGATGAGTCTCAAAATTATTAGATATTCACAGGTTCTGTATGTCCGAGGATCTACATGTTCCGAAAATGGAATATGTCACACTGTATCTGGAATTTCTCGTAATTTCTTTTTAATTAACTCTTGGGTAAATGTGACACAATAAAAAAGATACGTTCTAGTGTATTCTGAACCATCCAGATAATTCTGTGTGTTTGGTAGCAACTGAAAGTGAGGACATATGAACTGACAATTAATTTGTCAAGAGCCAAACAAACAGTAGCTCACTAAATTGTTCTCTTATTAACTGAGTTTTAGGGTTTTTTTGTGGGTCGGATTGTGTCTGAAATGTGTTCCTACTTGTTTACTGTTTTCCTCCACCCCCTTTTTTTATTTATTTATTATTATTATTATTATTATTATTATTATTATTATTATTTTTAAGGAAAGGACATATAGTACTTCATATTGGAGATATGAGTGCACATTCCAGGACTGCTTGAAATTAAAGTTGTTCCTAGTGATGACATTTTCTCTTCTAAATGCTTTGACTGAATATCACCAGTGATAGTGAGTGGATGAGTAGTAGTATCAGTAAGCTACAAAGGTTGGTGTTATGACTGTTAAGAAACCACAGTTAAGGTGTATGTATTGACAAAAAATAGATAATTTACTGAAGCTTTGGTTGATTATACCAAAACAAAGCTGACCATACTCTTAACGCAGAAATTCCAATTTCAGAATAAAATGAACCACAAGAAGCTTGTGCAACTTGTCAGGAATACTTAACAATTCAGGCACTCAATCATGTGCATCCTATAACAAAACGATACAAGTTCTAACAGCAACTCCACAGTTGCTCTCAAAGAATAATATTCTGTGCTACATTCATCCTCCATCAAAATTCACAGGTGACTAAGTAAGGAATGTGAGGAATGTGAAAGGCGTGTTTGGAAAATCAGACCCTTACTATGGTAATTCTGTGAACAAAACAAATGTTGAAATTGCAGTCATTTTATTTGGAAGATAAATAGGAATCCTCTCACCAGTATGTCAAAAAGGGGAGACTATCATCATAGAAGTGGTGAACATATGAAGATTAATGAGCTGCAGTAAACTATCACCATACATAATCATAAAAGAAGGATGTATACATGGAAGAAGCCTACAGATACTGGCGGGTTTCAGATAGATTATATAATGGTAAGACAGAGATTTAGGAACCAGGTTTTAAATTTTAAGACATTTCCAGGGGCAGATGTGGACTCTGAGCACAATCTATTGGTTATGACCTGTAGATTAAAACTGAAGAAACTACAAAAAGGTGGGAATTTAAGGAAATGGGACCTGGATAAACTGAAAGAACCAGAGGTTGTACAGAGTTTCAGGGAGAGCATAAGGGAACACTTGACCAGAATGGGGGAAAGAAATACAGTAGAAGGAGGATGGGTAGCTTTGAGGGATGAAGTAGTAAAGGCAGCAGAGTAACAAGTAGGAAAAAAGACGAGGGCTAGTAGAAATCCTTGGGTAACAGAAGAAATATTGAATTTAATTGATGAAAGGAGAAAATATAAAAATGCAGTAAATGAAGCAGGCAAAAAGGAATACAAATTTCTAAAAAATGAGAGCGATAGGAAGTGCAAAATGGCTAAGCAGGGATGGCTAGAGGACAAATGTAAGGATGTAGAGGCTTATCTCACTAGGGGTAAGATAGATACTGCCTACAGGAAAATTAAAGAGACCTTTGGAGATAAGAGAACCACTTGCATGAATATCAAGAGCTCAGATGGAAACCCAGCTCTAAGCAAATAACGGAAAGCAGAAAGGTGGAAGGAGTATATAGAGGGTCTATACAAGGGCAATGTACTTGAGGACAATATTATGGAAATGGAAGAGGATGTAGATGAAGATGAAATGGGAGATATGATAGTGCGTGAAGAGTTTGACAGAGCACTGAAAGACCTGAGTCGAAACAAGGCCCCTGGAGTAGACAACATACCATTGGAACTACTGATGGCCTTGGGAGAGCCAGTCCAAACAAAACTCTACCATCTGGGAAGCAAAATGTATGTGATTGGCGAAATACCTTCAGACTTCAAGAAGAATATAATAATTCCAATCCCAAAGAAAGCAGGTGTTGACAGATGTGAAAATTACCTAACTATCAGTTTAATAAGCCACAACTGCAAAATACTAACACGAATTCTTTACAGACGAATGGAAAAACTAGAAGAAGCCGACCTCGGGGAAGATCAGTTTGGGTTCTGTAGAAATACTGGAACACGTGAGGCAATACTGACCTTACGCCTTATCTTAGAAGAAAGATTAAGGAAAGGCAAACCTACGTTTCTAACATTTGTAGACTTAGAGAAAGCTTTTGACAATGTTGACTGGAATACTCTCTTTCAAATTCTGGAGGTGGCAGCGGTAAAAGACAGGGAGCGAAAGACTATTTACAATTTGTTACAATTTGTACAGAAACCAGATGGCAGTTATAAGAGTCGAGGGATATGAAAGGGAAGCAGCGGTTGGGAAGGGAGTGAGACAGGGTTGTAGGCTCTCCCTGATGTTGTTCAGTCTGTATATTGAGCAAGCAGTAAAGGAAACAAAAGAAAAATTTGGAGTAGGTATTAAAATCCATGGAGAAGAAATAAAAACTTTGAGGTTCACCGATGACATTGTAATTCTGTCAGAGACAGCAAAGGACTTGGAAGAGCAGTTGAATGGAATGGACAGTGTCTTGAAAGGAGGATATAAGATGAACATCAACAAAAGCAAAACGAAGATAATGGAATGTAGTCGAATTAAGAAGGGTGGTGCTGAGGGAATTGGATTAGGAAATGAGAAACTTAAAGTAGTAAAGGAGTTTTGCTATTTGGGGAGCAAAATAACTGATGATGGTCGAAGTAGAGAGGATATAAAATGTAGACTGGCAATTGCAAGGAAAGCGTTGCTGAAGAAGAGAAATTTGATAACATCGAGTGTAGATTTAAATGTCAGGAAGTCATTTCTGAAAGTATTTGTGTGGAGTGTAGCCATGTGTAGAAGTGAAACATGGACGATAAATAGTTTAGACAAGAAGAGAATAGAAGCTTTCAGAATGTGGTGCTACACAAGAATGCTGAAGATTAGATGGGTAGATCACATAACTAATGAGGAAGTATTGAATAGAATTGGAGAGGTGAGAAATTTGTGGCACAACTTGACTAGAAAAGGAGATCGGTTGGTAGGGCATATTCTGAGGCATCGAGGGATCACCAATTTAGTATTGGAGGGCAGCGTGGAGGGTAAGAATAGTAGAGGGAGGCCAAGAGATGAATACACTAAACAGATTCAGAAGGACGTAGGTTGCATCAGGTACTGGGAAATGAAGAAGCTTGCACAGGATAGAGTAGCATGGAGAACTGCATCAAATCAGTCTCTGGACTGACGATGACGACGACCACCACCACCACCACCACCACCACCACCACCACCACCACCACCACCACCACCACCACCACCACCACAACAACAAGTATGCTTGAATGCTGTGTGTTTGATTTTTATGTCAAATGTGACTAAATTTTGATTTCATGAATCTAATATATGAGAGACTACAGTAACGGAAATTGGTTGGATGTCTGGCAAAATTCTCAGTGTTTTTCTTTCTATCAATTTTTGTTAGGGAGCTAGAAATAGTTATAATTTTAGGGATGGGTGCAACCTGTTATAAAATACTGGTTTTGGTCAGATAGGTGTTCTGATGGCAGAACGTTTCTTTAGGTGAGTTTGACCATTTTCTTGAATGCTCAACCAAACGCACCTTCCACATCCCCTGTGCATGAGATGTGAAGTTGCTAGTGTCATGGAGTGAAAATATTTCTTTTTGCATTGTTTGAAGTCTTCTGGGATTGTGCTTTCAGTGAAAAAAATGGTGAGCACCTAGACTGCTGACGATAAAAGTTTGAGATATTTCAACTGTCAGACTACCTGGGAAGTATTGTGGAGCGATGATATCTCTGAGGATTCCACATCTAAATCCTCATCTAAATATGTAGTCTGTAGCCACCATACTGTGTATTGTGAAGAGTTCCAGAGCAGCTATGGTACTTGGACTAAGATCCTGTAAAGTAAGAGTAGTGCAAGAACTTAAACCTGGTGATCCTGAGAGCAGAGTTACATTTCACGAATGGTTTCTGGAAGAAGTAACTGACAGTGAAGTGGATCTTGTCTAGAGATAGGCAAAGTCATTCATCCTTGGGAACTAGTTAACTGGTGATCGTTCTTTTTTGGGAACTGTTCATTTTTACTCGTTCACCGTTCATTGTGCTTAGTATATGGTTCTTATGAAAAATTGAAAATTAATAGCATAGGTGACAAAGGGGGCAGGCATCAAGAGGGGCAGGCATCAAGAGGGGCACTTGCCTCCCCCCTAGAGCACAGAGTTTTTATTCATAACACTTGCAATTTTCATGATTCTGCAAAACATCTCATTTAGCCAACTGCAGCATTATGTGGCTGATCACAGCGAAATAATAAAAGGTGGCACATGAGAAGACGGTCCCAAGCACAGATTGCTTGCCAATTATGCATGATTTGTTGACCGTTATGAGCACAATAGATAAACATGTAATAATCAGGCAGTGAAGAAATAACAAATAAGCTAATGCAAACAACTCTGAAACAATAGATGACGATTAGTAAGCGATAATGAGCAGTATAGCACTTGAGGCCGATTTCTCGTGCGCCACCCTGTACCACTGAAATAATATTGTAGGAATCATCATATTCTCTTTGCAAAATGTGACACCATACACTCAATTATGAAGTGTGGGCTTCATTAGGTTGTAAGTCAGTCTGCCTTCCATAACAATGAACATGCTCTTTTAGCTTGGATAAAAAAAAGACGGAAAATGGCCACTCGTGTGTGCCATGCTGACGTCCTTTGCATGTGTAGTAACAAAAAATCTTGCATTTTTACAAGTATTTTTTCTGCTGTTTATCGAAATAGTGAAGTATTACATAACACGTAATTTTTTATGTAATTGATGTAATTAAAAAATACATTTTAATTACGGTCATGGATGCTGAATAGAATACGAAAAGAACCAGAAGTTCAGAGTTCAAAAAAGGTTTGAAACAGATCCAGAATGGGCATGCAAAGCGAACAAAAACAACAACTCGATACTGAACTAACTATGAGCAGTCAGCAGTGGAACCGCAACGAGTGGCCACACGAAGGAGGACAAGTTCGCCCAAGCGAGACCGAGTACGAAACAGACAGGAACGGGACCGAGGCTGGAACGAGACCGGCTGACGTGCTCTTCGGGAACAAGACAGACCATTTCCCGTTCTGGGAACTGTAAGGGGAAAGCCACGACCGAAGTGAACTATGAAAGACCGCTCCTTAGAATTTGTTCCTTGCTCGTTTCATTCATCTTTGTGAACCATTCCTTTGGACACGTTAGTTCATGAACGACCAATCTGTAATCTTCACCACATTTGTTTGCAGACAAGATTTGGTTCCATTTACAAGGGTATGTTAATTCCAAAAACTGCTGACATTGGAGCGCCGATAGACCTCTCATCCTTCATGAGGAACCCCTTCATGGTCGGGAATTGGAGTGTGGCGCACAGTTAGTGATGACAGAATAATAGGCCCAATTTTTTTAAATGACACAGCTAACAGTGAAAGATGTGTGTTAAACATTTTGCACCCAATCTGTAATAAATTGAGTGAAACAAAATGAAGCTTTGCATTTTCTCAACACGATTTTGCATGGGCTCATGTGGTCAGTATTTCTTTGCATGCAATTCACAATGTGTGGCAACACTAAAGGATAAAGTGTACACAACAAATCCATACACATTACAGGACGTACAGGATAATATCCACAAATCAAATAACTCAATTTCTCAAGAAGAATTAAATCATCTGTTGATGAATTTCTTGAGTGTGTGTCAGAAATGCATGGAGAACAATGGCAGGCAGTTCCAGGATCTCATTGCATGACATGGGTGAGTACAAAATTTATTTGCATTTATTTTAAATTTAGTACTGTTGTTGTAGACAGGTGAAATGGCATCTGATTCACTGGACAATTGGGCACTCGTAGACCACCATCTGTTGTGCTGTGTGTGAAGTCATGGGATAAATGGAACATCTTGCAGTTATTTCCTTTCCTTCTTCACTCACAAAAGGAATTAGAAAAAACCACTGTATAGATGCCACCATACGAGATGTAATTTCACACATCTCATATTTCGAGTCCTTAGGTGCAATTTACGTTGGCAGCAGTAGATTTGTTCAGCAGCCAGCTGCAAATTCCTGTTCTCTATAAATTTCCTCAGTAGGGTCTCTCAAAAAGTATGTCTTCTTCCCTCCAGGGATTCCCACTTGAGGTCATGAAGCATTTCCTTAACGCTAGCTCACTGACCTAACTTGCCGGTAACAAACTCAGTACCATGCCTCTGAATTGGTACAATGTCTTCCTCCTTTAAGCCGACCCAGTGAGGATCCTGAACACTCAAGTAGTATTCAAGAATTGGTCGCACAAGAGTTTTACAAGTGGTATCCTTTTGTAGATGAGCTACACTTTCCTAAAACTCTCCCAATAAACATAAGCCGACTATTCGCTATAGTTACTACTATCCTTATGAGCTTGTTTCATTTCATATTGCTTTGCAATTTTACACCTAGATATTTAATTGACACAACAGTGTCAAGCAGCACACCACTAATACTGTATTTGATTATTACAACATTGTTTTTCCTACTCATCTGCATTAACTTACATTTAGAGCAAGCTGCCATTCATCACACCAAATACAAATTCTGTGCAAGTCATCCTGTATCCTTCTACAATCACTCAATGACACAAATTAATGTAGCATCTCCTTTGACGATAGACATTATGTATCCACCTACGATTTTCTGTGGCCCAGAAATGCATATTATGATGGTCTGCTGCACCATAATTTTTGAATATGGAATAATCAGAGAACATAACACTTTGTAAGGTGTCTAAAGTGAAATTTGCAGAACATAATTCTTTGATTGAAAACACCCCGTACGTTGCTCCACTGTCAGTTACAGGTGATACAGGTGAAAGCTGTGACTGTGTGCTATGTAAGGCTGATACTAGTGACTGCAGCAACTTCTCATAAGCTCACATGCAGATTGTAGCGTATTACAACTAAAACAAAGACTTTCACATCCTCCCTTCTGGCCAGTCTTTGTTTATAAATGCTGTGCCTTCTAAAATTGCTCGTTTCTCAAAGTAGTTGTTCAGCATGTAAGAACATGATGGCCGATGGAGCTCTTTGACCAGGTTACCTCACAGCATTAGCCATGGCTGCTTCACTGGTATTTTGCCTGCATTCACCAAGCACCAGCAACATGTCATCATATTTGTGGGATGAGTATGCCATGCATATTCCACATCAATCACATCAAATCGTGTTTGCTTATTCCAAACTGCCTCGTATACAGCACTGTAAAGATACAACTTACAACAACCTAATTGAACACGACTTCAAACTCCACATCGAAGAAGGTGGTTTGTTCCTCGAAACCGCCACCTTCGCATCTCATCTGCACATTGTTTAGAAGGTGCATTGTATTGGTAGTAACAGAAATGAACACTTGTTTGAATCTACTTACTTAATTTTCTTTACACAATCAGGTCCAGAGTATTACACACAGCTCAAGGGCTCCTCTTGACTGGATTCCATTTCTTGCCTTCTGTCGGCAATCGCCCTCTCAGAGAATCTGCATCATGTTCCCATGGATTCCATTTCTTTGGTCAGTCTAGTGGTCTTCTGTAGGGAGTACAACCCATAGATTTCATGCCCCATCAGTATTTCTCCGTCTGAGTGACATGCCCTGCCCAGACAAGCCACATGGTTCTCAGCAGCCTACAATGTTTGGTCTGCTGTAGATCTCAGCCAGCTCACAATTATGCCGGATCCTCCATTCTCTAGTAATCTCATCTATGTGAAACTACAGATCTTCCTTAAGAGTCCCTGCTTCAAAATGAGAACATTATTAAAGTATTGCTTCTAGAGACTCCAAGTTTTGCAACCATATAGCCCAACAGGTTGGATCAGTCAAAGTTTGAAATTCCTTAAGAGAATACACTATTTAAAAAGCTGACTCAGACTGAAGTACAATTGATTTGTGGCTTGGATTTGAACTTCAATTTCTGTCTTACATGATGCGTCATCTGTAAAGATTCTTGACAACTGCATCTGCCACCTCATTCATAGAATTCTTGACTTCTTTTCATACTTCTTCAGAGCCCTTTTATGAATCCTCTTCCTACAGAATTACAGAGCGGATGCTGAATTGTAGCTGAAATTTCTTTTTCTCTGAAGTGTCTGAGCATGTCAACATGGTAGCGTACTACTTTCTTAGGATTGTTTCTGACTGACTGCTAGCTCTTTACTAGGAAGTGGGTGCTTCTGCACTCCACACCCCCCATGCCATCTTTACATCCATCACTTAGTTCTTTTCTTTTATGCCAAATGCCATGTGATCCATCTGACTATCTGTTTTACCACCTGGTGACACCCAGGTTCCTTTGTGTATACCCTTCCGCTGGAAATTTGTACTGTTGATTAGCATCCTTATATGTTGCAAAGGTTATGAATTGGGTGCCACTGCCACTGGTGAGTTCATATAGAAATGTGCCTTCCAGCTGTTCAACGGAGTACATCATCTCTTAGCACTACTTCCAGCTAGCTATGCTACCCCAACTTGTTTGAACACCTCACTTAAATTAACATACCATCACTAGAACATCCATCTGAACACACACTACACAAACTGAGGATTTCTAGCTCCCATTCTATCAATTGATAAAAAAAATTATTTAAAATGATTGCATCAAGCAAGGGAAAATCCAGGACTGAATTTAACAATGTTATGAAAAGGATAGCTTCTATTCACCATATAGCATAGATACTGAGCCGCAGATAGGCGCGACAAAAAGACTGTCACAAAATAAGCTATCAGCCAACAAGGCCTGGCCTTGTCACACACACACACACACACACACACACACACACACACACACACACACACAAACAAACCAACCAATTTGACTTCCAAGACTGTAAAACGTATTGCTGGGTCATTGATGTGCGAGTCTCCCTAGAAAATTATTTAGTGACTAATAACACACTATGTTCAAAAATATACATCATCAAGCTCCATACCTGGATGTCTTGTTTCTAGTAACGCCTTAACATCATCAGCATGATTACTACGATATGCAGATTCCAGGCCCTCTGCTGGGAAAGGCATCACAGCCAGTCGGGATGTAATATAACTAAAATCAATATCAGATCTGGCAATGCTCCTGAAAAAAATAAAATCTTGTTGTGGTTAAAATATACTCTTCAATACTTCAATAGATTTGGAAAAGGGAAGTAAAGCCATACTACACTTTGTGTCAAAGTAAAGCAGCTTGTCACAAAAGACTAGAGAGAAAGTCAAATAAGTATGTTGTCGACACAATGAGAATGCCCCTTTCAACATGGTGTCAGTATCTTGTTCTTCCTTTTCAGGTGATAGCATGCATTTACATGTAAACAACATATTTTGCATATTTCCATTCAGTAATGTCATATGGGATAGTGTTCTGGGGTAATTCACCTTTAATAAAGAAAATGTTAATTGCTACAAATGTGCTATAAGAATAATATGTGGTGCTCTTCCAGAATCATCTTGCAGAGGCCTGTTTACAAAGTTAGGCATTAAAGCTACCAATTCACAGCATATTTACTCCTTCATGAAGTGTGTTGTAAATAATCCAATGCAGTTCAAAATGAACAATAATATACATAATTACAATACCAGAAGAAAAAATGACATTCATTACTTCACATTAAGGCACAACGCTACCACAAAATTTTTGATCACTTGCTGAATGATATAAAATGTCAGACAGCAAGAAATTTAAATTTGAAAGCAAGATGAAAAAGTTTCTGCTTTACAACTCTTATTCTGTAGATGAACTTGTAATTTTGTAATGTGTAAAAGGTGATTTTGTGTGTGTGTGTGTGTGTGTGTGTGTGTGTGTGTGTGTGGGCGCGCGCGCGCGCCTCAGCATATATTTATATAAAATAGAAAGAAACTTCCACATGGGAAAAATATATTAAAAACAAAGATTCCAAGACTTACCAAGCGGGAAAGCGCCGGTAGAAAGGCACAATAAATAAAACACACAAACACACACATAGAATTTCTAGCTTTCGCAACGGACGGTTGCTTCTTCAGGAAAGAGGGAAGGAGAGGGAAAGACGAAAGGATGTGGGTTTTAAGGGAGAGGGTAAGGAGTCATTCCAATCCCAGGAGCGGAAAGACTTCGCTTAGGGGGAAAAAAGAACACACACACACACACACACACACACACACACACACACACACACACAAGGAGACATTTGTAAAGACAAAGAGTTCGGGCAGAGGTGTCAGTCGAGGCTGAAGTACAGAGGCAAAGAAGTTGTTGAAAGACAGGTGAGGTATGAGCGGCAGCTCGATATCCGCCAGGCCTCAACCTCTGCTAATTTCAAGTTGACGCCGCTCGTACCTCACCTGTCTTTCAACTTCTTTGCCTCTGTACTTCAGCCTCGACTGACATCTCTGCCCGAACTCTTTGCCTTTACAAATGTCTGCTTGTGTCTGTGTATGTGCGGATGGATATGTGTGTGTGTGTGTGTGTGTGTGTGTGTGTGTGTGTGTGTGTGTGCGCGCGCGAGTGTACACCAGTCCTTTTTTTTCCCCCAAGGGAAGTCTTTCCGCTCCCGGGATTGGAATGACTCCTTACCCTCCCCCTTAAAACCCACATTCTTTCGTCTTTCCCTCTCCTTCCCTCTTTCCTGAAGAAGCAACCGTCAGTTGCGAAAGCTAGAAATTCTGTGTGTGTTTTATTTATTGTGCCTATCTACCGGCGCTTTCCCGCTTGGTAAGTCTTGGAATCTTTGTTTTCAGCATATATTTACATATGAATGTTTTACATGTGAATGTCTAATGTGAATAAAATGACTTGTTCCACATCATTTTGATGGAACATGAAATGAAGTGAAAATAACTAGGCACACATAATTCATAAAAGCCACTTAGGTTTTTTGAAAACTCACAGGAGAGAGATGTGTGACAGAACATGAAACAATCAAGGATGAGAAATAAATTGGAGTTATGCAAGGCTGACAACAGTACTAAAGAGTCCATAAATCTATAATTATACACAAGGGGATAGCCAAAATATGGAAACACCAAAAACGCAACATATTAATATGCCGGAAACAGTAACGAAATTTGTTGGCATTCAAAACTTCTTTCAGTCATTCTGGCATGAATAAATACAGGTCCTGTATAGTTTTTCAAGGGGATCTTATACCAATGTTTCAGCAAAATAGTGGCAAGCTCAGATAATGATGGAGGTCGACAGCGATTACATATCCTTCTCTCCAAGCAGACAACAAAGGCTGAATAACAATGAGATCTGGTGAGACTGGTGACCACAGGAGATGTGACAATTCATCCTCATGTTCACAAAATCAGTCCTGGATGATGCAAGCTGTGTGAACAGGGGCCCTGTTGCTCGACCAACTGACTTTCTTCCATTGCTCCGAAGTCCAGGTTTTATGGCTTCGAACCATTTTCCTGTTATCGCCATTTGCATCACTGATGGGTGGTTTAGGAATTCTGGCTTGTTCTGCAGTCCCCAGATTATGAAGCTCCCTTTGTGCTGGTAGTGACAGGGTTCGAGGCTACAACACTCAACTCTGCAGCGACAATCCTCTTATTTTTCGTCACAATCCTCTTCAATGATAGCCCATCATTATCACTTTACACACATTCTCATCTGTGTTAGACTTACCAATCACATTTTTCAACTTTTCCTTTATGTGGTATAAATCTTCGATACGGTGTCTCTTGAAATACCAAACACTTGGGCTACCTTGGTTACAGAAGCACCCATCACACGAGTGCCAACGATTTGCCCACATTCACATTCACTAAGTTTCAACATAAAGCACTCAGAAACACACAGAGCACTGTTCTGTCCATGTCTGACAGTTGGAATGTATTGCGGACACTGCACAATTTCTGTTTGTGGTCAAACACAACACTGCAACCTTTAGCCTCGGCTTCAAGCATGCAAGGACATGGATGACAACAGTGTAACTTCATACATGTACATACTAATGACGGGTATGCATGTTATTATAGTTGCAATTTTCTGTGACAGCTAAAACAGATGTCAGAGTACCTTACTGTTTAGTGTTGTTAACCTACCTGGTAGTGTATATAAGGAGTGTGAACAGCATCAGATGTCTAGTTGTTATTGTGAGGACAGAGAGATTCCGTGTACTCATAACATGTTTAAAATGTGCCTCATTGTGGGTCTATTTGGCTGGTCTGTCAAATCATCGCAATACCCATACTGGTGGGATATTCAGATGTGAGAGTGGTCTGATGATGGACTGCACGGGAATGTGTGTACAGACATATTTGTTGTTGAGGTTCCAGTAGACCATGTCCGATCAGCACAAGGCAGTATTGCAATACTCTGCACTGAGCACATTTTAAGCCCTTCACTTTTGCACCTGCTATCAAAGAACAAGTAATGGACTCCCTACAAGTTTCTGTATCACTGTCTGCCATCAGTCTTAGATTATCAGCAGCTGGACTATGGAATTACTGTTCCACTTGTACACACTAGTTAATACCGTAACACAACCAGCAGCATCTGGAGTAGTGCTATGACCAAGAAGCATGGACTGTTGACGAGTGGTATCACATTGTGCTCAGCAACAAAACGTGATTCTGCTCTACCTAAACGAGCATTTCTGGTGAGTATGGCGGTGACCTGGTGAGAGGTCCCAGTCTTCCAATGTTTTGAAGAGGCACAGTACTGTAGTTCCTGGCATCACTGTGTGGGTAGCCATCGGGTACGGTTTGAGGCCACGGCAGTAGTGGTTGAGAGAGTTCTGATGGGACAATGGTAGCTCACAGACATCCAGAAATATTTTTCAGCACGACACTGCTCATCTGCATACGGCTCTTCTCTATGAATTATCTGTGTGAAGTTGAGGAACTCCTGTGGCCAGCAAAATCCCTAGATCTGTCCCGGATAGAACACGTGTGGGACCAGCATGGATGTCAGCTCTGTCCCTGCGTCAGTAACCAAGATACTGAGGGGCCAGATTGTCTCTCGAGAGGATACAATGGCACTGTGACAACCTTCCCAACCAAATCAATGTATATGTGTAATGTCTTACTGATAGGCAGGATCCTAGTGCGAAGTTCTTTTTCTCGTTTATTTCATAATGCTCTCATATCTACCACTGCTTACCCCCTTCTTTTGTTATTTTAATGTGTATGCTTTCAACTTTTAACTGGAGGCATAAGATAATTTATAATAAAAGTAATTTTTATGTCAACATTTTTCTTTGAGCCCTGAATATCATGTACAGCAGTCACAACTGGAGTATGACACGAATTTAATATGGTGGCCGTGGAAGAAAACATTACCAGAATTGGGAAATGACCCGTACACAGTGCTATGCGCGCGCGCGCCCACACACACACACACACACACACACACACACACACACACACACACACACACACTTGTTTGCATGGCCATCTTTTTTGTTACGCCTAATATTTGTGTATAAACATTTAATCTCTTTTCCATGAAAACAAATACAAATTTGACCAATTTGAGAATTCAAATAACAAATATTAAGCAATAGGTGATAATTTCTAAACAACTATATTATTTTCTGCTGCTGCAACAATTTACATTGAATGCAATTGGTAACAAAACACTATTTCTAGGTTGCAAGGTACATTATCTTTCAGTTGTGACAATTATACATCTCCATCCATTTGCAAAATATCTTTAATCAATTTCAGTAATCTTTGGTATATGTATTAAATACATACAGATGTTTAACAACAAAGTCAATATGAAACTGACAGTAACACACATTGAAATGGGCCTTCGTTACTTAAAATAAAAATTAGGCTTACTGCAACTAAAAATTAGTGACGTATAATCATCACACAGTCATACACGCTATCTTATCTCTACATACTCACTGTTGCACAGTATGCATAACTTTGCTCGACGTGTCCCTAAGGTTTTTCAAGAAACTACCAGCACCTCCCCGTAAACTAGAGAAAAGGCCACCTCCAGCTGCCTGTTGTTGTGCAACTTGTCCAACAGGAGGTGGTGCTGGCCTTGACGGAGGGGGAGCCGGCCTGTGTGGTGGCGGTCCGTGGGGAGTCGGGATGGGGGAGCTCGGAGGGCGTGGTGGGCGCTGGGGTTTGTCCTCCGTCACGTGGTTAGTGGTCGGAGGAGACACGGCTGCCGCAGGGGCAGCACCAGCTGTATGTGCTGAAACACAGCAGCCCTGAATCACATGTACAGCAGTTACAACCATATGTCATGTTTCACATCAAACAAACGTGTTTTTTTTTATGTATGCATACGTATTCAACCAATTTAAACTAGTCAGAAAATTTAAATCTTTTTTCATTAAGACCATCACTGTACACTGTACTTTTGTATGACAAATAGTGAACAAGGCAGAATGGACTGATTATCAAAACACCAGTTTAGAATGTTGTTTATTTCCTTGGTGTAAAGCCATGTATCACTTCAGTTTTAAGTTGAGCTTTCACAAGTATTATTCATCATTAGTAGCTGACTAAATGTCTGGCTTAATATAGCAGCCATGAGCTCGAGTTTCAGCTAACTTGATATGGCTTTAACTACAAGAAAATTTTAAACATTGGTACCTCAAATTTTAAACATTGGTACCTCCAGGGGGGGGGGGGGGGGCAGGAGAAAGAAACACCCACGAGATCTTAGAAAGCTAAGGGTGAAAATTTTATTTACTACATTAGCTCTACAGTGAATGATTACAAAAGCATGCCTTACTTCCTAGAAGCAGTAGGCTTATTGTGACTTCATACATATGGACATACAATGAGAAAGCATATATTCATACAAATTGCCTGAGATTTTTAGCCATCAACAATATGTGCCCCAGACACTAAATAACAAGAATTTTGTTATGATCTCCCCCTCCAAACATGCTTATTTTTCAGCATGGTTACAGAAAGAGTGGCCCCAATGTGGCACTTTATCCAAGTTTCCAATTACTAGGGAGGCAACAGGTGGACAGTGTGATGTGGGACAAACACAGAGCACAATGCTGATGCAGAAAAGTATTCTCTGTCCTCTCTACATGGAACGCACCAGTCACCCATCCTCTTATCTGTACACCATTATAGTAAAATGTTAGCTCTCAGTATCTAAGTGTCTTCCTCACAATGACGTTTGGTCATTTGTCTCAACAGTGAAGCTACTGAATATAATAGCACTATGTATTATGTAACAGTAGGCCATAAGCAGACCACCATGGCTGCTAGATCTGAAATTTCACTGCGCACATGTGCTGGTACTCAGCTGACTACGACCTCCTTCCCTAGCTGTTATAAGCAAAGGAAGGTGTCCTGGATGAATAAGGTTCTCTGCTGGGTACATGCACTATATGGCCTGCACAGTGTACTCACAAAATTTGAGCAGATGAAGCATTTCAAGGTCCAAATAAATATCATCAGCTCCAGTGTCCTCAAGATAGTAAACATACTTTCATGTGGAAGAGAATATGTCAGGGTAAGATTGTATCACTGCTTAGACCTATATACGCAGATAGGCAAATTTAGTGTCAAAAGAGATGTTACAAAACATTTTTTAAATATAACTTCCTCTTGTAATTGATTTACATTTAAATTATCTTGATGTCTTCAGCATCAAAAGGAAGCTATTGGCTCCACCCCTGGGTAATAACTGATATTTGGTACTCACCATGTGCAATTACATCTGCTTTCATAAGGATGCTAAATGGTTTTGTAGCTTTTGGGTGATTATAGTTTTGTATATATTGAGCATTTTATTTATATGACAAATACCTCTTAATTTACAGATAGGCTCATAGATTCTATGAGTTTCCTGTACTAATTAGGGTCCCTTGAGTTAGTTGGGGTTTGGAAACTGGGTGCATCTTAGTCAATAAGACAATCCATTCTGAAATGCCTTTTCATTAGCTACACTGCAAAAAGAAAAAGTGTAGTGGTCAGATGTCAATGTAACAATGTACATATACACACTACTGCAGATATGTAGATTATGAGAGTTGCAATTCTCTGTGACAGAAAGAATGGCTGCTAGTGCATATTAGTGTTGTTACCAAGCCTAGTACAGTATATAATCTGTGTGAACAGAGTAAAATGATCAGTAATCACTGAAAGACACAGAGATGATTTGTACTTGTGGGAGACATTATCAGTACTTGACAGAGTTTGAGATGTGTCTCAATGTGGGTCTCCATTTTGCCAGCTGCTCAAATTGTGCAACATCCAGACTTGAGGGGCATGTGATTGACAGTGGTTCAATGGCAGACTTAATGGGAATTTGAGGATAGGCATAGTGCAGTGTGCATCAAGCACACTGTAGCCCCTTCACATCTGTGTTCGTCATCCGAGAACAAGTAATGGGCTCCCTACAACATTTTCTTCCATCTCATGTCAGAGATCAGCAACAGCCGGACTTTGGAATTACCATCCCATGCTGAAGCTGGTTTTAACATAACTACACAAAGAGCTACATTTAGATTGGTGCTGTACTGAGAAGTGAAGATTACTGATGACATGCTGCACTGTGTTCAGTGACAAACTGCAGTTTTGCACTATCCCAGATGGCCAGTGTTGGCTATTATGGTGGCAACCTGGTGACAGAACCAATTCTTCCAATGTTTTGGAGAGGCACAGTGGTGTTACTCTAGGTATCATGACTAAGTCATGCCTGGTTGTAACCGAGAGAACTCTGACATCACAACAGTGTGTCACAGATATCTTTCATCCTCATGTATTACTTCTTATGTGACAGTATTGTAGTGCGAGTTTTCAACAGGACAATACTCCTCTTCACATGGCATGTGTGTCTCTGAACTATCTGTGTGCTGTTGAGGTACTAGGCATGTCCATAAAGATCCCTAAATCTGTCCCTGATAGAAGGTGTGGGATGAACTCTAATGTCAACTGTGTCCCTGTGCCAGTAACCATGCTATCAAGAACCAGTTACACCAGTTGTGGGCCAGCTTGCCTTTGGAGGGGATACATCGGCTTTAATTTGCAGTAAATTAGTTACTGTAATTTAGTTATTGTAGCAGATATTCTGACTAACATACTGTGCTACATCTAGTTTCCCCTTAAGGAGGAGTACCCTATACATTATCTACATTTATCGTAAACTATCTTTGTTTTTGAGTTTGTTAACAACTATAATTACCCTCAAAAGGTTTTACGAAACTAGTTAATTGTTACTACAGGTTTTTCTGCTGCCTTAATAGAAATCTCATTTTGTGTATTTGATTCTTTCTGATTTGGAATTAAGAACTTTTTAACTCAACAGATTAATAGATAATAACCAGGCTTAATTTAAGATTATTTGTTCACTGTTCTGTAATACGTCACACCAGTTAAAAAGCAAGCCCACTGTGAATGCTGTTCCCAAACACAGAATGAGTTGGTTGACATTCATAAGCAGATGGAAATCGCCCTGACGACTGTCATATGATTGGTAACTGCTGTGAGTTGTCATGTTGGAAGAGCTCCTGAGAGAATCTCAGAAGTATCTCAAGTACTATCCACTCCTGTGCAGAAAGTAAAGGATCTGTCATTACTCATTTACTTGAATGTGAGTGACGTTTCAAAAGTAGAGCTAGATATCCTGTACAGGGTGGGCAGTGACAACGATGACATGGCTGTGGCAACAATGATTACAAAAATACAAAGGACAACTAAAACAAGCAGAAATATATATACATTCAGTAAAACTAGATAAAAAAATCAGTACTGTCATACCTCAGTGAGGAAATTGAAACTTCCAGCACAGGACAAGAGCATGTAGAGAAACTATGGCTCAAGAGAGAGAGAGAGAGAGAGAGAGAGAGAGAGAGAGAGAGAGAGAGAGAGAGAGAGAGAGAGAGAGAGACCATCCAGTGGATAGATGTGTACCCAGTACAAAAGTTCATAATGTCACTATAAAGAAACTTCTACCCACAAAATTCTAGTCACCTGTAAAGGCTGTTAGTGGCACCAAAGCAAGGGTCCAGTTTCTAGCAAATGAAACAGGAACTGAAACTGCGGGTAGGAAAGCAAAAGCTGAAATGCTTGACTCGGTTTTAAAATGTTCATGTACTGAGGAAAACTCAGAAAACTGCACCAATCTAATCCTCGTGCCAATGAAAAGATGGGTGAAATAAATCAAATAACTATTAGTGTCAATGGTGCTGAGGAACAGCTAAATTCGTCAAAATCAAACAAAGCTCTAGGGCCCAATAGAATCCCTGTCATATTCTCTCTTGAATTTGTGGCCGAGTTCGTCCCTCTTCTACCTATAATCTATCTTGAACAAAAAACCAAGCTCAGTTCTTTGGGGGAGGGGGGGCTGGACCATAGGACACACCCATCTACAAGAAGGCTAGCAGAAGTGTTCAAAATACTATCATCCAGTATCCCAGACAACGATTTGTTGTAGAATACCCTGAATTAAAAATTAGTGAGATATGTTGCACAGAGTGACCTTCTGCATGCCGACCAACATGGATTCAGAAAACATCAATCATGTGTAACTCAACGTGCACTTTTCTCACATGACAAACTGAAAGCTTTGGGTCAAGCCAGTCAGGTAAATTTCCAAGAAGCACTTGACTTAGTGCCACAGCTATGGTTAGTGCCAAAAGTACGATCATAAGGGATACCCAGTGAACTATATGACTGGATTGAGGACTTTCTGATAGAGAGACCGGACACAACACCTTGGATGGAGAGTAATCATCAGATGTAAAAGTAACTTCAGGTGTGTTCCAGGTAAGTGTGTTGGCACCCTTGCTGCTCTTGTTGTATATTAAGGGCATTGCACACAATATTAATAGTAAAACCAGGCTTTTTGCAGATGACACAGTTATCTATAATGAAGTACTGTCTGAGAGAAGCTGCATAAATATTTAGTCAGATCTTGGTAAGATTTCAAAATGGTGCAAAGATTGGGAACTTGCTTTAAATGTTCAAAAGTGTAAAATTTTGCACTTAAAAAAAAGTCCCATAGTATCCTATGACTATAATATCAATGAGTCTAGTTGAAATCGCTCAAATCATAGAAACACTTTGCAGGCTATGAAATGATCACATAGGTTCAGTCGTGAGTAAAGAAGGTGGTACACTTCGGTTTACTGGTAAATCAAGGGGGTGTGCAATCAGTCTACAAAGGAGATTGCTTACGAATTCCTCATGCAACCGGTTCTAGGACGTGTACCAAATAGGACTAACAGGGGATACTGAACATATACAGAGAAGGACAGCACGAATAGCCACAGGTTTGTTTTATCTGTGGGAGAGTCTCACAGAAATATTGAAGAAACAGAACTGGCAGACTCCTGAAGACATAACTAACAATCACAAGAAAGTCTGCTAACAAAGTTTAAAGAATCAATTTTAAATGATGACAGAGTATGTTACCGCTACTTGAATGTGCAGTGCCTGTTCCTTTGTAAGAACAGACACCACACAGAGCCAACAGCTGTGAAACACTATGTACATTGAAAGGGGGGGGGGGGGGGGGGGGGAGATTCGAACCCTGGATCTCCTGCTTACTAGATCATCTGGGATACCGCATTATCACAGGTGCTGAATCTGTGTGGTGTCTGTTCTTTCGAAGAAATAGACACTGTGCACTCAGATAATTGATAAGCCTGGCTAGGCAACAGATCCACTTTCTTCAGTGTGAATGCACAAATACGTCTGACCTCCTGTGGGAATCTCTGGTTAGCAAACAGGAGTATAATGGACAGGGACTGCAGGTAGGTGGCACTCAGTGGGAGTGTGGATTGGCTATGAGACTTAACGAAATAGTCTGTGCAGTTGCGATAACACTGTGTCCTGGATGGCACAGTGGTTACTGCACCTGCCTAGTAAGCAAGAGATACCTGGTTTAAATCCTGGTCTGGTACACTTTTTGACTCATCGCTACTGATTCCGCTTAATGTCCCACTGCAGCTGATAGCGGTGAACCCCCTTTGATTTACATAAACTATATTCCTACTCCCTTTGTATTGTTCACATAGGGATTGTGAGGATAACATTAGAATAATTACAGCATGCACACAGGCATTCAAACAATCATTCCTTCTGAGCTCCATAAGCGAATGGAACTGGAAGAAAACCTAATAAGTGGTAAAATGGGACATACTCTCTGCCACTCACTTCACAGTAGTTTGCGAAGTACAGCTGTAGATGTATGACTCTCTTCCCAACCAAATCAGCACATGCATCAAGGCCAGAGGGGAATGGTGGGTGGATGGGTGGGTGGGTGGGTGGGAGGGATGCTATGTCCTACAGATAAGTGGAATCATATTGCAAGTTTTTTTTTTTTTGAAAATTTGATTATTTTGTGTGTGCTTCACTTTTTTCATCAGGCAGTGTAGTTGCAAACATGCCAAGTTAATACAGACATCACACTACTAACTTAAAAGGGAACACAACAGAGAAAACCATACTTTATTGAACTGTTTATTTTCAAACTATTTATATTTACTTCTCCATCAAGTCTCATAGCTTACAGCTCTCTTCAAGGGGAGCAGCAGTTTGACAGTTTCATCATTCTGTGGAAGTCGTCTTGAAAGGGAAGTGGCCTTATGACAAAGCAAGCCGGGGACTTTTTACTTCCTCTCTTTTTTGCCATCTGGCCCATTAAATTCATTATTTTTCATTTTTAACTAATTACCATTAAACATACTTGAGTATAATCTGCATTTTCATAAAAGAGAAAAGTTGGCCTTCAGTTTTGCAGGATATATGCCAGATCTAATTTTGTGCTTAGTTTTATGTATGTAATTTATTTTCTAATTTATTTAGACTATTCCTAGTTAATAATTTTGCTATAGAGTGGAATCAGTAATTGTTGACTTATAAACAAATATAAATTCTGTACTAATTATACACATTTGAAAGACGAAACACTGGCATTCTTTAAGTATTTGTTTGGCTCTATTCGAAAACATCTTAGCAAAGCCAGCCCTCAATTTCAAACTAATTATCAGTTTTGTCAAAAGTATTGTTTTTGTAACTATATCTGTTAATTTCATGATTTAAACAAATAATATGGTTTAACCCTTGTAGTAGAAGAAACTGCTAAAAAAGCTGGAATTTTTTGATATATTCAGTTAATTTAGTAACTTATGTTTTAATTGTAATTTCTGTAAATTAAACATCAAACAATGTATAGTTTCAGTACCTATTATTCTGATGATATACAAAGGCCCGATCTTTGGTCCCAAAACAGTCAGTTCACGGCCCATTTTCAGGCGAGAAACCCATGCTGGTTAGATCAATAACAATGCACCAACTAAAAGTGGAGTAAGTGTAACACAATTAGGTCTTGTGTTAAAACAATGACACTGTCTGTTCAATATGTAGCATATTATTCTGCAAGAACTGTGAACTGTGTGGTTAGGTTTTTACTGCTCGTAGATATTCAACAGTAAACTATTGTAGCAGCATGCTTATGTTTGCCTACAATCTAGTAATGAGGCTTATCAAAATTTCCCACTAGTTAACTGGCCATATTAACTGTGTATATTGTGTGTGTGTGTGTGTGGGGGGGGGGGGGGGGGGGGGGGGGAGACGCAACATGCACCTGTAGACTACATTATTTACAGTAGTCAAGTAGTCATTATTGAACTTCTACCCCCCCCCCCCCCCCCCTTTTCACTTTTCAGCCAGTATCACAGTATCACAATGCAGTACGTCAACACTGAGGACCATCAACAAATAAATAAAGCAGGTGAACATCACAACCTTGAGACTGTAGTCAATCCTCTGAATCTGAAAATATCTGAACATACTAAATCGTGGACAGCTTTTTCCAAGTGCTTCAGTCATTTATTTGAGACACTGATTTAAGGCAATGATGCAGTGTTACTGCTTCACAATTCTCCTCCCTTTTTGCCGTTAGATGATCAAAAGGAAGATTGTATTCTTGGTTTCACTGTATATATGGGCTGTATGAACACGTACATATATGCAATGAAGTAGGTTATGATTTTTAAACTGTTAGTCTTATTTAAAAATTTCCTTCCACCCTTAGTAGAGCAAAGCATTCATAAATTCAAATATTAGTTCCAACACTATACTATTTGATTAGCATTGTCCTCCTCCAACACTCACTCTCAGTCTACAAGAATTCAAATTTGACATGTAAAATCACACTACAAAATTCAAAGTGCTACCTGGACTACTGTTGGCACTGATCCTTTTTCCTTCAAGTGAAAGGGGCTCCTTCAGGTTGAAACCTTTTGTTTCCGCTATTGCAGCAAGGCGTTCCAAAATATCAGACACAGTTAGTCTCTGCAACGGATTCACTTGCAAACAACCCCCTGAAAACAAATATGGTCTGTTGAAGAACACATTAGAACAATAAATTATATATTAAACTGCATTGTAGGATAGAACTAATAGTTCCTTTGACAGAGATGAGAGAGGGATGTAGGGGAAAGTTAGAAAGGAAAGGCAGGTCATTCAACCCCAGGATGCAAGACCACCAGTGGAGAGGACAAGGACAGACAAGTCAATCCTTATCTTCACTAGAATTGGATCTCTCTAATTCTGGGGTCTGTGTGACCTGCCCTTTCTTTTTAACCTTCCCCAACATCCCTCTCTCCTCACCGACAAAGGAACTAAGATTTCTGAAAGTTAGGTAGTGAGCAGCTCTTACCTTTACATGTGTATTGGCACAGTATTGTATATGTATTGCCTCCTAAAGACACATAGTGGCCTACTATTTTGTCTCATAATTTAATAGTTTACTCAACTGAATTTGCTTTTCATACAATTATAAGAAAGAATGCACATATGAACCAAAAAGAAGTAGGAACCTACAGTAATGAGACAAAGAACCTGTGCTGAAGTGCAACTAGTCACTGTTTTATTTAATGGATAGAGACCTATCTTGGTAACCAAACAGAAATAGATGATGTACAGTATACATCTTTCATTAGGTGTAAAATCCTTAGAAAATATTTGAAAGAGATGACAGAAGACTGTATGATAAAAACTGGTTATTATTACACTAAAACACTGGAACTTGACTAACATTTGTGAAAATCTCAACACATTAAAATAATGGACCCAATTAATTCTCAGAGGATTTGTAAGTCATCGTACTGGAAATAAATGATTACGTACACTGGCCCAGTCCTCCCCTCTCTTTTGCAACCAAGAGGGAACAGTGCTGTATTAAACTGAGTCAGCAGAGAGCAAACACAGGAGAAGGAAATGTGAATAGGAAAAAAATGAAAGTTTAGAGCTGATGAGGTCGAGGGAGGGAGGGAGAGCACACAAGTTCTAACAGACAATGATAATGGCTAACTGATGCAGTATCAGGAAGAAGATGGTTTCGAATGGGAAAGAACAGTTAGCTACTTGAAAATTAATCCATCATACAGTGAAAATGCAGTATGTACAATGCATGCTACTACAGTAGTGGCATGTGTGGAACTAATGAACAGATGGTGGTTATATTCAGTAAAAAGGGCCAATGTACCACAGAATGTAGTCAATGCTTGGGATGCCCTGCCATATCATGCACATTCATTTATTTTTTCCCCCTACATGGAATGTCATACCATCATGAGATCACGACATTAGCAACTTGCCAAAATGTTTTGCTTAAGCTATATTAACTGACATTTATATAATATCACACAGAAAATTTAAGACATTAATTTTTTAGGTTGTGTTGTTGTTGTTGTTGTTGCTGTCTTCAGTCCTGAGACTGGTTTGATGCAGCTCTCCATGCTACTCTATCCTGTGCAAGCTGCTTCATCTCCCAGTACCTACTGCAACCTACATCCTTCTGAATCTGCTTGGTGTACTCATCTCTCGGTCTCCCTCTACGATTTTTACCCTCCACGCTGCCTTCTAACGCTAAATTTGTGATCCCTTGATGCCTCAAAACATGTCCTACCAACCTATCCCTTCTTCTAGTCAAGTTGTGCCACAAACTTCTCTTCTCCCCAATCCTATTCAATACCTCCTCATTAGCTACGTGATCTATCTACCTTATCTTCAGTATTCTTCTGTAGCACCACATTACGAAAGCTTCTATTCTCTTCTTGTCCAAACTAGTTATCGTCCATGTTTCACTTCCATACATGGCTACACTCCAAACAAATACTTTCAGAAATGACTTCCTGATACATAAATCTATATTTGATGTTAACAAATTTCTCTTCTTCAGAAACGCTTTCCTTCCCATTGCCAGTCTACATTTTATATCCTCTCCACTTCGACCATCATCAGTTATTTTACTTCCTAAATAGCAAAATTCCTTTACTACTTGAAGTGTCTCATTTCCTAATCTGATTCCCACAGCATCACCTGATTAAATTCGACCACATTCCATTACCTACTTTTTGCTTTTGTTGATGTTCATCTTATATCCTCCTTTCAAGACTATCAACACGCGATCTAGTGTCTCTTCCAAGTCCTTTGCCATCTCTGACAGAATTACAATGTCATCGGCGAACCTCAAAGTTTTTACTTCGTCTCCATGAATTTTAATACCTACTCCAAATTTTTCTTTTGTTTCCTTTACTGCTTGCTCAATATACAGATTGAATAACATTGGGGAGAGGCTACAACCCTGTCTCACTCCTTTCCCAACCACTGCTTCCCTTTCATGCCCCTCGACTCTTATGACTGCCATCTGGTTTCTGTACAAATTGTAAATAGCCTTTCGCTCCCTGTATTTTACCCCTGCCACCTTTAGAAATAATTACAGTTTTCTATATGGATACCAATCAGTCTTTAATTCTTATACACTGCAATAGCATTTACTTTTTTTAATGCTTGATTCAATGAATCCTTTACATGTGTTTCAGATTTTATACCAAATTGTCATTGTCTTATAACAGAGAGTTTACTCTAACAGTTTGAGCATGTGATACAGAAGTTAATAATCTAATCTGTATCTCCAACAATAAAACACTTATTTCAATTTGCAAAACAGAGTGTATGGTTGTAACAGACACTGGAGTTTCATGCACAGCGCTGGAGTATTGCATCAGGTACAGATCTGCCTGCATCTAAAGGCCAAAGTCGTGGGCTGCATCCTCAATTTGTAACATCCAAGCTTTTATAACAGTTTATGACTACAATGGTCACCTAAAGGCCATCACTGAGATCCAGAGTGGTAAACTGTGGGATCTTCAGAAGAATGCAATATCAATCTATCCTCCACTTCATCCTTCCCTTTATTGATGGCTATTTTCTTTTTTATTATTGGACATTGTAATGATAACGTACATTGTGGAGTGCTAATGGCAAAAGGCAAGTGTGACCGTTATGACTGGATACACAACATTCAGACAAAATGCTCGTTCAACTTCCAGCCACCTAAGGTCAGAGGGCGTGATAGATCAGCTATAATCCGTGTGAGCACACTGCAAGTGGCCACCTCAGTGCCACCACTGGGACAGTGCGCTGGCAGATGTGCCACATGGCCCTGCTCAATATAAGCATGCAGCAGGCCCATAGACATGACTGTCTCCTGTGTATTGCACAGCTCTTAACTCACCCTGTCATGGGGAAGTTCTTCAAATAATTTGGATTGCAGACAAACTCACTTTTGAGTTCAATATCAGATGCACAATTTGTAACAAAGCAAGTGGATTCCTTCCAACAGTTATGTTTTTCTTCCCCCCAGAAACATCAATAATAATAAAATAATATATATTCAAAATGCAATTTTTATGATGCGCACTGTAGAAACTCCATCTGGAGAGGTCTCTGAGGATCCAATTGTACTGGCTGACTGTTGTGTCTTCCTCAGTCTATAGGTGTCACTGGATGCAGATACAGAGGGGCATGAGGTCAGCACACTGTTCTCCTGGCTGTTGTGAGTTTTTCTTTTTTACTGGAGCCACTACGTCTCAATCAAGTAGCTCTTCAATTTGCCTTGCAAGGGCTGAGTGCACCCCACTTGTCAACAACATTTGGCAGGCAGACAAGATGGTCACCCATCCAAGTGCTAGCTAAGCCAACTGTACTTAATTTTGGTGATCTGATTGGAACCAGTGTTACCATTGCAGCAATGCCGTTGATGTACACATCACTTAAAACCTCACATATGGACTCTGAGGTTATTCAACTCAACTTTATTATCTACTTCCCTTCTTTTAATTATTTAGAATCCATTAATATGATTAGTTTGCCTAAAACCCACGATAATTACAAAACATCAGTAATTTCATTGTCATTGCTCATATATAAACATTTATACAACTCAGGTTACCCTCCATTCAGAGGCTGTTGCACGCAGCAACCGTTATTTGATTTGTAAATAATAGATTCCAGCTATCATTCACCCTTTGGAATTTTTATTGGCAGATCTAGATTTCAGCTAGAAACTAGCCATTCTCAATGCCCGATCCTTTTTTTTTTGGTCAATGCATGTAATGCCTGTTGGTCTAGCTTTTTACACAGTTCACTGAATATTCAATGAACTGTATACAAAGCAAGACCAACAGGCATTATGTGCATTGACCAAAAAGAGGATAGTGCATTGAGAACAGCTAGTTTCTAGCTGAAATCTAGATCTGCCAGTAAAAATTCCAAAGGATGACTGATATCTGAAATCTATTAAAATGAAAAAGCTATTTATATAACTAATGTACCCATACAGTTAGCAACTAAAGTATTTTAGCAGCTATTGCACTCATTTATTTCCAGGCTAATTAAGTTCCTTAACAAAAACATTGTTACTGAAATTGAATCCCATATTTAGGCAAACTAGCCAGAGAACTGAATAGAAATTATTTCTTTATGTATGAGTTCACATTCAAAAATGTTTTTTCACTGTTCAGTTACTGAGAAATGTTAATCTTTAATCAACATAAATAACACACAGTTAAGTTTTCCAACATTATATCCACACCCTCATATTCCATGGTGGTCACTATGCCATATGGTCTCCGTTGGGATATGTAATGGTACTGTGACATTTTAACTTAACTCTTACATACCATCTTCACTTCTGAGCCAATAATTCCTTATTGACAATAATTTTGAGACCTTTGCCGGTAGTTAGCGTGGATAGATATACTGTGTACCTTCCGTAGAAATGTATACTGGCACAGGTGTTGAGGCACTTCTACAAGTGTATTCTGTCTGTATGCTGGCAACCAAGACAATGGCAGCCTGTAATCTTTGTCACAAATCACATTAGTGGATCACTTTATTATTTTTATTCTCTCTCATCTCTGTATTTTGAAGATAGGTGGTTACTTAGCTAACACACAAGCCTCTCGACTTGTTTATGTTATTGCAGTTATTTTGATGTTCTACCACCACAGAACCGAAACTTGTGTGACACTCAAGACTTTTTTTAGCTGTTTTCTGCTAGGCCTCTGCAATATACACTATCCCATTTTTAGCTAACTAGCTAAATTCCTGGCCTGGACTGATGAAGGTATCAATGGCATCTCTGTACAAACCCAAAGGTCTACGATTCTATTGTTAGCCCAGCAGATAGTTTTAATGGGCACTAGTGAAGAATTTTCCCCACACAGCTGGCACCCACTGCTCTTAAGGTAGCATTTCAATGCAGGTTTGCTCTAACTTCTCGTCTATCACCTTTGTTCCTTGCGGATATGACTTTACTGACAGCTTCATCGTTGTATTCTTTAGTTCTGAAGGTTGGATGCAGTTTCTACAGTACCAACTTTCCACTATCATATTGCAAATTCGGTGAGCCTTCTTCTACACAGTGTGTACAACCAAATTATCCAGCTGTGGACGGTAGTACAACATACTATGCAAGTATCTATTAGTGCTGGTGCAGGAGTTTACAGGGCAGCTGTGACTGTTGGAGTTTATTTTGGGGAGACTGTGCATCCTGTCAGAACAAGGCTAAAAAGAATACCAGTGTCACATATTACTGACAACATGATGAAGCTGCAGAGGCTTAATACCAAAATGAATACTCAGTCTGCAGCTGTGGACACTTCTGTGGAAGGCATACAACATATCGTGCCATCTTAAAGCCACCAAACACTGGGAGAGATGCACTAAATCATGAAATCAGCTCATTTTGGTTCATCAGTGTGGGCCAATGAAATTCAGTCTTAAAATTACTACTCCATTTCCAACAGTCAATCATTTGACAATTTTTATTACTGTAACCTCATTTAAGAAATTGCAGGGGGAGGAGTGAAGACAGGATATAAAAGTTAAGTTGCATTACCCCCATAGTATTACCCTCAGTAGAAGTACCTTATGGAAAGCCACTTGCAATAACAGATTAAGTGTTGATTCAACATTTACTGTATGATGCACTACGCAGCTGCAAAACCCACTAATATCCAATGTTTGAAGGCTTGTATGGAATACATCATCTTTACATAATTTTGAATTTCAGACAAGAAAGATCATGTAAAACTGCAATCTTAACAATTCTTCTTTCTTTTCTTTGGTATATCGGAGCCTTTTGGTCATGCATATCCGTTTAGTACTTCGAGTGTGTGTGTGTGTGTGTGTGTGTGTGTGTGTGTGTGTGTGAGAGAGAGAGAGAGAGAGAGAGAGAGAGAGAGAGAGAGAGAGAGAGAGAGAGAGAGAGAGAGAGGGGGGGGGGGGGGGAGGGGGGGATAGAGGTATGAAGAACCCAGTGATGCACAAGGTTTCCACACACATTCTTCTTTGTATGTGCCATATGACAGTCAAACATATTCTCAACATCAACATGCATAAGATATATGAGCTTCCATAGACCTAGTAATCCAAGCAAGTCAAAGAACATATTACGTTAAATACTTGTAACGAATTTTCAATCTGCATTCAAGTTTGTACTGACTATGCTGCTGCTAGTTTCTTTACAACTTGATTAATCTTATAACTCCACTTTCATAATAAATTGCAAGAACTTATTACAAAAGGTAGAAAAGAAATTTTAATTACCATATGGTCTAAACAAACACATGGTTTTTTGACTGTTGATGTACGTGATTGAACCCTTTGGAATACTGACAGTGAGACCGGACAAAATTTTACTGTGTGCCTGTGAATTCCTAAGGGACCAAACTACTGAGGTCATTGGTCCCTAGAATTAGACACTACTCAAACTAACTTATGCTAAGAAAAACTCTCACACTCATGCCCGAGGGAGGACTCGAACCACCGGCAGGAGGAGCCGCGCAATCAGTGACATGGCGTCTCAAACCGCACAGCAAAATTGTACTGCATGACATGTTGGACTCAGAAGGGGAGGAAGTACTTCAAATTCCTGTCTCACTACTTAAAAATTTTCTACTGGTTGCCTGAATAGGTTAGAGAAAAATCAAAAAGGGGTCATTTGAAGGAAATAGTGATAATCCATAATAATATTATAAATGCGAAAGTAACTCAATCTGTTAAGCTTTCACAACTAAACTGCTCAAAAGATTTTGACGAAATTTGGTATTGACGCACCTTGAATGCTGAGGATGAACACAGGCTGCTTTAGGAAATGTGCAGTAAAACATATTTATTGATCTGAAGAATATAATGTAAAATATGGAACAATAATTACTCTTTGAGAAAGCTGATTACTCTTTGAGTTTTGAACTTTATTTCACACACATCAAAAAAAGTTTTGCATCACCCCGCTTCGCAGAATTCCTGAAGATGGATGTTGACTGTGGATACCGCATCACAGAAACAGTCCCTTTAGCTGTTCAGAGATGTCGCTACACCCGCCCAAAGATGTAAACAATCATGCATGTTGTTGTTGTAGTAGTTGTGGTCTTCAGTCCTGAGACTGGTTTGCTGCAGCTCTCCATGTTATTCTATCCTGCGCAAGCTTCTTCATCTCCCAGTACTTACTGCAACCCACATCCTTCTGAATCTGTTTAGTGTATTCATCTCTTGGTCTCCCTCTACAATTTTATCCTCCATGCTGCCCTCCAATACTAAACTGGTGATCCCTTGATGTCTCAGAACATGCTCTACCAACTGGTCCCTTCTTCTTGTCAAGTTGTGCCACAAACTCCTCTTCTTCTCAATTCTATTCAATACCTCCTCATTAGTTATGTGATCTACCCATCTAATCTTCAGCATTCTTCTGTAGCACCACATTTCGAAAGCTTCTATTCTCTTCTTGTCGAAACTATTTATCGTCCATGGTTCACTTCCATACATGGCTACACTCCATACAAATACTTTCAGAAATGACTTCCTGACACTTAAATCTATACTCAATGTTAACAAATCTCTCTTCTTCAAAAAGACTTCCCTTGCCATTGCCAGTCTACATTATATATCCTCTCTACTTCGACCATCATCAGTTATTTTGCTCCCCAAATAGCAAAACTCCTTTACTACTTTAAGTGTCTCATTTCCTAATCTAATTCCCTCAGCATCACCCGATTTAATTTGACTACATTCCATTATCCTCGTTTTGCTTTTGTTGATGTTCATCTTATATCCTCCTTTCAAGACACTTTCCATTTCGTTCAACTGCTCTTCCAAGTCCTTTTTGTCTCTGATAGAATTACAATGTCATCGGCGAACCTCGAAGTTTTTATTTCTTCTCCATGGATTTCAATACCTACTACGAATTTTTCTTTTGTTTCCTTTACTGCTTGCTCAATATACAGATTAAATAACATCGGGGAGAGACCACAACCCTGTCTCACTCCCTTCCCAACCACTGCTTCCCTTTCATGCCCATCAACTCTCATAACTGCCATCTGGTTTCTGTACAAATTGTAAATAGCCTTTCGCTCCCTGTATTTTACCCCTGCCACCTTCATAATTTGAAAGAGAGTATTCCAGTCAACATTGTCAAAAGCTTTCTCTAAGTCTACAAATGCTAGAAACGTAGGTTTGTCTTTTCTTAATCTTTCTTCTACGATATGTCTTAAGGCCAGTATTGCCTCACGTGTTGCTACATTTCTACGGAATCCAAACTGATCTTCACCAAGGTCTGCTTCTACCAGTTTTTCCATTCGTCTGTAAAGAATTCGTATTAGTATTTTGCAGCCGTGACCTATTAAACTGATAGTTCGCTAATTTTCGCATCTGTCAACACCTGCTTTCTTTGGGATTGGAATTATTATATTCTTACTGAAGTCTGAGGGAATTTCACCTGTCTCATACATCTTGCTCGCCACATGGTAAGAGTTTTGTCAGAACTGGCTCTCCCAAGGCCGTCAGTAGTTCTAATGGAATGTTGTCTCCTACCAGGGCCTTGTTTCGACTCAGGTCTTTCAGTGCTCTGTCAAACTCTTCAGCAGTATCGTATCTCCCATTTCATCTTCATCTATATCCCCTTTCATTTCCATAATATTGTTCTCAAGTACATCACCCTTGTATATAGACACTCTACTCCTTCCATCTTTCAGCTTTCCCTTCTTTGCTTAGAACTGGGTTTCCATCTGTGCTCTTGATATTCATGCAAGTTGTTCTCTTTTCTCCAAAAGTCTCTCTAATTTTTCTGCAGACAGTATCTATCTTACCCCTAGTGAGATAAGCCTCTACGTCCTTACATTTGTCCTCTAGCCATCCCTGATTAGCCATTTTGCACTTCCTGTCGGTCTCATTTTTGAGATGTTTGTATTCCTTTTTGCCTGCTTCATTTACTGCATTTTTGTATTTTGTCCTTTCATCAATTAAATTCAATATTTCTCCTGTTACCCAAGGATTTCTATTAGTCCTTGTCTTTTTACCTACTTTATCCTCTGCTGCCTCACTACTTCATCCCTCAGAGCTACCCATTCTTCTTGTACTGTATTTCTTTCCCCCATTCCTGTCAAATGTTCCCTTGCACTCTCCCTGAAACTCTCTAAAACCTCTGGTTTAGTTAGTTTATCCCGGTCCCATCTCCTTAAATTCCCACCTTTTTGGTAGTTTCTTCAGTTTTAATCTACAGTTCATAACCAACAGATTGTGGTCAGAGTCCACATCTGGCCCTGTAAATGTCTTACGATTTAAAACCTGCTTCCTAAATATCTGTCTTACCATTATATAATCTTATCTGACACCTATTTTTTATTCATTACTAAACCTACTCCTGCATTAGCCCTATTTGATTTTGTATTTATAATCATGTATTCACCTAACCAAAAGTCTTGTTCCTCCTGCCACCAAACTTAACTGATTCCCACGATATCTAACGTTAACCTATCCATTTCCCTTTTTAAATTTTCTAACCTACTGGCCCGATGAAGGGATCTGACATTCCACACTCCGATTCATAGAACGCCAGTTTTGTTTCTCCTGATAACTTCCTCCTGAGTAGTCCCTGCCTGGAGATCCAAATGGGTGACTATTTTACCTCTAAAATATTTTACCCAAGAGGACACCATCATTTAACCATACAGTAAAGCTGCGTGCCCTCGGGCAAAATTATGGCTGTAGTTTCCCCTTGCTTTCAGACGTTCGCAGTACCAGCACAGCAAGGCCGATTTGGTTAGTGTTACAAGGCCAGATTAGTCAATCATCCAGACCGGTGCCCTGCAACTACTGAAAAGGCTGCTGCCCCTCTTCAGGAACCACATGTTTGTCTGGCCTCTCAATAGATACCCCTCCATTGTGGTTGCACCTATGATACGGCCATCTGTACCGCTGAGGCACGCAAGCCTCACAACCAACTGCAAGGTCCATGGTTCATGGTTCAACATTCATGAGCAACATCTATTCGATGGAGGGGTCCGACAGCAGATCAGTTCCAGTCATTCCACTAGGAAGGAGGTACACAGCTCATGTTCTCTGCAGTTCAACCATGCCAAGATGGTTAATACCGCAAGCGATCATGTCCACGTTGTTACTTTGTACCAGAAAGGGTTCTCAACAAGGGAAATGTCCAGGCATCTCAGAGTGAACCAAAGTGATGATGTTCGGACATAGAGGAGATACAGGGAGACAGGAACTGTTGATGAAATGCTTCTCTCAGGCCGCTGAAGGGCTACTACTGCAGTGGATGACCACTACCTATGGATTATGGCTCGGACAGGTTGTATACACGGACAAGGAAAAAAAATTCCACATTTTTCCAGTTCAAAATACATTTTCTCCCAGTTGAAAATACACTTTTTTCGTGTTAAGTGACAGTATAATTTCCCTCGAAACTGTAAAGTTATCAATCTTTTGAATCGATATTGTTTTATACACCACTGTAGAATTTCTCAGCACTTTAGTGAATGAAACCCAAGGGGGAAAAAAAAAACACATTTTGGAAAGATCTTTGATGTGTAGCAACATGTACGCTGTATATTTTCGTACTACGAAAGTATAAATGGGAAATTCCATCTAACGCCCCATGTTACTTTCTGAAGTATTGAGACTGAGATTGCAATGTGCTTTTGTAAGCCAGTCACAGTTCATGTCACATGATCTCGCCAGCCGATATTCGGAGCATATGACAGGTGATGTAGTTGGCCAATAGCAAGATCACATTTAATATTGTCTCTAAGATTTCTGGTGAAGTAGAACCACAGGCTTCCCCCCCCCCCTCCCCCCCCCCTCCTCAAATAATACCACTACCCTATCGCAGCAAGAACAACTGTATATTTGCCAGATCAGTTCTCTGTAGTACGAGCTCTATACTACGCGAATTGCGTATATGCTACGAGAAGAAAAGCATTCATAGTAAGTGACCAGAGTGCAAGCGATTATTTATCGTCTTTATTACCATGTTGCCTCCCCACTATCTACACATCGATAAGCTGCAAGAGAAGCTACGCTTTCACATATAATGTTGATCATTTTTGCGCATGTCACACTTAAGATACCTCACACATATGTGCCATTAAAATGTTTAATAACAACACAAATGTTTGATCTTCTGGGCTTGAAATTCTTCTAAATGGCTCGTCCTCGAAGAGTTGATTTTTATATGAGAGTCAAACACTCTATGATTTTACAAATTCAATGCAAGTTCTCACATATAATTCATCTTGCGTAATAGGAATTTACTTCAAAAGTAAAGCCTAGTTTACATGAAGACACTAGGTTGCAGGCAACTGTGCTACCGGCCACTGCGCATACGCGCCGTGCATTTCCCCAACTTGTTGGTGAAACTAAACACTTTCGGTGTGTTCAAGCTTTGCCAACACTAGTTGCAGGAGTATTGAGGTTATGTGTGTTCATAGAGTGCGGACAAACTCAAGTATGAAGTGAGTAACAGAGAATAATGTTTGCTTTTTGGATGTCCGTGCTTTGTATAGGTGTCTCTGGGATTTCAGTGACGTTGATTACAAAAATCACATCATGTGCAATCAGAACACAGATGGTTTGACAATATCTGAAATGCAGGGAAAAATTTATTGAATTAGGAAAACATATACAGCTGAAATAAGAAAAATACAACCAACTACAATTCTGGCTGCGGAAATGCTCTCACCTGCAAGACTAAAATCCCATCGTTCAAGTTGGCGGAATTTTTGGAGGAATATTGTTGACGGGAGGGAAGGCTACACAAATCATGAAGCTGCATTCTTTATTCAATATTCATCTACTCAAAACGTCACAGCAGTGCTCCCCATTCACATATGTTTGAATTTGGAAATATTGCCACTGCAGATCTATCTTCAAGACAGTTGTTTGCAAACTATTCTCTTCTTAATGCGCCATGAAAAAGCATCACCACCAACTAAAACTGCATCTTTTAGCATGCCAATTGTTCTCGACTGTAATGCACACATTGTGATATGTAATTTCAGTTCTGGCGACACTGATTCATGCATTATAGTATTGTTTTCTTAACGCATAATTAACTCTGGAAGAAATGTGAACAATTCTGGTACCTGAGCAACTGAGCTGATGTCTTCTTCGTCCAGCCATGAATTAAAACACGTATTTTATTTTTTCTTATGCAGCAATTCCACGCAACAAGCTTTAACTCCATCACAACTCATGCGATGTGCAACTGTCCAAACTTAAATATCAGGCACGACTCAGGAACACACAAAACAACGAAACTGAAGTGTATACTTGTGTTGCCGTGTCTATAGTCATATATGAAACCATTTGTGTGCAACTCATTCCAGGCAATGAGTGGCGCAACCCAATGTCGTCGTGTAAACTATGCTTAACGCTTTTCAAACCACCATTTGCAATATTTTCCCGCAACTTGCTAGAAATAGGTTCATTTCAGCAGTTGCCAGACAGCGCCAGATAACAGAAATCACCGCACGTGCGCAGCTACTATAACGCAGGAAGACTGTATGTTCGTATGTGTAAAACATTGAAAGATCTTACATTGTATCATAAAAGAAACAAGACATCAAAGGATACTCCAAGAGCATCAGAATTTTATGAACCATACTAAAATGCATAATTTGACTTATAGCACACATTGGAATCTCCAGATTCCCACTGAAGTAGGCCTCAACCAGACATTAAGCTTTGGTTTGGTTTTCGAGACGTACATATTTTTGGAGCACTAGTACTGTATTATCTCACGTTTGGTTCTTTATTATGGCATAATGCCATATGTGCTAGAAGACGAAAACAGGCACTTGAAATGCAGTGAACAGTCGAACCTAGCCAATAGTGTGGAATTAAACACTTTCATATAAATTGACTGTGTCAGTGGAAAAGATTAATGAAAGCCAAATTTCTTTAGCAGACTGACAAAAATAACTTCATTGTTCTGCAAGGCTTGACTGTCAGAAAGGTGGAAGTAAAGAAAGATCTGAAACTAATAACATTTTAGACCTTTGTAATTACGTGAATGTATTTTAATTCTCTTGATAGCTCCTAGACACTGAAATCCATTTTGTTTTCATTTGATATGAGAACAGTAAATGAAGAGGAAACAGCAAAATCACTAAATGTAAACACGAGTGACGGGGAGACTACCCACCTCCCCACTACAACTCAGACTGCTCTGCGCATCTCCCTTGGATCCAAAATATTTCCAAACCCCCCCCCCCCCCCCCCCAAAGCATTTGAGATAGGACACCAAAAATTTAAAAAAATTACTTTCAAAAAATATTCATTTTTTAGTGCATATCTTTCTGAACAGTCTGATACATAAAACATATGTTCGAGGAAATGTAAGACATGTTATTTGGTTTCCAGAGTGCCGAAGTGCAGTGCCACGCCTCTTCACACGGCATTCTTCTATCGCACATCACTGAATTTCACTCTGTGGAATTCAAACATGTACATTCTGTAATGGATGCCATCAAACTATATTTATGACAATGGAAATTAAAACTGTCCTGTGGTGACTCTCCTGCTCCCAGTTGTCCGGATTGACATCCTGCCGCTCTATTTAAAAAAAGACCTCGGAATTAAAACTGGATGGGTTATTTGTAACCGGAGAAAAAGAGCTTTTCAGAAAATCTGCAGTCTTTATTGCATATGAAATAAAAAAGACCTGTCTAATATTGCAGCAATTGTAACACACACCAAATAAGTGAGACTGTTTTGGCACAAATGGTCATTTTTATAGCACAACAGAATACCAATATCAAATGCCTATTAGGCCTGCTAAAAGCAAAAAGCTTTATGTTAGGAAAATGTTTCACATTTCATTCATATGCTCCAGCTTCTCAAGCACAAGATCAAAAAGTAGTAGTACCAAATGTTTGTATAAATTTGGAATCTTCATATTTATTTGAAACTTGTGTGCTCTTCTCCGTCCTCATTCTAACAAATAATCTTGTCATCACTAATTCTGTAATTATTCCTGCCATTGTCAAGATTCACTCTCTGGTTAACTTCACTAACTCTACCATAACTAACAGTTTAATTATCCCGCGTTTATTCTCCTGTTAGGCATTATTAGGTGTTCGTGCAGTGCTAGCTGGGGACTGTACAACTGGCCCTTACTAGTGTAGTGATCTAGACAAAAACTGGCAGTCTGAATCTATGGATTTCGCTAGTGATTATAACAAAGCTCATCATTCGAAAACGCAGTCAACCACTTAACAAACATCAACTGGCATTCACACGTTTGGCTTTATTCCGCTTATCTCTTAAAGCTCCATCCTCTTTTGTCAACAGGAAAGTTTATTTCTAGATGCGACCAGGATTCCTCTGGCAGAGACATCACATACACTACGCACATATTGAAAAATCAACTTATGATTCGTTCCGAAATCAACTTAGAATGTGTTAAAAAAAAGTTAAAAAATCAAGAGGGATGTGTTTCAAAATTATACGAATAATTGATAGACCAATGTGCACTGGAGACTAGGCACTTTGTGAAACATGGTTTTTCCCCTCAAGAACATGAATTTGCTGCCACTGCCTATACAGCTAACAGCCACACTTCTGTAGCCAGAAGAGGAAAAAGGTACCACTCATGCACGACTCAACTGCGTATGCCGATGAGCCTACTCGCAACTGCTGAAACGAGGACCGTGAGAAATACAGGTCACAGCACGTACGTAACGAGGATAGGCCCAAGTCTGCGTGCTCGCTCGCTCAGCTCAGCAGACAAAATCCATTTCTAAACCTGTTAAATCAAGGCAAATTATTACTAGGCCTATGGATGATCGTTCGAGGTCTAATAGACAGTAAGACTTTATAATAGCAGATTCCAGTAGAAGATGCCATTCTTGTTTACAGCTAGTTACGAGTTAATGGTGTTAAAACACAGTGTCTGCCGAGCTGAGCAAGCAAGGGCAAGAGAACTTAGGCCTACCTTCGTGATGTACACGCTGTGGCCTGTCTTTCTTGTGGGCCTCGATGTGAACAGTTGTGACGTCACACTCACCAAAGGCAATTTATTGTTATGAAGCATTGCATAGTCTTCCTAAAGCCTTTATGAGCACTGTGTTTTGTTGTTGTACGTATCGCATTTGCTTTGCAACTGAAGTTTTATTTTCGTTTTTTCTCTCATTCATGTGTTATTGCTGCAGTACTATTCTGCAGTAGCGGGATAAAGTAATATCCTTTGTTAGAGTATCGGTTCTTACCAGCCAAAATTACGAAAACTTAACTGCAAACTAAAACAATGAAAAAACTGCCAGGTTTTTCCCAGTTTTCTACCGGATACAAAAAGTTCCCAGTTTTTCCCAGATCTCCCCGATGTCCCGGGTTGTGCACACCCAGCTCGGAGGAATCCTGACAGCAACACCACCACGTTGAATAATGCTTTTTGTGCAACCACAGGACATCTTGTTACGACTCAGACTGTGCGCAATAGGCTGCATGATGTGCCACTCTTGATGACCATGGTGAGGTCCATCTTTGCAACCATGCCACCAAGCAGTGCAGTACAGATGGGCCCAACAACATGCTGAATGGACTGCACAGGATTGGCATCATGTTCTCTTCACTGATGAGTGTTGCATATGCCTTCAACCAGACAATCATCAGAGATGTGTTTGGAGGAAACCTTGTCAGGCTGAACACCTTAGACACCTTATCAAACATGCCTGGGATAGATTGAAAAAGGCTGTTTATGGACGATGTGACCCACCAACCACTCTGAGGGATCTACGTCGAATTGCCATTGAGGAGTGGAACAATCTGGGCCAACAGTGCCTTGATGAACTTGTGGATAGTATGCCATGATGAATACCGACATACAACAGGATGTGCTACTGGGTATTAGAGGTACCGCAATCTGGACCCCCACCTCTGAAGGTCTTGGTGTATGGTGGTACAACATGTAATGTGTGGTTTTGATGAACAATAAAAAGGGCAGAAATGATGATTATGTTTGATCTCTACTCCAATTTCCTGTACAGATTCCGGAACTCTCAGAACTGAAGCCATTGCAAAACTTTTTGGATATGTGTATGTGTGAAAATGCTTTTATTGGTTGATTTGATCTATGTAATATAATTCAACATTGTTATCAATACAATGCTTATTCAATTCTCATTGTGTTTAATCCATACTTTCATACTAATGGCAGTACTACTAAATGTGAAAGTAACTTACATCTTCATGGCAATACCAGATGAACCGATTTTGAACTGAATTTTGATATGGAAATAGTTTGAACCTGGAGGAAAATCACAGGCTACTTTAGGAAGTTTGACCTTTCTGGGCATTGTCAACACTTTTGAATAAGGTGTACAAGAGTGGGATGCATACAACACTGGATGATGGTCAGCGACTCTTAGTGTTTATAGATCATTCCGTGACAGTGGAAATCCAATTTTGTTGCATGCGCGATTTACGATACTGAATTCCAATATCACTTTCAAAGCTGGAGATTCTGGGGGGAGATATAGCAATAAAATCCGACGGTAAGCCCGAGAACCGTACTTAAAAATGTTAGCCTGTGATAAGGCTCGCAAACATAAAGACTGATTTTGCACATGGTTCTAAGAGAGCTCAAGCTGAGAAAGTTACTCAAGGCCACTAAACCTCAGAGTAATCTCAGGTTTGCCAGAACTTTGGTGCAGAATGGCCATGTGGTCTTATGAGCTACAGAGACAGAAGAACAGTCACAAGCTCGTCGCATTTTAGACATTAAGCGTCATGCAGTTCTTAAGCTTCTGAGACTCTTTAAGACTCACAATTACAGCATCATTTAAGGACTGTACAAAAGTGAGATATCATCCCTTAAAAGTGGAACATGGGAGGCTTTTGACGAGGCTGCATTTTTGATCTATTAACTCACTATGTTAATCATAAATTAGTCATGTTAGTGGGATGGATCAAAACACGTAGGTACTATAATGTACTGCAATGGAAGGACGAAACGGTTGGTCTGTGTTGCTCTGGTGGAAAAATCTCATATCTAGTACTTGGAGAGTCACAGTTACCCCTCAAAACTTTACTTCTGTACGAATGCAATGAATCCATGCATTTATTACATATAATTACACAATATAATGCATGCTTTCAGATTTGACAAAGAGCAAAATAAACACATTCAGTGTGTACCTACACACTGGCACTGCATACATTTCTTTACTTACATCTGTATACCACTGTATACACATATGAAAAACAAAGATTCCAAGACTTACCAAGCGGGAAAGAGCCAGTAGATAGGCACAATGAATAAAACACACAAACACATACACAGAATTTCGAGCTTTCGCAACCGGCGGCTGCTTCGTCAGGAAAGAGGGAAGGAAAAGGAAAGATGAAAGGATGTGGGTTTTAAAGGAGAGGGTAAGGAGTCATTCCAATCCCGGGAGCGGAAAGACTTACCTTCGGGGGAAAATAGGATAGGTATATACTCGCGCGCGCGCGCGCGCGCACACATCTGCGCCACTGTATACACAGACATTTATAAACTGCTAGCATCATTCATTCATTCATTCATCACAAAACTACTGACATTAGTGCACAGCCACGCATAACAGCTAGTAGTAGTAGTAGTAGTAGTAGTAGTAGTAGTAGTAGTAGTAGTAGTAACATCTGTAGCCAATTTCTTTCCCTATCCTTGTTCAGTATGAACTACTTCAATGTCATCACTGCAATGAGTTGGTTGGTTGGGTGTGGGATTGAAGGGACCAGACTGCTAAGGTCATCGGTCACTCGTTCCACGATAAAATCACACGAAATAAAAACTGTCAGTCGTTAAAAACGGAGAACTGAGACAAGGGACGACACAAGACAAGAAAGACAGACAAAGACCAGACAAACGGAACTAAAATCACACCGAGTGTGAAGGTGGTTGGCCGACAATGAAAATAAGGAAAAGCCAACCACCAAAGGACATTAAAACCCACAGTTTAAAACCACAGGCCAAAGGCCCAAGTCAATACAGGAAATGAAAGGACAAACACTCAAATCATACGATAAAAACCCCCTGCCCGAATAAAACTCAACACGAGGTCCGCCATAGCATCGTCATCACATAAAAGGGCAGGGAGGGTATCAGGCAGCGCAAACGTCTGCCTGAGTCCTGTTAAAAGCGGGCAGTCCACCAAAATGTGGACCACCGTCAGAGCTGCCCCGCAGCGACATAGCGGTGGGTCCTCCCGGCGCAACAAATGGCCGTGCGTCAGCCACGTGTGGCCAACACGCAGCCAGCAGAGGACGACAGAGTCCTTCCGAGAGGCCCGCATGGAGGAGCGCCACACACCGGTCGTCTCCTTCACCGCCCGAAGTTTGTTGGGCGTGGGCAGGGTGCGCCACTCGTCACCCCAGGCACCAAGCACTTTCTGGCGCAAAAGCGACAGGAGATCACACTCCAAAAGGTCGAGTTCCAGAGCCGTTGAACTCACTGCCTGTTTAGCCAGCGTGTCAACCCGCTCATTGCCCGGGATGCCGACATGACCTGGGATCCAAACAAAGACCACGGAGCGGCCGCAACGGGCAAGAGCATGGAGCGACTCGTGGATGGCCATCACCAGACGGGAACGAGGAAAGCACTGGTCAAGAGCTCGTAAACCACTCAGGGAGTCACTACAGATGACAAAGGACTCACCTGAGCGGGAGTGGATATACTCTAGGGCGTGATAGATGGCAACCAACTCGGCAGTGTATACACTGTTCCCGGGTGCCAGCGACCGTTGCTCACAATGATCCTCTAGAGTAAGAGCGTAACCAGTGCGACCAGAGACCATCGAACCGTCGGTATAGGCCACGGCAGATCCGGGAAACTCGGCAAGGAGAGAAACAAAGCGGCGGCGGAGGGCCGGAGGAGGGACCGAGTCTTTCGGACACAGTGCCAAATCCAGCCGAATGCATGGTCGGCGCACACACCAAGTGGGCAGACGGAGATTGGCCCGGAAAACAGGCGGGAGAGGAAAAAACTCAATCCAACACAGTAGAGCCCGGATGCGAACCGCGATCGTACACCCTGACCGGGTCCGCCTGTCTGGAAGATGGACGATCGAGTGCGGGAACAGGAGACGGTAGTTGGGATGCCCTGGCAAGCTACAAACGTGGGCAGCATAAGCGGCCAGAAGTCGGTCGCGCCGGATCTGCAATGGAGGAACACCAGCCTCCACAAGCAAGCTGTCAACAGGGCTTGTCCGAAATGCTCCTGTGGCGAGTCGGATCCCGCAGTGATGGATGGGATCCAGCAATTGCAACGCTGATGGCGACGCCGAACCATAAGCCACACACCCATAATCAAGGCGGGACTGGATCAGTGCTTGATACAGCCGGAGAAGGGTGGACCGATCGGCACCCCATCCGGTGTGGCTAAGGCAACGGAGAGCGTTTAAATGCCGCCAGCATGTTTGTTTAAGCTGCCTAATATGAGGCAGCCAAGTCAACCGGGCATCAAATACCAGTCCCAAGAACCGATGCGTCTCTACCACAGCAAGAGGTTCACCGTCAAGGTAAAGGCGTGGCTCAGGGTGAACCGTGCGACGCCGGCAGAAATGCACAACGCAGGTCTTAGCGGCCGAAAACTGGAAGCCGTACGCTACAGCCCACGACTGCGCCTTGCGGATAGCGCCCTGCAGCTGGCGCTCAGCAGCTGCAATGCCAGCGGAGCTGTAGTAGAGGCAGAAGTCGTCTGCATACAACGAAGCTGCGACGGACGATCCCACCGCCTCAGCGAGTCCATTGATCGCAATTAAAAACATGGAGACACTGTGGACAGACCCCTGTGGGACCCCGTTCTCCTGGACCCGGGAGGAACTATGGGACGCAGCAACTTGCACGCAGAAGGAACGAGACGACAGAAAATTCTGAATAAAAATCGGGAGCGAGCCCCTAAGACCCCACCCATGAAGTGTGGCCAGGATGTGATATCGCCAAGTCGTATCGTACACCTTCCGCATGTCGAAGAAGACGGCAACCAGATGTTGGCGGCGTGCAAAGGCTGTACGGACGGCAGACTCTAGGGAGACCAGATTGTCGACGGCAGTGCGGCCTTTACGGAGCCAGAAGGCCTCGAGACTCGAGGAGCCAACTCAACCTCCGGCTCACCATACGTTCTAGCAACTTGCAAAGAACGTTGGTGAGGCTTATGGGGCGGTAGCTGTCCACCTCCAGCGGGTTCTTGCCAGGTTTCAACACGGGGAGGACGATGCTTTCTCGCCATTGAGACGGGAACACACCCTCAACCCAGATGCGGTTGAAAACATCTAGGAGGCGTCGCTGGCAATTCACAGAGAGGTGTTTCAGCATCTGGCTGTGGATGCGGTCTGGCCCAGGAGCCGTATCAGGGCAAGCAGATAGTGCACTCTGGAATTCCCAGTCGCTGAAAGGAGCATTGTACGACTCCGCGTGGCGCGTGTGAAAGGAAAGCCTCCAACTTTCCAACCGCTCTTTCCGGGAGCGGAAGGCCAGTGGGTAATTCGTAGATGCGGAACACTGAGCAAAATGCGCTGCTAACCGGTCCGCAATCGTGTCGGAGTCAGGACACACCACTCCATTCAGCGAAAGCCCAGGGACAGAGACAGGCGGCTGATAGCCATGGAGTCGCCTAATCTTAGCCCAAACCTGCGATGCAGAGGTACGGACGCCAATGGTGGAAACATACCGTTCCCAGCACTCCTGCTTCCGTTGGCGAATAAGGCGTCGGGCACGGGCACGAAGCTGTTTAAAAACGATGAGGTTCTCCAAGGACGGGTGCCGCTTATGGCGTTGAAGGGCCCGCCGGCGATCTCTAATCGCCTCTGCGATCTCGGGCGCCCACCAAGGCACAGTCCTCCGCCGAGGGGACCCGGATGAACAGGGAATCACAGATGCCGCCACAGAAACGATGCCGGTGGTGACCGACTGAACCACCGCATCAATGGTGTCATGGGAAGGAGGTGCGATAGTGGCGAGAGAGGAGAACAAGCCCCAATTAGCCTTATTCAGAGCCCATCTGGAGGGGCGTTCAGAAGAGTGACGCTGTGGTAGTGACAGAAAGATGGGGAAATGGTCACTACCACATAAGTCGTCATGGACACTCCAGTGGATGGATGGTGAAAGTCCGGGGCTGCAGATAGGAAGGTCGATGGCCGAAAATGTGCCATGGACTACACTGAAATGTGTCGGCTCTCCCGTGTTTAAGAGGCAGAGGTCAAGCTGCGAGAGTAGAGTCTCGACATCTCTACCCCGGCCAGTAATCACGCCGCTACCCCACAGGGGGTTATGGGCGTTAAGGTCGCCCAGTAACACAAAAGGAGGAGGCAGTTGTGCTATCAATGCAGCCAACACATGACGCGAGACATCACCATCTGGCGGAAGATACAAACTGCAGACAGTAATAGGCTGAGGTGTCCACATACTTACAGCGACAGCCTCTAAAGGTGTGTGAAGAGGTACACATTCACTGTAGACAGAGTTAAGGATGTAGACGCAGACTCCACCAGATACCCTCTCATAAGCTGCCCGGTTCTTGTAATAACCCCGATACCCACGTAGGGCAGGGGTCCGCATTGCCGGAAACCAAGTTTCCTGTAGGGCAATGCAGAGGAAAGGGTGACTGCTGATGAGTTGGCGAAGCTCAGCAAGGTGGTGGAAAAAAGTGCTGCAGTTCCACTGGAGTATCGCTTTGTCCATGTCCGAAAAAGGCGTGAAGGGGCCTAGGAGGCAGATCATGCCACTGGGTCACCTGCTGCCACCGATGGAGGACCAGTACAATCTGCTTCCATGGTGTCTGAGGGTCTGGCGAGATCCAGGTCCTCAGCGGACGCCCGGATCTCTACCTTATCCTCGGACGCAGAGCCTGTAGGGAGCAGTGGGGTGGATGCCACCGCGTGTTCCTTGGCATTAGAGGTCTTCTTCTTCGTCTTGTCTCTCTGGTCCTTGGGTTTCATTGGCTGGGAGGGCTCCAGCGAGTCAGTCTCCGGGATGGAGGAGGAGCGGGAAGCCCTGCGACCAGCCGCTGGTCTGCTTTTCTTCCATTGGCTGACGTCACCCTTCCCAGAGGCGGAAACCTGGGAAGGAAGGGACCCAAGGGACCCTTTCCGTGCTATTTGAGCCGGGGAAGTTTGAGGCTTCCCCAGCTTAGGAGTGGGGACTAATGTCCCCGATGGTTGGGGGGTTGCTGCTCCTGAGGCAGGTAGTGCAGGAGCAGCAGGGAGTGAAGTGCCCCCCACCATCAAGGGGGCAGGTGTAGCATTCCGGCTCTGAGAGGTGGCAGTCTGAGGGAGAGCTAATGGGGCCATAACAGTAGTAGCCGCGGCGTAAGAGGCAGTCATTCGAACAGGATGGAGGCGTTCGAACTTCTGCCTGGCCTCAGTGTATGTCAGGCGGTCCAGGGTCTTATACTGCATGATTTTGCGCTCTTTCTGGAAGATCCTGCAGTCCGGCGAGCAAGGCGAGTGGTGCTCTCCGCAGTTTACACAGATGGGAGGTGGAGCACATGGAGTATTGGGATGTGATGGGCGTCCACAATCTCGACATGTGAGGCTGGAAGTACAGCGGGAAGACATATGCCCGAACTTCCAGCACTTAAAGCACGGCATCGGGGGAGGGATATATGGCTTGACGTCACAACGATAGACCATCACCTTGACCTTCTCAGGTAAAGTATCACCCTCTAAGGCCAAGATGAAGGCACCGGTGGCAACCTGCTTATCCCTTGGACCACGATGTACGCGCCGGACGAAGTGAACACCTCGCCGCTCTAAATTGGCGCGAAGCTCGTCATCGGACTGCAATAGAAGGTCCCGATGGAATATCATGCCCTGGACCATATTAAGACTCTTATGGGGCGTGATTGTAACCGGAACATCCCCCAGCTTGTTACAATCGAGTAACCGGCAGGACTGGGCGGAGGACGCCGATTTGATCAAAACCGAGCCCGAGCGCATTTTGGACAAGCCCTCCACCTCCCCGAACTTGTCCTCTAAGTGCTCGACGAAGAACTGAGGCTTCATGGATGTAAAGGATTCACCATCAGCTCTCGTACACACCAGGTAGCGGGGCGAGTATGGTTCGCTGGCATCCTTAGTCTTTCGTTCCTCCCATGGTGTAGCCAGGGAGGGGAACGATTTGGGGTCATATGTAGTTGCGTTGTATTGAGCCCTGGAACGCTTAGAGACTGCTGGCGGCTGGCCGCCAGCAAGAGATGATGTACCACGCTTCATTGCGGGTCATCCGCCCTGATGCCACCTACTCCGACCAAGGACCCTCCCCACGGGCGCCACCCAGCCTCAGCAACGACCACCTGGCAGGATGGCCATTGCCGGGAGTCCCATTGCCCCAAGGAGATAGGCATCTACTCCTTGGCATACGTGGGGAGTTAACGGCTTTGGCATCAGCAGAGCGATCCCTGTGTAGTCAGGGGGCTACAACCAACAGGGCACATGGCGGCCCCACCACAACGGACTGGCTACCGTGCTGGATTTCAGGTGATGTAGTCCAATATCGTCATTGGCGCATAAAGCGACACAGCATAGCAGACTGCAATAAACTGCACCCAAGAACAAATCCACGCCCAAGAGATGGTAGGTGAGCGGGACTGCTAAGCGATGACGACAAACCTGGCTAGAGATGGTAATGAATGATGGACACATCGCTCCTTGTAAGGCGCCCTTCCCCAATCGGCTCGCTCTTCGGAAAATTTAGAAGGATGGAGGTCAAACCCGTTAGGGGACCATCTCACAAGGCCAAAACGTTTGAGACTCCTTTTAGTCGCCTCTTACGACAGGCAGGAATACCGTGGGCCTATTCTTACCCCCGAACCCACAGGGGGGACTGCAATGAGCGTTAACCCCTATCTTCCTTCTGACACAGTATTATTTACTAGCACGCATAGTGAAGACAGATTTCAAGAATTTCATCAAGATCTATGTCAAATCACACTGTTTTTGCTGATCCCCCCCCCCCCTCCTCCTCCCAGTAAGTGCCTACATACATTATTTTATTGATGCATGAACCAGGTTCAGACTTGTATTAAATTTAGCTAAGTACTTTCTATTGTACTCTGTTATTTAGTAAGAAGAAAAATGGTTTTGTATTTGATGCTAATTACTCTTTGTACAATAGATTCCAGTGAAAAAATTATGAACAAATACTTAAATCCCACTCCTCCATCTACCTCCCTTTCACCACCCCGTGGAAAACTGCAAAATCTTCTATATGTCTGCTGTGTTATATTTAAAATCTATGTTTAGTTCTCATTAGTTACAGCTTTCAACTCTCTCTGAAGCCAGAGTGGATTGTCTTTTTCTTTCACAGATATTTATACCAACCAGAACTTCTTACTGTTTACATCAAAAGTGAGCAGTTTTTTAGGATTACACACTTTGTGAAGTTATACAACTTTCAATTTTAATACTACAAGCTTTGAAGAATGAAAGCAGCAATAAGGAAAATATTTTTAATCTGCAATACTCTACTGACTACAGACTTCATCTGATGTTTGACTTGTAAAGTCATACTTACTAATTATTTCATGGAAACATGAATATTTTGCATCACTACTTGGAATTGTATAATTGCCATTTATTATGCGCAGTTTGGCCGAATCTTCAAATGGGTGTCTCATATAACATAAGGTGTACAAAATACATCCTAGTGCCCAGACATCTGATGCCTGTGTAATAGGATAGTTGTTCCAAGTGTCTACCATCTCTGGAGACCTGTACATGGGTGTTGTATAACGGGCCATCTGCAGAAAGGAAATAATTTAATATTAATTCAAATTAAATAAACAATCAAAGACAAGCAGCAAACACACAAAATTTATACCCATAAATATAATAGTTCAATTAACTGACTGGCCAGCTCAGCAGGGAAACAAAAGCATCTAATTTTTAATGAAATGACACCTTCAAGTCATCAATGGTGGGCAAATTGCAAGGAATTTCTACAAAATCTGTATTCTCTTGCCTTACAGATACAAGGGCAAGATGAAATTTTTTAGTCTGGCAACAAAATACTGTGTATTTAACTAAAAACTATGCTTTGACATAACTCTTTCTTTTTTAATCAATATTAAAAATTTTCCAAAAAAGTGATTCAGAAAGTTCTATCTAATATTCATTCACAGCTACCATAACTTCAGTAAAATGAAATTGTTTTACTTCTTTAGGTGTGGGGAAAGGATTCATTTTCAAAGAACTCATATTTAAATCCATCAAATTTCATACTGCCAAAGCACTTTTGCTGACATTATCAATGGCCCTGATTTTTTCATTTGCAATCAAGGCAAACTCTCATTTTTTTCATCCAGGTGATCCAAAATTTTGGTTGTATTCACCAAAAATTTTGTTATACTTTTGCAAGGTAATAAATAAGATGCTTCCCTTTCGTACCCTAGGAAACACAGACCACAGTCTACGTGGTAGGTGCACCTACTGCTTTGATTGCCATTCAATTTCTGGCAACAAGTAGTGGACTCATGTCTCATCCAAGTAACAAATCATTGCATAAAATCCGTTTGATTTTGTTTTAAATAGTTAAAAACCACTGCAAAATTTGTTTTTGTATTTGTTTTTAGACATCATTCAATACATGCAACACTGACATTATAACTAATTCTTCATGTAAAATGTAAAGTCCTCTGTCTTCTGGCATGCTTATGGTGCCAGTTGCTTCACAGATGTTTGGGATTATTTTTAAGGATAATTTCCAGAAGACATACAACCATTTTATTTCAGCCCCTTATTTCCTATGCATTGAAAAAGCAAAAGCATATTATGAATTGTGGTTTATTTGTCTCATAATGAACATAATCTAAATAATTTGATTCAGGTGCAGGAGACTAGTCAAATTGTAGTAAAATTTCACCACAAACAAAGAACAGCTGATGTCAACACACAGCATAATAAATAATAATTAATAATAATACAATTTTGTAATACATACAGACAATACAATCTAACACTTAATTACCCTTGCTCAAATGATCATTTCATCCTCCATGAATTATTCTATTGAAAGGTAGCATTTCTCCTACAGAATCTGCTGTAGCCACGTTTTTAAAATTTCTAGCTTCATATTAAATATGTTTTTGCCCATTAACTTGTTATAAATTGTCGTCATCGTATACTGTTGAGTCTCTGCATATAATTTCAACTGGTGCGTGGGTAGAATAAAATTATTTTATTTCTTGTGTTATATATATGGTTAAAATGATTCTCCTCAAACAATTTTTTCTGCTGTGTAGGAAGATTATAATTTCATAAATGCATATTGAGGAAACAGTTAGGATTCACATGTATCAGATAATTTTCTTTTGCAGTTTCAGTATTTGAGATACACTACTTTAACTTCCCCAGAAAATTATCCCATATCTAGTGACAGATTCCAAATAATTGTGATAAGAAATTTTTTGTGTATTCAAGTCAGTGGAATTTGCCAGTATTTGCATTGCAAATGCAAAACTGCTTAGTTTATTTGATAGGAAGTCTATATGTGTATTGCAGCTAAGTTCTCGTCCACATTTAGACCCAGGAATTTGACTGTTTCAACTTCTTTCATAGGTTGATTTTTATGTTGTATTTCAAGTTGCACACATTTTGAATGTTTTATTTTGAAATGTACCATATGGGTTTTTGCAATGTTCAGTTACAACCCATTTAAATGGAACCAGTTGTCTAAGGTATCCAGTGTGCTTATGATGGAGCCCAGAATTTTTTCTGCATTGTCATCCTCAATTAAAAGAGAAGTATCATCTGCAAACAGAACTGATGTGGAATTTATATTTATGAGCAAGTCATTTACTTCTTACAAATCTTCAATTATTTGTTAGCAATAATAAAAAAAAAAACTATTTTGTGAAGGCATGGTATTTCAATCAATCTGTTTGAAGGAGCCTTACAATATATTTACGTTATAAACCTATTAAATGAAAGCTATTCTGCAGATCAAACTGATACTTTATCTGCATTGTTCCACAACACATATCTACATAACAGAAACAAAAAAATATTTTAAATGAAATCAATGCCATTCTATCATAATTTTTTTCCTCAGCTTTTTATACAGTACAGATGTCAACAACCAAGACTTTTGCGCAATATGAGAATATGATAGCAGTAAGAGTCAATTTCCCCCTCCCCCCACACAGCCCTTGACTCCTAAGCAAGAACATAAAACATCGGAGGCCATAAAAGCAAAATTCAATTTTTCTGCAAAACCATGTGCTACACAAAGTCAACCATATGCTCGACAGTGGATTGGACTGTATTGAAAGGGTTGAAGGAATCAAACTACGAGGTCATCAGTCACTCCATCCTATATGCGTAAGACTGGGAAGAGTCCCCAGAGAGGAAGAAAACAGTGGACAGTTCCTGATGAAGCCGTTAGGACTGAGAATCAATAAAACTAAGAGAAAGAAGCAAGTAAAATTGAAAGTAGGGTAAATGGGTGAAGGTGGGTGGGTTGATCCACCCAGAAAGCTACTGGAAGCCCTGGGACATGTCAAATGCCAAGGGTGCGTCTCGTATTGCATGACTAGTGTTACCTCAACCTCCAATGGCACAAGAAAACTAACAGTGTGGACAAGTTGATACAATCTCATGAACAAGAGCAACGAACAAGAGCAACGGCAATGAGACAATAAACCAATGCCAGATGTAAAAAAATAAGAACAATTAAAAATATGGTAAGGACAGGGACTAGCTTGGACCACTGAGCACGAGCAGTCATGGGTGCCCTGGATCAGAGCAGGCAGACGAAACACCCTCCAATCTCTCAAGTGGCTGATGAGGCCAATGTTGCCTACCTAACAGACAGAATTAGAAACATTTACAGGTAAAACATAAAACCAAATCAGCCGCTTTTGCATTGTCTGGTGGCCAAATTGGGCACTCTGGTATGATGGGGGCCACTGCCAAACAGGTATCACATCAAGAGTGGGGTAGGTCCTCATGCTGTATGATACGGTAATGGATCAGCAAAGTGTAAGCGATGAGAATCCGACAGAAACTGGTAGATACCTACGTTAAGTATGAAGGGAAGACTGCCACATGGTCATTGTCCCCTTTATTGTTCACAGTTTATTCTGAGAAATGAGGGCATACATTTATGGTACCAGGCCTCCAACAATTGACAGTGTAGGGTTGACTGAAGGTCCAGTATTCCACTATCTAAAGTCAGCATCCTGGTAGACAACTTGGCCAACCAGTCAGCATGTTTGTTCCATGGGTTCCCAATGTGACATGGTCATAAAGGAGATCTTTGACAGTCACAACCAATGCATGTTGAAGGTAGCAATAATCATTGGCCTGAATGCTACTCAGGTAGTTATTATCAATTAAGAATGTCTTGACAGTGCAACAATGGGCATGACTGGAGGCTCAATCAACGGCCACGAATTATGCAATATATGCCCTCCGTCCATTCATCAGGGATGAAGTTCACTGCATCTTGCATGTTTATAGGTAAAACCTGTTTGACCTTTGACTGTAGGGCCGTAAATGTGTACCACTTCCTTGCCTGGAAATGCATATAGGATGGCCAGGAACAGGCAGTGAAAAAGCATGGGTTCAACATAGTCTTTCAGACTGAAGGATAGGCAAAACAGATCCGAGGACAGTGTCCACACCAAGAGTGTTCACACAGTTGCTCCCTCACACAAGGTGACAGTGGGGAAAGTTGGCATTCAGAGCAGTGACACTATGTGCAAAATGCAATCGGGACTCTGTAATTATATTACACAAAAATTTTCCTTTTGTTATTTGTTATCTGACTGCAAATTTGAAATTAAAAAATTATTGAAAGTCTTAGAATCAATGGGAATCATCGCCAGTATCAATGTTGATAACAAGCAAAAATTGTTGAAATTCGTGATTGCAAGGACAGATGAACTGTCCACATACATAATTAGGTTTTGTACGGAACCGCGAGTCCTCAAAACACATGGTCAATTTTTCTTTTATCTGATTTGCCTAGCAAAAGGAAAATGTTTATGCCATCCAATAGGCATTTTGTATTTTTGTGAAAAATACAGGGAACAAACCAGGAACAGTTTCATTGCTACTAAAATATACATTATTGAAAAATCATCATAAGAACTGTGCTACATGAACTGTTATAAAATATGACATGTCAACACAATAAAGTATCGATTAGTGCAATTCGTCTGTAATGTAACATCAAATACTGCCTTTGTTTTTCCTAGTCTCTTATGTAACAATTTCACCTGCAAAAATTAGCCGTCAATATGAACAGCAAGTTATTCAAAAAAGTAATGATTTGTGGAATTTTTTGTACGATTTAAGTGATTAAAATTCATGTGTGCACACTCAAGACTTCACATTATGTGGCGCTACATTCTCTTGTCATGGCTGCATCTGCTTATTTGCTGATTCACGTGCTAACTAGGAATGGCTGTACTAATTGCTGTTTTAAGTAGCTCTTCATGTGGCAAAAGTAAGTAACTTTAAAAATTTTTTAATACTTCCATTGAGTTTTAGTAGCAAAAAAATTGACACAATATTTCTTGTGGAGTATTCTTACAGTGAAAAAAAATTTCAGGTTAGGTTTCGACATGGTGGACTGGACACTCCCTTGTCAGTTTATCCAAAGATATTTAGCACGCAGAAGAGTCATTATACCAATAACATGTGAAACAGCATGAAGAATACTCACAGAAATGAGAGCGTATCACCATTTACTGTTCTCAGAAGGACCAATGCTTTTGGCAAACGCTATGTGAACACTTAGCCCATGCAAAAAGCCAGCTGTGCATATCAGATGTATGAAATACATGCAAACACAAATAAGAACAACAAAATTACAGATTTGGCATTGGATTGATTATGGAAATATAGTACACTATAGTCCAATAAAATTATTTTATAGTTGACACTTCATGTGTTGGAGCTGGTTTCCTCCAATCAGTGCACTCAGCGTCATGCCTGAATTGTTTCCCACTGCCAAACTGCCACAACAGTCTGTCAGTTCTCTTCCAATTCCTTGTCCAGCTTTCTCTCTTGATATGTTTGGATCCTGGGTTTTGTATTTCATCACACATGATACCAAAAAAACCACACACACACACACACACACACACACACACACACACACACACACAGTCACTAATGATAATGAAATGAACATATTTCACACCCAACACTAATCACACACTGAATTGAGATTGGTTTACATTATAAAAGGTTTGCACGGCATTGTTTGAAACCAAATTTTAGAAGGCTGCAGTGTATTCTTATGACTGCATCAACAGAGTATAAATATAACAATCTTCAGCAGGATAATGGCTTATAGCAATGGTTAGCACATACAGCTGATGTGTGGAAGGTTGCAGATTCAAATCTCATCAATCGACATTAAAAAAAAAAGTAACTTTTTAATTTCTAATACATTGCTGCATCTTTTTTATAATCATACTGACCTATTTGTTCTTACTTTTCATCCTATGATTCTTTTTAGGTTTGTAATCTACCTGTGTTGCCAATAATCTGCATCAAAGTGCCAACTACGACTGCTCCTCAGTTGGTAACACGACAGCTTGTGTAGCCAGTATGAGGACAGTTTCATGTAATCAATGATAAAGAGACATTACAGTTTGGTTTTAACGCTGAACCTGAAATTTCTCTCTCTTGAGTTTGCTCATAGAGGTCAGCTTTGATTGCCATGAGTAAAGCAATCATGATTTTAGTTCTGCAGATTGCTCAATGCTGTTGTCTCAGAATTATTGCACTTCACAAGTTTATCATTAGGTCAGAACACAAATTTGAATTCAGGGCTACAAAATGTTTTGTCTGCCACAGCTCAATCACCAGGTCACCTAAAATCAGCTGTCAACAGAGCATTTGCATTTCCATCATACCCCTTGGCAACTGCTTCCAACATTGCTCTGCATTACACATTACAGCATTGGTGAAAAGACCTGCCGTTTTGTGTGTTGCCTATAACCGAGCAGTAGCTGGCAACCTATGTGGCAATGCTACAGTGGCAAGTGACAGACAAACTGACAAGCAATTTTCATTGGAATATAGCAACCAATGTGTGTTTGCAATTATTTATTGACTAAGGAAATGCTTGCTTAACCATATGTTTCAGGACTATGTGATAAATGACAGTACCTAATCACAACAGTAATCAGTGTACAATGGAATAAACTGCTGCAATGTTTTCAAGAAGTTCTTTCTCCATTTGTTCTCAATTATGTTGAACTTTTCATTTCATTCCTAATTCTAAATAGTTTGTTTCCATAAAAGCAGTGAAAATAAGGCAAATATACAATGTGTTGCAATGCAGAAAAAAAAAATATCATCAGTTATGTTATCCAATGTATTATTCTCTTCGGTTATTTTTTTTGTTATGGTTTTAGGGCGCAAAACTGCTACAGTCACTAGTGCCTGGTCTGTGACTTAGGAAAAGGTAAAAAAACAAAACTGAAAACCAGCAGCAATGGGAGCAAAACTCACAAAATTGGGGAAACTAAAAACAGAAGGAAAGCTTAAAAAAACACTATGGAAGGGGGGTTGTTTGTCCCCAAAAAGAGCTTCATGACTGACGTCATCTCACTGGCACTAATAAACTCGAGAACATGATCGGCTGATCGCGTGTCATCTGCTAAAATGGAAGATATATCAGGTGACAGCTGTAGACGGACGCATAGTGGAGTAAAATAGTGCGCTCATGTAAAAGGTGTCTCCCCGTCCACAGTTGAGAGCAATGGGGATAAAGAGGGGGAGGATCGCCACTTAAAAGATGACGATGGCTAGAAAGACAGTACCCTAACCAGAATCTAGTTAAAATTACCTCCTTCCGACGACGAGTTCGGTAGGAATAGGTCCAAGCATAGGGAATAGCTTTCACATCCTGAAATTTATTATTCAGAAGTGTCGACCAATGTGCATGCCATAAAAGAGAACACGACGACATAAAACACTACAAAGATCGGTGAAGGGAATCGTGCGAATAGCTGGCTGAAGAAGAGAGATTGCAGCCTTGGCCGCTATATTGACCACCTCATTTCCACAGATACCAACATGTCCTGGAATCCACAGGAACGCCACCGACATGCCCCCCAAGTGGAGGCAGTCCTGAATCCGGTGGACCAGAGGGTGGACAGGGTAGAGAGCTTGGAGACTGAGGAGAGAGCTGAGCGAATCTGAGCAGATAACATACTGTATCCGCTGATGGCAACGGATGTATTGGACAGCCCGGAGAACAGCGTAAAGCTCCGCAGTAAAAACCGAACACTGGTTGGGAAGCCGAAATCGATTGGGGGTGTCGCCAACAATATAGGCACTCCAAACAATGTTTTTGAGCCATCAGTGTAAATAAATGTGGCATCTTTCATTTGTCTGCATAGAGCAGCAAATGCCCGACGATAAACAAGAGAAGTGGTACTATCCTTAGGAAACTGATAAAGGTCACAGAGTAGGCAGGTCCGGGGCCAGAGCCCCAAGATGTCAAGAAAGTTTTTCGAAAGTGGAAGGAAAGAGAATGGAGCAGTTGATGGAAGCGGACTCCCGGTGGTAGGAGGGAGAAAGGGCGACCTGCATACCCTAAATCCAAGGAGGCGTCAAAAAAATGTCATGGGCCGGATTAGCAGGCATGGAAGACAGATGGCTAGTATAACGACTCAGAAGGACAGCTCGCCGACTTGAGAGCGGAGGTTCATCAGTCTCAGCATAAAGGCTTTCCACAGCGCTGGTGTAATAAGCTCCAGGCACTAAATGTAATTCACGATGGCGGACAGAGACGCCGAAGAACAGATGGCCGAGCAGAGGAGTAAACTATGCTTCAATAGTCCAATTTCGAGTGCACTAAGGCGTGATCGAGGCGGAGAAGGACCACTCGGTCTGCTCCCCAGGAGGTGCCATTCAGGACAAGGAGGGTGTTGAGGGATCGCAGACAGCGAGCCGAAAGATAGGAAATGTGGGAGGACCAGCACAGTTTTTCTGTCAAACATAAGACACAAGAATTTAGCGACGTCCGCAAACAGAAGGTTGACAGGGACTAGATGTAAGGAAAGCAGGAGAAACTCTGTACGGCACCAAAAATTAACACAAACGGTCTTACTGGGAGAAAAGCAGAAGCCGGTTTTGATGCTCCAAGAATGGACGTGGTCGAGTCATCCTTGAAGACGTCATTCAAGAAGGCTGGTACATTGAGAGCTGTAGTATATCGCAAAATCGTCCACAAAGAGGGAGCCCAAGACATCAGGAAGGAGACAATCCATAATTGGATTGATGGCAATGCCAAACAGTACCACACTTAGCACGGAGCCCTGGGGTACCCTGTTCACCCGCACTTTAAATGTGCGTCCTGACATTAATTCACGAAGAAAAGCCCCAAGAGAACAGTGTGTGGAGCATACCTGTCATCCAACAGGTTATCATATGCTCTCTCGAGATCAAAAAATACTGCTACTGTTTGGCGTTTCCTGAGGAAATGGTTCATGATGTAAGTGGAGAGAGCAACAAGATGGTCAACTGCAGAACAATGCTTTCGGAAACCGCATTGGGCAGGTGTTAAGACATCGGGACTCCAGCCACCAGGCTAAACGGCAATTCACCATATGCTCCAAAACCTTACACACACTACTTGTGAGAGAAATGGGGCGATAGAGGGGAGATGATTGTCCTTTCCAGGTTTCGGAACAGGAACAACGATAGCTTCCCGCCAACGTCTGGGAAAAGTATTGTCAGTCCAAATTCGATTATAAAGGCGAAGGAGGTAATGCAGACTATGGTATGATAAATGCAGCAACATTTGGATGTGGATATCATTCGGTCCTGGGGCGGAACAGCGAGAAGAAGAGAGTGCGTGTTGGAGTTCCCCCATGTAGAAAAGAGTATTATAGCTTTCGCGATTTTGAGAGGAGTAAACAAGAGGTTGCCTGCTGCAAGTTTCTTTGGGAGAAATGCTGGTGGGTAATTTGAATAGGTCAAAATCTCAGCAAGGTGTTGACCCAATGAGTTAGAAATTGCGACAGGGTCCACTAATTTATCATGTGCCACAGTGAGCCCAGAGACCGGGGAGAAACTAGGTACGCCAGATAACAGTCTGATCCAACTCCAAACTTCCGAGGAGGGAGTGGAGGTGTTAAATGAGCTAGTAAAGAAGTCCCAGCTGCCCTTCTTGCTATCGCGGATGACGCGATGGCATAACGCTCGTAACTGCTTATAGCGGATACAGTTTGCCAAAGTAGGATGGTGGTGGAAAACGCGAAGAGCACATCACCGCTCACGTATTGCGTCTCGGCATGCCTCGTTCCACCAAGGAACTGGGGGGGCACCGGGGCAATTCGGAGGTGCGAGGTATTTAACGTGGCTGTAAGAATAATTTCTGTAATATGAGTGACCTCATCATCGACGCTAGGAAAGTGACAGACATCTAATGTCGCTACAGACGAAAAGAGTGTCTCAGGCGCACTTATGGTAGTTGTGGCTGCAATCTAAGGACACATGGAAAGTGGTCACTGGAGTGTGTATCAGCAAGAGCGAACCATTCGAAGTGCCAAGCTAGTGGAACAGTACCGACCGAAAGGTCGAAATGAGAGAAATTTGTCGTGGTGGCAGACAAAACTGTAGGGTCTCCAGTGTTGAGGCAAACAAGATCCGCTTCGTGGAAGACGTCTATCAATAGTGAGCCGCGCGGACAAGGACGCAGAGATCCCCAAAGCGGTTGGTGGGCACTGAAGTCCTCAACCAGCAAATAGGGAGGCAGAAGCTGACCAAGAAGATGAAGGAGATCAGCTCTTGCCATTGGTGTGGACAATGGAATGCATACAGTACAAAGAGAGAAGGTGTATCCAGAGAGGGAAAGATGGACAGCGACAGCTTGGAAGGAACTGTTTAAGGGGATTGGGTGATAATGGACAGTATCATGGAGAAGAATCATGAGTCCTCCATGTGCCAGAGGGGAGATCAAATTGGACCGACTGAAAATGGGGGAAAACAAAGCGATCGTGGGGACACAGCTTTGTTTCCTGAAGACAGAAGACGACTGGCAAGTAGGATCATAAGAGGATCGACAATTCATCCTGATTGGCTCGAATGCTGCGGATATTCCATTGGATAATAGGCATAGGGTGGACAGAAAAGGGAAGAATGTGACCAAGGTTGGCCTCAACTCAACGACTGCTCAGACCTTGTGACCGACAGCGTGGAACGGCATTCTGCCGAAGGCAGAAGATCCTCATCCATAGGTTGTCCGGGAGCAGCTCCTGCCACCAGCGATCGGCCGGTTGATCGGCCACCAGCAGTGCACCTCAGCAACGCACAAGATGGCTGAGGGTGGTTACCACCAGGCGGTGCTGTAGATGAGACACACTGTGGCGGAGAAGGAGAGGAACTGGGTTTCTTATTAGCCTTCGTGGAAACTGGACACTGAGATGAAGGAGGAACCGATAGTTGTGAAGTTGGGGTACGTAAAAAATCTTCACTAGTAGGCTCTTTCTTGGAACTCCGGGTGTCTGATTTTGGGGCTCGAGATTTAGCAGAACCCGACGAAGGGTGAGCCATAGAGTGAGCAGGTGAGAGTGGGGACGCTGAATGGATGATTTTTGCGCTGGCCGATCTGACGACCGTGGCACTAAAGGTGAGGTCACAAGTCTGCGTTGCTGCCTCCTTTGTTGGCCGAGGAGAGGCAGGGACAGTGCTGTATTTACCTGTGTGACACACAGTGCCTTTCGACTGGCGAATGACCTTCAAGCAGCAAAGGTCGACACCTTTTCCTTCACACTCTGATTTCCTGAATGAGCAATTCGTCTTTAAAAATGGGGCAATCTCAAGAGGAAGTAGCGTGGCCACCCATACAGTTGATACAACGATGGGATGGAGGTGGACAAGCACCCTCATGGGCATCCTTGCCACACGTAACGCATTTGGCCGGATTGGAACAGGACTGGTTGGTATGATTGAATCGCTGACACCAATAGCAACACATAGGGTTTGGGATGTAAGGGCGAACGGAAATTATCTCATAGCCCGCTTTTATGTTCAATGGAAGTTGAACTCTGTCAAATGTCAAGAAGACAGTTCGAGTTGCAACGATGTTCTTGTCAAGGTAGTTTTGAATTTCCTCGTCTGACAATCCGTCGAGGGAGTGTGTATTAATGACGCCACGTGATAAATTTAAAGTGCGGTGTGCTTCCATCCGGACACGGAAGATGTGTAGCAGTGAAGCACGCAGCAATTTTTGTGCCCGGAGGACACTGACTGTTTCTGACAACAAGGTGCCATTTCGTAAATGGGAACAAGACTTTACAGGACCTGCAATTACATCGACACCTTTCTGAATAATGAGAAGGTTGACTGTGGAGAAGTCTTGACCTTCGTCCGACCGAGAAACAACAAGGAACTGTGGCAATGATGGAAGAACTGTCCGTGGCTGAGACTCATTGAACTTACGCTTGTGAGCATACACAGTAGATGATGAGGAAACCACTGCGGAAGTATCCCCCATGATTACCGGTGTCTCCGATGGCACGTTCCTTCCTTGTAGGGGCCCTCTCTGAGGGCACTCCCGCCTTAGGTGATTGCTCACACCTCAGGTCACACCTCCCCAGAAACTCAAGTATAGGTCGAACAAATGTTGATGGACTACATTTTCTAAGGACTCTCCCAATGAATCTCACAACCTGGCACCCGCCTCACCAACAATTAATTTTATATGATCAACCCAGCCAGGAATCAAACCCGGGAACCTGTAATCCACAGGCAGCAATGTTAGCCATGACACCATGAGCTGCGAACTGTAATGGTGGAGAAACTGCTCTTTAATTGGGATGCACATTAAAGATCTTTGGGAAGAATCCTTAGACAAAGCCAAGTTTATTACGGTAACTAACAATTGTGTGGCTGTGTTGTGGTCTTCAGTCCAGAGACTGCTTTGCTGGAGCCCTCCACGCTACACTATCCTGCGCAAGCTTCTTCATCTCCAAGTAACTACTGAAACCTACATCCTTCTGAATCTGCTTAGTGTATTCATCTCTTGGTCTCCCTTTATGATTTTTACCATCCACACTGCCATCCAATACTAAATTTGTGATCCCTTGATGCCTCAAAACATGTCTTTCCAACCGGTTCCTTCCTCTAGTCAAGTTGTGCCACAAACTACTCTTCTCCCCAACTCTATTCAGCACCTTCTCATTAGTTACATGATCTACCCATATAATCTTCAGCATTCTTCTGTAGCACCACATTTTGAAAGCTTCTATTCTCTTCTTGTCTAAACTAGTTACCATCCATGTTTCACTTCCATACATGCCTACACTCCACAAAAATAATTTCAGAAATGACTTTCTGACACTTAAATCTGTACTCGATGTTAAAAAATTTCTCTTCTTCAGAAATGCTTTCCTTGCCATTGCCAATCTACATTTTATATCGTTTCTACTGGCAATTATGAAATAAAACATGATTTATTTAAGTGTTCCTATCTTCTTGTAAAGACAGCATTGCTAGCACATGGCGAACAGAAGAATTATCCCAAGAAAGAAGGTTAGGGGATTGGAAAACTTTGATTGTCAGCTCTTAATTAGAACAGAGAGTCTTTCTCTCTTGCCTGTAAAGAATGGAATGTTCATATTTTATGACATAAATAGTTTTTTAATCTGTGTATCTCCCACATTATTGCTTAACATGTGACCTAACACACTACATGTTGATTTATTAAAAATATTTCTACTTTAACAGTATTTTCTTATATACTTTTTCTTCAGTTAAGTGATAGATTTATGAGAGAGAGCACTTCTGCAAGCATCTAAAATATTTGGGAATTTAATGACTTCAGTGGACCTAGTAGGTCCTAATTCAATTGTGTGTTTCAAATGAAAAGGATTTATTATTTCTCTTTAAAAATATGTAATACTACAGAACCTCAAGTGACTTCCAACTTTAGAGGAACTTTAATAAAGGGAGAAAGATACACTCTTACAGCACAGTAAATGCTGAATGTTTGAGACATGCATCATAATATTCTACTAATGGCACAATTCTGCAATACCATGAACAGCTGCATATGAATTATCTTATTTTACCCACACATTTCGTTTGTATTTATAATAAAGTAGGTCAATGTTATTGGCGGTGCACACTGAGGAAGACTCAGCACACAAAGTAGCACCAGGACATGGTCTTTGGGTTGTAGTAATGGGAAATCCACTCCCATATTAATTATTTTTGACCTCAAGGATGCCACAAAACGTATGAATAGAATAATGGATAAACATCAAAATTCAGATATAAGAACTAAATTACATCAGTGAAAACCTCAAATGCAGTCCAGTGCATGAAACATGGAGGGAATTTTTATGTACAAATAAATCACTTGCTAGTTCCTAGATGATTTTGAAGTCACAGCTACACAGCTGAACAATAAACATCCTTCTGACAGGACGTTTTCAGAAGCTCCAAAACCAGAAATTTCCTGAATCTATTCCAGTTTTGCACAAAGGAACACACAAATCAGAAAACAGCACTAGCTTTCACACTACTTCTAGCTGTGGAGCGAGTGGGGGGGGGGGGGGGGGGGGGCCTTGCAGTTATAACTTGCTGGTGAGTGGCTGTGTGTGTATATTTACTACTACTACTACTAGCATCACCACCACCACCACTACTGTTATTCTGAAATGCATTCTTTGCTCTGTGTTTGCACAGTAACAAATTTTCAAAATAAAATTTAGAGCTGCACTTTTTCAGTTAATATCTAAAGTTGATCTTTCAAACACTATAATACTCCTTATGCAGTTTTATTAACACACTTGATAGGTTAGCTGATTTTACAGCACTCTTACCTCTTCCTCTAAAAGTGCTCTTTGGTTAGCTGACCAGGAAGGATCTGGATGATATGATACAGTAGTTGCGCTGCCAAAGTCACACAGTTTGATCATGCCATCCTCACCAATCAGCAGGTTTTCTATCTATTTTGAGAAATATTACAAATCTTTAAGTTATCAACATCTTGAACAGGCAATATTTTAATATAAATATACCATAATTCCTTATAGATATGTAGCTACTTAGTTTCCCAGGTTTCTACTTGTACTTTGTGTCTTTAGCAGATTTCACTGTTTCCAGAAATTATCTAGTTATTTCAGTTAAAAATTATTTTCTCCCCATTTGCTGTTGTGTGTCAATTCCTACATGGTAGAACAGTAAAGCATAAAGTGCTTCATTTTAACCTTGTGTGCACAGATGAATTTGTGCAGTCAAACATGTGATCAGATCAAAGTACAGTATACATTCTGAATGAGAACCCATTACCTTTATTTTAGCTTTATACTTGAGTTGAATTCAGATGTAACTGTTTGTATGAATTGTTGCTTTCTTTTCAATCTCTTAATTTACAATACAATGTGGCCTGTTATTCCCAATGTTACCCCATTACTAACTTAATCTCAGAGGGAGAATCGAGTGCAATAGTCCAACACTTAGTGTAACTTTTTTAATTTCACTCTCAGATGCATCACACAGTTGTGGATTGCTTGACTAAATATTCGAGAAGTGAGTACAATGGTCTACTTGCCAGTGTAACTTTTTTAATTTCACTCTCAGATGCATCACACAGTTGTGGATTGCTTGACTAAATATTCGAGAAGTGAGTACAATGGTCTACTTGCTACTGTATATCCAGCTAGGTTTTTTCTTTGATCTTTTGAATGCTATTTTGATATTGTTTCAGTTATCATATTGAGCTGCTATGAGTAATGATATTCACTGTGCTCACAGTACTGACTCATCAGGCCTCAAATACTGCCTCCTTTCAGATTCAAATATACACTTACAGTGAACAACAGTTCATGTTAGTAGAATTAACATGACATATGAAACAGTGTTAAGGCACCATCAAAGAATTTTAACAAGCTGAGAAATACTGCAGAGAAAATACTATTCAACAAAAAAGTTGTTGGATACAATGGGAATCATATAGCCAACCTGTTTCACATCAAAGTTTATTCAAACCTTTACCTAGATTTTGACTAATATAAACTCATCTTCATCACAAGAAGTAATACCATGTAAAAACAGAATATATTGGACCCAGTATGTTGAAGTCATACTTTCAGCAAAATGAAATGTCTAAATTTAACTTAAATGTTACATATTGAGTGAAAAGAGAAACAAAGTCATAATGCTTAGTTAACAGTAAAATGATTCCTTTAAATGTTATGGCAGACATAAGGTATACTCAACAGTAAAAATGATCCAAGTAAAATCTAAGGGAGATGTTCATCGAACATATAAACAAACAACTAACAAGACAGAAGGGACAAGCCAATAGGAAATTTATGCAAAGATGTTGCTCACGTAAGAAGTGGTGACAACCACAAAGAACACCTGACTTGTTAATAAAATTACATTAAAACAACATTACAGAAACAGTAACATAATAAAAATTAGTAAGATGCCAATAAACCTATGCAAATGAAGTTTATATGTTTTTTTGTAATTCTTGTTATGTTACTGTTTCTGTAATGTTATCGAAATGTAATTTTATTGACATGTCACGTGTCTTTTCTGGCTGGCACCATTCTTATGTCAGTCCCATCTGGGCATAAGTTTCCTGGTGGCTTGTCCCTTCCATCCTGTTAGTTGTCTGATGGACATCTCCTTTATATTTTATATGGATAATTTTTATTGCTGACTATGCCTTTTGGATACCATAGCATTTATATGGATCATTTTACTGTTGACTAAGTGTTTCTCTTGTCACTCAATATGTAAAACTTAAGTTTATTTTAGATGTTTCTTTTTTTTGCACATATGACTTCCATGTACTGATTGTAATATATCCTATCTCTAGGTGTTGTTACTTCTTCTGATGAAGACAGGTTTATAACCATTGAAACCTAGTTGAAAGTTTGAATAAACTTTTGACGTGCAGCTTGTTGGCTGTATGATTCCCATTGCATCCATAATTCTATAGCTGCTGACTGTTGCCATGTTCAAGATTTTAAATAAGTAGTTCCTTATAAAATAATATCAAGTGCACAATTATTTTCTTCATTTATTAATTTTTAAAAGCTTTATGGAAATGGCTGTATTTACAGCATCCTGAATTTTCCAATGTTCTTTATAATTATGTAAGAAAGAATTTAATATTCAAGCAATACCAAATAAAGCACAGTATGTTAATGAAAGAGTGATTAATTGTCTTATCTTCAGTTCTAAACATTCCCAAAAAAAACCTTGTTTAATGGAAGGGAAATTTGGAAATTATTCTGATCAGCTGTTGATCACTTTCATTAAAATATAAGCTGTTTCATTTATCTGATGACTGCATGCCTGGGGTATTGCAGGCTGGCCATGGAAGCCACACCTGTCAGTCGAATGGGTCCTTCGGGGCTGTATTATGGCCCCTCTTTTTTTTTTTTCTTAACAAGTTTAGCCTGAAGGCCATACAGACAGATGCGCCTTTTCGGCCAGTGTCATTCGAGTACGAAACAGACATCACAAGCGTAACAGTGAAGTTTGAGAATGCAACAATGGCAAGAGCTAATTATTCAATGCCACAAATTTATTACAGAGTCCACTTGTACTGTTAGGAGATTGTTTGAACGTAAGTTTCCAGGAGATCGAGTTCAAAGTCAAGATGCAGTTCAGAAATTAGTGAATAAATTTCATGAAATGGGAAGTGTTCAGGACACGAAGTATAAACAATGATGTACAGTGTTCACAGAAGCTTGCATACCACCTGGAAAATTCCCCTATGAAGTGTCTTAGAAGTCTTTTGCATAAAACACACAAATATTGAGCACCCCTGCACAAATTGGTTCTAAGGCCCCATAAAGTAACAGTAGCACAAGAAGTTCAACCTGGCAATCCTGTGCACATGGTTAAGTTTTGCAAATGGGTTTTAAAACAAGTGCATGATGGTGAAATGGATCCTTACCTCACTCTGTTTTCAGACGAGACTGGGTTCCATTTACACAGATATGTTAATTCCCAAAACACCTGAACTCAGACCTGTTGTGCTTCATGAGGAACCCCTTCATGATTGTAAAAGAGTTAGTGATGACAGAATAATAGGCCCCATTTTTTTAAAGACTTAGTTACAAGTGAAAGATGTGTGTAAAACATTTTGTGACCTATTTTAATGAACTGAGTGGAAGAGAAAGAAGCTTCGCATTTTTCCAACACTATCCGGAAGGGCTCAAATGGCTAACATTTCTTTGCATTAAATTCACAACGTGTTTGATAAAAGAGCGATTAGAAGAAGTCCCGATTTAGCTCCATGAGATTTTTATTTGTGGTGTGCATTTAAGGACAAAGTGTACAAACAAATCCTCACACAATAGAGGAACTTAAGGATAATATCTCCAAATCAATTAATTCAATATCTCAGAGAGAATGACATTGTGTGATTAATAATTTCTTGAACAGATGTCAGAAATGTGTGGAAAATTATGGCATGCAGTTCCAGCATCTCCTTGTGTGACATGGGCAAGTACAAAATTTATTTTCTTGTACTTTAAATGTAGTCCTGTCGTACCGCAGCAATAGGTGGGCGACACAGCAACTGATCACAGACAACGGAGTGCTCACTGCTCGGCATCTACTGCGCTGCAAAAGCGTCATCAGATAAATGGAACACTCAGTATTGTAGACCACACAATAACTTTTCCTTTTTTGCTAACAAAACAGTTTATTGCTGTATTACTGCATGTACAGGTGAGGCAGGAGGGATAAAGAACTGAAATTTACTTTTTTAAACTATGTTCATCACTTGCCTTGAGATCTCTGTGAATAATAGGGGGCTGCTGACTGTGCATGTGCTGTACAGCCTTGCATGTCTGCCAGAACACACGACAGACTATGTCTGGTGGCAGCGGTGTTGTACGCTGAGTCAGCACATCGACTAGTGTTCCACCTGCAAGCCATATCACATCAAGCAGCAGCAAAAACACTCCAGAAGCAATTAAGTCCATTACAAATCTTTGACAATTTATGTAACAATCCTCTACTAAACTTTTTAAAAATTACTATCATGTAATACCATGTTGACACATGTGAAAATTACCGAACTATCTGTTTAATAAGTCACAGCTGCAAAATACTAACACGAATTCTTTACAGACGAATGGAAAAACTGGTAGAAGCCGACCTCAGCAAAGATCAGTTTGGATTCCGTAGAAATGTTGGAACACGTGAGGCAATATGGACCCTATGACTTGACTTAGAAAATAGATTAAGAAAAGGCAAACCTACGTTCCTAGCATTTATAGACTTAGAGAAAGCTTTTGACAATGTTGATTGGAATACTCTCTTTCAAATTCTGAAGGTGGCAGGGGTAAAATACAGGGAGCAAAAGGCTATTTACAATTTGTACAGAAACCAGATGGAAGTTATAAGAGTCGAGGGGTATGAAAGGGAAGCAGTGGCTGGGAAGGGAGTGAGACAGGGTTGTAACTTATCCCCAATGTTATGCAATCCGTGTTTTGAGAAAACAGTAAAGGAAACAAAAGAAAAATTTGGAGTAGGAGAAGAAATAAAAACTTTGAAGTTCGCCAATGACATTGTAATTCTGTCAGAGACAGCAAATGACCTGAGGGGGAGGGGGGTAGTCTTTTGATGGTGCATGTCTGCAAATCTAAGTTCATCTTCACGTTCAGTACCAATCCATCCCTTCCTTTTATAAATGTTGATATCCCAACTTGGACTTTCCACTGTCTAATTTTTTCTTCTAATCAGACATTTTAAATGGTTTTTTATATGAGAGTTTGATTCTTTAAGGAATCAGAGTGGGGAAGGGGTTTACTAGTATTCACCTAATTGAGATATTATGTCACTATGACATTAAGGTATCTAAATAATGTTTTGTCACTTAAGTGTATAAGGTAGTTCTCGAACCAGATGTATATAATAATAAAGCATATTTAAAAAATATGTATCATTTCCACTAAATTAAAATATGTTTAAGTTTCTAATGACAAAGATAGTGTGGCTAACATCCACACTGTTAACAACAATGGCAGACTACTGAGACACAGTACTTATGATTACAAGGAGCTGCACTCAAATCCAAGTATACCATCCAACTTTTGCTTTTATAACTTCAAATCATCCTTGTCAACCCCTTTTTTAAACTCTGCTCCGATCCTGCTTTATGCCTTACCGGTCTCCTTACCACCAATTTATAGTGCTGACTATTATAACTGTTAAACCACAGACAATAGCAAATAATGGAAGTTTGCCTATGAAGAGTCAACAATATAGTAGGAAGACCAAGATTGGAGGTATACAAAGTGCCACATTTCATACATCCTCCATATTGAGTTAGGTCAGGACAATGTGGGCAATGTTTGGTCTTGCACTATCTTGTCGAAAGGTAACATTACAGAGACCTGAGAGATGGGGTGCAGCTACCAGCCTTCATGCCTGAGAAATGTAACACCTGCTGACAAAATTACTGGCTATGCAAACCAAATATGATCATGTTGTGTCCCAATGGCACCCCATATCATCACACCACATGCTGAGCTCACATGGCAATGAAAAATGCAATTTGGCAACATTCATTCTCCTCCAAGCCTCTAAACACGGTTACGTCTGTGGTGATGCAGTATCCAAAACTGGAACTCTTCTGGAAAGATTCCTGTGCCTAGTGTTGTCATTGGATGGCCAGCGTCAGGGTCTTGCAACAGACTAGCCCATTTCTTGTCTCAAGGTAAAAAGACACAGCTTTATGATCTTGCATCGTCAAGCAAACATGTCTGTAGACTAGGTAATAGTCATGTGAGGCTGTTTAAATCCTGTACTGAGTATTGCCCTCTTGAATACACCAATTCCATATCTGCATGACACACATGAAATCCTGTCAAACAATATCATAGAACGATAAACTGGTATCTTGTTTGGCCAACATCCTACTGGTGTCCAATTCCACCAAATTTCTCCTTTTTGACAAGGCATAATGTCATATTCTTACAAAAATGAACATTCAAATGTAATTTCTGAATGAGAATCCTGTTATGTATTATTTCTTTAAATACAGAATATAGATATCATTATTCCTAGCTATTTACTGCAGTTATACTTAAATGCTAATCATTTGCACTGCATCTCCAGTTCTAACACTGGCAGAGTTAGAACAGTCTGTCAGCTGCTTTGTAACTGCATACGTTTGCTTTGGTTTTACCATCATTGTAAGAAAAATTAAGGCAATTGCACAACCTGGCCCACGATTAGCTCTACCTGAGTTCAATATCTCTGTCCTACATGCGACACTGGAGCTGGTTGAGCACTTTTCACATCTCAGAAACAGTTTGTCTAAACAGTTCACCTGTGAACAAGATTTTGATAACAGAATAGGGGCTGCCCATGCAGCTTTTGGGTGGTTAATACACAGTCTTCACGGATAAAGACCTAAAGCGGCACATACAATTCATGGTGCACAGAACTGTTGTCATTTCTATGCTCTAGAATTGCTGTGAAACTTTGACACTTGATCAGCTTGAAATCAAGAAACTTGAGGGCTTCGGAAAAAAAAGAGAGAAGAAGAAACAACTGATAAATCTTGAACACTAAGTGAGAGGACCATCAAAACAGCACTGAGGGGCAACCATTGTTCCTCATCAAGTGATGTGGTTAAGCCATGTTCGTTGCACGATTGATGAAAGGCTTCCCCACCAAATCCTTTATAGCGAACTCTGCTCTGGCAGTAGACCTCATGGAGCCCCTCTCAGGTGCTTTAAGGACAAGGTAAAACTCACCACAAATACTACTGGCATAAAACATACAAACTTGACAAACTTGGGGGGAATGGGTTGTGGACCGCTTATGGTGAAAGAGCCCTACATCCACCACTGTCAACTTATTTGAAGGAGAATGCTGCAAACACGAAGGGGGCAAGTGACATGCAAGAAGGCTCCTAAAGTTACAGCCCTGGCCGCCTCCTACCATTCGGTGCGATTGGTTTGTTCAGCCACTGGAAACACATCCATAAGCTGAATTGAAATGCTCATTCTTTGTAGGAAGAAGCTGTGCGTACTATGCACGCTGCCTTCATTCTGTTGCAATTTTAATGGCTAGCAGTGTAGTTTACACTTTCGCCTTCCATGCAATGACCTCCATTTGAAAGACTGCCATCTCACAGTTTTCCCAGAAAAGAGAAACATTATGGTCTGCATAACTTTGTACCCTTTATTTATATTCTTAGCTAATTCTCTTTTACTACCATCAGAAGAACACAGAACTCAACATCAAATATTAAAAATTGTTTGGACAACAAATTACGAGGAATTGATTAATAAAAATGGTTAAGAGTCACGACAGAGGAAGTGTAGCCTTAACAGGTGATTCTATCTCAAGACACTTCTTACATACCCACTCTGATTAATATGTTATGTGCCAGAAAATGAAATTGTATTTTAAAATTATTCACAGTTAGCAAAAAATAAAAAATGCAGCTGACTAAAAACATATAAAAAATGAGAGTGAGAGAGTGAGAGAGAGAGAGAGAGAGAGAGAGAGAGAGAGAGAGAGAGAGAGAGAGAGAGAGAGAACTGTTTTAACCTCAACAATAAGAGTACCAGATTCCTGCGCTTTTAAGGCTAAAATTAGCCTGGATTTCAAATAATGGAAGGAAACAAGTTAACCACCCACTATGTAACTGAATGCTCAACAAACACAAAAAAATGTAAGTATATTAAGCATACATAGTAACACTGATTTATTTGCAGCAAAACATTTTCAACATGAATACAACATCATAAATCAAAATAATTTTATGCTCCCCACCCAATGTTTCAGACTTTATGCTTAAATTCTACAGTATATGGGTATAAAAAGGGAAAGGACAAGAATTGCTGGAAACACTGAAAAAATCTTATATGAGAAACTAGTGCAGAAATGTTACAATTTGCTAGAAGAATCCAAGAATGACAACCTGAAAATCTGAGCAGGAGAGAGCAAATACTTATGACTTAATTTTTAAAAGTTTTTTATTTTCTAAGAAAAATTAATAATTGCTTAATTAATTAATTATCCACTACAGTATATTACATTAATTATATTATAAGAACAATTGTAAACCAGATTTGTGTGTTTTGATGAGTCTCCTCCACATAAATATAATTGAGACAATAAACTTCTATTCCATTCCAATAAGACTGAAATCATTACAAGATTTCAAATGATATCCACTTATTCGTCAGTGGTTACCTTTAATCCTTCCTGTCTTTGTATTCCACACAGGACTTCAAAGTACCATTTTAAGTTGCATGGACCTCTTAGACATATATATTTGAGACACTGCTCCAACATGGGGGAATTTTCTGTACTTAATTCTGTAATTATACACTTTTCTCATTCCTTGTTCACACTTTTTCTGAATATCTTGTTCATGTTTCACTCAAAGATCTGTAACAATCTGCGAAGTACTTGTCTACACCACTGACAAGATGCCTGTCATCCTAGTTGCACCATCATGCACTACATCTATTATTTAAGACAGAAAAAAGTGTCAACAGCTCACAAGTACTAAGTGTAACGAATGATTTATAAAATTGCGCTCTAGCTTTGTCTGCAGTCCCAAAGCTTTTAAATGCAGTAAGTAAAGGTATTCTGAGCCTTCAGGGCATACAATACATGGGGTGTCCATAATTAAAGTTCCAGTTTCAAAACTGTGAAGAAAGAGAACCACCACTCAGAAAGACGTCAGATTTCAACAGCGTATTATTGCTGCAGGGGAGAATTCACGGAACAAAAAAAAATTTAATGAAAACTTTACCAATAGATGGCACTGTACGTATCTCAACATAAATGGGATCAGCTACAAATGACAGATGAATCTTAACGCATATTACAGCATCCGTACTATTAATGTCCCTCCCCCATGAACCACGGACCTTGCCGTTGGTGGAGAGGCTTTCATTCCTTAGCGATACAGATGTCCGTACTGTAGGTGCAACTACACCAGAGGGGTATCTGTTGTGAGGCCAGACAAATGTTTGGTTCCTGAAGAGGGGCAGCAGCCTTCTCAGTAGTTGCAGGGGCAACAGTCTGGATGATTGACTGATCTGGCCTTGTAACACTAACCAAAATGGCCTTGCTGTGCTGGTACTGCGAATGGCTGAAAGCAAGGGGAAACTACAGCCGTCATTTTTCCAGAGAGCATGCAGCTTTACTGTATGGATAAATGATGATGGTGTCTTCTTGGGTAAAATATTCCAGAGGTAAAATAGTCACCCATTCAGATTTCCAGGCGGGGCCTACTAAGGAGGACATTGTTATCGGGAGAAAGAAAACTGGCGTTCTACGGACCAGAGCGTGGAATGTCAGATCCCTCTGCTCTCACCTTCCTCAATGCTGGAAAAGTAACGCATGACAAAGAAATCATCCACAAATGAAGGATATTGAACACAATAACTCACCATGAACAATTTGCATTCACAGTGTTGCCATAAGTTTCCCCCAAGAAAATTCCCCGATATTTCCCTGGTTTCCAGACAAGTTTTAGCATTTTTCCCTGACAAATTTTGAGATCTTAAAAATATGTAAGGACTTCTGTAATTCCCCCCCCCCCACCCCCCATGTGAGCAAAAATCTTGAGTATTAACATCAATATCTTTTGTAATGAACTGTTTTTAGATGGAGAAATCAAGCCAAATGGTATGCGTGTTTCATTAAAACAACTGTCGTTATTTTATTTCATAAAAATGAAACACATTTGTGACAAAAATATGCATTGCCTTGAAGTCACAAGACAGATTTAAAATGCCTTCACTGTTTTCAGAAATAACCTCAGAAAAAAGTTGGCCTCTGGAAAGAAGTGTATAACGTAGGGAAGAGTTGTGTAAACCAACACTATAGAAGACAGGCAACAAAATGTTGGTTCTACTATGTTCGTTATTGTCAGTTATTACCCACTGTGTTATGTCTATTATTTTACAGGTATTGGGTCATTTTTCTTTCGAGAAATGTATGAGTACATAGCGTACAAACTGCCAGCAACTGACAGTTTTTTTTTTTCCTTCTTCTTATTGGCTATACTTTCTAATACAGTGTGTGTGTGGAAAAAACTCCCCAGTTTTAATGTGTTCTAGAATCTGCACAAAGTGACATACACTATTCTAGTTTGTGGTGTTTGATTCATCAACTCTCCAAGTTTGCCTCCCCTGCAGTTGGCAGATCTGCTTGACCTTGAGACGGCACCACAGCTGCTTTTTTTCCCCTCTGTTCCCTCAGTTCAGCCCAGGTATGTCTGCAGTGCAGAGCTACTCAGCAACAATGTGCACTCCGCAACAGAAAATGCAGAGTGTTATTTGGCTTGTGGAAACTGAGTCAGTTATAACAGTGCAAAACAATTTTAGGTTTCAGTATGTTTGTGAAAAACCACAGCAAAACCTATCAGTCATTGGTTAAAGTCAAGGAAACTGGTAGTGTTTTAAAAGCAAAATCACCAGGTTGACCAAGAACTTCTGAAGATGTTCTTGAACAGATACGTGTTTCGTGTGTTTAGAGCCCGAAGAAGCCATTGGCCAGACTTAGACTACAATTAGGAGTGCCTATAGGTACTGTACAAGTTTATATGCCAACTAGCTCTGCAGATGACGAAGAAATTGAAGAAATGTTTGATGAAATAAAAGAAATTATTCAGATAGTGAAGGGTGGCGAAAATTTAATAGTCATGGGTGACTGGAATTCGGCTGTAGGAAAAGGGAGAGAAGGTAACGTAGTAGGTGAATATGGACTGGGGGAGAGAAATGAATGAGGAAGCCGCCTGATAGAATATTGCACAGAGCACAACTTAATCATAGCTAACACTTGGTTTAAGAATCGCGAAAGAAGGTTGTATACATGGAAGAACCCTGGAGATACTAAAAGGTATCAGATAGATTATATAATGGTAAGACAGAGATTTAGGAACCAAGTTTTAAATTGTAAGACATTTCCAGGGGCAGATGTGGAATCTGACCACAATCTATTGGTTATGACCTGTAGATTAAAACTGAAGAAATTGCAAAAAGGTGGAAATTTAAGGAGATGGGACCTGGATAAACTGAAAGAACAAGAGTTTGTACAGAGTTTCAGGGAGAGTATAAGTGAACAATTGACAGTAATGGGAAAAAAATACAGTAGAAAAAGAATGGGTAGCTTTGCGGGATGAAGTAGTGAAGGCAGCGGAGGATCAAATAGGTAAAAAGACGAAGGCTAGTAGAAATCCGTGGGTAACAGAAGAAATATTGAATTTAATTGATGAGATCGACAGGAAGTGCAAAATGGCTAAGCAGGCATGGCTAGAGGACATATGTAAAGATGTAGAGGCTTATCTCACTAGGGGTAAGATAGATACTGCCTACAGGAAAATTAAAGAGACCTTTGGAGATAAGAGAATCACTTTTATGAACATCAAGAGCTCAGATGGAAACCCAGTTCTAAGCAAAGAAGGGAAAGCAGAAAGGTGGAAGGAGTATATAGAGGGTCTATACAAGGGCGATGTACTTGAGGACAATATCATGGAAATGGAGGAGGATGTGGATGAGGATGCGGATGCGATGGGAGATGCGATACTGCGTGAAAAGTTTGACAGAGCATAGAAAGACCTGAGTCGAAACAAGGCCCCCGGAGTAGGCAACATTCCATTGGAACTACTGATGGCCTTGAGAGAGCCTGTGCTGACAAAACTCTACCATCTGGTGAGCAAGGTGTATGAAACAGGCGAAATACCCTCAGACTTCAAGAAGAACATAATTCCAATCCCAAAGAAAGCAGGTGTTGACAGATGTGAAAATTACTGAACAATCAGTCTAATAAGCCACAGCTGCAAAATACTAACGCGAATTCTTTACAGACGAATGGAAAAACTAGTGGAAGCCAACCTCGGGGAAGATCAGTTTGGATTCTGTAGAAATACTGGAACACGTGAGGCAATACTGACCCTACGACTTATCTTAGAAGAAAGATTAAGGAAAGGCAAACCTACATTTCTAGAATTTGTAGACTTAGAGAAAGCTTTTGACAATGTTGAATGGAATACTCTCTTTCAAATTATGAAGGTGGCAGGGGTAAAATACAGGAGCGAAAGGCTATTTACAATTTGTACAGAAACCAGATGGCAGTTATAAGAGTTGAGGGGCATGAAAGGGAAGCAGTTGTTGGGAAGGGAGTAAGACAGGGTTGTAGCCTCTCCCCGATGTTATTCAATCTGTATATTGAGCAAGCAGTAAAGGAAACAAAAGAAAAATTCGGGGTAGGTATTAAAATCCATGGAGAAGAAATAAAAACTTTGAGGTTCGCCGATGCCATTGTAATTCTATCAGAGACAAAAAGGACTTGGAAGAGCAGTTGAACGGAATGGATAGTGTCTTGAAAGGAGGATAGATGACGAACATCAACAAAAGCAAAATGAGGATAATGGAATGTAGTCGAATTAAGTCGGGTGATGCTGAGGGAATTAGATTAGGAAATGAGACAATTAAAGTAGTGAATGGGTTTTGCTATTTATGAGCAAAATAACTGATGATGGTCAAAGTAGAGAGGATGTAAAAGGTAGACTGGCAATGGCAAGGAAAGCGTTTCTGAAGAAGAGAAACTTGTTAAGATCGAGTATAGATTTAAGTGTAAGGAAGTCATTTCTGAAAGTATTTGTATGGAGTGTAGCCATGTATGGAAGTGAACCATGGACAATAAATAGTTTGGACAAGAAGAGACTATAAGCTTTTGAAATGTGGTGCTACAGAAGAATGCTGAAGATTAGATGGGTAGATCACATAACTAACGAGGTGGTGTTGAATAGGATTGGGGAGAAGAGGAGTTTGTGGCACAACTTGACCAGAAGAAGGGATCGGTTGGTAGGACATGTTCTGAGGCATCAAGGGATCACCAATTTCGTATTGGAGGGCATCGTGGAGAGTAAAAATCGTAGAAGGAGACCAAGAGATGAATACACTAAGAAGATTCAGAAGGATGTAGGTTGCAGTAGGTACTGGGAGATGAAGAGGCTTGCACAATATAGAGTGGCATGGAGAGCTGCATCAAACCAGTCTCAGAACTGAAGACAACAACAACAACAACAACAACATAGGTACTGTGTATGATGTTGTGCGTAAAAGACTTAAGTTTCGTGCCTACAAATTGCAACTGTCATATGAAATAAAACCTATTGATAAAATCGAAAGGTATGAGTTTGCAGTTGACTTTCTACACAGAATTTGTGGTGGTGATGTTGTCAATTTTTTAAAAAAGATTCTCTTTTCTGATGTGGCAACATTTCATGTCAGTGGAACAGTTAATTGTCATAACTGCAGAATTTCGGAGGCAGTGCATCCATATAAAGTTATTCAGCATCATCAATGTGACTATCCCAAAGTTAAGGGATTATGCGATTTGATGGAAAATCGTGTGATTGGTTCTTTCATTTTTGTAGAAAAAAACAATAAGCTGGGATGTTTACTGTGTCATGTTGACAGTGTACGTCTTTCCCCAAATGGACGATATTGAGGAGGAAAAGGGGCTCTTGTTTTTCCAACAAGATAGTGCACTACGTCATTACAGTATCCACGTGCGTGTGGCTCTCGACACTCACTTTCCAGGAAGGTGAATAGGCAGGGCTGGCCCAATACCGTGGCCACCATCAAGCCCAGACTTAAGCCCACTAGCTTTTTTCTTTTGGGGTCACATAAAAAATGCTGTGTACAGTGAAAAGATCGGACACATCAATCACTTATGGAAGAGAATCATTGTGGCGGTTGGGACAGTTACACCTGAAATTTTGATGGATACGTGGCGAGAAGTGGAATATCATCTTTACGTGTGCAGGACAACAAATTGATCCCACGGTGAAGTCCACTACCATTAAACAAAATTTGAAGGAATTCTCTTTCATGATTTGTACTCACTGATGTAATTTTTCAGTACTTTCCCCATTAAATTAATACTTAAACCTAGAGAGTTCTTTTTCAAATACCCTGTATGTGAACTACTTTTGAAGTGCCAAACTGTACTACAATAAATAAAATGTCTATAAAATGCTGCATCATACCATGTACTTATAGTAAGAGAGTCGCAATTCCTGAAATCCATCCCCTGTGGCCTCTGGCCTGCTGAGGAATATCGCAGTCCTGAGTCCATGGATGTACCACGAAAATCTGTCACCTTATACCACACAGAACTGGCCTGCGGTCAAGTCGCTGAGACTAGATTCTATTGGCAGGGCCTGCACACTAGTGGAAATGACAGGCTTCAGATTGGTAAGCTCAATTAGTTAGAGGTACCCACAGAAATGGCCTGCGGTTTTGGCTTGTTGCGAAAATCCGCTTGTGTGGCCAGGAACTCATGTGTTACAGACAGCATGCTGATGATATGAGATTGCAATGATTAATCCATGCAATAGATAACTTGTGCAGATACTCCGAGGATCAATACTTATGAGGATAGGTAGCAAATCACTGTAAATGTAGTCGATAAGCCACAGACAGGCACATAGAAAAGATAATCACATTCTCAGAACTATATTTTCGACCATAGCCTTTGTCAGAAAAGAAGAGCACACATACATTCAAACAATCACTCACACACAACTCACGGACACCTGACCGCCATCTCCGGCCACTGTGTCAACAATCTCTGAGAATCAGGTCCAAACAAACTAGACATCACGCCTCTCTCCCTCTCGTCAGCAACTGCTAGATAGCGGCAAACAGCGGTGGCAGCACTGACAGCAAGCTGAGGGGAGTGGTAGGAATGGATAAAGCAGTAGGAATGAAGGAGTAGGAAGCGAGGCGCATACTCTGCTGCGTCCAGCCACTGACTATGCATGACATTTCAGTAAACAAACCATTTCATCTACTGAGACAAGAACAAGATTTTTCCAGTGTTTTTTTTTTTTTTTCCCCTTCAAATTTCCCTGATATGTTTCAAATTCCCTGACATTCCCAGATTTCCAGAACTTGTGGCAACTCTGATTTAATTATAATGTGCATGGCAGCAACACCAGAAACATTTATCAAAGGGCACCACACTCTTGGTATAAACGACTTAAAAAACTCTTTGCATAGGGAGACCTTATGGAGGCAGCTGTGTAAACAGTACTGGATTCATGACATACTACCGTGGTGATCTCACAGTTTATTTAGTTGCTGTTGTACACTGTACGACTACCTATAGCTTTATTTTTTATTGTTAACTAAAAATGAGTAGATGAAACAAAATCAGGCAATTAATTTAATAGCAATAGATCTGGGAGTGTTACATCCTACTTCAAAAGCTCCATGGAGATTCTGAGGTATTATTCCAACTTTTTACAGTGACTATATGAACATGGCACATTCTACAACTTATGGATAATAATATGGTCAGTAGTTCAGAAATGTCGGAGGTGAAGATTTTAGCAAAAACAGGTGAGAGATAAGCCAAATATTAAAATTAGATATGCTCACTCAGCGAAGTTCATGACTGGACCCATGAAAAACAGCATGACAGGGCTGTACATATAGCAGATTTCCCAGGAATTTTTGTCAAAACTTTCACCTATACTGTCGTTACTGCAATTTCTTTTCATGGCCTTTCTAATGTTATTAAAATAAATAAATAAATAGCCTCAGCCCATTTAAACAGATGTTATAGTATTTATTTAGCTAAACATATCACGATGCCTTAACATCAGTTTCCTGTTTCCAGATATGTGACTGGCTCAGAACTTCGTAAGTACCAGGTGTACCAGTATGAAATGAGTGTTAAGATACAAATGTGCCAATAGGGAACATTTGTTGTGAACGAGACTTAATTCTTTTTTTTGTTTTGTTTGGTTGGTATGACATCTGTCAAAGATATTTAGTATACATCAAGTCATGGAACAAACAACATCATATGTTTTCATCGTGTTAACAATGTCGAATTTTGTACCAGAAAGTGATGATGTGTGGAAAGCATTAATTTTTTGTTTTCATTTGAAAAAAAGTGCTGCAGAGTCGCATCGAATGCTTGTCGAGGCATATGGTGATCATGCTCTATCAGAAACAACATACCAAAGATGGTTTCAACGGTTCAGAAATAATAATTCTGATGTAAGAAATGAAGAACATGGAGACCACCAAAAAAGTTCGAAGATGCCGAATTGCAAGCAATATTGGATGAAGATAATACTTTGGGTCAGAAGCAAATGGCAGCAATGCTAAATGTTGCACAACAAATAATTTCTGACCGTTTGAAAGCTTTGGCAAAGATCCAAAAGTGTGGAAAATGGGTGCCACATGAATTGAATGAAAGACAGATGAAAAACCGAAAAACCATTTGTCAAATTTTGCTTCAAAGACATGAAAGAAAATCAATTTTTCATTGAATTGTTACTGGCGATGAAAAATGGATTTATTTTAAGAATCCTAAATGGGAAAAATCATGGGTTAATCCGGGACAACCACCAACACCGACTGCAAAACCAGATCGATTCGGCAAGAATACAATGCTCTGTGTTTGTTGGGATCAGAAAGGTGTGGTGTGTCATGAGTTTCTAAAACCTGGTGAAACTGTGAATACTAATCGCTACAGACAACAAATGATCAATTTGAACTATGCATTGATCAAAAAAAGACCAGAAAGGGCCAGAAGACATGGCAAAGTAATGTTTTCACACGACACTGCACCTGCACACAAAGCAAAACTGGTTCAGGATAGAATCAAAACATTTGGATGGGAGCTGCTACCCCACCCGCCATATTAACCAGACTTGGCCCCTTCCGACTAGCATTTGTTTTCATCAATGGGACAAGCATTGGCTGAGGAACACTTCGATTCATACGAAGATGTCGAAAATTGGGTGTCTGATTCGTTTGCTTCAAAAGACGAACATTTCTATTGGCATGGTGTCCACAAATTGCCAGAAAGGTGGTCAAAATGTATAGAAAGCAATGGTCAGTATTTTGAATAAAATGTTTTTACTCTTCAATTCAAAATTGATATTTCATTTTCACAAAAAAAACGTTCATTTCATACTGGTACACCTGGTAACTGAACCCAGCATGTTGTCCTCAACAGCGAGTGTTCATCAGATGCAGGGTTTTGCCAGGGGTGCCCCAGGGAAGTGTGGCATGACCTCTCTTTATTCTCTATATACTTAAACAATCTCATGGAGAAGGTGAACAGCAATCTGTGGCTGTTTGCTGGTGGTGGTGCTGCTGCAGTGTGTGAGAAGGTAGTGTTGTTGGGTGACTGTAGAAGGATACAAGATGACTTAAAATTTCTAGTTGGTTTGGTGGATGGCAACTGACTCCAGACATAGAAAAATTTAAGTTAATGCAGGCAAGGAGGAAAAACAATGCCATACTGCTCAAATAAAGTGTTAGTAATGGGCTGCATGACACAGTCACATCAATTAATATCCAGGCGTAAAGTTGCAAAGCGATATGAAGTGGAATGGTTGGTAGTAGGAATGGCACATGTTCAACTTTGGTTTACTGGGGGAATTTTAGGAAAATGTGGTTCATCTGTAAAAGAGGTCTTGCAGAACACTAGTGTGACCCATTCTTGATTACTGCTGGAGTCTTTGGGATCCCAATGAGGTTGGATGAAAGGAAGACATTGAAGCATTTCAGAGGTTGACTGCTAGATCTGTGACCAGTAGTTTTTTATATGAACACTCTGCCATTTTACTATATTGTTGTTTACTTAACTACGGCCCAGGTTTCGGCCTTTTATGCCATTTTCAACTGAAGTTTATGTCATTAACACATAATGCAGGACATCAAGCTTAATGTGTAACGGAAAACTTAATTTGTAAATGGCATAAAGGCCGAAACCTGGGTCATAATTAAATAAAGAAAAACACAGCCAAATGGTGGTGAGTTCATTTAAAAATTACTGTATGGCTGTTGCTCAGCAACATCAAAAACTGTTAACTGTAGCTTCAGTCAACATGTGATTATTACGGAGATGCTTTGTGAACTCAAATGGGAATCCCTGGAGGAAAGACACACTCTTTTTCTGAAGCACTACCAAGAAAATTTAGAAATCCGGCATTTGAAATTGACTGCAGAATGATTCCACTGGCGTCAAAATATATTTCATGTAAAGATCTTTAAGTTATTGTCCCATCATGGAGACATCATCATCCAACTATCATATGGGAAAATTACAGATTTTGTTAGTGGTCGGCATGGTAAGACACTCTGTGAAATATTACTAAATGCCTTCTCTGAAAACTACCTATAACAGATGCGTTGGAACCCCACTCATGATGGAAATAGACTCAAGAAACTAGTGTAGGCATGTGCATTCAAATACAGAGATAAGTAAACAGGCAGAAAATGCTGCTGTTGGCAACACCTATATAACACAAGTGTCAACACAGTTGTTAGATCGGGTATTGCTGCTACAATGGCAGGTTATAAAGATTTAAGTGAGTTTGAGCATGATGGTTTAGTTGGCACATGACCAACAGGATACAGCATCTCCAATGTAGCAATGAAGTGGGGATTTTCCTGACTACCACTTCACAAATGAACTGAGAATATCAGGAATCTGGTAAAACATCAAATCTCCAACATTGGCTGCTGCTGGAAAGAGGTCCTGTAAGAATGGGACCAATGATGAGTGAAGATAATTGTTCAACATGACAAAGTACAACCATTCCACAAATTGCTGCAAATTCCAATGCTGGGCCATTAACAAGTGTCACCGTGTGAACCATTCAACGAAACATCATCAATATAGTCTTTCTGAGCCAAAGGCCCACTTCTGTACCCTTGACGACTGCATGACACAGTTTTATACCTCGCCTGGATGAGTCAACACTGATATTGGACAGCTGATGATTGAGTGGATGGATGTGTACAGGTACGGAGACAACCTCATGAATCCATGGACCCTGCATGTCAGCAGAGGACTGTATAACTCTTGGCAGGTGATACATACGAAAGCAACCTGTCTGATCACCTGCATCCATTCATGTCCACTGTGCATTCTGACAGACTTGGTCAACTCCAGCAGAAAAATCAGACGCTCCACATGTCCAGAATTGCTGCAGAGTAGCTCCAGGAACACTCTTCTGAGTTTGAACACTTCCACTGGCTGCCAAATTCCCCAGACATGAACATTATTGAGTATATATGGGGTGCCTTGTGACAAGATGTTCACAGGAGATCTCCACCACATCATACTCTTATGGATTTATGGACAGCCCTGCAGAATTCATGGTGTCAATTCCCTTCAGCACTATTCCAGACATTAGTCGAGTCCATGCCACATGTTGCACCACTTCAGTGTGTTCATGGGGGTCCTACACAATATTGGGCTGGTGTACAAATTTCTTTGGCTCTTTCTTCAGTGTATACTGTATCTAATGGCAAAAAATAGATCTGAACTCTCAACTAGAGAAGGCAGAAAGATACATATATGTTCAGTGAACTATATATACCCCCATGTCCTAACTCGATGAGGAACTTTAAACTTTCAGCACAGGACAGGAGCATGTAGAGGAACGATGGCCCAAGTTTAAGAGAATTGTTGACCATGCACTGAAGAGACAGGCACCTAGAACAGTTCATAATGGGAGTGACCCTCCATGGTAAACAGTCATTTTGCAGAAACTTCTAGGGGAACACTAATTAGAGCATAACAGGTGTAAAACAAAGCATTGGCCTTACAATAGATACAATAGATAAATGCCGAATGAAACTCATTTGACTGTCAAGAGTGCATTGTGTGAAACCTTCAGTGACCACCATAGCAGAATACTGTCAAATGATCTTTCACAAAATCCAAAGAAATTCTAGTCATATGTAACAGCTGTTGGTGGTACCAAAGTTTGTGCTTACTTCCTGACAAATGAGATGAACTGAAACTGAGAATAGCAAAGCATAAGCTGAAATGCTTAATTCTGTTTTCAAATGTTCCTTTACAAAGGGAAACCCAGGAGAAATGCCACGATTTAATCCCCATGCCCCTGAAAATATGACTAGAATCAGTATTAGTGTCAGTGGTGTTCAGAAAACAGTTGAAATTGTTAAAATCGAACAAAGCTCCTGGACCTGGTGGAATCCCTGTCAAATTCTATATTCAATTTGTGGCCAAGATAGCCTCTCTTCTAACTATAATCTATCATAGATAAATCAGGCCCAGTTCTTTGTAAAAAGCACAGGTCACACCTGTCTGCAAGATGGGTAGTAGAAATGATCCAAAAACTACTGTCCAATGTCTTTCACATCTATTTGTTGTAAAATCCTAGAACATATTCAGAATTCATAGTGAGACACATTGTACAGCGTGACCTCCATGCCAACCAGCACGAATTCCAGAAACATCGATCATCTGAAACCCAACTCTCACTTTTCTCACGTGACACACTGGAAGAGTCGAACCAAGGCAGTCAGGTTAAATGCAGTATTTCTTGATTTCAGAAAAGTATTTGACTTGGTACCACTACTGTGCGTATGGTCAAAAGTCTAATCATATGGGGTATCAAGTGAACCTTATGGATGGACTGGAGGCTTTTTGGTAGGGTGGGCACAGAATGTTATATTCGATCAAGAGTCATTGTCAAAGTGTGGAAGTAATTTCAGTTCTGCCTAATGAAAGTGTTTTGGGATGTATGCTGTTCATGTTATATATTAATGATGTGGACAATTTTTTTTACAGATGATGCAATTATCTGTGGTGAAGTACTGTTTGAAACAAGCTGCATAAATATTCAGTCAGATGTTAATAAGATTTCAACTAGTACAAAGATTGGCAATTTGCTTTAAATGTTCTGAAATGTAAAATTGTGCACTTCACAAAAAGAAAAAATATTGTATCCTGTTGTTGTTGTCTTCAGTCCAAACACTGGTTTGATGCAGTTCTCCATGCTACTCTATCTTATCAAATTGCTTCATCTCCGAGTAACTACTGCAACCTACATCCTTCTGAATCTGTTTAGTGTATTCATCCCTTGGTCTCCATCTACAATTTTTACCCTCTGCACTTCCCTCCAATACTAAATTGATGATCCCTTGATGCCTCAGAATGTGCCCTACCAACCGATCCCTCCTCCTAGTCAAGTTGTGCCATAAATTCCTCTTCTTCCCAATTCTATTCAGTACTTCCTCATTTCTTCATTAGTTACATGATCTACCCCATCTAATCTTTAGCATTCTTTCGTAGCACCACATTTCGGAAGCTTCTATTCTCTTCTTGTTTCAAGTAGATACCGTCCATATTTCACTTCAATACATGGCCACACTCATACAAATCCATTCAGAAATGACTTCCTGATACTTAAATCTATACTTGATGTTAACAAATTTCTCTTCTTCAGAAACATTTTCCTTGCCATTGCCAGTCTACGTTTTATATCCTATCCACTTCGACCATTGTCATCCCCAAATAGTAAAGCTCATCTACTACTTTAAGTGTCTCATTTCCTAATCTAATTCCCTCAGCATCACAATACTTAATTTGACTACATTCCATTATTCTCATTTTGCTTTTGTTGATGTTCATCTTATACCCTCCTTTCAAGACACTGTCCATTCTTTTCAACTGCTCTTCCAGATCCTTTGCTGTCTCTGACAGAATTACAATTTCATCGGCAAACCTCAGAGCTTTTATTTCTTCTCCATGGATTTTAATTCCTACTCCAAATTTTTCTTTCATTTCCTTTAGTGCTTGCTCAATATACAGATTGAATAACATCGGGGATAGGCTGCAACCCTGTCTCACTCCCTTGACAACCACTGCTTCCCTTTCATGCCCCTCCACTCTCATAACTGCCATCTGGTTTCTGTACAAATTGTAAATAGCCTTTCGCTCCCTGTATTTTACTCCTGCCACCTTTAGAATTTGAAAGAGTATTCCAGTCAACATAGTCCAAAGCTTTCTCTATGTCTACAAATGCTAGAAACGTAGGTTTGCCTTTCCTTAATCTTTCCTCTAAGCTAAGCCGCAGGGTCAGTATCCCCTCAGGCATTCCAACGTTTCTATGGACTCCAAACTCATCTTCACTGAGGTCAGCATCTACCAGTTTTTGCCGTCCACCAGTAAAGAATTCGTGTTAGTATTTTGCAGCCATGACTTCTTTCACTTTTCTGCCTTCCCCATCTTTGCTTAGAACTGGTTTTCCTTCTCAGCTCATGATATTCATACAAGAGGTTCTCTCCGAAAGTCTCTCTAATTTTCCTGTAGACAGTCTATCTTAACCCTAGAGATATATGCATCTACATCCTTACAGTTGTTCTGCAGCCATCCCTGCTTGGCCATTTTGCACTTCCTGCTGATCTCATTTTTGAGGCGTTTGTACTCCTTTTGCCTGCTTCATTTATTTCGTTTTTATATTTCTTCCTTTCATCAATTAAATTCAGTATTTCTTCTGTTACCCAAAGATTTCTACTAGCCCTCATATTTTTACCTACCTGATCATCTGCTGCCTTCACTATTTGATCTCTCAAAATTACCCATTCTTCTTCTACTGTATTTCTTTCCCCTATTCTTGTCACCGTTCTCTAATGCTCTCTCTGAAACTGTCTGCAATCTCTGATTCTTTCTGTTTATCCATGTCCCAGCTCCACCAATTCCCACCTATTTGCAGGTTCTTCAGTTTTAATCTACAGTTCATAAAGAATTAATTGTGGTAAGAGTCCACATCTTCCCCTGGAAATGTCTTACAGTTTAAAACTCCGTTCCTAAAATTCTGTCTTACCATTATATAAGCTATCTGAAACAATCCAGTGTCTCCAGGCCTCTTCCATGCACACAACCTTGTTTCATTATTTTTAAACGAAGTATTAGCTATGATTAAGTTATGCTCTGTGCAAATTTCGACCAGATGGCTTCCTCTTTCATTCCTTACCCCCATTCTATATTCGCCTACTCCTTTTCCGCTTCTTCCTTTGCCTACTATCGAACTCCAGTCTGCTATGACTATTAAATTTTCGTCTCTCTTCACTATCTGAATAATTTCTTTTATCTCATCATACATTTCTTCAATCTCTTCACCAGAGCTAGTTCTCATATTAACTTGTACTACTGTGGTAGGCACAGGCTTTGTGTCTATACAACAATGCATTCACTATGCTGTTCGTAGTAGCTTACCTGTGCTCCTATTTTTTTATTCATTATCAAACCTACTCCTATTTGATTTTGTATTTATAATTCTGTATTTGTCTGACCAGAAGTCTTGATCCTTCTGCCACCTAACTTCACCGATTCCCACTATTTAGCTTTAACCTATCCATTTCCCTTTTTAAATTTTCTAACCTACCTGTCCAATTAAGGGATCTAAGATCCCACACTTCGATCCGAAGAACACAGTTTTCTTTCTCCTAATAACGGCATCGTCCTGAGTAGTCCCCATCCAGAGAGCCGAATGGGGGACTATTTTACCTCCAGAATATTTTACCAAAGAGGACGCCATCATCATTAATCCATACAGTAAAGCTGCATGCCCTTGAGAAAAATTGCAGTTGTAGTTTCCCCTTGCTCTCAGCTATTTGCAGTTGCAACACATCAAGGCCGTTTTGGTTAATGTTACAAGGCCAGATCAGTCAGTCATCCAGGCTGTTGCCCCTGCAACTACTGAAAATGGTGCTGCCCCTCTTCAGGAACCAAACATTTGTCTGGTCTCTCAACAGATACACTTCCGTTATGGTTGCACCTAAGGTACAGCTATCTGTATTGCTGAAGCATGCAAGCTTCCCCACCGACGGCAAGGTCCATGGTTCATGGGAAGAGTATCCTATAACTGTAATATCAGAGAATCACAGTTGAGATCAGCCAACTGATACCAATACCTGGGTGTAACATTTTGTAGGGATATGAAATAGTATGATCATACAGGTGTTTTTGTGGGTTAAGCAAATGGTAGACTTCAGCTTGTTGATAGATTATTGGGGAAGTGCAATCAGTCTACAAAGGAGATTGCTTACAATTTACTTATGCAATGCATTCTGTAACATTGGTCAAGTGTGTGGGACCCGTACCAAATAGGAATAATGGGGGATACTGAAGGTATTCCAAGAAGGGTTTGTTTGACCCATGGAAGGATGGTACAGTGACACTGAAGAAAATGAACTGGCAGACTCTTTAAGATAGATGTAAACTGTCCAGAACACGTCTGCTAACAAAGTTTCAAGAACCAGCTTTAAATAATGACTCTAAGAAGATTGGGTTTAATGTCCTGTCAACATCAAGGTCATTATAGATGGAGGACAAGCTCGGATTGTGTTAAGGATGGGGAAGGAAATTGGCCACGTCCTTTCAAAGAAACTATCCAAGCATTTGCCTGGTGTGGTTTAGAGAAAGCATGGGAAACCTATATCCGGATAGCTGTACCTGGCTTTGAACCATCGTCCTCCAAAATGTGTGTCCTGTAAGTTACTCTAGAAACATACTACATCCCCCTACATATTGTTCACAAAGATATCATGATGAAAAGATTAGAATAATTTCAACGTGTACGGAGCCATTCAATCAAACATTCTTCCTGCACTCCATACATAAATGGAAGGGGAAGAAAACTTAATAACTGGTACAATGGAACATTCCCTCTGCTATCCACTTCACAGTGGTTTGTTGAGTATGGATGCAGACCTGTTGATGAAATGTAAGGGGTGTTCATTTTACTTGTGGCAACTGTCGGTCACAAGCAGATTAGTGTGGTGAGCAAAATTGAAGTGTATTTAAGTAGCTGATGACCTTGCAGATATTAACTTCCACGCACAATGTGTCTTGATTTCACATACATGACATTACATGAGGACTCTGTGCAAACTGCTTTTTTTCTATAGCTTTTCCTTTCTCCACACGCTTCTCCATACATGATGTAAGTGTATGAGCCACAGCTAACCACATTACTTGTAATGCCAATTTGCTGACAGTTTAAAATCATACAGTTTATTTGTGTTTTATTTCACTAGTAATGTTCTGCAGATGCTCATGTATGCCTCTGCACAGAGTTATGACGTCATTTGAAGCTGGCAGTCAGCTTTGAGCCATGATATACTGATATTGCGACTTGCAACATATGTGAGCAGAGAGAGCGAGATATTAACACTAGTTATTTTGATTTTATGTCACTTTTTGGGATGTTGGTTGTGACGGGTTGACCTGTAGCATAGCCAGAGATCTTGGTTTGATGAGGAAGTCACAGTTTTGTCATCAACTGGCAGTGTCAACAAATGTGATGTTCTGGTACCGTAAATAATAATAATAATACATTTTTATGGCACTTAGTTTATGCATCTTGAATTCCAGTTTAAATCTGAAGTTCTGCTGTCACATGCAAAAAAGGGAGGGGGGGGGGGGGAGGGAGTTACCAGCAGGTTCTATACTTCAAAGCTGACTTTCTCTGAGGATAAATGATGATACAAGAAGTAGTTGTACAGAAGTAGTCAATGAAGCCATCAGACATGATTCATGAACCTGTCAATTCATTCAAATTGTAATACCAAGTAATTTACAAGCAATAAAAATAAAAATATAAATTAAAGTGTGCTAAATGAAGTTGAAATATAATGAGGTATAACGATTACTTTGACAGAAGAATTCTTACAGTCCCACAACTTATGTTATGGTTTCCTGTGGTAATATAACAGCAACACCCTTTTCACAGCTCACATAAAAACAAATACCACATGTACCATACAATTGCTAACAGTAGTTCTGCCATGCACCCTAGGGGCAGGGTACATTAAAAAAGGTTAGTCGCCTTACTACTGGTTCCTTATAACTGGTTATTAAGTTACAGTTGCAACTGAGTAGAAAACATTAAGTGATGAATGTGTCTGGAATAAAATAGACATGATTACTCAATAGTTGCTGTCTGGACATTGTGTCTGTTTTTGCAAGACTCACCTTGGCAGAGTTCTGTTAGTAACAGATATTCTGTCATCCCATTGCCAGATTTTGCTTTGTCAATGCAGGCTGCTGATAAAAACTGAAGAATATTTGGATGCCCTGAAAGTTTCTTCTGAGTAAAATGCTAAGGGCAACAGGGAAGCATTCAAGTATCTAGCAAATATTAATGTCGAATACAATTTGAAACTTAGATAAGTGGACTTTACTGAGAGAGAGAGAGAGAGAGAGAGAGAGAGAGAGAGAGAGAGAGAGAGAGAGAGAGAGAGAGAGAGAGAATGCATTTATTGGAAAACACTTTGTTAAACATTGAATTCCTTCAGAAATAAAACTTAATGTTGTCCTACATTAAAGGATACAAGTATTGTTATTTCTTGCACAATATTTCTGTTTGTATTTTCATCTGCTGCCATAAGTCTCTGCAAAAAGAAAACATTTGACATTTTGATGAAATATTCTGAAATGTTTTACTTAATAAATACATAGTTCCAACACAGAAAATTTAAAATAAATACATCACAAACCATGAAAACCTTTTCAGTGAAGCACTCAAACACATCACACAAGAAGTAAATTAGGAAACAAATCTCTCACAAAAATTGCTAAAATGTTTTCAGTAACTGGTTTTAAAATAGTTAGTTAGAAAAAATTCTTTTCCAAAAAGTTACTGCTTCAAATCAAAAAGTTGCTGCTTGAAAACTATGCTAGTCTCATACTGCCCAGTTCCCAAAGACTTTATTAAACAGGCTAACATTTTTTACGGTGCAGTTTGTGTGTAGTCTCAACATACAAACGTCAGGAGATTTTTCATGTCATATTTATACAAACTTTCTATGATGTCTTTGTTTCATTTTAATGTATGTCTAAGAATCATTCCACACCTCTCAAGTTTCTCCTTTTCAATGGGCTCTACCAGGCACAATGGCTGAGTACACACTGCAGTTGCTTAAGGGAAAGTGCCAAAGTGTTCCAACTGCAAAAACAAAAGACTTATATTTGCCAGCAACAATGATAAACCATCATCTTAGTTTGCACGTTGACAGCTTGCATCATATGACAGCGCTCAGGATGGCACGATGTGACAATACGTTCAGCTGTCAGGTTTACTTGTATGTGCCATATATCGCGTACACGATCAATTCGCTGTGATATTTTTTGTGTTGAAGCACCTACCTTCAGAGCATATTCTTTCCCCGTACTTGGATCCTGTGCTACGAATACAAAAGCCGATCCTCCTGCAATTTAAAAAAATATCAGAAATGTTAATGCCCACATGAAACGTCAAACACAAGTTATTTGACAGTTGAGTTATTATATTTTCTGTCAGAGTATCATCAGGAGTCTGTACTTTGGTACAGGAAAGCAATGTCTTTTGGTTTTCAATCGCTCTAACTGTACCGCCAAGAGCAAAAAAAAATTTAAGAGAAAAAATAAGATTATACATGCCTTCTGCTATGACTTTTTTCACTCGCAGCTTCACATTTCCTAATTCCACTATTTGCCCAACTAACTCATTTTCTGCTCCTGCTGCATATGTACTGCTATTAAAATAACCCATTGCCGATCTGAAGAGTTCAGACATGGTTTTAAAAAAATACTTTTACTACACAACTTTCCTTAGCAGCATAACAACTCCACTCCTCCAACCCCCTTAAGCGTACGGCCCCTTAAGTTCCGGTCAACAGAAAATCGAGATCTTTACTTCGATAATAACGATTGTTGGTCTGAGAAAAAAGATCCAGAAATCAACCCAGTCACGTAAAAACCATAAATATCTGCTAGTTTGTGAAGTTGTTAGCTTTGTGGTTGTTGCAGACGCGTCAGTATGGTACAGGAAAGACAACAACTGTGCTAGCCAAATACTCTTTTTTGTTATGAAGCCCGGTAATCAAAATGAAATCTTTCTTCGGCTTCAATCACAGCTAAAAGCTAGTAACTTCATTCAAAATCATTAAACCGGAATATTTTCAGAATATTCTCTGCATTCGATATGCGCAAATGTTTTAAATGTTGGTAACAATCGAAGAGCGACCGAATAGACTTCTTCCATATGTTCAAAACATTAAAATGAGTGACGTATCTTTAGCGATGAACTTCTTTCCGTAACAGTTCGTAAACATCCACAATCCCACACACGTGCGAATTTGAAGTTGATGTGTATTGTGTAATGTGAGTGTTTCGACTGGTGTGTTATTTTCCTCAGTTTTTTTAAAGTTTTGTGAACAACATGGCCAAACTATGCTTGAGTGAGTAATATACTTATATGATGTTCAGTGTTTCATAGATTTGTTGATATGTTGATGATATATTGTGATGTCCACTAGAAAAGACCAGCAAGCGCATTCCTGCGCGGAAGAGGTACAAAATTGAAAAGAAAGTACGAGAACATAACAGAAAACTGAGACGAGAAGCGAAGAAAAACCCTAAGAAGAGTAAGTACTTCTATATACGTTGCGAAGCATTGTTAAGTACATGGCAATGTCTTGCTCCCTCTGTACCAGTTGTTAGGTCTTTTCCCGTAACATTGAAGCATAGAGTGTGGGAAAAATGATTGTTTAAATGTCCCTATATGTGCTGTAATTAATGTAATCATATACTCACGGTCCCTATGGGAGCAATATGTAGGAGGTTTTAGTGTATTCGTAGATCTCCCGGGTAAAACAAACTTGTGACCATTTGTGCTGCCATTCTTGGTATACGTTAAATATCCCGTGCTAGTCCTATTTGTTACAGGTCACAAATACTTGAGCAGTATACTTGGAAGTGTTGTATGAGTGATTTGTAAATAAGATTGAGCCTCTCTGTTCATTCCACCTCAAGTTCCTACTAAGTTTACACACACACACACACACACACACACACACACACACAGTGATAGCCTGATGTACAGTACAACCAAACAAAATTGAGTATGAAAGTTACATTTATCGAGTTATGCTAAATACTTTGTTGGATACACTTATACAAGAATATTCAATGATACTGATTGCCTGCGATATAATGTAGCCTATTGCAAAATCTTTTCTGACATGTACTATCAGTATTCCAATTGCTGTGCATTTTTAAGCAGACATAAATGCTGACTCCCTCACATAATTATTGGTAAAAATATTGGTAGCCTATTTTTACTCTTCATTATGGCATCTTTTAGACCTAGTTTCAATTGTGAAGTCATTATTGGGCCCAAAGATACCTAAAATTTTGACTTCACAGGGCTTCCCAAAATAGATCCCAATTTTATAGTGCCAAAGTACTTGATTTTCCACTCCTAAAATTCTTTTTTCTGAAGGCATTCAAGATCATACACAAACAGTGTCTTTGTTTCTTCTTCTTTGGTTCTGAAATATCTGTTGGTCAGGTTTACTTTAGGATCCTCATTGTCACTGACTTGTGGTTATGATTTAGGTCCTGGTTCTACTTTAGGGCACAGAATGTCTTTTTATTCTTCTTTTTAGTAGTTCCTGCTGTTTTTAAATAGGTAATAGCTTTGTTGTCTTGCCATTCCTACCGGAATTATTGCACCAAGAGATCCAAAAATAACATGGCATGTCAAGAGGCACCTTCTTTAAATCTCAGTGGATATATTAACACAGGTGATTAGGAGTTTGCTCACACACATTAAATTATATCCCAGTCCAAAATTGGAAGCATATGTGCTGTACTTTTTCATCCTATGAAAACAATGAAATCAAAAGTCTTGTCATATCAAACAAACATCCACATCATTTGTCCTAACGAAATATTTAAGTGAAAAGGGTATGTTACATTAGGCAAATGATATAGGTGTGTGTTAGATATGACAGGGCTTTGGCTTTCATTATTTTCATTTTGAACTGGAATCTTAATTTAACATATGTGAGCAAACTCCTAATCACCTGTCTTAATTTATCCACTGACTTGAACCTTAACCCAGATAACCCTTATGTTCATTTGGAAGAATGATATCACTCAGTCTTGAAATTATTTATTTCTGTAAATAATGCACTGTCGCAGTGGGCTGTAGTGCATTTTCAAATGAGGTGAGTTGTGTCAGAAATGCACTGCCACAGTCATTTTGACACTATCTATTATGGTTCCTGAGAAATTCTCTCTTGAAAGCAAGTTCAGTTTTACCATGGATGAATTGATTGATCTAGTTACCGAGGGGTATGTATATTTTCTTCCATACTGGGTCGGTAAGTCTGATACTGTTAACATAACATCTTAAAAGAGTAAACCATATATTTATAGGGTTATATAACAATTGAAAGTTCGCGTCAGTTGTAATTCAGTAATGTTTTGAACCATCCTTCCAGAACGGTGTCGGGGTACTATTTTATATTCATAGAAAAAGATGTTCATTGTTGGTACTTTTGGACGTTTTAGAAACAAATGATGAGAAGTACCAAATACTGGTGTGGATGTAACATTACACCCTCCTCTAAATTCAAACGATGTTATAACAGACAAAGATTCGGGTGCCAAAGAAAATCCCAGTGTAGATAAATTACTAGCATGTCAGCTCAGTGCTACTGCACTTTGTGAGTTGGTCATAACATAACTGCCTATCGTAATGTTATGAAGACAGCACAAAACAATCCTTAACCTGTGATGACATTCCAGGATCATCCAGCAGTAAAACAGCAACAACAAACAAAGAAAGCAGAAAGGCTGTCAAAGAAAGAAGTTCAAAACCTCAATAAGTATAATTGGAAAAATGGAGTAGTAGATAATCCAACAACTGAATGGCCACTAATGTGCACAGTTGAAATGAAGGAAGTGTGAACACCGTTTGAATATTTCAAACAGCTTTTTAATAGTGAAGTACTTCGAATGATGGTCACTTACGCAAATCAGTATGCAGCCAAAAGAAATAGACTAGGTACTTATTCATGGTGAGATGTTGCCGCTTATTGTGCAATACTTCTGCTAAGTGGTTATGTGACAGTATCACACAGAAAAATATACTTAGTCAGATGAAGACAGTCACAATGACCTCATAGCAGATGTCAAGTCCAGAGGTCGGTGTGACTTTTTCTTTTCCAATAGGTATGCAACAAAGTAATTTAGAGAAATGGGGCCGTTTTGGGAAAATCCACCCATTACTGTGCGAGAGGGGTCAGGAAGCAACTGGAAAAATAAGAGGTAACAGTGTTAAGAAATGTGCTCTATCTTTTGTAGATACAGTGATAAATGGAAAGAGGTGATCACATGAAGTTCGTTTCAACTAAGCACTAGTGATTTCCATTGTTCGTCGGAATAACAGTAATGTTGTTACTGTAGCCACTAACTTTGACAGAGTTCAATCATTGTGTTCTATAGCAAGATTTTACAGGAAACAAAAGAAAAAGATTAGGGTGTCTCGGTCTAATCTATTAATTTCTGCAGCACTCATATGGCGGCTGTAGATCGAGCTGATCAAAATGTATCCTTGTGTAGATGCTCTGTAAGAGGGAAAAATTAGTATTTCCACATCATCACACATTTCATAGACATTGCAGAATAAAATGCATGGGATCATTACAAGCACAATGAAGAAGCCATAGATCACTTGACACTTTGTCTTCAAATTGTCAGTCCAAAGAGTGACTGCCAACAGAGGGTGTCCAAGTAAGAAGGCAAAACAAGATTTTCGGTTTGATGGAAGGGAACATTACATTGCTGAGTTACCAGTGGATGAGGAAACAAAAAACAGCAACAGAAATGTTGGAATTGAAACAAAAAGATTAGTGCTGTGTGCATAAAATGTGGTGGACCCATTCATGTTTGTTGCTAAATCTGATCATACAGTTACATAAAAAATATTTTTAAGATTATTTTTTTACTTCATTGTAGTTATTAGTTGATTTAAACCCATAACTCAAATTTATTGGTGTTTATTTGACAGTAACAATACCCAAACAAGTTAACTGTTAACTGCCTATCGTAATGTTGTGAAGACAGCACAAAACAATCCTTAACCTGTGATGACATTCCAGGAAACAAGTTAACTGTTCACAAAAAGTTATCCTATTGTTCTGATGTCCCTCTGAAAGGATGTGTGATTTTGTAACTACTAAAAGCAATTTCACCGAAAACTGTTTTTTCTTTCTTTCTTACAATCTTGCCAAAGAATAGAAATAACATATAAATCTATTTTGAAAAAAATGAATGTTAATTCAAGACTACGTGCTGACAATGGAGTCTTCTTTTGTTTTATCATAGATGTCAACAAATATTTAATTTTACTTCTGTTGACCTGTAGATATTAAAAATTCGATATTGGTAAATGATTCTTAACTTCTAAAGAAATTTATATCCAGACATTACTTGGATCAGATGTTTTGCAAAGCCTCACATGTTGTATGAATGCTATATTTGTTGACTGCAGAGTGCCCTCACTCTATACCTCTTCTTCTTTTTCTGGCAGTGAAGATCTATAGTCCATTAGTGGGCTATAGATCTTCCACATCTCAAAAGTTTTCTCAGTGGTGCAGGCTGTGCAGGGGAGGTTGCCCATAGAGGATTGTGTCCCACGAGATGGGAAACTCCATCTTATTTACCTATTATGTGTGGTTCGTGTAAAATGCTGAAAACTGAAAACAAAGGCCAGCCCTTTGTAAGTGGGAGTCTTCACAACTGTAGACTCTTAACTATGCAGGGATCACACTTTTGATGCCTTTGTTGTCACCTTTCAGTATATGCCAAGGAGCATGTGTTTGTCATATATAGGTCATATATAGTTCCTGTGGACTATGTGCAGTGGTTACTCATCTACATCTACATCCATACTCTGCAAGCCACCTGACGGTGTGTGGCGGAGGGTACCCTGAGTACCTCTATCGGTTCTCCCTTCTATTCCAGTCTCGTATTGTACGTGGAAAGAAGGATTGTCGGTATGCCTCTGTGTGGGCTCTAATCTCTCTGATTTTATCCTCATGGTCTCTTCGTGAGATATACATAGGAGGGAGCAATATACTGCTTGACTCTTCGGTGAAGGTATGTTCTCGAAACTTTAACAAAAGCCCGTACCGAGCTACTGAGCGTCTCTCCTGCAGAGTCTTCCAGAGTCTCATCCCAGGTAGCAATCGCTGTGGTAGACCGTTGGTGATAAGAGACCCCCTGTTGTAGTGTGCAACACTATGGGGGAGGGGGGCGGAGGGTCAAGTCACAATGAAGAGACTTAAACAACACCAAACTGTTGGTTGTACACTGTCATTAGTCTCACCTAAAAGATAAGGCACTTACAATCCTAAGAAATATCCTCCCCTAACAATTTCACAGAAGGAAAACTCATTCAAGAAGCAATTAGAGAAATATACTCCCCAATTCTTGGTTTGTTTCAAATCATATAGTGAATCATCCTTTAATATAAAACCAAATTGTTCTTTGTACAGCAGTTTGAAGACTGAAACAGCCTCAGTAAATAAAATGAGAAGTGGATCAATATTAATCAAAATGTCATCTCCAAGCAATCACAAGCCCACTTCTCATGTAACAAATTTGGTTATGTCCTGATCACAATTGCTCTCCATAACAGCTCAACATGGGGCAAGATCTAATTTTTCATTGTGACCTTAGATTAAAAACAGGTGAAGAATTACGGCCTAACGTAGAAAAATGTGGAGCCACTTTGACCATTGTGTCCAGTGAGGTCCAAAGGACGATATTGTGAAGTCATACCATATGCACTACTTCTTAAGTATTGTTTTAAGCTTATGAACTGTGAACACATTATACTGTACGAGCGACACAATCTGTGGAGACTGGTTGACTATTACACACACACACACACACACACACACACACACACACACACACACACACACACACACACAAAAAAAAAAAAAAACTGAATGTGGGGAAACTCTTGATATTCATAAACTGTGGGGAAGCTTGTTATTCCTGCTTACTGACTTCCAAAGTCTTAAAGTACATAGAATGCGTGACTGACTAATGTACTTTGCGGTTCTGAAGGAACATGAATGTTGAAAATCTGTACAAATGACTACATATTATGCTCAGTTTGCAAGGTTACAACAATATAAGGGAAAGATGGATTGCTACTTGCTATAAAGATGACTGAGTTTCAGACAGGCGCAATGAAGAGACAGTTAAACATTTAGCATTTGGCCAATTTTGGAATTAAATTCAGATATAGAATTACCAACTTACATTATGATGCTCTGATTTATCAACTGCTAACCCATTTCATTGGTTGTTTCCTGAAATTCTTTACACAGTTGTACTTTCAAACATTAAGACTGAGATTGGAACACCCAAAAAATACTGTTAGAAGATGATAATTTTTTGTAAGTTAACACCTTTGCTTAAGATTACAAACAAAGGATTATGGTTCTGTATCTCCCCTCTACACTAGGCCCAAATAGGCTTGCAGTCACACCACATTCCCATCAAGAAAGCCTTTCAACATCTAGCTTGAGGACTTTGGTGTCCCGTATGTGAGTAGAGCAGTATCCTCCTTGACAGATCTCTCTTTGGAGGAATGCTGCCACTTGCCTGCAGGAACACCCCATGCCTCTACAACAGTCAGTGGCTGAAGGAGGCATGGTAAATGGGCTGTAGCGTGGCTGGTTCACCTTCAGTTTGACCGAGCGAGGTGGCGCAGTGGTTAGCACACTGGACTCGCATTCGGGAGGACAACGGTTCAATTCCGTCTCCGGCCATCCTGATTTAGGTTTTCCGTGATTTCCCTAAATCGTTTCAGGCAAATGTCGGGATGGTTCCTTTGAAAGGGCACGGCCGATTTCCTTCCCAATCCTTCCCTAACCCGAGCTTGCGCTCCGTCTCTATTGACCTCGTTGTCAACGGGACGTTAAACACTAACCACCACCACCACCTTCAGTTTGAGACCCACCCAGGCATTTCCCAGTTGAAACTAAAATCTCAAAAGGAAAAGAAGCGAAGTAAGTGAAGGAAAAGGTTAAACTGGACCCAAACATCACCTATAGAAATTATCCAAATTGAGAATAATCCTGCAACAGGTGGTACCAGTTGACATTAAATCAAGAGATTTTTACCTTTCAACTCCCCCTATCCTCTCCCCACCCATCCCAAAAGTAAGGCATATGTAAATTATTCCGTGGAGCTGCAGTGGCTGCTTCGAGAAATCTTGGTGGACTTAAAACACTTTCTAGCACTCCAACCAACAGCTAGAATAGTAATGCAGGAAACAAGATTCCCAGAAGACTAGTCTTCTATTTCTGGATATTGCAAAGCTTATTACAGAAATCAAGCTGAATTTTAGAGGGCATTGTGTGGAGTTTGTATGTTGATCCATGAGAAAAGTAGTAGCAATCTGATTTCGTTCATTACTTCACTGGAAGCAGTAACTGTACTCTGTAATGTAATTCATTTCCATTTTACATAAAATTTAAGTTGCAGGTGATTTTTCTTGTTAGCTCACCCCAAATATATTACGACATGACATGAATGAAATGGATGTTATTAGAATGATAATAAAATGGAATGTACTCAACATTGCTGCTAGTGATACTGATCCAAGGTTGTACTTGTGAGTCATTAACCTGGCGCAACATTTGATGTAGCAACATTTTTTGCTTTTTTCCAGTCACAAAACATTGTTACAAATATCACTTTTATCTCTTTCATATTGTTGTTGTTGTTGTGGTGTTGGTGGTGGTGGTGTTGGTGGTGGTGGTGGTGGTGGTGGTGGTGGTCTTCATCTCCTAGTACCTACTGCAACCTACATCCTTCTGAATCTGCTTAGTGTATATATCTCTTGGTCTCCCTCCACGATTTTTACCCTCCACACTGCCCTCCAATACTAAATTGGTGATCCCTCGATGCCTCAGAACTTGTCATACCAACCGATCCCTTCTTCTGGTCAAGTTGTGCCACAAACTTCTCTTCTCCCCAATCCGATTCAATACTTCCTCATTAGTTATGTGATCTACCCCTCTAATCTTCAGCATTCTTCTGTAGCACCACATTTCGAAAGCTTCTATTCTCTTCTTGTCCAAACTATTTATTGTCCGTGTTTCACTTCCATACATGGCTACATTCTATACAAATACTTTCAGAAATGACTTCCTGACACTTAAATCTGTACTCGATGTTAGCAAATTTCTTTTCTTCAGAAACGCTTCCCTTGCCATTGCCAGTCTCCATTTTATATCATCTTTGCTTCGACCATCATCAGTTATATTGCTCCCCAAATAGGAAAACTCCTTTACTACTTTAAGTGTCTCATTTCATAATCTAATTCCCTCAGCATCACCCAACTTAATTCGAATGCATTCCACTATCCTCGTTTTGCTTTTGTTGATGTTCATCTTATATTCTCCTTTCAAGACTGTCCATTCCATTCAACTGCTCTTCCAAGTCCTTTGCTGTCTCTGACAGAATGACAATGTCACCGGTGAACCTCAAAGTTTTTATTTCTTCTCCATGGATTTTAATACCTACTCCGAATATTTCTTTTGTTTCCTTCACTGCTGCCTAATATACAGATTGAATAACATCGGGGAGAGGCTACAACCCTGTCTTACTCCCTTCCCAACAACTGCTTCCCTTTCATGTCCCTAGACTCTTGTAACTGCCACCTGGTTTCTGTACAAATTGTAAATAGCCTTTCGCTCCTGTATTTTACCCCTGCCACCTTCATAATTTGAAAGAGAGTATTCCAGTCAACATTGTCAAAAGCTTTATCTAAGTCTACAAATGCTAGAAATGTAGGTTTGCCTTTCCTTAATCTTTCTTCTAAGATAAGTCGTAGGGTCAGTATTGCTTCACGTGTTCCAACATTTCTACGGAATCCAAACTGATCTTCCCGGAGGTCGGCTTCTACTAGTTTTCCATTCGTCTGTAAAGAATTTGTGTTAGTATTTTGCAGCTGTGGCTTATTAAGCTGATAGTTTAGTAATTTTCACATCTGTCAACACTTGCTTTCTTTGGGATTGGAATTATTATATTCTTCTTGAAGTCTGAGGGTATTTCGCCTGTTTCATACATCTTGCTCATCAGGTAGTAAGAGTTTTGTCAGGACTGGTTCTCCTAAGACCGTCAGTAGTCCCAATGGAATGTTGCCTACTCCGGGGGCCTTGTTTCGACTCAGGTCTTTCAGTGCTCTGTCAAACTCTTCACGCAGTATTGTATCTCCCATTTCATCTTCATCTACATCCTCTTCCATTTGCATAATATTGTCCTCAAGTACATCGCCCTTGCATAGACCCTCTATATACTCCTTCCATCTTTCTACGTTCCCTTCTTTGCTTAGAACTGGGTTTCCGTCTGAGCTCTTGACGTTCATACAAGTGGTTCTGTTATCTTCAAAGGTCTCTTTAATTTTCCTGTAGGCAGTATCTATCTTTCCCCTAGTGAGATAAGCCTCTACATCCTTACATTTGTCCTCCAGTCATTTTGCACTTCCTGTCGATCTCATCAATTAAATTCAATATTTCTTCTGTTACCCAAGGATTTCTACTAGCCCTTGTCTTTTTACCTACTTGATCCTCTGCTGCCTTCACTACTTCATCCCTCAAAGCTACCCATTCTTCTTCTACTGTATTTCTTTCCCCCATTCCTGTCAATTGCTCCCTTATGCTCTCCCTGAAACTCTGTACATCCTCTGGTTCTTTCAGTTTATCCCGGTCCCACCTTCTTATATTCCCACCTTTTTGCAATTTCTTCAGTTTTAATCTACAGGTCATAACCAATATATTGTGGTCGGAGTCCACATCTGCCCCTGGATATGTCTTACAATTTAAAACTGGTTCCTAAATCTCTCTCTTACCATTATATAATCTATCTGATACGTTTGAGTATCTCCAGGGTTCTTCCATGTATACAACTTTCTTTCATGATTCTTAAACCAAGTGTTAGCTATGATTAAGTTGTGCTCTGTGCAATATTCTACCAGACGTCTTCCTCTTTCATTTCTTAGCCCCAATCCATATTCACCTACTACGTTTTCTTCTTTCCCTCTTCCTACACTTGAATTCCAGTCGCCCATGACTATTAAATTGTCGTCTCCCTTCACTACCTGAATAATTTCTCTTATTTCATCATACATATCTTCAATTTCTTCGTCATCTGTAGAGCTAGTTGGCATATAAACTTGTACTACTGTAGTAGGTGTGGGCTTCGTATCTATCTTGGCCACAATAATGCGTTCACTATGCTGTTTGTAGTAGCTTACTCGCATTCCTATTTTCATATTCATTATTAAACCTACTCCTGCATTACCCCTATTTGATTTTGTGTTTATAACCCTGTAGTCACCTGACCAGAAGTCTTGTTCCTCCTGCCACCGAACTTCACTAGTTCCCACTATATCTAACTTTAACCTACCCATTTCCCTTTTTAAATTTTCTAACCTACCTGCCTGATTAAGGGATCTGACATTCCATGCTCCGATCCGTAGAATGCCAGTTTTCTTTCTCCTGATAACCACATCCTCTTGAGTAGTCCCTGTCCGGAGATCCGAATGGGGGACTATTTTACCTCCGGAATATCTTACCCAAGAGGACACCATCATCATTTAATCACACAGTAAAGCTGCATGCCCTCGGGAAGAGTTACAGCTGTAGTTTCCCCTTGCTTTCAGCCGGTCGCAGTTCCAAAAGAGCAAGGCCGTTTTGGTTATAGCTACATGGCCAAATCAGTCAATCATCCAGACTGTTGCCCTTGCAACTACTGAAAAGGCTGCTGCCCCTCTTCAAGAACCACACGTTTGTCTGGCCTCTCAACAGATACCCCTCCGTTGTGGTTGCACCTATGGTACGGCTATCTGTATTTCTGAGGCACACAAGTCTCCCCACCAACGGCAAGGTCCATGGTTCATGGGGGGGGTGTCTTTCATATTAACTTGCACAAAAAGCAGTACCATGTTTCCTACACAATCAAGTACTTAACAAATTAGTCACATGCCATTCTCAAATACTGCCGAACCAGTAATGTACAACAATAGAAATGGATAAGCTATTTATCAAGTTTTCGGCAATACAGAACCACAGTCCTTTGTTAGTAATCTTAATCAAATCTGTTTATTTGCAAAAATTTATCATCTTCTAATCATCTTCCAATCACAGTCTTAATGTTTGAAAGTACAACTGTATAAAGAATTTTGGGAAACAACCAATGAAATGTGTTATCAGTTGATAAATTAGAGTATCATAATGTAAATTGGTAATTCTATATCTGAATTTAATTCCAAAATTGGCCAAAAGCTAAATGTTTAACTGCCTTGTCATTGTACCTGTCTGAAACTCATCTAATCATCTCTATGGCAAGTAGCAATCTATTTTTCCCTTATATTGTTGATATTACAACTTGGAGATTCCATTGTTTGGTTTTGTGCAAGTAGTTTGCACTGCTGGTAAACAGAAAACAATTGGACTCGCAAGACTATGAATGAGGCTTCTATCCAAATTAATGTGTGGATTGTGGTATCAAAATCCACCTAATTTGCTAATGGCCCCTTCACTCGCGGCAACATCTGATGTGCCGCCCCCTCTCCCCCCCCCCCCCCCCCCCCCCCAATATTGGAATGAGTTGAGATATAAAATTACCAGTTTATGTATCGACTGTTATGTATTTCATTGGTGGTTTTATGAAGCTCTTAAACAGTCGTACTTTCACACCCTCCAGATTTTTGCCCAGATTTTTTTTTAATGTCATTGTTCGTTTCTGTTACTTCTTTCTCTTTCCCACACACAAATTACTGACATACCAAGTTATGTTCTGATGGTAACCTTTTTCCTAACAGCGGTTAAAGGATTTATAGAGGCTGTGGCCCCTATAGTCTGATCTTGCCTGTATGTTGATTAGTTTTGCATCTATTATGGTTCTTCAAATGTGAATGTCACAGAACGTTAACTATAGGGCACCGTAAGGGAAGCCGAATCTTGGGACCCCTCCCCATGGTTTTCAATTTACTACTTCCAAAACAGGAGCAATGCACTTCTGCCATTACCAAATTCTCCAGCACACCCAGATCTTTATTGCATTGTGATTTATGTTAAGTATTAGAAACATACCACTTCCTAGGACTAATTATGATGCTAAGCCGACAGGGCTGGTGCATATACACCAATTGAAACAACAATACTAGACAAACTTTAATGCTGTATGCTGCTTCATACAATTTTTTGGGCATCTATCACTTCACCTTTTTGTGACTTCATAAAACAATCATCATTGGACTTAAGTAGTCTGGGCTATGGATTGGCAGCTCCATTTCTGTTATGACCTTTAGCTCCAATACAACACTGTGGGGTGAGACTTAGCTCATGGCTTTTGGACAGACCTCATAAATAGTTTCCTGTGAGAGGCAGGGATGCCCCCTTTACTGGTTTGATGCCTCCAACTATTACTTAACTACATTGTACATGTACATAGCATCAGAGATCAGCTGTATCATTATATTCTCTTCCCGGATAAAAGTACACAACCTCCACAATAATGTACTAGGTCTTATGTTCCGATATCAGCTTGTCTACAATCCCTCCTCTCTAAATTACAATGACCATTGTGAACCCTCTCTCACGATCGTTCTCTCAAACACCTCCTGTACTACTACATTTTTTTTTTTTTTCAGCGATGAAAGAATGACAGTATAGGGAAACCATTTACACTGGTGGATCTTATGTTGATGACCTAACGAACTCTGCTTTCACACATACAGGTGGTGGTGAGCAGCATTCCCTACCATGAGAATAGTGTGTTTTTACTGTCGAACTAGTGGCCATTATGTGATTAGACACATCCACATCTGCCTACAAGAAACTTTCCTTACTTGCAGTGACACTTTGAGAAGTTTACAAGCTATAACTTACTGCTACCTGCAACTCCAACACCATATCATTCATTGAAGACTTTCTCTTTGAGCTCCAAGACACAGGGAGGATCCCTAGTGACATTGGAATTGCAGGAAAAGAACAGTCGGATAATTTGGCCAAGAAACGATGCCCTGAATAAGGGACACCGTGCCTCGATTTACAGAGGACCCTATCCCAACAACTTCTAGTGTCATGGAATAAGAAGTGTTATGCAGTAGCTGACACTATCTACATGTACATCTACATCCATACTCAGCAAGTCACCCGACGGTGTGTGGCGGAGGGTACTTTGAGTACCTCTATCGGTTCTCTTTTCTATTCCAGTCTTGTATTGTTCGTGGAAAGATGGATTGTCTGCATGAACCTGTGTGGGCTCTAATCTCTCTGATTTTATCCCCATGGTCTCTTTGTGAGATATACGTAGGCGGGAGCAATATACTGCTTGACTCCTCGGTGTAGGTATGTTCACGAAACTTCAACAAAAGCCCGTACCGAACTACTGAGCATCTCTCCTGCAAAGTCTTCCACTGGAGCTTATCTGTCATCTCCGTAACGCTTTTGCGATTACTAAATGATCCTGTAACGAAGCGCGCTGCTCTCTATTGGATCTTCTCTATCTCTTCTATCAACCCAACCATTCAAGCAGTGGGCGAACAAGTGTACTGTAACCTACTTCCTTTGTTTTCGGATTGTGTTTCCTTAGGATTCTTCCAATGAATCTCAGTCTGGCACCTGTTTTACCGACGATTAATTTTAAATCACTCCTAATGCCTACTTCCAGATAATTTTTGGAATTAACTGCTTCCAGTTGCTGACCTACTATATTGTAGCTAAATGATAAATGGTCTTTCTTTCTATGTATTCGCAGCACATTACACATGTCTACATTGAGATTTAATTGCCATTCCGTGCACCATTTGTCAATTCATTGCAGATCCTCCTGCATTTCAGTACAATTTTCGTTTGTTATGACCTCTCGATATACTACAGCATCATCCGCAAAAAGCCTCAGTGAACTTCCAATTTTATCCCCAAGGTCATTTATGTATATTGTGAATAGCAACAGTCCTAGGACACTCCCCTTCTGCACACCTGAAATCACTCTTACTTCGGAAGACTTCTTTCCATTGAGAATGACATGGTGCTTTCTGTTATCTAGGAACTCTTCAATCCAATCACACAATTGGTCTGATAGTCCATATGCTCTTACTTTGTTCATTAAATGACTGTGGGGAACTGTATCGAATGCCTTGCCATAGTAAAGAAATATGGCATCTGCCTGGGAACCCGTGTCTATTGCCCTCTGAGTCTCGTGGACAAATAGCGCAAGCTGGGTTTCACATGATTCTCTTTTTTTGAAAACCATGCTGATGCCTACAGAGTAGATTTCTAGTCACCAGAAAAGTCATTATACTCGAACACAATACGTGTTCCAAAATTCTACAACTGATCGACGTTAGAGATATAGGTCTATAGTTTTGCACATCTGATCGATGTCCCTCCTCGAAAACGGGGATAACCTGTGCCCTTTTCCAATCTTTTGGAACGCTACGCTCTTCTAGAGACCTATGGTACACCGCTGCAAGAAGGGGGGCCAAGTTCCTTCGTGTATTCTGTGTAAGATCAAAGTGGTATCCCATCAGGTCCACCGCTGCAAGAAGGGGGGCCAAGTTCCTTCGTGTATTCTGTGTAAGATCAAAGTGGTATCCCATCAGGTCCACCGGCCTTTCCTCTTTTGAGCGATTTTAATTGTTTCTCTATCCCTCTGTTGTCTATTTCGATGTCTACCATTCTGTCATCTGTGTGACAATCTAGAGAGGGAACTACAGTGCAGTCTTCCTCTGTGAAACAGCTTTGGAAAAAGACATTTAGTATTTCGGCCTTTAGTCTGTCATCCTCTGTTTCAGTACCATTTTGGTCACAGAGTGTCTGGACATTTTTCTTTGCTCCACCTACCGCTTTGACATAAGACCAAAATTCCTTAGGATTTTCTGCCAAGTCAGTACATAGAACTTTACTTTCGAATTCATTGAACGTCTCTCGCATAGCCCTCTCACACTACATTTCGCTTCGTGTAATTTTTGTTTGTCTGCAAGGCTTTGCCTATGTTTATGTTTGCTGTGAAGTTCCCTTTGCTTCCACAGCAGTTTTCTAACTCAGTTGTTGTACCATGGTGGCTCTTCTCCGTCTCTTACAATCTTGCTTGGCACATACCTCATCTAATGCATATTGTACTATTAAGCTATGTACTGTGAAAGATTGTATCCATGCAATACATCCTGCTGAGGATCTACAGTTCTGTGCCACAGTTGACTGACACATGAACAAATCTTTAAACATGTCGCTGCATCTTAATGCAGATGTAATGTCCGTTATCAGCGCTGCACATTTTAGTAGAGTGCCCTACTTCTACTGTAATGAAGCAATCACTGAAGCTATAAGGCTCATTATCCTCAGTTTTAGCTGGTGTCATTCAAGGAGGTTACTTAGTTTTAAACTTTATTCGAAACTGTAGGTTGTGTTATCTTATTTGAAGACTAGAGAATGTGGTCGTGCTAACTCTTGGGCAGAGGTGGCTAGTAAGCTGGCCTGGTCCAACCTTGTGATTGAGTTATGTGTACAGTTCTACATTCCTCATTGTTGTAACGTGAAGCCTTGTCCATACTGCCATTAGAAACATGTTTTTGTTGCAAAAATGATTCCTGCACTGTTTACAACAAGTTTGAAACATTGCTTCTTGTTAAAATCTTTATCAACACTAGTGGCAACTATTTCTCGGGATGTACTTGCATTGTCTGCACCTTTCTTTCTCATTTTGTATCTAGATTGTCTGCTATGCTATGTCCAATGACTCGAAAACTGTATTGATACATGGCGCTGCACTGTTAACGCTCTAAAATTGCAGCAAGTTTAGAGACATAGTGGGAAGTAATCAAACTAAACAAGAAGTGGTGGGAATAACCTCCATGTGATGAATATGGAAGACTGCAGCTTTTTGTAACTGCACTAGGATCAGCTTTCTGTAACTTAACTAGGATCTCATCTTCCAGTTTTGAAATTCTGCTGAATATGGTAGCACCTTATATTTAAAAGGAAAACTCAAATTTCAGGAAGCACTTCCAGTGAACCAAAGACCCCACTGGTGTTGGGTTTTTTTTTTTGGGGGGGGGGGGGGGGGGGGGACAACTGGAGATTCATTGCAGACCCTTGCAGGTTCACAGGGAGGTTATAATTAAACTTATGCTGCTTGAGCCAGTGTAGATGGAAAACAATTTTCCATATGAGTACTCAACTTTACAGGAATGATATCCAGGCAATATTTGCTGGAGACTTTGCATTGTTAGTAGTGTTAGTTTCATGACTTGCCATTAGGTGCTGGTGCTGGTACTGATATGGTGACATAGTGTTAAAACTCAAATATCAATGTGCTTTATAGTTGCATACACTCAACATGGGTCCGTACAATTTGAGGAGGACTTTACTTGTAAAGCTGCTCTATCAGAACAACTACAGTAGTGCTGCCGCTCTTTGCGAATATGGTGCACTAAAAGAATATGGAGAAGTCCTATTTCTGCACTGGGGTTGAAGAAAATGATTTGGAAGTTCAAGTTAGCTGGCAATTTGGGTATTGCTCCTGGGGAGAGGCCGACTGCCAATTGCGCCACAAATTGTTAAAGAAGCTACTGTTGCCATGACTGATAAAGCTGGAAGCAAGAGCTGTATCACAACAGCTGAACATTCCATTGTCCACCACAGTAATTCTTTCCAAAGAGTTTTTTACATCCTTGTAGCTGGAACTTGGGACATTCCACAGGCCTACCTTCTATGATGACAAAAATTCCAAAGCTTGCAGCTGTATCCACCCCATTTCAATATCAGTAAGGAGTATCTGTGATGCTGCATGGGGTGTTTGGGCTGTTTTTAACTGATATAGTTCACCCTATCTTATGGTAATTTAGCTTTCCTTTATACTTCCTTTCCACTTTTTCCATCCCAGCTAAACATACTGATGGTCATTTTGGCTGTCCTCCTCATTTCTTTTTGAGGAATATCATTGATGTGGTGCTCAAAGTGTATAATGTGTGATGACCTAGTGCTTTGTTCCCATAAACTCATCAGTCTAATCTAATGAATAGCTAATTTAAGTATGCCGTGAACAAGCATTAGAAACACTACATTTGTTTCAACAATTTGTTGAAGTAGTTGTCCCAAAGCCTACCATGTCACAAAATTTGTTGCCCTAATCCCCTGAGTTCTCAAAATATTCTCAGTAACTATGTAAATAATTTCGTGGAAAATAATACACAACTGAATCACTACTTGAACTGTCCAGTAAATATACCCAAGCTTTTTCTTTCAATGACATGTTTGTTGACTTTATCAGTTCACAACCAAACTATTATCTTGGAACCTAACATACACTATGGGTGGCACAACTGTCATTCACATAACTTTCATTTCAGAACATAAGAAAAAATAATGAAAAGCACTGGTAATCCCAATTTAAGGCAACATTTCCTGACTGAATGTAATTACAAATAATTTCTAGAGAATACTAAGTGATGTCAGTTTTGGTGTTCAGAATACATCACGTATGCCGCTGCTTCTTATTTGGCTACCAAAAACAGTCCTCCAGTCAGTTATGCAAACACACACCTTGCCATCCTGTGTAACGTAGAAGATAAATGCCTTGGCCAACACTGCTCGTTGTCTATAGGTTAGCCATCTATTAAATTCTGATAATATGTTCTTTCAATTTCCTGTAGTATTGTTATCCATCTTAAGGATATTTCGGCACCTGGATATTAGGCTACTGAGTGCTGTTGTGCACTTGCTAACAAACCACCATTAAAACTGCATACCTGATTCGATATTACATAAGCACATATTTTGTTGAGTACGGAACATATAGAATGACATCAAATGCTTTCTGAAAATTGAGAGACGGATACTCTGTGAATTCAGTTGTTGTCTCTGCTGCTGCTATTATTGTCGTCATTGTCACTGTGGTTTTCAGCCTGAAGATGGTTTGATCGAGTTCTCCCCTCTCAGCTGAGCATGACTGCTGCAATCTAAATCCGCTTGAATCTGATTATGCAATCAAGTCTCTTTCTATGATTTTTACCCCACAGCACTTACTTCCATCATCAAATGGAATATTCCGTGATGCTTCAGGATGAATCCTATAAGCTTATCCCTCCCTTTAGCTAAATTCACTTGTCGATTTCTTTCCTCCCTAATTCAATTTATTATTTCTTCATTAGTTGTCCAATCTACCTGTCAGATGTACAAGAGTTTTCTGTAGCACCACATTTGAAAAACTTTTATCGTCTTGTTGCCTGTATGTTTACCTCCCATGTTTCAATTCTTTACAAGTCTACACTTTATAAAAATATTTTCAAGAAACACTTCCTAACACTTACAGTTCATTTATATCAGCTGATAAAATATTTCTCTTTTCAGAAACACCTTTCTTAATTTTGCCAGTCTGCATTTTATATCCCCTTTAATGTAGCCACCATCCATTCTTTTGTTGTGTAAATAGCGAAACTAATCTGCTAGTTTTGTTATTCCATTATGTAATTGAATTTTGTCAACATTGCCTAATTAAATATGTCTACAAATCATTTCCCATATTTTACTTTTGTTGTTGTACCTCTTGTAATCTCATTTTTACTCTTTATCTGTTTGGTTCAATTGATCTTCCAAGTCCTTTGCCATCACTGACAGAATTAAAATGTCATAAAAAATCCTTATAGTTTTAATTACTTCTCCCTTCGTCACAAATCTATTGTGCCATGTACCCCGCACAAGTCAGAAATTGCATTCTACTTTCTTACTTGGATAACGTTTGAACTCTATGTGTGTTTGTCTGGCTGTGTCTGTATATGTGTATGTGAGCGAGTGTATACCTGTCCTTTTTTTCCCCTGAAGGTAAGTCTTTCCACTTTCAGGATTGGAATGACTCCTTACCCTCTCCCTTAAAACCCACATCCTTTCGTCTTTCCCTCTCCTTCCCCTCTTTCCTGATGAAGTAACCTTGGGTTGTGAAAGCTTGTGTGTGTGTGTGTGTGTGTGTGTGTGTGTGTGTGTGTGTGTGTGTGTACAGAGTTACAATTACTGACACTTTCTGCTGCAGTGTGCTACTTTTTTTTTAATTTTTTTTTTTATTTTTTTAGACCAAGGCGAAGGTACCTGGATTTGGTTAAGAATGATTTTGAAGTTATAGGCTTAACATCAGAAGAGGCACCTTTGTTAAGACTGAATAGGGGATCATGGAGGAATTTTATAAGGGGGACTATGCTTCAGACTGAACTCTGAAAGGCATAATCAGTCTTAAATGATGATGATGATTTTATTTTTTCAGATTTTAAAACAGAATTACATATTTTCTTTGATTTCAGTTGAATGTCACAAAAGTACAATTCAGCATCATTGATCTTTCTTGTCATTCATCGCAATTTCTTTGTCTTTAATATTTAGAAGGAGAGTCTGTTTTATTTGTATATAGGTCATGCTTTGCTTTTCTGCAGGGTATGAGAGTGGCTCTAAATGTTTTGATTTGCTTCTCATTCGCTTTTACATTTCCGGAAAAAGACATGCAATGGCACCATCCAGTATCCTGTATAGTTGCAATCATCATTGACATGTGTGTATTAGAAGTGATTGAAGTGTATTTGTTTTCACGTTCACTGGCCGGTGTGGCCGAGTGGTTCTAGGCGCTTCAGTCTGGAACCGCACGACTGCTATGGTCGCAGGTTCGAATCCTGCCTCGGGTATGGATGTGTGTTATGTCCTTAGGGTAGTTATGTTTACTTAGTTCTAGGGGACTGATGACCTCAGATGTTAAATCCCATAGTGCTCAGAGCCAATTGACCATTTTTTCGTTTTCACACATTATTTATCCACTGCCAGCAATGTAACTGTTACGTGGTCTCACGGTGTGATGAATGTTATTTACTTATTTTTACAATACCTGAAAATCTGTGCTGAATAGAACAACTGCACTGGTTAAAGATACTCCTGAACTAAACATTTGAGAGGTTGAATGAAGCATAAGCACATACAAATGCACTCTCACTTTCAGTTTGCATGTTTTAGTATTTTATACAATTTTACTGTCATTTCTGTAAGTATTATTTTTGGACTGTTCCCACCACTTTGATTAGTGCCAACTTCCACACACCCCTCTCTCTCTCTCTCTCTCTCTCTCTCTCTCTCTCTCTCTCTCTCTCTCTCTCTTTCTCTCGCCACTGCTGCTGCTGCTGCTGCTGCTGCTCTGGCTTTACATATGTAATTTTAACATGCAATATGTTGATGCTGATTTCATATTATTCATCATTCTAGCCAAGAAAAACAAAATTATTCAGGTTCCAAACATATGCCCTTTCAAAGAAGACATATTAAAAGAAGTTGAAGCTTTGAAGAAGAAACAAGAAGAAGAAAAGCAGAGGATAAGGCAGGAGTTAAAAGAGAAAAAGAAGAAAGAAAAGGAAACAGCACAAAAATCTGCCACTTTGTCGACTCTTGTTACTGAAGCTGGAAAGAAGGAAAAAGTTCACGAGGCTTTGAACATTACATCTAATGATGATGGTGTTAAATATACCAAAGTTGATAGGTTGCAGTCATATTACAGAGAATTCAAAAAGGTAAAATTTAATCTACAGTTCTTACTTTCTATGATCATCCACTTTTTGCTGAGAATTTCTTCTTGTATTTCCCAAAAAATAAAGCTTTCTTTGCAGGTTGTGTGTCATGTGTTTGAAAGCTTCCGATTTCTTTCACTGACGAAATACCTAAAAATTATGGAGAGGGTTCTATATCTGCTCAACTCTCACTCTGCCTCTGTCGCCTTTTTCCTCATGTCCCAATTGAAGTGTTTACAAGCCAAAGTCTTGGAAATATGAAGTGCCTTTTAAAATAAAATAAATGTTCATAGTGATGATCTATTTCTAACATTACATGAAAGTAACACATTTACATATAAAATCCTTTGATTATATATATTCAGCTCATATATATATCAGGAAAGTGCCAGTAGACAGGCACAATAAAATAACACACAAACACACACACACAAAATTACTAGCTTTCTCAACCAATAGTTGCTTCTTCAGGAAAGAGGGAAAGAAGAAAGGATGTGGGTTTTAAGGGAAAGGGTAAGTCTCATTCCAATCCTGGGAGTGGAAAGACTTACCTTAGGGGGGAAAAAAGGACTGGTATACAGTCGCGCGCACACACACACATATCCATCCGCACATACACAGACACAAGCAGACATTTGTAAAGGCAAAGAGGTCGGGCAGAGATGTCAGTCGAGGCGGAAGTACAGAGGCAAAGAAGTTGTTGAAAGACAGGTGAGGTATGAGTGGCGGCAACTTGAAATTAGTGGAGGTTGAGGCCTGGCGGATATCGAGAAGAGAGGATATACTGAAGGGCAAGTTCCCATCTCCGGAGTTCGGATAGGTTGGTGTTGGTGGGAAGTATCCAGATATCTCGGACGGTGTAACACTGTGCCAAGATTTGCTGGCTGTGCACCACGGCATGTTTAGCCACAGGGTGATCCTCATTACCAACAAACACTGTCTGCCTGTGTCCATTCATGTGAATGGACAGTTTGTTGCTGGTCATTCCCACATAGAAAGCGTCACAGTGTAGGCAGGTCAGTTGGTAAATCACGTGGGTGCTTTCACACGTGGCTTTGCCTTTGATCGTGTACACCTTCCGGGTTACAGGACTGGAGTAGGTGGTGGTGGGAGGTTGCATAGAACAGGTTTTACACCAGGGGCGGTTACAAGGGTAGGAGCCAGAGGGTAGGGAAGGTGGTTTGGGGATTTCATAGGGATGAACCAAGATGTTACGAAGGTTAGGTGGACGGCAGAAAGGCACTCTTCGTGGATTGGGGAGGATTTCATGAAGGATGGATCTCATTTCGGGGCAGGATTTTAGGAAGTCATATCCCTGCTGGAGAGCCACATTCAGAGTCTGATCCAGTCTTGGGAAGTATCCTGTCACAAGTGGGGCACTTTTGGGGTTCTTCTGTGAGAGGTTCTGGGTTTGAGGGGATGAGGAAGTGGCTATGGTTATTTGCTTCTGTACCAGGTCGAGAGGGTAGTTGCGGGATGCGAAAGGTGTTTTCAGGTTGTTGGTGTAATGGTTCAGGGATTCAGGACTGGAGCAGATTGGTTTGCCACGAAGGCCTAGGCTATAGGGAAGGGACCGTTTGATATGGAATGGGTGGCAGCTGTCATAAAGGAGGTACTGTTGCTAGCTGGTGGGTTTGATGTGGACGAATGTGTGAAGCTGGCCATTGGACAGATGGAGGTCTACGTCAAGGAAAGTGGCATGGGATTTGGAGTAGGACCAGGTGAATCTAATGGAACCAAAGGAGTTGAGGTTGGAGAGGAAATTCTGGAGTTGTTCTTCACTGTGAGTCCAGATAATGAAGATGTCATCAATAAATCTGTACCAAACTTTGGGTTGGCAGGCTTGGGTAACCAAGAAGGCTTCCTCTAAGCGACCCATAAATAGGTTGGCATACGAGGGGGCCATCCTGGTTCCCATGGCTATTCCCTTTAATTGTTGGTATGTCTGGCCTTCAAAAGTGAAGAAGTTGTGGGTCAGGATGAAGCTGGCTAAAGTGATGAGGAAAGAGGTTTTAGGTAGGGCGGCAGGTGATCGGCGTGAAAGGAAGTGCTCCATTGCAGCGAGGCCCTGGACGAGCGGGATATTTGTGTATAGGGAAGTGGCATCAATGGTTACAAGGATGGTTTCCGGGGGTAACAGACTGGGTAAGGATTCCAGGCGTTCGAGAAAGTGGTTGGTGTCTTTGATGAAGGATGGGAGACTGCATGTAATGGGTTGAAGGTGTTGATCTACGTAGGCAGAGATACGTTCTGTGGGGGCTTGGTAAGCAGCTACAATGGGCCGGCCGGGATGTTTGGGTTTGTGAATTTTAGGAAGTAGGTAAAAGGTAGGAGTGCGAGGTGTCGGAGGGGTCAGGTGAAAGGTTTTGTAGGGGGCCTAAGGTTCTGAGGATTCCTTGAAGCTCTGGCTGGGAATCAGGAATGGGATTACCTTGGAAAATTTTGTATGTAGATTTGTCTGAAAGCTGACACAGTGCCTCAGCCACATACTCCCGACGATCAAGTACCACGGTCGTGGAACCCTTGTCAGCCGGAAGAATGATGATGGATCGGTCAGCTTTCAGATCACGGATAGCCTGGGCTTCGGCTGTGGTGATGTTGGGAGTAGGATTAAGGTTTTTCAAGAAAGACTGAGAGGCAAGGCTGGAAGTGAGAAATTCCTGGAAGGTTTGGAGAGGGTGATTTTGAGGAAGAGGAGGTGGGTCCCGTTGTGATGGAGGACGGAACTGGTCCAGGCAGGGTTCAATTTGGATAGTGTCTTGGGGAGCTGGATCGTTAGGAGTGGGATCAGGATTATTTTTCTTTGTGACAAAGTGATATTTCCAGCAGAGACTACGAGTGTAGGACAATAAATCTTTGACAAGGGCAGTTTGGTTGAACCTGGGAGTGGGGCTGAAGGTGAGGCCTTTGGATAGGACAGAGGTTTCGGATTGGGAGAGGGGTTTGGAGGGAAGGTTAACTACTGAATTGGGGTGTTGTGGTTCCAGATTGTGTTGACTAGAATTTTGAGGTGTTGGTGGGAGTGGAGCTGGAATTGGGAGATTGAGTAGATGGGAGAGACTGGGTCTGTGTGCAATGAGAGGAGGTTGAGGTTTGTTGGAAAGGTTGTGAAGGGTGAGTGAGTTGCCTTTCCAGAGGTGCTAAACCAGGAGATTGGATAGTTTTTTGAGGTGGAGGGTGGCATGCTATTCTAATTTGCGGTTGGCGTGTAGGATGATGCTATGAACAGCCGGTGTGGATGTGGGAGAGGAAAGATTGAGGACTTAGATTTGGGATAGGAGTTGACGGGTGTGTTCATTGACCGAGTCGACGAATAGGTGAAGGATTAGGCAGATGAGGGCTATGGATTCTGCAGTTTGGAACTGGTATAAGGACTGATGGGAACTTTAAGTGTGAGGTCTTTGGGGGTAATGCCAAATGTCAGAAAAGCCTGAGTAAATAAAATATGGGAGCGTAATCTGGCTAGGATGAAGGCATGTTTGCGGAGGGAATGTAAATAAAATTTAATGGGGTGGTTGTAGGGATATTGTGAGGTTGACACGGTATTAGAAGGTGGAAAGGGTAACATGAGGTAAAAGTGAAAATTAATAGATATATATATAGGGAGAGATAAAGGTGTGAAAAAAATCGAAAAAAGTGTTAGTTTGAGATGAGCTATGTTGATCCTGTGCTGAACTTAGGTTGGTGAACAACAATGGGTACAAAGGTTAGGTGGTTGTGTTGTCTCCAAAACACGTTAAAGGGTGGGGAAATTCAGGAAAAATTTCGAAAAAAACTGTGTGTAAATGTATTCCATGGACTGGTTATGTACTGGCAGATTATGAAAATGAGGCTAACAATTGTTTGACGAAGAAATAATAACGTTTAAACCTGTGAGAAGCTGCTAAAAAATGATCGGTTATGTGGGAAAAATGGGAATGGAAATAAAATGAAAGTTGTTGGAAATAGCTGAGATGGTTGTTTAATGGGTGAAAGGAACTGAAGCTGTGAAATAGTATTCACGAGTTTACACGAAATGTTTGTAAACTTGGAACAGTGTATTTTATAGCAGCGGTAATGTTGAAAGCGTTAAAAGTTTTTAGGTTATGGTTTGGAAGTAAATTACGTATTATTGAGTATAATTAGGCAGGATAAAATGTATGGTAGATTACGGAAAAAGGGAAGATGAATACAAAGTGAAACTACTTGTACAAACAAAAAGAGAAAGTAAGATGATAGAAAAGATTTCGAAATGCAACAGAGACAATAACAAACGTAATTGTTGGGTTCAAATTAATGATGTAAATAAAATAGAAAGAAACTTTCACATGGGAAAAATACATTAAAAACAAAGATTCCAAGACTTACCAAGCGGGAAAGCGCCAGTAGACAGGCACAATAAAATAACACACAAACACTCACACAAAATTACTAGCTTTCGCAACCAATGGTTGCTTCTTCAGAAAAGAGGGAAGGAGAGGGAAAGACGAAAGGATGTGGGTTTTAAGGGAGAGGGTAAGGAGTCATTCCAATCCCGGGAGCGGAAAGACTTCCCTTAGGGGGAAAAAAGGACAGGTGTACACTCGCTCGCGCGCGCGCGCACACACACACACACACACACACACACACACACACACACACACACACACATCCATCCATCCATCCGCACATACACAGACACAAGCAGACATTTGTAAAGGCAAAGAGATCGGGCAGAGATGTCAGTCGAGGCGGAAGTACAGAGGCAAAGAAGTTGTTGAAAGACAGGTGAGGTATGAGCGGTGGCAACTTGAAATTAGCAGAGGTTGAGGCCTGGCGGATATCGAGAAGAGAGGATATACTGAAGGGCAAGTTCCCATCTCCGGAGTTCGGATGTCTGCTTGTGTCTGTGTATGTGCGGATGCATATGTGTGTGTGCGCGCGACTACACCTTTCCTTTTTTCCCCCTAAGGTAAGTCTTTCTGCTTGTGTCTGTGTATGTATGGATGGATGGATGTGTGTGTGTGTGTGTGTGTGTGTGTGTGTGTGTGTGTGTGTCCTTTTTTTCCCCCTAAGGTAAGTCTTTCCGCTCCCGGGATTGGAATGACTCCTTACCCTCTCCCTTAAAACCCACATCCTTTCATCTTTCCTTTTCCTTCCCTCTTTCCTGACGAAACAGCCGCCGGTTGTGAAAGCTCGAAATTTTGTGTGTGTGTGTGTGTGTGTGTGTGTGTGTGTGTGTGTGTGTGTGTGTGTTTGTTTTTATTTTATTGTGCCTGTCTACCGGCACTTTCCCGTTTGGTAAGTCTTGGAATCTTTGTGTTTAATATATTTTTCCCATTTGGAAGTTTCTTCCTTTTTCTCAGAAGCTGTTCAAGAGATTTCTACAAAAATTTCTCTGTTTCATCTCTTTATATCTTGTAAGCTTCTCTCACGAGGTTTTTGGAACAGGTCAAATAGGTCAATTTTCATAATTTTTTAATTATAATTCCATAAGTACAATTTTAAATTCATTCAAATTTCCAAGCACTTTGCCCCATGTCTCAGCTTGCAATCAGAATTTCAAAATTTGCTCTTGAGATAGCGTTTATTATGTTTACAGAAATGTGTGTACAAAATTTCATAATTCTAGCATTCATAGAATCTGAGGAAAATGTACATAAACTTTAAAAAACAAACTTTTCAGGAAACAATTTAAAGTTCAACCTAACTTTTTTCCTTACGTCACTTCTTCAGAAGAGAAGGCACCACATTTGTACTCTGGGTCGTCTTTCCCTTCAAGGCTTCTCTTCTGGTGTCTTGTTGTCTGCCTTCTTTCCTTTACCAGGTCTTCAACTGACTTTTCAGCTGCAGAGACACACTGTAAATCTATTTTCTCAGTATGTCTTGAGTAAAATTTCCTATGCCCATTCTTTCTAATACCTTCATCCTCCCGATGTTCCCATCATTAAATACAATAACTGCATCATAAGTTGCAATTCTGACAACTGTAGCAGATGCAAATGTGTTTATAGGGCATTGTTTTGAGTGAATTTAGAGACTCATTTGGATTTTGGGTTTTGCCATGAACACACTTTTTGAGAAGTGCAGGATCAGCCAGAAACCTGTAAGTGGGCTTGACAAGATCCAGGATACAATTTGGAAGCATCTCCTTGTAAATGTGGGGGTTGTTATCCCTCTCAGTTTGTAAATATTTACACCAGCTAATGTGGCACAGATTATGAATAGGGTGTTCATCTGTTGACAACATGTGGAAGTATGTAGCCCATGCTGCACTTTTCTTCTCATATACACTGGATAGGTTCTATCTGATAGACTTGCTGTAATACACTTGAAGAGAGTCTATCATCTTCTTTGTAAGTCTGTTGTGTCCGCCAGTGCCCTTTCCCTCTTCCAACTTTTTGCTCTTCATTTTGCTGACAAGTTTCCTCAGTCTTGATCCCATTCTCTTCTGGATGTGATCTATGCATTCAAATTTCTCAGTTGAAAGTTCTCCATAAAGTTTGCTCTCATTCACAGACTTGTATGTACTGGAGTCACCATCCCCAAGATATTTCACGTATCTGACACCACGTTCCTTGACAGATCTCTTAAAAATAATTTGCGTACCAGCTCCTTCCATTCCACCAGTAGAACCAGACGATGTTTTGCTGCAGTTATGCCCTTTTACATCTTCTTCACATTCTCCACTAAGTGCACAGTTATGGCAGAATTTGCTCATAATTTGAATATCTAGTAACTTCCCTGTCTCAATACTTATGACACTTGACACACCATATAAAGACGTATGCCCCCTTTTCATGAATTTACCATCACATGACACAAGATCTGTTCTAACATGACAAGAATCGTTCTCATCTAACGGGACATTGTCTGCAATAGCTTCTACTGTAGTTGCTATCATACTGTCCTCACACAAGTCAGAAATTTATGTTTTCCAGTACACAGTTTATTTGTGTAAATCTCAGACATGGCACTGGCATATTCATTATTCCACACAATAAATTTCCCCCTTCTTTCCCACCTCCAATGCACCTCAATCCATAGGTAAACCTCATATTAGCTTCATAGTAACAGTTTTTACAGTTAGTAGTTTTGAATGAGCTACAGCATCGCATTTTTTGCACATAATTTGCAGATTTGCTGCCAAGCCTACTCCCTTACCATCATCTATAATCTGAATGTTACCACTACCACACATCTTATTGTTTATAAGATATGGAACAGAGTCAAAGATGATCTATAAAACCAGAGTATGTATCATGGCCTTCTAGATGTATCCTGCACATGTTTGGTTGAAAGTAATACACAGAATTGTTGTTCAATGAGCTGATATTGAAGTGCTGCTTCAAAAAGTGGACGTGGCAGGGAGGCCACGTCACACTTTTAATTAATTTTCAAGCACTTTGGATGCGATTTCAATATTGAATCTTTGGGAACTTATTCTCCACGAGTTGTACTAACAAATAAAAAATAAATCGAAAATTGATATTTTTGGTCAATTTCATTGAGGTCCCCCCTTAATTCTTCAATCAGTTTATTTCCATTTTTGTTAATCACTAAGAAATATCTTGGTAGACTGTCTGTAAAGTGTTAAATCTGTTACTGATTCTAATTACACATTATTGGTCATTTTGCATTGTGAATTAAATGAGCAGCTCTGCGTTAGCACACAAATAAACAATCTACTAGGAACGAGCATCTGCCCATACATTTGTATTTATATTGGCAAAAGTTCAGTGTGCTGATTTTTTTAAATACTTTCCCATCCACTCTTTTTCTGAGATTTGACCTTGTTTGACTATTTTGGTGTTTCCTAGCTTAAGGACACCTGTCTCACATTCTGGAGGATGATGTTTCAAATCCCTACCTAGCCATGTGGGTTTAAGTTTTCTGTGGTCTCTCTAAATTGTGTGAGGTAAAATGGGGGGGGGGGGTGGTCTTTTAGAAAAAAACATGGCTGATTTCTTCTTCCAATCTGGTCTTAGACTGCATCTCTTAGAGGGATGTTGTTGTTGTGGTCTTCAGTCCTGAAACTGGTTTGATGCAGCTCTCCATGCTACTCTATCCTGTGCAAGCTTCTTCATCTCCCAGTACCTACTGCAACCTACATCCTTCTGAATCTGCTTAGTGTATACATCTCTTGGTCTCCTTCCACGATTTTTACCCTCCACACTGCCCTCCAATACTAAACTGGTGATCCCTTGATGCCTCAGAACATGTCCTACCAACTGATCCCTTCTTCTGGTCAAGTTGTGCCACAAAGTTCTCTTCTCCACAATCCTATTCAATACTTCCTCATTAGTTATGTGATCTACCCATCAAATCTTCAGCATTCTTCTGTAGCACCACATTTCGAAAGCTTCTATTCTCTTCTTGTCCAAACTACACTCCTGGAAATGGAAAAAAGAACACATTGACACCGGTGTGTCAGACCCACCATACTTGTTCCGGACACTGCGAGAGGGCTGTATAAGCAATGATCACACGCACGGCACAGCCTACACACCAGGAACCGCGGTGTTGGCCGTCGAATGGCGCTAGCTGTGCAGCATTTGTGCACCGCCGCCGTCAGTGTCAGCCAGTTTGCCGTGGCATACGGAGCTCCATCGCATTCTTTAACACTGGTAGCATGCCGCGACAGCGTGGACATGAACCGTATGTGCAGTTGACGGACTTTGAGCAAGGGCGTATAGTGGGCATGCGCGAGGCCGGGTGGACGTACCACCGAATTGCTCAACACGTGGGTCGTGAGGTCTCCACAGTACATCGATGTTGTCATCAGTGGTCGGCGGAAGGTGCACGTGCCCGTCAACCTGGGACCGGACCGCAGCGACGCACGGATGCTCGCCAAGACCGTAGGATCCTACGCAGTGCCGTAGGGGACCGCACCGCCACTTCCCAGCAAATTAGGGACACTGTAGCTCCTGGGGTATCGGCGAGGACCATTCGCAACCGTCTCCATGAAGCTGGGCTACGGTCCCGCACACCGTTAGGCCGTCTTCCGCTCACGCCCCAACATCGTGCAGCCCGCCTCCAGTGGTGTCGCGACAGGCGTGAATGGAGGGACGAATGGAGACGTGTCGTCTTCAGCGATGAGAGTCGCTTCTGCCTTGGTGCCAATGATGGTCGTATGCGTGTTTGGCGCCGTGCAGGTGAGCGCCACAATCAGGACTGCATACGACCGAGGCACACAGGGCCAACACCCGGCATCATGGTGTGGGGAGCGATCTCCTACACTGGCCGTACACCTCTGGTGATCGTCGAGGGGACACTGAATAGTGCATGGTACATCCAAACCGTCATCGAACCCATCGTTCTACCATTCCTAGACCGGCAAGAGAACTTGCTGTTCCAACAGGACAATGCACGTCCGCATGTATCCCGTGCCACCCAACGTGCTCTAGAAGGTGTAAGTCAACTACCCTGGCCAGCAAGATCTCCGGATGTGTCCTCCATTGAGCATGTTTGGGACTGGATGAAGCGTCGTCTCACGCGGTCTGCACGTCCAGCACGAACGCTGGTCCAACTGAGGCGCCAGGTGGAAATGGCATGGCAAGCCGTTCCACACGACTACATCCAGCATCTCTACGATCGTCTCCATGGGAGAATAGCAGCCTGCATTGCTGCGAAAGGTGGATATACACTGTACTAGTGCTGATATTGTGCATGCTCTGTTGCCTGTGTCTATGTGCCTGTGGTTCTGCCAGTGTGATCATGTGATGTATCTGACCCCAGGAATGTGTCTATAAAGTTTCCCCTTCCTGGGACAATGAATTCACGGTGTTCTTATTTCAATTTCCAGGAGTGTATTTATTGTCTTTGTTTCACTTCCATACATGACTACACTCCATACAAATACTTTCAGAAATGATTTCCTGACACTTAAATCTATACTCAATGTTAACAAATTTCTCTTCTTCAGAAATGCTTTCCTTGCCATTGCCAGTCTACATTTTATATCCTCTCTACTTCGACCATCATCAGTTATTTTGCTCCCCAAATAGCAATACTCATTCACTACTTTAAATGTCTCATTTCCTAATCTAATTCCCTCAGCATCACCCGACTTAATTCGATTACATTCCATTATCCTCGTTTTGCTTTTGTTGATGTTCATCTTATATCCTCCTTTGAAGACACTATCCATTCTGTTCAACTGCTCTTCCAAGTCCTTTGATGTCTCTGACAGAATTACAATGTCATCGGCAAATCTCAAAGTTTTTATTTCTTCTCCATGGATTTTAATACCTACTCCGAATTTTTCTTTCGTTTCCTTGGATAGTACACCATAATTGTCCTTCCGTCTTGCCGTCAAGAAACCTTATATTAGGAAGAAATTTGTTGAATAAGCTGATTATCTGTGCTTTAAATGAGTGTTATGGAGAGTGGAAAACAAATTTATTTGCTGAGGGAGTGAAAGAAGTGAAAATCTTGCTTGACCATACGCATACACAGTAGAAATTGTGTTGAGAGAGAAACTTTTCATTAAACCTTCTTATGATTTTTTTATCCTTGTTTAGCCTGTTCCTGTGTCATGAGATTTTTTTTTTATATATGTGTATTTTTAAAAACTGCGAAACTTTTGCAACCATTATCCGACACAATTGTGGCCCAGGTGCTGCAAGCAGCTGATGTCATTCTGGAGGTTGTGGATGCCAGAGATCCCTTGGGAACGCGCTGTCAACAGGTAGAGCAAGCTGTTCGTGATTCTGCTGGCAGCAAGAGACTTGTTCTTGTTCTGAACAAAGCAGGTAGTGTATAGCTTCTCATTGCAGGATAATCTATCATGATCCAATTCCTTTTTCTTTTGACAGCTTTTAGTTATGATTGCATGTGTATTGTAATTCGTGGTCTGTCCCCTCCCTTTATGCAACCTTGAAAAAAGTGATCCATCGCCACAAATGTCTGTTAGCCTCCACCACAGTGAGTTATTGTACATCAGTTGCCACATAATACTTGTGTGGAACATACTATTTCATTAATTAAATACAATGTGGCAGGTTAAAATTATGTTGGACAGGAAATTCATTGTGCATAAATAACATGGTTTACTCAGACGTTTGTGCTGTAAGGAAATGCAGTTTATGTACAATTTCTTTTTCCTCGCTGCTTTATCTATGTAAAGGATTACCTCTAAAATTCCTTAATTTGTATAATCTTCAAAAGTGTCATGAGAAACTCCTCTCTTATTCCAGGATAAAGTTTCACATTTCAAGTGAAAAATGCTCGAAATGGAACCATTTTATATTTCAAACTTGTATCGGAGTGTGTAAGCTGTTAATGTGGGTAGTATATTCAGTGTAATTGACGAAGAATTGTGAACAATTAAATAGGTGGCGCAGTGAAACGTAAAGTGAAAAAAAATGTTAGTGACAAATATCCTGTTTTCCACAAATGCAGTTAGATAAATCATGGATGAAACAGAAGCTAATCTTCAGTTGGTAGAATGTAAATCTATGATAAATACATTTAGTATTCAAACACCTGTTTGTGTGCTGTACATAAAAATATTTAAAACCTTATTGAACAATGGAAAATCCAAGATTGAATGTAACAATATTGTGAAAGGGAAAGTTGCCACTAAAGATGACACTTCTGGTGACATTTCTCAGTTGCTTACAATATTAAAATCTTCTGTCTCTGTAACAGTTGAACTTATTTTGTTGCTTTTTTTATTTGAATGAAAATAATTTTCCAGGTTCTTTGAAAAAGTTTAACAGGTTGTATAAACAGTTGGGAACTTTGCCACACATTAAGCCAGTTTCCATTACATATTAATATCATGAAATGTTTGATACAACATTTTAATTCATCCTAGACATACATAGTCAAAAGCTTCCAAAATATATATACACATTCCAAAATAGCCAGGTTGTAAACAATAGTACTTTCATGCTCTTTGGTTAGAACTGAAATAAGTAGTTCAGATGAACTAAATATGCTTTCAACTAAGTCAGTATCTTACTTTGTACCAAGTGATGCCTAGGGTACCGACAGTCTTCTAAACATCGACCATTGAAAATGAGCACTATTTTTTTTCTGTAGATGGAAACCAGTATGCAGTTGTCAGTCTATGTGATAGCATAAAGATTACAGTGATGTCACTTAATTCACAAATGATACTTATGATCCCTGCAATCCACCAGTGAGTCACCTATAAGGCCACAGACATTCTTCTTTGTAGGTAGTGAATTTTAATATTCTCCTGCTGTTTCTGGTACTGTGTTGGACAAATAAAATTCCTTCTCCCTTGCTCCATAAAATTTGTACAGTATAAATCGTATTTCATGAAAAAGTCATGTGTGATCAGCCTGCTACCTAGTGACAGAATGAGTGAAGCTGCGATTTCAGCCAACAGTTTATCCGCTGGAGAGAAATATGAGCCGTTCTATTCTGCCATGGATCTGCACTTGTGCACATGCGTAAAATTCAGGATTTCCAGCAAGCTTTCTGCTTGTTATTGTTTTCAAGTGTGGTCAGTCAACAGATGAGAAATACGTGAGCTCTGGAGTAATCTTTTGGTTATTGCATTAGATATTCTACACATTCAAAAAAATTCCAGAACATTCACAATTTCGTGCCAATGGAGTGTTGGCACGAAATGCAGTTAATGTCCCTGCACACACCTGTGTTTAATGTGTAACTGCTGGAAGTGTAATTGTTGTGTGTCTGTTAGATAATATTCATTGTTGTGTTGAGTAGGACATTGTGTTGCACAGTTTGTGAATTTTGAGATTGCAGAGTTAGAGGAGCAATGTTTCTGCATTAAATTTTGCATGAAACTTGAGAAAACTTTTACAGAGACACACCAAGTGATGCTGGAAGCCTATGGTGATGAGTGCCTAAGCCATACTCAGTGTTACAAATGCTTCACACTGTTCAAAAATGCCCAGATGGAAGTTAAAGATGATCCTCCTTCAGGACACTCTTTGATGTCGACTGACGACGCTCAGGTCGGGAACATCAACAAAATTGTGTGTGTGAATCGAAGACTGACTGTCCAAGAGACTGCAGAAGAATGTAACATTTCAGTTGGATCATGTCATGAAATCCTTGGAATGTCTTATGCTGCCACCTAGTTGGTCCCACGACTCATGAGGCAAGATCAGAAAGACATTCACTTTGATATCTGTGCAGAGCTTTTGTATTGCGCATATGAGAAAGAGATGTTTCTTAAGAAAATCATAACTGGTGATGAGACAGTTATGATGTTGAGAACAAGGTTCAGTCTTCGCAGTGGGTCGGAAAAGGATCTCCAAGACCAAAGTAAACTCGTGAGGTCAGGGCAAATATCAGAGCCATGCTTATAGTTTTCTTTGACTTTGAAGAATTAGTTCATCATGAATCCATGCCACAGGGATAAACTGTTAATCGTTGATACTATCGGTACCTGTTGTGACACCTGTGTTGAAAAGACGAAGATTTACGTTGATAGACGAGATGAAAGAAAATTCAGATAGCGCTTCACACAATCTAATAAGAGGCGTACCACGACTGCTTCCGGAAGTGGAAACGGCATTGGAAGCAGTGTATCAATTGTGGAGTAGAGTATTTTGAAGGATACTATGCACAATAAATAAAAGGTAAGTGTAGAAAAGTTTCGAATTTTTTTGGAAAGACCTCTGAGATACATTGTACCATAATAAGCTACATCTACAAATGTTTAATTCTGATTTATATGTTTTATGTATAATTTTACTTTCGATACATGTATGTATCACCTTAATTGGTTAAAGTACTACATGCATTAAATTTGATTGCACCTTTTGTATTATTTCAGTATTCCGGGAAGTATAGTGTTGAGAGAATAGGTGCACAAGTCAGAGCAGTTGTTCCAGCCTCAACCATTGAGGATTGTAAAAGACATTTTGTTTCTTTGCAGTCACACTATTGTGAAGTAGCTTTCCTTATTAGTATGTCATTTGTGCATACTCCATCTTGTATGATTGACAAGGCACATCCATTCTGATGAAGTTCACGAATTGCTGTGGATCTTTGAGCCTGAACTCCTTCATTAACAGGGAATATCTGCTCCTTCTTCCCAACCAGAGTCAAATCCAATTCATACCTCTTGGCATTACATCGTCATTCCGCCTGCTTCCCGACGACTGAGCTGAATACTATCACAGCAAGTGCTGCATAGATAATTATGTCCTGTATGTCTAAAATGCTGTGGAATGTAAACATAATCATTTGCTTGTACCAACATGGCATAAAATGAACACTTTTATCCATAATTCTGTATAATGAAAATTTAATTTCATTACAGCTGCACAAGATAACAATAACTGCTTAAAAATATGAAGTTAGACCTCTCAGAAGTTTCAATATGAGTAAATAGCAGCTTTGCAAAAATATCAACTTTCACTCTCAACAATGTAAACAAGCCTGTAGTTCATGTTATGTACCCTTGGGGCAGACTTGCATGTGATAGATGTGCTTAAGTTTGCCCATTTATTCAAGTCCAGACATGCCTACTAAACTCACTTCACAGGGTCAATCTAGTTGGACCATTCTTCTGTTTTTCTGCTGTTGAAATTCTGCAACTTCGTCATTGAGCAGCTGTATATAGGTGGTTATTGTGTATGACTTCACTACTCACAACTAAATATTCTGAACTTGTGCTGCACTCATTGTGGCACTTCAGTGGGCCTCCAACACACCATTGCATCGTCTCTTCCTGTGGCCATCAGCCTTGTGTTCCCATTCTTGCTGACTTGGTGAACTCAAAAAGTTTCTAGCGAGTTTTTAAATGACTAAGCCCACCACTGGAGGAAAAAAAAAAAAAAAGATTTTTACTACCTGTGTATGTAGCTGTTGAAAAATAACCACATGTACTGAGTCATGTCTAATGTCTTCACCTACAAGTTGTTCACCCACTACACATCCCTTCACTTCTGCAATATGTCATTGTTGCAGTTTCTTCAGATATTTGATGTGTTATTGGTTTTGCAGTCCATTTTTCGAAGTTCACTAATGAAATTATCAGTGGCTACTGTTTTCTTAATCAATTTATTCTCCTCCCATATTGCTTGTGTAACTGCTTATGTCTGTTGGGCGAGTACTCTTGAAATATGCCAGTGATGATATGAGCACATTTCAATACTTAAAATCTCCAGTTGGACATGTGGGTGGTGCAGCTCTGTAAGATAATGACTTTTTAAATTTAACATGTCTGTGATACATTGTTAGCAATATCAGGACATTTTTGTGGCATGTTGGTTATTGAATAATGTTCCAGTACTGGCATCCATATGGCTTCAACCACTTGTTTTAAATACCATCCTCAAATTGCAGTACATGCACATTGTTATTGGCAATGTGACTTTTATGAATTTACAATTAATGATTCTTAAGTTTGTGAAAATCAAACAAGTATTAGTTAATGATATTATAAATCCAGTCTCACAAGCTGCGACATAGTCGCGAGTACAAGCAGTGATTCAGGCATTGTCAAATGCTTCTTATTCCAGTCTTCGATCCCAATATAAAGTCCTTTTATTAAGGACTTTATATTGTGATCAAAAACAGGACTAAACATTTCACAAATCCTGCCAATTGTGCTAAAAATTTCATACTGTTCAACTTGCGTAAAATTAGGGGAAGTTACATTTATTAATAATGAGTTGGAGCAATTTTAAGAATGTAACTTACTCAAAACATCTAAATGATTGCTAATACTAATTTGTATAATTCACACAAGAAAAATTTCACTGAACAATTGCTTTTTACAGTTGAAATATTACAGGATTAAATATTGGCAATGTTTATATGTTGACAATGTTCATATGTCTTTATTATTGTCTAATTTCATAATTACATTAGTAGCACGATCAGAACATCATCATTGTCAAGACTGTAACAGATACATTCATAAATATCACTGAAAGTTGTTCACTAATGTTTGCAATGCACATAATTCGTATTGTATTGTTGAGTTGGCATGGTTTCAGTGTATTCAGAAAATGTCATCCCATTCTGCTACATTATACCCCCTTCCCACACCTACTACCTACTTTACAAGTCCAACCAGTGTTTTGCATCACATTCCATCTGCATCAAAATACATGCTGGACAAAGCAACAAATGCGAGGAATTCAAAAGGAGTGTTTCGAAAACTAGATCCTTAACGTGGTCACCCTGTCAATAAAGCGCTTGTTCAAATTGCAATCATTTTATCTGGAAGATAAATGGGACTGCTCTTGCTGGATTACTAACAAAACAAAGACACTGACACTTTAACAGTTGCGCAAGAAAAAGAAACTACACTATACACTGGAAAGTAAAAATTTTTTGTACCTAGCTTCATAGTTCCACTCCCAAATAGAGATGTCTCTTTGACGTGTGTCTTGTGCAACGAGTTACTTGAAGCTGCGACGTATGAGACAATCCTGGTGATCTAGCAGGCCAAGCCAACATGTCAGCTCTCTGTAGAGCATATTGGGTTTCAACAGCAATGAGCATTATTCTGCTGGAAAACACATCCTGGAATGCTGTTCGTGAATGGCAGCACAAGAAGTTGAATCACCGGATGGCATACAATTTTTGAGTCTGGGTACTTGTGATAACTATGGAATGCGTTAGCTGTCATAAGAAATCGCACCCTAGACCGTAATTCCAGTTGTAGGTCCAATGTGTGTAGCACACAGACAGGTTGATTGCAGGCCCTCAACTGGCCTCCTAACCAACAGCCATCGCTAAGGTGGAACCAGCTTTCATCAGAAAACATAAGACCTCCACACTGTCCTCCAATGAGTTCTCACTTGACTCCATTGAAGCCACAAATGGTGGTAGTTTGGGATCAGTGGAATGCATGCCACAGGGCTTTTGGCCGAGAACTGCCCTTGAAGTAACCAAATTGTAACAGTTCATTGTGTCACTCTAGTGCCAACTTCTGTTCAAACTGTTGCTGCAGATGCAATATGATGCACCAGAGCTATATGCTTAACATGATGGTCTTCCCTCTCGGTAGTGCCATTTGGCCGTCTAGAGCCCAATCTTGTCGCAGCCGTAAATTCTCATGACCACCATTGCTAGCAATTGTGTGCAATGGCTACATTCCTGCCAGGTCTTTTCACAGTATCACAGAAGTAACATCCAGCTTCTCGTAGCCCTATTACACAACCTCAGTCAAACTGAGTTAGATGTTGACACTGACGTCTTTGTCGCCTTAAAGGCATTCTTGACTAAAGTCAACTCACCAAGTCTAATCTCAAAGGTAACTAATTCTCACTATCATTACAGCATGTATTTTTAAGTAAACCTGATTCACATCCTCATAGTAGTACTACTAGCACTACTGTTATGCGACTGGTGTAAAATTTGACTATATTATATAAATGGATAGATAAGAGATGTACTCACTAAGCGGTGTTGAGGAATACACACACAAAAGGGTTTACTTTTACAAGCTTTCTGAGCCAGGAGCTCCTTCTTCTGGTAGAAGAGTTGAAGAGCAAGGAAGAGGGGTAAAGGCAAAGGACTGGAGAGGTTTAAGGAAAAGGGTGTAGTTCAGAAAAGTCACCCAGGACTCCGGGTCAAGGGAGAGTTACCAGATGGGATGAGAAGGCAAGACTGATTGTTGGGGACTGCACCAAATGAGATTTGAAAACCTGACAGCTCAAAGGTGGAAGACAGGATAGTATGCAAGACAGATATTACTACTAAAACATCGTGCATAAGTTAATAAAAGTGAAAAGTTTAGTGCATTGTGTGTAATAGAGGTGGGAGGGGAATGGCAAAAAATAGACAGGTCAGAAAATGACAGATGTAGAAAACTAAAATGGGGTGTGCTGTTGAGATGGAAGGAATTAATGTAAATTAAGCCCAGATAGATGGCAAGAACCATGGACATGGTGTGTGATAGTTCCCTCCTGTGGAGTTCTGAGAAACTGGTGTCTCGGGGGAAGAGCCCAGATGGTGCGTTTGGTGAAACAGGCACAGAGCCCATGACTCTCATGTTATGCAGACTGCTCGGCAACAGGTTAGTGCATGTTGCCTGTATACTCAGTCTGCCTATGCCCATTCATCCTGACTGATAACCGGTTGGTAGTCATGCTGGTGTAAAAGGCTGAACAGTGTTTACATAACAGCTGCTATATGACATGTTGTTTCACAGGTGGCTCTCTCTCTGATAGTATATGTTTTGCCAGTTACACGGCTGGAATAGGTGGTGGTAGGAGGGTGCATAAGGCAAGTCTTGCAGTGGGGACAGTCACAGGGAGAGGAGCCATAGGGTATGGAGATGGGTGCAGAAGGAGCATAGGGTCTGATGAGAATATTGCAGAGATTGGGAGGGAGACAGAAATCTATTCTCCCAAGCTACTGTCCCAATCTGTGCAATATCCCTGTCAGACCTTATGCACCTTCTGCACCCATCTCCACACCCTATGGCTCCTACCCTGTGACCATCCCCACTGCAAGACATGCCATATGCACCCTCCTACCACCACCTGTTCCAACCTTGTAACCAGCAAAATGTGTACTATCAGAAAGAGAGCCACTTGTCTTGTACCAGCCGTTATGTAAACACTGTCCGGCCTTTTGCATCAGCATGACTACCATCTTATCAATCATGATGAATGGACTTAGTAGGAGTGTATATACAGGCAACACACAATATCCTGTTGCAGAGCATGCTGTATAATGTAAAAGTCATTAGCTCTGTGCCTGTTTCACCACATGCGCCATGAGGATTCTTCCCCAGGCGCTAGTTTCTCAGAACTCTGCAAGTTGGAATGAGTACTACAAAATGTTGTTGGTTCTTGCCATGTACCTGTGCTTAAATTACATTAACTGCTTCCCTGTCTCAGCATTTCTTCGTAGTAACTACTTCTTTCAGTCCATTTTAGTTTTCTACATCTGTCATTTTCTGTCTCTATTTTTCCCCATCTCCTCTTCCATCTCTGTTACATACAATACACTTAACTTTTCACTTTTATTAATGAATGTGCAGTGTTTTAGTATTAATATGTGTCTTGCATATCACCAGTCTTCTACCTTCAAGCTGTCTTCTCAAATCTTGCCCGGTGCAGTCCCCAACAATCAGTCTTTCCTTCTCATCCTGCATGGTAAATATCTCCTGCCACAGAGTTCTGAGTGACTTTTCTGAACTGTACCCCTTTCCCCAAATCTCTCCAGTCCTTTTCCTTCACCCCTCATCCTTCCCCTTAAACTCTTCTGCCAGGAGGACAAGCCACTGGCTTGGAAAGCTTGTAAAAGTTAGATCCTTTCATGTGTGTGTTCCCTGTTGCTGCTTGGTGAGTAGATTTTTTATCTATCTGTTTGTATTATGGTGTGAAATTTGAATAGATATCATCTTTCAGATGTAGAAACACGCCTACCAACTTAAGTTTGTCACACAACTCCTCCTTGGTGTTGCGATTTTTTTTCCATCACTGTATATGCAAATAGTCTCCTATGGTCTCAGTCAGTAGACATTTCAATTACAACCATTTCCACAAAAACCTTCAATCAGTAGAATATTCACAGTAGTTGACTGATACTACGAAACAACACATTCAGCAAACTGCTGTCTTTGTATGCCTGTTAACAATTGAACTGATAATTCATGTATCCTCACCTTCATATGTATGATCACACAAGCAGAGTTATCAGGTCAGTTTCAGACAGTTCCCAATGGTTCTACTACATTAAGGGTATCTGGAAGCTTTTATGATCATAAAGATAGTTCAGAACAACGACAACAACATTAACTAGGTCCAATTTTGTTTAAGTTATCTTTTTGTTCGATAAGGTTGGTCAAATTAGTCAAATAGTTTTTTGTCTTAAGAAAAGAAAAGATAGAGTGAGAGATATTCCCAATCTAATGTGCCATTTTTTAATTTTCAGTTTATGTAGTGTCCTTGGATATACACCTCATGTAAACTTCTCAGTAATCTTGAGATTGTTGGTTTCGAATGACAACTGCAATAAAGGAATTTAGACTCAGAACATTGTACTCATATAGATAACCTATTGAACTGAAAAGGGGAAGTTCTTTATCAGAGAATGTAGCACTTGCTGTATGATACTGATCAACGTTAAAGAAATTGAAATAGCTGAAGCAAGTGTATTTTTGAATTAACAAAATGATGAGACAAGACATATTTCTGAACCAGGGAAATCATTTGAACCATAAAATTATATTTAAAATGAAATAAAATGCAATAAAATATTGTGAATCATTCCAACAGTAAAGCAGTTTAAATTTTGATAAAAATTTATTGTGAAAAATGAACTGAAGGTCTGTCTTTGGTGAGTTGTATGTTTTACAGAAGATGCTCTGAATTATGCAGATGGGAATTGCATCACACCCTTCTATCCGCCATGTTCTATCGCCTCTTCCCAATCCACTCCTCCACATCATTGTGTGATACACACAATTCCCCATCTTCAGTGAGACCAGTTTACCTGTACCATATTCATATCCTGTGCACCTTCTGCCTCTTCCTCCCAGTCACCAGCCACTCTTTTCCAGCCTTGCCTCCCTTTACCAGTATCTCTAATCCCCTTGCCCATCCCACACCATCTCCCCTCAGCTGGCAGTGTAGTCAGCTGGTACACGATACTGAACAGGTATATGTACGTGTATATATACTCTATATCTAAAAACAAAGATGATGTGACTTACCAAACAAAAGCGCTGGCAGGTCGATAGACATACAAACACAAACATACACACAAAATTCAAGCTTTCGCAACCAACGGTTGCTTCTTCAGGAAAGAGGGAAGGAGAGGGAAAGACGAAAGGATGTGGGTTTTAAGGGAGAGGGTAAGGAGTCATTCCAATCCCGGGAGCGGAAAGACTTACCTTAGGGGGAAAAAAGGACAGGTACACACTCGCATACACACACATATCCATCCGCACATACACAGACACAAGCAGACATTTGTAAAGGCAAAGAGTACAAATGGTAAGTCTTTCCGCTCCCGGGATTGGAATGACTCCTTACCCTCTCCCGTAAAACCCACATCCTTTCGTCTTTCCCTCTCCTTCCCTCTTTCCTGAAGAAGCAACCGTTGGTTGCGAAAGCTTGAATTTTGTGTGTTTGTTTGTGTGTCTATGGAAATGCCAGCACTTTTGTTTGGTAAGTCACATCATCTTTGTTTTTAGATATATTTCTCCCACATGGAATGTTTCCCTCTATTATATGTATATATACTCTATAACTCTAATGGAGGATTCACATAAAAATAGCCCAACATTCTCAGTCTTGTTTAGGTGCCTATCACTGGCTCAACATCTGAACTATGGGTGTTACTTTTATTCCTTAAAATATGTATATTCCACCAAAGATTTTCCATTAACATAGAGACTTGTTATATTGCTGATTGTGGTGCTTTCACAAAATTCTGATTTCTCTCTCTCTCTCTCTCTCTCTCTCTCTCTCTCTCTCTCTCTCTCTCTCTCTCTCTCTCTCTCTCTCTCTCTGTGTGTGTGTGTGTGTGTGTGTGTGTGTGTGTGTGTGTGTGTGTGTGTGTGTGTGTGTGTGTTTCCATAGTTGCACATGATAATAAAATAAAATTCATAAAGAATAATGTTAAAGCTTTTGGTTATGAAATTGTTATGAAATTTGATATTTATGCCACATCATTTTTTCCCATTGTTATAGATCTGGTACCACGTGACAATCTAAATGCTTGGTTGAAGTATTTGAGGCACACTGTGCCAGCTGTACCCTTCAAGGCTAGCACACAGCAGCAAAGCCAGCGGCTGGGCAGGAAGAAGATGCGACAAGCAAATGATAAGATGATGCAGGGCTCCACGTGCCTTGGCGCAGAACTGCTAATGTCACTGTTAGCAAATTATTGCCGAAACAAGGGAATCAAGACATCCATATCTGTTGGAATTATAGGTAAGTGTAAAATAATTGAGGCAGGTAGATGTATTTTGTGTGTATTTTAACCTTTGTGGAACACAGAGAACACTACCCAATTAGTCAGTGGCAAGAAACTTCCTTGAGCCAGAGTAGCACCATACTGTTTTGTGTAAACTTTTCAAAATACATATTAGTTCTCTAAAACAACCTACTGAGAAGTTAAACATTATTGGCAAAAAAGACATTCTTATTAGTTAATTCTTTAATGAAAGCATTCTTCATAAAAAAAATGATCAGTTACGTATTAGGTTTGTGCATAAGTTGGTAGTGTTTTTGTTTTGCATGTTGGTATTCCATTTGCTACGGGTTTATTTATCGATTAACATTTTTGTTGTTGTTGTTCACTGCTGCTATTTGAGTTTGCATATAGTCATTTTGTCATTTGGAGCTAATTAATGGAGCTGTGGACATTAGAAAATGGAGTGCCAAGTGGAGAAATCAGAACATTTCTGACATACTCTTCTGTTAGAGTTCAATAGAGTAGTGACAGCAGCAGAGGCAAATACCATGGCAAGAAAATGTTTTCACTTTTTAAGGAACACTGTTTTGATATTAGTAGCTCTCCATGTTCAGGAATACCTTCAGGGTTGGGTGAAGATCGTTTAAAACACATTAATCCACAATGAGCCACATCAGTGTACTTGAGAACTGGCAAATGTGATTATTTCACTATCAGGTGATATTTGCATGAAGTGGGAAGATTCAAAAATTGGATGTATGGGTACCACATGCTCTCAAGCTATGGTCATATGTGCATCTTTGCTTGCTTGTCATCAGTTGGCTCATGAACACCGACTATTCCCATCTTGTATCATTACTATTGCTGAGAAATAGTATCTTTATGCTAACATAATGAAAAGAAAGGAATGGTTGAGCGAAAACAAAGCAACAACTCCCCGTACATAGACCTGCACATCCAGAAAAGGTGATGTTATGCATCTGGTGGAATAGCGATGGCCTTGGTGTATGGCAAATTGCTTCCCTGAGGTGTAATTATCACTACTAACATTTATTGCCAACAGCTGAGACATCTTGCAGACACAGTTCAAGAACAATGACCAAGTAGGCTGTGTGGAGTGATGGTACTCCACGATAATACCTGCCTACTTTGTGCTAGACTGACTAAAATGCATATAGGAGTTGGGTTGCTCTTGCATTGTCAGATTTTCACGTTTTCCATATTCCATCAAACATCCTTCAGGGAACTTCCTTTCTGGATGAAATGTGCTTCAAACACAACTAAAGGATAATGATCGAAGCAGAAGATATGAATTAAAATTTGTCCTGCTGCTGGGACTTGAACCCAGGTCTTCTTGCTTGCTAGGCAGAAATGCTAACCATTACACCACCACAGTATGATGGTCAACATTGCTGCATGAACTTCGTAAGTTGATTGCCCTCCCTAATGTCTCGGAGAAACATTTAATTATATGACTAAAAGGGTTGTTCGTCTCAAAACCATGTGATTTCTACAGTCGCTTCATCGTTAAGTTAACCAGCAGTGGCAGAGTGTTGTAAATAGTGAAGGAGAATGTACTATTGATGAAAAAAGTATCTGTTTAGTGTATCTGTTGTATTTATTAAACTTATAGGGAAAATGCTATGAATTTATGCATCAACCTAATAATGTACTGGCATGATGTTTGCTGAGTATAGCAGATATAAATGTGTGTAGTTGCATGCACTGCTTCTTTATTGCTACCACATAAGCACCCAAACATTGTTTCCATATCAGTTTATGCTTCTTCTCAAATAATTTTTCAGTTGTTTATTGCATTGTAGGTTATTGAGTTGAGGAAATAATAATGAGGTGCGTGCTGCGATCTACTTTAAAGCAGGTCCACTTTTGTCAGCCAAATTAGGTCAGGTCATAGTGATCAATGTAAATAAATCGTAAATAGTGTTGTTGTTGTGGTCTGCAGTCCTGAGATTGGTTTGATGCAGCTCTCCATGCTATTCTATCCTGTGCAAGTGTCTTCATCTCCCAGTACCTACTGCAACCTACATCCTTCTGAATCTGCTTAGTGTATACATCTCTTGGTCTCCCTCTACGATTTTTACCCTCCACACTGCGCTCCAACGCTAAATTTGTGATCCCTCGATGCCTCAGAACGTGTCCTACCAACCGATCCGTTCTTCTGGTCAAGTTGTGCCACAAACTCCTCTTCTCCCCAATTCTATTCAATACCTCCACATTAATTAATTATGTGATCTACCCATCTAATCTTCAACATTCTTCTGTACCACCACATTTCGAAAGCTTCTATTCTCTTCTTGTCCAAACTATTTATTGTCCATGTTTCACTTCCATACATGGCTACACTCCATACAAATACTTTCAGAAACGACTTCCTGACACTTAAATCTATACTCGATGTCAACAAATATCTCTTCTTCATAAACGCTTTCCTTGCCATTGCCAGTCTACATTTTATATCCTCTCTACTTCAACCATCATCAGTTATTTTGCTCCCCAAATAGCAAAACTCCTTTACTACTTTAAGTGTCTCATGAACCTCTAAGTTTTTATTTCTTCTCCATGGACTTTAATATCTACTCGTTTCCTTTACTGCTTGCTCAATATACAGATTGAATGACATCGGGGACAGGCTACAACCCTGTCTCACTCCCTTCCCCACCGCTGCTTCCCTTTCATGCCCCTCGACTCTTATAACTGCCATCTGGTTTCTGTACAAATCATAAATAGCCTTTCGCTCCCTGTATTTTACCCCTGCCACCTTTAGAATTTGAAAGCTAGTATTCCAGTTAACATTGTCAAAAGCTTTCTGTAAGCCTACAAATGCTAGAAATGTAGGTTTGCCTTTCCTTAATCTTTCTTCTAAGATAAGTTGTAGTGTCAGTATTGCCTCATGTGTTCCAACATTTCTACAGAATCCAAACTGATCTTCCCCGAGGTCGGCTTCTACCAGTTTTTCCATTCGTCTGTAAAGAATTCGCGTTAGTATTTTGCAGCTGTGACTTATTAAACTGATAGTTCGGTAATTTTCACATCTGTCAACACCTGCTTTCTTTGGGATTGGAATTATCATATTGTTCTTGAAGTCTGAGTGTTTTTCGCCTGTCTCATACATCTTGCTCACTAGATGGTAGAGTTTTGTCAGGACTGGCTCTCCCAAGGCCGTCAGTAGTTCCAATGGAATGTTGCCTACTCAGGGGCCTTGTTTCGACTCAGGTCTTTCAGTGCTCTGTCAAACTCTTCACGCGGTATCATATCTCCCATTTCATCTTCATCTACATCCTCTTCCATTTCCATAATATTGTCCTCAAGTACATCGTCCTTGTATAGACACTCTATATACTCCTTCCACCTTTCTGCTTTCCGTTCTTTGCTTAGAACTGGGTTTCCATCTGAGCTCTTGATATTCATGCAAGTGGTTCTCTTTTCTCCAAAGGTCTCTTTAATTTACCTGTAGGCAGTGTCTATCTTACCCCTAGTGAGATAAGCCTCTACATCCTTACATTTGTCCTCTAGCCATCCCTGCTTAGCCATTTTGCACTCACTGTTGATCTCATTTTTGAGACGTTTGTATTTGTTTTTGCCTGCTTCATTTACTGCATTTTTGTATTTTCTCCTTTCATTAATTAAATTCAATATTTCTTCTGTTACCCAAGGATTTCTACTAGCCCTTGTCTTTTTACTTACTTGATCCCCTGCTGCCTTCACTACTTCATCCCCCAGAGCTACCCATTCTTCTTACTGTATTTCTTTCCCCCAGCCCTGTCAATTGTTCCCTTATGCTCTCCCTGAAACTCTGTACAACCTCTGGTTTAGTTAGTTTATACCGGTCCCATCTCCTTACTTTCCCACCTTTTTGCGGTTTCTTCAGTTTTAATCTACAGTTTATAACCAATAGATTGTGGTCAGAGTCCACATCTGCCCCTGGAAATGTCTTACAATTTAAAACCTGGTTCCTAAATCTCTCTCTTACCATTATATAATCTATCTGATACTTACTAGTATCTCGAGGATTCTTCCATGAATACAACCGTCTTTTATGATTCTATGATTAAGTTATGCTTTGTGCAATATTCTGCCAGAGGGCTCCCTCTTTCATTTCTTATCCCCAATCCATTTTCACCTACTATGTTTCCTTCTCACCCTTTTCCTACTCTCTAATTCCAGTCACCCATGACTAATAAATTTGTGTCTCCCTTCACTACCTGAATAATTTCTTTTATCTCATCATACATTTCATCAATTTTTTCATCCTCTGCAGAGCTAGTTGGCATGTAAACTTGTACTACTGTTGTAGGCATGGGCTTCGTGTCTATCTTGGTCACAATAATGTGTTCACTATGCTGTTTGTAGTAGCTTACCCGCATTCCTATTTTCCTATTCATTATTAAACCTACTCCTGCATTACCCCCAATTTGATTTTGTAGTTATAACCCTGTATTCACCTGACCAAAAGTCTTGTTCCTCCTGCCACCGAACTTCACTAGTTCCCACTATAACTAACTTTAACCTATCCATTTCCCTTTTTAAATTTTCTAACCTACCTGCCTGATTAAGGGATCTAACACTCCATGCTCCGATCCGTAGAACGCCAGTTATCTTTCTCCTGAGAACGACGTCTTCTTGAGTAGTCCCCGCCAGGAGATCCGAATGGGGGACTATTTTACCTCCGGAATATTTTACCCAAGAGGACGCATTCATCATTTAACCATACAGGAAAGCTGCATGCCCTCGGGAAAAATTATGGCTGTAGTTTCCCCTTGCTTTCAGCCGTTCGCAGTACCAGCACAGCAAGGCCGTATTGGTTATTGTTACAATGCCAGATCAGTCAATCATCCAGACTGTTGCCCCTGCAACTACTGAAAAGGCAGCTGCCCCTCTTCAGGAACCACACGTTTGTCTGGCACCTCAACAGATACCCCTCCGTTGTGGTTGCACCTACGGTACGGCCATCTGTATCGCTGAGGCACACAAGCCTCCCCACCAACGGCAAGGTCCATGGTTTATATGGGGGGTCGTAAATAGTAGTGCAATGAATTTTATTCTAGTCCATACAAAGATGTTGATCTAATAAACTGAGAAATGATGGAAGAGAATTTGAGCCCTTAAATCATTTGACTATGTGGGCTACAGTGACTCAATAATATTCCTATCTGATAATTGTAAAGTTCAGGTAAAAATTGTTATTCCATATTTGTAGTCAAATAAGTAATTTTGGGTGACTCCAGCAATGTGAATGAGAGCATTATCATCAGAGAAGGAGCAACATGCTGCTGGGAACAATACTTGCTTGATTGAATAAACACAGTCACCATAAAATGGTTTCTTTGTTCACACTACATATGTTTCATTTTATTATTACTGTAGGAGCCACTGAGAACAACAGTGTGACTGCTGAAACTACTCCACAACTTCTGCTGTGCTCCACAATTTGATGACGACAGCTGTACGTGCATTTTTCTCTACGAGTGAACATTTTATGCAATAGAAAACCATGTAAAATTAGATATGTGGAAATACTTGCAGGTTTCCTTTGGTTTAGTAATCCAAGGACCATCACAAGTTATACTTAATGACGCCAGGAGGCATGTTTTAAGTACGATGCTCTTTTCCTCGATTGAGCATCAGCTAATGCCAGTCTGAAATTATGGCTACTTTGTTTCCTACCTCAGGGAAACCTATATTAAGTAAATTCTAAAGTTTTACATTTGATGTTCTTTAAGATTCACTGTAATTATTATTAGCCAAATTGAAAAAATATTTCAGTATGGTAATTGAAAACATTGAATGGAATGGAACCTAGATATGTGCACGCACGCACACTGCTTTTCACAACGTAAAAATTGTAACTCCATTACGTTGTGAAAAGCAGTGTCCGGCGAAATAGTTATATCAAGTGGCAAAAACACAATAGAAAAGCACAAAACAGAGTGAGAAACATGGTGAACAGTGTGAAGAAGGTCAGAGCACATAGTTGTACTTATACGGCAGTAATAAAAGTGGTAGTGTAACTTCCAGACCAAATGTGAGGAAATGCAGATCAGCAAATCATTCCACTGATGATGCCTTATAACAAGATAAGGTAAAATGCGTGTGGAATTAATTTATTAAGTAGCAGCAGGAAAAGGCAGTTTTATTTACAAAACAAATATTTGTATGCTTCCTGTGGAGGATGACCCCACTAACAAACTTGTCATTTTGTAAAGTTAACAGGATGTCTTATCGCACCCACCACTAACAAAACTATAGTTTTCCCAATTAATTGTTGGATGATTAAAGTCTCAACTGATGATTCAGTATGATTGGGGAACTTACATACAACTGAACTGAGGTTTTCTCTGAAGTTTTCGGTTACATCAGGAGATGAGTCTGGTGGGCAATAGAAGGATCCAATAATAATTTTATGCTCACCCCTGATACTGAGTCTTACCAAAACAATCTCACATGCAGCTTCAATTTCTACCTCAGTGGATTCGAGTTTCTTGTCTACTGCCACAGGTGCACCACCTCCATTTCCCATTTGCCTGTCCTTTCGATATACACTTAAATTTTCCCTAAAAATCTCACTGATATCAAATTCAGGTTTCAACCAGCTTTCTGTACCTAGTATTATGTGAGCTGCTCTGCTTTTCATGAGTGCCTCAAGCTCAGACACTTTGTTGCGAATCCTTCAGCAATTTACCATTAGGGTTTTAATACTCTTACCTGTGGGAAGCATTTCTTTCAATCTTAAACTGATACTTTGTGGTTTCCTATAGCTATCATTGTCTGGATTGGATGGAGTCGCCAAATCTAAAAAAAAAAACAACCTTGTGTGCACCCCACACAAAGTCAAATACCTGAGTGTCAGCCTCTGATCGTTGTGCACACCTCACCTATTTAGTGGAACCCTGCAGTTATCACCCCATGGTGCAAGTTCAGGGAGTAACGGCCTAGCTTGCCACAAAACCTTCGAAGTCTCTGGTTCAGTCCTTCCACTTGATTCAGAACCAAAGGGTCACGTTCAGTTCTGGGGACAATGCTTCTAGTTGTGAGCTTCGTTGAAACTCCATGTGCAAGGCTGGTCTTCATGACCTCTCTGCCAGTCGCTAGAATGACGCAAGGTTGACCCTGGAGCCCAGATGATAGGCATAATTTGTTCCAATGCATGCCACAGTCTGCAGTTGGTTGCACCCTGTGCCCTAATGGCTGCCAGACTAACCTCTCCAACACACTGAATTAGTCCCCTAAGGGATACTATCAATCGCCGTACATTTGAATTGCCAGTGATTAGTAGAGCCCTATCCTTTTGTGTTTGCCTCCTCCTGACACCAGGCAATGCAGGTTTCCCTAAAACAGTTTCAGTTTCAGTGAAAGACAGGATCTCAGACTTGTTGGTTAGGCGGATCAGTACAATGCCCTGAGTCCTCCCTCGTCCCCATCCAACCTGTGCGGGACGCCTAGATCTACCATTGAAACACCACTCGCAATCCAGTGGATGGATGATGAATGATCCTGTACTTTCTGCAGAGGAGACAGGATCACCAGGATAGGTACCCCTGGTATAAGTATCCTAGGTACACATGGTACACGTCACTCTGGAGCTCTTCCAACACATTGATTTGATAAATCACTAATAATGTGGAGAAATACAGATGTCCTCACTTTTAAACTTTTGTGTTTTCAACTTTTCAAATAACAGATTGACAAAATATTACATCCATTGCCTCCCTTGAGCTAAAATTTCCAACTATACATGTCTGCTTTCTACTGCAAGCATGCCTTGACTCCATTACACATAACGTTTCCCACCAAGTGCAAACCAGGAGGAGGACAAAAATTCCATTTGAGGCAAAGAAGTTTGAATGTTTTACATCATTGTCGGAGACACTGTTTCAGTTAAGACACATGTTTTTGAAAATTTAGTAGAAATATGTTATGCATGAAATAATAAATTTCAGTTAACATAATTTTATATGAAAGTTTCTACTTACAAATGAAATAACGAATACTTGTTGGGTATCTGAGGGTTCAAAATGCATATCAGACTTGATTATATTCCGCGTGCGCGCGCCCACACACACACACACACACACACACACACACACACACACACACACACATTGCCAAGCATTTTGTAAGTTTATTTTTGTTTTGAACAGAATACACTTGTTTAAAATTTTACAGGGTGGTCCATTGATAGTGACCGGGCCAAACATCTCACGAAATAAACATAAACGAAAAAACTACAAAGAACAAAACTCGTCTAGCTTGAAGGGGGAAACTAGATGGCGCTTTGGTTGGCCCACTAGACGGTGCTGCCATAGGTCAAACGGATATCGACTGTGGGTGGTTTCCCCCCCCCCCATTTTTTATTACATATTTGTGTAGTACGTAAAGAAATATGAGAGTTTCAGTTGGACCACTTTTTCGCTTTGTGATAGATGGCACTGTAATAGTCACAAACTTATAAGTATGTGGTATCATGCTAGTGCGGATGGTATTTGCTTTGTGATACATTACCCGTGTTAAAATGGACCGTTTACCAGTTGCGGAAAAGTTCGATATCGTGTTGATGTATGGCTGTTGTGATCAAAATGCCCAATGGGCGTGTGCTATGTATGCTGCTCGGTATCCTGGATGACATCATCTAAGTGTCCGGGCCGTTCGCCGGTTAGTTACATTATTTAAGGAAGCAGGAAGTGTTCCGGGCCGTTCGCCGGTTAGTTACATTATTTAAGGAAGCAGGAAGTGTTCAGCCACGTGTGAAATGTCAGCCACTACCTGCAACAAATGATGATGCCCAAATAGTTGTTTTAGCTGCTGTCGAGGCGAATTCGCACATCAGCAACAGACAAATTGCATGAGAATCATGAACCTCAAAAACGTCGGTGTTGAGAATGCTACATAAAACATCGATTGCACGCGTACCATATTTCTATGCTCCAGGAATTGCATGGGGATGACTTTGAACATGGTGTACTTTTCTGCCACTGGGCACAAGAGAAATTATGGGATGATGACAGATGTTTTGCACACGTTCTATTTAGTGACGAAGTGTCATTCACCAACAGTGGTAATGTAAATTGGCATAATATGCACTATTGGGCAATGGAAAATCCACAATGGCTGCGACAAGTGGAACATCAGCGACCTTGGCGGGTTAATGTATGGTGCGGCATTATGGGAGGAGGGATAATTGGCCCCCAATTTTATTGATGGCAATCTAAATGGTGCACAGTATGCCGATTTCCTACATAATGTTACTACAAGATGTTTTGCTGCATGACAGAATGGCGATACACTTCCAACATAATGGATGTCCGGTACATAGCTCATGTGCGGTTGAAGCTGTATTGAATAGCATATTTCATGACAGGTAGATGGTTTTCGAAGCACCATACCATGGCCCGCACGTTCACCAGATCTGACGTCCCTGGATTTCTTTCTGTAGGGAAAGTTGAAGGATATTTGCTATCGTGATACACTGACAACATGCGCCAGCATATTGTCAGTGCCTGTGCGAACATTACGGAAGGCAAACTACTTGCTGTTGAGAGGAATGTCGTTACACGCATTGCCAAATGCATTGAGGTTGACTGACATCATTTTGAGCATTTATTGCATTAATGTGGTATTTACAGTTAATCACCTTGTAACAGCATGCATGCGTTCTCAGAAATAATAAGTTCACAAAGGTACATGTATCGCATTGGAACAACCGAAATAAAATGTTCAAACGTACCTACGTTCTGTATTTTAATTTAAAAAACCTAGCTGTTATCAACTGTTCATTTAAAATTGTGAGCCATATGTTTGCGACTATTACAGCGCCATCTATTGCAAAGTGAAAAAAGTGGTCCAACTAAAACATTCACATTTCTTTACGTACTACATGAATATGTAATAAAAAATGGGGGTTCCTATTTTTAAACAATGCAGTTGATATCCGTTTGACCTATGGCAGCGCCATCCAGCAGACCAACCATAGTGCCATCTGGTTTCCCCCTTCAAGCTAGACAAGTTTTGTTCTTTGTAGTTTTTACATTTGACACTTATTTCGTGAGATACTTTGCCCGGTCACAATCAATGGACCATCCTTTATATCAGCAAATACGAAGATTTCACTGAAACTTAATTAATATATTTTTTTTTCAGGGTTGCCAAATGTTGGTAAAAGCAGTATCATTAATAGCTTGAAGAGGGCCAGAGCTTGCAATGTTGGTGCTACTCCTGGTGTTACAAAGTGCGTATGGTTTTCTTTCTTTCTTTCTTTCTTTCTTTCTTTCTTCTTCTTCTTCTTCTTCTTCTTCTTTTTTCTTTTTTCTTTAAAGACACTGATATATGTGCAGTCAGGAATAAATAACAGCAGTAGCTAAATATCCGACTAAAAGAAAACTTGTAACATTAATGGAAATTCCTGGAATGAAACAAAACATGTAATAAGGGAAAGGCATCCATCCGCCTATAGTGGACTGAAGAGTGGAGCACAAAAACACTTAACAGGAAACAGTATTCGCACTAGATTTCAAGTTCTTGCCCTTTTTTCTAGTAAAAGTATGTGTGTTAATACAAACAACCACACAGACATCAAAAATACATTTTTGTGTGATTACATATAGTAATAATTTAAGTATGATCACACTGGGGGTATCAAATGAATTTCTGACTGGGTTGAGGATTTCGTTGTAGAGAAGGATACAGTGTGTTACTGTGGGTGGAGAGTCATTGTCAGAATGTAGAAGTAACTTTGAGTGCCCCAGGAAAGTGTCTTGGGACCATTCTGTTAATGTTGTATATTAATGATCCAACAGAGAAAATTATTAGTAACCTCAGACTTCTTGCAGATAATGCATGTATTTATAATGAATCAGTCTCTGAAAAGAGTCAAATCTTGGTAATGTTTCAAACTATCACAAAGCTTGGCAACTAGCTTTAAATGTTCAGATTGTAAAATTGTGCTTTTTGCAAAATAGAAACATAGTATACAATGACTACAGTGCCACTGAGTCAAATTTTGAATCGGTCAACTCGTGCAAATACCTGGGTGTAACAGTTTTTGAGGATATTGTCATGTTCTAACCAGAATCAAGTCCAAATCTGAAACCACGATTGTGCAGTCTAAGAGACCATTTGTCTGTGGTTGAGGCTGCAACATGAAAGTATTTCTGATACTAGTCATGATAGGAAAACTTTTCCACAATCAGAGATCAGCTCACAAGGTGCTCTATACTTCAATATTATGTCTTCCACAAGGACCGTTGCAATTTCTGGAGCATCAGTTGTCGGCACAGGTTTGGTGGCAGCATAGCAGGTGAGGTTTCTGGTGCAGACCATTATCCATCAAGTCCTGTTTGTTGACTTCAGGAACCTCTCAAAAAGGTTGATTTCAGTTTAGTGGAATAGTGTTGTTGCAGACAGAATTAGTACCATGTGTCCTGGAGGAAATTGTGGCACATTATTTCATCACTTTAATTCCTTACAGTGGCTCACATAGTGTCTAACTGATCTTCTAATTCTGTTTAGAGTCTTCGTGAAATCAAGGTGACCAAATGGAGCAGAACTGAAAAACTTCTGGATAGCTGGCTGTAGATGTGCTAAGATGATGATGCACCCATTTCCACTGCATTGAATCGTAGTTCCTCTTATACAGTGTTTCACTTATTTATTGAAATTCTTCTTTGATTAATCCCTCATTCTTCAAGACTACTATAGTTTTCAGGAATGTTGAATCCTCCATCTGTTCGTTAGCACCATCATTTACTGCGACAGTGACAGATATCATCCATGCTGCTGTGTTCTGCCATAAGATTCCTTGAAAGGCAGTTGATGTCCTCAAGTTTGCATCTGATTTTGTACGGTATTCTGATGTCATATTCCTGAAGCTTCAGTGCCCATTTCATCAGTCAACCAGACAGGTGCCTCAGGTCAGTCAACCAGGATAGTGTGTGGTGATTCGTCACAATGGTAAACAGTTTGCCAAGTAAATACGGCGGGAACTTGTTGATAGCTTGAACAATTGTGAGGCCCTCATCCTCAGTTGTAGAGCAGTTTTTCTCAGACTTGTAGAGTACTATGGAAGTATCAGCTATCAACTTTTCGGCACTTTCCTGAATTTGTGCTGCAACTGCATCTGTCCCATAACCGTTAACATCATCCCACAACTGTTGACATCAGTGTGAATTTCTGTCTCAGCATTTTCATCATACAATGCTAGGATCAGAAAAGATGTTAGTGCCTCATTAGAGACAAGGGCAGATCTTTGTTGCGCCCCGTTCCAGGAAAATTTGCGATTTGCCTGCAGTAGTTATTGTAAGGAGCATGCCTTGGTACAGAAGTCCTTTATAACTCACCAGTAGGATGAGCACATTTCAAGAAAACTGCTTACGTCATGAGTGTGCTGTGGAGTCAGAAAATCTGTGACTGTTTTTTGTCGGGATGGATTCCATACCTTTCATTAGGTGCAAGATTTTTGTTTCTTGGACAGTGAAGAGACATTGATTCAGGTAGAATCTTGCAGTCTGAACACAGTTCAACACAGTTCTCAGTCAGCCTAGATGTTTGTCAAATACCTTTGAAAAAACGACAATGTTATACAGACTGCAAACACACGTAATTTCTGTAAGATGTCAAAGCAGATTGTCCACCATATGCTTGTAGGTGGTTGGAGTGTTATGTAATCCAAGCATCAAGCTGTCTGCTGTGTTACCAATGTGCAACAATGGTTAAACATATTTATTTGTTAATTTATTTTGTGATTTTGTTCAGTTGTTTGATTCTTGATGCAGAAATGCCATGTTTCATCCTTCTTTTTTGCAAGAATCACATGTGAGGACCAAGAGCCCACTGAATGATGTCATCTTGCAGCACCTTCTCCGCTTCATCCTGGATTATCTGTAGTTCATCCAGCACCATCCTGTGTAATAGTTGGCCAGTTGTTGAATGATTCCCAGTGTTGGGACACTGTTTGATCATGACCCTTATGGTCTGTCTTTCTCCACTGCAGATATGAAATCACCCAGAAACGGAAGCAGAACATCTGACACTCACTGACATGGATCCTTTGTCAGTCCAGGTCCTCCTTGCAGTTCGATAGTAGCTGCCTCCCTTGCCTTGTCTGTGGTGGTACTGGGGCATGACTTTTCATCAGTGGCATTAAGCTGCCCTTCATGGACTGGATTGGTTGTTCCCTTGTGCATATATGTTTGGGGATGAGTTTTGGTTGCCTGTGACATTTCAGGACCCATATTTCCCTTGGCCACCTACAATGCTTATGATTGTCATTGGCATGTACAAAAACTTCACAGTTTGACGATTCGAACTTGTCTTGTTCATGACAGCAGGATAACAATGTCATCAATGGCAAACAGCCAACCAGGACAGTCTTTGCTATGTGTGCTTGTTGAAATAGTTTTGTCTATCTGGAACTCTGATCTTCCACAGTCCATGACTGTTTGTAATGCCTACAAGGAATCCCATCTGAAAATGACACTATGACTATATTATGATAAAATTCAAATGGCTATGTTCTGCTATTGATATTTATTCTTGCAGTACATGTTCGCGGATGTATTTCCCGTTAGTGACTTTCAGTTCAGTTGCTTACTTATCAAAAAACATAGATCTCCTTTACTGGCAAAGATAAGCATTCAGCATTACACAGAAGGGAGCCCTTAGTTGACTAGTGCCCCGAGAAGTTGGCCATCATTAATGACATCAACGAATTTCCAGACATCTTGGTGATAGTCATCTGTGGAGGATTTTCACCTGCGACAATCTCACTTCCATAGATAATAACCTCACTTAATTCCCCTGAATTCAGCAGCTCAGTGATTAGGTGGTACTTCTGTATGCTAATGCTCAACAGTTATGGCATGTTGGAGAATGATCTCATTGAGGGTATTGTGATGAGCTTCACCCCACAACTGACAGTATTCATCTGCAGTTGACGGGCCTAAATAGAATTGTTGTTCTGGTTGACATCTGGTGACTTAGTTGATGTTAAAAACTTATCTTCTTTCTCTGCAATAATGTACAGCTTGTCAAGAGCTTGCACAGTGGAAACATACAAGCTTGTTATCCTTTGCCCTCCAAATGTCTGTTCTTCTGCAGGGTAAAACAGTTGGTGGAGGAGTTGGTTGTACCTATGTCGGTCAGGTGCTGGGTTGTCGTTTGACAGCTGCTGCGTAAGTCCGAGTTGGCAGAGTCCATTCTTCCTGGTGCATTCAGCTGGTGGTGGAGATAGGTGCTAAAGATTGATACACCTGCTCTTCAAACATTTTCTATCACCCCCAACGTATAGGGTTGACATTTATAGATGCTATCTCTTGCTTACTCGGTTGTAGTTGCTATAAAATGCTGTATCTCTTCTCTCACCACCTCGTGTATGAGAGAGAGGCAGTGTCATTGTGGGCTTCCCCTACAGCCATAGAGGGACAACATTTGGGAGCCAGTCATGTGTCTTCCGTCTGATTTTTCTGTGTCATTTTCTGGATGCACTGGCATCAGTTGATGAATTCCTGTGTTATGACATCCTGAACCAGAAGAGTTTATTACATGCCTTGCGGTGACTCTGTTCATTTTGTCAGCTTCTGTCATATGTCGATTCACCCAGCTACTGAGCTTCTCTTTGTTGTTCTTGAACTACTACTTGACTGGCCATAAAAGTAAAAGTACATATCTGAAAAACACATTCTGTCATCCAGCCTGTTATATTTAACAACTTGGTCAAATCCTTTCAGCCATTTTGTCGTGTCCTGACCAGCGTCTCCAGGAAACACTGACAGATGTGCAGCTGACTTGCTGTTGATTTGGAATCCATTGCTTGCCTGAATACATGAACCACTGCTTGTATTCCAGTTCCTGTCTGTTTAGGTGACGGATTTTATGTTGCCTAATTGGAGCCACGGAGGTACAGGTGTCTTCGAGTACCCAATGTCTCCACCAAAGAATGTCCTGTTGTAACCAGAATCATGTTCACACTGGAAAACAAGGTGGCCACTGAAGTACATTGCTTAGCACTGAAAACACTATGATGATGAACTCAAGTACTCATTCAGAACAGAACCAAACTCCTGGATGGAGAGTGCTTCTATTTACACAAACATCGAATATTCCAGAGTGTTCAAACATATGAAATTTCGAGGAGCTTCCACAATGAATAAATACAAATAACTACTGGTGGTTGGGTTTGCCTGGCTAACCACAACAAGGCAGACAGCAGTGGTGATAGCAATGCCGCACTGCATACAACACAGCTTGTGACATTGTAAAATACAATGATTAAATGGGCTCAATCATAGATAAAGCAGATGAGTGACTTCAGTATGTTGTTAGGGTGTTGGATAAACACAGTTGCTGCAAAGAAAATTGTTTACAAAATGTGTGCAACACATTTTAGAACATTGCTGAAATGTGTGAGACTTAGAGAATCCAGTGGATATGTTGAACATACACGGAGGAGGACGGTGTAGATATTCACATGTTTGTTTGACTCACAACAGAGTTTGATGGAAATTCTGAAAGTCTTGAATGAAATACATGCCATCTATCCCATGAATGCAAATGCCTATTTACAAAGTTTGAAGACCCCGTATTACGTGAAGATCTAGGTGTTTACTACAGCTACCTATATATCATTCCTGTGGAGATTGCAAATACAAGATTAAACTTACTACTGTGTGTGCGGAGGCATTTAAACATTCATTCTTTCTACACTCTAGGCACATTTAAAAGGGGAGACACTGAATAAGGTACAGTGGAGCGTACCCTCTACTATGTGCTTCAGTGGTCTGAAAAATACACTGAGATGACCAAAGTCATGGTATAGCGATATGCACATATACGGAAAGCAGTAGTACCGCGTACACAAGGTATAAATGGGCAGTGAATTGCTGAAACTGTCATTTGCACTCAGGTGATTCATACGAAAAGGTTTCCGGTGTGGTTATGGCCGCACAACAGGAATTAAGGCTTTGAACATGGAGTGGTAGTTAGCTAGATGTGTGGGACATTCCATTTTGGAAATTTTCTTTAGGAAATTGAATATTCCAAGATTAACAGTGTCAAGAGTATACCTAGAATACCAAATTTCAGGCATTAACTCTCACCATGGGCAACACAGTGGCTGAGAACCTTCTCTTAATGGCTGAAAGCAATGCCATTTGCTTAGAAATGTCAGTGCTAACAGACAAGCAACACTGCATGAATAACCACAAAAATCAATGTGGATGTACAATGAACGTATTCGTTGGGACAGAGCTGTGAAATTTTGTGTTAATGGTCATGGCAACTGATGACCGACATGAGTGTCTTTGCTAGCAGCATGACATCACCTGCAGCACCCCTCCTGGGCTTGTGACCATGTTGGTTGGACCCTAGATGACTGGAAAATTGTGACCTAATCAGACAAGTCCTGATTTCAGTTGGCGAGAGCTGACGGTAGGGTTCGAGTGTGGTGCAGACCCCACGATGCCATGGACCCAAGTTGTCAATGAGGCACTGCGCAAGCTGGTGATGGCTCCATAATGGTATGGACTGTGTTTAAATGGAATGGACTGGATCCTTTGGTCCAATTGAACTGATCATTGGCTGGAAATGATTATGTTCAGTTACTTGCAGACCATTTGCAGCCTTCATGGACTTTGTTCCCAAACAGTGATGAAAATTTATCTTCTCGGGGTATGGTTGTAGATATTTAAATGAACAATATTGTGTTTTGCATTAAGATCAAGTTGACAAACTTTAATTGAAATCAGAATGAGAATGAATGTTAACAACAGGTGAGACATAAGTGTTTTTATATTTTGCCAAAATAGGAACTAAGATGGACTGGCAGAAAAAACTTTGCATTTCAGATTTTTGACAGCTTCTTCACCAAGACAAGAAGGAAGGTTCAGAATATAAAAAAGAAAGGGTGACATGTATATATGCAAAGAGAATGGAGTGTCATTCCAATTCCTGAATTGAGAGAAACAGTGCGAAGGATCTGCTCACTACTTAAGACTGCTGCCTTGCTTTATATCTCTGTCGTGACCAGAATTTGTAATGACTTTTCCTTCCCTCAAGCATGTTTGCATATATTGTGCACATTTTACAGTTTCTTCTGGTCCTCATCAAGTTCCTGTTTTTTCTAGTTGGTTAATACATTTAGTTTCTTCTTCTTCTTCTTCTTCTTCTTCTTCTACTACTATTAAAGCTACTGCTTGCATTTTTCTGAAATTGATTCGGGCAAAAATTTGTTTCAGTTCAATAAGTAATTTCGTGGCTTGTTTTGACATTTGTGTTTGTTGTGCAGTGATTTTACTGCAGATTTTAAATTGTCTTCTGTGTATTTGATTTATTATTATTTAAGTGACCAACAGTGAACTTAGTGTTATGGTTCCTGTTGCTCCAGTGAAAATAGATATCTTTATTGGTTTGTAAAGAAATAGTGTTCATGGTTCTTATGGAAAACTGGACTGAGAAATAATTCTGTGTACCTTGGAAAGAATTGCCTTTACTTTTATATTTATTCCTCCATTTTGACAGCGATAAATATCTATTGGCCTCCTGTGGTTTTCTGCGTAGCAGTACTTCCTTTTAATAAATATCTTTTTCTTCTGTAGGGCCATGCAAGAAGTTCAGTTGGATTCTAAAATTAAACTATTGGATAGTCCTGGAATTGTGTTTGCTTCATCTGATGGACGTGGTGATGCATCTGTTGCATTGAAGAATGCTGTTAGAGTAGAAAGCCTAATGGATCCAATGACACCAGCTTCAGCAATTCTCCAAAGAGCAAACAGGGAACAGGTAAGAGAGGCTACAGGTTGGTAAGAAAATCACTTCTTTATATCATCTGTCTTGGCCTGCTGATAAACACTCATAAGGAAAATCATGTACCACTTAATGATTTAAACTATCTAACCTAAGCATATTAGGTATTTGACATGTTTCTTAATGAGGAAATGATTTTTCCCTCCCTCTGTCTATAAAGTGGCACTGTTGTGGCAGTATTTGCTATTGCAGGGAACATCTGTTAATAGATGCTTTCTCTGGCCACTGAGACTGGACTATGAGCAACTGCGTCCAATGGGAGAAGCAGTCTGTGAATGGTGGGGGGAGTAAAAAGGGGGAGGGGTGGGAAGGGATAGCAGGGCAGGGTTGGGGGAGGTTGTAGTGCTGCTTGTGGGAGCATTCAGGGATGCGGGAAAAGGGTAGGCCTGCTAAGTGCAGCTGGGGCATTTCAGGGGGGTGAGGGCAAGTAGAAAAGGAGAGAGATGTAGAGGAGGGAAAAGACTAGTGTGTACATTGGTGGAATGGAAGGATGTGTAGTGCTGGAGTGGGAGCATGGAAGGAGATAAATGGGTGAAGGACAGGGATCGGGGCAACAGGGCTATGGGAATAGAGGAGACATTGCAGGTAGATTTCCCACCTGTGCAACTAGGAAAAGGAAGAAAGGGTCCAGATGGCCAGGCTATGAAGCAGTCATTGAAGTGAAGCATGTCGGTGGAGGAAATGGCTGATATTAACATATTTATATATAAAAGACACCAACCATTTCCTCTACTGACTTTCCACAATTCCAGTTCCTTTACCACATGGCAAGCCTGCTTGTCACTATTGGTGCCACCTCCCTCTGCACTATCATCCCCAGTGCCCATGGCTTTGCCACTATTAAACAATATCAGCTGACTGACTCCAAACCTTATGATTTCCTTCCTGGTCACCATGAACAACTGTATCCTCACCCCCAATTTATTCACCTTTGAAGGTATCACCTGCAAGCAAATCCATGGCACAGCAATAGGAAATTGCATGTCACCATCCTCTGCCAACCTGTTCATAGGCCATTTAGAGGATTCTTTCCTAACACTCAGAATACCAAACCCCTACCTGGTTCAGTCATCGATGGCATCTTTGTGATCTGGACTGAGGGTGAGGATACCCTATCCACATTTATCCATAATCTGAGCACCTTTCTTCACCTGGTCCTCTTCAATCTTACAAGCTGCCTTTCTCGATATAAACCTGCACCTCAAAGATGGCTATGTCATACCTCCATCCATATAAAACCTCCACTTTGACACACCAAGAAATCCCTTCCATACAGCCTAGCCACACAGGGCTGTTGCATCTGTAGTGGCAAGCAGTCACTCTCCAAACATACCAAGGGTCTTACTGAGGCCATCACAGGCTGAAATTACCTTCCCAACCTTGTACAGAAACAGATTTCTCATGCCTTTCTCTAGTGATCTACCATCATCCACAATCCAACAGCATAGGAGCACTCCCCTCATAACTCAGTACCACCCAGAACCGGAGCAATTGAATCACATTCTCCACTAAGGTTTCAACTACTTCTCATTGTGCCCTGAAATGAGGAGTACCCTACACAGTATCCTTTCCACCCTTCCCACAGTGGTATATCGTCACCCACCAAACCTATGCAATAGCCTTGTCCATTCCTACTCCAACATTGCTACCAACACCTTGCTTCATGGCTTATCTCCCTGGAACAGATGTATATGCTAGACCTGTGGCATATATTTTCCCCACCACCACCTACTCCAGTTGGATCATAGGCATCACCTATGCCATCAAAGGCAAGACTATCCTAAAAAGCAGTCATGTGATCTACAAACTAAGCTGCAACCACTGCACTGCTTTCTACTTGGGCTTGACAGCCTACAAGGTTTCTGCCCACATGGATGGCCACTGACAAACCATGTCAAAGAGACAGCTCGGCCACCCATTTGCTGAACAAGCTGTCCAACACAGTCTGCTTCATCCACAGGTGCTTCACAGCTTGCATCATCTGGATCCTACCTACAAACACCATCTTTTCTGAATCGTGCAGGTGAGAACTCTCCCTGCAACATAACCTAATTTCCCCTAACTCCCTTGGTCTCAACCTTCACTAGTCCGTGTCCTTGGTCTATATATCCCCTTCTCTGCCTCCAGTCCAGCACTACACAGCCTTCTATTCCACCAATACACTCACTAGTCTTTTCCCCCCCTCCCCTACTTCTCTCCTCTCCCTCTCCTCTCCCTCTCCTCTCCCCCCCCCCCCCCCTCCCTGCCCCCTTGGTCCATCTCCCAACCTCCTGACCTCACTTAGTAGCACTACCCTGTCCCCACTATGTCTCCACATATTCCTAGATGCAGCATTACACTCTCCTCCTTCCCTACCCTGCCACTCCTCCACACCCCAGCCTCCTCCTCATCCCCAACTATCCACAGATTGCCGACTCCAATCGGGCGCAGTGGCTTGCACTCCGGCCTCTGTGACCAAAGACAGTTGCCTGTGTGTGTGTGTGTGTGTGTGTGTGTGTGTGTGTGTGTGTGTGTGTGTGTGTGTGTGTGTGTGTGTGCGCGCGCGCGCGTGCAAGCGCGCTCGTGTGTGGGCAGGGGGGGGGGGGGGGGGGCGGCGCTTAGAATTGTTGCAAAGGTCTTTCAAGAACAGTATATTTTGATCTTATAGGACACAAAATTCTCTTCCCACACCTGCGTCATAATCATCCTAATCATTGGTGCCAGTGGGGTGCTAACAGCTAGCAGAAATAGTCATTGACTGTTTATTTGTGTGATTTTAGTATGTGTGACAAAATTAATAGACTTTTATATTCTGGTACGAAAGCTTATAATGTATTGTCATTGAACATCAGGCATACTGGCTGAAAATCACTCAAATATTTAAACAAAAAATAAAAGAATACCTCATTAGCCACTCCTTCTGCAGTACATGTGAATACTTGGACTCACAATTGTAGATTCTGCCAAACTGTAATATTGGCAGTAGATGGATTGTGATATGACAGAAGCACTCATTTTACGAAAAACACTTTATAACTGAAATCTAGATCTTCTACAATAAACACAAGTTCTGACTGCTGTACCTTCTCTCATCATTTGAAATAAATGTGGTTGCTGAGCACTTCCAGGTTCCAGATAAAGTCAAATAAAAAATTTGTTACTGGTGATGAGACGTGGGTTTACCATGAAAGTCCAGAAGCTAAGTGCCAGTCAATGGACTGGCATCATTCACAACCCCTAACGAAACAAAAAAGCCAAAGAAATTCTGAGCCCCAAAAAGATTGTGGTCACAGTGTTTTGAGATTGAGAGGGTGTTCTGTGAATCAGCTTTATGCATAGAGGAGAGACCATAAATGCAGCAGCCAATAGGCTTTTATCAGCTATGCTACAACATTCAAAACAAATGGCATGGATTTTTGTCCAGAAGCATTGCACTTCTCCATGATAACAGACACCTGCATTCTGCTGTGTTCAACAACTTGACAACAACTGAGTAAACAGAAGAGGTAGGAAAGCTTGTGGAGTGCATCACAAATGTCTTGAGTTTGAAGATGTCAAAATATATTATGAAATAAGGGCTCTTTCATTATCATGAATAAAAATGTCCAGAAAACAAATGTCTTTACTTTTATTTTTAGAAAGAAACCCCCCCCCCCCCCCCCCCCAAAAAAAACACATTTTCTTGTTTTTGTCAGAAGCCCAAATTTTCCGGGCTTCATTCAGTTGCTTATTATAATAAGTGTTGATTATTGTCATGATTACAGTGAATTTTCAGAAAAAGAGCCTCCGTAAATAATAACTTACAGTAAGTGTCATGCTTCCTTGTGTTACTTTTAACAATACTTTTTACTTACAATCAGATGATGGAGCTGTACAACATTCCAGAATACTCTACACCACAGGAATTTTTTTCCCTTCTGGCCAAGCGAATGGGCAGGTTCAAGAAAGGAGGTGTACCAGACCCAGAAGTTGCTGCAAGGATATTGATTGATGATTGGAACAGGTAATGAAAGTCCTACTTTGATGTTGTTTTCAGGATTATTATTATTATTAAATAAATATGGAATGGTAGCTTTGATATAACTAGTTCTTTTTATTGAAGAACTAAGAACTGGCAAATTCAGTGTTTTTTGGACTGATGGTATAGGTCAATGAAAAGACCAGACTATTAAAAAACAATGTGATCATGTTAAGGACAAATAGTTATTGTTTTGCCGCGCAGAAATGAAAAACCATGTGTAGCGAATATTAGCAGAAGGAAAAGTTATGAGTAATAGGATACGATGGAAGGTTATTCATGCAGTTGCTTATACAAGAGCTGTGTTTGTCCTTTACTTTACATTCTTTCTGTCTTTTCATCAGATATCGTCTTGTTCCTCTTTTTCTTTTCTTCTCTGCAGGCAGTACAGTCTGTTGGTACACACATAGTTTTGCAGTAGATATTCCTTATAATGCTCTTCGAGCTCCCCTCTTAAACTTAAATTGTTCTGTGTCATAGAGATACACAGCTGTGTTCACCAAGTAACTCTCCCTCCCTCCCTCCCTCCCTCCCTCCCTCCCTCCCTCCCTCCCTCCCTCCCTCCTTCCTCCTTCCCTCGCCCCTCACCTCTACCTCCCTCACCAAGATATTCTGCTGCAGTTGCACATGTCCTGTTGTTAGATAGATTAGATCAAAACCACATTAATATTTACATGCTTTAAACATACACATGTATATGGAGCAACAAACATTCAGGTAATACATTTAATCCAAATTGATCATTGTGAAACAAGAAATCAGGTCCAAATTAATTCATTTTTTGCTTATTTTTCATTGCATCTATTTGTGTGATAACTGTTTCTTGACAAACAGTTCAATGCTCGCCGTACCAGTCAGCGAACCACAAGCTTTAATAGTAAGCAGGATTGATTTTGACACTTGGTGTAAGAATAATAATGCCCAAATAATTGTTATAAATTGTACGAATCTCAGCCATTTTAGAGCAGAAGGTAGTTGTAACCACTTGTGCAAATGAATTCTTTGAAGCTTATCATGTGTTTAATCTTTTATTGCTTTAATGTGGCTGCAATCGGAAACCATTTGTTTTAAGTGTGACAATATATTCTTTTTGTATTAGTGAAGTTATGAAATGAGAAAAAGTTTCAACATATATTTTTTTTAGTTAAAACCTTTAGTTCATGTATCTTTTTGTTTGTGATTTTAGAGGTAAAATTAAGTACTACACAGTTCCACCAGAGGACATCACAGATGCACACATAAGCTCTGCAATTGTGCAGGAAGCAGTTGCTGAATTTGACATAGCTTCTTTTGAAGCTATGGAAACGGAAGTACTGGGCGCATTGGAGTCCTCTAGGAAACAATCTGTAGCAGAAATTAGAATGGAATCCAGTGGACCTGTTGACGCAAATTCTGTCTTTGAGAAGATGGAAGTTGAGAATAAGAGTGAACTTGTATGTATTGCATGGTGTTTACTTTATGTATTATAGCAGTACTTATGTCGGTTACCTGTGATAAAATTTAGAAGTCTACCATTGTCTGCTTCAGCAGAAAATATTTGCCTTCTTTAGTTTTAAGAAAAGATCTCTTTACATCAAAATAATTTTTTTTATTTTCAAAATGCTTAGCTTACTAATGGTACAGAGGCTGATGAAATATTAGGAAATAACTGTTATGGGAGTTAACATTAAAATTTGTGCAGTTATTTTTGCATCAATTAATGTTTGACTCCATATTTTATTTCAGCTTCCAGACAATGTATCCATTGCATCTAATAAGAAAAAACTACGTTGGAGGAAAGGGAAGGCAAAGGAAACAACTAAAAAGAAAGAAGTTTCTTTTGCAAATGCTGATGGGAATGAGAAACTGAATAACTTTAAGAAACTGCAATTTAAAAAACTGAAAAAAGAAAGAGCTCGGAATGGTAATTATATTTGTTTATTGCTTCACAGTGCGCCTTTCTGGTTTTTCTACATCTTACCTCTCACTCAAAATATTCCCATTGATTTAAATAAAAAGAAAGTGAAAGCGTAGTATGGTTTCAAAAACAATTTTCATAGTGTTGCAGATAATCCAGCAGTGATGCTAATTATTCCCTCCTTAATCAAACAAAGTATGCCATTGCTTATAGTATTAACAAGTATATTTGGATTGAGTTTTTGTAACAAGGCCTCAATGAAGAATAGTGGCTAGAAAACAGGTATTCTTGTAAAGAAAGGTAACAAAGTTGGGGATGGAATATAGCAATAAGCACGTTGAAGAAGAAGAAAAAGAAGAAGGGGAGAGAGGAGAAAAGATATGTTAAAAGGGTGACCAAAACAGAGTAAATAAGTTGGACTGAGTATGAGGAACAAAATGAAAGAAAATGTGCTTTGTAAATAAATTGCCACAACTTACTTTCAGCCAGGGAAGTATATTAAACAACAATATGTTATAAGAACCAAATTTTGTTTTGGAACTCAAATTTTATTTGGTTGCATTATGTGACAAATCTAAGGCAGTGATACTAGAAGAAATACCACAGTCTCTGCTGTCTTATGTAATGCTGTGATATCTAGTTTTGTGTCAGCACAGACCCTGCATGAGGGGTACTGCACTTTGACAAGTATTATAAATAATTTTCTGTGGACAGAAATGTTAAAATGGTGTGATGGCTAGACTTCTACATGGTTTTATTGGACAAAATTAATTCAGGCTTCTTTGTACTTGTCTCTCATCTCTTTTGTGAGTAAGTGCAAGACCACTACAAGGCCTCAAAACCTTGCAGTGCTACTTTTCTTTCTGTGCTGCAGGTCTATCATTCTGTTCCTTTTTTCCTCTCTACCTTTCCATTGGATGGGTTTCTTGTTGCCAACTGTGCTTGAATCTGGTTTGTGTTTTGAACAACAGTTTTCTTACCTTCCGACTTTGTACACCTTTTCATTATTAATTATATGGTCCCCTTGTTGGGTCTGACTTTATTCTTCTTTTCTGAACTTTACAGAAGTACGGATCACACTGGGAAGGTTGCCCAGCACAACGTTTATTCCATCTTTGTGCTTTTTTTTTCTCTTTGCACTATTTTTTCTTGTAACAGTACTATACCCAAAACACAGCAAGGTAGCCATTCTGTTGTTGGTGTGGGGAATATCATCAAGTACCTGCACCGTGGTAGCCTTCTGATCATGCAGGGATCACATTGTTTGAGTCTGAGATGGAAACTCACCACACAAGCTAAGGAGTATATGCATGACAGGGCTGGGGCAAGAGGCTCTGGGCAACAGTTTACTGAACAGGAACTGTTGAAGTGGCTGGATGGTGCCCATGGGGAGATACCCCGTTCGGAGTGGGTGGTATCATGGTGTGTACATGTAGTGAATTAAACTTTCTGTTGCTGGTGGCTGCATGGCCCCAGCAGTCCCTTCTGAAGCTCCTCCGTCCCAGAATTGGGGTTAGACAAGCCTTCACAGGAGTCTAAATCATCTTAAGGACAAGAATTAGTCCTCCAAAAAGAGGGGAATTTTGATGGCCCCTTTGCTGTCAGACTGCGTCTCTGTCTGAGGAATTCCTGGTGGCCCCAATTGTGTCCACCCCCCCACCCAAAAAAAAAAAAAAAAAAAAAAAAACCCAGCACCACACACCCATCCTGATTTGGAACGAACATGTATTGATGGTGTATATTCACAACCACTGGTAGCAGGCAGCACTGAGGCATGACCTGCCTCCTTGGTCCCTTCACGCCGCCACAGGATACTTGTAGCGTGATCGTCCGGTGGAACTATAGTAGCTTTTTCTGCCACTTGGCTGAGCTACAACATTATTTGTACAATTCCTCTGTTTCTTGTGTTGCCCTGCAGGAAACTTGTTTCCCAGCGATGCAGTTCCTACCCTCTGTGGCTATCGGGGCTGTTTTAAGAACCGCACTGATGATGAAAGAGCATCAGGTGGTGTTTGCACATACGTTCTAGAATCAGTTTGGATGCTGTGGCTATTTGTGTGAAGACATCTCTGGAATTCACCATATGTAATGTGTATCTGCCTCCAGATGATGAAGTGTCCTAGAACGCATTTTCTGCACTATTATCTCAGCTCCTCCCACCCTTCCTAACATTGGGTGCCTTCAGTGCCCGCAATGCTTTATAGGGTAGAACTGTGACCTCTGGCTGTGATAAAGCTGTCAAAAAGTTGCTCACAAAGCTCAATCTTTGGCTCTTGAATACTGGTGTTCCCACACACTTCAGTGCGGCATATGGGTCTTATTCAGTCATTTAGCTCTATTTGCAACGTAATTCTTCTCCTGTCCATTCATTGGAGAGTTCATGATGACTTGTGTGATAGTGATCATTTTCTGATTGTTTTGAGTCTCCCTTGACATCACTCGTCTGAGTGTCTACCCACATGGGCTCTCTCCAAAACTGTTTGAGATGTTTTCACCACTGCTGTCACCTTTCACACCCCCACCTCATGGCCTCAGGGGGCTCACTGCTCTTTGGCAGGTTTGTGCTTGGATACCATGGGGCCCCAGCCTTTGCAGCATCTATTCCCTTTCGTGCTGCATGTCTGTCTACTTGCTATTCTTTTCCCCCTCCCTTGGATAACATGTCTGGGATGTTTTTGGAAATGTGTTCTGCATATTCAGTAGCTGCTATCACAGCAGTCTATCCACTGTTTTTCATTCCTTTTTTTTTTTCTTTGTTTGTTCTCTTCTATCTTTCCTCCACTTTGGCATTTGAGGTTCCTCTTTTTCTTCTTTCTTCCTGTGTGCTCCTGATGGCCAGCCCACATATCTGACGTGTAGCAGGTGACTGAGTAACCCATAATTCCCAGTCCCGGGTTCACAGGTAGGTTTCGCACGTACTGTCTGGTACAAGCCAGGCCAAGGGAGGGATGATTGCCTGAGCTGCTACCTTCCCAAATTGCCAATTGGTCCCACTTTCAAGTGTTCTGGAGGTGTGACCTGAGATGTGAACAGTCGCGTAAGGCGGGTACACCCTTCTCTGAAGGGGGGCCCCCAGTTGGAAGGAGTGCGTCATTGGAGACACTGACAGTCACGGGGGATTTCCTCACAATGAGTCAATCATCATCTTCACAGTCAACATCTACCAAACGTAAGCGGAATGAGGCTAACTATTCAAAGACCCTCCCAGCAGCTGCACCATGGTTTCTCATGGTTTTGTGTACTGAAGACTGTTAGTCCTTTGCTACGATAAATTTGTTTATGATTCAGAATTTGTTGATGCAGTCGATGACCCTGTGAAATCCTGCTCTCGTTTATGAAATGGCACTTTGCTTTTCTGGACTACTTCTTATTCTCAAGCACAGCATCTGCTTGCAGCTTCGCTCCTCCACAGCTATCCTGTTCACGTTGAGGCCCATCGAATGCTGAATTCTTGCCGTGGTGTTATTTACTCTAGGCTGCTAAATGGTCTGATCGAGGCAGAAATCCAACGTACCTCTCTGCCCAGGGTGCCATGCAGTCCATCAGGTGATGAAAAAGGTAGATAAATCCTGAGTGCCCATAGACATTATTTTTCTCACTTTTGATAGAGTGGTGCTTCCGTCAGAGATCAAAGCATGCTATGAAGTTAGCACAGTCTGATGGTACATTCTGAACACGATGCAGTGCTACCAGTGTCGTCGTTAAAACCACATTCGAATGTCCTGCCAACGCCTGGCCAAATGTGTAACCTGTGATAGGGATGCTCATGAGGGTGCTTGTCCACCTCTTCCTCCACGCTGTATCAACTGGAATGGCAACCATGCCCCCTCCTCTCGAGATTGTCCCATGTGTCTCGATGAGTAGGCTGTCCAGGAGAACCGGGTGAAGGGGAAAGTGTCTTATCCAGTCAATCACAAGTTCTTGACTAGTGGGAAACTGTGTTCTACCACCTGGCATGTACAGTACTGTTCTTGCTACATCTCGCTCCACAAAGGATATGGCCACGCAGGCATGCGACCTCAAATTCAGCACCGCTGTTGTGAAATCACCCAGTGTCATGGTGGCAACCCCGTCTCCTCTTTCAGCTGTGCAACAAGCCTTCAAACTTTCGCTTCTTGGAGTGAAATCACCTGCGACACAACCAGCAGGCTGGAAAGGACAGAAGGAATACTTGTGTGAAGACTTCATATGTCCCTTCAGCCAAAAGACATCTGTGTATTCCTCTGCCTATCGGAAAGGCTCCAAGAAGTCAAACAAAGGCAAAAGGTCTTCTTCTTCGCCAACATTTTTCTGCCCTGCACTCCACAGACTGACAGAAGGAGAATGCCGAAGCCTCTGTAGACCTCACGAAGCAGGATCCTCCAGCCTCTGTGGTCTGTAGCTGTGAGTCTTCGAACTGGCGATTGGCAGCTGCTGAGGTGACACCCCTTCACTTTCCCCTCCTCCCCTTTCCTCGTTACCAGTCTCCTCCAATGGAACATTCGTAACCTTTGATCCTACAAAGAGGACTTATGGCTGCTCTTAGAATCGCAGCGTCTGCTTATTCTCTGCCTCCATGAAACAAAATTCTGTCCCCTTGCATTTCTTCCTGGTCTGCTTTGTCCTTTTTGCCGACGACAGCATTTCGTCTCATTTCATAGTCAACCCATCTCCCTGACTACCTGGTTTCGAGGTGTTACAGTCCACATTTTCCTGCCTCACTTGACCTTTTCCCTTGGTATCGTTAACCTCCCTCCATCATTCAGTGTCACCAGGGCAGACTTCATCCATCTAATTGGGCAGCTCCCTCATCCCTTTCTGCTGCTTGGTGACTTTAATGTGCACCATCCCCTTTGGGGTTCACCCAGAACCTGTCATGGAAGTGCCCTCTTGGCTGACCTTCTCAATCAACTTAACCTCATCTGCCTTAACATGGGATCCACCCACATTCCTTTCAGACTCCACTCACACCCATTCTCATTTGGACCTCTCCTTCTGCACTGCCCAGCTTGCCCATCATCTCAAGTGGTCCATTATCTCCGACACACATTCAAGCAACCATCTCCCGTGTGCTATCCAATTGCCATTTGTCTGCCATGCCTGGCCACCCCTCCTAGCCTCCTTTGATAACTCCTTTGATTGCCAGTATGGGGTGTGCCACTCATCTCTGTTACCTCCTGGAGTTTGCTTTTGGTTCTTGATCCAGCAGTTTAACTCAGGGCATACACTCTGGGACAACCAGGAAATGTGGGGAAAACCCGGGAATTTTTTCATCTGGGAGAAAAGGGGGGAAAACCCAGAAATTTTTTAGAATTCCGGGAGTGTTTTCTTTGTTTTAGATTTCAGTTAATTTTTTGTAATTTCGACTAGTAAGAACTGAAAAACAGCAAAATGTGTCAGAGGCCTTAGGACGGAGACTGTGGAACACTTCATAATAATAAATTGCTGCCAATGACGTAACATCACAGTTGTTTACATTAAGTTCGTTTGAGCAGTTGCCAGCAGGCTCATGCACATGTGCATTGAAATGGGCTGTTAGCTGTGTCAGCAGGAGTAACAAGCAGCCAGATGTTACCTGTAAGAATTTTCTGGCATGCCCAAGGTGCCATATTCACGCATGCACAGAGCAGTCTGGGTTGTAGTGGCGAGGGGGTTAGTCTCTACATGAGCCATGTTTATGTTTAGTGATTTTGCTGATTCCTTCTCATTTGCATTTATTACATCAAATGAAAACAAAATGGGTTTCTGTGGCTGGGAGCTGCCGAGTGAATTAAAATACGCTCACATAATTACGAAAGCCTAATATATGTTAATAGTTTGTTTTCTGATTTTATTGTATTTCCACATTTTTGGCCGTCAAGCATTAATTGCCTTGCAGAACAATAAAGTTATTTTTGTTGGTTTGCTAAATAAACGTGGCTTTTATCAATCTTTTCCATAGAGGCAGTCAATTTATTGGAAATGAAGTGTTTCATTCCACACTGTTGGCTATTATCAACTGTTCACTGAATTTCAAGTGCACATTTTCATCTTCTGGCATGTATGGCATTAAGTCATAATACAGAACCAAACCTGAGATAATACAATACTGGCCAGGGTGTATACGACCTGGGAGATCCGGGTAAAACCCAGAAATTTTTTCATCCGGGAGAAAACCGGGGAAAACCCGGGAATTGTTTAGAATTCTGGGAATTTTTCATTGTTTTAGTTTTCAGTTAAATTTTTGTGATTTTATCTGGTAAGAACCAATACTCCAACAAAGGATATTACTGTATCCCACTATTGCAGAATAATACTGCAGCAACGAAACATGAACGAGGGGGCGGGGGGGGGAGAACAAAATAAAACTTAAGTTGCAAAGGAAATGTGTTGTATAGAACAACAAAACACAATCCTCATACAAGCGTCTGCCAACAGCAAAGTGTGTCAAAGGCTTTAGGAAGACTATGCAATGCTTCATAACAACAAATTGCCTCCGATGAGCGTGACGTGGCAATTGTTTAAATTAGATTCGTTTGAGCAGTTGCGGGTGCAGTTGAGTCGCATATGAGTACTACCTTCTTTCGCTTCTGATTACAGAAGTATGACTGGGCGCCACTACTTAATATTGCCCCGGTTCGGAAATATAATAAATCTGGTGCTGATGCCCAGAGCAATCCGAGTTGTGGTGGGGAGGTGGGTCCTTCTCCACGTGAGCTGTGTGTGAGGAGGGCTATGCGAGAGGCTTTCAATGAATTCGAAAGTAACGTTCTATGTACTGACTTGGCAGAAAATCCTAAGAAATTTTGGTCCTATGTCAAAGCGGTAGGTGGATCAAAACAAAATGTCCAGACACTCTGTGACCAAAATGGTATTGAAACAGAGGATGACAGACTAAAGGCCGAATTACTAAATGTCTTCTTCCAAAGCTGTTTCACAGAGGAAGACTGCACTGTGCTTCCTTCTCTAGATTGTCACACAGTTGACAAAATGGTAGATATCGAAGTAGACGACAGAGGGATAGAGAAACAATTAAAATCGCTCAAAAGAGGAAAGGCCGCTGGTCCTGATGGGATACCAGTTCGATTTTACACAGAGTACGCGAAGGAACTTGCCCCCCTTCTTGCAGCGGTGTACCGTAGGTCTCTAGAAGAGCGAAGCGTTCCAAAGGATTGGAAAAGGGCACAGGTCATCCCCGTTCTCAAGAAGGGACGTCGAACAGATGTGCAGAACTATAGACCTATATCTCTAACGTCGATCAGTTGTAGAATTTTGGAACACGTATTATGTTCGAGTATAATGTCTTTTCTGGAGACTAGAAATCTACTCTGTAGGAATCAGCATGGGTTTCGAAAAAGACGATCGTGTGAAACCCAGCTCGCGCTATTCGTCCACAAGACTCAGAGGGCCTTAGGCACGGGTTCACAGGTAGATGCCGTGTTTCGCAAGGCGTTTGACACAGTTCCCCATAGTCGTTTAATGAACAAAGTAAGAGCATACGGACTATCAGATCAATTGTGTGATTGGATTGAGGAGTTCCTAGATAACAGAACGCAGCACGTCATTCTCAATGGAGAGAAGTCTTCCGAAGTAAGAGTGATTTCAGGTGTGCCGCAGGGGAGTGTCATAGGACCGTTGCTGTTCACAATATACATAAATGACCTGGTGGATGACATCGGAAGTTCACTGAGGCTTTTTGCAGATGATGCTGTGGTGTATCGAGAGGTTGCAACAATGGAAAATTGTACTGAAATGCAGGAGGATCTGCAGCGAATTGACGCATGGTGCACGGAATGGCAATTGAATCTCAATGTAGCGAAGTGTAATGTGATGCGAATACATAGAAAGATAGGTCCCTTATCATTTAGCTACAAAATAGCAGGTCAGCAACTGGAAGAAGTTAATTCCATAAATTATCTGGGAGTACGCATTAGGAGTGATTTAAAATGGAATGATCATATAAAGTTGATCGTCGGTAAAGCAGATGCCAGACTGAGATTCATTGGAAGAATCCTAAGGAAATGCAATCCGACAACAAAGGAAGTAGGTTACAGTACACTTGTTCGCCCAATGCTTGAATACTGCTCAGCAGTGTGGGATCCGCACCAGGTAGGGTTGATAGAAGAGATAGAGAAGATCCAACGGAGAGCAGCGCGCTTCGTTACAGGATCATTTAGTAATTGCGAAAGCGTTACGGAGATGATAGATAAACTCCAGTGGAAGACTCTGCAGGAGAGACGCTCAGTAGCTCGGTACGGGCTTTTGTTGAAGTTTCGAGAACATACCTTCACCGAAGAGTCAAGCAGTATATTGCTCCCTCCTACGTATATCTCGCGAAGAGACCATGAGGATAAAATCAGAGAGATTAGAGCCCACACAGAAGCATACCGACAATCCTTCTTTCCACGTACAATACGAGACTGGAATAGAAGGGAGAACCGATAGAGGTACTCAGGGTACCCTCCGCCACACACCGTCAGGTGGCTTGCGGAGTACGGATGTAGATGTAGATGTAGATGTAGAAGTTCAGTGATTTTGTTGTTTCCTCTTAGTTCATAGCTCTCACGTTAAGTGATGACAAACAGATTTTTGCGGCCAGGAGTTATCAAATGAATTAAAATATCTTCGCATAATTACGGAGGGCTAAAATATGTTATTAGTTTTAGATTTTATTTCCATCTTCCTGGCAGTCAAGCATTAATCACCTTGCAGAACAATGAAGTTAGTTTTGTCAGTTAGCCACGGAGATTTGGCTTTTATTAATCTTTTTTGTTTTATTTAAAACAAAATGTTTAATTTCACACTATTGGCTAGTTTCAGCTGTTTGCTGCATTTGAAATGCACGTATGGTATTATGCCATAATAAAGAACCAAACATGAGATAATACAGTACTGGTACTCCAAGAAAATTTATATACGAATCTGGACATATGAATGTGCATTTTAAGCCGAATTATGCATTTTAGTGTGGTTCACGCATTTTCGATGCTCTTGAAGTATCCTCTGATGTCTTGTTTCTTTTATGACATAATGTAAGACCTTTTAATGTTTTACACGTACAAACATATGGGCTTCCTTCGTCATCGTAGCTGCATAAGCGCGGTGACGCCTATTACCTGGCGCTCTCTTCCAACTGCTGAAACGAACTTATTTCCAACAGGTCGCAGGAAAATATTGCGAATGGTGGTTTGAAAAGGGTTACATTCAAACCAAATTCCATTTACCCAAGTTGAACTATGTGCGAGAATGTACGATGAATTACTTAAATCATGAAGTGTTTGACTCTCATTTAAAAATCAACTCTTCGAGGACGACTATTTAGAAGAATTTCGAGCCCAGAAGATCAACATTTTATGTCGTTATTAAAAATTTTACTGGAACATGTGTGTGAGGTATCTTAAAGTGTAATACTTACAGAAAATATTAACATTATATGTGGAAGCTTAGCTTCTCTTCCAGCTTATTAATCTTCGAGGCCAATATTATATGTGAATGCTATGTATATTAATTTAAACGATTAACTTTTCTTATTTGTGTGTTTGCACTACTTAAAAGTGATCTTGCTATTGGCTGACTACATCACCTGTCCTATGCTGTTATCAGCTGGCCAGACCACGTGACATGAGCTATGACTGGCTTACAAAAGCGCCTCGCAATCTTAATTTCAATGCTTCGGAAAGTTACGTGCGGTGTTTAGTGGAATTCAAATTTATACCTTTGTAATACAGAAATATGCAGTGTACATGTTGCTGCACATCAAAAGTCTTTCAAAATGTATTGCCCCCGCCCTCTCCCAGAGTTTAGTTTTCTAAAGCCTAGTTTACACGACAGCAGTGGGTTGCACCACTCATTGGGAGGAATGAGTTGCATGCAGATGGTTTCGTGTTTGACTGTAGACATGGCGCCCCCAGTATACACTTAAGTTTCGTCGTCTTGAGGGTCTCTGTCGTGTCTGAAATGAAACTTTTGTCAGCTGCACATCGCACGAGTTGTGATGGAGTAAATCTAGTTGCGTGGAATCACTACATAAGGAGGAAAAAAATAAATAAATAAATAAATAAGAAACATGTTTCGACTCGTGGCTGGTGTTGCTTAGCATCCTTGCTGAAATTATTTATACTGGAAGACCCAAGAAGTTCTTTCAGTTATTTTAGAATGTCACCAGAACTGTCCACGTTGCTTCCAAGTAGAGTTAATTATGCGATAAGGAGTAAAGATTATAATGCACGAAGCACTGTTGCCAGAACTGAAATTACATATCATGTTGCATGTATTACAATCGAGAACACTCGGCATGTTATAAGATGCGGTTTTTGTTGGTGATGACACTTTTTCATTAACACGAATAATTATTAACAGTAATAATTCTTAACATTGACAGCAATAATTATTCGAAGCAGGCCGCATTAAGAAGAGGATGGTTTGCAAACTACTCTCTTGAAAATAGATCTGTTGTGACGTTTTAAATAGATGAATATTGAATAAAGAATGCAGCTTCTTCTTTTGTGGTGCTTTCCCTCCTGTCAACAATATTCCTTAACAAAGAGTTGACTAACTCAAACGATGGGGTTTTAGTCTTGTAGACGAGAGCATTGCCACGCGCGCCGCATTTGCGCAGTGACCGGTAGCATAGTTGCCTGCAACCTAGTGTTGTCGTGTAAACTAGGCCTAAAGTGCCGGGAAATTCTACACCGGTATATAAAAACATAAACATTCAAAGAATTGATGAGTTTTACAGGGCTGAGGAAGAGTATACTGTCACTTAACACGGAAAAAGTGTATTTTCACCCGGAAGAAAGTGTATTTTTAACCAGGAAATCCGGGAATTTTTTTTCATTGTCTACGTATACACCCTGACTGGACACTAAGAAAATTTGCATCCTGAAACCTGCAATGAAAAGCTTAATATTGGGTTGTGTCCACTTCATTGTGAATCTGGACATGTGCACTTTAAGCTGTAGTATGCATTTTTGTATGGTTTGTGAAATTCCAATGCCCCAGTATCTTCTGATGTTCTGTTTCTTTCATGACATCATGTAAGATCTCTTAAATACATGAAGGTCATCATGGCTGCCCACACATGGTAATGCCTGGTCGCTGGTGCTCTCTGGCAACTGCTGAAACGAACCTATTTGTAACAGGTCTTGGGAAAATGTTGTGGATGGAACTTTGAAAACCATTACTTTCATTGTAAATTTCCTTTTACAGAAGATGAACTATGTTACGTGTGAGAATGTGCGATGAAATTCTTAAATCACAGAGCATTTGACTCAAATAAAACTCAACACATTGAGGACAAGCCACTTAGAACTTGGAGCCCAGAAGACCAGATACTGTCATTATTTAAAATTTTACAGGCACATTTGTGTGATGTATCTGAAGTGTAACACATGCAAGAAGACCATTATTATATATGAAAACTTAGCTTTTCTTGTAGCTACACTATGTACATTAATTTAAACCATTAACTTTTCTATTTGTGTGTTAACACTATTTAACAGTGATGTTGCTATTGGCTGTCTACATCATGTGTCATATGCTCTGAACATCTGCTGTCATTGGCTGTTGAGATCATGTGACATGAGCTATGATTTGCTTACAAAAGTGCATTTGAATTGCAGTTTCAATGCTTGAGAAACTAACATGCTGTGTTTGGCGGGATAAGAATCTATACTTTCATAATACAAATACGAAAATATGGAGCGTAAATGTTACTGCACATCAAAGATCTTTCCAAAACTTATGTTTCCAATATTTTTCGTTCCCTGAAGTGTCGGGAAGTTCAACGCTGCTGTATACAACCTTTACCGCTCAAAGGATTGATCTTTTTACAGCTCCGAAGGAAAGTATACTGTGACTTATGGAGAAACTGTATTTGTCACTTTGGAAGAAATGTATTTTCACATGGAAAAAAGTGTTTTTTTTTAACCGAAATTGCCTTGATCATTAAAGATAAGTGACATCCCTCAATGGAGCACCGCATTGCTTTTAAATGGCTCCTTGCCCAGGTCTGCCACCTCATCGAAGGACAGAATCAGAAACGCTGGGTGGGATAGGTTGCTACCATTGGACCACATATCCCTCTTTTGGAGGTTGGGGGAAGATTCAACATCTCTATGGACTCCAGTACCCCGTATTTGGTGTGTCTGTGAATGGTAATGTCTACATTAATCCAGACACTGTTGCCTAACATCTTGCTTTTTATTGTGCTTGAGCCTTTGTGTCTGAGAATTACCAGCCTGCATTTTGTATCCTCAAACTGCGGGTAGAGCGACGTCAGGTGAAATATTACAATGAGCTTTGCAGTGACTGGGAATTCCTTAGTGACCTACCACTTTGCCCTGACACAGCTCCAGTGCCAGACTGAATCCACAGTCAAATGCCCAAACACTTATCAATGGATTGTCAACATCACATCCTTGTCATTTTCAACCATATCTAAAGTGGAAATGAATTCGTGTCTCAGTGGCGAGAACGCACAGTTGTCTCAGTACTGAAAGTGGCTAAACATCCCCTTAAGATGGACAACTATTGGCCAGTTAGCCTCACTCTCAGATGTGTGATGAGTTAATGGCTGTGTTGGTTCCGTGGGTCTCAGTATCTTTTGGCTCAACCTCAGAGTGGTCTTTGTTGTGACAATTCAACTGCTGACAATTTGGTCTCCCTGGATTGTGCTATTTGGTCAGCTTTTGCCTAGTGTCAACATCTTATCACTGTCTTCCTTGACTTGCATTGGATCTACAACACCACACAGCATCGCCACAAGCTCGCTACCCTCCATGTGTGGGGTCTCGGTGGCCAACTCCCAATTTTTATCCAGAACTTCTTATCTCAATGTACTTTGTGGGTTTAGTTGGTGCTTCCTATAGTACTCCCCATATACAAGAGAATGGGGTCCCACAAGGCTCTGCATTGAGTGTGCCCCTTTTTGTAGTAGCTGTCAATGGACTAGCTGCAGCTCACTTTCCAAGAATGCTGTGACAACTTTTGCATCTACCATTGCTCATCAGCTGTGTGTGTTGCTGAACGCTGACTACAGGGCCACATGAAAGGCACAGTCCAGGGCTCTCACCAACGGCTTCCGTTTTTCCAGCCCACAGGGGCTCAGCATTGATTTGCTGGGTGTGGGCTTGATGACCCTGGAGTTCCTGAGCTGGGGACTGGTAAGTGCCGCCAATCGCCTGTCACTGTAAGCTCTGAGCATGCTTCAGCAACCACCAAGCGGTGCGTTGGTGGAACATTGTGTGTCTCAGGGAACGGGGATCTTGGCTTGACTGTCTGGATCCCGAGGACAGTATAAATCTATTTCTTTAAAAAAAAAAAAAAAAAAAAAAGACACTCTCTATCTCAAGGTGTGCTGCGTGCTGCTGTGATGCAGGGCTGTTAAGGTGGAACAGTCATTAGCTTGCAACCTCCAGAGAACCTGCTGCACCTCAGTTGTATTAGGCTTAGTCAGACATGTCGGACGCTCTCTGAGTGGCCCATATTTCCCTAGCCGCTCATATGACCGAGATAGAACCCTCGAAATCATCATCTTCCCCTTCCACGAGAAAGGATGTACCGCCTGGGAGTATTCACACCCATTCATCCAAAAGAATGAGAGAGGCTAGTCCTCCTGATAATAAGAGTACTTCGGCCTGCAGTAACAGGCCACATGGAGTCGTGAATAACAATGTGTCTCTGGTGATACAGAGGAAGGAGGGGACATGAATAATGGAACTGGAAAGACAGCCACTTTCATTGTCACGTTCAATTTTCCGGCACTTCCTTAACATCGTATTGTGGGGTTCCTTCAACTTAAGGTTTGGCCTTACATTCTAAAACCTAAGCGGTGCTATAAATACCAGCATTTCAGGCATACAACTATGAGTTGTGGAGGTGATGCGATCTGCGAGAACTGCGGAAAATCCGCTGATGACTCTGGGTCTTACAGCCTTTCTCTGGCAATCTGCATCAACTGCTCTGGGAACCACCCAGTCTGGAGTTAAAGACTGCCCTGTTTTTGCTGAAGAATGCAAGATACAGGAGGTAAAAGTGACCAAGCAGATCCCCTATGCCGAAACCAAAAAAGAATATAAGGCAATGGAACCCCCTGTCTTTGACACCTCATATTCTTCCATAGTGCAGAAACCCTTTCCCAAGGTGGATGCTTTGACACAGACGACACCTAGTGTGCCTGTATCCTCCACAAGCACATGTACTTGCACATATACGTGTCAAGGACAAAGCAGTCCCGGCAGCTGCACCAGGAAAGACTACCAATAGTTGTGCAGCGGCATCCAGAAGGTACAAGAAAAGCAGAGTGCCTCTCAATGCCCCCTTTCCTCCTCATCCTCGAAGGACAGGGAGCAGGGAAAGTCACACAACCTTCAGGTAAAAGGCCGCCGTCAGACGTCATTCTTTCCCATCTGACTGATGAGCAGGATATCATGGAGTTAGATGCCTTGGATCCAGGCAGCCGCTCCTCACCCCCTCGCCCTTCAAGTGCTTCAACTTATAATACTATCCTGTCATGTCACAAACTAATGTTACCCTCTCAGAGGATTTATAATTTTGACCGTGTGTCTATGTCTAACAGATAAAGGTATCACACAGTAATTTTGAATATGCTGAATTTAACAGAAAAACTAAACAGGCTTTAAACTTTTGAGTTATATGAAAGTAGTAAGTTTTGTATATGGATGAAACAATGAGTGGTCGCTAGCCCAATTAAGCAAATGAATTTGGAAATACATGTTGTTGTGGTCTTCAGTCCTGAGACTGGTTTGCTGCAGCTCTCCATGCTACTCTATCCTGTGCAAGCTTCTTCATCTCCCAGTACCTACTGTAACCTACATCCTTCTTAATCTGCTTAGTGTATTCATCTCTTGGTCTCCCTGTACGATTTTTACCCTCCACGCCGCCCTCCAATACTAAATTGGTGATTACTTGATGCCTCAGAATATGCCCTACTAACCGATCCCTTCTTCTAGTCAAGTTGTGCCACAAATTTCTCTTCTTTCCAATTCTATTCAATATCTCCTCATTAGTTATGTGATCTACCCATCTAATCTTCAGCATTCTTCTGTAGCACCACATTTCGAAAGCTTCTATTCTTTTCTTGTCCAAACTATTTATCGTCCATGTTTCACTTCCATACATGGCTACAATCCATACAAATACTTTCAGAAAAGACTTCCTGACACTTAAATCTATTCTTGATGTTAACAAATTTCTCTTCTTCAGAAACGCTTTCCTTGCCATTGCCAGTCTACATTTGATATCCTCTCGACTTTGACCATCATCAGTTATTTTGCTCCCCAAATAACAAAACTCCTTTACTACTTGAAGTGTCTCATTTCCTAACCTAATTCCCTCGGCATCACCCTTCTTAATTCGACTACATTCCATTATCCTCGTTTTGCTTTTGTTGATATTCATATTATATCCTCCTTTCAAGACACTGTCCATTCCATTCAACTGCTCTTCCAAGTCCTTTGCTGTCTCTGACAGAATTACAATGACACCGGTGAACTTCAAAGTTTTTATTTCTTCTCCATGGATTTTAATACCTACTCCGAATTTTTCTTTTGTTTCCTTTACTGTTTGCTCAATATACAGATTGAATAACAGGGGATAGAGGCTACAACCCTGTCTTACTCCCTTCCCAACCACTGCTCCCCTTTCATGTCCCTCGACTCTTATAACTTGACATCTGGTTGCTGCACAAATTGTAAATAGCTTTCGCTCTCTGTATTTTACCCCTGCCACCTTTAGAATTTGAAAGAGAGTATTCGAGTCAACATTGTCAAAAGCTTTCTCTAAGTCTACAACTGCTAGAAACGTAGGTTTGCCTTCCCTTAATCTTTTTTCTGAGATAAGTCATAAGGTCAGTATTGCCTCACGTGTTCCAGTATTTCTACGGAATCCAAACTGATCTTCCCCGAGGTCGGCTTCTACTAGTTTTTCCATTCGTCTGTAAAGAATTCGTGTTAGTATTTTGCAGCTATGGCTTATTAAACTGATTGTTCAGTAATTATCACATCTGTCAACACCTGCTTTCTTTGGGACTGGAATTATTGTATTCTTCTTGAAGTCTGAGGGTATTTCGCCTGTTTCATACATTTTGCTCACCAGATGGTAGAGCTTTGTCAAGACTGGCTCTCCCAAGGCCGTCAGTAGTTCCAGTGGAATGTTGTCTACTCCGGGGGCCTTGTCAGGTCTTTCAGTGCTCTGTCAAACTCTTCACGCACTATTGTATCTTCCATTTCACTTTCATCTACATCCTCTTCCATTTCCATAATATTGTCCTCTAGTACATCGCCCTTGTATAGACCCTGTGTATACTCCTTCCACCTTTCTGCTTTCCCTTCTTTGCTTAGAACTGGGTTTCCGTCTGAGCTCTTGATGTTCATGCAAGTGGTTCTCTTATCTCCAAAGGTCTTTTTAATTTTCCTGTAGGCAGTATCTATCTTACCCCTAGTGAGATAAGCCTCTATATCCTTACATTTGTCCTCTAGCCATCCCTGCTTAGCCATTTTGCACTTCCTGTCGATCTCGTTTTTGAGACGTTTGTATTCCTTTTTGCCTGCTTCGTTTACTGCATTTTTATATTTTCTCCTTTCATCAATTAAATTCAATATTTCTTCTGTTACCCAAGGATTTCTACTAGCCCTCGTCTTTTTACCTACTTGATCCTCTGCTGATTTAAGAAAATTGAATATTAGTTGTTGAAGTGGCTTTCATTAAGATTCTCTTTGGATAGCACACTGAATACAGAGACAGGGCTAATACAGAAAGCAAAATTGTAGTCAGCTCATAATAATAACAGCTACAATCACGATCATAATGTGACTTAGTACTGAGATGTTACTGCAGGAAGCACCAAACTAAAGTTGGACATGGAGGGGCGTGTAACATAACTGACATGTAACAACCAGTAATTAAGAAAATCACAATTACACTGTTTATACTTCCATTTATAGAAATGTATCAGATTTTGTTTGTAGCAATAATATTCCAGTTACGTTCCTAATATGAGAAGAATATGGTGGGGACCCATAAACTGATACTGTATCACTAGTCAAACTCTATGATTATTTCAGTAGCAATATTTAATTCTTAGCTTCCTTTGGAATAGTTTATGTTTTTACCCTTTTCAAGGCAAATTATTCAACACTGAGCTCAATTAACTTCAAAAATCCGTTCATGATAGCAATCAAAACTAAATTAAATTTAAAATTAGTGTAACTTATTTGCCTTTTATCATCACCTGTGAAGCAGGTATTTTAGACAGTAACACTTACACAGTCTGGCACTGAATTTTTGCAAAACAAAACTTTGCAATAAGTTGAGAGTATTTTAGTAAAATTCTAACTAACTTCAACTTTTGCTAATCCTTGCTCATTCGACAAACATGAATAAATCACTAGTTCATTTGAAACATGATACTTGGTTTTATAAACACCTAGAAGAAGACCCTGCATAGGTTCATGATCATCATGGAAGATATAGTTTTAAACACAGGTTTATAGCACTTGGATTATTATTAAAATCACTCACACAAATTAACTGGCCCATGCTCTGATACATATATGTATGCATGAAGTCAGTGGAGCAGTGGGGAAGTTTTGGTGCGCAAGCAATATGGCAGCTAATTGTACTCAAGGCCCTTGATTTTTGAATGCTCTATACAATTTCTTTGTGGCAATGGATTTTTAACATGTTAGAGCCATTCGTTATTGCCAAGAGTACCATGCAACAGCCAAATCCACATCCAAGGAAAAATTCCTTGCAAAGCGTCTTCCAATTGCCTTCCTTGGCACTGTCGATGTGTACCATGCAACGGCTAGCCACTGGCTGTGTACTGTTCATGCCAAGTAGGTGTCCAGTTTGATCGCCATAACCACCTTTTGCATCGCATCAAGCCACTTCCGGGGAGGGAGTTCCATACATCTTTTACATATTACAAACACAAACGCCATAAGCATGAACCAGCTTCCAATACACATTGTTCATCTTATAAACTTACATATATTATAAAATTTCATTATTTTAAACATCATTTAAGCTTTTTCCATATATACATTACAATACTTTACATTTTCTGTCACAAATCAATGACCTTAATCAACAAAGAATACACACCTCATAATTACAGATACACAGTTACATAATATAACCCTACTTCTAATCGATATAAGTGTTCCAAACTCCCTGGTGCAAATATAGGAGCAAATTATAACTACACTGATGACATGGCTTCCATACTACAGTGGAACATGAATGGGTTCAGGACTCATGTGGAGGAACTGAAATTCCTAGCACAGGCACGTCCCTTGTGCTTTTGTTTACAAGAAACACATTTTAAAGATACAGATTCCCTGGCTACAGTGATATACGTTATACTGCAAGTATGACATATGGGGGGAAAGAGCCAAGGGAGATGTCGCAGTGTTTGTCACTAATACGCACCACTCCTCTGCTTTCCCCTTGGTAACTGACTTGCAAGCAGTTGCAGTTCAAATTCATGTGTGTCAAAGGATCACTGATGGCTCACTGTATTTACCTCGACAAAATGCACTAGACTCTGAGTCACTCATGGATCTTATCGCACAACTCCCGCGACCATTCCTCTTGGGAGCCTTCAATGCCCGTCATGTCCTGTGGGGCTTGACCAATACCTGTATTTATTTATTTATTTACACATCAAGTTCCATAGGACCATATTGAGGAGCAAATCTCCAAGATCATGTAACGTGTCAGTACATGAAATTATAACATAAAAGTAGTCACAGATAACAATAAAATGTTTATGAAGCCAAAAAACAAGTCAAGCCATACATAAGTTTCAGTAAACGCAGTCAACAATATAACATAAGAATCAGTTTCAATTTGAAAGTGCGTGGATTACTGCTAAGAGTTTTGTATTCTTGTGGCAGCTTATTGAAAATGGATGGAGCAGTATACTGCACACCTTTCTGCACAAGAGTTAATGAAGTCCGATCCAAATGCAGATTGGATTTCTGCCAAGTATTAACTGAGTGAAAGCTGCTAATTCTTGGAAATAAGCTGAAATTGTTAACAAGAAATGTCAGTAAAGAATATATGTATTGAGAGACCAATGTCAAAATACCCAGACTATTGAACAGGGGCCGACAAGAGGTTCGTGAACGTACATCGCTTATTGCTCGAACCGCACGTTTCTGGGTCAAAAATATGCTTTTAGAATGGGGAGAGTTACCTCAAAATATAATACCATATGACATAAGCGAATGAAAATAAGCGAAGTAGATTAATTTTTGTGTCGAATGATCACTTACTTCAGAAACCGTTTGAATAGTGAAAATGGCAGCGTTAAGTCTTTGACCAAGATCCTTAAAGTGGGCTTTCCACGACAGTGTACTATCTACCTGAACACCTAGAAATTTGAACTGTTCAATTTCACTAATCATATGCCCATTTTGTGAAATTAAAACATCGGGTTTTGTTGAATTATGTGTTGGAAACTGTAAAAACGGAGTCTTACTGTGATTTAATGTTAGGTTATTTTCTACAAGCTGTGAAATTGTTATGTTTGAAACTGAGCTAACGTTGCACACAATATCTTTTACTACTAAGCTAGTGTCATCAGCAAACAGAGGTATTTTAAATATTAGAGGGCATATCATTTATGTAAATAAGGAACAGGAGTGGCCCCAACACTAATCATGGGGCAACCTCCCCCCCCCCCCCCCCCCCCCTCCCAAATTGACTATACCCCGCTCAGACCCCACATCACAGCCAGTCTCAATTCTGTGTATAATGACCTTTTGCTGTCTGTTTTTAAAATAAGAGGTGAACCAATTGTGAGCTACTCGCCATATTCCGTAATGGTCCAATTCTAGATCAATATTTTGTGATCAACACAATTAAACGTCTTAGTTAAACCAAAAAATATGCCTAGCATTCGAAACCTTTTGTTTAACCCGTCCAGTACTTCAAAGAGAGAAGAGAATATAGCATTTTCAGTTGTTAAATTGCTTTTAAAGCTGAACTGTACATTTGATAGAAAATTATGTGGTACAAAATGATCAATTATCCCTACACTGACAGCCTTTTTAATAACTGTAGCAAACAATTATGGCATAGCAATCGGTCTAAAATTGTCTCCCTTTTTCTGAAGCAGCTTTATAACTGAGTACTCTAATCATTCAGGAAGCTGACCATTCCTAAAGAAAAAATTACAAATATGACTAAATACAGGCTAACATGTGCAGCACAGTGCTTTAATATTCTGGTTGGCATTCCATCATATCCTTGAGAGTCCTTAGTCTTCAGTGATTTAATTTCTGTCAGTATCACAAAGGAGTATTTCAGACATCAGTCTCGGAAAGTGATTTTCCAACAGAGTTATATGATTCCCTGTAGAAACTAAGTTTTTATTTAATTCGACAGCAATACTCAGAAAATGCCCTTGGGGTCGGGTTTTGAAGGGCCTCATGACATCTCATGAGCTGTGCATCCCCAACACAGATACTCACATTTCTCTGGATCATTCTCAGCCATGGACCTTTCTTTCTGTTCTCCCATCCTCACTGACTATGTTCAGTGTGAAGCCATTGACAACCTTCATTCCAGTGATCACTTCTCAATCCATCTTCACCTACTAAATGGCTCAACGCCTGAAGTTAAGCCCCTGAAAGTGTATGGTGAGCAGTGCTAACTGGACGCGTTTCAGCCAACTGGCTATGTTTGAACACTGTGACAGCGTCCAAGGATGGGTGGACCATATCACACGAGTGATCCATCGTGCCACTGACTTCTCCATCCCACAGTCCTCAGGTCGTCTTTAGGAGGCGACCAGTACCTCGATGGTCAAATAAGTGCTGTTCCACAATCCGGAAAACGTGTGCAGCTCTTTGGCATTTTAAATACTGACCAACAGCAGACAATCTTAGAGCCTTTAGAGACGCGAGGACCAAGGCTCAGTGCATCATTAGGGAGAGTAGGGAAAGGTCATGACAAGTGTTCCTGGACTCCATCAATCATTCCACTTCATCTATAAAAGTATGGGAAGCCATCCGGAGGATTTCCGGTAAATGCAACCATTTACTGATACCAGCAGTGCTGAAACAAAGGTGCCTCCAAACACCACCCAGAGACATTGCTCAGAAACTGGCTGAACATTTTGCACAAACTACTACCACTGCAAGCCAGGATCCAGCATTTTGTCGCTGTCATGCGACTGTAGAGAGGGAAAAGTAGGACTTCAGGTCCAACATTTGTGAGGTTCACAAACTCTCCACTGTCTGAGATTCATGACTCTGCACTCGGTCACGACCAATTCTGGTACTGCATGCTTCGACATTTGCCAGCGGCATCAAAGAAAATCCTGTTTGAATCTTTTAATCTAATATGGCAGACAGTCAACTTTCCCAACTCCTGGAGGGAGGCAATTCTGATCCCTCTTCTCAAACCAGGAAAGGACTGCACGTGTCCCAGTAGTTGTCGGAGTATGGCCTTAACGAACTGTGCAGGAAAGCCCTTGGAGCGAATGGTTAACCGTCGTCTTGTCTGTTTGTTATAGAACAGGCAACTCCTTAGCCACTGTAAGTGTGGATTCTGAAGATTTCTGTCCACTATTGACAATCTGACCCTCCTAGAGATGGCTGTTCAGCAGGCTTTCCTCTGTAAGCATCTCTGTATCGGCAAATTCTTCGATGTAAGTAAGGCATTGATACTACTTGGAGACACTGTATTCTTGCACAATTGTATCAACGGGGCTCTCGTGGCCTCCCCATCTTCATATGGTCCTTCCTGTCTCAGCAGTTTTTTAGGACCCGAGTTGGTGACACGCTGTCTGATCGATTTGAGACATTCTCCCAGTGTTAGATTTCTCTTCTGCTCAGTGAGTGTCCATTACTCTCTCCAACACTTGTACCCAGCCGATACAGTAACTCAGAATATCCAGGATGCCCCCCTCCACTACAATGACTGGGGAAGGAGATGTGAAAGGGCAGATTGAGCAGCCAAGGAGGCGTGTTGTGATTCTCTGGTATTTCAGTTTGCTATTCCCCTGCATGCTATCACCTCACTGTTGAGGTACAAAGTTATGTGTTGATGGGAAGACAAGTGGCTGGCAGGTGACCGATAACAACTGCCATGTCATCAAGCCCACAACAGAGCCTTGGAGTACGTCGTTCCAGCCACATCAGTGGGACATGGTCCTTCTTACTTGTCTTCACATAGGTCACAACTCTATGACATATGGATTCTTACTCTTGTGAGAGGACCCTCAAGTGTGTTGTGCTTGTGGTGTGCAGATCACAGTACACCACATTTTATTTGCTGACCAGTGGACTGCAGTGGATCTGCTGTCTTATTTTATGTAATGATCAAATGAATGCGGTTAGGTTTTTAAAGTTTAGTGAATTACATTTTTAACAAGATTTTAGGGAGACATCCGTAATGTGTCAAAGGGTCGCTCACCACCCTAGATTTTTGTAAGTGGTCAGCCAGTCACATTTTCCTGTGCTTTTCTTTTAGTTCATCTGTGTTTTTAATTTCTTGATTAGCTATCTTCGTTGCTAATTGTTTTTCGTACATGTGAGATTGGATGTGATACAGAGTGACTGTTTGGTCATTTCGAGTTCATGCATATACAACACTTTTAGTTCATCTCCACATTTGTTTCTTTATATAAGTGTAAGGGCACTGATGACCTCTCCGCTGGGTGCCCATCAGATCCAAGCGCGCGCGCGCGCACACACACACACACACACACACACACACACACACACACACACACACACACACACACACACCAGTTTTCTGCTGCCAAGACATGTTGTGCACTTCTGTCACTGTCATAATGTTCTGTCCCAAATCAGAACTCTACTTTGAGGACCAAATACTTGATGTGGGAGAGTCATAACTTTTTGGGATTTGTCTTCAGTGCCTGATGGTGTCCCCATCTTTTCCAACTTAAGGAACCATGCTGATCGCATCTTAATACTCTTTGTGGTCTCGGTATACCAGCTGGGGTGCACACCACACTAAACCTTTGCACCTCTACAAAGCTCTCATCCTGTCACATGTTGATAATAGGAGCCGGGCATATAACTCAGCATCAGCTTCAGCATTGTGGATGCTGAACCCGATATACCACTGTGGGTTCCAACTTGCATCAGATGCCTTTCTGACCAGTCCTTTGAACAACCTTCTCGCAGGGACTGGTGTTCCTGCCATACAGATCAGGTGTCAACAACTGCTGCTCAACCAAGCAATACAAGTTCATTGCACCACTGAGCATCCAAACTAGTGTGTCTTTTTTCCTGGTAAGAAGATCTACCCCCACAACAGAGGTCAAGGTCTGGAGTCTTGTTCACACTTGATTTTCAGAGTATCAGCTCTGAACTCCATCCTTCCCCATTGTTGCCTCTTGTGAGGGAGAAATCGAGTGTGCTCCCATTGTGTGTACCCCATGCTGGGATCTGCCTGAATCTCACCATGAGGACTCGAGAGACACTGATTTTTTGCTGCCTGTTCCTTAATATTGTTGACATATTTCCAGGCCCAGTTGTAGTATACACTGATGGCTTTGTTGTCGACGGACAAACCAGTTATGCCTACACACATGCAAGAGACAGTGAACTAAGCTCCCTGCCAAACAAATGCAGTGCATACACTGCAGAATTGTTACTATTGGTCAAGCTCTCGTACACCTTCGTTCTTGTACTGCTAAGTCATTCTTAATTACAGTGACTCCTTGAGTAGTCCTCAAACTCTAGATCAGTGCAACCCTAGACGCCTGTTGGTTGCGACTATACAGGACCTCTTGTGTGATCTCCATCATGCTGGACAGTCAGTTGCCTTAATATGGACCCCTGTTATGTTGGAATCCCAGGAAATGAACATGCTGACCGGTTGGCCTAGTTTGCAACCAGGATGCTGACTTTGGAAGTTGAGCTAGCAGAACTGAACCTTCGGTTGATTCTATGCTGACAATTATTTGAGGCTTGGAAAGCATATTAATTTGCCCTGGTTTCTCTGAATAAACTGCGAACTGTAAAAGAGACCATGACCTTGAGACAGTCTTTCCTCTTTGCTTCTTGCAGGGAATTTATTGTCCTGTGTTGGCTTCTGGGTGCACTTGTGAGTATCCAACACACTGTTAGTGTGGCCCACATCCTACTGGACTGCCCTAATGTGGCCTCCTTATGGCGAAATCTTAAACTTGCTGACACATTACCTCTGGTGCTAGTGGATGATGCCTAAATGGCAGATTGGGTTTTATATTTTACCTGTGAAAATTGTTTTTACTCTTCCCTGTGACATAGGGCGTGTTAGCCTCATTGGCCAATCGAGGGATTGGTGGGGTGCCCCATTGCCTACTCTGACCCGAGGGGCCTATGACTGCCCTTGGTTGGTGGTCTGGCCTTCCTCCTGCCATTTTAATTCTTGTTATTCTTTTTACATCTGTCATTGGTCAACAGATTTTTCATCATTGTTCTCCTTCCTGAAATTTTATGTTGTCCATGTAGCTAGTCTCCTTCTCAGATACTGAGTGTGTTTCCCCAGTCTCATATTGTGTTACTGAGGCCTCCAGATGCTTTGTGGGTGGGGAAACTCTTGCACCTTACCTTCACCCTTTTACTCCTCTCTCACTTCTAGTTGCTTCTGTCTCTTGGCTTTCTTGATTCTCACATAGAATAGAGTCCATTGGAATATGTCTTTCATGTACTTCCTCTCTGGGTTGTATTCCCGGGTGGCACACAAAGGATTAAGGTACCGATGTCCTCATAGTTTGGGTCCTTTAATGCCGTCCATCCATCTTTGTATCTGTGTACCTGTTTTGATATGGGACCTTATGAAGATATCCTGTTCTTTACAATGTCTGCTATAATTCTATATCTTCTCCTTTCCTCCTTAAAAGTGTGCTAACCGTTCAGTGTTTTGTACGTTTTTCATGCCCACAGTCACAGTGTGTGCGGTTAATCATTATAAACTTTGATATACTTAATTTGATCAGGGAGCTCATTTTTATTCATTCGAATTGGAGTGTAAAGGAACCGTGATGTTCGTGAGGCAGTCTTGTCACACATGTAAATCTAGTGACCACTGTTCAGTTTGCCTTTCTCATGATATGTAGTAATAATAAACTTTTTGATCTATGTACCTTTTGCTTTAATCTGAAATACATTGTACTTGTTTCTGTTCACAGAGCGTAAGGCAACTGGGCTGGCTGGAGATCTCGAAGGTATTAGCATTAGCCAAGGTGAAGCGTACAGTTTTGAAAAAGATTTTGTGTAACACATGTGTCTAGTGCTAGCAACACATCGTGATGCTTCCTGGTATTTTTTTACCATGTATATTGTACTGTGAATAAACTGAAAGAACCTTACATTGATTCTTTAATTGCTACACAGTAGATGTAAGAGCAGAAAATAACTGCTTTATTTTTGATAAATGAATAAATTTTTATTGAATTAGCTGTTACTCTGCACAGTATTTTAATATGTAACATTGAACCAAATGAGGATGAGGAGTTTGCCACAAATTGGAAACTGAATACAACTAAATCTAGATAACATTATATAGCTTTTACATGTCTGGTTCATATTTACAGTATTGCTGGTGTGTGCACCCATTTTTGAAATCCTTATCTCTGCACTGTCAGTTGCTTCCCTTCAGTCTTTCTGCATCTTCTCCACTTTCTTTTATATCTTTTCACAGAACACCACATTCACAGAAAACTTGCATTTGTTGAGAGCAGCACTCAGATATAAAAAATCCATCAGTCTGAATGAATTTTATACTTAATCGTTTCCACTCTGATGTCAAGCCCCATTTGACACAATTTTTCATATCTCTCACATGCTCCACTTTCGAATCTGACTGTACTAGGAATCACTGCTGCCATCTAGAATACTGATCCCAAACTTTGTTTCGCAGAGCATAGGTCTTCTGTGGGAAGTAAATAAGTTCTCCTTGAAAAACTATTAATAACATGGCAATTTTTAAGAATTCCACATTTTGACATAACTAATTAGTTTTTAAACAGTTTCATTATGATATCTTTGTTATTAGATATGATTTAAAACTGAAGTAATCACTGAATCAAACAAGATTTTCTCATTGTTTTAAATTTTATTGCCTTCGAAATAAATGAGATGTTCCATCAAAATGACAGGATTCTCAAAGTATTCCATCAGAGGAGAAGTTTGGGAACCCCTGATTTAGAGAAGCTTGTGTTAACTCGGTCTGGAACTGTAACGGTTGTGTTGAGAGAAATGTAATTATTATATTCAACATAAAAGACACAAAATTTTTTAGTTTTTCATGCACAATTCTTTCTGTGAAAGACATTGTAGAGCTTTTATAGGAATTTTTAAGTGAAAACAAGAGTCACAATGATACAAGGGTAAGTCAATTATTATCCGCAATTGAGTTATATTTTTGTTTATTTCGGTAGTACTGCATTGATGATGCATGCTTTGTTTATTTGTTGTTATATCTTTGCAATTATTAAGCTGCTAGGTTAGTTTCATTATCGCTGCTCTGCTGTCTGTTTGCACCAAAGAAGAGCAACATTCAGTGATATGTTTTTTTTGTGGTGGGAAAGCATATCGGGCCGAAATTCATCAAAGATATTTGGTACAGTACAGGAACAGTGTTTTGCCACAGCGAAGTGTCTACAAATGGATTGAAAAAATTCCAAAATGGTCCCACAAGTGTTACGCTCAATGAAGGAGCAGAACGACTGTTTACCGCCGCAAATGAAAAAAAGCCATTTAGCATCCATGTGGAATGATTCTCTTAGACAGACAATTAATTATTGACGAAGTGTCACATCATCTGCAAATTAGTCACGGTTCTCCCTACAAAACCATCCACAACATACATTCATTTCATAAAGTTTGTGCAATATGTGTCCCAAAACAACTCACACAGTTGCATAAACAAACGTGCTTGGACATCTGCAAAAAACATTTGGATCGCTATGGTAATGCAGGGGACAACTTCTTAGACAGTATCATTACTGTTGATGAAACATGGATCCATCATTACGAGCCAGAGTGTAAATTGTAGAGTATGGAATTGAAACATCCAAATTCTCCATGCAAGAAAAAGTTAAAGACCCAACTATTCGCAGGAAAACTGATGCTTACGGTTTCTTGGGACGCACAAGGTCCAGTACTGGAACATTTTGGGGAAGGGCACCACAATAAACAGTGTATGTTACGGTGAGTTGCTTACTGCCAGGCTAAAGCCTGCAATTCGAAACAAACGCTGAAGATTTCTGTCAAAAGGTGTTGTGTTGTAGTACAACAATGCCCGTCCACATACTGCTGCCCACACTGCTGAAACACTCAAGAAACTCAAATTTGAAGTACTTGATCATCCTCCGATCATCCTCCATATAGTCCCAGTCTTGACTCTTGTGACATCACTTGTTTGGTCCACACAAACAGGCGTTAAGGGGCTGTCAATTTGCCTTGGATGAAGCAGTGAAAGAAGCGGTGCATTCCTGGCTTGCAGCTCAACTGAGAACTTTCTTTTATGAGTGCATCAGGAAGCTTGTACAACAATGGACCAAGTGCATTGAAACGCGAGGAGCCTATGTCGAAAAATGATGTTCTTGTAAGTCTCCTATTTGATTATAGTAAAATTTTGTAACTACTTCGCGAATAATAATTTACTTGTAACTTCCCCCTCACTTACCGACCTCAATGACAGTGAAAAATTAAACCACGTGTACCTAATGGAAATTTGGGAAAAGCAATCGTCACCAAAGTTAATCTGTCGGTAAAGAGGGAGGAAAGGGTTGCATCTAAATGAAAGGAAAAATACAAATGAAACTGGTGGAAATTAATTTTGGAATGGGTTACAGTTAATAAAGAAAGTAAATGTGTGGCTGTTACGTTAACAATTAACTAGCGGTAATTAGATATTTGAGATTTGGGGGAAATTACAGTCGCCAGTCCTATCGACAATTACTATAGTAACTGAAAAAGAAAGGTTATTACACACATAATTAGTATTAGAAGTGTGGCAACTGAAGGTTGACACGTGTAGTGTGAAAACTGAAAGTTTGTCAGAAGTAAAAAATTTCACTACACTCTGACTTAATTTAGCAAAAGAAATAATGAAACCAGAAAATTGAAAGTTAATTTAGTGACTGAAATTAATAGTGAGCTTTGTTTCTGAAGCACATCGAAATTCAGTAAAATACGGTTAGTCTTGGGCTACCTCAACAATCATTTCAATAGCTACTTGAATGTACACAATTTAGAAATAAGAGATTTAACTTTGAACTTGAATTAAATGATTCTGGACAATTTACAATAGTAACATTTAGTACGTACCAAGCTGAGCTACAACCACAGGTAAGCTAAAATATGCTAACAAATCTCGCACTCTTAATGTGTGCTTGTGTAATCTAAATATTGTAGCCAGCTATGAATACCTTAACTGAACTTTGAAATTAAATCAGTGAAATGGAATGATATTACTTTAATGCTGGCATCTGAATTCCAACGACACTCGGGTTCATTTCGAAAAAGGAAGGGACCCTGCTTGGTAATGCAATTGGGACAATGAGCAACAAAGGTTCATGCTAAGTTGCTGTAATTTTGTGACGCAACAATTTTAAAAGCTGAGGTCTGCCATACAGTTCTAAGACTTTACGTGCTTCCAGTCTTCCTTGTTGGGTGATTGAAGCCGTCGATCAAGGAGGTGGTGACAGTCACCCATTGTCAGCCGTCGCTGTTGCAGAAGCTGGATGTTGGCACGCCTTCTTCTCGACACGGTCACCAGGCGAAATGGGCTCTTGATGTGCGCCAGCTAACACTTCCCGTCCGCGACACCGTGTCAGGAACTAACATAGCAAGTCGAGCGCAATTACATGCTGCCAAACTCCGAAAGCGCGGCAACTCGCGGGAGTGTCACATAACACACGTGCTCCACTGCCCTCCTTCAGCCAGACTCCCTCTGCTCTGCCCGCACTCCAAGCGTCAGAGTTCACACTACCAAAGATCCTAAACACCTTGGTTCTCCACACGACCTATCGATGTATTCGTTCAATAGCATAGTTTTCCCTACGCCAGACCCAGCGTATAAACACAAATAATATTCACAAAACAAACCAATTATACATTGACATAAATGCATGTATATACAAATACTAAAACAATTACAATATACAAAGACACAGGAACTTCATATCTTCAGGTAACAAAATAAGGAAAAAAAATTGCAGTGCAGTAGATGGAAATAGGGGATATGCATATCCGGTGTTACAGACTTACCCTCGTATATATGATGACAATGGAAATAGTCTGCCCAGAAGAGTTTCAAAAACACATCACACAATGAAAAGTTTTTTATTGTAATGCTAACGTAAATATGTGTGAATGAAAGCACTCTTTTTGTTTTAATCTATACCCTTATTGTCAGTCAGTGGGCTCATTATTTCTGCAAAGACTCGTGCAGTTCTGTGTGATGCTAACCACCTGGATGGCTAAGATTTAAATAATTGTGCAAGGAGACACTATGTGTTTACATTACGGAGTGCAGCAGGTTAAGATTGTTGTAAGCTACAAAGAAATTTTAACTGTGGGCAGAAAATGCAAACCTCACAATGAAAATTTATTTATTCTGTAGCTGAGCTGATGATAGCGTAAGGTCAACTTAAGAAATTGTCCTTTTAGTCTCAAACAGCACATTGTCTTATTATTTTAAATAGTCTCAATTGTTCCAGTTTCTGATACACTTGATGATGCATGTCATTGTATCTTTGCATCATATTCTACAATGTAATATACCAAGTGCATGTTTTAAGTATCCACGCCTCGGCAGCTGGCAATTCCACCTCCTCTGCCAGAAGTGCTTAGACCCCCACCCCCCACCCCCTGCAGTTTCCATCATTAGAGATACTTTTGCCCTCCACTTGCTGCCGTTCTGGATGTCAGTGCTGATCGCATTTGTAAACTGGACACATCTGACAAAAACACCTGGATATTTTTAGCAGAATTTAAGAATTACAATTATTTTGTGTGGGAGTCTTTATTATTATAAAATGGAACGTTTTATGAGGTGCCTCAGTGGCATGGGTCCAAAGAAGCAGCAGAGAAAAATATAAGATGCAAACTGTGAATTTAAAGTTAAATTAGACCAAGACTATTGCCTTTATTCAGAATTTAAATGGCCCTCTAACCTGTCTTATTTGTCATGAAAAATTGGCTCATAACAAGACATCAGTTTTGGAGAGTAAGTTGACAATTAATCACATTGTTTAGTACTCCATATCATGTCACAATGTTATGAATAGGGAAGTTTCTACTCACCATATAGCAGAGGTGCTGCCTCGAAGATAGGCACAACAAAAAGACTGTCACAAATAAAGCTTTCGGCCTGTAAGGCCTTCGTGAAAAATAGCTCTCTCTCTCTCTCTCTCTCTCTCTCTCTCTCTCTCTCTCTCTCTCTCTGTCTCTCTCTCACTCACACACACACACACACACACACACACACACACACACACACACAAGTCTGCAGTTTCAGACAACTGTAGCCACACTGCGAGTAGCAGCAACTTTGCATGATGGGAGTGGCGACTGGATGAGGGGTAAGGAGGAGGCCGGGGCAGGGAGGAGGAGGGGTAGTAGGATAGGAATGCAGACAGTGCAGTGCTGCTGGGGAGTGCACAAGGACGAGGTGGAGAGAGTAGGGCAGCTATGTGCGGTTAGGGGGTTAGACAGAGGCCATGGGAGAGGGGATAGCAGGAAAGGAGAGAAGTAAAATGACTGGGTACAATGGTGGAATGAGGGATGTATGGTGCTGGAATGGGAACAGAGAGGCTGGAAGGGTGAGGATGATGACTAACGAAGGTTGAGAACAGGAGGGTTATGAGAACGTAGGATATATTGCAGGGAAAGTTCCCACCTGTGCATTTCAAAAAAGCTCATGTTGGTGGGTAGAAGCCATATAGCATAGGCTGTGAAGCAGTTATTAAAATGAAGGATGTCATGTTTGGCAGTGTGCTCAGCAGCTGGGGGTTTCACTTGTTTCTTGGCCACAGTTTGTCAGAGGGCATTCATGAAGACGGGCTTTTTGGTTATCGTGCCCACATAGAATTCAGCACAGTAGTTGCAGCTTAGCTTGTAGATCACATGTCTGGTTTCACAAGTAGCTCTGCCTTTGGAGGGATAGGTGATCTTTGTGACGGGACTGGAGTAGGTAGTGGTGGGAGGATGTGTGGGACAGGTCTTGCATCTAGATCTATTACAGGGATATGAGCCATGATGTAAGGAGTTGGGAGCAGGTGTTGTGTAGGGATGGATGAATATATTGTATAGGTTCTGTGGACAACAGAATGCCACTGTGGGAGGGGTGGGAAGGATAGTGGGCAGGACATTTCTCATTTCAGGGCACAGTGAGAGGTAGTCAAAACCCTGGCGGAGAATGTAATTCAGTTGCTCGAGCCCTGGATGGTATAGAGTTACGAGGGGACTACTCCTCTGTGGCCGGATGGTGGGACTTTGGTAGGTGGTGGGAGACTGGAAAGATATGGCATGGGATATTTGTTTTTGCACAAGGTTGGGAGGATAATTAGGGTCTGTGTAGGCTTCAGTGAGACCCTCGGTATATTTTGAGAGAGACCGCCCGTCGCTGCAGATACAACCGCCATGTGTGGCTAGGCTGTATGGAAGGGATGGTAGCTGTCGAAGTGGAGGTATTGCTGATGGTTAGTAGGTTTGATACGGACGGAGGTACTGATTGTGCCATCTTTGAGATGATGGTCAACATCTAGGAAGGTGGCTTGTTGGGTTGAGTACGACCTGGGGGAGAAGTTGTTGAGGTTCTGGAGGAATGTGGATAGGGTGTCCTCACCCTCCATCCAGATCCCAAAGATGTCATAAATGAATCTGAATCATGTGAAGGGTTTAGGAAGGATCCCTGTAGATGGCCCATGAATAGGCCGGCATAGTGTGACATCCAAGTTGTTACACGATAACATTTATTGCCGTACAGCTCCCAGTATTGGAGTTGGAGGGTGTGAAGGAGACAGCAAACAGTGTCTTAGCGATGAGTCATTCGCACTTGTCACTACTGCTAGCCGTGAGAAATGGTATCTGTGTCACTTAGTAGAGGCCGTATATTCAAACCCCCTGTGAGCCTTAATAAATTATATTAAATATTATTCAATCATTTTCAAAATCGGTAAACTAGATTTTGTTATTCAGGAGAAGACTGAATAAAAATTTCGATGTTGTGACTATCGTGGTTTTGGAGATAGAGAAAATTACTTAAAAAGGAGGGGGAAAAAAAAACGCCACTTAGGGAATTAAATCTAGTTAGGAACTATAACAGTTTATCTTTTGAAATCATTTGAAAACATAACCAGAACTTTCAGTGGGGAGAATTATTTAATTGAGATTTTAATTTAAAAACTTTAACTACTTTTCAATTTTGTAATATAAAAATCAGATAAAATTATTATTTGTGTCTTATGTTGTTGTGGGAATAAATGAGAGCAAATGTGACAGTGTATGAGAAGCATACATTAAATTTCAAGATTAATTTTTTGGTTTCTCGCGTCCATATTGTGTTGTCGTGAAAGCAGGTGCATTTACGGACAGATGGGTGAAAGTTGGAAGTTTTGAAATTGTTTTGTTGGAAAAATGACCGCGTGTGAACTTTCTCCCTTTTGTGTAAATTCCGCGTGGAATTTTTCGTATTCATATAAGGAATATTTGGCAAGCAGTTTCTGTTAAAGAAATCCACTGAAAATGATCGAGAGTGAAACTCACTATTAGTAGCAAAACTGTAATTGTGAAATTACATAATTATTTGGGTCGGACTTATGTATATTTCTGGCTGCTTTGCGTGTGATCTGAATTGCATGAACTGTTAACTAATAAGACCACGTTCTCAGTTAAGTACATTTGGACTTCATTGCAGGTTTTTCTCAATTGAGCTAAAGGACATAAAAAGACTTGTGGAATTTTGACATTTTACTGAAGGAATGACACAACCACCTTCAGCCCAAAAATTATTATAAGATATTTACAGGATAGCTGGCTACTAGAGTTACGCGGTCTTTGCAACGTAAGTGAAGGCATTGTTTCATCAACGCTGCTTTTTCGATTTACTAATAGTACCTACGTTTGCATAGAAATGGGATGGTGAACTGATGCCGTACTGAGGTAGGTGGAACTTCTGCAGTGAACAGTACGACGAATGAGCAAGCAACATTTTATAATCTGCCCAACCGCAATAGGATAGTGCTATGTGTGAGCCCATAGCCATACCTCGGATTTGTTTATATGTAATGCCTTCAAAGGAGAAGTAATTATGACTGATGATATACACTCCTGGAAATTGAAATAAGAACACCGTGAATTCATTGTCCCAGGAAGGGGAAACTTTATTGACACATTCCTGGGGTCAGATACATCACATGATCACACTGACAGAACCACAGGCACATAGACACAGGCAACAGAGCATGCACAATGTCGGCACTAGTACAGTGTATATCCACCTTTCGCAGCAATGCAGGCTGCTATTCTCCCATGGAGACGATCGTAGAGATGCTGGATGTAGTCCTGTGGAACGGCTTGCCATGCCATTTCCACCTGGCGCCTCAGTTGGACCAGCGTTCGTGCTGGACGTACAGACCGCGTGAGACGACGCTTCATCCAGTCCCAAACATGCTCAATGGGGGACAGATCCGAAGATCTTGCTGGCCAGGGTAGTTGACTTACACCTTCTAGAGCACGTTGGGTGGCACGGGATACATGCGGATGTGCATTGTCCTGTAGGAACAGCAAGTTCCCTTGCCGGTCTAGGAATGGTAGAACGATGGGTTCGATGATGGTTTGGATGTACCGTGCACTATTCAGTGTCCCCTCGACCATTACCAGAGGTGTACGGCCAGTGTAGGAGATCGCTCCCCACACCATGATGCCGGGTGTTGGCCCTGTGTGCCTTGGTCGTATGCAGTCCTGATTGTGGCGCTGACCTGCACGGCGACAAACACGCATACGACCATCATTGGCACCAAGGCAGAAGCGACTCTCATCGCTGAAGACGACACGTCTCCATTCGTCCCTCCATTCACACCTGTCGCTACACCACTGGAGGCGGGCTGCACGATGTTGGGGCGTGAGCAGAAGACGGCATAACGGTGTGCGGGACCGTAGCCCAGCTTCATGGAGACGGTTGCGAATGGTCCTCGCCGATACCCCAGGAGCAACAGTGTCCCTAATTTGCTGGGAAGTGGCGGTGCGGTCCCCTATGGCACTGCGTAGGATCCTACGGTCTTGGCGAGCATCCGTGCGTCACTGCGGTCCGGTCCCACGTCGACGGGCACGTGCACCTTCCGCCGACCACTGGCGACAACATCGATGTACTGTGGAGACCTCACGCCCCACGTGTTGAGCAATTTGGCGGTACATCCACCCGGCCTCCCACATGCCCACTATACGCCCTAGCTCAAAGTCCGTCAACTGCACATACGGTTCACGTCCACGCTGTCGCGGCATGCTACCAGTGTTAAAGACTGCGATGGAGCTCCGTATGCCACGGCAAACTGGCTGACACTGATGGCGGCGGTGCACAAATGCTGCGCAGCTAGTGCCATTCGACGGCCAACACCGCGTTTCCTGGTGTGTCCGCTGTGCCGTGCGTGTGATCATTGCTTGTACAGCCCTCTCGCAGTGTCCAGAGCAACTATGGTGGGTCTGACACACCGGTGTCAATGTGTTCTTTTTTCCATTTCCAGGAGTGTAGTTGGTCATGGCTACTAGGAAGGAAGTTGTTGGTTTGGAATCCGTCGGATGTGGGGAAAGGTAGCGCTCAATAGCGGTAAGGCTATGGGCATAAAGGAGTTTAGTGTAAAGGGAGGTAGCATCAATAATGACGAGCAGAGCACTGTGTGGTAAAGGGATAGGAACTGTGGCGAGTTGGAGGAGGAATGGTTGGTATCTTTTCTATAGGAGGGTAGGTTTCGGGTAATAGGTTCAAGGTGTTGGTCTACTAGAGCAGAGATTCTCTCACTGGGGGCAGAGTAAGTGGCCATAATGGGGCATCCTAAGTGGTTGGGCGTATGGACTTTGGGAAGCATCTAGAAGGTGGGCGTACAGGAAGATGGACTCCATGGAGAGGCTTTGGGATGGGTCTTTTAGATTTGAGGAGCAACTGGAGATCCTGCTGGATTTCTGGAATAGGGTCACAGTGGCAAGGTTTGTGGGTGGATGTATCTGACAGCTGGCAGAGTCCTCTTATGAGGTAATCCATGCAGTTCAAAACAACATTGGTGGAGCCTTTGTCTGCAGGTAGGATTAGAAGGCCGGGATCAGGTTATAGAGGGTGGACTGTGGTTCTTTCTGTGGATGTAAGGTTAATTTGCATGTTGAGGGATTTGGTTAAGAAATTTTGGAAAGTTATGAGGGAGTGATTCAGGGGCAGTGGAGATGGATCACAGTTGGATGGAGGAGTGAATTGAGATAGCAGAGTTCAACATTGGTTTTTAGTTGAGTCTGATTGGTAGGCTTGGTGGCGAAAAAGTGTTTCCTCTGTAGGGACCGGGAGAAGGAGAGAAGGCCTTTAAGAAGTCCAACATGATTGAATTTGGAAGTGGGATAAAAGGTAAGGCTGTTGGAAAGGACTGATACTTCTGTGGGGCTAAGGCTGCTGGAGGAAAGGTCCATGAAAGTATTTCTAGTGTGTTTAGGTTCTGGATTTTGTGTGGTGGTGGGAAGGAGTTTTGGAGGGTGGGGTAAATTTAGTAGGTCTGTGAAACAGGGTTTGTCAGCTTTGAGGGAACATGGAGCAGGTTTGGAGGTTGTTGCTGAAGTGATAGACAGTGGTACTCCAAGGCGGGAGTAGGAAGTGAGCAGGGTGGGGAACTTCTTGAGGTCTGTCCACCCTGCTCACATCCTACATCCATCTATGAACCTTGCCACAGTGACCCTATTCCAGAAATCCGGCAGAATCTCCAGTCGCTCCTCAAATCCTTAGGCCCATCCCAGAACCTCTCCCTGGAGTCCATATCTCTGCTCACCACTAATACTTCCTGTACTCCTACCTTCTAGATACATTTTAAAGTCCATAAACCCAACCACCCAGCACACTTATTATGGCCACTTACTGTGCCCCCATTGAGAGACTCTCTGCTCTCGTAGATAAATACCTTCAACCTATTACTCGGAACCTACCCTCCTAGATAAAAGATACCAACCATTTCCTCCTTCGACTCTCCACAATTCCTGTCCCTTTACCACTACTCGTCACTGTTTGTCACCTCCCTTTACACTAATATCCCTCATGCCCATGGCCTTACCACTATTGAACACTGCCTTTCCCAAAGCCGGATGGATTCCAAACCAACAACTTCCTTCCTAGTCGCCATGACCAGCTATACCCTTGCCCTCAATTACTTCTCCTTCGAAGGCATTACCTGTGAACAACTCCAAGGTATGGCTATGGACACCTGCATGGCACCATCCTGTGCCAACCTGATTATGGGCCGTCTAGAGGAATCCTTCCTAAACACCCAGACTCCTAAACCCCTCGCATGGTTCAGAGTCATTGATGACATCTTTGCGATTTGAATCAAGGGTGAGGACATCCTATCCACATTCCTCCAGAACCTCAATAACTTCACCTGGTCCTACTCAATCCAATAAGCCACCCTCCTAGATGTTGACTGTCATCACAAAGATGGCACATGTGGTATTATTGGGAATGTTCTGCATTCTGTTACGGACTTGCAAAGTCTCACCTTTGTTTTTCGCTCTCTTTCCCTTTCTTTGTTTCCCTTTCCCTCTCGTTCCTCTGCCTTGGCATTTGAGGATCCTCGTTTTTCTTCTTCCTCCCTGTGCACTCCTGAAGGATGTCTGACTTATAACAAGTGACTGGGTAACACATACTTCTCAGCCCTGGGTCGACAGGTAGGGTTCGCATGTACCTGCTGGTAAAGGCCAGGCCCGGGGAGGGGTGATTGCCTGAGCTGTAACCTTCCCAAATACCTGATTGGTCCCTCTGTCATGTGTTCGGGAGGTGTGACCTGAGGTGTGAACAATCACCTAAGGCGGGTGCGCCCCTTGTGAAGGTGGACCCAGTTGGAAGGAGCGTGCCATCAGAGATGCTGGCAATCATCGAGGATTCCCCCACGATGAGTCAATCATCTTCCCACTCAGAGCCTACAAAACGTAAACATGATGAGACTAATGATTCAGAGACCCTCCCCACTGCACCGTGGTTCCTCGTGGTCTCACGTACTGAAAATGGTTAGCGTTTCGCCACTGTAAATCTGTTTATTATTGAGATAGGTGTAGATGGAATTGCTGCCCCTGTGAAATCCTGCTCTCATTTATGGAATGGCACTTTGCTTTTGGGGACCACTTTTGATTCTCAACCACAACTACTGCATGGTGCCTTGCTTCTCCGCTGTTACTCTGTTCGTATCGAGGCCCGTAGAACTTTGAATTCTTCCTGTGGTGTAATTTACACCAGGTCGACGGTCTAACTGAGGCCGAAATCCAATCTTACCTCTCTGATCAAGGTGTCATTGCCATCCATCATGTAATGAAAAAGGCAGATTTCTCCTTAGTGGCTACCCACACTCTCTTTCTCCCCTTTGATAGAATGGTGCTTCCATCCAAGCTCAAAGCAGACTATGAAATTATTACCATCTGGCCATTCATTCCAAACCCGGTGCACTGCTACCAGTGTCATCATTTCAACCACACTAGAACGTCTTGTCGACACCTAGCCAAGTGTGTCACCTGTGATAGGGATTCTCTTGAGGCCGATTGTCCACCACCTCCTCCCCGCTGTATCAACTGCAATGGTGGCCATGCCTCCTCCTGTCGGGATTGTCCAGAGTATCTTGATGAGCGGTGTGTTCAAGGGATCCAAGTAAAGGAAAAGCTGCCTTATCCAGTTGTTCACAAGTTACTGGATAGTCGCATACCCTGTGTTCTCCTGTTTGGTACCTATAGTTTTGTTCATGTTACCCTCACTCCATGAAGGACATGGCAACGCAGACATGCGACCTCCAATTCAGCTCTGAGGTTGTGAACTCACCCAGCATCCAGGTAGCATCGCCATAGCCCCATCCAGCTTGCAACAAGCCATCGAACTCTCGCCTCAAGGGGCGAAGCCACCAGCTACACAACTGGTAGGCCAGAAAGGACAGGAGCCAAACACTCGAGTCTTCATTTAACCAGAAAGGCTCGAACAGGTCCACCAAAGGCAAATGGTCTTCTCCTTTGCCACCTTGAAGGTTCTCTTCAAAGGTGTCACCACATGATACCTTAGCCCAGCAAGCCTCTGTGTCGCTGTTGTGCACCAACAATCATTTTTCAGTGTTGGACTCCACAGATTGACTGCACAAGCAAGCTGATGCGTCTGTGGATGCCATGGAGCAGGATCCTCCTGTTTCTGTGTCCCTCTTTCCCAGCTGTCACTTGGCAGCTGTCGAGGTGACACCCCTACATCTCTTCTGCCTCATGACTCTCCTCCAATGGAATGTTCGTGGCCTTCGGTCCCACAAAGAGGATTTACAACTGCTTTTAGCGTCACAGGATCCCCTTGTACTCTGCCTTCAGGAAACGAAATTGTGCCCTCATGAGGGCTTTGAGCTTTCACATTTCTTACTGATTCTTTTTGACCTTCCCACTGAGGTTGGCATACCATCTCACAGGGGTGTCATGCTGCTCATACAGGATGGCATTCATAGTTTCCAAAAGTGTTACGTGTAACAGCTTTTTTAATTAGGTTGTATACGTTATTTTTTTAGCCAATAGACCAGCTGTCTCATTCCAGTAGATTCATATGTAGGAATTGATTTAAATGGTATTGCTGATCTATCAACCAAAAAGAGGAACACATATACAAGCTAACGAGAAACCTATTCCACCTAACTCACTTGTGAAATTTATCTACAATACAGTTATATCAGCTATCATAGGTAAATCAAAATGGGAACTTTGGAAAACATATAAGGTAAATATGACAATGCAAAAACATTTACTTGAATATTAGTACACTTCAGACTGACTACCGATCTTCAAGCTATCGCAGTTCGCCTTTTCCTTCCCCACCTGACTTTCTCCCATTGTACCATTTATGTACCTCCATCACTCAATGTCACAATTTTTTGCTCCCCCATTTTTTGCTACTCGGTGACTTTAATGCACATCATCCCCTTTGGGATTCTCTCAGGACCTGTCAGAGAGGTGCCCTCTTGGCTGACCTTAACCAACTTAACCTCTTCTGCCTTAACACTGGAACACCCACTTTCATTTCTGACTCCTCGTACTTCGATTTGGACCTCTCCTTGTGCACTGCCCAGCGTAACCCTCCTCTTGAGTGGTCCGTTCTTTCTGACACCTACTTGAGTTACCATTTTCTGTGTGCTATACGTTTGCTGACTTCTACTCCATCTGCAGGCCACCTAAATGGCAGCTTCCTAAGGCTGATTGGCAGCTTTACTCCTCCCTGGTGACCTTCAAAGAACAAGATTTCCCCAGTTGTGATGGCCAGGTAGAATATTTCACAAACATTATCCTTACTGCTGCAGAACGTTCTGTCCTCCGCACTTCCTCCTTACCATGTTCTGTCCCAGTCCCTTGGTGGACTGAGGCATGCCACGATGCAATTCGCATATGGAAATGTGCTCTCCACGTTTTTAACTGCCACCCAACGCTGGCAAACTGCATTCATTATAAACAGATGCATGCAAAGGGTCGTTGCGTTCTTTGGGATAGCAAAAGCACTAGCTGTATTTCAATCACTAGTTCTTTTAAGAGTTCCACACCTTCCTCTGTCGTGTGGGCCAACCTCCAATGGCTCTCTGGAACCTAGATCCATTCCCCAATTTCTGGCCTGACTGTAGCTGACAATGTCATCGTCGACGCTATTGCTATCTCCGACACCTTGGGCCGCTATTTTGCAGAAGTTTAGAGCTCTTCCCACTATCACCCTGCCTTCCTCCATCGGAAACGAGTGGAGGCTGCTCGGGCGATACACTTCTCTTCTCCGAATCATGAATGCTACAATACTGCCTTAACTATGAGGGTTAGATCATGCTCTCAGTTCATCCTGATTCTCCGCCCCAGGTCCAGACGCCATCCACATTCAGATGTTGCAGCACCTTTCTCTTGCAGGCAAGCACTTTCTGCTTAACACGTATAATCACAACTGGGCAGAAGGCACAGTTCCTGGATGCTGGCTGAAGCCACTGTCATATCCATACCTAAGCCCGGTCAGGACAAAAAACTTTCTTCTAGCTACTGCCCCTTCTCTCTTACCAGCTGCATTTGCAAGGTGATGGAATGTACTCGTATGATTCATGCCGGGCTGGTATGGCAGCTCAAGTCTCTCAATTTACTGACGAATGCACAGTGTGGATTTAGAGCGTGGTGTTCTGCAATTGACCATTTCGTTACTTTGTCCACCCTTGTCATGAATGGTTTTCTGTGGAAATCCCAGACTGTGGCTGTTTTTTCAATTTGAAGAAATAGTATCCTCTGTAGTCTTTACAAGTGGGACTTCCATGGCCATCTGCCCTGTTTCCTTCAGGAATTTTTAAAAGACAGAATTTTCAAGTTTTGAGTGGGTTCTGCCTTGTCGGACACCTTTATCCAGGAAAACGGTGTGCCCCAGGGTTCCGTCCTGAGTGTCGTCCTCTTTGCTGTCGCCATTAATCCTATCATGGCCTGTCTGCCACAGGGCATCTCTGGCTCCATTTTTGTTGACGATTTTGCCATCTATTGCAGTTCTCCACGGACCTGTCTCACTGAGTGGCGTCTTCAGCAGTATCTTGATCATCTTTACTCCTGGAGCATCGACAATGGCTTTAGCTTTTCCACTGACAAGACCATCTGTATGAATTTCTGGTGGTGCAAATGGTTTCTCCCAACATCTCTGTTGCCCTTCCGTCCATTGAAACTATGAAATTGCTGGGGCTCAGGCTTGATAGGAAACTCTGTTGGTCCTCCCATGTATCTTACCTGGCAGCCCACTCTTACGTGTCCTCAATGGCACTTCCTGGGGTGCCAATCGAACACCCTCCCTTGTTCATTCGAAAATTGACTATGAGTGCTTTGTTTATGCGTGTGCATGTCCATCCTACTTACACCGTCACAACACTGTCCACCATCATGGCATCTGTTCGGCCACAGACACCTTTTACACCAGCCCGGTTGAAAGTCTGCATGCTGACGCTGCTGAACTACCACTGTTCTATTGCCGTGACTTTCTCCTCAGCAGGTGTGCATGCTGTTTGTCTGCCATGCATGGCCACTCCTCCTTTGATGATTTCTTTGATCATTAGTATGGGGCTTGTCCCTCTTCTCTATTACCTCCTGGAGTCCGCTTTCGGCACTTGCTACGGCAACTTAACTTCACACTACTGGCAACTTTGCCGGTGGGTGTGAGCCTTTCACCAACTTGGCTTCGTGAAGCAGCCCATGTTAACCTTGGTCTTCATGCGCATCCTAAGGACACTATTCCAGCCTCAGTCTATCGCCTTTAGTTTCACGACCTTTGCATGGAACTTCGCGATAGTACCTTTGTGTACACTGATGGCTCTTGGACTGACCGTGGGGCCAGGTGTGCCTTCATCATTGGCACCTGTGTCTTTTGATATCGGCTTCCGGCACACTCCTCAGTATTTACAGCCTAGCTCTTCTTCTTGTATCAGGCAATGGAGTACACCTGACGACACAGCCTTTTCAATTGTGTCCTCTGCGCAGGCTCATTAATTCCTTTCAAAGTCTATGTGCACTGTACACTGCCCATCCCTTAGTGCAATGGGTCCAGGAAAACTGTCAACTACTCACTCTTGGTGGAGCCAGTGTGATGTTTCTGTTGGTTCCTGGTCATGTCGGTCTGCCAGGAAAGGATGCTGCTGACGCTGCTCCCAAAGCTGCAGTCCTCGTTCCTCAGCCCACAAGTACCTATATTCCCTCCGATGATCTCTTTTTGCCGTCTGTCAGGAGGTGATGTCCCTTTGGCATCGCCAATGATCCTCCCTTCACTGGAATAAGCTCCGGCTTATTAAGTCTCTCATAGTGGCTTGGATGACCTTCTCTTGGCCCTCCCACCGGGAGGAGATTATTTTAACTTGGCTGCATATTGGGCACTGCCTTTTAAGCCATTGTCATTTGCTAAGTGGCGCTACCCCACCTCTTTGTACACATTGTACCCAAATTTTAACTGTCCGCCACTTCCTAATGGAATACTCTTTTTTTAACCATTTACGTTCCAGCTTGGATTTGCCATCTGATTTATCAGCCATTTTAGCGAATGATGCACGGGCTGTCGACCTCGTTTTAATTTTTATCTGCTGAAGCAATATGGCGAAGGCCATTTAATTTTTAGTTTTGGACCTCCATTTCTGTATGGAGTCTTTTGTAGCCCTTTTTCTATATGCCTGATTTTAGCTGTCTTCTATTCTGTCAATTGGGACGGACATATAGTTGTTTAACTCCTCTCTGCGTTTGTGTTCTATAGTTTTGACTTGGGCACATATGACCCCAGTTGTTATTTGCACCCTAAAGCAAAACAAAAATGAAACAAAACAAACCTATACAATTTACTCGTCCATTCCTACACAACTCCTGCTTCCAAGCTAAGCTGCAACCACTGTGCTGCATTCTATGTAGGCATGATAACCAACAAGCGGTCTGTCCGCATGAATGTCCACCGACAATCTGTGGTGAAGAAACAAATGGACACCCCGGTTGATGAGCACACTGCCAAACATGACTTCCTTCATTTCAATGACTGCTTGTGAGCCTGTGCTGCATGGATTCTCTCCACCAACATGAGCTTTTTGAATTGCGCAGATGGGAACTTTTCCTGCAATATACCCTACTTTCCCATAACCTTCCTGCCCTCAACCTTTGTTAGTCATTCTCCTCACCCTTCCAGTCTCACTGTTCCCGTTCTAGCACTATACAGCCCTCATTCCGACATCTCACCCAGTCTTTTTACTTCTCTCTTTTTCCACTAGCCCCTCTCTCCACCTCTGTCTAACCTCCCAACACATAGCTGCCCTACTCTCTCCATCTCATCCATGTGCGCTTCCCAGCAGCACTGCACTGTCTGCATTCCTACCCTACTAATCCTCCTCCTCCCTGCCCCATCCTCCTACTTACCCCCACCCAGTTGCCACTCCCATCATGCACAGTTGCTGTTGCTCGCAGTGTGGCTACAGTTGCCTGAGACTGCAGTCGTGTGTGTGAGTTGCATTTGCACATGTGTGTTTGTTGGTGAGGGGTGTCTGTTTTTGGCGAAGGCCTTACAGGTCGAAGGCTTTATTTGTCACAGTGTTTTTGTTGTGCCTATCTTCGAGGCAGCATCTCTGATATACAGTGAGTAGCAACTTTCCTTTTCATAACATTGTTACATTCCAACCTGAATTTTCCATTCAATATCCTGTCAGTGATGCAAGGAAGAACATAGTAAGGAACTTCAGAAGAGTCAACAAAAACAAAATTCTGTGTTTAATTACTGTATGCAATCTTACAACAATATTAATATTGTAGCCTTCGTGGTTAGTTAAAAGATTGCTGAGAGAGGGAAATCGTATACAGATGGTGAATATATATATAAGGGGACTTCAAAAAAATGGTGCTAAATGTAATATCATGTCCATCCAAAGTGAAATGGTGTCAACAATTTGATGAAGGCTGCACAGATGTTAGTGATGCTGATCTGGAAGGAATGTCATCAACATTGAGCACAGACGACAATGTCGAGGCAATAGAGGAACTGATTTACAGCAGTCTCACGTTTTTCTAATGATGGCAATGTTAACTGAGTGATTCTTGAGGCTCTGTGACCCAGGAGCAATTTCTATCATTGAAGAATTGTATGCTTGCTACAACGTCCTGATAGTTATTTACTGATAATTGGTGACTGTGTTGGAAAAATAATGCCCTTATCTGTGTCACTTTGAAGTGTAGTTTAGCACAAACTTTCGGAAGTCCTCTCATTAACAGTTTTTTTATAAATGCACCTAAAAAGCTGCTTTGGGATTTTAAGAACAAAGCTGATATTCTTAAAACATAATTATAGAGTTACTATTGACTGCTAATCAGGAAAAATGGAACAGTCAAAATATCTTTGAATATAGCGAACAGGCAGGTTGAAGATCTTAAATTATTTTTCGGCTTTAAAGACAGCAGTTGACAAGTCTTGTGACATAAATGATACAGTGTAAGTTTAACTTCTTGTATGATTTATTTCATCTACATGTCCCAAACAAGAACTTTTACATTTGTTGCCACTCAAAGGTCAAACGTGTGGAGAGGACACAGTAGTGGAAATCGGTGTAAAAGCATTGATATTTGTAGGTAAATTATAGTCCAATCCACAAACGATGGCGGATTGCACATGTCGAGGCACGGACGGGGATTGCATTGTTAGTGATTCCAACCAACAGTTGCAGTACATGTGCGCGTACTTATCACTGACCACCACAATCAGCAATGACAACTCACAACAAATGGAATTTAAATTCACTAAGCAACTCGCTACAATCATGTTTAATGCTGGCATTAGCTACAGGATTCACAGCAGAGTGCTCAGAACACTACTGATCACTCATTGACTGTTAGAGAATACGTCACGTAGGTGCACAGAACGAGTCTAAACTTGACCGCCATCTTTCATGACTCCAATTATAACACTGTCAGTTGGAATAATTTTGTACAATGTATAAGCAATAATATGAAATCAAATAGACTGACTGACAAATGCAGTCAAATAGTATTGCATTTGATGACTGTAATACAGAATATAACAAGACATTAATGATTCAGGTGTTGAGGGTGGAATCCTGTATAAAGGCAGTCAGCACTGTGTGTGTATCCCTCCTGCAGATAGGAAATCATTAAATTGGCAAGAGGTTGAACTGTTCAAGTACAGTGACTGATAATTCCATTAGACTGGGCACAAAATATGGACAGATTGGAAAATATGGGCAAAGTAGAAAATTATGTTAGGCATAGAAAGGGTTACTTTTGCACAAAAGAAGATCTAAAACTGTCATTCATCTCAACTTGTTGCTGATTTATAGTTGCCAGTAACTATCAGACGTGTACGACAAATTTTGTCACATAACAAACATGTAGCATTCAAGAAACTACGAGAAATCCACACTAACGCCCAAACATAAACTGGCTGGATTGGAGTTTGCTGAAAACTATATGTCATGGCCATCAGAATGGGATTAAGTGATCTTCAGTGATGAGAAGTTTATTTGAGATGGGCAGGATGGATTTCAGTGATATTGGCATGATCTGAGAACAGGACAGCAGATAAGAATGAGCAGAAACTTTATCAGTGGGAGTGTTCTGATTTGCGCAGCCTCCTGCACTAAAGGTAAGTCATTTATTACTTGGCTGAACACTAGACTGTAATTTAACATGAGTCCTAAGATGCTAGAGACAGAACTGATTAGAATGTACAAAGGGCGTTCAAAAAGTTTTGCATAGTCGTCCCTAATTTTTTTATTTTTTGCAGGAAGAGAATGAAATTTTTTTTGAACGCACTTGAAACCCTTAGATATGCATTGAGCCTACTCAATGTAGCCTCCATCATCTGTGAGGTACCTGGCCCAACATTCTTTCCATGATGTAAATGCACTTTGGTAAAATTCTCATGATTGACTTTTACACCAATTGTCATGATGTAGTCTGATGAGCTGACCCTGAAGTTGTGGTTTGTGGGTCTTGATTGTCCAGTGACATTTCAGAAAGCTGTCATGTCATCAAACATCTGTCATTTTGGATGATTTGATCAATGGCTTCCTTATTCACATCAGTGACTGCCGTTGATGATCTACCTTATCATGGATTGTCCAGTAGAGAGAAATCACCTTCTTTAAACCTCTGCAACCACCGCAGGACACTGCTGTCATCCACTGTATCCACCTCATAAACAGGGAGCAACTTCCTGTGAATCAATGTGGCAGAGTCATCGCCGGTCTTGAAGAGGAAATCCATCACCGACCGTTGTCACAACCTGACATCTACTTCCCAGTCCATTATGGCTCACCATAAATAAAAGAAAATACTTTTATACACCAACTTATAGATAAATTTTCCAAGTAAATTCAAAAACAATTTCATTCTCCTCCTGCAAAAAATGGAAAAATTAGAGACGACAGTGCAAAATTTGAACGCCCTTTGTTATAAGGACCTAGGGGACGACAGTTCAATGTTTCAGCAAGATAATGCATCTGTGTAATTTTTGCTGTAACAAAAACTGGTTTGAAGATGTCAATGTCTTGCCCTGGCCTGGATGTAGCCCGGATTTGAACCCCATGGAAAACCAGGGAGTGCCTTTATGCCAATTTCCATCGAGGAAATTCAGATGCCTTATTTCGTTACTCATTTTATTAAAGAAACTATTTAATTTTGTCATGATTGTTTGTCTTATAGGTATCTCCTATTTTCATAGTAAATTCAATACCTGGATGTTTCAGACAATGTGCTATTACTTTTGTGAAACCCTGCCTGTACTGATTTCCACTACTGTACAACAAATGCTATAATTGACTGCACTGAAAATATCATGTACCACTTGATAAATTTTCTCAATTTCAACAGATAGGCTGAAAAATATGACCAACGTAATAAACGGGTTTTTTGATATTTTGAAAGAAATGACGAGATACGTACCAGGTAACTATTGCCTCATTCATCAAGAAACACTTTGTGGACATAAATTTCCAGAAGAAAATTACAGAGTTATGGAATTCATGATTATCAATTTCATTATATCTACAGCATTAATCAAAACCAATTTAAAGAAGTTTCAGTTGAAATGGAGAGTGAGTGCCCAGATATTCTGTTGCATAAGAAGGTACACTGGTTAAAAAAAATAGAACATTTTTGAATGTTTCTCTTACTTATGAACAGAAATTAAAGCATGTATCCTTGAGGTTGGTGTTCACTATCTACAGGGAGTTTCAAAAATGACTGGTATATTTGAAACGGCAATAAAAACTGAACGAGCAGCGATAGAAATACACCGTTTGTTGCAATATGCTTGGGACAACAGTACATTTTCAGGCGGACAAACTTTCGAAATTACAGTAGTTACAATTTTCAACAACAGATGGCGCTGCAAGTACTGTGAAAGATATAGAAGACAACGCAGTCTGTGGGTGCGCCATTCTGTACGTCGTCTTTCTGCTGTAAGCGTGTGCTGTTCACAACGTGCAAGTGTGCTGTGGACAACGTGGTTTATTCCTTAGAACAGAGGATTTTTCTGGTGTTGGAATTCCACCGCCTAGAACACAGTGTTGTTGCAACAAGACGAAGTTTTCAACGGAGGTTTAATGTAACCAAAGGACCGAAAAGCGATACAATAAAGGATCTGTTTGAAAAATTTCAACAGACTGGGAACGTGACGGATGAACGTGCTGGAAAGGTAGGGCGACCGTGTACGGCAACCACAGAGGGAAATGCGCAGCTAGTGCAGCAGGTGATCCAACAGCGGCCTCGGGTTTCTGTTCGCCGTGTTGCCCATTTTTCAGATCCGAAAAGATTACTGCATCACGCTATCTGGACATTCTTCGTGAATTTGTGGCAGTACAAACTGCCTTAGACGACACTGCGAACACCTCGTGGTTTATGCAAGATGGTGCCCAGACACATCGCATGGCCGACGTCTTTAATTTCCTGAATGAATATTTCGATGATCGTGTGATTGCTTTGGGCTATCCGAAACATACAGGAGGCGGCGTGGATTGGCCTCCCTATTCGCCAGACATGAACCCCTGTGACTTCTTCCTGTGGGGACACTTGAAAGACCAGGTGTTCCGCCAGAATCCAGAAACAATTGAACAGCTGAAGCAGTACATCTCATCTGCATGTGAAGCCATTCCGCCAGACACGTTGTCAAAGGTTTCAGGTAATTTCATTCAGAGACTACGCCATATTATTGCTACGCATGGTGGATATGTGGAAAATATCGTACTATAGAGTTTCCCAGACCGCAGCGCCATCTGTTGTTGACAATTGTAACTACTGTAATTTCGAAAGTTTGTCTGCCTTAAAATGTACTGTTGTCCCAAGCATATTGCAACAAACGGTGTATTTCTATCGCTGCTTGTTTAGTTTGTATTGCCGTTTCAAATATACCGGTCATTTTTGAAACACCCTGTAGAACTAACAAATGATCAGTGGGTCCAAAAATTTTATTTCATGGTAGACTTTTATATCATGTAAATTATCTTAATGGTAAAGAGAAAGGGAAAGTTTTTTTGGTGTTAGAAGATGTTCTTTCATTTGAAACTAATTATCTCACTCTGCTCAAGATTTTGAAAGATAAACTTTGATTCACTTTCCAAATCTGTTGATACATCACCAAGAAAATAATTCTGAAATGGTTTGCTATTTTAAAATTACACCTTTAAATGAGGAAGTGTTCTCTTAACAGGTTTCAGGAATTCAGAAATAGCAAACCAGTGTTAGACTTTGAATTTTTAAAAAAAAATAACTTTTGAATGGTACCATAACTATATTAAATTTCTCTCCCTTTAATATTGGCATAGCAAGTTCAAAATGTAATTGCTGAATTTAAAAAACAAAGAAACGTGGTGCTTGAAATTTGAATTTCTTTGTACTGATATATAAATATAGGAGATAATCAAATGTGAACTTATTTCACAGAACAAGTGGTTTGCTTTGAAAGTAATGGAAAACGAAGATATGTGGATTTTTAACACCTGGAACAGCATTCCTGACTCATGTAATAGGTTTAAAAAACTAGCATTCACTGTTCTTCCCTTCACAGTGGTGGAATGGTGTGCCACAGGGAATGGGGATCTTGGCGTCACCCATATTACCTCTATGAAAAACCTGACAGTCTCAATTTTTGGCATGTGCTGATAACAAGCATGAGTGTTGACTTGGAGCAGTCACTAACAGGCAACCTCTGGGGAAACTGCTACATTTAAGTTGCTTAAGGCATACTCAGGCAAGTGAGGCTGTGAGTGAACCCTTATTTTTTTTATCGTTTTTGTGGGACTGAGGTGGATCCCTCAAAATGTTCTCTTCCACCTCCCAGCAGAATGGGTGGGGCACTGATACGTGTCAAAACTTAATCTCTCAAGAGGCCTCGCATGACAAGTCCTCCAGATTCTGGATTTATTTGAGGTAGTTCGGCATGCATGTTGCAGATTAGAATTGGGTGTGTGCCCCATGAACACAATGTGTGATCTATTAAATATATGGGTTGTTAAGTCATAATATAATACAGTACCTATTTCACAGTTGGTTTTTTGGTTTTTTCTTTCCTTTGAACCAACAGCAAGTTCCTGTGCTGCACCAGAGGTGATGTGTCTGCATGGGTGCTTCCTTGTAATTGTTCTGGAAACACATAAGCAAGGTGCTGTGGTAGTATCAACTTCCATTTGTGACATCTCACCAAGCTTGTGTGAAATATGGGTAGATGCATGCAATAGGAAAGTTGCGCTCAGCATGTTTTCTCTTCTGCTACCCTGAGTTCAGCATGTATTGAGTGAGTTCAGGTATTGTGTCTAATGTGATTGAATGATATTTTAGCCAGCAGTATCACGAAACGAGTGTTCATAATAGTGTACAGTAGGTATTTTTAATTGCACTTTCTAATCACTTCCATTCAGTGAATAAGTGAAAAATTAGAGCTTGTTAAGGATGTTCGATCAACTGCAGGTCTTAGCAGTTTAAAGGGAGAACAAATCCAGCAATCTCATACAAACATTGAATCCAGATAATTAGAACAAAGTGGTTTGGTAATGTGACAGTGAAGCATTGTGTAAACTCTTCTGTTGGCCATGTTTGTTTCTCAGAAAGGGCAAATTTCCTTGGAACAGCAAATATAGTGCTTATTCGGTCCTTTACAGGCTGCAAATTGCAATTTCACTGTATGAAAAGTCAGGATCTTCTATCCATGCATGAATAGCAGGGGCACATTGGTTGAAAGTTGGATTGATGTGCAGTTAGATGAATAGAAATGTGCAAGGATTTTAAAAGTGCAATGAACCAGTGAAGTAAAACTTGGGAACACTTTGGGAGATTGAAAGCAGCCATCTGCTTTTTAGGACAACTAGAATTATCATTTCGAGGTTACTGGGAAAGCTGCGACACTAAGCATGAAAGCAATTACTGTGGAAAATCCATAAAACTGAGACACAATTGCTACCAATTAAGTACATTGATTTCTCATTGTTATGAGATTTTCAATTTAACTTCCTTTACTGCCTGTCTGAAGAACTGACTTTGCTAACAGATGTTACATTAACATTGTGCAGTCAAAATCCTTAGAATTACACTTTGCAGCAAGGAAGTGGACAACTTGTTAACTGTGCTTGTTACTCTTACGCAGGGGCGCTGACTTATAGAGTAAATTGTGGCCCCCATACCTGAGGTCTTGCCCAGGAAATTTTCTAAATTTTAGATGAAAAATAGTGAGTTTTAAAGTTTTTTAAGCATGTTAGTGTCATAAGATCAACATTAGAATCCCAAAAACTAAACTCTCGATAATTCATCACTCCAGGAAACTCGACAAGCATGACACTTTTTTTCACTTTGAAAAAAGAGACAAAACATAAACACGCACGGTAGTTTCATAAAAAGCTAATTTAATTTACAGTAATAATCATGCCCTCCATAAACCATGGACCTTGCCATTGGTGGGGAGGCTTGCATGCCTCAGCGATACAGATGACCGTACCGTAGGTGCAACCACAACGGAGGGGTATCTGTTGAGAGGCCAGACAAATGTGTGGTTCCTAAAGAGGCAGCAGCCTTTTCAGTAGTTGCAGAGGCAACAGTCTGGATAATTGACTGATCTGGCCTTGTAACACTAACCAAAACAGCCTTGCTGTGCTGGTACTGCGAACGGCTGAAAGCAAGGGGAAACTACAGTTGTAACTTTTCCCAAGGGCATGCAGTTTTACTGTATGGTTAAATAATGATGGCGTCCTCTTGGGTAAAATAATCTGGAGGTAAAATAGTCTCCCATTTGGATCTCTGGGAGGGGACTACTCAAGAAAACGTTGTTATCAGGAGAAAGAAAACTGGCGTTCTACGGATCGAAGTGTGGAATGTCAGATCTCATAATCGGGCAGGTAGGTTAGAAAATTTAAAAAGGGAAATGTATAGGTTAAAGTTAGATGTAATGGGAATTAGTGAAGTTCGGTGGCAGAAGGAACAAGACTTTTGGTCAGGTGAATACAGGGTTATAAATACAAAATCAAATAGGGGTAATGCAGGAGTAGGATTAATAATGAATTAAAAAATATGAGTGCGGGTAAGCTACTACAAATAGCACAGTGAACACATTATTGTGGCCAAGATAGACACGAAGCCCATGCCTACTACAGTAGTACAAGTTTATATGCCAACTAGCTTTTCAAATGATGAAGAAATTGATGAAATGTATAATGAGATAAAAGAAATTATTCAGGTAGTGAAGGAAGATGAAAATTTAATAGTCATGGGTGACTGGAATTCGAGAGTAGGAAAAGGGAGAGAAAGAAACATAGTAGGTGAATATGGATTGGGGGTAAGAAATGAAAGAGAAAGCCGTCTGGTAGAATTTTGCACAGAGCATAACTTAATCGTAGAATCATAAAAGAAGGTTATATACATGGAAGAATCCTGGAGATACTAAAAGGTATCAGATAGATTATATAATAGTAAGGCAGAGATTTAGGAACCAGGTTTTAAATTATAAGACATTTCCAGGGGCAGATGTGGACTCTTGACCACAATCTATTGGTTATGAACTGTAGATTAAAACTGAAGAAACTGCAAAGAGGTGGGAAATTAACGAGATGGGACCTGGATAAACTGACTAAACCAGAGGTTTTACCGAGTTTCATGGAGAGCAGAAGGGAACAAGTGACAGGAATGGATGAAAGAAACACAGTAGAAGAAGAATGGGTAGCTTTGAGGGATGAAGTAGTGAAGGCAGCAGAGGATCAAGTAGGTAAAAAGACGGGGGCTAGTAGAAATCCTTGGGTAACAGAAGAAATATTGAATTTAATTGATGAAAGGAGAAAATATAAAAACGCAGTAAATGAAGCAGGCAAAAAGGAATACAAACGTCTGAAAAATGAGAGCGACAGGAAGTGCAAAATGGCTAAGCAGGGATGGCTAGAGAACAAATGTAAGCATGTAGAGGCATATCTCACTAGGGGTAATATAGACACTGCTTACAGGAAAATTAAGGAGACCTTTGGAGAAAAGAGAACCACTTGAATGAATATCAAGATCTAAGATGGAAACCCAGTTCTAAGCAAAGAAGGGAAAGCAAAAAGGTGGAAGGAGTATATAGAGTGTCTATACAAGGGCGATGTACTTAAGGAAAATATTATGGAAAAGGAAGAGGATGTAGATCAAAATGAAATGGGAGATACAATTCTGCGTGAAGAGTTTGTCAGAGCATTGAAAGACCTGAGTCGAAACAAGGCCCTGGGAGTAGACAACATTCCACTGGGACTACTGACAGCCTTGGAAGAGCAAGTACTGACAAAACTCTACCATCTGGTGAGCAAGATGTATGAGACAGGCAAAATACCCTCAGACTTCAAGAAGAACATAATAATTCCAATCTCAAAGAAAGCAGGTGTTGACAGATGTGAAAATTAGCGAACTATCAGTTTAATAAGTCACAGCTGCAAAATACTAACGCGAATTCTTTACAGACGAATGGAAAAACTGGTAGAAGCTGACCTCGGGGAAGATCAGTTTGGATTCCGTAGAAATGTTGGAACACGTGAGGCAATACTGACCCTACGACTTATCTTAGAAGAAAGATTAAGGAAAGGCAAACCTACGTTTCTAGCATTTGCAGACTTAGAGAAAGCTTTTGACAATGTTGACTGGAATACTCTCTTTCAAATTCTGAAGGTGGCAGGGGTAAAATACAGGGAGAAAAAGGCTATTTTCAATTTGTACAGAAACCAGATGGCAGTTATAAGAGTCGAGGGACATGAAAGGGAAGCAGTGGTTGGGAAGGGAGTGAGACAGGGTTGTAGTCTCTCCCAGATGTTATTCAATCTGTATATAGAGCAAGCAGTAAAGGAAACAAAAGAAAAATTTGGAGTAGGAATTAAAATCCATGGAGAAGAAATAAAAACTTTGAGGTTCACCGATGACATTGTAATTCTGTCAGGACTTGGAAGAGAAATTGAACAGAATGGACAGTGTCTTGAAAGGAGTATATAAGATGAACATCAACAAAAGCAAAACGAGGATACTGAAATACTGTCAAAATAAGTTAGGTGATGCTGAGGGAATTAGATTAGGAAATGAGACACTTAAAGTAGTAAAGGAGTTTTACTATTTGTGGAGAAAAATAATTGATTATGCTCGAAGTAGAGAGGATATAAAATGTAGACTGGTAATTGCAAGGAAAGTGTTTCTGAAGAAGAGGAATTTCTTAACATCGAGTATAGACTTAAGTGTCAGGAAGTCGATTCTGAAAGTATTTGTATGGAGTGTACCCATGTATGGAAGTGAAACATGGATGATAAATAGTTTGGACAAGAAGAGAATAGAAGCTTTCGAAATGTGGTGCTATAGACTAATGTTGAAGATTAGATGGGTAGATCACATAACTAATGAGGAGGTACTGAATGGAATTGGGGAGAAGAGGAGTTTGTGGCACAACTTGACAAGAAGAAGGGATCAGTTGGTAGGACATGTTCTGAGGCATCAAGAGATCACAAATTTAACATTGGAGGGCAGCGTGGAGGGTAAAAATCATAGAGGGAGACCAAGAGGTGAATACAGTAAGCAGATTCAGGATGTAGGTTGCATTAAGTACTAGGAGATGAAGAAGCTTGCACAGGATAGAGTAGCATGGAGAGCTGCATCAAACCAGTCCCAGGACTGAAGACCACAACAACAACAACAACAACAACAACAATAATCTTGCTTATAGACTATTACAGAACAGTGAATATATATAGCCCTGAAAAGACTGAAATTATATTTAAATAAATCCTAAACTATCATTAAAAGAATAAAACATAAAATATTGCTGTCGCACAGTAATAGCACTTTGATTAATAAAGAAGTATCTAATTTAAGCTTACTTTGAAAAAGGGTCGTGGTTCATTAAATAAAAACAATATCTCAAAGTTAATACTTGAATACAGTAAGTAAAGTTAATACTGTCAGTCAAAAAGAACGTAAACAGTGGGGTTTAATTGGGTCTTACACCCTAAAAATATTTAAGTATTTGAAAATAAGTAATACATTATTATAGTAATATAGTACTAAACTAGTACTAATATTTTGAAGCTGAAAATTTAACATTATGTATATATTTAACACCTCTATTTTATAAAGATTTTTAATATTGCTCTTAATGCCATTATTAGGGCTAGAGTGTCTTTACAAAGGCGCAAATTTCAACTGTCAGATTGGATTACTGAATATGAAGTTGTTCAATTCATCAAGAATATCTTGGTGGGTATGAAGAACAGCCAAGTTGTTCAATCGCTTCTGTCCCATTGCTGATCGGAGGTATGACTTCACATAACATTTCTCCAACTGCAGGCTCTTGTGTAATGTACTTTCTTACATCACATTTTTTTTTTTTTTAAGGACCAGTTGATTTTTATTAGCGATATCAGCTAATATATTCAAGTGTAAGTGCAGTCTCTCAATGTCTAGGTCATTTTAGAAAAACTCAGTTGATTTTTCCAAATTTGTTTCACCTCTGTTTACTAAAAGCAAGCACTCTTGTTCAACTGCAATGACCTGTGCGAGTCCAGTTGAAGCAAACCGCTCAGTAATGCGAGATTGTATGTTTCACAAACTTCAATGTAAATAGCTTTGTAGTATTCCTTTGGGGGTTTGAAAGTGTGCAGTGAGCTGGCTTCATTGCCTTCATACTTCTTTGGTATACTTCGATTCCAAGGAATTGAAGAATCATCAACTTGTGAAGGTTTCTCTTTTAAACACAATTCCCAAAAGTGTTCAAAACTATCATGCCTTCCATTCAATATACAAATCAAGCCATCATATATTTTTACCAGATCAGCAACACTTAGATGAGGGCATTGAATTTTTTCATTGACATCCTCTACTGGGTTCATAGCATGGCAATAAAGACGTAAAAAGAAACGTCTTGAATAGTAACATTGACTCAAGGTAGCCTGCACATTTGTAAGCTGCCTCTGTTTTGTCCTCTGCAGAAAATGTTGCAAAAAACTCTACAATTTCTTAAAAGATTTTCAATATTCTCAAGATTCTAGAATTTTCCATTGTCCATCAAGTCGGGCAGAGGGGTCATAGACCAGCTTGGTTGTTAGTGTTTTCACAGCATATGCTTCTGAACAGTCCCATCCTTTTGTTGGATTACCTTATGGTGTTTATTAAGTCCTTGGCTAAAGCCATAATATCCCTCATAGACGTAAGATGGCAGAGACTGTCTACAACTGCCAAGTTTAAACTGTGAGCAGTGCGGTGCACATAACATGGTTTTGGTTGTATATCCAAAACTTTTTAGTCCTTTGAACTTACCTCTCATATTTGAGGCACCATCACAGCACTGTCCTCATGTTATCCATTGACAAATCAAGACGAGCAAAAACATGTTTTAAAATACTAAACAGAGTTTGTGATTCAGTGTTGGGCATCTCTTATAAGCCAATAAAGTGTTCATTGATGATTAAGGAATCATTGACAATACAAATACAAAATGACACTTGTTCATGAATCGAAGAATCACTTGTTTCGTCAACCACAACAGAAAAAAATTCAGTCTTCTTGACTGAAGTCAACACCTTTCTCAACACAGACGTTCCTAGTAGATCAATGATCTCATTTTGAATATCGTGGGATGTTCACTTATATCCTGAATGCCCTAACCAATCTTCAAACTCAAGTATGTCATTCTTTCGGAGTTCCAACAACTGAAAAAAATTTGAGTTTGCTTATTCATACCCCCTAATTGCTATTCCCTGTTGACATAGAAGCACAGTAGTAAAAATTGTCTCAAGAGCTAAATGGCCTTTCTTCATATCACTCCCTAACTGTTCATTCAATTGGGAGGCCACACTTTGGTTAGTGATTGAATTTAGTTTCAGAAAACCTTTTTGCGTAAACATATTTTCATGAAGACGGAATTTTTCCAAATCCTTTTTCCAGTTAGAAAACCCTCAGGAAGTAAATGCATCTTCTTTTTTTGAAGAAAATTGTAATAGATTTTTAGCATCTGCCTCTTTGCAGGTTTTGCAAAAAAATTTTGGTAGATGTTTCATATTCTAACCATGTATATTTGATCAACCAAGACTTCTGAAATGATCTTCCCTTACTGGATTCTCCAGGTTTCGGCTGTGAACAGTTCTCAGCTGACGACAATTAAGCAACTGACACAATAATTGCTGGAGGTTGACTTGCAGTATCAACAACTTCCAAGCACACCTTTTTGGTAACAAATTTATCCATTGTGAACTTAATTCACAATACACTGAGAGACTGAAGCAAACGAATAAAATGTAGTCATATAAAATAGTCCACTAGACACTAAAGATGAAACACGTCTGCAGCATTACTGAATGAAACTATCCACACTGAATGACTGTGACAACAGGGTGGGCTTTATATAGCCACGGCATCATAATGTCTCAAAGCGTCAAGGCGCTGCAAGGTGGAGGGTTCCAGGCACTTCTGCTCCAGTCCTTTTGATGTCACCACGGCTGCAGCAATGGTCTGCTGGCACCAGCCTTTACCTGAAGGTTTGCGCACCAGGACAAATTCTACGTGTGCTTGCAGCACCTCTTACAACATAATAATAATTTGTTTAACTCATGACTGAATGTGTTTTAAAAGGTAACTATCATCAAACAAGGAAAATAAAAATTCCAACATAATTTTGTGATTTTACAAAGCATAATATAACTAATAATTTTCTTAAATTACTGGGGGATCTCTCCCCCCCCCCCAAACGAATTTTTGAGGAGGCTCGGGCCCCCTCAGGCCCCATTGAGTCAGTGCCTGTGCTCTCACGTGTAATTTATATCTGCTGATTGGTAGTAGGCACACACCTGCTGGCATTGTCAGCACTGAAACGCAAGTGAGGGAACATTCCCCCTCTCATTGTGCAGCTTATTGTCTACAGACTGTTTGTGGCCTGGAAAATAATCTGATTTGACACAGATGTCCGGGTTTTCTAAGTTTTTGTCTGGGATCGGCAGTTTAAGTGATGGCAGGACAACCACAGTGACACCTCAGCTTAATTAGTTACACATTATTGGCGCCTGAAACAGTTTAATCCACAAAAATTACTCCATTCAGTACATAATTAAATGAACATGTTCACTGCTTATGTTAACTTTGGCATACCCCTGAGATATGTCTTCTCTTAGCACCACCCTCTGTCAGCATAATGCAACACTGCTTCAGTTCAGTTAATTGAAATATGGCAAGCTGGATTCACTTAGAAGAATGGCTGGATAGCTCTGTCAGTGAACACACTGAAGAGCGGTTTCAGTTAAAAGAATGAATACATGGTTCAACTGACAGAAAAATTACTGATCGTTTTCACTTGGAAAGAAAGAAAGAAAGAATATTTCAGTCAATATGCAAATCTTTTCGGTTGATTACTTCCACTGACTGCTGTCACTAAAATAAATAAATAATTATTCCAACCGCCAGGTAAAACTGCTGCTGACTGACACGATTGTTTTCATTCAGCTGCCCCCACAGACTGGTTTCATTTAAATGAATGAAAGAGTAGCCTGACCAACTGAACGATTGTTTTCATTCGGTAGATCCTACAATCTGGTTTCATTCAAAAGCATGAATGAATAATTCAACCAAATGAGTCTATTGTTTTACACCTACGCAGGCACAGCTCTATGATGAGTGGCTTCTTTCTTTGGCAAGAAGACCTTTTGATGTGTGGTGTTTGTGGCATACAGTGATACAGTTTTTACTAGACTGTGTTTTATTTTCAGACCAGAGGGCAATGGCAGGTTTGCCCTCAATTTTAAGTGACATTCAAACGAATGTAGCTAAGGTTTACATGATTTGTGATATGTCCAGTTTGTTTCCTAAAATTTTTTAGGGCATTCTTAATGTGTTCACATGGTGATTGGCCAACCCACGTGTTTTTCCCCCTAGCCAGTCATATTTCCCTAAGCTGCTATTTTAGCTTTCATCTTACATTTCGTGTTTTAATTTCATTTTAGGACCTAAGATCGCTCCTCTGTCATTTTACTTATGTTTTACTCTCATTTTAGGACCTAAGGTCACTCCTCTGTTGTTTTACTTATGTTTTACTCTCAAGTATAGCACATTTCGCCCTTTCCCTGTTGTCTTAAGGTGCATGAGATAGAGCGATTGTGTGCGTCAATGTGAATGAAAGAGTGAATGAGTATAATTTTGTAGGTTTACCATCATCATGTGACAATCATTTTTATATACATCATGTGACAATGTTTTTAGAAAAACCACACACACAACACACACATACACACACACACACAAACTCTTGGCACTTGAGCTTGCATTTTTCTGTTAAAGGTCCGTTCATCTATTTTTAACCGTGTTTCTTCTTCCTGTGTCTTCACAAAAATCCAACTTCATAATATGGCAGCATCCAAAGATGATGGTGGATTGAGCTGGATGACCTTTTGCTTAAAAGTACAGATCCTTTTGCCATGAAGTCAGCCAATAATCTTACAATGACTAAAGACACAAAATAAAACATACATAGGGTTATTAATAACAGTGTATTCAGAAATAAAACCACAATTTAAAAGTCCACTTACATTATGTGATTATGAGTGCCATTTGGTTGCGACTCGTGAATAAAATAATGAAATAATTCTAGTATTAAGCGGAGCTGGAACGATTCAACTGTAATTTTAGCAAATAGAGGGAATGTTTTTTTTCTAAAACCATTAAACATATTGCTCTGAAATTTGGACTACATGTTCAGTGAATATTTATTTGTTGTTGTTGTTGTTGTTGCTGCGGTCTTCAGTCCTGAGACTGGTTTGCTGCAGCTCTCCATGCTACTCTATCCTGTGCAAGCTTCTTCATCTCCCAGTACCTACTGCAAACTACATCCTTCTGAATCTGCTTAGTGTATTCATCTCTTGGTCTCCCTCCACGATTTTTACCCTCCAATACCAAATTGGTGATCCATTGACTCCTCAGAACATGTCCTACCAACAAATCCCTTCTTCTGGTCAAGTTGTGCAACAAACTTCTCTTCTCCCCAATCCTATTCAATCTTCCTCATTAGTTATGTGATCTACCCATCTAATCTTCAGCATTCTTCTGTAGCACCACATTTCGAAAGCTTCTATTCTTTTCTTGTCCAAACTATTTATCGTCCATATTTCACTTCCATACGCTACACTCCATACAAATACTTTCAGAAATGACTTGCTGACACTTAAATCTATACTCAATGTTAACAAATTTCTCTTCTTCAGAAATGCTTTCCTTGCCATTGCCAGTCTACATTTTATATCCTCTCAACTTTGACCATCATCAGTTATTTTGCTCCCCAAATAACAAAACTCCTTTACTACTTGAAGTGTCTCATTTCCTAACCTAATTCCCTCAGCATCACCCTTCTTAATTCGACTACATATCATTATCCTCGTTTTGCTTTTGTTGATGTTCATCTTATATCCTCCTTTCAAGACACTGTCCATTCCATTCAACTGCCCTTCCAAGTCCTTTGCTGTCTGTGACAGAATTACAATGACACCGGTGAACCTCAAAGTTTTTATTTCTTCTCCGTGGATTTTAATACCTACTCCGAATTTTTCTTTTGTTTCCTTTACTGCTTGCCCAGCATACAGATTGAATAACATCAGGGAGAGGCTACAACCCTGTCTTACTCCCTTCTCGACCACTGCTTCCCATTCATGTCCCTCGACTCTTATAACTACCATCTGGTTTCTGTACAAATTGTAAATAGCGTTTCACTTCCTGTGTCTTACCCCTGCCACCTTTAGAATTTGAAAGAGAGTATTCCAGTCAACATTGTCAAAAGCTTTCTCTAAGTCTACAAATGCTAGAAACGTAGGTTTACCTTTCCTTAATCTTTCTTCTAAGATAAGTCGTAGGGTCAGTATTGCCTCACGTGTTCCAGTGTTTCTACGGAATCCAAACTGATCTTCCCCGAGGTCAGCTTCTACTAGTTTTTCCATTCGTCTGTAAAGAATTCGTTTTAGTATTTTGCAGATGTGGCTTATTAAACTGATTGTTCGGCAATTTTCACATCTGTCAACACCTGCTTTCTTTGGGATTGGAATTATTATATTCTTCTTGAAGTCTGAGGGTATTTCGCGTGTTTCATACATTTTGCTCACCAGATGGTAGACTTTTGTCAGGACTGGCTCTCCCAAGGCCGTCAGTAGTTTCAATGGAATGTTGTCTACTCCGGGGGGCTTGTTTCGACTCAGGTCTTTCAGTGCTCTGTCAAACTCTTCACGCAGTATCGCATCTCCCATCGCATCCTCATCCACATACTCCTTCATTTCCACGATATTGTCCTCAAGTGCATCGCCCTTGTATAGACCCTCTATATACTCCTTCCACCTTTCTGCTTTCCCTTCTTTGCTTAGAACTGGGTTTCCATCTGAGCTCTTGATGTTCATACAAGTGGTTCTCTTATCTCCAAAGATCTCTTTAATTTTCCTGTAGGCAGTATCTATCTTACCCCTAGTGAGATAAGCCTCTACATCCTTACATTTGTCATCTAGCCATCCCTGCTTAGCCATTTTGCACTTCCTGTCGATCTTAGTTTTGAGACGTTTGTATTCCTTTTTGCCTGCTTCATTTACTGCATTTTTATATTTTCTGCTTTCATCAATTAAATTCAGTATTTCTTCTGTTACCCGAGGATTCCTACTAGCCCTCGTCTTTTTACCCACTTGATCCTCGGCTGCCTTCACTACTTCATCCCTCAAAGCTACCCATTCTTCTTCTACTGCATTTCTTTCCCCCATTCCTGTCAATTGTTCCCTTATGCTCTACCTGAAACTCTGTACAACCTCTGGTTCTTTCAGTTTATCCAGGTCCCATGTCCTTAATTTCCCACATTTTTGCTGTTTTTCTACTAAGTTATATTACCATCGTAAGAAATATATATTAGTTTTTGTTTTACGATTTTTCTAAACAGATGCTTATTTTTTCTCTAAAATTTTGCAGTTTTTCTTCTATAACTCTTGAATTATTCAATATTTTTTTACAATTTGTTATAAAAATGAAGAAAAAGAAGTAAACAATATTGTGTGTATAAATTTCATTGATATACTGTTACGGGAAATGGCTTCCAAAGTTTTTTAATACGTTCCCGCCCCATATGATGGATTATCAGCATCCTCTTCTTTTTCCATTGTTAATTTCCTTTTCACTGGTCTTTTCTTCTTGTTTGCTGCATGTTGTAGGCTTTTGTCTCTTCTTCCCGCACCTCTTAGTCTTTCTTAATCAATTAGGCACACCGAGGAAATGGTGTAATGACCTTGTTGGAAACCTAAACGTTTCAGCACCTCTCATTTGATAATGTTTCCTTCATTGTATGTTGCCATTGCATCATACGAGGTGCATGCAAGAGCTAAGGCCTCCGATTTTTTTTCTAATTAACTACTCACCTGAAATTGATGAAACTGGCGTTACTTCTCGACGTAATCGCCCTGCAGACGTACACATTTTTCACAGCACTGACGCCATGATTCCATGGCAGCGGCGAAGGCTTCTTTAGGAGTCTGTTTTGACCACTGGAAAATCGCTGAGGCAATAGCAGCACGGCTGGCCAATGTCCGGCCACGGAGAGTGTCTTTCATTGTTGGAAAAAGCCAAAAGTCCCTAGGAGCCAGGTCAGGTGAGTAGGGAGCATGAGCAATAACTTCAAAGTTGTTATCGCGAAGAAACCGTTGCGTAACGTTAGCTCGATGTGCGGATGCGTTGTCTTGGTGAAACAGCACACGCGTAGCCCTTCCTGGACGTTTTTGTTGCAGTGCAGGAAGGAATATGTTCTTCAAAACATTTTCGTAGGATGCACCTGTTACCGTAGTGCCCTTTGGAACGCAATGGGTAAGGATTACGCCCTTGCTGTCCCAGAACATGGACACCATCATTTTTTCAGCACTGGCGATTACCCGGAATTTTTTTGCTGGCGGTGAATCTGTGTGCTTCTATTGAGCTGACTGGCGCTTTGTTTCTGGATTGAAAAATGGCATCCATGTCTCATCCATTGTCACAACTGACGAAAAGAAAGTTCCATTCTTGCTGTCGTTGCGCGTCAACATTGCTTGGCAACATGCCACACGGGCAGCCATGCAGTTGTCCGTCAGCATTCATGGCACTTTCTGGCCATCATGCAGGATTGTGTGCACAGAACCCACAGAAATGCCAACTCTGGAGGCAATCTGTTCAACAGTCATTCGGCGATCCCCCAAAATAATTCTCTCCACTTTCTCAATCATGTCGTCAGACCGGCTTGTGTGAGCCCGAGGTTGTTTCGGTTTGTTGTCACACGATGTTCTGCCTTCATTAAACTGTCGCACCCACGAATGCACTTTCGACACATCCATAACTCCATCACCACATGTCTCCTTCAACTTTCAATGAATTTCAGTTGGTTTCACACCACGAAAATAAAGAAAACGAATGATTGCACGCTGTTCAAGTAAGGAAAACGTCTCCGTTTTAAGTATTTAAAACAGTTCTCATTCTCGCCGCTGGCGGTAAAATTCCATCTGCCGTACGGTGCTGCCATCTCTGGGACGTATTGACAATGAACACGGCCTCATTTTAAGACAATGCGCATGTTTCTATCTCTTTCCAGTCCGGAGAAAAGAAATCGGAGGCCTTAGAACTTGAATGCACCTCGTACACTCCAAAACGCAATGTTTTTATCTGTACAAACACTCTTTTGGGAATCCTAATCCAAATTAAATTATTTACACATTCATTTGGATTTTGTGTTTTCCCATGTAAACACTTTTCCAATAAACTTGGCTGTGATAAATCTCTCAATATGGGCTCAAATACAGCATTTGGCAAACTGTTTTTATGGGCATATTCCTTTCCTTATTGGTATGGTACTTACACCATGAGCCATCACCTTTGGGGCACACTGCATGTTGTGTGTGCTCATTTGTCAATCTTTTCTGAAGTTGCTCCTCTAAATCTCAGGTTTCGTGCGGACAGGTAAAATAACCTCATTAATTGCACGAGCATCCAAAACAACTCTGATATTCCGGTTGGGTTTCTTTACAATAAGTAAAGGGCTGCAGTAATGTGACGTGGAAGGTTCAATAATTTTCCACTCTTAACATTTGTTTCAACCCGTGCCACACAGCACGTTGTTGGGATAGTAGCATATTGTAAGTTTTGTGGAAGAAAATCTGGTGAGGCTTAACTTCTATTTTATACACATGTGTTGACCACATCTTGTCGTTTGCTAAATACTTGTATATGCTTTGACAAAACATCATAAAGTTCATTACGTTCATCATGTGTGAGAGCTGTGGTTCCTGGTAACTTATTACTAATTAAAGTTTTCAAGTCCTCAAACTCGGCATCAGGTGCGTGTGTCTCTGTGTCAGCATCATCAGTGTCCTGTATTAACTGAATCTTGTACCCTGTACAATATTTATCGTGCTTGAGAGTCCTGGTATCCAGGTCAATTGAAATGTCACTGTACTTATCACTAAGTATACATTAACGCAACGCTGGGAGAAGTCAATAGTGCTTCCCGTCTCGCACGATATATCTAAACCTAAAATGCAATTAGTTACCATGTTTTGGACGACGAGCAATGGCCATTGTACGATTCCATTACCTAACCTGAATGTCACAAATAACACGTCTCCTTACCCTAGAAGACTTATTGCTTACAGCAGTTAAAATTTTACAATTCTGGATAGGATACTCGCACATTTTCTTGTAAGAATCATAGGACAAGACACTGACAGCTGCTCGTGAGTCCAGAATAATAGTAGTGGGAATACCACCCACAACACCTGTAGTTGAAGCCAAAACAATATCATTGGATGATGAACGAAATTGTGTGTTCTCTAGAACAGTTCATCAGACAAGTTTTCGTCATGATTATATCTTATGAGTAATAATGCTTGCTGTATACAAGTGTGAGGTCCATGATCATTGTGCCGTTGTCAAATAATAAATTTAAATTGAAGGTGCCCCCCCCCCCCCCACACACACACATATCAATTCTTCCACAGCCAAGACCTGGGGTACAGTAGTGACTGTTTTTAGTTTGACGTCGTCACATTTGTAGTGGGTGCAGCTACAGATGGAGGTGGAATATCACTAGTTACTTCGATAATATTTACATAGGTATTGTTTATTCCAATCTTTGCGTTTCGTTATCATGTTTTGACTCATCTACAGATTCGTAGATGCGTTCCAGTTCTGAGTTTGCATTTGCGGCGGCGGCAGTTACCACTGGCCTGTTTTGTTCTTTTGCTGTGGTGGTGTCGCAGTGTTTTGACACAGGGCAGGGTAGTTGTTGTTACTCCATCTCTGTTCCTGGTTTGGTAGGGACTGATGGTTATTTTTATTTGTCTTAAAATTTTTGTTACCATTCTGATAATTATTATTACCGTTGCAGTAGTAGTAGTTGTTGTTGTTGCTGTTGCGCTGTCTCTTATTTGGATTGCCGCCAGTATAATAAGAAGTGTTATTATTGCTGTTTGTGCTGTGTTAAGCATGTAGGTTCTGTTGTGTATATACATTTCCCATGTGAAGCGTTAGTTTCTGTTGGCGTGCGTGTCCGACGGCAACAGGCGCGCCGGAATTGGGTTGGCTACCCTGAGTACGTTGCATGGCGGTGGTGTAAACATTGTAGCAATTGTTTTAGCGTACGGAACGCTGGTCCTCGTAAAGCATGTCCACAGAATTGAGCACTGTGAGAAAATACCATGCTTCGTTCTCTGGGATGTGCAGAAGTTTTTCTTTGATATTTAACGGCAGTCTTGTCTTCAATGCGCGGAGGATGTCTCGCGTTGCAACCAGCTCGTCAAGGAAATGTCCATATTTAGATATTTCTCAAAATACCGGCGCAAATTGCCGTGCTTAGGATTGAATGGTTCAGGATCCCCAATCTGCCTACGAAGTCGTTCCTGAACATATTATGACCAACATTTAGATAAAAAGACTCTCAAATTGTTCGTACGTGACACATCTGTCTGCTTCATTATACACCTATACAGTTGCGTCGCCTCGGGTATAACAAGACATCCTCTTACGGTCACTCCACGTACGAGGAAATGTATTTCTAAAGGCTTTAAGAAAGATGACAGGATGTACGGTTCTTTTTTCAGGTATAAATGGCTGAAATTGTCTATGTTTTATTAGGCTCTCATCTTCCTTCGCATTATAGTAATGTTTAGTTTCAGAATGATTACTGTATGGTTCAACTGGCGAATGGCAAGGTAAATGTTGTTGATACTTATCACTGCAATGCAGTGTGTCATGTCGAGGTGCTTACTGTTGTTGTTGTTGTGAGTGCATAGTGTGCGGTATGTATGCGCCGTGAATGTACTTGTGTTTATTGTCAAACTGTGTTCTTTGGTTGCTATCACCGTCATTGCACACTGGTTGTACGTAATTGTCAAACTGTTTCGATTGCACAACGGCAGATTACGTGTCTGTTGTTATTTATAAATTCCGCGACAGTGGCATGGACAACAGCAGGCAATTTTTCTTGTAAGCACTCGTCAAAATATTTGTCGTTATGCTCTATCCAACTGTTAAATTCTCTATTGATACATGAGAAACGGTTGTCAGTGCGTAGTCTTTATCAGAAAAAGCTTTCAATTGTGTCAACCTTGTTTTCGACATCGGCAATTCGCGTTTTCATATCATCTTGCACTGCCACATAAGATTTAATCACTACCACATAAGATTTAATCTGAGTCACTACATATTAGCATGTTTTACTAATACGGGAAAGGGATACGATTATCGGTCGAATGCAATAACTATCCCCATTAAAATCCACATATAGACATACTTCCTAGTTAGTCATAAACGTGTACACAGCTTGAGATACAGAACAGAACTAACAACTAACATGGAGGCAGTATTGCCAACTCTAACAAAAACCCGAGTCACTAGATTCGATATCAAAAGTCACTAGAAAGTGGCTAAAACTGATTTTACTAGGGGTGTACTGAAAATTTCGTGCTGTGAATGGTGTAATAAGCCAGTGGGGATGGGGGTAATAAAATATTAATAAAAATTGTCTCATATGTAACTGATAAATTGTCTTAATTAAACGATGTACCACTGGCGACAACATACATTTAAAATACGCTAACGTTTAATTAAACATGCTATCATAATTGACACAACACATAAATTGTTGTTTCAATCACAGTAGTCAAATATACTAGATATATACAACTATATTCGTAACAAAAGAAAGCAAGAACTCAAATTAGGTTAAAAAGTATATAACAACTAACATGGAGGCACTGTTGCCAACTCTAACAAAAAACCCAGTCACTAGATTCGATATCAAAAGTTACTAGAAAGTCTAAAAGTGAGCCATTCATCGTCGTCACTCAGAAGATCGAACAACTTTTCTGTTTCATGCTCTGACAACTGTAGTTCATGTAGAGGGTTGAACGTCGCTCAAAAGATGATGTTGCAGTTTGACTGGTTTTGTCGCAAAAGAGTTACTTTTGTTTGTTCTAATAAGCTCCAATACAATCTTTATTTTCTTTCTTTAGCTGGTCTCTCAATATGATCAAAGCATGAATTGTCTTTAACGATAATCTGTTACGTTGTTTAGTTTATATAATGTTTATAGAACTGAATATTCTTTCCACTTCTGCATTTGAATGCGGTAAGCATAGAAGAGTCATTGCTAGCTGTGATATCAAAGAAAAAGGATTCTCCCCTGCGGCATTTTTATACTGCAAAACCTCACTCCAAAATCGAACAGTGTTAGTAGTGCTATTCCACATTATGAAGTTGATATTATGCCATTTTTGCATCATACCATCTATGAAATCGCCACTAAAACCCAATTCTTTGGATACATCCGCTACAGCATTATTTTTATTCACTTTTAGTGTTTCTTCAACATTCAGCATTGACATTTTTTTCAGGATCGTAATGTTACTTGGCAGTCTTTGTTGAAATTCTTTTACGAGTTTCAAACTACACTGAATGCATCTCTTATTCAAATGAACCTTATTTTCTTCAGACAAACTTGACTCAGACAATTTCTGTTCAAACATAAAGCCAAGGTTCGGATTTGTGGACATACATTCGCTTAGAACTGGTGTTGTCAACAAATCAACAGTTGGAAAAACTATGTTTTGTCAGAGCGACTGCATGAGAAATACAAATGCATCTAGTAATTTAGTGGGGTAATTGTCTTCTCCTTCAAAAGCTTTTATTGCTATTTGTACGTCTTTTAAAGCATGTTTAAGGTAAAACATGTAAAGATGATTTGAGTCATCACTGTACATCTTGTACAAAAGATCAGCAGTGTAATAATTGTATTGAACCATGGCAAGTGAAAAATGTAGCTTAAGTTCTTCCCACTGCTCCAGAAATCTTCGTATTGCTGGTTGAATTGAAAGCCAACGTGTTGCACAGACCTTCAAAATTTTTGGTGGCTGTTTTCCACAATTTATTGTCTCATAAACATTTTTATATTCCTCTTGTCTTTTGGGTGAAATGGAGAACCAATTGTAGGTTTCCCATACAAGAAACTCTATGTTTCTAGGTATGGTATTCACTGAGGCGTGCGAAACTGCAAGCTGAAGAGAGTGACAAATGCAACGGATCAATACCAAATGCTTCAAACCATATTTTCTCTTGAGTTGTTCGAAAAGCCCATTGTTTATTCCAACAATTGTAGAAGCATTATCTGTGCCAATTCCTACCATATTAGCGATTGGAAGTTTGAGATCTTTCAAAGAATTCACAAGAACAGCAGCCAGATTTCTTGCATCCGCAGTTTCTACTACAGTGAGTTTGAGAAATGCTGATCTAATGGTTTGGTTATTTACACTATAGTACTGTATAACGATACCTAGCACTTTAGATATTCATACATCTGTGAATTCATCCATTAGTGCATTGTATTTATGGTTACCTATACCTTCAACCAATGATTGTGTAAAATATGGAGCCAAAATTTCAGTTATAACGTTAGTGCACTTTGTACGATGTAATTGCATGTTTTTAGCGCCCTCATCACCGGAAAACACCTTCTTGCTCAGTATTCCTAAATGATCTACCACTAAAATAGAACAATGTTCAGCAATAAATAAAGAAAGGGCGCTTTCCGTTCTGCTTGCTATTCTAACTGTAGTTTTTGGAACAATTTTCACAGGTAAGGTGGTTTGTGTTTTTTTAAATCAATTCTTTGTTTATGTTTAATAGTTTTCGAATGCTTTCTAATATCACACAATTTAGCATAAAACTCTGTTGCACATATTTGACATCTTGCCTTGGATAAGTCTCCAACGACTGGTTTCAGCCACCCATTGAATTCAGGTTCTGCTTCCCACGCATCCCGATACCTTTGAGTGTACTGCTTCTTCTTCTTCTGCAGTAAATCCATTATGTAAGCCACCACAACATAAGTTTCACCAATTTATAATCACTGAAATTACATTAAAACTCAGGCAAACTTGAGGTCATGAAACAATCTACTCACTCGGTAACTCGATATTAGTCCTATTGTTCATTGTTTAAAACGTAATAATGTCTGACATACCCGACCGAATTGTTCTTGCGTTACCACTGTGCATGTGGTAATAATTTGACTGCGAGTTAACATTTCGAAAAATTTGAGGTTGCTGGACAGCAACTTGATATTATGTGTTTTTTGTCAATTCGGAAATAAAGGGACTTCAAAAGTTGAAGACTTATAGATCGATACGCTATCGACGATAACACACTAGTGGGTAATGAATAATGAATTATTCTACAGTCAAGGTTTTCTTACTCTGTAGGCAATTCCCACATTCAGGTTTACTAAATGCTCAACAATGATACATGATCTGCTATGAACTTAATTAAGCTTAGTAAATCTAGAACAAAGTCAGTGTGGTACCCATTCTATAGTTAAAATCTTAGTTTTGTTAATGAAAATACTGGCCCAAAATAGTTTTGATTTGTACTTCAAAAGTTGTCGGTACTCCAAAAGTCGCCAGATAAGTCGCTAAATAATTTTTATCGCTAAAAAGTTCTTTTTTGTCGCTAAGACGAAGGCAAAAGTCGCCATTTCTAGCGACAAAGTCGCTAAATTGGCAACACTACACAGAGACTCGGCAGAGCAATAATGACGTCAGACACCAAATTGCGAGGCCTCGCCAAAATGGATTCGGAACTAGATTAAGGCATATTACTGGTAGACGGTCTATTTTCTAAATTTGCGTTAGCAGAATAGTCAATAAAATGTCGCTCGTTAGTATTCGAGTCAACCGTAACGTCACTTTCATTATTTAATTGGCATGTGAGAGTCTGATTTCGTCTGTGTTTGCAGTCTCTGGTTCTCCATTGTTTTCTTGTCAGTGTATGACACAATAGAAATTTAAAGTCGTGTGTGTAATCAGAATAAATGTAAAACTTAATCTCGCTGTGCAACAATGTCTGAACAATAAGAGTCCAAAGCTGGTTTAATCGTGGTCGATACGACCTATCGACGCCACACAGATTGTTGACTTGTGCTTGGATATCTGTCACATCTTTATTTGTCTTTTCTTGTTGTAATGAAAGCTCTGAAAATTTCGCGTTGAGGTCGGACACTTGTCCAGTCAGTCTATTATTTATCTCCTCAACACGGCTACACAAAATGTCTTTTGGTGTTTTAAGTGCAGCTATATCTGATTTAATTTTATCATGTGTTTTCATCTCGCCATGAGCTATTTCTAAAGTGGCGCGATAGGCGTCATTTATTGGTCATGTTGTGTAACAATAGCATCGAACATTCGGGCAATACTAGTGATGTGCAACTGTTCCACCTCGCCACGTCGTAAGACATGACGTCAGACACCAAATTGCGAGGCCTCGCCAAAATGGATTCGGAACTAGATTAAGGCATATTACTGGTAGACGGTCTATTTTCTAAATTTGCGTTAGCAGAATAGTCAATAAAATGTCGCTCGTTAGTATTCGAGTCAACCGTAACGTCACTTTCATTATTTAATTGGCATGTGAGAGTCTGATTTCGTCTGTGTTTGCAGTCTCTGGTTCTCCATTGTTTTCTTGTCAGTGTATGACACAATAGAAATTTAAAGTCGTATGTGTAATCAGAATAAATGTAAAACTTAATCTCGCTGTGCAACAATGTCTGAACAAGAAAATTCATTGTCGAAATTAAAGGTGGAATTTTGAATACTAATGGCTGCACGCCATGTTACGTCGCACAGAACTAAAGTCGGTCATATTGTGAACTGATAAAACTCTATTGTTGCACTGTATGAATAATGAAAATAATTTTGGAAACCGCGATGGAGCTTGAAATCACCGCTTTGACTTATCTTGTATCCGCGATTACAGCGTAATTTCAGGTGTCGACATAGAATTCAGGTTTGGAGGGAGGGGGAGGGGTTGTGTTCACTGCATACTGGACGATTTTTCACTAAATACCAACTCTTAATTTACATTCTGTCTCGTATCTCGTATGTCGTTTGTAATAAGTATGTAACAATAGGAACACAGTACAGTACATAGAACAGTGCGTCCAGACACGAAGTCGCCAGTTTAATTAACGTTTTTTTTAGATTAGTGATTACAATATATTCTGAAATAAAACACAGTTTAAAAGTTCACTTACATTATGTGATTACGACTGCCGTTTGGTTGCGACTCGTGAATAAAATAATGAAATAATTGTAGTATTAATGGCGGCCCGCCTAAATACGTCCGATCTGGACAAGACCTAGAAAACAAAAGGTGACTCTTCCTCTTCTACCAGTAATATGACGATCAAGTGTTTCCAGCGGCTGCATGCAATATTTATACAACCGTGGACCATATCTATGGCACTAATTACTTATTTCATTACTTATAATTACGTTTTCTGCTAAGAAAAGCTCAGCATGTAAATGTGCCTTTAAAATAGTAAGATCGAGAATATTTTTAGTAATGGCCAGCTCAAGAGTACCATTAAGTTAGTAACAAGGTACGTACTTATATAGTTTAACTTTTAAAAAATTGTCTCTCACAGGAAATTTCAGTGGGTGTACTGTTGATACTTGGCTCTTTTGACTAACGACGAAACCTATGAATGAAAACAGGTAAGCTACCGTGTGGCATGAATTGCCAATGGGACAAAAATTCAAGATATACTCTTGCCTCTGATGCATCATGCAAACACCCTCCATCTAGAATGAGATTTTCACTCTGCAGCTGAATGTGCACGCACTCCACCGCAGAGTGAAAATTTCATTCTGGAAACATCCCCCAGGCTTTGGCTAAGCCATGTCTCTGCAATATCCTTTTTTCCAGGAGTGCTAGTTCTGTAAGGTCTGCAGCAGAGCTCCTGTGAAGCATTGAAGGTACTAGATGAAGTACTGGATGAATTAAAAGGCTGTGAGGAAGGGTTGTGAGTCATGCTTGGGTAGCTTGGATGGTAGAGCACTTGCACGCGAAAGGCAAAGGCCTGAGTTCGTGTATCAGTCTGGCACACAGTTTTAACCGTCCGTCTACTTCTTTATTAAAGCATTCATTCAAGTTTGCAGCAATCACATGAGTGAAAGGAGTTCTTGACATCAGATATGCAAGCAGCTATTAATCTGAACCATGTGCCTAAACCAACCTGCACACTGTGTTCTATATGTGTAGGGAACTATTTTCTAATTGTCACTAAAATGCTTCTAGATGTGTGACCACACTGTCAATGTGTAAAACTTCTCATTTTTCAGACACTATTGCAGATGGCCTTCCACAGGATGTTTTCCCTAATATAACTGTATTGTCAATGTGTACAACTTCTGATGTTTCTGTAGTTAGGAAAAACATCCAGACAAAGGCCATTTGTAACAGTGGCCAAAACGTTGGAAGTTTTCGGTCGCAAACGCAAAAGAATTTTACTGACTGTTACAATGGCCACAGGAACCTGTGTTTACATATTTTTTAATGGTTGTTCTGGTATGATAAAAAGTCAGTTTAGCCATAGTTCATTTGTTCACTTGCAGTTTTATGCTCCTTCATCAGTCTCTCCAAACAAACATCACTCATCCTGTTTAGTGACAAAAATCATTTTGTTTCAACAATTTCAAGGTATGAATAATCTAGTTACTTCACTCAGATTTGTTCAAGACTATGTCTAGTGTTCAACTTTTATACATGGTCACCCAAGAAATTAATTTGTCATGTGCTGCCATTCGCGTAACACTCTGCTATCTTCAGTCTGTTCAAAACACAATTTTGCACACATTTACTTCACAAAATTACCATCCATCAATTTTCAATTACAGAAATGACTAAAAATTGAGGTGCCACCCAAAAGAGAGACATCAATAAATAAAATTACACTTTTCATGGATCATATTTATCACCATCACTTTCGAAGAAGTCCACTTGGGATGTGTACACACTGGTCCTAATGGTTTTTGCAGGAACTGAAAGCTCCTTGGAATGAATTTTCATGGGCCTGTTTAACACTGAAACTTCCTGGCAGATTAAAACTGTGTGCCGGACCAAGACTCGAACTCAGGAAGTTTGCCTTTCGCAGGCAAGTGCTCTACCGTCTGAGCTACGTAAGCACGACTCATTCCCCGTCTTCATAGCTTTACGTCTGCCAGTACCTCATCTACTACCTTCCAAAGTTCACATAAGCTCTGAGGCTCAGTCCAGCACACAGTTTTAATCTGCCAGGAACTTTCATATCAGTGCACACTTTGCTGCAGAGTGCAGGTCTCATTCTGGAAATATCCAGCAGGCTGTGGCTAAGCCATGTCTCCGCAATAAACTTTCTTCCAGAAGTGCTAGTTCTGCAAGGTTTGCGGGAGAGCTACTGTGAAGTTTGGAAGGTAGGAGACAAGGTACTGGCAGAAGTAAAGCTGTCAGGATAGGACGTGAGTCATGCTTGAATAGCTCAGATGGACAGCGTGTTCGGTCAGAGGGTTAGCTGCCCTCTGTAATAAAAAAAAAAAACTGAGTTAATCATTCAACAACGAACTTAAACGGATGTCTTACGACTTCCGCCCCGAGCAGATGCAACGAACAAAAGTGAACAAAATGAGATTTAAAAAAATCGTAGAGCCTTGCCTGCAAAAGGCAAAGGTACCGAGTTCGAGTCTTGGTCCAGCACACAGTTTTAATCTGCCAGGAAAGTTTCATATCAACGCACACCTGCTGAGAGTGAAAATATCGTTCTATTTAATACTATTTATTTTTTTAAATTTTTTTCCTCCATTAAGTCCTGGGTGCTCAACAAAGTGTGTAAACTCACTTTGTTGTGATGGGAGAACCAACTGCCCATGAGCCACTTTCATCAGACAAAATCCTCTGACACTTCCTGTAAGACAGCCAATGACGTTGGCATACGTCATGAATGGTCTGCCTAAGATGTTCCAGCACCATATTCCGAACAGCAGGAACATTTTCAGGAGTAATGCTGTTTCACAGCTGTCCTCAAAGGGGATCGTCGTCAAAAGATCTTGTGTCATCTTGAAAAATGTTTAAAACCGTCATAAATTTAAGTGTGACCTAAGATGTCTTCCCCAAATGCTTGCTTCAATATTTCATTTGCTTATGTAGCAGTTTTTTCTGAGTTGGAAACAAAAGTTTTTGCATACATTTTGTTCCCAGACACCTATTATCAATTTCACATGACATGCAAAACACGAGAATGGGGCAATGTGCATAAAAACTAAACAATACAACCTACCACAAAACTTGTTGAACCACCAATTCTCAAAGTATATATGAGGTACCACCTGGCTAGACTTAACCAACTACACATTCATTCTGGGAACGTTGGGGTAGCACCACGTATATACTCCCTATGACCACCAGAATCATTATACTTCAATTTTAAACTGTTGCATGAACTTCTGGGCCACAGCAGAACCATCACTCTTGGCCACTAGCCAAAATTCACTCCAATGTCTTGAAAGCACGTGCAGTCCACCTGGAGTTCCCCAACTGCTAGCACATAACTGTAACTTCCAGAACCTGGAATATCAATGACATCACAGCCACAAGAAATGAGATGCTACTGTTAATGTTTATTCAGAGTGTCAATAATGATAACCTTTCAAAATACATACAATATCATTCTTTGTCACCTTTCAACGATGCTTTAATACTTGCCAACAAAGCAATGATGCATTTTGGAATCCATATTAGCAACAACGTGTAGAGCGTGTGTAACAAATATTAACAAGGTGGAATAAAAATAAGGGCTGGGGAGGTTTGGAGGAAGGGGGAGGAGTTGTGTTCACTGCATACTGGACGATTTTTCGCTAAGTACCAACTCTTAATTTACATTGAAGAAGAGTAGGTAAGCTTGTTTCCATTAAGAGCTACAGTATGCATTCCCTAAAGCCCCAGAAATATATGTTAAAAAAACAACATATTGTTTAACAGTATTATAGGAGTGAAGGAAAGGCTACTTTGTCCGCTCCATATTTTTTACTGAACGTGTTTTCAGAACAGCTTACCATGTAAATTCAATGTATGTGATACAGAGTCACAACCTCAATAGCCGAGATGAATGTGAGCTATGAAAATTCTCCGTTGACTTGCACATCTCAAACTTACGCGGTCTACTGGGGGCCGAAACGGAAACACACAGTAACACTGGGTTCGATGTGGGGCGGCGGAAGGGTGAGTGGACTGCTGTAGCCTGTTATGGGGTTTTGTACCACTGTGGGCTATGCCGGGGATGAAGCCTCTCCCTCGTTTCTTCGTCCCCAGTTCAATACAACACAATACAGTACAAGTTCTAAAATCCCTCCAAACTGGTTGTTGCTCTTTGATGTGTTTATTCTTGCTGTTGTGAGTGTACTCACCAAGGTGTAGTGGTTGTCACATACAGATTTCAGTGTGCTAAATTCGAATTAACTGTATTTTATATTATGTAGTGTGCAGTGATCAGCTTACTGGTGAATCAGCTATTGTGTGTTATGAATTATATATATCCATATTTTTGTAGACGATTACCTAACCATTTTTTTCAGAATCCTTATTTTAGTGTATATTCTGTTACTGTGTGTATTATTAACAACTTACACTGAAGAGCCAAAGAAACTGGTACAACTGCCTAATATCGTGTAGGGCCCTGTGAGTACGCAGAAGTGCCACAACATGACATGGCATGGACTCAATTAATGGCTGAGGGAACCGACACCATGAAACCTACAGACCTGTCCATAAATCCGTTAGAGCACGAGGGAGTGGAGATCTCTTTTGAACAGCATGTTGCTAGGCATCCCAGATATGCCCAATAATCTTCACATTTGGGGAGTTTGGTTACCAGCAGAAGTTTTTAAACTCAGAAGATTTTTCCTGGAGCCCTTATGTGGTCCTTCTGGACATGTGGGGTGTTGCATTTTCCTTTTGGAATTCGCCATGTCTGTGAGAATGCACATTGGACATGAATGGAAGCAGGTGATCAGACACGAAGCTTAGGTACTTGTCACCTGTCACAGTCGTATCTAGATGTATCAGGGCACCCATATCACTCTAGCTGCACATGTCCCACATCATTACAGAGCTTCCATCAGCTTGAACAGTCCCCTGATGACATGCAGGGTTCATGGACTCATGAGGTGGTCTCCATTCCCGTACTCATACATCCACTCGATACAATTTGAAACGAGACTCATCCAACTAGGCAACATGTTTCCAGTCATTAACAGTCCAATGTAAGTGTTGACAGGCCCTGGAAAGTCCTAAAGCTTTGCGTTGTGCAGTCATCAAGGGTACACGAGTGGCTCCAAAAGCCCATATCGATGATGTTTCGTTGAATGGTTCAAATGCTGACACTTGATGGCCCAGCACTGAAATCTGCAGCAATTTGCGGAATTATTGCACTTCTTGTCACGTTGAGTGATTCTCTTCAGTCATCATTTGTCCCATTCTTGCAGGATCTTTTTCCGATGGCAGCGACGTTGGAGATTTGATGTTTTACCAGATTGCTTATCTTCACGGTACATTTATGAAATGGTCGTATGGGGAAGAGCCCCGCTTTTTCACTACCTTGGAGATGCTGTGTCCCATTGGACGTGCACCTTGCTATAACACGATGTTCAAACTCACTTAAATGTTGATAACCTGCCATTGTAGCAGCAGTAACAGATCTAACAACTGTGCCAGACTCTTGTTGTCTCACATAGGTGTTGCCGACTGCAGCTCCTTATTCTGCATATCTCTGTATTTCAGTATGCATGCCTATACCAGTTTTTATGGCGCCTCAGTGTATTTGGCAGCAAGTATTTTTATGTTGGAGTCTGAATATGACAGTAAGATGAATATGTGTGATGTTGAGAAAAAGAGTAATTACCATATTTACCTGATTATAAGACGAGGTTTTTCCCCAGATTTGTCATTCGAGAAATACAGGGTGGTCTTATATTCACAGATTATACTATTGCTGCTGAGGTTAACATTTTTACGTTGTTGAGTAGACCATATAACGCTAGTGCTACATTTACAGAGGTCGCTTTTACATTTAGAGACGAAACTTTGCCCTTTGAGGTCAGGTTTAGATCTGTTTTTAAGAATTCCGATGGTCACGGCTCGTCATACATTATTTGCATTCCAGCAGTTTCGAGATTTCCCAATACGCTGAAGTGTTCGATACAGTATCAGCGTTGCTTGAACAACCACGTGACACTGATCCGCGCTGTGCTTGTGCAAGAGATACGCGAGAAACTATGAACCAGCCATTACAGCAGTCTACTGCTCCTGTTAACATTTGATGATTTTGTGGAACCCAGGAGAAAATAGCAGTAAATTCTATCTTGGAAGAGGTATAGTGACACCATCTTGGCTGAGAGCTAAGATGATTTCTGGGAGGATAGCGGAGAGCATGCAGCACATTTTGTCGTGTTGCCAACCAAGGGAATCTGTCCCATGCAATTTGTCTTTTTATGAACATCTGCTTCGTTTAACATGTGGTTAGCGTGAATCCATTTGCAGTCGGAATTGGGCTGACTTTAAAACTGGTCAAATACTCAACAAGAGTACTCATTTATGCAAAATAAAGATGGGGGCAAGTGACGTACTTACACCTTTCTTGTTGCAATGTTGTTGACGCTCGCCGTAACATATGACAGGAATTACAGAAGGTGGTCAGCTTTTTCTACACAGCCAGTGAGAGACTGGCGGATGGGCGATAAGTTTGGAAGTGAGAGACTGTGTAAATTCCCACGTCGGTATAGAAACGAAATTCGGAAACAGCTGTGTTCTCTGGTCCCACCGTAACAAAAACCTCAGAAATAGCAACATATTCAGAAGAAACTGACAAATATTTATGACAGTGAAGATATAAATTTCACAGTTATGCTATTAGCATGATGAAGGTTAAAAACGTGATACCACAGACTAAAGGGTTAGTAAACAAAAAAGGTAGAAAAGAAAACAGTTTGAAAAATAATATAACCATTTATTTTGTTTCTCAAAGCATTATCAAAATGCTGACAATCAATAAATGGCGTAAGTTTAGAATAAACATAATTTTAACTTTTTGGCAGATACTTTATGACAGTAAAGTAGTTTGTTGCTTTGATTAGTCAGAATGTGTGGAAAATAAATTTTTCTATAAAAAAGGGAGGTCGTTTATATTCTGGGTCATCGTATGCTTGGGTAAATATGGTATGTGATTTTATGATTAAGAGTTCATCTCCCTCAATTTTTGTGTTTCAGATATTATGATGACATTTGTTCTGAATATTTTTGTTAGGTTTATAATGTGCATAGTGTTTAATGTTTTTAAAAAGAGACGTGGACAGTTCTCATTTAGTCACTGATGGGTGTAAAACTCACCTTCAGAGCGTAGAACGTCCAGTAATTTCATTTGGAATGGTTCAAAGTGGACGACTATGCTCCAAAGATTTTATAAAATTCTATAGAAGTATAACTACACTCCTGGAAATGGAAAAAAGAACACATTGTCACCGGTGTGTCAGACCCACCATACTTGCTCCGGACACTGCGAGAGGGCTGTACAAGCAATGATCACACGCACGGCACAGCGGACACACCAGGAACCGCGGTGTTGGCCGTCGAATGGCGCTAGCTGCGCAGCATTTGTGCACCGCCGCCGTCAGTGTCAGCCAGTTTGCCGTGGCATACGGAGCTCCATCGCAGTCTTTAACACTGGTAGCATGCCGCGACAGCGTGGACGTGAACCGTATGTGCAGTTGACGGACTTTGAGCGAGGGCGTAAAGTAGGCATGCGGGAGGCCGGGTGGACGTACCGCCGAATTGCTCAACACGTGGGGCGTGAGGTCTCCACAGTACATCGATGTTGTCGCCAGTGGTCGGCGGAAGGTGCACGTGCCCGTCGACCTGAGACCGGACCGCAACGACGCACGGATGCGCGCCAAGACCGTAGGATCCTACGCAGTGCCGTAGGGGACCGCACCGCCACTTCCCAGCAAATTAGGGACACTGTTGCTCCTGGGGTATCGGCGAGGACCATTCGCAACCGTCTCCATGAAGTTGGGCTGCGGTCCCGCACACCGTTAGGCCGTCTTCCGCTCACGCCCCAACATCGTGCAGCCCGCCTCCAGTGGTGACGCGACAGGCATGAATGGAGGGACGAATGGAGACGTGTCGTCTTCAGCGATGAGAGTCGCTTCTGCCTTGGTGCCAATGATGGTCGTATGCGTGTTTGGCGCCGTGCAGGTGAGCGCCACAATCAGGACTGCATACGACCGAGGCACACAGGGCCAACACCCAGCATCATGGTGTGGGGAGCTATCTCCTACACTGGCCGTACACCTCTGGTGATCGTCGAGGGGACACTGAATAGTGCACGGTACATCGAAACCGTCATCGAACCCATCGTTCTACCATTCCTAGACCGGCAAGGGAACTTGCTGTTCCAACAGGACAATGCACGTCCGCATGTATCCCGTGCCACCCAACGTGCTCTAGAAGGTGTAAGTCAACTACCCTGGCCAGCAAGATCTCCGGATCTGTCCCCCATTGAGCATGTTTGGGACTGGATGAAGCGTCGTCTCACGCGGTCTGCACGTCCAGCACGAACGCTGGTCCAACTGAGGCGCCAGGTGGAAATGGCATGGCAAGCCGTTCCACAGGACTACATCCAGCATCTCTACGATCGTCTCGATGGGAGAATAGCAGCCTGCATTGCTGCGAAAGGTGGATATACACTGTACTAGTGCCGACATTGAGCATGCTCTGTTGCCTGTGTCTATGTGCCTGTGGTTCTGTCAGTGTGATCATGTGATGTATCTGACCCCAGGAATGTGTCAATAAAGTTTCCCCTTCCTGGGACAATGAATTCACGGTGTTCTTATTTCAATTTCCAGGAGTGTATTTTACTCTGAGCTAGCTCTCTCTCTCTCTCTCTCTCTCTCTCTCTCTCTCTCTCTCTCTCTCTCTCTCTCTCTCTCTCTCTCTCTGTGTGTGTGTGTGTGTGTGTGTGTGTGTGTGTGTGTGTGTGTGTGTGTGTGTGTGTGTTCCCCATGCTTGGCTTCATGATTTATCTTCTCAATGGATTTATTGAAATGAGTACTTTGTGCTTTTCAGGAGCCTGTGCAGAAGATGATGCATGATTATTCATTTGCTCGAATTCCCAAGTTAAAGGAAAAAATGCAGTAGGTGCCCAGCAGTGAAGATGATCTAAAATATCCAGAAGTCAATTCTGGTACAAAATCAGTGTGGCTGAAGTACAATAAGCTGTGGCCAGTGAAATAAAAGCCCTGAGCATGGAATATCTGCATTCAGCCATTGCACTGGGCTGAAGTATACCTCATAGAGTGTTCCCACTCAAATGCCCATCTGTGTGCTGCCAGGTGGCAATGGGCACAGTTTGGCAAATAGATGATGTACAGGGATTTCGGCAGCCTGACAGTAGTGATTGATCTTACTTTGTTGCCAAAACACCCATGAGTAAGGGTGATTAAATGTCTCCTGCATACGCAAAACATGTGCAGTAGTTCATGTGAGGGGGAGGGGGGGGGGAGGATTGTTGGTTGAGGGAAGGCACCTGACCATACAAGTGTAGCACAATAGATGCCCAAGCTGTCACATGCCCATTCATGTTGAAGAGCAGATGACTGTGCTGTTGAGGGCATCAGGACTCTTGGTACTGGCCATTACACCAGGTGGTCTTTGCTCTGGTTGTGTGTCACCCATGGAGAGAACCATTATTTGGAGTAGGCGGCATCGTGGCTTACATTTGCTGTCATGAAATCACCAAATTTAGCAGCACCTGACTGCAACTCTCCAGCAGTCTCTTCAGACAGACTGCAGTTCAGTACAGTCATGACCTTAGGTATTTTCTCTCATGTGCTGTGCCATTGATTGAGAACAAAACCAAATTACTTGAAGACACTTACTCCCCTCAGTTCTTGGTTTATACCTGAACAGATGAAGAATCTCCTGAGGATGTAGGGTTCTGAACTGATGTTTTTTGATGTTCGATGTTCATTGATGACAGACAGTGATCCCAGGTTGTGACTAGTTCTCCTGTACACATCTAACCAGGACACCTCCAACACAGTAATCCAATGGAACGGCAATGAATATTACTGTTGCCTGTGGTAACTACAACAACTAATTTCCAGCTCTTTGAGGAACTGTACTGGCACCAAGAGAGCATCCGGAAGGGTCTGTACTTTGGCTCTCACAGATATCATCAGTGAGTGGATTTCATTCCGTATGGGATTGTGGACAGTAGCAGTGTGGGTACAAACATCCCCAGTGATCACAATGTTGACATTTATTGACCTCCAGGCAGGACACATATTTACTATGAGATGACCGCCTTAATCCACTAATAACACTACATCTACATTTACATAGATAGTCCGCAAGCCACCGTAGGGTGCATGGCGGAGGGCACCCTGTACCACTACTTGCCATTTCCTTTCCTATTTCACTCGCAAATAGAGGAAGGGCAAAGCGACTGTCCATATACCCCAGTATGAGCCGTAATTTCTTGTATCTTATCATCATGGTCCTTATGTGCAATGTATATTGGTGGCAGCATAGTCGTTTGGCAGTCTATGACAAAGCAAGCTGGGATATTTTTACTTCCACTCTTTTTTTGCCATCTGCCACCTTAAAATTCATTTTTTCAATTTTGACTAATTGTTGTTAACATATGTGAGTATAAAAAAATGGTTCAAATGGCTCTGAGCACTATGCGACTTAACTTCTGAGGTCATCAGTCGCCTAGAACTTAGAACTAATTAAACCTAACTAACCTAAGGACATCACACATATCCATGCCCGAGGCAGGATTCGAACCTGCGACTGTAGCGGTTGCTCGGTTCCAGACTGTAGCGCCTAGAACCGCAAGGCCACTACAGGCCAGCTATGTGAGTATAATCTGCATTTCTGTAGAAGAGAAAGGTCGGCCCTGAGTCTTAAAGAATATAACACCAGACCTCATATTGTGTTTAGTTTTATGTATGTAATTGATTTTAAAATTTTGACTATTCCAATTAATTCTTTTGTTATAAGGTGAAATCAGTAATTGTTCCGTGACTTATATTCTATTGTTGACTTATAAAAGTTCTGTAATAATTATGAACTTCTGTAAGAACCACCAATAGCAGTCTTTAAGTATCCGTTTGGGTCTATTCGAAAACATGTTAGCAAAGCCAGCCCTTAATTAATTCTAAAGTAATTACCAGTTTTGTCAAAAGTATTGTTTACGTAACTGTATCTGTTAATTTCATCATTTAAACAAATAATTCATTCTAACTCTTGTAGTAGAAGAAACTATTAAAAAGATGGAATTTTTCGATGTATTCAGTTAACTTAATGAGTTAAGTTTTAATTGTAATTTCTGTAAATTAAATGTCAATGTATAGTTTCAATGCCTATTATTGCGATGATATATATAGGCCCGATTTTTCGTCCCGAGACAGTCAGTCCACAGCCTGGTTTCAGACGAGGAACGTGAACCAGTTAGATCAACAACAGTGCATCCACTTAACTGTGAAATAAATGTAATAGGCTGAGTGCTAAAACAATGACAGTGCCTGTCCAATACGTACCGTATTATTAGGCAAGAGCTGTGTGGTTAGGTTTTTACTGCTTGTGGATGTTCAGCAGTAAACTATTGTAGCAGTATGTTGAAGTCTGCTGGCAACCTATTCGTGAGACTTATCGAAAGTTAATCAATGGGGCACTGGTCATAGAACTGTGTATTATTGGGGGGTTGTGAACAGTGAAAGTAAAGAACTGTGAAACGCAATTCTGCACCTGTCGGCTAAATTATTTGAAGTAGTCAGTGTTGAAATTCCACCTCGTCCCCCCCCCCCCCCCCCATTTTTCAGCCAGTATCACAACACAGTACGTCAACACCGAGGACATTCAAATTGGGAATAAAGCAGGCAAACAACACAAGTCAGCTTCAAATGCCGGTTCTCTAAATTTTCTCAATAGTGTTTCCAGAAAAGAACATCACATTCCATGCAGGGATTCCCAATTGAGTTCCTGAAGCATCTCCATAACACTTGTGTGTTGTTCAGACCTACTAGTAACAAATCTAGCAGCCTGCGTGTGAATTGCTTTGATGTCTTCATTCTATCCGACCTGGTGCGGATCCCAAACACTTGAGCAGTACTTAAGAATAGGTCACACCAGTATCCTACATGTGGTCTCTTTTATAGGTGAACCACTCTTTCCTAAAATTCTCAGAATTAACAGAAGTCGTCCATTTGCCTTCCCTACCATAGTTTTCACATGCTCGTTCCACCTCAGATCACTTTGCAGTTTTATGCTCAGATATTGTAATGGCTTTAATGTGTCAAGCAGGACACCAGTAATACTGTATCTGAACATTAAAAATTTGTCATCCACATTAACTTCAATTTTTCCACATTTAGGGCTAGCTGCCATTCATCACACAAACTGGAAATTTTGTCTAAGTCATCTTGTATCTTCCTACAGTCACTCAACTTTGACACCATGGCATCATCAGCAAACAAACACAGATTGCTGCGTGCCCTGTCTGTCAAATCATTTATGTGTATATAGAGCAACAGCGGTCCTGTCACACTTCCCTTGGGCACCCCTGATGATACCCTTGTCTCTGAAGAACATTCGCTGTTGAGGACAACTCAGTTATAATATTTAAAAAGTCTTTGGGCCACTCACATACCTGTGAACTTATTCCATATTCTCATACCTTAGTTAACAGCCTGCCCAACCCCCCTCCCACCTTTTTAACATATTTGAGGATTCCAATGTCCTCCATGAGAAGAAGTACCACTTTGCCTGATCAGGGCCTTCTGAATTACTAGCTTCTTTCCAATTTTGATCTCTCTCCCCTCACAACAGTACACCTATCCATTTTAGAGCCACCCATGGCACATTTTTGGCTATCAATCTTACAATATCTCCTCTCCCCTCATTGCTTCGCTACAATGGTCGGTGCATTATAATCTTTGGGACAGTGAACACTTTCTGGTGATGCTGTCACTTCATTGTTACTGCATCACTGTGAGGTAACGGGCTATTTGCGGCACCCTGGAAATATTTTATGTTCGGAGTTGGGGCCGCTACACGGGCCTCTCGGCCATCCGGGCCCTGGCAGCAAACACATGGTGCTGAACGTGAGCTGGACGAGAGGGGTAGCCCCAGCGCATGGTCCAGGCGTGTGGCTCGGAATTCTGCTGTGACGAGGACGGTGCTTTGTGTCGATGAAGGAGATGTCTATCCCGGGAGTGCCAAAGATGGCAGACTTTGTGAAACCTTAATGGCAGACATTTCACAGTTCGTATAGAAAATAACAGTAGCCATTTGAATGATGATACCTCAAAAAGAAACATATACATTACTGTTATTTGCACGATGACTCTGTTAGCGTAATCAGATTTTCAATATCTTTATTAGTTAAAAAGTTTAGTATCTGACGGTAAATTATACAAGTAACACGCAGCAACAAATTTCCAAAATATAAACGCTTCGTCCGATTTTGTTGATCGCCATGTCTTTAGAAAGCTATTAGTGTAAACCTAAATTGGTATGAATTACATACATGAACCTTGAATAATACATGAGTTATTGGAGGTCAAAGTGACCGGTTACTATCGATCGCATCAGGCCATAAGTACTCCACAGTGACATTAAAAAACGGTAGCAGCATGCTTGTGAATATATTTATTCATCTGTGTCTTTGTTTATATCGGAGATACAATATTAATGAAGAAATTGGTTAAATATTTACCGTGTTTTCGAAAGCACAGAGACATTACGCTACTGGTCTACCTTGTGTTTCTATTCCTTTGATATGTTTATTTGATTTGTTTATGCATTTAATGATGTGTATTAGAGCGTACACGTTTGTGAGTGTACATTTGCTTGGAGACATGGAGGGAGCGCTCTAGCCAATCACAGCGCTCGTTACTAAGGGAGGCGACTACGGAAGTGAATGGAGGGAGTTCTGGACAGTACGCCATACAACACAATGGTGGACGCGGCGGATACGGAGTTGGCGGAAGGACTTCGGGTGTGGAGTGTTTGCGTGTGGTCGCGGCAGAAAGAAATACTTTGGAGTGCCGACTTGGGCACTTGTGAGATTTCCGTGGCTTCTACAGTGAAGACATAGTGTGTGTTTAGAAGTGAATATCTCGCGAGCTGTGTTCTTCATAACTAATTATGTGCTGTAGGAATCTATCGTTTACCTGTTATTCAACTTATATTTTATTTAATTGCTGGACCATGGACACCAATAAGTGTTTTGCAGAAATATACCGCATTCTCAAAAATACTTCTACTATCGTACTCACCATTTAAAGTCATTAAGATAGTACCAGCAGATTTTATTTAATTGCAATCTTTCATTAATAAATTTATATGCTACATTCGTAATTCAGAATTGCCGAGTGATAGAAACCTTCGACCATTCATGTGTGTATTGTTATCTTGTACTGTAGACTCGGCAGTATTTGGCCTGTAATGCGGCATCTACGTATCCCAGCCCCTAGACAGCGAAATCAGCCAAAACTTTTAATATTTCATCTCTGAGTTGGAGGGTGCGTAGTTCTTTGAAAGCCCGCAATGACAGACCACTTAACGTGATGGTTTATTCAAAGAGCTGACTGGCAGTTTTATACCTCACCTTTGTCCCTCTGTCAGATTGCATTAATGAGGTTGTGTGAAGCATTTCCCGTGATTTCACCTGCATTTTTGTAAATGCAACCCAACCCCCTCCCCCCCTTTCTGTACAAGCCCTCTCCAGTGTTGGGCTTGACTACTCTAACTTCTTGGCAATCTGAATCTTGTAGAAGCCACCTCATTGTTAGTCTTATGAATTGCTTTTTTGTCACGAGGCACAGACATTCCATAGAACATTGTAGCAATTACTAATGCAGTTGCAAGAAATGGTTTACTTTCTACGATTCTAATGGCGGATGTGACATGAACAGTTTGATCACAAATATTGTGTTGATTCCTCAGAACTGCATGTAATACATTACAGTATAGAAGCAAATATACCTGATGTAAAGGCATTTAAATTTCACAGCCAACAACTATATCTTCCACTGTGAAGATCAGTTACAATTTTTGTCTTTTATCCTGTATTTCAGATATCACCTTATGATTTTAGTGTATAGAATACAATGAATGCAGTGTTAAATTCAAAAGACTTCTCATTAGCAGTCACATCTTGTCCACTATCATCAACAGTGGCAGTTTTTATCAGTTATTGCATGACTATCAAAGATGAAATTGTTTTGGAGAAATCTGGACAATATAGCAAGCAAATGACCTGATCATGTTCATAGCAATAATAGATAATGTGTAACTTCTGATAGTTAATTGGGGGAATTCTGTTCAGTAAGATTGTAATAAATAAAATAACTTGTAAAATGTATGTAAAAATTATCTGAAACATACGCTTTTATATTTAATACATTAGTGAAGGAGTGGGTAATTGTTATAGCTTGGGGGGCCACTTTATGGAAGTGGAGGTTAGCAGAAGGCTGCACCTTTTAAAATGACTGCATTCATTAGTTAACTTTGCCTTTCTGAAAAGGTATAAAAGCCAATAAATATAAATGAAATAAAATTGTGGCACCTTTATTCAATTTATTTATGTACTAATTTCATGTCATCTATCTGCAAGCACATTTAATTTTAGAGTCAGTTCCATGAGACAAATGTATTCTATCAACCAGCTTTTTTAAAAATTTTATTTTAAAGTTAGGAGTGAAGACTACTGGTTGAGATCATCATACATGGCAAGCTCATGTCTGCTGAAGAGCATCAATATTTGCATGTATTGATCTTCAAACAAGAAATACTTTCCTAACAGGTATATGTAAGCCCAAACACAGAGAACATTTTCCCAGCAAATTTATTAATACATGGACATTTTTCAGCAGGCAAAAGATTTATAAAAGCCAACTAATGTCCCAGCATTAAACATTTCTTTCATGGCGTGATCTGATTAACAATGTGTCAGTAAGTTCAAACTACAAGGCCTCAGGTGCTATGTCAATAGCAGGGACGATGGGATGAGAGAGCAAATTTAACTGAGCTCAGTTTTCTTAAACTCGTCATTTCTTCTTGTGACATCATTCTCCAAACATTGCAGATGCTACATAATCTTAACACAAACACTTCCAGCCTCATTCTGTTTTCCTAACAAAGATAAATCACAAAAACTGCCTTTCTATGATTGCTTTGCAACAGACCTAGTATTGATTTTAATAATTTTACATGATTCCTTTACCTGCAATGTTCCATTCAGTTCATCCAATTTCTCAAATATATTAGCTACAAGCATCATAGCATGTTTTGTTTCATAATTGTACTTCTTAAATACATTTCATGACACAATAAGCGAATTGCTTTATTTTCTCTATTAATAAAGAAATAAGTGTTTCTGTACTGTGCATTAAACACATGACATTCATCACTGATATTGTAGATTTACTGTCACATAAACAAAATGGAAGCAGACCAGATCAACCAGAAAAACACTGCGTTATACTGTTCATGCAAACTAAATTACTGATGGGAACAACTGTAACTGGAAAGGACCTTTAAGGTTGCTCTCATTAGCATTATACATCTATATTGAAGTGTTCATCCTAGTGGAAGTCTTCAGTTGTGCATGGGGAGGAAATCTAGGTTCAAGGTGAATTTTTCTGATTGCATTGGCGGGCTGCTCAAAAGTCCTTATTGGGCAACATGTGGCCTGCAGGCTACTATTTGGACACCACTGCTTTAGGGTAAAATCTGTGATCTCTAGGTAAGAAACAAGCCCAAAATGTCAACAGATTCACTGAAAACATCAGGTATTACTGAAGCTGGAAAATAAGTAAGGTATACACCTTTTTTTCTTTTTTTAAATATATGAAAGAGAAGAACTGTTCTAAACACATATGTGCCCTAAAACAGCACACAAATTGTCATTCCTGGTTGAGATCAGTTTGCTGAACACAGAGTTCCTGAAATTAAGGTAGTTCTGTGACAGCAATCCTCTGTTAATGTAAACTTTGGACATACTGCAGCAGCCACCATTATATTGGAACTCTATGCATCAAAATGATGGAGGATCCTGTTTTGTCTGCAAAATTGTAGAAAGTTATTATGTTTATAAAAATCTCAGGGTGAACTACATGTTGATGGAATGGGTAGCTGCTGATGTAAAACGGACAATGCTGGACAATCTCCAGGGACACCCGCTACACACTAGTTGTATTAAGCTAGCTAGTCGCTCAGGAATGTGTTGTTCTCATACAGTCTTCTTATGTAGCCAGCCTTAATGTGATAATGAAATGATTTGTTGTAACACTCCCGCTTATATGGGCATAAATTCTGGAAACAATAACATACAGTCAACACTGCATGCTCTGATTGAGGACCCTCCAGAGCAAGCTGAAGAGCAAGTTGCAAATGTAAAGAGTAACAGTTCAGAGTTTTTTCAAACTATGTTTTTAGCAGTGAAAAACAAGGAGGGAATATTTGTGAATCTGTCATTTTAATTTCAGAAGGCATTGCAAGTAATCATAAAAGATATAAAATTTATAAAAAATGCCTAATGATGGCACCTTTGTAACTGAAACATAAACATCTCAGTATGCAGAAAGTGAACTTGGCTAACTTCAGAAACGTTGTCATGTTAATGGAAATCCTAAATAACATAGAGACTGGATCAAATAGTTAGTACAGAGGTGGGAAATACAATAAATATGATTAGTAGTGAGCTGGAGCAAATGGTTTCCATTGCAATAATAATAAGTTCACTTGTATTGCCAGAGCACAGGCTTCCTTGATACGAAAGTGCAACAGCATACAAGATGCTTCAACTTACCTTATGGACGCTTTCTGTTGGAAACAGTGCATCTGATCTTTTTCGAGTGAGATACGGATTTTGTTCACATAAATACACTCCTGGAAATTGAAATAAGAACACCGTGAATTCATTGTCCCAGGAAGGGGAAACTTTATTGACACATTCCTGGGGCCAGATACATCACATGATCACACTGACAGAACCACAGGCACATAGACACAGGCAACAGAGCATGCACAATGTCGGCACTAGTACAGTGTATATCCACCTTTCGCAGCAATGTAGGCTGCTATTCTCCCATGGAGACGATCGTAGAGATGCTGGATGTAGTCCTGTGGAACGGCTTGCCATGCCATTTCCACCTGGCGCCTCAGTTGGATCAGCGTTCGTGCTGGACGTGCAGACCGCATGAGACGACGCTTCATCCAGTCCCAAACATGCTCAATGGGGGACAGATCCGGAGATCTTGCTGGCCAGGGTAGTTGACTTACACCTTCTAGAGCACGTTGGGTGGCACGGGATACATGCGGACGTGCATTGCCCTGTTGGAACAGCAAGTTCCCTTGCCGGTCTAGTAATGGTAGAACGATGGGTTCGATGACGGTTTGGATGTACCGTGCACTATTCAGTGTCCCCTCAACGATCACCAGAGGTGTACGGCCAGTGTAGGAGATCGCTCCCCACACCATGATGCCGGGTGTTAGCCCTGTGTGCCTCGGTCGTATGCAGTCCTGATTGTGGCGCTCACCTGCACGGCGCCAAACACGCATACGACCATCATTGGCACCAAGGCAGAAGCGACTCTCATCGCTGAAGACGACACGTCTCCATTCGTCCCTCCATTCACGCCTGTCACGACACCACTGGAGGCGGGCTGCACGATGTTGGGGCGTGAGCGGAAGACGGCCTAACGGTGTGCGGGACCGTAGACCAGCTTCATGGAGACGGTTGCGAATGGTCCTCGCCGATACCCCAGGAGCAACAGTGTCCCTAATTTGCTGGGAAGTGGCGGTGCGGTCCCCTACGGCACTGCGTAGGATCCTACGGTCTTGGCGTGCATCCGTGCGTCGCTGCGGTCCGGTCTCAGGTCGACGGGCACGTGCACCTTCCGCCGACCACTGGCGACAACATCGATGTACTGTGGAGACCTCACGCCCCACGTGTTGAGCAATTCGGCGGTACGTCCACCCGGCCTCCTGCATGCCCACTATACGCCCTCGCTCAAAGTCCGTCAACTGCACATACGGTTCACGTCCACGCTGTCGCGGCATGCTACCAGTGTTAAAGACTGCGATGGAGCTCCGTATGCCACGGCAAACTGGCTGACACTGACGGCGGCGGTGCACAAATGCTGCGCAGTTAGCGCCATTCGACGGCCAACACCGCGTTTCCTGGTGTGTCCGCTGTGCCGTGCGTGTGATCATTGCTTGTACAGCCCTCTCGCAGTGTCCGGAGCAAGTATGGTGGGTCTGACACACCGGTGTCAATGTGTTCTTTTTTCCATTTCCAGGAGTGTAGTTTCACTGTATTTTGCATAATTTTGCTGATATTGTCTAAAAATCTTATTGAAACTAACGATTTCAACAGCTCTAAAGGAAAATCCTTATTTTCAGATTAACGAATGGGCTTTTTAGTGTTGGAAAAAGGGGAGAAAAGTTTTCTTCAATTTTTATATGTGACTAAACTTGTTTTCCAATTTTTGCGCTTACCATATAACAAATTACCAGAAGATATCACTTTTGTATTTGGATTTACAGTAGAAGGTGTTCAATATGCATTCTGACTTGTTCCATGCATTTTTGTGACTGCCTTTGTGCACTTTTAGCACATGAAAGTATCTCTGCATCTGGGATTGACCAGTATACTTTCCGAATTCCTTTTCTCATTTTTATTTTATGTTGCAGGATACTGTTGATACACAATCTTTTTGATACATCCCAGAAAGAAACAAACACAAGTTAAATCTGGTGGCCAGGCAAACCAAGTCTTTGCACTCTTGTTACAGTATTTAAAAAAATGTTCTCAACAAAGCACTATTTGGCTGATCAGTCAACCAGGTAACATTTGATTTAAGGCCCATCTGGCCACCAAGTAAAAATATCTTGGATACCCCATCTTGCTGCAACCAGATTAGCACCTGTACTGCTAAAGAAACATCATCTGGCAACTCTGTCAATGTATTTTGAAGATATTCAGAGTGGGCCAATGCCACTCAACATTTAATTGATCATAACTCAATGAGGGTCTGATAACTTGATCATAGATGAATTCGCACCAGATATTTATGCACTAGACATGCTGTTTGTATTGCTTGCTTCTCTTGTAACCAATAGTAAGCGTTGTGGATAGTCACATTGGCTTTAGAGTTGCAAGGAGCTTCATTCATTTTAATTTAAAAACCAAATGCAGAAGACGATTCTTGTCTGGAAATCATTTATGCTTAAAGCCTCATGAACATGGTGTACACAACTATGATACAGAGCTCTCATCTTGGAATACTTTGGTATTCTTCGTATAGAAATATGAGATTTCAGATTTATTGTAGAAAAACTATTTGCAGTCTTGTTTTGTCTCACAAGCCTTACGTTGCTTTGTCTGGAAGAAGATCCTGCAAGAATGGGGACATCAATGTTCAATGTGACAGAAGTGCAACCCTTCCACAAACTGCTACTGATTTCAATACTTGGTCATTAACTAGTGTCAGTATGTGAACCATTTAATGATAAACCATTGATGTGGGCTTTTCAGAGCCAAAGACCCCACTCATTTACCCTTGATGACTGCACAACACAAAGCTTTATGCATTGCCTGGGCCCATCAACACTGACATTGAACTGTTGCCTGTTGCCTGGTTGGACAAGTCTCGTTTCAAATTGTATCAAGCATATGGATGTGTATGGGTATGGAGACAACCTCATGAACCCACAGAACTAGCATGTCAGCAGGGGACTGTTCAAGCTGGCAGAGGCTCTGTAATGATGCGGGACATGTGCAGTTGGAATGATATGAGACCCCTGATACATCTAGATTGACTCTGACAGGTGACACATACGTAGGCATCCTGTCTGATCACCTGCATCCAATGATGTCCATTGTGCATTCTGATGGCAATTCCAGCAGGACAATGCGACACACCAGATGTCCAGAATTGCTACAGTGTGGCTCCAGGAACTCTCTTCTAAGTTTAAACACCTCCACTGCCATCAAACTCCACAGACATGAACATTATTGAGTATATCTGGGATGCCTTGCAACGTGCTGTTCAGAAGAGATCGCCACCCCCCTCATACTCTTATGGATTCATGGACAGCCCTGCAGGATTCATGGTGTTAATTCCCTCCAGCACTACTTCAGACATTAGTCAAGTCCACGCCATGTCGTGTTGCGGCACTTCTGCGTGCTCATGAAGGCCCTACAAAATGTTAGGCTGGTGTACCAATTTCTTTGACTCTTCAGTGTGTATGTTGGAGAATTAACGATGAATGAGCATACTGCAATATAGTATACGGTACTCGCAACGTAGTGAAGGGGTGGTTTAGTGATGATACAGAAACGGTCAAGCATGCTGTTGTGTCATTGGTCGACATTGAAATTATGCAAAAAGCTGGTAAAATTGGAAAAATTGATCTCACTATCAACTTTAATGCTTATTACATGTAAATTGATGGTGTCTTTCCCATTCCATCCATCCAATGGTATACTGTTGATTACCACATAATGGTTGACTGGCATAACTAGTTTGAGATGGAGAGGGTTGGTGGAGAGGCAACACTTTCCAGTGATGACCAGCACTGAAACAGTGATCACGTACATGACTGTAATTTGCGGAATCAATCGAAATGGAACACTGAGCCGCCTGCTACCTCATCACTGTGAAATATGAGTGTAAGTGTAGAGGTCATCATTACCTTTCGATCGCTGTTTAGAAACGATCCATAGTGCCGCAAAATTCTACCAGTTTCCATATGTTGTGACCATCTTTTGTTTCAACCATTCTGCGTGTGTTGTGGGGCAACAGTATAATTTACACTGTGCGATGTCCAGTTTTCTGTGCGAGCTAATGGAATGAATCTTTAAGTCGCGGTGGAAAGAACAAAATGTGTGGCAGTGTACAAAGCTGTAGTCATACACTGCTTGGGCGTGTTACGGCAGAAAAAAACAATGTAGTAAACAACAAAACAGGGATCCTCTCTTGTGACTGGTGGTCTGTGGGATACGGTCCTCCAACAGTACAGATGATGAAACTTTACACTGTTTTGTGAAGGTCACTTTGATCACTGGCCACCTGCTCCAATGGATCAATACCCATATATTTAATAGGATCTCTACATGTGCTCAATGCCAGCCCATAGACAGTATTTGTTTCCTGATACAGTGGACGAGAGACATGCAGTAAAATCCTATTGCGTTCTCTATCAGTGACATTAGCAGATATTTTATGGTTCATAGTTTATCTCTGCAGCATGGTACAAACATCTTGATGTCATTTACAGTCTTATTAAAGCAGTGACAGTTACAAAACGGTCTACTAATGACGCAATATGGACATCACAGCAATCTAAACTTGAGTACAAGACAGCTACTTTATATGAATGACATTGGCATCCATACCTGTTCGCACCAAAATTGTAGTTGCAGGTACTTGAAAATGGCGATTAAGCAAAAACAAACGGTCATATATAAAGATTACTTATTATAAGCAGCTATTTGGTGTATCTCTCTAATAATATTCAGCTGAGTTTAGTAACTCCTGAAGCAGCTCGTGCTCAAAGATAAGGAAATGATGTGGCATTTCCCACAAAAGCCACGAAGTGTCTCACCTTCACAAGTGTGCTGTGATCTTTTAGAGCCCGTGTTCAAGTGAAGCGTAGTGGTGGTGGTGTACCTCGGATTATAACTTGTGTTTGTATCACAAATTGTTTAGATAGTCTTGCATCATCTGCAAAGCTCTCGCTCTTTGTGCAATGGTGCATTTAGTTCCTCTGACATATTCAAGATATGTATGTGACAATATACCACACATTGCTTAACGTAAGATATAGTAACTTCTGGAGCAGTTTGTGTTCAATGACAAGGGTCATCTACCGCCACAGAGAAGGCTGAGGTATTTCCTGCTTACCTCGTGGCTACCCTTGGCTACCACTTGCTGGCACTGCGGGCCTGGCACGTGGCCTCTTTCAGCAGGGTGCAGAGACTCTGGGGCAGGAAGTGCATCCGCCGGAGTGGGTGATCGTGTTGCCTCTTGCGCTTCGGAAGACTGATGGGATTTTTATCAAATTATCTACAGTTACAGCACATGAATTTATCAGTATGATTTGTGAAGTGTAACTTTGTCCCATCCTGCTGGATCTTCATTATTTGATGAAGTGTATTTGTCCTCTTCTTACATTCGCCAAATATCATTTCTTTCCAAGCATCACACAAATGGCTATCAATGCAGTTTTCAGCTGCATGATTATAGCTAATATACCCATTAATCTCCTTGAGGTACAATAAGTTTTGCACACTTCTCATCAAATTTATTTCTCAAGTCACGAAAAGTTTGCAACCTTACTAAATTACTTATATTAAAACTGGCAGTTTTGATATCTTGGCCCCTCCTGATAAAATTTCTGTGGACGCCTATGCCGACTAAAATCATTTAATCACGGGTTCTCGATAGACTGGCGTGCCATCACTCTAGTACAGAACCGATGACGTTCGCGTATCTGTCCGCAAGTTGCGTTTGTCTCGATGCCCAGTCAGGTTGGTCATTGCTGCTTCCAGATGCGGCAGCACCGTGTACTACATTTCACTCTCTGCATACCCCAAAATCATCTGTAAATTTAATCACGTATTCTTCACACTACATTGTATACGCAAAATAATTAAAATTTTGACATTTGCGGGCACACACCATTGTGTTCCCCAACTGGTGGACGAGCGTTTCAGGACTGCTGATAGAGACGTCCAGCTGCGCAACGAAGTATTTAGTGTGATTCGTCGATCACTTCGAATGAGACGTCTGCGCGTGCCAACATTCCAATAGTCACAGCTGTGAGCGTCCGGCTGGAACGCCGGAGATCGGACAGGTTCGGTCGACCTTGTTACGATGATGACAGACGCCTCGACCAACGACTCACCGTGATTTCGTTCACTGCCAGGTCTCCGTAAACATCCTGCAAGTCTATGAATATTTGCAATGCTCTGTTTTCCGCCAAAACAAGCTCAATGACAACTACCTGCTTGGAACGCACCTCCGTTACAGATGTTTTTTTGAAGGCTACGTATAGCAGCGTCACCTATCGGAACTTCATGAAACTATAGAGGCTGACTCGGTAATATACCACGATGCCCTACAACTAATTTCGCATGTTTTCAACAGAAACTGGCGGAGTAAAAACGGTTTTATTACTTATTAACGCCTCTCGTACTTTTGACATACATTAACAAACCGTGTAACGCCCCGTTTTTAAACCGTTGAACAAGTATCTCTCTTTGCACATCCTAAGGAATCTTGTAATTTTTATTGAAATATTGCTTTCATAGAAGATATGCTGTGTTGCTCTATCGCCCCCTACAAACTAGTAAGATCGCGCATAGTTAAGATATTTGATTCTCATTTAGTAGGACAAGGGGTTAAAGCTGTGTTCGGTGAGTCAGATTCACATTGCTAAGGGAGAACCTGGGATGGTTCTTTCGAAAAAGACACAGCTGATATCCTTCCACATCCTTTTTCATTCCAAGTAAGTTTTTCCTTGTGCTCACTAAATCTGTTGCTGCAAATTTATATTGCTGCAGATTTATATTTCTTTTCACATTAAATAATGCGAAAAGCAATATAAATCTGCCTATTCGAACAGAATGTTGTTAGCTTTTGAGACGCTTAGCACTTTGCATACTCAACTCCGCAAGATGCCCTTAATTTGTGCCTACGTTTGTAAATAATTATAGATGTGGATGGTCTTTATATATGTCAACTGCCCTAACAAACCATATGCTTTCCACTACATTTGTACGACCAACAAGGAAGAGCGGTCGTCCTACCCGTACTGTAAATTCAACGCCAAGGAAATTGTGTGTGTGTGTGTGTGTGTGTGTGTGTGAGAGAGAGAGAGAGAGAGACTGTGAGTAGGAATAGAAAGAGAGACCGATAACACTAATAAAACCTGATAGGCCGCGTTCGGTCATACAGCTTGACTAAGAAGAAGTAATGTATCACATGTTATTAAAACATCAGTATACGAGGAAGAATGAAACTTGAATTTCGTTACAGTCCCTCAAGGTCAAGGAAACCTACGTTGCCTTCACAGGTATTGACGTTGCTTTAGAAATTAAATACTAGCGGTTTTAGACTCCAATGGTTAGCTTCTTAACTGTCGACTTAGTGTTTAGATTACCTGCACAGACTTCAGCTGAGAAGTTCTAAAAGAGCCTTCCACGAGCTCGAAATTCAACCCGAGCACGACGCAGACCGCACTTCGTAATTAATGCTAAAACTTATAAGAAATAATAGGAAAATGAGATTGTTATAGAGCAGAGGCGAAATGTCCCCCAACAGTTTATTTCATAGATAGGAAAGTCTGTAACAGCTACATTAGATAAATGAATCTCTGGATGTATGAGATTTAACTGAAAATCTGAAGGCCTCTTTTAGTTAACTGTAAAATATATTCTCAATCTGACAAAATGCCTTCGATCAGTTTTGTCCACGGCAGAACAAGCCAGTTTGTTCGACATAAGAGCGCCACTCTGGCTAACATTGCTCTCTATTTCCTCTGTTCTATCGGCAAGTTATGTTCGCGAGGCTAGTCACAAACAATGCAACTTTCTTCGTAGCACGGTTGTAATTTTATAATGCAAGACTGTAGGAGCTTTAAGAGAAGGTTGCTTGGGTATGATAAGCCTTTCGCAAAAACGCAAAGAACAACTCGTTTACTGAAGACTTTTGTACCAACTGAACTGCTACTGCAATTTGCAACTCCTTCTTGGGTACCATGACACAAATCAGCACGTACTCAATTTATCATCAGTCAATTCCTTGTACATCGGGTTTCAAAACTTTGCAGGGATCAGTATGCTGCATGTAAGTAATACAGTGTGTGTAATGGCAAAGTCTTCAGTCAGTACAGGTAACAATGTGACAGTAGTAAATCCCAACTCATGGCTGGGATCAGTATACTGCAAGCACATCAAAGTACATATAAGGAGGTCTTACAGTTTGGTAAATGTCGCTTGACATCTCATTGCTAGTGTGGATCGCATTCTTCAACCAGCGCATATCACTCTGTACACAACTCCAACGGTTCTCTTGTTTTGACCTAAGTCGACATGATTAGACATCCGAGGAATATACACAGATACCTGCAGTACAGTGAAACAGAAGTTGGCAGTTTCATTAGTAGTTTTGAGCACCAACTCTTGTCAGCATAGCTGATGCCACAGGTTTATTGGTTGATGTCTTATAATGTGTTCCTGTCTTGCTCAAGATTGGCCTACTGGGAACACATCATGATGTAGCTAACAGGAGAAATACACGATGTCAAGAGTTGTCACTTAAAACACAGGCAGTTATTACTGCAGAATACATTATATATCACTCATGGCTGAAGTTGCTACAGTGTGTATGCGTGAAGAGAGCGTCATTTTGCTTGCAGCAGTACTTGATATCATCTTTGACAGTTTACAGCATGTCTCCAATCAGGACAGCTGGTAATACAACACCACTAACTGTCCACTCTATAGTATTTCCCGAATCTCGATATAGCGTACATGCAGAGGTTCTCCAGCTTGATGGAGCTTCAATATACAATTATGCATGCTCCACGCAAAGTAGCTGGTACTGAAGGCGCCATCATGTCTCCCATATGGTTGATGTAGAATCTCAGATTAGGCTAGCATGCTGCAATGAAACCGAAATACGTTTGAATCAGTCTTGCAGTGCAATATTTTTAACACCATTATAGAGCTTGGTTAGCTGGTAGTCCAGGCACTTAAGTGGATATCTTCTAATACGTACTTGAGGTCTTTTCCAGGAATGGGGTACTACTGGTAAATCACAAAATTAATAAAGAGCTTAGACGCTTTTTTTTTATCGACCAGTTGAAAACACCAGTGTTGGCACCATGTCTGTCCCGCTAAAGTTTGGCATACTGAGCTGCACGTAAAGAAATTTTAACACTTGCTAAGCGGCACTTGACTTTTGGAGTTGCCCATTTTCTTCAACCAGAGCAGGTAATACTACAGACACCTAAAATGACATATCCTGAAGCTTGTCGTCATGATGCAGCTCACTGTGGCAACACTCAACATTAGCAGTTTTCATGTAAAGCACAGGCGGACGACACTATATATCATTAATGCCTAAAGTTGGTATGGTGTGTGCCCTAATTCTGTGCTTTTCATTGCAGCAGAACTTAACACCATTTTCGCCAGTGTTGAGCATATTCCCAACTACAGCTTTTGGTAATTCGTAAACCACTTTCAATCACTTTTGTAGAGTTCCCCCAAGTCTTGATATGGTGTATGTGAAGAACTCCTACAACTCACTGAAGCTCTGCTTGACACATAATTTCCACTCAAAACATGGGTCTGCAGACATACACTTAATTTCCCATATGGTAAATACAAATCTCGGATTGTGCTGATATGCTGCAGGGATACTGAAATATGTTTAAAGAGCTCCTAATGTTCAGTATTTTAAAGCCGTCATAAAGCCTGGATAGCTGGTAGCTGAGACACCAATGTGGATCCCTTTCAGTGCTACACCAATCCTTTTCCGGGGATGGCATACTGCAGGCACATCACAGGGTACATACAGAGCTCCCGCTGTCTGGTGTAGCGTAAGCTGACTGCAGTACAGTTGGCGTTATGTACATCATCCAACCAGAGCAGTGGGTACTCCAGTCAACACAATCGATCCCCAATTTGTTACACTCCAAATTTTGGTCTCCCCCAATGTGACGCAAGCAGAGAGCTCCAGCAGTTTTTGGAAAATCGAACGACGTTCACACGTTCTCCGCACGACGCACTTAGTTCGTGAGCACCAGTATCGACCTCCAGTCGTACGGCAAGTACGGGCCTCAAACTGGGCCGGCGAAATTCGGGCAGAGTGCTACGCGCATAGGGATCTCCAGCAGCTCGTCAGAACGGTTGCCTATCTCCGGGCTAGGCGGTTGGCAGCCCTGACTCGCTATTCGACCTCCTCGATGGTGGGCCCCGTGTTGCGGCCGGTCTGGTGCAGGCGCGTCATGATGGGCGTGCAGACGGCCTGCAGCTCCCCGAAGCGGCGCTGGACGTCGTCCTTGCTGGCGTCGGGCACGGCGTCGAGCCACGTGAGCGCCTCGTCGCAGGCGGCCGCGGCGCGCTGCCGCGCCCCCTCGTCGCCCAGCCGGCTGCCCACCTCGTCGAGTGCGCGCTTCACTGCCAGCGCGTAGTCCTCCAGCCGGTGGCGCTCGTTCACGCGCTCGCGCGCCACCGCGTCCTGCGCGCGGAATCTCTCCGCGTCCGCCACCATGCGCTCGATCTGGTCGCGCGTCAGCCGGCCGCTGTCGTTCCGGATCGTGATCGCCTGCAGGCAATACGTTTACCTCTACGGACCGGTAATACTGAGCATGTTTCAACAATATTCACGCCCAGAAAAAAAAGTGAAGCACGCGGAAGATATGGTTGGATATCAGTGTAACTCCGTACATGCACACATCATTGACGGATGAGTAAATAATATTTACAGTCGCAGTTTTCTGTAACACGTAGAACGGTGCGTAATGCCTATTAATTTTTTCTCAGAATATCATACCTTTTTATTTTTTTCTCGTTATTAATTTCTATGAATGTTTTCTTTTCTCCTTAGTAATAAGACATTTGTACATTGCCGCAGAACACGGCAAAGATAGGCTTTTAAAATTATCATCGTAGCAGAGGAGCAATGTCCGGGGAATATCCAAAATTTTTTTATCAACTTTTATTTCAGTCTCGCTTAAGAGTACTCATGTCTTAGATGTCAAACAAAAAAGACGTGCAATTTTTACTCGTGCGTCAACAATGTAGAAGTAAGTGATATGTGTGATAAAAAATGTAAGAAAATACATATTGTAAGAGTTATCATAGATGCAAGAATATTTTCATTTATTACGCCAATATTCTTCCACAAGCATGATTTTTGCCTACAATCATAAGAAGTAGTAATTTCTTCCACCCTGCAAGACATCTTATATATGCTAATCATCACACGTGTGTGTGTGTGTGTGTGTGTGTGTGTGTGTGATAATCGAGCAACTGACTTTTTGGTAAGCACCAAGTTTGCCGCAAAATATGATTTGTGTGACTTCAGTATTGGTACGTTGCCTTGTATTTTTCTTACGCTATAAGGAAGACTGTTCATGGCACCAATTTAGTTACAACAAGAATTCAGGCTTTAATTCCAGTACGGCAATCTGTCATTACGTAAATTTCATTCTGATTCATATTCTTTGTGTTAGCTGTTGGGCTGCCTCCCAGCACGGTTATTCCAAAATCGACCAACAGGCCTAACACAACGGCCTCTAGATTGGATTAGTATTATTAGTGTTCAGTGGCATTACCAGGCCTGGCAGAACACACGCAAGGCGTGAAAAGCATCATATATCGAATGATAATTGTGAAGGACACAGAGAGATGGCGTATTCATGTGAAAAGTGCAATCAGCATCTAACAGAGTTTCAAAGGGCCTCACTGTTGGTCTCCATTTAGCCAGGTGGTCGAGTTGTACAACATCCAGAGTTGTGACAGAGGCCCAGTCTCCGACTGGATGGGAACACGAGGGCAGGCGGACTCGTCATCAAGGTTTCCGTCGACCACATCTCGCCACCACAAGGGAGGATCACTGTATTGTGCTTCGTGCACACCGTGACCCCTTCCCATCTTTTCCTGTTATCCAATTCCCTCAATCATTTTGTGTCATCCCACACAATTGGTCAGGTACTAGCAGTAGCCAAACTAGGGAATTACTATTCCACGCACAGGCTGCTGTTAACACCTCAACACCCGAGGCTGTGTTTTGAGTGCAGTAGTCAGTGGGAAGCAACTACCCTGAATATCCATTGCCTGCGTATATAGCGGCAACCTAGGGAGAAGTCTCGTTCTTCCAATTTAGTGGTGGGATACAACAGAGTTACTCGTGGCATCACGATCTGGGGTGCTGTCGGATTTGACAACAGGTCACGGTTGGTAATGGCTGACGCTCAGGGGACTACAGTATGTCACGGAGATCTTATGTCCTCCTGTGCTACCTCCCATGTGACAGTATCGCGATGCCATGTTTCACCAGAAAAATGATCATCCACACATGTGCTCTGTGCATGGTGTCGAGGTACTCTCATGGTCTGCAAGATTCGCAGACCTGTCCGCAGCAAGGGACCAGCTCTCACATCAATCCCATCCCAGCCCCAGTATCTCAAGTGAAAAGCAGTAGTTAGAACAGTTGTGGGGAAACTTCTCGTAAGGGATGATACAACAGCCTTATATCCCAAGTGAGTTAGTGCATACATCCAAGCCAGATGGGGTACAACGTCATAATAATAAGTAGGTTCATACTGCACAGTTCTTTGTACATTTGACTCGATTTTGTACTCACTGAAATAACATCACATACCCTCTCAACCTCCTCTACTTTTGGGCGCTTCATCGATAGCTGTACCGCAGCTTCAGCCAAAATGGAGGGGTCTCTCTGGACAGGCCATTCTACTCTGTGCTTTAACTGCCGCATTATATGCGCAGATATTAACACAGAACGAACCAGCTCTGTCAGTGCACAGCAGCTCCTTACTACATATTTAATGGCGCAGTAATCTTTAGAGTATTTTAAGAAAACTGTGAGTAATCTCCATACATTTTGTGGAACAAATTCTCTGACGACATGGACAGTGCCATGTATGCAGAAAGAAGGGAGCCTCACCTACCTGGGTCAGCTGAACAACGACCAACACAGGAGACTCTGGTTTCGCAGTGCAGTAAAGGAAGTAATGGATGTTATGAATGACGCAGCATACGATACGAATATTGATATGGAAACCGTGGTCATTATCTCAATGCAGATTGGAACGTGAGAGAAAGAGAGCGGCAAACGTGCAAAGACTATTGGGACAAGCTTCACGAGAGAAAGAGGCGAGGTCGTTGGCACTGGCCGCAACCTGCCACTGAGCATTGCTGTGGTATGGAATACGGACGCAAAACACTCTTTTCTTTTACTGGTGGACAGACATGGATAGTGCCTTGTTAAGAAAACAAAAGTAAACGTCACAGAGATATCGGTGTCGGCCCTTCTGTCATCTATGTAGAGTGTCACGTTGGAAATTGGTGACAGCTTCACATCGTGGCATTAGGGAAACTGGTGTTGTCAGCAAATCCACAGTGGAGAAAGGATGTCAAAACATAATCTCACTGGGAAAAAACAAAATTAAAATCGAGCTAGCCGCGCCAAAGACAGCCAACTTATTTGTGCAGTCCCCAGTGCTTCTAGCACGAAATCTTGAAACATGAATACCTGATCACATAATTCAGTGTCAGAGCGTAATAAGGAGTGTGAACAGTCGTCTTAGTGAAGAATAATTTTAAATACTGCCACGTCTTCTATTACAGCATTTAACATGATGCGATGAAAAAGAAACTAAAGAAAAATGGGAAGAGCTCAGTTGTTGTTGTTGTGGTCTTCAGTCCTGAGACTGGTTTGATGCAGCTCTCCATGCTAATCTATCCCGTGCAAGCTCTTTCATCTCCCAGTACCTACTGCAACCTACATCCTTCTGAATCTGCTTAGTGTATTCATCTCTTGGTCTCCCTCTACGATTTTTACCCTCCACGCTGCCCTCCAATACTAAATTGGTGATCCCTTGATGCCTCAGAACATGTCCTACCAACCGATCCCTTTTTCTGGTCAAGTTGTGCCACAAACTTCTCTTCTACGCAATCCTATTCAGTACTTCCTCATTAGTTATGTGATCTACCCATCTAATCTTCAGCATTCTTCTGTAGCACCACATTTCGAAAGCTTCTATTCTGTTCTTGCCCAAACTATTTATCGTCCATGTTTCACTTCCATACATGGCTACACTCCATACAAATACGTTCAGAAATGACTTCCTGACACTTAAATCTATACTCGATGTTAATAAATTTCTCTTCTTCAGAAACTCTTTCCTTGCCATTGCCAGTCTACATTTTATATCCTCTCTACTTAGACCATCATTAGTTATTTTGCTCTCCAAATAGCAAAACCCCCCTACTACATTAAGAGTCTCATTTCCTAATCTAATTCCCTCAGCATCACCCGACTTAATTCGACTACACTCCATTATCCTTGTTTTGCTTTCGTTGATGGTCATCTTATATCCTCCTTTCAAGGCACTGTGTAAGGCCCCTACACTTCTGTACTCCAGTACGCTCCCTTTGTGTCCTATTCTCAGTTTTCCGTATCCCCTCTTAACTTCATATACTGAACATGATAAAGATCGTCGCAGTGAAATTAGAATGAAACCGTAAAATTCCGCAGAGTAGTAAAGTTTGGTAGAAAAACGTATCTACACAAGAAACTTTTTTCCGTTCAATTATGGAATTTATAAGTAAAATTCAGTCTTTTCTATAGGGAAAATTCTACAACACCTCGATACACCAAGTGATAACAACGGTTGTATCTCACTGAAATACTATATCAGCCATGGCACACAGAGAGCTTATACAGAGTTGGTTTCCAAAGACGTTATCATACCTGCGTTCTCTGAGACATTATTTAAAACCTATTCTAATTTTTTAGTAGGTGCCTAATACATCGTTCAACAGGATAGTAATTCGAATGGTAAAGAAGGAACGGCACTGTTGATAGATTCATGGGTGTAATTGTCTCACACCTCCATAAGAACCTTTCAAGTGATAGCAGCTGGAATTCGTCTTCTAAGACTGTTAAAACTACAGTGCTAATATACTGTAAACCAAAAGCGACTGAAGTGGAGGAATGCTATTCTCTAATCTACTGTCTAGACTCGCCATACGTGGTTTGCGAAGATTTCAGCATGGTTCATGTCACAGTTAACACTTACAGAGGGGATGTACTGATTAATTTAATCGTTCACAATGACGGGTCCCCAGTATTCATATTATTTCCAGGCCACTGATCATGGACGACATTCCTCACAATTTACTCTTCAAATATCGCGTAACGAAGTAAGTGGGAAACATGTCCTACGCCCGTATCCCATACTTACAGACCACTTCTCCATCGCAATAACTTTAAAGAATTATCTCAAGAAAGACACACCTTCGGACGTCAAACGAAACATGAGAAGGACAGATTGGAAGATATATAAAATTTACATCCATCAGTGCATTCAATGAGGACTGATGCAAGGTTCAGGTAAGGAGAGTTATTGCTTGCTAATTGTACTAATCCGTGATGCTGCAACTAATGCAACTCTTTAATCTACCGACTGGGGAACCAAGTGGAATCAGTACCATGGTGGATCCAAGAATGCTCGCGCATGATCACATAACGAAGACGTTCATATAATATATGCAACAAACAGCATTTTTAGGAAAATAATTCAAAAAAAGCGACAATAAGAAGTGACAAGAAAAAGTGAAGCACCTAGAAAAGAAGGATGAGACGAAACTTCATGAGCTGAGAGGGTATGTATTGTTATTTCAGCGATTGATTCGGATCTACAAAGAACTCGGCAGTATGAGTCCAATTATCAGGATCACTTTTCACTCCCTCTGGCCTTGATGCATGTACTGATTAGGTTGGTAAGGGTATCATGAGGTCGTTTTGTTCTCTCCTGAGGCAAGGTGGTCCTAAATTGTTCTAGGAGGTTCTTGAGATCCTCGATACTGTGAATGGGGCAGATTTGACGTCCGAGTTCGTACCACATATGTTCTTTCAGTGACTGCTTTCTGGACCTCGCTGACCATGGGGCTACCTCAACACCCTGCAGACAGTTCGTAGAGACACATGAGATGTGTCGACGAGCATTATCCTGTTGAAAAATGGTACCACGATAAGGTCGCGAAAATGGATGCAGGGTGTCCATGGCGTACCAGTATGCCACGAGATTCGTCCGTCACTACCAGTTGTGATCTAAAGTCATATCCGAAGGCTCCCCACAACATGGCTCCAAATTCAAAGCTATTGTAATTAAAATTTCGCTACTTGTGCCAGTGTAGACGTTCAATCATATGGATACCCAAATTTATAGGACTCATGTTCAGGCTGTGTGCTGAAGGATTTGTTTTTTTAGTAGTGTTACTGCCAAGACTTTCCTTTAGGTGTTGATACTGGTATGACGACGCAGGGTTGAAACATAAACATCAGAGTGCATTATAGTAGCAAACAGTCAACGTGGATCTGGACAAAGTGAGCAGTGCTTTATTCGTAAAGCTGTTCATCAAAACATCAGCAGCAGAACTGCTGTTCTTCGTGAGTGTCGATGCATTGAAGGAATACGGAGGCGTCTTCTTTCTGTGCTGGGGTTGAAGAACATGGTTCGGAAGTTCGAATTGACTGGTGATTCGTAAGTTCCTCCTGAGAGAGGCCGATAGTCAGTTGCGCCACAAACTGTTGAAGAAGTCACTGTTGCCATGGCTGGGAATGCTGGATGCAATGAGAAGCCTTCAAGCAGTGTATGAGCTGTGTCACGACAGCTGAACATTCAATGATCCACCATTCGAAAAGTGCTGCGAACAATTAGGAATTTGTATCCGTACAAACTACACACTATTCACCAAACTTGGCACATGCTGAGGAGATTCGAGCAGACTTGCTACTACGTTACTTGCTAGGGTTGAAGCGGACGACCTGTGACCTTGGCACATTTTGTGCAGTGATGAGGCACACTTCACACTCACTGGGGCGATGAACGCTGACAATTTTCGCATTTGCGGAACGTCGTTGCGAACGAACCTTCGTTATGTTCCCCCGCATAGTGAACACATCAATGTGTGGTGTGGCTTTACGGCGAAGTTGACGGCTTCGAGGACCAAGGATGTGCAGCGCGAATGGCACACGATACTGTGGTCTGCTTCGCCACATGTGTTCGCTGCTCTATGGGAGAGAGGTGCTTTGCGCTCGACTGTTTTGAAGCGCGATACAGCTGCGCCACCTCACACTGCCCGCCAGGTAACTCGGTTACTCCGTACACACTTGGAGAAAACCGAATCATTTGCCAATCGCTCCAAACTGTGTACCCACCAAGATCGCTACCCATGTGATCTCTGGCACTGGGATTACCCGAAGGACAGGATTTATCAAAGAGTGACACAAGTTGGAGGTCGAAGATGAACGTAGAGATGTAAGGAAGCAGTCTCTAGTGTGGTTCCATGCTGTCGTGGATTCAATGGTCGTTACACTTAGCAAACTCTGGAACCTGAATGTAAACATGGTACGCAGTTAACATACGTTGCCCTCTCATGTGGAAATTAAAATGTGTTTCTTTAAATGGTTTATTCGTTATTTCTCTTCCGCACTTCCTTACCAATGTTTCCACAAAGTTTCACTCATTTTTCATTGAGGCTGTCTCGAGTAGTGAAAGTTTAATTATAACCACCATATATATGTATTTCCCACAAATTTCTGTCGGAAGATGCAAATGAGAAAGCAAAACTCTCATTATATATTGCGCTTGAAAGAGCTGCAGAAACCACTGGCCTTTCTAATCGCTCAAAAAGGCATAACTACAAGCGCTTGTCAAAACTTCACTACTTCAGAAACATTTGGAGGAAGGAAAAGTAAATGTTATTTTTAGATAATATCGCGAGATAGGTGGTCACTGGACTGACACACAATTTTCTCATTACACAAATTCTTTCTTTTATATCGACGGACATTTAGGACGGGGGGTAGGAACAGACCTTCGAGTGACATTCTACTGAGTGCACTATCCGAAATTTACCTCGAGCAATTAAACATAGAACAGACTCGTGGAGATTACTGACAACAAACAGACCCGAGCTTTTCGACTCTGTAAGCGCAGAACAGGGAATCGGTGATCATAAGGCCGTTGCAGCATCCCTGACTATGGAAGTAAATAGGAGCATAAAAAAGGGAGGAAGGTTTATTTGTTTAGCAAGAGTAATAGGAGGCAGATTTAAGACTACCTAACAGATCCAAACGAAAATTTCTGTTCCGACAGTGACAATGTTGAGTGTTTGTGGAAAAAGTTCAAGGCAACCGTAAAATGCGTTATAGACAGGTACGTGCGGAGTAAAACTGTGAGGGACGAGAAAAACCCACCATGGTTCGACAACAAAGTTAGGAAACTACTGCGAAAACAAAGAGAGCTTCACTGCAAGTTTAAACGCAGCCAAAACCTCTCAGACAAACAGAAGTTAAACGATGTCAAAGTTAGCATAAGGAGGGCTATGCGTGAAGCGTTCAGTGAATTCGAAAGTAAAATTCTATGTACCGAGTTGACAGAAAATCTTAGGAAGTTCTGGTCTCACGTTAAATCAGTAAGTGGATCGAAACAGCATATCCAGACATTCTGGGATGATAATGGCACTGAAAGAGAGTATGACACGTGTAAAGCTGAAATACTAAACACCTTTTTCCAAACCTGTTTCACAGAGGAAGACTGCATTGCAGTTCCTTCTCTAAATCCTCGCACAAGCGAAAAAATGGCTGACATCGAAATAAGTGTCCAAGGAATAGAAAAGCAACTGAAATCACTCAACAAAGTCCACTGGACCTGGCGGGATACCAATTCGACTCTACACAGATTACGCGAAAGAACTTGCCACCTTTCTAACAGCCGTGTACCGCAAGTCTCTAGAGGAACGGAAGGTTCCAAATGATTGGAAAAGAGCACAGGTAGTTACAGTTTTCAAGAAGGGTCGTCGAGCAGATGCGCAGAACTATAGGCCTATATCTGTGACATCGATCTGTTGTCGAATTTTAGAACATGTTTTTTGCTCGCGTATCATACCATTTCTGGAAACCCAGAATCTACTCTGTAGGTATCAATATATATAAATGACCTAGTAGATAGTGTCGGAAGTTCCATGCGGCTTTTCGCACATGATGCTGTAGTATACAGAGAAGTTGTAGCATTAGAAAATTGCAGCGAAATGCAGGAATATCTGCAGCGGATAGGCACTTGGTGCAGGGAGTGGCAACTGACCCTTAACATAGACAAGTGTAATGTATTGCGAAAACATAGAAAGAAGGATCCTTTATTGTATGATTATATGATGGCGGAACAAACACTGGTAGCAGTTACTTCTGTAAAATATCTGGGAGTGTGCATGCCGAACGATTTGAAGTGGAATGATCATATACAATTAATGGTTGGTAAGGCGGGTGCCAGGTTGAGATTCATTGGGAGAGTCCTTAGAAAATGTAGTCCATCAACAAAGGAGGTGGCTTACAAAACACTCGTTCGACCTATACTTGAGTATTGCTCATCAGTGTGGGATCCGTACCAGGTCAGGTTGACAGAGGAGATAGAGAAGATCCAAAGAAGAGCGGCGTGTTTAGTCACAGGGTTATTTGGTAAGCGTGATAGCGTTACGGAGATGTTTAGCAAACTCAAGTGGCAGACTCTGCAAGAGAGGCACTCTTCATCGCGGTATAGCTTGCTGTCCAGGTTTCGAGAGGGTGCGTTTCTGGATGAGGTATCGAATACAGGGTGATTCAAAAAGAATACCACAACTTTAAAAATGTGTATTTAATGAAAGAAACATAATATAACCTTCTGTTATACATCATTACAAAGAGTATTTAAAAAGGTTTTTTTTTTACTCAAAAACAAGTTCAGAGATGTTCAATATGGCCCCCTCGAGACACTCGAGCAATATCAACCCGATACTCCAACTCGTTCCACACTCTCTGTCCAGAACTTTTCCTTTTGCACAAACACCCATTCTCTGTAAACTGTTTATACCAACGTTTAATACACCACCTATCAGGAGGTTTAACACCATACTTCGTTCGAAATGCACGCTGAACAACTGTCGTCGATTCACTTCTGCCGTACTCAATAACACAAAAAGCTTTCTGTTGAGCGGTCGCCATCTTAGCATCAACTGACGCTGACGCCTAGTCAACAGCGCCTCAAGCGAACAAATGTACAACTAAATGAAACTTTATAGCTCCCTAAATTCGCCGACAGATAGTGCTTAGCTCTACCTTTTGTCGTTGCAGAGTTTTAAATTCCTAAAGTTGTGGTATTCTTTTTGAATCACCCTGTATATTGCTTCCCCTACTTATACCTCCCGAGGAGACACGAATGTAAAATTAGAGAGATTCGAGCGCCCACGGAGGCTTTCCGGCAGTCGTTCTTCTCGCGAACCATACGCGACTGCAACAGGAAAGTGAGGTAATGACAGTTGCACGTAAAGTGCCCTCCGTCACACACCGTTGGGTGGCTTGCGGAGTATAAATGTAGATGTAGATGTAGATGTATCGTAGTATGCGACATTGTCTGCTACACTAAACTTTTCCCTCATTTTTGTTTCCTGAGTTCTCCTTGTGATAATGTGTGTTTAGTCTTGTTTAGTTTTGGTTGATCCTTTGTATGACTATTCATTGGTTGTACTGACATGACTAATAATAAGGCGGCAAAGTTTTTCAAATCGCAATGCGCGACGTTTCGAGGATGTGGATACGGACTATGAACACGTGACTCAGTTTGTCAGTTATTCTGAAAGTAGGAAAGAAACGTAGGTGACAAAAGAACTAATTTACTTTTAAAATAACATATCTAACATAAGTGACGTTCTATTTTTAATTCTAGATCTTTATTACAGTTTCATAAATATTTTCGCAAGTGCCTATATTAAATTTTTGAATCTGGCAAATTTTGAATGGTTTTTGCTTAAGACGTCCAAGGTCAATGAAAAACGTTTTATGCATATGGATGGGAACTGAGGGTAAGTGACCATGTGTCATCGTAACTGCCTTCTGCTTCACGTCTGCTGTGCTGCGAGCTACGTTAATTGAAGTATTTTTATTACTTGTCACTTCTTCCGTGTGTTTTTGCTTTTAGGAAGCTTTAATTGTCGAGTGACAGTAATAGTGTTCCATAGATTTCGTGTTTGTTTTGAATACAGTCAGAGAGAGTCCCTTTAGTCAACCATAGTGCCAGTGTGCTAGTGTTTGTTTTCAATACAGTCCAGAGACAGGCAGTGCTATATCATTGTTTTCTACAAGAAGTGTCTAACAACCACAGTTTAGTCAACAATCAGCCGCCTTTAGTGAATTAGCAGTCTAGTTAAAAGTTGATTAACTCTCTACAGTAAATTGATTTCTTAGGATGGATAGGATGTGTGACTGCTGTGTACGGACGCAGGAGGAGCTGGCCACTGTTCGCGAACAGCTGAACGTGTTGATGGCCGCGGTGAGCCGTCTTCAGGCTGCTGCCTCGGAGTGTAGCGGCAGTGGGGAGTCTGGTGCGTTGCGTGGTACACCCCAGGTGTTACATGTTTCACCCACTGTCCCTGCTATCGAGACATCTTCGCGGGTTCCGGGCGCGGTTGGGCCACCCTCTCCCCAAGGGGAGTGGCGGGTTCAGCGGCGCACGAGGCGGAGGGTCAATGTGGAGGCTGGCCGTGTGGCATCGCCGGCTATGCCTGGGAGCGGACATGTGGCCGCTCCTTCAGCAAGGTCCGAGCAGGCACACGGGGGGAAGGGTTTATAAGTTATTGGGAGCTCCAACGTTAGGCGGGTGATGGAACCCCTTAGAGAAATAGCGGAAAGGTCGGGGAAGAAGGCCAGTGTTCACTCTGTCTGCTTGCCAGGGGGTCTCATCCGAGATGTGGAGGAGGCCCTACCGGCGGCGATAGAGAGCACTGGGTGCACCCGAATGCAAATTGTTGCTCATGTCGGCACCAATGACTCCTACCGTCTGGGTTCAGAGGTCATCCTCAGTTCGTACAGGCGGAATTGGTGAAGGCAGAAATCCTCGTTCGTGGGGTGGAAGCTGAGCTAACTGTAGTATCGTTCCCAGATCCGATCGCGGTCCTCTGGTTTGGAGCCGAATAGAAGGCTTAAACCAGAGGCTCAGACGATTCTGCGGAGATCTGGAGTGCAAATTTCTCGACCTCCGCTATCGGGTAGAGAAATGTAGGGTCCCCCTGAATAGGTCAGGCGTGCACTACACGCTGGAAGCGGCTACAGGGGTAATGGAGTGCGTGTGGAGTGCACATGTGGGTTTTTTAGGTTAGAGAATTCCCTCCCTAGGCCCGACAAGACGCCTCCTAAGACGCGGCAAGGTAGGAGTAGGCAAAATGCAACAGGGAATAATAATATTAACGTGCTAATAGTAAACTGCAGGGGCGTCTATAGAAAGGTCCCAGAACTGCTCTCATTAATAAACGGTCACAATGCCCATATAGTATTAGGGACAGAAAATTGGCTAAAACCAGACGTAAACAGTAATTAAATCCTAAACTCAGATTGGAATATATACCGCAGAGACAGGATGGACAGTGAAGGGGGAGGAGGGTTTATAGCGATAAGAAGTGCAATAGTACCGAAGGAAATTGACGGGGATCCGAAATGTCAAATAATTTGGGTGAAGGTCACGGTTAAAACAGGCTCAGACATGGTAACTGTATGTCTCTATAGGCCCCCTGGCTCAGCAGCTGTTGTGGCTGAGCACCTGAAGCATAATTTGGAAAATATTTCGTGTACATTTCCCCACCATGTTATAATTCTGGGTGGAGATTTTAATTTGCCGGATATAGACTGGGAGACTCAAACGTTCATAATGGGTGGCAGGGACAAAGAATCCAGTGAAATTTTTTTAAGTGCTTTATCTGAGAACTACCTTGAGCAGTTAAACAGAGAACCGACTCGTGGCGATAACATATTCTGCTGACAAACAGACCCGAACTATTTGAAACAATTCATAAAGATCATAAAGCGGTCACTGCATCGATGATTTCAGCCGTAAATAGAGATATTAAAAAAAGGTAGGAAGATTTTGCTGTTTAGCAAAAGTGACAAAAAGCAGATTACAGAGTACCTGACGGCTCAACACAAAAGTTTTGTCTGAAGTACAGATTGTGTTGAGGATCAGTGGACAAAGTTCAAAACCATCGTACAATATGCGTTAGATGAGAATGTGCCAAGCAAGATCGTAAGAGATGGAAAAGAGCCACCGTGGTACAACAACCGAGTTAGAAAACTGCTGCGGAAGCAAAGGGACTTCACAGCAAACATAAACATAGCCAAAGCCTTGCAGACAAACAAAAATTACGCGAAGCGAAATGTAGTGTGAGGAGGGCTATTCGAGAGGCGTTTAATGAATTCGAAAGTAAAATTCTATGTACTGACTTGGCAGAAAATTCTAAGAAATTTTGGTCTTATGTCAAAGCGGTAGGTGGATGAAAACAAAATGTCCAGACACTCTGTGATCAAAATGGTACTGAAACAGAGGATGACAGACTAAAGGCCGAAATACTAAATATCTTTTTCCAAAGCTGTTTCACATATGAAGACTGCACTGTAGTTCCTTCTCTAGATTGTCGCACAGATGACAAAATGGTAGATATCGAAATAGATGACAGGGGGATAGAGAAACAATTAAAATCGCTCAAAAGAGGAAAGGCCGCTGGTCCTGATGGGATACCAGTTCTATTTTACACAGAGTACGCGAAGGAACTTGCCCCCTTCTTGCAGCGGTGTACCATAGGTCTCTAGAAGAGCATAGCGTTCCAAAAGATTGGAAAAGGGCACAGGTCAACCCCGTTTTCAAGAAGGGACGTGGGACAGATGTGCAGAACTATAGACCTATATCTCTAACGTCGATCAGTTGTAGAATTTTGGACACGTATTATGTTCGAGTATAAAGTCTTTTCTGGAGACTAGAAATCTACTCTGTAGGAATCAGCATGGGTTTCGGAAAAGACGATTGTGTGAAACCCAGCTCGTGCTATTTGTACACGAGACTCAGAGGGCCAAAGACAAAGGTTCACAGGTAGATGCCGTGTTTCTTGACTACCGCAAGGCGTTCGATACAGTTCCCCACAGTCGTTTAATGAACAAAGTAAGAGCATATGGACTATCAGACCAATTGTGTGATTGGATTGAAGAGTTCGTAGATAACAGAACGCAGCATGTCATTCTCAATGGAGAAAAGTCTTCCGAACTAAGAGTGATTTCAGGTGTGCCGCAGGGGAGTGTCATAGGACCGTTGCTGTTCACAATATACATAAATGACCTTGCGGATAACATTGGAAGTTCACTGACGCTTTTTGCAGATGATGCTGTGGTGTATCGAGAGGTTGTAACAATGGAAAATTGTACTGGAATGCAGGAGGATCTGCAGCGAATTGACGCATGGTACAGGGAATGGCAATTGAATCTCAATGCAGACAAGTGTAATGTGCTGCGAATAGATAGAAAGATAGATCCCTTATCATTTAGCTACAAAATAACAGGTCAGCAACTGGAAGCAGTTAATTCCATAACTTATCTGGGAGTACGCATGAGGAGTGATTTAAAATGGAATGATCATATAAAGTTGATCGTCGGTAAAGCAGATGGCAGACTGAGATTCATTGGAAGAATCCTAAGGAAATACAATCCGAAAACAAAGGAAGTAGGTTACAGTACGCTTGTTCGCCCACTGCTTGAATACTGCTCACCAGTGTGGGATCCGTACCAGGTAGGGTTGATAGAGGAGATAGAGAAGATCCAACGGAGAGCAGCGCGCTTCGTTACAGGATCATTCAGTAATCGCGATAGCGTTACGGAGTTGATAGATAAACTCCAGTGGAAGACTCTGCAGGAGGGATGCTCAGTAGCTCGGTACGGGCTTTTGTTAAAGTTTCGAGAACATACCTCCACCGTAGAGTCAAGCAGTTTATTGCTCCCTCCTACGTATATCTCGCGAAGATACTATGAGGATAAAATCAGAGAGATTAGAGCCCACACAGAAGCATACTGACAATCCTTCTTTCCATGAACAACACGAGACTGGAATAGAAGGGAGAACCGTTAGAGGTACTCAAGGTACCCTCCGCCACACACCGTCAGGTGGCTTGCGGAGTATGGATGTAGATGTAGATGTAGATATCCTGACTGTGCTAAAATTAGAAATGAAATATAATTTATTGAGTTTTCATTTATTTTTGAAATCATATTTCTGTCATAAGTGACTTTTTTTTACTAAATCCCTGTTTTGATTTAGAATTTCATAAAAATTTGTACAAGTTCCCATATCGAATTTTACAATCAGCATTGCATGTAGCGTTTCAACTTTAAGTGAAGTTTTTCCGATTCCACATAGTATTCATCAACGAAAATACTCGTTCTGAAGGTGTGTTCGTCCCTGGTAAGCCGAGTACATATTGGACGAAGGCCAGGCAGCTTGTGTGTGGTATGTGCAGTTCATTAAGTTTTTGAACACCTCTAACCACCGTTCCTCCGTGCTGCTCTTCATACCTTCCCATCTCTTCAGAACATCGTGACTGACGTAATCTGAAATGTAGTTTACCTCTTCAAACAATCTATCTTCAGCTATTGTTAGTTGTCGTCGGTGGCATCTGCAGAATTAATTATTGGTACAGCTGTTCCACAGCAGCCCATTTCAGACTATTTTATAACTCAGTCCAGTCATACTCTTTGATATCATTGTACTGATGCATATACTTCTGTAGGTACTTGATGCAGCTATCAGAGGAGTTATATACATAAAATAATTTTTGTCGATTTTCCCATTCTCCACAAGACTTCTTAACTTATTTCGTATGTTCAGAGGAATATAATCTTATTCTAAGCGCTTTGCGTACTTGTTTTTGTGATCCATAAACAAGTGTAAAACTTCCGCAAAGAAAATTCTAACTCCTTCCATCATCTTCACAGAGTCATTAAATAAAGCGTCTTGTACATGTACAAAGCTCCGAACATTCATTAGATAAGAGTGCATGTAGCACAGCTGGGCATTTATCTTGCGATAGAAAGTTAAGATGTCGATGGTACAGACATTTGCATGGCTCTCTCTATAGCAGGCAAAAGTGCAAGCCATCGTGTTTTACTATATTTCAGGATTCTTTTGTATTGAATTTCTGCTTCTTCACATAAATGTTTGAGGGCTTTTACATCCACTGTGTATATATAAACGTACGAATAAATCTTAACAATATATTCGACGCCCACGGTAACAAGTCTGCTGATGTTTGTATAGCGTTGTGTGTAATATGCGCTGCGCACTCCACACCAACTATTTTTCTCCCTGAGCCCTCTCGAAGTTTGAAGAAAACATTACATTGTTCTTCACCTTGAACTCCGCCAAATCTGTATTGGCATTATCTGCACAAATTCCCATGACTTTTCGAAAGCTAATGTTTTTCAGAAGGCGCTTTGAAGAATCATATACACTCCTGGAAATTGAAATAAGAACACCGTGAATTCATTGTCCCAGGAAGGGGAAACTTTATTGACACATTCCTGGGGTCAGATACATCACATGATCACACTGACAGAACCACAGGCACATAGACACAGGCAACAGAGCATGCACAATGTCGGCACTAGTACAGTGTATATCCACCTTTCGCTGCAATGCAGGCTGCTATTCTCCCATGCAGACGATCGTAGAGATGCTGGATGTAGTCCTGTGGAACGGCTTGCCATGCCATTTCCACCTGGCGCCTCAGTTGGACCAGCGTTCGTGCTGGACGTGCAGACCGCGTGAGACGACGCTTCATCCAGTCCCAAACATGCTCAATGGGAGACAGATCCGGAGATCTTGCTGGCCAGGGTAGTTGACTTACACCTTCTAGAGCACGTTGGGTGGCACGGGATACATGCGGACGTGCATTGTCCTGTTGGAACAGCAAGTTCCCTTGCCGGTCTAGGAATGGTAGAACGATGGGTTCGATGACGGTTTGGACGTACCGTGCACTATTCAGTGTCCCCTAGACGATCACCAGAGGTGTACGGCCAGTGTAGGAGATCGCTCCCCACACCATGATGCCGGGTGTTGGCCCTGTGTGCCTCGGTCGTATGCAGTCCTGATTGTGGCGCTCACCTGCACGGCTCCAAACACGCATACGACCATCATTGGCACCAAGGCAGAAGCGACTCTCATCGCTGAAGACGACACGTCTCCATTCGTCCCTCCATTCACGCCTGTCGCGACACCACTGGAGGCGGGCTGCACGATGTTGGGGCGTGAGCGGAAGACGGCCTAACGGTGTGCGGGACGGTAGCCCAGCTTCATGGAGACGGTTGCGAATGGTCCTCGCCGATACCCCAGGAGCAACAGTGTCCCTAATTTGCTGGGAAGTGGCAGTGCGGTCCCCTACGGCACTGCGTAGGATCCTACGGTCTTGGCGTGCATCCGTGCGTCGCTGCGGTCCGGTCCCAGGTCGACGGGCACGTGCACCTTCCGCCAACCACTGGCGACAACATCGATGTACTGTGGAGACCTCACGCCCCACGTATTGAGCAATTCGGCGGTACGTCCACCCGGCCTCCCGCATGCCCACTATAAGCCCTCGCTCAAAGTCCGTCAACTGCACATACGGTTCACGTCCACGCTGTCGCGGCATGCTACCAGTGTTAAAGACTGCGATGGAGCTCCGTATGCCACGGCAAACTGGCTGACACTGACGGCGGCGGTGCACAAATGCTGCGCAGCTAGCGCCATTCGACGGCCAGCACCGCGGTTCCTGGTGTGTCCGCTGTGCCGTGCGTGTGATCATTGCTTGTACAGCCCTCTCGCAGTGTCCGGAGCAAGTATGGTGGGTCTGACACACCGGTGTCAATGTGTTCTTTTTTCCATTTCCAGGAGTGTATAATAACTATAGTTTCACCAGGTCAGTTCAGGATATCTAATATTTTTATATTAATTCCAGTCTTTGGATGAAAGTATCGCACTAGTGTTGGAAATATTTTGAGGTCTTTGTGGTTTGAAACGTCTGTACAGATAAAGATAAATGGAACGCCTTTAAGTTCTGTCTGTAGGTTGTCTAAAGAAAAACCCGCAATCGCATTATTTATTATTGCTTCGCACTTAGTTTTCCCGCAGTGTAACTTCTTTTGAAACACTAAAAATGTTGAAATGTATGTGAAATCTTATGGGACTTAACTGCTAAGGTCATCAGTCCCTAAATTATCGTAAGGACAAACACACACACCCATACCCGAGGGAGGACTCGAACCTCCGCTGGGACCTTGGAAACACTTTTGAACCAATTTACTAGTACATTCCACCGATCTAAAACTCTGTGACTTACCGTGTGAAAAGCCAATAAACCTACGGCTCTTGCGAGTTCTTCGTAGTCAGCGAAGTTTTCCAGACGGAAATAAGTTGAGAGAGATTGTGTACCTGCAGCAGTCTGCGCCCTTTTACGTGTTTCAGATGTTAAATGAATTTGTATATCTTGTTTCCTGCAGTGAGCAACGGAGAACACCCCATTACACTCTTTGCACCGCACTTCCAAAGGTGTTGTACACTTCTGTAAAAAAAGGGGAACTCCTTTTGCAAGTCCTTCGTGAATTGAAAACATCGTTTTCTAACAGTCGGTGGCATTGCTAAGTAAAACAAGGAAATTAGTTCACGGACCCCAACGAAGCACGGAAACACAAATCAACAATGTTGAGTCTCCACGCGCGGACTAATTTAGAACCTAAACAACTTCGGATCACCCGGAGTGCTTCGTCTGGAACCTATTGTTTTTCAAATCGCTGCCAACCTGAGAGAACTAAAGAGTGGTCACCCCGGGCTAACAGCAAGTGGTGTTTCACCCAGCCGTACTATATATTTATTTCTTTTTTATGTACACGAGACAACGAAAGGAAATGCACATAATCACACCCATAAATCCTAAGTTCATTTCCTGATTCGTAGTGCTTACGATACGTGGCAATAATCTGCAGGGGTGTAAATTACCGGAATGCGGGACAAATTAGGCATTTTGCTGGACGGTGTGGCAAAATCCAGGAAGGCCCCTCAGAATCCGGGACGGCTGGCCGCCTTAACTAATAACACCGAATGAAGACTCGCTAGCTAAGCTTACAGGGCATGCAACAAATACGTTTGTGCGTAGGCTTCAGGTACCGAACCGCACCTCCCTTACCGCATGGTGGTCGTTAACAACGGAGCCCTCGCCACTGCAGTTGTCCCCTCCCTTAGTGTGCCGACCGTACAGGCTAAGTTATTTTTCGCGCGCTCTAAGAAACAGCCCGTGTGGTGGTATTGACGAGTAACGGCTGCAGTGTAATAGGAAATACTTCTGAATGAACAAATACTACAGTGACAAGGCTCGAACGCTCTTGATTCGTTTGAAACTGTTCACAGCTCACAGTCTAGTGGATAGCCTAGCCGCCTCTACATAGTAGGGTCCCAGGTTCGATTCCCGGCTGAGTCAGAGATTTTCATAGCTCAGGGACTGGATATTTGTGTTGTCCTAATTGTTCCATCTCTTCCTCCTCACAAAGACGAGCAAGTCGCCGAAGAGCCGTCAAAAGGAAAGACTTGCACCAGACAGCTAGAAACCCAAGCTGGCGTCTCCTGGCCTTAGGACCATTTCACTTCTTTAAAATTAGCGACTTTTTAAAGGCAATAAGAACGGCATTAGGATACAAACTGAGGTGATCAAAGTCATAGGCTGCTTTTGCAAAGAGTAGTACAGCAGCTTGATGTGACATGGACTCAAGACGTCGTCGGAAGTCCCCTTAAGAAATATTGAGCCATGCTGCCTCTTTAGCCATCCATAATTACGAAGACGTCGGTGCAGGATTTTGTGCACGAACTGATCTCTCGATTCTGTCTCTTAAATATTCGTAGGAATTTATGACAGGGGATCTGGACGGCCAAATCATTCGCTCCAATTGTCATGAATGTTCGTCAAACCAATCGATAACAATTTTTGCATGATGTCATGGCGCATTGTTATCCATAAACATTCAGTCGTTGTTTGGGAACATGAAGTCCATGAATGGTTGCAAATGGTCTCCAGGTAGTTGAACATAATCATTTCTAGTCAACGATCGTTAGATTTGGACCAGAGGACCCAGTCCATTCCATGTTAACACAGCCCACATCTTTATGGGGCCACCACCAGCTTGCACAGTGCCTTGTTGACAACTTGGGTCCATGCCTTTGTGGGGTCGGTACAACACTCGAACCTTACCATAAGCTTTTACCAACTGAAATCGGGACTCGTCTGGCCAGGCCAAGGTTTTCCCGTCGTCTAGGCACTAACCGATATGGTCAATCGCCCAGGAGAGGCGCTGCAGGTGATGTCGGGCTATTAACAAAGGCACTCGCGTCAGTCTTCTACTGCCATAGACCATTAACACCAAATTTAGCACGTCTCACATTGACTTCAGCGGTTATTTCACGCACTGTTGATTGTCTGTTAACACAGACAGCTCTACGCAAGCACTGCTGCTCTCGGTTGTTAAGCGAAGGCCATTGGCCACTGTGTTGACCATGGTGAGAGGTAATGCGTGAAATGTGTTACTCTCGGGACGCTCTTGAGGCAGTGGATCTCGGATTATTGATTCCTAACAATTTCCGTAAAGGAACGTCGCATGGATCTAGCTGCAACTGCCATTCCGCGTTCAGTCTGTTAATTCCCATCGTCCGGCCATAATCACTTCGAAAACCCTTCATAAAAATAACGTAAGTACAAACGACAGCTGCCCGCCGCTGTGGCAGAGCTGTTCTAGGCGCTTCAGTCCGGAACTGCGCTGCTGCTGCGGTCGCAGGTTCGAATCCTGCCTCAGGCATGGATGTGTGTGATGTCCCTAAGTTAGTTAGGTTTAAGTAGTTCTAAGTCTAGGGGACTGATGACCTCAGATGTTAAGTCCCATAGTGCTTAGAGCCATTTGAACCATTTTGAACGAACGATAGTTCCGCCAATGCACTGCCCTTTCCTATCTTGTTTACGCGATTGGCAACCGGAATAAAATAATAACTGGATCCTTTGAAACGTCCCCTTAGAAAAATTATACATGACTGTGCTTAAACTGACACACAATATTTTTTTTAGCGCAACGCAATCTGACTTTCAAAAATCCCTACAAAAGAATGGCCCTGACTAAATTAACCTATACGTTTCACAAATCACTTACCTCACAAAAATCTTCGTTATTCGAACTACTGCAATACTGCGAGCGCCACTACTGCCAGTTAAATAAAGATTCAAACTACTGAAGGCACTAACTACTGATAGGCATAGTTAGCAAATGAAAGATTTTAATAGAGAACAAACAATGTATTTAACTTAATATCATCAAAAGTCATAATATATATAGCAGTTCATGACATCCAGTCGTACAGATTTCAAAACTCCGCCATTTCTCTCCCCACATCCACCACTGCTGGCGGCTCACCTCACCAACTGCGCAACGCTACGCGCTGTTAACAGCCAACAGCCCAACACTACAATGGCAGACAACAATGCAAACTAGCCACAGACTGCACACAGAACAGCCAGTGATTTTCATACAGAGCGCTACATGGCGTTACCAATAAGAAAACCTAAACAGCCTACTTATAAAGCCCCCATGCTCCCCACAAAAAATTTTACAAATTGTTTTGGACAGTGGCCAATACAGATTTGAATAAAATTTTTCATAATTACAATAACAAAGGATTGAAATGCACACGCTTATCGATACAATGTTGGTCAAAAGCTAAAATGTTCTCACAGTCCATAAAGACAATCCTGATCATTCATCACAGTAAAATTGCAGTGTTTTTTTTCTCAAAGTCTGAGCAGTAAAAGAGAATGCACACGGAAGTAGTGGATTTCCATGCAGTCTTGAAGAAGTACTGTTGTCCTTCCAACGGAAAGACAGTGCTGACTCTTGACATGCAGACAGGTAATGGGCCATAACAGAGCAAACCCACAGAAGAGTCAGTCGAAGTTTTAAAGAATATTGGTACGTAGGTCGTCACAGAGTAGACCCATTGTGGTCCTGGTAGAGATTACGGTATTGGTAGGCCACCAGAGGTGCAGACCCACTGCAGTCCTTGTAGAAATAATGGTATTTTTGGGTCATCAAAGGTGTAGACCCACTGTAGTCCTTGTAGAGATGGCCAGCAGCCATCCGTTTGACTGTGCAAGCACGCAATCACCATTGAAGAGTCTTGCGGATAATATAGCAAGTCCATAACCACCACTTGTCCACTCACTAAAAATTTGTTTGAAATGACCTTAGAATCAGCAATGCTGTTATCCAGTCCCTTGCTGAATTATTAACACGCGTGCAAACACTATCAGTCCCTACTTCTCACATATTGTCCATATACTATGACCAACAGAAACATGTGCAGTGAAATGTAATTTACAAGTTACTTAATTTTATGAACTGGTGTCAATTACAATTTTATAACATAGAATAAAATAACAAAGGTACAAAATACATCATTAAAAACATAATAATACAGATAACATTTGTAATAATAGGGGCTTTACAAAAGAATATGAATAAACATGTACATCAGTGTTACAAGAATTATGACATAAGTACATATATAAAATAATGAGAATAGTTTTCGAAACATTAATTACACACATGACCATTAAAACAGAACAGAATTAATAATGTCTATAAACATCTTTACAAAGAAAATAACATATTATTAATGCAAATTATATTTGAGGATAACACTATTCCTCATCATAGTGAATGTACCTTAGTACTAGAAAAATTCTACAACATAAATCGTATTAGCTAAACACATAAAGACAGGAAAAACACAAATATACAAGAGTACTAAACACATAGTAGGATAACACAAAAGGAAAGGACAGGGTTTCTTTTCAGTGTACCATTTGGTACTGCAGTCCAACCCAAAACTTCATTCCATAGATCTTTCGTCTTATTTCAACATTTGTTTCCACCAAAAAAAATCCTATCCAAGCATTTTTTTTGTATTTATATGTTCACACATTTCTTACCTCATTATTTATTTTCCATTATCTTACCTCATCATTTATTTCCATGAAAATCCTACCTAAAACTGTTGTCCCTAAACCTTATTTTTTTGTTCATATCCTCTTTCAAAATACTTTTTTGGCCAAACCATTTTCTTATAGCTTCTCAATGCATTTCTTGCAATTCATCACAACTTGTTCTCTTATATGGCCTACCCCATCTTAAGCTAACTTAAATCTACTGAGCTCAGATGCTAAACTAAGGGTTGAGGCAATGAAGCAGCACAAAACAATTAGCACAAGCAGCAATGACAAAAAATGCACATTGGCAAAGCAAGCAGCAGTAAATCTAAATTAACAGAGAAAATGCAACATTACAACTAATATGAGCCAATGTGCAGCAACAAGAAAAATAAATCAGTAGTAAAACTGGCTTAACAGGGTAATACAAAGTCAAATTCAGTAACACTATGCCTGGCAAACAGCAGCAGCAAATGCTATAACTTATACCTAAACATAACAAAGCTCACTAAAGACAACAATGCAGATAAGGGAAATGTCTATTCACATCTTAATGTCTATGTAATTAAAGTGGTGCACCACAACTTATTCTACCAAGTACTTGAAAAGAAAATTATGTATGCAATTCCTGTGAAGGGAAATGTCTTTTTGTGCTCCCTCATTTTTTGGAAGTATATCACAAAATTATTATTTACTGGATCTGTAGACAGAAAATATTTATATTAGTACATCTATAAAATTTTATTTTAACCAATGCTGCAGTGCAGCTAGAAACTAGATGTTAAACAAAATAGGCAAAGCAAGGCGTGAAACGTCATTCACTATCCATATGGCATTTCATAATGCAGTAAACAACCTTTCAACTAGCAAGACAATAGATGTGAAATGTTTCTAATCATTTCATTTCAGAAAATATCATAAATTAAGAACACTACAGTGTAATCATGTTTTCAAGTTTAAGCGTGTCATATTTGCGATGCTTTCTACAAAGAAATGTAAATAGCGGGACACACAATATTTGTTTTTAGCGCTATGCAATCTGACTTTCAAAAATCCCTACAAAAGAATGGCCCTGACTAAATTAACCTATACGTTTCACAAATCACTTACCTCACAAAAATCTTCGTTACTCGAACTACTGCAATACAGCGAGCGCCACTATTGCCAGTTAAATAAAGATTCAAACTACTGAAGGCACTAACTACTGATAGGCATAGTTAGCAAATGAAAGATTTTAATAGAGAACAAACAATGTATTTAACTTAATATCATCAAAAGTCATAATATATATAGCAGTTCATGACATCAAGTCGTACAGATTTCAAAACTCCGCCATTTCTCTCCCCACATCCATCACTGCTGGCGGCTCACCTCCAACTGCGCAACGCTACGCGCTGTTAACAGCCAACAGCCCAACACTACAATGGCAGACAACAATGCAAACTAGCCACAGACTGCACACAGAACAGCCAGTGATTTTCATACAGAGCGCTACGTGGCGTTACCAATAAGAAAACCTAAACAGCCTACTTACACCTTTTACCGACCTCCTAATTCAGATGATACAGTTGTTGAAAGGTTCAAAGAAAACTTGAGTTTGATTTCAAACACGTACCTCATTCATACGATTATAGTTGATGATGACTTTAATTTACCCTCGATATGTTGGAGAAAATATGGCTCCGGAGGTACACATAAAACATCATCCGAAATTGTGCTAAACGCATTCTCTGAAAATTTTTTCGAGCAGTTAGTTCATGATCCCACGCGAATAGTACACGGCTGTGAAAACACACTTGACCTCTTAGTAACAAATAATCCTGAGTTAATAACGAGCATCACAACGGATACAGGGATTAGTGAACACAAAGTTGTCGTAGCGACTCACATCCTCCGAAAATAAACGAAAAATATACCTATTAAAAAAAGCACATAAAAATTCACTTGACGCCTTCCTGAGAGACAACCTCCACTCCTTCCAAATTAATAATATAAATGGAGACCAGATGTGGATTGAATTCAAAGAAATAGTATCGGCAGCAATTTAGAGACTTATGCCAAATAAACTGAACGACAGAGCTGATCCTCCTTGGTACACAAAACGGGTCAGAACACTGCTTCAGACATGCCTAATTTAAACAGACGCAAAATCCCCGAGACTGGCCGTCTTTTACAGAAGCTCGAAATGTAGCGCTGACTTCAATGCGAGATGCTTGTAACTGTTTCCACCAACGAAACAGCTTCGAAACCTGGCAGAAAATCCTAAGAGATTCTGGTCGTATGTGAACTATGTTAGCGGCAAGAAACAATTAATGCTTTCTCAACATTCTGCAATGGAGATACTATCGAAGCCAGTGCTGCCAAAGCAGAGTTACTAAACACAGCTTTCCGAAATGCCTTCACAAAAGAAGACGAAGTAAATATTCCAGAATTCGAATCAAGAACAACTGCCTACATGAGTAACGTAGAAGTAAATATCCTCGGAGCAGTGAAGCAACTTAAATCACACAATAAAAACAAGTCTTCTGGCCCAGACTGTATACCAGTTAGGTTCCTTTCAGAGTATGCTGGTTCCAGAGTACGCTGATGCATTAGCTCCATACTTAACAATCATATACAACCGTTCGCTCAGCGAAAGATCCGTACCCAAAGACTGGAAAGCTGCACAGGTCACACCAACATTCAAGAAAGGTAGTAGAAGCAATCCACTTAATTACAGACCCATTCATTAACGTCGATATGCAGCAGGATTCTGGAACATATATTGTGTTAGAACAGTATGAAATACCTCGAAGAAAACGGTCTATTGACACACAGTCAACATGGGTTTAGAAAACATCGTTCTTGTGAAATACAACTAGCTTTTGACACTGTAACACACAAGCGGCTTGTAGTGAAATTGCGTGCTTGTGGAATATCGTCTCAGTTATGTGACTGGAGTTGTGATTTCTTGTGAGACAGGTTGCAGTTCGTAGTAATTGACGGAGTAAAACAGAAGTGATTTCTGGCGTTCCCCAAGGTAATGTTAGAGGCCCTTTGCTGTTCCTTATCTATATGAACGATTTGGGAGACAATCTGAGCAGCCGTCTTAGGTTGTTTGCAGATGACGCTGTCGTTTATCGACTAATAAAGTCATCACGAAATCAAGACAAACTGCAAAGCGATTTCGAAAAGATATCTGAATGGTGCGAAAATTGGCAGTTGATCCTAAACAACGAAAAGTGTGAGGTCATCCACATGAGTGCTAAAAGGGATTCGTTAAAATTCGGTTACACGATAAATCAATCAAATCTAAAGGCCGTAAATTCATCTAAATACCTAGGAATTGCAATTACGAACAACGTAAATTGGAAGGAACACACAGAAAATGTTGTGGGGAAGGCTTAACCAAAGACAGGACACTTGTAAAATGTAACAGATCTACTAAGGAGACTGTCTACACTACGCTGGTCCGTCCTCTTTTAGAATACTGCTACGGGGTATAGGATCTTTACCAGATAGGACCGACGGAGTACATCGAAAAAGTTCAAAGACGATCACCACGTTTTGTATTTTCGCGAAACATGGGAGAGAGTGTCACTGAAATGATACAGGATTTCAGCTGGACATCGTTAAGAAAGGAGTTTTTCGTTGCGACGGAATATTCTCACGTACGGAAAGATCTAGGTGTCCGTTCTTTCCGCGCGCTATGCGAGATTGAAATAATAGAGAATTGTAGAGGTGGTTCGATGAACCCTCTGCGAGACATTTAAATGTGATTTGCGGAGTATCCATGTAGATGTAGATGTACCACTGTCTGTATATGTGAATATCACCATCTCACGACTTTTGTCAGCTCAGTGAACACGTCCGCATCTGTAGGTGAATGGTCAGCATATCTGACTGCCATGCAGAGTACCCAGGTTTAATTTCTGGTTCTACCAGAGAATTTTCCTTGGTGAGAGTATTATAATGTGATCCACTGAGCCTCTAGATGCAACATTTCAACATTCGAAAACCGACAACGGCCGGGAGTCTGATGTGCTAACCACATATCCCTGCATACTGCATCAGAATGAAGCCTTATGGCACAGGATGACGCAGTGATGGGTCACCACTGCGCAGACCTCTGGGCCTAACAGCTAAGCTAGATTTCTTAACTGTAATAAAAAGTGAATAGTTTTGACCAATTACCAAAAAATGACTGGAATACTCCCTTTCAAATTCTTAAGGTGGCAGGGGCAAAATACAGGGAGCAAAAGGCTATTTACAATTTGTACAGAAACCAGATGGCAGTTATAAGAGTCGAGGGACATGAAAGGGAAGCAGTGGTTGGGAAGGGAATGAGACAGGGCTGTAGTCTCTCCCCGATGTTATTCAATCTGTATATTGAGCAAGCAGTGAAGGAAACAAAAAAAATTCGGAGTAGGTATTAAAGTCCATGAAGAAGAAATAAAAACTTTGAGGTTCGCTGATGACATCGTAATTCTGTCAGAGACAGCAAAGGACTTGGAAGAGCAGTTGAACGGAATGGATAGTGTCTTGAAAGGAGGATATAAGATGACCATCAACAAAAGCAAAACGCGGATAATGGAATGTAGTCGAATTAAGTAGGGTGATGCTGAGGGAATTAATAAGGAAGTGAGACACTTAAAGTAGTAAAGGAGTTTTGCTATTTGGGGAGCAAAATAACTGATGATGGTCGAAGTAGAGAGGATATAAAATGTAGACTGGCAATGGCAAGGAAAGCGTTTCTGAAGAAGAGAAGTTTGTTAACATCGAGTATAGATTTAAGTGTCAGGAAGTCATTTCTGAAAGTATTTGTATGGAGTGTAGCCATGTATGGAAGTGAATCATGGACGATAAATAGTTTGGACAAGAAAAGAATAGAAGCTTTCGAAATGTGGTGCTACAGAAGAATGCTGAAGAATAGATGGGTAGATCACATAACTAATGAGGAAGATTGAATAGGATTGGGGAGAAGAGAAGTTTGTTGCACAACTTGACCAGAAGAAGGGATCGGTTGGTAGGACATGTTCTGAGGCATCAAGGGATCACCAATTTCGTATTGGAGGGCAGCGTGGAGGGTAAAAATCGCAGAGGGACACCAAGAGATGACTACACTAAGCAGATTCAGAAGGATGTAGGTTGCAGTAGGTACTGGGAGATGATGAAGCTTGCACAGGATAGAGTAGCATGGAGAGCTGCATCAAACCAGTCTCAGGACTGAAGACCACAACAACAACAACCAAAAAATGTCATGAATGGCAAGAAATCGCTTTTATTTTGGTGAATCCTAGGGTATTAAAAATGTAGTAGGGTGTATAACGGAAAGAATTGTTATTTAAAATTGTTATTTAAATAGCACCATTAAATATCGCTGCTAGGAAGCTTCGTTGGCAAGTTAAGTTACACTGATCAGACAGGACATTATGACCCCTACCAAATAGCTGGTATGTCCACCTTTGGCAATAATAACAGCAGCGGCGCATCATTGCATGGAAGCAATGAGGCCTTGGTAGTTCGCTGGAGGGAGTTGGCACCACATGTACACACTAAAGTCACCTAATTCCCGTAAATTCCGGGGAGGCGGCGATAAGCTCTGGCACCACATTCAATCACGTCCCAGCTGTGTTCGATTGGGTTCAGGCCTGGCATGTTGGGGATCCAGCACATCAATTGGAACTCGCCACTGTGTTCCTCCAACCACTCCATCACACTCCTGGCCTTGTGACATGGCGCATTGTCTTCTTGAACATGCCACTGCTGTCGGGAAACACGATCGTCATGAAGGGGTGTACGTCGTCTGCAATCAGCGTACGATACTCCTCGGCTCTCATGGTGCCTTTCGCAAGGTCCACTGGCCCCACGGATGTTCACGTGAATTTCCCCAGAGCATAATGGAGCCGCCAGCAGCTTGTCTCTGTCCCGCAGTATACGTGTCAAGAAGCTGTTCCGCTGGAGGACGATGGATTCGCGTCCTTCCACCGGCCTGGTGAAGGAGGTGTCGGGATTCATCAGACCATGCAAAGCTCTGCCACTGGGCCAACGTGACGATTTCAGTCATAGTTGCCGATGTCGTAGTGTTAACGTCGGCACATGCATGGGTCGTCGGCTACAGAGGTCCATAGTCAGGAGTCTTCAGTGCACTGTGTGTTCAGTACTCTGTCCAGTGTTAATGTCTGATGTTAGTTCAGCCACAGTTCGCCGCCTGTCCTGTTTTACCATTACGGCCAGCCTCCGGTGCCCGACACCTGTAATGAGGGGTGGCCACCCAAGTCCACGACGGGTGCAGGCGCTTTCACCTCGGTTTCGCCTCGCGGTGAAGACACTCACCACAACACTCCTCGAACACCTGACAAGTGCCGGCCGGCGTGGCCAAGCGGATCTAGGCGCTACAGCCTGGAACCTCACCACCACTACGGTAGTTCTAACTTCTAGGGGACTGATGACCTCAGAAGTTAAGTCCCATTGTGCTCAGAGCCATTTGAACCATTTTGAACCTGACAAGTCGTGCAGTTTCCGAAACGCTCGGTCCGAGCCTCCGCGCCGTGACAATCTGCCCTCGGTCAAACTCAGATCGCGCGCCTTCCCCCTTCTATACATGGACAGCTCGCTCCCTAATAGTGCAGGCACCATGCGTAGCAGTGATTCCTCGCCTGGACGGGTTTATATCGGTGGTCACAATGCTCTGGCTGATCAGTGTATTCTACGAAGATATTTCGTACTGTGAGGGGTGTTGGACAGGCAACGAGGAGGTACCTGTGAGCGTCCAGTGCTGGCGTCCCGGGCCGACACGTTGAGGATGCCATTGGCGTCGATGTCGAAGTTGACGTCGATGCGCGGCACGCCGCGGGGCGCGGGCGGGATGCCCACTAGGTCGAAAGTGCCCAGCAGGTTGTTGTCCTTGGTGAGCGCGCGCTCGCCTTCGAATATCTGCCGAACGAAAAACATCCAAACAATCGTTCCGATCGATAATAAAAGGGACACAACGATCAAGTCCAAAAGGGGCGAGATCCGTATGCCTTACGGCCACCGTCTGTATGTCGTGGTTTGCATGCGGAGAAACAGAAGCGTAAGCCATTAGAGATATCATTTACTACTTTTGATGGTCCGTTACCAGCACAAAAGACGTGCATATTCACTCACGCTGTTAATCAGAAATGAAGAGTGTCAGTAATGATTACCTTTTTTTTAATGTTGGCAACAGACCAGCAAACGAAGTAAATGTTGATGGAACGAAAGCTTTCACAACCGGATGACATTGCTGCTGGTAAATCTTTCGGTGTATAAGGTCGTTGTCCTCGAAACTGTTCCGTTCCGAATGTTCCGTCCAGAGCTGCGCTGCACATCGTCAGAGGCGTTGCTCCTCTGTTGGGTCTTGCCGACCGATGCTCGGAAGCCCGAGTGTTTCTCTCCTTTGTATTAAAAATGTAACAGATCGGATCGGAAATATTTTACAGAAATACGATATTAGGCCGGTTTTTAGACCAACAAAGAAAATAGGTCAAACACTCCGATCTGTAAAGGTTAAACGCCATATTCTGTAAGCACGTGGCATATACAAGGTGTTACAAAAAGGTACGTCCAAACTTTCAGGAAACATTCCTCACACACAAAGAAAGAAAAGATGTTATGTGGACATGTGTCCGGAAACGCTTACTTTCCATGTTAGAGCTCATTTTATTACTTCTCTTCAAATCACATTGATCATGGATGGAAACTCACAGCAACAGAACGTACCAGCGAGACTTCAAACACTTTGTTACAGGAAATGTTCAAAATGTCCTCCGTTAGCGAGGATACATGCATCCACCCTCCGTCGAATGGAATCCCTGATGCGCTGTTGCAGCCCTGGAGAATGACGTATTGTATCACAGCCGTCCACAATACGAGCACGAAGAGTCACTGCATTTGGTACCGGGGCAGCGTAGACAAGAGCTTTCAAATGCCCCCATAAATGAAAGTCAACAGGGTTGAGGTCAGGAGAGCGTGGAGGCCATGGAATTGGTCCGCCTCTACCAATCCATCGGTCACCGAATCTGTTGTTGAGAAGTGTACGAACACTTCGACTGAAATGTGCATGAACCACATGTTGTGTCGTACTTGTAAAGGCACATGTTCCAGCAGCACAGGTAGAGTATTCCGTACGAAATCGTGATTACGTGCTCCATTGAGCGTAGGTGGAAGAACATGGGGCCCAATCAAGACATCACCAACAATTCCTGTCCAAACGTTCACAGAAAATCTGTGTGGATGACGCGATTGCACAATTGCTTGCGGATTCTCGTCAGCCCACACATGTTGATTGTGAAAATTCACAATTTGATCACGTTGGAATGAAGCCTCATCCGTAAAGAGAACATTTGCTCTCAAATGAGGATTGACACATTGTTGGATGAACCATTCGCAGAAGTGTACCCGTGGAGGCCAATCAGCTGCTGATAGTGCCTGCACACGCTGTACATGGTACGGAAACAACTGGTTCTCCCGTAGCACTCTCCATACATTGACGTGGCCAACGTTACCTTGTACAGCAGCAACTTCTCTGACGCTGACATTAGGGTTATCGTCGACTGCACGAAGAATTGCCTCGTCCATTGCAGGTGTCCTCGTCGTTCTAGGTCTTCCAGTCGCGAGTCACAGGCTGGAATGTTCCGTGCTCCCCAAAGACGCCGATCAATTGCTTCGAACGTCTTCCTATCGGGACACCTTCGTTCTGGAAATCTGTCTCGATAAAAACGTACCGCGCCACGGCTATTGCCCCGTGCTAATCCATACATCAAATGGGCATCTGCCAACTCCGCATTTGTAAACATTGCACTGACTGCAAAACCACGTTCGTGATGAACACTAACCTGTTGATGCTACGTACTGATGTGCTTGATGCTAGTACTGTAGAGCAATGAGTCGCATGTCAACATAAGCACCGAAGTCAACATTACCTTCCTTCAATTGGGCCAACTGGCGGTGAATCGAGGAAGTACAGTACATACTGACGAAACTAAAATGAGCTCTAACATGGCAATTAAGCGTTTCCGGACACATGTCCACATGACATCTTTTCTTTATTTGTGTGTGAGGAATGTTTCCTGAAAGTCTGGCCGTACCTTTTTGTAACACCCTGTATAGAATTCCGTTTGCGTGCGGTAAATTTTATATTGACACAACCAAGAAAAGCGCGAATACACGGCTCAAGGAACACAAAGTCTTTGCCGACTAGCATAGGCAACATACACAAATTGGCTGTAGGAGTACATGCTCTTCAGTCAGGAAGTCACGAAGTGCAGTTTTCTGAAACCAAATTTTTATGTCTAACGACGAAAATTTTAATAAGAAAGAAGAGACTATGAAACCTAGCGACATATGGACAGTAGCTCTGCAGAATCGATAGTGAAGTTTTATCTTTTATAATGATCATTTCTGTTTATCACATGTGACTCCGATCACGTTTCCTTTTTATACAGTATAAATGTCGTTCTCAGACGTCAGATGAGTCAGTCGGAAAGAGTAAACGGAGCAGCAATACCTCCGAAGACGTCCAGCGCAGTTCTGGACGAAATGTTATGAACAGAAGAGTTTCGTGGGCTACCACCTTATACCCCGAAATATTTACCAGCAGAAAAGTAAATGTTTCCCTTGCTCCATAGGCAGGCCAAAACACGTACGCAATTCAGAAAACTACTACAATAAGACCCAGGTGTATTCATGTTGAGTGTTTTTGTATTGTCATTTTTTACCGAACGGTGAGATCATATCTCAAAACGTGTTGCAGTATTAAATAATGTTTAAAAAAGGTATCAAAGAACTCGGGCTGGGGGCAGTCTCTAAAAAAACTTATTTTAAATTGTAAGAAAAAATAACACTCGAATTCCAACCCCTGTTGCTTCTAATAGAGTGAATGTAGACTCTCCTGGAGTACACTATTGATGAACAACCCTCGGGCTTCGAGTACTCGGACACCGCGAGGCTTGGACGTTGTCCTCACTCATCTTCTGGAATATGTAGACAGATCGCTTGGAGATAACGAGTACGGCATTCGTCCAAAAGTCGCTGTGTCGCTATACTGCCATCTGGCAGACCAACAGCTTTTTATTGTGGCTTTCAGTTTTTCAGGTCGACCATATCAGTTCCTTTGACTGGTTCAAATGAGAGTGATTGTTCACTCTTGCGAAAGTGACAGAATTGTTTCAAGTGTTTAATCGGAAGTAAGCAGTATTTAAGAGTGAAATAAAGGTAATTTTAAGATTTTGTTGTGAAATTTATAGAAGACATCACTTGAAAAACCATGCACAGTTGTTTATTCAACGTAGGCATAAAAACACCGAAGCACTGTCCGCTGCTGAGAAAGATGCGGATGACTGGAATGTGGCAGTGAGTCAGGTCTGCATTGTGACATGTCCTATCCAGAATAGTATGCGCCGTTCTAAAAACATTTCTGTCAACATTGTAAGAACGACTGACTTGATGAGGTTCGAACTATTCATCTCTTGGTCGGTTGGTTGGTTTGGGGTGTAAAGGGACCAAACCACAGCGCCATGAGCCCCATTATCCTCATGCAAACAAGGCTCAAGTTAAAACAATTCCCAAAAGAAGTCGCGGAAAGGAATAGGGCGGAAAACTAACGGGAAACCACACCGAAAGAAAAACGAAAGAAGCCAACCAAAAGTGGAAAACGTACACTAAAGGAAAAGTCGTGGACGAGATTAAAATAATATATCAGATGGCCGAGGCTGGCTGGTTACAAGAATGAAAAAGGATGAGCCAGCAACTCTGCAACACACTAAAATCTCCAGCCTAAAAGAGAAGGCGAGATGAACACACATAGGGACCAGAAGAATACCAAGGCAAACAAACAGCAAAGAAAGAGTGAGGAAGAGTTAAAATGGAGGGAGGCTGGATGCCAGGGAGAGAAGGCCAGACGCCCACCCTTAGATTGTATGATAGAAACCCGCTTCACGAATAAAACGTAAAACAACACCTGCCATCGATGCATTGTCTCCCAACACCGTTGGCAGTGTGGCAGGAAGGTTAAAAGTCCGCCGCAGAGTGATTAAAATAGGGCAGTCCAACAAAATGTGGACTACTGTCATGTGGGAGTCACAGCGACACCGAGGTGGGTCTTCGCGACAGAGGAGGTGATCATGTGTTCGCCAAGTATGGCCGATGCGGAGTTGGCAAAGGACAAGCGAGTTCCTGCGAGTGGCATACATGGTTGATTGCTTCATATTCGTTGTCTCCTGGATAACACGTAGTTTATTTGGTGTACGTAGGGTGCGCCATTCAGTATCCCAGATCACAAAAACTTTAGGGCAGAAGACCGATCGGAGATCAGTTTCCGGCATGCCCATCTCCAGAGTTGGTTCGCCGGTAGCCTGTTTGACTAGGTGGTCAGCAAGTTTATTGCCTGGGATCCCGACATGTTCTGAGTTCCAAATGAAGGTCACTGAATGTCCACTGTTGGCGAGGGAATAAAGAGACTCCTGGACAATCATTACCAATCGATTGCGTGGGAAGCACTGGTCGAGAGCTTGTAAGCTGCTTAAGGAGTCACCAAAGCACTGATATTGGTCAAATTATCCATTTTTGTTCATACGGTTTCAGCATCTACTGTGGAAACAGTTCAATAGTACTTTTAAGTTAACGCGTATGCCGCCAAGCTGTCATCTGGAACAGAATTGTTGGTGTCATAAGGATCGACACGAGTGAGGGAGTCTAGCCGAAATGGGCCAGCACCGAGAGAGGTGGCACAGTGGTTAACGCACTGGACTCGCATTCAGGAGGACGACCGTTCCAACCCGCGTCCAGCCATCCAGATTTAGGTTTTCCATGATTTACCTAAATCCCTCCAGGCAAATGCTGCGATGGTTTCTGTCAAAGAGCACGGCCGATTTCCTTCCCCATCCTTTTCAAAATCCGATCTTGTACTCCATCTCTAATGACATCGATGTCGACAGGACGTTAAACCCAACCTTCCTTCCTTCCTTCTTCCGAAGTGGGCTGGCTGTCAGTGGCGGGCAAGCGTTCGCCTGAGGGCGAGCTCGAGGATCCTAGGTTGGATGTCCCAGGGCCCAAGTAGCTGGGAGGGGGTCTGGTCTGTTGGATTTGGCGACACATCTAGGACTTTATGGGTCGAGATGACGATCCCAAACATGGTAGCTTCTGGAAGAATGGCAAACAATGGGTACTACGAAATATTTCAAATTACAGATTTTTACAGAGACTCATTGCAGATTCACTGCAGTGCAGATTTAAGCATACCAGCGTAATCACGGCACTAATGTGCTTGTATTGACACTTTAATATCAGTAACATTATTAAAACTGCAGAAGTTAGACGGCAGGGTAAATTTTTAATGTTACACAACCTTTAATAAACTCTTGAACGCTTCTTGCAGTCTTTACGATCAAGGTGTAGGATTGATACGAAGAAAGTGTGCACAGTCTCGGCAACATGTGGGTGGGCCCACGTGTTCCCACTGCACTGCAGGAGTCTCGCTGGGAAGCCCTTGCACATTCTCTGTACAGTCCAGATCTCTACCCATGCGATTTCCATATTTTTAGTGCCCAGAGGATCATAAACAACAACATTAATGGCTTTTGATTTGCTTCGGACAAAGATGTGCACGCGTGGGTACAATCATAGTTCCGTAAGCAACCGCAAAACACTTTTCCATGAAGACATTGACCGTATTTGTCTCACAGTGGAATAAATGTCTCAACAGTTATGGTGATTACTTTTGAAATAATAAATAGTTTACTTACTTTTTCAATGTACCTCGTTTTCATTTGAGTGCCCCTTATATTTCGAAACAACGTCCCAGTTACTGTGGAATAAATGCTGCAATAGGTCGTTCGATTTACGCATGTTTTAGTTTCCTTATTGAGAAAAAGGCCAAAAAATTGGTCGGCAGATACAGTTTTTTTGCAGTTTCTGGAAGTATATAAAGAGCGACTTGATGTTACTGATAAATTGTGCGTAGGAGGAAGCGCTTGTGTGCGACCACATTCACACAAAATAGTTATAACGAATCTGGAAAGCTTTTTGGGTGAATGAATAAATCTAAATATGAAACCAAAAATGGGAGTCGTATAAAGATTATGTTCTGAAACACCAAGAACTGTACAAACCGTGTATTTCAGGGGTTCCCAAACTTTTTCTCTGGCACAACACTTTAATTCTGGTACTTCGACGGAAAACCTTGTTTGTTTGTAAGGCTAATAAAATATGAAATTTTAAGAACTAAGAAAAACTTGTTTTATCCAGTGATAACTTCAATTTTACATGATAAGCAATAACACAGAAATAAAAAAAAATTGTTAAAAATTAGAAAAAATGTCGAGAAAGAAACGTTATGTTCTTAATACATTTTCGCGGAATACTTATTCAGTTCCCAAGGAACACCAGTGTTCCACTGAACACCGTAGCTGCGAAAGTAAAAATAATATAAGTATTACAAATGGCTACATTAACGAAAAATAAAGTTCTATAATCCCAAAAGAGTGGTGCGTCCGCAGATGATGTTTACAAGCCAGTTTTTGGTTGGTTTTTCATGGTAGACAGTATTTTCATCTTCTAGTGCGATTTTTTTTTGTAAGTATATTTGTTGCAAACATTTCATTCCTGCGCGAAATGCATTTCGATTAACCATTTGTGTTACTTTGCCTTGTATTTAACTCACATATTAGCACTAATGCAGTGCAACATTGATACCCCCTGTACGATTTCAGCTGACAGGACAGCTAAGATCCTCGTCACTGCGTGAAATGTGTGGCGTCCTGAGAGACCTGAAGCTGACCGTGCCACGGGCTGTGAGGAGGCTTTAGCTGCGTGCGTTCGCGGCTCCGCAGCGCCTCTGGCTGAGTCCGTACAGTGAATGGTTTGCGCTCACCTGGACGGTGACGGCGGGCTGGTTGTCGGCGTAGGTGGAGAAGGTCTTGGTGAGCGAGCAGGGGATGCGCGTGTTGCGGTCGACGACCGCCGTCATGATGCCGCCGGCCGTCTCGATGCCCAGCGACAGCGGCGTCACGTCCACCAACAGCACCTCCTGCAGGTTGGCGCTCTTGTCCCCGCTGATGATGGCCGCCTGCGCACCGCACGTGCAACCTCTCTTTCATACACCTCCGCATTACCTTCTACGTCTACATCGACACTGCTGGCCATCAAATTTACAACGCAGTAAAGGTAGCACCCAAAAAAATAACATTAAAATAGCATCAAGTGTACTACGCGCGGCGTTCAATAAGCTATGCAATACTTTTCTCCTTGGCCAATTTATGAAACTTTTCCCGCTTCAGTCTATATAGCTTCATGAAGTTCCGATAGGTGGCGGCGCTATACGTAGCCTACAAAGTGGCGTCTGTAGAGGAGATGTGTTCCAAGAAGAGACCCGTCGTTGAGTTCTTTTCGCGGAAGACCAGAGCATCGCAGATATTCATAGGCGCTTGCTTAATGTCTACGGATACCTAGCAGTGAACAAAAGCACGGTGAGTCGTTGTGCGAAGCGTCTGTCATCGTCGCAACAGGTCGCGCAAACCTGTCCGACGTCGCTAGTGCCGGCCAGCCGCACACAGTTCACAGTTGTCACTCATGCTGTGTTGGAAGGTGCGCAAATTCTCATACGAGGTGATCAACGGATCACAATCGAACTCCTCGCTGGTCAATTGGACGTATCTCTTGGTAGTGCTGACACACTCATTCAAATGGTTCAAATGGCTTTGAGCACTACAGGACTTAACATCTGAGGCCATCAGTCCCCTAGACTTAGAACTACTTAAACCTAACTAACCTAAGGAAATCACACACATCTATGCCCGAGGCAGGATTCGAACCTGCGACCGTACCAGCAGCGTGGTTCCAGACTGAAGCGCCCAGAACCGCTCGGCCACAGCGGCTGGCAACACACTCGTCCACCAGTTGGTGCACTCAGAGGTGTTTGCCCACTGGATTCCTCGTCGCCTAACAGAAGACCATGAACACCAACGAAGGACCATCTCTGAAGAATTGCTTGCGAGTTACGGGGCTGATCGTGACAATTTTTTATCTAACATCTTCACAAGCGACGAACTATAAGTCCATCACTTCGAATCGGAGCGCCACACCATTTTTCCACCCAAGAAAATGTTCAAAGCCGTACCCTCAGCCGGTAAAGTCATGATGAAGGCTTTCTGGGACTCTGAATGGGTTATTCTGTTTGATTTCTCTCTCATGGTGCAAATATCAACGCGGAAGTGTATTGTGCTACCCTCAGGAAACTGAAGAAACGACTTCAGCGTGTTTGTCGCCACAAAAATACAAACATTGTAACATCATCCATGATCCATGATCCATTACAACACAAGGCCTAACCCAACTCTTCGCACCCGAGAGGCCTGTTCTTCCTCGTGTACCCCAAAGCTCGGATCTTGCACTTTCGGACTTCCATCTGTGTGGCCCAATGAAAGATGCACTCCACGGGGAGCAGTACGTGGATGGTGGGGTGGTTATTGATGTAGCAAGACCTTGGCCCCGGCGTCGACCAGTAGAGTCCGGACATACAGACTCTCGCAGTACGGCAGCGTAACGCCTCGCAATCATCGGAGATTGTGTAGAAAAATTATGTTTAGCAGTCAAAAGAATGGGGAATAATATGGTGCACTGGAATCCTGAATAAAAGCAACCTTCTTTCAGAAAAAAATGTGCTCCATTATTTACTGAACACCCCTTATACACATTGGAATACGCAAATGATTATCATTACAGCGGAACTGTACAAAATATATAGCAATAATATCATCCGTATTCTGTATATAAGGAAAGATTACACAATGGAAATTTCATTCGGAAATGACATTTGAATATCACGTTGACAATTATTAATTTGTATCCGTCTAATAATAATTGAATTAAAGAAATCTCTTGTGCCACATGTGTTTCATCTTTTTTAATTAAAGGGATCTTCAGTGGCCTGAGATATAGACACATTTGTGTTAATTCATACTATTTTGTTTCACATATTCGACATTACACATTGAAATTATAAACTGTTCCGGGATTTTCTGCTTTTCTGATATTTAATAGTAATTTACGTTTCTATTGCAAATGAACTAACAGACGCTGTAGCCACAACGCCAGTTTTAGGCACTGATCACTGCAGCCTATGACTTATGCCTGATACAGCACCCTTCAGCGTGGGCAGCTTCCTTGCTTCAGTCTACTTCCACGAGGCAATGACTAGGGCCACGGACAACCTTCTGCGAGATGAAGGAATGTGACAGAACTTCTTCCTCCTCATGATCAGCTTCAGATAGCAGTATTTATATCCACACAGCCAGCCAGTCATCTTTGGACAACTGGACTATGTGATGATGTTGGCCTGTGTGGAATGCTGCCGTCAAGACGACGATGTGTGAAGAGCGTTCAGTAAGTAATGCAGCAATTTTTTTTCTGAAAGCAGGTTAGTTTTATTCAAGATTCCAACACACCATATTATTCGTCACTCTTCTGGCTACAAAACCCCAATTTTTAAAGTAATCTGTGTTCAATGTGACAGCCTTACGCCACCGTATTGGGAGGGCCCGTGTACCCACGTGGTACCACTCTACTGGTCGACGCCGGAGCCAGTGTGTTGCTAGCCGGCCATTGTGGCCGAGCGGTTCTAGGCGCTTCAGTCCGGAACCGGGCTGCTGCTACGGTTCTAATACTGCCTCGGGCACGGATGTGTGTGATGTCCTTAGGTTAGTTAGGTTTAAGTAGTTCTAAGTCTATGGGACTGATGACATCAGATGTTAAGGCCCAAAGTGCTTAGACCTATTTGAATTTGAACCAATGTCTTGCTGCACCAATAACCTCCCTGTCACCCACGTACTGCTAGTTGCGCAGTACATGTTTCATTGGGCCAAACAGATGGAACTCGGAAAGAGCGAAACAAAAAATGGTTCAAATGGCTCTGATCACTATGGGACTTAACATCTGAGGTCATCAATTCCCTAGAACATAGAACTACTAAAACCTAACAAACTTAAGGACATCACACACATCCATGCCCGAGGCAGGATTCAAGGCCACACCGGCCAGCGGAAAGTGCGAGATCTGGGCTTAGAGTGGATGAGGAAAAACAGCCCAATGAAATTTCGTAAGCTTCTCTCGGCTGCGCAGAATTTTTTGAGGCGTTGCATTGTCATGGAGAAGGAGAAGTTCGTTTGCGTTTTTGTGACGACAAACACGCTGAAGTCGTTTCTTCAATTTCCTGAGGGTACTGTATCAGAGACACTTTCTGAGTTGATCGTCACACCATGAGGGAGGACATCAAACAGAGTAACTCCCTCAGAGTCCCAGAAGACCGTTTCGATGACTATACCGGCTTTGAATTTTTTCTTCGGAGCAGAGATGTTCGATAAAAATGGTCACGAACAGACTCATAGCGCACAAGCAATTCCGCACAAATAGTCTTTCATTTCACCATTGCACTTAATGGTTTTCTGTTAGACGGCGAGGACCCACACAGGCAGTCACCTTTGAGTACCCCAATAGGTGGACAATTGTGTCAGCACTGCCATCAGTGACGTCCAGTTGCGCAGTGAGATGTTTGGTTGTGATCCGGCAGCTAAGTGGCTATGTTTTCATATATTACTATTGCTTGTGCGCTATGAGTCTGTTCGTGACCATTTTTATCGAACATCGTTACAGGTGACGAAACATGGGTACATCACTTAGAACCGGTAACAAAACGGCAACTCATGGAGTGATACCACACCATCTCTGCTCCGAAGAAAAAATGAGACTGTCCGCACTTTCCAACACTGCAGGAGTGACAGCCGCATGCGGCCGTCCGGCACGCTTGAGGTTGGACAGGTTTCCTCGACCTCATTGCGAAGATGACAGACGCCTCTCCCAACGACTCACCCTGCTTTTTTCACTCCCACGTCTCCGTAGACATTCCTTAAGCGCCTGTGAATATCTGCGATGCTCTGGTTTTCCGCCGAAAGAAACTCAACTCTGGTTGGAAGACACCTCCTTTACGGACGCCATTTTGAAGGCTATGTATATCACCGACGTCTGTCGAAACTTCATAAAACTATCGGGAGTGAAGTGGGAATATTCCAAGGTGTCTCACAACAAATTCGGCATTTTCTTCAACCGAAATTGGTCGTGAAAAAAAGAGTTGCATAACTTATTGACCACTCCTCGTGCCTTTGATGCACTAGCCCACACCATCACCGAGCTTTGAATGCCCTGCTGTTGCCTGACTGCGTTGGCAGCCTTACACTGTGCTGCCTACTTGTCGAAGTTCACCCATCTTCGGAAGTTCAGAGACTTGAACTGAGATCCTCAGCCATGTGGCGCTGAGCCTCACGCAGCCAGCCACATCCATTCGTGAAGGATGGCGTCAAACAGAATACCTGCTTCAGAGTTCCGGAGGATGGTCACCATGACTTTACCGGCTAACATTGTGGCTTTGAATCTTTTCTCCACATGGGCCCGGACACTTGAGATGGCCCCAATTCTTTCGAATCAGCGTCAGAGGACATGCGCTGTCGCAGACGAGAACGGTGCTAGGAGGTCAACTTGCAGGGAGCCTCTGTGACGGAATGTGTGTCACACTCACCAGTGTTCCAGTGAACAATAGCTGTGACAAGAAGATTGAATGTTTACAAGTAAAAAACAATAAAGGGCATTTGTATCCATTGACTGCCTTATTCTCCTGCACTAGAGTAGAGAATTACTCGTCTATACCAGGCCACACTCGGTCTCTGTCACGCTACCTACAAATTTCGGAGAAGCCGCTCTACATGTGTTCTTTTTTCCGTTTTACAGAAATGAAAACTTATTTGCTTGATGTTATTTCTGCATGTTGTTACCAGCTATTGAATGTTATAGCCAACTATCGAAAGTGTGTTTGTGATGTCAGTGAAATAGTAATATATGAAAACATAGCCACTTAGCTGCCGATTACTTCTCCCCCCCCCCTCGTCTCTCTCTCTCTCTCTCTCTCTCTCTCTCTCTCTCTCTCTCTCTCTGTGTGTGTGTGTGTGTGTGTGTGTGTGTGTGTGTGTGTGCGTGTGTGTGGGTGGGTGTCCGGGTGGAAGGGTGGGTGGCGTGGGAGTTTTGGGTGGATAAGTGTGTGGGCTTGTGTTAACTTGGTTAGGTGTGTAAACGGATACTTTTTTACGTTATCAATTCTTTTATTAAGTTTAGCAAAGCATTTGTTGATATGTGTCTTGTCATTTTATCACGTGTTCGTTCTCTGCAAAGAGGTTCTGAATTTAGTAGTTACCCCGCATTGCTATAAGGCATTTGTTGTGGTTAATTATCTCGATGATTTTCATATCTTGTTCAAGTTGGTGAGATGATGTTTTAAGTGCTCCGTAAATCTGAAATGGTTTGTTTCATACATCCAATACCTGATATGTTATTTGTACTGTTCTAAAATTTCTGCATATGTATACTGCATTACAACTTTGACATTCAAGTCAGTATTTTCTTATCCCTAAAATTTGCCCCTTTGATTGTTGGTTGACGCAAGTTTGTTTGGTGAGTTTGCACAGTTTTATATGCTGAAAGGAGACCCTGTTTCTTTAGTGAGTTTGCCACTCCGTGTGTTCAATTAAGTATGTAAGTCATAGTATAACATGTACTTTGTTTCTGTGTGCTGTTGTCGTTGTGTGTGTGTGTGTGTGTGTGTGTGTGTGTGTCTGTGTGTGTGTGTGTGTGTGTGTGTGTGTGTTGTGTGCATTTTCCACTTTGGGATTTGCGAGTTTTTATGCATCAATGGACTGATGGATGTGTTGTTTATTGTTTCATTGCTGTCCATATGTTGTTTTCAGTTTTTTTCTATCAGTTGCAATGAGGACTGTGGAATTTCTTACGTACTATATTTCGCACAGTATCACTTTCAGGTACGGCTTTTTCGAATACAGCCTCTTAACCTCATTTAGTAACCAACACTTTTCTGCATATAATTTCAACGTTTCTGCGGCTGGTTTAGATTTAACCTGTTCCTCTTGCAAGTCTGGTTGAACTTTATGTGCTGTATCATTTTCTGGAGCCTCAAACCTATTTTCTTGTATTTATCCTACTTGTTGACAGGAAATCCCTGACAAAGCTGTAACAACGTCTCTAAGTATTATGTTGTTATTAATCAACATAATATTACATTGAGGTGACAGAAGTCATTGGACACCGCCTAATTTAATGTCGGAATTCTTTTGCCAAGCTTAGTGCAGCTTCTCGACGTGCCATCGACTCAACAAGTCATTGGAAGTCCCCATCAGAAATATTGAACCATGCTGCCCCTATAACCGGCCATAAATGCGAAACTGTTGCCTGTGCAGGATTTTGTACATGTACTGACCTGACCTCTTGGTTATGTCCCATAAATGTTCGATAGAACTCATGTCGGGCGATCCGAGTGGCTGAATCATTCGCTTAAATTATGCAGGATGTCCTTCAAATCAATCACGAATAATTGTGGTCTGGTGAAATGGCGCATTGTCATCTAAACAAATTTTATTGTTTTTTGGGAACATGAAGTCAATGGGTGGTTGCAAATGGTCTCCAAGCAGCCTAATATAAACATTTTCAGTCAATGATCGATTCAGTTGGGCCTGAGGTCACAGTCCGCTCCATGTAAACACAGGCCACACCATTATGGAGCCAGGAACAGCTTTCACAGTTGTTCTGTTTACAACCTAGGTCCATGGCTTCGTGGGGTCTGCGCCACACCCGAACCATACCATCAACTTTTACCAACTGAAAGCCGCGCGGGATTAGCCGAGCGGTCTGAGGCGGTGCAGTAATGGACTGTGCGGCTGGTCCCGGCGGAGGTTCGAGTCTTCCCTCGGGCATGGCTGTGTGTGTTTGTCCGTAGGATAATTTAGATTAAGTAGTGTGTAAGCTTAGGGACTGATGACCTTAGCAGTTAAGTCCCATAAGATTCGACACACATTTGAAGATTTTGGACCAACTGAAATCGTGACTCAGCTGACCAGGCCATTGTTTCCAGTGGTCGAGGGTCCAATCGATACGGTGACGAGGCCAGGGGAGGTGCTTACATGTGATGTCGTGCTGTTAGCAATGGCACTCCCGTCGGTTGTCTGCTAGACGCCAGATTCCGCCTCACTGTCCCAATGAATAAGTTCGTCACCGTCGCATTCGGGAGGACTACGGTTAAATCCCGCGTCCGGCCAACCTGATTTAGGTTTTCCGTGATTTCTCTAAATCGCTCCAGGTAAATGCCGGGATGGTTCCCTTGAAAGGGCACGGCCGACTTCCTTCCTCTTCCTTCCCTAATCCGATGAGACCGATGACCTCGCTGTCTGGTCTCCTCCCCCGAAAACAACCCAATAAGTTCCTCGTGCGTCTCAAGTTGATTTCTGTTGTTATTTCACGTAGTTGTCTGTTAGCACTGACAATGTGTTCAAGCGCCTGCTCTTGGTCGTTAAGTGAAGGCCGTCGGCCGCTGCGTTGACTGTGGTGAGAGATAATGCCTGAAATTTGTTATTCTTGGCACACTCTTGACATTAAGGATCTTGGAGTATTGAATTCGTTAACGATTTCCGAGATGCAATGTCCCACGCATCTAGTTCCAACTACCAATATGCGTTCAAAGTCTGTAAAGTCCTGTCATGTAGCCATAATCAAGTCAAAAACCTTTTCACGTGAATCACTTGAGTACTAATGACAGCTCTGCCAATGCACAGCTCGTTTATACCTTATGTGTGAAATACTACTGCCATTTGAATGTTGTTTATTTGTTCAAAGATCATGTTATGTTTCTTGTGGGATGGAATGACAGGATCATGGTCTATAAAGATTGTGGTTTATCAGTCCGCAATATTGCTGCACACATCTGGAACTCACGACTTTTATATGAATGTGGAATTCATGGGAGGACAATGCTCAACACCATATGGGATCTCAACAACCCCTTGGCGAGGAGCATCCTACGAGACAGGTACTTTGTTTGCTTGGCTGTGCAGCCATTAGTAGGTATGTAGTGCCAGTTCAAGCACAGAGCGTGTCATTGATGAGATCATCGATGATGTCATCAGTGCCGGCCGGAGTGGCCGAGCGGTTCTAGGTTCTACAGTCTGGAACCGCGCGCCCGCTACGGTCGCAGGTTCGAACCCTGCCTCGGGCATGGATGTGTGTGATGTCTTCAGGTTAGTTAGGTTTAAGTAGTTCTAAGGTCTAGGGGACTGATGACCTCAGACGTTAAGTCCCATAGCGTTCAGACCCATTTGATGGCATCAGTGACACACTCTGTACTTGAACCAGCATTACCTTCCTACTGCCACCTCTTGTACATCGAGTCAGGAAATGGGCTTGTTCACTTAGCACAGCAACTATTATTGCAGCTTCCCTTGACACTGCAGCACAGAAAGGCAGGCCAATGGCTCTGAGCACTATGGGACTTAACATCTGAGGTCGTCAGTCCCCTAGAACTTAGAACTACTTAAACCTAACTAACCTAAGGACATCACACACACCCATGCCCGAGGCAGGATTCGAACCTGCGACCATAGCGGTCTCGCGGTTCGCGGCAGGCCAATGGTTGTCCGCCAAACAACAATAGCGGATAGAGAAGTGCCACCACGTCCGCTTTTCAGACGAGTCGTGATTCCACCACAGAATATGATGGACATGTCTGGGGCACCCAGCAGAACGAACATAGCCGTATGATATTGTACAGGATTTGGCGATAATGCCGCGAGGGAGAAGGAATGTGGACATCTGGGTGAGCAAAACATCACAAAAATGTAAAACTCTGGCTGCAGGTTTATTCCACTAAATCTAGCCTGAACGGATACAGCTGAAAGATGCAGCTAGTTGCAGATTAACGACGGCCAGACTAAAGGGTTATAGCCCCAGAATAAGGAGAAGCAGGAAGGTATGTGCAGTTGGGTCAAGGTCTGGTTAGCAAGAGAGCGTCTTGGCGCTGCCAGTGCACTTTCACAAGTCAGTCCTGGGACCCTCACGTGACCATTCACAACCATCTGATTGGCTGCTAGAGGAGACTTTGCAACAAATCAGTCCTGGGCCCCTCACGTGACCATTCACAACAATCTGATTGGCTGTTAGAGGGGACTTTGCAAGTATGGCCTAGTCAGCGAATCTTCAGTAAAGTGTTACCTCGTCAGCAGTACTCACTATGAGAAAACTATTCATGTGAACTGAATGTGAGTAGGTGGCCATATCGAGCGGGCTCCGGTATCAAACCAGCACAGACCCAGGCACATCTCTCAGCAATGGAACACAGCTTCACTGCCTTAGAATGAAAAATTGAAAAGAAAAAGAAAAAAAATTAGTTGATAATAACGTTTTCAACTTAGCCTGGGGGTCAACCACGTACAGTATTCATCACAGTCATACGCATACAGCACCCTGGAGTGGTAGTATGGATGTTACTGAGTACTTGACAAGGTCAGGGAGATGACAGTGCCCTAGCTTCGAGGTTTCCATGACACTGTGGCTGAACAAGATAATGCAAGACGGCATTTTGCCCATGCTGTGTTCATCTACCTTCATGCAGAGGGTGTTCGACTTTTATCATGGACAGCAGATCTTTTTCTGGGCTTACGAGAGGCTGTCACACGACAACTCGCTAGCCACTACCGTCGATGAACTGTGGCATAGAATCAAAGCCGTATGGAACGATGCACTGGTATCTGTCAACCAACATCAGTTTAATTCTACACTCAGAAGGATTAGAGCCACTGCTGCTGCAAGAGGTGGCAGCTTTGTGTAATAAATTTCACATCTTGCATACCCGCAAATCACCAGAAAATTTAATCATGTATTCTACCTACTGTAGTAGAGAGGGTGTCTCAAACCTTTTGGATCAAACTGAAACAGGTGATAGTGGGTCCACAACCGTTCAGATCGAGAACCAGTGGTTGGAAATGCATATTTATCGTGTTGTGGACATACACAGCATAACCACATAACAACGTATCTCATAGTAACTGTTCAAAGGGACGACCGCTAATCTCAGTGAATGAATGGCAACAGTGCATGACGTTTTGCCACACTCTTTCAAAGATCCCTGGTGTCTGATGTACCAGTGGACAGTCAGCTTGGAACCTAGCAATCAGGTCTTCATCCATTTCTACGGGGGTTCCAACACCAAAGTCTTGAAAAAGTCCAGACGTGTGAAATCCGGCGATCTTGCTGGTCATGGGACAGGACCTTCCCTTCAAGCGGCGCCGAGTGGCCGCCGCACGGTCTAGGGGCACCTTGTCACGGGCCGTGCGCCCCCCCCCCCCCCCCCCCTCCCCGTCGGAGGTTGGAGTCCTCCCCTCGGGTAAGGGTGTGTGTTAGTTTAAGTTAGATTAAGTAGTGTGTAGGCTTAGAGACCGATGACCTCAGCAGTTTGGTCCCATCAGACCTTACCACAAGTTTCCAAAAATTTCCCTTCCAATCAGACGGTGAGGGTTCGTATTTTTCGGGCGCTCGAGGGCACTGACACCGAAGTGGGCTGGTGCACAGTCGTGCTGAAACCACATCCCTCCGTGGACAACAACGGCCAGAGCCTCCAAGAACTGCATGCGCCTTTGCAATACATGCATTGGGAAGGGCGGTCATCGCTTTGCACACTAAGAGCTATGCCGTTGATATGCGATGTATAGCGTGTATGTCCACAACACAGTAACTATGCGTTTCCGGCCACTGGTTCCCCATCTCAATATAATCAGTTGTGGTCCCACTATCACCTTTTTAATTTGACAAACCGTTTGAGACACACTGTATTTGTACAATAAGTAAAATTTGATGTTGCGACATTAATGGTCATCAGTGTATAATCCTTAAGCCACATTACAATGTGTGGTCGTGGATACTTCTGGTAGCACTACAATTTCTCTCTTTCCTGTTACATTCACGAATAATGCAGGAGATTAGTTACTGTTTGTAATCGTCAGTATGAGCTTTAACTCTAAAATATCCTGGCGATTTCGCCTTTGGCGTTTCCATGATGTCAAACTCGTGGACTTGGCCAGAATCCACTCATAGTTTCTGATGTGCGGCACATGAGACAAACTACACAATGTACTGCTCATAACATTTACTCGGAAAAATTTATTGACGGACCTGGATTAAATCTCACCACTATTGAGTACTCAAGTAAGAAATAAGGGTCGCCAGTCTCTGTTTGGCTCGCGAGGCAGGATTAAAATTATCACTTTTTCTATGCTACCAATAAATGCTCCGTAGCATCTAACTACTTTCAGAAAGATTCCGAAATACGATCTCTGGATGGAAAATGTACACCGCTAACAGTTCATTCATGCCTCTAGTCGGCTGCTAGCAACTACGCATGTAATCTCCACTAGAAACAAAACAAGATAACAGCTCAAAGGCAGTGCTGATAAGTAAAAAGATGACACAAAAACATCACACCTTCAGTTTACACGAAACCAAATTTAGCTTACTGGCTTCAGTTAAAATTCATCAATTCTACATCTTTTATCCAATACCACCTTCAGTAGGCTACTGGATCTGCGGTCTGACATAAGAGCTCTGCTTACCAAGCACCATGAGTAATTAATTAGAATTTCATACTCACACACGGGAACGTTGATATGTCGGGACACATAGACCACCAGCCTGACGGGACAGCGCCGTAGGTAGATGAAGAGAGGGTTCGTAGGGGCCACAGCAGTGAGAACTAAAATACTAATACGCTGAAGCGGCAAAGAAACTGGTATAGGCAGGCGTTTTCAAATACACAGATATGTAAATAGGCAGAATACGGCGCTGCGGTCGGCAATGTCTATATGAGATAACAAGAGTCTGGCGCAGTTGTTAGACTGGTTACTGCTGCTACAATGGCAGGTTATCAACATTTAAGTGAGTTTGAACGTGGTGTTATAGTCGGCACAAGAGCGATGGCACACAGCATCTCCAAAGTAGCGATGAAGTGGGGATTTTTCCGTATAATCATTTCATGAGTGTACCGTGAGTATCAGGAATCCTCCGGAAAAAGATCCCGCAAGAAAGGGCCCAATGATGACGGAAGAGAATCGTTCAACGTGACAGAAGGTGCTGCAAATTGCTGCAAATTTCTATGCTCGACCATCAACAAGTGTCAGCGTGCGAACCATTCAACGAAACATCATCGATATGGGCTTTCGGGGCCGAAAGCCCACTCGTGTACATGACTGCACGACACAACGTTTTACGCCTCGCCTGGCCCGTCAACACCGATATTAGACTATTGACGACTGGAACCATGTTGCCTGGTCGGACGAGTCTCGTTTCAAGTTGTATCGAGCGAATGAACGTGTTTGAATATGGAGGCTACCTCGTGACTCTACAGAGCCTGCATGTCAGCAGGGGACTGTTCGAGCTGGTGCAGGCTCTGTAATGATATGGGACGTGTGCAGTTAGAGTGATATGCGACCTCTGATACGTCTATATACTACTTTGACAGGTGATGCGTATGTAAGCATCCTGTCAGATTACCAGCATCAGTTCATATCTATTGTGCATTCCGACGGACTTGGGCAGTTCTAGGAGGTCAATGCGACGCCCCACACGTCCAAAATTGCTACAGAGTGGCTTCAGGAAGACTCTCCTGAATTTAAACACCTCCGCTTGCCACCAAACTCTCCAGGCATGAATATTAATGAGCATATCTACATCTACATCCATACTCCGCAAGCCACCTGACGGTGTGTGGCGGAGGGTACCCTGAGTACCTTTATCGGTTCTCCCTTCTATTCCAGTCTCGTATTGTACGTGGAAAGAAGGATTGTCGGTATGCTTTTGTGTGGGCTCTAATCTCTCTGATTTTATCCTCATGGTCTATTCGCGAGATATACGTAGGAGGGAGCAATATACTGCTTGACTCTTCGGTGAAAGTATGTTCTCGAAACTTTAACAAAAGCCCATACCGAGCTACTGAGCGTCTCTCCTGCAGAGTCTTCCACTGGAGTTTATCTATCATCTCCGTAACGCTTCCGCAATTACTAAATGATCCTGTAACGAAGCACGCTGCTCTCCGTTGGATGTTCTCTATCTCATCTATCAACCCTACCTGGTGCAGATCCCACACTGCTGAGCAGTATTCAAGCAGTGGGCGAACAAGAGTACTGTAACCTACTTCCTTTGTTGTCGGATTGCATTTCCTTAGGATTCTTCCAATGAATCTCAGTCTGGCATCTGCTTTACCGACGATCAACTTTATATGATCATTCCATTTTAAATCACTCCTAATGCGTACTCCCAGATAATTTATGGAATTAACTGCTTCCAGTTGCTGACCTGCTATTTTGTAGCTAAATGATAAGGGACCTATCTTTCTATGTATTCGCATCACATTACACTTGTCTACATTGAGATTCAATTGCCATTCCGTGCACCATGCGTCAATTCGCTGCAGATCCTCCTGTATTTCAGTACAATTTTCCATTGTTGCAACCTCTCGATACACCACAGCATCATCTGCAAAAAGCCTCAGTGAACTTCCGATGTCATCCAGCAGGTCATTTATGTATATTGTGAATAGCAACGGTCCTATGACACTCCCCTGCGGCACACCTGAAATCACTCTCACTTCGGAAGACTTCTCTCCATTGAGAATGACATGCTGCGTTCTGTTATCTAGGAACTCCTCAATCCAATCACACAATTGATCTGATAGTCCGTATGCTCTTACTTTGTTCAGAGGGGTGTTCAGAAGAGATCTCCACTCCTCGTACTCTTACGGATTCATGGACAGCCCTGTACGATTCATGGTGTCAGTTCCCTCCAGCACTACTTCAAACATCAGTCGAGTCCGTGCTACGTCGCATTGCGGCACTTCTGCGTGCTCGCGGGAGCCCTGCGCGATACAAGGGAGGTGTTCCAGTTTTTTTTGGCTCTTCGTGTTGTCAGGGGTACCTATGGATGCCGCTGCTGCGAGCAGAGGAGATCATCCCACCGACAGGCGGCACATCGTCCCGAGGAGCCACTCCTATCGCGGATCTACAGGGAGTCTATAGTTAAAGTCACAGATTCAAAACGCTGCAGAAAGAGAAGCTCTGTTCAGGATGACGTCAAATTTGATCATCGCCAGCGTATTATTGACGCCGGGCGAAACGTCATTGAACAAAAAAATTAACGAAAATTTTACCAGTAGATGGAGCTGTAAGCGTCTGAATATGAACACTTACACACGCGCTGCACGGGGCTGATGCTCAGGTTTCGTGCGAGATGCCCATTGTGACTTGTCTCCATCAAGGATCGCGCGCTACTCGTAAAGCTCTTGCAGAAGTTCCGGAGAGTCACGTGTGTGGAAAAGGTATTGGTCCGATATCTGCTAAGGATCTGGAGAAAATGATTACAAAGTTCTAAAACACAGGTTCTTTCGAAGTGTAATGTGGCAATGGGAGGAAAACATTTAATACGAAATGGGCCGAAGACGTGGTCAAAGCACTGCAGGAGGTGTAAGCGGTGGTTTGCAAACATGCAGTGTACGGGGAATTGCCCGAACGCTGGACATGCCTGCGAGCACGGTGCATAAAATCCCATCCAGTATTATTCATTGCTGTTATTACAAAAACATCCATGTTCAGGAGTTGCTTCCTACTAACATGCCATCAAAACAAACGTTCCCGCTGGATTTTCTTGCCCGCATGCAAGTGGACAATGAATAGCCATGGAACATTCTGTGGACAGATGTTAATACGCACAATTGCAGAAAATTGGCAACGGACAATCCGCTTGTGCATCAGCTGGTACTACTTCATTCCGCGGGCATCGTTTATCGCAGGCCCATATTTATGAGTCCCGCGGGTCTTGTTACCTGTACCGTCACTGTTACACGCTATAGGAGTCTTTTGCGCACCAACGCCATTCCAACCTTTCAACAGCATGAAAGGCGCTCCACCGCATATTGCGCAACCATTGAAGTGCCTGCTGCAGAGGCATTTCGGAAATACTACACTACTGGCCATTAAAATTGCTACACCAAGAAGAAATGCAGATGATAAGGGGGTATTCATTGAGCAAATATATTATACTAGATCTGACATGTGATTACATTTTCACGCAATTCGGTTGCATAGATTCTGAGAAATCAGTACCCAGAACAACCACCTCTGGCCATAATAACGCCCTTGATACGCCTGGGCATTGAGTCAAACAGAGCATGGATGGCGTGTTCAGGTACAGCTGCCCATGCAGCTTCAACACGGTACCACAGTTCATCAAGAGTAGTGACTGGCGGATTGTGACGAGCCAGTTGCTCGGCCACCATTGACCAGACGTTTTCAGTTGGTGAGAGATCTGGAGAATGTGCTGGTCAGGGCAGCAGTCGAACATTTTCTGTATCCAGAGAGGCTCGCAAAGGACCTTCAACATGCAGTCGTGCATTATCCTGCTGAAATGTAGGGTTTCGCAGGGATCGAATGCAGGGTAGAGCCACAGGTCGTAACACATCTGAAATGTAACGTTCACTGTTCAAAGTGCCGTCAATGCGAAGAAGAGGTGACCGAGACATGTAAACAATGGCACCCCATACCATCACGCCGGGTTTTTCCATTCGTGCACCCAGGTTCGTCGTTGAGTACACCATCGCAAGCGCTCCTGTCTGTGATGCATCAACAAGGGTAACCGCAGCCGTGGTCTCCGAGCTGATAGTCCATGCTGCTGCAAACGTCGTCGAACTGTTCGTGCAGATGGTTGTTGTCTTGCAAACGACCCCATCTGTTGACTCAGGGATCGAGGCGTGACTGCACGAGCCGTTACAGCCATGCGGATAAGATGCCTGTCATCTCGACTGCTAGTGATACGAGGCCGTTGGGATCCAGCACGGTGTTCCGTATTACCCCCCTGAAACCACCGATTCCATATTCTGCTAATAGTCATCGGATCTCGACCAACGCGAGCAACAATGTCGCGATACGATAAACCGCAATCGCGATATGCTACAATCCGACCTTTATCAAAGTCGGAAACGTGATGGTACGCATTTCTCCTCCTCACACGACGCATCACAACATCGTTTGACCAGACAACGCCGGTCAACTGCTGTTTGTGTATGAGAAATCGGTTGGAAACTTTCCTCGTGTCAACACGCTGTAGGTGTCGCCACCGGCGCCAACTTTGTGTGAATGCTCTGAAAAGCTAATCATTTGCATAGCATAGCATCTTCTTCCTGTCGGTTGAATTTCGCGTCTGTAGCATATGTTCGTGGTGTAGCAATTATAAGGGCAAGTAGTGTAGAATTATCAGCCGTCATTTTCCTAGCCTTCTAGATTCCGTGGCTGTCTAGACCACCTGATCTTAATGCGTGTAACTTTTGTCTGTGCGGTTATCTGAAAAATGTTGTGTTCGGTGTTCCAGTTGCGAACGTAGCTGAACTGAAGGCACGCTCTGTGCAACGCATTCTAAACGTGACCCCCCAGACACTCAGACATGTTGTGGAACATGCTGTTTCTGAATTTCAGTTTGTGGCAGGTAACAATGGATACCGTATTGAACATGTATTGCATCTGTCTCACGACAATTAGAAACCACAGTCATTCTGCTTTTTATGCGTGTTTTGGCCGCAGGACGATGAAAAGCTGATGTCATTTTGCTTTTTATGCGGTTTTTGTCTCAGAACAATTAAAAACCGATTTTTCCCATCCGATGTGGTACGACCGTGCCGTGCTGGAAAGGTTTACGTAACTAACTGTGCCACAAGTGTTGACTGCCGAACTCGTCCAGTCATGAAAATTGAACAGTGCGGATGATGTGATGTGCAACTCAAATCAAAGTCGTCGTATTGCGATTCATGTGTCAATTGTAGGCGACCTCATTTACCTTAATTTACGCCATCTACTGGTAAAATTTTCGTTAATTTTTTTTTTCGAACACGTTTCCGCATGTGTCGATAATATGACGTCATTCCGCGCAGTGGTTCTCTGTCCACACCGTTTTGAATTTGGAACTTCAATTATGGGCACGCTACCCTATCAAGTGTTCGCAAACAGATTTTTCTGCCGGCATAGTATTTAAACGACCAGTGCCCAACTGTCGCCCTACGAAGTCGACTTTGTACTGCCAGCTATCCACCGAGAAGCAGAGCTGCGACCTTAGCCTCTCTGACCTCTGGTGCCAGGACTTCGGTGTTTGCGATATGAAGTGGGACAAGCATGTAATGGCAGTTGTGGGGAAGGCGGATAGTCGTCTTCGGTTCATTGGTAGAATTTTGGGAAGATGTGGTTCATCTGTAAAGGAGACCGCTTATAAAACACTAATACGACCTATTCTTGAGTACTGCTCGAGCGTTTGGGATCATTATCAGGTCAGATTGAGGGAGGACATAGAAGCAATTCAGAGGCGGGCTGCTAGATTTGTTACTGGTAGGTTTGATCATCACGCGAGTGTTACGGAAATGCTTCAGGAACTCGGGTGGAAGTCTCCGGAGGAAAGGAGGCGTTCTTTTCGTGAATCGCTACTGAGGAAATTTAAACAACCAGCATTTGAGGCTGACTGCAGTGCAATTTTACTGCCACCAACTTATATTTCGCGGGAAGACCACAAAGATAAGAGGGATTAGGGCTCGTACAGAGGCATATAGGCAGTCATTTTTCTCTCGTTCTGTTTGGGAGTGGAATAGGGAGAGAAGATGCTACTTGTGGTACGAGGTAGCCTCCACCACGCACCGTATGGTGGATTACGGAGTACGTATGTACTTGTAGATGTAGATATAGACTAGACTGCTACTGTGCTATTGCTATTGGACAGCCGCCCAAAATAATGATCCTTTTCCAGATAGATTTTTTTGTCCATATAATATTCAGTGGACTTTTTTAGTAATGGACAGCTACTACAAACTTTTCACAGACTACTTAGAAGCAGACAACACAGAGTCTGCTCTGCTAGCTAGAAATTTTTGTGTCTTTTCTTGGTGGCCGAATTATTGGAGAATTGTGAAGTGTTCTCTTATGCGAACTCTTTCAAAGTTTCCCATACCGGCGGAACAAGTTGATTGATCTCTAAAGATCAGCTCTTGAACGGATTCGCACAATTCTCTTAAAACATCATCCGCGCCCCATCGAGTCTCCTACTAGCATCCTACATCCGAGATGACTGTCCGAGGACTTCTCTAATTCGCGAGCTCCAATTCTGAATAAAAGAGAATTTGTTAAACTGAAAACGTACAAGTTAAACTCATTTCAGACGGTATTTTATCTGGAGTATAGCTCTATATGGAAATGGAACATGGACAGCTAACAGCACCAGCAAGAAAAGAGCGGAAGATTTTGAAATGAGGCGCTATAAAAGAACGCTGAATAATAGGTGGTAGACTGGACAATCAGTGGAGACGCATTGGATGAAATCGGAGAAAAATTAAATCTAGGGTACAGTTCGACTAAAGTAAGAGATAGTTTATAAGGGTACAATGTAAGGCTCCAAAGAATAAAAAGTACGAGAGCTGTTCCAAAAGTAACCGACTTCATTTTTTATTGTTGAAACCAACTGCGGTACGGGGCGTGTGCGTTCTCTATGGTGGTAGACATTTTTTCCGCAGCTGCCGAAGCAAACAGTTGCTGGATAGCCGTTGAAAAGTGAACACATGTAAGTGGCAGTCTGCTGACTTTGTGTCGTGGGCAAAATGCCAGGAAAAATGGAAGAACATGGTCGCATTAAAATTTTGTTTTAAGCTTGGCGATTCTCAAGTTAAAACAATCAACAAGATTCGACAAGTCGCGACAAATCAATGGTTACCACACAAATAACAAGTGTTTCAAAGATAACTGAGCATCAGTGAATAATGACGATCCATAACATCTGCAAATGAAGTTGTTATTGATCACGTACGGACTCTCCTGATGCAGAATAGACGAATCATAACCGCAAAACTTGCAGACGAGGTTAATTTAATACTGAATCTATTCGTCCCACTTTAACGGAATATATGGACGTCAGGAGGATGCCAGCAAAATCTGTGCCCAACTTGCAAAAAAATGAGCAGAAGGAACTTCGTTCGGAGATCACACAGAACATTTCGGGTATTGTGAACAGTAACCCTAACTTTCTGAACTCAGTGATGATTGGTTATGAGCCACGGGTTTATCATCACCAACACCAAAAATCGAGGCAGGTCCGCAGTAATGTAAAAGTAATGCTGACCATCCTTTTTTTTTAAATTTTAATATTTTTAGCACAATGGCATGGTCCATCACGAGTGCGCTCCAGAAGATACTAATGTCAATAAGGAGTGCTACCAAGAGGATCTGCGTCGCCTTCGTGAAGCAGCGAGACTTTATAAGCGGACGATCTGGACGTGTGTCCGCCAGAAAAAGGCAATTTCTAAAGATGAATGTCATTATGAGTTTTGAACATTATTAAGGTAAATACATGGTTTGTTCTCTATCAAAATCTTTCATTTGCTAACTATGCCTATCAGTAGTTAGTGACTTCATCAGTTAGAATCTTTCATTTAGCTGGCAGTAGTGGCGCTAGCTGTATTGAAGTAGTCCGAGTAACGAAGATTTTTGTGAGGTAAGTGATTCATGGAAGGAATAGGTTATTGTTAGTCAGGGCCATTCTTTTGTAGGGATTATTGAAAATCAGATAGCGTTGCGCTAAAAATATTGTGTGTCAGTTTTGTGATGATCAGAATAAGTAAAGAGAAAACTATTTGAGTACGTTGGGTTTTGCTCAGCTGTCTGTACATCAAATAACGTAAGAGGTTTACCAGCACAGTAATTCATAATTTTTCTGAGTGGATATTTCAACGTAAACGGCCAGACTTGTGGGCAGCAGGCAGTTGGTAACTTGACGACGATAATGCACCCGCTCATTATTCTCATGTAATTCAGAGGTTTTTTTGCCAAACACAACACGGCTGTGATTTGTCAGCCTCCCTGTTCCCGTGACGTAGCTTCAAGTGACTTGCGGCTTTTCCGTAAACTGAAAAATACTCTGAAAGGGACCAGATTTCGGAACAGGGAAGGCACTATGCAGAATTCGTTGAAGCAGCTGCGCACCATACTAACAGAGACTTTCCAGCGATACTTCCATTAGTGGCAGCAGCGTTGGGAGAGGTGTGTATAAGCTCAAGAGGACTACCTCGAATGTGGCTAGTGACCAACAATTGTACCTGAATAAAGATTGATTTCATAAATAATAGTCGGATACTTTCTGAACAGCCCTCGTGTATCCATTCCGCTACTCCCATCAACCACCGCCCGGACAGTCTTGATAGCGTACGCCTACAGAGCAAGTTCGTAGTGAGAAGAAACGGCTGAGAGGACCTGGACGGCCGCGCCGTAGGCGACGGCCTCGTCCGGGTTGATGGAGGCATAGAGCTGCTTGCCGTTGAACATGTCGCGCAGCATGGACTGCACGCGCGGGATGCGCGTCGACCCGCCGACCAGCACGACGTCATGCACCGCCGCCTTGCTGAGGTGCGCGTCCGCCAGCGCCTTCTCCACCAGTGGCAGCGTCGACCGGAACAGGTCCATACACAGCTCCTCGAAGCGCGCGCGCGAGATCTTCGTGTAGAAGTCGATGCCGTCCATCAGGGCGTCCACCTGTCGACAGATGTCTCTATACTACCTATAACCCAGTGACAAAGATTACAACGGCTTGTCCAGCGCACGTCGTGTATCAGATCCCAGGACGAATTGCGAGGGTCACTGCAAAAGAAATGCGCGTCTTTGCCATTCAGAGAGGTTATAGAAACATTCTTCCCACTTGTATTCAGATTCACGAGGGGCGCTCAATAAATAACCCATCTTTTTTCTGAAAGCCGATTTCTTTTATTCAGTATTCCAATACACCATATTGTTCCCCACTATTTTTTGCTGCAAAACCCTACTTTTTAACATAATCTCCGTTCTATGCGACTGCCTTACCCCACCTCATTCGGAGGTCCTGTGTGCCCTCTTGGTCGATGTCAGGGCCAATGCCTTCCGCGTACCAATAAGCTACTGGTCAGTTGCATACTGCTCCTCGTGAATTACACAAACAGTTCCATACAGATGGTCCTTAATTGCTCTTTACGGTCAGCTGTTAGGCGGCGAGGAACCCAGTGTGCACACTCCTTTGCGTACCCCAACTGGTGGATAAGTGTGTCAAAACTATCGACAGAGACATCCACTTGAGCAGAGAGGTGTTTGAGTGTGATCCGTCGACTACACAGAATGAGAGTGTCCGCACGTTCCAACATTGCAGAAGTCACAGCGGAGTGCGGCAGGCTGGCACGCGGGAGATCGGACAGGTTGACAGACAATTTGCCCAACGGCTCACCGTGCTTTTGTTCACTGCTAGGTCTCCATAGCCTATTAATATCTGCGATGCTCTGGTTTTCCGGCAAAGAAACTCAATGACAGCTCTCTGCTTTGTCACACCCCAATTACAGAAACCCTAATAAACAACCCCTTGTGGTAAAAGAAATAGGAAAATTAGTCATCCTGATACTGACGGCAGCTACGATGACAAATTTTACACTTGTAATAATTTGATTAACAGGAATTTAAGGTGAATAATACTATTTATCATGAAATAGAGACTGAATGAGAAAATCTGAAAAGATACGCAACAAAAACATCAAAGAAAGAATTGCAAAATAACTAACAACGAAGGTTAAAGCCCAGATGGTAAATTGCTCAAAGATAACATTTACCATAGAAGAGAGTCGTAGCCGCATCCAAAAGGAAGTTCGATGTGACTACAGTGTAACTCGGAAATGGAAATGTTAGCTTTAGTAGCTATCTAGTCGCTCTCTAGTACTATAGCGATAGTAGCATGAATGTAAGCGCTACTAGATTGTTTTAAGCTAATCGGAAATTTGAAAATTTTGCGATATAGACTGAAGTATTATTCAAAAAAGCAAACTCATCTTTACTGTTAGCAAGACAACGGGATAGGGAGATTCGCGACGAAATTAAATCGTGTCAGATTTGTGATGGGACTTAGCCTTCGTGATGCTGAATAAGCACGAACAATCAAGGACATTGAAAAAGAAAGATCGACGACAGAAAAACAATCATTAGTCTCGAGTAGGTAATAAGACAAACGTAAAAACGAAGAATTTACAACTGCGCCGAGTTGTCAGAAGTTGTCGTCAACGACAGGATTAGTAATGCAAACGGAAGCAATTCCCTGAGTGAGAAATCGGTGTGCGTGCTCAGCGTAGGGACAACTAATTACAAGGAACAATAAAATTGGATTCAAACTTTAATTCTTCGTGTCGGCTACATAACTGAATAGACATTATCATGGGTATTAGCGAAAATTGACTATTACAATATTATGAACTGAATGAATTCATGATGATTTAATAGTGAACAGTCATCGATTTGTCCCAAGATTGTGACGCAGTCTGAACCGTGCTTAAGTATATGTTATCTCTGGAATTGCATCGTGTAGTTATTGAACACGCGACGTAGCGACGTCTTGACGACGGAATAATAATTTATCAGTTTAACATCCTCGCAATTCCATAATGTGGCCACGATTTGGGTGATGCATTGAAGATTCAAGACTTTATATTATTAATATTCAACATCCAGTATGTAAGCGGGCATAATAAAAAGAAGAACTACAGTTAGCCAGTGCGAGCAAGCTGAAAAGTCTGTCGCGGACTCACAACAAAAGAAAACCACGCGAGGAGTTTGTGTTTTTCTACTAGTTACATTGTGGCGTTGTCGTGAGCGACGGACGCCGTTCCACGTCGTACCGACTAGGACAACCATCGCTACCGAGTCGTGTGAACTCTAAGGAGACGCAGACGCCACAGCTTGGAACAAACCTCTGTTACAGACGACATTTTGAAGTCTATGTATACCGCCGCCATCATCAAAGCTTCATTAAACTATAGGGGCAAAAACAGGAAATTTCACGATATCTCACAAACAATTCCGTATTCTTTAGCCGAAATTGGTGAAGGAAAAAAGTGTTCCATTACTCAATGAACACCTCTCATAATTCAACTTGTTTCTGCAAGGCGCACTGTCGTAGAACTCCGTCAAGATGACTGCTGTACTTAATGTTTGTCTGAGGCACCATGCTGTTATAGAGTTCTTGTGTTCTGAGGTAGAGACTGTGCGAAACATTCACAAGAGCAAACGCTGTTGATCGCACTACAGTTAAGTGTTGGACAAACAGATTATCTGGTGAAAGTGGATGCGCCAATACTCGCGCCCACATGTGCAGTGCCTGACAAAGAAGCACTACACAGATTCCTGAAAATATGCACTGTATTCAAAATCTGATTCTGATTGACGAACAAAAAGCAGTGAGCGAACAATCAACGCGAATGACCGTAGGAGAAGGGAGTGTGTGCACAATACTGAAGCAGTTGAGGTTGAATAGGTACGCACCAGGTGGGTTCCCAGGAAGTTGATGGATCTCGCAAAGAAACACGCAGACACTGTTCAGTGACATTCTGTGACGTTACGACACTTCTGGAGATGCGTTCTGTGCAAGAATGTGGTGAGAGGTCAGCTAATGCTTGGCACTTAGCAAATGCCAGGAAGAGGCCATTGATTTGATTTAGACCTTATAGTATAGGATATAAAATAAAACAGCACTTTACTTTTGTCTCAAAACGATATGTGCATTTTCTTGGATGGTTATCGTCATACAAACATTTAAAACATTCAGTCTTTATGAACACTACCTTACTGCAATCAAATTTTTAATTACAAATTCACTTCATTATATTTGTGCAAAATAAAGAAGTTAATGCAGTAATTGTAATGTATGTAATGCAGTAATTGAAATGAAATATTCAAGGATCAGATATTAAATTTAAGGATCGAATTTTATTTAAAATCACGTTAAAAGAATAAAAAAGACCACAATCATTTTGATAACCATTTCAAAAAAAATTAACGTGCTCTCAGGATTGAAATCGCGCCTCTGGTTTACAAAGCTAGAACCTTAACCATTACCTACGAAGATACTGAGTCAATTCATGTTATTTTTAATGGTTTAGCGCCACAGAAGCAATTTTTTTCTTCGTATAATCACAAACAAGGATCTACCAGCGAGGATGGCTGCACTGTTTGAAACTCGGCACCGAATCCTATGCTATTTTATGAGTCGTCTCAAAAAAATCAATCCCACCCCTAGTGTATCAGTGGCAAATAACTCTTTATTGTATTCGGAAGTAAATGATTTGTAACGATAACATTTTATTATCAGATGAAATACCGACAATTTATACCAACATAGTTATATGCGTTGTACGTAAACCCTTTGTGGCACACATAAACAAAACAAGTTTATCTTATTCCTCAGCGCTTTTCATTTTCCTGTCGGGAAATTATATATGACTCTCTTAATACGTTCTTCTCTTGTTGAACAGTAATATTGTAACCTGTCAGTCCACAGCGACTGACAAAAAACATGAACCACGAAACTACAACATACTGGACAACAATTGTCCACCAACAAGAAAGCAACGTTTACTCTAAGTGATTCTTAGCAAAAGTACTGTAAGAAAAGTAAATACATTGCAGAAGAAATGAATGAGCCTAATAGTAAACTTAGAACAATAAATACGTAATACTTGAATTACTTTCTTATTGGTAATCATTGGACCCCCTACTCTAATTGATCGGGTTATTACGATTACCTCTGACAACACTAGGGGATTCCTCCGTAGTTTTGCGGTATTGTCATCTTACGACGCATAATGTGTGGTGTACCCAGCGTTCACTTTTATAAATGAGCTAAAATTGTTACTACACACTGCAGATTTAGGCATCTGTTGGTCAGTATGTAGAATACCAATCACACATAACTTGATACTTTTACACACAGGCGCGGGCCCCCTAAAACATTTGCTGGCTCTTGCTACGTGGCGAATCTGGCACTACGGGAGTTTTTGAAGCGGGAACAAAAAGCCAGTCGTGGAATAGGATAATGGAAACTCGCTCAAGAAGAAGTTCAACATAGCGCCTTCAGGAAATGCAAAATGGCTAAGCAGGGATGGATAGAGGACAAATGTTAGGATGTAGAAGCTTATCTCACTAGGGGTAAGATAGATACTGCCTACAGGAAAATTAAAGAGACCTTTGGAGAGAAGAGAACCACGTGTATGAATATCAAGAGCTCAGATGGCAACCCAGTTCTAACCAAAGAAGGGAAGGCAGAAAGGTGGAATGAGTGTATAGAAGGTTTATACAAGGGCGATGTACTTGAGGACAATATTATGGAAATGGAAGAGGATGTAGATGAAGACGAAATGGGAGATAAGATACTGTTGAAGAGTTTGACAGAGCACTGAAAGAGCTGAATCGAAACAACGCCCCCGGAGTAGACAACATTCCATTAGAACTACTGATGGTCTTGGGAGAGCCAGTCCTGACAAAACTCTACCAGCTGGTGAGCAAGATGTATGAGACAGGCGAAATACCCTCAGACTTCAAGAAGAATATAATAATTCCAATCCCAAAGAAAGCAGGTGTTGACAGATGTGAAAATTACCGAACTATCAGTTTAATAAGTCACAGCTGCAAAATACTAACGCGTTTACAGACGAATGGAAAAACGACCTCGGGAAGGATCAGTTTGGATTCCATAGAAATGTTGGAACACGTGAGGCAATATTGACCTTACGAATTATCTTAGAAGAAAGATTAAGAAAAGGCAAACCTACGTTTCTAGCATTTGTAGACTTGGAGAAAGCTTTTGACAATGTTAACTGGAATACTCTCTTTCAAATTCTAAAGGTGGCAGGGGTAAAATACAGGGAGCGAAAGGCTATTTACAATTTGTACAGAAACCAGATGGCAGTCATAAGAGTCGAGGGGCATGAAAGGGAAGCTGTGGTTGGGAAAGGAGTGAGACAGGGTTGTAGCCTCTCCCCGATGTTATTCAATCTGTATATTGAGCAAGCAGTAAAGGAAATTTAAAAAAAAATTTGGAGTAGGTATTAAAATTCATGGAGAAGAAGTAAAAACTTTAAGGTTCGCCGATGACATTGTAATTCTGTCAGAGACGGCAAAGGACTTGGAAGAGCAGTTGAACGGAATGGACAGTGTCTTGAAAGGGGATATGAGATGATCACCAACAAAAGCAAAATGAGGATAATGGAATGTAGTCAAATTAAATCGGGTGATGCTGAGGGAATTAGATTAGGAAATGATAAACTTAAAGTAGTAAAGGAGTTTTGCTATATAGGAAGTAAAATAACTGATTATGGTCGAATTAGAGAGGATATAAAATGTAGACTGGCAATGGCAAGGAAAGCGTTTCTGAATAAGAGAAATTTGTTAACATCGAATATAGATTTATGTATCAGGAAGTCGTTTCTGAAAGTATTTGTTTGGAGTGTAGCCATGTATGGAAGTGAAACATGGACGATAACTAGTTTTGACAAGAAGAGAATAGAAGTTTTCGAAATGTGGTGCTACAGAAGAATGCTGAAGATAAGGTGGATATATCACGTAACTAATGAGGAGGTATTGAATAGGATTGGGGAGAAGAGAAGTTTGTGGCACAACGTGACTAGAAGAAGGGATCGGTTGGTAGGACATGTTGTGAGGCATCAAGGGGTCACAAATTTAGCATTGGAGGGCAGCGTGGAGGGTAAAAATCGTAGAGGGAGACCAAGAGATGAATACACTAAGCAGATTCAGAAGGATGTGGGTTGCAGTAGGTACTGGGAGATGAAGAAGCTTGCACAGGATAGAGTAGCATGGAGAGCTGCATCAAACCAGTCTCAGGACTGAAGACAAAAACAACAGCAACAACAACAACGGAACCATTATCAGTTACACGCGTATGTGGCACCCCTTTACAACCTTAATGCTGGAACATGTCGCGTTCGACAAAATCGACAAAACCACGAAGTTTAGCTGTTGCATGATAACTCCCAGCCGTATGGCAGTGAGAAAACCACCAACGAGATCATGAAGCTTGGGTGTACGGAATTGAAACACCCACCGCTCAGTCAGGATCTGGATCCGTGTAATTACCTCCTCGCCTGTAAACTGGTTGAATATCTTCGCAGAATGATATTTGAAGACGATAACTCCTTTGTGAAGGCTGCTAAACAGTGGCTCAGACGTGCTGGTCCTGACTTCTACCGCGCAGACACATAGGCCTTAGTAGTTTAGCGTCGCAAGGCGTATCAAAGGAATGCATATTATATGGAAAAATTACCTTTTGTCTCTGAGGTTATATCAACATACTGTAAAAAATATCAAAGGTATGGAGAAAATTGGATGTTTAAAAAAGCGTTGTGCATTTATTTTGGAGTGACCGTCGTAATTTAGGGAAACCATGGAAAACGTAAATCTCGATGACTGTATATAAATTAGAGTCTCCAGTCTCCCAAACTCCCAAACTCGTCCAATGTACCGATTTTTCGCTTTGGGTCCAGTGCCGTATAACATCCGGGAAATCGCATTTAGTTGCTTTTTTATCGCCCGCCCTGTTGCCACAGGAAGTCCAACACGTTTCCCCGTGTACCGTCAACTGGGACCTATTCGCGTTGTATTTGGCAGTTCCTGAACTAATCAACAGAGGCACCTTTGTTTACATCACAGGCAGAAGATAATTGTTAAATTAATTTTATTTGCTTTCGGAGGAAAACTGTGAAGCCATTATAATTGCTTCAGTTAGTGAGTGCAACCACATTTTTAGTACACGTCTACTTTATGGATATACAAAATACAAATTCACTATTTTCTGTGTCAGAGTTTTGTCTCCGTGTCTTGTAGTTGACGTACTATCAAACGATTGATTTTGCGGTTGTTATCACTCGTGAATGTTTTAATATTTGTTGGCAAGGGATTCTTCATTTCTGCGAATTTTTTCCGCAGTTTATTTTGATCTGAAGCGTATTTGGAATGATCAAGATTTGCGTCGTCTCCTGGATATTCACTACATGTGGGAGAGTCTGCCACTCAAATCCTGTAGAGGTGTCGAGGGAAACATGCATGTCTCAACTTTATTCTAATCATTGGGAGATTTTTCTGACCGTACCACGGATTTGTTGGTATACCGCACAGCACTGAAGCGAACGAAAAGCCATTTTTCTGCTGGGTTACTTGTCACTCCTGTTTCCATTGATTGTACGCCTGTTTTTTTGAAACATGAAGAAAGTGGAAGCTGTGTAAATATCGGGTCTCCTTCTTTGATGCTTCCTTTCGCAAGACCATCTACTACTTCGTTATGACGAGGGCCCCTTTACCCGTTTATTAAATATGCGGATTTATTTTTATTGTTGCCTTTCATTACTAAATCCATCACATCGTAGAAACAACTTTCCACTTTCGATGCTCTAATTGCTCCAAAGCACTTCTAGAGTCAGTCAGAATTATTGTTTTGTTTCGCTTTTCAGTTCCAAAGTTAACTGCTTCTTTAATAGCTGTTACTTCTGCAATGTAAATGCTGCTTAATGGAGATAATAAAAAAATGTTTAGCTCTCTGCAGCCTAGGGCAATAATATTGGCAACCAAGTCCCAATGAGTTTGGGATTCATCAGTACACATATGTAAAAAAACTGACCATTGCTTTCCACGTAATTTATTACATCCTTATTAATTTTGACCTCTTGACGGATTCTGCCTGGTAGATGAAAAGCATAAGGTTGGCAGACAGTTGTTTCATATTCTTTACTGAACACTGGTGACGTTCCGTCTGTCCGTGTCAAATGCAACGTGAATCTGAGGCACTGGAAGTGGTATTCGTTCAGAAGATATTTAACGGCGGCTATTTTAGCATTCTCAGCATTGTCGCGTGTTGACTGGGTTTCGTCTGTGTTTTTAGTTTCGTTTTGATTAGATGGCTGTTTGGTAGTTTCAGGCACGGATCCAGGGTTGAAAGCTCGAGGGTGAGGGAGTTACAGTTCTTTTTTTTCTTTTCCAAGAAGTATTTAATAATAATTATGATAAAATTTGTAAAATGCTTTAATATAATAATGATAATAATTAGTTTACATTAATGTTTAATGTATCGCTTTAGCTTAACGAGAATAATAATTTATGCTGTAAAAAGTCGAAGAATGCACTCACCATTATTAGTCAATCGTCAAGGGCAATTTTTCGAGTCTTTTTTCGGAGAATTGCATCGTACTGAAACTGTCCGCAGGTCGTGGTCTAGTGGCTAGCGTTGCTACCTCTGGCTCACGGGGTCCCGGGTTCGATTCCCGGCCGGATTGGGGATTTTTCTCTGCCAGGGGACTGGGTGTTTGTGTTGTCCTCATCATTTCGTCATCATCATCATTTGTGACAGTGGCTAGACTGGACCAGGTAAAAATTGGGACTTTATACGTGCGCTTTCAGATCGTATAAGAATGAGAAAAATTAAAAAGGGTCAGTCTATAAGACCCACTTGTTACAAGTATACAGCATGATTCCGAGATGATATATATAACTTTTAGGGATGACAGACAAGAGATTGTCTCAATTTAAGGGAGGGGATCCTAGTTCGGAAACGAACGAGTCGAAAGTTGTAAGCGAAAATGGTTTTGATATCTCTGACAGTGAAATACTTGTGCCAGTACTGTTATTACTAAGACAGTAGATTAAACAACTTCCTGAGGTTGTAGTACGGACCAAAACAAAAACAGGTCTAGTAAACCTGGGCTCTAAAATGCATACCTTAAGGGGCTTGACTACTTGTTGATCTTCTATATTACGAAACAAATCTCTTCTACAGCAAGCTCTTTGACTTCCATATTTTTGGAGGAGATAGTATCAACCGAAACAAGAAATAACTGTCCAATAAACATGGGTTCTAAAACGCATACGTTAAGAGCTATGGGCATTTGTTTAGTAGAAGAGACGTGTTTCACTGTAGGGAAGAGTAACAAGTGCCCATAACTTTTAAGATGTACATTTTAGTGCCAATGTCTAACAGAAAGCTTTTTCTTGTTTTCGCCCATTCTGTCACCACCGAAAATTGCCTAACCTACAGTCTTAGAAACTACAGTACCGGTACACGTAGCCGGACGAGGTGGCTGAGCGGTTCTAGGTGCTACAGTCTGGAACCGCGCCACCGCTACGGTCGCAGGTTAGAATCCTGTCTCGGGCGTGGATGTGTGTGATGTCCTTAGGTTAGTTAGGTTTAAGTAGTTGTAAGTTCTAGGGGACTGATGACCGCAGAAATTAAGTCCCATAGTGCTCAGAGCCATTTGAACCATTTTGAACCGGTACATGTATTCTAGTGTCAGAAGCAGCAGAACGATTTTCGCTTATAACTTTCGACTCATCCATTTCCACACCAGGGTCCCTTGCCTCAAATTGATTTATTTACCCTCCTCCATCTTCACTCAAAGTTTGTAGCATGAGCACGGCACCATCCTGCGTGTGGAAGGAAATAGGAGGCGGTGGAGAAAGTGGCTTCAGATTCTGGGCGATGTACCTGACGGCAAAACATGTAGCGTCATTAGGAAGGATGGCCACAAACGGAGACGCAGGCACGTGGCACTGTGGCAGACCTGTATGGTGGACTCGGTGGTGGCGGACAGCTCGCGCTTGGCGCGCTCGGCGGCGGTGCGCAGGCGTCGCAGCGCGCGCGGGTTCTCGTTCACGTCGCGCTTGAACTTGCGCCGGAACTCCTCGGCCAGGTACCCCACCAGCCGGTTGTCGAAGTCCTCGCCGCCGAGGTGCGTGTCGCCCGCCGTCGACCGCACCTCGAACAGCGAGCCCTCGTCGATGGTGAGCACCGACACGTCGAACGTGCCGCCTCCCAGGTCGAAGATGAGCACGTTGCGCTCGCCCCTCAGCCCCTTGTCCAGGCCGTACGCCAGCGCTGCCGCCGTCGGCTCGTTGATGATGCGCAGCACGTTCAGACCCGCGATCGCGCCCGCGTCCTTCGTCGCCTACGGACCGGTGCGTTATCCTGTTACAATTTACACTAAAAACCTCGATTTTTTTCCTTTATTGTGTTTTCATTCCCCCGCTCCATAAGGGCAGGGGTGGGCTGCTCTTCAGCCGAGTGATACAGTTAGTAAAAAGATGAAAACAATATATATAAAACACGATAAAAAGGTGGACATAAAAACACAATAAGGGGGACAGTGAGGGTTAAAAAATACACTTACACAGATGTTCATTGTGGGACTTTAAAGTCCACATAAAGATAAAAAACAAATTTGGCGATTTGCAGAGCACATAAAATACACTGAAGTCACACGCACAAATTAAAAGTTGGCCAGTGTTAGAAAACACCAGAACGACAACACTTTAAAAGCACTGCACGAGACTGAGCACACACGACAGAGAATAAAAACTGCTAGGAGGGACCTGCCGAGGGAGGGGAGGCCTGAGAGGAGGGAAAAGAGGGGAGAGGAAGGAGCAGAGGCCGAGGGGGGCTGGAGGGGGCGAGATGAAAAGAAAGGGGATCGGGGAGCGCACAGAGGAGCAGGAGGTGGGCGGGGTGGGAGAGGGAAGGCAAGTTCGGAAGAGAGTGAAGAGATGTGGAAGGGGTGCACGGGAAAGGGAGGGGGCACAGGAGAGAGGAAAAAATGGCTCAGGGGAAGGGAAAAGGGTGGGAGAGGGAGCGCTGAGGAGGGGAAGGGGGAAGGGGGAAGGGGGAAGTGGGTTTAAACTTGGTAGGAGGGATAGATCTCAGCGAGAAGCTCAACATCTGGGAGGTCTAGGCGCTGGAAGGTACACTTTTAAAAGAGGTGGAGGTCGTGGAGATGGAAACTGAGTGGAACACAATGGTAAAGGCGCAGCAGTGGGCTGGGGCTAGAGGGGAGAGGTGATGCCAGGGGTTGGGGGAATCCAGTCTGCACATAATGTACAGGGTACGGATATGTTCAAGGAAAAGGAGAAGATGTGAGATGGGGATGAGGTCACAGAGGATCCAAGTGGAGACGCGAGGCAGATATGGAGAGTAAGGCAGAGTGCATGGCGTTCGAGGATTTGGAGGGCTTTATAGGATCTGGGTGGGATCGAAATCCATGTGATGCTGGCATCACCAATTTAACTGTGTGGCCTTGCAGATGTCTGGTTATTGGGGCAACAAATGGTCGCGTGTTTTCTACAAATGCCACCACGTGTTATTGCCCAGAGACCTTTCTTTACACAGTGGAGGAATATTTTTGTGCCACAAAGTCTCAGGTGGTTCTCTACATAAAGGGCTGGACCTTATCATATCTATATGGAGATTATCATCACTCGTGCCTTGATTTTTGGTATTACTTGCAGACTGCACATGCGGAGGTTGTGCGCTGTTCCCACTATCGCGCGTATCTTGCTAATTTTCTTAACAGTGTTTTTACCATACATCTACTAAAAGCAGGCGTGTTCCCCACGTGGTAGGCGGCCACTCGATTGGGAACAAAATATGACGCGCCGACACCTTAGACTCAGGCCGCCTGCCATCCTTTATTACTTGTGGGGTTTCCAGGTTTATGTTCCACATAAACTTTTCACCGCTAATATCTCTGGAACCACAACAGATACTGACAAACAGCTTTCACGGTGAATGTACGGCAGAGGCTCGCGACAGTAAATACTATGAGACATTCTAAGCTGTGTATGAATATTGATTTCAACACAAACTTATATTTTTATTTAAATGGTCAGCCCATATTATTCCACACGCAATCAATAAAAGAGACATCGCTATAATAATGGTATTGGTTGTATTGCAATACGTAATTTACATCCCGAGAAATTGGAACGCGAAGTTGGGGCATGAAATGAACGAAACGCGCCGCTATTGCACTTCCCGTGATGGGAGTGTGGCCCACACGTTGTTCGTAATCGCGATATAATTAACGTGCATATTCGTACTTTCACTGCTATCTCAAGGGCCGAAAGTAATAATAGGGATTCCTACTGCCAACATCGATACATACATAACGGAGTCCTTTGTGTGTATTGCATTTATCTACTTACAGACTGCAGAACAGTGCCGGCCGGTGTACACCACCCCGTTACACCGCCACGTCAACCGTTCCACCTCTGCAGTTGTGCACAGGAACGGGCTTCAATCGACGCTCTGTGTGGAAGTGACTCACTACGAAGCAAGTTGTTTTATGTGGAAGTACATACTTCTTCATGGCACCAGTGTACTGTACACAGTAATTGATGTTAGTGTTGTAATCTTGATATGAATTTTTACCTGTCCATCCGTTTTAGGCATTTGACACGGTATTCACAAACAAGGAAATGGTTGACATGATACTACTGTACGGAGAATGGTACCAAAATGACACACGTGCGGCACAGGGGTAGGCCTAGCGGTACCATAATAGACGTCGTCCAATCCGCCCTACCTTCGTGAACATTGTTAGAGGACTTCTCACGACAAGGCGGTTGTCTCCAAAAACGCAGAGACAGAGCTGAGGCGTAACACATGAAGCAGCAAAGGTAGGTGTTCTGGTGGCCGCTGCAATAAACCCTCATGCAAGTATTCGTGAAATGGAGAGGCAGATGGGAATCCCTCGAACAAGAAAAATGCATGTTCCGCACAGGCATAGGTACCGCCCATACCATATGGCGCTAAATCAAAGCCTCCGTGGTAACGACATTCACAATCGCCTGGAATACAGTCAGTGGGTTCTGCACCAAGGCCATGACTTTATACGTATGGTACCGTTTACTGATGAGGCCACGTTTACAAATCATAGGAACATCAACTTACACAGTATACACTACTGGTCAGCAGAAAGCCCACACTGGATTCGCCAGGTTGCACATCAGCGGCAGTGGAGAGTCAATGTTATTGTGCAGTATTGTAGGACATACAGGGTGTGGTAGATAAGTAATGAGACTCAGTCTAGAAAAACAAATTTATTGATCCAATTTGTACAAAACGTTAATATTCTTCAAAGTACTCGCCTTGGGCGTCGACACAACGTTGCCAGCGCGTTTTCCAAGCTTCATAGGCCCCACTGTAGTCCGTTTGAGTTATCCCAGTTAGTGCCTTCGTGACAGCATGTTGGATGTTCGGAATATCGTCGAAACGATGACCCTTCAGGCATCTTTTGACCTTCGGAAATAGGAAGAAATCAGGAGGACTCAAGTCAGGGCTGTATGGTGGCTGCGGCACAACTTCAACTCCAATTCAGGTCAAGTAGGAGGTCACGAGGAACGCTGTATGCGCCGGAGCGTTGTCGTGGTGGAGACGCCAGCGTTGAGCAAGGTCCTGTCGCTTCCGTTTGACGGCTCTGTGCAATCGCTGAAGGACTTCTTTGTAGAATTCGGCATTGACAGTCTTCCCCTGAGGGACAAACTCTTTGTGAATTAACCCCCGCTTGTCGAAAAACAGAATCAGCATTGTCTTGATGCGGGACTTTGACATTCTTGCTTTCTTCAGCCGCGGGGATGCCGGTGTGTGCCACTCCGAGCTCTGGGCTTTCGTCTCCGGGTCGTACTGGAATGTCCACTATTCGTCGCCTGTTACTACGTTGTCTAAAAAGTCTGTATTATTTTCCAAATCATTCAACATCTCACGGCAAACGTCCACTCATTGTTGCTTTTGTTCGGTGGTGAGCTCTCGGGAACCAATTTTGCGCAAACTTTCCTCATCATCAAAATCTTGCGTAACAATTTGGTGAACTGTAAATTTATTCACGGAGACCTCATCGGCGATCATTTTGAGACTTAAACAATGGTCGGAGTCCAGGAGTTCTTTCACTTTGGCCACCGTTTCATCCACACGACTTGTTGAAGGGCGTCCAGATCGTTCCATGTCTTCAACGGATTCCCTCCCGTTTTTAAATTCATTAAACCACCGGAACACTTGAGCTCTTGATAGGGAGTCTTCTTTGTAGGCCTCCGTAATCATAGCAAAAGTTTCCGAAGCAGTTTTGCCCAAGCGAAAGCAAAATTTGAATGCATACCGCTATTCTATCGAGCGATCCATCTTCAGCGTTTTCACAAGTGTCACGGGCACACAAACAACGTAATACGCGAAGCTCGACCCTCACTGCACCAGAGCTCCGACGCGACTGCGAACGGGTTCTATTGTTAGCTTAGATCCCCCACCACGTGACGTACAGGTGGAGACCGCCCTGCGAGCGACTGGGGCGCCGCGCGGCGGCCAGTCTCATTACTTATCTACCACACCCTGTATCATTTACCCGTATTTCACTGATGACACTCTTTACAGCCGGCCGCTGTGGCCGAAAGGTTCTAGGCGCTTCAGTCCGGAACCGCGCGACTGCTACAGTCGCAGGTTCGAATCCTGCCTTGGGCGTGGATGTGTGTGATGTCCTTACGTTAGTTAGGTTTAAGTAGTTCTAAGTTCTAGGGCACTGATGACCTCAGAAGTTAAGTTCCATAGTGCTCAGAGCCATTTGAACCATTTTTGAACACTCTTTACAGGCGACAGTCTGAGCAGTTCCTGAGATCTATCTTACCTGGACTGATGGGAGACCTACCCCTTCATTTGCGCCAAATGATGTGGTATCAACATGATGCATGACAGGCGCTAAACCAATAATTTCCACATCAATGGATTGGATGGGGTAGTGCCATTCTGGGATTTCTAGCACGGTCGCCAGACCTTACCCCCCATGGACTTCTTTCTCTAGGGATATGTGAAAGATGTGGTTATCAACAGGTCCAAACAACAATGGCCTGCACGAAAGCCCGTATCACCGCTGCACGTGCTACAAAAACACCACAAACACTAACTGCCGTGTGTGGATCGGTGATGAAGCGCGAACAGCGGTGTTGCCAAGCAAATGGCGCTCTCTTCGAACATGCTGTGAGACATGTGATTGCCCACAGGCATACACTTTATGTTCCGGGAGATCAAAAAGTCAGTATAAATTAGAAAACTGAATAAATCACGGAATAATGTAGAGAGAGAGGTACAAAGTGACACACATGCTTGGAATGCTATGGGGTTTTATTAAAGCCAAAAAAATACAAAAATACAAAAAATGTCCGACAGATGGCGCTTCATCTGATCAGAATAGCAATAATTAGCATAACAAAGTAAGACGAAGCAAAGATGATGTTCTTTACAGGAAATGTTCAATATGTCCACCATCATTCCTCAACAACAGCTGTAGTCGAGGAATAATGTTGTGAACAGCACTGTAAAGCATGTCCGGAATTATGGTGAGGCGTTGGCGTCGGATGTTGTCTTTCAGCATCCCTAGAGATGTCACGTCGATCACGATGCACTTGCGACTTCAGGTAACCCCAAAGCCAATAATCGCACAGACTGAGGTCTGGGGACCTGGGAGGCCAAGCATGAGGAAAGTGGCAACTGAGCACACGATCATCACTAAACGACGCGCGCAAGAGATCTTTCACGCGTCTAGCAATATGGGGTGGTTCTAATAAAACCCCATGTCATTTCAAGCATGTGTGTCAATTTTTACCTCTCTATCTACATTATTCCGTGGTTTATTACGTTTTCAAATTTATACTGACTTTTTGATCACCCGGTATTACGGAGAAGACCTATGCTTGTTTCGTTTCTATTATCGCACGTTAATGTATTCGTTACACCATCTGCAACGGTTCAATTGTGTCTCAGTCATTAAAGATGTTCAGTGACATCTCCTGCACGTGGCATGTCCCACTGTGTAATTGATGTACAACTACGTACAAATAGCATATATCCCTCTGTACAGCCCTTAGACAGCCATTAATTTGGTTTATTGTGGCCGGTTGTTATCGGCATTACGTTACCATTATGTCCATTGCAGTACTGTCGATAGCTTCAATAAAGCACGTGCAAGTAAACCGCGTCCTTATTTTCATTGTGGTGGCTGCACATCCTATGTTTCCCACACGCACTAAGAGTGTACGTAGCAATACGTGAGTACAGCATTATTCCCATCGTAGAACGTCAATCACCTTGTAATTACGACCAGCGCGAGGGTCACGCTTGCATCGCAGGAAGTACAGCAGCGGCGCAGTTCGTTCATTTCACACAACTTGGCGTTCCAATTCTTCGGGATGCAACAATCCCATTACTGTTTTCATTTCTCATGTTACTGATTGCGTGTGGAATAATTTGGGGTGTCCATTTAAAAAAATATGTTTTTTGTTGAAACCAGTATTTGCACACGGTTTAGAGTGTCCCATAGTATTTATTTGCGTGAGCCCCTGCCGTACATTCATACCCGTGAAAGCCGTTGTCAATATCTATTGTGGTTCCAGAGATCAGGTAAAAATGAGTGTGTCAGGGTGTAGCACAGCGATGAGAATGGGGGAGCACCGGGTCCAGGCCTCGAGATTCGATCCCCGACCCCCTTGTTGTCCTCCAGCCTGTAGGTGACTGTGAGCCTAATAAAATAAATAAATAAAAGAAAAAACTTTAAAAAAATTAAAAAAGTAATGGCTAATGGTCGCTGCTTGTGGTTTTTGTGCCACGTGTTTGAAACCCAATTATTGCTTTTAGTTCCTTTAAGCTTTTTTTCATTTATCTGCCCCGCGCGGCTTTATCGATTAGTATTAGTAGTGAAAGGTTATTAGATAAATGTTTCTTATCAAATTAAGGGATACAAGGGCGTTATATTAACTGTAAAACTGGGTTTCACAATAAGTGGCATACGTTTATTATGTAGGTAATATACAGCGTGTCTCACCTTAGAGGCGTTAGGCGCAGTTTCTCTGATGTTTCAGCAGATATTTGCAATTTCGTTTTTGCGTCTGTAGCTGGAGTCAGCCCAAACAAATAATGCTGGCCAGCTTTTTCTCAAGACACCCAGTGTCGACAGACATTATAAACAAAATTATTTTGAAAGTGGAATTTTACGTGCCCATTCCGTAAAGCGGTCGGAGATTAGTCTAGTGCGATTTTTGTTTTATCCATTATTATTAACCACGACAGTAAAACACGAAGAAAAACCAGTTCTCCAGCGACGACAGCGCCGCCTGGACCCCGCGCTGACTAGTACCATCGTGAAGAGCCGGTCATTGTGGCCGAGCGGTTCTAGGCGCTTCAGTACGGAACCGCGCTGCTGCTGCCGTCGCAGGTTCGAATCCTGCGTCGGGCGTGGATGTGTGTGATGTTAGTTAGGTTTAAGTAGTTCTAAGTGTATGGGACTGATGACCCCAGATGTTATGTCCCATAGTGCTTAGTGCCATTTTAAACCATCGTGCAGACTTGCACTGCTAAGTCGCTGCTTGGGTACTGGTTGTTCTTCGTGTTTTACTGTTCCTATTAATACTAATCGATAAAGCCGCGCGGGGGGCGCCTTGTCACGGTTCGCGCGGCTACCCCCGTCGGAGGTTCGAGTCCTCCCTCGGGCATGGTTTTCTGTGTTTTCCTTAGCGTAAGTTAGTTTAAGTTAGATTAAGTAGCGTGTAAGCTTAGGGACCGATGATCTCAGTAGTTTGGTCCAGTAGGATCTTATCACAAATTTCCAGATAATCGATAAAACAAATATCGCACTAGACTAGTCTGCGACTGCTCTACACTCTACAGCTCCCTGTAGTAGCATGGAAGTTATTCCCTGATTTCTTGACAGATGTCCTGTCATCCTGTCCCTTCTTGTCTGGAGTCACAATCTTTTTAAATTCTCATATTCTTATATTTCATTCTTTTATCAATTCTTAATTCTTATATTTTATTCTTGTGACTATTGCTCAGAAAGATTTCGTGCATTCCATTGGATCATACCAATGGTACAACATTCGAAACACAGTTATTCTGGACAACACGAACATCACGCGAAGGCAGGTTTGCCATTGTGACATTTCTTCATAGGAATCTTACTCGGGAAAGAAAAATCGTCAACATTGGTGGCGACTTCACGCGTCGGCATTAGTTTCGTGGCAAACCATGCATAATGGATCACTTTCTCGAAAGCTGGCGCTCGCAGTTGATTATAAATATTGACAGACACAGAAATTTCACGGAAAACAATTTCAAATAATTTTTTCATTTATTTATTTTTTTATTCCTTCACCATACATACAGTTAGTAGACCGAATAAGGATAACGTTATTTCAGTATTCATTGGAAGATGGTCGTGTAGAAATCTTCTACGAACATGGTTATGTAATGAGAAACAAAAGTAAAAATAGTAATCGGGTTTCGAACGCTTGGCGCAAGAGTGTGAAGCCGCGATTATTTGCTAAAAGACAAAACACCTCTACACCTTTGACCACCGTTTTCTCAGAAACGGTCCGAATATCTAAGAATAGGCCGAAACACGTGTTTGCTAATTTTGACCCATGTTACATTGAACCAAGTTTCTGGGAAGTCGGGTTATGGCACTTGCTGTGTTTTCCTCGCTAGTAAGTGTATACAATATAGCAGAAAGAATATGTGATCAAATTTGTACGTGATCTGGGAATATATAGACTACGAAATTTAGTATAATTTACCAGCCATCTCTGGCAGCGACATTTTATTGCTCTAATCTGGCTGGCCATTGAATCGAACTAAACTGTGATGGCAGATGCGGATAAGTCATTTCATGTTGCTTCAGCTCTGTGCCGGAGATCATCAACTACAGTGATTGATTGCACTGTTTAGTCACTTACGAAATATTTAGGTATAATTTCATAACACTAAAAACTGTGTCACATTACTAATCAGTAATCAGATATAAATTATACGTTCTATATTAAAATTTAGGATTTCGTTTGACTTTAGACTGTTAGGGCAAACTTGCTTAAATGCGAAACAGTATTCAGTAATCATTGCTAACTCACTCCGCAAAAGTCATATTCTGTACAAAATTAACTTCCATATGCTTACAGTTCCGTTAGGAGAACTGGTTTAAGAGGTGCTACTTTGTAACGCTTTCTGCTGTAGTTTTACTTTTCTCGACAGACGTAAAGTGGAAGGTTGGCTAGTTGGGGGCGAGGGTAGCTAATACGAGTACCTGTTTTTCTTTCCAAAATATCTCTTACTCTTTCTTTATGGTTAAGAGGAGTTAAACCTAATGCGGTAGGCCTATAGTGAGTAATATGAAAATATACATTTATATGCCGTTCTACTTCCAGGAAAATTGTTTCTAAAAAAAAAAAAAAATTCAATTGTGTGTGAAATCTTATGGGACTTAACTGCTAAGGACATCAGTTCCTAAGCTTACACACTACTTAACCTAAATTATCCTAAGGACAAACACACGCACCCATGCCCGAGGGAGGACTTGAACCTCCGCCGGGACCAGCCGCACAGTCCAACTTGTTTCTCAAATATGTTTAACTGAGTGAGAGTTGTTATTGCACGCATTTTTGTTTTTCGATTAAAAACCGGGACATTTGTGTATCCCGAATGATTTTTTCGGGACACCATGACATATATGTGGAAACCGGGACTGTCCCTGAAAAAGCAGGACCAAATACGTCCTATCAGGCGATGTCGTTCGGGGCCGATGAGATCCTGACTGGTGTCCTGAACATATGGATTCCATACTTCCATAGCACTCGTATGTTTTCCGATAAACGCGTGCAGTACTGTGGTGGAATAATACACTGCAGCCTCGACATGTCACAATCCTCCCGCTGTCGAATTGCAACACGTGCTGACAGACTTTTCTCATTGTTTTCTGAGGTGTAACACGATCTTCACATGCCATTTCTGAATGAGAAAACGCTGTCTATAATAGATCCTTAAAAGACAACGCTCATGTCGTTACTCCTACTTACTTCCTGCGGTTGTGCTGGTATGCTAATACACAGGTGTGCAAACGTTAAGGCAAAACATAGAAAGAACTTCTACAGTATAGTACAGAAGGTAACTAAAAGAAATACGCAATGACGCTTTTAATCACTAACTTTGTGTTCTGCCTTACGGCAGAAGCCTCGTCAGAGAGGTCCACCGCATGGGCGTCTAGGGAAGTGATTCCAGTGGTGGTTTCCCGTTGCCTTCCACTGATGATGATGAAATGATAATGCGGACAACACAATACCTAGTCCATGAGCGGAGAAAATCTCCGGCCCAGCCTTGAATCAAACCCGGGCCACTTGCCGTGACAGAACGCCGCGCTGACCACCTTTTCTTCTTTAATCTTATTTTGTTGTATATTGTTCATTAAAGTTGTTCGGGGCTGACGTCCGTTGGCACCCATTTAGGTTCTCCATTGATCGGTTCACTCAGTTTTTTGTTACAGAGAGTGGCTAACCCTCTAACCGAACACGCTGAGCTACCGTGCCGGCATAAAATTTCGATTTTACCACCATTTATAAGTACTCTGTATCCTTGAAAACCATCCACAGGCTGGCCGGCACACCGGACCTCGACACTAAACCAACAGGCGGATTCGTGCCAGTGACCGGCACGCCTTGCCGCAAGGGAACCACTCAGCTTCCGGGGCAGGCGCTTTTAACCAAAGGCATCGATTAAACTGAAGTTACCAAGATTTATGATGGTCCCCTGGACATCGGAAAAAGCGGGACATGGTTCGTAATAGGATGTGTGATCACCACAGACGGTAAAGCACGCTCTACCATGTGCTCTCCTGCTGGCCACAATACAGGTAAGGAGTTCTTAAGGTAGGGTTTTCAATTCCTCCACAGGCGCAATTAATGACTCCTAGATGGTCGTTGGCGTATGTGGGCGTACTGCAATACGACCCCCAGCGCGTCCCACATGTTCCAGATGGGATTTAAGTTCATTCGTCGAATACTCACTCGTTCGAAGAGCTTCTCCAACTGCGTCGAACGATGAGGTCGCACATTGTCATCCATAAAACTGAAGTGAGGGCAAAATCGCACTCCTAAAAAGATTCGTATGGGGAAGGAGTACAGTGGCACAATAATGCTGGCCAGTGAGTGAAATATTTGAGGGTGAGTACCGTCAAGCCACATTATGGCTCCCCACACAGTAACACACGGACCACAAAAACGATCATGTTCGACAGTCTTAGACGTACCCTCATATGGCGTGAGGTGAGAACACATACTGCACCCAGGAACATTGTCGAACGTGATAGTTTTGCTGGTTCAGGTGTTATGCTGTGGAGAGTTGCAATGCTATTTTGTACTGTAACCTCGCTGTTACTAATCGGCCTATCCTACTTGCGACATAAAATATGACCGTAGATCGCGTGTATGCCTAATGAATTTTTTTAATTCTATAAGGCTTGCTATTCCGAAGAAGTGATACCGATAGTTAGGACGAAAGTGTACAACCGACGCTTCTGATGGAAAGTCTACTAAAAATAAAAGTAATTAAACCGAACAGGGCTATAATTTGGAAAATGAAAGTTATTTTGTGCATGCATTCACCAACAACACTGGACAGGAAGGGGTACCACTGATCATGATTCCAAAAGTAACACTAATGAACGAAAAGGAAGTAATTCACGGTCGCCAGCCCACTAGGGCGATTTACATACAAAATCCTGTACAAGACGATGGGAAAGAAAACATGTATTATTATACACTGACATGGCAACTAAAGGCTGACACGTTTTTGTTTTTTTGTTTTTTTCACTAATTTTAAGTGAGTATGTAATGATAAAGAAAACTGAGAAGTCACTCTTACGTTATGTTTGGCATTAAATTTTGATATGCAACTGGTACTGAACTTCGTTACATGAACAATGACTTTCAGTGACCTCAGCATAGAAAAAAAACAAGCACTTTTTAGTTGGCCATTACTTATTTTGCAAATTGGATTTCATATTATTGTCTGAACAACTGAGCCTTTTTTACTGACTTGAACAGAATTAAATACTAGAATACGTACCAAACCAAACAGTCCTGTGCTCCAAGCTATATGAAAAATAAATAAAACTTCCGCACTCTTAATATGTGCATTTCTTTAGATTTGGATTTTTTTCCAGTGTTTGATTCTCAAACTTGAAAAATGAAATTACTTTACTTTAGTCATATACTGAAGCCTCTGTTGTACAACAGTTAATTGAAAGTAGACTGAGGCTAAAGTTGTTAAAAGAGAAATTATTCATTAATTAACTAGCTGTAACTATTCAATTTGTTTCTTGTGACATTCAGCGTATTACGGGGGGAAAAAAGGGACAAGGATCGTGCCTGGTAAGAATGTCTGGGAGCAATGAGGACAATCGCCCTGAGTTTAACTGATTATTATTTAAATAAATCTTATCGATCAAATCACATTCAGTTGCGCTGCTGGGTTAGCCGTTAATATTTTCTGCCGATGAACAGTCTTACTTCAGCGCTGTGCATACGACGAAACTCAGAGCCGACGACGAAACCGTGTTGCTGGAACTGCTGCTGTTGTTGAGGACGGTAGCATATCGTGGAGCCACGGCTAATTATAGGAACGGGCCGTCGTAATTAATACAGCCTCTTCCGCCTGTCCACTGTCCTTCCTCCTGCTACTAGTCATCTGGCCGGGGCGCGTACATGATGCAGCCGAAATGGTACTCTCTCCTGCGAGAGCGTTAACACCACACTTCCGCACACCACAAGCGCTGGAATCCTTCGATCCTCTCTCCGCGCGCTCTGCGCAACAACTCCAAACCCAAGGATTTTACAACGTACAAACATTGCTACTATCGTTGCTAGTCGATGCAAATAACAATTCTTTTGGCTTTTTCCCAGAGTTTATCAGTTTCACAGTAAAACACAGATAAAGACAACGAAATGTCAAACTACTTCTACCTAAATGTACACATACAGTGAATCAATGCCCTTACTTATTAAAAGGAAGCATTTAAATTACAAATATTTACATACAATTGTTTTATATACTTGTTTTGTAAATTAAACTGCCTTTTGCTGCTGCTATTTAGTTTATTTCTCCCATACGCGTTTCGCCTTTTCTTGTTTTAAGGCATCATCAGTGGGATCTACAAAGATACATTTTTGTTTAATTTTAGAATAAAACAAGAAAAGGCGAAACGCGTATGGGAGAAATAAACTAAATAGCAGCAGCAAAAGGCAGTTTAATTTACAAAACAAGTATTTATATGCTTGCTGCGGAAGATGGCCACGCAAACAAAATTGTTTTATATCGATAGCAGGTGCCATGCATCCTGCATTTCCGGTGTTACAGTACAGGTACATGCTACTGGTACATGGTACACTCACTGTTGAACGCCATTGTGACACTGTGCTCCTTCCCCACAGGTGGCCGGTCGGTGTGGCCGAGCGGTTCTAGGCGCTACAGTCTGGAACCACGCGACCGCTACGGTCGCAGGTTCCAATCCTGCCTCGGGCATGCATGTGTGTGATGTCCTTACGTTAGTTAGGTTTAAGTAGTTCTAAGTTTTAGGGGACTGATGACCTCAGAAATTAAGTCCCATAGTGTTCAGAGCCATCTGAACCATTTGAATCCCATAGGCGTCATTTGAGGAGGGCATTCGGCTCTGACTTTACTTTTAAGGATGACAATGCGCGACAGTAACGAATTACACAGGCAAAGTAGCTCTTGGAACGAGAAGACATTCGGCGAATGGAGTGACCTGCCCGTCCCTCCGACTTAAATCCCGTGGGGCACTTGTGCGGCTCGTTGGGGAGGCATATCGCAGCATGTCGACATGCACCAGCGACACTCCAGCAGTTGCCAGCTGCGCTGGTGGACGAATGGAACCTACCTCAGGAGCTCCTTACCAACCTTGTGTCCAGCATGGGAGCTTACTGTAGAGTATACATGGCCGTTCGTGTAATTACACACCCCATTAAGAACCATTTCTCGACTTTTTTAATGTCCAAGAGTCCATTATGAATCGTGGTTACTTCAGTTTAATTGATTTTAAATAAAAGTGTCACTTCTTGTGTCGTCCCATTGCGTATTTCTTCCGAGTATCTTTTGTAGCAGTTCTTTCTGCATATGGTCCAAGTTTTATCGAGCTACGTTACTTGGTAGTAAGACATCGTGCGAAAGCCACTTTCGACCTTAAGTTTTGTGCACCCGTGTAGTCTGCATATCCAGGCATGTAGTACTTTTCATGTCAATTTGACTTTTTTTCATATCGCCTTAGGGCGTTGCAATTTTAATGGCCGTAATCCAAGATGCTACTCCAGGTGAGTGTAAAAATGAACGTGTGCAACGGAAAATAATATGCTAAAATGATAATTTGGCCCTGTCTGACTACCCCCCGAAGCAGATCTTAGGATCTCTTAATCCTCTTTTTTACATATAAATTACAATCCAAACATAAATAAATGATGAAGGCAACTAATACTACTAAATGATGAACGTTGTTGTTCAATATAAATTTAGTATGGATTAAAATCATCCCTTTAAGTACAATTGTCTATATTTACTAACTAAAATTATTAATCAATTGCCCAACTCTTCCCCTTATTATGACTGTGCGGTCTAATATCACTAACACGAAATGACTGACATCATCTACGTACCAAACACTAGAAGACATCACTTTCAAAGATGATCTACGGTGGTGTGGAACCTCAGTGGAAATAAACTAACGTGACCACAGCTGTTTAGCTTTATAGCTGTTTATAGTAAGCCGAAGCAATTTGCGATATCACCATATGTACTGCGACCAGTGCGTCGAAGCGATGGTTTTCGTACTCGTCTGGACGATGGAAGAGCTCCAGCCACAAATAAACTCTTTCAGACTCTAGGACGGCAGAATGCGGTCCTCCGACTAATATACTCTAATACTGTCTTCTCCTCTCTATGTTCTACAGACGAGAAACTCGAAATCCGAAATTCAGATAACGTCTCAACGTAAGTATACGCAGAAGAAGTGCTCTCAATTACTGAACGCTGTGTACTCAACGATAACTTCCAACCCGGACGTGAAGTCCAGAATCGTATAGGTTCGCAACAGTACAGTGCCTAACTGTTCTAACTATAAACTCTCCTGAGAGCAAAGACTGCAAGTCGGTCTATACCATCAAAGCTGATACCGAGCGACCCTCACACACGGGCGCTCACAACGGAAGACCCCGTCTCTCCACCGCTGGCTTCCCAGAAAGGCTTGGATCCCCACCCTCGTAATTCTGAAAACGAATCATATTCCCAAAACCACGGAATATTCTCCCTCTATACAGATTCTTCCGAACGCCGACAAACCATCGTAAGGACTTTGTCGACCAGCGCGGAAAGTTTGCGTGGAAAAACCTATACTCGTACAATGGTACGCTTCTGTGTAAAAATCCTTGGAAATAACCCGGGCTGCGTGGTTTCCGTGGTACCGCTTCTGCGTTCCTCCCCCCTTCGTCCAAGATTTGCAGAGTTCCCGGTTATCCTTACGGTCCTGCTACAATAGCGGCCGGCCATCACCCTAATGTGCTTCAGAGCTCAGGTGCCACAACGTCTGTCTAGCTACTTCCTGTTTTTAAGCAGGACCAACACACCTGTGCAGGCCTTCCACCCAGAGCTTGAGTTCTGCCTGCCGTTTCATCTCCACTGGCGTTCCAGCCTCTACTAAGATAGAAAATCATTCATTGCACCGTTCTGTTAATAAAGACACTCCGTCACCTTTCATGCAATAAGCGTTAACAAGGCATTCGTGACATTGTCAGTCTCCTTTAAATATTCATATATACGATGTACAACCTATCAAATGATAGCTAATTGTGGTTGTAGTTCACAGCAAAGTATGTAGATGAGTGTTCGTAAGGTGCGAAATTATAGCCACCTTACAATAAGTGTATATTATGTGTTCATGAAAGCTTGTTTATGTGGTGATAGCGTCTTACCGATGGAGTTGGGTTGTCAAAGACAAAAAAAAAAAGCAACATTTTTTTCTAACGACTACTGAAAAGAAGAAATTAAGAAGGTGCTGGGGGGACACAGACGCAACGACAAGATCGGTGAAGGGAAAAATATGAATGAGAACAGAACATTACTTCGCTGACATTCGCTGTTGCAGCTTCCACAACAATCGGCCGAGCTCTATCCAAGGAAAGTATAATGCCAATATTTCAACCACCTACAATTAAAGCCTTTTGGGCTGCGTGAAAGATAACGTCGTTTTTTTTCTACCCTGGATCGTGCAACAGGTTACTCCAAAGTCGCATCACAGCACACGCGTGCCATATTAATCCACATAAATCCGTCTGATGATGGAGATTTAAATCTCCGAAACGCCTAGTGGGCAAAACAAATAGTGGCACGTAACCGTAAACCCGTTGATCGATAACAGTAACAGTCACGGTAACGCCTAACCAAAAATGTTCGTATTTGACTCTAGATTGCAAAAGACTCGAAACTTTATGATTGTATTTGATACTAATTCGCGTTTCCCATCAACGTGGAATTGTCAGTATAGGGTGTACAACAGCGCAACTTTTACTTATTTTGTATGTGACATCCTCTGGAGACCTTATAATTGTAGGTAATTAGTGCATAAACTATAAATTATAACTTCCTTTGAATAAAATATGGAACAGTTGGCTTAGTAAAAGTGTAACGTTTTGCCCCCTTTAGTGTTCTAAGGTTAATGACTACGTATCTAAATTAACAATAGAATGTTCTTTTGTATGTCTAGTAACAATTCTTTCAAGAGCACCGGACAGAGAATTGAACATTTATACAGGTCTATAAGTACCATCTAGACACCACATGACAGTAGCATACAAGACCCATATTTCTGTATTATAGTCATACGCGTAGGTACACCAGTATTTAGTCACATACATATAAGAGGTATATAGTGACATACATTTAGAGCCTGAGCTTCCCGTATCCTGCTGATTGGCCTGTGGGAATACAGTCAGTTATTTAAGCGTTGGTCGTCCCCTGGCATTCTAATTACCAGGAGCATTAGAAAAGCAGCGCAGAGAGCTATACTGGGGCGTTGTCACTATTGACGAACTCGTATATTATCTTACACCTGGATGACAGCAAGGTTTGCAGGCTGCCTGAAGACTGATGACCAAGAGGACGAATATTACTTGCAAGGGCGTTTGTGTGGTACTTTTTCCGAGGAACAGGCAGGAATATATGGCTTGGATCATCCTCCTCTCCGCAAACATATGGAGGGGTAGCGCTTAGGTTGAGCCGACAGAGGTGTTTGTTGAAGTTGTAATCTTGTAATCGTGGGATGAATTAGTGCCTAGTGACTGCCTTTGTTTTAGATATCCGCGACCATTCCTCTCGCCAGTCAGAGGACAATCACTTTCTGGGCATGTCTTTGAACTGGAGTTTATCATATTTAATTAGCCCATGCCTGTTTTGCTAGGGCATCTACTTGTTCATTTTCAGGTATCCCAGAGTGGCCTTTCATGCATACCATCACGATGTTACGACTGCTCCTATGCACCCGAAACAAAACGTCGACAACTGCTCCAACTATGGGTTTGGGACAATTATTATGACAGATCGGCTGTCACAATAGTGGAATGTGGATTCAGCTTGTACAGGCCTCGTCATTAAACTGATTCCGGGCGGCCGTTGCGGGATATAAATGCCCGCCGCTGATATCTACAGGGTGTTCCAGCACAGTGGTTGCAAACTTCCGGGAGAGACAGAGTGCATCTAGGTGCTGGAAAATCACCTGCATCGCCGTCCGGAGTCTTAATTGCGAAGACCTTCTCTGATGACGATCGTTGACTGTTTTTGTTCTTTTTCTTGGTTTCTGCTCTACTAAGTGTAATAAACATTTTTTTCGCCCTGTTCGTTTTATTATTTTCTTCTATTTTGTGTCGTATGTCAAGAAAACGTTTCCGACCATGTATTACTATGTGATTTTCCATCGTCTAGGTGCAATCTGTCTCTCCTGAAAGTTTGTAGCCACTCTGCTGGAACACCTTGCATATCAGGAAAAAAATGAAGACTAGGATAGAGGAGATTAGTGTTTCAAGTCCCGTCGACAGCGAGATCATTAGAGGCGGAGCACAAGCTCGGATTAGGGAAGGATGGAGAAGGAAAGCGACCGTGTCCTTTCGAAGGAACCATCCCGGCATTTTCCTTTAGTGATTTAGGAAAATCACGTAAAATCTAAATCAGGATGGCCGGACGTGAGTTTGAACCGCCGTTCTCACTAACACGAGTCCAGTATGCTAACCTCTGCGCTATCCCGCTCGGTATGCAAGACTGCTGTTTAACCACAGTCCACGATAATGAATCGCGAAACTCCCACAATCCCCCCCTCCCCCTCCTACAGCGTCGGTAAGTGAGTGGTGAGTGGCACGGATAAGTACACCGAAGTGATTGTGTGTTTTGTATTTGGGAGTGGGGAAGCACATTTGAAGTGCAAACGAGGTCTATTTCAGGGTTCATTGTCGCGCTATAAATTGTAGAACCTTCGATTTGCCGTATGTGAGAGGCTGTTAATGTTTGTCAGGGACAGAAAATTAGCACACTGCGATTAAATGATGATACAGCACTGGTAGACGAAAGTGAACATGTTAACTGTAACGGAGCATGTGCTAGTTGCAGTTTAAGATATGCACAAAATAAGGAGAATGCGTCACGTGTAGACATGCTGGAGGACTAAATGTTACAGCCGGGAAAGAGAATCTTGTAGATACATATACATTTTGGTACCTAGGAAGCAGAATAGATAAAAATAGTCAATACACGTAAGGCATACTAGAGCAAGGACAAGGCCGAAAGAGTGTTTATAAGAAGAAGCAGCTGCTTTTCTCCAAGAATGTGAAAATCGTGCCTAGTTTTGAATGTGTTAACATCGCTAAGAAATTCGCAAAGGAACTCGTGAAATGAACTACAATCGCCGTAAAGATCAGAAAGTATGTGCAAAACACGCAAATATACTCTTATTGAGTTGCTTTTGTGGAAATTAAAACACCACTTCAAATGCATTTGTCGTTTGAAAGGATTTTCAGTTATTCGATTAAGAGTCTGCTGCTGTGAACCACGTATATTACAGTGCAGTGAGAGCTCATTATTAAATGCTGACATTATAGAAGACTGGATATTATTTTGATTACGTTTTCCTGTTCGTTAGAAAAATCACCGTCATATTCAGTGATTGTCAAATTTGGAAGTAGGAGTATTAACCCATTCGCATTCAGAGATGGGTGCAGCCGTTATACCAGTTCCGTGTTGTGCGGTACAAAGACAGTTTCACTTGTTATAGATTGTAGACCTAACATCCGGCTTTTCTGTAGCTCGCTGCTTTCTGCAGTAGTTCTACATCCATACCCTTAGTTCTACATCCATACCCTTAGTTGTACGTTCGCGATATTCAGGCATTAATTCTAGATTACACGCATTTACTGTGTGTATCGTGAGCCTAGTGAGTGACAACATGGGTCATCCCTATGAAATAGAAGGCACCAGAATTCGGCGTTTTTTGGAAGAAAGCGATTTTAGTACTTTGAGTAATGGTGAATATTATGACACTGCAAGCGACACATCATCAACTGATGAAAACAGTAGCATGTTGGACAACAGAGAAACTGGAAATAGACAACAGAGCGCGGTTGCACAAGAAACGAGTGCCGATGAGACAACAGAGCGCGCTGCAGACTTAAGAGAAGATACGTCAAGGAGTGTAAAAAGATACATGTATATCTCCTGGATATGGCAATGTTAGATGAAAGCATAATTTACCACATAGTGAACCTAGAACCGAATGTTCCGGTTCAATGTGGCAGTGCAACTTTTGAAGAATGTAACTCCCCCTGTCTACACTTTTAAGGGACCACCAAGCAAGACTGAAAATCCACTAAGGCTTCAAGGCAAAAGTTAGCGATATTTTCCAACAAAAATAACGCTCCTAAGTGTGTATATTTACGAAAAATGAAAAATGATACACGGTGTACCATAAACAATAGAAGTACGAGTGAATTATTATAGTGTTATAAGTGCATAGAAGTAGTATATCTTTTCATGTTTCGTAAATAATCAGGTACTATATCTCAAAAACAAAAACGTATGGTAAAAAACAATCATATTTCAATGACAAATCAGTTCTCAAAAATGGTAGACGACTGGGTTAAAAATAGAAAATTTTTAGTTTATTTCGTGCCATTCTTGTGCTACCGCTGGTTGGTTATAATTAAAGTGTAGCTACTCATAAAGGTCCAGTGTTGGCTGTAATTTTCGTATGGCAGCGGAACTTAGTAGATACTCTAATCCGTTAATGCGGAATCGATTTTCGGTTGAAAACAAATTAGTTCCGATTTTGGCTACGAGAAGCAAATCTGGAGCTCTGAATTCAAGAAAAACGTATAGCAGTGTTTCCATATGTAATGGGCCAGGAACAGGACATGGGCAGAATACGTCAAACAAGTGAGAAAGATATAATGTTGATTTTACAGGGTGATTCAAAAAGAATACCACAACTTTAAAAATGTGTATTTAATGAAAGGAACATAATATAACCTTCTGTTATACATCATTACAAAGAGTATTTAAAAAGGTTTTTTTTCACTCAAAAACAAGTTCAGAGATGTTCAATATGGCCCCCTCCAGACACTCGAGCAATATCAACCCGATACTCCAACTCGTTCCACTTCCACACTCTCTGTCCAGAACTTTTCCCTTTGCACAAACACCCATTCTCTGTAAACTGTTTATACCAACGTTTAATACACCACCTATCAGGAGGTTTAACACCATACTTCGTTCGAAATGCACGCTGAACAACTGTCGTCGATTCTTTTCTGCCGTACTCAATAACACAAAAAGCTTTCTGTTGAGCGGTCGCCATCTTAGCATCAACTGACACTGACGCCTAGTCAACAGCGCCTCAAGCGAACAAATGTACAACTAAATGAAACTTTATAGCTCCCTAAATTCGCCGACAGATAGTGCTTAGCTCTGCCTTTTGTCTTTGCAGAGTTTTAAATTCCTAAAGTTGTGATATTCTTTTTGAATCACCCTGTATTACTGACTGCCGCTTACACAACTTGTTCAATGGGAGCACCGGAGACGTCGACGAGATGCTGTATCCGTAAAACGACGTGATCGTTGTTTGCAGCACTTCCGGTGGAGTCTGAGCAACTTCTTGTTGTATACTAGCCTTCAGATCAGGTGGAGACCAAACGTGTCATTGGTAAAAGCTTTCTGATATCCCCAGAGACAGTCAGATGGTTTGAGATCTGGTACTCTTGCAGACCATGCATGAAGAAAGCCTATGGAGACAACACGTTCATGGAAGGTTGGATTATGCAGATCTTTCACTGGGTGAGCGACATGAGGTGTTGCCCGTCTCGAATGAAATGAATGGTTCCCAGCCGCGAGGAGTTGCTGAACGGTCTGGGGCGCCATGCCACGGATTGTGCGGCCCCTCTCGCCGGAGGTTCGAGTCCTCCCTCGGGCATGGGTGTGTGTGTTGTTCTTAGCATAAGGTAGTTTAAGGTAGGTTAAGTAATGTGTAAGTCTAGGGACCGATGACAGCAGTATGGTCCCTTAGGAATTCATACACATTTCAATGGTTCCCACACGTTTGCGTTCTTCCAACGCAGTAATCACATGCTCTGAAAGAGGGTCGAAAGAGGGTCTTGATAACGTGCAGACGTTGCAGTACACTTGACAGACCCTCTAGGTGTGTCCTCTTCAAAGAAGAACGGACTAAAAAATGGTTCAAATGGCTCTGAGCACAAATGGCTCTGAGCACATCTTAGGTCATTAGTCCCCTAGCACTTAGAACTACTTAAACCTAACTAACCTAAGGACATCACACACATCCATGCCCGAGGAATTATTCGAACCTGCGACCGTAGCAGTCCCGCCGTTCCGGACTGCAGCAGAACGGACTGAGAATAATGTGCTTGTGAATCCACACTGCTTAGTCACATACGGCGAGGGCAATGGTTCATCGCATATAACACGCTATTTATACTATACTGTGTGTTCTGCCTTACGGCAGATCTTCTCATGGAGGAAGACTCGTCAGAGAGGTCCACCGCATGAGCGTCTAGGGAAGTGATTCCAGTGCTGGTTTCCCGTTCCCTTCCACTGATGACGATGAAATGATAATGAGGACAACACAACACCCAGTGCCTGAGAGGAGAAAATCTCCGACCCAGCCGAGAATCGAACTTGCGGCCCCTTGCGTGACAGACCGACGCGCTGACCAGTCAGCTATCGGGGCATACACACGCTATTTAACAGTACGCCAAATTTGGCATTTCTGTATATCCATTGCACCCTTTAGTGTAAAATGCGGCTCGTCACTCCGAGGAATATTACCCGCGCACATGTCATCAATTTTGATGCATGCCAGAAACCGAAGAGCATACAGGATGTTACAAAAAAGTACGGCCAAACTTTCAGGAAACATTCCCCACACACAAATAAAGAAAAGACGTTATGTGGACATGTGTTCGGAAACGCTTAATTTCCATGTTAGAGATCATTTTAGTTTCGTCAGTATGTACTGTACTTCCTCGTACTTGTGTTGACATGCGACTCATTGCTCTACAGTACTAGCATCAAGCAAGTCAGTACGTAGCATCAACAGGTTAGTGTTCATCACGAACGTGGTTTTGCAGTCAGTCCAATGTTTACAAATGCGGAGTTGGCAGATGCCCATTTGATGTATGGATTAGCACGGGGCAATAGCCGTGGCGCTGTACGTTTGTATCGAGACAGATTTCCAGAACGAAGGTGTCCCGATAGGAAGACGTTCGAAGCAATTGATCGGCGTCTTTGGGGAGCACGGAACATTCCAGCCTATGTCTCGCGACTGGGGAAGACCTAGAACGACGAGGACACGTGCAATGGACGAGGCAATTCTTCGTGCAGTTGACGATAACCCTAATGTCAGCGTCAGATAAGTTGCTGCTGTACAAGGTAACGTTGACCACGTCACTGTGTGGAGAGTTCTACGGGAGAACCAGTTGTTTCCGTACCATGTACAGCGTGTGCAGGCACTATCAGCAGCTGATTGGCCTCCACGGGTACACTTCTGCGAATGGTTCATCCAACAATGTGTCAATCCTCATTTCAGTGCAAATGTTCTCTTTACGGATGTGGCTTCATTCCAACGTGATCAAATTGTAAATTTTCACAATCAACATGTGTGGGCTGACGAGAATCCGCACGCAATTGTGCAATCGCGTCATCCACACAGATTTTCTGTGCACGTTTGGACAGGAATTGTTGGTGATGTCTTGATTGGGCCCCATGTTCTTCCACCTACGCTCAATGGAGCACGTAATCATGATTTCGTCCGGGATACTCTACCTGTGCTGCTGGAACATGTGCCTTTACAAGTACGACACAACATGTGGTTCATGCACGATGGAGCTCCTGCACATTTCAGTCGAAGTGTTTGTACGCTTCTCAACAACAGATTCGGTGACCGATGGATTGGTGGAGGCGGACCAATTCCATGGCCTCCACGCTCTCCTGACCTCAACCCTGTTGACTTTCATTTATGGTGGCATTTGAAAGCTCTTGTCTACGCAGCCCCGGTACCAAATGCAGAGACTCTTCGTGCTCGTGTTGTGAACGGCTGTGATACAATACGCCATTCTCCAGGGCTGCATCAGCACATCAGGGATTCCATGCGACGGAGGGTGGAGGCCTGTGTCCTCGATTACGGAGGACATTTTGAACATTTCCTGTAACAAAGTGTTTGAAGTCACGCTAGTACGTTCTGTTGCTGTGTGTTTCCATTCCACGATTAATGTGATTTGAAGAGAAGTAATAAAATGAGCTCTAACATGGAAAGGTAGCGTCTCCGGACATATGTCCACATAACATATTTTCTTTCTTTGTGTGTGAGGAATGTTTCCTAAAAGTTTGGCCGTACTTTTTTGTAACATTCTGTATACAGAACGCAGCTGAGGATCATAAGGTTACTGTTGCTGCACAGTCTCGATCTTGTACAGGTACGATTGCAAAATAGACGGTGAAACTTCGCGTAGTTTTGGCCGTAGGGTGGACAATTCTCGTGACACTGCAGGAGCACTGGCACCGCACGGCGCACCCGCTGCACGTTCGGTTACAGCATCAGCAGCCTCGTCATTAACTTCCACCGGGATACGGTGCCTTCCTCTTCCAGGTGCCACACCAAGCTCTCCCGTGTTTTCGGATTTCATTATAAAATTCTTTAAGTCATTTAATGACATCGGGCCCCTCCTCACACCTTTCTGTCGACAATACTCTCTCGAAGCAGCACTATAAGAGCCGCAGTTCATAGAGAGCCTGTATACAGAGTGGGTGGCCATAGGTGAAGTTGCCCGTGATTGGTTGATTAGCTTTGGTGCCATTTTTCTGACAAACGTCTCTCGCGCTTCCTATGTTCGCCGTGCTTTTGAGTAGAATTGAAGTTCAGAGGACTTTTGAAACGATTAAAAGATATTTGAATTATTGAGAGACTTGTTATGCGTTGTGCATGCATGTCCGATTTAGTTGTATATCTTTTTTAGTACGTAATTAAATAGGAGTTGAAATAATGATGCGTTTTGTGATGAAGTCGGTAGGCCTACATGTCTGCTGGAAACGGAAAGTTCCTGTAATTGTTGTGCCATGCTCATTCGACTTTATAGCGTCACGTTTTATTTCGTTCCGAATCAGACCACTAGGCATTATTTTGGTTTCAGTATTATTGCCTGACTGTTGACGCAGGCAAGTTGTAAGCACGTTTTCCACAGTTGTCGTGGTTGCTGAAACATTATTCGTAGTAAATAATTGTAGGTCCTCTTGAAGACAGTTTTTAGTAGGCCTACTTACAGTGGGGTAGAAGGGATACGGTAGTTTTCTTGTTATATTTGGTCGTTATTACAGTAGCCTACATTTAACATTGCCTGATTATATATATATATATATATATATATATATATATATATATATATATATATATATATATATTACTGAATACCTCTCGTAGATAAACGAAAAAGATTACAAAAATCAGGTAATGTTAAATGTAGGCTACTGTAGAAAGTCGTAAGCAGATGTTTACTTGTGACATGCAAAAAGCAGTACTAATACTTCTCACACTTTTTGCATGTCACAAGTAAACAACTGCTTACAACTTTCATTTATCTGACGTAATACAGGTACGTTAAATCTTTAGCGTTATGCACTTCCGATACAAAACAAATGCTATAAACTATTTTTTGAATTTACGTTACTTTCATTGCAATATGTCTAGCAAACGAACTTTAAAGGAGATAAATGCAAGTAACGAATAATTTTTACAGCCACTGTATCAAATTTTGCTGTGATGTTCGTAGTGGGCTACTACGAGTATATTATAGCTGTAAAGAAAGGCATTTAACGAATGATTTCGCCATATTGTCTTGTCCTTTTGATTCGGTGAGTGTGTACTCCACTACTGGCCACTCAAAATTCCCACCCGCAGTTTGGCAGAAAAATGGCCGCCGTATCGTCCGGTTGGCCACTCTCTCTCTATACAGGCTCTCTAGCAGGTCACAGCGCGCAGCGATGGATTTGCACCTGGTGGCTAAAATTGAAACTAATTTTCTTTCCATTATACATCACTCCATATTAAAGCATTAGCATATCTACCAAGTTTCGCGATACACCTAGGGTTGCCATACGCCACGGATTTCACGGACAGTTCGCGATTGTAGGGTAAATGAAAACGTCCGGGCCGAAAAGGCAAATGTCCGCGATATTTGCTGGATTTCAAGTCAACTTCCGGTAATTTCAAAAACTGCCGTCAAAGAAGCATCAATATGTTATCTCTTTGCCTTCACATTATATAAAATCCAAACAGAACAGAACAGCTTTCGAGATATGGAAACAATGGGCAGTCAGGCTCAGGCGTACGGTACATCCTCTTCGATTTGCGAGATTGCGAGTTGTCGATACAGTGGGTGGTCAGTCGTCTCTGGCAATGAAGAGTTTTATCCTCTTTGATTAGCTTGTTGAATGTTCGCATGGTTTGTTGTGCTTGCGATTTCGTTGTGTTATATTGTGTTAAATAGTTGTTATTATTTTCCTGGTGGTTTAATAATGTCGGCTAGACGGAAGGTTAAGTACAGGGAGGAATATACTGAACAGTTTCCAAGTATAAAGCGAGGAAGAACTGAATACGAAGCTTTCTGCAAAATTTGCGGGTGAGTAACATTACGATTATACACAGACCCATTGAAATCGTTGTTTTCCTAGAAAAATTATTCTATTATACGTTTTTCCTCTTCACAGTTCCTACATTTTAATCAGTTATGGAGGTAGACGTGATATTAACGACCACGTGCAATCGAAAAAGCATAAGACGGCAGTGGTTTCATCATCTTCCAAACAGCTCACCAGCTTATTCAAAACACAGACAGATGGTAATAAAGTAGCTGCAGCAGAAGCTGCATTTGCATTTCATTATGTCAAGCACCATCATTCATACAACTCAAGTTCTTGCGCATCAAAAATTATCTCTCACGTTTTTAGTGACAAAGTTGCAGTAACCTTCTCCAGTGGTAAAACTAAAACAGAAGCCATAATAATTTCTATGGCAAGTCTCTCTTTTTCTATCAAACTGGTATTGATTACTTGATGAAATGGAGTAAGCCTTTGTCTGATATTAAACATTTTGACTGGATGTTGCTAAAGACTGTACCTTCATGGGAAAATGTTGAAAAGACGTTCAAGTGGATGCATGAAAACACAGGCTGTAAATTGAATGAGTCCCTTCTCTTTGACCAAGTACTGAAATTAAATTGTGTTTTGGGGGAGGTCAAAGATGAAAGTTTTGAGAATATGATGTCACATAAGAAATGGGTGTTCTTCATTCATAATTGTATTTCTAGTGAGCAGTATTCAGAGTTGCTGAAAATTGTGGAATTTTATTTCTCCATTCCCAGTCATAACGCCAATGTAGAGAGAGTCTTTTCCCTCATGAATTCTCAGTGGACAGAAGAAAGGAGTAGGTTAACAGTAAAATCAGTTGATGCAAATGCAGTACAATGAGATGGTGTTTGTTTACGGCAAAGCAGACAGAAGGGTTCGAGAGGCAGCACAGCTACACCAAAGCAAGTACCTCACAGACACCAACCACATCACAGAAAATTTCAAACCCTGTTTGGGCGTTTGTGTGAACGTGAGTCCTTTTAGACAGTCTAATATGCAGGGAGGCGGCAGACTATGCTTTCACCACATTTGGAGAGCCTTACTACAGGATAATGAGACGAAGCCTAGTGGAAGCTCCAGGGGGTTAACAGTAAAATCAGTTGATGCAAATGCACTACAATATGAAAAATGTAAGTTGCAGTGAATTTCATAAACTGATTGAGAACCAGATTATGTTGCTTTCATCTATTCATGGTTCTGAGAAATACGATTGGTATAAGAAAAGCTCAAATGATGACAATAGAACTTCGTGTACTGAATAATGTAATGCATATTCTTATTTTTTGTAATAAATGCTTTCTTAATGAAGCAGTTCTTCCTCAACTCTGGCTCATTAATTAAATGCACATTTCCCTTAGGTTATGGGCATGAGGATTCCTTATTCCTCTCATTTACTTCGATCGGCTACGGTGATCGTAAGTTTTGTCCTGGTTTTGGATTCCCTAGATACACCGTACTTCGCCAGATGGCCTTTTCGAAACGTCGTGCCGACACTGCGACCTACGGCGGCAAGATTCTGCCGAGGCGTGTGTAAGCTGTTAGAAGGCTGCTAGCAGGCTGCGAGAGCTGAGTACCTGTCGCTGCGAGTCGTTGAAGTAGGCGGGCACGGTGATGACGGCGTCGCGCACCGGGGCGCCCAGGTAGCTCTCGGCCGTGTCGCGCATCTTGCCCAGCAGCATGCCGCTCAGCTCCTCGGGCGAGAAGCGCTTCGTCTCGCCGCGGTACATCACCTGCACCAACGGCCGGCCGCCCTCGTCCACCACGGCGAACGGCCACAACTTGCGGTCCGCCTGCAGCACCGCGTCGTCGAAGCGCCGGCCCACCATGCGCTTCGTGTCGAAAATCGTGTTCGTAGGGTTCATCGCGGCCTGAAAGGCCCACCACGTCCTGCTTAAGTGCTTCCGTATGAGCTCATACTCGTCTGTGCCTTAAATCCAGGGAATACAACATGCTACAGACTTAAAATATACACTACTGGCCACTAAAAATGCTACACCACAAAGATGAGATGCTACAGGCGCGAAATTTAACCGACAGGAAGAACATGCTGTGATATGCAAATGATTAGCTATTCAGAGCATTCACACGAGGTTGGCGCAGGTGGCGACACCTACAACGTGCTGACATGAGGAAAGTATCCAACCGATTTCTCATACACAAACAGCAGTTGACCGGCGTTGCCTGGTGAAACGTTGTTGTGATGCCTAGTGTAAGGAGAAGAAATGTGTATCATCAGGTTTCCGACTTTGATGGAGGTCGGATTGTAGCCTATCGTGATTGCGGTTTATCGTATCGCGACATTGCTGCTCGCGTTGGTCGAGACCAAATGACTGTTAGCAGAATATGAAATCGGTCGGTTCAGGAGGGTAATACGAAACGCAGTGCTCGATCCCACCGGCCTCGTATCACTGGCAGTGCGAGATGACAGGCATCTGACCCCCATGGCTGTAATGGATCGTGCGGCCACGTCTCGATCCCTGAGTCAACAGATGGGGACGTTTACAAGACAACAACCATCTGCACGAACAGTTCGACGACGTTTGCAGCAGCATGGAGTATCAGATCGGAGACCGTGGCTGCAGTTACCCTTGACGCTGCATCACAGACAGGAGCGCCTGCGATGGTGTACTCAACGACGAACCTCAGTGCACCAATGGCAAAACGTCATTTTCTCGGATGAATCCAGGTTCTGTTTACAGCATCATGATGGTCGCATCCGTGTTTCGCGAAATCGCGGTGAACGCACTTTGGAAGCGTGTAATGGTACAAATGGTTCAAATGGCTCTGAGCACTATGGGACTTAACATCTGCGGTCATCAGTCCCCTAGAACCTATAACTACTTAAGCCTGACTAATCTAAGGACATCACACACATCCATGCCCGAAGCAGGATTCGAACCTGCGACCGTAGCGGTCGCGCGGTTCCAGACTGAAGCGCCTAGAACTGCTCGGCCACAACGGCCGGCAGGAAGCGTGTATTCGTCATCGCCATACTGGCGTATCACCCGGCGTGATGGTATGCGGTGCCATTGGTTACACGTCTCGGTCACCTCTTGTTCGCACTGACGGCACTTTGAACAGTGGACGTTACATTTCAGATGTGTTACGACCCATGGCTCTAGCCTTCATTCGATCTCTGCGAAACCCTACATTTCAGCAGGATAATGCACGACCGCCTCTTGCAGGTCCTGTAAGGGCCTTTCTGGGCACAGAAAACGTTCGACTGCTGCCCTGGCCAGCACATTCTCCAGATCTCTCACCAACTGAAAACGTCTGGTCAATGGTGGCCGAGCAACTGGCTCGTCACAATACGCCAGTCACTACTCTTGATGAACTGTGGTATCGTGTTGAAGCTGCATTGGCAGCTGTACCTGTACAAGCCATCCAAGCTCTGTTTGACTCAATGCCCAGGCGTATCAAGGACGTTATTACGGCCAGAGGTGGTTATTCTGGTACTGATTTCTCAGGATCTATGCACCCAAATTGCGTGAAAATGTAATGACGTGTCAGTTCTAGTATAATATATTTGTCCAATGAATACCCGTTTATCATCTGCATTTCTTCTTGGTGTAGCAATTTTAATGGCCAGTAGTGTAGTTATTTTAATGTAACACTACCTTTCTGCTCGTAGCTTCTCCTGAGCCTACATATCTACATTTACATCTGCTTCGATACCCCGCAATCCACCTTGCGGCACCTGGCGGAGGCTATCCCGTACCACTACTAGTCGATTCCCTTCCTGGTCCACTCGTCAACAGAGCGAGATGAGGCCTAATCCCTCTAGTATTATCTACGTGATCCTTACGCGCAATGTGTGTGTGCGGCAGTAGAATCGTTCTGCAGTCAGCCTCAAATGCGGGCGCTCTAAATTTTCTCAGTAGTGCTGCTCGAAAAGAACGTCGCATTTCCTTGAGTCATTATCATTTGAGTTCCCGAAGCAGCCTGTGTTGTTCGAATCCACCGGTACCAAATCTTGCAGCCAGTCTCTGAATTGCTTCGAAGCCTCCCATTAATCCGAACTAGTGCGGATACCAAACACGAGGACAGTACTCAAGAATGGGTCATACTAGTGTCCTAAACGCCGTCTTCATTACAAATGAATAAGGGTATCCTAACATCCTTCCACTAAACCGAAGTCGACCACCTGCCTCCCGTACTGCAAACCTGACGTTTTCATTCCATTTCATATCGTTTTGCAGCGTTACACCTCGACACTTAACTGACGTAGCTGTGTCAGGCAGCACACTACTAATTCTGTATCTTCACATTTCTGGTTTGTTTTTCATAGTTATCCGCATTAACTTACTTTCTTTTCCGCCACGACTTCGATGTCTGTCTTCAGAAGATTTCCATCTCATGTGTGATGAAACGTGACACATTCCGCTAAACAAACGAAGATTTATGCAATGTACTCCACCCCCTTGTCGCATCTTGGGTATAAAATCGAGACTTCAGCTTCATGACTAAGTTAGCGATAGGTGCTTGTTAGTCACTGCAACCTGCATGTATACATCTGCTTGACAGATGTGCTGTTTGCAGAGTTAGTGGCAGCATGACTTGTAATTTCACATGTCGGACGCCGCTGTTATGCGTTTATCTGTTTCCTTGGAAGTGGTTTCTCCGTTACTAACGCTCATTTTATATAGGACTGAGGTGGGCATAGTATAATTTCTGATCCGTAATCGGATGTGAACAGTGGACGCTATACATCTCTGGAAAAGCTACACTGTGCATGTATCACACAGACCCTCTGTTTTAAGGAAGTAGTTTTTTCGTTTTACAGTTTGTTACAGTAGTTTATCGTAGAGAAACCTGCAGTAAGGATGTATGTCATTCTCTGGAAAAAAAATTTCTTACATTAGAATATTAACAGCGCTGCATTTCAGACGACTGATTGGCAGACCGCGGCCATTAGCTGCTCCCTCCGGTTTCATATATAGGGACCCGCTCTGCCCTAGTCCAGTCAGTCTGGTACTCTCTCTGGATTGCGTCTCTATCACAGCGGTACTGCGTTCTGGTCGTTGCTCGTTATTGACATTTCCTGGCTCTGGTTCCGAGTGGATTTACTATTGGTGTCAGATGTGGGGTGTTGTGGTTCCTACAAGCCTCCGTTGTTTATCTATTCCTTGTTGTGTCCGTCCTAGTCGGTCGTTGTCGGTTGTTGTCGGTTGTTGTCGGTTGTCGTTGGCCTGTCGTCTGTAACGTTCCCTCTTTCTGTTTATTTAGGTTTGATTTGTTTGATTGTTATTCTTTATTTCTATTATTCGGAATCTTTTTTTTTATTAAATTGAGCCTGAAACTTACATAATAAATACTTCGCGTGAAGTACGATTTGCAGCATAAACAAAAATTAATTTCGGAAATGTAATCCACTGAATATTAAAAGTAAAGCTTTTGAACAACGCGCGTGACTGACTAGATACATTCAGAGGGTACGTACATTCGCGTGCGAGTGGTTGCGGTCTGATGAGAAATTTTCATTGTAAAATAATTTCGTCGTAACACACTCGGAGATTACGAACGTACATTCAGAGTAGAGGCACGTACGTTCTATCATTCCCCGTGGCCTGGGTAAAAGAATGGCAATTATTTAAATCTAAGAGTATTTCTTTTGCATCGGACTAGTATTTTTATAAGAAAAAGAAGATTGCAGGTTCTGAATGTCTCGGCAAAACGAATCGGAAGTAATTTTAGCGGCCACGAAAGGAAAGTAGAGAGCACAATCACGTACCTCTACTGTTGAGCAGCGCCGTTTTGAAGATCTTCGGTTCCATCTAAAACTCGCCTTCTCTGCTTAACATAAATACTCCATAGGCATGGGAATAAGGCTTGTTGTGCGATGAAAACAATATAAAACACATCTTGCGTCTTTTAACTCATTCATTTACCACACACACACACACTAGTAATTAGACAGTACGACATCCCACCAGCCCATCAGAACAAAAAGTAGTCGTTCATACAAGAAATAAAAAACGAAGGGCGAAATTGTTCCTATGTCTCTCAAAGATAAAAAGTTTACCAGATATTTCTCTGGTGTGTCACTGGAACAATTTTTCAGCACCTCTGCGATTAAATCACAATATTTTCAGTTCCTTTACACGTCCGACTCGTCCTTGTGTTTACCCGGTGGTGTGAGCTCCACCGCCGGCGGCTTCCCCGCCTGGCGGCTCCGATCCGCAGCGCAAGGCGTTCCCAAGGTTGGTTTTGGTTACTACACATGTTACAAGCTATCCTGCCTTTATAAATCGAGGTATGGCATTACCTCCGAATGACATGCTTTTTTCCAGACAAATACCGTGACACTGAATAAGGACGGTGATCGTAAGAGTGTATATTACCAGACCAGCAATGTGGTTACAGGTCTCCAACGGTGCGCCCTCGAAATAAAATTACCGAATTTTGAAAGTGATTTGGCTAAGGAGCTTGGTATGAAAACTGTATTTGCAACTCTCTCGTGCCACCGCTAGATATTCCTCCAGTATTTGTAACGCATTCTGTTTCAAAGCCATGTCAGAGGTTCTGTGATATATCCACAGGTGGTGGTTGATTGAGAATGGCCAAAAAACAGCAGTAGATGGCGTACTGATGGAGATCGTAAGAAATGTACACTAGCTTTTCAGATCTCTAGTGCTACGCTTTCAGTAAAAACGATATCTATGATTTGGAAGCAAGTCTTTCCATTCAACCACATACCAGGGTTGTATCCGATGGAGAAATCCTTTAATGATTACAGGCACAAGTGAAACATATTTCTAGCCTCTCATATCTTGAACCGAGTCACCTTTCTCGAACCTATCTGCTACAGTAAATTTCCAACATGGTTTTAGGTACTCCCTACGCATTTTTCAACTGCTGCCATTTCTGCAGCTTTGCGCATGTCATCGTTCCAATTTAAGTCGGACCTGAGCAGAAGTCGGAGAGAGATTCACCACCTTCTGCAACTCGTGTAGAAACATAGTGACCTGAGTTAGTGCGACACGGTCGTGTTCTGACCATTCGGTGGAAATGGGAACAAGTTGTCATAGCACTGTCAACAATGTACGATGTGTAAAGTCAGCACCAAGCGAAGCCTACTGCTGCAGCACTAGATAATATAAAAGACTGTATGGGGACTGGGAAGAGCACAAGCATTTTGCTACTGCACTGTGGTGTGTCCCCAAACTACGTACAGATACTACAGTCCGAAGCTGATACCCATCCCTCAGGGTCCATTCATGTCTATCAGTCCAACATGCTATCTTCGTTATTCTGCACCATCCAACAGAGAAAAATTACGAACTATAAAAGCTCCACTAACTTCATCCAATACAGAACTCGACAAGATTTTTCCCACATCTCTCTCCTACCATATATCGGAAACAAATACCAATGCATTGAGCACATGTGATGATCCTATTAAATATACAGTTATTAAACCTACTGCGCAGACCAGTTTAAAGTTTCATCACCTGTACTGTAGAAGGATGACCGTAGCCCACAAACTATAAGTCAAAGAGACCCTCCCTGTGACTCTGCATTGTTGTTTGAAACACTGTTTTTTTCTGCTGTAACACGCCTTGTAGACTGACATACATTTTGTTTTTTTTGTCATGACTTCGAGGTCTGTGTCAAGCTCTAAACTGAGGTTAAGATGTTCCGACCCATTGCTTCTCACAGAAAACTAGACGTAGCACGGTATAAGTCCTGCTGTTACTCCTGCTACCATAGCACACCACACACACTGGATGATTTTAAATAAAAGACAGTTACAACTTAAGGAAATGGGAAGAGTTTGATGGCATTGTGGAGAGTTTCCAAACTGCAGTCCGAAGGTGATTGACGGCCTCTACATTTAAACTCATCTGTTACAAGGATGGAATAGCTGATGGCTTTTCATTCCATTTCGACCGATTCCTCGTATTGCAGACATGTACTCGATGACTGTTTCAGTGCTAGCCACTCCCAGAAGGTGTTGCCCCTCCACCAAAACTCTTTCTCCAACTCAAACAAGCGATGTCAGTCAATCATTATGTGGTAACCAAAAGTGTACCAGTGGACGAATGGGATGGAAAAGACACCATCGATGTACCATAATATTAAGCATCACAGTTGATAGCTGAACAATTTTAGCAATTCTACAGTAATTTCAACCCCAGCCAATGATGCGACAGCATGTTTCCTCAGTTTCAGTATCATAGCTAAACTTCCCCTTCTCTACTTTGGGAGTATCATTGTGAATGTAGGTAGATGACTGTGCAGTACGTCCATTAGTTGTTAATTCTCGAACACATATATCATCAGAGTATACCAGACAGCACTCTACATATATTTAACACCTCGAGCATGGTGTATAATTTACGATCTATCTCTATGCAGATGGGAGTCAGAGAGCATTCTCGCAGTCTTAGGATAACATTAGAGACTGAAAGACCCCATCGCACTGTCTTTGACCAGCCTGCCCTGCAGCACCGTTACCGATTTAATCTGCAGCCGACTAGAAGCAGACTGTTACATTCCACGTCTAATGAATGAATGGAGCTTGCCGAGTCCTCGCCCATCCAAGTGCACAAGATTTCTCCAGATGTGCCCATGCCGAGGAGGTTAGGACTCCTTATCGATGTATAGTAACAGATTTGAAAGTGTTGTGATGTAATAGCAGACGTTTAAGAAGAACAAGAAATTGATGATTTTTATGCATGATGGAGCTCCAGATGGACGGAGTTCCGCTGCGCGGAAGAGCCGCCGCGGACGCGGAGTCCTCTATGGGCTGGCCGCGTCCATTTGTTCTGGCGCGTGTTCGACTTCCGCGGCGGGAGGTACTAGAACATATGTACTTTGATGCACCTGTAGAACCAAGGCCGCTTGTGACAGTAACATACAGTAGTTGTTGCGATCGGGTTTTTTAACATCTGGCGGTTTGTAAGACGATTACACATTTCTTTCTAAGACATAGTGGTAGCATTCACAAGAAAATCTTATGATACATGTCCATCCATCGCTGATTTTCTCTCATTATTATTTGTGAAGTATTATACTTAGCAGTAGGGGATGCTGGATAGGTTTATCAAGCTTATAAAGTATGTGTTTGCGTTCTGACATGTGCAAAGGAAATGACTATGTCCAGTCGTGAGGACAACCACAGGTGGAAACACAAGCGGCCAAAGACACTGCTAGCTAGGGCATAGCCACCTATGGTAAACTAACATACGCAAACAGCGACAAACGTCGGTAAGCCCCTGCATATCAGCGACACTGACTGGCAACTACCAGCTGCTATTAGAGCCGACCAACAGGCCACAGCAGGGACACCGACGAGCTCGCCCACAGGCGCACAAACAAACTGCCAACATTCCCTCACACTGTGTCCCCGGTATATGACCTATCGGACACAAGATCGATAACAAACCTAACTGTTGCAGGCTGCTGACGCTGAACGAGGACTCTGTACCAGCACCCAGCGCCAGCCGCCGAGCAACACAACGCACAACGCCAAAGTATCGACATGCAAGATACCCACTACTAACAAAGCCTATCCTTGCACAACCTATCGCAGGCAACAAGACAACCGCTACTGCTCTTACCACCCGACCTAACTATCGCAGAGGTTTTTTTCCCTTGGCTCTTGCCTTGGCACTTTTTTTTCCTCTGCCCTTAAAACAGCTACCCAACGTCAGATTTCGACCAATCTATCTCCAGATGAGCGCGTATTAATGGTTAATCTTAACCAGACGTACGCAAACATCGCAGTACCCACATCCTGCGACACCTCACTTTAGTGAATACTAACCCTTACGCAGAGATGGCAGTAGACCTTTTGTGTTTGCCATCATGCCGGTGTGGGCGTGGAGGGGCTCCACGACTTTTTATATAAAGTCGTAAGGAAGGTACGGATTTGATGTGGAATACTGTGATAGAAAGGGAAGAGTATGTCAGGTCATAAGAATGGTACAGATATTTCTATTTTCAGAGCTACAGCTGTCAGAAGGGTGTATTTAAGATACTTCACTCACTGTCGAATGTTATTCAACTGAGACTGCGATCATAGAATTTAAGTATAAGTATAGCCATCTAATATGTTTGAGACCATTTTTCCTAGGACGATTCTATGTGTGCTTGGCGAGCATCACCGGTGACCTGTGGCCAGAAAGATTCACGTTTCCCATTAATGCCAGGAGCTGTCCCAAGTAGCTGACTTAACCGTGTAGTCCTCTAGACGGCCGAATAGCGAACTAATACTAAGTATGTGTTGGAAAGCTTTCGTGATCGCGTGGATATTTGAGAAGATTCAATATGGATGTCCGTTTGCACTGGACCATTATTCTCTCCCATGTAAATTGTCTGGTTGACTTCTTCTGCATATTTCGCACCTTTATTTACTTGAAGGGACGTCGATTGTGGTGTGTGTATCTAGCAGGTGAAAGCCACGTTTTCTGGTTCTCTAGACACGAGAAACACCTTAGTTGACTTTGTAAATTATAGGGATGATTTCGAATCTGTTATATCACCGACATCGGTATTCACGAGAAGAAATATCTGTTTCTCTCTTTTTTTCGAATTTTCGTGTAAAGGTTCTTTGCAGATGGGATAAGTTTCTAGTTACTGAATGGTTTATATCACGCTCCACCTCGCTAAAGTCTTGGGTTTGTAGAGAAATAATTTCCAGTCTATATCTTCAGTATTATGTTGCGCGAGTGGTACTGCTACACAAGCAAATATTGCTATGTGCTTGATATCGAGAAGTATCGCGAAAATGGTGTGATATTCTGACAAACCATGCAAATACTGTGGAATACTGTTCTTGTAATCCCAGATTCTGGAGATGGGTGCAGAAAAGCAAGCAAGCAAGTGGGGCAGGAGTAGAAACAGTTGCGTCTTTGTATTGAGGGGAACCTACCCAGCCTTTGCACAACAGTTCTGAGTGTGACTTCAGTCCACTGACAGCGCTCTGGTCATGCATCAGAAGTGGATGACCACCCGACCTCGTGGGTGTATCTAGTGCAGCGAGGAGTGTACTTACGGTGCATGTTCTTATGCTGTCTCTCTTTGCAGTATATATACGAATGATGTAAATGTGTAGATTTTTTATCGTGCAGACAAACTGTATCTTTACTACAGCGACACAGTACACAGTGATATATTGCTAGGTTGGAGATTGGGTTCACATTCTAATATTCAAGCTCCCATCCTCTGTGGCAGAGCAGTGTAATTGTGGAAGAGTCTTTCTGTATTTGACGATCTGAAGGTCACTTTGCAGGGTTTACTTGCGAGTGCAAAATGGTGATTTGTAAAAAATACAATCATAATACTCCATTCATTCACAAGACATCCTTTGTGCCAGGACATAGGAGCATCTACAAAATGATTTGCGAAAACGATGGAGGCAAGGTATGTATGGAAAGTTCTGAGAAAGCAAATATTCAAAGACAAGGTGAAGCAGACCATCTATCTCTGGCTAGGATGCCGTCACTCATCCAGCACTGTGGCATTAGGACATCTCCAGACCTGTAGCAGTAGGATACCGAAAATTCCCGCCATTTTTCTCTTCTGTAAGAAAGTACTTCGAATTGTGTTTGTGTAATTGTTGTCATTTCCCTCGTCTGTGCTTAGATAGTGCTCTCTTTCCAAACAACAAAGATGCTTTTATGATTAACAGTATTTCCGCGAGCGTGCACAGACATGATGAAAGCTCTTAGTGGTGAGAATGTTTAATATTTCTGAGACGTATGTTGACAGCAAAAAATAGTTCAAATGGCTCTGAGCACTATGGGTCTTCTGAGGCCATCAGTCCCCTAGAACTTAGAACTACTTAAACCTAACTAACCTAAGGACATCACACACATCCATGCCCGAGGCAGGATTCGAACCTGCGACCATAGCGGTCGCGCAGTTCCGGACTGTAGCGCCTAGAACCGTTCAGCCACCCCGGATGGCTGTTGACAGCAGGACGTCACGATTACCAGGAAGGAAACACATGATGTCTCGTTAGGACCATCAGGAAGAATGCAATCGGTATTATTCTGGGCTATTTTCGTAAACAGGTCCTGGTCACTGTGCGAACATTTTGTGGCGATGCGTCAGCCACGCTGGGCAGTTAAGCACGGCTGGACGCAGCTCGCATGTCCCGTTCGGATCGCTAGGAACTGTGCACCCTGTGCTATTCTGGAACAGATTTCTATAACGTGACCTGCGACATCAGAGTCCGCAGGTATAGCATCAGCAATGATAAACACACATGCTGCCCAGAGGTGCCTTGCGTATGGGATCAGTGTGAGCGCACCTTGGAGTTCTATGATGTCAGTATAACACTCGAAGAACTCTAGCTGTATACCCGAAAATAGATGTGACTTTCATCTGCTTTCTGTGGGCAGCAGTGGCGTGAGAGCGATGGCTCATGCTGGCTTGTGTCCGGTGGTGGCTCATGGTGGCATCGACACACGTGCGCCTTTGGAGCCTCTGATACATTGACAATTGTTTGAAAGCGTTTTTATGTGCAACGAGTGTTTATGTACTACATTATTTCCGACTGTTGAGGAATTGTGACCGTGTTTGCAGAGCATTATAAATGCATTATTTCAGTGATTTACGAGTAGTTTGCAGGTCTGTATGCTGTGTACTGCATTATTTTGACGATTTACGGGTTGATTTTCGTGTCTGCACATGAGTGTACTGCATTATTTACGAGTAGTTTGCAGCTCTGTAGGCTGTGTATTGGAACCCCAAGCACGTCAGGGCGAGTGTTTTGCATCAGTGTAATAAATATACTATGTCAAATACATCCCTAAATAAATTATTCCAAAATGATTAAAGCACAGTCCTTCCTCTCTCCAGCAGCTCAGCACAGGCTGAGTCTTTTCCCGCCATTTTCCCCTCCAGACCGCCATCTTGGATTACATCATGGAAGGGACGACAGCGCCCTCTGGTGGCAGTACTGTATACTATGTCAGCTGGACTCTGGACCTCGTGGTGAACACACTGGATGGAAGTATTCCCTCAAATTGTTTAAATACAGACTGCCTGCAAAATAAAGACTTACATCCATCTTATCTAGACAGGCTGAGTCCTTTCCCCACAATATTCCCCCACCCCAGACCGCCATCTTGGATTATGTTATGGGAGGGATGACAGTGCCCTCCGTGGTGGTACTGTGTACTAGGTCAGTTGGACTCCAGATCCAATGGCGAACACACTGGATGGCGGTACTGCCTCTAATTGTTTAAATAAAGCCCAAATGCCCAACACAGGCTGAGTCCTTTCCCGCCATTTTCTCCACCCCAGACCGCCATGTTGGATTATGTCACAGAAGGGATGACAGAGCCATCTGATGGCAGTACTGTGTACTAGGTCAGGTTGGAGTCCGAACCCCATGATGAACACAGTTGATGATGGTGCTGCCTCTAATTGTTTAAATAAAGACTGAATATAAAGACTTATATTCAGCACAGGCCGAGTCCTTTTCCTGCCAATTCCTAGGAAGAGGTGGCGGTCGGTTGGCTTAGGTTAGTGGAGGTAGCCCAAGTGACCTATTTCCCCGCCATTTTCTTCGGTTAGTGGAAGTAGTCGTGGTGTGTTGCATTGTCCAGATGTAATTTGAACTTCCCTCCGGGGGGGTGTAGCAGGGGGCATGGCACTTTCCTACTGAAAGCCATCATTTTGGATAGCGGTACTTGCGTCATCAGCTGACGTCACAGCCGACATCTTGGATGATGTCATGTGCTGTTGCCAAGTCTACAAGCCGCCATCTTGGATGACGTAATCGCTGCCATCTTGGCTACATCTAGCAGCAATGGAGAGTGGTGTGACAAGTGCTTAGTCCCACTAATCATGCCTGAATGGGCACTGGGGGACGCCGGATTGAAAAGCAGCTTGTGAAATTTGTGCAAGTAAATGCAATTCATTATTAATGTACAGGTGACAGGATTTTCGGTCTCCCCGACATCAAGTTACTGTCGTGCGTCGTTAGTAGCCCACCAACAATGGTAATTATCTGAGAGTGTTAGGGAGTATTCAGCAGGAATTTTGTACGTCAGACGAGGGTTCGGAAGTTGGGGCACTTAGTTTGTGCGCTTCCTGTGGCAAAGGCAGAACTGGAGTAGATTTTCGCTTACACATTTCGTCTCGTTCGTTTCCGGACGTAGGGTACCCTGCCTCAGACTGGTACATTTACCCTCCTCCGACATCCCTGAAAGTTTGCAGTATTATCACGGAATCACGATGTGCGATTATGCAGGGTGTAAACGACAACTGTTTACAACTCGCAGTGATGTGGAGGAAGTTGAGACAAACAATTCTGATACACTACGCCTGGCGTCCACCAAGTCGGGAAAGCTTCAGATTGGACTACGAAAAACATTTAAGCTATACCGCAAGGATGTCGCATGAGATTTTCAGTATTCTATCGCTCATTTCGCGCAAATTATCAGCTCTAGAGAAAAAATGAATAGGAACTTTTTTTGTAATAAATTTAATATAGTTTAATTTTGCATCAGGACACGTTCTCGATCAAGGCCGCAGTTTTCGAGTTTTTCAAGAAAAATGTACAAAAGTGAACTTCAAATGCACCGCCACTGGTCACAATTTAGAGTGTTATTCATGGTATTCTCTCCTACTACTGTACAAAAATTTGCGCGACTACACGAATTGTAAGCCATATTCGACCTTTTCCGGTCTCCATTTACTGGACTATTTACGCCACCTGCTTATTCTTGCACTTACACATTGTAAAACTGACATTTGTGAAAATTTTGCCTAACAATTTTGTGAACTTAACTACCATAAAATTGACAAATCATTTAGTTTGTCTGGTCTTCTTACTACGAAACTACTGTTCTTGTAAGGGTCAAATTTAGATCGAACTATAATAGTAATTAGTTTCCACACAATGTTAACATAGGTTTTTTCTTTCACTAACTTCACGGAAAGTTTAGTTCTTAACGAAATAGCCGACCCCAAAAAATGTCAATACGGGAAACAATTCGTGTAGTCCCAAATTTTCGTGTAGTGGTAGGAGGGAGGCCATGGGCGACCGGTGGGGGATGAGTGTGTGGCCGGGGATGCCTTTGAAGGTCACTTATGCACGATTACCAGCAAAAACGTATCCCAGTACAAATTTAAACTACACTAAGTTTCCTACAAAAAAGGCCCTACTAAATATTTCGTTAATTTTTTAGTTCGCAAGAAGAGAGCGAGAGAATATTCAAAACGTAGCGCTACGCGTATGTGCTGTACCTAGGTGTTTATTGTAGGCCAATTTGAAGAAGTCTTCCCTCGTCATAAACTACAAGTGTCCTGTATCAAACTGTTCGTATCGATTTACTCTACACTACTGTGATACCTTGTAACATCCTGTATATTTCACGTGCATTTAACATATTTCACACATTTTGTTCACGTATTTCATCTGTATCGCTAGCAAATTTTGCCCTGCAACTTCATCTGAATTTTGAGGTAACTTGTATTTTTGCCAGTAACTGACGGTTGTTTCGAGGAAAAGGACTGTCGCTGGCAGCTGTCTGATTCTCCGCCGTTTTAAACAATGCGAATCTAACAGGGCTTTAATTATATCTTCGGTATTGAGCCGTGTGGCATGATCTTTGGTCCTGAAACACGCTGGCACAATTATTAGCTGGGAGTAGTGCTCATTGCCATGATACAGCTGATGCACTGAACAACGCAAATAGGAGACAGGTTGCGGTTAATACTTTTAGAACATTCTAAATCAACTACTGACATGAAAGAAGTACCAAAGGTCGTTTTCGGGCTTTTCCACATGTTGCCCCTTCTCATCGTCACCCCGCACTCCTAGCAATAGTACGGGTATCTTACTTCCACCGCATTTTTATGCAAATAATGAGCTACGTATACACAAAATTTGTTGAAACTGCGCCAGGCTTTCCTGAATTATGCTTTTATGTCATCCCTTATCATCCCAGACCCTCAGCTACAGGGAAGCAGAGGGTATTTTACTGTTACAGTAAATTTTTGCAGATATTAACTGATACGTGTACCAAATTTGGTAGAAATTCCCTTCAGCATCGCGGAGAGATGCTGATACGTAACTCTCTTTGCGTCTCTTCCACTCTTGACGACAATTCTTGGCATAAAACGTCATTGTGAGTGTCGCCAAGATATCTGGCGACCCCGAAAACGATGTATTTTTTGCAAATTTAGGACGTTATCGAAAACTTTTCCGTGGCACGTCTTGTCATCCTCATCCCCAGCCCTATTGGTGATTGCGGTATATTACCCCCACATTTTTATAGAAACAATACGTTATGTATACACAAAATTTGATTGATATAGCTCGAGACGTTCCTGAATAAGGCCTCTGAGTCACTCCCTTTTCACACCCACCTCTATTGGTGGTAGGTGGTTCTTCGCGGGCGTGCGCACAACTCACCAAAGTTTCATATTAATCGTACAAGTGGTATAGGAACGCATAGAAGACGTACAAGCAAACAAATCATTTTTAGGGTTCCGTATCTCAATCGGTAAGAATCGAATCCGTTAAATGGGAGGTTCAATTATATTAAATTCCCTGAGGATATTAAGAAGAAGCAGACATGCATTAACGTTCAAAATGAAAATCATAACGTTTGGCGATACAGTACGGAACCGCGTGACTGCTACGGTCGCAGGTTCGAATCCTGCCTCGGGCATGGATGTGTGTGATGTCCTTAGGTTAGTTAGGTTTAAGTAGTTCTAAGTTCTACGGGACTGATAACCTCAGAGCCATTTGCACCATTTGATAACGCTTGTTTTGCATGGTCAATCCTGGCTTGTGAATGAAAAATTAATCAAAATACAGAGCACACATCTCGATATGGAATAAGTCTTAACATTTGTGAATGTCCTAACTTTGACGGTATCGAGTTCCCCGTAAGGATTCAGGACATCCCAAAATTTGAGGCACAAAATCCCAGAATATCGGTTCACGTTTATGGCCTGAAGAAGAAGCAGAAAAGCAAGCCAGATGAGCACGAGCAGCATGCTATCGCTGGACCACTCCATTTTTCTAAACATGCAGGTGAGCGTGATCTTCATGTAAACATGCTGCTCTTCTCTGAAGCTGATAATCAACAGTATGTATGGATCAAAGACATGTCCTGCCTCCTTTGGAGCCAGTTGTTGAAACATAAAGAAACACATTTGCTTCAGATGTCTAAAGAACTTCTCAGAAGAAAAGTATTTAAAAAGACATCTGACAGACTGTGAATCCAAGGAATCAGTACATGTTGTAATGCCTACACAAGAAAAAAAGTTCATTAAATTCAAGAACGGTCACCGCTAGGGGCAACGTCCGTTTGTTGTATACACCGACTTTGAATGTCTCCTTGTTCCTAGCACTTGAAGTGAAGGGAACCCCTTGCCTCACATACCACCTACACGCAAAAACACGTACCATATGTGGCGACGTACCAAGCTGCATGTTCATATGGTTCCAAGTCTTAACCACTACGAATCATAAGTCGGGGATAATCCTGCTGTTTGGTTGTTCACTGAGCTTGAAAAACTCTCGTGGGAAGGAAATGGATATGCTGTGTGGCTAGGGCCTCCCGCAGGGTAGACCGTTCGCCTGGTGCAAGTCTTTTGAGCTGACGCCACTTCGGTGACTTGCGTGTCGATGGGGATGAAATGACGATGATAAGGACAACACAACACCCAGTCCCTGAACGCAGAAAATCTCCGACCCAGCTCGGAATCGAACCTGGGCCGTTAGGCATGACATTCCGTCGCGCTAACCACTCAGCTACCAGGGGCGGACTCTCAGCACCAATATCCCCAAACCGACTCGGAGGTGGATAAGAAATTATACGATGATGCGGTTAGCTGTCATATTTGTAGACTGCCATTAGACAGAAAAGCTGAAACTCCCCGTAGAGGTCATTGTCATCTTACAGGGAAGTTCCGTGGTGCAGCTCACAACACGTGCAATTTGAAGTATCAGTTGCCATGACACATACCCGTTTTTTCCATAGTTTAAGTGGGTATGATGCTCGCTTTCGAGCTGAGCAATTGGTTAATTTTGGGTAGTAGAAAAATCAGGTCAATGGCCTGCCTGAGAGTGTTGAGAAGTATATTTCATTCTCCAAACAAATGACGCCAAAAATTATGCTCCGCATCCTTGACACGCTACGTTTTATGCAGGCACCACTCCAGAAACTGGTTGAAACTCTACGTCTGGAGGATATGCATATCACCTGATCTGCTTACCCCGACGAAGAAAAGTTTCAGCTTGTGACTAAGAAAGGAGTTCCCCCTATGAGTATCTGAACAGTATGGCGAAACTCGACAAAACCAGGCTATCCGGCATACCTGCATTTACCAGAACTCTCACAGGCGATGTTATATCTAGTTCAGATTATGAGCATGCCGTGAATGTCTGGCAGGCATTCAACATTCCAAATTTGGGTGAATACGCAAGACTATACATGGACACCGATGAGCGCTTGCTTGTGGATGTTTTTGGAGAAGTTCTAGAGTGTATGTATGGCCATGTACTCTCTGGACCCTGCCTTCTATTACATGGGACTTGAGTTGCCCTGGGACGGAATGCTCAAGAAAATGAGGCACAGCGTCAAACTTGTGACTGATGACGATATGCTTCTTTTCTTTGAGCGCTTGATCTGTGGAGGACTTTGCCAGGCACATAATTCACGTGTGAGTGTGGGGCTTAACGCATCTCTTGATTCAAATTATATTCTGTATTTGAATGTGAGTAACTTATACGGGCATGCCATGATTTAGCCAGTGCTGGTTGGTAGGTTTCGATGGGTGCCCGAAAACGAATTAGAGGGATCAGGTGGAAAAATATTGGGCTGGTAGCTGATTCTGATGTAGGGTATGTGGTGGAGGCAGACCTCATATACCCCGTTAGTTTGGATGAAGTGACAAGCGACTTGCCATTATGTCCAGAGCAACAAGCTCCACAAGAAAGTAGTATTCCTAAACTGATGACCACTGTTGTACACAAGCAGAGGTATGTAATTCATTATTGTAACCACTAGCAGTGCCTCAGCTTAGTGATGAAGCTGGGTAGAATCACCTAGGCTATCTCCTTCAATCAGTCCCCCTGGTTGAAGGAGTATATTGAATCAAATACCGAAAAGAGGGCGGGTGCGACTAGCGACTTCGAAAAATATTTTTACAAATTGATGAATAATTGCGTTTTCGGTAAAATCATACAGAATGTAATAAATGAATGCGATATTTTGATTAGGACCAATGGGGCGTAAGAAAATGCAATGCCAGACCAAACTTTAAGCAGGTCACAATTTTCAGTGAGAACTTTATTGCTGTGAAAATGTCAAAGGATCCAGTAGAGTTTACGAAACCAATCTATTTGGGTATGTGTATACTGGACACCTCCAAACTCTACATGTACTGCTTTCATTATGAGTTGCTAAAACTCATTTCGTGGAACCAGTTACTTTATATGGATACAAATAGCTTCATGTACTGAGTTAAAAACTGCAATCCGTATGAAGTATTTAGGTGTCACAGTAATTAATTCGACACATCGTGATAAGCAGCCAATAATCCTTACGGTATTGTACCTCAGAATAAGAAGGTTAACGGCTTTACAAGAGATGAGGCGGATGGATTGCCGATTGTCGAGTTTGTGGGTCTAAGATCCAAAATGTATGCATATCGTACAATAGGTGGAACCAACCAGAGGCAAGGTAAGGGTGTGCGACTTACGGCACCATGTGTCCTCACAGACTACTTGCAGTGCCTGCATGGTGGAGTTGGCGCCGCCACAACCACCACATTTGGTACAGAAACCAGTATTCGATCGCCAGCTCGTGAGGTGTACACTGTGCTGCAATCTAAAGTCGGATTGTCACCTCATGACGAGAATTTGTGATGACAAGATCGAAACCCTACCGTACTCACACAATTTACTTGAAGCACGAGAGGGGATGGGGGACTCCTACGGTGTGAATGAGAATGTGTGAGTGACTGGTTGAGTGAGAGCTTGTACCTAATAGTATGGCTCTTTTATCATAGCTGAAATATTGTATGTGTGATGTATAGCACACCTGCATGTGTGAGTGCATATGTGTGCCCGTGTGTACGCTTGTGAGTGCATTTGAGTGTGGATGTCTGTGAAAATATGTACAGCTTCTCTTCTCTTGTCGTCTAAACTATTATTATCGTCCACGTTTCACTTCCATACATGTCTACACTCCATACAAATACTTTCAGAAACGACTTCCTGACACTTAAATCAATACTCGATGTTAACAAATTTCTCTTCTTCATGAACGCTTTCCTTGCCATCGCCAGTCTACATTTTATATCCTCCCTACTTCGACCATAATCACTTATTTTGCTCCCCAAACAGCTTTCATAAGAAGACGCAACAGTATTTTCACACATGTCCTTCTTGTTGAACTGATGGATAGCAGGACACCCGTAGAATTCCAGGTCTTGAATAGATGCAAACTTGAAGATTCGCTGCATCCATGTGATCTTCTCCTCGCCTTTGGCGTAGATGATGGTCTCAGGATGATCGAATATTCGAAGTGACGTCATCTTTTCTTTATGAGGTTTACCAGGATCGTGCAGTCGAGTCCATGAAAGAAGCGTGTTACTCACTTTGCACTTCTCGGTGTCTTAGCACAGTTCACATCCTTGAAAGGCCTCGGTGATGCAATTCTTGCTGAGGATGTCTCTATTATACCAGCATCTTCAGTATGTGCTGTGAGTCTACACTCATCATCACAGTAACCTTGAAAGTTGGCATTTCACACTGCAAGTTGTCATTGTGAAATGCTCTGGCCACGCCACAGCACTTGGTCACTTATACAGCACGCTGCACAACATCAGTAAGTGGGCAATAGTTAATCGCATTGTCATATAGAACTAGAGCATACACTTCGGTGTGTTCTGGGAAATTTGATGAAGATTCAAATTCGATTCGTACATCTATTCGTCCTGATTTAATTATCTCATTCTGCATAAAACAGTCTATCACGATGATTGGTGCCAGCTCCTTGAATTTCGATGGACTGAGTAGGCATCTCACCTCTTCACCAATAAGAAGCACGAAACCTTGCACAGACGTCAAATGCTTGACTGTATACATTCTGACCTCACAGTAGCAATAAACTGTCATACAGATCGAATTCGGAATTCAAGTAGACTCTGGCATTAGTTAAATTACAATTGTCAAATAGGGTGGAATCATTTGCTAAATTCCCCTTATACAGGTCTGGAATGCAAGTATGATGAATCTTGGTGTTTTCAGCTGCACTGAGGTTTTAATAGCCCATGTTTGTCTGTTCAATGTTACTAGCACTGGGTACTCAGAAACCTCCCACGAGTGGAAAGTTAATGGTAGATATGAGTAGGGGGGCAAGAAGGATGTAAGTCCATTTCGTTACTGTGGGTTGCCTACTTCATCGGCACGTTTGCACTCAGGGGCAAACCTATTGTTCTGTTAAGTGCCTTTCCATGTCAACCTATTGTTCTGTTCAGTACTTTTCCGTGTCAACCTATGGTTCTCCTTTGATTGACAGGTACTTACCCTATTGTTCTGCTAAATGCGTTTCCATATCTCTGCACTTAACCTATTGTCCCCAACCCCCTCCCACTCCCCTCCTCCCTCAGGAAGAGGATGCAGGTGCATTTTGTTAGGGAGGATTGCCTACATGAGGGGCAAGTATGCACTCAAGGGCAAACCCATTGTTCTCCTTTGATTGACAGGTATGTAACCTATTGTTCTCCTTTGACTGACAGGTCCTTGCCCTATTGTACTGTTAAGTGGTTTTCCATGTCACTGCACTTATCCCATTGTCCCCCACCCCCTCCCACCCCATCTCCCTCAGGAAACTCCCAACCACTCACTGCTACAGGTACACTTTCAGGTTTGAGTTAACATATTGTTCTGTTAAGTATTTTTCCATGTCACCTCCATTTCACTTTTGATTGACAGGCACTTAACCTATAGTCTTCCTTCCCAGTCACATCCCCTTCCCCGATCCCACACCCCCCTTGCTGCTACAGCTACACCTTCAAGTCTGAGTTATAGCAATAGGCCCCTCTCACACTTATCAATTTGATTGACTACTTAATTAAATTGATTAATTAGTTAACCTCTCTGGTGGTAAAGTGCTACCGCCCCCTTCCACGCACCCCCCCCCCCCCCTCCTGGTGGTAAGTTGAAATCCTGTCAGGACAATGCAACCTCTACTAACCTCAGAAAATGGTGGGATAAAAGGGCACGTCCACTAACCTAAGTCATCCAACCACCATCTCATTCTAGGAATTGGCGGCAAAAAAGACTCAGTTGATTGATCATTTGGAGGGTATTCGATTGTAACGTATGGAATATTGTTTAAACAATTTAGGCATTGTGTGGAGTATTGTTTATTTTTAAAAAAAATTAGGGGATTCAAGGCATTGTATAGAATATACTGAAACTGATTGATAGGAAGGATCTCATAACAGGAAATTCAAGGGTATATTGTTTATTAATAAAAAAAAACAGTTTGTGGGCTTGGACTTCCCTTGCTCATCATTCCTTGCTGTCTGGAAACACATAGGTCTTGTAAGAAGTAATTACATAGAGAAAACATGATGCACAACCTGATGTTCAGCACTGTGTATCTTATCCTAATGTTTGGGCCTTTGTTTGCACTTTGTTCTGTTAAGAGGTTTTCTATGTCACCCCCATTTCCTTAAAATATTCTATCACCATTGATAGCTGGCCATGTTGGCCGAGCAGTTCTAGGCGCTTCAGTCTGGAACTGCGCGACTGCTGTGGTCGCAGGTTCGAATCCTGCCTCGGGCATGGATGTGTGTGATGTCCTTAGGTTAGTCAGGCTTAAGTAGTTATAAGTTCTAGGGGCCTGATGACCTCCGGTGTTAAGTCCCATAGTGCTCAGAGCCATCTGAACAATCTACCGCCATTGATACCAAATTAAGTAATTAGTTATGTCCTCCCACCATATTCTGGTAAACTTTTCGAATTTCTCATGCTTTTGAACGCCATTTCCGGCACATTCTTCTTTGCCACACACCCCCTTAAAGTTTTGTACTGCATTTTACATTTAAAAAATTTGTAAATTAACCTAGTGTTCTGCACTTAACCTGCTGTTCTGCTCCATGTCACCCAATCATGCATCACCTTCCCGTTAACTACTGTACCGCTAACACGACACTGATATAAAAAATTTATGCAAATTAATTAAATCGGCATTCTTCACATGTATGGGGTACTTTTCCTTAATTCGCAGCATCCTATTGGTCAGTGAAATCGATGGAATATAGCCGCCGCCACGAGCCACCTCTGGACGCAAACCACTGTGAGCCATCACTCTCATACTGCTGCAAGTGAAAGTTGGGTCTATTTTCGTGCATACAGTTAGAATTCTTCAAGTGTTATACGGACATCACAGAAGCCCAAGGCACGCTCATGCTGGACCCATACGTGATGACGAGTAGCTGTGGTACGGTCGAGCACTGAGATGATTCAATGCTTCCCAGAAAGGCACAGGGTGCATTGCTCATCAAGGAACAGGTGAGATGCGTCTAACAGTGCTTCAACTGCCCAGCATGACTGACACAACGCCGCAAAGTGCCCGCACGTAGCTACAAACCCTCGCAAGCGCATCTAACAGGGTTCTCAATCATATAGTGATGTCACGTGACTATGTAAAAAATAAAAACCGAGACGACCTCGCGGAAATTCTATAGTGTCCCAGAAATAGTTAACGACCGCTTTCTTTATGTCTCAGCTTGTATGAACGGAAATTCTTGTCCTAACAGAACCTGTTTACGAAAATAACGCAGAATAACGTCGAATGCAGTCTTCCTTGTGGACCTAACGTGGTATCCAGTCTATCACGTGTTATCCTTCCTGTTTTCAACGCACACAAACGTTCCCTCCGCTGTGTAGAGGCTCCCATATCCCAGCACAAAGGATGTGAATGAATCGAGCATCATGATTGGCTCTCAGCGAATTTATCAACCGAATTACTGATGCCGCCAGTATCAAAGCACCAACCACCTTGTCTTTCTTTCTGTAGAGGAGACTTTCAGCAGTTAGTTTACACAGATCGCCATATTGCACTGGCAATTAAATCTTACAAACTACCATACATATCGTGAAATACAGAAAGACCCTTACTCGTTTACACTGCTCTCCCACCGAGGACAGGAGCTTGAATATTAGAGTGTGAAACCGACCTGTGACCCATCAATATACAGGGTGCGTTCCGAAAGTAATGCAATTATTTTTTTAAAAGTAATTTATTGAACAGATTTGCACAAACACTTAAAATTCTTCAAAGTAGTGTCCTTGGGCCTCTACACATTTTTTCCAGCGACTCTGCCATGACCGGTACGCGCCCTGGAAGGCGTCTTCTGGGACCTCTCGCAAGGTCTTCGTCACGGCGGATTGGATCTCGTCTATGGACGAAAAACGGGTTCCTTTCAGGGCTGACTTAATCCTAGGAAACAAAAAGAAGTCAGCTGGGGCGAGGTCAGGACTATAGGGGGGGTGGGGCAGCGTTGGCACCTGCTGTTTGGCCAGGAACTCGCGGACTCGTAGCGCGTTGTGGCAAGGCGCGTTGTCGTGATGGAGTTGCCAGGTAGCGGAGATGTCCTTTCTCGTCCTGACGACCCTTTTGCAGAGTCTTTCCAGCACATCCACGTAGTAGGCAGCGTTAACTGTCTGTCCTTGAGGAAGAAACTCCTTATGGACCACTCCTTTGCTGTTGAAAAAGACAATGAGCATTGTTTTCACTTTTGATTTGCTCATTCTTGCCTTTTTGGGCTTAAAGGCCTTTAACCACCTCGAAACTTGTGAGTAGGACAGAGCAGAGTCCCCGTAAGCCTCACGAATCATTTTGTTAGTCTCCTCAAAAGATTTGTTCAGTTTAGCACAAAACTTAATCGCGTAACGTTGCTCGATCCCATTTTTTCCGTGACACGGTCGGCGCGCAGAGGTTTACAATAACAGACATCCTGCCGCTTCCACAGCTCGGAGAGCACTGAAACCGGTTTCGCGGCAAAGCTTAGCGTCCCCCCCCCCCCCCCCCCCCCCCACCTACTCCATGTGGCCCGCTCCCACTCCGACTACTAGGAGCAGCGCGGGAAGTTCAATTGCATTACTTTCGGAACGTACCCTGTATCACCGCATGCCCCACAAAACGTCAAATACGGAAAGACTCTTAGTCAATTACACTGCTCTCCCACAAAGGACAGGAGCTTGAATATTAGTGCGTGAAACTGATCTCCAACTCAGCAATATATCACCACGTACCGTGTCGATGTAATAAACATACAATTCGTATCCTGTGCCAAACAAAATCATCCCTTTTATATCATTTGTACATATACCGTGAAGATGGACTGTACATTATATATACTCCTCACAGCACTAGAGATTTACTCGCAGCCAACGATCACAAGTCATCCACCCCCAACGCGCGACCAGAGCGCCCACAGTGGACTGAAGTAGCTCTCCGAACTGTTCTACAAAGTCGGGATCGTTTCCCCTCGGCACAAACACGTTAGTGTTTCCATTCCGAATCTGCTTCCTTGCTTGCTCGCTTTTCTGCACACATCTCCAGACTCGGGGATTACAAGAACACACATATTTTCGCATGGGTAGCCATAATATTATGCTATTTTCTAAGTGCTTCTCAATATCAAGCACTAGGCAGCACCCTACCGATCGCTAGCGCAACATAATTCCCAAGATATAGACTGGAAATTATTTCTGTACAAACCCGAAACTTTAGCTATGTGGAGCATGCTCTAGACCGCTGAGTAACTAGAAACAAACAAACGAGAAATGATATTTCCACCCACGAATACTGATCTTGTTGATGTAACAGATTCGAAATCATCCCCATAATTTACAAGGTCAACTAAGGTGTTTCTCATGTCTAATGAACCAGCAAACATGTCTTCCACATACTAAATGCACTCCACATAATCGATCTTCTGTCAACTAAATAAAGGTGCGAAATGAGCAGAAGCAGGCAACCGAACTGGAGGGAATAACAGTCCAGCACAAACGCACCTCCATACACAATCTTCTCAAATTTCCACTTGATCACGAAAGCTGCCCAACACATACTAAGTATTAGTTCCCTACTCGGTCGTCTAGAGGACGGCAAAGTTAACTCCGATACATTCCTACACACCAACAGGCCTCTGCAGTCGGACAGCTGCTGCTGTTAATGCGAAACGTGAATCATTCCCGCACAGGTCACCAGCACTGCAAGCCAAGCACGCAATGGTAGAATCAATCATCCTAAGAAATCGGTCACACAAAACAAGTTTGTTTGTGTGGCCATCCTCCGCAGCAAGCATATAAATACTTGTTTTGTAAATAAAACTGCCTTTTCCTGCTGTTAGTTACTTTATTTATCCCGTACGCGTTTCCCTTCTCTTGTTCTAAGCCATCATCAGTGGGATCTATAACGATACAGTTTTGTTGTTATGGATTATCAAACAGTTCACTTCACGATTTTTTGTAAAAAAGTAATTACTTGCGATTTTCTGATCTGCGTTTCCTCACATCTGGTCTGGAGGTCGCACTACCACTTTTATCACCGCAATATAATCACATCTTTGTGTTGTCGCCTTCCACACACTATTCACCATGCTTCTCACTCTTATTTGTGGTGGACTGTTGTTCTTTTGTCACTAGATAGAACTACTTCATCGTACACTGCTTTTGACAGCGTAAATATTGCAAATCCATTACATGTATGATCTTCATTGGTATGTTTACCTATTTGTTGCCAACCTAACGAAGTATATGTTCGATACTAACTTCTATTTATGATGTTTATAACGTGTGTGTGTGTGTGTGTGTGTGTGTGTGTGTGTGTGTGTGTGTGTGAGGGAGAGAGAGAGAGGGGGGGGGGACAGAGAGGACGTTTTTTGTTTTTTTTTGGGGGGGGGGGGGGGTGGAGGTGTACTAGCTGTTAGCGCGTGGCTGAAAACTTTGGTGGCAGCTGTTTTGACTTTTCGTTTCAATATTCTGTGGAGGAGTTCATAAGTGAGTGTAAAGATGTTGGGTTTTATTATTATTACATTGGACAGTATTATTATATTATTACTTTTTTGGAACGTTATTCTATTATTTTATCTGTTAGTGTAAATAATGAATTGCTTGGCATGTGTATTTGGTCATTCAACAGGATTTTCCCCTCTGCTTTGGTTTTACGCAAGTAGTAATTTCCTTGCATGGTCAGGAGGTGTTTTTTTTTTATTTTGTTGATTCTAATAATTTTCATGTCATCTTCTCTAGTGGTTGGTTTGTGGTCATTTTCTCTTAGGTGTTCTGCAAATGTGGTGTGGTTTGTCCCACATTTCCAGGCTCCCCTGTGTTCCTTGTATCTGATATCAAATGTTCTCCCTGTTTGCCCTATGTATGTGCGTTCACAAGTGTTACACTGTAGCTGATATATACCTGCTTTCTGGTATATGTCTCTGTTTTTTGTCAGTTTTGGGGTGTAATTTTGTATAGATTTATCTGTTATGTATGCTATGTTTATTCCCTGTCTTTTGAAAATGTTGGTGATTTTATGGGTGAGTTTGTGTTTGTATGTTATTGTGTCCATCTTGTGTTTTCTTTCATCTTTTTCTGATTATCCATCGTGTTTGTTATGGGGCTGCGTGTTTGTGTTTGGTTCTCTTGCGTTGTTGTCTGTGGTTAGGAGCTTTCTGCTTTTATTTTACTCTTAATTTTGTTGTTTAGCTTTGTGACTGTGTTATTATTGTAACCATTATTTTGTGCTATCTGCATTATTATGCCCAGTTCCTTTTGGTAGCTTTCTTTGGTGAGTGCTACCGTGTTGAGTCTATGGAGCATGTGTCGAAGTGCTGCTTGCTTTTGTGTGTGTGGGTAGTTTGAGGACTGGGGAATGATATGTCTGTTGCTGTGAGTTTACAGTAAATTTCAAACATATGCTTATTGTTTTGTTCTTAGATTGTTATATCCATAAAGTTAATTTGGTTGTTCTGTTCTCTTTCAATTGTGAATTTTTTATTTTTATGTTGGGGGTAGAGAATAACGATGATAGCATGTTGGGCTGATTGATTTAAATGGACGCAGATCTGCTACGGACTGTAGTATCTTTATCAAGTTTGTATACGTACCACATGGTGTGCATTTCCTCCAAATGGTCACAAATGGTTCTGTTGCACTAACTCAGGTCGCTTTGTTTGTACACGGGTTACAGAAGGTGGTCTTTCTCCAACTTCTGCTTACTTCCGACTTAAATTGTGACGATCACATGTGGAAAGCTGTAGAAATGGGATCAGTTGCAAGATTCGTATGGAGTGACTAAAACCACGTTGGAATTTTACTGTAACAGCTAAGCTCAGGAAAGGTGACTCGTTTCGAGATGTGGAAGTGCCAGAAATATGATTGAGTAGTGGTTGTAATCATTAAAGGAATTGTCAATAGGATCCAATGCAGGTATGTGCTTCAATGGAAAGACCTGTTTCCAGATCCCAGACATCATTTCTAGCACTAGAACCTAGTACACATTTTCTTATGACCTCAATCATCACATCATCTATTACTACTGTTTGTGTTCCTTCTCAATCAGTCATGACTTATAACTCAGTCCATATATCGCAGAACCTCTGATATGGTATCGAGAGAGAACGCGCTACAAATGCTATAGAATTATCTAGCTCGGGCGGTGTGAGGGAGTTGCAAATACCACTTACATACCATATTCCTTAGCTGAATCACTTTCAAAATGTGGTAATTTTATCACAAGGTTGCATTGTGGGCTACGTGTTCTTCTGATATTACACATGGTATTTGTCCAGAAAAAACCACATCATTCAGAGGTAATGTCGTACCTCGATTTGTAAAGTGGGTACAGATTTTAACATGGATATTTGTGTGCATCTGTAGAAGCAAGACCACTTGTGACAGTAACATACAGTAGTCGTTGCGATCTGGTTTTTTTAACATCTGGCCGATTACATTTCTCTTTCTATGACACAGTGGTAGCACCCGCATGAAAAACCTAACAGACATCCCCACCCATAGTTGATTTTCGGTCAGTATTATTTTGCATCCTGTGGAATCATTTATTGGTCAAGTATTATACTTAGTAGTGGTGGTGGGGGGGGGGATATGTTTGCGTTTGAGCATCAGTCTCATAATGTATGTGTTTGTGTTCCGACATGTGTAAAGGAAATGACTATGTCCAGTCGTAAGGAAGGTATAGATATTTCCATTTCCACCCTTCAGCATGGTGTATTTCCGATACTTCATTGTGGAAAGTCGTTCAATTGAGACGCCGATTGTAACATTTAGTTGTAAGTACAGGGATAAAATATATATGTCACCGGTTTCTTAGGATGATTGATTCTACCATTGCGTGCTCGGCTTGCAGCGCCGGTGACCTGTGCGGGAGTGATTCACGTTTCCCGTTAACGGCAGCAGCTCTCCAAATGTAGAGGCCAGTTGGTGTGTAGGAATGTATCTGAGTTAACTTTGCCATCCTCTAAACGACCGAATACTGAACTAATACTTAGTATGTGTTGGGCGACATTCGTGATCAAGTGAAAATTTGAGAGGATTGTGTATGGAGGTGCATTTGCGCTGGATCGTTATTCCCTCCCATGTAAATTCTTCAGTTGACTGCTTCTGCACATTTCACGCCTTTATTTAGTTGAGAGAAGATCGATTGTGGGGTGTGCATTAGTATGTGGAAGACTTGAGAAACACCTTGGTTGATCTTGTGGGTGCTCTGGTCGCGCGTTGGAGGTGGATGAATTGTGATCGTTGGCTGCGAGTAAATATCTAGTGCTGAGAGGAGTATATATACGGTACTGCCCGTCTTCGTGGTATATGCACGAATGATGTAAAAGCGATGATTTTGTTTGGCACAGGATACAAACTGTATGTTGACTACATCGACACAGTATGCGGTAATATATTTCTGGGTTGGAGATCGGTTTCGCGCACTAGTATTCAAGCTCCTGTCCTTGGTGGGCGGGTAAATTCGCTAAGAGCCAGTCACAATACTCGATTCATTCACATCCTTTGTGCTGGGATATAGGAGCCTATACATAGCAGAAGGAACGTTTGTGTGCGTTGAAAACAGGAAGGATAACACGTGATAGACTGGATACCACGTTAGGTCCACAAGGAAGACTGCATTCGACGTTATTCTGCGTTATTTTCGTAAACAGGTTCTGTTAGGACAAGAATTTCCGTTCATACAAGCTGAGACATAAAGAAAGCGGTCGTTAACTATTTCTGGGACACTATAGAATTTCCGCGAGGTCGTCTCGGTTTTTATTTTTTACATAGTCACGTGACATCACTATATGATTGAGAACCCTGTTAGATGCGCTTGCGAGGGTTTGTAGCTACGTGCGGGCACTTTGCGGCGTTGTGTCAGTCATGCTGGGCAGTTGAAGCACTGTTAGACGCATCTCACCTGTTCCTTGATGAGCAATGCACCCTGTGCCTTTCTGGGAAGCATTGAATCATCTCAGTGCTCGACCGTACCACAGCTACTCGTCATCACGTATGGGTCCAGCATGAGCGTGCCTTGGGCTTCTGTGATGTCCGTATAACACTTGAAGAATTCTAACTGTATGCACGAAAATAGACCCAACTTTCACTTGCAGCAGTATGAGAGTGATGGCTCACAGTGGTTTGCGTCCAGAGGTGGCTCGTGGCGGCGGCTATATTCCATCGATTTCACTGACCAATAGGATGCTGCGAATTAAGGAAAAGTACCCCATACATGTGAAGAATGCCGATTTAATTAATTTGCATAAATTTTTTATATCAATGTCGTGTTAGCGGTACAGTAGTTAACGAGAAGGGGATGCATGATTGGGTGATATGGAGCAGAACAGCAGGTTAAGTGCAGAACACTAGGTTAATTTACAAATTTTTTAAATGTAAAATGCAGTACAAAACTTTAAGGGGGTGTGTGGAAAAGAAGAATGTGCCAGAAATGGCGTTCAAAAGCACGTGAAATTCGAAAAGTGTACCAGAAAATGGGAGGAGGACATAACTAATTACTTAATTTGGTGTCAATGCCGGTAGAATATTTTAAGGAAATGTGGGTGACTTGGAAACCTCTTAACAGAACAAAGTGCCAACAAAGGCCCAAACATTAGGGTAAGACACACAGAGTACAGAGCTGAACATTAGGTTATGCATCATGTTTGCTCCATTTAATTACTTCTTACAAGACCTATGTGTTTCCAGACAGTAGGGAATGATGAGCAAGATAAGTCCAAGCCCACAAACTGTTTGTTTTTTTATCAATAAACAATATACACTTGAATTTCCTGTTATGAGATCCTTCCTATCCATCAATTTCCATATATTCTATACAACACCTTGAATCCCCTAAATTGTTTAAATAAACAATATTGCACACAGTGTCTAAATTGTTTAAACAATATTCCATATACTACAATCGAATACCCTCCAAATGATCGATCAACTGAGTCTTTTTTGTCGCCAATTCGTAGGATGAGATGGCGGTTGGATGACTTAGGTTAGTGGATGTGCCCTTTTTTCCCACCATTTTCTGAGGTCAGTAGAGGTTGCATTGTCCTGATGGAATTTGAACTTATTACCAGGGGGGGGGGGCATGGACCTTCCCCCCAGAGAGGTTAATTAATTGATCAATTTAATTAAGTAGTCAATAAAACTGATAAGAATGAGAGGGGCCTATTCCAGTAACTCGTACCTGTAAGTGTAGCTGTAGCAGCAAGGGGGGAGAGGGTTGGGGGAGGGGGAAGGGGCTGGAGGGTGGGAGGGACAATAGGTTAAGTGCCTGTCAATCAAAAAGGAAATGTGGGTGACATGAAAAAGCACTTAACAGAACAATATGTTAACCCAGACCTGAAAGTGTACCTGTAGCAGTGAGGGGTGGGGAGTTTCCTGAAGGCAAAAGGGGGTGAGAGGGGGTGGGGGGGGGGGACAATAGTTTAAGTGCAGCGACATGGAAGACCACTTAACAGAACAATAGGCTAAGGACCTGTCAATCAAAGGAGAACGAGATGTTAAGTACCTGCCAGTGAAAGGAGAACGATAGGTTTGCCCCTGAGTGCATACCTGCTTCTGATGTAGGCAACCCGCACTAACAAAATGAACTAACGTCCTTGTTGCCCCCCTACTCTTATGTACCAGTATTCAGATCTTTTAGAAACTTCCAATGCTCCTCGTCTGCCACAGTGATGTGCGGCCTTTTGCGTATAATTTTATTGATGATGATCTGATTCTGCTCTTAAGAATCCATCCAAAAACATGAAAGTCCTGCATGGCAGAGTTAAAGCGTTTTAATGCTGGATGACAATCCTAATTTCATCGTTCATGTTAAATGTCGGTGAAGCACAAGATTTATGCGAGCAGTATTCCTAGTGCATGATTCGCTCATCATATTCCACTGGATGAGATATATTGAGTGACGACGTCATTGCGTGGTTTCAAGCCTACTGATTTAAGAAACTTGTAGTTCGCACTTGTTATAACCTTGCTGTTCTGCTACGAAGTGCTATACTGTGCGCTGGTTTTATACCTTACGCCCATCTTGTCGTAGACGTAGTCATACAGCCATTTCATCACCACTAAAATCAACAAGTTGGTTATTCTGATCCACAATATGCAGCTCCAGTTAGTACAATATCTGAACTGGCACTGGAAGGTATATAGCGGTGGTAGGAGCACGAACAATCTTATACTCTGTTCCTTAAATCGAATGAACCTATCTATCGTTGAGATAGTTCATTGCAATTTTCACTCAACATGGATGGTACTGACAGGGAGAATATGCACTGTCTGATCAGATTTGTAAAATTTAATGTGATCTGTCTTCAAAACCTGTCCCTTTGTGTAACCCAGTAGTGGGTCTATTGAACCTTCCTGCTTGAAGTCAATCGAAGCATTCATCTTCCTTATTTCAGATTTAATTCTATTGATGTTTGCATGGAGCTCAATCCCTATTCCATACTGTTTTAAAACTTCGTTTAAACCGTCAATGTCGTATGCACCAGGTTCAGTTTCTACAATTTCTTCTTTTCCATTAATTCCCAGATGCAGTTTATTGTTACCCTCTGTTATATTTGAGATGGTGTTGTATGTCTCCAGTCCAATCAGCGCGATGCTCCAATCTCGAACGCTTAAATCAATTGATGGGAAGCAATTAGCACGTAGTACAGGCGATCGTTCGACTGGTGAATGGGTACTTAATACCCGGCCTTACATATCATTCGTAAACAACAGAAGGAACGTGATGCATAGATGACCACACAGGAATGTATTAAAGTCTTGGTAGCGTCGAAAGAAATACAAATAGTAGACGTTATTTGTATTTCTTTTTTTAACATATGCTACTCAGTGAATTCCAGATCGCCGTGCTAAATCCAGATTCACAATTCCGCATTGTCCTGATTTCCACATAGTCTTCAGTAATGTATTCCGCATAAATACACCTCAGAATCTCGGAATGTTGAATTTCTTCGTAACAAACTGAAGCAGATCTATATTTGTAAGCGCCCTGTCTGGTAGGCCTGCTAGGCGACTTTTATGTGTATGAAGAGACCTAATCCTTTCTTCTATGGTTTGAAGTATAGCTCTTTTCCGATGACTGTTGCTTCCATCATGCGATTATGTCTTCGTACCTCCTGCAGTTGCTCCTGAGAGCTTTGTGCATTCTTGACAGTCCTGGCAATAGCCGCAGCACTCCCAGCCAGTGAACCCATCTCTGAGACCGGCTGAGGCAGGAATGAGGAAGGGAATAATTCCACCCGACGTCTTGGGTATTGGTAGAACCCTGAGTGGTTTAATCAATCTTTTTTTTCTCCCTCATTTCTGCTTCAGGGTGCTTTCTTCAACTGCAAATGCTGCAGTTCCATATACGCTTCCTCGAGTAAATTTATTCCCTTATCACCACGTGCCAATCGTCTTAGAAGTTGTGTTCCAGCTCCACAGTAATTATATCCAGGAATGTGTAATTCGACTGGTAGTTTGTCGAGAATACCGCCTCCTCCTCTAATGCGTCTCCTATCAAGCATGTTATGCCACTGATGTATTTGTGCTCTGCGTTCCCCATTATATAACAAATCGTCAGCATCAGTTCAGTTGTTTCGCGATGCGGGAAAACCAAGCCATTTAACCAACGCTCTATTCCCTCGACGCCGTATGGCCCTCTCTACAAGGTACACATCTGGTTCCGAGCTCTTCTGTAACTCTTGTGTGTAAAAGCATCCTGCAATTTCAGTATCGCTGCTGTCTTTTAAGAGGAAGGTTCTAGGATTCGTTCTCAGCACTTTGGAATCTGTGAATATTTCGGTTGACCAGTTTGGCATGTATGATTTCTCAAACGTTGTCTTGTGTTTTGAAATATGTACTAAATCACCTACATTAAATTGCTGTTTGCTCTGATGTATCGTTTTAATATGATTGTCTACCGTATCTAGAAGTCTATTATCCCGAACATCGATTGGTCTCATTTTATTGTGCGATATTTGGTTCGATTATACTGTGCAATTATTTGCGGGAGGATATCAATCCACCTGTGTTAGCCACGAGGACTGAATTGCATCTACATCTGGGATTTCACTGATCTGTTCAGATGTTCCACGATACGCACCTTCAAGTGGGTGAACGTCGAGTAGTGATGTATTCCATACCACTCCATCACGGCCTTCAAATATTTGTTGTAAAACTCACCGCCGTGATCAGTTTGAAGGTTGTCTGGGATTCGATTCTTCCCCGTCTGCAGCACTCCATCAAACAAATGCGCGACTTCCTGCCCGGTTATCGCATTAATGCCCAGGCATAATTAGACCATTAAAATATATTTCAATCCGTTATTCACACGTGAATATTCCCTCATGTCGACAAGATCATCCTGCCACAGGTCGTCCAAACCTTTAATCATAACGTGTTTTCGGGGGTATTTTTTGGGTGCTGGTTTGTGCAGTTCTCAAACTAGTCTCGTTACTTATTCGATGACGCCGCTCTCTCTAAACTCATAAATTATTTAAAAACTTCATTACCAGCGGCATCTGATGCCATGAGCACTCGTAGCCAGTCTAATAGCTCACTGGGGTCGTCGTATATACTGCTGGAGTCGATTTCTCGCTCTTTTATGCCGAATATCACTACCATCACCACTGCTATTTTTTTCACCATCCAAAGTAGATCTTATAATAGATTTGTATTTCACATTGTTTCGACTTTTTGCATTCTTCTGCAATCAGTTCAAAGCAATACTTCACGATACGTTTCCTGATCTTTAGGCGAATAATTTACAGTTTTAGGAAAATAAGGTTCAGTAGACCGGGTGTTCTGTGAAATTTTTTTCGCCGATCTGTATTGTTTTTTCATTTAAAGTTGTAGGCTGTGTGCCCAGCATGTATTGTTTCTCACCACTAATATCAAATGTTTTGTCTGTCCCAGCGTCGCTGAGGCGGTTAATCAAATCGGCAATAGCGTCATCGTCGTCATTAGAGAATTTCGCTGAGAGTTCATCGAGAGATTCAGTAATGCTTTAAAGGTTTCTCGCAGTGTCTGCTCCCACTTCAAATGCCATAACCTCAGCAAGGGCAACTTCTAGCGAACGGCCTTCCGTGCCTCTGTGACTTTATTCTTAGTCGACATCCTACTGTATACTAATCGGACTTCTGTTCACCATGAGGTTTTATTTATCCACTCTTCTTCATCTTATGCTACTCGTCCTTCTCAGTAACAGTTATTCTCCCTTCAGTTGAGCTGCTTATTTTCAATTGCGTTAACTTGTTCGTACAATGTCCCGTTCTCAATGACAGCTATTCCCCCTTCAGTTGAACCGTTTACTTTCTTCTCGATTGCATTAACCTTATCATTCAGTGTATTGTTCAATCTCAGAAGAGTTTGACAATACGTCTCTAGTTCCTTGCGTACATATCCAACTTTATGTTCGAGAGTTTGAATTTTCGCGTCCACATACAAGCAAATGTTTTGTCTATATACACCCATCTTATCAAACTGTCAAACTGAGCTCCCGACATGCGTGCGAATTTATCCATGGTGATATATATATATATATATATATATATATATATATATATATATATATATATATATATATATATATATAACTCATGGAAGTTCCATCTTCCGTCTGTACCTGCCATCATTCAGTTTTCTTGTTTTATCAATAACGAGAAACCTGTACTGTGAGTGATTCCAGCAATCTGCACATATCCATACAAGACCTTTGAACGACATACCGGTTCCTACATGAGTCTGTTAAAGGTGTTTTAAATTCAGATTGTCCTGTTTGAATGCTGTAATTAGATTTTCATTATCCCTCACCAGCTGTTTTGGGATTCTGGAATATGTCTCACTCAGATAAAATACATCAACAGCCATATGGCGACCGAAACAGTAATATTTTCGAATTCCAGCTTGGTTTTCCACAGCAACGTCGTGAAATATGAGCAATGTGTTTGGCTTTATTTTACCGGTGGAGTGATATCGCTGCTCTCTCTGAATGTCGTGTATGCCATACAATTTGCACTCGTGTAATATCTCCTTAAATAGTTGGTATTTGGGCTGAAACAGTGTTTTTGAAAATACACTTACATGTTGAAAGCGGACTCCATCCAGATGTGTTAGCAGCGACATGAAAACATTTGTCTTGCCGCAGTTGGATGAACCTACAATTATTGCACTATGTTGTCGGGAAGGAGTGCGCCATTCTTCTTCTTCCGGTTTTCTTGCCACCGTCACATCTCCAGTCGCTTACAACAACAAAGCCTTGATGCTTCATCCACCCTGCCATGATACCTACTACGTCAGGCACTGGCATGCAATGGTTTTTTTTATAGAAATGATAAACACTATGCCCTTTCCATGATACCGACCACTACAGGGCTTTTACGGATAATTTGGTTTTAGACATAATTTTCTGCTGTTGCATGTTTCCAGTGAAAATACTGGGGCAATAGCTTTAGTACTTGCAACATAATAAGAGGTAAGAAATAAAAAACACATACATGGTTACATACTTTTTTTAATTCAGTAATCATACACAGGATGCACTACATCAACTGGTTCTTTCTTTATCTTAACGCCAATACAGAATATAGAAAACAAAGCCTTCTTGTAAGCAGAAAATTCAGCAAATATTTCTCTCGACCTTATTGGCAGTACATTAGTTTTCTCCTGCACCATACTGACCCACTGTTCGAAGTCGTCTACATGCACACTGTTCATACTTAGATACTCTGCAATGTCTCTATACAAAGCTTTAACACAAGGAAGCCATCTGTTCTGTCTTTCCAACACAATGGATAGCATCATCTTTAGATCGAAAAAGTTTTAAACGGTGGGGTGGTGTAGATAAATGGATGTGTTATCTGATTTCGCACGGAGTGCAGAGTCATTGTACACTGTTGTACAGTAGCACAGTAAATGTGTGGAGGAGGACGGCTCGGATGATAATCGGTGGTCAACTGCTGCTTGACGTACGCTTTAGCACGACAAAATTCATGCCATTCCACCTCCGTAAACCACACTTTAATATTTTTAGCTGCATTCTCGTCCTCTATCACAATATGCTGCTCTCTGTCTATGGTTGCTTCTACAGCAGTATGTAAACATTTCGAACCACTAGTGGTTAAATTATTCACTCTGTCCGCGCAGTATCACTGGAATATTCTGCGATGGCGCGTATGGTGGAGGCCAGTACCGACCTGCATCATGCTGATTAGGACCTTCGGTGCAGTTCGGCGAGTCAGGAGCTGGCTGGGTGTCTTCAACCGACAATAACAGCTGATTGTCCTGCTCTATGAAGCTGCCCAGGAACGCGACAGGATCCCAGGATGCTGCCGCTGCCGAGGATCCCGACTGGCTGGAACACGTCGCTGTTGCAGACCCTGACAGACTGGAGGATGTCGCACCCGCTGATGAGCAAAGAAGAAAACCCATTACAATTCATGATAGAAGCACAAAGACCCTCGCACGGCAGTAAACACAGACAGTAAGCAGGGGGTACTTACTCTTCCGCGGGTTCTTCGTATTCTGTTGCTGTTGTGGTTGGACAGCTCTGGGCCATCTCGACTGATGCTTCATTCTGGGTGACTGCCTGCAACTGAGGCTGCAGAGCTGCTGGGGCCACCTTATATCCCCATTGTGATTAGATGCTGAGTTACTATTGGCTACTATCAATTTCAAGCGCCTATGGTGGTATAATTGTGTTAGAGGGGCGCACTTGGGCTTGCTGCCCGGGAGCACCAGCGTTCGAGCTCCAAAAAAGGAACTGCCAATTTTAATTTCCTACCAATTCCCGGGTGGAGGTGGGGTGGGATGTCTGCACAGCCCTGGGACAAAGAAATTCAAGCCAAAATTCGAAATTCCCGCCAATAGGGTGGGTTGGGGGATAGAGAGGGTGGAGAGGGGGGTTGAGGCTAGAGTACACGTGCAGGCTGAGAAAGTCACGTGCTGTCATCCGGGAGTGGGGGTGGGGCTGATCGGGTGCGGGGGTGGACGGCGCTGGGGATGATTAATTGATCAACTTAATTAATTTGCATATCAATTTTATATCAAAATTGCACCCGTAACCCCAACTCCCTACTACTAACAGGTACTACAAACATTACATTTTAGTAGATATCAGTGGACAACAATCTTCCTCAGACGCCAATGAACAATGAAAATCAAATAGCACACACTCTCACACTTCCAACACTGGATCGACTAGTGAACACTGTAGAACTAGAGTTTACTAAATGCAGCACTATTCAATAGAGTTAAAGTACGGTGTCACTGTACCACTCATTCTCGTGCACAAATAAGAGTTTCGATGTAATATATTTTTGTGCTTGATAGTACTGGCACAGTAACATGTACCAGTACTGCAAAATGTATTCAGTGGCAAGCAGCAACACTGTTCAAAGCAGAAATACATACTCTTTCTGTGACAGTATGAATAGAGTTGAATACTAGTTTTGTCAGTGATTGCTAACGTGTTCTTCATTAAATGCGAGAAGGTACAAAAACAGATCTGAACAAAAATAAGGTAGAAAACAACAAATATCCCTACAACGCATTTAAATCAAGCAGTTCACACATGGATTCGTGGGCGGGAACATATGAACGCAATCAGTTTCTGTTCTGCAAGAAACATAAAGAATTATAGAATCATATACTCTACCCAATATTACATATGCGAGACAAAAATCAAGCAGAATATGACAACAAATTCATAATGCAGATCAAAGAGTGCAATCCATGCAAGAAGTCGTAATCAGGAACACAGTGTTATGAAACCAGGCTGCGTTTATTACGAAATCAAATCAAATATGAAAGACATTGAATCACCCAGTGAGAAACGGAGACGAAGTATTGATTAAAGCTCTGTACAGCACGGCGCTAGGCATTATGCTACTCAAAACTTCGAAGGTACACAACACTTCCTATGCTTCACGTATAACGCTTGGGCCCACAATGGCTTCTACTGTCACGTGACGCGGTTTCAGCCAGTTCTGAACTGCAGACGGCGGCAAACGCAGGGGAAAAGGATGGCCATACTTCCCTTTAATACAGAGCTTTAGGACTGATAAACTTGCAGCGCTCCAAGTGGCCTAGCAGCAAACAAACGTGTTACAGAAGTTCCTACATGAGTTTCAACCCCCTAGTGATGGCAACAGTGAACTCTATACTTGAACAGAAATATTTCCTATGTAGAAATCGCTATACTCATACAGTGAGAATAACCTAAAACTTGATCCACAGGTATTGCACAAATGGAAGGTGCTACATATATGCGGTTTTCACAAAATAGATTGATAGGCAGGGGCTTATATTGTTGTAGTAATACTGAGAAAGCGTATTTTTTGTGCAAACATACATCTTTTTAAATGGGGCAATGCCTATTGACATCAAGAAACTAAAAGCAGGGTAAATTAGAATGCAGTGGTGTCTGTTTCAGGATTCTAGTGCGAGTCCTTTGCGGATGTTCTGAAAAATTTCTACACCGGCACTTGTTCGTGCAATTCAACGTGCATTGTTTTTGCTTACAGTGTGCTTGTGTATTCCTTGGGTTCACTGCCACTTGCTAGTCAGTTAGTAGGTGACTGTCCAAGCAGTAGGTCGTTAGTGAAGTGTGGGATTTACCATTGTAGAAAAAGCCGATATGCTCGTGGTGTAAGGAGACTGTAGGAAAAATACATTTATTTCTTGTACGGTGTATGCGGCAAGCTGTCTCAATAGACGTCTACCATCTCGGCAATTATTTATCAACCTCTTCAATCAGTTACATGAAAGTGGTAGTATAACATCTAGGCAACGTAACAGAAGGAAGCAAGAGGCGACAGAATAATGGGAAATTAATGTTCTTCCTGCTGTTACAGTTGATATGCACGTTAGCTCCCGCGCGATCGCACGAGGAAGTGTCACGAGTCAGGCAAGTGTCCTGTGCATTCTCCATCGGCATAGGTTCCACCTCTGTCACATCTCTCTCTGTCAAGAGCTGCAAAGGAACGATTATGAGAACCGTGTTAACTTCTCTGTTCATGGGCATCAAGACAGGATACTCCAATGCAGGGGCGGCTTCTGAGGTAGTGCCACTGTGCCGTGGCATCACTTGTACAAAAAAAGAAAGAAAGAGAAATCTGTGTGAACTGCGCTTAAAACATTGTTTCAGAGTATGTATTTTCTGATTTGAAGAGGCGCATTTCGCCGCGCGTGTTCTCCGGTAGTTTTCTGAAGCTTGGAGCCAAACACATATTGGCACCGTCTGTCCTCATAAGCGCTGGTTTCTACACGCATCTTTCCTTCGGCCAGAGAGCAGTAAGGTCCAGGACCTATAGAAGCACGATCTGCCATCTAGTGATCATATTAGAACATACCGGGGTGCAGGTTTCTTATGATCCAGTTTTACAATCTTTCTGCAAGTTAATGCTAATGCATCCCTAAACGCTAATTAATGCTTAATTAAATCGAATGCAGAAATAATACACTTAAATATCGTTATAAATTGCTATATGTAATTTGAATATAATTATGCCCTTATATTTTGCATTATTTCAATATTGAAATATTTCACAACAGTAAGGCTATTGCTACAGAACAAAAACACTAACGTATTCACCACCAGTTGAGCATTTGTTTTCCAAACAAAGGTGTAGTATTTCTGTTTATATTCGCTACGTTCGTGTAATGCAGTCCTGTGCAAACACGTTGTAGTTATTGCGAGGTCAGGTAGTGAACCGTATGTAGCTGTTGGATTGGATTGGATTGTTTGGGGGAAGAGACCAAACAGCGAGGTCTTCGATCTCATCGGATTAGGGAAGGACGGGGAAGGAAGTCGGCCTTGCCCTTTCAAAGGAACCATTCCAGCATTTGCCTGGAGCGATTTAGGGAAATCACGGAAAACCTAAATCAGGATGGCCAGACGCGGGATTGAACCGTCGTCCTCCCGAATGTGAGTCCAGTGTGCTAACTACTGCGCCACCTCGCTCGGTATGTAGCTGTCTGCACAGTGCTATCTGCAAGGAAAAATTCAGTTGACTGTGAAAATAGCAAACATGAACAAAGTAAATGAGTTATTAAAAACGCCATTTAGCGACAGGACTCTCAGATAGAAAACACTAGGTAGGCCACTCCCGAATCTGAATATGTAGCAGCAAACAAAAAATCGATGCCGTAAGTTCAATCCAGAAATTTACCAAAAGATGAAATGTATTTGTGGTTGTGAATAAAGCAACGCTGTTTTTTGTTTTCATTGTGCGTCTTCATTGGTGTAAGACTGCAATAACTGATATTGGGCACATATGGTCTAAAATGAAAGTACATGAAATGTCAAAGCGACACATTAAAAATGTTCATAGTCTTTCATTTCTAGGCAAAACCAACGTTCAACAGAAATTAGATCCGCAATATAGACAACAAATACGAGGGCTATCCACAAAGTACATTACGTTTTCGTTTGTGTCCGTTAGGGGCGGGGCTAGCGCGGCCTCCTTGGTGTCATGGCATTCCGCCGCTCAGTCGGCATCCTGCCGTGCTAGTGAGAGGTTCGTGCTGTACTCCGTTGAGTTACTGTGACAGTTTGAAATGTCAGTGTTAATTGAAAATTACGGGAAGTCTGAAGTGCGTGCTGTAATAAGTTTTCTGACTGCAAAAAACTGTGCACAGATAGAAATCTATCGGCAGCTTTGTGAAGTGTATGGGGACAACATAATCACTGAAGGTGGAGTGCGTCAATCGGTCATAAAATTTAAAAATGGCCGAACTAACGTTCTCGACGAAGAGCGAAGTGGAAGGCCCAGCATTCTGACTGCCGAACTTGTCGAAAAAGTCGATGCCGCGGTCCGTGAAAACCATAAATTCACAATAACGGAACTCTTTAGGAGTTTTCCACAAATTTCACGAAGTTTGTTGCACGAAATCATTACCGAAAAGCTTGGTTACCACAAGTTTTGTGCAAGATGGATACCAAAAATCTTGACAGAGATTCACAAAAATCAGCGAATGGCTGCAGCGTTAACGTTTTTGGACGCTTACGAGAAAGATGGCGACTCATTACTCGATCGCATCGTTACTGGTGACGAAACATGGGTTAAGCATGTGAACTGCGAGACAAAATAGCAGACAATACAAATTCCCCCCCAAAACCCAAGAAATGCATGCAGACAATGTCGGCAAGGAAGGTGATGACGACTGTCTTTTGGGACAGAAAAGGCGTGATTTTTGTGGATTTCCTGGAAAGAGGCACTACAATAAACTCTCAAAGGTATTGCCAAACTCTGCACAACCTCAGAAGAGCAATATAAAACAAGCGCGGGGGAAGTTGCGCCCAAAGATCTTGCTTATTCACGACAACGCCCGGGCCCACACGGCAAATGCCACTCGTGAAGTTCTCGAATCTTTTAAGTGGGAGTTGTTTCCTCATCCTCCGTACAGTCTCGACCTAGCACCGAGCGACTTCACTTATTCCCAGCAATGAAGAAGTGGTTGGCTATGCAGCTTCAAGAAGTGGTAACCACGACGAAGGAATTTCCAAGCTCGTCCATCGCTACGATAAGTGCCCTAATTTAAATGGCAACTAAGTACAAAAGTAGTATTTAAGTGTGGCTTTCACCTGTATATAATAAAAACAATCCAATACTTTATTTATTTTTAATTCCAAAACGTAATGTACTTTGTGGATAGCCCTCGTATACAGCCACAACAAAGGCGTATAAAAGAATAGATGTATATTGAATTTAACTGTAAACTTTATTCGGTTCTGTGGTGCTTTGGAGCTGCCTCTCAGGGGCCACGATGAATCTGATGCCTCTCAAAATAAACGGTTTTTCGCGAGCTAATTTAGTTTCGCGCGGAACTGGATAAATATCTTCAAGTTCATCTCACTCAAGCATCAGTGTTCAAAGGCATTTCTAAGACTGTTCAGAACAAACTACTGCAGTGCACGTTAGAAATGTACTATGATGAAGTTCGTAAAGAAATACAACGTGCCGAATATGTTGCAATAATCGCGAATGAAAGCATATATGTGTCTTGCGATTTTCAATTGGTTATTGTTTTGTGTTATGTTGTTGAGGGAAAACCTGTTGAAAGATTTTGGAACTTTGTTAATCCGTCAGAATGCTCATACCGTAGCTGAGAATATTCTGAAAGAAATTGAACCATTAGTTGGCGATGTTCGAGCAACACTAATAGCTCAGAATTACGATGGTGCAAACGGCATCAGTGGCAAGTCGAACGGGCATCAGAAATTAATTAAAGACAAATATCCAAATGCAAACTACATCCCCTTGAGTTCAACCTTATGTATACGGCAGCCTCTGTTAATCGCAAAGCCCGCATCTTCTTTGCACCCCTTCAGATAATTCTTCTTTCTTTCTAACTCGCCACAGAGATCAAAGTTATTGCATAGCATTATTCAAAAAAGCTTACCCCGTGTGTGTGACGAGATGGAATTACTATTCATGAGTAGTAAAAGATGTTTTTAAAAACAGTGGAAAATCTTATTACTGTTAAGTGAGAGCATTAAAACTATCTCCTACTGTTGAAAAAGCTGGTTCATACAAACAAAGACTGCAAGATAACGAATTCATTTTTTGGCTTTCATTTTTGTGTAAGATAATGCCTCATGCAGACGTACTTTTTAATCAGCTTCAGAAGAAGATAACCGAACCGACCACAGCAACGCAAGACAACCAGAACTTTGAAGCGGTAATGCAAAACATGAGAGATGACATTGACCCCATCCTTAAAGAGATAAGTTTCGAAAATTACGAGACGACGCCCGCCAAGAAGCCACGAATTCTTGATGGGCATAGAAAAAGAGATGCTTTGGATGTGTGCGATGCCGTCCTTTCTGAAATAAAATTACGTTTTCAGTTCACTGGACACCTCATTGCAGCCAACGTATTTGATGTAAATCAGTTTCACAAATACATCACAGATTTTCCAGACAAACACCTTGAAATTAAAGACACATATGCAGGTTGTTACGAAAAGGTACGGCCAAACTTTCAGGAAACATTCCTCACACACAAATAAAGAAAAGATGTTATGTGGACATGTGTCCGGAAACGCTTAATTTCCATGTTAGAGCTCATTTTAGTTTCGTCAGTATGTACTGTACTTCCTCTATTCGCCGCCAGTTGTCCCAATTGAAGGAAGGTATTGTTGACTTCGGTGCTTGTGTTGACATACGACTCATTGCTCTACAGTACTAGCATCAAGCACATCAGTACGTAGCATCAACAGGTTAGTGTTCATCACGAACGTGGTTTTGCAGGCAGTGCAATGTTTACAAATGCGGAGTTGGCAGATGCCCATTTGATGTATGGATTAGCACGGGGCAATAGCCGTGGCGCGGTACGTTTGTATCGAGACAGATTTCCAGAACGATGTCCCGACTGGAAGACGTTCGAAGCAATTGATCGGCGTCTTAGGGAGCACGGAACATTCCAGCCTATGTCTCGCGACTGGGGAAGACCTAGAACGACGAGGAAACGTCCAATGGACGAGGCAATTCTTCGTGCAGTTGACGATAACCCTAATGTCAGCGTCAGAGAAGTTGCTGCTGTACAAGGTAAAGCTGACCACGTCACTGTGTGGAGAGTGCTACGGGAGAACTAGTTGTTTCCGTACCATGTACAGCGTGTGCAGGCACTATCAGCAGCTGATTGGCCTCCACGGGTACACTTCTGCGAATGGTTCATCCAACAATCTGTCAATCCTCATTTCAGTGCAAATGTTCTCTTTACGGATGAGGCTTCATTCAAACGTGATCAAATTGTAAATTTTTACAATCAACTTGTGTGGGCTGACGAGAATCCGCAAGCAATTGTGCAATCGCGTCATCCACACAGATTTTCTGTGAACGTTTGGACAGGAATTGTTGGTGATGTCTTGATTGGGCCCCATGTTCTTCCACCTACGCTCAATGGAGCACATAATCATGATTTCGTACGGGATACTCAACCTGTGCTGCCAGAACATGTGCCTTTACAAGTACGACACAACATGTGATTCATGCACGGTGGAGCTCCTGCACATTTCAGTCGAAGTGTTCGTACGCTTCTCAACAACAGATTCGGCGACCGATGGATTGGTAGAGGTGGACCAATTCCATGGACTCCACGCTCTCCTGACCTCAACCCTCTTGACTTTCATTTATGGTGGCATTTGAAAGCTCTTGTCTACGCAACCCCGGTACCAATTGTAAAGACTTTTCGTTCTCGTATTTTGGACGACTGTGATACAATACGCCATTCTCCAGGGCTGCATCAGTGCATCAGGGATTCCATGCGACGGAGGGTGGATGCATGTATCCTCGCTAACGGAGGACATTTTGAACATTTCCGGTAACAAAGTGTTTGATGTCTCGCTGGTACGTTATGTTGCTGTGTGTTTCCATTCCATGATTAATGTGATTTGAAGAGAAGTAATAAAATGAGCTCTAACATGGAAAGTAAGCGTTTCCGGACACATGTCCACATAACATATTTTCTTTGTTTGTGTGTGAGGAATGTTTCCTGAAAGTTTGGCCGTACCTTTTTGTAACACCCTGTATATTTCTGAAAAAAAAAGGAAGCTGAAGGGTAAACTTCAAGTCTTCTATGCTAGGCCTGAGTTATGAGCAATTGCTGAGGTAGTTCCATTTCCTTTGCTGATTCTAGAGGATGAACTTCGTGGCACATTCGACGAGACTGATACAAAGTTTTGAAACTGCTAATCGCGACGCCTATCTCAACATCAGAAGTTGAGCAGTGCTTTTCAATGCTCAAGAGAATTAAAACGTTCCTGTGAAACACCATGAAAGAAGAATGACTGAGTGCCTTAGGGATGCTATCGTGTGAAAAGTCATTAGTGTGTAAAATTGAACATTTCAATCTGAGATGACTGATTTACTTGCCAACAAGGAGTGACGAATCGATTTTCAATATCGTTCCTACTAATTATTTTGAAGCTATCTTTCCAAAGTCATGGACTTGTTGCTTTTGGCGAGTAAATGCTTTTAGTTTTATCTACATCTACATCCGTACTCCGCAAGCCACCTGACGGTGTGTGGCGGAGGGTACCCTGAGTACCTCTATCGGTTCTCCCTTCTATTCCAGTCTCGTATTGTACGTGGAAAGAAGGATTGTCGGTATGCTTCTGTGTGGGCTCTAATCTCTCTGATTTTATCCTCATGGTCTCTTCGCGAGATATACGTAGGAGGGAGCAATATACTGCTTGACTCTTCGGTGAAGGTATGTTCTCGAAACTTCAACAAAAGCCCGTACCGAGCTACTGAGCGTCTCTCCTGCAGAGTCTTCCACTGGAGTTTATCTATCATCTCCGTAACGCTTTCTCAATTACTAAATGATCCTGTAACGAAGCGCGCTGCTCTCCGTTGGATCTTCTCTATCTCTTCTATCAACCCTACCTGGTGCGGATCCCACACTGCTGAGCAGTATTCAAGCATTGGGCGAACAAGCGTACTGTAACCTACTTCCTTTGTTGTCGGATTGCATTTCCTTAGGATTCTTCCAATGAATCTCAGTCTGGCATCTGCTTTACCGACGATCAACTTTATATGATCATTCCATTTTAAATCACTCCTAATGCGTACTCCCAGATAATTTATGGAATTAACTGCTTCCAGTTGCTGACCTGCTATTTTGTAGCTAAATGATAAGGGACCTATCTTTCTATGTATTCGCATCACATTACACTTCGCTACATTGAGATTCAATTGCCATTCCGTGCACCATGCGTCAATTCGCTGCAGATCCTCCTGCATTTCAGTACAATTTTCCATTGTTGCAACCTCTCGATACACCACAGCATCATCTGCAAAAAGCCTCTGTGAACTTCCGATGTCATCCACCAGGTCATTTATGTATATTGTGAATAGCAACGGTCCTATGACACTCCCCTGCGGCACACCTGAAATCACTCTTACTTCGGAAGACTTCTCTCCATTGAGAATGACGTGCTGCGTTCTGTTATCTAGGAACTCCTCAATCCAATCACACAATTGATCTGATAGTCCGTATGCTCTTACTTTGTTCATTAAACGACTATGGGGAACTGTGTCAAACGCCTTGCGGAAGTCAAGAAACACGGCATCTACCTGTGAACCCGTGTCTAAGGCCCTCTGAGTCTCGTGGACGAATAGCGCGAGCTGGGTTTCACACGATCGTCTTTTTCGAAACCCATGCTGATTCCTACAGAGTAGATTTCTAGTCTCCAGAAAAGACATTATACTCGAACATAATACGTGTTCCAAAATTCTACAACTGATCGACGTTAGAGATATAGGTCTATAGTTCTGCACATCTGTTCGACGTCCCTTCTTGAGAACGGGGATGACCTGTGCCCTTTTCCAATCCTTTGGAACGCTTCGCTCTTCTAGAGACCTACGGTACACCGCTGCAAGAAGGGGGGCAAGTTCCTTCGCGTACTCTGTGTAAAATCGAACTGGTATCCCATCAGGACCAGCGGCCTTTCCTCTTTTGAGCGATTTTAATTGTTTCTCTATCCCTCTGTCGTCTACTTCGATATCTACCATTTTGTCAACTGTGCGACAATCTAGAGAAGGATGCACAGTGCAGTCTTCCTCTGTGAAACAGCTTTGGAAGAAGACATTTAGTAATTCGGCCTTTAGTCTGTCATCCTCTGTTTCAGTACCATTTTGGTCACAGAGTGTCTGGACATTTTGTTTTGATCCACCTACCGCTTTGACATAGGACCAAAATTTCTTAGGATTTTCTGCCAAGTCAGTACATAGAACGTTACTTTCGAATTCATTGAAAGCCTCTCGCATAGCCCTCCTCACACTACATTTCGCTTCGCGTAATTTTTGTTTGTCTGCAAGGCTTTGGCTATGTTTATGTTTGCTGTGAAGTTCCCTTTGCTTCCGCAGCAGTTTGTAACTCGGTTGTTGTACCACGGTGGCTCTTTTCCATCTCTTACGATCTTGCTTGGCACATACTCATCTAACGCATATTGTACCATGGTTTTGAACTTTGTCCACTGATCCTCAACACTATCTGCACTTGAGACAAAACTTTTGTGTTGAGCCGTCAGGTACTCTGTAATCTGCTTTTTGTCACTTTTGCTAAACAGAAAAATCTTCCTACCTTTTTTAATATTTCTATTTACGGCTGAAATCATCGACGCAGTAACCGCTTTATGATCGCTGATTCCCTGTTCTGCATTAACTGATTCAAATAGTTCGGGTCTGTTTGTCACCAGAAGGTCTAATATATTATCGCCACGAGTCGGTTTTCTGTTTAACTGCTCAAGGTAGTTTTCAGATAAAGCACTTAAAAATATTTCACTGGATTCTTTGTCCCTGCCACCCGTTATGAACGTTTGAGTCTCCCAGTCTATATCCGGCAAATTAAAATCTCCACCCAGAACTATAACATGGTGGGGAAATCTACTCGAAATATTCTCCAAATTATTCTTCAGGTGGTGAGCCACAACAGCTGCTGAGCCCGGGGGCCTATAGAGACATCCAATTACCGTGTCTGAGCCTGCTTTAACCGTGACCTTCACCCAAATCATTTCACAATTCGAATCTCCGTCAATTTCCTTCGATACTATTGCACTTCTTATCGCTATAAACACGCCTCCCCCTTCACTGTCCAGCCTATCTCTGCGGTATACATTCCAATCAGAGTTTAGGATTTCATTACTGTTTACGTCTGGTTTCAGCCAACTTTCTGTTCCTAGTACTATATGGGCGTTGTGACCGTTTATTAATGAGAGCAGTTCTGGGACCTTTCTTATATGTTGGTAATTTGATTAAATTTGCTTCGCAAAATCCAGATTACAAGTTCGAATAATTTGATCTATTATTTCTGATACTGGCACTCATGCTGTAGAAGAAACTTTTCTGGCAGTCGGCTGCGTATGTAAAAGAAACGAGGAGTTCTGGATGTCGAGGGGTAGAAGAGCGGAGTGGAGTGACAAGCCACGCCTCCCTCACACAGGGCTGGCAGCCTACGTCAGTGTTATGTGCTCCTGGGAAGGCAGGACCGATGTAATAATGGACATATGTATCGCTGATTCAATCTGGTGTGACAGTCATATTCTAACCTTGTGACAGAGCAAGACTGCTCTCTGCACTCATTTCAAAGTAAGAAAAGGAATCAACCAGCAAGCACAACTCAAAGCGGAGCACACAAATCATTTCGCAACAGCTAGAGAGCAATTGTTAGCTTTCGTTGGTGATGTCGTTACGTGGTAGTTCAGGCCAGATTTCCACCGGTATCTTAATCAAAACACCCCCTGCTTACGACTGCCACGTAAAAGTGACCGAACATTCCCCGTGAGGAGTGAATAATTGTACTGTTGATATGTGTGCGTGCGTGTGCATTTGTGTGTGCGACGGAGATTTTCGGAGTTAGTGTTACGTTTTGTATTGCTTGTAGACATGCGAAAAGGATAGCTAAAGCAACCCCCCCCCCTCTCTCTCTCTCTCTCTCTCTCTCTCTCTCTCTCTCTCTCTCTCTCTCTCTCTCTCTCTCTCTCTCTCTTAAACAGACATTTGCTATCATGTTCTCCAGGAATATATCAATCTCTTACTGTGAATAAGAAGGGTGCTGTTGCAATAAGTGTTTATTTCTGTTTCTATATATGTTTTGTTTGATGTGATATCTTATGAAATATATGGATTACCCACAAAATTCCATATATGTTCGATGTTCGATGCTACGAAACTATTTTTTTTTTTTTCTCCAACACCAATGGAATGGAATTCCTGAGCGGCCGCCACTGCTCCAATGTATCACGTATCTTGTTTAGACATGAAGCCACATTTACCAGTCATGGCCAGGTAGCTGGAACATGTCTGTCTCTTGACAGTCCCCATTGGCTTCGTCAGGTGGAACCTCAGCGCCCATCGAGTGTAAACATATGGCGTGAGATAGTAAACCTCAACTCATAGGCCTGTTTTTCATAGACAGAACAGTGAATGTGCAGAAGTATCGCAGACGCCTAACAGACCTCCTGACATGGATGGTAGGAGAGATTTTTCTGAAGACTAAGAGGAACCTGTGGTACCAGCAAGACAGCTGTCCAGCCCATAGCGCACGAAGTATTACATCATGTCTTCACGGATTATTTCCAAATCGTTGGACTGGACGCAGAGGACCCGTACTTTGGCCAGTCCGTTACCCAGATTTGAGGTTGTAGACATTTTTCTGTAGGACAAACTGACAGATGCTCTCTAAAAGGACATACCAACTACTCCCAATGATGTGCAGCGACGTATTACTGCAGCCTTCATGGACACCGTGACGGCATAGGAGAAAGGAGATATTCTATTTGGACATACCCAAACAACGCCATGAGCGATGTTTTCCGATTTGTGGGTTATTGGCGTGGACTTTCCAATGCGTCTACAAGAAAAGGTGTACCACACATAGCTATGTAACCTGGCATGCAACAGTGCTTGTACAAAGACCCTAGCTGCTAGGAATCAGAAACGAGTGTGTCGGCTTGTCAATGACAAGAGGTTTCAAACCTGCAGGGACTGCTGCTTTCAGTGAATGTAAGTTATCTCAAGAAGTTTCCAGGCAAAGAATGCGAAGGGAACTGCGTCCAATAAACATTATGAGTCAGATACCATAAAAGCCCTTTGGCCCAGCAGTACATAAAACTGAATGTTTTCTGTGGACCAAACAACTCAGAAACTGGGCAATAGCTTATTGGAGGCGTGTTGTGTGGTCCAATGAGTCGTGATTTTTCTCTTTTTTTCAAATGATACGAAGCACAGAGAACCCACACGGCCCAATAAGGCGTTTAACCTGCAGATTGTGAGGGTATAGTTCTGGTTGGAAGTGGTTTCTTGTTATATTGGTGCTGTTCCTTGTGCCACGACTTGGGCCCTCTCATTTAGGTCACAGTAAATGTGAACCAGGATGTTTCTTTCTATCTTATCTGTGATAAAGTACTGCCCTTTGTTCTATACATTCATGATGAGTATGCTGTGGCTACCGCATCTTCCAAGATGACAACAGCTATGTTCAATAGGCTTCATGCCTACTTTCGTCTTACGAACACTGTGGCATATTATTGCACATTGAATGGCCCTTTAAATCAGCCAATGTTAATCCTACAGTAAACTCCTGGGACTATGTGGTACAGTGGGTGAAACTTAGCAATTAATATGTTCACAGTTTCATAGCTTTGCGAGATCTAATCGTCAATCAGTGGCTTCAGCTCAGTTTCATATACCGGAAAAAACTAGTGGCCACTCTTCCTTGCCGAACTGAGCCCGTTGTCTAGGTTAGAGGTGGTTTCAGCTTAATGTAATCTGAGGATGACTAATGTTTTGTCTGGCATGCTTACATGAGATATATTGAGTAAGTTGTGGTGGAGAGCCTGTTCAAGATCACTCTGCATTGCTGCCAGATTCCCCCATCCCTTCCCACCTTCCCCCAATGATGTCGTGTGGTGTTGTCGGATATCCCTTCCCATAACCTTCTGATGTATATATAATTTCTTTCTTTGGGGACAGTTTTTTGTACAGTACATACATAGACCTAATTTTGGCAGAAAAATTTTACAGAAAATATCCAGAGATACAAGAGTTCTTTTGTGGAATAATAATAAAGACCAGTAGCATTGAAATAAAACTAATACATACACTTAAAAAGAATGTATATACAGTACATTTCCCATGGTGGTATGTTACACTTCTCAGCCAAAGGAATATTAGAGAGAGAGAGACTTGTTTAATACAGTTATCATTTATTGAAATGAAACCCTCTAATAAAGAGTGTATTCAACGCAGAAATCGTTTATTATGTAAAAAGTCAAAGATGTGGTTACGGATTCTGGTGTAGGATGTGTTGTGTTAGTAAAACTGGTATATCCTAATAGTCTGCATAATGTGCACAATGATTTTCAACATGTCTGAAGCGCCTAGTTCCATGCAATGGTTCCCTCTCCAGGCCGATGACGATGCTGGAAGATAAACAGAGACTTATAATACAAAACAGAAACCTCCAGTAGTGCATTAAGTTATGGATGAGCTGATTAGAAGTCACCCACTCTATCACCTTCAATTAGTCACGCTGGCTGAAGAAGTATATTGATATTATGCGAACATGAGGGATTCTACAATGAATGACCATGAAAAAGATTTTTGTAAACTCATAAAGAATGCAATATCCAGCAAGACAATGGAGAATTAGAGAAACCATCATGATATTTGGTTTGATTTTTAGTGTATATATTAGTTTTATTTCAGTGCTGCTAGTCTTTCTTATTAAAGTAAAAAAGAAAAACAAATCTCTGGACATTTTCTATAAAACTATTGATTCCAACTTCATCTTTTTTTTTTCAGTTTCATATGCATTTACGGTCACCATTTTCATAGCATTTCCCAATGTTTGCCTTCCTATAGCAAGAAATTTAAAAGTTTCATTGAATGTTTTTCATTTCCATAGTATAATTTTTAAGACTTCCTGCACATTATCCCCTCAGGATGAGTGTATGACATGCATATGAACTTACCCATAGTAGACAATGTACTGACATAGTTACAGGTTGGTACACAATCTTTTAAACAGAAATTCCTGTAAGGTTCGTTTGTATTACCCCTCACTCCATTTTCTTGTTTTATCAATAACCAGAAATTTATGCTGTTCGTGATTGAAGCAATCCCCAGATATTGTTATAAATTCATTGAATGTCATGCTTCTTTTTCCAAAAAACGTCAGAGTCTTTTAAGACCATCCCACTAGCATTCTAACGTAGTTGAAGCTGGGACATGATCCTGAAAGAATGTAGTACTAAATGAGCAACTGCGGACAAGATAGGTCAGTAGTATGAAAATAAACATTTAATTTCTTCATTTATGCCGTTGCAAAACCCACAGCAATTCTCATTTCACCAGCTTTCAGTGGCCTTGAAAAATTAAATGGGTTCATTGAAAAAAATCTATAGTCACTTGATAATGTGCTAGATTACGAAGTTCCATATATTAACCATATGGCAAAATACTCTCCTGTGTGTGCTATCATTTGCCAAAATCTAGTTCCGACATCTCAAGCTGTTTATATGAGATACGAGCGATGTTACGACTATTTCATCCTGGCTTTATCATTGGCGCACACGATCAAATCTGAGTAAGCTACATAAAATGCATTGTTTCGAGATAGATAGAAACCTCCTCCCAAGTCTAAATAATAATTCAGAATATTAACTAAATTTTATACACAGCTACTGATGATGTGCTATGCTCCAACTGCAAAATCATAAGGACCCCTATTTTTCATTGTAAACTTTTTGAATTTCGCGCAGTGTCTTTCTTAGATGCGGAATATCACAATAACTATGTTCATTAACGAAGTGATGGGGATTTTACAATGAGGCTGACAGATAGATCTATAAGTAAACCAAACTCTGTTTTTTTAACGAATAGTTCCTGTAAAATCGTGTGAGAAATAATGGCACTGTTGCATCTCGACTAGCAGGTCAACCGGCATTCTCTGTGTGCACCAATAGGCGCGTGCAGCTGCACTGGACAACAGGGCTTGTTGACACGCAGATTACTGACTTTGTGTACTTACACTGAAACACGAATGTGGTCCATTCGATGTCCTGGCGTTACACAATAAGAACCACCAATGTGCCAAAATCATGAGTGTGCCAAATCTGTTGTCGTGACGTTGTCAAGAACACATATTTTAAAATTACATTATACTAGCGTTGCATCTCCTTCTACTAATCCCGAACTACAAGGCGGCTCTTTCATGGAGGATGCTGGGAGACAAATCTTGCGACAGTCTCCTAGAACACTGGTTGCAGGGACAATCGCTGCCGCCTCCGCCCCAGGGCAGTCAGCAAACAACATAGCATGAAAAAGAGCGATGGTTAGTCACTAGGAAGACCAACTACAGCTTCTTCGCTTACAGTAATAATTATCACACACAACACAAACGAATCAAAACTATTTTCACAGTGGCTTCTTTACTGCTATGTAGCTAAGCTTGGCAACGATCAAATATTCCTTAATGACCAAAGTCAGCGTAACTTAACCAATCAGAAAAACGTCACCTTAAAATGCGTCATCAGTACAGTAGGACAATAACACATTCAAGCCTCTGCAATAACAAAGAACACGAGGCGTCTAACTCGTCAATACGCATGTTAATATCGTTTGCGTCTTCATAATAAGAACGATATAGAAAAGAAAATAGGACACCTTATCAATGAAGTCATAGAATCAATGTGTGAGATTTTTATTTAGAGCTGTTTAAAAGAACGATTTAATATGCAGAAAGATAAATAAATAGATGAGTGAATATGGACCCTAAATGCGCTTCTGTAGAGTTTTCACAACTATACTTCCAGTGTGACTGAAAAGAAAAGCTCATAATCCATATATATTACCAGTTTTGACTTAACGGCAATCAGCAATAGGCTTTTCATGCGAAAGCAATTGAAAATCTGACGGCTGTTCAGTGAACAATTGAGACAGGAAATCAAAGAAGTGGATGAGGGATCATATCGGAATGGAAGACGCAGTGCTATTCAAACTAACCTTGGAGTTGATGACAAGTTTGCCTTTTTAGCTCTGCTACGGACCTCAATAGGGATAGCCATCAATGGATTCTACACAGAACAGAATGCAAGGCTACAAAGTAGTGGTGCAGTTTCTGTAGGAGCCTGAATGTGCTGGGTTGTGACAGAGGAAATAACAAATTAAATGATAACTCTAGGAATCTACTACAATCCCTTACATATTGTTCCCATAGGGATCGCGAGGATAACATTAGATTAATTATAGCACTCACAATGGCATTAAACAATCATTTTCAGCGCATTCCATTCATGATTAGAACTGGGAAAAGCGCTAATAACGGTACAGTGGGACGTAACTTCTGCCATGAGCTTCACGGTGGTTCGCACAATATGAATGTAGATGTAGAAATTCAACTTGTATCGCGTTTCATCTCCATAGCGTCTATTAGTTAGGTTAGTTAGGCCAATCGTCTGTAGATGTTCTGGAAGCCTCAGACTGTACGGAACAACATGCAGCACAAAATTCTGTTACAAAAGAACTGTCTCTGAAGCTTCAGAATCTGCACAAAAGTAGTCGTGTAAATGGTTCGGCTTTATAGATGTGTCAAAATCCTGGAAGACTCAGGACAATAACTCGAAACAATGTCGATTTCCCCCAATGGCTTTTATTAGGCAATTGTTCAGAATTGCGTGAGAACAATCTCAAACGATTCAAACGGATTAATACAAGTGAAATCCCCTACAGTCAGTAAGAACCATAATCACGACAGTTCATTTTCCTGAGCACAGAAATAAGTCTAATAATAAAACTGACCTTGCGACTTATTTTAGAAGAAAGATTAAGGAAAGGCAAACCTACGTTTCTAGCATTTGTAGACTTAGAGAAAGGTTTTGACAATGTTGACTGGAATACTCTCAAATTCTAAAGGTGGCAGGAGTAAAATACAGGGAGCGAAAGGCTATTTACAATTTGTACAGAAACCAGATGGCAGAACTTTATTAGAGTCGAGGGGCATGAAAGGGAAGCATTGGTTGGGAAGGGAGTGAGACAGGGTTGTAGCCTCTCCCCGATGTTATTCAATCTGTATATTGAGCAAGCAGTAAAGGAAACAAAAGAAAAAATTAGAGTAGGTCTTAAAATCCAGGGAGAAGAAAGAAAAATTTGAGGTTCGCCGAAGACATTGTAATTCTGTCAGAAACAGCAAAGGACTTGGAAGAGCAGTTGAACGGAATGGACAGTGTCGTGAAAGGAGGGTATAAGATGAACATCAACAAAAGCAAAACGAGGATAATGAAATGTAGTCGAATTAAGTCGGGTGATGCTGAGGGAATTAGTTTAGGAAATGAGACACTTAAAGTAGTAAAGGACTTTTGCTATTTGGAGAGCAAAATAACTGATGATGGTCGAAGTAGAGAGGATATAAAATGTAGACTGGCAATGTCAAGGAAAGCGTTTCTGAAGAAGAGAAATTTGTTAACATCGATCATTGGTTTAAGTGTCAGGAAGTCGTTTCTGAAAGTATTTGTATGGAGTGTAGCCATGCATGGAAGTGAAATGTGGACGATAAATAGTTTAGACAAAAAGAGAATAGAAGCTTTCGAAATGTGGTACTACAGAAGAATGTTGAAGATTAGATGGATAGATCACATACTAATGAGGAGGTATTGAATGGAATTGAAGAGAAGAGGAGTTTGTGGCACAACGTGACTAGAAGAAGGGATCGGTTGGTGGGACATGCTCTGAGGCATCAAGGGATCACCAAATTAGTACTGGAGGGCAGCGTGGAGGGTAAAAATCGTAGAGGGAGACCAAGAGATGAATACACTAAGCCGATTTAGAAGGATGTAGGTTGCAGTACGTACTGGGAGATGAAGGAGCTTGCACAGGACAGATTAGCATGGAGAGCTGCAGCAAACCAGTCTCAGGACTGAAGACCACAACAACAACAATAAATCTGAAGGAAGAGCAGCAATGCAGTATCCGTATCAATGTAGGCCTAAGAACTACCATTGTTTGCATATCTTCGAATAATAAAGTCTATTTATAACTCGACCTGAATGCCGTTTTAACTGCATTCAGCCTGAAGCGCTGTAATCGAAAATGCACATAATTATTTCTGAGATTTTATAATGAGAGGGATAAAATATTTCCCGAATAAAGCAATATAGACACACACAACCGTGCAAGCGCACGGACTACAAGCTCACTTGTTCGAAATTGTAGCTCATTTACAATTAATTTCCATGATATCCATTTAATATTTGAATCGAGTTGGAAATCTTGCCTGTCTATGCTGATTGATACCCACATCTACATACGTACGTACTATACATGGCAGAGGATACGTAGCAGATTTGGGCTTCTTCATGCTATAGTCATGTATGGAGCATGGAAAGAATGACTGTTTAAATGCTTCTGTGCATGCTGTAGTTAGTCTAATTTTTTCTTCATGGACGCTAAGGGAGCTTTAAGTAAGAGCCTGAAGAATATCTCTCGATTCTTCAAAAAAATACTTGTTCTTGAAATTTTGTAAGTAGACTTTTGCGGGATAACTGACGCCTATTTTCAAGAGTCTTTCATTTCAGGTTTGCAATATTTCCCTCATACTCTCCCGTGGAAGAAAACTGCGTTCTTTTGCGCCACACTTCTTTTATATGTTCACTATCCCCTGTTGGTGCAATTTGGTACGCATCCTACACATATGTTCATTATTCCAAAATGGGATGCACAAGTGGTTTGTTATGAATCTCATCTCTAGACTGTATTTTCCCATTACCTTGCTAACGAGCTGAAGTCTGCCACTTGCTATCCCTACAATTCGTTAAATGAAAGTATTTTTTATGATGTGACTGATTTTAATTGTGAGTTGTTGATACTGAAGTCATACAATACTACAGTTTTTCGTTTTGTGACTTACAGAATTTTACATTTCCGTGCATTTAAATACAGCTGCCAATATTTGCAATACTTTGAAAGCTTATCAAGATCTGATTGAATATTTCTGCAGCGATTCGGACAGTACTTGGTTGATGATAACTGTATCACATGCAGAAACTCCGAGGTGGTGTTAACATTGGCTGTCAGGATGCTAATATACGGTAAAACATGAACAGCCAGAGTTCAAACACACTTCCCTGCGGCATACCTGAAGTCACTACTACTTGTGTCCATGACCTTCATCTAAGATAATGTATTGTGTCCTCCTTACCAATCCGAGAGTTGTATAATGTTCTATGATCAAAATGGGAGATGAAACAGTTGCAAATTCTATGTGGAATCTGATAGGAATCACATACGTGAAATTTTACGTACGCCAGCGGCGGCACAATGTGCTGACGTTGGCAACAACCGCCCATGAAGTAAGTAATTAATGCTCTTCGTGCACTATGGTTGAAAGGTTCATGTTTGTAACCTTGTCCGCTCAGTAAATTAGTTATCGTCGAAAGCGGACTTTTCGTAATAAAACTTTTGCGTTGGTATGAATGTCACATAATGTCCAGCATTCAACGGTCCTTGCCAACATCAGCACACTACGTCGGTGCCGTAAGTAAATTTTAATCGTAATAACCATCTTCGCAGTGGCGTTGGAGATAAATCTGGACAGTAAAGGAACATTTATAAAACGACGCACGTTTTTGTCTACGGCCGTTGTTGTTCAAGTCATACTATACAGAAAATCTCAGATCTGCAGACAGCATCAACACCGTTGAAAGGAAAATGTAGTACGTAATAATTCTGTCTATACCTGAGTTCGAACTTGAAGGAAAGCACACAGAAATTGTCTCAAAATGTTCAAAGGAGTGGACACGTAACATAAATACACGTTACCTGATTCTTGGCTGCCTCTCCTAAGAGTCTCTCGGTTTCCGTAAACGCAATATAACTCGGTGTTGTGCGGCTGCCTTGTTCATTCGCGATGATTTCCACTTTCCCAGCTTGGAAGACGCCAACGCACGAGAACGTTGTCCCCAAGTCGATTCCTACGGGAGGCGCTCTGCTTGACATGATCGCTAGACGGTCCTTGGTCTATCTCACAAACAATTTTATACTCCCGATCAGGTATGCTGCTTTTGGTTTTTGAGCGTGTCTTCGTAACGGAGACATGAATACTTGTAAATTTGATTGGCCTAATTTGTTTATTTCAGTGTCATCATCACACAATCTATGGAAGTTTTTGTAATCCGCAGATGTTACAGATGTTTAAACACTGCGACAAACAGTTGAATGACACAAAAAATTCTAAACTGCTGAGAAAATTATAGGTGCAGATTTGCTCTGCATAAATTTGTATGGAAATCTTATATTACAATATCGAAAGCAATTACATCGTGATTCTGCTACAACACTAGTTTTCGGTAGTGACTGAAGGATCTGTGAATTCAAAGGCTGGAGCATACAGAAAAGCTGTTAGTCCCACATCTTAAAAACATGAGACACAGGCAGTGCCACGATCTCAGTTGGAAAGTATATTACCGGTATATATCTGTTTTTCGCGGTCTCGCTAACTTTCGTTTTTAAGCCTGCACAATAGTCAAAGTAAGAACTCAGTCCGATTAAATAACAGCTTTAAAATAAGATAGCAGTAGAAGTCCTACAATGAATTATTTAGTTTTATTTTACTGCATGAAATGAAAGACAGAGAGAAAGATTCTCTTGTTTTCCTAGTTCGCTGTATTTTGAATCTTATATATTCTGCTGCTGATGATGATGATTATGATGACAGGTTTGTTGTTGTTGTGGTCTTCAGTCCTGAGACTGATTTGATGCAGCTCTTGATGCTACTCTATCCTGTGCAAGCTTCATCATCTCCCAGTACCTACTGCAGCCTACATCCTTCTGAATCTGCTTAGTGTACTCATCTTTTAGTCTCCCTCTACGATTTTTACCCTCCACGCTGCCCTCCAGTACTAAATTGGTGATCCCTTGATGCCTCAGAGCATGTCCCACCAACCGATCCCTTCTTCTAGTCACGTTGTGCCACAAACTCCTCTTCTCTTCAATTCCATTCAATACCTCCTCATTAGTACGTGATCTATCCATCTAATCTTCAACATTCTTCTGTAGTACCACATTTCGAAAGCTTCTATTCTCTTTTTGTCTAAACTATTTATCGTCCACATTTCACTTCCATACATGGCTACACTCCATACAAATACTTTCAGAAACGACTTCCTGACACTTAAACCAATGATCGATGTTAACAAATTTCTCTTCTTCAGAAACGCTTTCCTTGACATTGCCAGTCTACCTTTTACATCCTCTCTACTTCGACCATCATCAGTTATTCTGCTCTCCAAATAGCAAAAGTCCTTTACTACTTTAAGTGTCTCATTTCCTAAACTAATTCCCTCAGCATCACTCGACTTAATTCGACTACATTCCATTATCCTCGTTTTGCTTTTGTTGATGTTCATCTTATAACCTCCTTTCAAGACACTGTCCATTCCGTTCAATTGCTCTTCCAAGTCCTTTGCTGTTTCTGACAGAATTACAATGTCATCGGCGAACCTCAAAGTTTTTCTTTCTTCTCCATGGATTTTAATACCTACTCCGAACTTTTCTTTTGTTTCCTTTACTGCTTGCTCAATATACAGATTGAATAACATCGGGGAGAGGCTACAACCCTGTCTCACTCCCTTCCCAACCACTGCTTCCCTTTCATGCCCCTCGACTCTAATAAAGTTCTGCCATCTCGTTTCTGTACAAATTGTAAATAGCCTTTCGCTCCCTGTATTTTACCCCTGCCACCTTTAGAATTTGAAAGAGTATTCCAGTCAACATTGTCAAAAGCTTTCTCTAAGCCTACAAATGCTAGAAACGTAGGTTTGCCTTTCCTTAATCTTTCTTCTAAGATAAGTCGTAGGGTCAGTATTGCCTCACGTGTTCCAACATTTCTACGGAATCCAAACTGATCTTCCCAGAGGTCGGCTTCTACCAGTTTTTCCATTCGCGTTAGTATTTTGCAGCTGTGACTTATTAAACAGATAGTTCGGTAATTTTTGCATGACACGTTTCAGGAGGTTAAACATCTAATGTCATCAGTCCCTTGTTCCCCATCCCCATCCCCACGACGGAAACAGTGTGCCCATCTCGTCGTTAATCCCTCTGGCAGATTCGAATCAGATCCGGCGCGCATCCCCGTCCCAAAAGCGGACGCTTATACACGCACGGCCATCTGGGTGGGTATCGGTGTTTGTGATGTTTTTAAACACTACTGCAGTATCCTGCTCGCTGTAATGGCTTGAGCGAAATTAAAGATGTGGCATTTCTTAATATCGCAAGACCCCTCTCCCATTTCGAAGTCTTTGCTAACAGGAGGAGGCTGCTGGTAGTTTGACTATTTTATACTCACTGTCCTGCAAAAAGTTTGAGGCCCGACTTTCATTGTGTGTGTTCACGAACTGTTAGGCAAATAGCAATATATTATCTACAGGATTAGAACAAGAAACAGGCAGGATTTACATGTACGAAGGAAAAATAGTTATCTCCAAAAACAATTTTCTAACTGGGAATAAAGTTATGTAATACGATTGTCCTATTGTTTAAAGAGAGAAATCAAACAAATTTATTCTAAGAAGTCTTTGTAATGTACCGGTACCGGTACCACTTAAGTTACAGTTAGCCCTACTGCCGAAGATATAATACGGGGTAAAGGTCGTTAAAATTTTTGAAATAAATCTTTTGTGGCTAACATTACTCCTTTCCAGTTTGCTGAGCTTAAGTTCACATTCATTATGAAGGAATATTGACTATTTCATTTGATAGTAAATGAGGAGGAGCAGAGGATTTGAGTGACTTTATGCCAGTACCAGTGGGGATCAACATAAAACTGCACTGTTGTGTCTGTAATGCAGACTAATGTGTCTTGAGATGGTGTTTAGAATTATGTGCTTATCTTCAGAATGATTGCACTTGTATTTGTACCTGTGACATTCACGTCGCTGCTACACACTGATAAATTATTAGCGACTAGCTAATATAAGTCTAAATAAACAAACAGCTGAAAATGAGTAAGTACTATCCCCTAAAATTGTTGTGCTTTCATTCTATGACAAGAATTATGTAATGCCTCCCCATCCCCTATCTTTACATATTTCATAGTTTACTTACAATATATGCACCAAAATACTCATCTAAGATTTATCTACCATCTGACACATATTTCGTGAATTTACCTTGCAGTTCTACCTTTTATAATGAAAAATGCGATACATATGGCGGAAATGGAGATATCAGGATCAGCTACCACAAGTTATTACCACAACTTTTATTTCATTTTCACATTTGTTGGCTCTGCCAACTCTAAACCAAATTATCACCTTCCAACTTTAAGCACCAACAGCTCATTCACTCACAATGTTTGGTAGAAACCATTACGAAGGAGGACCCTCTGGAATACGTAAAGAATGCAGGTCATTGGACAGTTTCAAACAGAGTCAACTACTGTAGACTGAACTGACAATTTTAATTAATCAAATACAGTCAGTTTGTGCTTAAATACACTACAAATGGCATAAGAGAATTACCAGGAAAGTTGCTAATGGTTCTAATGGCTCTGAGCACTATGGGACTTAAAATCTGTGGTCATCGGCCCCTAGAACTTAGAACTACTTAAACCTAACTAACCTAAGGACATCACACACATCCATGCCCGAGGCAGGATTCGAACCTGCGACCGTAGCAGTCGCGCGGTTCCGGACTGAGCGCCTAGAACCGCGAGACCACCGCGGCCGGCGAAAGTTGCTGATTTCTAGGTTATACTAAGTAATTCCTTGAAGGAGCATGTGTTGATGAATGACCCAGTAACATGACGAAGGGGTTAATGGTTGATTGGTGTAAAAGATGGGGGACGGGACCAAACTGTTAGGTCAATGGTCCCTTGTTTCGAATAAAACAGTGTCACAAGAGTGAGAATAAAACAAGCGCGACTGACAAAACAAAACGGAGAGAAAGGAAAAAAAACCACAAGAACGACGGAAGGGCAACAAACACTTAAATGGACAAAGGGGGACAAGAAAACCACAGAAACGCAAGACACAGGTAGAAGAGATTAATACGACAAAACAGATTACCATGGCTGGCTGACCATGAGAATAAAAAGGAGAAGCCAGCCACTGCAACACATTAAAACCTCCACCCAAAAGCTTTAGGGTGGAAGACACAGAGGGACAAAGGACATGCGCTAAAACTTAGATCAGATGATAAAATCCACTCTCACGAATAAACCATAAAACTGAATTAAGGTGTTGTCAGATAAAAGCGGCAACGAGTCCGGTAACCGGAGATTTCGGCGCAGGGCAGTCGAAGTGGGGCAGTGCACCAGAAAGAATATGGGCCGCTGTCGACCGGGCGCCGCCCCGACACTGAGGCGGCTCTTCACCATACAGGAGGTAGCTGGGGGTCGGCCTGACGTGGCCAATGACGAGCCGGCAGAGAACCACAGAGCCCTGCGAGAGGCTCGCATGGAGGACTGCCACACGTTTGTAGTCCCCTTAATGGCTATCAGTTTGTTGTGCGCACTGAAACTGTGCCATTCCGTCCCTCAATGCCGAGAAGCCTGGTGGCGCAAAAACGAATGCACGTCAGTTATTGGAATGCCGATCTCCATAAGTGGTTTCCGTGTAGCCTATTTGAACAGCCTGTCAGCAAGTTCATTGCCTGGGATTTCGATGTGTCCTGGGGTCCACAAAAATACCATTGAACGACTGGACCGTTCCAAAGCATAAATAAACTTCTGGATGGTCGCCACCAAAGGATGACGTGGGAAGCACTGGTCGATAAGTTGTAGGCTGCTCAAGGAGTCAATACACAGAAGAAACGACTCCCTGTGGCATGAACAGATGTGCTCGAGAGCACAAGATATAGCCACCAGCTCTGCAGTGAAAACACTGCAGCCATTGGGCAAGGAATGCTGTTCAATATGTCCTCCATGGCCATACGCGAAGCCGATGTGACCATCAGCCATTGAGCCATCAGTGTAAACCACTTCATGGCCTCGGTACATGTCACGAATCGAGAGGAAGTGACAGCGGAGAGCCGTGGGGTGAACTGAATCCTATGAGCCATGTGGAAGGTCCAGGCCAAGTCGCAGCCTAGGTGTAGATCATGGAGGTGTACACGAATGGACCTCGAGTGTAGGTGGTAAAGGCAAGGACTCCACTTTGGATAGAAGGGATTGGACATGAACTGCAATTGTAAGCCCTGACCTGGGCCACCGATGGGGGAGGATGAACCACCGTGGGTGGAAAAAGGAGACACTAATTCACATGCCAGGAGAACTACGAACGTGTGCGACATAACTGGCGAGCAGTTGTGCACGCCTGACCTCCAATGGAGGGACTCCAGCCTCCACCAGGACGTTGGTCACCAGACTCGTCCTAAAAGCCCCCGTCGCTAGTCAAACGCCACAGTGGTGCACTGGGTCGAGTAAACGCAAAGCTGAGGGTACTGCCGAACCATAAACTAGACTCCCATAGTTGAAGGCAGGATTGAAAAAGGGCTCTGTGGAGATGCATCAGTGTAGAGCGATCTGCACCCCAGTTGGTGTTGCGCAGGCAGTGGAGGGCATTGAGGTGCTGCCAGCACTTCCGCTTTAAGCTGAGGAAGGTGAGGAAACCAACTAAGTCGGGTGTCGAAAACCAGTCCTAAAAATCGATATGTCTCCACTACAGTGAGGGGATCATCAGTAAGGTAAAGTTATGGTTCCGGATGAACGGTACTACGTCGACAGGAATGGATAACGCACAACGTTGTGGCCGAAAACTGGAAGTGTGGGCTAGAGCCCATAACTGTGCCTTGTAGATGGCTCCCTGTAGGCGCCGCTCAGCAACACCAGTACTGGTGGAGCAGTAAAAAATGCAGAAATCGTCTGCATACAGTGAGGGTGGGGCAGACGGCTCTACAGCTGCTGATAGACCGTTAATATCCACTAAAAATAGAGATACACTCAATACAGAGCCCTGTGGGACCCAATTCTCCTGGATATGGGGTGAACTATGGGAGGCACTAATTTGGACATGGAATGTACGAAGTGACAGGAAATTCTGGATAAAAATCGAGAGCGGGCCTCGGAGACCTCACTTGCATATTGTGGCAAGGATATGATGTCGCCAGGTCGTGTCATAGGCTTTTCATAAACCAAAAAGATAGCAACTAGGTGTTGGCGTCTGGAAAGGTTTGTTTGGATGGCAGACTTGAGGGACACAAGATTATTAGTGGTAGAGCGACCCAGGCGGAAACCGCCCTGGCACAGAGCCAGTAGACCACCTGACTCCAGGACCCAACCCATTCTCCAACATGCCATATGTTCCAGCAATTTATGTTGGTGAGGTTGATGGGCCACATCAAGCGGGTTGTTACCAGGTTTGAGCTCTGGTACGATGGTGATCTCCCGCTAGTGTGATAGAAAGATGCCATTGTACCAGATCCGGTTGAAGATCACGACGAAATGTTGCTTGTAGTCACACGAGAGACGTTGATCCAGTGGATCCAGTCTGGCCCAGGAGCTACATCAGGGCAATGTGCAAGGCTACTGAGTAGCTCCCACTCTGTAAAGTGGGCATTATAGGGTTCACTGTGGTTGGAGAGTCTAAAAGAATGGAGGGTAATTCTCCAATCCAGAGGCACGAGCATAGTGCTCAGCAAACTGCTCGGCAATCGTGTTTGCATTGATAGATAACTCACCATTTATGTTGACACCGGGAACACCTGTTGGGGTTTGGTACCCAAAAACTCGTTTGATCTTTACCCAGAAGTGGGAAGGTGACTATGGCACCCAACAGACGAGATGTATCTCTCCCAACACTCCTGTTTCCGTCTTTTGATAAGCTGGCGAATGTGGGCACGGAGCCGTTTGAAGGCTATGAGGTGCTCCAAGGAAGGGTGCCGCTTATGCCTCTGTAGAGCTCGCCGATACTCCTTAATTGCCTCAGCGACTTCCGGCGACCACCAAGGGATTGTCTTTCGCTGGGGCACCCTAAAAAACGAGGGATCGCGTTTTCCGCCGCAGAAATGTTCGTTGTAGTTACCTGCTCAACCAAGACATCGATGTTACCATGTGTGGGAGATTCAACAGTGACAGCAGAGGTGAAGGCTTTTCAGTCCGCCTTGTTTAAAGCCCATCTGGGCAGGCGTCCGTGGGCCTGACGCCAGGGCAGTGACAGGAAGATGGGGAAGTGGCCACTACCACACAGGTCATCATGTGATCTTCAGTGGATTGATGGGAGAAGGCCAGGACTGCAAACCAAGAGGTCAATGGCCGAATATGTGCCATGTGCCACACTGAAATTTGTGGGGCACCTGTATTTAAGAGGCAGAGGTCGAGTTGTGACAGTAAATTTTCGACATCTCTGCCTTGACCAGTAAGCACGGTGCCACCGTTATGAATGTTAAAATCTCCCAAAAGTAGCAAAGGTTTAGGGAGTTCATCAACCAGCCCAGCCAATGCATTCAGGGGTATTGCACCATCTGGAGGAAGATATACTTTGCAGATAGTTATTTCCTGTGTTGTCCTTATCCTGACAGGCAAGCTTCAAGAGGGGTTTGAAGGGGCACAGGTTCACTGCATACTCAATTCAGGACATAGAAACAAACTCCAATAGTCACTACGATTCTTGTAATATTCCCTATAGCTGCAGAGGGCAAGGGTCCACATTGTTGGGAACCAGGATTCCTGGAGGGAAATTCAGAAAGCAGGTGTAAAGCTTAACAGTTACTGTAGCTCAGCCAGCCGCAATTCCACTGGAGGATGGCATTATCATGAGGCTGGGAAGGCATGAAGCGTGATAGGAGGCACATTTTGCCTCAGGGTCACCTGCTGCCACCGATTGAGTATCTGTTGTCATTTCTATGGTGGATGGGGCGTCAGTGAGATTCTGGTCTGCAGGGGACACTAAAATCTCCATCGCATCCTCAAATGCAGAACTGGTAGGGAGTAGAGGTGTAGGGGCCACCAGACGGTCCTGTTTCTTAGCAGACTTCTTCTCACTTTGCTTGCTCCCTCGTTCTCTTTAGGAGCTTGCTGGGAAGATTTATCTGAAGCAGCTTCAGGCACAGAGGAAGACTGTGAGGCTCTTCATCCAGCAGCTTTTGGCTCCTTGAGCCACTGGCGTGTGTCTGCCATGGCATTAGTGGAGTCCTTGGGAGAGAGAGCCGCAGGGGGCCTCTTCCTCATGAGAGGAGCTGGAGGAGGATGTTGCTTCTGCGACAGGGGGTAGGGGACCGATGTCCCCTGTATTTGCAGGAAGATTTGCCCCCTACCACCAAGCGGCAGGTGTGTTCTGGTGGCCCGGAGGGTCCACAGTTCATGGCACAGAATGAGGAACCACTGGCACTTGGGACGGCAATGGTGACATAGCTGCAGCTTAGGTCGATGTCAACCGAATGGGATGTAAACTTTCAAATCTGCATTTAGCCCCTGTGTAGGTAAACTGGTCCATGGTCTTGTACTCGACGATTTTCCATTCCTTTTGAAGTACTGGGCAGTTTGGCGAGCAGGGGGAGTGGTGCTCTCCACAGTTGATGCAAGTGGGAGGAGGAACACATGGAGTATCTGGGCGCAGTTGACATCTGCAGTCTTAACATGTGGCACTGGAAGTGCAGCAGGAAGACATGTGCCTGAACTTCGAGCACATAAAGCACTACATATTGGGAGGGACATCACAGCTGTAAAACATCACCTTGACCTTTTCAGGCAATGAATCGCCCTCAAGATGAAAGCACTGGTAGCAACCCTGTTGTCTTTCAGTCTCCTGTAAATGCACTGGGTGAAATGAACACCCCACCGTTCTAAATTGGCGAGGAGCTTGTCGTCAGACTGCAAAAGGAGATCACAATGGAAAATGATGCCCTGGACCATGTTGAGGCTTTTATGGGGAGTGACGGAAACAGGAATATCACCCTACTCGTCACTCGTCACTGTCACTGTCACTGTCACTGTCTGAATCAAGACTGCACCGTTTCACACTTTGGACAGTGCTGCCACTCCTCCAAACTTATCCTCAAGGTGTTCAATGAAAAATTGAGGCTTCATAGGTAGACAGGAGACCCCATCAGTTCTGCTACAGATTAAAAACTGAGGCGAATATGGCTCTCTCTGTTCTGTAGCCCTACATTCCCCTCACGGTATAGCAAGGGAGGGAAACAATTTAGGGTCATACCTGTCGGCACTGTATTTGACCTTGCCCTTCTTAGAGACTGCTGGTGCCATACAGTCACCAGCAAGAGATGACTTAGTCCACTTCATTGCGTGTCATTCACCCTGATGCCACCCACTCTGATCAGGGGCTCTCCTCATGGGTGCCACCCAGCCACAGCAAAGACCAACTGGCATGATGGCCATTGCCAGGAGTCCTGATGCCCCAGGAAGACAGGCATCTACTCCTTGGCATGCATGGGGAGTTTACAGCTCAGGCATCAGCAGTGTGATCCCTGTGTTGTCAGGGGGCTACCACCAAATGGGTACATGACGGCCCCACCACAACAGACTGGCTACTGTGCTGGATATTGTGTGCAGAGAAATCGAATATTGACATGGGGGTGAAAGACGACAGGAGACAATGGAAGAAGATGACATACCCTGAAAAGTGTCCTTGCCCAAATAGTTGAAACACACGTGGAGATGCAAAGCCATGACAAGAGATTCAGGATATCAAATCTAAGAGCACTATAAATAACTCATGCATCATGTAAGGTGTCCTCCTTCCCCATATGGCCCGCACTTCTATAGATTTTTAAAAGTGGCAGGTCAAACAATAGAATGGGACCTGAACTCCTAGGGCCAAAACGTGAGAGACCAATTTCAGTTGCCTCTTACAACAGACAGGAATACCTCTGGCCTATTCTAACCCCCGAACCCACAGGGGAGAAGGGTTAATGCTTTCCATTGATGAATAAACCCGTAACATGGCAAAGGAGTTAATGCTTGCCACACCTGTATCATTTAAATCAAACTACATGTGTCCCTTAGGTCATTTTAAATCGCATATACTCTGCGAGCTCCAACTGATTTTTTTTTTTTATGTAATAGGTCTCCCAACCTAGAGTCTTGTAGCACTACCCGTCATTTAGTATGATAATTTAAAAATGGGCATAGTTCAGCAAGCACCTTTGGCAGCATAAAAGTGAAGTTCAGTGTGCCTCAGAGATCTGAATATCTTGCCTTTAACTCAGCAGATAATGAGGATGGTTTGACTCTTATAAGGAAAAAATCCTTCTAGAGCTAAGTTTTAAGGCAATGGAGTGGGTGAGTATTAAAGTGAAATAGTCATTAGTGAGAACAACTAGGGCATCTGACACTTCCTACTTGAATTAGGCACATGAACAATGATTTAGAAATTTTCAGAAAAGAAAAGGAAACTCTAATACTTGGGTAAAAAAAGAAGATTATGATGATGATGGTGATGGTGATAAGTGGAGCTCTGTCTAGGTCATCTGCCCTTTCCCTAACTGCTCCTGGATCATCTAGGGAGCCTCATAATTCTCTCAATAATTGGGTAAACCATTAAGCCGTCGGCACACAGACCATGCATCCGAACGTTGAGAGTTGAACGTGACGAGTTTCTGATGTCATAGCATGGAATAGCATGTTCGGGAGTCTTTCCGAACATGCAGAGCAATATCTAGCATGTCAAATATCCTGAGCGTGCATCTGAATGTTGACCAATCAGATGGCATAATACCACCATGTCACATGCGCACCATCTCCCTTCAGCATTGAGCTGTGAGGTGCCATATTGGCATTCAGTTCAAGCCTACATGTATATATGTCATTTCTGAGTACCAGCAAATTGAGAATCATTCAAAAACCTGCTGTTAACTGTGTGACTTGTTGCAACAAAATAATGAGAGACATCATATTCGTGGTAAAAGAATTATTGTAACTTGCGTATTATGAGAGTATATCATTTGAAGTTCGCAACACACTGAGGATCCACAAAAAACACATTGTTCTGGGTACAATTTGTTGTAATTAAATTTCAGTTAGTAACATATCTACGATTAAAGTTTTAAGCAAGAGGCAAGATCTCATAAGTAGACCCTCATTGAATAATAGTATTCTGCCGTCCGATATGTCTGCATTGTGGTATAAACATGTCAACAACACACTGCCCACCAATCAATTCAGCTTCTCACCTCCTCCAACTGTGGCAGGTGTGGCGTGCTTGACACCAGAGAACACCGCCTGCAATGTCAAGCTGTTTCCGATGTGTGGAGGACTTGCCAGTTAATGGTGGCTCTCATGACGCGAACTACACCGGCCCTCGTCTCTGTTGATAATGTCATTGTACCTGATTTTAAATATTTCCCACGTGCAAAACACAATACTGCTGTGTGGTTGTTGGGCCATACTGTCTACGCCCTCATCGACCGGAAAATTCACAATGGACTCACTTTTTTGACTTACATTTGGGAACAATATGCTAAGATCAAAAACAGTGAAAAACACCATGAATATTTTGCCAATTTCTCATCAGCTGCATTGCATCATGCATATGCGAAACAACTCTAAGATGTGTACGAGCTCTTCTCAACTTCCCTCAATTGTCCATTTAGTATCGGAATTGAGTTTTGATGATTCGTACACTGATCTCATTCTTGCCTCTTACATGTAGTATTCAGGAAACATTCCTCACACACAAAGAAAGAAAGAAAATATGTTATGTGGAAATGTGTCCAGAAATGCTTACTTTCAATGTTAGAGCTCATTTTATTACTTCTCTTCAAACCACATTAATCATGGAACGGAAAGCCACAGCAACATAACGTACCAGTGTGACTTCAAACACTTTGTTACAGGAAATGTTCATAATGCCCTCCGATAGTGAGGGCGCATGCATACACCCTCCATCGCATGCAATCCCTGAGGCGCTGATGCAGCCCTGGAGAATGGCGTATTCTATCACAGCCGTCCACCATACGAGCACGAAGAGTCTCTACATTTGGTACTGGGGTTGCATAGACAAGAGCTTTCAAATGCCCCCATAAATGAAAGTCAAGAGGGTTGAGGTCAGGAGAGTGTGGAGGCCATGGAATTGGTCCGCCTCTACCAATCCATCGGTCATCGAATCTGTTGTTGAGAAGTGTACGAACACTTCGACTGAAATGTGCAGGAGCTCCATCGTGCATGGACCTAATGTTGTGTTGTACTTGTAAAGGCACATGTTCTAGCAGCACAGGTAGAGTATCCCATGTGAAATCATGATAATGTGCTCCATTGAGCATAGGTGGAAGAACAGACTGACGAAACTAAAATGAGCCCTAACACGGAAATTAAGCGTTTCCAGACACATGTTCACATAACATCTTTTCTTTATTTGTGTGTAAGGAATGTTTCCTGAAAGGTTGGCCTTACCTTTTTGGAATACCCTGTATAGTTAGCATCAGGTGGTGAAATATAACCAGTCTCCATGTATCTGTCTACCTTTGTTATATGTTTACGTATAAACTAGTATATATATGTTCATATTACGAAAAAAAATAAAAATAAAAGGAAGAGAGAGAGAGAGAGAGAGAGAGAGAGAGAGAGAGAGAGAGAGAGAGAGAGAGAGAGAGAGAGAGAGAGAGAGAGAGTGAGTATGGTAAAAAAAAAGAAAATGCGCAAAAAATGAAAAGAAATAAAAAATAAAGAACGCAAGAAAGAAAGAAAAACAAAAAAATTGTTGTCACTTCAGCGTAGTCAGTAGTGTCGATGAATCAAGGCCAGATACGCGAACTGACGATAGTTCGCATCTCGCTAAATCTAAATATTTTTTTCACAATATTCACATATATAATAGGTTCTGATGCTTTATTATTAGTTTATTGTAAGTATATACAACAATATTTGATGTTATATTTACATAAGTTCACCTTTTTTGAGGAGTGAGTTTGTTCGATTGGCTTAATCTACAGGACAGCTTGCGCTGCTTGTATAAAGATATGTTGTTCCTTTTTCTTTTGAGTTTTGTGATTTACAAGTTGTAAAGTTTCTGCTACTGGGTAGGAACAGTGATCAAGTAAGAATGACTTTAGGGTTTTACTAAAATGTGGCTAAGATAAAATAGTGTTTATCTTATGTGGAGAACTAATGCAAATTTGTGTCCCACTGTTTGTAATGGAACTTTTGTAAACCTGTGTCCTTATTGATTGGACATGGTACTTTTTTTTTCTTAAAACATGTACATCAATACTGAAGTTTTTATTTGTGTATATTACATGTAGAACAACATGACTAGGATATGAACAATGGAGGAAATGTGCGTTTTAATACAGCTAATGTGGGAATTTTAAGCAGCCTGTTGAGTAAACAGTGTTATTTATGAACTAGAAACATCCCAAAACTGCCACTGGAGAGCGTTGCGATCTTGTATACCATGTTGAGGCCCACGTACCTTATGCACAAGTTTTGTCATTCCTGAGCATTCAGCAGCACGTTGAACTTGGCATGCTCCACATTAATGTTCGACAGCACGGTCCGTGTGCTGACGGCTTTAACATTTGACAGTACGGTCCATGTGCCGACGGCTTTAGGTGATATTCACATCAAAGCCAACAAGAGCCATATTGATCACACAAATCAAAATGATAATGGAAACAAATAGAGAACACAATTCAGTTCACAGAAAGTATTTTTAATTTTGAAGAGGAAAGAAGGCAGCAGTGATATGCTTTCATCTTATAGCATACAAAAAGCGTTATGAGAAATTGTAGGTATACTTTGGTTCCCAATAATGAGTTGAAAGATTAAAACGCATTTAGGCCAATACAAATCATTCATGGAAACAATAACCAGTTGTAGCAGGAAGTGTTGGGAACTTACATAAATATACTTAGAGTTCTAGAATTGGACCACTTGAGAAGAGCATGTAGAATTTTCCGATTTGACCATATAAGAAATGAGGAAATAAGAAAAATAACATAAAACCAACATAGGATTATGGACTGAATGGAAGAAAGACAGGTAGGATGGTAATTTCATTTCAAAAGAATGGAAAAAAAGCAGGGGGCCTCAGATAGACTTACAAATCCAAAGTTAGTGGGAAAACTGTGTCCCAAAAACCAGGATAGGTTTAAACACTCTGTCCATCTTCCCCCATTGTATTACATGACTATGTTACCTATCAGTTTCCATGTGTCTTCATCACTCTGTGGTAAGTATCACTCTACTCATTCTTTTATTACAGTCTGCAAATCCTGTTTTGAGAAATGCATTCCAGAAAAGTAGAATGAGCCAATATAACCATTAACAAATGATGCGCTTTTAGCAACTGTATTAATAATTTACTATCTTTTAATTGTTAGAAAATATTTGTGCTTACTCAAGCTAAATGTAGCACAGTATAGTTATTAGGAAAGCCATATCTTTGAAAAAACCTGCTGCTCCTTCCTCATTCATCTATACTACAATATAAAGCCAAGTCATTGTTTAAGGTTGTTAGCAAAAATCTCAAAAAGTTCTTGACCAATTTACTTCATCTTTTTGCACGATTTAAACTTTGGACAGATAAAGGATTTTTTTAAAAAAGGGAAATGTTAGTATAAATCAAAGAATTCCTAACCAGTTTACTTCAAAATTTTAAACTATGTTCTACTAAGCATTTGGAATTTTCACACATTACTCTAATAAATGTTCAGATGAATGTAAGCTATACATTTTCTTAAACAACAATGTTGACATCTTGTATTAAAACCAACTACGAGAAAGAAAATGCTGTGCTGTGCTGTGAAAATTGTGGGTTTCTTTCTCGCAGTCAGTTTTAACTACAATAGCGTGGCATTTTAACTATCACAAAAAATTGTTTCTCCCATATGTATTCTTTGTCCTTATACATAATTTTACACAAAAATTGTGTACACAACTATGTACTGTTTTGTTTTCTTCTTCACAATTGTTTTACAATAAAACTGGGAATGAACTAAAACTTTGTAGTCATACCCAATTGCAAATTGAAATTATGCAAAATACTATCATTGAAGCTACTATCCTCACAGATTGAAGCAAGCAATATTAGTTGTTTTTGTTCATTACAGTGAGTGTTTTAAGACACCTTGCCAACTGTGTCATTCATGATTTAAATAGTGAAAAACTGCATCAGTTACTTATTTTTTCATGCTTAGCACAATGCATTTTGAGAATTTATTCTCATTTTCAAATGCATTTGTTTACTTGAATATTTTTGGTGATGTTTGTGTGTGTGATTTCCTGTCTCTTTTTCATTGAAGATGACTTTTTGATGTTACAAGGTACTGTGCTTCCTCCATTGAATAGAGTGTCACACATGCAAATAATCACTTACGCTGTTTGTTTATGTAATCAAAACATGCTAAAACATTATTTGCAGTTATGGAAAACAAGCTCGAGACTTTTCATATCCCCTCACAGCCTATTCATTTTTGTCGTCCCCCCTCCAACTTTTTATGCTTACTCTGATTTCTTGTCTTTATAAGGGCCTCCATCACATAATTCACAACTATTTACTTATATAACACCAAAGTTTTGTAGCACTGCAATGTGCCAAAACCACGCTTCCATGTTGATTCTTTAGAACATATTTTTATTTTAGGGTACTCTTCCATATAAATGTATTGAGTGTTCATTTGTGTTCTAAAATAATTCACGCACTGATTCCACAGAAGGATGTAGAGAATCACGTTGAGTCACACCTACCACATCAAGCGACACAGTGGTCGGATGGGTCCAACTGGGCCATCACAGCCAGAATGCAGAGCCTTGCTTGCTTGCTGTACTTGAACATCGAAATTAAACACAACTCAGAACTATAAAAAAATATTTGCGTGAAACAAATTTTCCTGACATTTGTAATTTATACTTTGTGAAAAAGAGCTAAAAATGAAATTAGGTTTTTGACCGCATCTAGTCAATTTGTTTGTTTGTTCATTCACACATCATGTTTTGTAAGTCCTGTCATAAAGGAGAGCTTTCTTGTGTAGTTGTGCTAGAATTGAGTTCACATGACCATATGTATACTGCACTCTCAATAAGGAATCCTTCAAGGAAGGCAAACTGAGCTGCTGTTTCTGCATTATTCTCAAAAAGATGGTACTCCACTGTAAGCTATCTTCTTAAAAAATTTGAGAACAAGGGAAGGAAGGTAGTGGATCTGTAATCAAACATCACTTGCTTAGATCCACATTTATGAATAGGCTTTATTACAGCATACTTTAGTCTTTCAGGAAATACCCTTTGACTCATCAACTGGTTACAAAGGTAACTCAAGGGTGGCACAACCAAATAAGAAGAGATTTTAGTACTGTAGTTGAGGTCCTATCATAGCCAGAGGAACTGCTGTTTTTCAATGACTTTTTTTTTGTATCACTTTAAAGCTGATGTTTGCTAGTGGAGAATGCATTGCCTGTCTAATAAAGACTAACAGATGCACTTTTAACAGACCATTTTTCAGTCTCTCAGGTTTTCTTGGCACGATTGATTAATGTGCTTCCAGGTGTGTTGTCAAGTCCTTTTTTCCATTTTATGCACAATGTGCTGAGGGCCAACCAGCCATCTTCTTCAGGTGCTGCAAGTTTTGCTGTTATGTCTACATGGGGTCCAGGCAGTAAGTACACATAACAGAAAAATTTGCAGATGGATGGGTCAGTCTTTGAGATATTGCGCCCAAAATGGAAACAGCGACTCAGCAGAACATCTGGAAGTGGACTTATTTGTTCCCATGTTTTGATCCAGTGTCGGTCACTGAATTTAGTAGCCATTGATCTGAATTTCATATGACTGTCCCAGTGCTATTGCCATCTTAGAGTTGGGTACCGCTTGTCTTACTGTGTTTATTTCTTTCGTGCTTGATAGGTAATATCACTCCAAATTGTCCTTGCCTTGTTCTTAGAATTTTGAATTTTGAATTTTTCTTTGTAGTTACATGGTTTTCTTCCTTTTGGTGAAACACTGAAGGCTTTTGCAATACTGCTTGTGGGCCTTGATTAGAGCTAGTCCTCTGTGTTAAATAAAGATCTCTTCCTGGCACAAGATATTTGGATCTCAGATGTTAGCCACCCTTTCCCAAAGCTTTCATTGTAATTGCCACTGACTACAGTAAAGGACAATTGTATACATTGTACAAATACTTTTAGAAAAAAAATTCTCATCTACTGCACCCTTGGTAAACTTTTCTACATTTTTTCATCTTGTAAATTCTACCTGAAATATCGTAACTGAGACAGCATTTTTGATTCTGTGAAATTCTCCTTTTCCTTTCTTAGTTAAACCTGACTTATGAGAATGCTTTGGTGTTGCCATTTGACAAACACAATCAAATAAACCATTTGTTAAGGGACTCATCTATTTCAGTAAAGAAATTCAAATTAAATAATAAATTTGCAGTTGCTGTTACATGATGACCTCCTGTTCTTTTTGGGAATGTTACTGTGGGGGTGAACTGAAGCTGGACATCAGTAACTTGAGGTTTCCTCAATCAGAAGTGTTTCAGATGAGATCTATCTTGAGAAACTCCACATCCAGTTATTTCTACTATGTATTATTAGTGGCCCCCACTAATTGCTTAATGAAGTTTAAAACAATTCCTGTTGGGGCCTCAAAGACCATCAGGGCTATCTTTTATGATTCCAAGACTGTTATTGAAGAAGAGAACTCAAACAGCCCGTAAATTTCAGCCGGCACTGAGGTCTTTGGCACAGAACTTAACCCACTTTTTGGTGTATGTAGTCACTCCAATTTCCTCATATTACATCTGCAGTAACACTAGGTAGATACCCATTAATATCTGCATGACAACGTTGAGATTTATTTTTCGACATGTGCATTCTATGGGCTGTAAGAATAGACGCATATTTAAAATCAATATTGCTACCAACCATGCAGTTAACATGAAATTTATTTCCTAGGATGTAGATACATAAATAATTTACAGACATGTTTCTAATTTGTAAAGTTCCCCAATTTCTTGGTTTGTATGTGTTGAGAGAGTGTTAAAATGTTTGTCAGAATAAAGAATCCCACTCAGAATCTTAAGCTAGGATGCGAAGTCAACAACCGTATCTAATATTGTGATTGTGGCAATCACCAATAATCTGTTACCCAAGTTCGTTGAAGCATTATACACCACTAAGCAGTCAGTTTACTGGGCAAAAAACAGTATTCCAAGATTTATGTGAATATTTGAAGCAGTTCAATGTTTTAGGTGAAGAGCAACTGTGATCATTACAACAACCAAGAGTATGAAGTATACTGCTTTTCTTGTACAACATATGAGGAAGCTATGTTTGGCTAAATAACAATCACTTGCATTCTAAGAACATTTTAGGGTATAAATGTAATGAATACAGAATGATGTTTAATAATTTTGTATGTCTTATTAATCCCAGCAAATGACAGTGTTCTCATGAATCTGATGATAATTACAGACAATTGCCGTCAAAGAATGAAGCATATATAAAACTCTCTTTCACAATTTATTCTTGCTCTGTGAAATTGTAAGGTAAACATAACGCTAACTATGGAAAATAACTATATAAAACTGAAAAGTTGTAAATAACTACAAAATAAAGAAATAGCTGGGCATATTTGTGATTATTTTTAACCTTAGACTTATTTAAGGTTACATAATACTGTGACGTTCATATAGTAATTCACTGCCCTGATTCTAATAGGGAAGATAATGATTTTATACCAAGCTTCATTTCTTTAAGTACTGCCAAACTCTGTCTTTTAGTGAGACATTCATAAAACAATGAACAAAACAAAATTCAGCTATTTTGTTTCTCAGCATGCATAGCTGTTAGTAACAGAATTAAAATCCAGCTGAAAAAGTAATGAAATAATCCATAATATTACGGAATGAACTGTGACGTGTAGAAACAAGTACTGTCTAATGGCAAAGAAAAGGCTGCAATTATTACTAGCACACGACATTCTGTTACTACTGTTGTGGCCTGACAGTGTATTTGCCTTCAGTGTCAGTCAACTAGTTTATAAGCTACAGAGTATTCAGTAACTTCATTTATACAATGAAGCATCATAAATGTATTATCAAACATGTCAGAATAATAAGCAGATGAAGACATTCTTTAAACAGCTCCTATTTGTATTAGCAATCCAGAAGTACTAAACTGAATGAAAAGCAAAATGCTATATGCGTTGGGTACAATACAGCTTAGAAAATTTTTCTTTGTACTGAGAGAATTGCAGAATCAATATGTATGTATATGTTAGGCAATGTCTGGAAATGATAAACACCACTATAATGTCTACACTGGACAAATAAACGTAAAAAATTTGAATATGAAGAGCTAAGGAAACTAAAATATTATTTACAATAATGGAAGAATTATGAAACTAGGTCACTTATGTACAAATGTGTGTTTAATAATAGGCCTCAACAACAAATTATTTCATGCATCATTTTACAAAGATATCAAACAACTGACAATTGACACATGACTTATTCTCACTGCCTACAGAACATCAATGACGTTCGCTCATTGTTGAACTGAGTATCATCTGACTAAATAAATTTTAAAACATAATATATTTAATTCATTTAATTATATGTTACTTCTCTTACAGAGAAATGCCGGAAGACAAATTACTTACAAAATTTATGTACTTTACAAGATGAAAAATTGGGTAACATGAATATATCACTACATAGCTTTTCCTTCCTCAGGAAATTAGTACATATTTCTTACACACACTAGTATTTTCTAGCAAAATAACCTCTGTTGTATACAATTATCATTAGTATGTTTCGTTGTCATTGTTTCAGATAGCTTCAAAACTTCTGTCATATGAAGGTATAAATCAATCAACTCTCACAAATTTATGGACATGTATTAACTCTTCTCCACTCATGAATAACAACAACAATCACTATGAATTAAATCTCTTCATATTAATAAGCAATCTACAAACATTTTGACCTACAATGACAAAGATTTATTTTTTATCTTGAACTTCTGAATCCATTGCAAAATGATGAAACTAGACAGAACATGCACAGTTTCATTTGAAATAAAATATCAGAAATTAGAAAGTATTATTTATTTTCATTTGTACAAACTTCTGAAAGCAGTGCCGAAGTTATGAATTGTATGAGTGGTCGTGATAATCCTGCCACATTATCATACTTACACTTTACCATCAAATGAAATATTTTTTATTTAAATCAATACATGAAGGCTGGCACTCTAATGTCAAGTTTCCTCACTTCATACATGTACAAAGACAAAGAAGAAATAGGAAGATATAAATTAATGGGAATGTACAGAACTGATGAATAATGACGATAAATAAATAACATAGGTAGTTTTCTGCAAAGTCCCGGACTTCTGCAGTAAGAACACTGCATTAGAAAGGTCCAGTACAACTTGCAAATCTCATGAAACAAGTTGTCACTGTGTAATTATTTAATAGCCTTCTCTGACAGTACTTCATCACATAGGATTCTGTGGGGACAGGAGGTTACCATTACAGATTCAAAGATGAGTGAAGAATTTAAATCCAAACCTGCAGTAGAGACTGTAAAACCAATAGAGGTATTTGAACAAAAGGAATTGGTTTCTTCTCCTCATTACACATTCTTGTTTTGCCTACCACTCACAGGGACAGGAAACAGACTGTTACTAATCAAAAGGTCAATGGTGAATTAAAGTAGTTTCCTGCTGCTTTGAAGATACCTGAACTGGTTGGATTGATTAAAGCCAGTCTGCTTGGTTCACCTGGCACTGTTTCCTCACTTAAAACTAAAAAGGCTTTAAAAATCACCAGCAAGAATTAGTCTGTTAATGACAGTGAACCTGTTTCAGGTAGTTACAGACTGATTCAACAAAAATACTTGATGGTAACAGGGTAAATGTTGCCAAACAGCAGACGAGCAAAGGTATCACTTTACTCACTAGTAAGAATACCTTAGAATAGTAGGAGAGTGGCACTTTGTTGCTGAAGCCTCAACAAAAATGAGAATTTTTGCGTAAGTAATCTGTGCATCTTCATGTAGTAACAGTTTCTCAACAAGGACACAATGCACAGGTATTTTCTGAGGATAAAATGGGTGATGAACATGACTTAACATGTTTACCACCACAAGGCCACTGGAAGCCGCAACAGAGTGTTATGCGTGACACCTTATGCCCATTGGCAGCCATAGCAAAACCTCCTGCATGATGACCTCGTGGTGAAATATCCATCAATATGTGTGTGGCAGCCAATGTGGTAAAAGCTAAAAACCAGATATTGTGAGAAGAACATGACAAACCATTTGGCAACGTTAGTCAGAGAAAAGTAATGAATATAGGTAGTAGCAATACAGCCCCTGGAAGTATTAATAGCTAAAGAAGAGCTCTAAGGAGCAGAAAAAATTCATACTACTGGTGTCAGTGAGGAGTTGAGAAAAGAATAGAAATTTGTCAGAATCTGGAGAACAATATTGCAACAGCTGTGCTCACACCTTCAACACAGGTCTTGTAAAAAGCAGCATCCATGATGTATCTGACTTGAGTTTCTTGAATTCTAATCGAGTTACTGTATGTACTGAAGTTTTATCAGACACCTGTGGAATTTGAGTGAGAAAAGTGCAAAAGTACAAGCACAGGTATAAAACTTGCAGTTAATCTAGAGCTTTAAGTACAGATGTAAGTTCTAACTGTTACTGATAGCTCTCCACGTAAGAGAGATAGAGGATAAGAACTGTTGCTGTCATTACAGAAGAAGCAAAGCAATGTCTTCTTTCAGAAGTGATTGAACCAGCTTGTACACAGACAGAGACAGTGTTTGTAAGTGACAACCTTCAAAATTGATTAGATGGCTATAAAGAACAAGGCAGATAATCAGTCTGCTGCATCTGAAATCAATGTTCCATCAAATGAAACTAGTGAAGAGGAAATGTTGAGCAAGACAACATAAAAATGAGAGAAATAAAAATGAAGAACCTAAACATGAGCAAAATAAAGATGAAACGAAGCGGAGTGTTCACTAAGTAAAAGAAAGATGTTCACGAGAACAGTCTCCAAAAAAGAATGAGAAAGACGTACAACCTGACTGTTGGATGTCTGACCAGAATCCAAAGTTCTCTCTTTTAGAACAACGAAACAACATAGAAACAGCTGCACCTGGGCTTCTATTCCAGTGAAAATACAATAGTGGCTTAACTATGTGTTTTTGTTTTTTTTTTGTTTTTGGTTACTGTAAATTCAATTATATTTTAAATACACCAGTTGCATAGGAGGCCAAAGAAAATTTTTGACTGGAAACCAGCTTACAGACATGAATGCAACACACCATAGCATTCTTGGAAAGATCACACAACAAAATAATGGAGCATCAGGGAGTATGCAAGGAGGATGCCCTGAATAGAAAGGTTTGGCAGAAGAAACAGGAGTACAAAAAAATTTTATTTATTTATATTTGTATTAATTAATCCTATAATAATATATTAGCAGCAGTTCTGTAGCTAGTATTGTTGAGGGATTCTTTTAAATAAGACGACCTATATCATTTGATACTAATTTTACTTTCCATGGAATGTTCTACCCTGATAATGACTGTTACATGGAATTAACCATAATATATACCGAAGTATTTGTCAATGTTAAATGTCTTGAACTTATTCCAACCAACTCTTAATTTTATTTGAACAGCTGTTGGATTTTAATATTCCAAGTGTTAGAAAGCTCCCTGAAACAGGACTAAAAATAATAATACATTCTGTAAAATCAGTAGAGGGTCCAGGAAAGCTGAAGAAGCTCTTTACTTGTTTTAGCCTCCAGTTGATAGTTAAATTCCTATAGCTGGTTGAAGTTGTGAACTGAACTGAGTGGAAGCCCACCAATACATTTAATATTTTATCATGAAATTTTGCATTTTTTAAAATAGAATACTGTTTTTCAATGTAATACTGTTAATTAAATGTAATACTGTTTCCCAAATGTAATATTGTATGCTAGTTTTCCCACAATAATAACGAAGCTTTTTATATTAATTTCACATGTAAGAAATAATGTTTACCAATATTTGAGAGTCAAATAAGAACATTTATCGTATCCTTATGATTCTAAAAGCACTGTAGTTATTTCCTCTGTGTTATGGTTTTCTGCGAGTGGTAACTGCTGCTATCTTAGAGTTCTGATAAGTGGCTCACTTGTCATTCTCATCTGTTCTATAAGCTTAACACTGTAGAATTTTAAATTAGTCATTTAATTTTATTCAGAATATGTTTTGCAATATCCATAAAGATCTACTAATATGAACATAATGTATCACCTTATTCTGTTGGTATGAAAACTTTATTTAACAGTATGTGTCTAAGTGTTAACACTAAATATTCTTCTACAGCGATCTCCGAAAAATACTGTCTTCTATAGACAGACTCCATCAGAATACTAGTTTCTCCGTTGGAAATTTATTTTGTTGATGTTAAGCAAAACCGCAGTAGTACAAATCACTATTGTAACTATCCCTGAGATGCCATGACAGGAATTTGATGCAAAACTTTGGAGATGTAAAAATGGTTCCAAAAATTAGTTTTTGTCAGGGTTCATTGTATTTTCCTTTTTGATGTGTTTTCATCACATTAAGCAATTCATCATTATCAATGTGACAGGAAGTATGACTCTTTCGATGGCAGTATGCTGTTCAGCTGTTTCAGATTGACATTTATCCAGTTTTACCCACAGATTCAGTTGTGTACACATCTCTCTCTCTTACTCATGCTATCTCTGCTGTCCGTGTAAAATGATCCTTCATTTATAGGAAGTTATAATCCACTATTCAGATCCGAAATTCATGAAGAATTTTTTGCTGCTGATAATTCCAACAATGGAAAATCCAGGATGGAATGTAATAATCGTATGAAAAGGATAGTAGGTACTCACCATATAGCGCAGATGCTGAGTCGGAGATAGGCACGAGAGAGAGAGAGAGAGAGAGAGAGAGAGAGAGAGAGAGAGAGAGAGAGTGTGTGTGTGTGTGTGTGTGTGTGTGTGTGTGTGTGTGTGTGTGTGTGCGCGGTCGCGTGCGTGCGCCAACAAAGGCCATGTTGGCCAAAAGCTCATTTCCTGACAGTCTTTTTGTCGTGCCTATCTGTGACTCAATATCTCCGGTATGTGGTGAGTAGCAACTATCCTTTTCATTACATTGGTAATATGTGCAAGTTCTTTATTTTGTAACGGGCCCATGTCAGTATTTACACACACACACACACACACACACACACACACACACACACACACACACACGTGTCTCACCTTGTACATGCCCAAATCCATATGTTTCTCCATTATTATTTCACCCACTGTATGTTTCCAACTAAAAGTAGTTCTATGTCCCTCTTTGTCAACAGCCTATAGAGTTTTGGCTTATAAAATTGGTTTTGTACCAGGGTTCCTCCTATATTCATGGCTAAATTAGTCTATGTTGGCAAAATTGATGACAGCCAATAATGTAGCTTTGTAAACCCACACAATGTGCCTTTCACTTGGCTTCTGGTAAACAAGAAATTTGACAACTTTAATTACTGACTTCATTGTGTATTTTATTTATGGCTCACAAAACTAGACAAACAACTGAATCCTGTGACTTCTGAAATTTTCCCGGCGTATTTGTTCTTCTAATAATTTCCGGGTATGCAGCCGGATCCCGTCGACATTCTGCCACGATATTTCGGCCCAGAGACGTCCGGCCATCATCAGGTGAGCCGCGCGGCATGCCGCGCATGTCAACACGTCTGTGAGAATCGGTATAAATACCGAGACTGCACCTGGGCTCTTCAGTAGTTGTGTACTCACCTGATGATGGCCGGACGTCTCTGGGCCAAAATATCATGGCAGAATGTCGACGGGATCCGGCTGCATACCCGGAAATTATTAGAAGAACTGAATCTTTCTTGCTACAGTTGCAATCTGTTCCTAAGAGGTTTTCTGCATACTCCCACAACTGAGAATTACGTTAATTATGTGTCATACTTTGTTAACACAAAACAACCACTTTAACTGATGACTTAAGGTTCCAAATGTAACCGTAATTACCCTATACCATCATGTTCACTTTTCTTGTATAATGCAGTGAGCATACTGCTTCTTATAATGGAATGATTGTATTACGACACAAGAAAATCTACAAAATTACTATGATGCTTACAGCTCAACTATTTTATCGATCCTTTATGTCAGTGTGTTATTTTTAGAACCGGAAAAATATATAAACTACAATAAAATGTGTGCCATCAATTTGTATGAAGAAATACAAAACAGGAACAGATTATATTGTTTCATACCTAGGTAAGACAAGGTAGTAATTGTAACATGTTGTTGGTTGCTATTACAACCCTTTATAGTAAACCGTGACACCATACAAACTTGACATTTTGCATTATGCATGTATTATTCATTTTCCTGAGAAGTAAGTTTCATTCATATCAATTGCTTTTCGTTTTGGAGCCTAAAGTATGCCACATTGTATTATAACCTGTCACAAATTATAAAGTTGCATTTAGTGAGGCACACTGATCTATTGATGTCTATAAAGCATTAATCTCAAATAAATATTAACCCCACTTACTCTGTGATCTTGCCTTATTGCATGTACTAACTGATTGTGATGTACACTGATGTTAAAATCACAAAAAATTAAAATTAATTATCTCTGGCAAGTTTTATTTTGCAAAAAAAATATTAGAAATATAATCAAACAGCAACATATTTAAGTACACCAGTAATAAATAAAAATTAAAGCTACAATACATACACATATTTCTATTTAAGTACAACTATAAGAATATATTCAAACCCCAGGTTATGCCACTAAGTCAGGTAATAACATATTTCTTCTGGAACTTTGGTCCTTTATGTCCCTTCTTTTTAATATAAAGTGCTAAATGTTGACAATATCACAGTACTGACATCTATGGAAAACATTCTAGTACATTGCTTAAAAATATCTGCCATTTGTCTGAATACTAAAATACACACCAACTGTACACACAATAGTATACAGTAAACAAGAACAATGACATATAATCTCTTCCTAAAAGCTATACACATTTTCAAAAGCTTTTCTGCGCCTGAATCACAAGGCAGAAACTAAAAATATCTTCAGAATGTAAAAGAAACTTACTGCTTCAGTTAGTTCCATATAGTTTCTTATCAAGTAGTGTGCTGCTTCAGCACAGGCAATATGAGCACTCTCACAGAATGCACTGCATATTCAATTGCTTCAGTGTGAAGCCTGTGTTCACCATTATTAGTTTATTCAACACAACCAAAGCAGTAGCGACACACAAATAATGTCTAAGGTAAGTGAAAATCAACAGCATATGCAACATGACAAAATGTTATGAAAACAATAACTTAGCTACTATACAAATACATCTGCAACAGCTACAAAAACTGTCTTACCATAGGCTTTCACTTTTGTACCTTTTTAAACCTCTCAGACATTTATTATTCTTATATAATTAATACAAAAATAACATCATACTGCTTGTTTCTTTCCCGTTATTACAAGTTGTTTTAACTACTGAATTAGTTTATTCGATTATGAAGACTCTGATGATTTATGGGAAGGACTCTTGTTGTGCTAGATAATTTATGTCAGTCTATATTTTAAAATTCCTAACACTTTCTGTAACACATGCACCAGTAAATTATTTTTGGACATCAAAGAAATATGAAACATAAATATGCTGGTGACAGCTCTCAACATGGAACTTGATTTTTCACATTTTAGAGTCCAGATTTTTATATGGCATGTCCATAATTTGTTATTATCTTTCAAGTTATTTAGGCACTGTTCACTACTTACATCACCAAGTTACACGGCACCAAAAAATATTTCAACATTCTATGAAAAATGTTCCAAATCTCCCATTGCACCACGACAAATAACTGGACAAGATGTTAACATAGCAAATCTTAAAAATTTATACATTTCAGTTGTGTTAATTCCACAAAACAGGAACAATCTACAGATAACCACATTGATAAACATCTCACCATTTTAAAACAGTTACATGAAATATTTTATATCAATCAAAACTGCTGCATTAGTTACCCCCATTTTCATTCGAGCAACAAGAAAATACTACAAAAAACAATGAAACACAATAATGAACAACTGTAAAATAGTAACTTTCTTAAAACACACATGTGAATTACAACAAGTTATTAAAATGCTATGATGAAGGCAAACAGTCTACAAAATGCCATTAACACAGATATAGAAGCATACTTTCTCAATTATTTACTTGATTCATATGAGGTGATACAATTACAGTATTACCATAATAAAAGGGTGTATAAAAGGGCCAGGTTCTACTAAACAGCACAGCATTAAAAAATACTCTTAAGTTTTCTTCTTCCTTGTCTCCACTTAAAAAACTATTTTTCATCCCAACACTCATTATGTACACATAATTAAAGTTACTAATGCACGTTTATCATAACTTACATGAAATTTGAGGCAGTTCTTATGGAGGCAATAGATGTGGGAAGAGTTACTGAATTTCTTACCAACATACAGAGTGTACACTTTCCTTCATTTTCTTTGTTTTTACAGTCCATTTGGCAACTAATAAAAACAAATGAGCCTTAACTAAATGTAAATGAATTAAGTAATTTAATGACCAAAAGATTATAAAGTGTCACACATGATTAGTTTCATACACTGCATCAGGACCGCTGAAGTAGGGCAATTGGAGGACAAACAAGCTGAAATGCCGCAAATAAACATTAAATGAAATGACACAAATCATCCACACTTACCCCACAATAATAGCAAATCAAATTACTGAACTATCAGATGCAATATTAATGCAATGGACTGATAGAATATCGTAATTTGTGCCGGAAATATGAACTTTCATGATGAGGACTCTCGATAGTTTACGACAATACTCTTTACTGGATTCACAAGCCCCCCTCATACTCATGCACCTTAGTTTGAGTGGCAGCCTCTTCTTGTGGGCTGCCTTTGGGCAAGTGCTAGCACTCTGGGCAGTTAGGTTTAGAAGAAGAATCTGGCAGCAGCACAGCATGTTCCTCTCCTTCTACTGCTACTTCACCTTCCACTTCTTCCACAGGCTTTGCACTACCATTTGGAGGGCTGCGGGCAGGTGTGTTGCCTGTTGACCTGCGACGTTCTGCTTCTGCTATGTATTGCTGCAGCAGGCTTTTATCGGTCTGTCAGATGAAAAATTTACATCTTCACTAAAAACTGATAAAGTATGAGAATTATATTAAGTAACAGGAGAAAAAAAAAACAGCTATATGTAATATAGATTTGTTAAGTATTATATCAAACATTACAGCTAATAGCAAACATACAGGAATTTTTCTCAGTGTTATTTCTCATAATTTCAACCTAAACTTTCCTCATTGTTACAGACAGTAAACAGTAACAATGAAACTCCAGACTATCATCCATTCCTACATCACTGCAGTTTAAACAAAGTGCAGCAACCACAAAAGAAATATTTATTTCTGACCAAGAGAGATGGCACAATGATGAGCAAAATGGACTTTCATTTGGGAGGAGCAATGTTTAATTCATATCCAACCATTCAAGTTTCTGTTTCCCAGTTTCTGAAACCATTTCATTTGTAGACCCTTCAATAAATCTGTGGCCACATTTTCTCTCAGCATCCCAGTCTGAGAATGGGCTATAACTCAATGTATAGTTGACAAGGTCAAACAATGGAAAATCCAGGACAGAATATAGCAATATTAAGAGAAAGAAAGTTGCTACTCACCATATAGCGGAGATGATGAGTTGCACTCACACTACATCCCCATACCCCCATCTTTCAACCATTCCACTATGCAGCAATTACTGCTTAGTGTAATAGGAGACATTGAACTACAGCTAGTAAATAATGAAAAATTATTCTGGATTAAGAAAAAAAATAATAAAATTAAGATGATAGTGAAAAGAAGGAAAGGTAAGTTTAAAGTCTTTCAAGATAATTAGAGAAATTACTCAAGTGAAGAAGGCTGAGTTTTACTATCTGCTTTGCCCTATCATATGGGTGATTGTGCATTTCACCTGCTGCGATTCAGGAAAATCAAGAGAGATTTAAATAAAAATTATTGAACAGAGTCTCAAATCTGAGGTCAATATCCTGATATTTTTGCTAAATTAAGTAAGTAAATCAAACATTATGCCAGACATACAAAGAAGCTGGAAATTGCATGCATAAATTTTCTGACCTTCATGGATCATTTCAAAAGTTTAAAGGTCATACACAAAATACTTAAATTAAGACAAAGAGATTTTCACAAGTTAAGTATATGCAAGCACCATTAATTGGCAACATGTACCATTCACCTCATGCAACAATGAGAACATGCAAGTTGATTCGTTAAGCTTACACGTTTCAGTCGCTCTTCTAGAAAATGGTAATTTTTCCACAAATATTTTTTCTCCACATTTAGATTAAATTTAGGTCAAAATTCATATCTTACTAATCTTACCCCCACACACGACAATATGCCGAAAGATGGTGCAGTAATTAATGCACTGACTTTGCACTCATGAGGACTGAAATTCAAATCTCTGTCCAACCATCCATATTTAGTTTCTTTCACTATTTTCCCCTCAATCACTCAAGGTAAATTACGGCGTGGATCCTTTCAAATGGATGCTTCCGTTTACCCTTTTTTATTTTTGTTGATGTTCATATTATTAGTCTATCTGTCCCGTTAATGAAATTTGCGAGAACATTGTAATTCTGTCAGAGTTTTTAGTTATTTTCCCAGAACTTTAATTCCTCTTCCAAATTTCTCCTTGCTTTCATTTGTTGCTTGCTCAATATACAGTCTACAACACTATCTTTCCTCTTCTTAACTACTGCTTCCCTCTGATGTGCTTCCACCTGTTACAGCTGCAATGTGTTTTCTGTACAAGTTGTATGTAATTTTTTGCACTCTGTATTTTTTCTCTGCTATCTTGAACATTTATCAAAAGTTTGCTCTAAATTTAGAAGTGTTATAAATTAAGGTTTGCCTTTCTTCAATCTAGGTGTCAGTACTACCTCATTTATCTGGAGCCAGACTCATCTTCCCTGAGGATTGGCTTTTACCATTTTTTCCATTCTTCTGCAAATAATGTGTGTCAGTATTTTGCAACTATGATTTACTAAACTGATGGTCTGTAAGAGTGACACCTGTCAGCACCTGCTTCTTTTGATTTGGGATTATTATACTCAGAGTATTTTGCCTGTCTCACATCTGGCACACCATTTTTGTTGTGGTTGACTCTCCAAAACATTTAAATAGTTCTAAGTTACAGTTACAATCTCGGAATGGGTGTGAATGCTTACCTTTCATACACAGAATTCATCAGATCATGAAAATGCAGTCAGTGCAGCATATAATGACACTGCAGCTATGTTTATGGGAGTAGGATGTTAGACACAAAACAACTGAAAGGGCTGAAAGCAAAGCTTTAAATTAAAAAATGTATTTTCAGTTACAGATGATGAATCTTGTTACTGCTGCTTGAGCTTGAGCATTACTACAGTGTGTCACTGCCTGGCCCACATTTTTTGGCATCTGCTATAATGTGACAAGCTTGCAGAAGTTTCTTTGCACTTGATACTCCTGGAACCAAGCCATATATCACTGCCATGATGGGTGGGAGATCCTAACTACATCAGATTGTTGATTGCACATATTTTAAGCAGCATAAATAAAATACAGATCATGCAAATTGTCTACAGAATACAGAATTAACTAACCAGTATCAATTATCATCCAATCTACATACATTTCATCCTGCTTATTGTGTTTATGCCTTGATCATTCTCTTATAATTTGACTGCCCCCCCCCCCTCCCCTTTCTCTCTCTCTCTCTCTCTCTCTCTCTCTCTCTCTCTCTCTCTCTCTCTCTCTCTCTCTCTCAGCATTAATTATTCTTTGGCATTTCAAGATGTGTCCTATCAACCTATCCTTTCTTTTAGTGAGATTGTGCCACAAGGTCTTTTTTCCATATTTGACTTTGTACCTTTCCATTAGTTATCCAGTCCAGGTATCTCACATTCAGCATTCTTAGAAGTAGAATGATTTGTCCCTACTTCATTCCACAAGCTGGCAATTTCTAACCATTCTTTTAATAATGTCTCATTTTATGTGATCCCACTCCTACTAGAGGGTAATCATACAGCTACATTCTTGGAAAATATATGTATGAAATAACTGGAGTATATGTATTACTAAATGTGTTCCACCAACTGCTTAGTGCAACTTCCACTGGCAACTCCAATGAAAATGTGACTGTCACATGACTAGCAATCTGTAGTGGGGCAGGAAAGGGGGAGGGATAGCAGGATACTTGTGGGGGGAGAGAAGAGGACTGTCTAGGAGGGTGTGCAGGGACTCAAGATTGTAAGGTGCAGTGTCGGGAAGTGGTGTGTGAGGGGAAAAGATAGGGACCAGAAAATGAGAGGAGCAGGAACAGGAACAGGAAAGAAATGGCAGGTACATTGCAGAGGGTAGCATACAAAGAGGGTTAGGAAATGTGAAAATGGAGGAGGTGATAGGATGAGAGGTGGAAACTGTTGGTTAGAGGGGTGGGGATAGTAGGTTACCATAACCTGAAGCCAAAATAATTTCGGGTGTGGAAAATATGTTGTAAGGATAACTCCCATATGGACATTTCAGAAAAGCTGGTGGCTGACAGGAGGATCCAGATGGCTTAGGTTGTGAAGCAGCCACTGAAATCAAGCATTTACGTTCAGCTGCATGTTGTGCCACATGGTAGCCCACTTTGCTCTTGGCAACAGTTTGGTGGTGGCCTTTTATCCCGGTGGACCGCTGGTTGGTACTCATACCAACACAAAAAGCCATTTAATGATTGCTGTGGACATGATATACAACATGGCTGCTTTCACAGGTGGCCTGGACTTCGGTGGCGTAAGCTAAGTGTAAGACAAGACTAGAGGAGGAAGTGCTGGGTGGGTGGATTGGGCAAGAGCAAAGTAGATCATCTTGTGGAACAACATGCAGCTGGAGGGTAACATTCTTGATTTCAATGGCTGCTTCACAGCCCAAGTCATCTGGACCAGTCCCAAAATTATCCTGGCCTCAACATAACATTAACCTAAAGTCCCCACACCCATCTCCCAAGAGTTTCTGCCCCCTCACCTTATCACCTCCTTCCTTTTCACATTTGCCTCACTCTTTTTGTGTGCCTCCTACTGCTTATGTATCTGCTCATCTTTTTCCCTTCCCTGCTTCACTCTTTTTCCACCCCCTGTCTACCCCCACACCCCCTACCTCCTGTCACTAGGCCTGGCAGACTCTATTCCTGCAAGCCCTGCCAGATGGCTTGGCTGAAAGCTATAATGTGTAACAGTCTTTTCATTGTGCCTGCCTGCAACTCAGTGTGTCATCTTTACAGTGAATAGTAATCTATAGTTTTCCTAGTTGCTGTTGTTAGTAAAGTTTCTCATTTGTCAAAAAAGAACATGTTGTAATTTCTCTGTCTGGTAGTAAAAGTTGTGTTTTGTTCATTAAAGTTGCAACTATTTGTGACACACTATGCTTAAAGGCCTGCATTTCATCCAACTTCTTGCAGTCAATAGATTCTGCCATGAAATTCCATTCTGGAAGGACTGCACAATATCAATACGTGGCAGGTTATGGAATATTAAGTGGAATTATAACATTTGCCAATTAAAAATCTGCTTACATTTGAGAACAGATGGAATTCAGAGGTGGCAAAATACACTGCACATGGTGGAGACTTTGACAATCACTACTGTAAATCCTGCTGTGTTCTCATTGTCAATACACATTTATGAGCAGGTGCAGTGTCATGAGGAAAGACTTTCTTTCCCTACTGATCTCATTTACACTTAAATGTAGATACATACTCTGCAAGCCGCTGTAGAAAGCATCATGGGGGTACTTTGTGCCATTGTTACTCATTGTCTTTCTTGTTCCACATTCAAATAGTGTGATGGGAAAATGATCGTATGTGTCTGTACAGGCTATAATTGTTCTGGTCTGTCCACAAGATGTACATTGTGGTCAATATAAGTGTTTTGCAGTCTTTCACAAATCTGGTTCTCTCATTGTCTGCACCACCATTTGATAGACAGATCATTGTCTTCTCTCTAAAGATAAATATTTACGTTCATGGAGCATTTTTGTAGCATTCTAGTACTGACTGAACCAACTGGTAACAAATCAAGCAGTAGGTCACCAAATGCTTTAAGGTTTTCCTTTACAAGCGGCATCTCATTTCTTCATCCATACTTTCACGTTTTACTCTGCTAGGTAACAAATAAGATGAGTGACTCATAAGACGTAGGGAACAATGATCTTAACCTTCTCAGCAGACGAAACTGACTTCTTTGCATTTGTAAGGTATGCAGCCATCCAGACTTGGCATGTAGTAAGTCCTCAGAAACATCTTTATCACTTAATACTATATTTATGATGCATTTTGAGTAATCATCATCAGATAACTGCAACCAAATTAACACAAAAGACGAATCAGAAAAGCCCATATACAAATATTAAAAGACCAATGGGCCATCAGGAACAAAGTACACATTGAGCACAAGTACTTACAATATGCTTAGGAAGTGAAGTCAAATGGATTTATAATCATTATGACTGATGACTCATATGTTGATTTCATATTCTTAATTGACAAAAATATCAAACTGTCACACAAAAGACATCATTGTCCTCTCCCATGCAGAGAGACATTAACAAACAACAGATAATTCATTATGCTGAAGCTATCGATACACTTTACATGCTTTGATTGTAAAGAAAATTCTCTAATAAATTATATGACACTCAGTGTAATAATGCCATTGAGCTTCATTGCAAAATGTGTCAGAGAACCAGTCACCAATTAAGGTCTCTTTAAGCTCATATAAACTTGTGGCTTTCATGACAGTCAGGACTCGAAGCAGCCATTGTCCGATCAGCAGTTCTCACACAAGGGTAAATTCTTAACAGCACATCTGTGATAACAGGCATACATTAATGAATCACATGCAGGTTATAGCATTCAACACCTTTCTCACCATTGACAACGATGTGTAGAAGACCTGTTGAATCATCCTGATGCCTACTGACGGTTCGTAATGTACTTGAATCCAGTCTGCACATGATAAAATTCCTCTTAGTAATTGCAACTGATAAGTAATAAATATCAGATTTATTCACAAAATATTCATCCTTTATTTGCTGTAAATACATTTATTCATTTTGAGGTCTAACTAATTTCTTTCAGAGCAGTGTTACTGATAATGCAAAAACTTGTTTCCATTGGTCCAAACACTGCTGGAAACACTTTTGCAGCACAATATTTTGGAACAGTGTAATTTAATGTTGCTTTACAGATTCTGTTTTATCTTGACTCAACACAAATCTGTTTTAATACTTTTCAGTTAATGTAATTGCCAAAATACTTATATGATGTCAAATTGCAGAATGGGGACTTCACAGTAAAGCTGTATGCAATTACAAAATCCTGCATCAGAGGCAGATAATGATTACTAATGGAGCTGCCAAGTTGACTGCTGCCCATTGGTCTGATCATTTGCACTGTTAAAGATCACTAAGATAATGATAAAACTTTTGGTAGAACTTCTTTGTAATGATTTTGTCTTGGACAGTATGCACTCACAAGAGCTAAAGAAAGTGATCTTAATCATCTGTAATTTGTATATATAAAAAATCTAATCACCATGTGGCACCAGGAAAACCACAGATATAAAGGTACTGAAATCTGCAAGAGCCAGTGGCTCTTCCTCCTGGCACAAGGGTTGAAGAAGAAGGAAGAGGGTTAAAAAAAAGAGGGCTGGTGAGATGTAGGTAATAGGGAGAGTTCAATAAAGACTCCCAGAGCTCCAGGTCAGGGGAGATTTATTGCATGGGATGAGAAGGAAAGACTGATCATTGGAGATTGCACTGGATGAGATTTGTGTTGTCATTTTTGTTGATATATTGAACCATGTGACTACTGTTCTTTCTGATATATTAGCTCATTGATAAATCAGCCATGTGGCCATCATTCATTGATTATTTTTGTTGATGTATGGTCTACACTTTACTGAAGACTAATTGTCCTTTTGCTAAGGTGCGTCATAAACCCACAGTTTATATTATTATAGTGTTCAGTGATTAAAGTGTTTAGCAAGTTGTGGTCACTATTTACATTGTTCTGTATGTCTTAGTGTTTTCTAGGTGGTGTTTCTTCTGTTCCATCTCTTGCAGCCTCAGCATAAATTTCATGTTTTCTCCTCTCAATCACAAATCCTCACTCAAAACTGGTTGTATAAATCAGTGTTAATAACCGTTTGGTTTGTGATCTTTTTAAATTGTTGCTTCAATTGTCCTACATAGCCACAATGTATAACCAGTGACAGTCATTATCTTTGGATGACCTACTGGATGTAATTTGCTGTCCACTATCGCAAAATAATTTTTAAAGTGGTTACCACTCCTTCATGCACATTATTTAATTTCCAAGATTCAAAGACTATCAAGTATAATTTACACTTTGATATTTCCAAGTGTGTGTTATTTCATGGTAGTTAATAATAATAAAATTATTATTATTATTATTATTATTATTATTATTATTATTATTATTATTATTATTACATAAAATCATTCCATTCCATCATTCATTAATCAAATGTTAATGTCTTTAACACTAAAAATAATCAATTTTTGGCAATATAATTTAATGGATAGACCAAACAATTTACTCACCAAGTGTCAGCAGGACAAAACACATGAAAAAAGGTTAAAGGTATGCAAGCTGTCAGAGGCAGAACGGTTGAAGGGGAAGGAAGAGTGGTGAAGGAAAAGGACTGGTGAATTTTAGAAAAAGGAGTAGAGTTCAAGAAAGTCATCAAGGACTCTGGGTCACGGGAGACTTACTGGACAGGATGAAATGAAATGTCGTGTGACAAGGGCCTCCTTTCGGGTAGACCGTTCGCCTGTTGCAAGTCTTTCGATTTGATGCCACTTGAGAAGGGAAGACTCTTTCCCTCTCATCCTGTCAGGTTAAGTTTTCCCTTACCTGGGGTCCAGAAAGACTTTTCTGAATGCTACGGTTTTTTCTAAACTTCTCCAGTCCTTTTCCTTGACCCCACTTTCTTCACCTTCAACTCTTCTGCCAAAAGCAGAAGACCTTTTTTCACGAGTGTTTTCTCCTGCTGCTGCTGCTTGGCAAGTAGGTTTTATAGATCCATATGTTATTGTCCGGTATTTTTGTGTGTAGGAAAAAATTTAAGACTGCCTGTGAATGTGCTCCCCCGCACCTCTCAACTGATGGACAACTGCTATGTTCATTTGTTGAGATGGTAAAAATTAAGCTTCAAAATTTCTAGTACATTTCTTTTGGGCAGTAGTGATCAATACTTTGTGTCAAATGACTGGGTTTCAGATCCACATGAAGAAAATTAAAAATGGAAGAAGTATTTTTGATATGAAAATCAGATATGAACTAATGACAATAACTTGTTTTTATAATGAAAAATAATATTAGGAATTGAAGTAGAACATACTTTAACAAAGAACTGTCTGGGAAGATTAAAATAAGAAACACTGCCTTTCATATACAATATTCTACTACCAGTACAGGACCCAAGATTTTAGTACCTCCTTTAGTACAAGCTTACCTGTGAGTAATAATTAGATACAGGAGAGTCCATTGGTCCCTGGCTTTTGTCATCTTCATCCAGAGAGTGAAGCAGCTTTGAACAGAAAATATGTCACTAATTATAGCATCACGAGACTTCACTGAAACAAATCATCTTTTAGAGATCAAAATTGAAATAAAATATGCCACATATAAAAATATTTTTTCATTTGAAGTATGATACCTCAAACAAATCAAGAAACTACTTGCATTTCTAAGGAAGTAGCCAATGCAGTGATTGCTTTTTTAACTTTAACTAGATAATTATGCTCCGATACTGTTATCACGTACACCAAAGGGCAAAAATGGTGGAGCTCCGGTGAAATCTCATGCTAGATAATAAGAAGAAACATTTTGTACATGTGGTGTCTGTTCTTTCAGAGATGTCCAACAGAACAAACACCACATGCATAATTAAAGGTGAGGATGACCAGCTGATAACTTCAGTGCAGATGCACACCAAGCTCAAACTATTACAGGAATCTGCAAAATGCCATGAGTAATGAGGGAAATGGACAAGGGGCACTACATCAATAGTGTGGGTAAGTTCAGAATCCGGGTCTGATGAGAGGCATGCTACGGTAGTCCATGCAGTTGTGATGACCACTGTCTCTGGATGGCACAGTGATCTGCAAATCTGCCTAATAAGCAGAAGAGCTGGGTTTGAATTCTGATCTGGAGAGAAATTTACAGCTTTCCCTTTTCATTTAAATCAATGGCCACTAGGGGCTAATGCCATTTTTCCTTTGTATTTTGAGAAATATGTTTAGTCAAATAAGTGTGGGCTCTTAAATGGGATGTAAAGGTGACCATTAATTGAATTTATTGTGCACACAAACATATTTCCAGCATTAGTCTCTTTTCTTGTGTGCCAGGCCTTTTGTAACGCAAAAACACATTTGTATTAAGAAATGACAACATGCACCCCATGGACTGCTATTGACAGATACCTGGACCTTTTTAGGATCGCTAAAAACCAATTAAATTATGGAGACACAGTCACAAATTACATTACATTTTTTTAGCACTTTCAGCCTCAACAAGAACTGTGTCAATATGTTAACTTCATTATTAAGAGTACCTCTCCCTGATGTCCAACCACACACTATTATTGAACTACTTTATCTCAAGTTAACAATCCATAAATTTCATAACAATTTTTATTCTCTTGCTAAAGAGCAAAAAACATTCCAAAACATGATATGAACTCACATGCATGGATCTGATCTGAAATACAGGTCTTATGCCATTTGGCTACAGTTCCAGTAAAATACGGCATTTCTTCATCTGCGGAGCTAGTTGGCACATAGACTACTCCTACTTTGATGGATGTGGGCTTTGTTTCTGTTTCGGCTACAATAAAGTGTTCACTATGCTATTTGTTGTAGCTTATCTGCATTCTTATTTTCTCATTCATTATTAAACCTACTCCCGCATTACCCCTATTTGATTTGATTTTATAACCCTGTATTCACCTGACCAGAAATCCTGTTCCTCCTGCCTCCAAACTTAGCTAATTCCCTCTACAAGCATTTCCCTTTTTAAATTTTCTAACCTGCCTGACAGATTAAGGGATTTCACATTCCACGCTCCGATCTGTAGAACACCACTTTTCTTTCTCCCAATAATGACATCGTCCTGAGTAGTCCCCATGTGGAGATCAGAATGGGGGACTAACTTGCATCTGGAATATTTTAATCAAGATGATGCCATTATGATCATTTAACAATACAGTAGAGTTGCATGCCCTCGGGAAAAATTATTCCTGCAGTTTATATAAAATTAAGAACTTTTACTGCCATAGTGAAAGTTATTAACTTCATTTAATAAAGGCCAACAAAAGTTCCATGCTATCATACTAGAATTAAGTTATTTAAACCTCACAGTTTATAGATGTCGCATGTCAATAAAATAAAATATATAACTCATTTCAGCTAAATAATAGGTAAACCTGCTTGTTACTTACACACTATCACTTTCCTGATGAAATAAAATACACATTTCATGAAACCTATTTCAGATTATGTCACTGGTGCTACCACTTTTTCCATCATTACATAGGAAAAACAAAGTCACATCCCTCCCCCTTGAGTGAGCAGCCGGTGTTGTGAGCTCACGTTGTGAGCTCATCACCCGAAGTGGTGCCATCTAAGAACGTTTATCACTTTTTAAAATTATTTTTTAGTTTTTCTGTTGTTTCTGCTATGAAAGACAAGGTTGGCACTTTACCAACAGTTTTTACCCCAGTTGTTCCTCTGTTGCTCACCACTTTACACTGAAGGTGAGTGATACTCAGTTTTTTTACCTTACTTCATTAAAACTTCCTGACAAATGTGTGTACCAGACTGGGACTCTAACCCTGAGCATGATCTTTCAGTGGCAGCACTCCAGATGACTGAACTATTCAGCCACAAACACAACCCCACCAATATAGCCAGGGCTGTGGCTAAGTCAGTGTACATATCCTTTCTTCCAGGAGTCTTAGCCCAGCAAGGAATAAGGGAGAATGACTTAAGTTTGGAAAGCACGAGGGGGATACTTGAAGAATTAAAGTTGTGAGAGCATGTCATGAGCTGTGCATGGAGGTCTGCATCAGGCACACACAGTACTGCTTGCAGAAGGCTTCAAGTTTGAGTCCAGTAACGTGCACCTGTGCACACACACACAAAATTTCTTGTAATCAAATATTCCACCACCGAGTGAAAGATTAATCTGGATCCTTTGGGAAATTCTCAGACATATTTTCATTGATGAACTTTAGTACATTTTTGTTTAACCAGATATTTGCTACTGAAGTGTGTACCTGGAAAATGGCCCAGGCTACGAATGTCTAAGTGAAGTTCAATCCACTAAAACCTCTACATGTAACTAGATATCAATAACAGAAACAAAATTAATGCCTTTTATTTCTAACTGAGCAACACTGGAATGATCACTGATATTAGCAATGATGATTTAAAATGAAACAGTGTATCATAAACATTACTCCTTTATTTTCAAAATATGAGGATGAAATTGCTATGAATAGCTTGTTACCTAAACAACAGAAGTGTTAGACGTGGGTACCATGAAACGCAATTACAGAACATTTAATAACTTGAGTAATCTGGAATAGAAACATAAAATGCAACAAAATGATTACAGATTTTAATAGCAGTGATACATACCTTCTCCACTTCATCATCAAAATGATCTTCAGACTGCCTCTCAGTCTTATCACGCTCCATTAGTGTGGCACGCTTAGCAGCCAAATAAAGTGAGCGCTTCAGGCGCATGTAGAAAACATCTGTAATTGCTCTAACTGTGTAATCTGGTATAAATGAATGGCGCAACATGCTGTCCAGATTCACTGACTGAATAGAACCAATATTCTGTGGGTTTTGTGTTGTTGGAGAGTCTGAAACATAATCAGAAAGTATGCAAAAATATAAAAACCAATGCTCTAACATCTGCTTCTTTACTTTTCCTCTACTGTCACTGATGCAATGAGAATGTGTGAATGCAGTTCCATCAAAGCTATTAAATTTAAATATTTATGTAAAGTTGGCCAACTTTAATGCAAAAAAGGATGGCAGTTACAGAACTAACAATAAGATGGTGTGTCACAAATCTAAAATGCGCTATCAAAGTCAAATAAACCTCTGTCACAGAAAGTAATAAACATATTTTATACTAGTACAATAAATGCTACTCATGCATGTTATGACATTTCATTATCGCTACATTTTCAGTTCTCTTTTCTCTTCTAAATTTAGTCCCTTTTGCCTTATCTGATTTTACTACATTTTTACTCATTTTGGTTAGTGAATAGTGATTATAGTGCAAACATAATACTTAAATAGTAGCTCAGTGCAAATGGTGCAACAACAACAGGACTTTAATGATACAAATGTGGTGTTGTTGTTGTCTTTAATCTGAAAAGAATCTGCTTATTTTACTTGTCTCCTGGACTCCCTATGCACTTTTTACCCCTCCATATTTCCCTCCAGTACTGAACTGACAATTCTTTCATGTATCAGAATGTGCCCTAATAACTAATCCCTCCTTTTGCTCATTGCTTCCCGCGCCCGGGTTCCCAGGTTCGATTCCTGGTGGGGTCAGGGATTTTCTCTGCCTCGTGATGACTGGGTGTTGTGTGATGTCCTTAGGTTAATTAGGTTTAAGTAGTTCTAAGTTCTAGGGGACTGATGAGCATAGATGTTAAGTCCCATAGTGCTCAGAGCCAACCTCCTTTTACTCAAGTTGTACCCAAATTTCCTCTCTCTCTCTCTCTCTCTCTCTCTCTCTCTCTCTCTCTCTCTCCCCTCCAATTCTATCCAGTACAACCTCATCAGTTAAATGATCTAGTCATCTCAGCATTCTTCTGTATCACCAGATTTCAAAGGCTTCTGTTCTCTTCTTGTGAGAATTTTTTATCATCCAAATTTCACTTCCATGCAAGGCTACACTCCATACAAAATTTTTTGGAAAAGGCATCTGAATGATTATATTCAGTGTTAACAAATTTTTCTTCTTGAGAAATGCTTCTCTTCCCATTGCCAATCTACATTTTATATCCTCTCTACTTCAGCCATCATCAGTTATTTTACGGCCCACACACCAAAGTTCATCTACTACTTTTACTGTCTCATTTCCTAATCTAAATCCTTCAGTATCATCTGATTTAATTTGATTACATGCTACTATCCTGGTTTTACTTCTGTTAATGATCATCTTATATCCTCATTTCAAGATACTATTCATGCCATTCAACTGTTCTTCCAATTCTTTTGCTTGCTCTGATAGAATTCCAATATCAAGAAACATCAAATTTATGAGGGTGGTTTGGAAAGTTCTTGGAATTACCACGAGAGGTCAGTGCAAGTTATTACCATTATATTCATTGGGCTGTACACATGTGCCACATCAGTGCTCTTGGAAGAGAGCTGTGGTGGTGGCGTGACTGTTGTTGTTCCCACGTAGTGATTAAGTACTTTGTAAAGAAAGGTATGAAAGTAAAGCACATTCACGCTGATTTCCAGAATTCCCTGGGGCACTCCGCTCCTTCATATTCAACTGTTGCCAAGTGGACAAATGAATTTAAATTTGGTTATGATCCGCACAGTGATCGGCCAAGATGTGTCACTACTCCAGAAATCATTGCAAGAGTGCACAAAATGGTCATGGAGGATCGTCTATTGAAAGTGTGTGAAACTGCTCACTCTTGCCAGATGTCATCTGAAAGGGTATATCACATTTTAACCGAACAATTAGCAATGAAAAAAAAATCTGCAAGATGAGTGTCCCGACTCACGCAGCTGGATCAAAAATGCATTACAATGGACATACCACAACAATGTTTGGCCCATTTTAGGAGAAACACACTTTATTTTTTGTGCCAATTTGTGACCACAGGTGAAACTTTGGTGCACTACTATACCCCAAGAGACAAAACAACAATCAAAGCATTGAAAACATGCTGATTTTCTGCCACCAAAGAAAGCAAAGACAATTCCTCTGGCAGGAAAGGTCACGGCATCAGTATTCTGGGATGAAAAGGGCAATCTGTTTGTTGGGCAAACAATTACTGGAGAATACTATGGTAATCTCCTGGAAAAATTGAAACAAAAGATAAATGAAAAAGGCCAGGCTTAACAAGAAAGAAAGTCATCTTCCATCAAGACAAGGCACACCCACACACAAGTGCCTTCACCATGGCAAAATTACATGAACTACGGTATGAATTGTTGCCACATCCACACATGATATGGCTTTGTCAGACTTCCATCTCTTCCCAAAACTGATAATTTTTCTTGGTGGATGAAGATTCACTTCAAACAAAGAATTGATAGCTGGAGTTGACAACTATTTTGCAAGCCTGGAGGAAACTTATTTTTGAGGTGGCATCAAGGCACTGAAACATTGTTGGACCAAGTGCATTAATCTACAAGGAGACTACACTGAAAAATAAAGAAATGGTCCAGTGATGTAAGTACTTTTTCATTGTTCCATCCTCAAAACTTCTCAAACCAACCTTGTATTTCTCCTCTCTGAACTTCACTTCCTTCTCCTATTTTTTTGTCTCCTTTTCTGATGCTCAATGAACAAATTTAACATCAGGTTTGGCTACAGTTATGTCTCACCCCCTTTTCAGCCCCTGCTTCCCTTTCATGCCCTTTGAATCACAATTCCTGTCCAATTTCTGTGCAATTTCAATATAACCTTTTGCTTCCTGTATTTTATCCCCGTTACCCTCAGAATTTCAGAGTGTATTCCAGTCAACATCGTCAAAAGCTTTCTCTAAGGCTACAATTCTATCACGTAGGTCTGTCTCCCTTTAACCTATATTCTGGGACAAGTAGTAGCAGCAGCAACACTGGCTTGTGTGTTCCAGCATTTCACTGTACACCAAACTGCTGTTCTCCGAGGTCAGCTTCTGCTAGTTTTTACATTCTTCTGTAAATAATGGATGTCAGTATTTTGCAATCATTAATTATTAAACTGATAGGTCAGTGATATTCACACCTGTCAGCACCTGCATTCTTCATAACTGGAATTATTACAGTCTTCTTGAAGTTTGAGGGTATTTCACCTGCCCCATCCATCTTTTACACCAGGTGAAACAGAAAGAGATACCAGCAGTTCTGAGTGAATGTCTTCTACTCTAGGAGCTTTGTTTCAGCTTAGATCTTTCAGCATTCTGTCAAATTCTTCTTGCAGTATCCCATCACCAATCTTATCTTCATCTGTTTCTTCTTCTCTTTGCCCTCAAGTTCATTTCCCTTATATGGTCCCTCTATACATACCTTTCACCTTTCAACTTTTTCTACTTTGCTTAGCACTGGTTTTCCATCTGAGTTCTGACATTCATAGACCTGCTTTCTTTTCTTCAAAGGGCATATCAGTTTTCCTATAGGTGGCATGTATCTTTCCCACAGCAATACATGCTACCTCACATTTGTCCTCTAGCAACCCCTACTTAGCAATTTTTGCACTTTCTGTCAATCTCATTCTTCAGGCATTTATACTCACTTTTACCTGTTGCATTAGCTGTATTTTTACATTTTCTTCTTTAATCAATTATGTCATCTATCTCCTGTGATACCCAAGGATTTCTACTAGGTCTCGTCATTTCATCTATTTGATCCTCTTGCTGTCTTCACTAATTCATCTCTCAAAGTTAACTATCTGTTGTCTATTGTATTCCTTTCCTCTATTTCACTCAGTTGTTTAATTCTTCTTTTGAAACTCTCAACAACCTCCGTTTCTTTCAACTTATCCAGATGCTATGGCCTTAATTTCCTACTTTTTGCAAATTCTTCGATTTTAATCTACGGCTTGTAGGCTCTGACCATAATTTATTACATACATCTGCTCCCTGTAAATGGCTTACAGTTTAAAATCTGGTTCCAAAATCTCTGTCTTACTGTTATATAATCAATCAGAAACCTTCCAGTGTCTCCAGGTCTCTTCCTCATACACCCCCCCCCCTCTTTCTCTCAAGATTCTTAAACCCAGTGTTATTATGCTTTGTGCAAAATTCTACCAGGCAACTTCCTGTTCCTTCCATTCAATTTTATAGTATCCAACTCCACTCTCCCATCACTATTAAATTTTGGCTCCCATAACTACCCGAATAACTTATTTTATTTGATCATATGTTTCTTCAATATCTTCATCTGCTGAGCTAGTTGGCATATAAACCTGTACTGCTGTACTGGGTGTGGGTTTTGTGTGTATCTTGGCTGTGATAATGCTTTTACGTGCTATCTGTAGTAACTTACCTGCATTCCTTTTTCTTACCCTTTGTTAAACCTACTTCTGCATTAGCCCTAACTGATTTTGTATTTAAAAACCTGTACTCACCTGCCCAGAAGTCCTGTTCCTCCTGTGACCAAAAATCGCTAAACCGCACTATATCTGACGTCATTCAATCCACTTCCCATTTTATATTTTCAAACACACCTACCTACCTACTTACCTACCTATTTAAGGGAGGTAACATTCTATACTTAGATCTGTAGAATGCCTGTTTTGTTTTCGCAGTGTTCTAAGCTAATACAATACTTTGCAACACATGAGATATCTGCCTTATGGATTTCCTCTGTTGACAAGGTGATTTGTTTATATTACATGCAGAAGTAAATTTTCTTACAAGTATACAAAATGTATGGTCAGTACATACTTCCACCAGATGAATTCCAAGATCTGCCAGCACAATTAAAAGTAGAACAAAAGCACTACCTAGGTTTTGGAAACATCTTGAGCAAGGGCAGAAAGAGGGATAGGTTATGGAAGACTCTAAAGAAGGGCAAGTCACTCAGATCCCAGTATGCGAATGATCCACCTGTTGAGAGGATGAGGTAAAGGTGGGAAGCATCCAAGAGATTATGAAGCCACATTACAACACAGGTAATAGCTTCAACCTAGAGATGATGAAAGGATAGTGCATCTTTTTTTTTTTGGGTTGGGGGGGAAAGGGGGGGGGGGGGGGGAAGGAGACCAGACAACGAGGTCAGCAGTCTCATCGGATTAGGGAAGGATGGGGAAGAAAGTCAGCCATGCCCTTTCAGAGGAACCATCCCGGCATTTGCCTGGAGTGATTTAGGGAAATCACGGAAAACCTAAATCAGGATGACCGGACGTGGGATTGAAACGTCGTCCTCCCGAATGTGAGTCCAGTGTCTAACCACTGCGCCACCTCGCTCGGTCACTGTAGCGTACCAAGTGAAGATGGATTAAGAGGAATGAAATGAGAAGTGGAATTAACAGTGAAATTAAGAACCATAAGAAATATGGAAAGGGAGAAAGGGAAGAGCCATAAATAGAGAAGGAAAACTGTATTAAAAAAATTATGAGAAGAAATAAAGTAAATATTCAAACGTTCATTACATTTGTTATGTCAGTGTAAATGATATTTTTGCTTACACCATTAAATTCCCTTACTGTTACAAAAAGTGTTCAAATAAGATATAAACAAACACCATACAAACAGGCCTCGAAGGCCCACCAGTACCGACCGGCTGTCATCCTCAGCTCTTAGGCATCACCAGATACAAATACATAGGGCACGTGGTCAGCACACCGCTCTCCTGGACGTTGTCAGTTTTTATGACCTATGCTGTTACTTCTGAATCAAATAGCTCCTCAATTGGCCTCACAAAGGCTGAGTGCACCTCGCTCGCCAACAGCACTTAGAAGATCTGGATTGTGACCCACACAAGTGCTAGCCAAGCTTGACAGCATTATTTAAAGATATGGTATAAATTAATAAATTTCCATATATACATGTCTGCACCATTCACCACTAGCTCTGCCAGAATCTGTGCAACTGTTTCAGTCCATATAGTCTTTCCTGTTCCATTGTTGTAAATTCCTCTTCCAACCTATCACTTGTTCTGCATTAACACTATCCATCTCACCTGATACAACTATTCATCCATGTTGAGCTGCTTAATTTTTTTCAGAATCACAAGGTTTTTGTTTGTACAGATGAATTAATTTTCGGTTAAATAAGGCACGAATAAGGGAAGCAATACATCTGACTATTGCGGTGTTAAACTGGCATGCTGGCCACAATGAATATAAAATGTGCAGGTAGTGTATACAACTGCTTCATTGTAGTATTGTATATGATGAAGTGTTTATCATTATGCTTAAATATGTTTACATGAATGGCTTACCTACAACTCCAACATTTTGTGCAAGTGCTTGAGTGCCGAAATACGTAAATGGTCCACTTTCAAATACCATGCTTTCCTGCCCTACTGTCACTTCAACACGGCCTTCTAATATTAGAACAAAATAGTCCACTGGTTTACCCTGCAAATAAAGCAAACATTTTATGAAATATTACAATATGCGGTTGGTGCACAAATTTATAGTGTTTTTACATAAGTTTAATAAACATAACAGAGACATCAGTCATCAATAATAAATTTACTTCACTGCTTACAACAGTCTGCCAATGTTGGGATAATTATTCCTAATCCGCCACTGTGGAAACCATGTTGTTTTGAGGTAAATAATACATCAAGCAATGTTCGGAGTGTGTTTAACCAGGAAAGGAAGTTCCCTGAAGATTGTTTGACAGAGACGGAAAAAGATGAAAACCTGAGAGCACAAGATCAAATGAATAATGTGGGTGCAGAAAGACATCTCAGCCCAACTTTTGTGTAGTGTTTTTTGTCAGTCTAGCAGAATGTGGGCAGGTGTTATTGTGGAGTAGCACAAATTCATTGTTTTTGGACTGCAACAGGGAGACATATTTGGTGATAGTAAATGTCAGCAGTGATGGTTACACCTTGGGGAAGCAATTCATAGTAGACCACACTGTTACTGTTCCACCACATGCATAACATTATGGGGAGTTGCTGCTTTGGGCTCAACTGTTGCTTTCTTTTCTTCTTATTAGCGTAAAGACAGAATTTCTTGTCATCAGTAATGATACAGGATGGGAATGGTCAGTATTGTTCACAAGCCAACTGACGACGTGCAAGCAGAGATGCCTGTATGGCCACTCGCTGATTTTTGTGATTCTGGCTTAGGGCACGCTGCAACCATACACCTGATTTTTGGACCTTCCCCATTGCATGCAAATGTTGCTCAATGGTTGAGTGATTACAGCTGATCACATTTCCCAGTTTTTGAGTACACTGATGTGAATCATTGTAAATTAATGTGTTTAAGTGATCATCACCAAACCCCAAAAGTCTTTCTGAATGTGGAAAGTCGCTAATGTCAAAATAATCCTCCTTAAATTGAGAAAACCATTTTCTTCCCATGCTCTGCCCAGTGGGATTACCCTTATAAATGGTGCAAACTATTCAACTGCCTGCACTGCTGTCATCCCTCTATTGAACTCAAACATAAGAACATTTCAGAAATGTCCTGATTTCTCCACTTAGCACTCCATTTTCTAGCATCTGGAGCTCCACTCACTATCTCCAATGACAAAATGACAATATTTAAACTCAAATAAAAACAGTGAATTACAGAATATTTGCTATTGATAAATAATCCAACAGCAATCAGAATACCAACATCCAAAACAGAAACAGTACTTAGTAAAAAAATAATTATGACTTAGAAAGTGGGGGGAAAAGTGTGATAAGGGCATATTTACATTCCCATCCACACCCTGAGATCATTATTCAAGATGGATAAAATACAACAACAAAAATACTAAAGGAGAAAAGTATATGCAAAGGGTAAAGGAAAAGAAATGATATAGAAAGGAAACGAAACAGAAAGGACATAAGAAAACATAATGAAATAAAAAGAGAAAGAAAGATGAAGAAACAATAGCACATCAAAGATATGATTGGAATAAACACAAAAATTTTAAAAGTACAGGAGAAAAATACTGACAATGAAATGTTTGCAATGCAACTAAGAAGGGGACCAGCACGAATGTAAACTTAAGTATTGAGGAAGTGCAGTAACTGATAAAAGAAGACAGTGCTATGTTGAAGCACCAAAATGAATACATTACTTAATTGTGTTCTGCTCAGTACATCATGAAGGAATGTCTTCAGGCATATCAAACAACTGAAATCAATGTATAGGTCTACCCTATTGAAGAGAATTAACTCTCAGGAACTACTTCTATAGGCTATGTAAACAATTAACTATCAGTAAATTGCCAAATTCTATGGTGCTTACCACATGGTACAAATGAATGCAAAAAAGTAAGAAAGCTGTAACTTTTAGACAATTAGCAATGCCCCAGATATAGTAAGCAACAGATGCTTACCTGTTACTGCTCTTTTAATATTTACTGCAAATCATTCTGCAATACTGAAACTGTATAGTTCTAGTAAAACTTCTAGTAATGTAATACAGCACTCAGTGACAGGTGACAGAAGAAAACGTGTAGGATTGAGTGTGTTAGCATTACATGAAAATAAAATCAAACAGCATTTTATGAAGGGCAACTGCTGGGAAATAAGGTTCATTTATTGTTTCTCTAATGAATGTACTCTATTGATGTTCAAGTGCTTACAGTTTTAGTGAATGATATGGTGTCTGGTTTCAAGGGGTGAATGCTAAATGCAGGTTTCATTGCCAGTGATGTTTAGCTTAGGGTGTTTCAATAGAATTTATAGAGTTCCTTGCCTGTTTTGTTTCACAGCTTCACATCACCATAATCAGCACTTAACTAGACATTCAGTTTCAAATACCTCAGCCAACTATCCACAATTATGGAATTTCTTGTAAAATTTCTGGAAATCAGACACAGTTGTCTCCATAAAATGTCTGCTCCTTCCAGTGACTCCATCAATCAGTTTAATCAGTTTATAGCAGTGCTAATGATTATAGCTTCACTCCTCATTTGAACTTTATCTAGTATTGAACTGATCAATTACGCCCACTCTTGGCACTGGTATTCTCTCTGCTTCACCTACAGAAACCAAACTGATTTGATAGTGAATGTACACTTGCCTCGTGGAGTCCACATTCTAAAAATGCTTCTCTGTATGAATCTAAGAAGAGTTGGCTGTTAGAATTCTGTTTCTCATTGTTAGACACCATATTCTGTCACCTATACACTTAACCAAAAATAACAAACTTTTTTCTGCACTACATTATTCCTTAGTTACCTCAATGGAATTTCTTTTTCAGATTCAGCAATTACACAGGGAAGCTAAGAATAAAATAAACTAAAAGAAAGTGAAACTGGTGATGGTGACTGTAATAAGTGGCAGATCCAATTCATTTAGCATATATTGGCTCATTCCAATGAATGCCTGTAAAATAAAGAATTACACTATATCACCACCTTTCCTAAAGGTGAACACAAAATATTTTCAAAATCATTCTTACCTGAGAGTATATTATTGTCTGAGGATCGTTGCGTGCTTTTTCTTTATTTTTAACTTTGACATGATAAATAATATCCTGTTTAAGCAGTCTTCTTAAAATTGTTTCAGATATTGTTTCTGGTTTGAAGGCATCAACAGCTAGAAGAAAATATACAGTTATTATTGGATTAATGAACAAGAAATTTGTTGGCGATGTCATTGCAGTTTAAGAACCTAAGCTTTTACTAGACATTTCAATATTTACAATATACCTCTTAGTACATAACTGTCACAAGTGCACTAAATATGGGTAGATTTGAGCTTACTTTTCACTGTAACTTCCTTTCTCTGTTAGACTAATGATTAATGGCCCAGAGACATAAATTCATACTTGACTACCTCACTCTTCAAATGAAATTTTGTGCTGCAGTCAATATAACAACAACACACATTTTTCATAAAAGTTAAATGTACACAGTTTTTAAAGATTGTGACCACTGAATTTTTAGTTTCCTCTCAGTTTTTAGACATAAGGTTTGGCAAATGATAAACGTAAGAATAAATACACTATATGGCCAGAAGCTCTGTACACATAATTGGGTGATATCCTCCATCTGACAGCAGGTTATGCATCCACTGAATGCAAATGTAAGTACAATACATCAACACCACAAATATATTTCTGTCAGACTGATGCAATTGGGATAACTAAGAATAAACACATTACAACTGTGTGGGTCTACCATTTTGGGCACATTCAATTTGAGATTTTGCATGAATTACATACTCCTGTTCTACTTTCAGTTATTTCAGTTATGTGAAAGCATCATTATATAACCATAATAAGTCCACTAATTGGAAAAACTGACTGACTTGCTAGATAGCTGGATTCCCTGACCACTCCTAGTAAATACCCATGTGTGTAGCATCATTGCAAAAGTCATGGCAACTATTTTTTTTGCCTCAAAAATGATAATGAATTTAAAAAATTCTGAAATGTATGAGTGGACGGTTAGTTCATACACAAACATTAGAGGTAGGGAGATGAATGAACACACACACCACCATAAAATTCAGCATTAGAAAAAACATGAAAAAAGTTCACCATCGCAAAAGTGTTTTACTGTTACTTGCAACAGTACACAATAGTACATTATGAACTATGCACATCCCACAGCATCAGGAGCCTCCCCAAGAATCCATGGTAATGTGATGTGATGATAGATGGCACTCCTTTCTAGGAGAACGCAGCATGAAGAGTGACCACAGTGTGAACTGAGCAACCATTCTAGATGATTGTTACATGCCTTTAACAGTGTTCTTACTTAAAGAATGCAGATCACTTCAAAAGAAATGTGCAACAATGCCACGAGGAGCTTTTGGAAGTGGTAGGAACTGCTGCTCTACCATACCAAAGGGTTGCTCAGTGGGTAGATGCATTCAGGTACGGCAGAGCTGCAATGGCCAAAATGCACCGATAAAGGCAGCGTGTCAGTGTGTGTACAGGCTGTGTTCATACCCAGATTTCCCAATGCTTTGAGTGCAACAGACTGTGAATGCTGCAGGAATTACAGTTCCATACCTGTATTGAGAAGACAAAAATCTACAGGATTTTATATGATGAGCTACATGTGCGTAAAGTTTGCTACAAGCAAAGTGGGTGCCTCATGCACAAATTGAAGTGGAAAATTGGATATATTATGAAACTTGTCATGTGCATGTAGCGCATTATGAGGAGAAAGGAGGCAATATGCTTGCTAGAATTGCTAGAATCATAGCCATAGATAAATTTTGGGCCAGGGTCTGCAAGCCAGAACTGAATGCCAGGCAGCGAAATGGTATCATCCAGGTTCACCAATCTGGCAGAAATTTCGTCACAATCACTTTCCTGTTAAGTTAATGGTCATAATAGCCTATGGCATTATAAGAGTGATTTTGTGCCATTTCATCCCACGTGGACAAACTGGTAATGCACTGTACTGTTGTACTTTACTGCAACAACACCTATTATGGAAATATATATATATATATATATATATATATATATATATATATATATATATATATATATATATATATATATAGATTCCAAGACTTACCAAGCGGGAAAGTGCCAGCAGACAGGCACATGAACGAAACACACAAACACACACACACAGAATTACGAGCTTTCGCAACTGGCAGTTGCTTCGTCAGGAAGGAAGGAAGGAGAGGGAAAAATGAAAGGATGTGGGTTTTAAGGGAGAGGGTAAGGAGTCATTCCAATCCCGGGAGCGGAAAGACTTCCCTTAGGGGAAAAAAAGGACAGGTGTACACTCGCACACGCACACACACACACACACACACACACACACACACACACACACACACACACACACACACATCCATCCGCACATACACAGACACAAGCAGACACAAGCAGACATATTTCTGCTTGTGTCTGTGTATGTGCGGATGGATATGTGTGTGTGTGTGCGTGTGTGCGTGCGTGCGTGCGTGCGTGCGTGCGTGCGTGCGTGCGTGCGTGCGAGTGTACACCTGTCCTTTTTTTCCCCTAAGGGAAGTCTTTCCGCTCCCGGGATTGGAATGACTCCTTACCCTCTCCCTTAAAACCCACATCCTTACATTTTTCCCTCTCCTTTCTTCCTTCCTGACGAAGCAACTGCCAGCTGCGAAAGCTCGTAATTCTGTGTGTGTGTTTTGTTCATGTGCCTGTCTGCCAGCACTTTCCCGCTTGGTAAGTCTTGGAATCTTTGTTTTTAATATATTTTTCCCATGTGGAAGTTTCTTTCTGTTATATATATATATATATATATATATATATATATATATATATATATATATATATAGAGAGAGAGAGAGAGAGAGAGAGAGAGAGAGAGAGAGAGTGTGAGTGAGTGAAATTTGGTCATGTGATAGAGATGGGAAGTGCTTGAGCATCCACCATAATTGTCAGGATGTGAAACATGGCAAATAGGGTGATGTTCCAACAATTTTCACTTCAAGTCTACCACATTTCCCCCTCACTGTTAAGCAACTTTGTAGATCCCACTGTAAAAACTCCTTTGTAGACAGGTGCATTTCTTGGATGGAAGATTTTTTTTACCCCCATTTGGAATGCAGACACTTTACTCATATTTTTCCAGTCATTTGGGTCAGAAGCCCCGCAAAATACTTGTCATTTATTGTTTCACCCTTCAAATGTTTGTTAGTAAGATGTGTGTGAATCAAACTGCCTTCGTGTGTAGAAGCCCTGTCCACACAGAATCAACTGAATTTACACTGAGCCACATTTCATGGAAATTTGTTTTTAAAAAAAGGTGGAGCCCTTGTCGGTCAAATACTCTTGACAAGTGAGTAGTTCAGCACTTTTGACATAATGAATTGGCTGCCATGGGTGTCCTTTTTTGTTTAAACATTGACATCAAAACCGCATGTGTTGTGAGTGTTGTTTGGCAACTGAAGAGTGAATATGAGGCTATGAGAGATTGTCTCAACAGAAAGTTGAAATATTATAGCAGAATTAAGAAACCAGCAATGATGACAGAGTTTATTAATGACCAAAGCAAAATTCCTCGTATATGTTTTTGACAAAGGCCCTAAGGAAAATCTTCCACTCTGCTAAGAATTGAGAGAATGGAAATTTTTAAAAAAGTAATCAGTTTTTATTTGACTGAGAAAACATCTGCATGCACACAGGTCAAACAATATTTAGAAGGCAGAAATAGTTTTATTTCTTTCAACTTTGTTCTTTGTGTCATTTTCTTCCCAACTGTAGATTGGTGTAGAAAACTATTTTTATGCTGGGTTAATGCTAGTTTTTCACTGGTGAAGTAATTTTCGTTGCAAAACACATTTTTATGTTCTTATTTATGCATGTATGTATGTTTTTCTTTGTCTTGGTATTGGAAAAACTAAGTAATATTTTGTTTCCACTCTTAAGTCACTATCATGGGGAAAAATATGACATCCTCATGCTGGATTTGGAGTGTGTAGCAAAAACAAAGCAAACAAACTAAAGATCAAGTACATACAAAAAAAAAGTCTTCACAACTGTGTGATTAATCACACTGAGAATCAGTTAACTTCCAATGCTAACAGAGGACATTACATTGTTTCTGAGCATGCACAGTGTTCAGCACACTCAGTATTTTAGAAATGTACACTGGCTCACTCAGCTGATCACTGCAATCACCAACCCAATTATAGTGTAGTTGGCAACAGTTTTACACACTGTCATGTAGCTCACACCTACCACTACTGGATGATTTAAGTTAGAAACTTGCATGTATAAAGCAGAATATAAACTGCATTTATTCAGCTGTGCATAGACACAACATAAAATCATTAATACAGGGTGTAACAAAAAGAATCATCCAATTTGGCACATCTATATTTCTGAAACTAGAAACATATACAATGAATTTTGTTTTTTTTTTTATAAAAAGGAAACTCAAAAAGCTTTTTTTCATACCTTTTCATAGGTGTTCAATATGCCCCCCACCCTCTCCCTTGAAATGCAGACCACATGTCAATGTGGTGTTCAAATTGTTCCTGAACTGTAGTAAGTAAGTCTTGAGTCACAACTTACACAGCTGCTGTTATGCAATGTCTCAGTTCATTCATTGTTGTTGGTAAGGGAACCACACAAACAGAGTCTTTTATAAACCCCCGCAAAAAATAATTAAATACAGTCAGGTCCAGTGATCTTGGAGACCAGTAATGTAAGGCTGAATCATTTGGTCCGGTGTGACTGATCCATCATTCACTAATCCTATGCACACCGAGATACGTGCTTCCTGTAACAATGTTCCAAGCAAAGGAAAGCGGACCATACTGCTTTTCCTGTGAAACTGCACTAAACACATCAAATTTTGGCAAGCCCCTCTCATGTTGTACAACTTCATATGGTTGTTCCATACCCCACATTCTCGTATTACAACAGTTAACCTTTCCATTCAAATGGAATGTTGCCTCATCAATAAACACTAAGCATGGAAGAAAACTGTCATCCTCCATCTTGCCAAGAACGAAATTACAAACCTCCACATGTTGTTTGTGACCCTCAAAAGGAGCTTGTAGTAGCTGAATTTTGTATGGTTTCATATGTAAACATTAATGTAACACATGCCACACAGACATCGGATGCATTTTTAGCTGTCAAGCTTCATGGGAAATGGATTTCTATGGACTCCTTCTGAAACTATGGTGGATGTGTTCAACTTTTGTGTCAGACACTCGGGGATGGCCCAGAAATTTTCCTATACACAAACAATCTGTTTCTCAGAATTGTTCATGCCATCATCTAATACTCTGTAGTGTTGGAGGATCTACACCATACCTAGTACGAAAGTAATTCTAAACAGTTATTACTGCCCTGCACTGCGCAAAACGTAGAACCCAAAACACTTTCTGCTGTCCCGACACCAATTTTATTAGAAATGAAGTGGGTGCACACTGCTGCTACCTAGTGGGAACCATGTAAAACCACAGAGTTTGTTCTTTCCAACAGTACATTGTTTGCACACATATCTCAGATAAAATAATAGTTATGACATTTTTAAATTGGTTGATTCTTTTTGATACACCCAGTATATTGGTCCACATCTTGTTGAGACTCATTTTTCATATTCACTTCTGGCCAGCATTAAATTAATATCACATCCATCTTGTATGAAAGTATCTCACAGTAGAACAAAATTTTCACTCTGGAGCAGTGTGTGGCAGATCAAAACTGTGTGCCGGACTGAGACTAGAGCTCAGGACCTTTGCCTTTCGTGGACAACTGTTCGACTGACTAAGTTATCCAAGCACAATTCACAACTAATCCTCACAGCTTTACTTCCACCAGTACCTTGTCTGCTACCTGCCAAACTTCACAGAAGTTCTCCTGCGAAACTTGCAAGCAACTATTTCGTGTATCTTTTGCTCACTGATGATCCAATACCCTTTTACTGTTGAATAATGTACTGTGCACCTTCTAATTTTTTTTTTCAAATGAAGTTGATGTTTTATTAAGTACTTCACATAATTTTGCCACATTTCAATCGAACCTCAACTTTTAGGACTGTAGAAACGTTCAGAGACTTTAAATAAGTTTCTTTGGCCATAAAATGTTCAAACTGGAGAATTTTTGTGGAAATAAATGGTACTTCAGTTTGTCTGTTTGGACAAAACGCTCACAGTACAACTGATTTATAATTTTTTTTACAACAAACTAATTCTGCAAATCAATTTGATACTTGATTCACACTTCTGCATATCAATGTCATCTCTGTGCTAGGAACAGATATTTACACCATGCTTTCACATTCAAAAAGTGAATTTGCCGTAACAAAAAATGTAATCACTGTGAATACCAATATTTGTTTCCATAACAGACATTTTTTTTTGTTAACAGCTGCAATTAATATATTCTAAAGATACCTGTATTTCCCCATTAAATTACTTACTTGTGCTCAGGTACTGGAAGGTTGCTAACGTTAGTTGTGGTGAGATGTGAATCTTTTGTGCCTCTCGACGCTCGGCGAAGATAGTGAAGTCTTGTTTTGTTGACTTAACCCTGCGGCGTTTTGATCTGTTGTCCACTTTGGGAGAAACAAAGTTTGTCATTAGTTTATAAGTTGATTGTGAACACAAGCTACACTAACACCATGACATTTCATGTATTACGTAAATATAGCGAATTTAAAGTTCTTGTACAATAGGTAATCACTCTTAGACATTTGCTAAGCTCTTTAACTATTAGTTGCTCTGTTATTGCAATATATTTTTATTACTGATTTTGAGATCATTAGGAATATGGAATAAGACTTGTGTAACTCCATGAGAAATATTGTATAGAGATGGAGCAATGAGAGAATTTCAGATGATACCATTGTTTTTAGCAAACTACTAATCAATTCAGCATCTAAACTGAACCTAATACAGAAAAAACTTTTCACCATTATTTTTACTATTGTTGAGTGCAGCAGAGGATTTATCACAACAACATTCAAAATTCACACAAGTCAGATTAAATTATAGAACGAACAAATGACAGAAGTACATGATCATAAAATTTTATTCAAAAACTTCTTACAAGACCTAATAATATTAATTTCATTAACATAACATGGACAAAATTCTTAAATGCTTGTTAAGCACTAAATGTAACTTTTGATATCCAGTTATTTTGACTAAATTTTACCAGTACCAAAAAGGAAATTGTATTGCTGATATGACATACTTGAGTGTGTGACATTCGGCAGCTACTTACGCTACACAGACAAAAAGCAATGGCATTATTGGCGTGTAGGTGAAACAACAATATCTTATATTGTCTTGCATTACATTTTTTATTAACACTGTGGCAATGATTCTTATGTGGCAATTTTAGTGTGTAACACACTACCAATCTCCAACAGTGGACAATGTACTGTGAGGCTAGAATAAAACAACCAATCTACCCATATGGCTATGATTCTTCATATCCTTTGACCACACTTGCAATAAAACTTCTTGTACATAAACTACTCCTGGCAAGACTGACAACGTGAAACAACCACCTGTGAAATTATGTATTTCAGACATCAGCCAATACGCAAACTGATTTGATGTTAATTGAATGACTTAAGATAAGCTCAGTGGACAACAAGTTAGTCACCTCTAGAGAAATCATTAAAGGCATTGTTAAATGCCATATAATTCTACCCCTGGACTTTATAACTATCTGGATTAAGTTAGGAAATTATTCCATGAAACTGCACATGTACATCATATCCACATTAGGCAACTTGCTGAGGATTTGATTGCACAGTTCCACTAAATTGCAGAGATGGTAGTGTCAGCATTTTACCTGCTGTTCCAACATGTTCCACAGATTTTCTATGTGCTTCAAGTCATGTGATTTTGCAAGCCACTCAAGATGTAATACAATGGGAAAGTGTTCAGAAACTTCAATGAACTATGTTGTTGTCATCATCTTTAAGTGTCTGAGTGAGTACTGGCCTCTTGCAAGGTGACCGACTCCAAATGTTCATTGCATGCAGTTCCCGTCACAATGTTCCCTTGCTAACATGTTGGGATGGATCTTTGTTCACTGCCTGCAGCAATTCCTCGTTACATTCGTATGCTTGAAACATTCTTGAAACCAGAACTAAGAAGACGACGAATTCCTTTAAAACATGTTTGGTTTCAGCAGGACGGGGCAACATCGCACACTCCAAACACTTCAATGACAGTTCTAGGACGCACGTTTCCAGGCCGGATTATCTCATGTTTCGGCAATGTTCCTTGGCCTGCCAGGTCTCCAGACCTGTCAGACAAACCATGAAATTTGGACGAGTTGAAGAAAGCAATCATTCAAGAAATTGCTGCCATCCCTGCAGAGATTTAGAGATTTAGGATTTTGAGAAGAGACCGAGTCCTGCATTCGAAATGATGGACATCACCTTGACGACATTATTTTTCACAAATAACTTTGTTAACTAAAACGGCAAATAATGAGCTTTGATTTTGTGTAAGTAAACATGCATCAATTTTAAAGTTGGCTGAGTACTATTTCATTAAAAACCATCCGTATCCCATGTATCACCCTGCATTAACCCATATCTTCACAGAGAAAAACTATATTTACAATTTGTGCTTTGTTTATGACATCCATCTGACCTGTTTGTACCAGAGTCTCCATATGATGACTTCATTTTTGGAGTCCATATTCCGTGTTTGTTTGTACCTCTGAGATTGACTTGCAACTATGACCATGTAAGAACAACTTAAGAAAGGCCAACTCTGTTGACATCTCATGAGAACTTCTCAACAAAGATGCTCTTAACAGGCAATAGAAATTCACACATTTTGCTGGTAAATTAGATGAGATGAGACAGAATTTTTATGCTGTATGCTGCATAGGATTATCATAATGAATTTGTTTCAGGTATAATTTCTCATTCACTAAAATGTTGGGAATAACAGGGTAAAAGTACTTACTCCAAACATCTGTTTCATCAACAATTTCTGACTGGATAAGTTCCTCAATGACATCCTCCAATGTCACAAGCCCAATTGTTTCATAAAATGGATCTCCTTCACCTTCTGAATTGACTCTATGAACAAATGCCATGTGTCCTTTTATTCCTGTTAAGACAAAAACATACACAATATTACTCTCAAATTTCACTCCAGCATATATATTATATCACTGACTTAACATCATTGTGATAGAGTGCATTCATTTGAAGGAAAAATGAACTATTTATGATTACCTTCTTTGAACTGCTTGAACATGACATCGAGGGTAGTATCTTCAAATACAAAATTACATGGATTCTGATAGAATTTGCAGAGTGTCTTTAATGGAGTGTTATCATCAGGATCAACAAATGCTAGATCTTTAATGTATAAGACAGTCACAATGTTGCTACGACTTCCTTGATAAACTGGTATCCTGGAGTATCCTGCAGAAAAGAACAACTTTTAAGGTGTTGACAAGTAACAGTAAAGTGAGCAGCCAGAAATTACTTTTTTCTAATTTCAAGTGAGCTGCTTACGCTACAAATCATTGATATAAAGAAATGTTGACACATTTCTACACCATTCCTTGCCAAAAAGGAATCACTATTAACAAACAATTCAGATTCAACAAAATAACCATTAACATGTTGTTGTTGTTGTTGTTGTTGTTGTTGTCTTCAGTCCTGAAACTGGTTTGATACAGCTCTCCATGCTACTCTATCCTGTGCAAGCCTCTTCATCTCCCAGTACCTACTGCAACCTACATCCTTCTGAATCTGCTTAGTGTATTCATCTCTTGGTCTCCCTCTACGATTTTTACCCACTACGCTGCCCTCCAGTACTATATTTGTGATCCCTTGATGCCTCAGAATGTGTCCTACCAACCGATCCCTTCTTCTAGTCAAGTTGTGCCACAAACTCCTCTTCTCCCCAATTCTACTCAATACCTCCTCATTAGTTATGTGATCTACCCATCTAATCTTTGGTATTCTTCTGTAGCACCACATTTCGAAAGCTTCTATTCTCTTCTTGTCCAAACTATTTATCTTCCATTTTTCACTTCCATACTTGACTACACTCCATACAAATACTTTCAGAAATGACTTCCTTACACTTAAATCTATAGTTGATGTTAACAAATTCCTCTTCTTCAGAAACGCTTTCCTTGCCATTGCCAGTATACATTTTATATCCTCTCTACTTCAACCATCATCAGTTATTTTGCTCCCCAAATAGCAAAACACATTCACTACTTTGTCTCTTTTCCTAATCTAATTCCCTCACCACCACCCGATTTAATTTGACTACATTCCATTATCCTCGTTTTGCTTTTGTTGATGTTCATCTTATATCCTCCTTTCAGGACACACTCCATTTCGTCCAATTGCTCTGCCAAGTCCTTTGCTGTCTGACAGAATTACAATGTCATCGGCGAACCTCAAAGTTTTTATTTCTTCTCCATGGATTTTAATCCTACTCCGAACTTTTCTTTCGTTTCCTTTACTGCTTGCTCAATATACAGATTGAATAGCATCAGGGAGAGGCTACAACCCTATCTCAGTTGCTTCCCAACCACTGCTTCCCTTTCATGCCCCTCAACTCATAACTGCCATCTGGTTTCTGTACAAATTGTAAATAGCCTTTCGCTCTCTGTATTTTACCCCTGCCACCTTCAGAATTTGAAAGAGAGTTCATATACATATATACATTAACATATACAGGCAAAAACAGTTTTCAACTGGTTTGGAATAAAGATCATTTTCTTATGTGAGAAAAAGCAGCTAGTGAAACTGCCAGATACTTACCTTGTTTCATTATCTCAGAGACTGTCTCAAAGTCCAATATGGCTTCATAATCCAGCATAAAGACATCTTCAAGCTTTGTCATTACATCAAAAACAGTTTTTTTCCGTAGTTCCAGGGCACCAGAAATGATGTTAACTTCATCTTTCTCCAAATCATTGTATTCTGTGGTAAGCTGTAGAGGCAAATGGCAAGCGAATGATGAATTTGGATGTGATATAAGATATGGAAGATAGTGATTTACTTATATATGAGCATTATATTTAAATTCACATTGTTTTTGAACAAAATCTTTATTAAGCTTTATTAAGTAAAACTGTTATGAAATGAAGATCAGATTAGAAAGTGGTGTTCCTCAGATCAACATGGTCATGGAAAATGTCACAGTATACATTTTATGCAAGAACTGATACTCTTAGATTTGATTATCTCACAGAAAATGAGTGAAGTTGTTACCGCGTATGCATGACAACCAACTAATTTACAAATTAACAGGATAATTTTCATACACACATAAATGACTACATGCCGGAGTGAGTAAAATAATTCAAAGGGTAACATATCAAAGTATCCAGAAAATAATATACTTTGAATATTTTCTTATACTTATCACAGCTGTGCTAAATGTAGAGAAGACAAACATTACATTATATTCTTTAAAATTTATTTAATTGGCAGCAGAACACATATATAAAAGACTTATGATTGCCAAGCTTTCGGAGCTAGTGGCTCCTTCTTCAGGCAGAAGTGTTGAAGGAGAAGGAAAAATGGTAAAGGAAAAGGACAGGAGAGGTGTAGAAAAAGGGGTAGATTTTAGGAATGCCACCCAGAACCACAGGTCAGGGGTGACATTCCCAAATCTACCCCTTTTCCTAGACATTTCCAGTCCCTTTCTTTTACCATTCTTCCTTCCACTTCACCACTTCTGCCTGAAGGAGCCACTGGCTCTAAAAGTTTGCCAATCACAACAGACTTTTATGTTGTGCTGTGCCACCAGTTAGTAGATTTTTTATCTACCCAATTAAGTAATTTAAATAAAATAGAAAGAAACTTCCACATGGGAAAAATATATTAAAAACAAAGATTCCAAGACTTACCAAGCGGGAAAGCGCCGGCAGACAGGCACAATGAACAAAACACACAAACACACACACAGAATTACTAACTTTCGCAACCGATGGTTGCTTCTTCAGAAAGGAGGGGGAAAGACGAAAGGATGTGGGTTTTAAGGGAGAGGGTAAGGAGTCATTCCAATCCCGGGAGCGGAAAGACTTCCCTTAGGGGGAAAAAAAGGACAGGTGTACACAGGTGTACACACACACACACACACACACACACACACACACACACACACACACACACACACACACACACACATATCCATCTGCACATGCCCAGACACAAGCAGACATATTTAGGCAAAGAGTAAGGGCCCGTAAGGGCAGAGATGTCAGTCGAGGCGGAAATACAGAGGCAAAGAAGTTGTCGAAAGACAGGTGGGGTATGAGCGGCGGCAACTTGAAATTAGCGGAGGTTGAGGCCTGGCGGATATCGAGAAGAGAGGATATACTGAAGGGCAAGTTCCCATCTCCGGAGTTCGGATAGGTTGGTGTTGGTGGGAAGTATCCAGATAACTCGGACGGTGTAACACTGTGCCAAGATGTGCTGGCCGTGCACCAAGGCATGTTTAGCCACAGGGTGATCCTCATTACCAACAAACACTGTCTGCCTGTGTCCATTCATGCGAATGGACAGTTTGTTGCTGGTCATTCCCACATAGAAAGCGTCACAGTGCAGGCAGGTAAGTTGGTAAATCACGTGGGTGCTTTCACACGTGGCTCTCCCTTTGATCGTGTACACCTTCCGGGTTACAGGACTGGAGTAGGTGGTGGTGGGAGGGTGCATAGGACAGATTTTACACCGGGGGCGGTTGCAAGGGTAGGAGCCAGAGGGTAGGGAAGGTGGTTTGGGGATTTCATAGGGATGAACCAAGAGGTTACGAAGGTTAGGTGGACGGCGGAAAGACACTCATGGTGGAGTGGGGTCTTTCCGCCATCCACCTAACCTTCGTAACCTCTTGGTTCATCCCTATGAAATCCCCAAACCACCTTCCCTACCCTCTGGCTCCTACCCTTGCAACCGCCCCCGGTGTAAAACCTGTCCTATGCACCCTCCGACCACCACCTACTCCAGTCCTGTAACCCGGAAGGTGTACACGATCAAAGGGAGAGCCACGTGTGAAAGCACCCACATGATTTACCAACTGACCTGCCTGCACTGTGACGCTTTCTATGTGGGAATGACCAGCAACAAACTGTCCATTCGCATGAATGGACACAGGCAGACAGTGTTTGTTGGTAATGCGGATCACCCTGTGGCTAAACATGCCTTGGTGCACGGCCAGCACATCTTGGCACAGTGTTACACCGTCCGAGTTATCTGGATACTTCCCACCAACACCAACCTATCCGAACTCCGGAGATGGGAACTCGCCCTTCAGTATATCCTCTCTTCTCGATATCCGCCAGGCCTCAACCTCCGCTAATTTCAAGTTGCCGCCGCTCATACCTCACCTGTCTTTCGACAACTTCTTTGCCTCTGTATTTCCGCCTCGACTGACATCTCTGCCCTTACTCTTTGCCTAAATATGTCTGCTTGTGTCTGGGCATGTGCGGATGGATATGTGTGCATGTGTGTGTGTGTGCGCGCGAGTGTACACCTGTCCTTTTTTTCCCCCTAAGGGAAGTCTTTCAGCTCCCGGGATTGGAATGACTCCTTACCCTCTCCCTTAAAACCCACATCCTTTCGTCTTTCCCTCTCCTTCCTGAAGAAGCAACCATCGGTTGCGAAAGCTAGTAATTCTGTGTGTGTGTTTGTGTGTTTTGTTCATTGTGCCTGTCTGCCGGCGCTTTCCCGCTTGGTAAGTCTTGGAACCTTTGTTTTTAATACAATTAAGTAATTTGATCAATAATTGATTGTTTCCATTATTATATTCTTTAAGATGTATAAGAGTCAGATCTATCAATAAATTTGCCATCATGAAGGAGTAATTTGTCAGCAATAAATCCTTCAGGTTCTTCTTCAATTTTACTTCATTACTAACTAAACTGTTTAATGTTGGTGCAAATTATTAAGACTTTTTTCCGAATAACAGTTTTCTTTTCTTGAACCAAAATAATTTCTTATGTCGACTGCTCTTATTGCTTATACTGAATCTGTAATCTGAGCTGTTAGGTGGAAGAAATGTATTTCTTGTGTGCAGCAAATCCCCTTAAGGGAGGTAGTCCTCTTTGAAGATAAAAATAAATCTATTTTAATTTTTCAGGTTTAAAATTTGCTGTGTGGTGTAGCGTTCACCCCAAATTAATCAGAAACTCCATTATCAAGCACAAGGCGATTTGTGAAAAAGAGGCTCTGAAAACCATTCACAGCAACAACAAAATAGTATACACATAATTTTAACACAGCATAACTAACAGGCATTATGGAAATTTTTAACATGCCCGAACTTGAGATTGGACCAACCCATTACATCTTCAAGCACAGAAGCAGAGGTAAAGGGTATTGAGCAAACAGTGCAGCAGGTGACAGGAGCTGGCAAAAAGAGGCCCACAGGACCACCATGGCCATGAAGAAAAGGCAGGAGGAGCCCCTTTTGGATCTGGAAGAATTGCTGTAGGCCTATAAACCAGGGTTAGCTGATTAGAGGTATGTTTAATTATACTACAAAAAATATAGACCGAGAATTTGAACACCTTTTTCTCAAAACCATGTTTTTCAGATTGGCAGGTAATGCAGCTTGTGAATGGTACATATGATTTTGATTGGAATTTGATGCCAACTATTTAAAATCAGTCTGTTTACAGTCAGTCAGTCAGTCAGTCTGTTTACAGACAGTCAGTCAGTCTGTTTACAGTCAGTCACTGTTAAGGCATCTGCCAGCACTAAGGAGGCTATCTGGGTTAAAGTCCCTATCTAACACAAATTGTCTTTACTACCTTCCTTTTTTGTCTTTCAACAGGTTTGATGTGGCCAGCATGAATTCCTCTACTGTCCCAACCTATTCTTCTCAGATTAACATTTACACACAATGTCTGACTAATTGGTGGATATATTCCGGTACCTGTCTCCTCCTATCGCCTTGCTTTCTAAGGCTTTCTTTAGAACCACAGATGTGACGTTCTGATGTCTTGCTTAATGCACAGTTATTCTGTCCATTCTTCTAATCAGTGTTTCCCAGATTTACATTCTTTGCTAATTCTGTGGAGAACCTCTTCATTCCTTACATGAACAGTCCACTTAAATTTCCAGCACACTTCTGTGATGCCACATACTGATACTTCTAATCTCTTCCTTTCCAGTTTTCCCACAGCCCAAGAGTCACGTCCATACAGTGCAGTGCTCAAAACATATAGTCTCAGAAATTTCTTCCTCAAATTAAGGCTGTTTTGCGAACAGCACATGGAGAGATTCCATTCCAATTTCGTCCAGCCCTTACCAAAAAAATTCAGAAATATTTAAACAATATGAAACTTCAGGACAGATTTGAACAGTAGAAAATATTACAAACTAAATGAACACTATCCTGGGATGACTACATGCAGAGTTAATGAGCTAGTAAATTTTATAGGAGACTTTTCCCCTCGTAAGTAATTTTCTTCACAATTCCAAACTGACCAACTGATGTGTTACCATCAAAAATAATCACAGAATGAAAAGGTTTGCACAATTTTTGTATTTCTGGAAATCAGTGTAGTTAAATAGAGCCGAGTTGGCATGTTCATTGAAAAGTAAGACAGAAGACATTGATTTCAAAACTTCCATCACCAACACATTTCTGCAGGAGGCGGCCTTTTATTGAGGTGGCATTAGACTGCTGACCTACCTAAAAAAGCCAGGGAATCCCTACCACCACTAAACCTGAAACACTGTAGGAGTATCAGCACTGCCTCCCTGGTAAAGTTGGCTGCAAAGAACCACTTTTTACCAATGTACTCACTTCATAGTGAATCCACAGAGGAAATAAAAGCAAAGGAGATATGCTCCCAATGCCCACTCTAAAGCAACAGAGTCGGTTGGTTTTGATCTATCACAAGGACTCTGGTGGTGGCGAGTCCGCTGCTGTATTAGTTACAATGTGTGCTAGACTTCATTACCTTGTAGTCAGATATGTAAGGGAAACTTATGATAGGTACCTGGTTGCGGGTCGAAGATCCACACTGCATATCCGATTGCTAAAATAATACGCATTTGCATCTAGTGCAGCATGTCGATGTGTCTGTGGTAAGTGGTAAGCAATGCATTCATATGCCTGCACTCTCATTCTCTTCTCGATAACTCCCTTGGTTCAGTACCTGCTTATTTATTTCCTTCTACAGCTACATCAGACTCCGCAAGCCACCTAATGGTGTGTGGTGGAGGGTAATTTCGGTACCACTATCTGAACCCTCCGATCCTGTTCCACTTGCGAGCAGTGTGTGGGAATAATGATTGTCGGTAAGCCTCTAGATTGTCTCTAATTTCTCGAACTTCCTCCTCATGTTCAATATGCGAGATGTATGTGGGGGGAAGTACTATGTTGTCCTACTCCTGAAAAGAGCTGTCCCGAAATTTCAATAGTAAATCTGTCCGTAATATACAACGCCTCTCTTGAATATCCGCCAGTGGAGTTTGTTTAGCATATCTGTGACGCTCTCTCACCAGCTAAACGCGCCGCTCTTCGTTGGATCTTCTCTATCTCTCCTAGCAGTCCTACCTGATAAAGATCCCAGATAGATGAATAACACTCAAGAATCAGGCGAACAAGAGCCTTATAAGCCACTTCTTTCGTGGACGAGTTACATTTCCTTAAGATTTTTCAGATGAATCTGAGTCTGTGGGAAATCTCGGGTTCTGTTAGATCTGTACATCGGCCTACGATCTAAGGGCTTTTGTTTGTACTATAACAACGACCTGTCTTGTTGTTTAATCATGATTCTGTTCAATTCTCGAGTTTTCGCTCGTTCAAATGGCTCTGACAACTATGGAACTTGACATCTGAGGTCATCAGTCCCCTTGAACTCCTTAAACCTAACTAACCTAAGGACATCACACACATCCATGCCCGAGGCAAGATTCGAACCTGCGACCATAGCGGTCGCGCGGTTCCAGACTGAAGCGGCTAGAACCGCTCGGCCACACCGACCGGCTTTTCGCTCGTCCCGCGACATATAGAGGTTTGATGGTACTATCTCGAAGAGGGGTCATTCCGCTGTAACTTATCATCTCGATAAAAATTATACATACTGGTACAGTATAAGAACTCTAGCTGTTAATTTGATCGAACACAGCAGAAATCTGTGGAGCGGTAGGATTTAGTGCTGTGTTTTACATTGTTTCACACAATCGTCGAAGTTATGCAGAGCCATAAATTAATTATTGTGGTTGGTTCGTAATTTCTTTCTTGTCCCTTGCACACGCGCCGCGCGACTCCGCGAGTCAAATGTCACTTAATTGATCCCACTATCTCGATACAATATCGAACGCAGCTGTATATCGGAAACTATCGAGCCCGTTCAAACGCGAGTATCGTTTGCACAGCTCTACTGATTTGGATGATAGAATGTTAGTTTATAGTGAAGTGGAACAAGTTATTCTTTAAAGTGTTACAATGTAATCAAACTTAAGACACATTGTGACTCAACCGATCCCGGCAGATTTCGAGTTTTTCGTTTACATAAAAAGAAGTCATATTAAAACAAAGTCAACTATAATTAATTATTTCGTGTTTAAATATTTATATTCTACGTCTTTGGAACAATGCTGAAGTTTGTAAGAATTTTTTTTTTTAAATTATATTCTAGTAAGTTTTGCTTAATTTTTAACAGTGATTGTACCTGAAGAGAGAAACTCTTTGCTTTCTATAGCATCTATGCACATCTTCATTATGTGCACACTAGGCGGGAAGTTCTGAATGATAGTAAAGTAATTTTGCGAGGGTGCATAAAGTAGAAACTGTCCTAGATATTAGTTCAAACATTGTGGTTATAATATCTGAAAAGTTTCAGAATACAAACGTTTAAAGATTAAGACGATATCGTAAACTGGGATTTACCAAATATTCGCAGTCCTCCTGTCAGTTTTCTATGTATTAACCCAGCCTGTGGGCATTATCATGTCTCTACAGAAGACAACGAAATCAACATCAACACTATCTTTCACTGAAGAACTTTGTATCTTAGTATGTGGATACGCCCTTCAATGCGGAATTGAAAAGGTATATTACGGCGTGCACGTGCATCAACAACTTTTCAGATAATGAAATACTGCGCCAGTTAGGATTTTCATGCGAGCACGATGCGTTTTAGGTATTTATCCCCATTTTCAAGTAGCCAAGGAAGTTTACATTGGTACTGTAAATCATGTCCACACGTGTGCTGCTGCTGATTTCTTTCCCAGCACTCTTCTTATGATCTTACTGCAATCGGAAATCCAAGATATATATGGTGAATCACCTAATATTTGCACCGCAAATATTGCGAAAATACAAAGTGCTATTGATGTGCGGTTTTCACATACTGGATTCGTGGTTGGGGCCTCGTATTGTTAGACAATCAACAGACTTTCATAATACTTAGAAAGTGTACTTTTGTGCAAACATACACTTTTATAAAATGGAACAATGCTTATTGACATAAACAAACAAAGTAGGATAAATTAAAATATCATGGTGTTTATTGCAGGATTCTAGCGCGAGTCGCTTACGAGATACCGTGTTCTGAAACGTTCCAGCACCGACCCTTGCACAAAGATCAACGAAAGTACTTACGCTTGTTACGTGGATTCTGTTCAGTAACGATACCATTACAGGTCAAGTTCAAAATGATCACCGGTAGCGACAATACACGCATACAGTCTGGTATGGAACGAATGCTGTACGCTTGCTAGCATTTCAGGAGATGTCCGAGTAGGCTGCAGTAACTCGTCGTTGCATATAATCGGGCATAGTAGTTATGTCCTTTTAGACAGCGTCTTTCAGCTTTCCCCACTGAAAAAGGTCTACAGTCCGGGGAACAAGCTGGCCAAGCAACAAATCCTCTGCGCCCAATCCAACGATTCGGAAACATTTGAAGACATGCTGTAGTACTTCGTGTACTATAGGCTGGATAGCCATCGCGTAGGTATCACAGGTTCCTCCTAATCAGTAGAGGAACGTCTTCCGGCATCTATGAACAATAAGTCTGTTAAGAGGCTGGTATACTTGTGCGCGATCAGTGTTCCGTCTATGAAACACTGGCCTATGAGCTTATGGTTCACCGTCCCATGCCACATGCTTACACTCCATGGACGCAAACATTCCACCAGACAACGCCAAAGGGTACTGTCAGCAGATCAATAGTGCACGGTTCGGTAGTTTCCCTGGCCATGATTTGTAAATGTGGCTTTATCACTAAACAAGATACAAGGCACATCTTGAATATCCTGTCTTAACACCCATGTACAGAAGTCAAAACGATTTTCATAATCGCTTTCACGCAGCTCTTGATGGAGAGAGATTTCAAAGGGATGGAACCTACTACGATGGAGAATGCGTAGGACACTTACCTGACGCACGTTGTCTAGGTGTTACACAACCACTTACACGTAACTGGTTGAAGACTCTGATAATTAACTGGCGAGATGGTTGAGGTCTTGTGGGATATCTTGCCGCATACACCGTACGGAAACGAAGTGCATTTCTCCTGCACTCTTCATACACCGTATGTCGGCTTTTTCTGCACTGGTAAATCCCTTCGTCCATTTCAGGACCAACTGCTTGGACTATCGCACACTAACTAGCAAGTTGCAGTGTTTCAAGGAACACATAAGCACACTATAAGCAAACATAACAATGTCGCTACCTGGCAACTACGCAGATCGAATGCCACAAACAAGTATCGGTGCGGAAACTTTTCGCAACATGATATATCGTAAGGGACTCTCACTAGAGTCGGTAATTTCCAAAAATGTTTGCCAATCGAAGCCGCGGGCTCCAAACGATAGATATCGAACGTGCGATTCTAAATCAATCACGCAACTATGGTGGCGCGCGTTATGGTAAATTATTTGTGAGATGTTAGGAAAACCAAAACGATTTATGACGGTGTTGAGTGGTATGTCTGGTATTGTAGACGCTTCTTTGGTCGACTGCCTCACGTGGAATAATCTAATTCCATGGTTATGCAATGTAGAAAATTGTTTGAATTTTGTCGGAAATGTGACACTCAACCCATATTTTTGCGTGACACTTGCAGAGTCTACCCAGGTTACAGCAAAAAGGGAATGCTTCCCCTAGCATACACATCAAATGGACTTTCTCATGACGATTAAGTCGACGACGAGTGAGCTAAGTCGTTTCCTTTGTAAGTACAGCTATTTTAATAACGCTCTTGTTATGCCGCTGCTGCAGTGACCACATGCTCATAACGCGCGCCATTCTTGGAAATTACCCTACAATCCTGCAGCAAACGCCACTGACATTCTAATTTAATGTATTTTTGTTTGTTAGTTTCATATGGCATTGTTCTATTTTAAAAAAAGTATGTGTTTGCACCAAAACATTTTCTACTTGCGTCTGCAAAAAAATAGACTTTCTAAGCATTATTACAATCTGCTTATCGGCTAACAATACGAGCCCCTGACTACCAAACCATTTTGTGAAAACCGCACATCAATAGCACTTCGCATTCCCGCAATATTTGCGGTGCAAGTTTTACACCAGTCACCATGTATTTTGAGATTGCAGTATGACCGTAAAAATACGATTGCAGGAAAGACTGGTAGCAACACACAAACACACAAACACACAAACACACAAACACACACACACACACACACACACACACACACACACACACACACACAGTACTTAAAATGGGAATGCGCCTTGCTACGCATGAAAACAGGAAACAGGAGCAACGTTTCAGTATTTAAACTATTGCTAAGTTTTCTATGGCTCAGATCTTTGCGTCCGGGAACTAGTATGATAGTACGGACACACGCATCCTCCTCCCTGCTGCACGCGCAGATCCAAGGGGTGAAGGGAACATGGAGGAGTCATGAGACCCACAAAAATGGTTTTTAGAGTAGAGTAGAGCAGAGCAAACCATCAGTGGTAGCCAACATTATATATCATCATATGTCTGTGCCATTCCTGAAGACAGTGATTCCAATTCAATTGCAGCAAATTCTTGTTAACATTTCTTATTAATTATCTTGCTGTTGATCTCTTCAAATCAGTGGTTATTTTATTTCGTAACTGGTGTAAAAAACATATTTAAGTGTACTGAACTTTTCTAAAACTTTGAGCTTTAAACTGAATTAATATAACAGGACAGTAATCTGTTTTTCCATTCGGTTTTTGTTTTTAAGAAAAGTAATACATATAGTACTCTTAAATTTTTGTGCTGTAATCTCTGCTGTTGTAATTAATAAATAAGATACTTGGTTTTGTACGTTACAACTGCAGGATTAGCTTGTATCCTTTTTAAAGGAGGTTTTTAAAAAGATCTTTATAACCTGGCATATCTGATATCTCGGCATCGACATATCACCGAGCACCAAGGCCCTACAGTATTAATTTTAAAATTTTCAGCTAGTTTACGGAGTAGGATCTAGTATCGTGAAAACTGGAGTCTACAAAATGGTGGGAAATTTTAAAAATTACTACCTTTTTTAGTAGAGGGTACGTTTTAGCTACATATCTGAGGGTTAGCTCACGTGGACTGGTCTGCATCCTGATTGGCTGTAAAACCCTTCCCGGACCGTGAAACGCACCCTTACACAGGTTCCACCCGTTGTTAACAACAAACCTGACTCCTCGTAATTTACACAACGGAAAATGTGGTAAGTTCCTTCCAAAAAAAATGCATTTAGAGAGTACAGCATTTGAAAACTGCCTTTCAGCTGACTTCTTCAGAAGACCTGGTCTTTTCTTCGCCTTCTGCTCCATCTGTTACTAAAAAGTAAGAAACAGTTGCAATAAACTAACAACTATGACCACTGTTCGTTAGTCCTCGTTAGTCCGCAGATGGATCCGGAAAACCACAGGAAGTTGGGGAAGACAAGGCAGAAAGAAGAAAGACAATCCACTAAGAGAATCTTAAGAGAAAAACTCACTCCTCCAATGTAGGCAGCAACGACTGAAAGAAACAGTATTGTCCTCAGCTGCACACTTGAGCTCACCACAATCGTAACGTAAGTGAAACAACGGTGAGTGCACACTTCGATTTTATATTGTGAAAATTACGACGAAGTCAAACTTACGAGTCTGCACAACTACACTTATTAAATTTTCGAAAGAACACTTTTTATTAATAGGCGGAACCTTATATAATGCAAAGAAAATAGTAGATCTTCTGAAGGAGGTCAACAAACATCGTCTGAAAAGAGAGAGTACATCACCAGTTAAATTAACTTACTGAGAATTCTGAAAAGCAAGTATGACAACAGCAAGAAAAGAGACAACTTTAAATATCGGGGTGAAAAATAAACATCAAAAACGAAAAAGCAGCAATTAAACTATGAAATGAAAAAAAATGAAAGGACATACATGAAAGTGAGATGTATGTACAAGAAAAAAGGTTTTACTGAAGACATTAAATTAAGGCATTGTGATTCAGTTCTAAAAGCAAGAGTTCTCGATGGGTCGGAAATATTACTTATACGTGGATGCAAAATGACCTTATAAGATGTGGAAAAGTGTCTTGTGAGAAATATTAGGTTCAGTCGAGAAAAAAAGACAAAAATTTGGTTTTGAGACAAAATAAAGAAATATATTCATTCTGTCTTAAATAACTTATGAGATTAGACGTGCTTCGCACTATGGACCTCTAGAGAGAATGAGGAAACATGGATTAACAAAGAAATTCTATCTATCGCTTGCAGCTTTGTCCTGCATTTTGCGCGGGGTTGGCGTGGTTAAATCGGATTTAACATGTTAATGTGAAGGGGTTGCCGGATACCCTTCCTGCTGACAACCCGTACCCCCCGGGACGGAATCAGAGTATCCCATCTGTCTGCGTCCAGTGTAAATCATGGAAAGGTGCGGATGTGTTTCGAGTGTCTGTGAGTCGTGTAACTGAGGCAGGACATGGGGACCAGCCCGGTATTCACTTAGAGGGATGTGGAAAACCGCATAAAAACCACATCCAGGCTGGCCGGTACACCGGCCCTCGTCGTTAATTCGATCCGGGGCCGGCGCGCCTATCCGAGTCCAGGAAGCAGTGCATTAGCGCTCTCAGCTAACCTGGCGGGTCATGGATTAACAAAGAAAATCCCCCTCAAATTCTAACAAAACAGGAAATGAAGGGGAGACAAGACGGAACAGAACTTAGAAAAAAATCCAGATTGATCAGGAGTCCTTACTCAACAGAAACAAACAGAAAAACAACTCTTGTGAAACAATCATATAAGATTTCATTCTGAGAAAAAGTTTAGGAGAAGGAGAAGGATGAAGAAAAGAAACAGTTATCTTTATGTGGACCTAGCTGACATGAATAGAAGCTTTCTAAATGTGGTGCTACAGAAGAATGCTGAAGATTAGATGGGTAGATCACATAAATAATGAGGAGGTAATGAATAGAATTGGGGAGAAGAGGAGCTTGTGGCACAACTTGTCTAGAAGAAGGGATCGGTTGGTAGGACATAATCTGAGACATCAAGGGATCACCTGTTTAGTATTGGAGGGCAGTGTGTAGGGTAAAAATCGTAGAGGGAGACCAAGAGATGAGTAGACTAAGTAGATTCAGAAGGACGTAGGCTGCAATAAGTACTGGGAGAAGAAGAAGCTTGCACAGGATAGAGTAGCATGGACAGCTGCATCAAACCAGTCTCAGGACTGAAGGCAACAACAACAACAACAGCTGACCTGAAACGAAATAAAAAAAATAAAAATGAAAAAAGACATTTATGTATATTATTTTTATTGCAATCTAAGTACGCGTGGGGCATTAAAGGCGACGGACCGCAAGTTATATTTTGAGGCACAACTGATCCCTGGATCGGTGCCTGCCTGCGCCGCACGCTACAGCGGCCGCATTGCGTTCCCGCTTCCTCTCTCGCCGGCCGGCTGGGGGCCGCAATGCACCGCCCTGCAGCCGCCAGGGCAGCGCCCCGCAGCGGTTGCGGGCAGAACCGGTCACGCAGCCGCTTACTGCCCCGACTTCTCACTTGGTCAAGGCCAGTGGAGGTGCGGAGCGCAAGGCACACCCCTGCTATATAACACGTTCCGCACCGACGCCGGTGTAAACTGTCAAGTGCGCCAGATCGAACCGGCAGCGTTACGACTTGCTCGACCTGATCCTGCTGCCCCTGTAGGTATGTGTGTGTGTGTGTGTGTGTGTGTGTGTGTGTGTGTGTGTGTGTGTGTGTAGTGTTGGTCAGCCATTGCAACACATCTGGGATCTGAGTACCACATTCGAGAGAGGGAAAAACTTTTCACTTTGCGGATCGGCTCGAGTCGCCAGCACTCATGGATCAGGATGAGACCGGTTGTTAGCTGTTGTAGAAGTTCTCGGTTCTGTATCAAGTAACGTATTTTGTTTATTCCCAGCTGCCTCTCGTTACTAGAATTCGGGCAAAGACATTAACCTGTTACGGAAATTTTGTCCGATCTTTAACAGTTTCACATGGCACACACCGGTGGCGAAAGATACCTATAAGTACGTCGACTGTCTGTATTTAGGTTTCTTACGTTTCTACTTGCGATACATATTTCGGAGCGAATGTTCCATCGTCAGAATTTCCAAGATTCGCTTGGAGGTTTTCCTCATGACCTAGAGAAGCAGTCGCGTCTGAATATTGCGACTGCATGGTTCAAATGGTTCTGAGCACTATGCGACTTAACTTCTGAGGTCATCAGTCGCCTAGAGCTGAGAACTAATTAAACGTATCCAACCTAAGGACATCACACACATCCATGCCCGAGGCAGGATTCGAACCTGCGACCGTAGTGGGCGATTGCATGCTTCGCCATAGATCCTTGGCGAAATTCATGAAAGTCGTTTCGTTTTCACTGCACATATATCGTCAACAAATTGAAGTATTAAAATCTTGAAAAAATAGTACTTATTATATCTAGTAGAAGCCACTGCATTAATGGTCGAAACGTCTGTTTTGTTCAGTGACAATTAACAACAGGACACCATATGCAGAAAACTTTTCTGTTAACTCTCGCCGAGAAAGCTCCCTACGGATGAATTTCTGTGTGTTAGCTATGTTTTCCAAGCAATACTTATGACCTAATACGAACAAAACGAAAGTATATAGTGATTACATATTTCACTGCAAATTCTTTAAATTAGGGCGGTTGGTTATTTTGGATAATCATAACAACTATTTTAGCAATAAAGAAAAGAGATACTTTCGATTAACAACACCCTTTGGCCGAGCGGTTCTAGGCGCTTCAGTTGGGAACCGCGCTGCTCCTACTGTCGCAGGTTCGAATCCTGCCTAGTGCATGGATGTGTGTGTGTGTGTGTGTTGCCCTTAGGTTACTTAGATTTAAGTAGTTCTAAGTTTAGGGGACTGACGACCTCAGATGTTGTAAGTAGGCTGTTTAGGTTTTTTTTATTTGTAACACCACCTCTGTATGAAAATCACTGGCTGTGCTGTGTGCTGGCTGTGGCTGGTTGTCATTGTTGTAATACTCGCCATTGTAGTGTTGGGCAGCTGTATATTAACAGCGCGTAACGTTGCGCAGTTGGAGGTGAGCCGCCAGCAGTGGTGGACGTGGGCAGTGTTGGCGGAGTTTTGAAATTTGTAAGACTGGATGTCATGAACTGCTATAGATATTACTATTACGGTAAATACATTGTTTGTTCTCTATCAAAATCTTTCATTTGCTAACTATGCCTATCAGTAGTTAGTGCCTTCAGTAGTTTGAATCTTTTATTTAGGTGTCAGTAGTGGCGCTCGCTGTATTGCAGTAGTTCGAGTAACGACGATTTTTGGTGAGGTAAGTGATTTGTGAAAGGTATAGGTTAATGTTAGTCAGGGCCACTCTTTTGTATGGATTTTTGAAAGTCAGATTGCGTTGTGCTAAAAATATTGTGTGTCAGTTTAAGCACAGTCTTTTACAATTTTTATAAGGGGACGTTTCAATGTTAAGTCCTACATAGTGCTTAGAGCCCCTTTTTTTTATTAACAAGCGGCAACCTGAGACTATATAAACAAAATATTTTTTTACAAAATAGTTTCCCTGAAATGAGAATGGAAGCATAGGAAAGGCAACAAATTTATGAAACATTTTTTTTCTTTTTTAACAATAAATAAGGTGTTATTCGATATATCACTGTCAGTTTAGACATCGAAGGCCACAGTATGGCGTAGGTTTGGAGCTTGGGGGCGCTCAACGGAGAGGTTATCAGCGGTCCTACCAAAGTAACAAATAAATATATGTGATGCTTCGGACAGGGCAGAGTGACCTGTCTGCGAAAAATGGGTTTATCTTACCGTGGCAAGTGGGCTCGTAAATGTGTGACATATTCCTGGCTGTGCCTGTGCATTATTGTAGACGCTAGGGACGATTCCTGGTTATCATGCGGAAGAGTGTCTGGCACAGGTTGCAGAGGATGGGTCGTTAGGAGTGAGTTGTTGCCTGCTGTGCTGCTGTAAGGTAACCACAACTAATACGGTGTGGGAATACCGTTCGCATTCAAAACAGTTTCCAGTCGTCTCGCGATGGATAAATAAAGATCCCGGATGGTTTTCAAGGAAACTTATGCCACTATTTCTGCAAAATAGTGGCAAGTTCAGACAATAACGGAGGTGGATAATGATCAAGCACACATTTCTCCAAAGCAGACCACGAAAGCTCAATAGTATTGAGATATGGCGATTGTAGTGGCCAGGTGAGAGGCGACAATTCATCCTCATGCTCTCAAAACCAGTCCCAGACGATTCGAGCTGTTTGAGCAGGGCCCTGTCGTCTTGTAACACAGCATCGTCATTGGGGAACGAACACTGTACCTTGGGACGGAGATGGTAGACCAAAGTGGTCACATAATGCTTGGCAATATTGGGACCCTGTTCAGTAAATATGAAGTACCGCTCAAATCATCACCGAACTCTGTCGTGTTTCACTCTTGAGGCGTAAGCTCGTCTAGAAGTAGGAAACAGTGTGAAACGGTACTCATCGGACCATATGATTTTCTTCCACTGCTCCACAGTTCAGGTTTTTAGGGCTGCGGCATCGTATTTTCCTGTTGCGGGCATTTGCATCACTGACAGATGGTTTCGCAACTCCAGCTCGCCCTGAAATCCCTGCTTATGAAACTCCCTCGAGTTGTTTTGACGCTGACAGGATTCGCAAGTGCGCGATTCAGTTCTGCATTGCATTTTGCTACTGTAATCGTCTTTCTTCCCCCCCCCCCCCCCTCCCCCCAATCCTCTTCAATGCCCGTCTGTCACCATAAGTCAACACAGACTTTCGTCCACGTTGTGACTTAGCGGATGTTTTGCGCTTTCCCTGTGTGCGGTATAAACCTTCGATGCGTTGCCTCTTGAAACATCAAACGTTTAAGTTACCTTGGTTACAGAAGAATCCGCTATACAGGCACCAACAATTTGCCCACGTTCGAATTCACTTGGCTCCTTCATACTGCACTGACAACTGACACAATACTGTTCCGACCACGAGTGACGCTCGCAACGCATTGAGTACGTAGCGCAGGTGCCTTGCGTGGTCAAATACAGCAAGCAACGCGAACTGCAGGCAGTGCTCTGCGGGTGTTAGACATCTACTGGAAATGGAAATCAGGGCACAGCAGCGCTCTGGAGAGTCGTACCCCTAATGGTTGCAGGAGCTGGCCAACTGATGCGCCTGCATTCGTCTCAAGCTGACTGCCAGAAAGGCCTAAATGTTGAAACAATAGTGTGGAGCTGCTCGGAGCACGCGAAATCGAGGAATCGACCAATAAGCCCCTGCCGGTGTAGTGGGCAAGTAGTGGACCCTGTGGTGAGCAAATGGTGATGTAACAATGCTGCTCGTGTGTTATCGGGAGTGGTGGATCATCAGTGACGAATCAAGTTTTTCTGCAAGTAAGTGAAAGAATTAGATTCTTGCAGTGTGCAGGCGTGGAATTTGGCTTAGTCATTTCATGGTTTTCTACTCGTTTTGTGATTCCGTGAGTGAGCTCGTGGTCAATATGCAGAGCCTACCATCAGACCGCGGACCTAGTAGTGAGCTGAATGCAGCGGTTGATAAAGTGATGCCGAATTTTGTGAATTTTACTTAATGCCTCATACAAACGCAGTGTGTGTGTGAGAGAGAGAGAGAGAGAGAGAGAGAGAGAGAGAGAGACTTGTTTCCAAACTGACTTTGAAATGTTGTTTTGTTTTTATGGAGATTGGCGGCGGAATGGAGCCACGCTAATGCGGTGTATGAATTGTTGGCGGTGTAGATGTGCCACATCAGAGTTCGGTTTTCAGGATATTGTTGAAAGTAGTCGGATGCTTCGGGCATCTATTAGTTCGTAGGCGTAGTGAGAGACGTTAACTCACTCTCTTGGGACAAAGCGAGGCTGGCGAACATTGTTCAATAACGAATCGGTGCAGGAATTAGTACGCGTCCGACAGCAAATGTTTACGATTAAATCTGTGGAGCCATACAAGAGTTGGACACAAATAAGGAAACACCACGAGAAACACATGCCTGAACATAAATGCAGATGTTAGTCAAGCCTGCAGGTTGCACTGTTGTATTCTACCAAGAACGGCACCTGTGCTACGTTCTCAATATGTTTCACACGTTAGTCATGGTCAGAACATTGTTCTGTGTAGTTCTGAGTGCATTACGTCGGAGCTAAGTGACTTCGAATGTGGGCAAATTGTTGGCGCTTTCGTAACAAAGACAGCCAAAGTGTTCGGCGTGCCAAGAGGCATCGTGCTGAAGATTTATACCGCATGCAGGAAAATCTGACAAAAATATCAGTTGCATAGTTGCAACGCGGTTGGAAGTGCGTGTTGAGTAATCATTGCAGACCTTCATTGAAGAGGATTTTAGCGAAAAACACGAGGATAACAGGTGCAAAAGTCATTGCAGAACTGAATATCCTACTCGCGAAACCTGTCAGCGCCGAAACACGAAGGTAGTTGCTAAAGCTGGGAACTGTAGGACGAACTGGAGTTCCAAAACCAGACGTGAGTAATGTAAATGCCTACAACACGAAAACTTGGTGCCGAAGCCGTAACCTGGATTATGGAGCAATAGAAGAAAGTAATTCAGCAGACTGAGTCCTACTGCACAATGTGAGACTTCACACGTCACGTTCCACAGTGACACGCTACTAAAATATATGTGTAACTTTTCTACACAAATGGATCATGACTTCAGCATGTCAGTACCGCCATTTCAGCTCATGGCTATTCCGGCAGTTTCATATGTAGCGTTGGCTCGACACTCGAGTGTTACAATATGGTCCCGAAACCAAAAACACATCCCTGCAACTTCCCCTGTACGCCATCGCTCGCTTGTTCAGCATTAAAATTTAGAGTTTTGGTCGAGCTATGCTTCAACCGGTTCGATGATATTACTGTGGGCATTAATCTGGCAACTTGCATTATGGAGTGGCATGTAGGACAAACGCCAAAGGGGATTGTGCCCTTTGGTTGCAAAATGCGTTCTCGATTGTTGCATATTCGGAGCAGTTTGATCAGCAACTGCTGCATCGGGAAAGTTTTATGGCAGGAGGAAGAGTCTCTGCCACAGACAACTCCGCAGTGCAGTAAGCAGAGAATGTGATCAATGTATGGTTTCCTGTACAGTGCTCGCGTTCAAATCAGTTGTTGATCAAATGCGATTAACATTCCCTGGTAGGTGAAAGCGGGGCTATCTTCCAATGCTGAATCATTTTCACACTTGTGGCACACAAGATTTATAATAGGCCTTTGATATATTTATCATGCAGCTAGCACCACGTTACTTAACAGGAACATCTGACGGCTAAAATTTGTATCTGTATATATACAGACCACATACTAGGTGATAATACAGTGTTTCAAAAGACTCATTCGATTTCACTTGACTACATCTTCAACACGAATGATACTGTGTGAAGAGTTTGACAGAGCACTGAAAGACCTAAGTCGAAACAAAGCCCCAGGAGTAGACAACATCCCATTAGAACTACTGACAGCCTTGGGATGGCCAGTCCTGACAAAACTCTACCATCTGGTGAGCAAGATGTATGTTGTTGTTGTTGTTGTTGTTGTTGTCTTCAGTCCTGAGACTGGTTTGATGCAGCTCTCCATGCTACTCTATCCTGTGCAAGCTGCTTCATCTCACAGTACCTACTGCAACCTACATCCTTCTGAATCTGCTTAGTGTACTCATCTCTCGGTCTCCCTCTACGATTTTTACCCTCCACGCTGCCCTCCAATGCTAAATTTGTCATCCCTTGATGCCTCAAAACATGTCCTACCAACCGATCCCTTCTTCTAGTCAAGTTGTGCCACAAACTTCTCTTCTCCCCAATCCTATTCAATACCTCCTCATTAGTTACGTGATCTATCCACCTTATCTTCAGTATTCTTCTGTAGCACCACATTTCGAAAGCTTCTATTCTCTTCTTGTCCAAACTAGTTATCGTCCATGTTTCACTTCCATACATGGCTACACTCCAAACAAATACTTTCAGAAACGACTTCCTGATACATAAATCTATATTCGATGTTAACAAATTTCTCTTCTTCAGAAACGCTTTCCTTGCCATTGCCAGTCTACATTTTATATCTTCTCTACTTCGACCATCATCAGTTATTTTACTTCCTAAATACCAAAACTCCTTTACTACTTTAAGTGTCTCATTTCCTAATCTAATTCCCTCAGCGTCACCCGATTTAATTTGACTACATTCCATTATCCTCGTTTTGCTTTTGTTAATGTTCATCTTATATCCTCCTTTCAAGACACTGTCCATTCCGTTCAACTGCTCTTCCCAGTCCTTTGCCGTCTCTGACAGAATTACAATGTCATCGGCGAACCTCAAAGTTTTTACTTCGTCTCCATGAATTTTAATACCTACTCCAAATTTTTCTTTTGTTTCCTTTACTGCTTGCTCAATATACAGATTGAATAACATCGGGGAGAGGCTACAACCCTGTCTCACTCCTTTCCCAACCACTGCTTCCCTTTCACACCCCTCGACTCTTATGACTGCCATCTGGTTTCTGTACAAATTATAAATAGCCTTTCGCTCCCTGTATTTTACCCCTGCCACCTTTAGAATTTGAAAAAGAGTATTCCAGTCAACATTGTCAAAAGCTTTCTCTAAGTCTACAAATGCTAGAAACGTAGGTTTGCCTTTTCTTAATCTTTCTTCTAAGATAAGTCGTAAGGTCAGTATTGCCTCACGTGTTCCAACATTTCGCCGGAATCCAAACTGATCCTCCCCGAGGTCTGCATCTACCAGTTTTTCCATTCGTCTGTAAAGAATTCGCGTTAGTATTTTGCAGCCGTGGCTTATTAAACTGATAGTTCGGTAATTTTCACATCTGTCAGCACCTGCTTTCTTTGGGATTGGAATTATTATATTCTTCTTGAAGTCTGAGGGTGTTTCACCTGTCTCGTACATCTTGCTCACCAGATGGAAGAGTTTTGTCAGGACTGGCTCTCCCAAGGCCGTCAGTAGTTCCAATGGAATGTTGTCTACTCCGGGTGCCTTGTTTCGACTCAGGTCTTTCAGTGCTCTGTCAAACTCTTCACGCAGTATCGTATCTCCCATTTCGTCTTCATCTACATCCTCTTCCATTTCCATAATATTGTCCTCAAGTACATCGCCCTTGTATAAACCTTCTATATACTCCTTCCACCTTTCTGCCTTCCCTTCTTTGCTTAGAACTGGGCTGCCATCTGAGCTCTTGATATTCATACACGTGGTTCTCTTCTCTCCAAAGGTCTCTTTAATTTTCCTGTAGGCAGTATCTATCTTACCCCTAGTGAGATAAGCTTCTACATCCTTACATTTGTCCTCTAGCCATCCATGTTTAGCCATTTTGCACTTCCTGTCGATCTCATTTTTGAGACGTTTGTATTCCTTTTTGCCTGCTTCATTTACTGCATTTTTATATTTTCTCCTTTCATCAATTAAATTCAATATTTCTTCTGTTACCCAAGGATTTCTAGCAGCCCTCGTCTTTGTACCTACTTTATCCTCTGCTGCCTTCACTACTACATCCCTCAGAGCTACCCATTCTTCTTCTACTGTATTTCTTTCCCCTATTCCTGTCAATTGTTCCCTTATGCTCTCCCTGAAACTCCCTACAACCTCTGGTTCTTTCAGTTTATCCACGTCCCATCTCCTTAATTTCCCACATTTTTGCAGTTTCTTCAGTTTTAATCTACAGGTCATAACCAATAGATTGTGGTCAGAGTCCACATCTGCCCCTGGAAATGTCTTACAACTTAAAACCTGGTTCCTAAATCTCTGTCTTACCATTATATAATCTATCTGATACCTTTTAGTATCTCCAGGGTTCTTCCACGTATACAACCTTCTTTCATGATTCTTAAACCAAGTGTTAGCTACGATTAAGTTGTGCTCTGTGCAAAATTCTACTAGGCGGCTTCCTCTTTCATTTCTTAGCCCCAATCCATATTCACCTACTATGTTTCCTTCTCTCCCTTTTCCTACACTCGAATTCCAGTCACCCATTACTATTAAATTTTCGTCTCCCTTCACTATCTGAATAATTTCTTTTATTTCATCGTACATTTCTTCAATTTCTTCATCATCTGCAGAGCTAGTTGGCATATAAACTTGTACTACTGTAGTAGGTGTGGGCTTCGTATCTATCTCGGCCATAATAATGCGTTCACTATGCTGTTTGTAGTAGCTTACTCGCATTCCTATTTTCCTATTCATTATTAAACCTACTCCTGCATTACCCCTATTTGATTTTGTGTTTATAACCCTGTAGTCACCTGACCATAAGTCTTGTTCCTCCTTCCACCGAACTTCACTAATTCCCACTATATCTAACTTTAACCTATCCATTTCCCTTTTTAAATTTTCTAACCTACCTGCCCGATTAAGGGATCTGACATTCCACGCTCCGATCCGTAGAACGCCAGTTTTCATTCTCCTGATAACGACATCCTCCTGAGTAGTCCCCGCCCGGAGATCCGAATGGGGGACTATTTTACCTACGGAATATTTTACCCAAGAGGATGCCATCATCATTTAATCATACAGTAAAGCTGCATGTCCTCTGGAAAAATTACGGCTGTAGTTTCCCCTTGCTTTCAGCCGTTCGCAGTACCAGCACAGCAAGGCCGTTTTGGTTAATGTTGCAAGGCCAGATCAGTCAATCATACAGACTGTTGCCCCTGCAACTACTGAAAAGGCTGCTGCCCCTCTTCAGGAACCACACGTTTGTCTGGCCTCTCAACAGATACCCCTCCGTTGTGGTTGCACCTACGGTACGGCCATCTGTATCGCTGAGGCACGCAAGCCTCCCCACCAACGGCAAGGTCTATGGTTCATGTATGATGCAAGATGTATGAGACAGGCGAAATACCCTCAGACTTCAAGAAGAATATAATAATTCCAATCCAAAAGAAAGCAGGTGTTGACAGATGTGAAAATTACCGAACTATCAGTTTAATAAGTCACAGCTGCAAAATACTAACACGAATTCTTTACAGACGAATGGAAAAACTGGTAGAAGCCGACCTCAGGGAAGATCAGTTTGGTTCCGAAGAAATATTGGAACACGTGAGGCAATACTGACCTTACGACTTATCTTGGAAGATAGATTAAGGAAAGGCAAACCTACGTTTCTAGCATTTGTAGACTTAGAGAAAGCTTTTGACAATATTGACTGGAATACTCTCTTTCGAATTCTGAAGGTGTAAGGAGTATAATACAGGGAGCGAAAGTCTATTTACAATTTGTACAGAAACCAAATGGCAGTTATAAGGGTCGAGGTTGGGAAGGGAGTGAGACAGGTTTGTAGCCTATCCCCGACGTTATTCAATGTGTATATTGAGCAAGCAGTAAAGGAAACAAAAGAAAAATTCGGAGTAGGTATTAAAATCCATGGAGAAGAAATAAAAACTTTGAGGTTCGCCGATGACTTTGTAATTCTGTCAGAGACGGCAAAGGACCTGGAAGAGCAGCTGAACAGAATGGACAGTGTCCTGAAAGGAGGATATAAGATGAACATCAACAAAAGCAAAACGAGGATAATTGAATGTAGTCCAATTAAGTCTTATGATGCCGAGGGTATTAGATTAGGAAAAGAGACGAAGTAGTAAATGTGTTTTGCTATTTGGGGAGCAAAATAACTGATGATGGTCGAAGTAGAGAGGATATAAAATGTAGACTGGCAATGACAAGGAAAGCGTTTCTGAAGAAGAGAAATTTGTTAACATCGAGTATAGATTTAAGTGTCAGAAAGTATTTGTGTGAAGTGTAGCAATGTATGGAAGTGAAAAGTGAACAATAAACAGTTCAGACAAGAAGAGAATAGAAGCTTTCGAAAAATGGTTCTACAGAAGAATGCTGAAGATTTGATGGATAGACCACATAACTAATGAGAAGGTATTGAATACAATTGGGGAGAAGAGAAATTTGTGGCACAACTTGACTAATTGGAGGGCAGCGTCGAGGGTAAAAGTCGTAGAGGGAGACCGAGATATGAACACACTAAGCAGATTCAGAAGGATTTAGGTTGCAGTAAGTACTGGGAGATGAAGGAGCTTGCACAGGATAGAGTAGCATGGAGAGCTGCATCAAACCAGTCACTGGACTGAAGACCACAACTACAACAACACCAACAACAACGCACTGTAACGGTCGTGAGTGTTAGTTATCTTTGAGATTGGGCGTATTGAGTTGATGTTAGTCGAGGATGCCTCTAAGACGTCGAAGACGCCACTGGCTACAGCTCCAAGAGTTTGAAAGAGATCGTGTCATAGGGCTACAAGAAGCTACTAGATGTTCCTTCCGCGATGCTGCAGAAAGACTTGGCAGGAATGTAGCCACGGCACATGTTGCTGGCAGCGGTGGTCCCTTGTACTAATCGAGCAAGTGCAACCGACATGGAACTGCGTCCCACAAAATGACATTCGGCACCAGTACGACACAATGCATGCACGTTTGCATGCTTTCATTTAGCTTTCTGGCGGTTGCATCGGTTATTGAGGTACCAGCATTTCACATGCGCAATGGCATTTTTCGCGCTTATTTTAACCTGTGATCTTGTAATGTTAATCAAATGTGTTCCCTAGACAAAGGTATTCCAGAAATTTCATTACTACACACGAATTACTTCTTGCTGCTGGGATTTTTTTCCGTCAGTGTATTAAGGATGTTGATGAAAGATTATGAGAAACATCTTTGGGTAAACTGTGGCTTCAACAGCAAAGACACTGGGCATGTTTGATTATTGCCTTGATGTTTGTTGTGCGTCCGGAGGAGAGCACACCGATCGTTTGTTCAAGATAAATGAAAACTTTGATCCTAAACGTCCCTGTAGAAACCACAGTAAGATTGTGATTGTAACAAACTTCATTCCCGTAATAAATTATCTCCTATTCTCTTCTATCTTTCCTGATATGAAGCGAACAATAGTTTTGATGAAAATGGGAAAGTAATCTGTCATAACTAATTGCAGGGACTTCCAACGTGCTAATGACAAGAGGTGCACATTGTAATGGAATATCAATATAAACACTACCATTTCTGTTTTAACACTGTGGAAATTTGATGAATATTTTCAGCCTCACCAGGAGAAAATAGTCCACAAGCATAGCCTAGTATTTAAGTTTGTACTCTTGACAAATAGACCAGAACAAAGCCACAGACAAGAACAAGCTGTTGGCAACCAATGCAAGATTTTTATAGAAGCGCATCACATTTGATTCACCATTTCTGCTTCAAACACAGGCTCGAGTTAAGAATTTCGTTTTCCTTAATTTTTCAAGACTAAATTTATAGAGCAAAAAGCACTATCTCATACATTTATACTATCAATTACTTTGACAATGTACCTGCAGTAAATCACACGTATATGCCGTTTTGCTTGAGGTGCCGCGTTTCCCACACTGTCTTCAACCTTTAGCTTGAACCCGCTATTCACACTGAGGCGACATGAGATACCTCCGAATACCGCGTCGGACCTCCTTTCGCCCGGAGTAGTGCAAAAACTCGACGCACCAGGGACTCAAAAACTGGTTGGAAGTCCCCTGCTGCCTCTATAGCCGCCCATAATTGCGAAAGTGTTGCCGGCTTACGTCCTGTAAATGTTCGATGAGATTCACCTCTAACGATCTAGGTGGGCAAATAATTGTGCAGAATCTTTTTCAAACCAATCGCGAACAACTGTGACCTGGTCACATATCGCAGTGTCGTCCATAAAAATTCCATCACTGTTTGGGAACATCAAGTCCATGAATAGCTGCAAATAGTCTGCCAGTAGCCGAACATAACTATTTCCAGTCAACGATCGTTCAGCTGGACCAGGGGACCCAGTCCATTCCATGTAAAAACAGCCCACACTACTGTGGAGCCACTTCTAGCTTGCACAATGCCTGGATGACAACTTCGTGGGGTCTGCGCCCACTCTAAACCTATCATCAGCGCTTACCGCTTGAAATCGGGATTGATCTGAACAAGCATGGTCTTCCAGTCGTCTATGGTCACCAGACCAGGAGAGGCGCTGCAGGCGATGTCGTGTTGTTGGCAAAGGCACTCGCCTTGGTCGTCTCCTGCCAGAACACATTAACACCAAATTTCGCCGCATCTCCTAACTGACACATTCGTCGTACGTTCCACATAGATTTCTGTGGTTATTTCACGCAATGCTACTCATTTGTTAGAACTGCAACTGTACGAAACGCCGCTGCTATTGGTCTTGAAGTGAAGGCCGCCGGCCACTGCGTCGTCAGTGGTAGGAGGAAATGCCTGAACTGTGGTATTCTCGTCTCTCTCTAGACGCTGTGTATTTCGTAATATTGAATTCCCTAACGATTTTCGAAATGGAATGTTCCACGTGTCGAGCTCCAACTACCATTCCGCATTCAAAGACTTAATTCCCGTCGTGCGACCATGATCATGTCACCAGAGCACAAATTACAGGTCCGCCAAGACACTGCGCTTTTATACCTTGTATGCGCTAGACCACCACCGTCTGTATAATGTGTGCATATCGCTATCCCACAGCTTTTGTCACCTCAGAGTAATTATTCCACTCATTGAAGTTACGTGTAACTTGCAATAGTGATACAACGTATTTTCTGTATTTTCATTCATGACTATCACTAACTCTGCACACCCCAAATAAAAAAGAATGCAGGCTCGTTGCTCAAAGCGTAAACTTATAGATCTGTTTAAAAAGCTATCTATTACGCTCGCTGCGCAAATACATCAAAATGTTGGCCCGTGCCTTATATTTTTAGAACACACTAGTGAGACAGACCTCGGAATAAACTTGTCTTGTACACTGTCTAGCCGGCCCTTCTGACCGAGCGGTTCTAGGCGCTTCAGTCCGGAACCGCGCTGCTGGTATAGTCGCAGGTTCGAATCCTGACTCGGGCATGGATGTGTGTGAAGTCCTTAGGTTAGTTAGGTTTAAGTAGTTCTAAGTCTAGGGGACTGATGACCTCAGATGTTAAGTCCCATAGTGCTTAGACCCATGTGAACCATTTGTAAACTGTCTCCTCTGGAGTGTGCGACCACATAAATCTACCAATGGGATCGGTGATGCCAGACTCAGCTTTGCTTTAAGACTGCAGAGGCAGGGTAACTCGCGCACGAAAAATGTCGCCAGCAAAAATGTCGTTCGCCGTATTCTTGATTACTGTTCGTTTTTTTGGGAGTGTTATCTAGTTACTTTCTTGTTCTATATTTTTTTTTTAAATGATGTCATTTTGCTTTCAGCCGTCGGCATTAAGTCATTTTCTAGCACAAGATTTTGTCAAACACGTCTACGTTAAGCAGAGGTAACAACGTAAAATAAAATTGTAAAGGCTGAAAGCAAGACGACATCATTTTAAGGAAGTCATGAAGTTGGATTAACGGAAAAGATAGAGAAGACTCAAAGAACGGCGAGTTGCGGCTTAGGTTTGTTTAGTTAGCGTGTAGATCACTGACATGCTCAACAGTCTGCAGAGTTATGGGTAGCAAGAAAAGTTCTCAAAATGTTCAAATGTGTGTGAAATCTTACGGGACTTAACTGCTAAGGTCATCAGTCCCTAAACTTACACACTACTTAACCCAAATTATCGTAAGGACAAACAAACAAACAAACACACAAACACACACACACACACACACACACACACACACACACACACACCCGATGGAGGACTCGAACCTCCGCCGGTACCAGCCGTACAGTCCATGACTGCAGCGACTACACCGCTCGGCTAATCCCGCGCGGCCAAGAAAAGTTCTATAGGACACGTTCCAATAAGAGTCACTAAACATACAGCTGGTGTTAATACAGCGAAGATATAATCGGAGCCATGCCGAAAGGGTTGCGAGATAGACTCGAATATCTGTATTCCGTCTCGAATATGTGAATGATGAGTTATACAAATACTATTGACTTTCAAGTACGTTTGTTGTGTCGTGGGGATTTATCGATCACCCCCGTCGGGGGAGGGGGGGCGGCGGCAGGAGGTTGGGGCATTCGGGAGACGTGAGCACGGGCGGACTTGATGCTTTCGTTTGAAGTATCAACGCAAGAGGAAGTGTACCCTAGATAACAATATATCACCCGCTGCTGACATTCGCTTTATTACCGTGCCGTGGACACTACATTCATCCGCGTCGCGGGCGTTCGTAAACATCGATTTTTTCAATGCCACTCCGTTACTGTTAACTGTGAATGCCACGAAGAAATGTAGTTATGTATTGCACAGCTATATCTGACAAGGGCGACAATAGATACAAATGGTCATTAGAACACTGTCACAATTAAAACTAAAGTACGAATAACAGTAGGCTTGAGCAGAGCAGCCCACATGTACTCCGGTCTCAATAGACGAACAACTTTGCCAAAACTTCTGGTGAGTAATTTAAATGTGTGTCGTTTGCCCAAACCTGTTGACATTCTACACGTGCATGACTATTCTGCAAATCACACGTTAAGTATTTGCGGAGGGTTCACAGAATCACTTTCCGACTATTTTTAGATCGTTCCATTCTCGAATAGCACTTGGATAAAAGGGAACACCTAAATGCTTCCGTACGATCTCTGATTTCTCTTATTTTACTGTGTTGCAGGCAGCCACCATAATACTTCCGCATTCAGAGGAGAAAATTGCTGAGTGAAGAACCTCGAAACAAAATTTCGCCACAACGAAAAATACCTTTGTTTTAAGGATTGGCTTTTAATTCTCATATCATATTGGAGTCACTCCCTCCCCTCTTTCGTTGTAACACAAAACGAGCTGCTCTCCTTTCAGGTTTTTCGATACCCTCTGGCAAGAATTCCATACCTCGGAGCAATACTCCGTAATAGAACGGACAAGTTTAGTGCAGACAGTCTCTCTAGGTTGTTTGTTACGTCTACTGTCTCCCCTACCAACAAACCTCAATCCTTGGTTTGCCTTCCCACGATATAATCTATATGATGGTTCCAATTAAAGTTGTTTGTAATTGTCATTCCTACTTATTTAGTTGGATCGACAAGCTTTCAATTTTTGTGATTTATAGTCTAACCAAAATTTACCAGATTTTTTTTTTAAGTATCGTATTCTTTTATTACAATAAGTCTTATTTGGATCATACGCATATTACTTTTAAGCGTCTTCAGTCATCATTGTATCAGTTCTGGTTTTCCTTAATAAAGAGTTATAACGAAATCTATGCAGCTTTCATTTTTTGTTAATGGTCCCCCTTGTTTTGCAAATGTCTTCAATAGTGTTATTTTTATGACATGTGCACAGTGTCTGAATACGTCGAGTATTGAAACGTGCACAGTGTCTGAATACGTCGAGTATTGAAACAGGATTTTTCTAACTTTAGTATTTACTACATTCGTTTCGTTATCGCTAGTTGATAATTGGCTTGCCTAAAAACTAATTATCACCACCACTAATTTAGCAGCGTCGTTATCATTGTTCATTAGTAAACATATACTCTCTTACTAACTTTCAGATAAAGAAGCGCACAAATATATGTAAGTAAGTGAAATATTCATACAGCTAATGATGAACACACGTTAGCAGTTTTTGCACTCATTTAGTTTTAGAGTAAGATGTTTCGTTAAAACTTTGGTACTTAAATAGAATCCCATATTTTGGCAAACTGAACAGCATAATTCAATAGCAATTATGGTTTAACCTGAAAGGTCTCCACTATGCATTAAGCAGGAACGTACATTTTAATAACTTGTGAAACTCCAGCAGACAACAATAAATAAAATTAGTTCTAATTATTGTAATTTTATAAAAGTGAGTGTGTTGAAATACATTTTATTCAGTCGGCAAAAAGTCATAAAATGAGTTACAGCCCGTGCTGTTCTAGGCGCTTCAGTCCGGAACCGCGAGACTGCTACGGTCGCAGGTTCGAATCCTGCCTCGGGCATGGATGTGTGTGATCTCCTTAGGTATAAGTAGTTCTAAGTTCTAGGAGACTGATGACCTCAGATGTTAAGTCCCATAGTGCTCAGAGCCGTCTGAACCATTTGATGATTTCTTGGGTTTGCCAAGCGGTCTTGTTTCTTCGGATTTCCCCCAAGCACTGCTTTGGCTGTACTGTATTCGGGCATGCGAAGCTAGTTCCGTGCTCACTGAAGTCACCTTGCCTTTTTTTCTGGATAATTTTAGGAATTTTAGGTAGATACATAAATCCGTACAGTTCACAGTTTTTCCTATTGTTCAGCCATCCGCATTTCATAGTTGGACAAAGATTTCAAGATTTTTATCTTCAAATACTAGCAGTTTCATATCGTCCTCCTTTGTAATCCGCAATGCGTGTGTTCGATGTAGCGCTACTGGAAGTATTATTCCATTACACGACTCGAGTCATTTTGTGGGAGGGTGCACGTTTGACATCTTATGTTTCATGTTGAAGTATGTTCTAGACACAGTAATAATCCGCTGTTTTATCTCTGGCTTTGATTTACTGCTGTTGAACAAGGCGCGCGAGTTGTTCACGTTTTCTACGTTAGCCACACTTAGATGGCCAGCTTGCAGTGGAGGCTCTCTGGACTGGGCCTCTGGACAGCACCATCACTTCCGTGTTCGAAGCGTTGATTATCAGGGCAACATAGTATGCGTCGTGGAGGGCTACGTTTCTTATTACCTCCACCGTCTAGGCTCCAGACTATGCCAATACTGCAATCTCATCAGTATGTGCAAAAAAAGTTTTGTTCATGTGGGCACTATATTATTGCGCTGTATAGCGCATAGTGTTACTGTCTCAGTGTTTTCGTGCTCCGTTCCAAATTCCCTACTCTTTGTTCCATTTCTCTTATCGGAGGGGTGACACACAGTGGGAAAAAGAAACTACGTCATCAGCTTCGACCCTATCACCGGCATTTGCTTCGTCTATGACCGGGTTACGCCAGATCATCCGTGACGAGCGTGGCAGCTGGTTGGCTGGCGTCCAGCGCACGGTGCCAGGAATAGAGGGAAGATGCTAACGCCGGATACAGCCTACCACGCGGCAAGACTTCCCGCCGCGCGCAGACCCTGCGCCAAATAACCAGAAAACGTGCCACGAGTCTGCCGAAACTGTGGCAATCAAGGAACAGTACAAATTCAATTTCTTTCGTTTCTTCACTTCTTCCATTTCGGTCAGTGTGTGAAGTCGTGACTCGAAACTGCTTATGTCCGAGAAGTTCCCCGTAAACCTAGGTCAAAACAGTATATTGTATACTGTGCGAGGGACATTCAGTAACTAAAGAGACAAACTGGATGCAGAAAACATTGCATTTTTACAAAATGAGGCTTTTACTACTGCTCAACAGAACCCCCACCAGAACAAATACACTTGTCCCAATGACAAACTTGATGGAAAGAAGTCTTTGCCTTGTTGTTTGAGTCACTTTCCCACTGTTATCACGGAACTTTTTTCTAAGTAATGCCTCTGAGTGAACCAAATAAATTAAAATCCAAGGGAGCCAAATCTATACTGTAAGGAAGATGAGGTAATACCTCCCATCCCGTTTCTTCGGTGGTTTCTTGGGTCAGTTGCGCGGTACAAGCTTCGTCATGTACCAATATCGCGCATTTCTTTGGTTCTAGACCTTATCTCTCCTTGCTGGCTTTATTTTGTTCATCAGCATATTTGAGTAGTGGGCACTATTTAATGTACACTGATCTTCCAAATCATCACAAAAGATAACGCCGTGGGTATCCCAAAAGACGAGCAACATGACTTCCCGCTGATACACACCTTCCGAATTTTTTCGGACAGGTGAGCTGGCATGCTTCCATTTTATGCTTTGTCTTCTGGACTCGGGTTCAAAATGGTGAATTCAAGCCTCATTACGCGTAACTTGCTGTTTCTTCTCTGTACTTGACCTTGTTACTGATAACAAAAAAGAATAAAAAGGATCACTGAATGTTATATGGCGTAGTTTGACACAAGGAAACGTCGGCTTGGTAATGGAGGGAAGTATGAGAGGGCGAAAACTGTCGAGTGCAACCAAGGGACGAATACGGTGATCAAGTTCAGTGGATGTAGACTGCATCTGTTATTCGGAGATTTAGAGACTTGGAAAGGATAGAATAGCGTCGAGAGCTGCATTAGATCACCTTTCCGATTTAATACCGCATCAACAATACTTTTATTTATGTTTAAGGCCAGCTTTGCATTTATACACAAGGCAAGTCCATTTTTTTCTGTGTAGGCGTACATTCTAAAACACTGTCATATTTCTGCAAGACAAAGAGCACCCTGGAAATGAGCAACCCGCACTATGCAGCTTGATCTGGAGAACAGGGCTATTAAATCGAAAGAGCTCGTAGTTAGCATAAAATACGACAGTTTCAGCGTTCAACACAGCACTCTTACGCTGAACCACCAGAAGTAACGAGGTTCGCTCACCATCGGCGGTGATGTGCTGGTTCTTCATGACTTGCCGACAGTTTTTGCGTCCCACATTGACCTGCTGTGTTCAGTTGATAGATGCAGTATGACTCACACTGGAGAGGGCTTTAATCAGCTATCCTCGAGAAGGCGGATGGTCTGGTAGGTTACCGGACGCAACCATAGCTAGATTTTTGTGCAGATGCAGATATTCGTGGATATCAGCCGTAATGCAGCAGTAGTTACTTTGCCAATAGAAGACTGCGCTGGCGTATCTGCAGACATTCGGAAAGATAATTATTTTGGGTTGTCGAAGAGCGGTGTCAGTATTAAGAGTTCCGTCCGCATCTCTCTATAACTAATGTTTCGTATAAAATTATTGGAGTTATCAACGTGTCTCTTAAGTATATTTACACGTATAGTAGGCATCTCTTTTGCAATGAGAAATGAAGCAACTTCGAATGATTTAATAGTGTGATGAAAGTAACGTAAACTATGAAAGATAGAATTTTGAGGCAATGAACGATGGAGACGAGTTGAGATAAAGGAAAAATTGTGAACTGCAGGAGTTGTGCAAATCGCTGGTCGCTGTGGTGGTGATTAGAGAGTGGAGACTTAGGTAAATGGGCACATAATGAATGCATCGAAAAGGCCAGATCCCCAGACAGATGTTGCAAGAAGACATCAGACGCAAGAGGCAATAGGCCGAGCGGAAGACCACGGCTGGGATGGATACCCGGAGCGAGAGAGGCTGTGTGTATGATGGTACTAGCCGGGGAATACTACATGGACTGAGGGAGATGGAGGGGCTGATTGACGAGACCAAAAACCGGTTGCGGTTTGTGTGGCAAACATAGTGAGTAAAGCTGTAGATTTTTATTAACTTTAAGGAAACTTGCTGACATTTTAAATCCTCATATACATAAGGATTAGAGATTGTGAAAACGTCTCCGTGTAGCAGCATTTACGAAGTAACTATGAAAACGAAAGGATAGTTTGGCATCATTGGCCGACAGGCCCCTCCTGCGGTTGTTTGGCTGCCTAGTGCTAGTCTTTATTTGATGCCACTTCGGCAACTTGTACGTCTAACAGTATGTACGGCTTGATTGCAACATTTAAGACGACTTTACTGAGTCCGAAGTGTTTCGGAAATATTCCAGAGAATTCAACGAAATGCATTTTAGTGACTGCAACAGAAAGTTTTAAGTAGAGGGACGTATCAAAAATATGAGAAGGTAAACTTTATACAATTGTGATCATGATCACTCTACTTTCTCAGTCAATGGAATGTGAATTACGGGGTCGACTATCAGACGAAGATTCAGGCCAGGCGCAATCCTAACGTCAGAGATCTTGATTGTTGAATGGATTTAAGAGGTTCACATATTTTTAATAATTTCTCTTATTCATGCGGACCCGTTTAACTACAGGGTCAACACTCAGGAGCGCGAAGCAGATAGCAAGAAAGAAGTATTTATTTATGGAGGTTCAATGCACTTTTTACTCGTCGCCAATGCGGATATACGGAGACATTTTCACAATCCCCATTCCTTACGTATGTCAGGATTTAAAATGTCAGCAAGTTTTTTTTTAAATTTAATAAAAATCCACAGCTTTACTTATGTTTGCCACACAAACCACAACCGGTTTTTGGTCTCGTCAGTCAGCCCCCTCCATCTTCCTCAGTCCATGTAATCTTCCCCGGCTAGTACCACCGTATTGTGTTGTATTGAACTGGGGACCTAGAAACGACGGAGAGGCTTCGTCCCCGCCCTAACCCTCGCTGATTCACAACCCCACAACAGGCTACAACAGTCCACTCGACCCACCACAGCCCCACACCGAACCCAGGGTTATTGTGCGATTTGGCCCCCAGTCGACCCCTGGGAACGTCTCATACCAGACGAGTGTAACCCCAATGTTTGCGTGGTAGAGTAATTGTGGTGTACGCGTACGTGGAGATAGTGTTTGCGCAGCAATCGTCGAAATAGTGTAACTGAGGCAGAATAAGGGGAACCGGCCAGCATTCGCCGAAGCAGAAGGAAAACCGCCTTAAAAACCATCCACAGGCTGGCCGGGACACCGGACCTTGACACTACTCCGCCTGAAAGCAGTGTGTCAGACCGCACGGCTAACCGAGCGGGCAGCTAGTACCACCATACACATATCCTCTCTGGCCCAGGCAATCCATTTCAGCCGTGGTCTTCCCCTGGGCCTATTGCCTCTGATGTCTTCTTGCAACACCTACCTCGGGATCTGGCCTTCTCGATGCATTATGCACCCATACTACCTAACCGTCTCTCTCTCATCAGCGCCACAACGACCAGCGATTTGTACAACTCCTGCAGTTCTCAGTCTTTCCTTTACCGCCACTAGTCTCCATCCTTCATTCCCAAAAATCTGTCTTAGAACACCATTCTCAAATCTCAGGAGTGTTATTTCTATCTTTTGTGTTATAGCCCAGGTCTTTGCTCTGTATAGGAGGACAAGTTGTATTACTGTTGTCCAGATCCTAATCTTTGTGGATCTCGATAGAAGCCGGGACTAGCAGCTTTCAGAGTGCAAACCATGATTTCTTTCCTGTCTGGATTCTTGCCATTATTTCCTGGTCCATCTCATTCCTTTCGCTGAGTTCTGCCGCAAAATATTCGAACTCTTTTACACTTTTCAAAGACTTTACCACGCGCATCTGGAGGTCTGTCATTGTTCTCTCTATTCACGACGAGGTATTTAGTCTCACCCATACTCATCTGCAGGACTGCTCTCATTGTCTCTTCCATTAACACACTTGCCAACTGAATCAGACGTTGCTCATTCTGTGCTATTAGAGCTACGTCGTCCACATAGGCCAAGGTTTTGATCCTGCCACCCAGCTGTATTCCTGCCTCAAAGCTTGTTAACTTTCTCAGCACACTTTGACGAACTAGATTAAACAGAAGGCGGGAGAAGCAGTCTCTTTGTCGCACTCCAGTCTTTACGTCGAATTTCTCTGACATCTTTCCATTTTCTTCCACCGTACACGTTCTCTCTTGTATAAACGCTTCTGTTTTATTAGTTTACTTGGAGGCTTCGTCATTTCCATTTCTGCCACATCGATTGTCTATTCACACTATCATACGGTTTTTGGAAGTCCACAAAAAGACAGTGAATATCTGTGTGACATTCCCATCTTTTTGATAACATTAGCCGTATTATATACAGTTTGTCTGCGGTTGATTTCCCCTTTTTAAACCCTGCTTGTTGGAATCAAAGTACCTCCTCACCGCTTCGGAAACAACATACTCATACTCAGGATCTTGTAAGTTGTGCATAGTAAGGTAATTCCTCTATGGTTACTGCATCTTATTGGGTCTCCTTTCTTTGGTATTGAGAGGACGACAAACTGCTTCCATTCTGCTGGGATCATTTGTCTCCTTTAAATTAAACAGATTAGGTGGTACACTATCACTTGCAGTATACCTCTTCTCCCCTTTTAGCATCTCTGTAGATATCACACCTATTTCTGGCGCCTTCCTCTCTTCAGCAGTTTTGTGGCTTCCCCTACGTCTTCCCCATGCTCAGCAGTTCATTCTCCGCTGTTGGTATTATTACTCTATCTTCTCCGTGCAATTCTTATTCTTATACTGCTGTCATAATGCTGATGATGGTGTCGTCCACATTCATGGGATTGTCGAAATAGTTTTCCCATTCCTCCATAGCTTTCGTTTCATCTCTCACCATTTGTCCTACTTTAAGAACTTGACTATCCAGTGAAAGTGTTTTGTATTACATACTGTTCGATCCATTCCTGTCAGTGCTATCTTGCTGTATGCATACTCTCGCTTTTTTGTTCGACACCTACAACAACTATGATCGTCTATTTTAGCGCACTAGTTTGCGAGATATGGAGGTGAACCACTTAAAGATCGAATCTGCGCCGCGGATTAACGCCGAAGGCCGGCACACTGGCACACCTTAGTGCTGTTTGCAGGGTATTTCCCACGCTTGTTTAGGCAAATACTGGGCTGGTCGCCAAACTCCGCCTTTAGAGAATACAATACACAAACAGTCAAAATCGATAACACGCAGAACGAAGTTTACACCATTCACAGACAGATGGCGCGCACGACGTGCCTTCCTTGGGTTACCTTGACGACTGTGGCGGCACGGAGGGCACCCTGCCACAGAGTTAATTAATGAACTAAAATTTGCCAAATAACGAAAATGCGGACCGTGTACTTGACGAGATAAACGCCAGGGAAAAGTAGAAGACAGTTCTTGGCAATACATTCCGAAGTTTCGACTGTAGGACTCATCAAATGCGTTTTGGGTACACCATTACCAGCCAAGAGTGGCGCTTGTTTAGGTTTCGCTAGGTGCTACTTAAGTTTATTTGGAGTTACATGACACGCGCAACTAGGGGGGATTCGTACAGCTTCTTCTGCCAAAAGAATGTGCTGTATATTTTCTGCAGCAAGTACTGTAAGTAGGCTGTTTAGGTTTTTATATTGGTAACGCCACATAGCGCTCTGTATGAAAAATCACTGGCTGTGCTGTGCGCAGTCTGTGGCTAGTTTGCATTGTTGTCTGCCATTGTAGTGTTGGGCAGCCGCAGCTGGATGTGAACAGCGCGTAGCGTTGCGCAGTTGGAGGTGAGCCGCCAGCAGTGGTGGACGTGGGGAGAGAGATGGCGGAGTTTTGAAATTTGTAAGACTGGATGTCATGAACTACCATATATATTATGACTATTAAGGTAAATACATTGTTTGTTCTCTATCAAAATCTTTCATTCGCTAACTATGCCTATCAGTAGTTAGTGCCTTCCGTAGTTTGAATCTTTTATTTAGCTGGCAGTAGTGGCGCTCGCTGTATTGCAGTAGTTCGAGTAACGAAGATTTTTGGTGAGGTAAGTGATTTGTGAAAGGTATAGGTTAATGTTAGTGAGGGCCATTCTTTTGTAGGGATTTTTGAAAGTCATATAGCGTTGCGCTATAAAAATAATGTGTCAGTTTAAGCACAGTTATGTATAATTTTTCTAAGGGGACGTTTCATAGTACCCCTGGTAGGAAAGAGTTGTCCAAGACTTTTACAGTTCGGACTATCAATATGAATCTTAGTGGTGAGAACACTGCATAAATGAGAACCGTCAGTGCGCGAGCCCGTTACACCATTCAGTGCGCGAGCCCGTTACACCATCGCCCTTATCCGACATCTGTATCGGACATTCCGTGACTGATAGGTCGAGTCAGCTGCATTGATACAGCCGCTACGTCTCGTGTCCTTAGATTTATGTTTATGGTCTACGCTGGGACACGGGTTTACGGCACTTTAGTGCATACGATTTATGCGCTGGTCGATGGAACTGCTCTTCCCTATCTCTGCTACACTCAGCTGACGAGAGGTACTGGAAAGGACTGTCAGTTAAAAGGGCTAATTAAAAATTTATGCAAGGTCCAACGCGTCCTCTTACGCAAATATCACTTCTACAATAAATCTGTCCGCTGAATACTTCAGCCAATATTGCTTTCATTTGTGGTACATTTAGTGTTTGCTGTATGTTACCTTCAATGTCAAAGATTTAAGACTAGTGATGGTAGGCACCTCGCATCAAGGCGTTCTGTCAACTCACTTCATTACAGGACAAATGTTTCGTAAGTTATTCCATATGACGATGCTGAGCCCAAACTGAAGATACAAAAAGACTACGTAAGGGCAGCAGGCTCTAAGCAATCCATCTGCTTTCATCATTTGTGGACCTAGCAATCGACAGAAGCCAAGAGCTAGGACTGATCCTAATACTTTCGGCATACCTCTTTATAAATTATCATCAATGTCGCAGTGGAATAACTTGCGTAGCGAGCAATTTAACCCTTCCGAGGTTGATGGGACACACTTGTTCCAAAGCAATACACGTTTTTGAGCGTTGGTGTTTCTATCGGTCATATCTGTCTAGTGTTCGCAGGCATCCTTTCGGAACTTTGAGAAAAATTCTACGGAGCATGGGGAGGATATACAGAAGGCTGTGAGCGATCAAATGGGGGCGGCCTGTGGTTACAGTGTCTGTGTCACAAGACTCAGATCGAATTAGCAAATTCTCCAGTCTAAGAATGTCTGAAGTAAATAATTGTCTTCAACTACGCACCATAGACTTTTTTTTAGAAAACGTAACTTCATTCCTGAGTAACTAAGCTGGTTTCTACATAAATTATATTTAGTGAGGCGTATATGCCCCAGATATCTTCATGGAGTGTCGAAAACATCGATGTGTGTTTAAAAAGCCGTCTTTATCCTTTATGTTCAAAACTTACATCGGACATTTCATATTTTTCACCGTCCCGAGAATAAATGTGCTTTGATACGGATTTGTTATACTTCCCACATATTGACATCCATCATGTGTACAAGACAATACATCCGCTTTTGCATGCTTGCTTGTAACACTCTGGCGGTCAGACCGGTTATTAATGAACCAGCATTTGACATTTGCAATGGCTCATCCCGCGCTGTGATCTTGCAATGTTAATTACTTAAATGTGTTACCCAGACAAGTGCATTCCCAAAATTTTATTACTCTGCATTCATTAATTTTTGGTGTTGTGATTTTTTTCCCTCACTGTAAATGCAAAATAAATTTCAGCCGTCAAAGGGAAACGGTACTATATCGGGAGGTGTCAGGGATGACTGCTTCGAGCAAATATCTCCAGTGTGAGGAAAACACTTTCCACAAGTCGCTACCGCAGTTAAAATAAGGTCAGTGGATAAAAATTTAGTCACCCACTTCAAAGAACACACTGGTCGCTTTGGGGCGTTCAAGACGGGGTTGAATTTGTACACACGGTCACGTGACACCCCACCGCTGTCTCAAGTCATGGCAGTAAAGTAATGAGCATGTATCAGTCAATTGCATGTAATCTATGATTTAAGATGGATCGACGTGGAGATGTGACAGTAGCAGACAGAAGCTATCGTCTCTGGACATGGGCATGACCAGACCGTGAATGAGGGTGTCGCATTTATTGATGTACCAACGTGGACTGTCCAACATCTCTGTAAGGACTGGTGTACCACTCGCGGCTTAAGAAATAGTGATCGTATGAAGATTGTACACGCCATGCACCGTAGACGAGCGTCGCTCCATGTCAATGACGTTCTGTCTCACACATGACAAGAACTGCTGCTGCCAGTGAACAAGGCCTATCTTAACCAGTTTCAGAGCTAATGCTGGGAACGGAATTACAGACACTGGACGTTTGGAGTCAGGCATGTCAGTGGCGGATACAGAAAAACCTCAACATGGGGACGCTAAAGATATCTTGAGCTACGTTTTCTTTTACTGTAATAAAAAAATAATCAAGTCACAAGCTAAGTTTTAGAAATTTTTATTTAAACTGATTATACACATATACAAGATAGTGCTATCATATGATACAAAAAAGTTAAGGTAGTGGTTCTGTTCCTTAAATGATGAATTCTATGCGCCTATTCTTCCTGACAAATTGGTTAATTACACCGTCAATAGGACAATAAATGACAGGGTGAGTGTTCAACAGAGCTAAGATATTAAGTCGATGCTCCTCCATTGTCGACCTCAACCGTAATGTTGAAAAACTTTCTATTGTAGTAATAGATGCAGATAGACGCACACTTATCCATTCTTCAGTCTAACCGGGTGATCAAAAAGTCAGTACAAATTTGAAAAATAATGTAGATAGAGAAGTAAAAATTGACACACATGCTTGGAATGACATGAGGTTTTATTAGAACCCAAAAAAAAATTGCTAGACGCATGAAAGATCTGTTGCGCGCGTCGTTTGGTGATGATCGTGTGCTCAGCCGCCAATTTCGTCATGCTTGGCATCCCAGGTCCCCAGACCTCAGTCCGTGCGATTATTGGCTTTGGGGTTCCCTGAAGTCGCAAGTGTATCGTGATCGACCGACATCCTAGGGATGCTGAAAGAAAACATCCGACGCCAATGGCTCACCATAACTCCGGACATGCTTTACAGCGCTGTTCACAACATTATTCCTCGACTACAGCTATTGTTCAGGAATGATGGTGGACATATTGAGCATTTCCTGTAAAGAACATCATCTTTGCTTTGTCTTACTTTGTTATGCTAATTATTGCTGCTCTGATCAGATGAAGCGCCATCTGTCTGACATTTTTTGAACGTTTTTATTTTTTTGGTTCTAATAAAGCCCCATGTCATTCCAAGCATGTGTGTCAATTTGTACATCTCTATCTACATTATTCCGTGATTTATTCAGTTTTCAAATTGATACTGACTTTTTCCATCACCCGGTATCTCTGCTTCTGAATGTAAACTAGCTTGCTATTCGGTCCATATTTATAACGCTACGCATCGAAGGTTCTCTGTAAAAGAAATCAGTAGAGTATTCGCGACTTTTCTCGAACAAATGCCAGACATAATAACGTATCGAGATCACTAGAATAGCCGCAACTTTTCTCGTAGGTATGCGTTAGCTATCTATGTGCTACACAGAAACGTATGAAGTACGATGACGCGAACTCACGTGCCACATAGGAAAGTACAACTACTCCGTAACTCTCTTCATTCGAGTCGACTGGCGAAAGAAAGCAACGAATTGCGTGCGGTGTGACTGGCGGGGACGGCGCGGGTGGCAATGCGGGCTGCCTCCCGCAAGGGGGGAGGACGGAGGGGAGGGGGGGGAGGGGGCGCCCCGTGCGGCCCCATATGTATCCGCCACTGGGGTATGTCGCTAAAGGACAGCGGCACATGAAGCTGCTGCTCTCTGTGGGGCCGAACGACACGAACTGCACAAAAAGTGACTGCAGGCGTGTAGGGTACACCTACGAGTCATGATTTTCCGTTTTTTCAGAGGATTCTGGGCGCCGAGTGTGCCACCAGCCCAATAACGACGTTAGCCCGCACCAGTGTGCAGTGCAGGCTGGGCGTGGTTCTGTTATCTTTTGGGGGTGTTCTTCGAGCCATAACTTGGGCTCGCTTATTCGGGTTATCGTGAACACGCACGATGATGTTAATTCAGCATTCTGCCGAGCAAGTGTTATCTTTTCTTCTACATCCTCACGCAGAGACTACAGTCGTATCCAGAGGCATCCACGCGTACCTTTCGTACTTTGTCCAACAAACAAGCAATCTAACATACCTCGACAGGCCCACTAAATCACGTGCTGCTAATCCCATATATTACGTCTGAAACTATTTGGAAAAACAGGTGAAACGTAGCATTCAGCATCCGCGCAAGTTGGTAGCTCTATAACTACTAATCCTCCACTAATTTCTCGTCCAGTGTACTTAGCTTTGAAGGGTAACGTTCATCCTCCAGGATTGTCACCTGTCACTCCTCCACTCGATCCCTTCAGTCAGCCATTGAATTAAATATTGCTGTAGTAGTGAAGAATAACACACACTGTGTGTGGGAGGGGAGGGGGGGGGGGCGAGCGAGAGAGAGAGAGAGAGAGAGAGAGAGAGAGAGAGAGAGAGAGAGAGAGAGAGAGAGAGAGAGAAAGAGATATCACTAGACCCATTGAGTAGTCGACACTTGCAGTTCCCACTATTCTGCCGGACGACATTTAAGTGAGAACGCAGTGTCGCCTGTATCTGTATGAAGTCACATCATATCTTACGATGCTACTGTCGAATTCTGTTACATTTGCTACTCTTGATGGCTTCTGCTGCTTCCTTTTTGCAACTGGACAGGTCAATTTGTCCAGTAGAATCCAGTCCTTGTCAGAAATTCTTGTAACTATTTTCAGTGAGCCTACCTCAGCCGTCTGGCCCGTAGGGTCAAAAAATGTCGAAAACTCTTCCATCGCTGGCCTCTGGTTCCTATGTTCGTACATTCAAGTTATGAACGTATAGTGCGAGAGGACTCACTGCCCGCCCATCATTTCCACTGGACTTTATACACAAGAGCACAAGGTACTTGACACAACACACCTCTGTTACAGCAAATAGCAAGATACAGTGTGTTATGCTCATTGCGGAGCTTGCTACCCTATTACACAAAGTACGTCCACTTTAGGCGGAATCTCCGACCTACCTTGTCACCCTTAAAGTTATCACCACCATCCACCATTAGACTCTCAATGGCAAAGGAGAACTTGTATCGTCTCAGTTATGTCATTGGATTCGTGATTTGCTGTGAGAGAGGTCACAGTTCGTAGTAACTGACGGAAAGTCATCGAATGAAACAGAAGTGATTTCTGGCGTTCTCCAAGGTACTGTTATAGGCTCTTTGCTGTTCCTCATCCATATAAACGACTTGGGGGACTATCTGAGCAGCCGGCTTAAGCCGTTTGCAGATGACGCTATCGTTTGTCGACTAGTCAAGTCATCAGAAGATCAAAACAAATTGAAAAACGGTTTAGAGAAGATATTTGAATGGTGCAAAAATTTCCATTTGACCCTAAATAGCGAGAAGTGTGGGGTCATCCACATGAGTGCTAAAATGAATTCATTAAACTTCGGTTACACGATAAATCAGTCCTAAATTCAACTTAATACTTAGGAATTATAATTACGAACTGAAATTGGAAGGAACACGTAGAAAATGTTGTGGGGAAGGCTAACCAACGACTGCGTTTCATTGGCAGGACGCTTAAACGTAACAGATCTACTTCGGAGACTGCCTACACTACGGTTGTCAGTGCTCTTTTACAATACTGCTGCACCGTGTGGGATCCTTACCAGATAGGACTGACGGAGTACATCGAAAAAGTTCAAAGAAGGGCAGCACGTTTTGCATTACCGTGAAATAGGGGAGAGAGTGTCACTGAAATGATACAGAATTTGAGGTGGACACCATTAAAACAAAGGCGTTTTTCGTTGCGGTGGAATCTTCTCACGAAATTCCAATCACCAACTTTTTCCTCCGAATGCGAAAATATTTTGTTCGCGCCGACCAACAGAGAGAGAAACGATCACCATGATAAAATAAGGGAGATCAGAGCTCGTACGGAAAGACATAGGTGTTCGTTCTTTCCGCGCGCTATACGAGATTGGAATAACAGAGAATTGTGAATGTGGTTCGATGAACCCTCTGCCAGGCACTTAAATGTGGTATGGAGAGTATCCATGTAGATGAAACCAATGAACTTGATAATAAAATTAATGTGGGTGGATTTTAGCAATAATAATAATAATAATGATCCTTGGTCAATCGCAGGATTTTTTCACTCTCCATTTATTTCACGGGCGGAAATGCGAAAAATGGCAAGGTGCACTGTGGTTCGGATCCACGTTGGACTGAAGGCTCTGAGCACTATGGGACTTAACATCTATGTTCATCAGTCGTTGGACTGTAGGTCTCGCTTTAACTGGCTCAGATAATCAGTTCGATTCTCAGAGAAAATCGTCAGTGTAGCATCTCCAATAGAACTATGTCTGCTAAGGCACCGTGGTATTCAAACCAAACTTTGGATTCACTATAGCTCTGTTTTAATTGCAATAATAACAACAATAAAACCATCGTCCACGCAATACTAAGATGATATATACTCTAATCAAGCATGAGCATGCAGATCTGCTTTTTTTTTACTTTAAGTATATTTTTTATTCAAAGATGGATCAAATATTTTAATTTTCGTGATTTCAAATAAATTTATTTTCATATTTTTCTTTGATATGCAGCTACCAGACGATATGCATGATCAGAACCACTTTTCATAGTTTTTTAAAGGAGCAGCTGATCATGGTGATCAAAACACACTTTGTATTTCAAGAAACTCTTCACGTTCCCATCAAAAGATGGAAAACAAACTCTGAGCTCCGACTAATTTTAATCTCGCTAATGGAAGCCGGCTGGTGACAGACGCTAATCCGCCTGAAGCGGTGCTCCAAGGGCAAAGTCGAAGCAGGCGCATCAGACGGGCAGAAATCTCTGGAACTCGGCAGAGACTCTACTGAGGCCGCGGCGGCGTAAGCAGCAGTGGGTGACCCGGTTAGGCACGGGCTGACGCTGGTTCTGACGACAGGCGTCTTCCGGCCGCGGCACCGCAGAAAAACAAACAGCGCCAAGTGATTTGCGACGCTGACGGGTCGATCACGGCTGCAACCGGAGTGTGGGGTGGGGGGATGGGAGGGGCAGGGGAAGGATGCAGCCTTGGCGCGGGACGGATATACGGCGGGTCAGGCGAACAAGCGCGCGAAATACGGCGCCCATAACTCACGTGCACGTGCGAAAACTGTGCCACCACCTGGCACTGATCTCCACTCTCGCGCGTTGCTTAAGGCGAGAGATAATACGCGCACTTACGAAACTGATAACGCTGTCGTCCGGCTAAATTCAAGTTTAGTGCAGGCGTGAAACAAGTTGGCAGCTACGTCTCGGGCCAGCTGCAGCGTCTTTTTCGAAAACAATAGCAATTACTGTAGCGCAGCCAGTCATTTGGGATATGCACTTGTCTCGCTACGGGCGTATGTGAAAGGAACCTAACAAGAACACAAAACTAACAATGTTTAAAGAATAACTATTCCACTCTGCAGCGGAGTGTGCGCTGATTTGAAACTTCGTAGCAGATTAAAACTGTGTGCCGGAACGAGACTCGCCCACTAAAGGCAAAGGTTCCCGAGTTAAGAGTCTCTTTCCGGCGCACAGTTTTAATCTGCTAGGGCCGTGCGAGCTTAGCCGAGCGCTCTCAGGCGCTGCAGTCACGAACTGTGCGGCTGATCCTGGCGGAGGTTCGAATCCCTCGGGCATGGGTGTGTGTGTCCTTAGGGTAATTTAGGTTAAGTAGTGTGTAAGCTTAGGGACTGACGACCTTAGCAGTTCAGTCCCATAGGATTTCACACATTTGAACATTTTTGAATCTGCTAGGAAGTTTGTAATAATGTTTTTTTTTTTTTTTTTTGCTTCGATATTATTTGTTCAGATTTATGGAATAAAGTATGTGGTGAAAGGCCAGACCATAGCATAACCCGAGGTGGAGGTGCAAAGCTGTCGAATGTGATGTGAGATGATTGTCGGCTTCACTTACTCAAAACCTTGAGAAGTTAATCAGAGGACAGTGTTCTGATGTTAACGTCTCACATTACTCCGAAGGCAAAGTTCAGCACTATATCGCGTGCGACAGAGTTATATTTACTGGTATGCTCTTTGGTATCTTATTATTAAGCTGGTAACGTCACGATGAAATAAAATATATGTCGTGGAATTCTGCCACTGTTTCCAGCATTTTAAGTACTCAGACATCTTAGACTGCTCTCCTCTATTTTGTATTTTTTCCTTATAAATGGTTCAAATGGCTCTGAGCACTATGAGACTTAACTGCTGCGGTTATCAGTCCCCTAAAACTTTTTAGAACTACTTAAACCTAACTAACCTAAGGACATCACACACATCCATGCCGAGACAGGATACGAACCTGCGAGCGTAGCAGTCGCGCGCTGCCAGACTGTAGCGCCTAAAACCGTTCGGCCACTCCAGCCGGCATTTTTCCGTAAATTTTCTTAGAAAATCGTAGGGCAAATAATATAATTTCAATTAACCCATTCAGTTCTTACATATCAGCACATTGTAACACACTATATATAATAGGTGCCAACGGCCTTGCCGCAGTGGTAACACCTGTTCCCGTCAGATCACCGAAGTTAAGCGCTGTCGGGCTGGGCTAGCACTTGGATGGGTGACCATCCGGTCTGCCGAGCGCTGTTTGCAAGCTGGGCGCACTCAGTCCTTGTGAGGCAAACTGAGGAGCTACTTGATTGAGAAGTAGCGGCTCCGGTCTCGTAAACTGACATACGGCCGAGAGAGCGGTTGTGCTGGCCACATGCCCCTCCATATCCTCATCCAACGACGCCTGTAGGCTGAGGATGAGACGGCGGCCAGTCGGTACCTTTGGGCCTTCATGGCCTGTGCGGGAGGAGTTTTGTTTAGTTTAATATATAATGGATACATTATATACTCCTCTTTGAAATTCTGAAGGTAGCAGGGGTAAAACAAAGGGAGCAGAATGCTATTTACAACTTGTACGGAAACCAGACGGCACTGTAAGAGTCGATGGGCACGAACGCGAAGCAGTGGCAGAGAAGGGAGTGAGACAGGGTTGTAGTCTATCCCCGCTGTTGTTCAATCTGTAAACTGAGCAACCAGGAAAGCAAACAAAAGAAAAATCTGGAGTATGAATTGAACAGAGAGGAGAAATAATAACCTTGCGGTTTGTCGATGACATTGCAGTTCTTTCGAAACAGCAAAGTACTTGAAAGAACAGTTAAACGGAACGGGCAGAGTATTCAAACGAGGATGTAAGATGAACATCAACAAAAGTGGAACAAGGATAATGGAACGTAGTCGAATTAAATTAGGTGATGCTGAGGGAATCAGATTAGGAAACGAGACTCTTACAGCAGCAGACGAGTCTTGCTATTTGGGTAGCAAAATAAATTATGATGGCTGCAGTACAGAGATATAAAGTGTAGATTGGCAACGGCAAGAAAAGTATTTCTGAGAAAGAGAACTTTATTAACACTGAACATAGACTTTTTAGGATGTCTTCTCTGAAGGTATTTATCCGAGGTGTAGGCATGTATGAAAGTGAAACAGTTCAGACAACAAGAGAATAGAAGCGTTCGAAATGTGATGCTACAAAAGAATGCTGAAGATTAGATGGGTAGATCACATAACTAATGAGGAGGTACTGAATAGAACTGGTGAGACAAGAAATCTGTGGCACAACTTAACTAAAAGAAGGGATCGGCTGATAGGATACGGTCTGAGACCTCAAGGGACCACCAGTTTAGTGCTACAGGGAAGTGTGGGGGGTAAATAATAAGTGTAGAGTCAGACCAAGAGATGAAAGTAACCAGATTCAGAAGGATGTAGGTTGTTGTAGTTACTCGAAGGTGAAGAGGCTTGCACACGGTAGAGTAGTGTGGAAAGCTGCATCAAAACAGTCTTCGGACTGAAGACGAGAACGACATATTTCATTGGTTGATTTCGCTTTTGGATTTATTCTCAAGTTTTTCGCAGTCGTGCATAAAGTTAAATGGCGAATTTCTGTACCTTCTGAGCCATTCGTCATACACTTGTGTTACTGTGAAGTGCAGCATCATCAATGAACAAAAAAAATACTTTTCACAATATCCAATTTATAATAGTAACGAAAATAAGTGCTAATCATATTCTGAGCACTTGCTGCAATAGCTGACAATGTGTCACTCGCTGCTCACATCGAAGTACTGCCCTGTGGAGCGAAATAAAGACCTAGAAACCGGGAGAGGAGGTTGTTAACAGTGTATGCTTCAGTGTCCTTACAGCGGGATCGCTTCCAAAGACTCCAGTGCCCGGCGCACTACAACAATTAAATAGTGACCAGCACTTCTGAATGCTCACAGTGTGTCAACATACGCTCTCAGTGTAGTGTGTATAAATCTACGCTTGTTCTCACTAAAACACAGATTACTTTAGAGAATGAGATTTTTCACTCTGCAGCGGAATGTGCGCTGATATGAAACTTCCTGACAGATTAAAACTATGTGCCGGACCGAGGTTCGAATTCGGGACCTTTGCCTTTCGCGGTCAAGTGCTCTGTCAGGAAGTTTCATATCAGTGCACACTCCGCTGCAGAGTGAAAATCTAATTCTGGAAACATCCCTACGCTGTGGCTAAGCCATGTCTCCGCGATATCCTCCCTTCCAGGAGTGCTAGTTCTGCATGGTTCGCAGAAGAGCTTCTGTGAAGTTTGGATGGTAGGAGACGAGGTACTGGCAGAATTGAAGCTGTGAGGACGGGTCGTGAGTCGTACTTGGGTAACTCAGTTGGTAGAGCACTTGCCCGCGAAAGGCAAAGGTCCCGAGTTCGAGTCTCGGTCCAGCACTCAGTTTTAATCTGTCATGAAGTTTCACGGATTACTTTAGTTCTAATGCTTCATTTTTTCCTTAAAAATCTAACAATCATAGCACATCTTTTTTGACCATGTCGTTTCATTCGCACATGTCTGAACAATAAAATCCATGAATTTCTGGAAGATCATGGTTGGCAGACAGCTATAGTATCACTTTATTAAATAAACAGTTTCGGTCAGAAACGGACCATCCTCGTGTCTAACGTGACATTATTTAATGAGATGCATGACAAATCTTAATTATTAACAAGCATCATGCCATAAACCAACGTGTTAAATTCAACTTTAATACTGGGGTACATACAACACACAGTAAGTAATGTGGTGAAGCACATCCCAAGACCGGAGTGCATGTCTCCCTAGTACAGAGATGCATTTTGTTTCCGACAACTAGGAGGCACTGTCTCGGTACCAACGAGCCAGCGCACCGAAACTGTAAAGAGTACATTTTTGCGTATGTTGTTTCGTTCGTTTGCGGTCTTGGATTGCTCGGCAATGAAGCAATGAAAATAGCAAAGCTTAAGCGATGCGAGTTACGACTGTGTGTTCTCCCACGTTTTGAAATGTATCAGAAAAGAAGAATTATTAAAATGTTTAAGTCGCAATGATTTCAATAAACGAATAACCAAGTTAGTGGGCGACGAGGGTTAAACAAAAAACTGGGGAATATCAGCGAGATGGAAAAGGTTGGGGGGTGCAGAGAGAGCAGAAGTGAAAAGTAAAGTTTGCCTAGGATGCCAGTTATCCTACTTACTCCACTGGGGAGTCAAGATTCGGCGAACATGTCTAGGCCGGTGTGGAAAGAGACAAGGATCTACCAGGGGCAAAATCCGTCCCCTCGTCTGTCTCTTAAGTCGACTACCAAAATAACTGGTTTCAAATCAAGTGATAATATCTACTTTCCCGCAGAAAGGTTGGAACACGGGTTGCTTTCGTTGCATCGTCATCGAGGCTGTGGGACAAGCACAGGCCGAGATGTACGAGGCGTGTTTTGAAGTAAGTACCGTTTTGAAATTAAAAAAAGACCTGCTAAGATATCTCAATTTTATTTTTACATGAAAGCCTGTACCTTAATCTAAAAAAAAAAAAAAAGTTCAAATGGCTCTGAGCACTATGGGACTCAACTGCTGTGGTCATCAGTTCCCTAGAACTTAGAACTACTTAAACCTAACTAACCTAAGGACGTCACACACATCCATGCCCGAGGCAGGATTCGAACCTGCGACCGTAGCAGTCGCACGGTTCCGGACTGCGCGCCTAGAACCGCGAGACCACCGCGGCCGGCCCTTAATCTATACACTGACGCCATTAAAGTCTGATTCTTCCTTGTTTACGTTGTGTACTGAGTGTTTAAGAAAGATGCCTCTGATAATCTTGAGTCCCGCCGACTGTGAAGTACGGGCTGTTATAAGCTTTCTTAGTGCTAAAGACCTAAAAGCGATCGATATTCATCGTAAGATCTGTGCAGTTTACGGAGAAAACATTGTGAGTGATGGAATGGTTAGAAAGTAGGTGAGAGCATTTAAAGATGGCCGCACAAATGTGCATGATGAACAACGGAGTGGACGTCCTTCGGTCGTTAAAGAAAGTTTGTTGCCAGGAAGTGGACAATGAGGTAAGAGAAAACAGACGCTTTACGATTTCCTCCTTGCGGGATGACTTTCCTAATGTTTCTCGCAGTGTTTTGTATGACATTGTGACCGAGCACTTTAATTACCGAAAATTGATCGCACGTTGGATCCGAAAATGTTGACGGGTGTGCACAAAACCAAACTTTTAGGCAGAGCATTGACTTTCCTTCAGCGGTATCACAACGATGATGATGATTTCCTAAGGCAAATTGTTACGGGCGATGTAACATGGGTGGGCTACGTCACAGCAGAATCAAAGGAACAGTCCACGGAAGTTGAGCAAGGGCATCGGTTTGCTGCAAGACGATGCCCGTCCGCATGTGGCGAATCAGACTAAAGATCTCATCACATCTTTTCGATGAGAAACTCGAAATCATCCTCCGTACAGCCCCGATCTTGCGCCCACTGACTACCATCTGTTCCTGCACTTGAAGAAACACTTAGGCACTCAGCGTCTTCAAGACGATGACGAAGTCAAAATAGTGGTGATGGAGTGGTTAACAAGTCAGGCGGCAGACTTCTATGAGGAGGGTATTCAAAAACTGGTACAACGTTTGACAAGTGCCTCAATATTGACTGAAATTACGTAGAAAAGTAGAGTAAGGTACAGGCTTTCGTGTAAAAATAAAATTATTGAGACATCTTAGCACGTCTGTTTTTAATTTCAAAACGGTACTTACTTAAAAAACACGCCTCGTAATTAACGTACGCCGTAGATCGAGGATGCCTACACATCAGTGGGAGGTGTGGCGCACCACCAGCGTCACTCTAGAGATGCAGTGCTGCCCTCTCCCTCTCCCCCCCCCCCCCCCTCCCCTCCACTCCAACCCAAGACACTCTCACTGTTCCACGGAATATCGCTGAGGTTATCCACTCGAGAATTATCACTGAGTCATTAGTAAGACTGGAGGATACTTTACGATAGTAACATCGTGATGATTCTCTCTCTTCCTTTTGCAATTCACAGCTTTTCCTCAATAAATGCAAGTAACCCCTACACCGTTCACAGCTGTCACACTCTCCTAATCGCCTGCCGCTTGCACAGTACTACATGCACGCGGCAGCGACGTGTTGAGTGCCTTATCGCATTAGCGAAGTATTTATGGCGCCTAACTGGCAGAATCACATTGGCTCAATTGCAGGGGCAAGTGTTGGCGCGCGACCGACTCCGCCACTGCTGGAATCAGGTTCAAACCGGTACCCACGGCGTGCAGGTCACAGTCACAGTCAACGCGCCGCTGCTGTTTACTGGCTGGCGCTCGCCGCGAATGCTCTCTCCGCTCACAGCACATAGCCAGGGACGTCACCAGGTACCGTACGATATTGAGTATCGATGTCATTGAACCACAAACTGTATTGATACTTCGATAATACCGAAACGAACTAGAATTATATTAATGCAGTCAGGTGCTCACGGGCGTTGATAAATATCAAAGGGGGCCGGTGAAACGCTCTATCCATCTGAGCCACCGAGGGCACAGAGGATAGTATGACCGCAGGGACTATCCCGCGCACGCCTCCCGCGAGACTCACATCATCACCTTGTATGTCCACTCACTACATTCGTAGTGTCCCACCCAAACACACTCATTACTCGTGGAAGACATTCTAACCAAGTCCCGTAAGAGTTCGGGGAATATGTGTATATCGGCGCAGAAGCAGGAGGTCGTGGCCGGTATTGCCAGAACTATATACTTATATGGATATGGTGTCTGTTCTTTCGGACATGTCTGTAAGTCAGACGTCATTGATGACCTGCAGCCATCTATAACGAAATTAGAATTATATTAATACCGTCAGCTGCCCACAGGCGTTGATAAATATCAACGGTGGCAGGTGAGAATGTGTGCCCCGACCGGGACTCGAACCCGGGATCTCTCGATTACATGGCAGACGCTCTATCCATCTAACGCACCGAGGGCACAGAGGACATGTCCAATAGAACAGACACCATATCCATATAAGCATATAGTTCTGGCAATACCGGCCATGACCTCCTCCTCCTCCTGTGCAGATACACACATATTCCCCGAACTCTTACGGGACTTGGTTAGACTGTCTTCCACGAGTAATGAGTGTGTTGGGGTGGGATAATACGAATGTAGCGTGTGGACATACAAGGTGAGAATGTGAGTCTCGCGGGAGGCGTGCGCGGGATAGTCCCTGCAGTCGCACTATCCTGTGCCCTCCGTGGCTCAGATGGATAGAGCGTTTTCACCTGTTCCCGTTGATATATATCAACGCCCGTGAGCAGCTGACGGTATTAATATAATTCTAATTTCGTTCTAGACGGCCGCAGGTTATCAATAGTGTCTGTTCTTTCCGACATGTCCAAAAAAACAGACAGCATATAAGTATAACACGGAAACAGGTTACAGGCAATGTCCCAACATACTGAGTTGTTATCTGTCTTTAAGCTTTCCTAGAACACTAAACGACTTATTTGTAGTTCAAGACGAAATGCAAAACGTATGTTTTTAGAGACGAAATTCAATCTATACATATAAAAATGTTAATGTTCGTTGGCTCAAAACTTTCAATGTACGAAAGTGTAGTATTTTATCCGTTCTCAGCAACTTTAGCTGTATATATTGAAATAATCAGCATCCCGTTGCATAAAAGAAATTTGATTTCTTAACCGATTTCGGGCCTTACTGCACCTCTTCAGAAGATTATACGTATCACATTATTTGCGAATGTCGACAATAAAATGCATACAGTAAAACGCCGTGGTCACGTGATTCACACTGCATGTATACACATTTTTGCACATGCACTATGACCCACATGACCACGGCATTTCGCTGTATGCATCTTACTGTCGACAGTCGCAGATAATGCAACTGGTTGCTGATTATTTCATTATTTGAAAGTTCTCCACCTATTCCTTTGAAATTTTTGCTCGACGTGCATTCAAATACCAGCGAGTTTTTATATGTCATTTCTTAAATATATATAATAAACAAATAAATCAAATAAATAAATATGTTAGATATACAGAGCAATATTGTTACCAAAAATGACAAAAGTACTCGACCGATTTAATTTTCACGCACTACTGTAACAAAAATATGGACACATGTAGTTTATATTGTTTTATACATACAACAGGAAAAGTCGATAGCAAATGGCAAAGTTTTTTTTACAGCTCTGTAGCAGACTGCTACAGAACTGAATTAAGAAGAACAATAAACTAGGCTGAAGGTCAGAGAGATGGCGGGAAAATGAGGTGTACAAGGAGGTGGGATGAAAGAGAATTACAAAGCGGAAAGGGAGAGATTGGGCAGGAAGAGATGGATAGAGGTGGGTTGGGGGGGGGGGGGGAGCAGATTAGGAAGTACACCCAATTCCCATACATATTAGAAACGCGTGATTCCTCATTTCCCCCCCCCCCCCCTTCATTTAACCAGGACCAGCCGGGGACAGCTAGTATAAAATAAAATGCAAACGCGAGAAGTAAGGGACAATTATTCGAACAACAAACTAAATATTGGTCTTTCCATACGTTTTATGCCACCCTTATGTCCCAGTATTAGCGTGCGAGGTAAAATAGGAATTCGTGGTATGTTTGCATTAACGATGCAGGGTATAAAATAAATATTGGAACTACTTAACCGAAGTAGTGGGCACATAATATTTCTGGTATAGATAGCTGATATCCGGTATATGTAGTTGACATCTTATAATGGACTAAGCATCTTATCTAGTTTTTCTACTGTACTTGTGTTTCCCGTATAATAACTGGACGAAACAGATGTCCATTTTAATTCCACCCAAACTAGTAATGGAAGGTTATTACTATCCCGTCGCACCTTTCGATAGTTGAACATTTCTTAACATATTATAAACTTGCTGCATATCTGGTGCTGCTATTACAGATATTAAAGGAATCGATAGTCAGTCATTTCAGTAATACCGCAGCTGTGCAGCGCCCTCTTAGTCGTCGACTCTACAACTACTTTGCCTGTCTACTGCTAAACCTTTCATATCCGCATACCGCCTCCTTATTTTTAGTCATCAGCCTTCTGACTGGTTTGACGCGGTCCACAACGACTTCCTCTCCTCTGCCAAGATCTTAATCTCAAGACACCCAACGTCCTACTCATTTGTCCCTTACATTCCAGCCTCTGACTTTCTATACAGTTATTATCCTCTACAGCAGGCTCATCCAAGAATTGCGCCCGGCGGAAGGCAGGGTATTTCAGCGCCCCGTCCGCGACCGTGTGTCGCTAGTGTCGGCGTAGGAGAGGGAGGGGGAGAGGGAGAGAGGGAGGGAGAGGGAGAGAGGGAGAGAGGGAGAGAGGGGGAGGGGGAGAGAGGGGGAGGGGGAGAGGGAGAGCGCTGCGGAGTGAGTGAGACCGCACAGCACAGCACAGCACTGCTCTGCGCTGGACTGTCCCGCGGTCTGATCCAACATAAACAAAAAATTCTATTTTAGAAATAATTTTATGTAAGGGATAAAGAGTCTCATTCTTACAGTTAGTAGTTACAAGTAAATATTTCTTGTTATACTTCGTGCTACAGCTTTTTGTATCCCTCTTAGGAGTTTAGAAATCGGATCCTTAGTTTGCTGTTTTGTAATTAATAATTTTACCTGAACAAGTTTAAAAACTTATTAAAAATATAATTAAGGTTATAAAGCTCTCTAATTCTTACAGTCAACATTGTTAAAGAAAACAATTAGCATTTTACACGTTTTTCTTTTTCGAGGAAACGATTTTGTCTAGGTTTGGTACAATATTCCGTGAGACTGCTGACTTCAAAGAATTAGTCAAATTTTTATCGCCAAGTAATGAGAGAAATTTGGCTGCGTGCTTGAGCAAAAGAGGATATTTCTCTCGTGGAAGATATCTGGTAAGGTCAGCCAAAGTTTTACACATAAGAAAGCGGTTCTTCAGGCGGATACCGCAATGCAGGTCAATCAGCTCTAGCTGAAGCACTTGTGAGCCGTCCTCTGCCCGAAGGGAAAACGGGCGAACAAATATATCTAAGGCCGGTTGAAGCTCACTTATCTCCAAAAATCTGTTTTCAAACTGTTCTTGTAATTCGCAAATGATTTGAACATAATCTGAAAAAAACCACATCTTCTTTAAGACTGTCTAGTGCAAGAAAGTGTCCACAATTCTTCTCGCGCAACTGTTTTCCCCACAAAATAAGTTATTTTTAAATGCTTGAATCGTCTGCACTAAATCAGCAACAGAGTGATTTTCGCCTTGGAGTGAAATGTTCAAAGTATTTAAATGACCAGTAAGGTGACTCAAAAAAGCCAAATTCGCCACCCACTTAGGATCACAAAGTAATTCTTCTGCACGTCCTTTCAATTCAAAAAGGTATTTATTTCACCCCTCAAGGAGAAAAACCGATGCAGCACCTTTCCTCTGCTCAGCCATCTTACTTCGGTGTGGTACGGGATGTCCGGGTATTCCGCTTAGATATCAGCCAGAAATTCTTTAAATTGGACATCTCTGAGTCCATGCGATCGAAGATAATTAACCGTTCGTGTCCACAACATTTTTCATGTTGACAATCTTTGCATAAAGTGCCTCCTTGTGTATCAGACAATGGACTGCCGCGAATAAGGAACAGCCGACTTCAGCCATTTTTGACCCAGGAATCCAGTGCGTATCCCTCCATCCATTGTTACACTTGTCAGACGTTCCCATTTTCAACCCATTGACACTAACACGTTTTCCAGGCCAAACCCGTGGTTGTGTCTTGTAATGGTATAAGGTCGAGAGGCGCGGCGGGCGGTCGGGCGGTCCGCACGGCCAGCTAAGCGGCACGGCTCGGCCACTGCAGCAACACACGAATTCGCCCGGGGCGCTGGCCGCGGGCACAGAGTAACATTGTCTGTGTCTGTGCCGCGGGCGATGGCAGTTTGGACGAGCCTGCTCTACAGGACCCTCAACTAATATAGAAGTTATTGCGTGACCCTTAACATGAACTATCATCCTCTCCTTTCCAGTCACAATGTTCTAGCAGGAAATAAAACTATGCAGTACTCTTTGCCTAAGCAGGTTAACGTGATAACTACAATGATCTGCTAAGCAATACTTTATATACGGTGAAGGATTGCTTTTGAAGCACAGAGTAGGAATCTGGTAAAATACGTAACCCTAGTGGAGTGGAACAAAAGCGCCATTATCATTTCGTAACGCACGTTCACAATTTACCTTTTCTTTTCGGGAAACCTTACACCCGAGTTCTGCAACTGATTACACCACCAACTTTTTGTCCTCTTTCTCAGCTCCTACAACTCACTCGTTACGGAGGAATTCTCACTGTTTTTCAAGCAGCGGCAAATAGAAACCAAACAGCATCGTAAATATTTTTATTCAAATAGTCTTGAACGTAAAACATTAGTAACTATGTTGTACCAAGCAAAACAGTTCTCATGACGGCTTAGCAACTGGAACTGGTCAACATCTTTACTAATTTTTTGCGATGAAGACTATTTCAGAGACGTACAGAACTACATGAACAGTTATGAAATAAAACTTGCTGGCAGATTAAAACTGTGTGCCGCACCGAGACTCGAACTCTGGACCTTTGCCTTTCGCGGGCAAGTGCTCTACCATCTGAGCTACCCAAGCACTACTCACGACCCGCCCTCACAGGGCAAAGGTTCCGAGTTCGAGTCTCGGTCCGTCACACAGTTTTAATCTGCCAGGAAGTTTCATAATAGCGCACACTTCGCTGCGGAGGGTAAATCTCACTCTGGAATTATGAAATAATTTATCTGCAGGGAGGTAGGTAGAAGAACAGTATTTTATAATACACACATCAAAAAACGTCTTGCATCACTCCGGTTCCCAGAACTCCTGAAAATAGACTTTGACTGTGGATATTGTATCACAGACACAGTCCCTTTCACTGCTCAGAGATGTCACTAAACCCGCCCAAAGTTGTAAACAATCATGCATGACCAGCGCCTACTAGATGGAGGGCGTCCGACAGCCAATAAGTTCCAGTTATTCCACCAGGAAGGAGGTATATGGCTCGTGTTGTCTGTAGTTCAACCATGCGTAGACGGTCAATACCGCGGTTCGATCGCGTCCGCATTATTACTTTGTACCAGGAAGGGCTGTCAACAAGGGAAGTGTCCAGGCGTCTCTGACAGAACCAAAGCGATGTTGTTCGGACAGGGAGGAGATGCAGAAAGACAAGAACTGTCTATGACATGACTCGCTCAGGACCCCCATAGGGCACTACGGATCATGGCTTTGAGAAACCGTGACAGCAACGCCACCATGTTGAACTACAGGACATCGTGTTACGACTCAAACTGTGCGCAATAGGCTGCATGATGCGCAACTTCACTCAAGACGTCCACGGCGAGGTCCATCTTGCAACCACATCATGCAGCGCGGTACAGATGGACCCAACAACAAGCCGAATGAACCGCTCAGAATTGGCATCACGTTGTCTTCACCGCTGCGTGTCGCATATGCCTTCAACCAGACAATCGTCGGAGACGTGTTTGGAGGCAACTCGGTAAGGCTGAACGCCTTAGACATACTGTCCAGCGAGTGAATCAAGGTGGAGGTGGGGTGGCATTATGTGGAACCGACGTACGCCACTGGTGGTCATGGAAGGCGCTGTAACGGCTGTACGATACGCGAATGCCATCCTCCGACCGATAGTGCAACCATATCGGCAGCATATTGGCGAGGCATTCGTCTTCATGGACGACAATTCGTGCGCCCATCGTGCACATCTTGTGAATGACTTCCTTCAGAAAAACGACATCGCTCGATGAGAGTGGCCAGCATGTTCTCCAAACACAAACCTTATCGGACATGCCTGGGATATATTGAAAAGGGCTATTTATGGACGACGTGACCCACAAACCGCTCTGAAGGATCTTCGCCGAATCGCCGTTGAGGAATGGGACAATCTGGACCAACAGTGCCTTAATGAACTTGTGGATAGTAGGCAATGAAGAATACAGACTTGCATCAATGCAAGAGGACGTACAGTGTACAAGAATCTGGACCACCACCTCTGAAGGTCTCGCTGTATGGTGTACAACATGCAATGTATGGTTTTCCTGAGCTATAAAAAGGGCGGAAATGGTGTTTATGTTGATCTCTATTCCAATTTTTTATACAGGTTCCGAAGCTCTCGGAACCGAGGTGTTGCAAAACGTTTTTCATACCTGTATTATGAAAACCGCACGTCGTTATAGAGGTCGTCATAATTACTACTAAACACAGAATTTCGTGCTTTAGACGCACATTCTGAGGAACTGCAGTAATAAATGAAGGCATATTTTTGATACTAGTAGACTATTTTGTCCAAGAATACACTGTCTGCCTGTGCTTGTCAATTTATTATGTCCCTCTTTGCTTCATCACTCAAACGTGAAATGCGTGTGAATTCCTAAGGGACCAAACTGCTGAGGTCATCGGTTCCTAGACTTATACACTACGTAAACTAACTTACTCTAAGAATAACACACACACTAAGCCCGAGGCAGGACTCGAACCTCCGGCGGGAGGGGCCGCGGATTCCGTGACATGGCGCCTCAAACCACGCGGCCCATCAAACGTCATTTTGCTTCAGATCTATGAGAACTACTTCACTTGATCTAATACGTGGTATCCATGTTTCTTGTTATGTTTTCCCCTAATTCACCTCTGTGCCACATCGCTTGCTTACTATTACTAGTTTCGACTTGCGGCATTGTCAAGTGGAATTACAATGGGACAAATATCCAGTAATTACGGCAGTTCATCGAGGAATGAAAGATGCTTGGCGAGTGTTACTAGACACGACCACAAAACAATCCGATGGAACAGGAAACAGACTGAAGAAAAAGACAAAATTACGACTGTAATGAAAATGAAATGGAGGAGGACGAAACATTTATTCATATGACTGGATGAAAGAGAGGAAAAGGAAGTTCTTTTTGAGTCCAAGACGTAAGAAAAGAGGGAGACTGCGACTCGTAATGGTCGCGATGGGGAAGCACAGTGGGCCCGAGTCGCACCGGCGCACCAGCTATTTCCACACAAAAATGTTGTGTAAAATATGACTGAAATTTATTAAAATATTACTGGACTGCTGCTAACAATTGCGTCAATTTCTATTCGCCGTACATGCGTTTCCATCATGGAATATAACCAGTTCGTAAACTTTATTGGACGTTTTACGGAAAAATGAAATCATTCAACAATGACAGAGTTATGTCTGCTACAAAAAGTTTCTTCTGATTTCGTAAGCTTATATCGTTTACAAAAGTGAATATAGAAGCCTGGACTGTATTTTAATTCGCATACCAATACTAAAAGTTCACCTTGACACCAGTAGTAAGTTGCCAGTTCATGATGTTGAGGGGGGGGGGGGGGGAGGAGGAGGAGGAGGAGGAGGAGGAGGAGGGGGGTGTTACCGAGTATTTCTAGCGTTAGCTGTCTTGCTAGTTCATTACACGATTGCGAGAAAACACCGAAAAAGGCATTTCGCAACAGGAAGGAACACCACCGTACTGGCACCTGCTTGAATGAGCGTTTCTTCACATTGAGGTACCGTCAGTAGTGAATCGGCCTTGAAGCGTAAGTATCTCGCATCAATGCGCCATTAGCCTGCGACGTCACCTGATCCCAAGGTATGTGATTGTTTTTGTGAGGATCTGTGAAAGACCCCGTTTGTGCACTTCCCATTCCAACACTTTTGGGGGAACTGCTTCACTGCATGGCAACGGCAATGACTGCCTTAGCTCCAACAAATACTCGCAAAATTATGGGACGAGTTTGACTGTCGACTGGAAGTCTGTCGTGCCTCTGGTGGAGGGCACTCTGGACATTTGTGAGAGATGAATGAAGACTTTGATCAGAAACGTAGCTGAAGAAAATATCAACCTTGTATATCAAATGGCTCTACGCACTATGGGACTTAACATCTGAGGTCATCAGTCCCCTAGACTTAGAACTACTTAATCTAAGGACATCACATACATCCACGCCCTAGGCAGGATTCGAACCTGCGACCGTAGCAGCAGCGTGGTTCCAGACTGCAGCGCCTAGAACCGGTCGGCCACAGCGGCCGTCTAGCATGCAGCTGAAAGCTTTACCCTTGTAAATTACGATGGTTCTTTTGAAAACAACATTTTAGTTCTATGCGCCAAGTTGAAATTTACACTAGTTTCTATTTTTATTCGTGTACAAGATACACAGTGTAAAAAAAAAGTATTCCATGTTTTGATAGATGGTAGTATCTACCAAAACAATAAAAAAATGTCTAGTAAACATGGGCTCTAAAACGAGTTCCGTAAGAGCTGTGACCACTTGTTCAGCAAAGAAGTCTGTTCCACAGATGCGAAGATGAACCAATGCTCCTAGTTCTTACGGTATGCATTTTAACACCATGTTTACTAAACAGTTTTGTCTTGTTTTGGTCCGTACTACATCCTATCAAAGGACGGAATACTTTTTTTAACACTCTGTATTCGTGTGAAATCTGACACGTATTTTTGAAGCCCCCTATATTTTTCTTTTAAACTTCATTATATCACATCGCGATGCAGTGCTGAGTTTCGGAGACCCTTAGTTTCAGTCTTATTCCGTAGTAACTACGAATTAACGATGAAGAATTACGCAGCCACTGGATTCGTGATTTCCTGAATTGCGTTAATTTACTTCAGTTATTTTGAAAAATGGAAAAACCGCAAGACAGTTGCTTAAACCGTAATTTTTTTTCGTGTAGATGAGCGGTTTCGGAACTCTTAAGTTCCGTCATCTGGTGTAAACTGTAATAATAAAAATATTCTATTACGCACGGATGGGAGGGGATCCTCAAGTCTGAAACATCAGATAAGAAACTATGCCGCTTAAATTTCTAAATTAAAACAAATTGAAAGAGAGAAATGGACGTTACTTAGGAAGACAATCTCTGAAGTCATTCTCACCCCTAGGTTGTCATGGAGCAAAAGGTTTCGCATCAAAAGGGTAAAAGGACCTGAAAAATCCGCGAATAAATGGACATCACGACCGGACACTAAAGGTTACCAAAATAATGAAACATGTAAAATGCCATTAAATGGGGGGAGGGGGTGATTGAATCACATTTTGAGTGGAATTACTTACAAAAAATTCCATAACAACCGCTCCTCCGTGCTGCGCGACTGGAAACACAAATTGTCTTACACACTAAAGAGAAAGATCGGCTACTCGCTGTTCTGGAGGAACTTCAAATCTTAAGAAATCTTCATTCCTACACCTCCCCCCCTCCCAATAAATTAACCAACCAACAGAACCATCACAAAAATATTTTAGTTAATTATTAAATTATCCAGGAAGATTAAGATGTCCACAATACGTAAATTTTTTTTTTTTTTTTTTTTTTTTTTTTTTTTTTTTTTTTTTTTAAGTGTAGGGGTCCTCTTCCCTCCTGTCACAGTTTACACTAGAAACCCGCCGGCCGCTGTGGCCGAGCGGTTCTAGGCACTTCAGTCCGGAACCGCGCTGCTGCTACGGTCGCAGGTTCTAATCCTGCCTCGGGCATCAATGTGTGTGATGGCCTTAGGTTAGTTAGGTTTAAGTAGTTCTAAGTTCTAGGGGGCTGATGACCTCAGATGTTGAGTCCCATACCGCTCAGAGCCATTTGAACCATTTTTTGTCCCGAAACCGGTCGTGTACACAAGAAAAGACCGTGGATTAAACAACTGTCCTGTGGTTTCTTCATTCTTCAAAGTGACTTGTTAAGTTGCGGATGCTCCGTAAGAAAAAAAAAATCTTTGTTACTGCAATTAAGATACCCTTGTAATTGACATTTCTGCGGATCGAGTGGCAGCCTACTAATTTTATTTCCTTCTCTAGCGCCACGTGCTCACTTCGTTGCTTGCCTTTTATTTTGCAGGTAGCCTATATGCAGCCCAGAGCACTGAAGTATTGGTGACTACACTACGGTAACAAATGCTCATCAATTCCATCTGCTGATCACAGAGTTATTTTATTCGATATGTACCGTACAATTGTCGAGTGAACGGCTTTGGGTCAGCCTGTTCCAATTATTTTCGTTTTCCTTGTCCGTCGACGTTTTCATCGGTAAGGAGAACTAACGTACCAGTGTCGCATAGCAAACTACAATCACTGGTGAGTACAGTCTCCCACTGGCTACATGGAAGTGTGATTGAAGTTCACTGTGTGGACTCTGGTCTAAGGAGTTGTGTTGTGAAACACGGGAGAGTAAGACAACGGAAACTTTGTGGTCTGCTGCCACATTGCGCAACCATGTGAGGAGCCAAGTGGCCGCGTTTAAAAGGCCACAAAACAGCGCCCTGCTAACAGCTGTGGCAGCTCGCACCATTGCGTGGCCCGTGTGTGTTCGCTATGACTGCACAGGACGGCAAAGCCGCTCTCAACTGCAGATGCCCGATTTTATTCTGCAGTCAAAATCTGTTTTCAAATTGTGAATGCATGGCTGCAGCGCTCGCACTTATTTCACCATTTATTCCAACAACGCTTTTGGAGGATATAGTAAATTAACATTGACTATGCTTCTTCCTGCGTAATTTTCTTAGCTCCCAGAACTAATTTCGTTACTTAATCCTTCGAAGGTGACCTTACCTTTCTCCTGGGGGCACTTTTTTCTTTTTCTGTCCTCTTGTTTTCCTTAAATCCTATTTTTTTTGTGTCGCTTCTCTAAAAGGTGTTCCGATATCTATTGCATCCATTCTAATTGCAGTGTTTTCAAATACTTGTCAGTTTCAGTGAACCACGTGTGTTTGGACCTGTCGCTTTTTAATAGGTTGAAGGTATGCTTGGTTAGTCTTACCTATTCGGTATGTGTGTCTATAAAACTGTAAACTTCTTTTCTTCATTATATCAGTTAATTTTTCCGTTTTCATATAGAGTTGTCTGGCCTTGATTTGTATTTAGTATTACTGTTGCTTCAAAGTTCCAAGCTTGTCATTACAATTCTTCCTTCTTTCTAAGTTTTCCAGTTTTTCAATATCCTCAGATCTTGTTACTGTAATTGTTTCTTCTGCATACAGTGCCTCACGCCTGATAACATCTTAGTTTTGTGTTCCAGGACAAAGACTTTTTGTTTCCTACAATTGTCAGTCATGTGGAATTCTCTTCTAATTTTGTTTTTGTTTTCCCATTATTATACAAACTGCGTATAACGTATTTTATCTGTTTCCAAGCTTTACTTAATGTGTCTATTTTCTGATGCCAGAAAGAGCTAACAATTACAAGACAGTATTTAGGTGTTTTTGATGATAAAAACCATGTCTTCACATGAAAAGCATCTCTTAATCGTCATACTGCCGAGGCAGTTGCGCTGTGTGCTCTTGTGTTCTCCTGTATGAGATGAACGTAGGGCTTTGTTTTAGTCGTTGAAAATGGCTGCAGTATATTGTCAACACAATAATCGGAAGTTAGGCGATCTCTCTGGTTCTTTCGGCGCAACTGATTAATAGTGTTCTTCCGGGCGTTCTGGCGAGTGGTTCCTTTCATTTTTGGTAGACTCCCATGGAAACATGGCAGCGTATTTCGCTACCTTCAACCAACAAGGGGAGGCCAATACGTTGGGCTCACGGATTTACTTCAAACTTTGTACACTTTTAGTAGGCCATTAAAACAACATAATGTACAAACAGTAAAGTGCACTACTCTGGCAATTGCGGAGAAATCGCAAGAGACGTTTTATGCGTCTGTAATGTAACTGATGTATCTGTGTGATGGTGCGGTCCGTAAGAAGTCATTGTGGTCAAGTCGAGTTTGGTCAGAGGGTTAGCTGCCTACTGCAGTTAAAAAAGGACTAAATGAATAGATCTACGATGAACTTCAACGAGCTTCATGGCACGTCCGCCCCTAACGAACACAGAAACCAATAACGAACAAAATGAGAAAAAAAAAGAGTAGTTAGTGTTCGGCTTTGCAAGGGGGGCGTGGACGAGGCGACAGTTCGAATCCTACTAACTCTTATTTTTAATCTTTTTTTTTCATTACTGGTCACATTAATTTATATGAGATTTGAGAGGGAATTAGTGAAAAAGAAACCCACGTGCATTTTCATGGAGCTATAATGAATTTCATAGGTTATTTGACTATTTACTATTTGTAATTAAAATCGAGAGAGGCCCGCCAGGATTAGCCGAGCGGTCTGAGGCGCTGCAGTCATGGACTGTGCGTCTGGTCCCGGCGGAAGTTCGAATCCTCCCTCGTGTGTGTGTGTGTGTGTGTGTGTGTGTGTGTGTGTGTGTGTGTGTGTGTGTGTGTGTCCTTATGATTATTTAGATTAGATAGTGTGTAAGCTTAGGGACTGATGACCTTAGCAGTTAAGTCCCATTAGATTTCACACACACTTGAACAGACCTGCCAAGTTAGCTGAGGACGTTACGGCACTGCTTTCTGGACTCTGGTAGGCGCGCCGGCTCCGGATCGAATACGCCCACCGGATTAACGATAAGGGCCGGTTTGCCGGACAGCCTGGCTGTGGTTTTAGGCGGTTTTCCACATCCCACAAGGTGAATACCGGGCTGGTCCCCATGTCCCACCTCAGTTACACGAACCGCAGACTTTTGAAAACATTCGCACTATTTCATGGCTTACACTAGACGCAGACAGCTGGGGCACACTAATTGTGTTCCAAGGGGTTCGGGGTGACGACAGGAAGGGCATCAGGCCACCCTCAGACACTAACATCGTCACATCTATAGCAACAAGGCCGACCCCGCGTTGAAGTGGTACAAAGCCCAAGAATATGACGCTGACTATTCGTAATTAAATTTTCAAGGGCGAGGGTCAAGCTTGGAAAACCAAACATTGATATATAATAATGCGAATGACATTATTCACAATCAGTTATTTAGTAAGTCACACTGTGCCAGACGACAAGAGTAAAGCACAATTAGTCATCGGATGTGCTCTTAACATCAAAGATAGCAGGATGGTATTTTCATACAGACTTAGAAAATACAAATTGTAACTTCATGCACATGCATGTGGCTTTTTTTCCATTATATTACCTCTCAGATGTCATGTAAATTAAATAATATGAAAAGTGACGAATAAAATATGGATTAAAAAGGTGTTGTGGGAGCTGACCCGTCGCCTCATGAAAGTTCGTTTTACGAAGATCGAATGCTAATCACTTGACCACCATGAACTCCAATGTCCGACACCCATAAACACATACATTAGTTATATAATAGACACGTAAAACTTCTCTTTGAGTTTTCTCGAGATTGCCAGATTAAGGCACCTTACTATTTGCACATTATTTTGTTTTAATGGCCTACTAAAGATTTACAAAGTCTGAAGTAAAACTGTAATCCCAACAGCGCGGCTTCCCCTTGTAAGGTAAAAAGAGTTCTTTGTAATGTTAAAGACATTCTGCGTCTCCGATAGTCGAGTGTGTGTCGTGTTCCATACGAGTATGGCGTGTCTTGTGTGGTGCAGACTATCAGAACAGTCGATGAGACATGCAACAAAAAACAGCGACGTATCCGACTGAAACAACTGAGCAGATCAGCTATCGTCCAGCACTGTTTCGGACACAATCAAGAAATGAAATACGGCGAGACCAGTGTTGTTGTGCAAATGGGAAGTTTTTGAAACAGCAAAATTACGGACTTTATCGGAATTACGAGGCCAGAAAATCTAATCAAGAGGGTCGCCAGTTTCAGTTTAAATAACGCTAGGGTCCGGCACTCAGTTTATAAGAACCACATCCAGCAGAGTTGGAAAACGCTAAGAAAATTCACTTTTCAAGGGATATTAGCGCGAGCTACATCGAAAGATGTATTAGGCGTCGGGAATCGAACCTGGCTATATGTAGCGGCGTGAGACAAATAATTCAGTCTGGTTGGGATCCAGAAAGTGAGTACACACAGCGGGAAGACTAGCAGCACTTGAAGAAGGTGGCTACGCAGAAAATGGGAACAACAGCTGGGCAGAACACACGGAAGCTCACTGTCAATCGGAAATTAGGGTACAGTGAAAAAGCATCGTCCCAGTAAATTGTAAAGTACTTATTCCATAGCATAAACCTAATTCACGTGATGCACATGGTCTTGATGTAACTGATCACGATTTTCAGAAATCCAACGTCAATTTTTCTGCGAGTTCACGGAAGTAAGTGAATGCAGCAGTGCTTCAGAAGATAAAGAGCCCGAAGCGATCTACCACTCCGTGGATCACAGACCGCAAAGCTCGGAGGTAGTACTGAGGTTGAGCAACAATATCTGGACCGGTCGAGTAATGCACTATAGTTTACTTTCTAAGATTTTAGTTTGAGTTGCCACAGAGACCTACTGCTTGCCAGGCTTGCAAACAAAATTCTGTAATTGAATGTTTCAGTCTCGGATCACACAAATGGTATCATAACCGGTTTCCAGTTGTTAGAAAAAACGTCATGCTCAGATAATCTGTTTCACGGAAAGAACAAAAACGTGAATGATAACACATTAAGGAACTAAATTATATGGGAATGAAACATAGGCGATAAATAGTGCAGATAAGAAAAGGACTGAGGGTTTCCAAATGTAGCACTACAGAAGATTAAATGGGTAGGCAGGATAGTTAAGGAAGAACTGCTGATTGGAGAGAAAAGAAATTCATAGCACAGTTTGGCGAAAAAAAGGGACAAATTCATAGAACACATCATGAGGCATCAAGGAAGACTCAATTTAGTGATGCATAAATTGTAGGTGGAGACCAAGGCTTGATTAAGCAGGCTCAAATGGGTGTCGTTTAGGCTGCAGTCACTTTGCAGATATGGAAAGACTCGCACAATTTAGAATACCACGTAGAAGTGCACTCACGTAATCTTCAGATAAACAACAACAACAACATAAATGAAGATCGGGGCCAGGTACGAATTGACATTTTTCGCACATACACAACGATGCCGTAAGTGATGATATGCTTATAGCGAAGAGAAACACTTTAAGGTAGTGGAAATGGAAGCGGTGGATTGAAATCGTTGTACTTAACCAAATGATCGATGGAACCCAACTACCTAAAGCCTGTGATGTCGTAGATCGATAGCACTCTCACTAGCGTCTCACAGTTGCCAACGGAAACGCAGTGTGCCGATAGCGGTCGCGCGGGGCAATGATGCGCGGCCGCTGAGCCTTGCCTTCAGTGGCTCCGACTGCGAGCACTCTCCGCCGTCTCGGTATAGGATGGCCAGCGGCAGATACAACGAACGCCCAGTCTCAGGCTTCAGCAGTCTTCAGTTTTAGGCAGCCTTCGAAATTTCGCTCGTGCATTAGTACAAAGAGCGTTCAAAAAGATTTGCACAGTCGTTTCTAATTTTTTTTAATTTTTTGCAGGAAGAGGATGAAATGTTTTGTGAACATACTTGGAACATTTAGCTATAGGGTTGGTATATAAAAGTATTTTCATTTATTTACAGGTGAGGCATGATGGACCGAGGAGTAGGTGTCAGATTGCGAAAGCGGTGTGCGATGGAGTTCCTCTTCAAGACCGGCGATGACTCTGCCACACAGATTCGCAGGAAGTTGCTCCCTGTTTGTGGGGAGGACACAGTGGATCGCAGCAGTATCCAGCGGAGGTTGCAGATGTTTAAAGAACGTGATTTCTCTCTACTGGACAATCCACGATGCGGTGGAACATAGACGGCAGTGCGTGATGTGAATAAGGAGACCAATGATCAAATCATCCAAAATGACAGATGTGTGACGACACGACAGTTCGCTAAAATGACTCATTGGTAGTCACCAAGGCACAGAAAAATCTGTGCACGTTGGATGCCTACATTATTAACAAGGGAAATGAAAACGATGAGGAAGAATGTGTGCGAGGGTCTCACGAAGACCTTTACTGAAGAGTGGAAACAGTATTTTAACGGCGTCGTTACCCAGGATGAAACATGGTTGTTTTTGTCCGAACCTGACAGCAAAACCCAATCCATGGAGTGGCGTCATCCGGGTTCCTCTCGGAACAAGAAACAAAGACTTTCGCGAACAGCAGGCCGAAAGGAGATGGCCTCCTTCTTCTGGGATCAGTGTGGTGTCATTTTCATTGAGTTTTTGGAACCTGGCTCCACAATTAAATGTGACAATGTCAAACCTCATACAGCCCTTATGACGCAGGAGAAAAACAGTCCGAACTTGGTTCCGTCTGATTTTTATCTCTTTAGCCGTCTGAAGGCCCACCTGCGCGGTAAAACATTTGATAGTGAGAAAGACCGAATTTGCTGCGTCAAGCGATGGTGCAAAACTCAGTCCCCAGAATTTTACCAAAGTGCATTTACATCATGGAAAGAACGTTGGGCCAGATGCGTTACAGCGATGGAGGATACGTTGAGTAGGCTCAATGTATAGCTAAATGTTCCATACATGTTCACAAAAAATTTCATTCTCCTCCTGCAAAAAACAAAAAATTAGAGACGGCTGTGCAAAATTTTTTGAACGCCCTTTGTAGTAGAATCCTCAAATCCTCACACTGCACGATACTTCAGTTTGCTTCTTGTAATAGCTGGACTTTATTGCTGTTTTTTGCTGTGTTAAGTGTCTCCACAGCGCTTGGAGAAAGCTGTAATTGCAAGAAAACTTCTGTTTACTATATTTGGGAGTGCGCTGATCATTTATGCTACTGTCCAGGTTCCCTACGACGTCAGCTGCTGCATCATTCTGTAGCCTACCTCTCTCTGCTTTTGTGTGCGAAGTAATACACAACAAACCCTATTCAATCGCAAAAGTGTTTCAACAGCAATTAAAAATAAGGAGAAGTCAGACGAAAAGTCGTACAAGTTGAACTACCAGCTTGGTACAAGAAGGCGGCAGCACGCATTTGAGAATCTGCGCAGCCGCTGCCGAATGCCAGCTAAGAGGCTGTGATGACGTTCGGTGCGAGGAATCAGCGAATGACATCACGTCACTGAATCACAAAACTGCGCGGATGGCGCTCATTAGTGCCAAGTCACCACCACCTACTCCAACTGCAGTAGCGCGATCCCCGGAAAAAAATTTCTCGAGATCAAACATTCGCAAGAGACTACATGATATCATAGCGTAGCACTTACCTGTCATGACCAAAATAGATCGAAACAGCGAAAATGCTTAAATCTTCCTCAAAAGGACTTATATTTCATCGTACACTAACAGACTACTGGAACTAATCTGCAAGTCCTGGTGCAACTAACTTCGGTTATAGGAAATGCTTCCATTAGTACAATAACGTGCTACTGAAGTTCAACTTCACAAACGTATCATAACCACTTTTATTTTCTTTTGGGTGGGCCCCACAGCCTCAGATCTCAAGGAAGACATTACTCCACCAGGTTGTGTTTAAAGTATTTTATTTGCATCACTAGTTCCAGGCACCGCCAGTTTTCAAGTGATTCTAAAAATCAAAACACTCCATAAACAGAGCTGGAATCTGAACGTCACACAACTACATTGGATGTCGCATTGAACGAAGATAGTAGGCACCTATAATAACTTACGTAAATAGAGCGTTGTCATTTCAACGGCATGTGTTTTTTTTTAACGAAATATAAACGATGTAACCACATATGTTACAACTGGAACTACTATGTTAGTTTAACGCTGTAGTGGTACGACTTTCGTGTTCTAGCACTCTTTATTTAGGCTAGTTTATGTTTTTCGAAGCACTTGAGAATGTGCAGCACCTCCAACTGGTAGTCCAAATAAAATATTTTAAACATAGTCTGGTGGAATTATGTCCTCTTTCAAACATAATCACTTTCTTCGCAAATTTATTTAAGCAACCTAAGGGAAGTTTGAGAAGTTCAATAGTTACAAAATTCTCCAGCGGTAAGGCAAAAATTAACGACAGAATTGTCGTTTTATAGAGCCCTTCAACCTACAAAAGCTGCTACAGAAACCATCTGGTTACGGGGATGAGTATACGAAACCTACAACATTAGACACAAATCAGTCATAAAACTTGTGTGTTAAGCGAACTTTACGAGCCAAAAGAATCTGTTTACGTTGGACAACGTTTAACAGCAATCGTTGAATACACAAGACTAAATTTTACTAAGAAATGCTTCACGACTCATAACGTCCAGTGTTCCCAATGTAACGACTAAAATTCGACTAAGAAAGACTGCTAACCGGAAACCTGTTGTAGAAATTCCGTTGCGTCCACAAAATTATAAATTAAGGTACATCACAACACAATAGTGAAGCTACAATTTCCAATTGTACGTATTATTGCATGAAAATTGAGGCTCTAAACATAATCCCAATAGTGCTAGTTTACTGTTTGTATCAAATCAAGCTTGTTGGCAGAGTGGCACACGTTATCATCTCACAACAAGGAATAATTGGATGAATGTAGTAGTTTTCAATAATTCTGAAAATAAATAACAGTTGGGGAGCATACGGTTGGTGAACACAAAAAAAGACGCGAAGAAAAAAGACGTCTTTCGAAACGGGTTCGGTTATTAAGCGATAACGCTTCGCAGAGATGACAAGCAACTGCAGTACTGGGCATTACATGAGAGGTATTCTGCATTACGCAGAGGTTTACAGGTAGTATTCCGAGAGCGTGCATTCCAACAAGAATCAGCTGACAAATTACTTCCGCCCACATATTCTCTCGCGAAATGATTAATGGTAAACATAGAGAGATTCGGCTTCTTATTGTGGCTTACAGAAGTCGTAATTTCTGTGCACAATTCACGAACCGAATAGGTAGGAGGAAAGAGGTGGAAGGGAATGAGGGGGAGTCGTTAACGGTACTACATGAAAGTACCCTCGGCCACACTAGTGTGTTCAATAAGTACAGATAGGCGAACAACAGATTTTATAGGAAATGGCCCGAATATAACGAAACAGGCGCTCACATTGGCATACCAAAAGTCATGTACACTAGTGTTTTTGGATATTGCGGCAATATGCCAGTAAAATGCAAACGCTATGAAAGCTGCACGATATTCAAAGCCGTTGAAAACATTTTCTGACGGATAACGCACCCGTGGGCCGAGGGGACCTATTAAACGATCAGAAAAAAAAAACAAGTAGGCATAGAAATGAAGAAGAACTTTAAGATCGCGTGTTGTACACGCTGCATGCCAAACCAGCACATGACTCCACGGATTGAGAATCGCGAACCGTTCCGTGAATCTGGTATTCGTGCACAGTACCGTGAAACAGAAGTTTGCATGGCGAATAAGGGTGTTTCACTAATACGACTGAGGAAGGGGAGCGACCGAAGCTTTGACCTTGTGGCGAGCCAAGAAATTCGACATCAATACGGGACGGCATATTTCGTCAACAATGAGAGGTACAAACCCCCCCCTCAAAGCAGTTCGGCGTCTCTTACGACGTAGACAATGATTTTATTTATGTCCATAAGTTTAATCTGACGCAAACATACCTACCATTACAATGGGCTGGTCGGTGCCTCCGACGGCTTACACATACACTCTGAAAGTTTTCATTCGTGTGGCTACTGTGATCGTAGTTGCTGTACGATTACTCAGGATGTTTCAAATCAGAATATGTAACTACTGAAAATGCATATTTATTTTACAATATTCGTTTCCTTTCGTTGACTTTAAACATAGTCTCAAGTCTAGATGCAGAGATATTTACGAGTTTGGTTTACTACTAAGTCTGAAAGCAGTTCGTTCCAAAAGATAACTGAAGCGTAATTTATGACTCATTGCATTTTAGTCTGTTTTCTGCACACATAGGTACTGTCTACACAATCGGCAGTTATTTCTACCCCTGGCTCTCGTTTATTCAGCCTTTTTTTTAACTCTTACTTGTAGCATTTCACACTCCGTGGCGCAAAATACGACTGAATATTGCACCACAATTGTGCACAAAGGCTTATTTACAATACCATATTAAACATGAAGATTGTGTGTGCAGTGTTGTAAATTCCTCTGCTAAATTCATTACCCAACTTACCTAAATCGATAGCCACATATGAACTACAACGTCAACATTTATACTAATATTTATTTATGTCAGCGAGATAGTGAAGCATTTTTGAAAGTTAGTTAAATAAATACATATCAACGTAAATTTAACAACACAGAACACACACGACAGAGCATAAATCAAACGGATGATTTTTTTTACATGAAATGAATACCGAAATTAAGCATATAAGTTGGCCACTCCTCCCACAAAGTACAGAAACGCACGTTTACAAGGAACTTAGCTCCAGTTTTGACTACTGTGGCAGATAAGAAGTGTGACGTCACAGAACCGAAGATCCTTACATAAAGAGCATTATAGAACATTACAATAAACGCACACCTAACGTGTCGATATGGGTTATCCTTGAGTACCAAAGGAGACCAATGCTGCTCCACACTGTGAACACGCAACACCAATGAAGTGTTAGCACGCTCACAGGTGCCATCCAACGCATTCGTAGAGCACGAAAAACTCTTCTCCAGTTTGCGAGATGAATACTGTTTCCAAAATTACGTTTTCTCCTTGACTTGCCAGTTTAACTGGCTCGTCGCCTATTGAACATATCGAGGATTTAGTCACGGTAGTCGTCGAGAAAACTTTTGCTATTGTTCAGAAGCCAACGCAAATTCTCAGGAACATTACGAGTGCTTCACGGAACTCCTGGGTGGATACTCAACTGAAAATTCTACCGCGTCGTAATTGGCAGGATCCAAGACGGTATCCGTCGCAATATCTAACAACAGAAGCACACACCCAGAGGGTCACCGTTTTTGCTCTTCTTTTCCTTGATTCACAGATACACCAAAAGGTTGCTCCAACACACCAAAAGGTTGCTCCAACATCATGCACTTCCGAGTTGCTTTTGAGGAAGCTCGGTCCAAAGCTTTCCGGTCCTTCTACACTCCTGGAAATTGAAATAAGAACACCGTGAATTCATTGTCCCAGGAAGGGGAAACTTTATTGACACATTCCTGGGGTCAGATACATCACATGATCACACTGACAGAACCACAGGCACATAGACACAGGCTACACAGCATGCACAATGTCGGCACTACTACAGTGTGTATCCACCTTTCGCAGCAATGCAGGCTGCTATTCTCTCATGGAGACGATCGTAGAGATGCTGGATGTAGTCCTGTGGAACGGCTTGCCATGCCATTTCCACCTGGCGCCTCAGTTGGACCAGCGTTCGTGCTGGACGTGCAGACCGCGTGAGGCGACGCTTCATCCAGTCCCAAACATGCTCAATGGCGGACAGATCCGGAGATCTTGCTGGCCAGGGTAGTTTACTTACACCTTCTAGAGCACGTTGGGTGGCACGGGATACATGCGGACGTGCATTGTCCTGTTGGAACAGCAAGTTCCCTTGCCGGTCTAGGAATGGTAGAACGATGGGTTCGATGACGGTTTGGATGTACCGTGCACTATTCAGTGTCCCCTCGACGATCACCAGAGGTGTACGGCCAGTGTAGGAGATCGCTCCCCACACCATGATGCCGGGTGTTGGCCCTGTGTGCCTCGGTCGTATGCAGTCCTGATTGTGGCGCTCACCTGCACGGCGCCAAACACGCATACGACCATCATTGGCACCAAGGCAGAAGCGACTCTCATCGCTGAAGACGACACGTCTCCATTCGTCCCTCCATTCACGCCTGTCGCGACACCACTGGAGGCGGGCTGCACGACGTTGGGGCGTGAGCGGAAGACGGCCTAACGGTGTGCGGGACCGTAGCCCAGCTTCATGGAGACGGTTGCGAATGGTCCTCGCCGATACCCCAGGAGCAACAGTGTCCCTAATTTGCTGGGAAGTGGCGGTGCGGTCCCCTACGGCACTGCGTAGGATCCTACGGTCTTGGCGTGCATCCGTGCTTCGCTGCGGTCCGGTCCCAGGTCGACGGGCACGTGCACCTTCCGCCGACCACTGGCGACAACATCGATGTACTGTGGAGACCTCACGCCCCAAGTGTTGAGCAATTCTGCGGTACGTCCACCCGGCCTCCCGCATGCCCACTATACGCCCTCGCTCGAAGTCCGTCAACTGCACATATGGTTCACGTCCACGCTGTCGCGGCATGCTACCAGTGTTAAAGACTGCGATGGAGCTCCGTATGCCACGGCAAACTGGCTGACACTGACGGCGGCGGTGCACAAATGCTGCGCAGCTAGCGCCATTCGACGGCCAACACCGCGGTTCTTGGTGTGTCCGCTGTGCCGTGCGTGTGATCATTGCTTGTACAGCCCTCTCGCAGTGTCCGGAGCAAGTATGGTGGGTCTGACACACCGGTGTCAATGTGTTCTTTTTTCCATTTCCAGGAGTGTAAATACCAAACGACAGCGTCAGCCGTCGGGCTGCAGCGTTAGCACAGAAGACAAAGGCTACAGACAAAATCTGCCTGTGCTGCATTCAAGTCTAGTCAATGTTTTTATAGTCTTTCGACAAACAGTTGTATCACAACAACTTGTTTCTTCAGACTTAAAAATGATAATAATAATGATGGTAGTCATAATCCTACATTCTACCCGATGTATAATCGAGATATATTAAGGAATAGTGATTTAATTATTTATTTATCGGCACATTTATGCGCGTATCACAGTGAAGTCATACCGGACTTTACCTGTTTCGAACAATGTACACTGTTTCTTTGCTTTTGGAGCAACATAAGAAATCAGCTCTGTCTCTTATTCGTGGCATGGGCCAGGAGTTGCTTGCTTTCATACCTGCTGCGCGCCCGAAGTGACAAATGTTGTCAGTGCACTGTTTGCAACAATAGCCATCAAGTTTCTGGTGGAAGATTTGGGATAGAAAAGATGAGATTCAATCCGAGACTCATGGTCTGACGCCTTAGAACATTGTAATAACGCCACTGCTCGACAGCCTGCGGTTTCTTATGGTATCCAACAGGCTCGAAAAGTTTCAACCTCGGTGCCTCGAAAATGCTTCAAAAAGTACAGCGTTATTGACCATTATTCGTTTCATCTAAGTATATACTACAAAAGCGCAAAAAGTAAGCGAGATTGGTGACCTTTTGGTTGTATGCTTCCCATGTATGTATCACAAACTTCGTCGTAACGATTTAGATCAGGCTGAGATTTACCCAAGTACATTATTTTGGCTGACTGGGTGTTGTGTGATGTCCTTAGGTTAGTTAGGTTTAAGTAGGTCTAAGTTCTAGGGGACTGATGACCATAGATGTTAAGTCCCATAGTGCTCAGAGCCATTTGAACCATTATTTTTGCGCAAGAGGCGAGACACTGTCAATAGATTCTCGAATCCACAACGCCGTGTGGTGGTTGATTTGTCCAAGGTTGCAGATCCGGGCCTTCATATAATGTTTCAGGAGATTTTAATTATTAACAGAGAGTTCGAGTATTTTTCGCTTATTATTATTATTATTATTATTATTATTATTATTATTAAGCACAAAGTAGAAACATGTTGCTCCACTTCAATATGGCGTCGTCTGTGTAGCCACCGCACTATTTAGCAGAATATAATCATCTGAAACAGCTCATGAGGTTCTGCTAGGAACTGGCCCAACTCACTGAAAGCTCTCCAGAGCTGTTGACAAATGATCGATCACCTCCTACTGCGGTGGCTGTTTCTTTACTATGATGGAATGTCATTCTTACGCTGTCGAAGAGACCCCTACACCACAATCACGGTTTCTTATGAATAAATGACCATCTGTAGCCGCCCGGAGTGGCCGAGCGGTTCTAGGCGCTACAGTCTGGTACCGCACGACCGCTGCAGTCGCAGGTTCGAATACTGCTTCGGGCATTGGCGTGTGTGATGTCTTTAGGTTAGTTAGGTTTATGAAGTTCTAAGTTCTAGGGGACTGATGACAGAAGTTAAATCCAATAGTGCTCAGAGGCATTTGAACCATTTGATCATTTGTACAATTTCCGATGACACTGAAGGCCAATTTCCAGTATGATTCAGTGCCGCAAAGTTAAATTCAGGAACTCTCTCAGATTGAAGCTTCTGCTCGCAGTAAGTTTATGCTTATAATATATTGATTGAACCGTGATGACATGACGATCGAAGAACTAAAAAGAGGACAAAAAACTAAATTCGCTACAAAAATATCAAAATAAAAATGAAACAGAATATGGTTACCATAACTATATATCAAATGATTGGTTTTGGTTGCATATTATTAATCTGAACTCGAATTTTCCCAAGACTAGGTTTTTTGTATGTAATCGATACTCTTTCATCTTTTTTGGTTAGAATTAATTAAATCGTCTTTTGACTGAAACCTTACCTATTTCGAGGTTTTTTGACCTTTTGCGTCGATACTTCAGTTGCTTCAGAATGCTATTGCAATCAAGATGCCCCCAAACGGTTTTCGCGGAATTTTTTTTGTAGAAGTTGCCCCCGCAAAACCTATTAAGTCATTGTGAATTAGAGGTGGTCCAGATCTGCAATAGATGTTAGTATTGCTGGGGATAATGTTTAAAAGATTAACCCGATATAGAAAATTTAACCACACGAAAACAGCTGAAATTTCAGGGATCAGCAGAAAATGTATGTTATGTTACATCAGAACGAACTTTTATTACGTGAAGATTACGTTATGGCAGACATAGGGCCTTCCTTCGACGCAATAGGTCTTTGATTTACAAAAAGAGCGGTCAGATCAATAGAGTCGTAAAATAGCTGAGTTGCGTTCTGTGGGTATAACACTACTGCGGGGAAGTACCATACTGGCGGACGACCATCGCTTGTAATAAAAACGTGTCCAGATAATCTACAGAACCAACAGAAATAGCAGATAGTGACACGTTCGTAACAAGGGTTTGCTGAAACGTGGCACTTACCCTCACCAATTCCTTGAGCCTCTCACGGTTGTAGACGTTCCCGATCTCGACGCCGAGCAAGAAGTCTAGCACGCGGCTGATGGGGTAGGAGAGCGGGAAGGTGAGGCCCATGATGAGCTTGGTGACGTAGATGGTCTTGGCGCCGACTGCCAGCCCGTGCCTGGAGCAGATGGCCTGGGGCGTGATCTCGCCGAAGATGACGATGGCCATCGTCGAGCCGATCACGGCCACGAGGCCCGACGTCAGCTCGTCCATGACGATCGTCAGCGTCGAGTTGACGAGCACGTTCCCCAGCAGGATCGAGCACAGCAGGTAGTTGCCCATCTTGCGCACGGGCATGATGGCACGCGCATACCTGTCGCAGAAATGGTCCGACGTCAGCCAGGACGAGAGTCCGACACAGGTTAGCTGGCAGCTGACGGCGAGGCACATTGCTACCGCCTCCAACACAACAATGGGAGATGGCACTGTGGGCTCTAGGGAAACGAAAAAAAAAGTAGCCACACTTCTCGGTATCGAGTACTTTCATTTCGATACCGACACTTTTTACTCGATACTTTCCAATTGATACTTATATCAGTACTGTATAGCAGAAAAAAATGGTTCAAATGGCTCTGAGCACTACGGGACTTAACACATATGGTCATCAGTCCCCTAGAACTTAGAACTACTTAAAGCTAACTAGCCTAAGGACATCACACAACACCCAGCCATCACGAGGCAGAGAAAATCCCTGACCCCGCCAGGAATCGAACTCGGGAACCCGGGTGTGGGAAGCGAGAACGCTACCGCACGACCACGAGATGTGGGCATGTACAGTAGATATCGTATCGAATGATCCTAGTATTGATTTATTACATTTCTATTATGTAGCCAAAATTATAACCGCATGATTCAGTTCTGATACTTTCAACAACTGAAGGTGCTGGCACCAGCCGGACACGGAGGTACTGAGGTGATCCCGCGCCACTGGCGAACTACCAAAGCTGCACCCCTTCCCCAAAAAACTGCATTTCTGCAATTTTATGTGTAAATTTAGTACATTTTATAATTTTTAATTAGGTTTAATAAATTGAGTATGACTACCAGATACAACGAAATAAGTGTCCAAGGAATAGAAAAGCAACTGGAATCACTCAACAGATGAAAGTCAACTGGACCTGACGGGATACCAATTCGATTCTACACATAGTACGCGAAAGAACTTTCCCTCCTAACAGCCGTGTACCACAAGTATCTAGAGCAGGGCCGGTCAAACGCTGCACAGTGTGCAGACGTGCGGAAGTGCTGCACATGTGCGCACGTGTCCGACAGCGACATCTGTTATTAGACAAGTGTCCTAAATGAACGGCGGTGGCTACACTTCTCTGTTTATGTGGTACAAGCAAGAGCGCAACATACCCAGTCTCGTTTACCCCTGGTAACCGTAACCTTAACCTTAACCTTAACAGAGCAGTACTGAGAAATGGCAGGTACTGTGGTAAAGCAAAGGACGGGAGATCTATGTTCTCAGTCGTTTAAAAATGACTGGGAACTGCAATTCTTTTTTGTAGCCATTGGTGAAAACTCACAGTGTTTGCTATGCCGCCGAATAATAGGCGGCCAGCGTAAGTTTTCAAACGAAAGACACTACAATACATATCACAAAGACGAGTGTAGTGTACTCAAGAGTGAAGAACGGCAAGCAAAATTAAATGCCCTTAAGAAAATGGCTGACACACATCAACTCGATTATCATTTCTCGTGACCAGTGATAAACGTGTTTGGATTTATTCCTTTCATAATTAAAAATTATTGTTTACTAAGTGTGCATTAGTGCCTCATTCTGCTCCATGTTACATTATTATCAGGAATGTTGGTCATTAAACCGATTGTTCCAATGTATACTTACATTTAGGGTTTTTTTTCATGTGTGAGGGGCTACGCTCAGCTGAAGTCGATAAAACGTTACATACATTTAATTGTCGGTTATTATACAGATTTCAGTCGGAGCTGATGAAAGATGTAGCAATAATGGTATTGAAATAACAGGTGATCATCAAGAGGTCAGTGAGACAGAAATTACGTGGATGTAACTGAGGGCACAGAGAATTAGTTACAGGAAATCTTGCATTAGTTTAATGTTATTTGAAATCATGAATAAGGTTCGTTGGAAATCACTAAGTGCTCTCTTTCTTAAATACTAGATCAAAAACATTACTCGTATTTACGTGCCGTCAGTCAAGCTGCCTTAAACTTTTATTACTGGGTTAAACTGTTAACATAAAAGTTTACGTCTCAATGAGTAGACTGTGCAGTTCCGCACTGTCGCCTGATAAAGTAAGAGCCTACGAAATATCAGACCAGCTGTGTGGCTGGATTGAAGAGTTTTTAGACAGCATGTTGTTCTCAATGGAGAGACGTCTACAGACGTTAAAGTAACATCTGGCGTGCCACAGGGGAGTGTTATGGGACCCTTGCTTTTCACAATATACATAAATGACCTAGTAGATAGTGTCGGAAGTTCGTGCGGCTTTTCGCGGATGATGCTGTACTATAAAGAGAAGTTGTAGCATTAGAAAATTGCAGCGAAATGCAGGAAGATCTGCAGAGGATAGGCACTTGGTGCAGGGAGTGGCAACTGACCCTTAACATAGACAAATGAATGTATTGCGAATACATAGAAAGAAGGATCCTTTATTGTATGATTATATCATAGCGGAACGAACACTGGTAGCAGTTACTTCTGTAAAATATCTGGGAGTATGCATGCGGAACGATCTGAAGTGAAATGATCATATAAAATTAATTGTTGCTAAGGCGGGTACCAGGTTGAGATTTATCGGGTCCATCAACAAAGGAGGTGGCTTACAAAACACTCGTTCGACCTATACATGAGTATTTCTCATCAGTGTGGGATCCGTACCAGATCGGGTTGACGGAGGAGATAGAGAGAAGATCCAAAGAAGAGCGATTATTTGCTAAGCGTTACGGAATATTTAGCAAAGTCAAGTGGCAGACTCTGCAAGACAGGCGCTCTGCATCGCTGTGTAGCTTGCTGTCCAGGTTTCGAGAGGATGCGTTTCTGGATGAGGTATCGAATATATTGATTCCCCCTACTTATACCTCCCTAGGAGATCACGAATGTAAAATTAGAGAGATACGAGCGCGCACGGAGGCTTTCTGGCAGTCTTTCTTCCCGCGAACCATACGCGACTGGAACAGGAAAGGGAGGTAATGACAGTGGCACGTAAAGTGCCCTCCGCCACACACCGTTGGGTGGCTTCCGGAGTATAAACGTAGACGTAGAACCCGATGACGCTTGTTTATTCAACAGAGGGTTCTGTTTCGATGAAGAGAGTATAGGTGTCTATAGGCCTAATGACCAAAAGCTCTCGTAATATTATTCATCGGCTAGAGAAGGCTTATAATTGAATTCTTTTTTATTTACACATAGCGGCGAGAATGCCTGGTAGACATAGTAAATCACGTACCTCTTCCACCTTTTTTGTTACTTCCTTTTCCGCCGCGTCTCGTTCCAGTTCTTTACTTGCAAAAACCGGCAATGCGTTCTGTCTAATGGCATATTTTCTCCGACACCCGCTCGCCAGCTTTGCGATCCTACGATACAGTATCAAAGTAGCAGCAATAACTCCACTGTTTAACATAAGCGACCTATATAGGCGGTAGTTGTATGGACAAAGCGCACTGTATCCACGTAAACCATGTCAGCGGTAGACGTCTGTTCGGTTGCAGTAATTTCCTTATGATGCTGTTTAACGAAACGACACAGTGTTTACAGTCGCGGGCCGACAAACTATTCTTGTCGTGGGCAGAATATAGGAACACTCGCGGTTAGATGTTAAGCCGTCTTTCCTTTCTTTTTTTCTGTCAGTTTTCCGCCCCACTTTTCCTGCGCCCTTGCCGGTGTGTATTCGCCGTCCTCGCGATGCGGTCCTCCATGCAGGGCAACAGTTTATCGTTCCGTGTACGCGTTAGCGACAGAGCGAGTGGTCGAAATCATTTGTCCCACTTTGCCGATCTTGGCAATAATTTGTTTGAAATGACTTGGCTTGGAATCCGTTTGTTTGAAAACAGATGGAGAGATTGGAGCCATCAGTATGTACATACTCTAATCTTTTTATCCAGCCTAAGTAATATCGATAGCTCAAGGTATCAATATTCTTATGAAAACGATACCTTTCTTACAATACTACTACTGAATAACGTACCGGACGTTTTTCATTCGATACTGTGTTCTTAGGCAGCTCAAACTGTATTGCCGCTTCCGCTGCGTGAAGCACCATATCCTCTAGTTCACAAATAGGAAACTTTCGGAACGTGAAAATTTCACGTGCTTTCAGAAAACCGAAGTAACAACTGATTTTTGACAAACTTAAGACACTGCATACGGATCTACGCTATGCCTGTATTTCAGAATTTGTACATGGTGTTTGTAGGAAGACTTTAAACTTTCGACAGCTTATACATACCAAACACAATGTAATACCAAACTTTGAAAAGATTTATTTGCCATCGATTCAGGAAATCAACGAAAAAAATATTTCACTAACATACAAAGTTTTCAAGATAACATATAAATGTAAAGCTGTTTCCAAGATGTGAAAATATCACCGTACGAAACTATCATTATGCTGCTGTCCCTAACTGAAATGAACACAATTTTGACATGCTTAGAGATACTATAGAGATCTACAAGATATTTGAATTTCAGATTTTGCTTTTTACGTAATTTTGTAAGGTATAAGGCTTCAGAGCGATTTTCTATTGGCACGGAGATGGAGCCCTGTGGCTGCCTGAAGACATTATTGTCGCTACAGCACCGCAGCTGTGGGCTTTCAACATCAGACGCGAACTAATTTCAATCAGGCTGCTGTGTTCGGTTATCGGAGAGCTGAAAAGCTTTCGATTCCAACGCGTTCTCGAGAACTCAAGCCCAGAGTTTCAGCACCATTTCCGACAACAACGCAGCATTCGAGACCAGAACGAAAATAGATATATGTTGTTCTCGTAAAATTTCTTTGCTCTCGGACGTATTTGTTTCTAGCTCTGTCTTACTACAGCAACTGACCCTTAATAATGAAAAGTGGCAAATACTCCACATGAGTACTAAAAGGAACCCATTAAATTTCAGTTAATAAATAGCAGAATTATAAAAGCTGTCAATTCGAGCAAATACCTATGAATAACAGTAACGAATACTTCAAATTGGAACGGTCACACAAATAACGTTGTGGGGAAGGCGAAATAAATACAGCATTCCTTGGTAGAAAACCAAGAAAATTCAACAAACCCACTAAATAGACTGCCAACATTGCGCTTGCCTTTATTCAGAGCACTGCAGGGCGGTGTGGGATCTTTAACTGATAACATTGAGGGAGGACATCGAAAAAGTTCAAAGAAGGGCAGTTCGTTGTGTGTTATCGAGAAAAAGGGGTAAAGAGTCGCTGATATAGTATGGGACTTTGGGTGGCAATCATTAAATCATGAGCGTTTTTGCTCACGGCGAGATATTTTCACAGAATTTCAGTTTCCATATTTCTCTTCGCTACTCGGAAATACACTACTGGCCATTAAAATTGCTACACCACGAAAATGACTTGCTACAGACGCGAAATTTAACCGACAGGAAGAAGATGCTGTGACATGCAAATGATTAGCATTTCAGAGCATTCATACAAGACTGGCGCCGGTGGCGACACCTACAACATGCTCACATGAGGAAAGTTTCCAACTGATTTCTCATACACAAACAGCAGTTGATCGCCGTTGCCTGGTGAAACGTTGTTGTGATGCCTCGTGTAAGGAGGAGAAATGCGTACCATCACCTTTCCGACTTTGACAAAGGTCGTGTTGTAGCCCATAGCGATTGCGGTTTATCGTATCGCGACATTGGTGCTCGCGTTGGTCGAGATCCAATGACTGTTAACAGAATATGGAATCGGTGGTCTCGGGATGATAATACGGAACGCCATGCTGGATCATAACGGCCTCGTATCACTAGCAGTCGAGATGACAGGCATCTTATCCGCATGGGTGTAACGGATCGTGCAGCCACGTCTAGATCCCTGAGTCAACAGATGGGGACGTTCGCAAGACAACAACCATCTGCACCAACAGTTCGACGACGTTTGCAGCAGCATGGACTATCAGCTCGGAGACCATGGCTGCTGTTACCCTTGACGCTGCATCACAGACAGGAGCGCCTGCAATGGTGTACTCAACGACGAATTTCGGTGCACGGATGGCAAAACGTCATTTTTTCGGATGAATCGAGGTTGTGTTTAGAGCATCATGATGGTCGCATCCGTGTTTGGCGACATCGCGGTGAACGCACATTGGAAGCGTGTATTCGTCATCGCCATACTGGCGTATTACCCGGGGTGATGGTGTGGGGTGTCATTGGTTACACGTCTCGGTCACCTCTTGTTCACATTGACGGCACCTTGAACAGTGGACGTTACATTTCAGGTGTGTTACGACCCGTGGCTCTACCCTTCATTCGATCCCTGCGAAACCATACATTTGAGCAGGATAATGCACGACCGCATGTTGCAGGTCCTGTACGGGCCTTTCTGGATACACAAAATGTTGGACTGCTGCCCTGGCCAGCACATTCTCCGGATCTCTCACCAACTGAAAACGCCCGGTCAATGTTGGCAGAGCAATTGGCTCGTTACATTACGCCAGCCGCTACTCTTGATGAACTGTGGTATCGTGTTGAAGCTGCATGGGCAGCTGTACCTGTACACGTCATCCAAGTTCTGTTTGACTCAATGCCCAGGCGTATCAAGGCCGTTATTACGGCCAGAGGTGGTTGTTCTGGCTACTGATTTCTCAGTATCAATGCACCCAAATTGCGTGAAAATGTAATCACATGTCAGTTCTAGTATAAAATATTTGTCCAATGAGTACCCGTTTATCATCTACATTTCTTCTTGGTGTAGTAATTTTACGGGCCAGTAATGTATTTCGTTGACACACAAATATGTAAGGAGAACTGGTCATAGTAATAAAATTTTGGGAATAAGAGCTAGCACGGAGAGATCGAATTGTTCCTTTTTAGCGAGTGCTGTTTGATAGTGGATCGTCAGAGAAATAGTGTCGACGCGGGTCGATGAGCCCACTGCCAGGCACTTAAATGTGAATTACCGCGTAGTCCATTAGATCTAGATGTACATGTAGATTAGACTGAATAAATATTGCGTCCGACGAACAGAAAGGAGCTTTGCAGTTCAATTTAGAGAGTACACACATGATCAGAACAAGAGTGCCCTCGCTAATCATCTGAACGCCTATAAAGCATAAAATTGATCGTACACAAGATAATTTCGGAACTTCACGAGGGAGCTAAAAGCTACACCTTAAATATAATAGAAGAAATGGAAATATTTGTTCACGGCAAGATGATCGCAGCGCCTGTTTAACGAACAAACTTCTTTCAGAGCAAATCGTTATCTTGTCTTCTTCCGGGACCTAGTAGCGTAGCAATGCAAACAGCGGGGCGGCCTCGGTCGAGGACAAGCCGGCACGGAAGCTCAGCGTGTTCGGTCAGAGGGCTGCTAGCCCTCTGTAATAAAATGAGTAAAGAAATCAACGATCAGCTGGAACGGATGTCGTGTGACGTCCACCCAGACCAAATGCAACGAACAATACCCAACAAAATGGGGAAAAAGGTGTGGTACAGCCTGTTACGCTGTCCATCGTGTGCGCGTCGGTCTGTGGCGGAGGATATGGCCACGCGTGGAGCGTCAACACCGGAAGTGAAAGCAACAGTTTTCAGTACTGCTCTGTATATATATTTAGTAATCGTATGTTTCCTATTAAAGTCTTGGGTCATATACTTACTTTCGTGGCATGCATTACACATTTTAATACTTACTAATGCAATACGGTGCCTTAAAACATATTAATCCTCATCCGTGAAGACTGTCAATACTAAAACCGGCAGATATTTGGGTTTAAAATAAGAACAGTTGATGTTTCAAATTACTGTATAAACACAAACGAGGTCGTTGGTGTACTCCTGTCAGTCCAATGAGTTTCGTCATTTGATTAATAAAAAACAGACTTAAGATGGTGGTTTCAATGCTTCAAGTCTTCTACATGGTCTCCCTTCCTCCTTCCCCCAGCTCCCTTTCTCAACATTTTAGTTCAACGCACAGAACGTTCATAAAACCATGTGAAACTGCCAGAGAAGTCCTTGTTTGGAATGATGTTCAATTCACGCGTCAATTTGCACTTTTTCGATGTTAGGGAACCACCTGAGATCCTTCTGTGCTTTGTTGTTCTGTAGCAAGTTCGCACTGATAACACAAAGTTCAAATGGTTCAAATGGCTCTGAGAACTATGGGACTTAACACCTGAGGTCATCAGTCCCTTAGAACTTAGAACTACTTACACCTAACTAACCTAAGGACATCACACACATCCATGCCCGAGGCAGGATTCGAACCTGCGACCGTAGCAGTCGCGCGGTTCTGGTCTGAAGCGCCTAGAACCGCTCTGCCACCGCGGTCGGCCGGTAACACCAAGCCTCGCCACAGGTCTTTATTTTTTTAATTTTTTTTTATTTTTATTTTTTTTATTTTATTTATTTATTTATTTTTATTTTTTTTTTTTTTTTGCAAGAATTGTCCGCATTTTGCATTTCAATCAGGTTGTGGCACACAATGAAGCGTCGTTTAACGGTTGAGGGTCGATGTATGTGGTACAAACTTTGTAAACATTTCTGTCTTTTTCAAAATGTTATAGAGAACGTCTAACACTTTATTTGCTCAGTTTGTTGCTCCACTGCGGTTTGCGACACCACAGTGTCAACACGATATGGTAGCTCGCCGGTTACTTTACATACCTACTCACAACTGGCTGGTCGAATCCACATCTGCTGTGAAGAGGTGTTGGTTCAATTTACCACCGTTGTAACTGCGCCCAGGAATAAAGCCAGTCTCAGAACTTTCTGACGGACTGTGTATACTATTGAAACTCGTCTCATTGTAGTGAATTAAGGTGCAATGTGCCTGAACTGCCACGAACACCAAATTTTCGGCAGTAAAGGAAAACTTCATTACTGTTTTGCGTATAGTGTGTCCGCCTTTAAAGAGCTGCACACCAAGCAAATACGAGGGTCAGTCAAAAAGTAATGCCTCCTATTTTTTTTCTACATTTAATTGTCAGGAAATTTAAATGCAATTACATAGGTTGAAAACCACAACTTTGAGGATCATTTTGTCAATTTTCAATGTAATCTCCGCCCATCTCTACAGTTATGGTCCATCTTTGAACAAAGGCATGTATCCCAGCACGGTAAAAATCACAGCTCTGCTTCCTAAGCCATTGACGCACAGATGTTTTGACGGCCTCCTCATCTTCAAAATGAATCCCACGATGAGCTTCTTTTAGTGGCCCGAACAGATGGAAGTCTGATGGTGCCAGGTCAGGGCTGTAGGGGGGATGAGGCAAAACTTCCCATCCAATTTTGACAATCTCGTCAGAGGTGTGACGACTGGTGTGTGGTCTTGCATTGTCATGCAAAAGAAGAACATCTGCCATTGATTTTGTTGGGCGAACTCGCTGAAGACGTGCTTTAAGTTTTTTGAGGGTTGTGACGTATTGAACAGAATTTATTGTGCATCCCTGCTCCAAAAAATCAACCAGAATCACACCCTCTGTATCCCAGAAAACTGTTGCCATAACTTTCCCTGCCGATCGCACAGTTTTGAATTTTTTCTTCCTCGACGAGCTTGTGTGACGCCACTCCATTGACTGCCTCTTTGATTCGGGTTCAAAAAAATGCACCCATGTTTCGTCCCCGGTCACAATTTTTTTCAGAAACTCATCTCCCTCCAAACGGAAGCGCTGCAAGTGTTGGGAGGCTATTGTTTTCCTTGCCTCTTTATTCTGATCGGTTAACATTCTTGGAACCCACCGTGCACAAACTTTTGAGTACCCCAATTGTTTAATAATCGTGATCACACTGCCTTTACTAAGAGAAATAATGCGACACACTTCATCTGCAGTCACCCGACGGTCACCACGAATGATGTCATCAACTTGCTGAATGTTGTGTGGAGTCACTGCACTCACCGGCCTGCCGCTCCGCTTTTCGTCAGTCAACGGTGTTTGCCCTTCAGCTTCCTTACAACGACGAACCCATCGTCTAACAGTGCTGACATCCACTGTCACAACACCATACACCTTCTTCAGTCTTTCATGAATGCGTATGGGCGTTTCACCTTCTGCATTCAAGAATTCAATCACACAACGCTGTCTCAAACGAACATCGATGTCGGCCATCTTACAAACTTCTGCTGTGCTGCCACCTGTTGACACAGAAAGTTACTACTGCAGTGGATTGCAGAAGAAGGTTTGAGGAATGGCGCCAAATTCAAATTTTTCACTTAACTTAATTTTTTTAAGTAGAAAAAAAATGGGAGGCATTACTTTTTGACCGACCCTCGTACATAGTGTCTCTCCAAACAGTCGTGAGGCGCCTTCTACCTGGAGTTTTGGCAGATATTTGCAATTTTGTTTTTTGCAATGTGCAGTTGGAGTCTGCCCAAACAAATACTGCGCATCACGTTTGTCACGTGACGCCCAGTGTCGAAGGAATTCGTCGGTCTCTTTCCAGCCACGAACAAAATGATTTTTAAAAAGGAGTTTTACGTGTCCATTCGACAGAGCTGTCTCAAATTAATCTATTGTGACGTTCGTTTTGCCCATATGAGCTGAGAGGGACAGCAAAACACGAAGAACAGGCAGTACTCCAGCACCGCCTTCACCCGCGCTGACTGCCATCACAATATAGTTATATACTGCGCATGCATTCCGTGACATTTGAAACGTCTCTTGTGAAGTCGTTACCTAAGACGCTTGTTGAATTTGGTACAACTTATTCACTTTACAACCTGGTTTTAGCTCAATTCACGAACTGCTGGGAGCAGACGCTGTTGCTTCTCGTTCAAAGGAGAGCACAGGATGACCAGCTTAGGTTTCCAATACCTGAACAGAGAGGTTTATCCATCTTAGTCGAAGTCTTTTTTTGTGTGTGAGGTTGGTGACGGAAGGCTACCCCTCTGGTAGCTTCCGCAGCACGGGGAGCTAGGTAATATCGAGAGAGAAAGCGGCACTCTTCGGCGAACGCTTGGTGAGTACGGATCGTAGCTCGTAAGTGGGGTTTCAGGTGATAGGAAGCAAGTTGAGTTACAACTTCGTAATGTGTAACTGTTGAAATACTTAAGAGCTTGAGCTTAACTGAAGCGTGTGAAGCAAGTTATTTTTCCGAATGTGCCATAATTATATTGCTTTAAATAGGCGACTTTTTGCTGTTTAAGTTAAAAGTGTGTAAGTTACTGTGTTCATTTTGAACAAAGATTAAGTAGAATTTCAAAAGGTAAATCCGATTAGGAAAAGCTGGTTAGGATCACTTCAACCTGACGTGAGTGTAATACTGTGTCGAGGCGAGTATGATTTATAATCTTATATTTTGTGGAAGGTGCTTTTGTCTTTGTGTGTCGATTTTGTGCCACGTGTTTGGTAATCAACGACCCTTCTGGTCCACCACGGCACCGCAATAGGCTTTATTCTAACAGTTTGCTTGTTTAATGAGCTATAATTTCTTTCGTGCGCTTTCTACAAAGTAGCACAACAGTTTGATTCGGAATGCAGCACGTGCTCTGGTTCGGCCGTTTGCAAGCAGCAGACGCAGTTATTGTTGTTGTTGTTGTCTTCAGTCCTGAGACTGGTTTGATGCAGCTCTCCATGCTACTCTATCCTGTGCAAGCTGCTTCATCTCCCAGTACCTACTGCAACCTACATCCTTCTGAATCTGCTTAGTGTACTCATCTCTCGGTCTCCCTCTACGATTTTTACCCTCCACGCTGCCCTCCAATGCTAAATTTGTGATCCCTTGATGCCTCAAAACATGTCCTACCAACCGATCCCTTCTTCTGGTCAAGTTGTGCCACAAACTTCTCTTCTCCCCAATCCGATTCAATACTTCCTCATTAGTTATGTGATCTACCCATCTAAACTTCAGCATTCTTCTGTAGCTTCTATTCTCTTCTTGTTCAAACTAGTTATTGTCCATGATTCACTTCCATACGTGGCTACACTCCATACAAATACTTTCAGAAACGACTTCCTGATACATAAATCTATATTCGATGTTAACAAATTTCTCTTCTTCAGAAACGCTTTCCTTGCCATTGCCAGTCTACATTTTATATCCTCTCTACTTCGACCCTCAGTTATTTTGCTCCCCAAATAGCAAAACTCCTTTACTACTTTAAGTGTCTCATTTCCTAATCTAATGCCCTCAGCATCACCCGATTTAATTTGACTACATTCCATTATCCTCGTTTTGCTTTTGTTAATGTACATCTTATATCCTCCTTTCAAGACACTGTCCATTCCGTTCAACTGCTCTTCCAAGTCCTTTGCTGTCTCTGACAGAATTACAATGTCATCGGCGAACCTCAAAGTTTTTACTTCGTCTCCATGAATTTTAATACCTACTCCAAATTTTTCTTTTGTTTCCTTTACTGCTTGCTCAATATACAGATTGAATAACATCGGGGAGAGGCTACAACCCTGTCTCACTCCTTTCCCAACCACTGCTTCCCTTTCATACCCCTCGACTCTTATGACTGCCATCTGGTTTCTGTACAAATTATAAATAGCCTTTCGCTCCCTGTATTTTACCCCTGCCACCTTTAGAATTTGAAAAAGAGTATTCCAGTCAACATTGTCAAAAGCTTTCTCTAAGTCTACAAATGCTAGAAACGTAGGTTTGCCTTTTCTTAATCTTTCTTCTAAGATAAGTCGTAAGGTCAGTATTGCCTCACGTGTTCCAACATTTCGACGGAATCCAAACTGATCCTCCCCGAGGTCTGCATCTACCAGTTTTCCCATTCGTCTGTAAAGAATTCGCGTTAGTATTTTGCAGCCGTGGCTTATTAAACTGATGGTTCGGTAATTTTCACATCTGTCAGCACCTGCTTTCTTTGGGATTGGAATTATATTCTTCTTGAAGTCTGAGGGTATTTCGCCTGTCTCATACATCTTGCTCACCAGCTGGTAGAGTTTTGTCAGGACTGGTTGTCCCAAGGCCGTCAGTAGCTCTAATGGAATGTTGTCTACTCCGGGGGCCTTGTTTCGACTCAGGTCTTTCAGTGCTCTGTCAAACTCTTCACGCAGTATCGTATCTCCCATTTCGTCTTCATCTACATCCTCTTCCATTTCCATAATATTGTCCTCAAGTACATCGCCCTTGTATAAACCTTCTATATACTCCTTCCACCTTTCTGCCTTCCCTTCTTTGCTTAGAACTGGGCTGCCATCTGAGCTCTTGATATTCATACACGTGGTTCTCTTCTCTCCAAAGGTCTCTTTAATTTTCCTGTAGACAGTATCTATCTTACCCCTAGTGAGATAAGCTTCTACATCCTTACATTTGTCCTCTAGCCATCCCTGTTTAGCCATTTTGCACTTCCTGTCGATCTCATTTTTGAGACGTTTGTATTCCTTTTTGCCTGCTTCATTTACTGCATTTTTATATTTTCTCCTTTCATCAATTAAATTCAATATTTCTTCTGTTACCCAAGGATTTCTAGCAGCCCTCGTCTTTGTACCTACTTTATCCTCTGCTGCCTTCACTACTACATCCCTCAGAGCTACCCATTCTTCTTCTACTGTATTTCTTTCCCCTATTCCTGTCAATTGTTCCCTTATGCTCTCTCTGAAACTCTGTACAACCTCTGGTTCTTTCAGTTTATCCAGGTCCCATCTCCTTAATTTCCCACATTTTTGCAGTGTCTTCAGTTTTAATCTACAGGTCATAACCAATAGATTGTGGTCAGAGTCCACATCTGCCCCTGGAAATGTCTTACAACTTAAAACCTGGTTCCTAAATCTCTGTCTTACCATTATATAATCTATCTGATACCTTTTAGTATCTCCAGGGTTCTTCCACGTATACAACCTTCTTTCATGATTTCAGTTATTATGTTGAATAATTATGGCACAACCTCGTGCATTGGTTAAACCTCTGTCCAGAATAGTGCATGAGTAGAATCGTAATGCGAATCTCATTGAGATATTTTTGTGGTATGAATGCAAAGGAGATGATAGTATCATTGTCTTCCATCCCCGTTTTGTGTGTTTCTTCTTGCTGTAGTTAAATTGTGCTCTGTTACATTCTCACGTAATTCTTTCTTACATATTCCTAGTGAGGCACCAGTTATGTAGTTAGAATGTGCAGCCGAATACTTAGATACAATAAATAATCTACGTGAAAGATAAATTCTGTGGTGTTGATCTTACACACTTACTCCGATTTCCAATTCTGAATTAATAAGTTGTTCATGCACGGCATGGAGTGTTATTTATCTGGCTACTTAAAGAAATTTGCATACTTGTAATTAAATTATTAAAGTAATTGAACTAATAATTTTCCAGCTCCGTTTTTTTCTAAATGGTTAAGAAGGGCTTGGGCTGGTGGCGACCCTGAATTTCTGAATTTTTGTCGTTATTTGTGTGAGAGAAGCAGCTATAAATGCGAGATAACGTATGTGGCTCGATGAGAAACGTCGTAAAGATTGCATAAGTTGTGTGTCGGGTATAGTTGCTCATGATATAAAGCCAAAGAAACGTGTAACGTATTACTAATTCGTAGTTAACTGACTACATTCTTGAGAAGAAGACTCAGTTGTAAGGAGCTGGCAAAAAGTTCCCCGACAGGTGATTAAGAGCAACAAATGTCTATCAGTGTAACACAGGTGGTATAGCGGTGTGACAAGCGTAAAAGCGCCACAAAACGCGCTATATATTCTGTGACTTCTAGAGAAACAAAAATTGCGCTGCACGGCTCGATGGCTCGATGGGTGGAATGTTGGGGCCGATAACTGGGTGGATGGCTTACAGAATTTAAAAATGGAAATACATAAGCTGAAGTTAGATATGGTGGCAATCTGTGAAGTGGTATGATAGGCAGAATAACAGTTCCGGTCAGATGAGTACAGCGTTCTACATAGGAAATGATGATGAATAAACAGAAGAAGTAGTGAAAAACATCATTCAGTCCCTGAAGAATAACAAAGCACCAGGAGAAGACGCTATAGCTGCAGAGCTAGAGACAAAACAATCAACAAGTTGACAGAGATTAGCCGGCCGCGGTGGTCGTGCGGTTCCAGGCGCTCCAGTACGGAGCCGCGCTGCTGCTACGGCCGCAGGTTCGAATCCTGCCTCGGGCATGGGTGTGTGTGATGTCCTTAGGTTAGTTAGGTTTCAGTAGTTCTAAGTTCTAGGGGACTGATGACCACCGCAGTTGAGTCCCATAGTGATCAGAGACATTTTTTGACAGAGATTATAGATGTTCTGGGTTAATCGATATGCTAATTTTAACTTTTTAATCCGAGTTGTTAGTGCTGTTTCTTCTCATAGATTATGTTCCAACCACTCTCCTAGATACCAAAATCTGTCAACTTTCTCAATTTGACCTACCAGTTGTAGTTCACTGGGAGTATCACTGATGCTGGTGAGGTATTTTGTCTTTTCTAGTGGCAATTGAAGTCCTGCCTTGGCAGCCTGGAGTTTGAGCACATTGAGCTGCTTTATTGCTACTTCTACTGAGCTTGCTATAAGCACCAGATCATCTGCGAAAGCTAAACAGTCTACTACTAGTCCCATTTGTGTCCCAGGTTAATACCGCTCGGTATATTTGGACTTCCATTTCTTTTCGCCACTCTCTGATCACCTTGTCAGGTGCACAGTTGAAAGGAAGAGGTGAAAGTCCGTCTCCCTGTCTAACTCCTGTCTAACTCCTGTCTTTATTCGAAACTTTCTGAAAGTGTTCCCGTGAACTTTACTCGTGATCTAGTGTTACTCAGGGTATTTTGGATAAGGCTGTGGGTTTTCTGGTCCAGGCCCATTTCCTGCAAAATTCTCATTAGAGTATGTCTGTCGATAGAATCGTATGCTTTCTTGAAGTCAACGAAAGTAACTACGTACTGTTTATTCGCTAGTTTAATTTGACTTAATACTGACTTCAAGTTAAGGATCTATTCAGCACAAGAACGTCCTTTTCTAAAACCACCCTGACAATCTTCACGTTTTGGGTCCAATTGGGGTTCGGCTCTGTTCAATAATGCCTTAGATAATATCTTATAGGTGACTGGTATCAATGGGATCCCTCTATAATTGTTGATGTCACTCAAATCACCCTTCTTTGTAAGGGGTGGATCAGTGCACATGTCCGGTCATCTGTTAACTTCTCAGTGTCCCAAATGCCTCTTTAAGGCTTGTACGATTGACAGGTCACTAACTGAAATTTAATTATAAGACACACGTCTGTGATAAACCTTCAATGTGTTATTGCCTTGAAAGGGCATACTGTGAGATGTAATAAAGAGCATATAAATATTCCAAAATCAGTATGGCGTCTGCTCCATCGAGTGACATGTCATTACGTCACTGCTCTTGGTGTAATTCTGTCATTGACGTATAATGGTAAAGCGCACGAATCGACAGTTCACCTAAACAAATCCAGATTATTATTATTTTTTTCAGAAAAAAGTCTAATGTAGTAAGTACTTTTTGGAAGTACGTTCTCTCATCCTTGCCAATCTGGGAACCGGTTTTACTCGACAACAGATGTGAAGTTTTTACAAAGGTAGTGCTCTCTTGTGCTGTTCGTAATATCGCAAATATCTGTGAAATAAAAAAATCAATACTATCAATTTATTAATATTTGCTGTCAGTCTTTCATTCCCGTGTTATGTTCGTGACGTCAAAAGCAAGTCGTTGCGGCCTGCCGCGAAAGTTTTTTTGCGCCGTCATTTTTCGCTCTCTCACTGCGAGGCAACAACATGCGCTATTTTCGATTGGACAGCCTTCTCTTCAGACACGCTCTTATGGTCCTCTTCGCTTGAAACCGCGTCAGTTCACTTTGAACGCGTGTTTATAACAACAAATCTTAAAAAAATTCAGTTACTTTTGCTCGGTGGCCATAGTGTTGGTTTTGCTGCTGTAACGTGCCTCACACCGCACTAAGGCTTTGAGACACATTTACCTGATATCAGTGTCGGTGCTTTTTGAAGATCGGATGATCATCTTGTTGAAGACAGTTTTCTCTTGAGCAGTTCTAACTTCTGCTTTGTTCTGTCCATTCCTACTGATCTTTCTTACTAAATAAGTAAATGAGTCAACTTGCTCAGACAAATAGTTATCAACGCAATAGCGAACTTTGGCTCTCTCTTCTTTGGGTTTTACATTGGCGTCGCGATGGTTTCATAAAAATAGCCGGCTGCTGTGGCCGAGCGGTTCTAGGCGCTTCAGTCTGGAACCGCGCTGCTGCTACGGTCGCAGGTTCGACTCCTACCTCGGGCATGGATGGGTGTGATGTCCTTAGCTTAGTTAGGTTTAAGTAGTTATACGTTCAAGGGGACTGATGACCTCGGATGTTCAGTCGCACAGTGCTCACAGCAATTTGAACTATAAAAATAAAAATTTTGTTTGTTTCCTTTGTGAGAGACGGTTAGCGGGCCTGCAAGATGTGTTGTTACTATGGCAGCGTGGTAGGTGGCAGGTGGCAATTTAGCACTGTCTTATAGAAGTTGGATGACAAATACATGTACATTAAGTTTTGTCTGCTCTTCACACGGTTTTGGAAGACAGTTGACCGAAGAATTGAGTTCGTGTGTGTGTGTGTGTGTGTGTGTGTGTGTGTGTGTGTGTGTGTGTGTGTGTGTGTGTGTGTGTGTGTGTGTGTGTGTGTGTGTGTGTCATTTAACTGAACTCAGTGTTTGCTTTCTGAAGTACTTTCCAGAAAATGTTGATCAACATAAGTGGATCAAAGATGCTTTCAGTACAGAGCTTCCATCAATACTTCCCATGGAAGAACAACAGCAATTTACTGATATTTCTTCGGACTCGACAATGAAATCGAAGTTTCTTTGTTCAAGTGTGCTCTAATTTTGGAGCTTAGTGAAGCAGGAGTACCGGTTCAGATACCTTTTGAAACGTTCTGCTTATGTGATACTGTTTTATAACCTTTGCAGTCATCAATACGAAATAAATATCCCCAATGAATATGAAGAAAGGTTTGCAGGAGGGCATCTGTAAAGTTTGGAAGGTAGGAGACGGGGCGTGAGTCTTGCTTGGGTAGCTCAGATGGTAGAGCACTTGCCCGCGAAAGGCAAAGGTCCCGAGTTCGACTCTCGGTTCGGCACACAGTTTTAATCTGTCAGGAAGTTTCGTATCAGCGCACACTCCGCTGCAGAGTGAAAATCTCATTCTGAAAACATGTAGAAAGATTTGCGAGTCGCAATTTAAAATCTTGAGCCCAGATTTGAGGAAATGATGGCTGGTTTCATTACAAAAATAAGACGTAATAACATTGAATGCGGATTAAAATGTGTTGTCAGCAGTTAACAAAGAAATAACTGCACTTACTCGTTTTTGGTAAATGAAGTTTATTTACTCCAAATTTTGAAAAATGGTTCAAATGGCTCTGAGCGCTATGGGACTTAACATCTGAGGTCATCAGTTTGCTAGAACTTAGAACTACTTAAACCTAACTAACCTAAGGATAACACACACATCAATACCCGAGGCAGGATTCGAACTTGCTACCATAGCGGTCGCGCGGTTCGAGACTGAAGCGCCTAGAACCGCTCGGCCACCACGGCCGGCCTCCAAATTTTGAGTCCGATATTTCTTGAGGGAGGAGCCGCGGTTGTATGTATTCAAACCAACAGAGCTTGCACTTTCAGCTAAGACAGTTATATCATAGGTATATCGTAACGTATCTGTTCGTTACCCGTACATTAGTGTACCTGTCTGTGAGTCTTCTGAGGAAGTCTCTCTTCTACCTAAGGTTTAAAGGTAAGGGGGGATAATGCAAAATCTTATGTGGCATATTTTCGTACCTGCAATACTACTTGGTTTGCCCTTTCATCATCGACACCTGTCTCATTTTTGTAAATGTTTCATATTACTATCCAGTCCTATAGTTTATTCGCGCTTTCTTCAAGGACTCACACTTTGTCCCGTTTGATATTGTTAAAGGCTTTTTTCATTGCTTCTGGAAGCTATGCATACAATTAGAATCATTTCCAGGCGATTCTCTACAGCTAATTTTTCGGATGGTATTCGTTCTTTAGTCCCCCTATTTTTTCAGAATATAAACTGATCTTTTGAGAGTATAGTTCTTTGCTGTTCAGGAGAATCACGGGTATTTTAATGCATGAACAACTAGACTCAGAGTTCTGTAGCTTTCACATTTTATGCCATCTGGCTTCTTGGGGATGGGTATCATATGTTTCACAGAATCCGCGGGCGCTTTCCCTGCTCACATATAGGATGACAAACTGCAGAAAACGATGCCTGAGGTGGTTTAAGCAGCAGAGACCGTCATGTGCACATTTGGCTGGATCTACCATCCAAAGGAGATACATCCACTTGAAGGTGGAGATAAAAGATGTTTGACAGAAGCGACCTGCGAACACACCAGCAAGTGGGAACGTTGTGTCTGTAGTAGTGTTTTAGCTCCACGCAAAAGAGCAGAGAACTACAGCACCACCATGCAGCAGCCGTGCTGACCTTCCTAGCACCAAAAGCACGTCTCCCAGCAAGGGATTCAGGGCCACTGTAGCAAGGGCAGGTAAGCCTCAATTTATGAGAGGCTTTGTGGAAGTATGACTGGTCCCACGAGGCGGTCGCCAATAATCCCCGCTCACAAGCTGTGGTCGAACTACTGCCGATAGCATACTTTCACCATACCGTGAGGATTCTCCGCAGCCCACCGATTGATGATACCGCCCCTGGTAAAGCTACTATAGTCTGTGAATAGAATGGATGAAACTGATCCCAGCACCCTGACAGCCTGTGTGATGAACCACCAACAAAACCTTCGCCACAGAGGCAATCCCGTGTGTAATAAGCCCTGTACGCGTTGTAGGCGATATAGATACAAGCAACTGTCGTGGAAAACGTTCGACACGGTCGCCTGGCTTATCCTATGCTGGCTGGGCCACCTGCCTAGTGCTAATTCCGGGGTCACTTATATCCCACCTCCTTGCGGGGTGTACCTCTCCTGAAACGCGTTTCCGGCCAAACGTACTTATGACCTTGCTCCTAACCCTTTGTTTGTCCCCTTCAGCAAAATCACCGTGTACATTGTATCACGAAAGATTAAACACACTTTTCATTTTAGTTCCTCCTGATTCAAACAGTTCAGCTGGATTGTTGTCTATACCAGGAGCACTGCTGTTATTCGGGTTCTTCAGAGAGAAATTCAAACTCATCTTACGTAACAGGTTTACTCAGGTTAGTTGCATCTACTTCTCCTTTTCCCCTCAATGATTTTTCAGGCAATTTTCAGCTGTACTATTAATAGAATAGCGGAATGAAGGTGTGTGTACAGTTTTTCCCGCGATTACGCTGTCTCCCCTCCAACAAACTACGTGTCAGTTTCTATCACATAGCTTATGTCTCACTTTTATTTCACTGACATCTTTCTTATACGTACTATAATAGAATTCTTGAGTGCTTCTCATTTGACACTGCAGACGACAGGAACCCTCTCAAATACACAGGGTGTCCGTGATTGAAATTCTAGTTTCAAATCGTTTAAATGGCTCTGAGCACTATGGGACTTAACTGCTGAGGTCATCAGTCCCCTAGACTTAGAACTACTTAAACCTAACTAACCTAAGGACAGCACACACATCCATGCACGAGGCAGGATTCGAACCTGCGACCGTAGCGGTCGCGCGGTTCCGGACTGAAGCGCCTAGAACCGTTCGGCCACTCCGGCCGGCAATTCCAGTTTCAAAACGCTGTAGAAAGAGAACCAATGCTCAGAATGGCATCACATTTGAACAACATCTTATTAAAAAAAAGAGGGAAACGTCATGGGAAAAAACTAAAATTTTACCAATAGATGGCGCTGTAAACGCCAGAATATGCACACCAACACACGCGTGGCACACAGCTGTCCGAGATATCTAACATAACTGTCTCCACGAAGGATTGCGCGCTGCTGGTGAAGCAGATTTACATGAACGGTAGCCTGCGGAATTGCCGAACATTCAGGTGCAAAAAGATATAGGTCCGATGTCTGGTAAGAGTCTGAAGAAAAGATCACAAAATTCGAAAAGACATTGCGGGAGGGATCGAGCGGTGATGCACAAATGTGCAGTGCACGTGAAATTGCCCGAGAGCTGGACATGCCTGCGAGCACGGTGCCTAAAATCCTATGAAACATCCTGCATTGCTATCCATAAAAAGTCATTCTTGTTCAGGAGTTGCTTCCTGCTCACCTACCGGCAGGACGAACATTCGCTGTGGAAGTTCTTGCTTGTATGGAAGTGGACAATGAATGGTCATGCAACATTCTGTGGACAGACGAAGTCCATTTCCATAGCCAAGGACATGTCAATACGCAGAATTGTAGAATGTGGGCAACGGTAAATCCGCTCGCACGTCAGCCTGCAACACTTCACTGTGTCGAGGTGACTGCGATGCAGGTTGACGGCATCGTTCATCGTGGAGCCGTACTATTTCGGGGAGATGAGTCCTGGGTGACCTGTTATCCGTGCCGCCACTGGTAAACGCTGTGAGAGTCTTTTGCGCACCAACGTCGTACTAACTCTTCAACACCGTGGATGTGTGAGTACGATCACTTTTATGCAAGATGGCGCTCCTCCGCACAGCCAGTGAGCTCCTACTACCATCTTCGAGACGATTGCAGGGAACGGTGGTGTTTACCCGAGGGCATGGACTACTACTCTGATAATTTGTGAGATGCCAGGTACTTAATTTTATTTGGGTGTCATAAGTGTGTGCAAGCGAAGCCAGTGAAGCGGGAATGCTGGAATTATCAACCGTCGTTTCCCTGCAGCCCGGCTACCCACATCACCCGATCTTAATCCGTGTGACGTCTGGCTGTGGAGTTACTTTAAAGATGATGTGTTCAGTGCTCCAGTTCCAAACGTAGCTGTACTGAAGGCACACATTTCATAACGCATTCTGAACGTTGCCTCCCGAGACACTCCGATCTGTAGTGAAAAATTCTGTTTCCCTATTTCAACTTGTGGCAACAAACGGTGGACAGCGCATTGTACATATCTTGCGGTAGTCTCACAACAATTAGAAACCGAGGTCATTTTGCTTTTCATGCGATTTTTGCCCTCAAGACAATTAAAAACCGATTTTTCCCATAGCAGGGGGTAAGACGTTGCACTGGCAGATGGGCTTACCTAATTAACTGTGCCGCAACTGTTGAATGCCCAAGTTGTGCACTCATGCGCATTGAACAATATGGATGCTGCAATGTGAAACTCTAGATATAGCCGTCGTATTGCTATTCATGTCATATGTAGCCGACCTCATTTATGTTACGACGCATACAGCGCCAGCTATTGGTCAAATTTTCGTTGAATTTTTTTGTTCCATGACATTTCCCCTTGCGTCAGTAACATGTTATTCTAGTTTAGTGGTTCTGTTTCTACAGCGTTTCTAAACTGGAACTTTAATTGTGGACACCCTGTATAAGCTACTGACATTCGATCCAATACCGTCTTAACTGTCTCAAGTTGATAAAAAGCATAGTGTAATTGTTAGTAACTTTTCAGGTTTATTTCCCATCCTTAGTGTCCTGCTTTTAAACTCCCCCCCTCAACTGTAACGAGAAGCTGGACAAAAGTGTCAACCAACTCATGTACAAGATTTTGGAATATACTAATGAAGATTGGCGATACATTTAGGTGATATGTGCACTATCCCCACGCGTTTCACGGTTGCGTTAATATCCACAAACCTACTGTTTTTCCTTTTCCTACGCCATTTTTTGTTTCGTCAAAAATAGTCGACACGCGAGGGAAAATGTGTATAAAAATATGAAAGTTTTGCCCTGCGGCTGTAAGAAACGTTGTATCAAGTAAAACCTGTGCAGGCTATTACTATTACTATTACTACATTACTATTACTATTACTACATTACTATTACTATTATAAAAAGAGAAAAAAGAAATAGAAAAAGGCAAAATACGGAAAGGCAAAATACGGAAAGGCAAAATACGGAAAGGCAAAATACGGAAAGGCAAAATACGGAAAGGCAAAATACGGAAAGGCAAAATACGGAAAGGCAAAATACGGAAAGGCAAAATACGGAAAGGCAAAATACGGAAAGGCAAAATACGGAAAGGCAAAATACGGAAAGGCAAAATACGGAAAGGCAAAATACGGAAAGGCAAAATACGGAAAGGCAAAATACGGAAAGGCAAAATACGGAAAGGCAAAATACGGAAAGGCAAAATACGGAAAGGCAAAATACGGAAAGGCAAAATACGGAAAGGCAAAATACGGAAAGGCAAAATACGGAAAGGCAAAATACGGAAAGGCAAAATACGGAAAGGCAAAATACGGAAAGGCAAAATACGGAAAAGGAGGAGGAAAAGGAAAAGGAAAAGGAGAAGGAAAAGGAAAAGAAAAAAAGAAGGAAAAGAAAAAAAGAAGGAAAAGAAAAAAAGAAGGAAAAGAAAAAAAGAAGGAAAAGAAAAAAAGAAGGAAAAGAAAAAAAGAAGGAAAAGAAAAAAAGAAGGAAAAGAAAAAAGAAGGAAAAGAAAAAAGAAGGAAAAGAAAAAAAGAAGGAAAAGAAGAAGAGGAAAAGAAAAAAAGAAGGAAAAGAAGAAGAAAAGAGGAAAAGAAGAAGAAGAAAAGAGGAAAGGCCTTCTCTTCTTTCAGCCCAGTGTAAACGCTTGTTCACAGTTACAAGGGAACTTCACTGGCGGATCGTGTGCAAATGCACGCGGTGTAAGCGAGACTTTACGGAGTGGGGTACTCGCCTCTTCTCGGTGGGCGTGCCCGTGTTGCAGATGATCTTGAGGTCTGTCTGGTCCATGGACATGAGGCCGAGGTTGAGGCCGGAGAAGAGCGCCGAGAAGACGAGGCAGACGCAGATGACGATGATGGACAGCCACGTGGGCAGCAGCGGCGTGTGCACGCTCAGCGACACCCACGGCTCCTCGCCCTGGTGCACGAACGCGGGGCCCTCGCCGATCTCCATGCACAGGTAGTAAGTGCCCACCACGGACGGCACAGTCACCACCGCCTCAGCCGACGTGCCGGCCTCCGACACCTGGTTGATCTGCGCACACACACCGCACAGCGACGCATTACAGCCCTCTCCTGCACTCCAGAGAGCAAGTACAATAAATTATACTAGCTAATTACTATAATCATTCGCTACTATCTCGTTTTCCTTTTTCCTAAAGTAATCTCAGTTGCGATTTTGTATAATCCTTTCTTCACAAAAAAGTCGCGAAGGTACTATAATTGCACTGCCTGATAATTGCTAAGGAAGAGGCACATCACCGGACAGGAATAATCACAGGCAAAGATAGACAACATTAAACATAGTACATGTGTATAGAGGTAGAGTGAAATATTTGCAACAAAAAAATGGTATGCACTACTGGCCATTAAAATTGCTACACCAAGAATAAATGCAGATGATAAACGGGTATTCATTGGACAAATATATTATACTAGAACGCACATGTGATTACATTTTCACACAGTTTGGGTGCATAGATCCTGAGAAACCAGTACCCAGAACAATTACCTCTGGCCTTAATAACTGCCTTGATACGCCTTGGGCATTGAGTCAAACACAGCTTGGATGGCGTGTACAGGTACAGCTGCCCATTCACCTTCAACACGATACCACAGTTCAGCAAGAGTAGTGACTGGTGTATTGTGACCAGCCAGTTGCTCGGCCACCATTGACCAGACGTTTTCAATTGGTGAGAGGTCTGCAGAATGTGCTGGCCAGGGCAGCAGACGAACATTTTGTGTATCCAGCAAGGCCGTACAGGACATGCAACATGCGGTCGTGCATTATCCTGCTGAAATGTAGGGTTTCGCAGGGATCGAATGAAGGTAGAGCCACGGGTCGTAACACATCTGAAATGTAACGTCCACTGTTGAAAGTGCCGTCAATGCTAACAAGAGATGACCGAGACGTGTAACCAATGGAGCCCCATCCCGCCACGCCGGGTGATACACCAGTATGGCGATGACGAATACACGCTTCCAGTGTGCGTTCACTGCGATGTCGCCAAACACGCATGCGACCATCGTGATGCTCTAAACAGAACCTCGATTCATCCGAAAAAATTACGTTCTGCCATTCGTGCACCCTAGTTCGTCGTTCAGTACACCATCGCAGGCGCTCCTGTCTGTGAAGCAGCGTCAAGGGTAGCCGCAGTCATGGTCTCCGAGCTGATAGTCCATGCTGCTGCAGACGTGGTCGAACTGTTAGTGCAGATAGTTGTTGTCTTGCGAACGTCCCCATCTGTTGACTCAGGGATCGAGACGTAGTTGCACGATCCGTTACACCCATGCGGATAATATGCCTGTCATCTCGACTGCTAGTGATACGAGGCCGTTATGATCCAGCATGGCGTTCCGTATTAAAATCCTGAACCCACCGATTCCATATTCTACTAACAGTCATTGGATCTCGACCAACGCGTGTAGCAAGCTCGCGATGCGATGAACCGCAAACGCAATAGGCTACAATCAGATCTTCATCAAAGTCGGAAACGTCATGGTACGCATTTGTTCTCCTTACACGAGGCGTCACAGCAACGTTTCACCAGGCAACGCCGCTCAACTGCTGTTTGTGTATGAGAAATCGGTTGGAAACTTTCCTCATATCAGTACGTTGTAGGTTTCGCCATCGGCGCCAACCTTGCGTGAATGCTCTGAAAAGCTAATCATTTGCATATCACAGCATCTTCTCCCTGTCGGTTAAATTTCGCGACTGTAGCACGTCATCTTCGTGGTATAGCAATTTTATTGGCCAGTATTGTAGATTTCACATAGGAAAGCAGGATAACTATACACAAATAACGTTCATGTTATAGACTCCCAATATAAATGAAATTACAATGACATCCAGACCGTTGGCTGCTTACAGGCGTTCATAAATATCAACGGTGGCAGTTGAAATTTTTTGCCCCGACCGGGACTCGAACACGGGGTCTTCTGCTTACGTGACAGACCATCAATTTTTTTTTACCTCATTTTGCTCGTTATAGTTTGTTCCATTTATTCGGGGCGGACGTCCTATGACGTTCGTTTAAGTTCTTCGTTGATCCATTCACTCAGTTTTTTTTTATTGCACAGGGCAGCTAATCCTCTGACCGAACACGCAGAACTAACGTGCCGGCTGTATCCGACTCAGCTATCGAGGACACAGAGGATAGTGTGACTGCACGGACTTACCTCGTGAGACCCACATTTCCAAATTACTGTCATCACAATACATTTGTAGTGCCCCTGCACGCTATACTCATTTCTCGCAGCAGTCAATCTATGACTCCCGAAAGAGTATTAGCAATTTGAGTGCATGTCCGAAAGAACATATACCATCTTCACATATTCATTTCCCAACATAACGGTTGATATCGGACTCAGTAACGAATATGCCTTCCTCAGGTAATAAAGCACATTTTCAACAATTCATGCTGGCTACCAAATTGTTGTGGAGCCTGGTGGGGTATTCTCCCACTGCTCCCCCAAGGTGGGTTTGAGTTCTAGCACGGTTCTGGGAGGGGGTCTACTTCTCGTCAGCTGCAGATTGAATCGGTAACAGCGCTGCAGGGCGGATTGGTCAAAGACAGTGCGAGGGGGTCTTTCAGTCCCTGACTTTATCCTAAGGGTTCAAGAATGCCCTGTGACTCCCACCCGCACAGAGAAAGATCGTAAATTACGCACTATGCTCGAGATGCTAGAAATATGTAGTTCGCTGTATGGTAAACTCTGATGATCTGTATGTTCGAGAATTAAAAATGAATGGACGTATTGCACAGTGATCTATCTATATTCGCAATGGTATTGGCGAAGTAGAGGAGGGGATGGTTTAGCGATGATAAACTGGGAAGCATGCTGTCACATTGTTGCTCAGTGTTGAAATGACTATAAAATTGCACTGTTGGTCTGATAATAGACACTTCAGCGATCACTATGTCATACGTCGATTTATAAGGCTTGTATAGTTTTCAACACGTATGTTAGCGATACTTGTGAGAACCTGTAGAACCAATACCGATTGTGATAGTAAAATGGTTTTGCGATCGTGTTTTTAACATTGGCGGTTTATAAGACGATTACGCCTCTCTTACGAAGACACAGTGGTACTATCAGGAAAAACTTAGGAGACACGTCCATCCATCACTGACTTTCACTCACTGTTGTTTTGTATCACCAGCAACCAGTAATTGGTGAAGTATGATACTTAGCAGTAGGGGATGAGCAATAGTTTCGCCTTGACCATCAGGCTTATAAAGTGAGAGTGTGTGTGTGTGTGTGTGTGTGTGTGTGTGTGTGTGTGTGTGTGTGTGTGTGTTCCGACATGTGCAAATAAAATGGTTTTGTCCTGTCATAAGGAAGCTATGCAATTTAATATGGAATACTGCGAAAAAGGGAATATAAGATTATTTTTTTTAACATGGAAAAGTGTGTCAATTCGTAAGACGCAGCTCGTGGTCGTACGGTAGCGTTCTTGCTACCCGCGCCCGGGTTCCCGGGTTCGATTCCCGGGGGGTCAGGGATTTTCTCTGCCTCGTGATGACGGTGTCGTGTGTTGTCCTTAGGTTAGTTAGGTTTAAGTAGTTCTACGTTCTAGGGGATTGATGGCCGTAGATGTTGAGTCCCATAGTGCTCAGAGCCATTTGAACCATTTTTTTTCAATTGGTAAGAATGGTACAGATATTTCTATTTCCAGAGCCACAGCCGTCAGCAAAGGGTATTTCTGATACTTCACTCATTGTTGAATGTCGTCCAATTGAGACCACAATCGTAATATTTACTTTTAAGTATAGCGATCAAATATATATGTAGCCGCTTTCCTAGGACGATTCTGTCTGATGTGCAAGGAGTACGTGGCGGCCGTGGCCTGTGGTGAGAATGATTCACATTTCCAGCTAACGGCAGGAGCCGTCCAAATGCAATGACCAGTTGGGGTACAGAAAGATAGCTGATTTAACCGTGTCGTCCTCTAGCTAGCTGAACAGTGAACCAATACTCAGTACGTGTTGGACAGCTTTCGTTATCATGTGTGTTCCCCATGGAAATTCGTGAAGATTTAATATGGACATGTGTGTGCGCGGGGGCATTATTCCCTTCTGTGTAAATTGTCCGACTGACTGCTTCTGCACATTTCCCGCCTTTATTTGGTTGAGAGAACGTCAATAGTGGTGTGCGCATCTAGCAGGTGAAAGATAGGTGGAAGACATGTATGCACTTTCTCTAGATGTGAGAAACACCTTAGGTGACTCTAAATTAGAGAGATGATATGGAATTTGTTCTATCACCGACATTAGTAATCTTGAGTGCAAATACCAGTTTCCTCTATTTTTTTTCGAGTTTTCAGATAAAGATCTTCGTAGACAGGATAAGTTTCTATTTACTCAGTGGTTTAGAGCACACTGCACCTTGCTAAAATTTCAGGTTTCTAGAGAAATAATTTCCAGTCTATATCTTCTGAATTATACTGTGCAAGCGATATTGCTATGTGCTTGATATCGAAAAGTATCTCATAAATGATACAGTATTCTGGCAAATCATGTGAAAATACCGGTTTTCTTGTAATCCCAGAGGATGGAGATGACTGTAGAAAGCAAGTAAACAGGTCGGAGCCAGAAACAGTGACACCTTTATGCCGAGGGGAACTGACCCAGTCTTTGTACAACAGTCTTCACAATATATGTACGAGAGTCTGGTGGTCGCTAGCAATATGCAGGACGCAGGAGCGAAGATTTTATATGACGCAGGATACGAATTGTATGTTTACTAAATCGATACAATATGTGATGATATATAGCCTGGTTGGAGATCGGTTTCACTTTGAAATATTCAAGCTTGTGTCATCAGTGGCAGAGCAGGGTAATCGAGGAAATGTCTTTCCATATTCGACGATCTGTAGACCACTTGTTCAAGGTTTAACTGTCAGTGCAATATGCGATCTGTACAAAATAGTTTTGAGGCATTGCAACAGCTTCTATATCGCGTCCAGAGGGTGCTTGTTTACAGAGACCTGTGACGTCAATATAGTTCTGACAACCTTTTAGCTGCACTTGCGATGGTGAGTCGCTTGGCAATTAGGTCTTCGCTGGGCCGCAGGAACGATGGCTGTGCATCTTTGCGCCTGCAACGGCGGTTAGGGAAACACGTGCGTGGCTGGAAGCATCTCGCAGGCTGGTGTGACATTCTTGCGTCGCGCCAGAGTGCACGCCTTGGCGTAATGTGGCCCTAGGCACATCAGCGTAATAAACTACGTGAAATTGTCCCAAAGTAAATAAAGTACTCTCCTTCCTCTCTCTGGCAGCCGGACTCAGAGTCAGTCGTTTTTCCGCCATTTTTCCCATACCACTATGGGACGACAGTGCCCTCTGGTGGCAGTACTGTGTGCTAGGTCAGTAGGACTCTGGACCTCATGGTGAACACACTGGATGGAGCTAATGCCTATGACAACTCAAATTGTTTATTTAGTCACTGCATGCAAAATAAAGACTTATGTCCATCTTATCCAGCAGCCCAGCACAGGCTAAGTAGTTTTCCCACCAGTTACAAGGAAGAGGTGGCGGCCATATGGTTTAGGTTAGTGGGGGTAGCCCAAGTGACCTATTTTCCTGCACTTTCTTAGTTAGTGGAGGTAGCCCAAATGATCCTTTATCCTACCAAAATTTGAACCTCCCACTATTTTCTTGGGAAGGGGGGTTGAGGGGATTAGGTTAGTGGAGGTAGGCCAACTGACCTAGCTTCCCATCAAATTCTTCCAGAGATGACGTCATTGTGACGTTGCCACATATATCGCCACCATCTTGGATCCATCATCTTGAATAAATTTGGTAAGAATGCCGAGTGGGGCCGCAGTGCTTTTGTCCTCCTACTGACGATTATCTCAAAACTGTTTGGACCGATTTAAAAGGAATACGACTAGAAAAGAAGTATCAACCAAGGAAGTGTGTAGAAATCTGTGATCCATACCAATTCGAACGTAAAAGAGATCGAAGTATTATACGGACACTATGTGGCAGTTTTAGGAGGGGAGCGTTTTGAATCGTGTTTGTGTAAGATATCTCTAGAAGTCGGGCCTGAAGTACCACTGTCAACCCCAGCAAACAATTCCGTTGTATTCTCTCCCAAATGCTTTGTTAGTCCAGTTTGCCTTGGGTTGCAGACTGATTTTTTCCTTATTTGAAATGAGTGAATAGACTAATCCCAGTGCATAAAGGGATTCGACTGTGACCCTCACAACTACAAAAGGTACCAACGATCTCAGACGACCGTTATGTCAGTTCTGCTTTCGTGGAAGCACAGAACGCGGACGTAGGATGGGAGCCCTTCGAGGAGGAGGTGGGGCTTGTTTCCCCGGACCGCTCCTCTGCCCTCGTGCAGTATAAGTTGTTTGTTTACGTTCGCGGCCAACTGCAACGATATACTGTCTGCATAATATGCTCCAACTGCCGTGTCTGGGACAGCGAAGGGCCCGTAACGCATAGGCGGCGTCAGATCACCGCCCGGCACTCTGGCCCGTCTAGTGGGCTGTGGGGGCACGTTCCATACACATTTTATGCGAGAGTCAACTGGTGTGACAGGAACGTCTCCTCACAGAACCGTGAAGACTCAAACTGACACCTTATAAAGTAATGGTATTGTACCGACCGGGGAGAGAGGGGGGGAGAGAGAGAGGGGGGGGAGAGATGAGAGAGAGGGGGGGGAGAGAAGAGAGAGAGGGGGGGGAGAGAAGAGAGAGAGGGGGGAGAGAGGAGAGAGAGGGGGGGGTGAGGAGAGAGAGAGGGGGGTGAAGAGAGAGAGGGGGGGTGAGGAGAGAGAGAGGGGGGTGTGAGGAGAGAGAGAGAGGGGGGAGGAGAGAGAGAGGGGGGGAGGAGAGAGAGAGGGGGGGGAGGAGAGAGAGAGAGGGGGGGAGGAGAGAGAGAGGGGGGGAGGAGAGAGAGAGAGGGGGGAGGAGAGAGAGAGATAGGGGGAGAGAGAGAGGGGGGAGAGAGAGGGGGGGGAGAGAGAGAGGGGGGAGAGAGAGAGGGGGGAGAGAGAGGGGGGGAGAGAGAGAGGGAGGAGAGAGAGAGGGAGGAGAGAGAGAGGGGGGAGAGAGAGAGGGGGGAGAGAGAGAGGGAGGAGAGAGAGAGGGGGGAGAGAGAGAGGGAGGAGAGAGAGAGGGGGGAGAGAGAGAGGGGGGAGGAGAGAGAGGGGGGAGAGAGAGGGGGGGAGAGAGAGAGGGGGGAGAGAGAGAGGGGGGAGAGAGAGAGGGGGGGAGAGAGAGAGGGGGGAGAGAGAGGGGGGGGAGAGAGAGAGGGGGGGAGAGAGAGAGTGGGGAGAGAGAGAGTGGGGAGAGAGAGGGGGGGGAGAGAGAGAGGGGGAGAGAGAGAGGGGGGAGAGAGAGAGGGGGGAGAGAGAGAGGGGGGAGAGAGAGAGGGGGGAGAGAGAGAGGGGGGAGAGAGAGAGGGGGGAGAGAGAGAGGGGGGAGAGAGAGAGGGGGGAGAGAGAGAGGGGGGGGAGAGAGAGAGGGGGGGAGAGAGAGAGGGGGGGGAGAGAGAGAGGGGGGGAGAGAGAGAGGGGGGAGAGAGAGGGGGGAGAGGGAGGGGGGAGAGGGAGGGGGGAGAGGGGGGAGAGGGAGGGGGGAGAGGGAGGGGGGAGAGGGAGGGGGGAGAGGGAGGGGAGAGAGGGAGGGGAGAGAGGGAGGGGGGAGAGGGAGGGGGGAGAGGGAGGGGGGAGAGGGAGGGGGAGAGGGAGGTGGAGAGGGAGGAGAGGGGGGAGAGGGGGGAGAGGGGGGAGAGGGAGGGGGAGAGGGAGGTGGAGAGGGAGGGGGAGAGGGAGGGGGGAGAGGGAGGGGGAGAGGGAGGGGGAGAAGGAGGGGGGAGAGGGAGGGGGAGAGGGAGGGGGAGAGGGAGGGGGAGAGGGAGGGGGAGAGGGAGGGGGAGAGGGAGGGGGAGAGGGAGGGGGAGGGAGGGAGAGGGAAAGAAAGAAGACAGGAGTTTGTCTCGCGAACAGCGAGCTCATTTGAACGCCGATATGAGCGCCTGCGGCAGGTTGCCGGTGTCTGGGCGACAGAGGAGGGCGGACTGACCGTGAAGACCTCCGGCTGCGGGAAGCTGCAGGGCGCGCCGCGCGCGGCGGCCACGCGCGTGAACGTCATGTTGGTGCCGGGGCGCAGGGCGACGCCGAACAGGCGCAGCCGCACCTCGGAGTCGGCCAGCACCTGCATGCGGCCTTCCTCCACCTCCACCTTCTCCGCCTCGATGCGCAGCGACACCACCGACGCCACGTCGCCCTCCGCGGAGCCGGCCGTCTGCAGCCGCACCTCCTGCGCCCGCGACAGTCCCGGGGCGGAGGCGTCCGCCGCCAGGGGCGACACCGTCGCCGGCTGCAGCCGGGACTCCGGCAGGCTGACGTTGCGCCGCTGCCGCCGCACCACCCACCTGTAACACAGCGCCACACGGCCTGCTCAGAACACAACCCTAGCCGTATTCGCCAATGCAGTTATACACTAGTAATGTGCGCGATCGCCTTGACGTTGCTCTCGTAAGACCTAGACGCGGCGTGGTACATCGTGGGGGAGGGGTTCCTAAAGAGACACCGGAATCGTTTTTAAAAGCAATATGTTTTCAATTTGTTTACAAAACAACCTGATCCCTCTACATCTACATCCACACTCCGCAAGCCACCTGACGGTGTGTGGCGGAGGGTACTTTGAGTACATCTATCGGTTCTCCCTTCTATTCCAGTCCCGTATTGTTTGTGGAAAGAAGGATTGCCGGTATGCATCTCTAATCTCTCTGATTTTATCCTCATGGTCTATTCGCGATCCCTTTCAAAATACTCTCCATTGCAATTGATACATTTGTCCCATCGGTGCTTCCACTGTTCGAAACATTATTATAGTCATCTTCAGAAATGGCTGGCACCTCCCTATTTCCCTCCTCCACCCCCCCCCCCCCCCCCCCCCCTTGAGTCCTTTAGTGTTGTCAAATCGTTGTCCTTTCGTGCCCCTTTTCATGCGTGGTACTAAGAAGAAGTCGCAAGGAGCCAGGTCAGGCTTTTAAGGAGCATGGCGCAGCGGAATCATACCATTTTTAGTCAAAAACTAACAGACGGCTGTGTGTGCAAGTGCATTGTTTTGATGGAAGAATCAGTCTCCTGTCTGCCACAAATAGGGTCTTTCTTTATGACAATCTTCTTAAAAATTCCAAATTAAATTTGAGTGCAACCTCTCGAATTTTTTCAATATTTTCGTCGATTCGGGCTATTGATGGACGTTCAGAACAAGCTTTGCCATCAATCGACACATTGCCATTTTTAAATCGAGCAAACCACTCATACAGTTTCCCCATATCGTCAAGTCGGTAAGCTTTATTCAATATTAAAATAGTTTCAGCAGCATTCTTACTAAGTAGAAAAAAAAAAATCACAGCTGCAAGTTCTTCACTTGAACTTGCCATCACAAAAACCGAAAGAATAATAAAAGAGCGCTAGCAAAAACAATCACTGCAGAACAACACGACAGGCTAGGTCGACACAACACAGGCGGCACTGAACTAGGAATGAGTGCATAATACACGCCCAACGGCGGAAATGCGTACCACACAACTTCCAGCCACGGCAGTGTTATTCCTCTGTTTCTTCTTTTTCTTCTTTTTCTTTTTGGTAGGGTACCCTCTCGTAATACGCACGATACTGGGCAACGACAGCAGAACGTCGCTAATCCGACCTCTGATGGTCGTACACACGGCATCCCAGTTCTGGTGTTTGTTTATCATCGTCTGCGACATGAATCCGTAGGCAGATGGCCGTTGCTAGATGAGATAGTTCGATCACTTTTAGTATGAAATAACTTGTTTCTAACTCCATCAGTAAGTGTCATTGTGCACGCATTTGCTTTACAAATTAGTGACACTGTTGTTGTTACATACTGAAGTGTGTAATACTAAATTATGGCACCAACTAAACGTAAAAAAGTGACGGTCACTCTACAACCAGCCCAGTGACTTAAGTTGGTCAGGATAGCTGATGCTGAATTTCGTTCACAATATCAGACGTTTTGTAAAAGCCTGCAACTGTGTCATGTTTTGTAAACAAAATAGTGGAAATGATGATTTGCATGTGTGTGATATTCTTTTTTATGGAGGCGACACAATACCTTCTGACTTCGGAAAGATACAAGAGAAGTAGAAAATCACACATGCAAACATCACCAAACATATTTATGTAAACAAATGCACAAATGCACCTGAAAATGGGAATAATCCTCGAAACGCGTAGTTCTACGCAACAAAAAATAAGAAACTGGTGAAGTTCGCATTATTTAAATCATAGCTGACGCTGACTGCACAACGGAAGCAGATTTAACTGACAGTCAGCTCATTAACGCTGGAACTCGAACAATCGATGAGAGAGAAAGAAAGATAATGAGAACAAAGACACTGAACCTACGGCTGGAGTATCACAGACGTGTGCTAAAGAAGCATTTGATATATACCCTCAGTTCATCGAACGAATCTCTACGACTACCCCAATAGACATTTTCTTGATTGGGAAATGGTGGAACTTCGCGACAGTATATAAATTGTCGTCTGCTAAGCAAAAGAACATTGCAGACTTTTTTCGTCACGCTTAAGACCAGAACACTGTTTACCATTTGATTTCTAATGTTTTAAACAGTTAAGTACAAATCAGTTGCGTGTCAATGGACCACTGTAGTGAGATACGTACAGATGTTGAACTTCCACTCGCAGTAACAATATATTTCCAGACGATACAGTGATTTTACAATACATGCGCTAGTGTATATTAAACTTTCGTGTAAGGTCTTTTAGTGTGTGAATGTTTTCATTTCGTTTCTGTTTTTACATGGAACAATATACCTGGGTTACCAGGCAAAATATCGTGGCATGCAGTCTACGTAATATAGCTGTAATCCCGAAACTTCACCGCGTACTCTTTACGCTGGTAAAATTTCAAGTATCATATCAGAAAAGTACCTGTCGACCAAGTATGCCACATGCAACCGAGGGGACGGGAGGGGAGGGAAAGTTTTATACGCAGTTAAAATAAATAAATAAATAAAAAAATCAACTGTCAAGCCTCAAACTTGGAATGCTGCAAAAAAACTTTGTGGAACACTTTGCGAAGGCGGTTACAGTTCAAACCCTACCGTCTGCACCCCTTTTAACACTTAAAGGCCGGCGATTACGTCCGACGCCTTCAATATTGGATCACAGTGCAAGAAGCACTTGAAGATCAACATGTGGCGTACAAGCTGATATTCAGCGAGGAACCAGCCTGCTAGTTACGTGGAAAGGTTAATTGCCAGAATGCGAGTGTTGAGTCACTCTTCCAATTGTGGCTCATGAACAGGATTTGCCGACTGTGTCACAGACGCAACCCTATTGGCGTTTTTTTTTTTTTTTTTTCCCCCATGACAAGACTAAGAAGGGTACCGCTAATCTTGGTGTGTTGCACTTGTGGTTGTTCCTGCAAGTGAATCGGAAAACTTTATCTTCCAATAAGACACAGTCTCAATGGAGCAAGAATGTTCGCCACTGCCTAAACGACGCTGGATTGTGCGTAGTGAAAATGAAGTGCCTCTTTTCCCTCCCCACCCCCACCAGCCCACACTCACCAGGTCGCTTGACCTAACGTCTTGCGACTTTTTCCTTTTGGTGGGGAGAGGAGGGGGGGAGTGTACTTTAAGAACCGTGTTTACATACGTCCACTGCCAAAATCACTGGAACAGGATGTTGTCGCACAAGGCAGGGAACGAACTAGATTACCGCTTCCACATGTGTCACAGAACATATAAAGAATGCAAAACGCAAACTTGTCGATTTTATGGTCCTATTCATGTATCAACCATATTTGTACACATCATACTTTAAAAAATATAGAGATTTGAAAACGAGAGAAAATAGCCCTGCATTGCTTGGCACTTTTCGTGACGGATCCTGGAAGCTTGAGGCTATGGTCACGCTGACACAGACACCGGACGATTCGGACGACGCCGGCAGTCGGTCAAAGCTGGCCAATCCTTTCAAATACGTTCGTAGCAAGTTTGTGGTCTGAAAGAAATGGCTCTAAGCACTACGGGACTTAACATATGAGGTCATCAGTCCCCTAGAACTTCTAACTACTGAAACCTAACTAACCTAAGGATACCACACGCATCCAGGATTCGAACCTGCGACCGTAGTAGCAGCGCGGTTCTAGACTGAAGCGCCTAGAACCGCTGGGCCACAACGGCCGGCTGTGTGGTCTGAGACAGACTTCATCGACTGTCATCGGATAGTGGTCAGAAAAATACAAATACGTTTGTTTTCTTCAGCGAATACGGGCGACATTACATTGCAGCAGCTGATGAACTGCTAAACCCAGCTTGCTGTAAAAACATTTTGTAACAACTGGCAGTACATCTCGCGTATTTATAGTCTTCTTAAAAAATAAGTATTTCCGTTCTAAAATAAAACAATGGATGATTCTTTTATGGTGCAAGCATTACCTTTGCCTCTAGTAGCGTAGTTGGCTGGGGATTTGTGGGGAGAGCGGCTGTGTTGGGAGTCGCAGAGAACGTCCTGAACTGAAGCCTACACTCACATAATTTGTAATTAGTAAAAAGGGCCCCTCCATACCCACACTCGCATGGTGACCTTTCAAAAAGATCTACTGTCACCTCTGCTTTCATTACTATCTAAACAGAATTCCGCCGAAAATGCAGCAGTTTATTTTCGCCTGGCTTGTTAACCATTTGCAGCATTCAGAGAAGCGCTTTAAGTGGCAAATTTTCAGCAAAACCTATATATTTCTTTAGCTGCAATGTTAAAATTTGTTTCTTTTACCCAAACATAGCGCATCTTTCATTGCTTCACCTTATTAACATGCTGTGCGGACACAACTGCGAGAGGATTCTGAAACTGTTTTTTATTAGGTGAAGAACTGAGGAAAAGTAAAGTGAGTAGCTTACGAAAAAGCACTTCTTCGGTAGAAAAGTGTGATGGCTTCACATACGTTGTTCAAAAACCCATAGCATTTTTTTCTTTCAGCAGCTATCGATGGTCTTCGAAAATTACATCTTTTACCGAAAAAGTCTGTTGTTACTGAAATAACACGGTAGCTAACGTAGTTTTACATAATGACGATATGGTAAAATACTGTCCAATTTGCATGTTATGATTTGCCAAAATCTCATTTCGATAACAAACCGTTGATGAAATATAAGGAATCTTGTGGATATTTCACTCTGGCTATATCAATGGCGTGGCGCGATCGCAAATGAGTGTGCTTCTCAGATTGATTTTCTCAAGATTGGTGGCAGATAAATGCCTCTAACCAAAACTAAAGAAAAATTTCATTGCACACCTTCCCGAATTTCGCTCTGTGTGCTACTTTCAGGTAAATATCACAATAACTATGACCAATAACGAAATGACGGGCACATCATCACGAACCTGACATATAAAGCGACAAGAAAACCGAAAATGATTTTTTTACCGAATATTTTCTGTAAAATCGTTTGAAAAAGACTGCAGGGCGCGCGCCTCGATTCTGTCATCGCTGACCGGCCGAAAGGTAGGAAACACTTATCGGTCTCCCCTTCCAAACAAACGAATTACTACCCCAGCGCTTTGGACGAAAACTGGTCACTGCGCATCGCCCATGGTATTCTGTGCGAGCTATATTTCCGGGAATGTAGCTAATCCAAATTTTAAAATATCGTTCATATACCTTGATAGTTCATTTTACACATTCAGTTTGAAATCTCGCCATTAGTCAAGCATGTGCAGTGATGCTGAAATGAAAAATGTCACTTTCCAGTAATTTACATTCCTTAAGATTTGTACCACACTTTCTTCGCAACGTAATTCCGCTGGAAATAAGTACAGTTTTTGAATGTCAAATTACAATGCTACTTGTCTGTATTCACCACTGACTACGTGTGATGTAAAGGCAACAATGCTGTACACGTGAAGTATGTGCAGAACATTCCCTTCTGCATTATCATGTGTTCGTAAAAGTAATCCGGTAGTTGGAATAGCCCAGCAAGAGTATTTTTTTTTTTTAGACACATTTGTATTCGTCGCATCTTTAGTAAAAAAGACTATCCTGCAAAATCTCCAGCTACATAAATGTTGTTGTACTCTTCAGTCCAGAGACTGTGATGCAGCTCTTCATGCTACTCTATACAGTGCAAGCTTCTTCATCTCCCAGTACCTACTGCAACATACATCCTTCTGAATCTACTTAGTGTAGTCATCTCTTGGTCTCCCTCTACGATTTTTACCCTCCACACTGCTCTCCAATACTAAATTGGCGATCCCTTGATGCCTCAGAACATGTCCTACCAACCGATACCTTCTTCTAGTCAAGTTGTGCCATAAATTTCTCTTCTGCCCAATTCTATTCAATACCTCCTCATTAGTTATGTGATATACCCATGAGTTGCCAAGTCTACATTTATTATCCTCTCTACTTGGACCACCATCAGTTATTTTGCTCCCCAAATAGCAAAACTCCTTTACTACTTCAAGCGTCTCATTTCCTAATCTAATACCATCAGCATCACCCGATTTAATTCGACACCATTCCATTATCCTTGTTTTGCTTTTGTTGATGTTCATCTTATATCCTCCTTTCAAGACACTGTCCAACCCGTTCAACTACTCTTCCAGGTCCTTTGCCGTCTGTGACAGAATTACAATGTCATCGGAGAACCTCAAAGTTTTTATTTCTTCTCCATTGATTTTAATCCCTACTCCGAATTTTTCTTTTGTTTCCTTCACTGCTTGCTCAATATACAGATTGAATAACATCGGGGGTAGGCTACAACCCTGCCTCACTCCCTTCCTAACCACTGCTTCCCTTTCATGCCACTCGACTCTTATAACTGCCAGCTGGTTTCTGTAAAAATTGTAAGTACCCTTCGCTCGCTGTAATTTACCCCTGCCATAAATGTTCAGGGATTCATTTGACCGAGCAGTCGAACGTACTACGACCAATCTGTTGGCCGTGTCTTACCGGACGTCCAGCGATCGAGACTTGCGGACGAAGTTGGTGCCACTACAACAACAGCTTAAGGGCGCGATCGACGCCTTGCAAATTGCCAGTACGCTGCAATCAACACTGCATTCACAGTGCCTACCACAACGCTGTCAATGATAAAGCACTCTGCTTTGTGTTCTGGCTAAAGTTGGCAGCGGGAAGAAGCAATAAGCATCGGCCCAAAGTCGTCGGACTTCCGTCGATTTCTCCATTTCCAGGTAAGAGGTCACATATCACATGCTGTGTTTGTATACTACTTAACCGAGACACAGCTTATATCGATTTCACATGTACATATTCAACAGAAAATTGTAACTGATATCACTTGATCTCATTTTTCGCTGCGACTTCTATAATGAAATATCGAGACAAACTTCTAGGTAATCTAACATTATTAGATAATGTCGCTGAAGCCACTTCCAGAGATGAAACTAACTAAAATATTCCAGGATAGGACACAAAATCTTCATCCCCCTCGATCCAGCATAGCATCGTCATAGCACCGTTAATTTGAATGAAAAAGTGGTAGCGGAAGTGAAACTGCTGCAGTGGAAGATGTAGAGAGCGATTACATACATAGGAGTTCATGTTAGAGAATGTGCCTGTGCAACCGAACGCCTCACCACGCAGAACAGGGAGTGCCACATCATAGTACCATATCATTCCCATTCCGGCAAAACATCCATTTCCACCTAAGTGACTGAGTAATGGCGACTAGTCTGAGATTGTGAATTATACATCAAGTGTAATACAATACAGTACCACACACAGTCCCTTTCCCCCTTTAATCATTCGCCGGCCTGTGTGGCCGAGCGGTTCTAGGCTACAGTCCTGAACCGCGCTGCTGCTAAGGCCGCAGGTTTGAATCCTGCCTTGAGCATGGATGTGTGTGATGTCCTTAGGTTAGTTAGGTTTAAGTGTTCTAAGTTATAGGGGCCTTATGACCTCAATTTAAGTCCCATAGTGATCAGGTTGAAATATTTTTTTTAATCATTCAACGGACCAACTGACTGTAGTCGCTTTCGGAGGCTGTTTCCAAGCACCCAATATTGAGAGGGTCGTGCACCGACTCAATTCTATGTACACTTATAGACAACTTTATAATGCGACTGTATTCACTCTGCTTTACTTACTGTTAGTGGAAAGACGTTTCAGGTTGTGGCACGAAGTTGATCCTCCGAACGAGTGGATCATTCGCAGATGGTATCGACAGTTTTTAGGTGTGTATGTATAGGAAAGAGTCCTGACCGCTCTCGTGTTCCTGAAGAAAATGTTGCACGAATTTAAACTGCTTTCTAACGTAGTCTTCAAAATCAATTCGTCGGGCCATTCCGGAGTTACAACTACCTACAACAACAATTAGGCGTGTTTTGATACGTCGGTTGGTTATGAAGCAGTACAAGTTACAGCTGTTACAAGCTCTGCGTCCTGATGACAAACGCATACGTATGGCATTTTGTAAAGAGATTCTTGATGCTATTGACAATGCTAACACTTTCGAACAACGCATCGCGTTCAGTGATGAAGCGACTTTCCATGTTAGTTGCCAGGTAAACAAACACAATGTTCGAATTTGGGGCCTACAGAATCCAAATGCAGCCACTGAACATGTACGAGATTCGTCTAAAGGCAATGTGTTTTGTGCGGTATCCCGATCATCTGTTTACGGCCCATTCTTCTTTGATGGAAACACGGTTCACGGTCAGCAGTATCTCGCTATGTTACAAAATTGGCTGTTTCCGAGGATGCACGAAGACAACTTCATTTTTCAACAAGACGGGGCACCCATTCACTGGAGTCGCCAAGAGCGTGAATATCTGAATGAAATTCTACCGAACCGTTGGACAAGTCGTCCGTCAAGGAGCTGGCGACGTAGCTTGTCTCAGCTGGACTCCACGGACACCCTCTGACGTTTTCCTGTGCGGTTTCGTTAAATACAATGTTTATGTACCACCACTCCCACAGAACCTAGAAGAGTTGAAGAACCGGATGCGTACTGCCATAGCATCAGTGACGAAGGACATGCATGCCCGAGTATGCGAGGAATTTGAGTATCGATGTGATCTTGTTCGTGTCGCTGATGGAGGACATATTGAACATCTGTACTCTGAACTTGAGAGGATCGTAAATGCGTGTGTACAGTTTCATGTTCGTGTGTCTTGAAGTTTAATAAATACATGCATTCGAAATACGTATATTCTTTTTGAAACACCCCGTCCAAACACAGCTAATAAAATGGTTCAAATGGTTCTGAGCACTATGCGACTTAACATCTGTGGTCATCAGTCCCCTAGAACTTAGAACTACTTAAGCCTAACTAACGTAAGGACATCACACACATCCATGCCCGAGACAGGATTCGAACCTGCGACCGTAGCGGTCACTCGGTTCCAGACTGAAGCGCCTAGAACCGCACGGCGACACCGGCCGGCTCACAGCTAATAGATCTAGAGCAATAAATAAGTAAGAAATAATTACTAACAGCAGACTTGGAAGCTGTGAAACACGGTGGTGAGCAAAACTTCAGCACAAAATTAACTTTCGAATGATGTGTCACTGCCAATGCTCGATGAAAATTTGACCACACATAAAAAGTAACTGCTGTAATATAATACAGAAGGTAACTGAAAGATCTAGTGAGACGAACGGAAAGGAGATTTTTATAAAGACAATTATTACACTGATGTCACCGCGATTCATGTTGCTCTCCCTGAATTGAGTCACATCAAATGAAGACTTGTAATTGCAGACTAAAAGGAAATTAAATTGCAGGGCAATGAAGTATTGTGTTACTCTACATTTAGAAGACTGTTTAGATGTCTACCACACCCAACAATCATACTAGCTGATGTAGAAAACGATGTTTTCACAGCACGCAGCAGGGCATTTAAAAACCACGGTATCGGGTTAACAGGTTGTGTGGTGACCACGGGCGGCAAATGCATGCTCTGCAGCGTGCTCCCTTGCTGGCCACAGCGATGGTAAGCAGTTCCTTCGGCAGGGAGTTTCTTTGTCCAACAACGCGATTGCCAACTGTTGGATGGTCGTCGCTTCCTGTCAACGCGCTGCAATTCGTCCCCCAAATGCATCCCATTCGTGAGCCATGGGATTTAAGTCACGGCAATAGGCAGGCCAGTCAATTCGCCGAATATCCGCTCGTTACAAGTGCTCCTCTACCTGCGCTTTTCGATATGGGTCCTTATACTGCGCACCTAGCATTACTGTTAAATGTGGTTGCAGCTGCGCCCGTCAATTGGCGTGGGCCCCTACTTGCCAGTTGCAGAACTTAGCGGCCATCTGCTGCTATAGTTGACAGTGGTCGACCACCTGCTCTCACTTGGGCAACAGTGCCTGCGGTTCGGAACGCTCCCCATGCACGTGAAACAACTCTGTAAGCAATACCAAACCCCTGCGCTACATTCCTCACACTACTTCCATTTTTCCGATGTTTCTTCCTCGTGTAAAGTCATCCAGATGTTGTCTCCGGGCCATGTTGGTGTGAAGAACACCACTGTGGGGCACCCAAACTGCTCGCTGATTGACACACACTGTCTTTTTCCCGTTTCTTCAAATGCCTCGTCTCCCATTTGGCGCTATAGTAGTGCTGGTATCACGCCGTGTGATGTCCAGCTTTTTGTGGATGAGTGGGAGACGTCTGGCAACATGCTCCCGCACTGTCATTTATTTCCAGTTGTTAATAAGTTAATCAGTATCGTCCTTAAGTTTTGTAGCCTACTTTTGCAGCAATCTGGAAGGGTATTTTACAAAATGATCTGTTATATGACAAGTTTGACAGCAGCTAAAGGTGATGCATTACCAAAGAATTACCACTAAAATCCAACTGCTACTCAATTTTTCGCAGATTTATCCAATGTAGTTCCAACAGCTGTACGGGATGAAGAGGCGACGATTGGAAATGTGGTAGGAGTGGGGAGTTTGGTGTTCTGTTGCAGACGACGTCGTTACACAAGAAGTCGACATTTTAGTACTTTCTCCCAAAATAATCGAGGGCAGAATTGGAAGCGAAAGCATCAAATGTTTTATCAATGATGCAGCAATGGTGAGTACACACCAAAATCAACGAACATCGTAAAACAAACTTCTTTTCTGCTGAAAGTACACTACTGGCCATTAAAATTACTACACAAAGAAGAAATGCAGATGATAAAGGGGTATTCATTTTACTAGAACTGACATTTGATTACTTTTTCAGTCAATTTGGGTGCATAGATCCTGAGAAATCAGTACCCAGAACAACCACATCTGGCCGTAATAACGGCCTTGATACGCCTGGGCTTTGACTCAAACAGAGCGTGTACAGGTACAGCTGCCCATGCAGCTTCAACACGATACCACAGTTCTCTGAGAGTAGTGACTGGCGTATTGTGACGAGCCAGTTGCTCGGCCACCATTGACCAGACGTTTTCAATTGGTGAGAGATATGGAGAATGTGCTGGCCAGGGTAGCAGTCGAACATTTTCTGTATCCAGAAAGGCCCGTACAGGACCTGCAACATGCGGTCGTGCATTATCCTGCTGAAATGTAGGGTTTCGCAGGGATCGAATGAAGAGTAGAGCCACGGGTCGCAACACATCTGAAATGCAATGTCCACTGTTGAAAGTCCCGTCAATGCGAACAAGAGGTGACGAATGGTACCCCATACCATCACACCGGGTGATACGCCAGTATGGCGATGACCAATACACGCTTCGAATGTGCGTTCACCGCGATGTCGCCAAACACGGATGCGACCATCATGATGCTCTAAACACAACCTGGATTCATCCGAAAAAATGACGTTCTGCCATTCGTGCACCCTGGTTCGTCGTCGAGTACACCATCGCAGGCGCTCCTGTCTGTGATGCAGCGTCAAGGGTAACAGCAGCCATGGTCTCCGAGCTGATAGTCCATGCTGCTGCAAACGTCGTCGAACTGTTCGTGCAGATGGTTGTTGTCTTGCAAACGTCCCCATCTGCTGACTCAGGGATCGAGACGTAGTTGCACGATCCGTTACACCCATGCGGATAAGATGCCTGTCATCTCGACTGCTAGTGATACGAGGCCGTTGTGATCCAGCACACGGCGTCCCGTATTACCCTCTTGAACTCACCGATTCCATATTCTGCTAACATTCATTGGGTCTCTACCAACGCGATACGATGAACCGCAATCGCGATGGGCTACAATCCGACCTTTATCAAAGTCGGAAACGTGATGGTACGCATTTCTCCTCCTTACACGAGGCATCACAGCAATGTTTCACCAGGCAACGGCGGTCAACTGCTGTTTGTGTATGAGAAATCAGTTGGAAACTTTCCTCATGTGAGCATGTTGTAAGTGTGTCCACCGGCGCCAGTCTTGTATGAATGCTCTGAAACGTTAATCATTTGCATATCACAGCATCTTCTTCCTGTCGGTTAAATTTCGCGTCTGTAGCAAGTCATCTTCGTCGTGTAGCCATTTTAATGGCCAGTAGTGTACGTGGCAGTGACTAGAAATCTTATTCTCAAATTAGGAGAAACTTCAGTTCGCAGGAGCCGTGTCTTGGATATTTCAGAGTGCACTTAAGCGAAGAAAGTTTTTTTCGGCTCACTTCAGTAAAAACAATAAGAACATTTACAAATCACGCGCAAGCGAACTAGAGTTGGAGCCATTACTCAAAGCCACCATTGTCAGTAGTAAGACAATACCACAATGTCGTCTTTATTGCCACTGTTAGATTCTCAGCATGCGTGTGTGCCCAGCGGTTGCGTTACCAATCTGCAGAAGAACACCTATCAGATATACAGAGGGGTGCACGACGCAGGATAAGAGGACGCATGCAACAAAACACCACTACAAGCTATTGCTAGTAATTTTGGGAATGTGTGCTGCAGATGCAATGTAATGGCGAGTCACAGAGTTGCATGCTGTTAGTGGCAGTAAGGCTACACTGAGATGGCGAGGCAGATCACTGGGCACCAAATCACAATGGAGGTTCATTCAAAGCTCTAAAGACAGAAAAAAGGAAGGCATTTATTAAATTATACTCTTTGCAAAAAGCAACAGCTAAAGCAGTGTAGAATAAATTGTCAAAAGATTATCTTGTAATCGTGGAAAAACTAATAAAACCTATTTCGTCAGAGAGTGGCTCACTGTTTTGTTCGCAAAAAAGGTAGGTAGGAATGTATGTAGGAAGATTGGAGCCTAAAGTCCCGTCGACAGCGTGTTCATTAGGGACGGAGCGCTACCACGGATTACGAACGAACGGGGGGAAGGAAATCGGACGTGCCCTTTTAAAGGAACCATTCGGGCGTTTGCCTGGAGCGATTTGGGAAAATTATGGAAAACAAATCTGGGTCCCCCACGAACACGAGTCCAATGTACTAATCACTAGGTCCCATCGGTCAGTACAAGACAGAGGTGGCAACGGAAGGGAAGTTCAAAAAATGGCTCTGAGCACTATGCGACTTAACTTCTCAGATGATCAGTCGCCTAGAACTTAGAACTAATTAAACCTAACTAACGTAAGAACATCACACACATCCATGCCCGAGGCAAGATTCGAACCTGCGACCGCAGCGGTCGCTCGGCTCCAGACTGTAGCGCCTAGAACCGCACGGCCACTTCGGCCGGCGAAGGGAAGCAATAAGCACACCTGTAGAAGTGTGATCCATTACATGTTGTGTTGCAGTGTCATCTGAACGTTGATATTAGAGGAAACAACGATGTAGGTAGATGTGGCCGTACTTTGTATTCAAATCTAAAAATCCTTATTACTGGGGAATAGTAATTAACATTGCCAGTCAAATATAACATCAGGAACTGCTCAGGTTCGGAGCACGATGAGTGCAAACAGCTGAGGGAGCATCACTGGTACGTAATGCATTTAACACATGTTTAACGCTAGAAAAGCACACTGGACTGGCATTAGGAAGGACGGCGGTTCAAACCGGCGTCCGGTCATCATCTAGGTTTCCCGTGGTTTCCCTAAATAGCTTCCGGCAAATGCCGGGATGATTCCTTTGAAAGGGCATGGCTGATTTCCTTTCCCATTCCTCCATAAACCGACGAGACCGATAAGATGGCTTTTAGGACCTCTGCTCCAAATCAACCAACATACTTAACAGTCGTTTCTATTCTCCTTTTGTACTTTGAACAGGTATGCTTTTCACTGGTAATAGAGGCAGAGTCGGTTTGCATATAATAAACTATTTGACAATTTTCGTTTATACGGTGCATCCCTAAACTTGTCAACCAGCAGCCAATAAGGGATATGCGGATTCGAGTTTCACCTAGTCCCACCAAATTATTGGGCGACGTTTAAACAAGAGGTAGTATAGAAGGTATTGTGACTCTAGATTTACCAAGTGTGATACAGAACCTTATTAGAATTCGTTTGAGAACTGTCGAAGGCTTGTGGTATATTATATATATTTGGTGTATAGTTATTGGATTTCATGTATTTTATTTTTATTTCGCATTGTATTATTATTACTATTACTGCTTCAAGTTGAAAAATAGTACGCCTGCCATGTTGCATAATGACTGTATGTGACATATCCAAAAAAGGAACAGACACATATTGATATCTTCAAACGTTGAAGACCTAATATCGGTAGATTATTGTTTTCACTTTTATCTTTTTTATCGTTCCACACCTTCGCCCAGTAAACGGAATAATTGCTTTGTTGTTGGAGAGGCTATTTTACGCGCTGTCGGTTCTGGGCGCTTCAATCCAGAACCGTGCTGTTGCTGCTACGATCACAGGTTCGAATCCTGCCTCGGGCATGGATGTGTGTGATGTCCTTAGGTTAGTTAGGTTCAAGTAGTTCTAAGTCTAGGGGACTGATGACCTCAGACGATAAGTCCCATAGTTTGTAGGGCGATTTGAACCATTTTTTGAGCTACTTTACGTCGTAGCAATATAAATATTAATTTAGAGAAAGCTCCGTTTCGGTTCTGCATTGTTTATATTTATTATCAACAGAGAAACACGTAAAAGGGTTTGTTTGTAAACGAATATAAAACAATGTTTGAAGAACAGCAGAAAAGATGCCATTTGGACAGAAAACCTTAACAGAGTGCGGTAAGTTCATTCTAAATAGGGAGAGACCGTCAAAAACCTCGCTTAGCTGTCTTCAACAGTTGACACAGTAGATGGGATGCAATGTATTACGTGACTCAACGTTAGACGACTAACATATACAGTGATTCGGTCAAAAATATGAACACACAGCCAGAAGTGCGTGCTTGAACATACTACGTAAGCGTGTAGTGGCGTTGTTATATTTGAGGGCTGACGGCACCAATACAGTTCCAACAATACGTTGCAAGTGTCTGTCACGGACAGAACTGTTTCCTGTGTAGTGGTCGTCGAAGCGGAACGAAATAGAACGACGAGACTCTTCCGGGGTGAAATGTATTACTGCCTAGACACCTGCCACATTCCCTGTCTTCCCGAACTATCCGTACAGCTGCTTGAATCTTGACTTTGGTTCATCCTTACCTCATCTGAAATGCACGATAATACAGGGTGCACACAAAGTCCGGGAACACTTTCAATAATAAAACATTTGATATGCGAACCATGAGTTACGCAGCAGAGATCAATAAGGTAATCGAATTCTTGCCATACCCGTCCCAGCATGGCATCGTCGACTGTGGCAGTCGCTTCCCGTATTCCCTCCTGCAGGTCTGCTACATCACGTGCTAGAGGCGGTACATACACCAGATCTTCAATGTGTCCATACAGAAAAAAAGTCACACGGAGTGAGATCTGGAGATCGGGGAGGCCATTTCCTGAAACAGCTGTCCCCTTCTGTAGCACGGCCGATCCATCGATGCGGCAGCTCCGTGTGCAGGTACCCACCAACTTCACGGTGAAAATGGGATGGAGCCCCATCCTGCCGAAAGATTAACGGAGACATCGATTGCATTTGAGGCATCAGCCATTGCTGCAACATGTCCAAGTAGGAATATCCAGTGACAGTGCCCTCGGCGAAGTAGTACAGTTTTCGAGGTGACAACACAAATAATATTTACCTTTGGGGAATCACGCTCAAATTCAGTGCATTCGTGTGGATGCTTTGTACCCCAGACCCGACAATTATGCCTGTTCACTTTCCCATTAGTGTGAAAAGTGGCTTCGTCGCTAAAAATTAAGCGATCAACAAAGCCATCCCCATCCTCATTCAATTGTTGCAACTGCGAACAAAACTCAAAACGCTTGTCTTTATCGTTGTCATTGAGCTTCTGCACTAGCTCCAGTTTGAATGGTTTCACAGACAGTTTCTGTCGCAGGACTTTCCACATTGTCAGCGGAGCCATTTCGACACGAGATGCAAGACGCACCGATTTCTTTGGACTCCTTATGAATGTCTCTGGTACGCGCTCCACATTCATTTCACTCACACTGGGACGTCCGCTTCTCTTTGCCGGGCACCAGCAACCCGTCGTAACGATTTTGTTGTACCAGTGGTAAATAGCCTTCCTTGCAATTGGCTTCTTACCGTACTTGGTTCTTAATATCCGCTAAACAGCTGTAGCACACTTGTTTTTGTCGAACTCCAACACACAGAAAGCTCACTGCGCACCTGAACTCGCTGTGTGTCGGAGTAGCGCTGACTATCGGCAAATTACCAAACTACGCTGTGGCTGTACACATTAAAAAGAAACTTTCAGGGTTTCTCTTCAAAATGATGTACGTATGATATCTGCACAATGTTTGGTTCTTGTGCGATAAATAATTGGAAGTGTTCCTGGACTTTATGTACACCCTGTATTATAAATGTGAAAGCAACTGCCTGTTACCATTTCACAACTATAACGCCGAACCTATTTTGATGAAATTTGCTTTGGACATAATTTGAAACCGAGCGAGATGGACTCGCATTCGGAAGGACGACGGTTCAATCCCGCGTCCGGCCATCCTGATTTAGGTTTTCCGTGATTTCCCTAAATAGCTCCAGTCAAAAGATGGGATGGTTCATTTGGAAGGGCACGGCCGACTTTGTTCGCCATCCTTCCCTAATCCGATGAGAGCGATGACCTCGCTGTTTGGTCTCTTCCCCTAAACAATCCAATACATAATTTGAACGCTAAGGAAGAACATTGGCTACTTCAGAAAGTGAAGTTCGTAATGCAAGATATTTATTGATTTGAAGAATATTTCGCGAATTAGGGGAAATATTGTTCTTTGAAAAAGCTATTTACTCTTCGAGTTTTGACCACATTTGTGAAACTGCTTTTATTGTTTGACATGATCTACATAATACGATTCAACGTAATAAATACAATAATCCATGCTTACATACTAATAATAGTCTAAAGTTCAACACATTTTAGCCGTCGAGTGTCACGCGTCTGTTGCAGCTGAGACACTTTAAGACACTCAACGACGGCGTCATTTAAATGACAAACAGATGCGTCGTGCCTTTACATGTTGAACACTGAAGGCTTTCTAGTGAGGCAGTATCCGATGACGAGATGCGAGCACAACTGCAGGTAACAGGCAGCTGCCGTTATTGTAAGTACAGTAGCTTACTGGTCATCATTCATCGTAACAAAACTAGCGGGTAACGGCTTGTATATGGATAAACGCACAGTGCGTGAATTGCATAGACTGGTAGGAAACTTGACATAAAACGTGTAAGAATCGTAAATTACTTTGTGCCACAGTAAATAGTGTGCGAGACTTCAGTCCGTTCTACTTTTGCATCACTCTTTTTCGATAAACCTCGTACTGCGCACAACCCGGAAGTTCTTTCTCGCACCTTGCCCATGGCGGCGGCGTGTAGAGGAAGTAAGTGCGTTTTAGCGACGAAGGTCACGGCCACCACACACTAGTATTTCCCCTGTGCTTGCGCAGTTGGCCACGCAGCCGCATTTCGTTCGCAGCGTCCGGCTGGCGCCTTCCGCATTCCTACCCTTCCGTCAGCCCTGTGGGCGAGGCGCCGTGCCTCGCAAAACGCGTCGTGTGATTGGAAGAACGGTAAGAACACTAAGTTTAAGGCGTCGCCTGCTTGAGAGACGGTTTTACCGACAGAGCTCCCGCACCGCTGGAGGACCATCGGATGAAAAAGTCAGCCAACACCATACACATGTAATCGTCCCAGCATTCACTTTAAGTTATCTAGTACACCCTAGGCTGCTATTGCGTTATGTGGGTCCAGTCCTTAACCACTGCAACAGTCTTGTCTTTTATCGCAACGGTTACGGCGACAGCAGGGAGAATCCATTGCATTAGACGTGCCAGTTGTGTCTAGAGTTAGAATCCCTTCACAGAAAATGATGGTAACGGTGAACCAAGACAAATCCAGCTTCAAGAAGCTATACGGACAGATTGAGAAGACGGAATGTGGCAAAAGCGGCCGAAAGTGTTAACACTGGGTAACGTGACGGACGTTGGAAATGCACGAATGCACGTCCTTTCACTACCACGAATTTTTTGCGAAACCTATCTAGCTAGTCTGTTCGGTGTTCGTAGTGACCACAGAACACTGCGCCAGTGTTTGAAGATGCATCTGTGCAGAATTCGTTCTGTCGAATCATCGCCAGCTGAAGACAGCAGAAAGCATGTAGTTTTCTGTCAGTGGTTCATGCCGTATGGAACAAGAATATCCGGTGGAGCGGACTCCTTATAACATATTTTGACCTGAGACATAACTCCGCTTTCAGAATTTCATCCATTGTGGCTACTGAAAACCCACGTCAGCTGTAAAACTCCTTCTGAACGCACAAGTAGAGGGTGTTCAGTGTGCAGTGTCGTTTAGGCGCATCTTCAACACACTGAGACTTCATAGAAGACTAAAACTGTGGGTAGGGCCAGAACTCTAACCTGGGACCTTTGTCTTTAGTAAGCATCACATACGCGGCACAGTGAACTAAGCGCTACGTACAGATGGCCGTGCGGTATTAGCCGAGCTGTCTAGGAAGCTGCAGGCATGGACTGTGCGGCGGGTCCCGGCGGAGGTTCTAGTCCTCCCTCGGGCATGGGTGTGTTTTTCCTTAGGATAAATTAGGTTAAGTAGTGTGTAAGCTTAGGGACTGATGATCTTATCAGTTACGTCCCCTAAGTTTCACACACTCTTGAATTTTTTTTTTTTTTTTTTTTTTGCTACGTACAGATGGTGCAACAATTTGTAAACACTACACATTAATACCATCTATTAGTAGGAATGGTTTCCTCTGCGTAATGCTACGCCTTATGCAGCCAACAATGACTTACTTCGTTCAGCTCCCTCCTATTGTTGTTCTTGTGGTCTTCAGTCCTGAGACTGGTTTGATGCAGCTCTCCATGCTACTCTATCCTGTGCAAGCTTCTTCATCTCCCAGTACCTACTGCAACCTACATCCTTCTGAATCTGCTTAGTGTATTCATCTCTTTGTCTCCCTCTACGATTTTTACCCTCCACGCTGCCCTCCAATGCTAAATTTGTGATCCTTTGATGCCTCAGAACAAGTCCTACCAACCGATCCCTTCTTCTGGTCAAGTTGTGCCACAAACTTCTCTTCTCCCCAATCCTATTCAATACTTCCTCATTAGTTATGTGATCCACCCATTTAATCTTCAGCATTCTTCTGTAGCACCACATTTCGAAAGCTTCTATTCTCTTCTTGTCCAAACTATTTATCATCCATGTTTCACTTCCATACATGGGTACACTCCATAGAAATACTTTCAGAAACGACTTCCTGACACTTAAGTCTATACTCGATGTTAACAAATTCCTCTTCTTCAGAAACACTTTCCTTGCAATTACCAGTCTACATTTTATATCCTCTCTACTTCGAGCATAATCAGTTATTTTTCTCCACAAATAGTAAAACTCCTTTACTACTTTAAGTGTCTCATTTCCTAATCTAATTCCTTCAGCATCACCTAACTTATTTTGACAGTATTTCAGTATCCTCGTTTTGCTTTTGTTGATGTTCATCTTATATACTCCTTTCAAGACACTGTCCATTCTGTTCAATTTCTCTTCCAAGTCCTGACAGAACTACAATGTCATCGGTGAACCTCAAAGCTTTTATTTCTTCTCCATGGATTTTAATTCCTACTCCAAATTTTTCTTTTGTTTCCTTTACTGCTTGCTCAATATACAGATTGATTAACATCGGAGAGAGGCTACAACCATGTCTTACTCCCTTCCCAACCACTGCTTCCCTTTCATGCCCCTCGTCTCTTTGTAACTGCCATCTGGTTTCTGTACAAATTGAAAATAGCCTTTTTCTCCCTGTATTTTACCCCTGCCACCTTCAGAATTTGAAATAGAGTATTCCAGTCAACATTGTCAAAAGCTTTCTCTAAGTCTACAAATGCTAGAAACGTAGGTTTGCCTTTCCTTAATCTTTCTTCTAAGATAAGTCGTAGGGTCAGTATTGCCTCACGTGTTCCAACATTTCTACGGAATCCAAACTGATCTTCCCCGAGGTCGCCTTCTACTAGTTTTTCCATTCGTCTGTAAAGAATTCTTGTTAGTATTTTGCAGCTGTGGCTTATTAATCTGATAGTTCGGTAATTTTCACATCTGTCAACACCTGCTTTCTTTGGGATTGGAATTATTATATTCTTCTTGAAGTCTGAGGATATTTCACCTGTCTCATACATCTTGCTCACCAGATGGTAGAGTTTTGTCCGGACTGGCTCTGTCAAGGCCGTCAGTAGTTCCAATGGAATGTTGTCTACTCCGGGGTCCTTGTTTCGACTCAGGTCTCCCATTTCATCTTCATCTACATCATCTTCCATTTCCATAGTATTGTCCTCAAGTACATCGCCCTTGTATAGACCCTCTATATACTCCTTCCACCTTTCTGCTTTCCCTTCTTTGCTTAGAACTGGGTTTCCATCTGAGCTCTTGATGTTCATACAAGTGGTTCTCTTATCTCCAAAGGTCTCCTTAATTTTTCTGTAGACAGTATCTATCTTACCCCTAGTGAGATAAGCTTCTATATCCTTACATTTGTCCTTTAGCCATCCATGCTTAGCCATTTTGCACTTCCTGTCGATCTCATTTTTGAGACGATTGTATTCCTTTTTGACTGCTTCATTTACTGCATTTTTATATTTTCTCCTTTCATCAATTAAATTCAATATTTCTTCTCTTACCCAAGGATTTCTATTAGCCCTCGTCTTTTTACCTACTTGATTCTCTGCTGCTTTCACTATTTGATTCCTCAAAGCTGCCCATTTTTCTTCTACTGTGTTTCTTTCCCCCATTCCTGTCAATTGTTCCCTTATGCTCTCCCTGAAACTCTGTACAACCTCTGGTTCTTTCAGTTTATCCAGGTCACATCTCCTTAATTTCCCACGTTTTTGCAGTTTCTTCAGTTTTAATCTACAGGTCATAACCAATAGATTGTGGTCAGAATCCACATCTGCCCCTGGAAATGTCTTACAATTTAAAACCTGGTTCCTAAATTTCTGTCTTACCATTATATAATCTATCTGAAACCTTTTAGTATCTCCAGGGTTCTTCCATGTATACAGCCTTCTTTCATGATTCTTCAACCAAGTGTTAGCTATGATTAAGTTATGCTCGGTGCAAAATTCTGCTAGGCGGCTTCCTCTTTCATTTCTTAGCCCCAATCCATATTCACCTACTATGTTTCCTTCTCTCCCTTTTCCTACACTCAAATTCCAGTCACCCATGACTATTAAATTTTCGTCTCCCTTCACTATCTGAATAATTTGTTTTATTTCATCATACATTTCTTCAATTTCTTCGTCATCTGCAGAGCTAGTTGGCATATAAACTTGTACTACTGTAGTAGGCGTGGGTTTCGTATCTATCTTTGTCACAATAATCCGTTTACTATGCTGTTTGTAGTAGCTGACCCGCATTCCTATTTTCCTATTCATTATTAAACCTACTCCTGCATTACCCCTATTTGATTTTGTGTTTATAACCCTGTAGTCACCTGACCAGAAGTATTGTCCCTCCTGCCACAGATCTTCACTAATTCCCATTATATCTAACTTTAACCTATCCATTTCCCTTTTTAAATTTTCTAACGTACCTGCCCGATTAAGGGATCTGACATTCCACGCTCCGATCCGTAGAACGCCAGTTTTCTTTCTCCTGATAACGACATCCTCTTGAGTAGTCCCCGCCCGGAGATCCGAATGGGGGACTATTTTACCTCCGGAATATTTTACCCAAGAGGATGCCATCATTTTATCATACAGTAAAGCTGCATGCCCTCGGGAAAAATTACGGCCGTTGTTTCCCCTTGCTTTCAGCCGTTCGCAGTACCAGCACAGCAAGGCCGTTTTGGTTATTGTTACAAGGCCAGATCAGTCAATCATCCAGACTGTTGCCCTTGCAACTACTGAAAAGGCTGCTGCACCTCTTCAGGAACAACACGTTTGTCTGGCCTCTAAACAGATACCCCTCCGTTGTGGTTGTACCTACGGTACGGCTATCTGTATCGCTGAGGCACGCAAGCCTCCCCACCAACGGCAAGGTCCGTGGTTCCTAGACAATATATTTCGAAGAGGTTTTGCCCCCTCGGACTCGAGATTTACACCCACCTCACCCTCACACTATTAAGCAATTTTAGAAAAATGTTCACCAGTATGATACTACAATTTCCCGACAAACACTATAACTTGCGTTTAAGTACATGCAGCGTGGTACTCAATTACGTGACTTGCATGATAGAGGGCAATTTCAACAACTTTTGTAACTCTGTCATTCTCTTGTAATGTTGCCTTACTCTTTAAACACTATTTTTTTGACTCGGTTTTTGGTGTCTGACGCTTTGCCAACCCTCATTTAACAAATGTGTTTTGTCCGATCACCTCTCCGCTCGAGATCTGCCGACTGATTTTGAACACGACTTTGATCTCACACAATGGATTCCATCCTGAAGTAAATGTGTCTTCGTATTTGCCTGGATAAGACTATTCTGTTACGAAACTTCCTGGCAGATTAAAACTGTGTGCCCGACGGAGACTCGAACTCGGGACCTTTGCCTTTCGCGGGCAAGTGCTCTAACACCTGAGCTACCGAAGCACGACTCACGCCCGGTACTCACAGCTTTACTTCTGCCAGTATCTCGTCTCCTACCTTCCAAACTTTACAGAAGCTCTCCTGCGAACCTTGCAGAACTAGCACTCTTGAAAGAAAGGATACTGCGGAGACATGGTTTAGCCACAGCCTGGGGGATGTTTCCAGAATGAGATTTTCACTCTGCAGCGGAATGTGCGCTGATACGAAACTTCCTGGCAGATTAAAACTGTGTGCAGGAGAGCTTCTGTAAAGTTTGGAAGGTAGGAGACGAGATACTAGCAGAAGTAAAGCTGTGAGGAGTGGGCGTAAGTCGTGCTTCGGTAGCTCAGTTGGTAGAGCACTTGCCCGCGAAAGGCAAAGGTCCCGAGTTAGAGTCTCGGTCGGTGCACACAGTTTTAATCCGCCAGGAAGTTTCATATCAGCGCACACTCCGCTGCAGAGTGAAAATCTCATTCTATTCTGTTACGACTCTCATAACTGTGGGCTACGAATCTAAGTAGGAGTGCAACAGTAAACTGCAATAGTTCTCTCATTTAGCTGCTGGGAAGAGGTGGAGGCTTCGATTTGCATACGTCTATCTGCAGCTCGGAAACACTATCACTTTGGAGACGATTGATTGCCCACTTGGGTCAGCGTCTTTCCAGTTCTCTCCATACTTTCTTGTAGTTTGCAAGAGAAATTTAGGTACGCAAATTTACTGTATTGAACTTACATGGCTAAGACCGTAAATGTTCAATGCTGGAAAAATACTTTGCTATGCTGTAGCGACAAGTAAGAACAGTAAAATTTAAGACTTCTATATACACCTGAAAATCACTGGATGACTGAGCTGACATATTGTCCCAGCAAAATATTGGCACCCAGCAGTTCGCTAGACGTGGTGTGGTACAAATTAAAACTATTCGTTTTTACATGGACATGTTCTCATGCAGAGGAATCCATAAACTAGTTTTATTTTTTATTTTTGGGTTTTTTCTGGAAACAATAATCCGTTTCGTAAAGTTGTTAAGACAACTGAATCTAAAATATAGTTATTTCATACATGTAGAAATTAACAAATATCAATATTTTATTGCCAGAGGGTCATGTCCTCTCCTTGCAGATAACGTGCTATGACAACGTTCATTTCAATGCTGTTCTGCCACATAAGGTTTCGTTGCTCGTATGTTGGCAGCAGAAGTCGCATTTTCGCAAGCTTTGCCCCAGTTATTTTCCCTGTGGATAACATGTAGTAAATCTCAATATGATGTGGTTCAGATCTCCGTCGTCTTTTAGATATTTACTTCAAATGGGAGAATCTATCACTCCGATTTATAGAGGAGCGCACCTCAACGTTGTTTGACTACTTTATGCCATACGCGTGCTTGGAAGACTCATCCAGTTGCGCCGCTATTTTGTTGATATGGTGCACTGGAGATTTTCCTTGTCTTTTATCATCAATTCCAACATGTCATAGACTGACATATGGTTTCCACTTCTATGCTGTAACTGTTCAAACCCATTTTTTGGATCTGTAAGAGAGGCACTCCAGTTCCTGACTTTTACTTTTTCTATGTCCAAGAACGGTTTCGGCATTCACATCCAGATTCAGGTGGATCTCAAAAACTGTTCTGTTGTAAAGCAACGTAAAATGATAATTCGGTCATTTGATGTTGCTTAACAGCAAGCTCTCCAAATCCACTTGAAAATTATGAGGATGTGGAGGACGAAACTGGTCTTGAACTTGGAAGAACTGTTTTGCTCCATTTCTTCCATACTAAACAAAATAGTACTGCAAAAGTAACAGCAGTAAAACAGAAGACTACTTACTTGGGATAATGAAAATTTTCTCGCTGTTTTAAGACTGGGCAATAAGACAGGAGTTGAAAAAAGTATGGAAACACAATAAATGCAATACTTTACCGTACCTAAAACGGCGTAGGAAAGCCGTTGTCATTCAAAACAGATGCCAGTCGTCTCAGAGTGGATGACTACAGGTTTAGTATTGTTTGGAAAGAAATCTTATACCATTCTTCCTGAAAAACAGTGGCAGGTTCAGGCAACGATGATGAAGTTGGACAGCGACCACACACCCTTACCTCCAAAGCAGTCCACGAAGACTCAATATTAGTGATATATGTGGTGGCCAGTGAAAATGCAAGTACCCATCCTCGCGTTCACCAAACCAGTTCCGGACGATGCGAGCTGTGTGAAGAGAGAACCACAGCATCACCGTTTGGGAACAAACACTTTGCCGTGGGATGAACCTGATCAACCAAAACGATCACATACTCCTTGGAAGTAATGCGACTTCCAGAGAAACTATGAGGCTTATGGAACATCACAACATAGCTGCCCAAATCATCACCCAACCTCCGCCTTGTTTCCCTCTTGGGATGTAAACTGTCAAAAGCTGGAAGTAGCGTACTGCAACGCTAATCCGATCAAATAACTTTTTTCCATTGCTCCACACTCCAGGTTTACGGGCATTCGCACTCAAATTCCTCGCTTATGGAGCTCACTTCGGATTGTTTTGGTGCTGACTGGGTTATCGAGTGCGACATTCAGTTCTACACTGACATTTGCAACTGTTTTTTTTATTTTCCGTCACAATCCTCCTCACTGAGCGGCCATCACGATCACTCAATAACACTTCCGTCCGCGTTGTGACTTACCGGATGAATTTTTTCCGCTTTCCCTGTATACGGTGCACATCTTCGTTGCGGTGCCTCTTGAAACACCGAACACCTCGTCTTCCTTGGTTACGGAAGTACCTACCATAGGGGGACTAACAATTTGCCGTCGTTCAATTTCACTTAGGTCCGACGTAGTGCTCACACACAACTCCTGGCACTTGCAGCGTATTGAGGACATTGAACGGGTCCTGTTCACGCTCAAATACCACAATGCAACCTGCCAGCTGGGCTACCATTTGTATTTATCTTCAAACATCCATTTCTCGCTGTATTTCCTTTTTTTTATCCATCCTCTGCATTTGAAACTATCTTTCACGTATGTTTTGGATACATCAGGGTGTATCCAAATGCAGGAAATCTGAGTAACCATATTCCAGGTAAGTCTCTAAACCAATGTTAACGGTTATTCGTTGACTCCTACATAAATTTAATAAGTCGTGGAGGTATGTACCGTCTATGCAACTAAATGAAGGCAATTTGTTTATTGCCACACGCGTTTCGATTCTTCTACTTGGGAAGCATCACAGTGGCCGGAAATATAGGTTTCCTTTTATATATACAATTAACATATTATGTAGCAGATATAATATCCTTCTGTATTACATTTTGTCGCGTTTCTCTTGTTTTTTAGGTTAGAAGAAAATTTTGTAGTATAAGTTCCGTGCTGTGACTGTGTCGTTCAATGTTACTTAAGACTTCCAGCACTAGTAACTCATGTCTGTGGTCCTGGAGATGTATTTATTAGTTATCATACCCCAGCTGGCCGATTTCTGGCGTTCTTTCATACACATTTGTCACATCGCACATATCACTTGCACTTTCCATTTTGTGATCAATGTGTTTGTGTTTTTGGTGTGTAGTGTTGCCAACTGTTGTTGTCGATTTGTCTTTTGTTTGTATTGTGTTTTATTTCTTTCATTCTGTTTCCGTGTTTGCTGTAGTGTCTGTGGGGTTCTTTGATGTTGTGTTCTCTGCTTGTTTTGATTTTTCTTTAGTAGGGTTTTAATTTTTTTGTTTGAATTTTTGTACTATACAGGGTACTGTAGCCATTGTGTGTGGCTATGAGTTTTACTGTTTGTAATTCTTTTTCATAGTTTCCTTATCTGAGTGCGATGTTGTTTAGTCTGAGTAACATGTGTCGTAGAACCGCAATTTTTCATTTTTCAGGTGGCTGAATGAAGCATGTATAATTTTGTCTGTGGCTGTTTGCTTCCTGAAGTTGTCAAATGTGTGTTTATTGTTGTCTCTCTTTATTGTTACAACCAAGAAATGTACCGTATTTGCTTTTGTGTTTCTTTTTCCATGGTGAACTGAATATTTTTGGTTCAAATGGCTCTGAGCACTATGGGACTCAACTGCTGTGGTCATCAGTCCCCTAGAACGTAGAACTACTTAAACCTAACTAACCTAAGGCAACCAGCCACTTTTTAATGCGTTTTATTTACGCCAATATGCATTTCGGGTTTACACCCATCTTCAGCTGGCAAATTACATGGATCTTCAGTTACTGCAGTAGTACAATCTCGACAGCAGTTTGGATGCTGCAGCAGGCCTGTGCAAAAGCAACGATTCCAATCGTTTACTTCAATTTCGCGAGTTTAAAGTCACACACTATCAGTTGTTCATTTTACTTACATTCTCCTCTCCTTGTTTTTTCTTCTTTTTTGCAACAACACAAGCACTTTTTATCGCGTATTTTACACAGGCTCACTGCGTTATCCGCCATGTTGCCGACTGACAGTTCTTGTTCACATACAAATGGTTTATCTATGGACAGAGTTATATTTTTACGAAAGTTTTGAGGTTCTAAGATAAGCTACTGTTTTCTAAATATTGACTTGGCTGATAGAAGTATTCTAAGTACAATGTATACAATTTTTTTTGTAGTATTGAAGATAATAAACTAACATAACATTTATACAAAGCAGTAATTCATACATTTACAATATAACATAGAATTAAGATTTTAGAATTAAGATTTTTATGTTTTATATTATTACATGCATTTGTTGGGTTCATAATAGATTATGTTATTCCTTGATTGTGCTTAGTAAGTGGTTTGATAAGTAGTGTGTGGAAGTTTTTTAGAAATATTCGGTTTGGCAGCTCTGTTTGGTCGTTAAGTATGTCAGAAGGGGATGCATGTTTATGTGAATAAATTTCGATTTCTTCTAGGAGGCTCATTCTTTTTCCTTTGTTGGCTAAGTGGAGAACTTGTAGGTTATGGGATATGTCTGTTACTTGATGTTGTTGTTCTGCTGCATGTTGGGAGAATGTGGATTTATTTAAATTTTTTAAACGAAGAGCATCCACGTGTTCTCGAAACCGTATGCTGAAGTTTCTTCCTGTTTGGCCTATGTATGTTTCTGGACATGAGTTGCAGTTAAGTTTGTATATTCCTGATTGATTGTACGGTTTGGTATTATTTTTAATGTTATGGATAGCTTTGTCCTTTATTTTGTTATTTGTATAGTAGCTGATTTTAATATCTGTTCCTCGGAACAAGTTTGCTATTTTATATGACAGCTTTCCTACAAATGGCAAGCTTGCATATTTTCATTTGGCTGTGTTGTGTTATTCGTTAATGTAGTTTTGTTATTGTATTTGTTTATGTGGGGATTTATCTTAGACTTTAGTGCATCTATTAATTTTGGATTGTAACCATAATTGTAAGCAATTGCTTTGATGGTGTTTAGTTCTTCTATTTGGTCAGCTGGTTCTAGTGGTATTTTGTGCATTCTGTTTAGCATTGCTCTGTATGAAGCCGTCTTATGTTTATCCGGGTGGCAGGATGACTTATTAATTGTGTTATCTGTGTATGTTGGTTTCCTGTATACTTGAAATTTGTGTTTGTTGTTGGAGCTACTTATGCAGAGATCCAGAAAATTTAAAACTATTTCTGTTTGGTGTTCTACAGTGAAGATGAATCTTAATTCTATCTATGTTATATTGTAAATGTATGAATTACTGCTTTGTATAAATGTTATGTTAGTTTATTATCTTCAATACTACAAAAAAAATTGTATACATTGTACTTAGAATACTTCTATCAGCCAAGTCAATATTTAGAAAACAGTAGCTTATCTTAGAACCTCAAAACTTTCGTAAAAATATAACTGTCCATAGATAAACCATTTGTATGTGAACAAGAACTGTCAGTCGGCAACATGGCGGATAACGCAGTGAGCCTGTGTAAAATACGCGATAAAAAGTGCTTGTGTTGTTGCAAAAAAGAAGAAAAAACAAGGAGAGGAGAATGTAAGTAAAATGAACAACTGATAGTGTGTGACTTTAAACTCGCGAAATTGAAGTAAACGATTGGAATCGTTGCTTTTGCACAGGCCTGCTGCAGCATCCAAACTGCTGTCGAGATTGTACTACTGCAGTAACTGAAGATCCATGTAATTTGCCAGCTGAAGATGTGTGCAAACCCGAAATGCATATTGGCGTAAATAAAACGCATTAAAAAGTGGCTGGTTGCCGTATTTTTACAGTGAAATATCACTACTTAAACCTAACTAACCTAAGGACATCACACACATCCATGCCGGAGGCAGGATTCGAACCTGCGACCGTAGCAGTCGCACGGTTCCGGACTGTGCGCCTAGAACCGCGACACCACCGCGGCCGGCTGAATATTTCTATGTATGTTGTTTATATCTGCATGAAGATTATCAATTTTCTCTGTTGGTTCATCTAACATACAGATTATGCCGCCTACATACAGTGACTGTAGCAGTAAAGTACTTTCTATTCCTTCTTTGAGATGACTGTATCTCAAAGATTGTGTTTTCTATGTGGTTGATGAATATGTTTGCCAGTGTTCCTGAAATTGGGGATCCCATTGGAAGCCCATCTTCTTGTAAGTAAAATTCCCTTTCAAATTAAAAGTCATTTTGGGGTGTTATTGTTTTGAGGGTTTCAGTTATTTAATGAATATTGTCTGCACGTAGTTTGTTGTATGTCAGTAAGTTTTCTTCAATTAGTTTTGTTGTGTCTGTAGTGGGTATTGAGCTGTGCGCGTTCTCTATGTCAAAAGAGATGAATGTTGCTGTTTGTGGGATGTGTAAGACTTATTTGTTTTACGAGTTCATTAGTGTTTTTCACTTCTCTGCTGTTTTCCAGTTCATAATGCTGCATTTTGATTTTGTTCATGTGTGTTGCCACATGTTATGATTGTGCATTCATGAAATTAATAACAGGCCTCAATGGAATATGGGGTTTGTGGACCTTGGGTGGGCTTCTGAGTGTTGGTGCTTTAGGGTTCTGTGTAGTGTGTTGTTTTTGTTTATCTGTATGTTTCTGATGTCTTTATGTACGTCTGGAAGTGTGCTGTTTATCAGATTTTAGTTTCGTGATAGTGTTAGAAAACATGAAATCTTTAGTTTTTTCTATATATTGTTCTTTATTGATCACTACTGTGCTGTTCCCTTTCTCGTGACTACGATGATGATAGCTTGTAGTTTTTCTTTTACTTTCTTAGTGGTGTTTTTTCTGTTTGAAGTTAACTGTTTTGCTCTTTCTTTGACACGTTGATTATGTTATTTATTTATTTCTTTAATAGTTCTCATGCTGGTCCAATATTTATAGTGGTATTTTCTTTTTTCTCTTCCTCTGTCGGGATGTTTTTTGTTTTTACCTTCGCTGAACACATGATGAAACATAGACATGGACCATCCAACATGGAATGTGACATGACAGTTATCAGAGTGAATAACCGCCACAAAAAGCTCCTGCCATTGCAAGCAAACTTTCACATACAAAGATCCACTGCAATAGAAAACAAGGAACCCAACGACCAAATCCTTATAAACAATAACACACTGATCATGCTAGCCACCAAAACAAAAAAGAGGGAAAGGAGATTCATTAAATATTTACCCTGGTTACATTTCGGTTTGTTGTTGTTTTGGTGGCTAGTATGATCAGATAGTTATTGTTTATATGAATTTGGTCGTTGGGCTCCTTGTTTTCTATTGCAGTGGATCTTTGTATGTGAAAGTCTTCTTGTAATGCCAGGAGCTTTTTGTGGCGGTTATTCACTCTGATAACTGTCATGTCATATTCCATGATGGATGGTTCATGTCCATGTTTTATCAGGTGTTCAGCGAAGGTAAAAACAGAGAGAGAGAGAGAGAGAGAGAGAGAGAATGTATGTTTGTGATGAAGATGTGAAGCACACTAGGGGTCACGAGGTTGGCCCCGTAGTCGCTGTCTTGACAGTATCTGCAGAGGAAACGGCTACGGCCGCTGGCCACAAATAGGCCGTGACGTAGACTGCGGGATGGCTGGCCGCACCCAAGCAGCGGCCACGGCGCAAAGTAACACCACGACTCGCCTCAGCGCCTGTTCAGATCCAATGCAACAGAAGCTTCACTGACTTTTGTCGCTCTCACTTTTGACAGTGCTGTACCCACTGTGGAAACAGTACAGCTTATACCAAAGGATAGCGATATGCGCGTATACATATGGAGGCAGTATCGCACACACAAGACATAAAAGCGCAGTGAGTAGGCTGAGCTGTCATTTGTACCCTGGTGACTCAGGTGAAAAGTTTTCTGTCGTGGTTATGGCCCCACGACGGGAGACTTTGAAGACGGAATGGAAGATGGAGCTCGACGCATTGGACATTCTATTTTGGAAAACAATATTCCGAGATCCACAGTGTCAAGAACCACCGTGAATACCAAATTTCAGGCATTACCTGTCACCGCAGACAACGCAGTAGCTGATGACAATCACTTAACGGCCGAGAGCAGCGGCGTTTGTGTGGAATCGTCAGTGCTAACACACAAGCAACAGTGCGTCAAATTACCGCAGAAATCAATGTTGGACGTGCGACGAACGTATTCCTTAGGACAGTGCAGCGAAATCTGGCGCTAATGGGGTACGCAGCAGACGATCGATGTGAGTGCCTTTTGCTAAGAACACGATATCGCCTGCACCTCCTTCCTGAGCACGTGACCGTGCATATTGGACCCCAGACGACTGGAGAACCCTGGCTTTGTCAGGTGAGCCACGATTTCAGTTGGAAAGAGCTGACAGTAGGGTTAGGGTGTGGCGCAAAGACCACGAAGCCATGGTCCCAAGTCGTCACCAAGGCACAGTGCAAACTGGCTGTGGCTCCATAATGATGTGAGCTGATGTTTACATGGAATGGACTGGAACCTCTGGCCCAACTGAACCGATCATTCCGCGGAATAATCTTCGGACACTTGGAGACCATTTGCTGCCCTGCATGGACTTCATATTCCCAAACAACGTTGTCATGTCATCGGGACACAATATTACGCAACTGGTTTAAAGAACAATTTGAACGAGTGATTTGGCCACCCACATCGCCCAACATGAACCCCACAAACATCTACAGGACGTAATCGAGATGTCAGGTCGTGCCCAAAATCCGGCACGGACCACATTTTACGAATTATGGAGGGCTGCGGAAGCAACATGGTTCACTATTTCTGCAGTGAACTTCCAACGACTTGGGGAGTCCATGCCAGGTCGAGTAGCTGTACTGCGCTGGGCAAAAGTAGGTCAGTCACGATATTAGCAGCTATCCCATGACTTTTGTACGTGTGTAGCGAGGTGTGTGTGTTTATCCACATTTATCCTACTAAGCCACTATGTATTTTGGGTGGCGGAGGTTACTTCGTAGCCATCTTAGCGATTTTCTATCCTGCTCCATTCGCATACAGAGCGAGGGAAAAATTACTACCTACATGCTTATACGGGCAGTGATCTCATTTTTTCCTTATGATCCTTACGCGAGATATACTACAGTAGCAGCAAATACGAAGGGGTCGGTGTAATGAAGCGCTAATGTCAATTTACCTAGGGTTAGTCTTGTATTATCTCATTGTGTTTTCGATGCACTTCATGATGGTAAAATGTACTGTAGTTATCTTTGTACGAGTATTAAGAACTGATTGCTAGACAGGGTGTCCCAGGAGGAATGGTCAATATTCAAGGTTGTCCTATGGACACGTGTATGCAGAACATTACACGCGGAAAATTTGTACCTATTTCACATAAAGCGTCTCCACGATCTTCAGATTGGCGACACTGCCAGGAGACTTGAATTTTGTCATCGGTTAAACAAAAATCGTCATTTGCTTCTATTAGTAGTATTCACCGATATAGCTACGTTGATAATGGATGGAATCAACTACGCATGTAGGTCACCGAGACTTGACAGGTTGCAGTGGAAACCAATTTCAGTTTTTTTCTTTTCGGTGAATGTTTGGTGCGGCATAGTCGCTAATATGTTCATTTTAGAAGAACCAATGACGTGACAGAATTACTTGAATTTTTTTGAAGAATTCGTGTGTTGAACCCCATGAGGACGTGTCTGTTACCGCACGGACTACCACGTACTTTCAGCACGACTGAGCCCCTTCACAATTTACCAAACGTGTGAGGGAACATCTCTACCGCACTTACCCTACTCGCAGGTGTGGCCGTGGTAGTTTAATTAATTGGCCACCAAGATCGCCAGACTTTGCGTAATTAAGAGTTTTGATTATCAAGTTGGATGAAGTCTGACATGTGCAAACGGGAGGTGAATACGCGAGACTAACTGCTTGGTCACATCATGGGCGTTGGTTCACGCATTAGGGAGCGTGCAGAGGTAGGCAGATAAGCGGCAAGACAAGTTCTCTCACGAGCGCGCAGATACAGTGAAGCTGACGATGGAATATTCAAATGTTATAGTGAACTGCACAAGAGCTGTAATGTAACGTGTACGACAATGCTTAGATGTGAGCGTGTTAAAAATACTTATTTTTCATTTGGTACTTTGTAAAACGCACTGTTGTACATGTCTGTATGTGTAAATCTGACATGTATTGAATAACAGAGAAAATAACAACGTACATTTAACATGTTCTGTCTCGAAAACCATTCCGAACACGTCACATTACTTCGAACGACTGTTCCTGCCGTATCCTTGAATAGTGGCCACCATTCCTCCTGGTACATCCTGTATACCATTTTCTATCTTACTGATTTTATGTTCTTGTCTTTGGGTTTAAGCGACATATAACGACGTTCTCGTGGTTTAGCACTCCTACGCCGACCCTTCAGCTGTCATGCAGAAGTACGCCTCGTAAACGACTATGTCGTCTTTCCTACAGAGATTTTCAATCAAAGTCCCCGAGCATCTTTGGTCTACTCCCGTATAGACAATGTCCTACTGTTACGACCCCAGCAACACTTCTCTGAAACTGTTCCAGGTCTTCCGACAAGCATGACTGATAAGGATCCCAAACTCTGGAGCAATACCCTAAAATTTGAGCCATCAGCGTTGTTGTTGTTGTTGTTTTCAGTCCTCAGACTGGTTTGATGCAGCTCTCCATGCTACTCTATCTTGTGCAAGCTTCTTCATCTCCCAGTACCTACTGCAACCTACATCCTTCTGAATCTGCTTAGTGTATTCATCTCTTGGTCTACCTCTACGATTTTTACCCTCGACGCTGCCCTCCAATGCTAAATTTGTGATCCCTTGATGCCGCAAAACATGTCCTACCAACCGATCCCTTCTTCTAGTCAAGTTGTGCCACAAACTCCTCCCCAATTCTGTTCAATACCTCCTCATTAGTTATGTGATCTACCCATCTAATCTTCAGCATTCTTCTGTAGCACCACATTTCAAAAGCTTCTATTCTCTTCTTGTCCAAACTATTCATCGTCCACGTTTCACTTCCATACATGGGTACACTCCATACAAATACTTTCAGAAACGACTTCCTGGTACATAAATCTATATTCGATGTTAACAAATTTCTCTTCTTCAGAAACTCTTTCCTTGCCATTGCCAGTCTACATTTTATATCCTCTCTACTTCGACCCTCAGTTATTTTGCTCCCCAAATAGCAAAACTCCTTTACTACTTTAAGTGTCTCATTTCCTAATCTAATGCCCTCAGCATCACCCGATTTAATTTGACTACATTCCATTATCCTCGTTTTGATTTTGTTGATGTTCATCTTATATACTCCTTTCAAGACACTGTCCATTCCGTTCAACTGCTCTTCCAAGTCCTTTGCCGTCTCTGACAGAATTACAATGTCATCGGCGAACCTCAAAATTTTTATTTCTTCTCCATGAATTTTAATATCTATTCCGAATTTTTCTTTTGTTCCTTCACTGCTTGCTCAATATACAGATTGAATAACATCGGAGAGAGGCTACAACCCTGTCTCACTCCCTTCCCAACACTGCTTCCCTATCATGCCCCTCAACTTTTATAACTGCCATTTGGTTTCTGTACAAACTGTAAATAGCCTTTCGTTCCCTGTATTTTACCCCTGCAACCTCCACTATATGAAAGAGTATTCCAGTCAACATTGTCAAAAGCTTTCTCTAAGTCTACAAATGCTAGAAACGTAGGTTTGCCTTTTCTTAATCTTTCTTCTAAGATAAGTCATAAGGTTAGTATTGCCTTACGTGTTCCAACATTTCGACGGAATCCAAACTGATCCTCCCCGAGGTCCGCATCTACCAGTTTTTCCATTCGTCTGTAAAGAATTCGCGTTAGTATTTTGCAGCTGTTACTTATTAAATTGATAGTTCGGTAATTTTCACATCTGTCAGCACCTGCTTTCTTTGGGATTGGAATTATTATATTATTCTTGAAGTCTGAGGGTATTTCGCCTGTCTCATACATCTTGCTCACCAGCTGGTAGAGTTTTGTCATGACTGGCTCTCCCAAGGCCGTCAGTAGTTCTAATGGAATGTTGTCTACTCCGAGGGCCTTGTTTCGATTCAGGTCTTTCAGTGCTCTGTCAAACTCTTCACGCAGTATCGTAACTCCCATTTCATCTTCATCTACATCCTCTTCCATTTCCATAATATTGTCCTCAAGTACATCGCCCTTGTATAAACCTATATACTCCTTCCACCTTTCTTCCTTCCCTTCTTTTCTTAGAACAGGGTTGCCATCTCAGATCTTGATATTCATACATGTAGTTCTCTTCCCTCCAAAGGTCTCTTTAATTTTCCTGTAGGCAGTATCTATCTTACCCCTCGTGAGATAAGCCTCTACATCCTTACATTTGTCCTCTAGCCATCCCTGCTTAGCCATTTTGAACTTCCTGTCAATCTCATTTTTGAGACGTTTGTATTCCTTTTTGCCTGCTTCATTTACTGCATTTTTATATTTTCTCCTTTCATCAATTAAATTCAATATTTCTTCTGTTACCCAAGGATTTCTAGCAGCCCTCGTCTTTGTACCTACTTTATCCTCTGCTGCCTTCACTACTACATCCCTCAGAGCTACCCATTCTTCTTCTACTGTGTTTCTTTCCCCCATTCCTGTCAATTGTTCCCTTATTCTCTCCTTGAAACTCTGTACAACCTCTGGTTCTTTCAGCTTATCCAGATCCCATGTCCTTAAATACCCACCTTTTTGCCGTTTCTTCAGTTTTAACCTACGTATTATACGCAAATTCTTGTAGAGACGCACTGCTTTCTCTTAGATATTTCCAACAAATTCGCCTTCAATGCCACTGATTTTACACACTCCACCCATTTGAAATCGCTTCTTAGTATTACACTCTAATATTGAAAACATGCTGCATGAACCAAATATTCCCACCAACCTTGTACTCCGGTAGTATTGGGTTCTCTCTCTTATTTATAAGCATTATCTTTCATGTACCACACACTTGAAGAGAGCTGCCATTCATTGCACCAAGCGGAAATGTTGTGCAAGGTTTTCTGCATTTCTTTACGATCTTCCCGAAGACAACTTCGCCGTTGGCGAATACTCCACAGAGGCGCTCATCCTGTCCGATAAATCGTTTATTTGTACTGAAAACATTACAACTCCTATTAAGTTTTCTTGTCGGCTGCGTACGGGAGAGTCCCCCTTAACGCCGTGTGTGAGGATCATATTGAGTCTATTAGAATCTGGGGATCTTTGCTTACTGTATTTATGAGATTACAGGAGCGTACAAATTGTTTTAGCATACAATTTTATGGATTTCTGTTGGATGACTGAACTGATGGTTGCCGAAAATGATGCCTAATTTGAGTGTTGAGAGTATCGGTCAGTGTTGACCGTAACTAAAAGTTTTGTTCCAGATAATCTGAAGATGCTGGAGATAACTGTCGAATTCCATTGACCATCTCTCACAGACATGCAGCGCCAAACGGTCCGCCACTTTTAAAGAGTGAGTGCAATTGGTAGACTAGTCGCAGTCTTTGTGACGACAGCATATAACCAGTCCGGCCGCAAAGCCAATCTCTTGTCTCATGTGAGACCAAGGAATTTGACTGAGTGTTGTTGAAAGTTGGCGTTTTAGGTACGTGAGCTTCGTAATGAACACGATTCCTTGTCGCTTTGTTGGGAGTTCTTTAGTTCTGACGTAATTGAAGTTATGGCAGCGCCTGGAGAGTGCAGTGACATCGTTGTAGAGCATTGGTCATCAAACTGCGGACCGCTGTTCTCAGCCGTATTTTATCAAAATATGATTCTAGGAATTACGCAACAGCAGAATCCAGACACATTAACTAACATTGAGGCTTCGTAGAAACCTATTTTTCTCGCTCAGTAATGAACGAAAAATGTTACAGACACAGTATTATTTTAAGAAGCGCTTAATTGTAATCGCTGTTGGTGGATTCGGTGGTGAGCTAAGTGAACTTTGACGCTTACGTCAAGTGCAGAGTGTTATGCAGAGCGGCCCATGCGGGATTAATAGAAGTGAGAGGGCGAGTATCTTATTGATTGTCTTCCACCGCTGACAACATCTCTATTTTTTGGTCTACGAACGTAGTTCCTTGGTATTTCTTTCCGCTTGGTAGTTTCTTCTGTGGATAGCTCATTCCGACGTCGCGTCTGGTCGGGAAAAATGGCCACACTACTCGTCGGGAATAGTCGCCGAGGTGTTCACCTCAATAACAGTTAGTTACCGCCAAAAAACAAGCATAATGCAACAGATGAAACTGACTTATAAACCCTTTTATATGTAAAACTATCATAAGCCGTTCTATCCCCTTGCGACAATTTTGTAGTACCAAAGTTATATTATTTAAAACAGTCTCTCTTGTGTTATATTTGACCAAATACAAAAGTCTGATTGGAAACAGTCTGATTGGTATTCTTTCAGATAGTAGGTCATCAAGAGAGAAAGAAAATGTGGTTGGAAATCTGAAAGAACAAACGCGATTCCCGTTGCGATGGCACTCGCCACAGTACCCGCTTAGGTACAGAAAACTGGTCACTATTTAAGTCTTCAGAAGAATCCATATAGTTTCTGCATTGAGTTTTCTTTTTCACTGAAATATACTTGGTGTGATACCTTACAAATTATGTAGATTCAAACTGTGTAAATGTTACGCTTCTATTAATACCCTTTGGTGAAAATTCAATTTTCCTTTGATTAGCTCCTTTACCACCCCTCCCCAAACCCTCTACCTTAGAGGACCAAGGTATCGCCCTACAGTGTCAAAATGGGTTCTTGACCAAGGAAGTTTGAAGACCACTGTTGCAGAGTAATTTCCTCATACTACACACTCGGGAACGCAGTTTTCGCTAATAGAGTAGAGTACAGTACAGGTCAAAGAACGGAATAATATGGCATTGCAACCATAATCTACATCTACATGACTACTCTGCAATTCACATTTAAGTGCTTGGCAGAGGGTTCATCGAACCACAATCATACTATCTCTCTACTATTCCACTCCCGAACAGCGAGCGGGAAAAACGAACACCCAAACCTTTCTGTTCGAGCTCTGATTTCTCTTATTTTATTTTGATGATCATTCCTACCTATGTAGGTTGGGCTCAACAAAATATTTTCGCATTCGGAAAAGAAAGTTGGTGACTGAAATTTCGTAAAAAGGTCTCGCCGCGACGAAAAACGTCTATGCTTTAATGACTTCCATCCCAACTCGTGTATCATATCTGCCACACTCTCTCCCCTATAACGTGATATTACAAAACGAGCTGCCCTTTTTTGCACCCTTTCGATGTCCTCCGTCAATCCCACCTGGTAAGGATCCCACACCGCGTAGCAATATTCTAACAAAGGACGAACGAGTGTAGTGTAAGCTGTCTCTTTAGTGGAATTGTTGCATCTTCTAAGTGTCCTGCCAATGAAACGCAACCTTTGGCTCGCCTTCCCGACAATATTATCTATGTGGTCCTTCCAACTGAAGTTGTTCGTAATTTTAACACCCAGGTACTTAGTTGAATTGACAGCCTTGAGAATTGTACTATTTATCGAGTAATCGAATTCCAACGGATTTCTTTTGGAACTCATGTGGATCATCTCACACTTTTCGTTATTTAGCGTCAACTGCCACCTGACACACCATACAGCAATCTTTTCTAAATCGCTTTGGAGCTGATACTGGTCTTCGGATGACCTTACTAGACGGTAAATTACAGCATCATCTGCGAACAGTCTAAGAGAACTGCTCAGATTGTCACCCAGGTCATTTATATAGATCAGGAACAGTAGAGGTCCCAGGACGCTTCCCTGGGGAACACCTGATATCACTTCAGTTTTACTCGATGATTTGCCGTCTGTTACTACGAACTGCGACCTTCCTGACAGGAAATCACGAATCCAGTCGCACAACTGAGACGATACCCCATAGCTCCGCAGCTTGATTAGAAGTCGCTTGTGAGGAACGGTGTCAAAAGCTTTCCGGAAATCTAGAAATACGGAATCAACTTGAGATCCCCTGTCGATAGCGGCCATTACTTCGTGCGAATAAAGAGCTAGCTGCGTTGCACAAGAGCGATGTTTTCTGAAGCCATGCTGATTACGTGTCAATAGATCGTTCTCTTCGAGGTGATTCATAATGTTTGAATACAGTATATGCTCCAAAACCCTACTGCAAACCGACGTCAATGATACAGGTCTGTAGTTAAATGGATTACTCCTACTACCCTTCTTGAACATTGGTGCGACCTGCGCAATTTTCCAATCTGTAGGTACAGATCTATCGGTGAGCGAGCGGTTGTATATGAGTGCTAAGTAGGGAGCTATAGTATCAGCGTAATCTGAAAGGAACCTAATCGGTATACAATCTGGACCTGAAGACTTGCCCGTATCAAGCGATTTGAGTTGCTTCGCAACCCCTAAGGTATCTACTTCTAAGAAACTCATGCTAGCAGATGTTCGTGTTTCAAATTCTGGAATATTCCATTCGTCTTCCCTGGTGAAGGAATTTCGGAAAACTGCGTTCAATAACTCCGCTTTAGCGGCACAGTCGTCGATAACAGTACCATCGGCACTGCGAAGCGAAGGTATTGACTGCGTCTTGCCGCTTGTGTACTTTACATACGACCAGAATTTCTTCGGATCTTTTTACCAAATTTCGAGACAATGTTTCGTTGCGGAACCTATTAAAGGCATCTCGCATCGAAGTACGTGCCAAATTTCGCGCGTCTGTAAATTTTAGCCCATCTTCGGGATTTCGCGTTCTTCTGAACTTCGCATGCTTTTTCCGTTGCCTGTGCAACAGCGTTCTGACCTTTTTTGTGTACCACGGGGGATCCGTTCCATCTCTTACCAATTTATGAGGTATGAATATCTCAATTGCTGTTGCTACTCTATCTTTGAATTTGAGCCACATCTCGTCTACATTCGCATAGTCAGTTCGGAAGGAATAGAAATTGTCTTTTAGGAAGGCTTCTAGTGGCACTTTATCCGCTTTTTTTAAATAAAATTATTTTGCGTTTGTTTCTGATGGATTTGGAAGAAATGGTATTGAGCCTAGCTACAATGACCTTGTGATCACTACTCCCTGTATCAGTCATGATGCTTTCTATCAGCTCTGGATTGTTTGTGGCCAAGAGGTCAAGTGTGTTTTCGCAACCATTTACAATTCGCGTAGGTTCGTGGACTAACTGCTCGAAATAATTTTCGGAGAATGCATTTAGGACAATCTCGGAAGACGTTTTCTGCCTACCACCGGTTTTGAACAAGTATTTTTGCCAACATACCGAGGGTAGGTTGAAGTCGCCACCAACTATAACCGTATGAGTGGGGTATTTGTTACGAGACTCAAACTTTCTCTGAACTGTTCCGCAACTGTATCATCGGAGTCTGGGGGTCGGTAGAAGGAGCCAATTATTAACTTAATTCGGTTGTTAAGTATAACCTCCACCCACACCAATTCGCACGGAGTATCTACTTCGACTTCACTACAAGATAAACCACTACTGACAGACACAAACACTCCTCCACCAATTCTGCCTAATCTATCTTTCCTGAACACCGTAAAAATTTCTGCAGAACTTATTTCAGGCTTTAGCCAGCTTTCTGTACCTATAACGATATCAGCTTCTGTGCTTTCTATTAGCGCTTGAAGCTCAGGGACTTTTCCAGCGCAACTACAACAATTTACAACTAAAATTCCGACCGTTCCTTGATCCAAGCACGTCCTGTAATTGCCAAGCACCCTTTGACATTGCAGCCCATCCCGCACTTACCCGAGGCCTTCTAACCTAAAAAACCGCCCAGTCCACGCCACACAGCCTCCGCTACCCGTGTAGCCGCCAGCTGAGTGTAGTGAACTCCTGACCTATTCAGCGGAACCCGAAACCCCACCACCCTATGGCGCAAGTCAAGGAATCTGCAGCCAATACGGTCGCAAAACCGTCTGAGCCTCTGATTCAGACCCTCCACCCGGCTCTGCACCAAAGGTCCGCAGTCGGTTCTGTCAACGATGCTGCAGATGGTGAGCTCTGCCTTCATCTCGTAAGCAAGACCGGCAGCCTTCACCAAATCAGATAGCCGCTGGAATCCAGAGAGAATTTCCTCAGATCCAAAGCGACACACGTCATTAGTGCCGACATGTGCCACCACCTGCAGCTGGCTGCACCCTGTGCTCTTCATGGCATCCTGAAGGACCCTTTCCACATCAGGAATGACTCCTCCCGGAATGCAAACGGAGTGCACACTGGATTTCTTCCCCTCCTTAGCCGCCGTATCCCTAAGGGGCCCCATTACGCGCCTAACATTGGAGCTCCCAACTACCAGTAAGCCCACCCTCTGCGATTGCCCGGACCTTGAAGGCTGATCCTCTGAAACAGGACAGGCAGCTGCATCTGGCTCAGCCAGAGACAGTGCCTGAAACCGGTTTGTCAGACGCACCAGGGAGGCTTTCTGATCAGCCTCCGGGGACGCCTTTCGCTGCCTGCCACGCCTTGGAACGACCTCCCAATCAATCACAGGCGAGGGCTCAGCCCCACTGCGGGCAGCAACCGGGGCAACCACAGCGGCGGACCGATCTGGGGACAGACGGGACGAGGTTGACATCCCCGTGACACCCAAGTCCAGCTCCCCACAGTGGTGCCCATTGGCAACAGCCTCAAGCTGCGCGACCGAAGTCAGCGCCGATTGCAGCTGTGAGCGAAGGGATGCCAAGTCAACCCTCATCCGAACACAGCAATCGCTTCTAAACTGTCGCAGTGGTTGCCATTGCTGACGGAACATTCGCCTCTCCCTTGCGAACGTATCGCTCAGATTGAGCGTGAGTTCTGGGCATGCTATTTTATCCGTTTTAAATATTCAGCCAACACTCCAGATGCCGCCAAACGTCTCCGCAATGCAGTAAAAGACACTGACGCCCCCTTTCTCCTTTGTTCTGTCGTGCGGAGAAATACTGCCTGGAATGCTTTCTGATGCTACCCACACAACATTCTGGTTCAATAGGGCGGCCGAGATGTCTGGCGTACCAACCATATTCACACCAGTCCCATTCTCAGATCTATGGAAGTTAGGTAGTTCTTACCCCCATAGTTCTTTCCATACAATAACTAGTATGTGGACCAAGTTTGGCTGAAATTAGTCAAGTGGTTTAGGAGGAAATGTGGAGCAAATGTATGTACGTACATACATACATACATTCATTCTTATATAAGTAATATATGTGGCTATACATTATCAAGTCAAGCATGATGACCATCAATTATATGCATGTCTGCTGTAAGAGAGTTCATGATGGATGTCACCGGAAGAGTCATGGCAATTAGGTATACAGGGGGTTTCCACCATGATTATGGTATAAACTTTGAAGCATTATGGAGAAGAACAAATGTATCACTTTGAGATAAGCGTGGTCTGCAAAAGGTCGGGTCTGAAGTTACGAACCCAAAGAGGTTGGGGTTTAACCCAGAACCGTACTGAAGCAGCAGCGAGGTCGACCCCAAAGTCACAGGCATAGATAGGGGCGCGAAAACTAAACACAACGGAAAGAAAGAAGGAAATACAGTCATAGAATTAAGCGGCATGGGTACGTAGTCTCTCGTTCCCCTTGTGTTCCCATCTTTTGCCTCTCTCGGCCCACAGCTCCAAACCCACGCCGTTGCTACTGTTCTATTTCTACAGTGCCACTTCGATCAAGTAGCATAGCAAAGGAACAACCACTATTGTACAGGCGGCGCCAAAATGGTTTATTTGGCATCAATGCGCTCCTCGGTTCTGCCTGCACAATCCGTTCCCGTCAAACAATGGAGTTCTTACTGCTGTTTCGCTAACGTAAAGTAGATTCTCGAAAGGTCATAAGCAGGTGCAGAAGCAAAGGCTTCCGATTTTTGCCAATTTCTGACATTGGGAAACGGAGCGAGTATCAGTATGGGAGAAAAATCGATGGAACCTTTGTTTTGAAAGGTAATATTTATTTAAAAAATGAGGAAAACTTGTTTTATTCAGTGATCACTCCAATTTTAAATGAGAATTAGTGACAGGAAATCACAATAACATCTTAGTTCAGGAAACCCTGACCTAAGCTCGAGTTAAGAAACGTATACTCTGCCGTTGGTTATTGACTGCCCGAGTATCTGTTGTCTTAAGACAAATGGAAGTCGGTGTCACTTACATATTAACTATTTTGTTGTGGTTCTATTACAAATGAAAGCATCTGAAGTCCAAACTACAGCAGCTGCCATAAAATAAAGCTTAAACAATTTGTAATTTACTTGGTACGACGAAATATTTAATTTTTTGCACGCAATGTTTTTTTATCAATATACACACATCAAAAAAGTTTTCGTCACCCTGGTTCCCAGAACTCCTGAAGATAGGCTGACTGTGGATAGGCTGACTGTGGATATTGTATCACAGATACAGTCCCTTTCACTGCTCAGAGATGCCACTAAACCCACCCAAAGATGTGAACAACCATGCATGAGCAACGCCTATTAGACGGAGGGGGTCCACAGCCGATCAATTCCAGTCATTCCACCAGGAACGAGGTACACCGCTCGTGTTATCTGTAGGTCAACCATGCCTAGACGGTCAATACCACGGTTCGATCGCGGCCGCATTGTTACTTTGTGCCAGGAAGGGCTCTCAGCAAGGGAAGTGTCCAGGCGTCTCTGACAGAACGAAAGCGATGTTGTTCGGACATGGAGGAGATAGAGACAGGAACTGTCGATGACATGCCTCGCTCAGGGCGCTCATGGGCCACTACGGATTATGGCTCGGAGTAACCCTGACATAAACGCCACCATGCTTAATAATGCTTTTCGTGCAGCCACAGGCCGTCGTCTTACGACCCAAACTGTGCGCAATTTGCTGCATGACTGGCAACTTCACTTCCGACATCCATGGTGAGGCCCATCTTTGAAACCACGACACCATGCAGCGTGGTACACATGGGCGTACCTAGCGAGGGGCAGGGGGGGGGGGGGCAGCTGCCCCCCCCCCCCCCCCAGAAGATATTCGCAGTTTTTCCACTAGTCTACTGTTTTTTTAAAATAAGAAATACTGCATTTTTTCTCGGATTGTACAAGTGCGTTCTTGTATTTAAAATGTTTATAAAAGCAGTTTTTCACTGGTTTACTGTTTTATTTCATAAGAAGTGGAGTATGTTGTCTCAAGTCCTTGTTTCCTGAGGCTAGTATGACCTGCCGCCCCCCCCCCCCCCCCCCCAGTTCAGATCCTGGGTACGCCCTTGGCGGTACAGATGGGCGCAACAACATGCCGAATGGACCGCTCAGGATTGGCATCACGTTCTCTCCATCGATGAGTGTCTCATATGCCTTCAACCTGGCTGAATGCCTTAAACACGCTGTCCAGCGAGTGCAAAAGGTGGGGGTTCCCTCCTGTTTTGGGGTGGCCTTTATGCGGGGCCGACATACGCCGTTGGTGGTCATGGAAGGCGCCATAATGGCTGTACGATACGTGAATGCCATCCAACGACCGATAGTGCAACAATATTGGCAGCATATTGGTGAGGCATTTGTCTTCATGGACGACAATTCGTGTCCCTATCGTGCACAAGTTGTGAACGACTTCCTTCATAATAACGACATCGCCCGACTAGAGCGACCAGAATGTTCTCCAGAACATGCCGGGGACAGTTTGAAAAGGGCTGTTTATGGACGACGTGACCCTCCAACGACTCTGAGGGATCTACGCCGAATCGCCTTTGAAGAGTGGGTCAATCTGGACCACCAGTGCCTTGATGAACTTGTTGATCGTATACCACGACTCATACAGGCATGCATCAATGCAAGAGGACGTGCTACTGGGCATTATAGGTACCGGTGTGTACAGCAGTCTGGACCACCACCTCTGAAGGTCTCGCTGTATGGTGGTACAACATGCAACGTGTGGTTTTCAGGAGCAATAAAAAGGTCGGAAATGATGTTTATGTTGATCTGTATTCCAGTTTTCTGTACAGGTTCCGGAACTCTCGGAATCGATATGATGCAAAATTTTTATTGATGTGTAATTGACTGAAGTCATACTTTTCAATAATGTTTATTTTTATTAAACCTAGTTACAAAATCATAAAATTTTATAAGTCAGTGTAGAAGAAAATTGCAGATTGGTAGCTTTATAGCAGGGGGGGGGAGAGAGAGAGAGAGAGAGAGAGAGAGAGAGAGAGAGAGAGAGAGAGAGAGAGAGAGAGAGAGAGAGAGAGAGAGAGAGAGAGAGAGGGGGGGGGGGGGGGGGGGAGGGAGCCGCAGGTTAGACAAATCAGCCAGTGACATCACTTCGCTATGGCTGTTGGCTAACATGTCTGTGGGATACGAGAATCTATGAATTGTAAGTACAATGTACTAAATTGATTTATTTTGTACGAGTACATAGTTGGAAAGACAAAGGGGACAAGCGTATTTGTCAGGGGATAGCTCCACTACTGCATATTGCGTGGTGCAAGCTACTCAGAATGGATATCGCTTCTGGTTTTCCGTCAAGATCACATCACGTCTCATATCATTCACAAATGTTACCATTTCAGCCAGAAGACAAGGGAGATGTGATTGAAATAACAAATATTCTAAATGTATCGCACAGAAGCATTCGTCTTCAGTTCCAGCCAGCACTGAGCTCTCGCACGAAAGTCCTTGAAGAACGAGAGCACCGTAATCAAGTATGGCGAGTATCAGTGATTCTGCAAGTTTCTTTTTAAGCTCGGGAGGAAATACTTTATTATATTTCTATAGTGAATGACGTAGTTAGGTTGGTATCGTCCAAAGATCTCGGAGCCACACCGAATTCGGGAATGCGAATTCATACCATAGGCATTATCGGGGGGTCGCTACAATCCGCAACAACCAACGGGAGACACAGGAGAAGACCACGCCTCCCTGGCAGCGCCCTCGTGCTGGGGTCAGTACAGTATCGAGCACGCAATCGCTCGTAGCCTCCTCTGAAGGTGTCAGTGTCTAAGTACAGGACCAACGAGTTGTTAAAGTTTCCGATAAACTTTTACTTTAGTAAATGTTGAGCACCGCACCTCAAAAGAACATTTTGTTTGTTAGTGTATCAAGTGATGTTAAGCTAGTCCATGGCAGCTGTAAATTACCCAGTACTCCTATGGCAAAGAAGTGTTAAAATGGAGAAAATGTTTTATTCATTAATGTAATAAAGTGAACCAATATTTCATGTGTTCTAGTGTGATGAGCCTTGTTCCACAGAACTCACAGGTGTAGCAGAACCAAAGTAGTTTCGTTGGTCACAACCGCTAGCACGACATTAACCTGCATGAGAGGTCGCATCACTACTATCATTCAGGTATCTTCGGACAGCGCCCGGAATGTAACTCGAAAGAGAAGAAAGAAGGCACCCGTTAATAGCACGAAGCGGCGGAAACCTCAGCGATGAAGCTTTACGACTGACCCAAGGGGAGGGGGAAGGCAGTAAGGTAACAAACGCCTCTCCCACGCAGGCACTACCCGCAGTTCTCGGACCATCTACGGCAGGGCCAGCCAAACGCTGCACAGTGTGCAGACGTGCAAAGTGCTGCACATGTGCGCACGTGTCCGACAGTGACTTCTGTTATTAGACATGTGTCCTAAATGAACGGCGGCGGCTCCACTCCCCTGTTTATGTGGTACAAGCAAGAGATCAACATACCCAGTCTCGGTTACCCCTGGTAACCGTAACCTTAACATAGACGTACTGAGAAATGGCAGGTACTGTGGAAAAGCAAACGACAGGAGTTCTATGTTCTCAGTCGTTTAAAAATGACTGGGAACTGCAATTCTTTTTTGTAGCCGTTGATGAAAACTCACAGTGTTTGCTATGCCGCCGAATAATAGGCGGCCAGCGTAAGTTTTCAAACGAAAGACACTACAATACATATCACAAAGACGAGTGTAGTGTACTCAAGAGTGAAGAACGGCAAGCAAAATTAAATGCCCTTAAGAAAATGGATGAGACACATCAACTCGATCATCATTTCTCGTGACCAGTGATAAACGTGTTTGGATTTATTCCTTTCATAATTAAAAATTATTGTTTACTAACTGTGCATTAGTGCCTCATTCTGCTTCATGTTACATTATTATCAGGAATGTTGGTCATTAAGCCGATTGTTCCAATGTATACTTACAATTAGCGTTTTTTTAATGTGTGAGGGGCTACGCTCAGTCGATAAAACGTAACATTCATCTAATTGTCGGTTATTATGCAGATTTCAGACGGAGCTGATGAAAGATGTAGCAATAATGGTATTGAAATAACAGGTGATCATCAAGAGGTCAGTGAGACAGAAATTATGTGGATGTAACTGAGGGCACAGAGAATTAGTTATAGGAAACCTTGCATTAGTTTAATGTTATTTGAAATCATGAATAAGGTTCGTTGGAAGTCGCTAAGTGCTCTCTTTCTTAAATACTAGATGAAAAGCATTACTCGTATTTACGTGCCGTCAGTCAAGCTGCCTTAAACTTTTATTACTGGGTTAAACTGTTAACATAAAAGTTGACGTCTCAATGAGTAGACTGTGTCAGTATTTTAAATGTTTAATACGCGAAATACCATCCCATGGTTGGCTTGCAAGCTGTGGAAAGAGCACTAGACTGCGCCGGTGCAGAGTATCCCACATGAGCTGGTCCACAGGCAAGCTACAGAAAACTACCATGTGTTAAACGTGACCTGTAGTTTCTATACCGCCACGGTCGCAGGTTCGAATCCTGCCTCGGGCATGGATGTGCGTGATGTCCTTAGGTTAGTTAGGTTTAAGTAAGTCTAAATTCTAGGGAACTGGTGACCTCAGATATAAAGTTCCGTAGTGCTCAGAGCCAATTTTTTGTAGTTTCTATAATTGAGAATGAGTTGTTTGAATAACAAAGAGATCATTCCACGGAGAAGACTCTCAAAGCAAAAGAACATTCTCTGAGGAAATTCTCATTTTCATACGAAAAAAACATTCGAAGCAATATTCTCTGATGAGTTTCTGCTTGAGACGATTCTTGGTGCGTATCGAGCACAGAAAACAAGCGTAGCCTTACACTTCATTCATCTCGCTCAAACTTTACTTTTACCAATAAAAATAAAACTCATAACAGCATTTTCTACCAAGGAATAAAACTGTACAATAAGTTACCAAAAGAGATTAAAGAAATTCCCAAAATACGCGTATTTAAAAAGGCAGCTAAAAAGTACCTGTTATGCAATACATTTTATACATTGAAGGATTACTTAGTTAAAACAGAGTACGGGTTTGATAAAGAATGTCATACAGACCAAAATTAATAATAATGATTATAAAATATCCAACATTCCACATAACACCTTCACTTCATGTTTTTTCCCTTCTTTTTTCCTTTCTAGAAATACCTACCCCCAAGCTATGCATAGCACAATACTAACACGTCTTCCTCTTTCTGAGCTCAACATCTCACTATTATGGAGGGATGCTGACTCAGTTTTTCAGGATAGCAAATGGGAAGTTGCGGTACAGAAAATGGCACAGAAATCACCGGTGTGTGTGTGTGTGTGTGTGTGTGTGTGTGTGTGTGTGTGTGTGTGTGTAATGTTATGAGACGATGTGAGTATAGTGTGTGCAGTGACTGATAGATATGAGTGAACAATGCGGCATTACATCATTTAATAAGTTATTTGTACAAAAAAAGTATTGTATGCCAGGAGTAAATCCAATTACTGACTGTAACAAAGTCTGTAAATATATGTGTAGACGAATTTTAACTTATTTTAAATTGATCTAAATTTGTAAATACTTCGCTTTAACATGTCCTATATGCTTGTAAAAAGAGATTTACGGATGAATGAAGCTACTACTACTACTACTACTACTACTACTACTGCATATATTGAACTGGCATCTGTCTTCTGGAAGAGTTAAACTACGTTTCAATTTCACTCTTATGTGCGGTAATAAATTATTAAGACGATTACGGACAGTTTACGAAAATGCATTCTCTTGTCATGTTACCAAATTTTCTACGTAAGTGTCTCTAAATCTGAACACTGGACAGAGTTTTCTAATACGAGACAAATTTGGTTAAATCGACGCATGACGGGCCTCTTGCGTGTCAGTACGTAAGCCGTCGTCCATGCCATTCGTTACGAGAAACACATCTGTAGATTTTTAATAAACCAGTTATTTCTCCTGATCCGCCTGATTATTTTTGACATAAAATATAAGATTTATGCTTTGAGAAAACAGTGACGAACATCTGAGAATACCAGTGACACAGTTGTCTGGTCTACACTTAAGTCTTCTGGCAGTTAAGCTTCAAGATTTAGGTCGGCAAAATAGCATTACAAATGCTTTAGTTCTCACTTCGTTTGAAAAATAGCCCCCTCTTGTTTCACGATTTTCAGGAAGGAACGTCGCCACGAAAATAATGTTGTTATTGTTAAACGCGTACAAACTACAGATTAACTATTCAGTATTTCTTCGTGCAACGTTTTTTTTTTTTTTTTTTTTTGCTTTCCAAGCAACATAAATTCTGCCTTTTTTAGTAAAAGACCTCAGTAAAGATTAACCTCAACAGAGCTCACTTCAAAGAAAGGAGAATATTCTCCGCTTATGTGAAGCTTTATTGTTTCATTCATACTAAATAGGAGAATGTTCTTTGTTTTGAGCAACTTATCCTTTTACTCACCCTGAGAACACTCTCGGGTAAAGCATATTCTCAAAAAATGGCTCTGAGCACTATGGGACTTAACATTTGTGGCCATCAGTCCCCTAGAACTTAGAACTACTTAAACCTAACTAACCTAAGGACATCACACACATCCATGCCCGAGGCAGGAGTCGAACCTGCGACCGCAGCAGTCGCGCGGCTCCGGACTGAGCGCCTTAACCGCGAGACCACCGCGGCCGGCAAAGTATATTCTCCAACTCGCTTAAGTCCCCGAGAATTTTCTGCGAAATTTCGAGTGTAAAGAGTCTTCTCAGTTTTATTCATGCGAATAGGTCGAATGTTCGCAATCAATGCCGGATTTATGAAAAGGGCGGCAAGTTCAGAAAAATTACAGGACGTTGGCAATAAATGAACAGCTTACAGAAAATAAATTTATTTTTGTGCTCCGCCAGAAAATGTCGATTGTGTGGGCTGACCCAAAAGAAACAAAACTGGTGTTGTAAACCAGTGTGCTTACTTAACTGGTTCGATTTAGTTAGGGTCGCACGCCTGCATTCGTTCCCTCCACTTCTGGAAACGTTTCACTCGTCGTTTACCATAACGCAGCGGAACGGCGCTGACATCCTTCGTCCGAGCGCTCCGACACTTCTGCAGTAAACTGCCGCTAAGTTGACTTGACATGATGAAAAGTGCAAAATCTGTTTCTTTTTTTTTTGGGGGGGGGGGGGGGCGGAGGTATCAGTCTTCTGACAGTTCTGATACTGATACGGCTACGGCTCGCCACGCCTACATCTCCGATGGCCATGTCTTTGTCTCCGAATGGCCATTACTTTCAACGTCATTAATTATTTGTTCTGTTCATTCCATCTCTGCCTTCTCCTGAAATTTTTGCGTTCTGTGTCAACCTGCAATTCCGTAGAAGTGGCGCACCGACGTCTCAACATCTCTCTTATCGTCAGATCCCTCCTTCTAGTTAGTGTTTCGACATACTTCTTCCCTCGCCTATTTTGCGGAGAAACTCCCAATTTCTTGTTCGTCCACTTTATTTTCAGCTCTCTCGTGTAACACCTACCATACAATATTTTGCTCCGGACGAACCACCTCAGAAATTTCCGCTTAAAATCAAGACAGACATTTTATACTAACAGGCTTTTTTTCGCCAGTACCGCCTTGGTCTTCCATGTGTAATTTTGCGTGTTTACATTTTTCACTAGTCTCATTTCTGATACTTGTCAGTACTTTCGCCTTCGATACTTCAGTGCCTGTATTGTTAAGACGTACGACGCGACGCTCCTTCGAACATGCATGCACGGACGGATAGCCAAAGCGCTTAGGTGACCGCTCGCATAAAACAGGAAATCCGGGTTCGAGTGCTGGCCCGGTAAAAATTTTCACTGTCGTCATTCCATTATACAGGTGATGGTTGTCCGTATTCTCAACTGCGAGTGGATGTCAGGACTTTCGCCTTCATTCCGTTCACTCTCAATCGAAACTGTGCTCATTACTCTGTCCATTACATTCGACGAGTCCAGCAATAGTTCATTTTGTTTATCATTAAAATGTCACAGACCCAGGCTCAATCTAAAATTCGACATGCGTGTTCTCTAAGTACAGCCCATCTCACGTTGGGAATCCTACTTACCGTCAGTTTGTTTTCCTGTTGGTGGGCGCGACGCCGCATTAAGGAAACAAAGAGAGAGTGAGTGAGTGAGTGAGTGAGTGAGAGAGAGAGAGAGAGAGAGAGAGGTGCCAATTTCCAGCAGGGGCCTGGCCGCGGGTGACCTTTGAAGCGCCGCTCAAAGGGCGCCATTCAGTCAGCCCTATGCGAGGGCAAAACCGGCAAAGGCCAGTGGCATGTCGTGCGCGTTGCTAGCTGGCCGAGTTCACCGCTAACGGTTGTTTCATTTAATAACTCACGAATATATTGTTACCAGACAATGGCGGTTATAGTTGACTGACGTATGCATTACTATAGAGGAACAAACATCAAAGTCTTGATTTTTAACTGCCTTACTGCTACAACAAGGCTCACCAGTGACGGAGTCCGGACAATGGTGACTATCAGGACAAAATTAAAGAGCGTTATAAAGTGTAGGCACCAAGAGTGTACTGAAACCAGTTGTCATTCTGGCGTCAAGTATGTAGAACTGTGGTCACCTCCACCACCGATCACAGTCCGAGGGGGACTGTTATAGTTCAACATTAAAGTTATCCTTCCACTTCTTAGTGGGATACTGTTGTTGAGGACAGCCCTTAGGATTCTTCTGTTAAGCATCCAGCTGACATTTATCTAGGTAGTGACGTATGTACCACAATACTCATTTCAGTCCAAGTCGAATTGCAATCTCTTCTTTTGCTGTCCTGTCTTTCCTAACCTTCCCTTTAGCATATGACCAGTTCACTAGCTCTCGTTCTCCTCTTCTCTTCAATCTAATGTCCACGCTTCGATGTCATAACAAAGGACACGTATTACTACGGTCTCATAGAAAATCGCATTCACATCTGCGTATACAACATTGGATTCCGTAACCCTGTTTCACTGTTCCCGCATATAACTGTAGATATTTACGTCCAGCCCATGAACCATGGACCTTACAGAGCTGGAGGAGGGATATCTGTGAAGAGGGCCGACAAAGATATGCTTTCTGGGAAGGGCAGCAGCCTTTTGAGTAGTTGCATGGCCAGTTCTGGATGATTGACTCGTCCAGCCTCGTAACATTAACCAATATTGCCTTGCTATGCTGGTACTATGAACGACTTAAAAGTAAGGGGGAACTGCTGTAGCTCCACTTTCTACACACTCTAAGAAAGAAAAAGAAAACCGACGAACCACAAAAGAATCATCAGAAAGGGGGCGAAAATCGATTGATGTGACGAACATGTACGGACAAACATAATTAGAATTACATAAAAATTGGAAGTATTATTCAAGAGAAAGAGCTTCACAAACTGAACAAGTCAGTAATGTGTTGGTCCACCTCTTGCCCTGAGGCAAGCACTTACTCGGCTTGGCATTGACTGATGTAGTTCATGGATGTCCTTCTGAGGAACATAATGCCACATTCTGTACAACTGGTGCATTAGATCGTAAAAACTCTAGTTGGTTGGAGGGCCCTGCCCATAATGCTCCAAACTTTCCCCCCAACTGGGGAGAGATCCGGCGACCTCGCTGGCTAAGACAGAGTTTGGCAGGCACGAAGACAAGCAGTAGAAACAGGAGAAACTCTCACCGTGTACGAGATGGCATAATTTTGTTGAAATGGAAGCTCAGGATGGCTTCCCACAAGCGGCAACAAAACGGAGCGTATTGTATCGTCGCTGTACCGCTGTGCTGTAAGGATGCAGCAAATGACAACCAAACGGGCCCTGCTATGGAAAGAAATGGGGGCCCAGAGCATCAGTGCTGGTTGTCGAGCCGTTTGCTGGGCGACAGTCAGGCTGGTGGTATGCCACAGCTGCTTCGGGCTTCTTCAGACACTTTATCGCTGGTCATCGGAGATCAAGTCAAAGCGGGACTCATCACTGAAGGCAATTCTACTCCGGTCCAGGCCGAACACGTGTCTGAAGACGCCCCGAACAGCGATGGAATAGCAACCTGTCACCCGCTAAACGGTCCAACATCCAGGAGGGACGGTTTCGGGTGCTACTTTATTTTATAGCAGGACCCCTTAGGTTGCCATCTGCAACACGATTAAGCCACAGCGTTACGACGACGATCTCCTACTCAGTTATGTTGCTCATCCTGGCAAGCAATCCTTACATTTCACCAAGGTAATGCCCGCCTGTGCGTAGCATGTCTCTAGCGCTTCTTTTCGTGACTGATAAACCCTACCTAGGCCAACAAGATCGCCGGATTTTTGCCTAACTGAGAACGTTTGGAGCATTAACGGCAGCCCCCTCCCCTCACCAACGGGAGATTTTGACGATTTAACGCTTCAGTTGGACAGAATTTGGCTTGATATCCCTCAGGAGGACATCAAACAACTCTTATCAAGCCGAAGAACTGCTTGCATAAGAGCCAGAGGTGAACCAACGCGTTACTGACCTGCTCATTTTGTGAAGTTCTTTCTCTTGAAAAAATTCAGATTTTTCTGAAGTTGTGATCAGTTGCTTGTCTGCATATGTAAATCACATCTATCGATTTAGGTCCCATTCGGATAATTCCCTCGTGGTGCGTCGTTTGTCTAGTCAGAGCGCCTAAAAAGAACCGGTTTTGGACGCATACAACGCAATATCCAAGTCCCATGAACAAATTACATGAGATTATGGAATATTACAGGTAACAAAAGTAAAGACCTTTTGATAAATCTGCTCTCTTACGTTCATTGTTGTCAGAATATATACTGACAGAAGAAAATTAGTATACCATTTTAGACGTTTCCAATTCACTCAAGATTTGTTGTTCCAACAATGCATATTAACTACATGAAATGATTACATTTACAGACAAATATAAGCGATTATGAGGTAACAGGTATCGACCCATGCTGAAGCATCTACAAGGGTCACTCCAAAAGATAGGCACAGTTTTTTTTTAATCCATCTTTTATTCTACATGTTTGAAAGTTTTACAGTGTGTAGATTCATTTTTAGGAACAATATTTTCATTTCTCCACATAATTTCCATCCCTCTCAAGTGCATTACGCCATTCGGAACCAGCGCCAGTATACCCGCACGATAAAATTCTGGACCAATCCGTTGGAGCCACTGTTTGGCAGCGTGGACAAGGGAGTCATCATCTTCAAACCTTGTTCCACGAAGAGAATCTTCCAGTTTCCCAAAGAGATGATAGTCACATGGAACCAAGTCAGGACTGCAAGGCGGGTGTTTCCGTGTTGTCCATCCGAGTTTTGTGATCGTTTCCACGGTTTTTTGACTGACATGAGGCCGTGCATTGCCGTGCAACAGCAAAACGTCCTGCTTTTGCCGATGTGATCGAACACGATTCAGTCGAGCTTGAAGTTTCTTCAGTGTCGTCACATACTCATCAGGATTCATGGTGGTTCCACTTGGCATGATGTCCACAAGCAAGAGTCCTTCGGAATCGAAAAACACCGTAGCCATAACTTTTCCAGCAGAAGGTGTGGTTTTCAATTTTTTTTTCTTCGTCTCTGGTGAGAAACGACGGAGCCATGTTTCATCACCTGTCACATTTCTTCCAAGAAATTCATCTCCACCATTCTCGTACTGTTCCAAAAGTTCGCTGGATACAGTTTTTCTTGTTTCTTTGTGATCCACTGTCAACATCCTGGGAACCCACCTCGCACAACCCTTTTGTAACGCCAACACATTCAGTATTCTGCAAACACTTCCTTCCCCTATCCCAGCGTAGAGTGACAATTCGTTCACTGCGACGCGTCTGTCAGCAGACGCCAATTCGTTAACACTCTGCACATTGTCTGGAGTGTGTGCAGTACGAGGCCTGCCGCTGTGAGGACAATCCTCAATATTGCCGTGCCCGCTTTCATCACGTAATCTGCTTGCCCACCGACTAACTGTACTGCGGTCGACAACAGCATCTCCATACACCTTTTTTCACCCCCTTGTGGATGTTTCCCACTGGCTGGTTTGCACAGTACAGGAATTCTATGACAGCACGTTGCTTCTGACGAACGTCAAGTGTAGCAGCCAGTTTGAAGACCGCGCCACTCACGGGAACAGGTTGAACTAAGTTTGAAAACAAGCGGGAAGGATCTATGTACACACTGTAAAACTTTCACACATGCAGAATGAAAACAGTATTATTACAAAAATAGTGTGCATTTCTTTTGGAATGACCATCGTATATTAGAACGTAGTGTAGCCTCCATGGGCGGTAATGCAGGCGCTGACTCTGGCATCGAGTCAATCTTACAGATCGCGATTACTGCCTGGGATAGATTATGGCACGCCTGCTCGACCTGTTCACGTAGATTTGTGAGAGTTGTTAGTCGCACGAGTCACTTCTAGTCCCGTCATATCCGACACGTGCTCGACTGGAGACAAGTCCGAAGATGGCGCTGCCCAGGGAAGCTGCTGCTCGTCTTGCGGAGCACGTTGAGTTTCAAGGGCGGCGTGTGGAAAGCATTATCCTGTTGTAACAGACCATCACCTTCCTGTTGCAAGAACGGAAAAAGAATGGGTCAAACAACATCCTACAAGCACCGAGCGCTGGTTAGCATTCCCTCCAGAAACACCATAAGGGAACGAGAGCTGTAACTTATCGCACACCTCAGACCATAAGGCCTGGGAGGGACCAGTGTGTCTTGGACGAACGTACTGTACGAGACAGCGCTCGGGGTCTATATCGTACGCGCAAATGACCATCACTTGCGTGCAGACAAAATTCGCTTTCATCGCTGAAGACCACGGCGCGCCATTCCACCTTCCAAGTGATCCTGTGACGTTACCAGTCCAGCCCTGCACGTCGATGATGAGGCGTGAATGATGACGGGCTATACATGTGCGTGGCTATAGCCCCGCTGCTAATAACTTCGCAACAGTCCACGTTGACACGTATGGGCTCACAAGCCATCTTGTCCGCGCTGTTGTAGCTTACAATCTACCGCTGCTGCCCTTACAATACGAAGATCATGGCGGGCGTCTGTGCTGCGTGGACTTCCAGTTCATCATCTATGGGTTTGAGACTGTTCACCTGCCCACTGACGTCATCGTGGCACAACTGACGCAACACGTTAATCATTTGTGGCAATCCTCTTGAAAGCACCATCCCGCCACTCGGAAGACTATAATTTGAACCCTGTCCAACTCTGTTGTCGGTAGGGAGCGCAAGTGCGTCTCCGTGACGTAGCTGCCTGCTTGCTTCACACGTGTGCACCAGACAGACTCCTGGCTGCGAGCATTCCCTGTTAAATGGTAGGCGCCAATGGCGCTCTGGTGGCGAACGACGTGCATTATGAGGACATCTAGTATCCCCAGGTGGCACACGCCGTCATCGCATCAAAACTGACGTCTTTTCAGCTCAACTAATTTTTCCCCGGTAGTGTAAAATCCACTGTACTAAAATTTGGTGTATGTTGATTTGTACATCAACGAAAAGACTATTTTGTAAGCCATGGATTAATGTACAGTGTAGCTAGCAATGAGTGGTATGAGGTAAGCGTGTCTCTAACAAAACCCCACGACAGCAAACCTAAGTTTCTACCATGACGGCACTGCGCCTGCCTGTCTCTGCAGCGTTGAGTCGTGAACGCGTCCGACAATGAGTGTCGAAGTATCAGCCTTCAAAAAACTTATTTTCGGATTTTGTTACATATCTTTTACCAATTGTTATGGCACGTATCACCTGAGAGAGCTGCAAATGGAAAACTATCCACTGGATAATCAAAATATCCAAGGGTGTACTGCCGGTCTATAGTGTCCAACGGGCACAATATTTCGGCGATCAAACATGTCGCCATCATCATGTGAACTGACGGACTGAGCTCCTGTACGCTATGGCTGCTCAGGGGGAACTGGGTTCGGTCGCGGCAGCGGCCGATTTAAATACCCTCCGCCCGCGGCGCGCTCCCTCCGCCGTCCGCGCCCCGCGTCACGGTAGCGCGGTGGAACAGATTGCGGCGATGTCTGAGATGACGTCGGTGTGATGGCTCTGTCCGCCGTGGTCGTCACAACTATGCGTTTGCTCGATTTACTCTTGATTAACCCAATCGCTGGTTCTCAAGCCTTGCTAAGATTATAGCCACAGTCACGGTTTATGAGGTCGTCATTGGTGCGAATTTCGATGGCCTCTCTAACAACGCTGTCCCAGTATCTCGACGTCTGTACCAGAATCCTCGTGCGGTCATACTCCATAGCGTGATTTTCCGACAAAAAATGTTCAGCGACCGCCGACTTGCTCGGATACATCAGTCGAGTGTGTCTCTGGTGTTCACGGCATCGATCCTCGACGGTACGCATCGTCTGACCAATGTACGACTTTCCACATTGACACGGAATCTGGTACACGCCGGCCTTCCTCAAACCGAGGTCATCTTTGGCGCTCCCAACCAGTGCACGAGTTTTATTCGGAGGACAAAACACAGTTCCGACCCGGTGTTTCTTCAGAATGCGGGCCATTTTCCCCGAGAGTGCGCCTGTGTATGGAATAAATGCAGTGCCTACCTCCTCCCTCGTGACTTCATCCATCTCAACAGGTTGTGATGCAGTGGTTGGGCGGAGAGCACGTTGGATCTGCCACTCTGAGTACCCATTTTTTCGAAATACAGTTCTCAGATGTTCCAATTCCTGGGGTAGACTCTGTGTGCCCGTTTGACACTATAGACCGGCAGTACACCCGTGGATATTTTGATTATCAAATACGCCGGGAGAAACTCAAGAATCATATCCATTGGATGGTTAAGGCTTAATAACATAGTTACATGGATCACGGACAGAAACTTTGACGCTGTACAAGAACGTTTTGCGCTGCTTTGTAGAAATATGCCGAACTTCTCAATTCACTCTCTAATAATCAGGACATTCAATGGGAACATCAAGAAAAACTATGATGAAACGTAATTGTGCGTGTAGCTATATCTGAGCTCTGGGTACTGTGCACGGCACACCGTCGCTTCCGCCAGACGCTAAGCGGCCTAACTAGCGAGTTAACGGCGACACGCGCCCGCCATTACCGGTGGCCACGCCACGGAATTAGTCACGCCGCGACCACTCAGCCAGGCAAAGCAGCGGCGCCTGCAAGTTAACGCACTTGTCTATTATTCAGCAGCCTGAGCTCTCCGCTACAGCGGCACACTGCGCCAGCAACATTTCGCCCTCTACCTTCCGACTCGTCTGTGCGAACTTTCCAAAAACCATTACGGTAATTCTAGTATTAATTACTCCCTCTAAAACTCCAACGGCAAACACAGAATTTCAGTACAAATTATTATCTGTTAAAATGAAGCAGCGCGAGGGTAGCCGCGTGGGCTGACATGCCTTGTAAACGGTTCGCGCGGCTACCCCTGTCGGAATTTCGAGTCCTCCCTCGGGCGTGTGTGTGTGTGTGTGTGTGTGTGTGTGTGTGTGTGTGTGTGTGTGTGTGTTAGCGTAAGAAGTGTGTAAACCTAGGGACCGATGACCTCAGCAGTTTGGTCTCATAGGAGCTTACCACAAAATTTGAAAGTAATAATACTGTACCAAAAGCCGTTATTTCGATATTGTTTTATTAGGCAATCAGTTCTTAAGTTCCAATCACGTCATCTTCGCGGCTGTCGCAAGAGTGAGACCTAGTACCACTCGTGAACGTGTAAGATAAGGCACCAGTATTCGTATCTGGTACCATAGATATCCAAACTTTATGATGATGTGTGCTCCTGACACATGTAGCAAAAACAGTTGGACAGTAATTGTCTTGGTAGCAAACAGCTGCAGACTGCTGCATACCCTGACCGCCAGATCATTTATGTGTAGAGAAAACAACAGCAGTCCTATCACACTTCTCTGGGGCTCTCCTGACGATACGCTTGTGTCTGATGAATTCTTGCTGTCGAGGCCAACATGCTGAGTGCCATTACTTAAGAAATTTCGCTAGTATTCTACCAATGAAGCGAAATCTGCCATCTCCTTACCTACAGCTAAACTTACGTTCGTTGCATTTCATATACTTGCAATCTGTTACAAGTAGGGATTTGTACGAGTTGTCCAACTTCAGGCACTGATCGTATGGTACTAGGCTTTTTCGTTTTTAAAGTGCACAATTTTACATCTCTGAACATTTAAAACAAGTAGCCAATCTTTGGATGCCTCAGAATCTTATCAAGATGTAAATATTTGTGCAGCTTTATTTATATTTTACTTCATTATAAGTAACTGCATCATCTGTGGTTACTACTAGTCCATTTCACATTTACAAAAAAAAAAAAAAAAAAAGTAACGCAGGGTTCAGTTCAGAATGATACTTTCCCCTCCAGCTCTCGGCATTTCCCCTACAGCACCTGCTCGCAACCCCCACCACTACCGCTCCCCACACGTGCCCTGCCGACCGCGTTATTCTGTGCGCACTCGACATGTGAGAGGGGCAGCCAGATGTCTGGCACGCGCCGCCTGGGCCAGCGTTCCGTTTGGGAGCAATTGGGCGCTGCGAGAATGCGGCGCTGCTTTAACGAGACAGGGTAAACAACACGACTGCTGGGAGAGCAGGCGGGGCTGTCGTGTGGGTAGCGCGCTTGCAGGCGCCACACTGTTAACCTTCCCTCGCGGTCTCGGCTCCTGAGTTGCGATTCGTCGCCTATGTTTTGTCACGGGCAACTGGTAACACTTGCAAATAAACGAAACTGTCTGCAGCAGCACTACTTAATCAGTCTTGCACGCTATGTTTCAATCAACTGTGCTATGTTTGGACTACTTGTTGCAAAGGAAATGATGCGGTCGCTTGTCATCAATCGAGCGGGCCAGTTACGATGACTTCTACGGAAAGAAAACTATCATCTACAGTACTATTTCCGCAGCCGAGGCCGCTAATGGACGCCTGTGCAGATTTGCTTGATTCCCATCAAGTAGTGGAGGATTGCCGGCGAGGTTCGCGATCACCAGACTTCCCTTGGCTACATTGCTCTCCGCAGATCTTTAGAGGGGGGCGCATCTGCCACTACTAATAGATATAAGTTTTTAGTTACGTTCGACAGTCCCCTGGTGCTATTCAAGGAGATTAGGCTGTATACAGGTAGCTCTTTCGTCGCACTCCTTTGTCTCTCATCGCCATTCAGAATGCTAAAGTGACACGTTCAATCGTAACCTTCATCTACAAGTAAGTTTAGGACAAGGTCTACTGTACACTAAGGAAGAAAATCTTTCCAATTGTGCAGCTGAATCTATTGCTTTGGGTCTTCCACCTGACGATGTTGTACATAGTTTTTGATGTTGCTGAGCAACAGTCATAAATAATTTTTAAATGAACACACCGCCATTTGACTGTATTTGAACTCGATGTTACGCAGTATATGTATTAATGACAAACTCAACCGCCTGAAAATGGCATGAAATTAAATAAACAATACATTCAAATGGCGGTGTGTTCATTAAACATCTTTTCCTTTACTTAGTACAAAAAATTAAAAAAATACAGATTGCAAAGAGTTTGGGTTGACACCGCACAAATGTCACCGTAGTCCTCCTGTGATGCCTTTCTCACACTCCCCATGAGAGAACCTGTGATAGTGCTGTTCGGAATTTGTACATGGAAACATCTATAGTTTGAAGGCTAGTTTTGAACACCAGGATGCAGTACTAGACAGGCTCTTATTGGTGATGGGATTATGCCCTCCTCCGACCTCTGGACTGGCAACCGAGCCGTTTAATAGGAACACCTACCGATTAACTTGCTCTCCGAATCACGCTATAACTTTGCCTTTTTCACATTATCAAGCATTGCCATAGGTTAAAGAAGCAATACTTTAAGTGTAATGGCTAGAACCCCGCAGCTTTACATTTGTAGTCTAGCCCTTTATCGTAAACCGTACGGAGATCAGATTGTCGTTCTTGCACAGTGGTAGTATGTTACCTGCCGCTATCAGTTGCGTTGTCACCGCGAAAACTGGCAGCGCTGTGAGGCGGAGCAACGACAACAAACAATAGAATGACTAAGCAGCAAATACAGCACGTAAAGCTCGACGCCCTCTGGGTCTTGGGGTGGGGGTGGGGTGGGGGGGGGGGGTGGGAAGGAGAAAGATGACGACATTGCTCTTTCTCGAAATGTTTCACCGCTTCTCCTCTGAAATACCCTAACCTTTTACGTTCAGATTCAGTTATATGTGGATATTAGTGGAAACCACATGCGAAAAATTAACGTCACAAAATTTCGTCAACAGTTCAGGTGTTATGTAATTAAACAAGCGTCTTGGAGAGTAAGGCAAGTAAGTCCTTTGAAGCAAAAACTTTTTGAAGTTTGAGAGTAAAACATTGTGGATCTTCAGTACAATGGTGGACTGAAAGTAAAGCGACTAACAAACCGGTTACTTGTGATTGCCCCTGTGTATCAGCAGTTTTGCTATCATGAGTGATGGTGAGTAAGCAAGCTATTGTATGCAGAATGAGATTTTCACTCTGCAGCGGAGTGTACGCTGATACGAAACTTCCTGGCAGATTAAAACTGTGTGCAGGAGAGCTTCTGTAAAGTTTGGAAGGTAGGAGACGAGATACTGGCAGAAGTAAAGCTGTGAGGACTGGGCGTGAGTCGTGTTTCGGTAGCTCAGTTGGAAGGAGCAGTTGCCCGCGAAAGGCAAAGATCCCGAGTTCGAGTCTCGGTCGGGCACACAGTTTTAATCTGCCAGGAAGTTTCAAGCTATTGTATGAGTGGTAACGTCAGCTGCCCTCATGTGTCTGCTGGTCGGGTAAGCACAGCTGTATAGCTTCTGTTGTCTCCCCCCCCCCATCTCGACAGCTCCAGGCCACGATGCAGCGGCTTGCGCTGCCTCACTGGGCGAAGAGGAGCGTAGGCAAGAGCGCGCGTCGACGAATCGTGCTATTGAAATAGCTATACATTATACAATGTATACTGTATGCAATAAATTTAACAGTCTCCTTACGTGGTTTGGGTCAATGATTTTTGAAAAAATTTGGAAATTTGTGGTAAGGGTCCAAACTGCTCAGGTTATCAGTCCCTCGGCTTAAATACCAAATAAACTAACTTATGCTAAGAACGCACACACACACACACACACACACACACACACACACACACACACACACACACACACACCGATGCCCAAAGGACGACTCGAACCTCATACGGAGGGCAGTGGGGGGTGGGGGTGGGGGGAAGAGAGCCGCACGTACCATGACGCGGCACTGATTTTTAGAAAATGATGTTCTATTCCCTACGCACCCTCTCTTAGGGGTAGATTTTTTTTTCTTTCTAAAGTAGCCGATGGTCTCATGATGATTCAGTTTCACCTAAACCGGTTCAAGCGGTTTAGCCGTATAAACCTAACAGAAAAAAAACTGCTTCAGTTGACAGTATTTTTTTCTTTATTGTAAGCCTAAAGCTTTATCTCAGGGTCACCATATAATTATGAAAACATAAATGGGTGGCAGTCCGGCCAGTCAGTCATGAGTGGTCACACCCACACCAAGGAAACGCGTGGGAGCGTAGCATCAGCAGCCAAGTCACTGTCCCGACTGCAACACATTTATGTTTCCGCAACTATTTGGTTGTGCAACAAACAACAAATTACTGACAAGTGAAGCTGTTTTTACTCTCTCAAATGTTCCTCAGTTGTGGATGTTCGCCTGATCAAATATTTAGCAGACTTGCTTTCACATTTAATAATGAGGGCGGAAGTAGTCCTACGCATTAGACGACGTTGAGGAATGCGTTCATTACGTTGAACCATATAACATGCAACATGACAACCAATAAAAGCATTTTTCACTGTTATGATGAATTCCGAAAGTCGAGAGTAAATACTGTCTTCAAGGATTAGATAAATAGTTTCCCTAGTTCACGTAATACACTTCAAATCATAGTAGCCCATGTTCTTCCTCAGGGTTCAAGATATCTCCAAACGAGATTTCATCGGAATCGGTTGAACGGTTCAGTCTTCAAAACTTAAGAGACGAAGTTAGTTTCGCGTTTATAACATTAATATGGACTATGGTTTCACTGCATCTACATGCTTATTGAAGTCATGACGTTTCCAATTACTTACTTACATGCGTTTGTTGGTCTCCATAACATAAGTTTTTAGGATTTGGTACTCATTTGAGTATTATCTGTGGAGGATGGCAGAGCGTCTTTGAGAACATCGGAAGCCGGGTCATCGACAGCCGTATCGATTACGTCACGTGACACGAGCGCCGCCACACTACATCGCCTTGTACGTCCGCCCACGCTATGAATATAAATGAAGACGAGCCGATTCTTCTGAGTTCGCATCTTATGCACGACTCTGCCAATCAAAGGCAATGTATGCGCCCTCAGTAGAAAAGACAAACTTGCGACGTACTGGTTCTTGGCGATTAATCTTCTGTTAGACGCGGGCACCTCACAGGTGCAGCTCTAAAAACTCTTTTTGGTTGTTTTTGTTCCATTACGTCATAACTCAATCTCAGGCATTTGCTAATGGGTTGACGAGGCGCCCAGACGCTTTGAGACTTTTTTTACTGGTAAAAACTGATGAAGCACCTCATAGATGTAGTCCGGATGTGGATGGGAGAAAAAAGGGCACAACCAGGGGCGGTCGCTCACGGAGCTACACAAAAGGAATGCAACTGGTAGGCGATGTAAATCGGCAACCAGCTACCTACTGGCTGGAAGCACAATTACGCACACGGCGCAGCTGCGACGCGAGAAACTGAAGTTACCGTTTGCGAGGGAGCATTGTTTCGCAGCTAGGCAGCTTCTGGTTACACTCGGTATATGACGCCTCGCGCGTCAAGTATTATCAAGAAAGTCTCCGGTTATATTACCGTAAAGATTAAGGTAAGTCTCGAAGTAGGAAAACAGACAAAGAAAAAACCTAGAAACATATGGAAAGTGCGTATGAAAACTGAGGACGAATAATCATACCATGGCGACTTAACAGCACAACAACTGAGGAAACTGATAGTGAACAGAAGAATTGATGGGACTGAAGCACCTCAATGAACTACTAGAAATTCAAATTAACGACACTGATAACAAAAAATACAAAATTGGAAAACACAACCTTCTTTCTAGTGGATTCTGGGGTGTATGGCATTCCTGAATCTGTTGAGTCCGAGAAGGTTAATATACGTACCAGTGTCATTTAAAAAGTTATCTTTCAACATACTCTCCATTCTTGTTTATGACGGCCTGCCAGCCTTCTAACTTCTGTATTTCGGATAGGGCACCTTTATTGTTGAGCTTTCTGATTACTCGGGTCAGCTCACGGGAAGCTGCTTCAGTTGTACCAAAATTTTTTCGACGGAGTTGTTCTTTCAGTTTCGGGAACAAATCCAATGCCATTGGGCTCATACGACGATTGTATTGTGAGTGGGGAAGTAATTCCCATACATACTCGTCGAGCGTTCCTCTCACTAGTAGGGTAGTTTGCAGTCTTACATTATCGTGCAAAATGAGGAGAGCAGGTGCAAGAATGTCAAACCCTCTTGACGAATTTTCGGGAACACATCATTTTGCAGAAACGTCTTTTAGTACGCGCCTGTTACCGAAGTCCTCTGGGGGATTTTTTTTTTAACTGTGACTCCGTCCATGTCATACGCAAAGACCATCATCTGTTTCACTTTTGATTGTTAGCGGCGGAATTTTTCTCGGTGTGGAGAGTCGGAACTTTTCCGTTGTGACGACCGAGATTTCAGTTCTGGCTCAAAATCTCGTATCCAAGTTTCCAGGGAAACAGTTCGTTTCAGAAACAGTTCTCTTCCTATTCGGTAACGTTGAAGCAATTTTTCTGTGATTGTTTTGCGGCTTACTTTCTGCTGTTCTCTGATCGTGCGGAATCAACTGGCAGCAACTGTTCTCATCTGTAACTTTTCAGTTATGATTCTGTAAAAATTGAAATCCTCTCTTAAAATGTCACTAGCCATAACCTGAGAGGTGTAGTCTTTTGCAGTTGATTGCCTTTCCACTTACTGACTTGTCCTTATTGTTTACCCGACCCTCATGGAAAGAATCAGACCAACGCGATATTTTGCTACGATGCACTACACTATTCCCACACAGCTCTCTGAAAGCGATATAAATTCCGTTGAGTTTTTTTTTTCCAATATAGGGATTCGATTTTTATGGAAGAAGGCTGCTCACTGTGTTGTCATCCGACCTGACACAGTTTCAGCTTCCACTTTAAAACTTTATTTCTCACAACAAAGCCACGCGAACCAGGGAACACATGTAAGACCGTCTCGCCTAGTCTCGCTCATAACTGAAGTGAATTTCAATTTCAGCACGCTACCGATAATGGTCGGGCATGCACATTGTGCAGGACTTTTGAAATCACTCGCCTACAATCTTTCTTGATTCAAGTTCTGTAAACAACTGTTTTATAAAATAAAATACAAATGACGTACTGAAAGTTAACTAACCTCCACATAACTTCTAAGGACCACCCTTAAGTATTTTTCAATTTCAGGAATAATAACTAAAATGTTTTGTTTTGAAAAGCGAAATAAATAATTCAAGCTGGAATACAAGAGGCCAGATCCCAACAAACGGAGTGTTATTGTCAGTCTTATCGCTGCAGTTTCCCAAGTAGAAAATTGAATATCTCGCTTCGAGTCCCTCCCGAAATAATGTCGTCACTTTGGATTTCTCGTAGCTCTGTTATTTTGATACTTTTTTTACCCATAGTCTCATTTTTACTTTGCTTTTCCGTTGGTTTTTCATGGCAATAGACTACGAACAAACCTCGGCCGTGCGGTCTTGGGCGCCTTGTCACGGTTCGCGGGGCTGATTGTAGGTTTTTTCCTCCACCGTTAATGCTACCACAAATGGTTTCAAAAGCGAACGCCGAAGTCCGGTCGATTTTTATTTGTCCCATCCTGTATGTATTGTGAACCTTGAAAGCGCTAACTCTGAGAAGGTACTCGTACCTATAAGACGACAACAAGTGACCACACATTATCCTACTATGCATTTTTATTCAATCAATTCTTCCTTTGTAAGTTATTAATTATCGCAGAAAATTTTTCCATAAGACATTATTGTGTGTAAATATGCAAAATATGTCAGGCGACTGATTCGTTAGTTTTCAAACTAACAGTTTTTACGAAGCCAAAAATATGTGGACTTATTGTCTGAGCAACTAATATGCTTCTACCGTTTCAAGTTATCAATATGTACTTCCAACAATGTGGAGCATTCTACTCTATTTACTGGCTGCTGTCCTAGAGCTACATCAGTTGTTGGTATGACTAAATTTGTTGTATAGAACTGAACATAATGGTTTTTTTCTCAAAATTTAGGTAGAGTACATTTGCGGAGAACCACCCAATAATTATCTGGAAAATATCATTAACAATTGCTTTATCTATAGATGGAATCATTATAACATTACAAAATGTACGAATTATTCTTGTTGACCATTAACTGTAAAGTCATTCATATAATTATGTAAGGAACAGAAGTGGATCCAAAGCTAAACCTTTGGGATTCCATAATATCTACCGAGACACTAATTTTTTTTCTTCCAACGTCATTTGAATTATTCAGCCCAACTTCTTGCATTCTGTTTGTTAAGTACGCATCAAACCAGTGGTGAGCAAAGCCTTCAATTCCATAAAACTTAAGTTTTTCTGCACGATCAAATTCCTCGTCAAGATAAAAAAGAATACCGGTTGGCGATATTTCATTATTTAATGCTTGTTATGTTTGGCGAGAGAATGTAGCTATAGCATTCTCTGTCGAGTAACCCTTCTTGAATCCAAATTATGATGTACTATGTAAATTGCATCTGTTTAAACGTGAAACTACTCATGAGCACAATACTTTTTAGAATAATTTGGATCAAATACGTCAGTAAGAAACTGAGCAATACTAATTATTTAAAGTTTCATCGGACGGGTCTTATGAAGACGTTTAACAATAGCATATTTTAATCCTTCTGGGGAAAATCACTGTCAGTGATTCTGTACATATAACTAAGTGCTTAGAGTTACTTATTACTTACAGTTACTTACATTACTTATGTTACAACAATTCAGAAATCCCAACACGATACCAGCTTTTGTTTGAGAACTTTTGAAAGTACATTAATTTCAATGCACGAATTTGGTTCTAGTTACTTTAATTTTTAAGGAATAACGTTGTAAATATATTCTCTTGCTTCTCGAGCTAAGCCATCTTATATTTGCTGCCACACTTGGAAAATATAACTTGTGAATTATGTCATAACGTACCTGTTTAGCGTAATTGTGATAGTATCTTGTAAGCTGACTGGTTGTCCTGTGCTCCGTTTCTCAATATCACATAGAGTTTTAGTCTTATCATCTGCCAGTATGTGCATATGACAGTTTTTACAGAACGTAATTAACGTCGGATCTTGGTTTTTCCGACCTTTATATAAAATCTCTGTTTCCTGTTACACGATATTTTAATCTCTTCAGTTATCCGTCGCTTACTGTTGTTTAACGGACTTATCGGATAGCTTTTGAGGAGAGCTGCTTTCAAATAGTGACGTAAGTTTACTATGAAATATAATGAATTTTCCATTAGCATTTCGTTCCTTATGTACCATATTACATACCGCCTTTAAACTTACTCTTAAAACATTGTATGAACATCAACAAAAGCAAAACAAGGATAATGTAATGTAGTCGAATTAAGTCTGGTGATGCTGAGGGAATTGGATTAGGAAATGAGACGCTTAAAGTACTAAGCAAAATAATTGATGATGGTCGAAGCAGAGAGGATATAAAATGTAGACTGGCAATGGCAAGGAAAGCGTTTCTCAAGAAGAGAAATTTGTTAACATCGAGTATAGATTTAAGTGTCAGGAAGTCGTTTCTGAAAGTATCTATATGGAGTGCAGCCATGTATGGAAGTGAAACATGGACGATAAATAGTTTGGACAAGAAGAGACTAGAAGCTTTCGAAATGTGGTGCTACAGAAGAATGCTGAAGATTAGATGGGTAGATCATATAACTAATGAGGAGGTACTGAACAGAATTGGTGAGAATAGAAATTTGTGGCACAAGTTGACTAGTGGAAAGGATCGGTTGGTAGGACATATTCTGAGACATCAAGGGATCGCCAATTTAGTATTGGAGGGCAGCGTGGAGGGTGATAATCGTAGGGGAGACCAAGAGATGAATACATTAAGCAGATTCAGAAGGATGTAGGTTGCAGTAGGTACTGGGAGATGATGAAGCTTGCACGAGATAGAGTAGCATGGAGGAGAGCTACATCAAACCAGTCTCAGGACTGAAGACCACCACAACAACAACATTTTTGTGTTATTAGTAAAGCTCACTACTGTGTATGATTATGCTTCAAAGCGGTAAGGTGTTACTTTTTTATAATATCTATTAATTGTACAGGTACATCGTTATCAGCTAGCCGACTAACAACTGGACATGAATGAATGGTTTCAGCATTAGCACTGTCCACAAAAATGTTGTCAAGTCTATGGGGTTCTATTACACAATTTATAGGCATAAGCAGCGACACTGATGCTAATGTAGAGCGTGGCATCGAGAACTATGTTCAGGAACTATTCACACTATGAAAGTCATGAACATAAAATTTTTCCCTTGATTAAATCGGTGGGTGCGCTTTTCACTGAATCTCTGTTCACAAATTGTAACCGACGACACATGTCTCATCTTACATGTGTTACATGATTTTTTTATCAGTGGTATTGACATCCCACGGATCATATTTTATTGGTAAGAACGTTGTGTTGTGTGTTAAGTATGTTGGCCTGACATTTGATGGTACCTTCATGAGGATCTATGCGATAAAAACTTTTAGTGTTTTTTTTATTTTTATTTTTTCAATCAGTAACCAGTCTGTGTGTGTATGAGGTTCTTTAAAGTAGGTCCAAAGACTCAACGACTACATTCGGTCGCACCACTATGGTTCAACAAAACAGGTCACATAAACAAACGTTTAACACACAAGCCTTCCGTAACGAAGACGACCGCTCTGCTTTAGCCTGGTCTCTCTCGGTCCGCTTTTAAGTCTTCGGTCCATAGTACTGGCCTCAATCCCTATAAATATCGCAGGTTGAGATGCGACAGGAAACGTGAGTGCTTGTAACTGCTTCTAACAGGCTTTTGCCGGTCGTGGAGCGTTATTTCCGGAGGCACAGATTTCTGTTCCACTGTGTGCCTCTCACTCACACCTATACAAAAAAAGCTCAAAGAGACCTTTAGGTATGTGAAGAGGCCGATTACATTTCCTCCTTTTCTCATCAGAACAGGAGATGAGCGTAATGTTTGTTAGTCCGCCTCGGTAGCTGCGCAGTCGGCGCAGCGGATGGTATGGACAGGTTCATTACCTTTAAGCTGATTATTTCATATGTAGAGCCTAGAAAGACTGGTGGAATAACGAGAAGAAAAATAAATTAATCACATTCTTTTTCATACAGTCTTTGCTTCATTGAACATATGCACTTCAGTTTTGATTTAAAGAAGTATTTTCAGTGGTCATGACTCGCTCATGTTGCTACTGTCAGTTTTGGTCGACACGCTTAAATGCCCTGTATTTTACGTACTTTACACAACTGAACTGAGCACAACAGTGCACTGAGTGGACAACAGTTCGTATTATTGGTTTTCTCCATACATACAGCGTTTGTCTCACTCATCAGTAGTTCAGTTGTTCTTAGACTGTGGAAGTCTTGCCAATCTGGCTGGACCAGTTTTATTTCTGTCAACAGCTAGTACATATAATGTAACAACAGCTCTCGTATATATTACGATGGATTACTCTCTTGTTAATCAGAGTGTGCAGCAGTTTTTACTTCATTTTGACGTTGTGCTTAAAGCCTTCTCACTGCACCACCTGTTCCACAAATGCTTGTAATGGATGGTGGATGCAATTTTACTGGTGCCCCTTTTTAACCTGCTTGTCTCAAGATTATGGGTTACGAGTGGGTTCGCCTTCGATAATGATTTGAACATAAATATTGCCGTAGTCCGGTAATATTAAATACGAATACATGGTTTTGCATGATCACCACAATCTATGTTGTTCAATGCATATGCTCCTGCATTTGCGAATTGAACTATCGGTTACACACAACCGAAACTAGCAATCGTGTTTTATTTGTGTCATGTAAACTGCGATATAGGCAACAAAAGCTTTTTGTATATTTTTTAGTTTTAATAAATTATTTAAAACAAAAAACAAAGTTTCAAACATTAAGTACACAATGAAGTCCTCGATCTCCTCCCCCCCCCCCCCCCCCCACCCTCTTTTGCCTTCTAACAACCGCGAAAAACATTCTTCGATATGTTGAACCACATATGAGACATTAACGGTGGCCAAGCTACAAGAAAATAATTACCTACTGAAGTTTACTGGCTGGCAGCGCGGAGGAAACATTTCTGACGCCAATGACTTTTCCAGTATCAGAAAATATCCATACGAGGTACCACATGCAACGCCACTTAATTTCACCCCTTACTTCTGTGTAGCATTACTGTAACTGATCTATCGCCAGCCGCTGTGAGCAGCGGTTCTAGGCGCTTCATTTCGGAACCACGCTACTGCTACGGTTGCAGGTTCGAATTCTTCCTCGGCAATGGATGTGTGATGTCCTTAGGTTAGTTAAGTTTAAGAGGTTCTAAGTCTAGGGGACTGATGAACTCAGATGTTAAGTCCCATAGTGCTTAGAGGCATTTGAACCAGTAACTGATCTATAGTTTCAGTCATGTTAGTACTTCGCTCTTAAAAGTAATTCCCTCTAAGTCCTGTTTTTACACTTCCACAATTCATTTATTTTTAATTATTAACATAACATAATCGTCAGTTAAGCGCCGCGTCAGTTAAGTATCATGTCAGTTTACTAAAAACTGACTGGGACCCTAAAAATGACACTCAATCTTCTCTTTCAAACAATGAAAATTCCAGTTAGGAATATCAGCAATGTAGGAAAACTAAATTGCTACTTACCGTAAAGATGATACGTCAAGTTGCAGACAGGTACGATTAAAAAGACACTCACACACACACACACACACACACACACACACACACACACACACACACACGCAAGCAAGCAAGCAAGCAAGCAAGCAACCGTCATGCGGTGGTATTCGCGTCGGAGGTGTGTGTGTCTTCTTTACGGTAAGTAGCGATCTATCCTCCTCCTCTTTGTTGCTCGTACAACTGCGATCAGTTTATATGAAGAGCGAGTTTTTTTTTAACCCGCGCCAACGTTGATAAGCATGCTTCTTTTTAGATTTTTGTTGAAAATATCCAGTAGGTACTGCGTGCCGTAATCAGTAGGCACCCGCATGAAGTGGTCAGCTTGTCGTGTTGCGTGAGAGATACACAGTTCCACGCTTTTTAAAAACTAATTGAATTCCAGTACGACACAAATCAAAACTGAATTGAACGACGTCCTAGCGGAGACTTTACTGTTATCCATGTCTCTTGGTTCTGAGCACTATGGGACTTAACATCTATGGTCATCAGTCCCCTAGAACTTAGAACTACTTAAACCTAACTAACCTAAGGACAGCACACAACACGCAGTCATCAGGAGGCAGAGATAATCCCTGACCCCGCCAGGAATCGTACCCGGGATCCCGGGCGTGGGAAGTGAGAACGCTATTGCACGACCACGAGCTGCGGACTTTCCGTGTCTCTTTATCACGATTCTTGTAAATTGCAGAAGTAAACGTATTTAAGTGTGTCCACGTCGGATTGTGCGTAACATCACACAGGAAACGACTGAGAAAATTCAAGGGAGGAAAAATGAGCGACTAATTGTTATGCAAGATACGCAAAATTTTTGTACTCTGTTTTGCACGTGTTTTGGTTCGTTTTCACATTCATCAACCAAACTTTCAACTAAAACTTTTTTGTTCTCAGCCGGCGAAAATCATTTTGTCGACTGGAAATGTGAGGGTCAGTACGTTTTGGAACACTTAACAGTGTAATTCTGTGGCATTTCTCGAGCACAAGCAGAACGGAAAATGGCTCCAACAGTGCTTCATTTACTAGAGTGTATCTGCCAGGTTATTACTTTTAAAAATCTCTCATTCCTAGGATAATGCTACAACATAGCAGCAGTATTGATTTTTGAAATACTGCAACTGGGATTTGGAACGGTTCCCCTTTAGACGAGAAAGTGTTCAGCTATTTTATCAAGTTTAAAAAAACTTCTACACCGATGACTAACGTGCCATTGTAAGGTGTAAATCTGGGAAACTTATTATTACTGGTTCAAATGGCTCTGAGCACTATGGGACTTTACATCTGTGGTCATCAGTCCCCTAGAACTTAGAACTACTTAAACCTAACTAACCTAAGGACATCACACACATCCATGCCCGAGGCAGGATTCGAACCTGCGACCGTAGCAGTTTCGCGGTTCCGGACTGACGCGCCTAGAGCCGCACGACCACCACGGCCGGCAGCAGTCGAATAGTTATATTTGTTAACCAAATCTGAATAGCTCGCGTTTTCAAATAGCCTATTACAATACGAGGCTTGTCGGAAATTTTATTTGGTTGTATCTTGTAGAAAACAATTTTAGTGACCCAAGTGGAGACTGTTCACACATGTATTCATTGACCAACTTTCACTGTCTTATGTGGTAGGACAATCCAAGTGAACAAAGGAATAACTCAGCAGTTTTTAGTGTAACACCGTGGAACATTTCTGTAGCCACAGGCGGAGACTGTCAAGCTGGAGAGGGTGCTACTCCGGAGCTTCTCTGCCAGAACAAACCCAGGAAAATTGGAGGCCATTCTGTGTCCAGAAGTAAGTCTCCGTGTCTCCTTTTATAACGGTCGTGCAGGGAAATTAAGTATTGCTGTAAAAGATCATCTCCACTTGTTCCAAATTTTAGCCACGTTACGAAATATAAGGAAATATGGTCTAGAAGAGAATGTAAACGTTGTAAAAAGCCAAGCAGGTATAAACATGGCCGATCTGAGAAGACTTTTTTCCACACAAGTGAGGCATCACTTGTTTGTAGGTACATGTTTGCTCCCGACACGCATTGAAATTTCCGTACCACAGTACGTTAAGATGCCTCTGGCGGAGCCAAAGCTAAATGAGCCAACCGTATGGTGAAGTGGAGATAGGGTTATCAGTTTCCTTTTGACTCCTGACAAGACGTGTTGCAGTACCACGTGGTTTTGTGTTAATTGCAATAGAACTCCAATTATTCGGATAACTAGGAACCGGATCCGATCCAGATCAAATAGCCAGATAACTGAATAAAACAGGTCATTTCTTTAAAAAAGAAAGAAAGCTAAACTTCTGTGTACATATTACTGTAATATAAATGTAATGACTAAAAAACAATTTTGTTTAGATTTTGTACAGTACTGTACTTACGTAACATGTCGGTCGGAGTCACTTGTTTTGCTGTCTTAAATCTTTATCGTGCAGCCAAGTCTCGAATCCCTTTAGAGTGAAGGCTGCATACGGTCACACTCACGCTGTCGCTACCTTCATATTAGGGCATTGATAAGACATGCAAACATATCAGTTCACGGTCCCGCACCTGGTTCTCCCACAATTTGAACGATTTCATCGTTATTGAGAATTTGGAATGCAGGGTCGGGAAAATCACAACGGAGGCTCTAGCCTACATCCTCTGCACTGCCGTCGGAACGTCCAGGAATTTTCGAAAGAATCTTCGTTATGTCTTTAAGTGATATTTCGCACTCTTCCGCTTTTCTATCTTCCTCTTCCTTTTCACGCTTTTGATCATCTTTCTGTACCTCGTCTTTGGTTGAAATGCGTTCCAGTTTATTCCAAGCTCTTTTTAATGTGGCCGTCTCCTCCAAATTCCATGCTTCCGGCATCATGTAAGAGCAATCTTTTAAATTAATTTTTTGGTGATGGGCCAGAATGTCTTCTTCATTTAATCTTCTATCGAAAGCTTCCTCAACAGTTGTCTTCTGTGAGGTCGCTTTTTAGTTTCGATAACTGAATTGTCCATTCGCTGCAGCAAACTCTTTACGTTTGGCAGCAGGAAGTGTATTTTGAAACGTCCATTTTCTCCAACAGAAGGCTTTCTGTGGCTGGGTGCACTATCCAGTGTTTACATCACCTTACTATGTTTTTCCCCAACGGCCTTTTGATATTTTCTTACTTCATATAAGAAAATTCAGTCGTACCTTTCGCAAAACAATGCGAAAATCATCATAGCCTTTGGTAGATTCCTGTGAAAATTGGAATTTTTTACATCTTCGAAAACTCGGTGTTTTTAGATTTTCCGAAGAACAGAAGTGGTATTTTGTAGTTTCCTGTAGAGTTAGCGCAGTTCACCAAGGTAACATGTTCTTTAGTAACTTTATGGCCAGGAGCTCTAGTTTCCCTTTTAGTAGCTGAAGTTGTTTCGGCCAAAGCCTTCCAAATCATTGCCATAAGATTCTGCTTCAATTTTGAATTTTTCAATAAAATTTTCTGCTGCTTTCCGGTCTGCTGATGCTCTTTCCACAACTTACACCTAACTCACGAATACCATGCCTTGCCTGAAAACTCCGTAGTCGCACACTGCTCGCTATAAATGAAAACAAACTATTTTCTTGGCTGTTTTGCTTTTTTGCATACAGTCGGCTCTGAACGAGGGTTTAAATTTGCTCGCTGTAACAAAAACAGCTTGACTATGGCCACTTCAATCTCTATGTTTTCTGCTTTTTCATCGCTTTTCTCGACGAATTCTCATCTTCATTCTCAAAGACAAACATAATGGTTAAAACCGAGAAGTTGTTACGGTTCCGTCCCTCGATTTGTAGAAACGGAACCCCTTAGAGGATCGCTCTGTTGTCCGTCTTGTGTTAAGATCCCTAATGCTCAGGAACGAACACACTTATCAAGTTAAAATTTACGCCACATATTAAGATCTATGCTCCCTTGGCGGTGTAAAAACTGTAAGCTTCTAAGTCAATGTACTCAACACATTCGGTCCTTAGGCTACATACTTTGATACTCGTAAAGTCACTCATTAAAACCTATAGGGTCCTTCCCGTTGACCTAGGATGATATTCGTCAAGAAGAAAGGTTTCACAGCACAAATAAAGCAAAAAATCTGAAACTTCTTAAATTGTAATTATATCACATATATTTGCCATCTGAACGTACATTGCAATCCTCACCCTTTGAAAGCGTAATAGACGAATATTACTGCGTGCAAACAGAAAATACATGTTGTCTTATTTTAATGAGAAAATAAGTAATGTTTAGTAAATATTTTCTCTCTATGTATATAAATTGAAGTCCCCGGTTGGCTTCTTTTTGCACATCCGGGCTAGTCGGATTAAATTTTGATATGGTCTTGGAATTCCGGGGCCAAAATCTTTCCATTATAGATATCGGTAACAACTGAGACTCGATGTGATTCTCGTTTCCCTGAATGGATGAACTGTCTATACACATTATTAAGTTTGTATGGAACCCTCGATGCGCGAGTCATCCTCTCACTTCACCATTTTCTTTTCCTTAAAAAAAAAAAAAAAAAAAAAGGGGGGGGGGGCAAACTGTTAATGTTCCCACGCTAAAAATTTCTCTTAACTGCTCGGCATTCACGGTTTTGCCTAATCGTTCAAGGCCTTTGTTTTGTCTGGCAAGAATAACACAACGAATTTCCTTTTGGAAGACATATGCCGCCCAGCAAATTAAAGCACACGCACATAACAAAATATTAGGTAAGGATGACAGAACGGATAGTGACATAGCAGCGTGCACCTTAAGCCAGCGGCCTTGCCTTGACCGGTCCCTGTCACATCACAGAAGTTAAGCACTGTCCGACTGAGCTAGCTCTCGGATAGGCGACCTTCCGGTCTCCCGAGCGCTGTTGGCAAGCGAGGTGCACTCAGCCCTTGTGAGACAAACTGAGGACCTTTGTGATTGAGAAGTAGAGGCCCCAGTCTCTTAAGCCCCGGAGAGCGGTGTGCTGACCACATGGCCCTCCACATCAGCATCCAATGACGCCTGTGGGCTGAGGATGACGCGGTAGCCGTTCAGTACCGTTGGTCCCTCATGGTCTGTTCGGACGGTGTTTAGTTTTACTGCGTACCTTAAGGTCACGACAGGGAATGACGTAGGCCGCACTCAATGACAGACGTCACAAACAATGCGCGTAGTACGTGTACTATAGTCATTGTTCACCAGAAGATCTACAGCTTGATTTTAAAAGGATAAAGAAGCGCATAATGTACAGTAGAGTTGGGCAACACGATTCTTTTTCCCGATTCGATTCCTAAGGTTCAATCTCACATTGCGAATCGATTCCTACGATTCGTTCACGATTCATTCTAGTCTGCGATGGCACGATTCTTACGGAATGCAAAAAGTTCTACACCTTACTCACAGATCGCAGGACATGTCTGAAATTGTCAATGGGGTTAGAATCGAACTGTGTCATGATAAGATATGCCAGAAATAGTTTATTTATGAGTAAACATGCATATGATGTTAGAAGTGTGATCCTCGATTTATACGTGTAATGCCTTAATTGATGAAAGCTGACGTCGGCGCGGTGGCTAATGGTAGCGATAGTAAATGGGAAATGCCTTTACGCTCGTTCCCGTCAGCCACCGCCAAGTGTCAGCTTGGTTTTCACGAGTAATATTACGACCCACGAACTTCGTTTGTTCGTTCCGAGCTTCCTTTGTTCACACGCATCCTCCACTTGACTGCGGTCGTAATCATTCGGCACGACTCGGCATGATTCGGAATTTGCCTTCGAAACATAGCGTACTAACAAGGGAACCTCCCCATCGCATCCCCCTCAGATTTAGTTATAAATTGGCACAGTGGATAGACTTTGAAAAACTTAACACAGATCAATCGAGGAAACAGGAAGAAGCTGTGTGGAACTATGAAAAAAATAAGCAAAACATACAAACTGAGTAGTCCATACGCAAGATAAGCAACATCAAGGATAGTGTAAGCTCAGGAGCGCCGTGGTCCGGTGCTTAGCGTGAGCAGCTGCGGAACGAGAGGCCCCTGATTCAAGTCTTTCCTCGAGTGAAAATTTTACTTTTTTATTTTTGCAAAATTATGATCTGTCCGTTCGTTCATTTACGCCTCTGTTCACTGTAATAAGTTTAGTGTCTGTTTTGCGACCGCACCGCAAAACCGTCCGATTAGTAGACGAAAGGACGTGCCTCTCCAATGGGAACCGAAAATATTTGATCGCAAAGGTCATACGTCAACCGATTCCTCTGCAGGAAAACACGTCTGATATATTCTATACGTCACTGGTGACGGCATGTGCGTCACATGACAGGAATATGTTGTCGACCCACCTAACTTGTACACTTCGCGAATGGGTAAAAAGATTCTTCAACCTTGCCCGATTTAGGTTTTCTTGTGGATCTGATAATCACTCCCAAAAAAGCGATGAAAACATAAGATGAGAGGTTAAACTGGAAGCAACACATTGATGGTCTGCTGAAACGCCTGAGTTCAGCTACGTATGCTATTAGGGTTATTGCAAATTTTGGTGACAAGAATCTAAGTAAATTAGCTTACTATGCCTGCTTTCATTCACTGCTTTCGTATGGCATCATATTCTGGGGTAATTCGTCGTTGAGTAGAAAAGCATTCATTGCTCAAAAACGTGTAATCAGTATAATTGGTGGAGCCCACCCACGGCCATCCTACAGACATCTATTTAAGGATCTAGGGATCCTCACAGTATATATATTCACTTATGAAATTTTTTGTTAATAATCCTACCCAGTTCAAAAGTAATACCAGTGTGCATACCTACACTCCTGGAAATGGAAAAAAGAACACATTGACACCGGTGTGTCAGACCCACCATACTTGCTCCGGACACTGCGAGAGGGCTGTACAAGCAATGATCACACGCACGGCACAGCGCACACACCAGGAACCGGGGTGTTGGCCGTCGAATGGCGTTAGCTGCGCAGCATTTGTACACCGCCGCCGTCAGTGTCAGCCAGTTTGCCGTGGCATATGGAGCTCCATCGCAGTCTTTAACACTGGTAGCATGCCGCGACAGTGTGGACGTGAACCGCATGTGCAGTTGACGGACTTTGAGCGAGGGCGTATAGTGGGCATGCGGGAGGCCGGGTGGACGTACCGCCGAATTGCTCAACACGTGGGGCGTGAGGTCTCCACAGTACATCGATGTTGTCGCCAGTGGTCGGCGGAAGGTGCACGTGCCCGGCGACCTGGGACCGGACCGCAGCGACGCACGGATGCACGCCAAGACCGTAGGATCCTACGCAGTGCCGTAGGGGACCGGACCGCCACTTCCCAGCTAATTAGGGACACTGTTGCTCCTGGGCTATCGGCGAGGACCATTCGCAACCGTCTCCATGAAGCTGGGCTACGGTCCCGCACACCGTTAGGCCGTCTTCCGCTCACGCCCCAACATCGTGCAGCCCGCCTCCGGTGGTGTCGCGACTGGCGTGAATGGAGGGACGAATGGAGACGTGTCGTCTTCAGCGATGAGAGTCGCTTCTGCCTTGGTGCCAATGATGGTCGTATGGTCGTATGCGCCACAATCAGGACTGCATACGACCGAGGCACACAGGGCCAACACCCGGCATCATGGTGTGTGGAGCGATCTCCTACACAGGCCGTACACCTCTGGTGATCGTCGAGGGGACACTGAATAGTGCACGGTACATCCAAACCGTCATCGAACCCATCGTTCTACTATTCCTAGACCGGCAAGGGAACTTGCTGTTCCAACAGGACAACGCACGTCCGCATGTATCCCGTGCCACCCAACGTGCTCTAGAAGGTGTAAGTCAACTACCCTGGCCAGCAAGGTCTCCGGATCTGTCCCCCATTGAGCATGTTTGGGACTGGATGAAGCGTCGTCTCACGCGGTCTGCACGTCCAGCTCGAACGCTGGTCCAACTGAGGCGCCAGGTGGAAATGGCATGGCAAGCCGTTCCACAGGACTACATCCAGCATCTCTACGATCGTCTCCATGGGAGAATAGCAGCCTGCATTGCTGCGAAAGGTGGATACACACTGTAATAGTGCCGACATTGTGCATGCTCTGTTGCCTGTGTCTATGTGCTTGTGGTTCTGTCAGTGTGATCATGTGATGTATCTGACCCCAGGAATGTGTCAATAAAGTTTCCCCTTCCTGGGACAATGAATTCACGGTGTTCTTATTTCAATTTCCAGGAGTGTATAACACCAGGAGAAAGGATGATCTTCACTATGCAGGGTTAAATCTGACTTTGGCACAGAAGGGGGTAAATTATGCTGTCACAAAAGTCTTTGGCCACCTGCCAAACAGCATCAAAAGCCAGACAGATAGTCAACCAACAATTAAAAATAAATTAAAAGAATTTCTAGACGACAACTCCTACTCACTAGCTGAATTTTTAAATATAAATTAATGGAGGAGAAGGAAGAAAAACTAGCTTAAACATTTGTGTCATGCAATATTTTGTGTAATGCAATATCTTGTACAGACATCTTTTATTAACCTGACACGTTCCACATCATTATTAAGTGTCGTATTCATGATCTATGGAACAAGTATTAATCTAATCTAATCTAAGAGTTTGTCACATAAACTGCAACAAATGAATGCAACAGTTTCACAGTCTTACAGTTTTCCCTGTGCTCTGTCAAAACAAAACTTATGTTTTTAACATTTTCAAACTTTTCCGTTTGCAAACAGTCAAATCCTGCATATGTCCAAGCAAATCTAAACATGTCCTGGAATTTTGGAGAGCGAAGTTGATTATGTGTGATTGCCTGAACTTTGATAATTGACACGCGATCACGTAAACAATACTGCTCTGTGTACCTGTGCAGTTTCGCAAAATAATTGTCTGAAAATAAAAAAAATTAAACTTTTCATTCGAGGGAAGATTTGAACCACGGACGTATCGTTCCGCAGCTGCTCGCGCTAACCACGGGACCACGGCGCTCCTGATCTCACATTCTCCTTGATGTTGCATATCTTGCACATGGACTACTCAGTTTGTACATTTTGCTTCTTTTTTTCGTAGTTCCACACAACTTCTTCCCGAATGAGATTTTCACTCTGCAGCGGAGTGTGCGCTGATATGAAACATCCTGGCAGATAAAAACTGTGTGCCCGACCGAGACTCGAATTCGGAACCTTTGCCTTTCGCAGGCAAGTGCTCTAACACCTGAGCTACCGAAGCACGACTCACGCCCGGTACTCACAGCTTTACTTCTGCCAGTATCTCGTCTCCTACCTTCCAAACTTTACAGAAGCTCTCCTGCACACAGTTTTAATCTGCCAGGAAGTTTCGTATCAGCGTACACTCCGCTGCAGAGTGAAAATCTCATTCTGGAAACATCCCCCAGGCTGTGGCTAAACCATGTCTCCGCAGTATCCTTTCTTTCAAGAGTGCTAGTTCTGCAAGGTTCGCAGGAGAGCTTCTGTAAAGTTTGGAAGGAAGGAGACGAGATACTGGCAGAAGTGAAGCTGTGAGTACCGGGCGTGAGTCGTGCTTCGGTAGCTCAGGTGGTAGAGCACTTGCCCGCGAAAGGCAAAGGTCCCGAGTTCGAGTCTCGGTCGGGCACACAGTTTTAATCTGCCAAGAAGTTTCATAACTTCTTCCTGTTTTCTCGAGTGATCTCTGTTTAGTTTTTCAAGCCCTATCCACTGTGACAATTCATAACTAAATTTGAGGGGGGTGCGATGGGGAGCTTCCCTTGTAAGAATCGATGAATCGCATGAACTTTGAATCGTCACAACTCGGAAACACGCAATCGTTCTTACGACTCTTTTGAACGACGATTCGTCCGTATCACGATTCGATTCTTACGATTCTTTATTCAGAGTCGTTCAAATGAACGACTCATTCACGAATCGCCACAACTCTAGTGTACATTATACTGTAATAACCATCGAACAGAACCAACAATTTTAGTCATACAGTACAAATTTCTTTTTCTTCAAAGTGATGCGGATAGTAAATGATGATCCGGATAGCTGGAATTATACTGTACCTAACTTATTCTTTCCAGATGATAATTACAATGTAGAGTACCACTCGTAAACCTATATACTGTGAGAACGTAACAGTGCTGCATTTCGTCAAACAACGAAATGTATCTATCACTTCATTCGTCTGAACTTGACTCCCGCAGAGAGCACAATCCGTCGCTAAACCCAGCAGCTCCATCTGGCTGCTTACTTCCAACGCTGGCCGGCGTCGCTGCAGGCCGTTGGTAGAAATGAAACAGCGACGAGTTGGGGCGAGCTTCGGCTGTGTTGCGGACGCTTTTACAGATAGCGCGCTGTTTGATTACAGTCGTCAGGCGTGCGTGGGCGAGCGGCTGGCGAACCGCAATTACTGCGTCCCGCGTCCCGGCTTTACGCGTCGCCTCTACACACACACACACACACACACACACACACACACACACACACACACACACCGCAGCTGCTAGGGACGTCTGAGCAGATACTTCAGCTGCAATATCGCGTAGCTTGTACAAGCGCTTCGAATGCCAGCGCGCGCACACACACAGTGAGGTCACTTTACAGCCAATGGCGCCACGCAGTAGACTCTCCTGCTTCGTATGCTAACCGATCACCGATGTGTCCATGACAAAGTACTTCACTTTGGCTTGCATAAAACATCGTGACTTCAATACTAGCAAATACAGAATACCCCAGAAGACATGACAATGTAGCAAAAACAGTACATCAACAACTTGCCATACAACATAAACTAATAAAACAACACGTTCCCACATACAAGTATGCACCACAAAATGTACTGGAGAATGATGACTACAAATTATACTGGAACAGAACCATTATAACAGATAAAACACCACCACATAACAAACCTGACATCGTACTCACCAATAAAAAGAAGAAATTAACACAACTAATCGAAATATCCATACCCAATACAACAAATATACAGAATAAAACAGGAGAAAAAAGTGAAAAATACATCCGACTGGCTGAGGAAGTCAAGGACAGGTGGCATCAGGATAAAGTTGACATTATACCAATTATACTATCAACTACAGGAGACATACCACACAATATCCACCAGGACATCAACGCAATACAGCTACATCCAAACGTATATATACGACAACAGAAATCTGTAATTATTGATACATGTTCAATTAGCCCAAAGTTCCTAAATGCAATGTAACATATACCGTGTAGTTAAAAGGAAGTCACGCTTGATCAAGGTCCGCGTCACTTTCCATTTTTAACCAGACATAACGTCTGAGAAAGGAAAAAAAATAATAATTCTACAGTTTAGTTAGGTGCTAAAATTGGGAGTAATGTAGGGGAGGGAGTGCAACAGAGGGAGGGGGGTGGGCGGGTGTAACAGCCAATGTCTGATTGCCTTCAGAGGTAATGGTCTAAGAAAGGTTGGGAAGCACAGCTCGAGACAATGTATTTCATACACAAAAGCAAGATTGCTGTGTCGACATTACAGATAGCGTAGAGAGCCCATGAGTTGTAACAACTGAGGTAGCAGGTTCGCGTCCATCTCCTCCCAGTTTTTTAACACTTCATTTTCTACAATATTCTGAGTCTTTCTTATTCGTTTAATCCAAGTATTACCTGAGAAGCCGGTGTTATTATGAATAATGAACTTGCTGTAGTTCTTGTTACAAAGGCCAACGACTGGAATGTTTCCCCGGTGCTCAGAAATATTAACGTGACTGCCAGGCTGTGTGTGAAAGTAAGCACGAGTTACACAGTGAAAGTTTTTGATGTTACGAAATTCTATGTAAGATATATGTACCTATCTCTGGGTTTATGAACTGGCACATGTTCATAGCTTGCTGGTAAATATCTCTTTCCAAAGCAACAGTCAAGCCAATGGAAGATTTTATCGTCATCCCGTCCAAAAAATGTCAAGTCAAATCAAATATCAAAACCATGGTGATTTGCTTTTTTTGATGTCAAGAACGAAGTTCATTCAGAGTTTGTTCTGCCACGTTAGACCGTCAATGAAACTTTTTATTTGGAAGCTATATATTAAGTTGTGTTCGTTAGAAAAGACCTGATTTGTGGCAAACAAGAGACTGGTTCTTCCACCACGACACAGCCATCTCTGTTACACTTTTTTTGGCTAAAATGGCATAGTCTCGCTACCCTACGCACCTTACTCGCCTGACCGTGCGACTTTTTCTTATTTCCACGCATGAGAAGGTGATGGAAAGACACCGATCTGACGGCACCGAAAAAGTCAAGAAAAAACGAGGGAGTGAGTTTCTGAAGATGACTACAAAAATGTTTCTAAGAGTGAAAGAACCGGTAGGACAAATGTATTAGCTGTAATGGGGATTATTCTGAAAGGGATAAAGTTGTTTTGTAAGCAATTTGACAACATATAACTGTTAAAAAATAATTCCTGTTTTTTTGGGTACCCCTCGAAGAAAAAACCATGTAGAAATATTTTACACGGATAATACATTTTGTGGGCGGACACTGACACACTTTGTTAGTGTCCTTTAACGCACTGGTCTGGCTGTGATAACGCCCTTCGTTGGTAGATAACGTAGCCGCTCCAATCCAGTCTGCGGCAAACCTATACGGCCTTTTCCTGTATCTCCTCAGCTTACAGTACATGGCCCCTAACATTTCCCGTAATCCATTACTGCACTGCAATTTCATTACAATAATCGGAACTTAAATGGGATCAATGTTAACCAGTGTTGAGATCCAGTCCGTGTGACACATCACAAGAAATATTTATGATACTATGATTACAAGAAGTTAACTAGAAATTTCGCTTTCCTTCTATGAGTCGTCTCCGGCCACGTGACTACAACTGCCGATCATATTGCCAAAGTTTTGACTATCTACTCTTCCGGGCAAGAATGCTACATATTTTAACACATATTACCTCTAAATCTAACAGTTCGACGCATTTATTTAGATGAGGTGAATAGCAATATAACATTTTTCGCTGAGAGTGGTGTTGTCTAGAGGAAAACATCGCTGTTGGGCAACCGAAAGATATGCAGAAAGATTTGGATAAAATTTCCTTTTGTTGCCATGAATGGCAGACCTCTGTGAATATGACTAAATGATATGTAACATCCATAACAGAGAGAAGAAACCCAGTAGCTTGTTGGTGAAGATCTGGAGAACGTTATATCGTTTACATATTGTGTGTGATATGGGACGAACATTTTAAACCAGTATTATGTAGGACAAATGCAAATCTTCGATTTGTTGGAAAAGTGCTTAGAAAGTGCAGAGCATCTGTAAAGGATCGTGCCTTAGAGAATTGTTGCGGAATGCAGCAGGTCGTTGTAGCTCGTGCGTAAGTTTAACGGATACGCTCACGGAATTTCTATGGAGTCTTTGGAAGAAACGGGACGTTCTCGCGAAACACTGTAGGTTAACTTTAGATAAACAGCATTTGAAGAAGACTGCGCAACCATTCTGCTTCCACCATTGGAAAACTCGGGTAGGAATGACGAGAACAAGATGACATATTTGTGCGCATTCACAACACTATAGTCATTCTGTACGCGAACGGTTTAGAGCAGAAAACCACTAATGTCGGTATTAAGTACCCACCACCACTCACCATGCAGCATCTAGCTGAGTGTTTTGTAGATGTAGAATGAATAGACTGTCCACGAATGTATAGTGCATATTAAAAGCGATAGTGAAGAAACAATTTTTCGGGAAGAGTAACTTTAAAATAGCCGTTTCGTTGTACATTCTTTATTTAAGTGAAAGGCATAATTTAAGTTCTTTAAAAAAACTTCAGAATTGGACAGAAGATAGAGGGGACGCTATCTTCATGTGACAAAATTTTATCAGAATTCCAATTGGGAAGTTACGGACTGGTTAATAAAGCTATGAGATTGCGGTGGTGTTTTAGAACTCACTTTATACACAGACACAGATGACATCTGCGTAATACACTCAGACGCTCAAGGTAGCCAGGAATTTAGCGCATAATCGCTGGTTACCACCGTCTGAGTTGTATATCGGTGATCTCACACGTGGAACTTCGTAGCATCCGACAAACGTAAATGCACAGTCATTATGCAAAAGGACATGGAAGCAATGGAATATTGGAGATCTGTAAATTCGTGTGTGACAATTTGTCTTAGTTGACCAGTAATGCCGAATGTAGAAATGTGAAGTGTTCTAAGTGCCTAGCGACAGCCTACGTTACAGCAACTATGCCAGTACTTCATTTAGAAATAAAACAATTCTTCTGCACGAATCCTGTTCAAAGAAAATAAAGCACAAATAGAGTTCCATTACTTAGACCCTTAGCGAAAAAAAAATTCCTAAGAATTTTTCGTAAAATTTTACATTCATTTTGTCCTCGTCACTCTAACGTAACCAAATTATTGCGAACTTGCTGTTCGATAAATACTTAATTCAGGGAAATACGAACAGTACAGTTTCTTTTGAGAGATTTCTCTATTGTGAGCTGCAGAGGTCACCCATTTATGTCGGTCCATTGTATCAAAAGGTATAGGACAACCTTTGCGGAAAGTCATGTCATTCCACCTGTGAAAAGCACATTCCAGGGATTACGACTATGTTTCCAGGAGTTCTCTGACACGTCTCACAAAAATACCGTTCTGAATTCGGCAGAAAACTGATAAACAAAGGTTGGTGAAGAAAGGTTTACGTAAGTAATTCATTAACGCCATAAAAAAGAAACAGCCCTATCAATTTATGTCCCTCCTCTGCCATGGCCCCGTGATGTAACTTTTTCTGTTAGACTTAAAACCTGTAATTAAAAATCTAGCGGACTGAAACAGCCTGTCTTTTATTGAACTGAATACAAAAACATCTTTATGCATTCGAAAATCAGTCAATTTTGGAACTGCTTGTTAAGCTGCGAGATTAACGGGGTTAGAAGGGCAATTCGGAGAAGTTAGTTGGGGAAAAAGTTTCGCGCATCAATTACAATCTTAAAATAATCATGAAACAATTAAAATCAACGACTAGCCAAATGCATTTATTGAGCTGTATATTTCCTATGTTTCTTCGTAGATTCCAACAACATTGACTGCATTAAGCTGTGATCAAATGTATCACACTGTTCGTGCCGCTTGAGTACTTTCCTCGATTTCTAACACTGATGACATATTTGTCCCCTTTAACTAACAATTCCTATAGTAATTTATTTTCAGTGATTTATAATTTCAGCTATCCATCTTTTGTATCTACTGTCGAAAGCGTTATTAATATTTTTAAATATTTTATTCTACAGACTCTGCGAAGTGTCACTATCAGTGGACGAGAACGTACCGGAAGACAATCCTAATGGACTTCACTATCACACTACACAGATTGTATTCGTGTAGTTCAAGATATATATACAGAATAAAAGGCAACAGCCTAAACTACTACGGTACAAGTCTAACTTTAAACTGTCAACAACCACATTTACGACGAAAACACTGATAAAATGAGAAAGATAATCGTTAAGTAAACGCTTGAAAGCAACTGCGGTACGTACCTACTGATGAAGATCACGCCCACTACTATAAAGATGCACACAGGACCATAATTTCTCAAACCCATACAATTTTTGAATTGGAAAAATGTTAATCCGCGACTGACCATAATGCGCAGACGTCAACACTCCGTACACAGACTAGGACATGGGCTAATATCTTTGAATTAACCAGAGAGTAAACGCGAAGATACATCGTGCGAATCTTGAGACTTCGCGCAATCCATAACAGTAGTATTTCGTTTGAGACGAAAACATTAAGGACAGTCGAACTGCCAGCTGTCTTTGGCTAAACCGTATCAGGAACAGATTAGAACAGCGAATCACACATACTTACTGGTTCTTGAGATCATAGAGCATCATCATCACCATCTTATCAGGTGTCAGAAGAACGACCTGCTATGCAAGCCAATGCAGTGCGGTGCTGTTACAACACAAAAATTGACAAGAAGCAGTGACACGTGGTAATAGGAAGAAGGAAGAAAAAACCTTCATGTCCCATTGGCGATAATGTTATTAGAAACGGAACACAAGTACAGTTTGTGGGAAATAGGCTGACATTCGCTTTAAATGATTTCTGGGAAGTCCGAAATTCTAAATCTGGATATCAGGTGCGGAATTTGAACTGTCGGCTTCCCGAAATCAAGTCTTGAGTATTCGCACAGCCCCATGCGCTTCGTAGGATTGCGACTGTCGCTGTGACGTTGGATAGACTAGCGTCGTTCGTTGCGTTAATACCGGAAAATAAGGCAAGTGTATTTACATTTGTAGCTTGTAAAATTTAGAACAAAATTACATTAGCACACTTACTTGCTGCATGTGAAGTTGAAAAAATATGTATATATGACGTAGGAGAAATGCGCTTCGTACTAAGAAATTTTCCAAGTCTTATATCACTGTTAAATTCTTTGAGATTCTCGCATTAATGCTGTTTAACAAAGGTCTTCAACGACAGCTTACTTGTGTCTAAAATCCATCGGTCTTTCTTGCAGATGAGTTTAGCGATGACTTCTTCAGTCTACTCAGACTCTGAATAGAACTTAGACTTTCTAAGTCTCTTTCAGCGTGGAAATGACGTTAGTACAGTAGCTGCAGCTCTGGGTAAGGTCACAGTTCGCAACGTGAAGTTACAAACTTTAAGGGCGATCTGTATCAACATATCCGCTCCCTAATGAGCGCACTAACTTACAGTGGAACCCAGAAATGACATGTTCAACTGAATTAAGTAGAACTAATAATTAAGTTGAATAAAAATTGAAAGTGACTTTTAGCGAGATTTTCAAACCTAGAACCAGGAATTATGACACTTCACACTTTGTATCTGAAGATATCTGCAACAGACGTGCAGAATGGTACGAGGAGGGAAAATTTGTTTCATTTGTACAAGTGTTTTGTAAAAAATATCTTGTTAGAGAGATCTCGTTAGAACACACGTTCTTCGTTTAGCAGCAGGGTTGCAGTGGAAATCGTGAAATGCTCGACTCTTCGTCAAAGTTGACGGTTAAACCACATACTGAGTATTCCTATCTTTGTTTATAAAAATGGCTCTGAGCACTATGGGACTTAACTTCTGAGGTCATCAGTCCCCTAGAACTTAGAACTACTTAAACCTAACTAACCTAAGGACATCACACACATCCATGCCCGAGGCAGGATTCGAACCTGCGACCGTAGCGGTCGCGCAGTTCCAGACTGTAGAGCCTAGATACGCTCGGCCACTCCGGCCGGCCCTTTGTTTATACTCCATACAGATCTTTAAGGGGAGTATTATACAACATTACTGGTCCGAAGGGTAATAAATAGTAAATTCCATTTTTGTTTAACTGGAACTTTTGAAAAATGTCAAAAACAAGAATGAAAAACCGATTAGTAATGGAAAAACTGACGGTCACGGGGGAAAATTTTCATACGAAACGTTTTGATATAATCATCCGACAGAAGGATAATTTTGTTTGAACTTTTCCCACACAGTGACTGCTTCTACATCTACCTCTACATACACACTCTGCATGCCACTGTACGGTGCGTAGCGGAGAGTATCTTGTACCACTACTACCCGTTTCCATTCTTGTTCCAGTCGCCAACAGAGGGTGGAAAGAACTACTGCCTATATGACCTCGTACGAGCCCTATTTTCCCGTATCTTACTTCAGTGGTCCTTATGCGAAAGATATGTTGGCGGCAGTAGATTCGTTCTGCACTCAGCTTCAAATGCCGGTTCTCTAAATTTTCTCGATACCGTTGCTTTGAAAAGAACATCGCTCTCCCTCCTGGGATTCCCATTCGAGTTCCGAAGGATCTTCGTAATACTTGCGTGTCGTTCGAACCTACCGTAACAAAACTAGTAGGCCGCCTATGAACTGCTTCGATGTCTTCCTTTAATCCGACCAGGCTCTGATCCCAAACACTCTAACAGTATTCAACAATAGGTCGCATTGGTGTCCTATATGTGATCTCATTTTCAAGTGGACCACACTGTCCTGAAATTCTCCGAATAACCGAAGTCGATCTTTCGGCTTCCCTAATATAATCCTCGCTTTGCAACTTTACGCCCAGATATTAAAACGACGTGACTGTTTAGAACAGGACATTACTAATACTATATCCTAACATTATAGGTTTGTTTTTACCACTCATTCGATTTACTTACATTTTCTCATGTCTGTTTACACTGCTAAACGCCTAAATTTTAATGAATTAAGAAAAACTACATTCATTGTTGAGTTTAAATAATATGATGAGTGGGGGAGCTTACAGCGGCAAGTTGTCTACACAGCTTCTCCACGCGCTCCGCTTGCAGGCTGTGATCCCGCTATTTAGTCAAGGATCCGTGTAATTATGGAATGAGCTGTAGCCGGCAGTGAGCGAAAGTGAACTGTGGTCGGTGCAGACAGCTATCCGACCGCAGCTTTCAGCCGACTAGATGACTGTGACAAATTTTTTTAAAATTTGATATGCTCTGGCTGATTAGTCCTCCTTCAGACCAGAGGTAGGTGTAGGTGTGTGTGTGTGTGTGTGTGTGTGTGTGTGTGTGTGTGTGTGTCCTTAGGATAATTTAGGTTAAGTAGAGTGTAAGCTTAGGGACTGATGACCTTAGCAGTTCAGTCCCATAAGATTTCACACACATTTGAACATTTTTTGAAACATGCGATAATGCAGGATGTTACAGTTGTCGATTCGTTTCTTTCGATAAAAACGCGTTTTACGGGTGTCTGATTTGTATTTAAAACTTAATATGAATGCCCCACGTGTAATTTCTAAGGTTGTTCTTAAACAAGCTTTGACCGTATCACGACATGCAGAGTTTCATAACTGTACCTGGACGCCTGCACGAGTTTCGAGACAGTTTAATGTATCGGACGAGTTTCCGCTAGTCATGCTTCACCGTCCCATCAAGAGGAAGAAAAAAACTTCGTTTGCTCCCTCTCAAAGGACCGATACAGAGCCTATCTGTGGTGCCTGTACCTCGCTGCAAACACCATTGAAATACGGCGATACCAACAGCAGCGAACCATCTGCACCTCACACACTAGTGACCTACAGGATGTATAAAAAGTTCTCTGCTTACTTGTTTGCATCATCGTCATCAAAATTTAGCCCATGACGACGGTGAAGGAGGCAATCATCAAAAGCTTCGAATTTTATCCGAAACTGACGCGATGAGTAAACAGAGAGCTCTTTACGCAAGGACTCCGTCGCGAAAAAACTTTGTAGTCAAACCTACAGGGTTACGGTAATTCTATTCCCCGTAGATTTCTCGCGTCTCTCAGAAACTAGGCTTCTGTACTTTCCTTAGCGCATATCTTAAAAAGAAACGTGTGCGACAGAACGGCAGAAACATGACATGAACATATTGAAATATTAATTAGCAAAGAAAGCACGAAAGCGGATGCTGAGGACGTCTCGTTGGAGAACGCTGCAAGCCAAACCCTTCGCAAATATGTGCCACATATGCTAATAGTTCAAGTTTACTACGTAATGGCAAGATCGGAACTAATTGCTTCCAGTAGGACCATCAGCTTAATGTCTAACTTCGTTAATCAATCCTGACCGTTGACCACTGCCATTACCGCTACTTGTCGAAACTGTAAATGTCCGGTATCCTACAGGGATGCTAGTAAAATTCTTTTCAAAGCATCTACATGAAAATTCTGCTGTTCACGTGTAAGTACTTGGCTGAGGGATCACGGAACACTTTCTGACTAATTCTATACTGCTGCACTCTCGAGTACCAAATGGGAAAAACGAACACCTAAGTCTTCACGCAAACTCTGATTTGTCTTATTTTATTACGCTGGTTATTTCTCCTTATGTAGGTAGGAATCAACAGAATATTTTGAAATTCGAAGGAGAAATTTTATGAGAAAAATTTTGTGAAAAGATCTCACCGCAACGAAAAATCTCCATGAAAAACACAACCACATCGTAACACCACCACATCCGAATTTTACTGCTGGCACTACACACGGCGGCAGATGAGGTTCATTGGGCATTCGCCTTACACACACCCTGCCACCGGATCGCCACATTGTGTGCCATGATCCGTCACTCCACACAACGTTTTTCCGCTGTTCAGTCGTCCAATGTTTACGCTCCTTACACCAAACAAGCCGTCGTTTGGCTTTTACCGGCATGATGTGTGGCTTATGAGAAGCCGCTCGACCATGAAATCCACGTTTTTTCACCTACCGCTTAACTGTCATAGTACCTGTAGTGGATCCTGAAGCAGTTTGAATTCCTGTGTGATGGTCTGATTAGGTGTCTGCCTATTACACAACAGACCCTCTTCAACTATCGGTGGTCTCTGTCAGTCAATAGACGAGATCGGCCTGTACGCTTTTGTGCTGTACGTGTCCCTTCACGTTTCTGCTTCACTACCGCATCGGAAACAGTGGAGCTAGGGACGTTTGGGAGTGTGGAAATCTCGCGCACAGACGTATGATAAGTGACACCCAATCACCTGACCACGTTCGAAGTCTTGAGTTTCGCAGAGCGCCCCATTCTGCTCTGTCACGATGTCTAATGACTACTGAGATCGTTAATATGGAGTACCTGGCAATAGGTGGCAGCACAATGCACCTAATATGAAAAATTTATATTTCTGAGGGTGTCCGGATACTTTTGATCACATAGTGTACGTGAGAGTCTGTTCCGTATTTTGCGTTAATACAAAACGATCTGCCCGTACTTGAAATTCTTCGATGTTGTTCGTCAGTTTTATCTGCTAAGGATCCTACACCGAGGAGCAATATTCCAGGTAAGAAAGGACGAGCACAGTGTAGGCAATCTCTGATAGATCTGTTGCATCCATATGGGCCCAAATAGCGGCACTGAGGGCACTCGTCGTCGCTGTCGCCGCCGCACACCATCATACGGAGGGTACCCCGTACCACTACAGTCATTCACTTTCCTGCTCTACTCGGAATCAGAGCGAGGAGAAAGACCTTTAGGCAGCCTCAGTACGAACCGTAAAATGTCGCGTCTTGCCTCCGAGATCGTTAAGCGAAATGTCGTAGGCAGCAGGTGAATCAGTCTGCATTCGGCCTCAAATGCGGTTCTCTGGATTGCCGCGACAGTGCCTTGCGAAAAGAGCGTTGACATTCCTCTTGGGCCGCCCATTTGAGTTCTCGAAGCGTCTCTGTAATGCGTCCGTGTTCACCAAACCTGCCGACAACAAATCTAACATGTCTCTAAGTCGCTTCGATGTCTTTGTTTAATCCGTCCCGTTGCGGATCCAAATACTCTAACAGTACTCAAAAATGGGTCGCACTGTCATTCTATACGCCGTCTCCTTTACGGGTGAGCTGCACTTTCCCAATATTCTCCCAGTAAAACAAAGTATAACATTCGTCTTTCCTACTACCAATCCGGCGAGACCGTTCCATTTTATATCGCTTTGCAATGTTACGCTTAGAAATTAAATCTGTGTGTGTCAAGCAGCATCCTACTTGTGCTGAATTCCAACGTTACAGGACTGCTTTTCCTATACATCCGCATTTATTTACATTTTTCTGCATTTCGATCAAGCTGCCATTCATAATACGAATTAGAAATTCTGACTACGTCATTTTTTATCATCCTACTGTCATTCGACGCCGACGCCGCCTTCCCATACACCACAGCGACATCAGCAAAAACTTGTTAAGTTGCTGCTCAGCCTCTACGTCAGATCATTAATGTATAGGCACACTAAGAGCGATCCTGTCACACTTGCCTAGGCCACTCCTGACGATATCTTTGTCTCTGATGAACACCCGCCTCGAAGACAACGTACTGCTTTCTATTGCTTAATCTTCGAGCCGCTCACATATCTGCGAACCCAAACTGAATATGCTCGGACCTTCGTCAACAACCAGCAATGTGCCTTGAAAGTGGCGGGGCGTACTCCCGCCGAAATATTGGCTGTCACTGTAAATATTACCTGGCTGAATTCCCATAAGTTGTTTGAAAAAGATACACAAATGTATATGCTGATGGACCTGACATTATTATGGGCTACGAATATCTCCTGAAGATGACATCTCATGAAATATATTGCCACATATTTAACTTCATCCCATGGCTGAAAAGGGAAGCAGTCAAGAAAGAGATACGTAAAATGCTTTTGTGAAATATGTCAGTCGACTCGGATGGAGAGGACTCGTCCTTAACTTATTCACATTCAGTAACTTACACAAGTCTGTGATTGGCATGAAGTTTGTTTCAGGCACTCCAAATTCAGTATTCAACTATTCACGAGTGCTTGTGCCACTGTTGCCGACTGCTGGTTTGGCGTCGCGACCATTTCTACTTGTTGTTGTTGTCTTCAGTCCTGAGACTGGTTTGATGCAGCTCTCCATACTACTATATCCTGTGCAAGCTGCTTCATCTCCCAGTATCTACTGCAACCTACATCCTTCTGAATCTGCTTAGTGTATTTATCTCTTGGTCTCCCTCTACGATTTTTACCCACCACGCTGCCCTCCAGTACTATATTGGTGATCCCTTGATGCCTCAGAATGTGTCCTACCAACCGATCCCTTCTTCTAGTCAAGTTGTGCCACAAACTCCTCTTCTCCCCAATTCTACTCAATACCTCCTCATTAGTTATGTGATCTACCCATCTAATCTTTCGCATTCTTCTGTAGCACCACATTTCGAAAGCTTCTATTCTCTTCTTGTCCAAAGTATTTATCGTCCATGTTTCACTTCCATACATGGCTGCACTCCATATAGATACTTTCAGAAACGACTTCCTGGCACTTAAATCTATACTCGATGTTAACAAATTTCTCTTCTTCAGAAACGCTTTCCTTGCCATTGCCAGTCTACATTTTATATCCTCTCTACTTCGACCATCATCAGTTATTTTACTTCCTAAGTAGCAAAACTCCTTTACTACTTTAAGTGTCTCATTTCCTAATCTAATTCCCTCAGCATCACCCGATTTAATTCGACTACATTCCATTATCCTCGTTTTGCTTTTGTTGATGTTCATCTTATACCCTCCTTTCAAGACACTGTCCATTCCGTTAAATTGCTCTTCCAAGTCCTTTGCTGTCTCTGACAGAATTACAGTGTCATCGGCAAACCTCAAAGTTTTTACTTCTTCTCCATGGATTTCAATACCTACTCCGAATTCTTCTTTTGTTTCGTTTACTGCTTGCTCAATATACAGATTGAATAACATCAGGGAGAGCCTACAACCCTGTCTCACTCCTTTCCCAAGCACTGCCTCCCTTTCATGCCCCTCGACTCTAATAACTGCCATCTGGTTTCTGTACAAATTGTAAATAGCGTTTCGCTCCCTGTATTTTACCCCTGCCACCATCAGAATTTGTCAAAAGCTTTCTTTAAGTCTACAAATGCTAGAAACGTAGGTTTGCCTTAATCTTTCTTCTAAGGTAAGTCGTAGGGTCAGTATCGCCTCATGTGTTCCAACATTTCTACGGAATTTATCTTGACAAATTATTTATGACAGTGAGTACATCCCTGCAGGTGTTTTATTGAATGGAACCAAAACATCAGTCCACAGAAAGTCGAATGGTGCTATGCTTCAGGTAACCTCTGCAGTGGTACTCTTGTTCAACACAAATCCGCTCTCTGTGTGAACTGTATGCAATTCCGCACATATTGGTTTACTTCCGTCTGCCTATTCCTCCACCACCAGCTTTCTGCTACTATTTGTTGGTGGATCAGCAACCTTCATGACCCGCTAATGTGTGATCACGAGCTCCTTACAGATCTCGCCTCCGTAGCTTCGGTGGTACCACTACCCGTGGTCGCAAATAGGCTTCTCTGCATACGAAACTGTGACTGCTTAAAATACTGCTTGTATTCGTTGTCCGCTCTGTGCGCAGATTGCCATTCCTTATGCACGTTATCCCCAATACATAATACCGCTACTTTTCTATTGAAACCAACCACATTTCGACGCTTCTTCCTAGGTTTATGCGTGACTTTCAAATGAGATTCACTTAGTCTTCCTCCCAAAGTGTCAACCTACTAAGAGGATCCGTTAACCCCAACAACCAATTTAATGCCGCGTGACATGTTATTACTCTAAATTTTTTGACATGCAGGTAATATTTGCAATACGCCATTATACGAATAAAGCTTAACATCTCTCTCTCCATCGTGGAACAGTTTCGTTGTGCAAAGTTTAGTGTTTATGCATAAGGTGCCAACGGCCTTGCCACATTGGTAACTTCGGTTCCCGTCAGATCACAGAAGTTAAGCGTTATCGGGCTAGGCTAGCACTTGGATGGGTGACCATCCGGTCTGCCGAGCGCTGCTGGCAAGCGTGGTGCACTCAGCTTGTGAGACAAATCTTTCAAGGCACATTTACGAATATGGAAGCTGTTTGTTGCCCTCCATACATGGTTTCTCCTTTCGAAAAAAGGACAACCTGAGTTTCGGATGAGCGATGCTTTGTTTTCTAAAATCGTGCTGATTTATGGACACAAGCTTTCCTTTCTCAAGGAAATTTAATATCCAGAATGAGATTATCACTCTGCAGCGGAGTGTGCGCTGATATGAAACTTCCTGGCAGATTAAAACTGTGTGCCCGACGGAGACTCGAACTCGGGACCTTTGCCTTTCGCGGGCAAGTGCTCTACCATCTGAGCTACCGAAGCACGACTCACGCCCGGTGTTCACAGCTTTACTTCTGAGAGTATTTCGTCTCCTACCTTCCAAACTTTCTTTCTGGAGTGCTAGTTCTGCAAGGTTCGCAGGAGAGCTTCTGTAAATTTTGGAAGGTAGGAGACGAGATACTGGCAGAAGTAAATCTGTGAGCACCGGGCGTGAGTCGTGCTTCGGTAGCTGAGATGGTAGAGCACTTGCCCGCGAATGGCAAGGGTCCCGAGTTCGAGTCTCGGTCGGGCGCACAGAAATTTAATATATTCCAACTCAGAATATGCTCCAGAATTTTGCAACAAACCGATGTTAAGGTTATTGGTCTGTACTTTTGCGGGCCAGTTCTTTTAACTTTCTTATATACAGGAGTCATCCGCGTTTTTTTCCAGTCGCTTGAGACTGGTTTACAAGTGACTGAATAGGCACGTATGGCTAAATTTTCTCGAGTTCTCGGCAAGATCTTTCGCTATGTGGAAGTAGTTGTATGCTTCGTGGATTGATCTCATTGTGGACGCATGAATTTGAACTAACTTTTCCCTGTCAAGATTTGCTCGTTCCCTTTTGAACCGAAAATACAATCATCTGTTTCCGCAGCAGTTTCCCAATTTGATTGTTAAACCACTGAGGTTCTTTTACGTTCTTCGTCAACTTAATCGGCTCACACTTTCCTAGAGCGTGATTTACAATCAGTTTAAGATCTGCCCGTAATTCCTCTACGTACGTCATATTGGAGCCAAATAAATCCATCCATTGTGCAAGTGGGATACTAACGACTCCGTATCTGCTGTTTATAGCATAAATACTCAGCTAGCCTTCCTGACTCATTGATTTACTTCAGTTACCATCGTTTGTATAGAGACAAGAATTAGTGATCATGGTACCGACACTCGATAAGGTCAAACCTGTTTATAGGTACAAACTCTGAACTTTTTCTGTTACGCACGGGATTGTGTAACTAGTTGGTCAAGACAGTTTTCGGGAAAAAAAGTACAAAAGTACTTCACAAGACTGACTGCCCATACCACCTGCAGTGAATCCAGAAACGTCCCAGCCTATACTCGGTAGATTCAAGTTTCCACCAACTAACGCTGCATGCTGTGGCTTTCACCGCGCTACTGAGTGTTGACTTTCCTCGAATGGTTCTACAACATTTACGGCATAGACAGCTGATCGGTAAAAATATCCGGTAACGAACTTGAGTTGCTCTGAGCCTGCTACTAGTGCCCAGTTAAACTCAATTTTTGCACCGAGATTGACAATATCTTTCTAGACGGCAATGAACACTCCACCTCTTACTGCATCTAATCTACATTTGCGATATACGTTCCATTCCTCGCTTAATATTTCGGAGTTTTTTTACTTTGGTTTTGAGCCAGTTCTCAGTTCCGAGAGTACTTCGAGCGTGGTAACTTTTCTGGACCACTACGCATTTAGCAGCATTACGGAAAGACCGATCCATCATCTACAGTCCGGAAGAAAAAAATTGTCCCCTCCAACCGCAAACTGATCGAGAAGACCAAGTAGCGAAGACGTGGGAGGCCAAGAAATTATATGTTACACGGTTTCGACAAGTGAATTCCTCCTCCGCACCCTTCTGAATCCTTGTCCTCTGTCACTGATAACCATTTATCACAGAACATAAATCTTGACTTCACCTTAGTTGTATCTAACAGGGGGTATCTTTTTGGTGCGCCCTGTATCAGGCAACAGAAGCATATTGCCAGTGATGTTTTCGCATCCGTTCGAGTTATTTCTGGAAATCGCGATAATATTGCAAGGAGTTCAGTAACATTCGCAAGATATGAACCTTGGGTAAATGCAGGATTTCCGAGACAATAGCATGCTGTGCAGAATCGACGGTGACGCAATAGCTATAAACAGTGAGCTATCTCTACGGAACTGGATGGGCGAGTCAGCAGGGAGTGCCGTCACCGCCATCATAAGCGCAGGGAGCGCATTCAGCGCTGGCTCGCAGAATCCCAAGCTGCTGGAAACCTTCCGATCAATAATCAAGATTCCAGCTCTTGCTTGATTTGACAAGTCATGGGTACAGTCTCTCTTCTTCAACGACAGGAAATCATAGATCATTAGCCGATTCTATCTGCAATAAACACAACGAGCTTCTGTGAATGTTGCAGGCATCATTTCAAGTGCTGTACTGAATAGCAGATACGTTTATGGATAGGGCGGCTGTATGTGCTCACTGACTTGTGTTTTGGCGGGGGTGGTGGTGGTGTCTGCTAGCTTCAGGTGTCAATCTACACTCTTAAGAAAAAGAGGAGAGGGAAAAAAAACCGAACCGCGAAGGAAATATTCGAACAGGATGGAAATCAGTAGATGTGATGTACATGTAAAGACAAATAAATGGTTACAATTTCACAAAAAAAACGATGATTATTTCAAGAGAAAGAGCTTTACGAAGTGAGGTGTCAGTAACGCTTTGGTCGACCTCTGTCCCTTATTCAAGCAATTATTCGGCTTGGCGTTGATTGACAGAGTCAATGGAGGTCTTCCTTTTGGATACTGAGCCAAAATCTGTCCAACTGACGAGTTAGATCGTCAAATTCCCGAGCTGGTTGGATGGCCCTACCCACAACATTCCAAACGTTCTATATCTACATCCATACTCCGAAAGCCACCAGACGGTGTATGGCGGAGGGTACTTTGGAATATAAGGGAGAACCGATAGAGGTACTCAGTCTCGTATTGTTCGTGGAAAGAAATATTGTCGCTATGACTCTGTGTGGGCTCTAATCTCTATGATTTTATTCTCTTGGTCTCTTCGCCAGATATACGTAGGAGGGAGCAATATACTGCTTGACTCCTCGGTGAAGGTGTGTTCTCGAAACTTCAACAAAAGCCCGTACTGAGCTACTGAGCGTCTCTCCTGCAGAGTCTTCCACTGGAGTTTATCATCTCCGTAACGCTTTCGCGATTACTAAATGATCCTGTAACGAAGAGCGCTGCTCTCCTTTGGATATTCTCTCTCTCTCTCTCTCTCTCTCTCTCTCTCTCTCTCTCTCTCTCTCTCTCTTCTATTAACCCTATCTGGTACGGATCCCACACTGGTGGGCAGTACTCAAGCAGTGGGCGAACACGTTTACTGTAACCTGCTTCCTTTGTTTTCGGATTGCATTTCCTTAGGATTCTTTCAATGAATCTGAGTCTGGCATCTGTTTACCGACGATCAACTTTATATGATCAATTCATTTCAAATAACTCCTAATGCCTACTCCCAGATCATTTATGGAATTAACTGCTTCCAGTTGCTGACCTGCTATATTGTATCTAAAAGATAAAGGATTTTTGCCGGCCGGAGTGGCCGAGCGGTTATAGACGTGCAGTCTGGAACCGCGCGACCGCTACGGTCGCAGGTTCGAATCCTGCCTCGGGCATGGATGTGTGTGATGTCCTTAGGTTAGTTAGGTTTAAGTAGTTGTAAGTTCTATGGGACTGATGACTTAAGGAGTTAAGTCCCATAGTGCTCAGACCCATTTGATAAAGGATCTTTCTTTCTATGTATTCGCAGCACATTACATTTGTCTACATTGAGATTCAATTGCCATTCCCTGTACCATGCGTCAATTCGTTGCAGATCCTCCTGCATTTCAGTACAATTTTCCATTGTTACAACCTTTCGCTATACTACAGCATCATCCGCAAAAAGCCTCAGTGAACTTCCGACGTTATCCACAAGGTCATTTACGTATATTGTGAATAAGAACGGTCCTACGGCACTCCCCTGCGGCACACCTGAAATCACTCTTACTTCGTAAGACTCCTCTCCATTGTGAATGACATGCTGCGTTCTGTTATCTACGAACTCTCAATTGGGGAGAGATACGGGGACCTTGCCAGCCAAGGTACTACCTGGCAAGCACGGAGAGAAACAGTAGAAAATGTCGCATTATGGCGGCCGGTCTTTTCTCGCTGAAACGTCAGCCCAGGACGGCTTGCTATGAAGGGCGAGAAAAAGGGACGTAGATCATCGTCGACGTACCGCTATGCTGTAAGTGTACCGCAGTTAGCAACCCAAGGCGTCCTGTTATGAAAAGAAATGGCACCCTCGACCATCACTTCTGGTTGTTCGGTCTTCTGGCGGGAGATTGTGGGACTGGTATCCGATCACTGTCTGCGGCGACTCCAGCTACGTCTCCGATGGTCATCGGGGCTCAGTTCGAAACAGGAGTCATCACTGAAGACAGTTCGAGCGCAGTCAACGAGATTCGAGTTCGAAGACTTGTTTGGAGACGATCCCGACAGTGGTGGAATACCAGCCTGGCCGTCGTTCGCAGTAAGGCCCGGCAACCAGGAGTGATGGTGGGGCAGAGTGCCGCTTCTTTTCATAGCAGGACCCCTTTGGTTGCCGCCCGCAGCACCCTTACACCTCAGCGGTACCTCGGCGATATTCTACGCCCCGTTTTGTTGCCCTTCGTGCCAAGCCAGCTCAGGCTTAAATTTCAGTGAAATAACGCCCGCGCGCACACTCCATGTATTTCTACACCTTGTCTTCGTGCTTGCTAAACCCTATCTTGGCCAGCCAGGTCGCGGAATCTCTCTTCAATTAACAACGTTTGGCGCTTTATCGACAGAGCCCTCCAACGAGCTTCGGATTTTGACGATCTAACGCGCTAACTGGACTGAATTTGATACGATATCCGTCAGGAGGACATCCAAAAGCTCCGTCAACCAGTGCCAAGCTGAGTAACTGCTTGCGTAAGGGCCAGGGGCGGATCAACGCATTATTGACTTTCTAAATTTATGAAGCTCTTTCTCTTAAAGAGAACATCCGTTTTTTTAAGCCCATATTTGTGCCCCTTTCAATGGCAGTAAAGTACTTAGTTGTGCGCTCTTGTTACTCTTTCACCTTTATTTTATTCTCTATGGCATACCGCGAAGAATGCAGGTAACTTTCCCCAGAGTGTTCTTCCAAAAAAAAAAAAAAAAAAAAAAAAAAAAAAAAAAAAAAAAAAAAGTCAGAAAGCAAAATTTGCTTACCTTTCAAAGTATCTGATACAATTTACTTCTTCAATATTCATAATCCAGGCGCGCAAGTAATTTAACCGGGAATCCCTAGAAGAACAGAGATGTTCTCGCTGAAATGTTTTCCGGAAATTTAGATTCGCTGAGGAACGATTTTTCTTATAACTAGCGTACGGACCATCCGGATAACAGAAATTAAGAGATGGACGAGGGGGGAAAGAGTGGTGACAAGTCAGCAAACGTGGTATTTCTATGACTTACTAAACACGAGAAAAAATTACAACGGCGGGAAGAACGGGCGGCGAGTGACGAGCAATTTATTAGGCACCACAGACTGGAGCGAGACCCGTCGGCGTAACCGAGGTCGCTAATGCATGTTTGTGCTGCTGCCCTGCACTCGGCAGCAGCGCATTCGAATGAAGTCATGGGAAAAAAAGCAGACAAGCTCCAATCTCTTTCATTAAATTCGGTACCTTCCCCCGCAGTGTGTCACGGAATGAGGATATTTAACACTGTTTATGTCAGATGGGAAAGTTTGCACGGTGGCAGCTTTGGTGCTTGCGCCAGCACCAGATTCCATCTTCTCCTTTCTATCATCATACAGACTCATCCTACACACACACACACACACACACACACACACACACACACACACACACAAACAAACACACACACACAAACAAACACACACACACAAACACACAAAAGGAAAGCGGGCACTAAGATCAGTCTGAAGAACCCTTCCTGACTAGGCGGCTGAACCTTCCTTCCTCATTGTCTGCAAGCGAATGATACCTTAAGACTTTTCTTTTTGAGTGTATTTGTGATCACCCTGTTTCTCCTACAGGTCACTTTCTTTTTCAGGTGTGGATTACCCAGGTTGTTACGCTTATTTATTCTTTGAACTGGAGAGAAATCTTTGTTTTACATTGTTTAACGGCTAAGAGCACATTTCTATTGATGACTTACGACAACCCGACGGCAGCGCCCTCCACACGGAGGAGGACGTAAGCGCCAATTGAAGACCAGCCGTTCTACGAACTCTACACCACTGACTTCGGAGCTGTATTGTTTCTCTTGTTTTAAGAGTTGTCTATACTGACGAGATTTTCTTATTTTGACCATCACCCACTGCTTCTGACACATCACTGTAAATTCTCAATTTATTTACTTAAATATTTGCATGTCAAGTTCCGTAGGACCAAATTGAGGAGCAAATCTCCAAGGTCTTGGAACGTGTCAGTACATGAACTTACAACATAAAAGTAATAGATAAAAATAAATGTCCATGAATTTGAAAAAAAAGTCAGTCCATAAGTTTAAGCAAACGCTATCAGCAATACATTGACAATCAGCTTAATTTTTCAAGGAACTCCTCGACAGAATAGAAGGAGTGACCCATGAGGAAACTCTTCAGTTTCGATTTGAAAGCGCGTGGATTACTGCTAAGATTTTTGTATTCGAGTGGCAACTTATTGAAAATGGACGCAGCAGTGTACTTCACACCTTTTTACATAAGAGTTAAGGAAGTACGATCCAAATGCAGGTTTGATTTCCGCCGAGTATTAACCGAGTGAAAGCTGCTTATTCTTGGAAATAAATTAATATTGGTAACAAGAAACGACAATAAGGAATATACATATTGAGAGGCCAATGTCAAAATACCCAGACTCGTGAACAGAGGTCGACAAGAGATTCGTGAACTCACACCACTTATTGCCCGAACCGCCCGTTTCTGAGCCAAAAATATCCTTCTAGAATGGGTAGAGTTACCCCAAAACATAATACCATATAACATAAGAGAATGAAAATAAGCTAAGTAGACTAATTTACGTGTCGAAGTATCACTCACTTTTGATACCGTTCGAATAGTGAAAATGTCAGTATTAAGTCTTTGGACAAGATCCTGAACGTGGGCTTTCCACGACAGCTTACTATCACCTGAACACCTATGATTTTGAACTGTTCAGTTTCACTAATCATATTCCCGTTCTGTGAGATTAAAACGTCAGGTTTTGTTGAATTGTGTGTTAGAAACTGTAAAATCTGAGTCTTACTGTGATGTAACGTTAGTTTATTTTCTACAAGCCATGAACTGAGGTCATGTAGTGCACTACTTGAAACCGAGCCAATGTTGCACACAACATCCTTTACTACCAAGCTAGCGTCATCAGCAAGCAGAAATATTCTAGAGTTACCTGTAATACTAGAGGGCATGTCATTTATATAAATAAGGAACAGGAGTGGCCCCAACACTGATCCCTGGGGCACCGCCCACTTGACAGTACCCCACTCAGATCCCACATCACAGCTGTAAACAACATTGTGAATAATGACCTTTTGCTGCCTGTTGCTAAAGTACGAGGTGAACCAATTGTGAGCTACTCCCCTTATTCCGTAATGGTCCAGCTTCTGGAGCAATATTGTGAGATCAACACAGTCAAACCCCATTGTTAAATCGAAATACGCCAAACGTTGGAAACTTTTTGTTTATCCCATCCGTTACCTCACAGAGAAAAGAGAATAGAAGTCGTTTGACAACTGAAAATGCTATAAAGCCGAACTGTACATTTGATAGCAAATCGTGTAATGTAAAATGATCAATTAACCTTACGACGCTTTTCGATAACTTTTGGAAACACTGATGGCATAGCAATAGGTCTAAAGTTATCTTCATTATCCCTTTCTCCCTTTTTATAAAGCGGCTTTACTACTGAGGACTTTAATAGCTCAGGAAACTGACCATTCCTAAAGGAAAAATTACAAATATGGCTAAATACAGGGCTAACATGTGCAGTACAGTACTTTAATATTCTGCTAGGCACTCCATCATAACCATGAGAGCCCTTAGTCTTCAGTGATTTAATTATTGACTCAATCTCCCTCTTGTCTGTATTACAAAGGAGTATTTCAGACGTCAATCTCGGAAAGGCATTTGCTAAGAAATTTATCTGATTTCCCGTAGAAACTAAATTTTTATTTAATTCATCAGAAATGCTCAGAAAATGGTTGTTAAATACTGTACCTATATCTGATTTATCAGTAACACAAATATTATTACTGCGAACTCACTTTATATCATCGACCTTGTGCTGCTGACCGGACACTTCCTTCACAACTGACCATATGGCTTTAATTTTATCCTGTGAATCAGCTATTCTATTTGCATACCACATACTTTTTGCCTTGCTAATAACATTTTAAGCACCTTACAATACTGTTTGTAATGGGATACTGTAGCTTGATTGTGACTACTTCTAACATTTTGATATAATTCTCACTTTGTTCTACATGATATCTTTATCCCACTAGTCAGCCAACCAGGCTGTCCACTACTGCTAGTACCCCGTTTAGAATGTTCTAATGGAAGGCAACTCTCAATGAGCGTGAGAAATGTGTTATGGAAAGCATTGTATTTATCATCTATATTATGGGAACTATAAACATCTTGCCACTCTTGTTCCTTGACAAGTTTTGAAAAACTCTATTGCCGTTGGATTAACTTTCCTACGTAGTTTGTAATTAAATACGACATTAGTTTGAGTATAAAAACCTTTTTGTGTTAAGATTTGTGCATCATGGTCTGAAAGGCCATTCACCCTTTTACTAACAGAGTGCCCATCTAGTAGTGAAGAATGAATAAAAATATTGTCTATGACTGTGCTACTGTTCCCCCGCACCCTAGTTGGAAAAAAACACAGTTTGCATCAAATCATATGTATTTAGGAGATCTACCAACATCCTTTTTCTTGCACAATCATGTACAAAATTAATATTGAAATCACCACATATAACTACTTTCTGGTACTTCCTACAAAGTGAATCAAAAACCCTCTCTAGCTTAAGAAAAAAATGCTCTAAAGTCGGAGTTAGGGGACCTATAAACATCAGCAATTAGAAGTTTAGTTTCACTAAATTCAACTAATGCTGCACAACTTTCAAATATCTGTTCAGTGCTGTGTTGTGATACGTCTATGGACACAAATGAAATACTTTTACGTACAGAGTCACTCCCCCGCCCAGCAAGGAACTCCTTGAGAAACAGCCAGCAAATCTGTAGCCTGGTACAGGAAGCCTCTGAATTATCAAATTATTTACGTGGTGCTCTGATATATCAATAATTTCACAGTTAACATCAATTAGCAATTCATTAACTTTATCTCTAATACCTCTTATATTTTGATGAAATATGCTAATTCCTTCTCTACCTGGAAACATTACATCCTCTGGAGGTGAGACCTTAGTTAGGTATACCTGCTTAAAGGAAATGCATCTATCAGCTGACTTCAGTCTAAAGAAGGTGCAGCTCTAACACCAACTACTACAGGAATTTTTCCATGAGTGGTTCCACCACCACCACCACCCACTACACTGTCACCTATAAACTTAGCCAGCCTCCCCTTCCCATACCTATTGAGGTGCAGGCCATGCCTAGTGAAGCCCCATCTACTGATAGACCCAACTGGCACCACTGAGATGTGATCCATGCCCTCCGCCATCAGTGCCCTCCTCAGCCCCACATTAATGCGCGTAACAGCCGCATTAAGGTGAGTCCGATCTTGACGCTGAAAGTTAAGTATTTCATTTATCTTACTGTAATAAAAATTCATTAATACGATTTGCTTGAATTGTTGCCTAGCGATCCGAGAAAGCACGTTTCCTAGGTAACCATTACTCGACGCATATTCAGGACACACCATATACTGACAGACGTAGTCCACTTCGCAGCATAGATGCAATAGTACAGAAAACATCAGATAGTAATTTAAGTGATGACTCTGCAGGAAGACTGTCAGAGGCAGAAAAAATAAAAAAACACACACTGAAGTGAATACACATTAAGGTACCGATGATCACAATATCTGTATTTATACCCCGAACACCGTATATACACTCCTGGAAATTGAAATAAGAACACCGTGAATTCATTGTCCCAGGAAGGGGAAACTTTATTGACACATTCCTGGGGTCAGATACATTACATGATCACACTGACAGAACCACAGGCACATAGACACAGGCAACAGAGCATGCACAATGTCGGCACTAGTACAGTGTATATCCACCTTTCGCAGCAATGCAGGTTGCTATTCGCCCATGGAGACGATCGTAGAAATGCTGGATGTAGTCCTGTGGAACGGCTTGCCATGCCATTTCCACCTGGCGCCTCAGTTGGACCAGCGTTCGTGCTGGACGTGCAGACCGCGTGAGACGACGCTTCATCCAGTCCCAAACATGCTCAATGGGGGACAGATCCGGAGATCTTGCTGGCCAGGGTAGTTTACTTACACCTTCTAGAGCACGTTGGGTGGCACGGGATACATGCGGACGTGCATTGTCCTGTTGGAACAGCAAGTTCCATTGCCGGTCTAGGAATGGTAGAACGATGGGTTCGATGACGGTTTGGATGTACCGTGCACTATTCAGTGTCCCCTCGACGATCACCAGAGGTGTACGGCCAGTGTAAGGAGATCGCTCCCCACACCATGATGCCGGGTGTTCGCCCTGTGTGCCTCGGTCGTATGCAGTCCTGATTGTGGCGCTCACCTGCACGGCGCCAAACACGCGTACTACCATCATTGGCACCAAGGCAGAAGCGACTCTCATCGCTGAAGACGACACGTCTCCATTCGTCCCTCCATTCACGCCTGTCGCGACACCACTGGAGGCGGGCTGCACGATGTTGGGGCGTGAGCGGAAGACGGCCTAACGGTGTGCGGGACCGTAGCCCAGCTTCATGGAGACGGTTGCGAATGGTCCTCGCGATACCCCAGGAGCAACAGTGTTCCTAATTTGCTGGGAAGTGGCGGTGCGGTCCCCTACGGCACTGCGTAGGATCCTACGGTCTTGGCGTGCATCCGTGCGTCGCTGCGGTCCGGTCCCAGGTCGACGGGCACGTGCACCTTCCGCCGACCACTGGCGACAACATAGATGTACTGTGGAGACCTCACGCCCCACGTGTTGAGCAATTCGGCGGTACGTCCACCCGGCCTCCCGTATGCCCACTATACGCCCTCGCTCAAAGTCCGTCAACTGCACATACGGTTCACGTCCACGCTGTCGCGGCATGCTACCAGTGTTAAAGACTGCGATGGAGCTCCGTATGCCACGGCAAACTGGCTGACACTGACGGCGGCGGTGCACAAATGGTGCGCAGCTAGCGCCATTCGACGGCCAACACCGCGGTTCCTGGTGTGTCCGCTGTGCCGTGCGTGTGATCATTGCTTGTACAGCCCTCTCGCAGTGTCCGGAGCAAGTATGGTGGGTCTGACACACCGGTGTCAATGTTTTCTTTTTTCCATTTCCAGGAGTGTATAATTAAGTTTGGCGTTAAATTAATTAATGTTAAAATAAAAAAATATTTGCAAATTCATTGTATTATTTGTATATTGTATTTGTATTAGCAGAAACATGTAAGTAATCTGTGTCTGTCTTTACACCACACACAGGTTTATTTTCTTTCCCTGCCTACCGTGAGATTGCGGTAAATAGATCTTTGGCTGCCGTTGGTTAGTCGGCTGGTGGAGAATAAGTGGTACAGCCATAAGTGGAAACTCACGTTCGGGATTTATTTCCTTGACTGACGATGAAAGGCACGTAATGTTGAGTGTTACTGTGAGTTAGCAAGGCAGAATGATGACTTCCCTTGTTCGCAGAGGACCACATCGTCACGACTTGGCAAGGGAACAAGAGCATGCAGTTGAATGCAACGAAACCCCATGACGTGTGAATGGTTTAATGGTAGCACAAAAGAGGCGGCCCAGTTCGCCAGCAGCCTGGGTGACAATCGCGTCAGAGCCGATATTGGCTCGGGCATTGCTGGCGCCTGCCGTTTTCGACCTTATCGACTTCACTGCGCCCAACAGCGATGCTTCTGGTGCAAAGATAGACCCCACACTGGCGAAGCGAGAGACCGAAACAGTAGCTCCCTCGCGGATTGCGAGCGAAGCTCTGGATATGCCTTGAACTAAAGGGTTTTATTACGAAAGCGCATCATTCCGTGCATTTACCTGCAGCATAATTAATGATCATTACTTATGAGTACTAAATTGACGTTTCTACAGTATGACGCACCTCAGCCTGCTGCGTTATGCGGGAACCAGTAACCCGCAGGCATGCTGCGAGCACTGCATGATGCTCCAGATAGTACAACATGAATTATTGCACCGATCTGTATCTTCTGACAGGTAGGCCTATGTAAACAATATACTGCATCCTTTTTTTCTCTCTCAAAGAGCTAACAACTAAGGAAAACATCTACGGTTATTTCCTGTAGGAAACGCAGGAGAACACACCTTATAATACTGTCACAGATAAATTGCCTTGTCCTGTACAGCATTGTCTTTTCATTCGTTCTTAATTGTCCGAAAACAGCTTGCACGTAGGGACATCAGGATTTTGGAAGAGCTCTCGTTGTACGTTGCTCTATAAATAAAACAAGTTCCGGTGTTGGTGAAGAAACACCAATCCAATAACTGACGTTAACTGCACACCAAGCTCTTACATATCATGCAGAAACTATTGCCGTAAATGACGATTTCGAGAACTCCAATGTCGATCGTTCCTCAGATTCACTTACTCCAATAAATGTAACCGCTTTTCGCCAGAAAAGAGTATTTCAGGTTCATCGTCCTCATAATACACAGGTTGCATATCCACTTTCAGTACTGATGCCAAGCAAATGGGTCAGGGGATGCATTACCGTTACTTTAAGGTTTCAATTTGAGCACACCTCTGTGAAAGGACAGTGCTAAAGGGCGCAACGATTTTCCGGGACTTGGTTCCAAAATCATTCTCGGTCTCAGAAGTGATACGCTTTCTTCCTCATAGAACTAGCGTTGTATGTGAAACACCCTGTAGAGGCCGCTATAGTTGATGTCCTGTTTCTTGCCTTTCAGAAGGCCTTCGGCACAATACACGCATCACGAACAACCTAACACTGGAAACTCTCTAGCAAACGAAACTCAGTTTCGTAAATGTGACGCATTGTTGTAATAAAAGGTTGCGTCGGGCGTAGCTATCAGTTGTGTGACGTGGCCTCTGCTAATTATTATATGAATAACCGGACGAGGAATATCTGTAGTATTAGGATGGTGTTCGAAGCAGACGCTGTGTTAGTTTCAGAAACCTGTAACAAATTGTAAATCTGTGCATGATCAGTGCCAATTGCAATGACGGGCAGCTCACTCTGGATATAAATAAACGTAACGTAATGCGTTAAAACACCGAAAGAGCCGATACTCCTTGGAACTCGTCACAACCATAAAACATCAAGGAGTACACAGTGCGAAAGATTTAAAGACGAACGACCACATAAATCTGACGTCGGGAAGGTGAATGCCCGACTCAGACTTATAGCAGTTATTATATGGAAGAAATTTGTGTACGCAAGCCGTAACTTACGAGGGTCAGTCGAAAAGTAATGCCTCTCATTTTTCTCATCATAAAATAAAGTTCGTTAATTGAAAAATCCCTCCCCAAGAACCATTGAACTTGCCATTGGTAGGAAGGCTTGCGTGCCTCAGCGACACAGATAGCCGTACCGTAGGTGCAAACACAACGGAGGGGTATCTGTTGAGAGGCCAGACAAACGTGTGTTTCCTGAAGAGGGTCAACAGCCTTTTCAGTAGTTGCAGGGGCAACAGTCTGGATGATTGACTGATCTGGCCTTGTGACACTAACCAAAACGGCCTTGCCGTTCCTGTACTGCGAACGGCTGAAAGCAAGGGGAAACTACAGCCACAATTTTTCCCGAGGGCATGCAGCTTTCTGTATGGTTAAATGATGACGTCCTCTTAAGTAAAATATTCCGGAGATAAAATAGTCCCCCCATTCGGATCTCCGGGCGGAGACTACTCAGGAGGGCGTCGTTATCAGGAGAAAGAAAACTGGCGTTCTACGGATCGGAGCGTGGAATGTCAGATCCCTTAATCGGGCAGGTAGGTTAGAAAATTTAAAAAGGGAAATGGTTAGGTTAAAGTTAGATATAGTGGGAATTAGTTAAGTTCGGTGGCAGGAGGAACAAGACTTCTGGTCAGGTGAATAAAGGGTTATCAATACAAAAATCAAATAGGGGTAATGCAGGATTAGGTTTAATAATGAATAGGAAAATAGGAATGCGGATATGCTACTACAAACAGCATAGTGAACGCATTAATGTGGCCAAGATAAACACGAAGCCCACGCCTACCAGAGTAGCACAAGTTTATATGTCAACTATCTCCACTGACGACGAAAAGATCGATGAAATGTATGATGAGACAAAAGAAATTATTCAGATAATGAAGGGAGACGGAAATTTAATAATCATGGGTCACTGGAATTCGATAGCAGGAAAAGGGAGATAAGGAAAAGTAATAGGTAAATATGGAATGGAGGTAAGGAATGAAAGAGGAAACCGCCTGCTAGAGTTTTGCACAGAGCATAATCATAGCTAACACTTGGTTCAAGAATCCTGAAAAAAGGTTGTACACATGGAAGAAGCCTGGAGATACTGGAAGGTATCAGATTATATAATGGTAAGACAGAGATTTAGGAACCAGGTTTTAAACTGTAAGACATTTCCGGGGGCAGATGTGGACTCTGACCACAATCTATTGGTTATGAACTGTAGATTAAAGCTGAAGAAATTTCAAAAACGTGGAAACTTAAGGAGATGGGAACTGGATAAACTGAAAGAACCAGAGGTTGTACAGAGTTTCAGGGAGAGCATAAGGGAACAATTGACAGGAATGGGGGAAAGAAATACAGTAGAAGAAGAATGGGTAGCTCTGAGGGATGAAGTAGTGAAGGCAGCAGAGGATCAAGTAGGTAAAAATACGAGGGCTAGTAGAAATCCTTGGGTAACAGAAGATATATTTAACTTAATTGATGAAAGGAGAAAATATAAAAATGCAGTAAATGAAGCAGGCAAAAGGGAATACAAACGTCTCAAAAATGAGATCGAAAGGAAATGCACAATAGCTGAGCAGGGACGGTTAGAGGACAAATTTAAGGATGCAGCGGCATGTATCCTTAGGGGTAAGATAGATAGTGCCTACATGAAAATTAAAGAGACCTTTGGCAAAAGGAGGATCACTTGTATGAATATCGGGAGCTCACTTGGAACTGGGTAGTTCTAAGCAAAGACGGGAAAGCAGAAAGGTGGAAGGAGTATATAAGGGTCTATACAATTGTGATGTACTTGAGGTCAATATTATAGAAATGGAAGAGGACGTAGATGAAGATGAAATGGGAGATACGATACTGCGTGAAGAGTTTGACAGAGCACTGAAAGACTTAAGCCGAAATAAGGGCCTGGGAGTAGACAACATTCCATTAGAACTACTGATAGCCTTGGGAGAGCCATCTCTGACAAAACTCTACCATCTGGTGAGCAAGATGTATGAAACAGGCGAAATACCCTCAGACTTCAAGAAGAATATAATAATTCCAATCCCAAAGAAAGCAGGTGTTGACAGATGTGAAATTTACCGAACTATCAGTTTAATAAGCCACAGCTGCAAAATACTAACACGAATTCTTTACAGATGAATGGAAAAACTGGTAAAAGCCGACTTTGGAGAAGACCCAGTTTGGATTCCGTAGAAACACTGGGACACATGAGGCAATACTGTCCCTACGACTTATCTTAGAAGCTAGATTAAGGAAAGGCAAACCTATGTTTCTAGCATTTGTAGACTTAGAGAAAGCTTTTTACAATGTTGACTGGAAGACTCTTTCAAATTCTGAAGGTGGCAGGGGTCAAATACAGGGAGCGAAAGGCTATTTACAATTTTACAGAAACCAGATGGCACTTATTAGAATTGAGCGGCACGAAAGGGAAGCAGTGGTTGAGAAGGGAGTGAGAAAGGAGTGTAGCCTATCCCCGATGTTATTTGATCTGTATATTTAGCAAGTTGTAAAGGAAACAAAAGAAAAAATTGGAGTAGGAAATAAAATCCATGTAGAAGAAATAAAAACTTTGAGGTTTACCGATGACATTGTAATTCTGTCAAACACAGCAGAGGACCTGGAAGAGCAGTTGAACGGAATGGACAGTGTCTGAAAGGAGGATATAAGATGATCAACAAAAGCAAACGATGATAATGGAATGCAGTCGAATTAATCGCGTAATGCTGAGGGAATTAGATTAGGAAATGAGAAAGTAGTAAATGAGTTTTGCTATTTGGGGAGCAAAATAACTGATGATGGCCGAAGTAGAGAGGATATAAAATGCAGACTGGGAATGACAAGGAAAGCGTTTGTGAAGAAGAGAAATTTGTTAACATAGAGTATAGATTTAAGCGTCCGGAAATCGTTTCTGCATGTATTTGTATGGAGTATAGCCATGTATGGAAGTGAAAACTGGACGATAAATAGCTTGGACAAGAAGTGAATAGAAACTTTCGAAATGTTGTGCTACATAAGAATGCTGAAGATTAGATGGGTAGATCATATAACTAATGAGGTGGTACTGAACAGATTTCGGAGAAGAGAAATTTGTGGCACAACTTGACTAGTAGAAGGGATCGGTTGGTAGGATATATTCTGAAGCATCAAGGGATCGCCAATTTAGTATTGGAGGAAGCGTGGAGGGTAAAAATCGTACGGGGAGACAAAGAGATGAATACGCTAAGCAGATTCAGAAGTATGTAGGTTGTAGTAGGTACTGGGAGATGAAGAAGCTTGCACAGGATTGAGTCGCATGGAGAGCTGCATCAGACCAGTCTCTGGGCTGAAGACAACAACAACAACAACAACAACAATTGAAAAATTTGAATTCGGCGCTACTCCGAAATGCTGCTTTTTCAGTCCACTGCAGCAGTAGATTTCAGCGTCGACAGATGCCAATACTGCACTCGCTTGCAAAATGGTAGACACCGATGTTCGTATTGACGTTCTGTGCTAGAGTTCTTGAATACAGAAGGTGAAACGTCCATTCGTATTCATGAAAGAGTAAAAAATGTATACGATGATGCAACAATGGATATCAGCACTGTTACAGAAAGGGTTTGTCCTGGTAAGGGAGCTGAAGGGTAAACTGCATTGGTTGACTGCACACAACATTCAGTGAGTCAAAGACGTCATTCATGTTGACCGCCGGACAACTGTAGATATTTTGTGTCTTATTAGCTCCCTCAGAAACGGCAGTGTGATGACGATTGCTCAACAACTGTGATACTTTAAGGTTTGTGCAATTTGGGTACCAAGAATTTAACCGACCAGAATGAAAGAAGGAAAACAACTGCCTACCAGCTCTTGCAGCGCATCCGTTTGGAGGGTGAGCAGTTTCTGGAAAAAGCTGATCGGAAACGAAATATGCGTTCATTTCTTTTGTATGGCAGTCAATGGAATGGAAGAACAGAAACTCGCCAAAAAAGGAAAAATTTAAAAAATGCGATCGGCAGGTAAAGTTACGGCTACGTTATTCCGGGATGGTGTGGTTACGGTTGATTTTTTGGAACAGTGATGCACTATCAGTTCTGTCAAATACGTTAGAACCCTCGAACAGCTTAGAACACATCTTCAGCGAGTTCGCTCAACAAATCCTTCGGCGTATGTTGTTCTTATAAATGACAATGCACGACCACGCACCGGTCGTCAAACCAGTGAAGGTATTGTGGAAACTGGGTGCGAAGTCTTGTGTCATCACCCATACAGTCCTGACCTGGCACGATCAGACTTCCATCTGTTCGGGCTGCTAAAAGCAGCTCATTGTGGTTTCACTTTGAAGCCGTTAAAAATGTCTGTGCGTCAATGGCTTCGGGAGCAGGACCGTGCGTTTTAGCACGCTGGAATATGCCCTTGTTAAAAGATGGACCAAAACCATGAAAATGGACGGAGACCATATTGGAAAGTCATAAATTAGCAGTCAATGTTGTTTCTTCATTCTATGTCGTTTCATTTAGAGAAAAAGGCGACGTTACTTTTTGACAGACCCTAGTACAATACACTAATGCGACCAAAACATTTATGTTCTTCGGTCTACCATCATTAGGGTTTACGGTAGAGATAACCAGATTAAAAGGGCTGCATCACTCTTCACGAGATTGATTGGACAGTGTGATTGTGCCACAGAGAGTGCTCGAGAACATGGACTGCAAAAGCATTTTGCTATTAATTTAACGTGTCCAAGCCTCTTTAACCAGGACGATGACTAGGCACTTTCCAGTGAACACGAGACGCTCCTAATTTGCACTCGTGCGCCTGATCGTACACTTCATTTGCTAATACTTATAGCAGCAGCAATGTACCAGCTACCTCCTACACGAACACACAAGGCTCGCAGCGGCTGCCACAGAAGGCAACTGCCACGAGAGTTTACTCGCTGCATCGTGGCGACAAGACGCTTCTCACGACATCTTTAGATGTTACGAAAACTATTACCACAGAGGCCCAGATGGAACAACAAAAAACGGTGTCTACTACGCACCCTGTCCTTTACATCAATGCTCATGTTCCTCTTAGTCCAACACTGCAGCAAATCCTCGTCTCACCAGTCTGCAGTCATTGTGAGGTAGACAGCCCTGCTACCACCTTCGGCGACCTTAACATATCGGGGAAATCGCTGCATGCGTTGGGAAACACCTACTTACCACTGGCGCGGCGCCTCGCATAGCATGTTAGGTTGTCTTCCGGCAACTTACCTGTAACAGAAAAACAGAAAATGGTCAGATCCTCGTTTTTTAATCTGAGTATTAAATACAATGAGTTTAGTAGTAGGCCGTTCGTCATTCTGACGTGTAATTTAACTCCACACAAAAAAAGGTAACGAAGTAGGTTCTAATATGTGCTCTGTTTTATATGGGCGTGAATTTTCACTTGGCAGCGGAGTGCGCACTGATTCTTAACTTCCGAGGAAATTAGAAATATCTGCTAGAGAGAGACTCGAATCAACGACCTTTGCTTTTCGCAGTTAGTGCTCTACCCACTGAGCAATCCAAGATTTAGAGTGAACGTAGAGTCAACTGTAGCGACCCTCATTACCCCTCTATGTTGAAAATAGCCAATTCTTCTCTGTAAGAAGACATCAGGTGAGGAGCGCTGTCTTCCTAGAATCGGCGAACCAGCCGAGTTTAGACTGGAGGGATTTACTCTCGAATTTAACCCAAGTAGCCCTTCAAGTGCAACTTCACGTAACAACTTTAGCATTTACAGACACAGTAACGTGTCGCGGCTGAATGATTCCTCCTTCGTTGGTCTCGGTAACTGGAGGTCAGCGTGACTCAATGCCAACCAAAGGGGCCTGGGTTCGTTTGCCGGCTGGTTCAGAGATTTTCTCCACGCGAGGACTGGGTGTTGTACTGTCCCCATAATCGTTTCACCACCACCGACAAGCAGGTCACCTAAATGGCGTCACATAAAGAGAGTTGCACCCCGTGGCAACGCCGTCGCACAATAGTTTTCTTTCTCCTTTTTACAAAGCACGATTTGCAACAGCGTCTGTTCACAAGTGTGTCGTCTGTGAACACCATTGTGGGGCCAGATCACTTACATGCTCATACTAATACTACGACGACTAAACCGCTGAACCGATTTTGGTGAAATTTGGCTTGAAGATAGCTTGAACCCCGATGAGGAACACAGGTTAAAGGAAGATTTAAAAAATCGATCCGTAACAGGGTGACGTAGGGAATTAAACATTCTTTTTTTGCATCAGTGAACATAACCCAAATCAGAAAGTATTAAATATGTTGTATAATGTACAGCCACTTTCCTGGTACTGTACAACAAAGTTGACAACGCGAATCGAAATCATGTTGGCAAGGGCCCGCTGCAATCCATAAAGACAGGACCAACGTGATAGTTCAAGTTTCTGATGGATTTGGTCATTTAAATGTGGAACATTGTGCCTCAAGAGAACGCTTTGTGAATTGGTGCATCAAGAGATGGTTTGTCAGTCCATAATAGCTGAAAATTATCCAGCACTTCTGCGACAAAGAAGTGTGTCAATGCTAAGTGCATATTTCAATCATTTACGAGTGCGTAATAAAGTGAACTAGTATTTCGTGTGTGCCAGTTCCATGAGTCTTCTCCCAAGGCAATCAACGAACACACAGTTGTGGCTGGACGAAAGTAGTTTTGCCTGGTCACAACAATGTCGATAGCACTATGCATAGATGCGCGCTCCTGCACGGCCCTTCGTATCCACCGCTCGGCAACAACGTAGCGAGTGTCACCGTGTTGATGTTTAGAATAGGTGGTGGGGGGCAGAGGAACGTTGAAAGTCACGGGGGGGGGGGGGTCGAAGTGGGGGACCATGGAGGGACTGATGTAGTGGGCAACGTCTGAACCACCACGAGGCTATTCGCTGATGATACCGTCATAGGCAGTAAATTTACAACACTAGGAAACTGTAGCGAAATGCAGGAAAACCTGCAAATGATCGAGGTTTGATGCTGGGACTGAAAGGCCACTCGGCCAAAATTATTGCATTGTGCCAAAATAGCTGTAAAAGCTAGTAATGTTCGATTACACTACATCCCGAAGACAGTAAGAAATGTGAAATGTTTTAATGCATTTTATTGGTGCACACTGAAGTAGAACAGAACAGTCTCATGAAGCTAACTATGGGGGAAAAGTAGACGTCAGAACATCAAAAACAGTTTCATATTTTTAAAAAATGACAGCAAATTTCAATCTGTTCACTGAACTGATCAGTGTTCTGCTATCTTCTTCATAAAAAAAAACCACTGCTGTAAAGCAGAATGTGCTACTGCGCCAATGGCCCAAGTTACGTCTAGTACGTGGTGACGTAACACCTTTGGCTGACACGGCACGTGGAGGGGGTTCCCCTCTCAGTTCGCTCACACCTCCCGCCTTAGTCTTCGCATACAACAGAACTCAAAGCACGTTAGGTGTGGAGCGAACGGCGTTGCTCGTGACATCTGCCCCCTACCGCCATACCGCCATCTCTCTCTCTCTCTCTCTCTCTCTCTCACCTCGACCTCGCGCTCACAGCTGTACTCGCTCTCTCGCCTATCGATTCCACGGTTCGCCAGCGAGTGGGCGGGCAGGCGATGGGTCCATGTTTGACGAGGCGCTTTGCTTCGTCGAAAGGCGACCACCCGAGGAAGCTCCGTAGTGAAAACTCCGTCTGAGAGGTCAGGACTGAAATGTTGTACGAAAAGTAACGCGGTCCCACAACACCCTCTGTCCACAACAGACTTCGTGAGAATTCTTTGATATTGACACGTCTATTCAAGAGCGACTAGAGTGCGACAAAGATACTTTTTTTTTAATATTTACGGGAAATTCTAATTCCAACAACAAAATCTCTCCACGACAGATTTTGGTGAAATGGAAATTTGTGGTAAGATCTTATGGGACGAAACTAAAGGGGTCACTGGTCCCTAAGCGTACACACTACTTAATCCAACTTAAGCTAAGCTGACAACAGAAACACTCATGCCGACGGAGGGGGTGGGGGGAGAGGGAGGGGGGGGGGGCTGTGCGAACCGTGCATCGCGCCTAAGACCACGCGGCTGCCCCAAGCGGCGACAAACTTCGTGAGAATTTGTCGATAGTGACATATCCATTCAAAGCAATCTAAAGTCTGCCAGTGATATTCTAATGTTTGCGCGCAATTTTAATTCAAAAACTCTGATTTAAAATGCTCTATATGCAGATTTCGTTATTACTATGTAAGAACATGCAAAAAATTGAATATTTTCCAAAAGTCTGGAAAAAATTTTTCACCGAAACTAACAGGTACAGTCGCAGTTTTGTTTCGGAATGTAATGATATTACTTTCTTTGTTATTTCAACGTCTCGCCGATAGCTTCATCATTAGAAGAAGAAAACATCACACTTAAACGCCTCGTCAATGAGGAGTATGGTCGGAAGCAGAAACTCTTCACAGGTGTATCGAGCGAGGTGGCGCCTTTTTTTAGTACACTGGAGTCACATCTGGGACGAACGGGGTTCAAGATCAAGCCTGGCCTCCGTTACGGATTTTCCACGATTTTCCGGAATCGATTAAGTCGAATGTCGGAATGGTTTCTCTGAACAGAACTCGACAGTTTTCTTTCTGTAACACTGTCGAACCTGGACTTGTGTTCTGTGACTGATGATACCTGTCAATAGGACTTATTACACTACCTTATCGAAAGTGTGTAATGCGGAACTGACCACTGGATGTTACGAGTAGCAGACCCGCCAATATTTGTATTACCAGTAGGGAAACAGGAAAACAAAATGTATTTTTCACAAGAGCTCCGTCACTTAGAACATGGACTAGTTACTGGACGTCAGCTGAGTAACAAATTCATCGGATACATTTCAGCCCTTCTAAATTTGCCCAAGTCGATTGTTGGTACGTGATTGTGAGGTGGGAAGGCGAAGGTGCAGCCACAATTCAACGCCAAGATGAGATACCTCGTTTACTGTTGGGCTGGAACCGTCAAAAAAAGAACTGGAATCGGAGCTTAGAGTCCTGACTGCGCGCAGGGAGTTAGAGCACCTCCTCATTAGCCACACAGTTCCCTTATCAGGGCTAAGCGACGCTCGAGGTGGCGTGAAGAGCATCGGCACTGCATAGTGGATGACTGGAAACAAGTTATGTGGGGTGATTAACAACGCTGTACCCTATGGCAGTCCGACAGAAAGCTGTGGCTTTAATGTATTCCTGGAGAACTTTACCTGACCTTAGCTGTAGTGCCAACAGTGAAGTTCGGAGTATAGGCAGTGTTGTGAAATGAGGGTGCTTCCGTGGTTAGGGTCTGGTTCCCCATTGCGCTTAAGAAAATGCTAAATGCTGATCTTTATGAAATTAAGTGGTTGAAGTTTTTAAAAACGCCAAACAGGTAAGGTCATTAGTCTCCTGTCAGTGTACCTAATTTGTCTATGCATGTAGGAAATTCTGAGCGCAAGTGTGAAATGTGTTCCAAATGTTTTTTTAGCGTGTATCTGAGGCAGACATGAGAACCAGTCTGGTGTTCACTTAACTGGCTGAAGAAAAACGCCTAAAAATCTCATTCAAGGTGGCCGGCACACTGACTCCTCGTCATTCAGCCAGGCGGATTCGGTCCGAGGTCGACATACCTACCCGTCGCGGAAGCGATCGCATTAGAATGCGCGGCGAGACAGGCGATTCCTTTCACAACATTGTGTACTGTATACAGTAGAGGAACACGACGATTGCTTGTATAAGAATGACAATGCGCCCAGTCATAAAGCAGCATCTATGAGGCAATAATTCGGGGACAATAACATTACTGAAATGGACTGTCCAGAGTGCCGACCTGTGACCAATGGAACACCTTTAGAACGAGTAAGAACATCAGTTTCGCTCCAGACTCCAGCGTCAAATATCTCTATCTTCCCGGGTTTCGGCTCTTGAGGAGGAATGCGCTACCATTCACAGACAGACATTCAGACACCGCACCGAAAGTGACTCTAGCGAAGCTCAAGCGGTCATATTAATGTTGACTAATACGTCTCCGGATCCTTTTCATCGGACAGTGCATAAAGCCTAGTTTTTTTCGTTTCTTAACTGGATAGCATTTAGAAGGAAATGAGTCGCGGACCCTTTGAAGGAATCACCCAAGTATTCGCCTTCACGGATGCAGAAAAAAGATACAAAAAAAACTAGTGATGGCTGGTCGGCCATATGAAGCCTGCTTCTCGCGAATTAAGTCTACGGTCACTGTATGCGGATCATCGTCTTGGCTTTAAGAGGAATAAAAACGGCGACTACCTCGGTGACAAAACCCATCTCATTTGGCGATCTAAGCAAAGCACTAAAAAGGCAGCTGCTGTTTTGTTGTTTATAGTAGTCAGAAGAAGGGTCCAATCCAAATGTCCACGTAAGTTTATCCTCTTCATAAGTTTTCGTATCTGTGCCATTACCGCACCCTATGAACTTTGCTACAGTTTTTAAGGCATGCTCCCACTCCGTATTTTTTACTCTTGCACACACTTCCATCCATCAGCAAATTAACTATTTATTAATGTATAAAACTTGAGATTTTATTTGAAATTTCCTGGCATGTTTCCCGTTGGCCTACGTCTCGATACCTTGCTCATTTTGTGCTTAATCTGGCGCTTCGACAACAGCAGTGGCTAGCGCTGTCTAAGATTCAACCCCAATTGCTAATGACAGACTTGATACCTCCGGATGTGTCCTGTCTACTTCACTGTTGATTTTCAGCTATATCCATACCCCGCAAGCCACCTTACATTGTGCGACGGAGGGTGCTGTGTGTACAACTCTCACTTTACCCCTTTCTTGTTCCAGTCACAGAACGATCCGCGGGAGAACAGCTGCTGGTAGGTCTTTGTGTGAGCTCTGGTATCTCTAATTCCATTTTTATTATCTTCTCGCTAAATACACTTAGGCGAAGGCAATACATCTAATGACTCTCGTTGGAACGATGCATTCCCATTTTGACAGCAAACCACACCGTGACGCAGGACGCCTCTCTTGTAGCATCTGCCGCCGGAGTTGGCTGACCATCACTGTGGCGCTTTCATGCTTACTAAATAAACACGTAACGAAACGCGCTGCCCTTCTTTTGTATCTTCCCACCCCCTCCGTCAACCCTACCTGCTAGAACTGCAGCGCAATACTGAAGTGATAGTTAAACGAGGGTTTTGTAACATTTCCTTTGTGGGTAACATACACTTCCTGAGCATTCTTCCAAGGATTTCCGGTCCGGCATCTGCCTTGCCTACGTTAGCGTTATGTGGCCGTTCCACTTTATATCGCTCCGTACATAATCTATCCGATATTTCATGGATGCAACTGATACCAGTGATACCAGGTGATCCGTCTGTACATGTGCAATATGTTCCATTTCTTTATTTTGAAGGTCATGAAGTATCTATACGGCAGGACGACTTGATGTCATAGTGGTTATAAATTGTCTGCCTGCCTGCCTGTGAAAACCGTATCGAAAGCCCTACAGTAGTTCTTGAGATAACCTGAACATATAGACAGAAACCACGTCCGGGTAATTAAATTGTGTATGTGAGAAGAAAGCGGATTTGTTACACTAATTGTGTTCCTTGTAGAGAATCTACATCTGATCTACATCTACATGGATACTCTGGAAATCTCATTAAGTGCCTGGCAGAGGGTTCATCGAGCCATCTTCACACTAATACTCTATAACTCTACTCTCGCACAGGAAGCGGAAAAAAAACGAACACGTATCTTTCCGAGCGAGCTCTGATTTCCCTTATTTCATTAGGATGATCGTTTCTCCCTGTGTAGGTCGGCATCGACAAAATATTTTCGCACTGGCAGGAGAGAGTTAGTGATAGAAATTTCGTGAGAAGATCCCGCCGCAGCGAAAAATGACTTTGAATGAATAGGAAGTGTCGCTCCAACATTTTTAAAAAAAAATCTGAGTTTATTTGCTCGAGTACTGACTTAGCAAATGTCATGAGATAGTGGTGCACAGATGGCGCAAGTGTTTTCTATGTGCACCACACTCCCCTTATGCCAGCTGCAGTTGTGTAGGGGAGCTTTTAAGAAGTGGTTGTAGAAGTCATTTATGTAATATGCAAAGTCGTCGTGAGCTGATGGCTTACGGAGTTTGGTGGGTGGTAGGTGCCCGACGGATAGGCATTTCGATTTCGGCAGTGGTGCGAGAATTCGGTTTCACACATTCAACTGCGTTCAGGGGGCAACGTCATTGGTTGAATAAGCCTGTCACAGTCCACCACAAAACCGGCTACCGGCCTCCTGCCTCCCTCGATGACCGTAACGGGCGACATCTTGGCCGGATAGCCAATAGTGACACGACGGCAACTGCGTAGCAAATCACGGCTCAATTCAACACTGGACGTGCTAGTCACGGCTTTCAGTGGACAGTCCGTAGGAAAATGGGCTGCGTGAGGTGTGGGAGCTGGCGCCGCACCCGAGTGTCACTCACAACTCAACGTCATCGGGCACGTCTTGCATTTGTCGCCAAACACCAGGGATAGACAGTGGCGTAACGTGGTATGGCCGGACGAATCAAGATTTCAACTGCATCATCCCGATAGGAGGCACCTAGTGTGGCACAAACTACTTGAATAGGTGGATCACGCATACCAAGAAGGTGTGGTCCAAGGCGGTGGTGTGTGTCATGCTCTGGGGTGTATTTCCCTGATATAGAATAGGCCCCCTAATTGTTATTTCTGTTGTTCTGGAAGGGATTTCGAATGGTCCGTATTATGCTGAGCTCCTCGGAGACCTTTTGCATCAATTTTTGGCCTTCCAAAACCCTGATGGTTCTGCGCTGTTTCAACATGATAACGCGCCGCCACATCACTCCCGCGTCGCCTAGAAATCGGTCCAGGGGAGATCTAAAGATTGAGATGGCCACCCCGGAGCCAGATTTTAAACCCCATCGAGCATATCTGGGATGTCATGGAACGTAGGATCCTTGCGATGGATCCTGCACCCACGAACAGACCAGAACTGGCTACCGCTCTGCAAACGATTTGGTGTCAGCTGCTTCCAGAGGAGTACCAGGGACTTGTAGACTCAGTTCCACGGCGTCTCACTGCAGTCCTGCTTGTGTGCCTATCCCATGATATGTCTGCGTACACTTAGAAACATCAAAAAAATTTACTAGGCAGAAAAAGCGACTTTTTACTTTATCCTTTATACCTGGTTTTCTCTTGAACTGTCGACTACCATCGAAAATGCTTTTTCTGGTTAAATAGCTCAGACATGTTCACTGTTGAAAAAAATTTCATTAAAATGTTTATCCACTTACGTTCTTCAGAGTATTTACGCAAAGTTTATACTTTTTCTTTGTCCAGATATCATAAAACGTAAATATTTCGCTTTCACAATTATATTCCTTCCTTCTTGCGGACGAGTATTAGTAGAAACGATACCAGGCCACGGACCCAGCTTCCCAATAAGTGGGGAAAACAAAGCAAAGAACAAGAAGATTAAGGGGGATACGAAATCCATAACTAAGACAGGAGTGAGAGTTCGGCGAGAATAGGTAAGATTCTTATGTTAGCCGACGAAACCACTGTACCCTACGCAGTATGCAGCATAATCAGCATTCTAGAACTCTACGCTCGGTACAGTCAATCGACCACTGATTCACTCACGACGTGGTTATTTACACGCGCACCCACAACGGTCGTGCAAAACAGCCTTTAGATAGGTAGTGACCGTCCGCGGCAGCTCCGTGCAGACTGGCCACTGGCTCAAGGCCAGCAGGTGCAGAGCGCGGATCAGTCCGCCTGCAACCAGCGGGAACCGGCAGTCTGGCGGGAACCGACCTCGGCATATTGTCTCGGGACAAAACATACCTCAGGTTCGCTCTGGCGCAATTTAGGTCGCGTGGGCACGAACGACTGGCAGACGGTACCGCTACAAAATACTCAATCACTAAGTTAGAACCTGTTGTTAGCTCAACATGATTCAGGTCCGCATCCGTACTCCTAATGGTGTGTCGTGGAGGTTGTTTCTGATACCACCTACGCTTCTCCCCTTTCATTTGCCATTCGCGAATGGGGCGTGGGAGGTCGACAGTCGTTAAACCTCCGTATACGCTCTCATTCCAGTGACTCTGCCGTCGTCTTAATGAAAAGAACGACGACATTACTTGTCTGGAGACTCCGTCTGAGGGCAGTCATTTCTCGAGACATGTTGGAAGAAGTAACACGTTGCCATAGTCTTCCTGGAACGTACACTCTCGGAATTCCAAGTCTAAACACCTAAGTGAGACACAGTGCACTGATCGCGACTGACAATGGAATTTGTCAAGCTCTCGCGAACAGCCCGCTCTACCCCTGCGGATAGTGAACCGAACACACAACACGTAACGGGTACAAGTGCAGATATTTTTATACCTGGTACCTTAATATCTACACGGGTCAGTGAGTTGGTTGTACTTTCTCTGCGTCACATTATTTACAAGCTGATGTTTTCCCGACGGTCCTAAGTGGGATGTGCCTGTCATATATACTAACCGTTTTGCGTTCACAGCTCCACAATGCATAACCTGTCCTGCTGCCCAGGGGAAAATGAGGATTGTGGCTTGCTCTTGCCGAAGGTACTTAGAACTAGTATGTTTTCAGGCTAGTGAGTACCTCTAATGCTCATAATTGTCAGCATGAAAATGACGTCGTCAGTCACCTACAGAAATATCTACACTTAAACCCCTTACCCCCTGTGTACAGGGTTTCTCACCTAAGGGTCACCAGATGCATTTTCTCTGGTGTTTCATCCCACAGGAATAGTGCTCATCACGTGTTTCATGCGATGTCCATTGTAGACGGGACGCGTTGGTTTCTTTCCCGTCACAAACAAAACGGTTTTTAAAGCCGAAAATTTACGTACGCACTCGATAGAGGGGTCCCAGTTAGTCTAGTGCGATATTCGTTTTATCGATATGTGTGAACAAGGACTGAAACACAGAACAAACGGCAATCCAGCAGCGGCTCACTAGAGCGCTGCATGCTTGGCAGCCTGCCGCGGTGACCCTGCGGTTCTAGGCGCTGCAGCCCGGAACCACGGACTGCTACGGTCGCAGATTCGAATCCTGCCTCGGGCATGGACGTGTGTGATGTCCTTACGTTAGTTAGGTTTAAGTAGCTCTAAGTTCTAGAGGACTGATGACCTAAGATGTTAAGTCCCATAGTCCTCAGAGCCATTTGAACCATGCTTTGCGGTATCAATCAGCGCGGATGAAGGCTGTGTTGTTGCTACTGGTTATACATGGAGTTTTACTGTCCTTGTCAACACAAACCGATGAAACGAACATCGCACTACACTAATCTGGGAGCGCTCTGTCGAATGGGCACGTAACATTGCGATTTCAAATAATTTTGTTTGTGACGGGAAACAAACTGATTCTTCGCGGTCACGTCACGTGAAAGATATGATGATCAGTATTTGTTTGGCCCTACTCCAGGTACACACTGCAGAAACGAAATTTAAAATATCTGCTGGAACGCCAGGGAAAACGCGCCTGACTGCTATTAGGAGAGATACCTTGTATGCATACACATTAAAAAAAAAGTTTTGTATCGCCTCAGGTCCGAGAGTTCGACAATCTGTACAGAAAACTGGAATAGAGATCAACGTAAACCTCATTTCCGCCCTTTTTATTGCTCATGAAAACAACACATTGCATGTTGTATCACCATACAGCGAGACCTTCAGAGATGGTGGTAAAGTCTGCTGTACACACTGGTACCTCTAATACCCAGTCCTCTTGCATTGATGTATGCCTGTATTCGTCGTGGCACAGTATCCACAAGTTTTTAAAGGTACTGTTTGTCCATATTGTCTCACTTCTCGACGGTGATTCGCCGTAGAGCCCTCAGAGTGGTTATTGGGTCACGTCGTCCATAAACAGCCCTTATCAATCCATCTCAGGCATGTTCTATAGGGTTCATTTCTGGAGAACATGCTGGTCACTCTAGTCGAGCAATGTCGATTCCTGAAGGACGTCATTCACAAGATGTGCACGATGCGTGCGCGAATTGTCGCCCATGAAGTCGAATGCCTCGCCAATGTCCTGCCGATATGGTTGCACTATAGGTCGGCGGATGGCATTCACGTATCGTACAGCCGTTACGGCGCCTTCCATGACCATCAGCGACATATATTGGCCCTACATAACGCCATCCCAAAACAACAGGGATCCTCCACCTTGCTGCACTCGCTGGAAGTGTGTCTAAGGCCTTCAGAGCCTGACCGCGTTGCCTCCAAACACGTCTCCGACGATTGTCTGGTTGAAGGCACATGCGACACTCATCGGTGAAGAGAGCATGATGCCAGTCCTGAGCTGTCCATTAGTCATGTTGTTGGGCCCATCTGTACCGCGCTGCATGGTGTCGTGGTTGCAAAGATGGACATCTTATTGACGCCAGGAGTGAAGTTGCGCATCATGCAGCCTATTGCGCACAGTTTGAGTCATAAGATGTCCTGTGGCTGCACGAAAAGCATTACTCAACATGGTGGCGTTGCTGTCAGGGTTGCTCCGAGCCATAATCCTTAGGTAGCGGTCATCTACTGCAGTAGTAGCCCTTGGACGACCTGAGCGAGGCATGTCATCGACAGTTCCTGTCTCTCTGTATGTTCTCCATGTACGAACACCATCCCTTTGGTTCACTCCGGGAAGCCTGGACACTTCCCTTCCTGAGAGCCCTTCCTGGCAAAACGTAACAATGCGGACGCGATCGAACTGCGGTATAGACCGTCTAGGCATGGTTCAACTACAGACAACACGAGACGTGTACCTCCTTTCTGGTGGAATGACTGGAACTGATCGGCTGTCGGACCCCCTCCGTGTAATAGGCGCTGCTCATGCATGGTTGTTCACATCTTTGGGTGGGTTTAGTGACATCTCTGAACAGTCAAAGGGTGTCTGTGATACAATATTCACATTCAACGTCGATCTTCTGGAGTTCTGGGAACTGGGGTGATGCAATGTGTGTGTGTGTGTGTGTGTGTGTGTGTGTTTCATAAAAATCCAAGGACGAGAATCTGTCTTGGAGTTGATGCAGCTTAATAACCAAAACTATCTTATCCACAGTCACAAATTTACGTACCTGAGATTACGTAAACAAAGAACTGCTTCACACCGAAGACCTGCTGCTTCGCTTCAAGAGGAAGCAACGAAACTTAAATATGAGAGTTTACAGAACGACAAAGCGATTTGCATACAGAAATGTGTTGATATTTACTAATTCTCGTTTGTGTCATCCAACACTGCCGACTCTTACAACGGTAATTTATAGAAAATGAAGAAAATAGCTAATACAAGGAGTGGAAGTAAGTATTGTTAAGAACAGAAGTTAATAGGGTGGAGAGGAAACTAAGCGCGTGATGGCGTTCCGACCCTCGCCTCTCTATTAGAGTCTAACGAGAATGGAAATAAACCGGAAGTTGTTAGTGGGTGTAACGATAAACCAAGTACACGCAAGATTACCGCAACATGTGAGAGAGTGACAGTGAACGCCAGGAAAGGCCATTTCCTGTGCTCCGAAGCGTTAGACTTACTCTGAGGCGGAAGTGGTGGAGTGACACTTGTCTCCATGTAGAAGTAATGACCGCGGTATTCGTACCAAGTGGTTTACGGACGCTACGCAAAACCGAAATGACAATATTTCGAATCAGAATCCGCAGCCTGATTCTACCGAAACCGAGTGCACTGTCTTTAGCACGCCCTACCTCATGGTGTCAACAGTTTACATGCTGTCCCTACACTCACGGGACAGTCTATTTTAACGATGGCGGAAGACTGCATTGTGAGCACATGTTTCCAAGACCGGAATAAGTTTCTAACTTAAATTCTCCTATTCGTCTGGAGTCATTACGATGTAAAAACACTACAACGTTTCGGCCACCATTACGGCTGTCACTGTCAAATTATTTACATAGTCTGTCCAGGAAATAACATTTAACGGCGGCCGAAAGGTAACAGTTAACAGGGCGACACATTAAAGCTGCGTTTACACCTGTGCGCCTTGCGGCTAGTCGCCGTGCGGTTGTAACTTACCCCACGCGGAAGCAGAGGCGCCCAGCGTGAATGGAATGCACTCACTCGCACACACATGTTGAAGAAGTGGCTTGCAACAACTACACGCCTGCCTGTACTTGCTTGTGTGTGAGGGGGGGGAGGGGGGGGCAGGGGGCGGAGGGGGCAGTTGGGGGAAGCACAGTCGCACACCGGCTAGACTCATCGAGTAGTTTTGTTGTGTTCTACAACGACAGAACGGTCCTCGTCCTTGGACAGACTTGTTCGCCCAATATCTACGTCTACAGCTACATGGATACTCTGCAAATCATTTTTAAGTGCCTGGCAGAGGGTTCTTAGAGGGTTCTTCCTATCTCATACAGTGCACGGATAAAACGGACATCTGTATCTCTCCCTGCGGGCTCTGATTTCCCTTATCTTATTAGATTGATCGTTTCTCCCTATGAAGGTTGGCGACAACAACAAAATATTTTCGCATTCGGAGGAGGAAACTGGTGAACGAACTTTCGTGATAAGATTCTGTCGCAACGAAAAACGCCTTTGCTCTAATGGTGTCCACCCGAAATCCTGTATCATTCAGTGACACACTGTCCCCTGTTTCGCGCTGATACCAAACATGCTGTCCTTCTTTGAACTTTCTCGATCGAAGCAGACGAAATGAATTAAAATTTGTGCTGGGGCCAGGACTCGAACCCGGGTCTTCTTGCTTGCTAGGCAGAAATGCTCACCATTACACTATCACAGCACAATGGTCAACATTGCTGCACGAACTACCCAAGCTGAGTGCCCTCCCCAACACAAACTTCATTTTCCCTTATATATTGTCACTGCTGGGGTGCTTGCCAATATATCGGAGAGCCCTGGCAGTAGTGACAATATATAAGGGAAAATGAACTGAAGTTTATTTTGGGGAGGGCATTCACCGTAGGTACTTCGTGCAGCAATGTTGTCCATTGTGCTGTGATAGTGTAATGGTTAGCATTTCTGCCTAGCAAGCACAGAGGGTTACGTACCCGTTGTAATTTAAAAAAAAACTGAGTTAATCGATGACCAACGAACTTAGTCGGATGGCTTACGACGTCCGTCCCGAGCAGATACAACGAACAAAAGTGAACAAAATGAGATTAAAAAAAAAGCAAGCAAGAAGACCCAGGCTCGAGTCCCGACGGCATCATAAATTTTAATTCATTTCCTAAGCTTCAATTATTATCGTAGATAAGAGACTTAAATATCTCAGGGAAACATTTAATTATAAGATTTCTCGATGTACTTTGTCAATCCTACCTGATAAGGAATTCTTAACACGAGAGCTGTCCTCGGTTTATGGGTGAGACAGATCATCGAACGTAAACACAAAACGTGCGAACAGGCCTCGAAGGCTCAAGGGCGCCGACCGGCCGCCGTCTCATCCTGAACACTTAGACGTCACTTGGATGCGGATAAGTTTGGGCACGTGTTCTGCACACCGCTCTCCCGGCCGTTGCCAGTTTTCGTGACCGGTGTCGCTGTTCCTCGATGAAGTAGCTCCTCAATTGGCCTCACAAGGGCTGAGTACACCCCACTTCCCAACAGCACTCGGCAGACCCAGACAGTGACTCATCATAATGTTAGCCAAGCCCGACAGCGCGCAACTTCGGTGATATGACGGTAACTGGTGTCGCCACTGCGGCAAGGCCGTTGTCTTCGAAGTTAAATGTCGCAAGTTGATCTGTGAGCCTCCACGATAGCATGACAGATTTTCGTTGTTGTACATACGTGCTGATCAGATGCAGAATATAAGTTTGTCTTAACCAAAGATTAGGGAAGAAAGTGGGCACCAGAAAGCATACATTTTGCAATCTCCGCAGCAGCACACTAACGGTTCCATACTTAGGTGCTGATATGGGTGAAGAAGAAAATACGCAGGTGAAGACTGGCACTACTGTCACACCATTTCATGATACAAAGTCTTCGTAAGTGAATGGTGTAATTTAAAAATTCATAATAAATCGATTTATTACTTTATATAGTCAAACCTTGCAGCAGAAGCAGCGGCAACTATCCAAGTTTTTGATGTATTAATCACAATCTTTCAATATGTACACCCTTGGCTACACGATACGTATCTACATGGTAATGTAATTATTCCCATACTCGGTACAGCAGATCCTCCGACATGATCTACAGTGCATGTTTTATCCTATCACATACTTCCTCCTCGAGGGACACGGGTATTGATGGTACACAAATTCGGTCTTTCACAAACCCCCACATGAATTAATCATAGGGTGTTAAATCCAGCTAACGGGGTGATGAAGCGAGAAGCTGCCGTTGCAGCACGTCCAATGCAGCGCTGGTGAAAAACACGATTAAGAAGCTCTCGCACGTTCCTGAGAAAATGGGGCGTACACCATCCAGTTGCACAACGTAATCATCATAACTGGTGTTCAGCTGCTGTAAAAACCTGTTTCCAACATGTCTCTAGATGAGCTACGCGTCAGCGTTTGTTGTTCGAGGAAAAAATAGGTCGTGTGCTCTGTCGTACGACATGACACATAAAACGTTCACTTTTGCAGAGTCTCGTTGATACTCTAGCAACGTCTGTGGTTTCTCGCTTGTCCAGTTATGAATGCTGTGTGTTCACCTTGTCACTTAAGAGGACACCTTGCCAGTTACGAGAACATGGGAAGCGGCTTCAGAGCAGAATCGAAGTCTTTATACAACACCAGCGTCCTCAGTTTTTAACTGCAGTTCTTCACGAAAAATATGCCTTTTCAACTTTCTCTGCTGGTAAAAAGGCCTGCACTAACTCCACTTTGTACGCTTTAAAAAGTAGCCGCTTACGTACATCTTACTCGCTGTTATCTTCGGCATGAGCAATTCCCTGCTTGCTTTACTACGTGACCTGCGAGTACTTCGGAGAAACGCCTCACGCGCTCTTTCGACGTCGGCATCAGCCACACGACGTTGACCGTGACTTTCCCCCTTGTATAGGCATCCGGTTTCCACGAAACGTCGGTACCACCGCCCTTTGTTCCTCTTGCGTGGTGGGTCTTTCCTGAACAGTACGCGAACCTCACGCTGCACTTTAACCACACGTCTGGATACCTCAAAACGGAGCACACGGAACACCTTTTCCTGTTGCGACGCCGCCTCGGAAAGAGACGCGCTACGCCTGTGAAGTAAACATGTAAAGCAGACAGCGGGTAGCGAAAAAAAGAAAACCATGGGCGGTGGCCGCTGTTTATGCTCCAAGATTTACCCATCCATTTATAATGAATATTTAAAACTGCGGGATTCATTTATAAACATCGTCTACTTCAGGAGGTTACGCGGTAAATTCGCTGCGTGATGCAATGTTGCTGTGTGGTGTACAATTACACGAGTTAAGGTGATGCTGCACGAAGGTGGAGAAAAAAAAAAGATACACCATCTCCTCAACATAATTGCGTCTGCTAACTCAATAACTTCGCTTAATATCTAAGAGTGCACAGAATTTTCAATCTGTTGCCATGTCATAGCGAGTTTACAGTTTGTTACACAGCTGTAACATGTCTGCTAATTTTCATTCTATGTTGCTGACGAAATTCTCTGGCGGTTACCGAGAAGCTGCTACTAAGTGGCGGCTTCCGAGACAATTGCTGCCCCACTGACGAGTGACGCGGCATGCTTCAGTCTCACACACACACGCACACACACACACACACACACACACACACACACACACACACACACACACACACACACACAAATGAGGCCGCGCCGGCGAGGTCGGTGAGGCCTTGACTACTGCATTGTTGGGCAATTCGAGGACGAAGTATCTCTAGATTCGAACTTGTTCTTTGTATCCTCGAGAACCGACACATCCGACAGCAAGGTCTCGCTTTGTACATTACCGTCTTCCCGTGTGTCGGCATCTTTGCTTCACATACATAAAATTATTTTCTTTAGCGGAGCACCGTGATGGACAAAGAAACGCTAGATACACATCCGAGAACTTGACGGACGCAGCGGGTTGCGTGGCTGAAATCTGTTATGACCGTCGCAAGTTGGCTGTACTCCGAGTCCTTTAAATTCGCGACAACGCTCATCAGTAGACTGCAATACTTCACTGGGCTACCACAACTGGAGTCCTGGACTTCTTACGCAGCCAAAAAATTTGCCGATAACTGAGAGTAAGTTAGGTTTAAGTGTCACTGTTATTAACTATTCAAACGCGTCATTGTAATGTGCAATCACTCCAGTGTTATTTCTGAAAATGCGAGTTTAGCGCCAGGTTTTTATAACGGAATCGAAACAGCTTATTTTTATTAAATGAAAAGAGGCACAAATGCTGATATATTTGCTGAATTACCAAAATCACACAAAATGGGAACAGGCCTATAATTGCAGATCTGACTAATTTGAGAACTTTTCCACAGCTTCTCCTTTAGTCGCGCTCACATACATAGGGACTGGTGACGAAACATTCGCAGATTACCCATTCTGGTACAAGGAGGTGTCTGTACTCTTCTGTGAGTCTTATAGCAGTTATGAATCTACAAATTGTTAGAACACAATGATTTTTTAACATTGGTAACTTTGCTCATTTTTTCTCGATGTGTGTCAAAACAGAGGCGCACCCAATGATTTGACGTTAATAAGCTTTTTACGCATTTCTTCTCGAACATTTTCTCGTCCTTTATCTTTTCTTCCTTCTTACCATTTCACAGTTAGCCTTAAAGAGATTTTACACTCTTTTTATTACAAATCTTACTAAGTGCTGAATACCTCATTTCTCTTGCTCAAGGCACAGCAACAGCTGATTGGCGACATTACTCGTGTGAAACAACTGACGCTCGGAAAACTGGAATTTTATCGGCCTAGAAGAAACGAATCGGGCTAATATACACATAAACGCGACAGCAAAATTTAGTTTCACAGATTCGATTTTAGTCTTTCCGGACGAAGCGTCATATGCAGACATGATATTACTCGCAGTTGCATTCGTGAAGTTACTTCGGCGTTCTCGCTAGAAACTGTTTCCCAGTCACCACCACGTCACGCACGCAATACGTCTGCCGATGTAACAATAGTATACCTAAGGATGAAGTGCTAATACTTTAAATCCATCACTCTAAATCAATAGTAGCTTTTAATCAAATCACATTTATAATATTGAGTACCCGGTTATAACGTTATTTTAGTCATTTTCACTATTCCTTAGCTGAAATATTATATTCTGAAATATTATATTCTGAAATATTATATTCTGAAATATTATATTCTGAAATGGAATGTTTAAATGCTACCACAAAACACGGTCGACATATTACTCGTAATGTTACTGAACGAGTTTTTTGAAAGAGTAACACCATACATTAATAGAAACAACAGCAACAGCACACGATAATCGAAACAGAATTGCTCAAAGGGCATCAGTTCCACGATACGTGCACAGTTATACGGCAATATTGAAACCGTGCATCGATTCCAGAGCTGAATTGGTGTAATAACATAGTACGAAACTTCCTGGAAGATTAAAACTGTGTGCCAGAATGAGACTCGGACTCCGGACCTTTGTCTTACGCGGGCAGGTGCTGCACCGACTGTGCTGCCCAAGCTTGACTCACGACTCCTCCTCGCAGCTTTACTTCCGCCAGCACCTCACCTCCTACCTTGTCTCCGCAATATTCTGATTCCAGGTGGTCTTACAAGTTTCACAGCCGAGCTTCTGTGACGTTTGGTACATAGAAAGTGAGTTACTGGCGGAAGTAAAGCTATGATGACGGGTCGTGAATCGTGCTTGGGTAGCCAATTCGGTAGAGCACTTGCCAGCGAAAGGCAAAAGTCCCGAGCTCGAGTCTCAATCTGGCAGACTATTTTAATCCGCCAGGAAGTTTCATATCAGCGCACACTCCACTCCAGAATGAAAATTTCATTCTGAACACAAAAATATATTATTTGGGCAGGACATGGGAAAGAATTTATGATCACAGTGTAAGAGTTCCATAATTAAAGAATTTGTTGCTAGCGCACTCGAGCTGATGTAATTTCGATGTATTGCCTACGCGCTGCCTGCGATATGTAAGCTAGAAGAGAATCTGGGACCGAAGAGCAGTATTGACTGCAGTAGGAACTTGTGTAGCAGTAGGAGTAAGTTGTTACTAGCGAGCAGTCGAGTCTGGTGTATCGTGTTGGCTGGGCCGGTCGTGTGCAGCGATGGCGGAGCCTGAGCGTTGTAGGATAAGGTAAAAGCAGCCTCGCGCATATGTAGTATTGTTACATCAAGTCCCATGTAAATGTTTTAAAAAATCTGTTAATAATAATCTTTCTCATAAAAAGTAACTTGACATTCATCTCAATTTAAAGAATTCACTAATTTCTCCAATCCTTGGCCATCCCGATTATTGAAAAGAAAAATCAGTTCTTTCCTTTTATATAAGACAAATCTATTGGCCAGCACTGCACTTAGCTGCGCCAGGAAAATTTCTTATAGGAGCAGATATATACGCGTTATCCGGCGATCTAATTAAGGTAAGATTTTTCAGTTTATTCAGAATGATCTATCAGGGCCATGACGCAGCATTGCTGACGTCCAAAATTTACCAGGTTAAATTGACTGTCAATTATTGAAAGGTTATACGTGACCCACATTTTTTTATTGAGAGATTAGTCACATTTTATTATTGATACGTTACGCAATTTTCCTGTTGGTAGGTTATACTGAATGTGAACGACATAATTATATTTTTTTTTTTTTTTTACTGTTGAGAGGTTTAGGAATTTTTCTGTTTTGTGGTTACACTAAATGAGAATATTATTCATATTATTTTATTTTGTGGGGAGGTTACAACAGCAATCCTGGTACAAATTTTATATATTCTTAACGTATTTCACGGCACGAGTTACGATGATAAAAACGAACATTAATCCAACGAGCATGGGAGAAAACCGTAGAACAATTGTGTCACGGTTTTGCTATGCACGTTGTTTCCTCCAACCAGCCAGTCACCTCAACGGCGCACGGGCTAGTACGCCTCGCAAACGGACGCCCATCCTTCACGGAGACAGTTGCACTACATGTCTTGCCTCGTCTAGGAGTGAGCTCGTGTTCCACCCCAACTACCGCTGGCCTTTCTTGTTAGCTTCGTATAACCTGCTTCAGTGGTTCCTCCACAGGAACGACCTAAGAATTTGTCCCTGTTAAGTTCCGTGGTAGAGGCAATTTTGTGCAAGACTTGAGACCCAAAACATCTCAGTCTTCTTCGTCAAACTGTCCCGAGAAGTGGCCATCGTACTAAATTCCTTTGAATACGCGACCAAGAGCCAAACATATGCCGTGTCGTTTCGTTGTCCTCTCTGTTGACTTCCGTGTGATCATAGGACAATGAAGCTTCGTGGAAACATTTGTGAGGACATGTGGAAGAGAAGTAACGAATAAACTACTGGAACTAACACCGTCTACTTTCCACATGAGGTGGTAACAGTTTTTAATTGAATACCATGTTTACGTTCCAGGTTACAAAGGTTGCCCAATGTGACAGCAGTCTGCATCCGCGACAGGCTGGAACCGCACAAGAAATACCACTTCACGAACGGCGGACCATGGAGTGATCAGCTGTCGTGACAGAGCTCGTGCTTGAAGATAGCACACCGAGTCCAGTATTGTCAGCCATGTCATCACTAACTTCTTCAACAATCTGTAGCGCAACTCGCCATCGGCATTTCCCAGGAGCAATTCACAGATGACAATTTAATGCGAACTTCTCAATCATGTTCTTCAACCCCGGTGCGGAAAGAAGTCCTCACCGTATTGCTTTACTGCGTCGATATTCGCGAAAACCAGGGACACCATCGCTGTTGTTTCGGAACACTACTGCTGCTGTTTCGGCACCGTAGCTTTACGAGTAAGCCCTGCTTACCTTATCCAAACTCATGTTTACTATTTGCAACTATAATGCACACTACTTCATCGAACCAGTACTGCCGTCTAGCGACAAAACGTGACACTAACACTACTACGCAAATCCTGCAGTGAGTCTGAACACCATTCCTGTAACTTTGTGTACCCATACAGTAGAAATTTAACTGTAACCACCCTATGTATTACAAGTCGGCACATCGCGGCGACAGTTTTTACAAAACTAAGCCAAAAACGAAAAGTTACTTACTGCTTCCAGCAGTGGTTATATAGTCTTATAAAGCATATTATCAATGAACTTATTTACTAACATACACACGCTTTTCGTCTCACAGCACATTTGCATATGAAACTCAAACAAAAATTTTGTAAGCATCTGTGGAAGGAGTAGCTTTTTGTTTTGTCATATTTTGTAAACATACTGTAATCGGGATGCGCCATCGTTCTGTATGTCGATGTACTCTTAGCAGTACCAGCAGTAAACCTAAATTCAAAACAATTAAGTAGACTATACAAACACCTAAAGGTGAATCCCCAGGGCTCTAAATGCATCATGTATTGAAATAAAAATCACGATTTGTGACCAAAACCGGTTTCTGTTCTTTCTCAGCAATGACCGAAATTACGATAGCTTTAAATATTTAGCACTGCGTCAATGTCAAACGTCCAGGTTTGTGGTACTGAACCCAAATATTCATATCGCTGACACACACACACACACACACACACACACACACACACAGACACACACACACACACAGACAGACACAGAGAGAGAGAGAGAGAGAGAGAGAGAGAGAGAGAGAGAGAGAGAGAGAGAGAGACCGCAAAGTGTTCCGCAAATAATCACCTCACAGCCAGATGTCCGCTCTACTTGGTTTGGAACAACGCATAAAATGTCCCGTTACGCCACGTGAAAAACGTGTATGCAGTTCTTGCCGTACTGAAGAAGAGAACGACACCGCGTCTTCGCGACTTTTTTGAGCGCGCAACAGCGGCGTTCATCTGACGCACGTAGGACTGCTTTTCGCTTTTTCTCCCGTTTCTGGCATGAAAAGCTCGTTGAAAGCTGGACGTTTTACGAAAGACAACAGCAACAGAACAAGAAGGAAACATTTTTGCTGTGGCGCCGACGAGAGGAGATGAGCGAAAGAACTAGGGTGTGGGACGCGGACGCTCAACGGCTTCAAAGATGTAGTGGCAAAAAAAAAAAAAAAAAAAAAAAAAAAAAAAAAAAAAAAAAAAAAAAAAAAAGAGAAAGCAATTAGCAAGTGCCTTGTTAATAAAAAATGAGAAAGCAGATAGCAAGTGCCTTGTTAATTTATTTGCTCAAGACGAGCTGAACAAGTAAATTAATACCTACCACAGTTTTAGGACAATGGTACTTGCCTCTTCAAGATAAATCGACAAGTATGTATCATTCGACTCTAAGTTTTCGTCTCTTCTCGGCCGAAATGAATCTATAACATGATAAACAATAACACTAATTACGTTGCACAAGGTTTAAATCTGCCACCGAATAAAATGTAGATGGTAAATGAAACTGTTCTCTGGGCAGATTATTTCCATTACATCTATGTGTGTAATCTCCGAAGCACCTCACGTTGTGTGAGGCAAAGGGTTCTTCTGGTACACTACAATCTTCCACCTGCTCCTCCCTCCTCCACCTCAGTCCTCCACTTTTCTCTGTTCGACTCAAGAATGGCACGTGGGAAGAATAACTGTCGATAAAAATCTGTATGAACTCCGATTTTTCTCTTTGTGACCACTTCACGAAGCGTACATGACAGGAAATAACATGCTGCCCGATGTTTCTTGGGACCTACGTTCTTCCAATATCAGCAGCAAATTGCTCTGTGAACCCCATATTTGATGGGTTTTATATTGTATTATGTTCTATGAGTCCGCGCGCTTTCAAATGAGCAGCACGTTTAGCGTCTCTGGAAACCGTATTGTTTCAGGTACTATTCTCCGACGGAAAACGACATACCGGTGCTCAACGAATTTTCATATATCCCTATTTTCACGCTGTAACTACAGTTTCAAAACAATGGCATATCTAAGATTTATGAGAAAGACGTCGGTTTTGCTACAATGTATTAAAATTAAATGTCAGTTAATAACGTACTAGCGATTAAAGCCTTCACGAGATGGGTAGATAAAACACATGGTCTTGTGGACAGAGATGCGGAGTTACTAACGCAAGTGTAAATCAGTTCATGCCCTGCTGCAAACATTCACTGAAGTGGCAAGGGATAGTGATACACACGAATAGAGCTGGAGGTAGTCTCGCAGACACGAGGTATGAAAGGGCGGGGCATTGGCGGAGCTGTCATTTATACTCAGATGATTTACGTGAAAAGGTGATCATGGCCGCACGACGCGAATTAACAGATTGTGAATGCGGAATGGTAGTTGAAGCTAGACGCAAGGGACATGCGACTTCGGAAACCGTTAGGCAATTTAATATTTCGATATCCACAGAGTAAGGAGTGTGCGGAGAATACCAAATTTCAGACATTACATCTCACCGTGGATAACGCAGTGGCCGACGGCCTCCACTTAAGAACTGAGAACAGCGGCCTTTGCGTAGAGATGTCAGTGTTAGCAGACAAGCAACACTGCGTGAAATAACCGCAGAAACTAATGTGGGACGTACGACGAAGGTATCCGCTAGGACAATGTCGGCGAAATTAGGCGTTAATGGGCTATAGTAGCAGACGAGAGACGCGAATGTCTTTGCTAACAACACGATATTGCCTGCAGTGCATCTCGTGGGCCTCGTGATCGTATTGGTTGGACCCCAGACGACTGGAAAACCGAGGCCTAGTCAGATGTTTCATTTGGCGAGAGGTCGATTTGACTGGCTAAAAAGAGCTAATGATAGGGTTCCAGTGTGGCGCAGGCCTCACGAGCCACGGACCTGTAATGTATCTGTTTACCGAGACCTAATTTTCCGAAACACGAGCTTATCAGTCACTTTGTAACTGGTCGATTGAAAAGACTATCTCTCATAGATACATTCGCTAAGCTTCGACTCATGAAAGTCTCTTAATACGAAGAAAAGCATTGTTGATTAAAAACACGGAGCGGTAGCCTGGAGAGCGAATCTTAGTCGAGTTTTGGGCGACATATGACGATGGACGGTTGCCTCAGCTGAGGAGTTCTGGGTCAGGGCAAGACGAGAAGTGGAGAACAGCTAAGAATTGAATATTACTGGAGGCAAGATTTTTTTGGATTTGATTTTGACGCAGTAACGACACAGCAACCAAATGGCATTTTTGCTTTGCTTTACTCAAATTAATCAATTATTGTAGTTTGTTATTTTCATCGTACAATGACTGCGAGTGTTAGTTAAAGGTGACGATATATCAATGACATGACCAAGGTTTTAGCAAATTCCATCCACTTCTGTAGCTTAGTTTCATTTAATACTGCCAATGTTCGAAATTTCTTTAATTAGAAATTTTCAAATCAATTTTCATTTAATTACTTTCCGTAATATCCCATCATTAAATAGTTTTCAATATAAGGCTATTGTACAAGAACGCTCAATTAGTAATGCAACACTTTTTCCTGAGAGAAGGTTGGTTTTATTCCGGATTCCAATTCACCATATTATTCCCCACTCTTTTGGTTACAAAACCCTATTTTTTCAACATAATCTCTGTTCAACTCGACAGGCTTACGCCACCTTACTGTGAGGGCCTGTATGCCCGCATGGTATCACTCTACTGGTAGACGTCCGCAGCTCGTGGTCTAGTGGCCAGGGTTGCTACCTCTGTGTCACGGGCTCCCGGGTTCGATTCCCAGCCGGGTTGGGATTTTCTCTTATCATTCGTGACAATGGTTAGATTGGACTGTGAAAATATTGGGACTTTGAAAGGGTGCTGATGACCGCGCAGTTGAGCGAACCACAAACCCATCATCATAATCTCATCTACTGGTCGATGTCTGAGCCGATATCTTGCTGCATAAATGACCTCCCCATCACCCACGTGCTGCTTCCCGCGGAGAGTATCCTTCACTGGGCCAAACAGATGGAAGTCGGAAGGTGCGAAGTCTGTACGATGGATGAGGAAGACCAGTCCCATGAAGTTTTGTGAGCTGCTATCGGTATGCACAGATTTTTGTGAGGCCTTGCGTTGCCACGGATAAGGAGAAATTCGCTTGCATTTTTGGGGCGACGAAAACACTCGAGTTCGCAGCTCGTGGTCGTGCGGTAGCGTTCTCGCTTCCCGCGCCCGGGTTCGATTCCCGGCGGGGTCAGGGATTTTCTCTGCCTCGTGATGACTGGGTGTTGTGTGATGTCTTTAGTTTAGTTAGGTTTAAATAGTTCCAAGTTCTAGGGGACTGATGACCATAGATGTTAAGTGCCATAGTGCTCAGAGCCATTTGAACCATTTTTGAAAAACACTTGAGTTGTTCCTTCAGTTTCTTGAGACTAGCACAAGACCCTTCAGATATGATCGTTGCACCACGAAGGAGAACAAACACAATAACCCCTTCAGAGTCACAGAAGACCGTCCATATGACTTTATTGGCTGAGGATGGGGCTTTGAACTTTCTCTTTAAAGGAGACGTGGTGTGGCGCCACTCCGTGAATGGCAATCTTGTTTCTGGTTCTAAGTGACGAAGCCATGTTTCATTCCTATGATGACGATCGACAAAAAACTGGCGCGATTAGCCTCAAATTCACAAGACATTCCGCACATTGAAGCCCTTTGTTTCTCTGTTAGGCGGCGAGGAAACCAGCGGGCAGACACCTTTGAGTACACGAGTGTGTGCGCACTACCAACTGAAACTTCTAGCTGAGCAGCGAGGTGTCTGTGTTCCTTCGATCACCTCGAATGAGAATGTCCCCACGTTCAAACATTGCAAGAGTCACGGCCGTAAGTGGCCGACGGGCACGCGGGAGATCGGACAATGTTGCGCGCCTTGGTTACGATGATGTCAGACGCTCCGCCCAATAATTCACCTTGCTTTTGTTTACCGCCAGGTCTCCGTAGACTTGTCGCCAAAAGAAACTCTTTGACAGCTTCCGTTAAAGACTCCATTTTCAAGGCTACGTGTAGCGTCGCCATCTTTCGGAGTTTCATAAAACTATAGGTGCTGAAGCGGCAATATTGCGCGATATCGCACAATTCCAAATTTTCAACCGAAATTGGCTGAGAAAAAAAAAAGTGTTGCATCATACTTTGAACGACCCTCCTAAATCTGTATCGCACTATTTGTAATGCAACTGTTATAAGCTTACGCCCTTACTGACTATACACGGAACTTTCCTTTTTACCTTACGTCATGTTCTTGGATAAGGAAATCGTGATTTATGTATGCTACAGGCAGGACAAATGAGATTAGCATACAGGCAAGTGGAGTAAATGTTTTTAATACAGGTAACGTAGGGATTTTACGGCCGTTTCGTAAACAAACTGCGCGATCTGCGAGCCAGAAACAGCTGGCAACTGGCGCTGGAGAGTGCTGCAGAGAGTTAATCACCATGAGGGCAAGTTCAGTGAGACGCAGCAGCCTGTTTTCAAGGGTGCACCAACCACGACCCGTGTGAGGACAGCTTTACGTTTCGTTTCCGCAGAGATCGCGAAGAACAAGATAATGCACACAGAGGTTTTTAAACACTCATACTTCTCGCGCTGCTACGTGTGAGAAGTACTCACTGCCATGCACTTCGGCGTGGTTTCCTAGAGTATAGATTTAAAAAGTAGAGATTTTAATATAGAATGAAAATGAGCATTAATAGGTAAAATGTGTTTTACCACATGAAATAAAAAGTAGTGCAACCTTTTTTTTAAAAAAAAAAACTTTTGTATCCATGACGTCGCAAAGATGCGATTGTTTTACCACAACAAGTTATCTATTTATCACTGGGAGAACTTATTGTTCGTCATCATAACACTTTATACCGGATGATCAAAAAGACAGTATAATTTTTAAAACTTAATAAATCACGGAATAATGTAGGTAGAGAGAGAAAAAGTGACACACATGCTTGGAATGACTTTTTTTTTGGTTCTAATAAAATCCCAAGTTCACAAAATGTCCGACAGATGGCGCTGGACAGCAAAACGTCAGTAACTGCGCATGACAATCGTGTTACAGAATCGCATCATCCCCATCCTGGCTGGATGGCGCTCCGCCCCACATTGCTAGACGCGTGAAAGATCTGTTGCGCGCGTCGTTTGGTGATGATCGTGTGCTCAGCCGCCACTTTCGTCCTGCTTGGCCTATGAGGTCCCCTGACCTCAGTCCGTGCGATTATTGGCTTTGAGGTTACCAGAAGTCGCGAGTGTATCGTGATCGACCGACATCTTTGGGGATTCTGAAAGACAACATCCGACGCCAATGCCTCACCATATACTCCAAACATGGTTTACAGTGCTGTTCACAACATTATTCCTCGACTACAGCTATTGTTGAGGAATGATGGTGGACATATTGAGCATTCCCTGTAAAGAACATCATCTTTGCATTGTCTTACTTTGTTATGCTAATTATTGCTATTCTGATCAGATGAAGCGCCATCTGTCGGACATTTTTTGAAGTTTTGTATGTACTTTATGTCATTCCAACCATGTGTCTCAATTTGTACCTTTCTATCTACATTATTCCGTGATTTATTCAGTTTTCAAATTTATACTGACTTTTTGATCACCCGGTAAATAACGAGTAAGAAGATGACAGTTTCTCCCGTTCAAAGTAAGAAAAGACAAGCAATAGCTAATATTGCAACTTAGGATATACTGCGCTTAGTTTATAATTCGTCTGCTGTGAATACTTCGCAGTTTACGATCACGAGACCGTGCGTGATAACAGAGACATCCGTTGGTGGCTTCAGTAACCAACGGCCCCATTTCAGAAGAGGGTAGAGGATCGTAGGCCCGGGCTAGACGCCTGCTACGTATTGCGTCATCTAGCGCCATGCCGAGACAGCGTGACACCTCCCGTCACGTGCCCGCGGCGCCACCTCCACATTCTCCGCTACGTCACTTCCGGCCAGCGCCGCCCGCGCCTTCACGTAGCGGTGCGTAACTGCGCCGCTGCAACAGGAGCCGCGGGGTCCAGCGCAGCCTGTTAGCGTGTTTACCAGGCGGCAGTCACCCGGCTCCGGTTTCGTCCGCTCGGCTGCCGCGCGATGAATGGAACTCCCGACGGCACGGCCTCTCAGCCTGCCAAAGCGTGCCGCCACTGCCAAGCATTTAAAGTAACCGGTCTTGTGGCAAAGTAAGAGGTCTTCACACTGGCTAAGTGGCGCACTGCAAAATAACCAATGTGCAATCATGTGTGCGTTTAGTCATTGAAACCTGCACTGTCAAAGATCTTTTATCTCCACATCCAGATGGATGTACCTACATTTCAAACCAATGTCCATATGATACTTTTCCCGTCCTTATGCTCTCAAGGATCGGTTCGTGCAGTTTGTCGGTGGTAGAACTACAACGTATACCTCCATCTCCATAACCCAAAATAACTACGTGTACGTAAAACTGCACTTTTTGCACTCACTGGCTGCAGTGGACTTTGATAATCTGAACCTCTCCATAATCCATATATTTTTTGCCTGACTGGCTACTGCCGACTTTAGATAATTTGAAGCTCTCAATAATCTGAAACTTTTTCCCGGTCCCCTGAAAAACACTCGATAAACGAAAAAAGCAATGTGTTTTGGTTCTCTCGGTAACGTGAAGTTGTAATAGTGATGGCGTCTTTTATAAATTGAAATCAGAGCTCCCGCACTCACTATAAGTTACTTACTTCTGTGATTTCCATTAAAATCCCTCTACTTCTGTGATTCACACTAAAGGCTCAGACGCACATATATCGTTTGCTTCTCCGACAGATATCCCATTCAGTTTACTGTCTGCTTTCGTACTGTGTTATTTGTGGACTAATATTATTCCCACTAGTATCTTCAGCTATAAATCCCTCAAAGTACACTCATGCTCACAATTGCGGGTTTAAATCACCTCGGAGTATGACCACACGGTGCATTTGACCTGCGGCCGTCGCACGGTGGCGCTGGCAGCAGTCCACATAAGCAAAGGTGTGCATGTCAGAGTACCGTGTAGCGAGTAAGTATGCGGAGCTTTTCAGACGTGCTAATGGTGACTGTGTGTTAAAAATGACTCAAAGAACACACATTAATGACATAATGAGGGGCAGAATACAAAGGCGGCTGGAGATTGCTCAAACACAGCAGGTCGTAGCACGGGCCCTCCGTGTGCCACAAAGTGTGATCTCAAGATTATGGCAACGATTCCAGCAGACAGGAAACGTGTCCTGGCGTTACAGTACGGGACGTCCACAGTGTACAACACCACAAGAAGACCGATATCTCACCATCAGTGCCCGCAGACGGCCCCGGAGTACTGCAGGTAGCCTTGTTAGAGACCTTACCGCAGCCACTGGAACAGTTGTCTCCAGACAAACAGTCTACAGACGACTGAACAGACATGGTTTATTCGCCCAGAGACCTGCAAGGTGCAGCCCACTGACCCCTGGTCACAGGAGAGCCCGTAAAGCCTGGTGCCAAGAACACAGTACATGGTCATTGGAACAGTGGTCCCACATTATGTTCATGGACGACTCCAGGTATAGTCTGAACAGTGATTCTCTCCGGGTTTTCATCGGGCGTGAACCAGGAATCACATACCAATCCCTTAATGTCCTTGAATGGGATCTGTATGAGGTCGTGGTTGGATAGTGTGGGGTGGGATTATGATTGGTGCACGTACACCCCTGCATGTCTTTGATAAAGGAACTGTAACAGGTCAGGTGTATCGGAACGCCATTTTGCGCCAGTAAGTCTGCCTTTTCAGTGGTGCAGTGGGTCCGACCTTCCTCCTGATGGATGACAATGCACGGCCCCACCGAGTTGCAATCGTGGAGGACTACCTTGGAACAGAAGATATCATGCCCGCCTGTTCTCCAGACATAAACCCCACTGAGCACATCTGGGATGCTCTCGGTCGACGTATCGCTGCACGTCTTCAAACCCCTACGACAGTTCAGGAGCTCCGACAGGCACTGGTGCACGAATGGGACACTATACCCCAGCAGCTGCTCGACCACCTGGTATAGAGTATGCCAACCCGCTGGGCAGCCTGTGTACGTGTGCATGGTGATCATATCCCATATTGATGTCGGGGTACATGCGCAGGAAACAGTGGCGTTTTGTACCATATGTGTATCGAGATGGTTTTCTCAAGACCTGTGTCGTGTGTGTTCCCTATATGCCTATGCTGTTAGCGCCGGTTTTGTGTAGTGCCACCTTGTGTGGCACCACATTCTGCATTTATCCTTAATTTATGAGCATGAATGTGTGTATGTTATTCTCTCCCGGTGCTATAAAGTTATACGAAATTGAGAAGAATGATATACATTCTCTTGATAGGAAGTCTGAGCTACAGTACAGAGTATTAAGATTCATTTATTTTATTTGAACTTGAACTTACAAGTAGCTTGCGAACTCGTGTCGGAAAACAAAGCTTAGCTGTGCGCCCGTGTGGACGCTTACACCCCCCGAGCTCTAGACGTGAGCACGAGGCAGCCGCGCCATGCCAGGGCCCCGAGAGATTGGCGGACCCACTCTGGCCCGAAGTAAAGCTCGCTTCCCCAGTTTGCTGCAAGGACATGCCCAAGCCGGAAGACTGTCAGGCGTATACACCTGCCGCCTCTTGAGACAGCAAGTTGTCCCCAAAACACAGGATTTTTTTTACTTTTAGCCACGTGGAAAGGAAACCAGAATACAAGGACTTTTTCCATTCGTTAACAGCAACAAACCGCCGACTGGAGAGCGACGCAGATAAACAAAGGGAGACGGAAAATCGTTGTAACCGAGACGACTGCTGATAGAGAGGAAAGTAAATTTCAGAAAGTGAAACGAACCCACCACAGACCGGAGACAGCGAAGGGGGAGTCGAGAGGGCATTTCACCCCATGAAAAATTAGCGGTTTATCACAATACACTAAAGTGTAGGGGCATGAGATTTTAACAATAACAATTGTGGTTCGCTGAAGGTCACCACACTTTACTTGGGAGGCAGCTCGCCCCATAAACCAAACCGAAAGGTAAATCTCGTAACTTCAGAAATGACTCTTGTTGCCGCCGTGTAGTAAGATTGTTGTTGCTGACCTCTTCCGAGAAGCGCCGCTCCTCGTCACAGCTGCCTACCGCCGTGATCCAGTGCAGCCCTCGCGAAATGGTAAGTCCACACCAGGCCGCGTAATACTTCACAACTTGCAGCCATCTCAAGCTTCGGCATCTCGACCCGTAATACGAGTATAAAGACACACAAACAGCGACCATTAGGGCGCATGGGGTTACTGGATGAGCAATTCTCAACAAGCTTCACTTACTCTATATTACAATGCAACTCAGGCTTGCATTACATAAACATGTACACTCCTGGAAATGGAAAAAAGAACACATTGACACCGGTGTGTCAGACCTACCATACTTGCTCCAGACACTGCGAGAGGGCTGTACAAGCAATGATCACACGCACGGCACAGCGGACACACCAGGAACCGCCGTGTTGGCCGTCGAATGGCGCTAGCTGCCCAGCATTTGTGCACCGCCGCCGTCAGTGTCAGCCAGTTTGCCGTGGCATACGGAGCTCCATCGCAGTCTTTAACACTGGTGGCATGCCGCGACAGCGTGGACGTGAACCGTATGTGCAGTTGACGGACTTTGAGCGAGGGCGTATAGTGGGCACGCGGGAGGCCGGATGGACGTACCGCCGAATTGCTCAACACGGGGGGCGTGAGGTCTCCACAGTACATCGATGTTGTCGCCAGTGGTCGGCGGAAGGTGCACGTGCCCGTCGACCTGGGACCGGACCGCAGCGACGCACGGATGCACGCCAAGACCGTAGGATCCTACGCAGTGCCGTAGGGGACCGCACCGCCACTTCCCAGCAAATTAGGGACACTGTTGCTCCTGGGGTATCGGCGAGGACCATTCGCAACCGTCTCCATGAAGCTGGGCTACGGTCCCGCACACCGTTAGGCCGTCTTCCGCTCACGACCCAACATCGTGCAGCCCGCCTCCAGTGGTGTCGCGACAGGCGTGAATGGAGGGACGAATGGAGACGTGTCATCTTCAGCGATGAGAGTCGCTTCTGCCTTGGTGCCAATGATGGTCGTATGCGAGTTTGGCGCCGTGCAGGTGAGCGCCACAATCAGGACCGAGGCACACAGGGCCAACACCCGGCATCATGGTGTGGGGAGCGATCTCCTACACTGGCCGTACACCTCTGGTGATCGTCGAGGGGACACTGAATATTGCACGGTACATCCAAACCGTCATCGAACCCATCGTTCTACCATTCCTAGACCGGCAAGGGAACTTGCTGTTCCAACAGGACAATGCACCTCCGCATGTATCCCGTGCCACCCAACGTGCTCTAGAAGGTGTAAGTCAACTACCCTGGCCAGCAAGATCTCCGGATCTGTCCCCCATTGAGCATGTTTGGGACTGGATGAAGCGTCGTCTCACGCGGTCTGCACGTCCAGCACGAACGCAGGTCCAACTGAGGCGCCAGGTGGAAATGGCATGGCAAGCCGTTCCACAGGACTACATCCAGCATCTCTACGATCGTCTCCATGGGAGAATATCAGCCTGCATTGCTGCGAAAGGTGGATATACACTGTACTAGTGCCGACATTGTGCATGCTGTGTTGCCTGTGTCTATGTGCCTGTGGTTCTGTCAGTGCGATCACGTGATGTATCTGACCCCAGGAATGTGTCAATAAAGTTTCCCCTTCCTGGGACAATGAATTCACGGTGTTCTTATTTCAATTTCCAGGAGTGTATTTTCATCAGATTCGTCTCAGTAGTTACGCGTTAGATTCAATTAATTCGCTCCCATTGTTTTCGCAGTCAATCACAGGTGCCAATTTAACTTTGTAGCCAGATACATTGCGGATCAGGAGCGATTACTTCTGATTGAAGGTTAGATTGCCTTATTCCAAGCACATTTGAGTACTTGGATAGAAAGGTTTTATTCAATTATTTTCTTGAGTGCAACTAATTAATAAATTATATTACATATTAATTTAATACCACTCCCCCCATTCATTTATCTTAAAAGTATGAATCGTCGGACTTGCTAAAGAGAACAAATGCTTTTCAATTAATGAAGAAAAATATTGTTATTGAAACTGTGGAAAGTGGAATTTAGTAAAAAGATGTTACAAAACAGCTGACTATTTTACAATCTGCATTGTCGATGATTTAAAAAAAATTAAGATTGTCTCACCGGAAGACTCTCAGGCAATAAAAAAAAAAAAAAAGAAAAAAAAAAGAAAAGAAGAGTTCAGGTGCTGACGTCCTGTCGAGTTTTCCAGTCTTCAGGAGTTCTTGCTCAGGTGAATAAATCAGTGTGGGGGACGCGAAGTTCCCTCGGATCGTTTAATGTTGAAAGAAAAAGGTATCTTTTGCTCAGCCTCTCGGGATTGAAGGATTTGTGGTGAGGGATGGTTGGACTTCAACAATTTAAAAAAAATGTTTAGCGATCACGTTAAAAATTGTCTACTGCTGGATTGCCAGCGTGAACAATTCGTATGTATTCAATGGAGTGATGAACAAAAACAACTTCTGAATCGTTACGAACCATGCAGCATACTCAATACAGACGAAACCAGACTCATTTTATTAATGTCTTCCTGATCGCACTCTGCCATAAAATGACAGTTTTTGTCACGGTTAGAAACTGAGCAAGGTCACAATATCTATCCTTCTGGTCTAGACTGTAATATGGACAGTTCTCAAAAGCTGAAGCCACTCATAATAGAGAAAACAGTGAAACCACGTTCTTGCAAGGTAATAAAATCGCTGCCCATAACCATGGATGACAACAGAATTATTTACTGAAGGGCTGATCTCGATTAATAGTGATATGAAAATGGAGAAATGCTAAATTTTGTTTTTTGTACAACTGCACCGTGCGTAACAACCCACCACTGGTAGATTATGTAAAACTGATTTTTTTCCGCCACCCAATACATCAAGACCATTGGAACTGGAGACAATAGAGCATTTTAAAATTCCATCGCAGAGAACTGGTTTCACCTGTACTGGATAACACTGAAAAACGTGAGAAGGCGAACGTAACAGTTTTGATCGTTATAACCGTGACTTACAAGGCCTGGAAAAATGTCAACTCTACCACTCCTTACAACTGCTGCAAAAAATGCCGGTTTGCAACGCAAAGAAAAAACGCGGAATGACCACCAGAGTCGAAAGAATTAAGCAAAACAGTCCTGCCAGATTCTGGGTGGGAACGTCTACATAGCGGAGGTGAGTTGACCTGGGGTGTTGATGTATCTGTGTCCACGGTCTTCGGACCGCCGCTGAATCGTTGGCCTGTCAGGATGAGGACGAGAAAAATACCGAAGAACAACCAGCAACTGCAGTTACATTGAACGAGGGAAGGTCATCTGCCCATGTCCCTCGACGGTACGCCCTCATTACGGAAGCGAGTGATGATTTCTTCTCAGCTCCAATCATAATCGCAAATTTGCTAGTGCGATCTAACGCACTGCTTTCCGGGCGGGAAGGCGAGCTGGTCCCCGGCACTAATCCGCCCGGCGGATTAATGTCGAGGCCCGGTGTGCCGGCCAGCCTGTGGATGGTTTTTAAGGCGGTTTTCCATCTGCCTCGGCGAATGCGGGCTGGTTCCCCTTTTTCCGCCTCAGTTACACTGTGTCGGCTATTGCTGGATAAACACTTTCCCCACGTACGCGTACACCATAATTACTCTACCACGCATTGGGGCTACACTCGTCTGGTGTTTGACGTTCCTGGGGGGGGGGGGGGGGGGGGGGGGGGAGGGGAGGTGTCTACTGGGACCGAACCGCACAGTACAGTACCTCTGGGTTCGGTGTGGGGCGGCGATGGGGTGAGTGGACTGCTGTGGCCTGTTGAGTTGTGAGCCACTGAGCCTCTCCGTCGTTTCTGGGAAGTTGCTCTCAAACGAAAATCACCGACTTCTTTTTCAAAATGACGTGTTATATTTTCATTGGTACGTTTTCGCACACTGTTTGTCTGTACTATTTGTGTCTATATTTATGTAATACTAGCATTTTGCACGTTTTTAGAGCAAGGAAGAACGCACATAAATATGTACTACAATTATTTGCAGGGAGGAAATAATTGTTCTTAGTTAAACATGTTTCGCTGCAGTTGGAGAATTGTCAGCGGAGTTTTCTTCTTACGAAATAATATACAGTCGAGTATCAAATATCTGAAGCTAAACGGATCTGCGAAAATTCAAATTACGGAGAGTCTTCACTCAAACATTCGGTAGTTCGATTTTTTCCTTGATCCCTTTAGTTTCAATTATTTACTAATCGGCTGTATATGTTTTTATAAGAAGAGAAGAAAACCCCGCCGACGATTTTCTGACTGCAGCGGAACACGTTCGGCTAAACACAACGACTACCTTCTTATACGGAGGCGAACACTTTCAATCATTACCTAGTTACCAATTCCGACGTGTTGCGTTCCTGCGACGTCAGTCTAAAGTTGGGCTTACAATTTTGCTAATGCGCGCATTTTTCAAATCCAGGAAAATTACGCATTCGAAGGCCAAGTCTAGAGCAAACACTGCCGACAGCATGCACAAAAGTTTCATTTGGAGCTCTGATTGACAATCAACAGTTCTGTTCGACGACATCAAATTTGTGGAAGCTAGTAAAGAAAAATTACAGTGCACCTATTATTCCATAAAATTACAAAAAAAATTGAAAATGGACTGAAACAAAGTTTACGAGAACATTCAAGATAGCCAAGTCATCGAAACTGGCGTCACTGCTGTATGGTATTTAATCCATTTTCAGTGTTCCCATGGGCTCTTTAAAGTTGAAGGAAAATGCTGTTTTTTGCACAGCCTCTCCGGATTGACGGATCTGAGGCTAGTGAGGCACAGGCGGGTTTCAAATTTTACTTCTGTGATAGTGCATGAAATTTTTTACGGTCATCGACCCTGTCCTGACTTTTCTTCACTTCTGAAGCGCATGTGTACTGAATGATTCGTGTTTTACTTCGTGAAACTGAGGAAGTCGTTCTAACAACACTACATCAAGGACTGGAATTTGTGCCACGAGCTAAAACAAGCTGGGAGTGGGGGGGGGGGGGGGGGCGGGGGCGGTGGAGGAACAGGCGGCTCGCCTCTAACTGTTATTTCCGTCGAGGCGACAACGTGAGACACTGAGACCTCAGGACGTCTAATGGTTACACTCACCAGCTGACTCCGGCCACTGTTGGCCTCTGTCGTAATCTGACACCCACTACAGTCAGTACGGGCAGCTGTGTGACTTCTTACCTTGCCCGCTCCCTCCCCCCCCCCCCCCCCCCCCTCCGCCCCTACCGCCACCACCGCCACCACACGCGGGCTGAGACGACGCAACAAGCCCAACAGAAGGACAATCACACACCGGCACTGTCACGCACGTGTTACCATTACAAATACAGTGTATTTGAAAATACAGTTTTTAAAGCTTGTGGCATTTATTATATTCAACTTACAATTATAAAAAATACATCAAATGAAAGAGCACCTTAAGCAATGTTGTTTGTAGGCCTATACCCGTGCGCAAAGCGAAAAGTATGGAACCACCAAGAGTTACTGATGAACGGGTTGAAAGAGTGAGTCTTTCACGCGCAGCCTCGAGAAATCTGTTCAGGAAGGCTAGTCGTGAATTAGCAGTTTCAGTGACGTCTGTGTGAAGACTTAAGAGGACGCTTAGAACTGCGTCTTTATCGCTTTGCAGTTGTTACCAGCTCTAAAGACCAAAGACTGTGGTTTACAGGCCAAACTTACGAAAGACATGATGAAGATTTCCTGGATCGTGTCGTCTTCAGTGATGAATCGACATTTTACCTAAGTGGAAATATGAACACACACACACGCAGTATGTGAATCTGGTGTTCAGCAAATTCCCACGAAATGGTACAGTTTCAACAAGACTCCCCTTAATTGATTGTTTTCTTAGCCATATACCGGTGGGAACTCTGTGAGGCTTTTTGCTGAAGCAATTGTCAGGTTGTTTACGTTGATGTGTTAGAAATTGGTCTCTCTTCAATTGGAAGAAACTGAACGAAAGACCTTTATTTGGAAGTAAGATTGTGCGCCGCCTCACTGGCATACGAGACTGGTTATCGATGTTTTACGAGGCCCCTTGATTGTGCGCGATATGACACAGCTTGCTTTGCACGACTACGTCCACACACGATCTGACGCCATGCAATTTTTACCTTTGGGGTCCATGAAGGATGATATGTATGTGCCTCCGCTACCGGCCGCTCTACCCGACTCTAGAAACAAGATTGTTGCAACAATTACTCGAGACACACTATTCAAGGTTTGGCAAGAACTCTTATATTGATTCTACGTGTGACGGATGGTGTTCAATGTATGCTGTAAAGAAAACTGTTCGAGCTGCTCTTTCATTTCACGTGTTGAGTATAACTGTAACTTGAATGTAATAAATGCTAGAAAGCCTTAAAATCCGTATATTCATTTTGAAACATGTAGTCCGCAGCTCGTGATCGTGCGGTAGCGTTCTCGCTTCCCACGCCCGTGTTCGATTCCCGGCGGGGTCAGGGATTTTCTCTGCCTCGTGATGACTGGGTGTTGTGCGATGTCCTTAGGTTGGTTAGGTTTAAGTAGTTCTAAGTTCTAGTGTTCAGAGCCATTTGAACTATCTAGTATTAACATATTAGACATTCGCAATGTGCTTCTCAGCTGACCCCAGTGTCCGGGGGCAAGATGTCTTTTTCCAGCCTGAGGTTAACAAGCGGGTGTTCCCCTAATCCTCTTAAGTGGGTTCCGGTGGATACATACAGAGACAGCTGACGTGCGAAACGACTTTAATTCCCAAGGTGTTAGGCGTTTCCGAGCACTTGCTTGATGACGGCGTTAATGGAGAAGACCACTCCTCTAGTGTAGTAAAATTGTGATTCACTCGAACAACCGATACGTTTACATTTGTCGACGGTCGAATCCCGATGGTCCAGTCCCCACTACCACCGTAACTGACGGTGTCGTTGGGTCAGCATGTGAACACGTGTAGTGGTCTGCTGCGGAGCTCCATTTTCAACAACGTACGATGAACGCTGAGATCCAAGACGCTTGTGCGTGCACCAGCAATGTACTCTTTTGGCAGAGATACCACAGGTCACCCATCTGTCTTGTTTTACAGCTTAGACAAGCCTCCAACCCCCAAATTCTGTGAAGTGTTGTGGATATCCAGACATTTAGCGCCGAGTGGTAGTTTCAATGTCCTATCTATTTCCATAGATATTGACGACAGTAGCACTTGAACATTCGACCAACTTCGCCATTTTCGAGATACTCGTTCATAGACTCTGCGAAATAATAATAATAATAATAATAATAATAATAATATGCCCTTCGTCAAAGTCGCGTATCTCAATGGATTTCCCCATTTGCAGCCCCTATCTTCGCTACGGTGATCCCTCGTCCGTGTCTGCTCCTTGTACATACTCTTACTTCTGCAACGGCGTCACGTGTCCACAATGCAGCCAGACGGCATTATGATAAGAACTTTGAGAGATCGTAGGGCACTCTCACTTCTGGTTCGGTGTCATGCCGTTTAATCTTCTTAGGGAAGATCATCTTTATTACGATGTGACTTCATATATCATGATGACATGCTGGGCAGTAGCTAATGCTCTTGCTTGTGCGCTCTAGTGAAGGAATAGCGGTAAGCTTTGCCTGCATTCAAAAGAATAGGGTGCCGTTTTAAACAACAGCGGTAAACAACCGACGGCTGAGGGGAGCGTTTTTCTGCAGAATCCGAGTGAAAAAATTTGCGGACTGCCGAGTTCTGCGGTCTCATTGTGCAGTCACGATGGATGGCGCCGGTGGGCCGGAGACTGTGTCCAGGTAGGCTGACTAGCACCGAGGAGTCGCCGCTCCAATGGGCAGAGCATTGAAGACCGGCAATAAAGCAGAGGGTGGGCCCTTGTTAGGCAGGAAGCCGACAAGACAACGGCGAATTTTCTGTGGGACAGGTCACTGACGTCCAGACTCTGTAACAAAACATATTTGTGAAGGCGCGAGGCTTTCAGCAAGTTTATGGCCGTTCTTTGGGAAGTTCGAAATAGATGAACAGGGAAGATAATCTTTATGGAGGGCTGTGGTTCCATCCTAGTCATGTTGTTAGCAAGAGACAAGGCGTAAAGGCGTGGGAAAGAGACCGTTAAGTTGAATTTTTTTTTCCTCCAAATTTCTTTCGAACCCTTTTTTTTTCTTGGAATGCTTGAGGGTGACGTAGTTTTTGTGCTATACTCCCGATTCACGGGTATGAAGTCAGATAAAGTGATTAGTATACTGGTTAGTCTTGTGTGTCGATCTTCAGCTGGTGAGTTTGTTCATCATAGACCTCATATTAGTGAAACCGATTGTCAAATAAAAAATGTTTGTGTGACGTTTCTGTAGCCATTTTTTGTCTTGTGATTTTAAGAATGAATAAAGCTACTGTTATTTAGATCACAACTCCTACCTATGTTCTGATTAACATTACCTTTGCCATATTTATTAAAGTATTTGTTACAGAAAGGAAGGACCAAGCTTGCAACTTTTCTTCAACTTTTGACCAACATAACTTCTGAGGGAATATACGATGCTTTTTAAACATGGAGGCCTAAAGAGGTGACATTCTAGAAGCTTATGTGAATCCTTAGAGGACTGTGGGGTGTAATGATTTCACTCTATGTTAAATTACACCTCAACACATGTAGTTCAGATTGTAGAATGTGTCCATTAGTAGACAACTCAGTGCACGGCGTATCAGTAATGCTGATCGCGGATTTCAGAATCTATACAAACACTACTTTGATGTAACTTACACACTTGGTACATTACATTCGTGTTGTATAGGCCATCATTCTTTCTTAGTCTGAATCTTACTACTTTTCTGTTATCTTTCTTTGTCTCGGTTCGTGGAATCATCGCAGTTACGCACTGATGTGCGTTCTCTAGGACTGAAAGGACTGAAGCTGATCGACACTTGTCTGAAAGTCTGTAAAATTACCACCAAGACAGCTGGAGTTCCTTCTTGTCAAATCCACTGTAAATGTTATCTACAGGGTGTTTCACAATTTGTGTTACAGACTTCTAGTTTTTGTAGAGAGACTTAGTAGGTATGGAATGTGATACGGGACCCATGTCCGGAAATGTACGTTTCGGATGTAAAACAAGTCTGAAGATCGGATCACTTTGAAATCTCCCGCTTCGCGATACACAAGCAGCGGAGACAATGAGGTCTCACCTGTGTGGTCTACAGCAGCACTTGGGAATAGGCTGTATTTCGAGTACTCGTCGTTGGATGGTCTTCTATGTGACCAAGGCCGTCCTCTTCAAAATTGACAGGGCGGCGCCACCGTGGAGCACCGCAGCCAGCTCTCCTAGATGCGGACGTACCAGTTTCTCGTCTGGCATTGTTGTAGTCCGACGAAAATGTTGTGTGACGTCAAAATAACAGCGACTGACGACGGCGCCCTTTTCTCAGTTTGCGTAAGTACCGTGAAGCGGGCACACTTTCAAGTGATTCGATCTTCGGACTGCTTTTGTATCCAAACGGTACACACCCGGACATGGGTTCCTTATCAAAACTTTGGCTACTGTCAAGTTTTTTTTGCGTGGCCATCGTTCGCAGCAAGCATGGAAATACTTCTTGTTGCAAGTAAAGCCGCCTTTTCTTGCTGCAATTTAATTTATTTTCCCAGACGCGTTTTGCCTTTTTCTTGCTCTAAGGCACCGTCAGTGGGATCTAGAACGATATAGTTTATTATTTTTACATGATCGAACAGTTCACATAGCGATTTCCTATGTAAATAAGTAATTACTTACTGTTGGAATAGTAGAGTATGGATGCTTGATGGTGGCGTAGTTTTTGTGCCATACCCCGGATTCACGTGTATGAAGTCAAAGCGATTAGTGTTCTAATCAGTGCCGTGTGTCGATCCCCAGATGATCACTTTGTCCAGCATAGTCACCATATTAGTGAAAGCGTTTGTCAAATGAAAATGTTTGTGTGAGTTTCCCCTTATCTGGCCCAGAGGTTGCACTACCACTTTATTACCTACACATTAGCACCATTTTCTATCTGAGAAAAGGAAAAAACGTGGTGCACAGTGTGAAAAAGTTCGGGATACAAAATGGTACTTATGTGTCGGTGATAAAGTGGTAATGCGACCTCGAGACTAGATGAGAGGAAACGCAGATCACAGAAAACAATAAGTAATTACTGATTTACATTTAAAAAATCGCGACGTGATCTGTTTGATAATCTAAAATTAATAAAACTGTATCGTTACAGATCCCACTGATGATGCCTTAGAGGAAGAGAAATGTAAAACGCGTCTGGGAAAAATAAATTAAGTTGTACCGAGAAACGGAGGTTTTATTTATAAAATAAATATTTCTCTACTACCTTTATGTCCTCTGCAAGCTCTAGAAGCCTGGATTAGGAATTATGAAATACCCTGTGTACAATGAATTTATCGTGAGCATAATCAAGACAATTATTCAAAGAAAACAAATAATGATAAAAAAACGTTATTAGGAGTAATTACACATCTACGCACTTCCTGTACTTTCCGTTAAACTTGTAAGTCTGGTTTACTAAATAAAGATGATTATTTTTTCTTCATCTGCAGTACTTTGGAGGACAATATCGTAGCAGACTATTAAGCAATGTTTTCACCTCCAGTAATGGCTAAGTGACTCATTTCTTCGTGGGAATTTAGGAAAGCGGCAGCAACGCGTAACTTTTTCGTATAGCGTATGAAGTTCGCCTGTCCCGTGAGGGATAAAATATCGCTATTCCATCTTGAATAAAGCATAAGCAACCGCGGCTCCTTAAAATTCCTCCGGTTAAGGTGGAGTACTCTGACGCAGTTATATTCCCCCTTTTCAGAACTGCGCAGAGGTAACTCTCCGAACTCAGTTGCTAAAACCGTTTTCTGAGCTATGCGCACGCCATTAATGTATTTAATCCGTGAGGTGCTTTCAATTAAAACTTGCTCCGCGAAATCTTCCTAAAGACGTTCTGCCGGCAGTTCTTAATGGCTGCTAACTACTTCTGTAGCAGACTCTGCAGAGAAATTGCACGAATACAACCGCTACAACTCGGCTGGCTATTATAGAAAATCGGCGCCTTCCTTCTGTAGACACTATTTAGTCCCGTCTTTCCCTAAACTCTACAATTTTTGCTACATTCAATATTCCAAATGGTATTTCTTACAAGGTAAACTCCCCAACAATCCCCTCAGGTTTAGTGGTACGATGGCCCAATGGATACCCAGTCAGAAACTGAACGTACACGAAGCATCAAAACAGGAAAAAGATGTACTTAACTGTGAAAAACAAAAGCAATATAGAAACAGTGAACGCTCCAAGCTCAATAAGTGCAATATCAAGTGCCTTGGAACAACCGCAGCGGCGTGGTTGAGCGGTCACGGCTTTGGCTTGCAAAACAGGAGAGCCGGGTGCAAATCTCCCTCGTGCCCAGTATGTTTTTCCACAAAATTATGAACTGTCCGTCACGTCATTGATGGGTCTGTTTTCTTACTGTAGTCTTGCCGAATATCGTACTGCACATTGTTTACAGAATATGAGTCATGTAATAAGAATATATTACAGTCGCAAGTAAATGTGATGATGAGAGAGAGAAAGCAGGCGAGGAACCGCAAAGACCGCTCACAGAAATGAAAAAACAACAAATAAACGAATGTGAACCATGTTACAACAAAGGAATTCGGGAGTCCAAACTTCCAAAACGGAACCCCAGAGTGGTAACATGTTGTACTTGTTTAGAACGAATAGGAGGTATGTACGTCTGGAGGTCCCTTTCTGACATCTTGCTGTCGCAAACGGACGGTACAACACGACACAGACACAAATGTCAATACAATAAACAGACAAGTCAATGACCAGACGGACAGTTTCTAATTTTATGAGAAAGAAATGGGGCTCGAGGGAGATTCGAAATAAACCTCCCATTTCTCAGCCCAAGACAGTGACCACTTACCAGCGACGCCGAGGCTCTTCAAACTCGCTCGTTGCTGCACATCTTGAGCTCGAACCGTTCACTGTTCCTAGATTACTTCTTCTTCCACAGTTCGGTACACCTTCTACCAGTTTTCATGCTTGATCTGTGTACAGTTTTTGACTGACTATCCAATGGACTGTCTTACCAGAAAATCTTCATTCCATTTCACTTCACCCCCCCCCCCCCCCCCCCCGAGTGCAGGGGGGCTCTCCTAGGAGTCGTCAGGGGCATTTCCTTTATTTTTTCCGCAGTATTTCAGATTTCGTTACTGCACTGTGTAGATGGAGTTTGCCCAAAGAAATACTGGCAATCACATGTTTTATGCAAGGCCCAGAGTTAACAGACAGCGTCAGATGGATTCCAATTTCAATCAAAATTAATTTTAAAGCAGAATTTTGCATTCCACTTAGATGGAGTCGTCCTAGATTAATCTAGTGCGATATTCGGCGTAGCGATATGTATTAACAGGTACAATAAGACACTAACAATAACCAGTACTCAAGCAACGACTGAGTAGCGCTGCTGCATGGCGGTACCAATCAACGTGGACCAGGGCGCCACACCAGACGGGATTGAGTCGGACAATGAAGAAGTGCGAAACAAAGGTTTTACGGTATTTTACTGCTCCTGTTAATTCTTATCTCTGAACCGATCATCGCACTAGACCAATATGGGACCTCTATCGACCTCGTTCACAAAATTCAGTTTTAAAAATAATTTTTGTTTTTAACTGTAAACAAATAGACGCTTTCGGTTGAGACTGGACGTCGGATGAAGCATGTGATGAGCAGTATTTCTTTGGCTCGACTCCTCCTACATATTGCAAAAAGCGAAATTGAAAATATCTATCGATACACCTGGGAAACTGTAACTGACTTGCCTTAGGAGACACACCCGATATATAGATTGAGCCGTTCCAACTGCCTTCTCAGAATTCCTAGCTTCCCTGTCACGTTCAAGCATCTGACATCCCACGCTCCGAATCTTCGTGTTACCCATACACCGGTTATTCCCTCTTTTCACTCGTGTTGTTTGCAGTGGTGTATCAATGCATGCAAAACTGTAATCTGGTTGCGATGAATTCATATTGTGGTGAATGGCATATACCGACTGCGAGAATCTGACGTTCCGTGCTATGAACAGCATCTCTGTCTTACCAAACCAAAGATTTTGTTTTACGAACTCTTTGTGATAAAATGGAGAGATCGGACGTGTAAGGGGAGGAGAGAGATTGTATTATTGTTTTTTGCACAAAATAAAATCCAATAACTTAACATCAAGCATTCAAGGTGGTATATCTGCATAGCGAAATTAGTTAATAATCACGGTACAGATAATACGAGACGCAGATCGCTCGGAACTGAAGTTTAGAACGATAGTGCGAACCTGCATTTTCCAGTGTCACAATTCGTCGAGAGATTATCTCCGAATTAATAAAATTTAACTTGTTAAATTGTTGGATCTATCATCCAGACTCCTCAAACAACAAAGCACACAATTGTGCCGAAAGAGCTGCGTAGCGACTAAAGGTTTGAGAGATTTCAGGCGGAGCAGATAACGACAATGTTCCGCGAGATCGCCTCTGCGGAATACACCTCTGGCTCTCCTGTGGTATTTAAAACGAATTGTTTATATTTTTCAAGTTTTCAGGAGAGTTAAGATAAAAGGAAATATGGAGCTGAGCTAAGCTAAACCAACTACAACCAATAACTAAACTAACAATTAAAATAAAAGCACACATAAAGAATATTTATTATTAATAACAATAAATAAAGAATATTTATAATTAACAAATAAAAATAATATATTAAATTGTCCATTGGCAGGGCTCTCCAGAGACCCGAACGGGATCTGGAATCTTCCGCCGATGGAGTGATCATAATCGTTTCCGTATTCACATGACGGTAGTGGCATCCAGACGAACGCGAGCAGCAATATCGCTGAACTATAGAAGGACACATTCTAATTCGGTATTTAGGTTTCCCGTGATTTCCCTAAATCGCTCCAGGCAAATGCCGGGATGGTTCCTTTGGAAGGACACGGCCGAGTTCCTTCCCCATCCTTCCCTACCCCTATAAGACCGATAACCTCGCTATTTGGTCTCTTTCCCCGAACAATCAACAATCAAATTCCGACACGTGTTGGAAGACGTTTATCCTCCTCGCACGATCTTCCCACAAACTACCAACATTCAAATGCCAGTTTTAAATGAGGAACCAGTTACGCTTTATACAGAATGCAGATGGGGTTACCCCTGCCTGCTTTGTGTGGTTGCACTGGAAATCTGAATATCTTCACAACCACGCCATCGAATTTGGCTTTTGAGCCACGCCCCGTGAGCAGGGTGTTGCAGTTTTAATGGTCAGCAGTGTACGTCGCGAAGATAAATCGTGTGGCCCGCACATCGATTTAACCACGCGAATGACGGCGGCCGAAGTTATTTCGGTCTCTCGATAGAAGAAAGCACGTCGTAAGGTGAGCATCGGTTACAGGAGCGGTTTGTGGTCGACGAGAGGAATCTCGCAGCCACGGGTTGGGCGAGGCGCGTGGAGCGACGGTCTATTTCGGCGGTTCCCGGCTCCAGCCAGTTTGCGCCGCAATTCGCAGAGCAGTCCCGTGACCCGGACCTGCCCACCTACGGACAAAGGGGAACCGTTACGCAGGTGACACCATTGTGCCTCGACCACGGCAACAAAGCGACTTGTTGACAGGATTGCTAAGATAGCAATAACCAATCTGACCTAATTACGCTCTCTCCATCGTTGTCGCATCGCTCTACTAAACACGTTTATTAGTTACTGTAGTCAGTTGAAGACGACGCCTGCGGTCAGTAACGTAGCTACGATGCATTTTCGTCGATTCTCTTATTTGTATGATTGACGTGTTTCCCCACGCAACGGAATGTGTCTATCAAGTAAAAAGAGGGTGTGCAGAAAAGTGGCAAGGCTATTAGCACCTCACAAAGAGAGGTGAGTATTGTATGTTAACAGGGAGCGAGTGAATGTATAAAGAACAGCAACACAGTAGCAGCCGTGCTGGACGCTGAGGCCACACAAACTGGACACCATAGTTTTGTTCTATGCTCCACTGTCAGAACTCTGTTGTTTTAATCGAGGCGCATATTTGAATACATATTCCGCGAGCCACCTTACGCTGTGTGGCCGAAAGTACTCTTGGTACCACTAGCATGTAATTTCACGTTCCGTATGCGGAATGGAACACATCCTGGACAGTAAGTGCGTAAAAAAAAATAATTAAAAAGACACCAGAAAAGACCTAGTCTATAACGGAACATGGGAACATTCAGCAGTAGGGGTCAGAAAAGGAGCGAATGTAAGTCTAATACTGAAGATTGCATGCGTACATTAGAAACCAAGGCGCCACTGATAATTCAGAGCTACGTTGGTTTCTTTCCTTCCCATTCCAGTTCCTCTTCAATTGATACATACCTCCAAAATGCGAAGAAATGAGAAGAGAAATTCTATCCTCTCTAACCATACAGAATGAAACTGAGGTCACGTGAGGTGATGGGGAAGCGCGCGCGCGCGTACACACACACACACACACACACACACACACACACACACACACACACACACACACACACACACAGAGAGAGAGAGAGAGAGAGAGAGAGAGAGAGAGAGAGAGAGAGAGAGAGAGAGAGAGACTCGTCAACGTTTGAAAAAACCCGAAGGTACGTAGATGACGCTAAGACAAGTAATTTAATATGAGACCCGTGGGGCCGCAAATGTCGGAAAATACCCCGAAGTGAATGCCAAATGCTGAAACCGTGAGTCACCAAATGACTTACAGCGCAGCACGTACAGCGGTGGATCCTACCAGTCTGTCGCACCAGATCGTCCCAGCCACGCCATCTGTTCACGTCGGTTTGGCTCCGGGCCTACCAGCGCGACTTTAGCTCATGGGGCTCAGGCTTCGAGTCTTGCGTCTGGCAGGCAATGTTCACGTTTAAGTAACATTTATTATTTTACACTGAAGCGCCAAAAGAAATTGGTACAGGCATGCCTATTCAAGTACAGAGGGATGTAAACAGGCAGCATACGGCGCTGCGGTCGGCAACGCCTATGTAAGACAGTTTCTGGCGCAGTTGTTAATTGGTTACTGCTGCTATAATGGCAGGTTATCAAGATTTAAGTGAATTTCAACGTAGTGTTATAGTCGGCTCATGAGCGATGGGACACAGCAGCATCTCCGAAGTGGGGATTTTCCCGAACGACCATTTCACGAGTGTACCGTAAATATAATAAAGGGAGAAGAAATAAAAATGTTGAGGTTTGCCGAAGACATCGTAATTCTGTCAGAGACAGCAAAGGACTTGGAAGAGCAGTTGAACGGAGTGGATAGTGTCTTGAAAGGAGGATATAAGGTGAACATCAACAAAAGCAAAACGAGGATAATGGAATGTAGTCGAATTAAATCGGGTGATGCTGAGGGAATTAGATTAGGAAAAGAGACAAAGTAGTGAATGTGTTTTGCTATTTGTGGAGCAAAATAACTGATGATGGTCGAAGTAGAGATGATATAAAATGTAGACTGGCAATGGCAAGAAAAGCGTTTCTGAAGAAGAGAAATTTGTTAACATCGAGTATAGATTGAAGTGTGAGGAAGTCATTTCTGTAAGTGTTTGTATGGAGTGTAGCAATGTATGGAAGTGAAACATGGACGATAAATAGTTTGGACAAGAAGAGAATAGAAGCTTTCGAAATGTGAGGCTAAAGAAGAATGCTGAAGATTAGATGGGTAGATCACATAACGAATGAGGATGTATTGAATAGGATTGGGGAGAAGTTTGTGGCACAACTTGACCAGAAGAAGGGATCGGTTGGTAGGACATGCTCTGAGGCATCAAGGGATCACCAATTTAGTATTGGAGAGCAACGTGGAGGGTAAAAATCGTAGAGGGAGACCAAGAGATGACTACACTAAGCAGATTCAGAAGGATGTAGGTTGCAGTAGGTACTGGGAGATGAAGCAGCTTGCACAGGATAGAGTAGCATGGAGAGCTGCATCAAACCAGTCTCAGGACTGAAGACCACAACAACAACAACAACAACAACAACAACAACAACAACCGTAAATATTAGGAATCCTGTAAAATATCAAGCCTCAGACGTCGCTGTGGCCGGAAGAAGATGCTGATAGAACGGGACCAACGACGACTGAAGAGAACCGTTCAGCCTGACACATGTGCAACTTTTCCGCAAATTGCTGCAGATTTCAATGCTGGGCCATCAACAAGTCTCGACGTGCGAACCGTTCAACGAAACACCATCGATGACTGCACCAAGTTTTATGCTTCACCTGGGCCCATCAACACAGACTTTGGACTGTTGGTGACTGGAGACATGTTGTCTGGTCGGACGAACCTCGTTTCAACTTTTATCGGGCATAGAGACGGACCCATGGACCCTGCATGTCAGTAAGGGACTGTTCACGCTGGTGGAGGCTTTGTAATGGTGTGGGGCGTATACAGTTGGAGTAGTATGGGACGTCTGTTACGTCTAGATACAACTCTGACAGGTGACATACGTAAGCATCCTGTCTCATCACCTGCATCAAATCAAGTCCTTTGTGCGTTCGGACGGACTTGGGCAATTCCAACAGGACAATGGGACAGCCGACAAGTTCGAAATTGCTACAGAGTGGCTCCAGGAACACTCTTCTGAGTTTAAACACTTCCGCTGGCCACCAAACTCCCCAGAGATGAACATTATTGAGCATATCTGGGATGTCTTGCAACGTGCAGTTCAAAAGAGAACTCCACCCCCTCGTACTCTTACGGATTTATAGACAGCCTTGCAGGATTCATAGTGTCAGTTCCCTCCAGCAGTCTAGTCCATTCCACGTCGTGTTGCGGCTCTTATGCGTGCTCGCGAGGGCTCTACACGGTATTAGGCAGGTGCACCACTGTCATCCATAAGAATTCCATTGTTTGGGAACATGAACTACGTCTCTAAGTAGCCAAACGTGACCATTTCCAGGCAATGATCGGTTGAGCAGAACCAGAAACCCAATCCATTACGTATTAACACAACCCACACCATTATGGTGCTGTCACCCGCTTGCATACCGTCTTGTTGAGAACTTGGGACCACGAGTTCAGGGGTAGGCGCTCACTCTAACCCTACCATCAACTATTCGAAAGTCAAATCGGGACTCATCTGACGAGACCACGTTTTTCCGGACGTTTAGGACCCAAATGATATGGCCATGAGCCCAGGAAAGGCGCTCGCTCAGGTGACGTACTGTTAGCAAAGGCATTCGCGTCGGTCGTCTGTTGCTACAGCCCATTAACGCCAGATTTCGCCACAGTGTCCTAACGGATACGTTGTCAACTGACTTCGCCGACTTCTGCGGTTACTCCACGCTGTGTCGCTTGTCAATTAGCACTGACAACTATACGCAATCTCCACTGCTCTCAATCGTTAAGTGAAGGCCGTCGGTCACTGCGTTGTCCGTGGCGAGAGGTAACCCTCGAAATTCGTCATTCTCGGTACACTCTTGATACTGTTGTAAGAGTTGCACGACTAAGTAATTTATTGCTAGGGCACTCGGTCAGATTTAACTTTGATGGATTGCTCACGCGCTGCCTGCCATGTGTAAGCTACAATAGAATCGCAGACCAGAGGGCAGTGTCAGCAGCAGCAGCAGCAGCAGCTCGCCGTCGGGCGGTTGGACCGGTCGTGGGGAGCGATGGTGGTGCCTGAGCGATGTAGTACAAGGTAAAAGTAGCGGCGCGGATATGTAAAAAAAAAAAAAAAAAAAATTGTTCAAATGGCTCTGAGCAGTATGGGACTTAACGTCTGAAGTCATCAGTTCCCTAGAACTTAGAACTACTTAATCCTAACTAACCTAAGGACGTCACACACATCCATGCCCGAGGCAGGATTCGAACCTGCGACTGTAGTTAGTAGTCGAGTGGTTTCGGACTGAAGCGCCTAGAACCGCTCGGCCACCGCGGCTGGCTGTAATGTGTAACAACTGATTTTGTACTATTGTTATACCAAATCTCATGTAAATGTTCCTGTAAAAAAACTTTTAATAGTAACCTTTCTTATAAAGATAACTTTTGACAATCATTCATCTGTCTTTAAAAATTTTACTAATTTCTCCTATCCATGGTCATCCCTATTACCGTAAAGAAAAATCAATTGTTTCTTTTTATACATAACTAATCTAGTGGCCAGCACTGCACTGGTCTGTGCCAGAAAAAATTCTTACAGGAGCAGATATTTACGCGTTATCCGGCGACTTCATTGAGGTAAGAATTTTCAATTTGTTCAGAATGATCTTTCACGGCCATGACGCAGCACTGCTGACGTCCAAAATTTACCAGTGTAAATTCACAAGCAGTTAATTATTGAAAGGTCATATGTGAGCTACAATTTTATTGAGAGGTTAGTCACGTTTTTATTCCGAGGTTACGGAATAATAAATTGTTGGCAGGTTACACTTGATGCGAATGTTATATTTAAAAAAAAACTGTTGGGAGGTTACACTGTGGATCGCAAAATACTGAATTCTCTAACGATTTTCAAAATGGAATGCCCCGTGCGTCGAGATGGAGTTACTGTTCTGCGTTCAAAGTGTGTTAGTTCCCATCGTGTAGCTATCGTCACATCGGACATCTTTTCACATGAATCACAGGAGCACAAATGCCAGCTCGGCAAATGCACTGCCGTTTTATACCTTGCTTAAACGATATTACCGCCATCTGGATGAGTGCACATCTGTGTCCCGTGTGTTATGTCACCTCCGGGTGTATTAGACTGCGCTACTACGGAGACCAATCGCGGTGCTGGTAGCAGAGCGCGGTCCACTTACGGCAGCCGGCCTCAGAACAAACACGTGGCGCTGCGGTAGGCGGCGGGCGCCGGTGTTTACTGGCCACGCCGTGCTACTGTGTGGGGAGTGGCGAGTGCGCCGGCCCAGAATAACCACGGCAGCCGAGCCGAGTCTCGTCCATCAGCTGAGGCGCCGCTGGAGGGCACGAGAGGGGCGGAGAAGGGATGGAAAGAGGGGGGCGGGGGAGATCGATGCCGCACTAGCGCCAGCAGTGCTTATTGTTTCCGCGGGCACTACAGCGCCTGGGGCGGCCAGCTGACACCTGGAGAACGACTGCTGGCAGAGGGCATTCCTCCGCACGAGCGACCGACCCCTGTTCTCGCTAATGACTCATTTGTTCGACTGCGTCCTATGTCACACACGCTTAGCTTCTCCAGTACTTTTGAAACATTCCTTCTCGACAGTCGTCTCGGAGAGTCTCTAGCCGTCGAAGTCTTGGCGCCATGCTGTGAACGAGACAAATTACGTGACTTACTGTTTCGTAGACTTCCTCCGAAAATGATGCTGGGGTTACGTGGATAACACGTCTCATATGCGTCATGTTCAGGCCTAGTCACTGAGGGATTACAGAAATCCATGCACTTTCACATCTTTCTTTGATAATGGAATTACTGTCTATTGGAACTGTGAGGTTCTCACAGACAGATGGCGTTACGAGTTTTTCATTGCCTACCATAGATATCATCACTGCACGATCGTCTTTTAGTTATTGAAATGTCGGTCTTGCTATTAGAGGGTATATAGCTTTTGTGTAATGGCGTTGATGATGGCAAAATGGCCATGTCGGCGGTGGCTTCTGGCCACTTTGTATAGGGGGGAAAACGTAAACGCAGCGGCCGAAAGAAGCGCTTCGCGGCGATACAGCAAGTCCAAGAGTTGTCCGCTTGCGGCACAGAAAGACAGAGAAGAAAAAGATAGTAAAAAGCAGAAAATGGGTAAAAGAAGAGTCCGAAGAGCAGGAAACCCAGCCCTACGAAAGCTCTTTTTGACGATAACGGTGAAGATAGAGTATGCCTGTACTGCGAAGAGAAATGTTCAAATTCCAGGGCAGAAGATCAGTGGATTTAGTGCCAATTGCGTTCACTCTGGCCCCATGAATTCCGTACAGAAGTTGAAGAACGCAGTTTGACTTTCATTTATGAAAATAACCAATTACTTAATACGAATTACGTTTTACAATAACACATTTTGTTTTCTGTTGCAACAGTTCTTAAATCCGTTACTTTTGAGTTTAGAACTAAGCCTGCTCGTTTCGGACAAAGTAGACATTTTGCCACTTTGTGAGAATTGAATTGTTTAAAATACCTAATTTGATTTTCAGGTAATCAAACTATTTGATGCTATACTTCAGTAGTAGGAGATTGCGATCACTCACTTCTATGCATTTCCTTCTATTGGTATTCAGCTTAAAAAAAATTGTAATACCCATAGCCTAGCCACTTTTCCCGGCTCTCCCCTACACGAGAGCTCCGTACTTCAATTCCCATTGCAGTAAAACCCAATTTAGTATCTTTTAATAACCCTCACCAAGTCCGCTCCTTTCGTTAGACAACACCTTCACATAGCTAGGCGCTCAGCGGTTTTTTAGTTGGCCTCTTCCTAAACAGTTCTTGCAAGCTCGCTGAACAGCAACCGACAACTTCAAAATGTGCAACTGACCAAGACGTTTCTACGCCCGCGGACGGGAACATACTTCCGATCACTTGCTGAACTTGCACACAGACAGAACTACTTTGGTAACCCCTGACCAGAGTCTTCTGAAAAACAGGTGCACACCACCTCCGCTACAGAGGGATCCGACCGAGCGAGGTGGCGCAGTGCTTAGCAAACTGCACTCGCATTCGGGAGGACGACTGTTCAATCCCGCGTCCGGTCATCCTGATTTAGGTTTTCCGTGATTTCCCTAAATCACTCTAGGCAAATTCTTGGATGGTTCCTTTGAAAGGGCACGGCCGACTTCCTTCCTCGTCCTTCCCTAATCCGGTGAGACCGATGACCCTGCAGTTTCATCTCTTCCCCAAAGAACCCAACCCAACAGACTGATTAGAATCCGACTCCTGCTACCCCATCACCTCCCACCAGATTCCTTGACTTCGCCCGATCCCGATCTCTCGCCAAATTATTTTACCACTTACGCCTTTGGGCCAATCAGCCTCCAGAGCAGCAAGTAGACGCTGCAATTGGCAATTTCCTGAAAACACTAGTAGTAATACTGTCAAGCGCTGCTGCCTGCCTACACTTTAAGGAGATTGTTTCGCAAAGGGTATGAGCCAACGCCAGTCATCCCATACGAAACAATCGGATTTGAGAAACGCCAGGTCGGACCAGGCAGTCCATCACCTTTTAGCCGGATTAAGGAAACACCAGACTCTTATCTCTTATTTGTACCTATGAACATACTTCGCAAACCACTGTACGGTGCATGGCGGAGGGCACCCTGTACAACAACGTCATTTCGTTTCTTGTTCCACTAGCAAACAGAGCGAGGAAAAACAACAACGTAGGAGCCCTAATTTATCTTCGTACTCCTTAAGCGAAATGTATGTTGGCGGCAGTAGAATCGTTCTACAGTCAGCTTCAAATGCCAGTTCTCGAAACGAACTACTTCCCTCCATTTGAGTTCCCGAAGCATCGCTGTAATATTCGTACGTTGTCCTAACCTACTGGTAACAAATCTAGGACCCTGCCTCTAAATTGTTTGGATGTCTTCCTTTAATCTGACCTGTTGAAGAGCCCAAAGTTTCTAGCTGTTCTCAAGAACTGGTGTCCTGTATGCAGTCTTCTTTACAGAAGAACCACACTATCCCAAAGTCAGCGGCCTTGTCGCAGTGGTTGTACCGGTTCTCGTTAGATCACGGAAGTTAAGCGCCGTCGGGCTGGGCTAGCACTTGGATGGGTGACCATCCGGTCTGCCGAGTGCTGTTGGCAAGCGGGGTGCGCTCAGCACTTGTGAGGGAAACTGAGGAGCAACTTGATTGACAAATAGCGGCTCCGGTCTTGGAAACTGACCTACAGCAGGGAGAGCGGTGTGCTGACCATATGCCCCTTCATATCCGCATCCGGCGACGCCTGTGGGCTGAGGGTGACACGGCGGCCGGCTGGTGCCGCTGGGCCCGCCAGAGCCTGCGGAGGAAGTTCACGTTTTACGTGTACACTTTCCCAAAATTCTCCCAAAAAACCATTTCTACGACGTGCCTGTGTCAGGAAGCACTCTACTAATACCGTATTCGAACTCTACAGGTTTGTTTTTTCTGCTCCTCTGCATTAACTTACATTTTTCTACATTCAGAGCTAGCTCCCACTCATCACACCAACCAGAAATTTTGTCCAAGTCGTCTTGTATGCTCCCCTAAAATTATTCAACGACTGCACCTTCCCGAACACCACAACAAGATCATCAAGAAGTCGCGGATTGATGTTGAAACCTGGTCATTTATGAATAGCTGTCCTATTACATTTCCCTGAGGCACTCCTGACGGTACCCCTGACTGAAGGACACCCACCGCCGAGGACAACGCACAAGGTCCTATTATTTTGCAAGTCTTCGAGCCACTCACATATCTGGAAACATATTACGGATGCTCAGACACTCGTTAACAGCTTCTGTTCTCCGAAAGCGGAGAAACCGACGCTGTAGCTCACAATAGCTATCAGCAATCCAGGACTAGCCTTCGGGCGTGGCCCGTAAGTGATACGCTACATACGCTACACAATGTGTACAGGGATCAGCGGAAGTTTTGATCGTCATTCGCTGATGACGAAACATTTTGAATGATGTTTTCCCGTTCTGTACGCCGAAACTCCTGGTGGCGCACCAAGCAGCACTGCTTTTGCTGTGCGTGTCAGTTACACTTCCATGACACATGACAGACACTTAGACCCACAGGGTGGCAATGTTTCAGACTGTAGGAAAATCCGTTGTCGAGGTACGGCAAACCGAAAAACTCCAGAATTAGCAGCATTATTGTGAGGTTTCTAGTTTATTTTTGGTATTCCACGGAAGTGATATGAGCTTTATATTTTCATTGGATGTGTCATATTTCATATTTGTACGTCAACATTTTTCAAGCAGTAGTTTTCGATAGTCGATATATTACGCAACAGATGTTCTGTGTACAAGCACTGTGATCTTTGGTTGTCACCAGTATTGTCGCAGTAAGCACTGAGTAAACTAATGGGACAGAAGGGCTTCGGTTATGCTACTGGGCGGCTGGAAACAGGCTGCTGAGCAAGCGATAAAGATACAGGGAAGGATCAACTGTGAAATATGATTTCGTAAAGGTACATTGCGTAGTGATGTTTGCTACACTACTTGCTTAAGCGTAGTTAATGTGTGTTTCAATAACTGAACGTTTTAATGGACTTTTCCTCTACAGGTTTGGGTTAACTAGTTCATTGTTTGGACGAGAATACGTAAACTAAACAGTTCATATTGTTTGCTTGCACTCAGTAGATAGTTTTACCATCCCGTTACCAGTTTCTGTAACAAATTTCTAGGCAGAGGAATTTGTTATAAAAATAAATTTCATAAAAATCAGTATAATTGTCGATGAATGATGACTGGTTTTTGCAATACGGTTTTTTAATGTTTAGACTACTATCAATCATTTAGCAAGTTAAATTTCCACACCGTCTTCTTACGAAAGAATTTGTTTTTTCTTGCGGAACACAGGAACATTAAAGCACGATGCGCTTACAAGGGAACCTCCCAATCGCACCCCCCTCAGATTTAGTTATAAGTTGGCACAGTGGATAGACCTTGAAAAACTGAACACAGATCAATCAAGACAACAGGAAGAAGTTGTCTGGAACTATGAAAAAATAAGCAAAATATACATACTGAGAAGTCCATTTGCAAGATAGGCAACTTTAAGGAGAATGTGAGCTCACGAGCGCTGTGGTCCCGTGGTTAGCGTGAGCAACTGCGGAACGAGAGGTCCTTGGTTCAAGTCTTCCTTCGAGTGAAAAGTTTACTTTATTTTCGCGAAGTTATCACCAGTCCGTTCGTTCATTGTTTACTGTAATAAATTAAGTGTCTGTGTTTTGCGACCGCACCGCAACCGCGCGATTTGTAGACGAAAGGACGCGCCTCTCCAACGGGAACCTAAAACATTTGATCGCAAGGTCATAGGTCAACCGACTCCTCCAAAGGAAAACACGTCTCATATATTCTATACGACACTGGTGACGGTATGTGCGTCACATGACAGGAATATGTTGTCGACCCGCACGACTTTTACACTTGGCGAATGGGTAGAAAGATTCTTCTACCTTGCCCGATTTAGGTTTTCTTGTGGATGTGATAATCACTCCCAAAAAAGTGATGAAAATATAAGAGTTTGTCACATAAACTGAAAATAAAAAATTAAACTATTTACTCAAGGGAAGACTAGAACCAAGGACCTCTCGTTCCGTAGCTGCGCACGCTAACAACGGGACCACGGCGCTCCTGACTTCACATTCTCCTTGATGTTGCCTATCTTACTGATGGACTACTCAGTTTGTATATTTTGCTTATTTTTCATAGTTCCACTCAACTACTACTTGTTTTCTCGATTGATCTGTGTTCAGTTTTTCAAGGTCTATCCACTGTACCAACTTATACCTAAATCTGAGGGGGGTGCAATAGGGAAGTTCCCTTGTTAGAATAGTTGCCTATCTTCGCACTTTTGTGTGCAAGGCTTTTCTTTCCTTTAACTTGCTTGCAGCTGCGCTGCATATTTGATGTTGATCACTTCAAGCAGTGCCCAGTTTCCACCGCCACAGATAAGCCACAAAAAATTGTTAGGGCAAGATACATTACAGTCAGGAAACAGTGAGATCATTCAGTGTAAAGGATTGCTTTTTAGAAATTATCAGATTGGGCATAGTTAAAGTTCAGATATGATTACATTTCTTGTCAGACAATTATTCGCAGTGTCCTAAGATACAATGGCGTGTGTATTATTCAGTGTTTAGAAATCTATAGCGCATTTTATAGAAGCATTTTGGTGATCTTTCCTTTCAGAAATTTGACTAGTGGTTTATGTACCATGTGCATTCTGTTAGCTTTTGTGTTGGAAATTTCAAGTCGCGCTTTGTAGTACTGTTCACTACACTGCAAAATACAGAATTCTCGCGAAAGTTTATTTACTTCATAGTTCAGGTTTCTAATTTGGTTGAAATTAATTAGAACGTAGTTATACAATTTCACTTTAGCGACTCATTTATCAGAGAGAATTTACGTAACTACATAACTTTCGTTGTTCATTATATTAACACACATACACGAGTTATAAAGAATAGCAGTTCAGTCCACTCGAGCTTCAGTTTACAATATTAAAGTTACAATTTGATGCGATACCAACTGGCTTACTAAGAGGGGACACCGTCCACAGGTATCAGCAATGCGATTCTCCATATTCTGATCACACACTGCGATCATAGTAGTCACTGGAGGATGTTTACTGGCTGTTACGCGACAGCGATTTTACCACGTCATTATTCAACACAAATTTACAAATAAATACGGTGGCATCCTTTTCCTTATACCAAGAAACTGTAAACATCCGTGTACTGACAACAGCAACCTTTCTCATGAGCACACTTCCTTTCACAGTTGAAAATGGCTATATTGTAAGCCGCGACCTACGGGGAGGATTTCTGTTGGGTGCAACGAGCTATTTTTAGGAGACATGAAATAAGGAAGCCCCTTTCCGAAAATCAGCGGACCACCGAGAGCAGAGTGTTAGGCTTTACTGTCGCAAGAACATCCTTCAAGCGAATTTGTGGCAGCTTAGGGTAATTACGTAAGTGACCTTTGTGACTGATAGCGAAACAGAATGACTCACACGGATGGTAGTTGCTCGTACGACAAAAGCATGACGGCTGTATATTTGTGCAGAAAAATCAAGAAATGTGCCACGTCGCCATGTTTAACCCTTGCACATGTCAACAACGTACAGTATCCAGTAATATCACGACATTGCTCATTCAAGCCAACATATTGGCCTCCAGTTCCAAATGCAAAATGAAATCTATAAATTACAGAATTAAAAAATTCTGTTATTAAACTAAAGTAACTGAAAGTTACTATTTATCGATGCTACCTTATTCATGCTACAGAGTAATCTAGGATTTGTACTTATTATAAAATAGAAACAGTCAAGATCGCGACATTTCATTTACTTATTTTAAGGTATTACCAAGAACGCAAGGAAAAGCAAGTAACATCCTGGCGGTGGTAGGCGGAATGGAAGGCGAAAATGTTCTCCAACCGGTCCTGAAAGCTTTAGATGATACACGGATCCAACAGATGGGGGACAGACATTGTTATTGGTAATGGATGTACTTTCGTAGAACAATATTAGTGGTCTAGTATTCTTCAAAGATCTTTGATTTCGTTCCCCTCTTGCATACTGCACCTTGGCAGAGGGGGAACTTCGTAGCATCGCTGCTGTATATGGGAAAGAAGTCTCCAGCGGACGAAACTGGGAGGATGGCTGCTCCCTGCGGACAGAGTCGCAAGAGGAACCTTGACCAGCCAGAATCAATACGGACAACAAGGCGCGTGGCGTAGCCAGAAAGTCTTTCCAGTACACTAGCTTCGGCAACCGAAAACTGGGACGGCTCTCGGCTTGCGATCGGCGCGTGGAACAACCCTCACCTCCCTACTGGATTTAAGGTTACGGTACAGCCTAAGAAAGCGCTTGCAGAGCTCCAGGCGAGTGGCAGTATTTGTCAGGATCCCGTTTCTCCCACAGGGAACACAGTGATACCAGTGAGGAAGTAATTGCTTTGATTGTCGTTCTGCCAACATGGAGATCGTTGTAAACTGAGCACTCTCCCGATTGCTGAAGAACTGGACAGGGGATCGTCTTGGATGGATATTGGAACGTGTCTCAGACATTACGTAATAAACGTTATCATTTGCACTTTTTTCTAATCCGTTTCCAATTCAAACTATTACCCTTCTCTGGCATCAGTCTCCTAAGCCAACGTCAATAAAACAATCTATTTGCAAATAAATAATTAGGCCCTATTACAATATACGTGTATCAAACCTTTGCTACACAGACACAGACTTGCATTATATTTAATGCTTATCTCTATGTTTCGAATCAACATATCGAAACATTTTTATGTTCAAATTCCTTCTAGCAGTTATGAACAGGCTCACTGTAACGTCTCCAGTAACGCCTTACATGTACAAAATAAAATTAAAATTAAAAAAAATTCCTCTTGAGACCGAAGTTGTGGAAACAAGGAAGTTACGCTAGTCAAGATCGTCAATATAATTAAAGGCAGCCAAATAGCTCAAATATTTGTGCATTCCTGAGTTGATGGCAGAGGACATAATAGTGTAAGATAAGCGAAATACAGGGCCTTCCCATTTAAGTATCTGTGACTGGAGTTTATTCTCGTACTAAAGACAACAGCATTATTTTTCTACAGAATATTTTGAATGTCATGCTTCTAACAAAGTTTCCCATCTACCTCCAGGCCCAGATTTTTGAAGTGTGACTTACTGGATCATTCTATGAAGATAAACTGCTTCTTTGAATGAGCTCCGTGTCTGACCTTATATTCAGACCTGATGCAGTTATCGGTAGGTCGCGGGGTGACTTTACCCGCTACTATATTTCCAAATAATTTTGAATAAATCCTTGTTCAGTTACAAACAACACACTATACAGGGCGAACCCTTACTTAACTGACAAAATTCTGAGATTTTTATGGATATTTTCTGAGTATTTTGATACCAACGGAAAAACGCTACTTTCCGAGCATAAAAAATACGAATATGCTCCTCTTTAAAGACTGACAGCAAAATGGGGAACCAGCTGCCTCAACCCATATTCCGCCTTTCTCGCCAAAACTTTTGGGATGCGAACATGTAGTCGCGCTTTTTTAACACAGACCATTCTACATCCTTCTAGCCAGTATATTTCCGAAGTTAAGCATACTCAGCATCTCGCTGTCACTGCCCCTCTCTCTCTCTCTCTCTCTCTCTCTCTCTCTCTCTCTCTCTCCTCACTGATTTACAGTGTATCACACTACCACTGTCTTCTCTGTCACTTCTGTGTCTGCTTTTGTCTTTCTTTCCCACTGTCACTGTCTCCACCATACACTGGCAGCTCAAAAATTCTGGAGATGTTCAACATATTTTTTCCACTTTTACCCAAGTGTTTAAAATCTAGGTCCAACATGTGCCATTCTGGGAGACTGCAGACTCCCCGAGGCCTAAGTATGGTCTCCACTCACCTGTACTTTCCATTTCCACTGTCTCTTCTATCTAAGTCCATCCCTCTATGTCACTACCACTTCCTCTCTCTTCCTCCCCCACTCACACTGTCCCCTCTCTCTTCCACCGCAACTGCCCCTCTGCTACTCTCTATCAGCACGTAAAATAGCGAATATGTTCGCATGCCAAAACTTTTGGCGAGGAAGTCGGAATGAGGACTGAAGCAGCTGGTTCCTCATTTTTCTATGGATCTTTTAATGAGGAATGTTTTCTCCTTTTTTTGTGCTCTGGCAGAATCATTTTTCCGCTGGTTCCTTTCTTCGCCCTGTTACAGAAGAGTGCGCACCTTACATAAAATTAAGTCTATAGGTCAGTAAAGTGTTGACAGATATATAAACTTTGACATATGTAAACAACAAATAAGTACGCATAATACACGATTAACACAAAATCGTTATTTTACTTTTTTTCTGAATACTTCGCTCATCGATCGTAATTCACTGAAAAATGCTTCGCTTATGATTTTTACCATAAAATTGTAAAAATATCAAATATTTTACTAAATTCGCAGTATTGTCAGTTTTTGGGAATTTGTGGCACTCATTTTAATTTATTTTCAGATATGTTAAGACCCTTTTTAGCTCTTTTTATGTCACGACAGTACCACTATGGGCATATTTGCGTCGACTTTAAGTGCCAACAATTATACAGAGAGAGAGAGAGAGAGAGAGAGAGAGAGAGAGAGAGAGAGAGAGAGAGAGAGAGAGAGAGAGAGAGAGAGAGAGAGATATTTATTAGTGAAAAATGCTGATTAAGCTTCCCTCGTGTTCACTACGCGAATTAAAACTACATTTAACACTCCGATTCGATGTTACATGCATATATAAATGCGGTGACTTTGACCTCTGAATCTCGGTAACCATTGATATCGAAAAAGAGTTTCAAGGTTCCTCAAGAACATCAGCTTAAGATCATATGGTGGAAATTATAGAAGTGGCCATCCATCTCACAGCTGGTATTTTGGTACAAAAGTCTTCCAGGATTTTCTGAGGAACCACCCTAGAACAAATGGTACTTTTATAAGCCACCTAAGGTGCACCCTGGACCACAACTAATGCGAAACAACCAACCGATTTGCTCAGTTTGCCTCGACTGGAAAAAGACTGTAATGTTTAAATTTTGACCCTGAACTGCGGGATAGCTATAGTACGCCCGTTCTTCCGGTATGTACGCGGATGGTCACTACCCCAAGGGCTATCCAAGGCACTTGCCCCTTTGTCTCCGTGTTAAATAGAATTCGAGATATGAACGGCTGAAAAATGGAAATATATTGGCACCGTGCATTTTCGTGCACAGACCAATAAGCGACTACTGGCTCGTTAAAAAGTAACTGCATTTGATTTGATTTCCTACGCCACTTGCCTGCTTATGTGTATTCCACTGACAATATCTGCTTGTCGACGGCATACAGTGCATTTTCTTTGGAAACAACTCGTTCCATTCACTAAGGGTGCTTCGAGTTAACAAATATCACTTTACTCATCGCCCTCAAGATTACATTCAGTTCTGCTCTGTTCTGCATCGGGGTTGTTTTTCCGTCAGTGTTAGTTGTACGTGAACTCTGATACACAGTTGTGTGGATAGATTTGCTGTTTAAGAGTTGGCCTATATGCACTCTGTCTGTCGGTTCACTGATTGCGATGAATGTGCGGAATAACGACGCCATGCTAAACTGTTCCTGCAGAGACGGCAACCGCATTACAGTACTGGTGCATCTCTGTTATTGCTGTCTTTTGTTGCGCGTTTTGGTGACTGCATGTTTCAGTAACTAAGGCAATTGGTGTAACAAACCGAGTAAATCATAGTTACATTATTAATCCGTAACGAGCTGTCAGAGACCAGAGGTTCCTCGTACCAAAATAGTCAGAAAATATCCCTGAATAACCTCCGACGTTTTGTCGGTAGTTTGTTGACACTGAAGGACAACTTTCTCGATCCTGTTTGCTAGATACCAAAGGAATCTTTGGCGAGTGTTTCTCTTATTTCTATGGTGTCTGAACTTATGCAGAAGCATAGTATGCTCTGTACAATCAAATGAGTGATAAAACTGAATCATTTGAATGAGTTCATTAGCTTCTTAAAAGCCCCGAATTTCTCCTTCCATGCAATGATGAACTGTCTATTCTAGAGTAAGATTCAGTAATATTGATCACCGTCTTCCTGGTTCCACTGAGATGCCTCTTGGCGCAAACTGATCACCATGTGCAGTGAGAGCAATGGTTGTGACACGAACTAAGTAATACAAACTACGCATGGACAATTTAAAACCCATGCTTACCAGCTTGTGGATTATCTACCTCCAACTACACACTACGACTCTACCCTCGAACGGTTTAATAATGGTAACTGTCGCTGTACTCTTAAGCCGACAAAATGTCCAGGCCTAAAAAATTCTAAATAGTGATGTATCCACCACATTCATGGTTATTTTCAAGATTATGCTGCTTTAGTCGCTTCGTCCTGTTTGCTTGCCCGTATCAGAGCACCGAGCAGACACATCCAACCGGTGACCTACATCTGCATCTACACACTTGGCCTGCAACATCATACGGTGCATGGCAGGGGGACCTTGCACCACCGCTAGTCATTTCCCTTCTTCCACTCGAAAGTGGGAAGTGGGAAAAACAAATCTATAATGTATACGATATATGCAGCGTGAAGCGACGAATGAAATTTTTTTACTGAGGCCGGGATTCGAACCACGGTTTCCTGATTACGAGGCAGATGCGCCAACCACTACTCAACCCTGGCTAGTGACTTTGCGCAACTGTCCAGCACTACCCTAGCTCACCTTCCCCCTCAATGCAGCCCACTTTGTATTCCCTCCTGAACTCTAACGTCATTACAGAGGCGTTCTAACTATATTAGGTGGCGTAGTAGTTAGCGCACCTGACTTGTTAGCATCAGACCCTGGATTCAATAGCAGCCATCAAGCTCTAATTTCCTCTTCCTTGTCTTTGTGGTCTTTATGCGAAAAATACATTGCCGAAAGTACACTCCAGGAAATGGAAAAAAGAACACATTGACACCGGTGTGTCAGACCCACCATACTTGCTCCGGACACTGCGAGAGGGCTGTACAAGCAATGATCAGACGCACGGCACAGCGGACACACCAGGAACCGCGGTGTTGGCCGTCGAATGGCGCTAGCTGCGCAGCATTTGTGCACCGCCGCCGTCAGTGTCAGCCAGTTTGCCGTGGCATACGGAGCTCCATCGCAGTCTTTAACACTGGTAGCATGCCGCGACAGCGTAGACGTGAACCGTATGTGCAGTTGACGGACTTTGAGCGAGGGCGTCGACCTGGGACCGGACCGCAGCGATGCACGGATGCACGCCAAGACCGTAGGATCCTACGCAGTGCCGTAGGGGACCGCACCGCCACTTCCCAGCAAATTAGGGACACTGTTGCTCCTGGGGTATCGGCGAGGACCATTCGCAACCGTCTCCATGAAGCTGGGCTACGGTCCCGCACACCGTTAGGCCGTCTTCCGCTCACGCCCCAACATCGTGCAGCCCGCCTCCAGTGGTGTCGCGACAGGCGTGAATGGAGGGACGAATGGAGACGTGTCGTCTTCAGCGATGAGAGTCGCTTCTGCCTTGGTGCCAATGATGGTCGTATGCGTGTTTGGCGCCGTGCAGGTGAGCGCCACAATCAGGACTGCATACGACCGAGGCACACAGGGCCAACACCCGGCATCATGGTGTGGGGAGCGATCTCCTACACTGGCCGTACACCTCTGGTGATCGTCGAGGGGACACTGAATAGTGCACGGTACATCCAAACCGTCATCGAACCCATCGTTCTACCATTCCTAGACCGGCAAGGGAACTTGCTGTTCCAACAGGACAATGCACATCCGCATGTATCCCGTGCCACCCAACGTGCTCTAGAAGGTTTAAGTCAACTACCCTGGCTAGCAAGATCTTCCGATCTGTCCCCCATTGAGCATGTTTGGGACTGGATGAAGCGTCGCCTCACGCGGTCTGCACGTCCAGCACGAACGCTGGTCCAACTGAGGCGCCAGGTGGAAATGGCATGGCAAGCCGTTCCACAGGACTACATCCAGCATCTCTACGATCGTCTCCATGGGAGAATAGCAGCCTGCATTGCTGCGAAAGGTGGATACACACTGTACTAGTGCCGACATTGTGCATGCTCTGTTGCCTGTGTTTATGTGCCTGTGGTTCTGTCAGTGTGATCATGTGATGTATCTGACCCCAGGAATGTGTCAATAAAGTTTCCCCTTCCTGGGACAATGAATTCACGGTGTTCTTATTTCAATTTCCAGGAGTGTATAATCGTTCGGCAGTCAGCCGCAAATACCTGTTCTCTCATTTCTCTAACAGAGTTTCGAGAAAAGAACGTCTTCTCTCCAGGGATTCACATTTGAGCTCACGAAGCATCTTCGAGGTACTCGCACGATCATCGAACGTAGCTGTAACAAATGTAACAGCACTCTTCTGAATGTTGCTTCATGCCTTCCTTAAATCCGACCTGGTGGTGATCCTGAATACTCCAGCAGTACGTACGAATGAATCTCACACGCCATCTCCTTTACAGACGAGCTGCACTTTCCTAAAAATTCTCCAATAGACGGAAGTCGGCTATTTGCCTCCCCTATTACCGATCTTACATTCCCGATCAAACTCCTATGGTTGTAACCTAGATATCTAAACGACTTGGCTGTGTCAAGGAGTTCACCACTAACGCTGTATTCTAACTTTCCAGATTTATTTTCCTACTCATCTGCCGCTGACTTACATTTTTCTATTAATACCAAGACCTACGTTTTGTGGAAGCCTATCCACGTTGTTGTGTGATACCTTAGGCACAAAGCAGTTCTTCAGTTGATAGTGACTTACGACCGTGCGTCAGAGAGAACCCAAGTGTCAGAGAGGATGTAATATGGTTGTTTCTTGTCTGACGGCCATTCGTGTAGATTCACGGCTCTAAGTGTAACTCCTAGCCCCGCTAATGTGAGACCTTTAGCCAAGCTGTGACAACGCACTTCTCATGCATGCCGACACGAACGCATTACAAGAGATAGGCCTATTCCGTGAACCTCTGCCCACTTTGTGTGTCGCTAGCAAGCGTACCACAACTTCCGGCGTCGCAGCACAATGGACGTTTATCAACGCGGGTGCTGTATAATACGCGCTCACGGGGGATTTGGGAACTGGTATGTTCAGAATCAGTAACATATAGAATGAGTCAACAAAATGCTCATATCCGTTTAATAAATTACATGTATGAAGTGGTGTTAAATGTTCCCTTCACAAAATCGAAAAAAAAATACGATTTAATTTTCATATACTACGTAACAACTTGTAATTCAGTTTTCTTTTCTTTCTTTTTTTTATAGTAAGGGTACTGTGTAGCCCTCGCGGGATATTGTGCGTCTTAAGCCGCCGATTCCGGTACGAGGAGGTGCGTCGGCCCCGCATCGAATTCACCCGGCGGATCAAACGATGATGGGCCAGTGTGCCATCCAGCCTGGATGTGGTTTTCAGGCGGTTTCCCACATCCCACTAGGTGAATACCGGGATGGTATCCAAGTCCCGATTCAGTTACAATATTCGCTTCCTAATCACATGAATAACAGGATATGCAGAAAAGTGGGCTACACATATTCCGAGCTTGGGGTTATTGGGATGGCGGCAGTAACGCCATCAGGCCACCCCTTAAATTAACCATGCCGAATCCGTTTATAGCCATGCCGACCCTGCGCCGGGCCGGGACAAAGGACAAGGAAAAAAGTAACATCTACTGCGTAGAAAAAGTTTCAGTTGCTTCATTATATTGTTTGGTTCATCTTAGACTTACCACTTTCTTTGAGTTTTGAACAGAAAATAATTAGGCGAACTGGAGAGCATTTAGAAGCTACACTGATGATGTTTTGCAGCAATTATTCGTAACCTCCGTGAACGTGCGTTATCGTGAAAGAACAACTTTCTTCTTTGCAAGACGAGGACATTTGAAAGGTGGAAATGCCAAATATTATAAGCGCCAAATTTCACATTTGTGAAGAGATTCAAAACACAATGTGTCTTTTTGTACGTAACTTATTTATATCAAAAATATTGAGAAGGCATTTTGATACCGTACGAATTTGCTACTCATCACTGCAAAAAAGAATGAGACAAATCAGAAAATAAGCATTTATTAAGACGTTCTGGACCGTGTGGAGTGGTAGCGCGGTTTAAGGCGCAATGTCAGGGACTGCGCGGCCCCTCCCGCCGAAAGTTCGAACCCTCCCTCGGGCGTGTGTGTGTGTGTGTGTGTGTGTGTGTGTGTGTGTGTGTGTGTGGTTCTTAGCATAAGTTAGTTTAAGTATGTAAGTCTAGAGACCTGCGGAATCAGCGGTTCTAAGTGCCTGTGGTAATACATGTACAGAAACATAGCAGTAACATTTCATCCAATAGAATTACAGTCAAAAAGCATTTCTCATACCTCTAATTTTTTTCACGAGAGATAAATCTACATTAAAGAAAAAATCTTTTCGTATTTCATGCTGTTTCTTACACAACTCCATTCTTAGGATCAGATGTTTGCAACCTCTGTCGCAGCTCAAAAATCTCTACCGATTCACCAAAAACTTTTACGTTCTCTCTTCAAACCGTCCCAGGTTAAATGGAGGAGACCGTGACGCACGACACTTAACGCGAGAGGAACGTACTGCTTGGCAAGAAGACTATACGTCATCTAGTAATGAATATTTACAACAATTTCTTCGTGATTTGACACTTGGGACGACACCAGGGAGATGGAAGACAGTACCGAGAACACAATACCAGTGAAAAAGCGTTGTGTGTGAAAAACTACACTTTGATAGTTTGATATTTCTACTCTTCATGTAGTCTCAACGCCAACCATTAATTGTCTTTCAGCGACGCGTAGTACAGGGTATTCACAATTTAGTCATGCAAAAGTAACCTTTAAAGGTAAATAACTTTCAGAAATGTTTGATACAGCACTGAATGACTATATCTTCAACTCCTGCTTTTGAACACTAGCCCGCAAAAGGTGCAGATCCCGAGTTCGAGTCTCGGTCCGGAAAACAGAATCTGCCACGAAGCTCCACTTTCAGTTACTTTTGTGTAATTCCTAGTCTTGAAAAAGAAACGAATCAACTTCCTAACATATTGTCCGTATTTTCACTCAATAACGTGTTACGGAATTATTTTCTGGTGTAACTCACCACTCAGAGAGTCCGCATCGATTCCACAAAAGCGAGCAGCAAGAAATATGCATTGTTTACCCGGCATCATCATGTTGCCCCTTGACGTGCAATAAATAATCAGTCACACTTTGAAACGAATAGTGATGTTCATACCTACAGCATTGGAGGGGGGAAAATGACATTTATTATCAACTGCTAAAGGTGGCTATGGCTCAGAAAGGAATTAAATATGCATCGACAAAAATTTTTGGTCGTTTGCACAATAAGATGAATTTGAACGTCAGATACCAACGCAGATTTTAAATTTAATCTAAAATTATGTATTTTGATCTACTATTCCATAGAGAATTTTAATTTAATAACTTCAACGTGATTTTAAGTGTGGTTGCATGAAGAGTTCTGAAAAACAAAGCTTTTATTCACTGTGGATGAGAAATTGACCGAAAAATATGTTTATTAAGGTTAAAACCAGTCATGTGTATATATGCTGCAGACAGATTAGTTCCACATCGTTTCCATACAAAACTTTAATGTGATATATGGAACATCTAACTAAGCAGATAACTAACTGGATACCCATTTGGAGGAGCGCGGTTCAAATCTCTGTCCGGCAATCCAGATACTAGTTTTTGATATCATAAAACGACTAGCACGATTGCCATGATGGCTTTTTTTCAAAAAGGACACGACCAATCTCCTCTACTATATTTATTGTATCACAGCTCGTTCTCGTTTTAAAAATGAAATAGTCGGAGAGCCTTGTAACTCGACTAACCTTCCTTCCCTTTAGCCACAGTCACTTTATTCGACAAGCCTCAGCAGAGAACTATTCTGCAGGTTAGTATGTTCGACACTACGTCGATGTTCTCGCCTCCTCGCCTCTCTGTCCAGTTGCACACACATTTATGCAAACGAGCGTTGCTGTTTAGTTATCGGAGCGTTGCTCGAACATATTAGCTGCCTCTGTTGTGTGAACACATACTGGGGGACAGTTTTTTATTTTCTCATTTTTTTTAATGGTTTACTCCTTTCGAGCACCCGGCAATAAAAGCCAGCTGATGAAGCAACATTTTACGCAAAGCTCTGCCTAGTAACTAGGTCGCAGCTGATCTAACAAGAGCTGGCACGCGCTCAGACAGAGAAGATTGGCCAGTCTCCAGTCACCTTCCGTCGTCTATGGGATTTATAGGCAGCGCAGAGTCTAGGATACGCGGTAAGATACCACAGAGTCGCGTCTGCGACGACGGAGCAGCTGCAACAATCCTCTGGACCGTGCTACAAAACACCACGCCAGTTGTGTAACATTGAAGTACGGTGGACTGGTTAAGTCTTAGTCTCCGGATCACGGTGACCAGAATAGAAAGAAAAGCAAACCTAAGGGACTGTGTGCCAAGTGCGGTTCAGACTGCATATAAAAAGCCTTTGCGAATGCGTAATACAGTTAACAATGTAACCTGCCAGAGCATCGATGGTTCAGTGAAGATTGTCTTCACAAGACTGAGTATTAAAACGAGAGCGGTAGCAACATATGTCGCCATATGGAAAATGTGTTCAGTGATTAAATTTTTAAATGCTGCTGAAACTGGAAGTCAAATGTTTTATGCCAACGATCTTTAAAATCAGTTACAATAAGAATGAAATGTAGAGGATGAGTAACAGTTTGAAAATAGAACAGCACAAAGTAGCAACAATGTCACATAACTTGTTAATTTTTTGTACTATGGGTAGTCTTAGATAACGACGGGGTGAAAAAGAAAAATACAAGAGTAGGTTGCAGCGCATTTGGGAAGCCAAGTCGAGTACTCAAGAATAAAAGAATTTATTTCTGGTGGTGCAATGAGAGAACTTCAGAAATAAGTTACACATTATTACGGCAGGGCAGGTAACTTTTTTCTGACTGCTGCACTAAGACTTCAAACTGACACAGATACATGACACTATTTCTCAACATAGTCATCAAGCCACTGGAAGCAATGTTTGGAAAGTTCTGACACTCATTAAATTCCTCGAAGACAGAAACCCATTCCTTATTCAATGAGCCATTCGAAAAGGGTTGTGTAATCATCATCCTACTCAGAAAATCGGAGAATGTTGCGAATCAGTTCTTCGATAGCCTGGATGTTGTCTGCTGTGGATGGACTTCTTTCCCGATCAGCATCACCCAAATTTGTGGGGCAGGGTCAAATTATTGGCTCCTCCCCGCCATCTTTTGAATACGTTTCCAATTGCTCCGGCCTTCCACTGTGATGTATCTTTTATCCATTCAGCAACAGAAGTGTGTCTGAAAGAAACCCAGAAAATAACCTCTCTTGACATTGTGCCACTCTTGTTACGGTATCGTCCTCGCGTAGAACGACAAGTGCAACCTGCTTTTTGGAGTCCCATCGCCCCTCCCCTGTGTATCTGGTCGTGTTTCACCCCAACAAATGTACAGCGTTGCAAGCCATCGTGGAATCAGGCCAAAGGCATCAGCGCCAGACGCAGTAATACCTGGTAAATGTGCAAGCAGCTGACACTTGCAGATGTAAGCGGAAATCAGACAAAAATGCTGTAAGTAGAAATCACACTTCAAGGTCTCTTGTAACTAGCTGTTCTTAGATCTAGAAAGCACATCAGAATTGTAAATGCGTATAATTATAGACGAACGGCGATGTTTTAAATCGATAAACTAAAACTCGTATGCGTATATACACATTTTTAGTAGCTGCGGATACGGATTATAAATCCCTTCAAACAATTTAAGAATAAGCCCCGACTGCATCTGAAACAAAGTTCACAGTGTGTATTAAGACTTTTAGGTTGTGACAGTGTCGCTCTGGTTTTTTACGGGTAAACTATTCAACATCCAGCATTCTGCAGTGGGTAATGGTTAGGCGCACGGTGAGATACGATGGGAATTGGTAGCACAGAGTGTAAAACTGTCATATAGATCATGTAACATACAGGAGTGAACGGCTATAATGATAACGAAATTGGTATAGATGGAATATGTAGCGAAGTGAATGAATGGTTAATGGACGAAGGAAGTTATACAAGGAGCAGTTCAGTAAGTAATACAACACTTCTTTTAAGCAAATTGGTTTATTCAGGATTCCTATAACACGATATTATTACACACTCTTTTGGCCACAAAGTCCACTTTTTGAACACAATCTCCGTTCAGTGCGACGGCCTTACGTCTTCCTGCTGGGAGGACCTGTATACCCGCACAGTACCACTCCACTGGTGGACGTCGGAGTCAACGTCTTGGTGCTTCCCGCGGAGTGCATTCTTCATTGGCCTAACCAGATAGAAGTCACGACGTGCGAAATCCGAGCTGTAGGGTGGACGAGCGAGATCAGTCCAATGAAGTTGGGTGAGCACCTCTAGGGTGCGCAGGCTTGTGGATGGCCTGGTCTTTTCATGGAGAAGGAGAAGTTCGTTTGCGTTTTTGTGGCGACCCACGAACCAAGACGTTTCTTCAGTTTCCTGACGGTAGACGATACTCTTCAATGCCGAGTTTCATCATTATGGAGTTCATCAAATAGAAGACCATCGCCACGGCTTTATCGGCTGGGCGTGCGGCTTTCAACTTTTTCTTCGGGAGAGAGATGGTTGCCGCCACTCCACGGACTGCTTCTGATGATGATGATAGACAATAATTTGCCACGATCAGCCTCGTAACGCGCTAGCAGATCCGCGCAGATAGTATTTCGTTGCTCTTTACCGTGTTCTGTAGGCGGCAAGGAAACCGGCGAGTCGACACTTTTGAGTACCCCACTGGTGGACCAGTGTGCCGACGCTGCCAACATAGACGTTCACTTGTGCACTGACGACCAGTGACTATTATCTTTTGTTTTTGTACTTCCATCCTTTTGTCAGGTCTTTGAGACGACGGCCGTTTACTATTGTGAGAAAACGTAACGCGTACAGCCGTCATTATTTTCATTATTTTGTTGCAACCAGTTTCAGCGCTTGAATGCGCCGTCTTCAGGCTGTTGTTGATGCGGAAGGGGTCGTGACGATTTTCGCTTGGTTTGTTAACGATTTGTAACTTTCGGAGAAGCGTCAGGGCTGGCGAATTTTGACTAAAACGTACATTTCTCTTGTTGCTGTGTTAAAATATGCTTTTTTTTTTTTTGCTAAACCACAAGAGTTTACACAATGTCACCGCACCACAATAACATCTTACGGAGATGCAATTGCGAGCGAATTCTGAAACAGTGGATTATTATGTAGTTTCAAAACTCACAGCATTTTTCGTTTCACCTGCTGTAGGTGGTCCTTTCATTGTTTCATCGTAAAAGACTGTAGCTATCGGACTACATGGTAGGAATTCAAGTTGGGTAATGACCACATGGCAAAATACTCTATTTTATGCCATCATTTGCGAAAATCTCATTTTCGATATCTCAAACTGTTTATGACATACCAGGAACGCTATGGATATTTGGTCCTGATTTTATCGCTGGCGCGGGGGATCGCAAATGTGTGCGCTACATCACATCAGTTTTCTCGAGGAGGAGGAGGAAGAGATTAGTGTTTAACGTCCCGTCAACACCGAGGTCATTAGAGACGGAGCGCAAGCTCGGGTGATGAACGGATGGGGAAGGAAATCGGCCATCACCTTTCGAAGGAACCATCCCGGCATTTGCGCCATGCGATTTAGGGAAATCACGGGAAACCTAAATCAGGATGGCCGGACGTGGGTTCGAACCGTCCTCTTCTCGAATGCGAGTCCAGTGTAATAACCACTGCGCTATCTCGCGTGCTAATTTTCTCGAGATCTTTGGGAAAGATTACAAGGCGTGCGACTCGATTTTGTCATCGCAGATCATAGCAGACTGGCCGAAAGTGGGCATACGACGTCGATCTCCCCTTCTGAACAAACGAATGATCACCGTATTCCTGCGCGGGCTTCACATCATCCTTTTAAGACACATTGGGCGGTGAGCGTCGATCTACCAACAAACCTATCAACTTAATTCGCGGTGTCTTGGTGAGCACGATGGCTTATTTCTACAATTCTGTGACTTCTCCGCGATGACTCATCTTAGTGCGCCGATTCCATACAGCTGACGCACACATGCACTACTTCACTGCCGCCTCTTACATCAGCAATGTTAGACGCAATCGCTTGTTACAGTTTCTACATTATGTATAGCGCTGCAAAGCGACGAGTGTGGCACTTTATAGGGGGGGGGGGGGTGCGCAACTATTTATGTTTTTATTTATTTATTTTTCTTTTGAGAGTTCATTTCCCTAACAGCAAGTTGTGTCAGCTTAAATATTTGTGTCTTTATAGCTCTACAATAATCATATAACCTTATTCCAGAAATGAAGATAGCAAGAACTAAGGAAAAAAGTTACAAGTAATCGCAGTACCAAATACTATCGAAGAAACATAATCCTGAACACTAATTACTTTACAAATTGAACACGTTTATTTCGAAACAGTGAATATATGTTACTCTTGTAATAAAGAATGTAATTTATATGGAGGATGGACCGAAAGTCACGAAGAGACTTTGACGAAGTACGTATAACTGTGTACGAGTATACCCTCTTATATTTGTTCCTTTCTCCTTTCTTGTTTCAGATCCTGACGGGGGAAGGGTGGGAGACTGGTCGTCCTTCGTCTTTTAAGTGTGTGAAAATATGAAACTAATAAAAAAAGTTATTTACAGTTGTAACTTCTGAGAGACCTTTGGTACACCCTGTACTTACTGCCATCAGTGTGCAGCTTTCGAAAATGCGAGTGTTGACCAAAGAAAATCTCCGCTCCAATCCAAATTCTTTGGACGTCTGTTTTAGTAACGCTCTTTTCTTTCATTCCACCCTGTATAGTACTTGGGACTTATTGTTCGTGGCAAAGTTTGTCTAGTGCTGTGACATAACTGGAGAATATAAATTAGGTTTCCAGAGTAATATGTGCACAAGGATTAAACATATGGATGCTAATAATTGTAAGTAACGCTTCGAGTCACTCTTATGATGTAAATAACTCCCGAAACCTAGCCACATTCAGTGCTTGCTTCGTTTTTTCTGTTTTCCCGGAGCTACACAGCCCCACAATACTACAAACAATGAATAAAAATTATGTACCACCTGGAATTAATTCACTACGCGATTCGAAACCGGTTATCGAACAATAAAAGTTTAACGGTCACTAAAAGAACGATTACAGTTATTTCTGAATTAAGATTTTCTGTGCATGACGCATACACAGCATCATTTTCCAATGAAACATACACAGGTCAAGCGTTAAAACGTTAACTGAAGAGGTTATACTAATTATCTGATGATAATGTTACGGAAGCGACAGAACAGTGAGGCATACGCTAAGGAACATCTGATTGGATAATACTCCGCTAAAGGCGAGGGGTGGGGTGGGAAGTGGGGTTCTCACATGAAAGACTGCACACACCTCTCCGTAAACACGGCACAGTGCTTTGTGGATGAAACTCGGTTGCAATTTTTCACTCGTACATGTACCGAGAGAGAACACTTTGTTCCAGCCTGCCACTATTTAAAGTTTCCTGAATATTTGTGTGTTCTGTACCGACCTGCTATCTCCCTAGCAGCGGTTTCCTGAAGTCCTTCCCCCTATCACGTCACAGCCACTCGAGAGGAACCACAGTGTAGAGCGGGATCCTAGCCCACTACCGCTCTGCTCTGCAGAGTGAATGACTCAGTACATATGGAATTCTCCAGGCTGTGGCTAACACAGTTCTCCGCAGTATTTTTTCTTCCAAGAGTGCTTGTCCCGCGAGGTATCCAGGAAAACTGCGAAATTTGGAAGATAGGAGATGAGGTACTGACGGATGGAGGGCTGTGAGGGCGGGTCGTGAGTCATACTGGGATAGCTCAGCCAGCATGACTATCGTCTCAGAAAGGCAAGGTTCCGGGTTCGAGTCCCGGTCTGACACTGCGCACACTCTACTGTACTTTCTTTTGAGTCATCAGTCTTCTGAGTGGTTTGATGCGGCCAGCCGGTATTCTCTCTTCTGTGCCGACCTCTTGGTCTCAGAGTAGCACTTGCAATCTACGTCTTCAATTATTTGCTGCATTTATCCCAGTATGTCTTCCTCTACAGTTTTTAGCCTCTACAGCTTCCTCTAGTACCATGAAAGTACTTCTCTGATGTCTTAACATGTCCTATTCCTTCTTCTTGTCACTATTTTCCATATATTCATTTCCTCGCCGATTCTGCAGAACAACTCATTTCCTTGCCTTACCCCCGCTGCACAGATACATTTATTTTGTGTGTGTTTTATTTAAAATGTACTTCCCCAGAATCGTCCAAAAAATTTAAGTCATCCGTTATCCTTCACTACAACTATCTTGGCGTGTTCATTACTTTTAGGCTGCTTCGTATTATTATGCTAAAGTATTTAAATGCTACAGGTTGACCAAGAATGATGTAATTTCATATCGTCGGTTCCTTTCCCTCGCTGATGGGTAGTACCTTGCATTTGTCCACATTTACAGACAGTTGTCGTTCACTACACCATTTTCAAATGCTGTTAAACTTATTTTTGATTCTTTACTATTAATGAGATGCTTACCCGTAAACGACGAGATCTAACAACCACAGCGTGCCATCTGTCTGATAAATCCATGATTTATATTGATAAGAGCTATCCTTGTTGGAACTGGTAAATACGGTAGATGAGAAATAACACACAAAAAACGGTAATACAATGAAAGAAAGTCCTGAACGAATACAGTACTACGCAAACATACACTGTTCGAAACACTTAACGACTTGTACAGAAGACACTTCCCGGAAGAAATCGTGGTACATCAAAAATCTTCGATTATCAAGTAACAGCTGCTATCCCGCCCAATCCACTGTCCCCTTCACACAACAAGTAAGTTGTTCAGCAGCAAACGCGCCATAAAAACTCGCACCATAGTTCAAAGTCTAAGACATACACCGCTAATACTGCTGGTAAAAGTATTTCAGAATTATTAGCTCTTCAGCTGCTTCCGAGTATTTCGAACGCAACATGCTATCTAACCATGAAAAGGCACTTTCACAATTACTGCAGCTTGAGGTGATCAGTCGAAACAAAAAGGAAGCAGATGTTATAGTTTTAACACCTATAATAGTAAAACCACAATCAACTTTGTAAAACATTTATACAGGAAACAATCAAGATCCAGCGAAGATGACACACCGGTGTGAATGGAAAACGGACACAGACTATGTTTTTGCGGAAGGCGGAGTTTAAAACGCAAATGACGAAGGGGAAGGACCAAAATATGGAAGTACCTTGAGAAAGGCAAGCTTGAAAATAAATGCCGATGCTAGCCAATACTGCAGATAGCACCTCCTGTGTTCGATCACTAGCAGCACCTGTGCAGTGTACTCAATACGATGCAAGTGTCAGCCGTCGTCAGGACGATGTTCTGTACAGTTGTGAGCGCATTACGTAATAGTTGAGTGCCTTCGGACGTGGTGGACAAATTGTTGTTCTTATGGCGGATAGTTTCATAACCAAGTTAGCCCAAGTGTTTGCTATTTCAAGAGGCACGGTATGGAAAAGTTATACCGCATACAGGAAAAGCGGAAAACAGTATCCAACAACTCACAACGCGAACGAAAGTGTTCAAATAGCTCTGAGCACTATGGGACTTAACTTCTGAGGTCATCAGACCTCTAGAACTTAGAACTACTTAAACCTAATTAACCTAAGAACATCACACACATCCATGCCAGAGGCAGGATTCGAAACTGCGATCGTAGAGGTCGCGCGGTTCCAGACTAGCGCCTAGAACCGCTCGCCCACCACGGCCGGCGAACGAAAGTGTGTGTTGAGTCTTCGGGACGGTCATTGAAGATGATTGTGACGAAAATAAAGACAACGAAAGTTGCGAAAGACACTGTAGAACTGAATGTCGCACTCGTGAACCATGTCAGCACCAAAATAACACGAAGAGAGCTGCATATACTGTGAACTGCAGGACGAGTTAGAATTCCAAAACCATTCAATAGTGATGCAAATGCATGAAACAGGAAAACGTGGTGGCGAAGCCATCAAACCTGGGCTGTAGAGCAATAGAAGGAAGTCATTCGGTCGGATGAGTCTTGCTGCACACTGTTTCCAACTTCTGGCGGAGTTTACGACCCAAGAGTGAAACATGGCAGATGTTTGATGATGATTTGGACAGCCATATCGTGATATTCCATGGGCCCTATATGGTCACTCTGCGAGGTCACATTACTGCCAAAGACTGCGTGATACTTTTGGCTGATCAGGCCCACCTCAAGGTACAAGTTTTATCACTAGTGGTGACGCTGTGTTCCAAGATGGCAGAGCCACTGTGTACACAGCAAGCATCGTCCGAGAGTGGTTTTGTGGGCTCGAGAATGTCTTGGCGTATCTCCCCTGGCTACCATACCCATCAGTTAATATTAGAGCGCTTCTGTGGTTTAGTTTGGACAGAAGGGCGCGTGATCGCTCTCAACCTCCTCCATCGCTACCTGAATCTGCCAATGTTTTGCAGACTGAATATAACAAGATTGCCTTAAAAGCCATAGAGGGCCCGTAATTTTGCATTGAAGCTGTACTGCCGGCCGGGGTGCCGGAGCGGTTCTAGGCGCTACAGTCCGGAACCGCGCGACGTTACGGTCGCAGGTTCGAATCCTGCCTCGGGCATGAGTGTGTGTGATGTCCTTAGATTAGTTAGTTTTAAGTAGTTCTATGTTCTAGGGGACTAATGGCTACAGCAGTTGAGTCCCATAGTGCTCAGAGCCTTTTGAACCATGGTAGTCTACACGAAATGCATGATACTCTGCATGAAACGAAATGCATGATACTCTACATCAGGGGTTCCCAACAACATTTTCTCTAGGACCCCTCCCCCCCCCCCTCATCGAGCATGATTGGTACCTTGACATATCACAGTATCAGGTACCTAAGAAAGCCAAATTAAGTGTCTTTTTATACGTTTTCTATTTTTTCTATTTTCGGTACTTAGAAAAAACATTGACATATTCATCATAGAAAAAATATTGAGCTTAAAACTTTTTCAATTTAGCCATCATTGTTATTGTTAAATTTTTTATTATTGCTCAAAATCTTTGTCTTCAAATATGGATGTTTAGTATAACAAACTCCTTGAAAAATAATTTTGAGTATGAACTGAAAATGACAGGAAAAAATTAAAACAGTGTATTGGTCTCAAGTGTACTACACCTGAGATTGCATGGAGTAGACATGTGTGAAAAATAAGAAACCACTTATTTCATGAAAGGTATTATTCATTTGAAAAAATACAGTTACAACAGAGTACCCCGTCAGTATACAGTCAGTTTTAATTTTCAGTTCTTAATTAGATGAGTTCAATCTGACCTTTGACTCCATTATTTCCGAAATATTAGGCCCCAAACTAGAAACTTGCAGGAAGCCGCCAAAACTAAAAATCTGTTATCATACGAAATATATTTAATATATTTCTTATTGTAGTAGCATTTTACGGGCCCCTCTGGCATAGCTCGGGAACCCCTGGGGGTCCGCAGACCACCTGTTGGGAACCACTGCTCTACATGAAACGCTCGTCATCAACCGACGTTGTTTACTGTGCCAAGTGCATTGTTCGGTACGATAAAAGAACAGCTAGTTCTACGATTCTCTGTTCACAGCGCCTCCCTCACAGCATTAGGTCGTCTTCGGAGGGATTGTAAGAGTATCGGCTGAGCTTTCGCGACTGCGGCCGGGTAGCCAGTGACGCTAGAGGCGGTTTTCAGCACAGGCGCAGAGAACACAAGCAAGCTAGCGAACCGCACCTTCACGCCTGCCCGCCTGCTTCGTGCCTTTCCTCGCTCCTAGACTCCAGCCAAATACGTGTGCCAAGCGATGCAGGCAGCTCCGTTTGCTTGTGTATGATGTTATCCTGATACCTCCCAACATTCTCGGCGTATACTGGTGTTCAGGATGTATGAGGCAGGTGAAATGGCTTCAGACTTCAAGAATAATCCCAATTCCAAATAAAGCACTTATTGATAGCTGTAAATACTACAGAAACATCCGTTTCGTAAGTCATGGTTGCAAAATACTGAGGAATGGGAAACTTGTAGAAGCTGACCTCAGGACAAATCAGTTTGGGTTTCGTAGGAACGCACGAGGCAATGTTAAACCTATGGCTTACAAGATAGGCTAACAAAAAGGCAAAACTAAGTTGATAGCATTTATAGCTGTAGAGAAAGCTTGTGACATTCTTGACTGGAATACGCTCTTTAAAATTCTAATGGTATCAGGGAAAAATGCAGGCAGCGAAAGATTATTTACAACATGAACAGAGTCCAACGTCACTCAAGGGAGGCACTGGCTAATCTGTATATAGAGCACACAGTAAAGAAAACCAAAGAGAAATTTATGGAGAGGATTTATGTTCAGTGAACAATAATAAAAATGTCGAACTTTCACAATCATCTGTCACATGGAGAAGACCTTGACAGAGCAGTTGAACGTAATGTGTAGTCTCTTCAAAAAAGAAGTTATAAAAGGAACGTCAACGAAAGTAAAACATGCAACGTTAGGTACTCGAATTAAATCAGACGATGCTGAAGGAATTACATTAGGAAATGAAACACTAAAAGCAGTAGATGAATTTTGTTATTTGGCCGCACTTTGTGAGGGCCAAAAGGACACATTATTTAAAATACAGACTGACTACAAAAAGACCAGCACTCCTGAAAAGAGTAATTTGTTAACATGTAATATAAATGTAAGTGTAAGGGTTAGGAAGTCTGTTCTGAAGATATTTGTCTGCAGTGTTGCCTTGTTTGGAAGTGAAACATGTATGATAATTCAAGGAAGCAGAGAACAGAAGCTTTTGAAATGTAGTGCTAGAGAAGAATGCGTGAGGAGGTACTACAACTAATGGAAAAATGAAATTTACAGCGCAGTAATACTAAGTTTGGTAATTGAGTGAAGTGGGGAAGGGGCGCAGTGTCGAAACTGAAGAGGAATACCTAGGAATGAGCACAGTAAGCAGGTTGAAATGTATGTAAATTTGAAAATTTGTGGTTCACCTTCAGATGAGTGAGGAAAAAGTTACACATTTATGTTAGCAGCATGACGCTGGGTACTCTTTGTGACATGAAGATCAACACTTTACTGTCTCGCCTTGAGTGTTAGTCACACGGCAGTTCCTTTGGCCGATAGGCAATGAAAGTGAAAGTTGCCAGATGGACATTAAAACCAGTAATCGCCCATACTGTCAAAGTAACAGAAATTCATTTCTCGACGCCACACAACAAACACTCCAGGCGTGCCATTAAAATGTTACCCGTCTTCATGTCACAGAGTCAATATCCGGCATCACGCTACAAACTCAAATATCTAACTTGTACATGCTCCATCATAAGATTAAGGCGGTAATCCTCGTAAGGTAGTTTATTGATAAAACAAATCTTTGTTAACCGACTGGTCGCATTGCCGCTAACGGAACGCAAATACCATTCCTCTTGTTGCATGTGGGGGAGATAAATAGATTTTTTTATTTGGGAAAGACTGAAGTGTTTATACTTCACGTATCACTCGGCAAAGAAAGTAGTTAGTTTTGTTGGAACAGTGAAGAAAGGCACGGTCTCTTGGGGATCAAATATTTGCTCCGAGAAAATTCAAGTTTTCGAGAAAGTAAACAGCTCCGAAATTGGAAAGAAAGCCCTCTGGCTCGGAATTCATTCGGGCCCTCCCGATAAGCAGTATAAACAATATCTAGACAAAGAAAAACCCTACACTTTAGCATAAACACGAATATAATACACGAAAATATTCATTAAAAAAGTTTTAACAGCGGTAAAGAAAGTTATACCATATGAGAAAAAGTTGTTTCCGATGTTATTTCGTACTTATAGAGAAAAAATAACTTAATTGAGTACCTTCTATATACTGTTTGCTGTTTTTGTTTGCATATACCTTTCGTAATGTAAATCAATGTTTATATTTTGAAATGTTTGACTATACTTCGGCAATTATATCATTTCCAGCAGTGTGAAAAATTTACCACACGAACTTTGGCAGTAGCATCCTTTACGAATTTTGCTTTGGCAGTTCATCATTGCTAGTTCCTTAATTCTGATACTACATTCCGATTTTTTTCTATTACGGATGCCATAGCGTAACGTTCGCCGTCCGATGCTCGGCTGTGAGAGGTAGTGTGTTTACGTTTAGTGAACACACTTCGTTTGCAGTCCTCTTTCTTTCCGCTCAGCTGGCGTCTGGTAATGTACGTAGAAGGCTTCTATGAAGTTTGCAAAACTACTGGCGAGAGTGGATCGTGCATCTAGAGCGGACAGCTCAATTTTCCCTTAGTCGGCAGCAATGAATCTATATTCATCGATGTAAAAGAATCAACACCGACACAAGACGACGTATTCACCAAAGCTATCAATTCTCGGAACATTTACTCTGCCCAAAACTGAAAATGCGTCTGAAATATGCGAGACTCGACTCAGTTTAGGCGATCTAAACAAGCCCTATAAAGAACGCAACTTTCGAAATGATCGCATACCTATTCTAAGAAGTCGACAGCACTTAACGCTCCAGTATTTTCATCTGTTTTCTTTGTGGTTAGTGACTGAGCTCTTAACGGCGGAACAGCAAGTTGTCATAATGAAAACTTGTTGCGAATGTTGTGCAGAGATTTGTAGAGATTGTAGTGTTCGGTCAGCGCCGAATATGTCGACTGTGCTGAGACTGACAGCTAAATTTCAGAAAACCGGTTTGGTTGTGGACATTGAACGCTCGGGGCGTCCGCGTGTTAGTCGTTCTCCGAAAACATCCATCGTGGGTGGTAACATTGCTTCAAGTCCGGTGAAATCTGTTCGCAGACGTTCACCACAATTGGATATTTCCAGAACTAGCATGCAACAAATTATGTAAAATCTATACTTTGGGCCTATAAAATCCAACTGATAAAAGAACTGAAGCCAAACGAGCAGAGCATTTACGCACACGATGTTTATGAAACAAAGAGCGGGCAACAAGTTCCTCAGCAAAATAATGTTTCGAAAGATTCTTTTCAGGTGGACCCGCAGCATACCTTAGGTCATTGAATGACGGTACGTATTTTTCAGTTTTCACTGATTTTATTCGCTCATTACTTACATACGACGAGTCTCGTTTCGACAATTTGCCATTTTCAAGTAGTCATGCAATGTAAAATATATAGTTTTTTGTATAAAATTATAGAAATTTAAGTTTGACGGCTTACGTCTAGTTTGGTGGACATTTTACGTTTTGTGTGTCACAATATACTACCTTGTGTGTCGACTGAGAACGTTTCTCGTTTTCCGTGCTATTAAAATTTGTCAGAACTATGTGCGGTGAGCACTTTATTTCCGCTTACGTTCATTTGACAGCACAATCTACTCCAGTGTCACGTATATGTTTACAATGAATTTACATTTCATATTCGGGGAATTTCAGTAATGATGTTCACTGTAGAATGGCTTCGTAACCAAGGAAGACTGCAGGATTTGGGACAGCAAAAACCCTCGTGTAATTATGGAGAAGCCATTACATCCGCAGTGACTCACTGTGTAGTGTGGTATTTAGACTGAGGTCGTAATTTGCCCGCTGCTACGACGATGAGCGCCGGAAACGCATTAACAGAGGACGGCGAATGCTCCCGCAATATGACAGAGTCTTTTGCGGCCTGATCTGGCTATGTGAATGCTGAAGAGGTTAGGTTTCAACAAGATGGCGCAACTTCTCATCCGTGATTTGCAACAACGGATTTGTTACAACAGAGGTTCCTTGGTCAGAGTGATCTCTCCAACGGTGAAATGAGTTGCCTACCAGGTGACGTGATTCGACATCATGTGATTTCTTTCTATGGGGATATTTGGACTCTCCTGTGTGCGCCAACAAACCACGACTGCTTGGCTCAAAGCCGAGATTCAGCGAGTAATTTCATAACTCGTGGCTGCCTGCAGAGTCGTGGAGGGGCATTTGAGTAACACATTTCATACAATCACAGCCAACACACTCTTCAGTGATGTGTAAATTACTTAATTTCACCAATAAATTTGCATGTTATTACACACTCAAAGGTTGCGTTCTTTATGGGAAACCCTTTAGAAACTGCGATAGTGAAACCTGAGGTAACTCCGAAAGAAGGCTCCCCAGAGGCTGTGAAGAGATTGGGAACTCTTATTGCGCGGTGCATCACCACATGTACATCTACATAGATATTCTGCAAATCACACTTAAGTGCCTGGCAGAGGGTTCATCGAATCACACCCATGTTGGAAGTTGTTCTTGGTTCAAATTCTGGAATATATATTTTGTCTTCTTTCGTGAAGAAATTTCGAAAAGTTGTTTTTAGTAACTCTGCCTTTGCAGCCCTGTCATAGATAGTATTTCCCTTGCTATTGCGCAGAAAAGGCATTTGACTGTGTCTTGCCACATAACGACCCAGTCTACACAACTCCAATTTATAATTCGTTAATGAGTTTACCACAGTATACCGAATCGAGACTCGGCCCCCAAAACACTGATTCACAGGCAACGTTCTTACAGACTGAGCTTTCCGGGCACGACTCACGAACCCGATTGCAGTTTGCAAGAGTACTAGCGTACTGCCAAGTCATTTTGCAAGACTATCACTGCAAAAATGTACATCACGCTCTGTAATACTATAAAGTGCCGTATCATACCGAAAACTACCAAAAATCGAGTGCGTCTGAACTGTGACACCTAACGCAAAGAAGCAGAATGCAATTTCACTTGCCCTTAGAAGTTACGTAGCTGCTTTATTCTCGGTATCAAATGGATACTGTTAAAATGTCAGCGCAACATATATAAATAATCCACGACACGTACGAAAAGAATTCGTCGGTACTAGGGATGTAGTGCCAATCCACATATACAGGACGCTAGACGGACAAATACACGACGTCCCGAGAACACGTGACCAGGCCGGCAATGTATGTTGACAACACAAAATCTGTTCTGCTCATGTGAATGCTCACTTCAGAGATATTTGCTCTATGGATGCTATCACAGAGTAGCTATGCATGCGCCAAATCTAACGACTAATGTCTGAAGTGTGAAGCGTTCTCAGGCAATGCGACATCTCTGATGCCTGTAAACAGGTCAGTGTAGCCGTGGCCTTCATTTGTGTAAGACCTGTTATTTTGTTTTGCCTGAAAAGTGGTAAGTTTAATAACAGAGCAACGAATTGTCGTGAAGTTTCACCTAAAATTTGGAAAAATCTGTACCGAAATTTATATTTCAGTAAAAGAAGTGTGTGGCGAAGAAGAGTGTGTCTCATGTACGCGAGAGTTTGAGAAGTTCATGCGTTTTCAGGACGACCGAGATGATGTTGAAGACAACTTACTCCCATGACGCACTCCAGCATCAAAAACGGATGAAGATCTATAAGAAGCAGTTAATCTGATTCGATCTAACCCTCGGGTAGAGTGTTCAATCGATTGCTGTAACTGTCGGAATTGACAAACGATGCATAAGGCAAATTCCGCGTAACAAATTTAACTTGATAAAAGTGTGTACGAAACTGTTGTCAAAAATTCTTGACACCATTTCCTGGAAAGAGTGATAATTTGTGATTAATCTTGGTTTTTTTCACTTTCGATCCAGAAACAGAGCACCAGTCTATGCATTTGAAGAGCCCAACTTCACCGAGAGCGAAAAATTCTCGAGTGAACAATTCAAGATTCAAAGCGATTACGATCTATTTTTATCGATTTTAGGAACTGTGTATCTTCACTGGGTTCTTGAAAGTGGAACAACTGATCAACATTACTATCTTTAAGTTAAAGTTCAATGCCGTGACAAAAAAAAAGAAGGAAAAAGATCCGAATTTATGAAAAACTCGTGGGTTCTGAATCAATAGAATGCGCCAGCTCATACCTCATTGTCTGTTAGGAGGTTTCTAGGAAAGTGCAGTATCTCATTGTTAGACCACCCACCATATTTGTCTGACCTAACACAATACGACTTTTCTGTACCAAGACCAAATCTGAATTATTTGTTGTTGTTGTCTTCAGTCCTGAGACTGGTTTGATGCAGCTCTCCATGCTACTCTATCCTGTGCAAGCTTCTTCATCTCCCAGTACTTACTGCAACCTACATCCTTCTGAATCTGCTTAGTGTATTCATCTCTTGGTCTCCCTCTACGATTTTTACCCTCCAAGCTGCCCTCCAACGCTATATTTGTGATCCCTTGATGCCTCAGAACATGTCCTACTAACTGGTCCCTTCTTCTAGTCAAGTTGTGCCACAAACTTCTCTTCTCCCCAATCCTATTCAATCCCTCCTCATTAGTTATGTGATTTACCCATCTAATCTTCAGCATTCTTCTGTAGCACCACATTTCGAAAGCTTCTATTCTCTTCTTGTACAAACTATTTATTGTCCATGTTTCACTCCCATGCATGGCTACGCTCCATACAAATACTTTCAGAAACGACTTCCTGACATTTAAATCTATACTCTATGTTAACAAATTTCTCTTCTTCACAAAGGCTTTCCTTGCCATTCCCAGTCTACGTTTTGTATCCTCTCTACTTCGGCCATCAGTTATTTTGCTCCCCAAATAGCATAACTCCTTTACTACTCTAAGCGTCTCATTTCTTACTCTTATTCCCTCAGCATCACCCGGTCCATTCCGTTCAATAAAATTGAATTGAATTAAAAGGAACAATATTTCACTTCATTTAAACAGTGGACAAAAAGTGGCACGCGTCATCAAGGAGCTCCTATACGGAAAAATCGGATGGAGTGTTGCAGGGATTCAGGAGGGAGTATATTCAGGGTGACAATAACTAAATATGTATACTTTTGAAATAAAATGTTTTATGCAATAGACGTGTCATTTTATAGCAACACCTCGCATATTGCTTAGACTGGCATTTATGGAAAAAAGGATATTGCGGAGAAACGGCTTAGAATGAGAAGTTCTGTGGTTAAACAGGTATCCGCTCTGAATCACAAGATTTGCCGTTCAGTCCTCACTATGTACTAGGATTCGTACTGCCACTTAACCCGTCTTTCAGCTTTGTCGGTGATTTGTTACCGTGAAAAACATGAAACTGCATGATGCTTCCGTGTCCGCGATGAACTATAGGCGTCTGTTTAAGTAAAAGTCAGTTCGAAGGTTGGAGGAAGTTAAAACTTTGCTTATAATTCCTCTACGTCCATCATAAAAGGTGAAGACTGTGGCGCACAGCTTGTAATCTGTGGAGTACCCCCTTGTTTCGTTGCGGCACTAAGAGGGGAAGGGTGGTGGGACTGCCGCCAATCATTTGATGGCAGGCTGAGTGGACCGGATATATGAAACTAGTTCCCCAACCAGAATACTGTGAAATATGTGCCCAGTATTGGCAGGAGGTACCTGCTCACCAACTGTGGGCCTATCTGCATACGATGACGGTATCTGTTCTGTTGTGCTGTGCAGTGAATTCAAGAAAGATAGGAATGTTCCCATATGTAATGGGTTAGAAATGGAACTTGGGCAGAAAGATTATAAACGTGATATATGCATAATGTTCGTTTTATTACTAACCGTAACTTACGTAACTTGTTTCATCCGAGCACCAGAGACGTCGACGAGATAGAAGGCCGTAACTCATTAGCATATCTACCCAGTTTCGTTACCAAAAGATAATTACAGCCCACACTGGACCTCCACGAGTAGCTGTATTTTAATCATAACCACCCCGTACATCCATTACCGTATCATTTTAGTCAATATAACAATGCGTCTTATATTAACTACAAGTACCTTATTTTGATCGATGGACGTTTAACATATTTTGTATTTCACAGTTATATTAAAGTATGCTTTATCGAGTAGAAGAGATACGATTCTGAGTTTATAATTTGGTTTTTCGTTTTTAGCTTCTGGAGGTCGGGTCGAAAGTGAATTTTCTTTTTGATTGTTCAGACAGAAAAGAAATCCCCGAAAGGAAGAAGTCATTCTTTTCGCCGAACACTGTCGAGAATGTTTGCGAGGCCGGAATCTGTGACAGGCTGCGGAACAGTTCCACTGCCATGACGCACGTCTCCGATTAAGGACCGCGATGATAAGGTAAGAGGAATCATAGCTCTTACGGAAGCAGTAGTCGTTTTTCCCCCACCCAGTTTGCGAGTGGAACAGGTAAGGGGATAACTAGCAGCGGTACAAGTTATCCTCCGCCACGCACCGTATAATGGTTTTGTAGTATGGATGTAGATGCTGAAGAGGAGAGCATTCCATTCACAGTAGGGCCACGCCTAGTGAAGCATTGCTGTGTTCAAACTAACCGTCGGCTTGAGGAAAGCCTTGATTTTTTTCGCATGCTTTATACGGTAGTTACACGTTTATACAAGTAATTCCTCGCTATATTTCATTATGTTTTGAGGTACATATAAAATTTGACTGCTGTATGGGAAATGCTCTAGGGGTACGAATATCGAACACACTGTCTGCTCCGCTCGATGCTTCTGCAGTGGAGCAGCTACTTGCCCATAACGACTTAACTGCTGCTCGCTTGCCGGCAAAAACAAGTGTAAAGTCCAGGTGCAGGGTGCCTCTAGCGTTCCAAGTGATACCATTACGCAACTAGTCCCTCTTATTAGCTTGCGTTCTCCTCGCTTTTATAACTGTCTCAGTGTGCCAATTTTGTACAAAGTTAACCTCACGGGGAAAAGTTATTTTTATAGAACTGGCAAAGAATTGATGCTATCCCGTTTCCTTGTACTGTAAAGTATATAACAGGTTTACGTAAGCTCTTTTCACGTAGACTCAATGCATGTGATTTATCAATTTGCTGCGACAGCAGCACTATTTGAGATTCAGAGTTACTGTGCAAGCACAGGCAAGACTTTGAAACTCAGCTTCATATAATACTTTTGGCCCTTGTAGAAGAAAGACACTATGAATACGAATCTTCATTCATTTCCCGAAACTGCGATACCTGTGCTAAAAATGAGGTTAATACTCTATGAACGCAGTAACGATATTGCTGACGTGGAAAAGATGTGAACAAGCCCGGTTAGATAATAGGCACTGTCACATGCGACAGGTCGCGAGTCTTTCAAATCTAGGAAGTGATTACTTCCTTCTACATTATAGCTCTGTGTTGCCTAAAATTTGTAGCAGATATTCTGCAAGTTAGTATGGTCATTGGTTCCTCAACGCTCGTCGAGAGGTGTTATAGGATGGTTTTCGGAATTTAACCTTCCTTCGTAGATTGACGAGAACCTTAAAAGATAAGCATGAGGGCACGAAGGGAGGAGAAAAGAAGGATTTAAAAATCCCGTCGACGACGATATCATTAGAAACAGAACACAAGGTCGAATGGACAAAGGTAGAGCAGGAAATCGTTTGAAAGGAACCATGACGGCGTCTGTCGGAAGTGAGTTAGGTAGATGAACATAGAAAACCTAAGTCTAAATGACCGAACTTGAGTCCAGCACTGCACCATCTTGCTCTGTGTGCTCCGCAGCTCGTGGTATAGTTGCTAGCGTTGCTGCCTCTGGATCACGGGGTCCAGGTTCGATTCCGGAGTAAGTTAGGGATTTCTCTGCCCGGGGAATGGGTGTTATTATATCATCAACATCATCGCTTTATGTGACAGTAGTAAGACTCGTAACAACTCCCTGCAGAGTTCCATCCAGCTTTCTTTTCTTTTTTGTGTAGAGAAGCAAGTGTTGGAATATCTATCACATTCATCCTTTTCTTCCTTGTTCCACTTGTGTTAAGTACGACAATTGACTACTGCACTGTGGTCAAAGAATATGTTTGCATAATTTTCGAGGCTCAAGTAGTACCGTAATATATGTCAAATTAACCATTGTAGTGGTGGATGGTCCTGGATTTGTTTACCAGTAGTGGCGAAGACTGGCGCAGATTATTGAGAATGCTAGGAGGAAGATGGAGTACGCTATGAGGAAGACAATGGAGAACACTAAGAAGATAAGGACGAACTTAATGGAAAAGGAGGAAATTATATTACTTTGGACGGGATCAACAGCGGCGGCGAACTACACGGGTGCCATTTGATTAGATGACTGGCCGCCACAGCACGTTGCCCGCCTTTCGCGCCATAAATTGCAGGCAGCACGAGAGCCACGCCCTGCGTTTCACGTGGGCGGAGTCGACCCACCCCTGACATCTCGCGCCTTTTGCAGGAATGATGAATTATTGCGAGACCAGCTTAGTACCAGCCATACGTCTTTACTCGTGGACGTCTCCTATATACGAGGGACGATTTGTTGGCATATATCGTCTGTCAGATGTAATGTACCTGTTTGCTCCATAGAGTGACGGAGCTGGTCCATTATCTTACAAGCAGTTACCTTCATATAGAGGGTCGTGGTCATTTGTCAGCGGGAGGGCAGGTGATTGAACGATATGACTAACAAACTCCACTATACAGAAACATTTACTCACCCACATCGTAGCACCTTCCACCCACGGGTAGGCACTGCCCTATGATGCAAGGATCCCCTCTCTGGCGAGAGAGCTCAACAGCGCGAGCTACGTATGGAATCAAAACATCAGTGCGTCATGTGTCCTTGCAATGCACATCACGTACTAATGAGAGGGCAACGATAATCTCATCGGGGACTTGTCTATTTTGTACGGAGACACACACAATGTATCAAACGAGTGGTAATTTAGTGTGTGACATCTCTCACGCCCACAGTTTTAGGAATTGTAATGTCGCTTTTCCAGATGACTGGACGGTAACCAGGCGAAAATAAGTTTCACTCTTTGGAAGTATTTTGTACATCTCATTGTGCAGAGTCTTTCTGTCTGCGTTGTTGTGGTTTTCAGTCCGAAAACTGGTTTGATGCAGCTTTCCAGGCTAGTCCATCCTGTCCACATCTCTTCATTGCTACTTTAACTGAGATCTATTTGAACTTGCGTGCTGTATTCGAGCCTTGGTCTCCTTCGACAATTTCTTGCCCCCATACTTCCCTACATTACTAAACTGATGCCTCAGTAAGTCGTATCAGCTGATCTCTTCTTTCAGTAAAGTAGTTTCATAAATTTATTTATTTTCACCAATTCCATTCACTAAATCCTCATTAGTTATCCGATCAACGTACCTAATTTTCAGTATTCTTCTGCAACATCACATTTCAAAAGCTTCAATTCTCTTCTCGTCAAAACCACTTATCGTTTTCGTTTCACATTTGTACTAGGCCACAGTGTAGATAGGTAAGTACCTTCAGAACAAACTCGAAAATATTTAACTTTGTATTAGTCTAGTCCAATATTCAACTTTGCTCCCCCCCCCCCCCCCTCCATACTCTCTCTCTCTCTCTCTCTCTCTCTCTCTCTCTCTCTCTCTCTCTCTGTGTGTGTGTGTGTGTGTGTGTGTGTGTGTGTGTGTGTGTGTGTGTGTGTGTGTGTGTGTCGATCTCCTACTCCGCCGGTATTCCTTTGTCTGTCCATTCCTCCTCGGTCCTCTCCTTTCCACCCCCTGTGTCGCCCCAACTCCCTGGCAGATTAAAACTGTGTGCCAGACCAAAACTCGAACTCGGAACCTTTGCCTTTCGCGGGCAAGTGGTCTGCTAAGTGGGGTACCCAAGCACGACTCACGCCCCGTCTCCTCAGCTTTACTTCTGCCAGTACCTCGTCTCCTACATTCCAAACCAAAATAAAGCTGTGAGGATGGGGCGTGAGTCGTGCTTGGGTAGCTCAGTTGGTAGAGCGAAAGGCAAAGGTTCCGAGTTAGAGTCTCGGTCCGGCACACAGTTTTAATCTGCCAGGAAGTTTCATATCAGCGCACACTCCGCTACAGAGTGAAAATTTCATTCTGGAAAAATCCACTGGGAGTTGTCCTTTCCAGGCAGTAAGTCTTATGCATACAAAGTTTGGTTGAAATCGAACCAGTGGTTTAGGTGATATGGAATCAATCGCCTTAACTCTTAATACATTTCTCCCACTGTGAAACATAATGGTCAATGCCTACATGATGAAATGTTTGCGGTTGGTCACACGGAACCATGATTGTACCCAGGCGTGCACCTTTTTGTTCCAATCAAATCTACAGCCATTGAATGTCTTTCTTCAGGGCCACCAAAGTATGGAAATCGCATGGGGACTATATGGACGCTGTGTAAGGGCTTCCAAGCGAAACTTTTGAAGCGTACTGGAAACAACCATGGGAACAGGTGGACGGGCGTTTTGTTGACAGATTGCTTCAACTACATTGCAGAAATTTTGGAGGGAAGCCTTTACAGACTGTCAATACTATCACGATCCCTCCCCACGCGATTTTCATGTTTTTGGAGCCCTTAAGATAGACACTCTTGAGTTCAAAAGTGCCACCAGCAGTCTATCTGTGCGTTGGGAGTTAAAAAGAATAGGGTACAATGGCCGAGCAGCTGCTCGTAAACTACACGTTTTTGTAGGCGATGCTTGAGGTGGTGCAGAGACCGGCGCACTGCACTGTGGATGACTAAACTAGTGAGTTGGAGTGATGAATCACGCTGTAGCCTGTGGTAATCCGGCAGAAGGGCTCGGGTTTGGAGAATGCCTGCAGGACGTAACCTGCCATCATGTGTAAAGCCAGCAGTGAAGTATCGCAGAGCTGGTGTTACGATATTGGGGTAGTTTCGTGGTTAAACGTTTAAGAAAACGCTAAATGCAGAACGACATGACCGCATTTTACAGCCGTTTGTACTGCGTGCAGCAGAGGAAGAGTTGTATGAGCACGACAAGGCATCTGCGAGGCTATTGTGTGTTGACACATTCCTGCATCGGACTGCCCTGCCCAGAATCCCGACCTCAATCTGGAATGCTGTAAAAATAGATTTTGGTCCAGACCTCAGCGTCCAACATCACGACCTTCTCTGGTTTTGGTTCTTTAAGAAGAATGGGCCTCCACTCCTCCACAGGCATCCACACACCTCGCTGTAAAGATCCGCTGCAGAGTTCAAGCCATCAAACAGGAGCATTTTTGTTTGGCTGGTGGGGGCATCTGGAGTGTGGATGGCAAGAGTTGATTTGGCAGGAGGAGGTAGGCGTAGTATGGACAGCAGCAAGAATGAAGAGGTCGACAGTTCTATCAGGTGTGATGGAAAAGCTGTAGTGTCTTCGCAGCGTACGTTGAAGTGCTAGAGCGTACTAGTTGAAGTTAATTTATGTGTGAGAAGAAGGAATTCTGCCCGTAGAAAACTGGAGGACTCTTAGTTTTCCTTTGCTGTGGCCAGATGCAAGTAGGAGCTCAGTTTCTGTGTCTTTAGTAAGTTTGTCTCTCAGACCAATAAACCTCAGGCATCAATCTGAGTAAACACAGTGAACCATTAACTGATGGAAGTAAATAAAGGGGCTTCTCATTACATTTATATTAGCGTGCGCTCCCGTTATGTGGATTTTCGATGCATTTTTTGTTGTCGCTTTGCTCCAGTGTGGGCTGCAGTCTTTAAATCTACTGTAGATACACGTGGACTGAGGAGCTCAGACTTGAATCATTAGCTATTTTGGTTTAACTGTATTTGATGTCGATCTTCTGTCGTTTGCCGATTCTTTGAAAGCATGTTGCGTCGTCCAGAAATGTGTAGCAGGAGCGACGTGGTGACTTGCTCTTAGGAAGTTGCTCGCTCTCGCTTTGACCATTATTACCAGTGAGCCTAATCACATATTAGCTAATATCCTCCTTATCCAGCCCCACCCCCGCTATTGACAACATCAGCAATTAACTGAAGTTTAGAATGAAAAAAATCACTGAACACTTGTTTTTACACTGACGAATGGTAAATGATAATTATTAAACCAGGAACTGATCAGTCAATGAGACAAAGTATTCCTTATGTCTAACAATATTTTTTAGTGCTTGGCGATTCCATAGAGTGCTGTGTGCACAACGATCATATGATGAATAAAAATAGAAGGAAGGTGAGCATTGGCCGTAATTTTGATGATTTATTAACAGCAAAATCGATTTTCGATCACATAACGAACATCTTCAGTGCTTTAGCGTACAAATTAAAGGTCATAGGTACTGGTGTCTAATAGCGAGTTTTAATTTGTACGCCAAAGCACTGAAGATGATCATAATGTGATCGCAAATCGATTTTGCTGTTAACAAAACATCAAAATTACGGCCAATGCTGACCTTCCTTCTAATTTTAATCTTTTTTAGGGTTCGGCAGCGAAATCGGTGGAAACGGAACCCTTGTGGGATCACTTCGTTGTCCGTCCGTCCGACTTTTCAAATCCCTTTTTCTCAGGTACAGGTAGATGTATCCAGTTGAAATTTTTGTCAAATGGTAACGTCTGTAGTCCTTTGGCGATGTAAAAGACATAAGCCAAGTCAATGCAAGAAAAAAGATACGGCCATTTATGTCACATATTTGGATAATCGTGAACTCGCTCGTCAAAACCTACAGGGTACTTTCCGGTGGTCTAGAATCAAGAAATTCGGCAAGAAAAAAGGTTTCACAGTACAGATTACACCAGATGAAAAAAATATTTAGTCTGTCATTTGCTTCAATCTTTTAATTTAAACATTCTAGAGAGTCTTGGAACCCCTGAGACCGATATCTTCCGAGTATCGATGTCAATAACGGACAAAAATCGTCGATATCCTCGATTCTCGGATTAACTGTCTGTATACGTAATGAAGTTTCTACAGAGTCCTCACTGCCCGAGTCCTACTCACACCTGGCCAAGTTGAGTGACGGAGCAGTTCTCGGCTCATCGCGAGTGCTATCTGTAACGCCTTCTCAGGCAAAAATCTAACTAGTCACACTGAAGGTATAAACTTGTTTCAAAACATTCTTCCCCTGCACCACTCCTCTCCCTAGCGACACTTACTTCAGCCACACCTCAGTTTAAAAGCAGCCCCATTTTTTGGACCACCGCTATACTGGTTTCCTTAATATTTTTTAAACAATTTTTAACCGATGCTTGATCACATGTGAAACCTGATAGGGACCTCTAGTGCACCTTTTCCTCAGCGGCTTCAGCGCTTAATATACGTGCTTCTGTTCCCAGAATGAAATTGTCACTCCGCAGCGGAATGTGCACAGATATGAAACTTCCTGGCGGATGCCGGGTCGAGACTAACTCTGAACCTTTGCCTTTTGTGGACAAGTGCTGTACCGACTGAGCTACCCAAGCATGACTCACAACGCGCCCTCACAACTGAGATACTGGAGGAAGTAAGCTGTGAGAACGGGTTCTGAATGGTGCTTGGGTACCTGATTCGCTAGAGCGCTTGCCTGAAAACGCAAAGGTCCACAGTTCGAGTCTGGTTCCGACGCACACTTAATCTCCTAGAATGTTCTGTACTTCTGTTTGTTGGCAGATCTTAAGTGCAGAATATATTTCCGTTAAGGAGTCAAACTGTTACGATGTGGTACGGCCCTCACTAAACCTACATGATAAACTCTAATCGACGTTCTAGCTGACTGCTCGATTCACGCCTATAAGTAGGATCCAGTCAGTAATGTATCACCTTCTCCGGGTTCCACTTGTTAGAGGTAGTGGCAGGCAGGTGGGATGTATCACCAGATGATGTTGGAGGCAGCTGAATGTAAAGAAATTTATTCACGCGGTCAGGAAAAGGGGATAGTATGTCACAAACTTAGCTATCCGAAGTGCCAGAGTTGATAACGCTAGAGGTATGAAAGTCTACAAGGGACAGACACTAGGAGTGCTATGAACTGAGAGCACCCGTGGTGTTGGGTTTAAGGTCGCTTTGTAACGACGGGCAGTGGTTAGCGACCTCTGGTTGTCATTAGCACACGCCGAGTAATCGACGCCAAGAGGCACCTGTGCCCTGCGCCGTAGCTACTGATCAACAGGGCTGCCAGAAACGGGGCTACCCCAAGGGCCGCTTGGGTAACATTTTTCCACGCTAGTTACATCATTTGGCGCCGCCTCTTCCCCACTTTTCCCCTCTTACACTTTTACGGGTGTCAGCACTAAACGTGATACGTGCTGTACAAAAATCTCGTGGCCGCTAATTGTGATACGTCCAGTATAAAAATATTATAGTTGTAGCGGCTCTGGTGCCCTCTTCCAGCTTTACATACCAAGCCGCTACACCAAAACACGATTACAGACCGCGCCGCCGTACAGAAACTCCACAGAATCCAACTGGACATCTGGCTCTAACGTCTACAGGGCGACCCCTAAAGTCATCCTCTCATGGGACGTGAAAACGCACTTGGGCGAGGAGGTGGTGACGTCACACCGTCGAGTTCGCCGTCCACCAAACTGTAAGGAGCGAAAGGAAAAATCTGGCATGTCAGATTTTGCCTCGTGGAAAGGAACGTGGCCAATGAGATGCGCCATGGATTTCACGTCAAAAGTAGAACTTAGGAGACGCCATATTGTATAGAGTTAAACTCTTTATTATTATTATTATTATTATTATTATTATTATTATTATTATTATTATTATTATTATTATTATTATTATTATAGAGTACTGGGTACGAAAATAAGCTGTTTCAAAGCATCACTACATCGATGATATATCGAAAAGCGTGGTTTTATGTACGATTTTTTGTAATAAAAAGAAAGGAAAGCACATATCGCTAGTTAAAGCTTTCTGGAATTCTCGAAAACATCGAAAATATGGCTACTGTGCATTCGCGAACTGATGTTAGATGCTATACATTTTAAAACCGAAAATGGGATGGAGATAACGAAAACCTTCTACTAGCATGTATCTCAGATCGTTGTAAAGCATTACGTAGCGTTGCTCTGCCAGCAATTCTCTGTTTCAGCCAGTGCCAAGTCCATAACCTTTTCGCCATCAGCCGAGAACTGTTGCTGTAGAGCGCTGCGATCGAAATGACGATGAGGAACACGTCCCGTCTGGTGTAGGAAGGTCGTTTCAGAGTGTGCAGAAATCGTAACGGACACCATGTCTGGCCTGCTTCACGATGAGAAACACATCCCATGTGAGGAAGGAAGGGTACGCCTGAAGGTGCACGCGTCTCTCTCGACAGGCACGCATGCGCGATTCCATTCATACCTAGAGACAACAACGCACGTCGTTCCAGTGATCAATACGTCCGCTTTGCTAGCGACTTTAGCGGCAGAAGGCGTATTTTGAGAAAAACCCTAAATTGTAAAAACAAACCCAAGTACTGAGATAAGGTATTAAGTATACGTGTGTGAGCGTGGTGGAAGAGAGAAAAATGGCGAAGAGTATTTTGTTTCACAATTGTACTTGTGATTTCAAAGTAAAACTTCGTCCTGTTGGGTTACTGAATGGCGAAGGACTATACAAAATAGAGAGGCTGTATTAGCGCAAAACTTACACTTCAATTTCTTTTTAGAGTGAAAAAGTATCCCATTTGGGAGTTCCTGACCAAGGTATCTACCACTTCGAAATCTATCGCCAATCCCGAAGTCTTCTAAACACCGGTAGAAGCCCAGGAAAAGTTCATTAAACTAAACTGATGACAGCTTACATTCCTACCTACAGAAATCGAAATGGGTATTCCATTCTCGACGTTTATAGCCAATGGTCCAAGAGCACCCAAATATGTGGTTCAAATGGCTCTGAACCCTATGGGACTTAACATCTGTGGTCATCAGTCCCCTAGAACTTGGAACTACTTAAACCTAACTAACCTAAGGACATCACAGACATCCATGCCCGAGGCAGGATTCGAACCTGCGACCGTAGCAGTGCCGCGATTCCGGACTGAGCGCCTAGAACCGCTAGACCACCGCGGCCGGCACCCAAATGTGTGTTCATTGCTGAAGGTGCAACTTTGTAGAGGTAAGTGGAGAGAAAGTGGTCGAAGGATAACACACTTTCAGTTACTCGAACGTCAGTCAAATCCCATCAGTGCGCTTGAGTGTTGAGCAACATTTTGAAGTAATTGAGTCAGAATTTCTCGCTCTGTTTGGTGTGCTTTGGAAGGCTAACATATTGTTCTGCAGAACCCATACAGCAGTGGAAGCACCAATTTCAATTATAACCACCCCAGAATCACTATTTCTCCTACACGTATTCGTAGAAAGTACGGTAGCTTCTTATTTTTTTCACCTTTGGCTCGTTGCTTCCCGGTTCTCGTTTTTTAGGATCTAGAAAGACATTCATTTCACTGTCTGTACAATCCGCGGAATCGACCAGCAAAAAAAATGAAATCATATTTACTACTTCTCAAGTCGACACCCCTTTTTCTCGACACACAACAATCGTGTAGCGGTGAATGAGGTATCGTTAGAAAATTTTTTTAACCAGCTTCTGGCACTGCATATCGATTTTGCGCAAAAAACCGTTTGCGGAACATTTTAACATGAAACAGACTCAGCTGTTATAGGCGAAAATGCATCTTGGATGCCCAGCTTTATATCTGTATTTTACGAAGCTACTTTATTACTCCCGAATAAGGGACACCCTTATTACAAACACTCCCTTATTACAAATACCATTTTAAAGTACAAACAATCGTGTTGAACGAACATCCGCAACTGAGCATTACGCTAGTGGTTGAAAACGCTGCTTCAGTTGTAAATTTCTTTTATCATCACGACCGGTTTCGGGCTCTCGTAAGCCCATCCTCAGCTGTCGCAACTGTGCTTTGGCCCCCGAGCGCCACGGTGGACGTGTACTAGGCGCGGTTTGCTAGCTATAGCAAACCGTAGTGATAATAAAAGAAATGTACAACCGAAGCGGTATTAACTGGATAATTTGTATACAGCGTTGTCGCAGATAATAACCTTGACCGCCGCGGTATTCCATTATCTATGCGCATCTTACAAAAAGATTATACTTTCCGAAACGACAAACATATTTTGTCATTGCCGTCCCGAATCGTGATTTACCTATTGCTACTACCGCATAATGTACCTACCGTAATTGAAAAATGTTCACTAGTTGAAGTTATAAATTATTTGGTTCTACTGACAATCCCTGATCACTGCCACGAAGTTTCGCACTTGTCTTTGCGCTCAAAATAACGGTCTTCAAATTCCATGTGTTTTTCATTACACCACGCTGTCAAAATGCTAACACAAATGGAAATATGAACGCGTGCGAAAAACTGACTTTCTTAACGTGAGGTGTAGTAGAAACACCAAACCAGCAGAACCGCTGAACAGCACGAGTATTTCCGTGACTGCCCCGTCTGGGATGGGGAGACTCATGTGACCCATGACTGTTCAATGTGCACATATCAGAGGCATGCGTGATCCTGCACCGTTGCATGTGCCCCTTGCCTCTCCTCGCAGTCTTAACTCCACACAATAATAATAAAACCCTACTGGGCTTTCCTAAAAATAACAGTACATAACATACCTCTCTTAAAAGAGACTGCCATCACACAGCTCGAGAAGCTTAACGAATGTACAGAAAAAGTACGTTACGGAATGTCATTCGAGAAAACTGAATTATGTTCAACGACAGAAATTTGAAGTCTGAAAACGAAGTACGGTAAAATCAACAGGGTCTCTTACTTTAAATATCTCAGAATTCACAGAACCGACAAGCCTTGAAAAAAAAAATCTAACATCAAAATAGCCTCCAAAAATTCAAAATGCGTCAGGATTAGTCCAAAACCTCTAGAATAAAAAATCCGTGTCAAGACAGTTCGCCACAACGACAAAGTCGCAAAAACAACAATGCTCTACGCAAGCGAAACAGTGACACTTAACAGAAAACACGAACTCCAAGTAAAGAGATGTATCATTAGGAAAATCTTAGGAGCATATTCTAAACGGCTACTGGCTAAAAGCAATCGCAGAAATGTTTTCAAACATTAAAATTTACATTAAAAAAAGGCGAATGAAATTCTTTCGTCGTCTCAACAGACTACCAGAAAATCGATTGACAAAGAGGAAGATGGACTATGTAACATCACTTGAGAAATCAACATCTTGGCTGAACGAAATTAGAAAGGACTTCAAAAACCAACGTTTTAGAACAAGAGACCTTCAGACAAAGTAAATAAATAGGCTTTTATATTAGAGCAACCGAAACGAAAGCAGTTCAGACCAAAGTTGTCGGAAGAAAGTAAACAAGCCTTCTCGGAAAGAATGAAGCCCAACAAGGAGAACCTTAAGAAAAGATTATTATTTGCTTAACGTCTTCCATTTATTGGAAGAATTCGCTAACAACAACAAACTGCAGAGAAACGAAAATAAACGGTTAGAAGAACGCAACATAGAACACAGGGAGCGTAAGAAGAGAACTTAGAGAGAACGAAGCAACAAGAAAAAATTATAAATGCTTAAGTTCAAACGTTCTCTTAAAATGGAATATTCACGGTGATGATGATGATGCTGAGTAAGATGAAAAATTCCGATTGTATTCGCACTGTGTATGAGTTAGATGTGTGTGTCCAGTGTACGCCTATACCCTTCCATATAGTGCGGTTAGGAGACAGTGTTCAGAGGTAACGCCACCCACCACTCACAGCACAGCTGCGTGTGACACCTGCTGTGTATTCTGATATCCCAAGGGACGTAACAGCTCGCGTTGCCTACTAGGGTAGAAGATTGGATTTTTTTTTTTTTTTTTTTTTTTACAGTTAGAAGCCCGCGCTTCATGTTTATTCATTAACTTATTGCAAGTATGCGAGCAGATAAGTTCATTTTTACGATAAGCCATTCAGCCTTATCTGCTCAACACACAGCAGTATCTGCCACGTTTCTTCAGTAATAATAATATGTCTTGTTCCTGAACAGGCTCTAAGAACAGCTCCATTCAAGGCATGTTCGCTCTTAGAGTACCCAAAACGCGAGGAACTGTACAGAACATTTCTTTTTTTTTTTTTTTAACTTAGTCGGTATTACAACTCCGTCAGAGGGAACGTTAAAACACAATAGTGACCTCATTGCTCTTAACCAAAGCTTACGACTGTGTTGACTAGAATATATTACTGAATGTTCTTGGCGCGAAAGGACTGGACACTGTAATACATAAATTAGCTGCTGAGCATCACTGCTACGATAACTTTGTGTCTGAAAACTTTGAAATTAGAACAAGAATTGGCCAAGGTGATGAGCTGTCATCGATTGTGCTGGCTCGTATGAACCGCTCTAACTGTGGAAGGAATGAAGGATCACTGCTACTGACAGCGTAAAAAAATCGAATAGAACTAAGGCACGTCACCATGACAGACTTATCACTAGAAGATACTTCGGACTAATTTGACCACTGTTTCCATGTCACAGAGTGAGGGGAAAAAAAAAATCTTGTACCACGTGCGATTTTCTTTATTCACACCCAAGTGTTTGCATCACCACTATCGAGGTCACGGACGTGTAATAGGAAAACCAGGCAAGCAAGAAACTCTGAATGTTGTCTGTACGGGGAGTAAGCGATAACGTTTCCATCGTACCAAATTGCTGTTGCTGAAGTGGAGGCGAACAAATTGATACAGGACGCTGGTTGTCTATGAAGCCGGGAAACACCCTCAAATAGACCTAGGAACCCACCTTAAGTATAGCGCATTCGTGTAGCACAAGATTTTGGCTAAAATAGTCTTTCAATATTAAAAAACACATTCGTGAGTTATGTCGCATCCTAGGTATTTAAAACGGTTTACGTGCTCCAAGATTTTATCATACAATACTATTTTAAATCTTACAGGTTGTCTGCCTATAAAAGCCATTAATTTAGTTTTATCTACAGACAATGTTAGGTTGTAATCAGAGGCTATCTGCTACAACTTCTAGACTTTCCTCTGAAGGACATCTTCGTTCTCTGTAATCTAATTACGTCATCTGCGCATAAAATTAAATTCGGTCTAGTGTCGTTATCTAAAAAATCCCCTTTTATGTTAAACATTCCCATTTGCTGGTAACTTCGTCTATAATTAAATTTAATTCCGTATGCGGAACCGTCGTAGAAAGTAAAGCCATTAAAGAAACCCAGGTGAAGATTTATATAAAAAAACAACAGCAGTACCAATGCTTGCTTATGGGAATGAAGAAGAGGCAACAACAAGACACCAAGGGAGTAAAATACAGACTCAAGACATGAGATTTCTAAGGAGAGTGGAAGGAAAAATCGAAAAAGATGAGGATGTAAGGAAAGATTTAGGAATATACAACCCGGACGAAAAAAATAAAGGAAAATAGGAGGAAATGGAAAGAACGTGTAAATATTATGGGTGGAGAAAGATTCCCGATAAAGGTTCTCAGTTGTAAGTGCACTGGAAGAAGACATCTAGAAAGACTATACAAGACATGGAGCACTATTACAGAGAATTTGCGTAATACATGAAATGAAGAAGACTGTTAAAAACCTCTTATTTTTGCACTGAAAATGCGTAAAATCGACGTTTGTGTAAACTGTACCTCAAGTATTGTTAATTTTAGGAAAATAAAAATAACAAATCATTTTGTTTGTCTGACCTAAACTATGAAAGTACCGTGCTTGTAAGAGCTACATTTACAGTGAATTGTAAGATTGATTAGTTTTTGCATAACGTTTACGAAAGTTATTCTTCTTTCATTCAACTCGCGGAAAAGTTAATATTAATAATGTTAACAAAATAGCTGACCAAGCGGGTGGCGTAGGATAGCGAGAGGATGAGCCGTAGCTTAGGTGGTTTTTGTAGGCGATTTGAGGTTGTTTCCGTACTTTATAGACTAAAAGCGTTCCGCAACGAACTGTTCGTCTCTACTTCCCTTACACCACTTATGTTGTACACAGTTATCCTTAAATTCTGTATAGCGATCCTATCAGAGTGGTGAAGTGAGCGTGATAAAGCCGTCGGCACACATATCGTACATTCGAACATTGAGCATTCCGAGTTCCTGATCTCATCGCGTACAAAAAGCATATTGGGGAGCCCCTCTGAGCGTGCAGAGCAACATGTCAGATATTCTGAGCGTGCGTTTACACGTGGACCAATGACATGGAAGAGCACCACCTACGTCACACGCATGTCGTCTCTCTATTCGCGAGACACCTTGTTGCCTTTCAGTTCAAATCCATATATCCATATGTATATATTTAGTTTCTAGGAAACAGCAAAAAGAGGATCTCTCGAAAACCCGTCTTTAGTCGCATGATTTGTTGTAATAAAATGACAAGAAATGTCATTTTGGTGGTTAAAGATTTGTTTCGACCTTTTTCTTTTACCAACATTCACATTTTCCAATATATTTGATTCTTTCTTATTACTTTTACTAAAGTATATTCGATGTTACGTAAATATCATTGCGCTCTTTTTGATGATTGGATTTGTTCGATTGGTTCAATCTACGACACAGCTTGCACTACATGCAGTAGGTATTTTGCACTTTCTTGTTTTGAGATTTGTATTTCACACATTATAAAGATTCCGCTGTTTAACAGGAACCGTAATCAAGTAGAAGTGACCTTAAGGTTTTGCTAAAAAGAGAGAATGATGAAATAATTATCTTATGTGGAGAATTATTGTAAATTTGTGTACCACTATTTGCAATGGAACTTTTATAAGCCGATGTCCTTATAAAGTGGACATGGTATTTTCCTTTTTTCTTTAATAACATGTGCATCAAGATGGTCATTTTTATTTATGTATACTACAGACAGAACAATATGACTAGCATGTGGTGAAGGGAGGAAATTTGAATGGAGCTAACGTGGGAATTCTATGGCCGTGCATTTCATGAACATGTCGATTTGCGAACCAGATAAAGCAGACAACTGCCGCTGGAGCGCGCTGCGATTACGTATACGACGCATAGAGTAAATATCTCTGGAGTGAGCATTGCGTTCTGCGCATCTTGACAACATTAAACCAGGATTGTCACGTGTTTTCGGGACTTCACTGTGCGTGTGTGTGCTTTCCGCAGGGTGTGGAGTTTATAATATCAAGAGTTTTGTTGCGTTTTCACCGTTTGTTGATAGTGTAATAGCGATGGTGAATTACAGTTGTTGCTACGGATGCAAAGAAAAATATGTGAAAGGAGGGATAGTAACTTTTCATGGGTACATACAATGTAGCTTTAATTATAGTGATCATATTAATAAGAGACCTTGTATGTTTAAGAATTTCGGGACGCATAATTAAGGCTTGATTCTGTAGACCTATTTTCTACGATTTTATGAGTATATAATAGATATTATGGCTCGTACAAAAGCTTACAAAAATCGCTTTCTCTCGTAAATTTGCTAGTGGAACAGGAAAGGGAATGGTTAGTTATTTCAGCAAATACTATCCTCCATGCATTTATCGATGACTTGTCGACTATGTATATAGATTTGAAAGACGGGAGGCAGATAAATTCAATAGAGTGGGAGTCTGTAATTGTCTTCGTATAATTTGTGTGTGTCCAAACCTTTTTGTTTACTATAAAGTTACAGTAAGAGACCATGTTAAGTGTATCTAGGACATGGAGAATGATTGTGTTTGATTTATATTTTAGTTTCCTGAAGGATGAACAAGTAAAGATGTAGCTCTAGAAAATAAGGAGGAGTAATTTTGTCCCCACAAAATATTCCAAAGTATGTTCAAAACACTTTGAAGAGGAATGTTTAGACAGAGAAAAATTTGGATGTGTGTGGCTGAAGGTAGATGCTATACAAACTATTTTTATTTTAATTTTCCACAGCACCTACTACCTAAAGTACCCATACGAAAACCACCTATAAAACTAAATTTGTCAGGTTCGTATATATAACTTGTGGTTATCATATTTGCTACTTTCTTTCACTGAGAAATGTTTCATTCTGCATTATTTGGCATAGGTTTTACTCTGAGGTGTGTGTTTCATCTTTACACTCAGAAACCTTGACAAACTGTGATGACAATAGTGCATAAAATCAAGATGAGCGTCCCCAAACACTTTCATTTGTGTCACTTTCAACTTCCCTTAATGGTGTTATCTGGGTTGCCTGTTACCTGACCAACTGTATTTGCTTTGCAGTACACTTATTCTCCGATCGCCTTTTTTTTTTTACCCTTTTTACTCAGTCTACTATTTATTTAATAAACTGGGAGTAAGTACGTAAAATGCTTTAAATAAATAACTCAATGTGTCACCAGTAAGAAAAATTGTGCTTTAGGTCGCAAAAACGAGAAAATAAATACGCAGAAATTGCAGAAGATAGGACGAATTAGCAGGGATATAATAGCTAATGTGTGGCAAATTCAGTGTTTTTCTGACACTTGCGAAAGTACTAGCGTACTGTCAAGTCGTTTTGCAAGACTATCACTGCAAAAATGTATGTCAGGCTCTGTAATACGATGAAGTGCCGTATCATACCGAAAACTACCAAGAATCGAGTGCACCTGAACTGACACCTATCGCAAAGAAGCAGAATGCAAAATCACTTGCCCTTAAAGAGTTACGCAGCTGGTTTATTCCCGGTATCAAATGGATACTGTTAAAATTTTTGCGCAACATATATAAATAATCCACGACACGTACGAAAAGAATTCGTCTGTACTAGGGATGTAGTGACATCCTAAATATACAGAGCGCTATACGGACAAACACACGACGACCCGAGAACACGTGACCAGGTCGGCAATGTACGTTGCCAACAGAAAATCTGTTCTGCGCATGTGAATGCTCACTAGAGATATTTACTCTATGATACGACGCTGAGACACACGTACCGTATGCAATAGTCGCATCATTTCTGAGCGTTCAGCAGCATGTTGAACTCGGCACGCTGAAAGTTGACGTTCGAAAGCACGGTGCATGTGCCGACGGTTTAAGCATAAGCGTGGCATACCACGTCTGTTGTGGCCACAGCTGGTAAAGTATTTTAATGTTCAAACCAAATTAAGATTGGACGATTAATTTTTACACCGACTGTAGCGCAAGCTGTTCCACTTGAACTGCCAGAACGAAAGAAATGATGATTGGGTCCTTTTTCGATCTGTGATAGTGATTTGCTGACCTTAGTCCACAGGAGACGGTACTGGCGTCTCTTACTGGGACGGGGTCGTCTGTCTAGCTGCACCCCTAATCTCGTTGGATGGCGTCCAATTAAAGAGAGTGGTCCTGGAAGAGTCGCCAGCTGTCCTCTCCAGCAACGTCTTGGCTCGGGCTGACCTGACGTCACACGGTAACCCAATGCCGTCGTCTTTTCAGTGGGCTTAGCGTCGCGTCCACGCGACATCATTACGGTCGCGATGCCGGGCTCCAAGGTGGACAATGACGAGGGAACTAATTGTCCATTACTTTCTTGCACGAAATGTCTCTGCTTTCACTTGAAGTCTGAGCGGGATGCTAACTCCACTATTCCCCGACAGTTTAATGAGCTATCGTCTAACGATTAACGAGAAAGAATAATGTTCTCCTTGTGGATGACATCGGAAGATCACTGAGCCTTTTTGCGGATGATGCTGTGGTATATCTAGAGGTTGTAAAAACGGAAAATTGTACTGAAATGCAGGAGGATCTGTAGCGAATTGACGCATGGTGCAGGGAATGGCAACTGAATTTCAGTGTAAACAAGTGTAATGTGCTGCGAATATACAGAAAGAAAGATCCCTTATTTACCTACAAAATAGCAGGTCAGCAACTGGAAGCAGTTAATTCCATAAATTATCTGGGAGTACGCATTAGGAGTGATTTAAAATGGAATGATCATATAAAGTTGATCGTCGGTAAAGCAGATGCCAGACAGATTCATTGGAAGAATCCTAAGGAAATACAATCCGAAAACAAAGGAAGTAGGTTACAGTACGCTTGTTCGTCCACTGCTTGAATACTGCTCAGCAGTGTGGGATCCGTACCAGATAGGGTTGATAGAAGAGATAGAGAGAGAATCCAACGGAGAGCAGAGCGCTTCGTTACAGGATCATTTACTAACCGCGAAAGCGTCACGGAGATGATAGATAAACTCCAGTGGAAGACTCTGCAGGAGAGACGCTCAGTAGCGCAGTACGGGCTTTTGTTGAAGTTTCGAGAACATACCTTGACCGAGGAGTCAAGCAGTATATTGCTCTCTCCTACGTATATCTCGCGAAGAGACCATGAGGATAAAATCAGAGATTAGGGCCCACACAGAGGCATACCGACAATCTTTCTTTCCACTAACAATACGAGACTGGAATAGAAGGGAGAACTGATAGAGGTACTCAGGGTACCCTCCGCCACACACCGTCAGGTGGCTTGCGGAGTATGGATGTAGATGCTTTATGATTTACTGCACTCATCGCACGATATCATATGTAATCCACCTCGTGAAGACAGCTGTGTAGCTTTTCAGTTATTCATTTGCAGAGAGAATGGAAAAGTTTCGCGAAAGAGAGTAAAAAATTCCTCTTTCATGCATTTTTTTTTTCTTCACGCTTAGTTGATACCGAAGAAGCAAGATCTAGGGTTGTTTTCTCAGTTACAGTCCGTTTACTAGTTTCGATGAAGTACGATGAATTCTCAAGAATTTGCCGTTCGTTTCGTGGATCATATTTATGGTCAATCCTCAAGCTTCATGCAAGGTCAATTTGAAGAAATGGCGTTTCTCTCCAGGAGTTGAACTATGTAAATGTGGCCAACAGCAAGATCATAAAAACCTGCTCAATTGTAGAAACCTCCCAGCCCCATACACGATCTGGTTATCGCCAGTGATACAGCAGTTCAAACGGCGGAATTTTGGCTACCACAAGGAATTTAATCGTGTACTTATACTGTCTGTAAATTGTTGTCATATGAATTTAAACATGTACTTATATTGTTTGTCCATTGCTGTCTATCGGCTATATGTGTTATGTTCTGGACATGAGTGAATAAATAAAATATAGCAAGACAGGAATTTCCACAGCATACTCATCATGAACACATAAAAGAAAGGCCAACAGTTGGCCACTGTGAATGATGAAAAAAGCATACTGGCTCATCCTCGTGGTAATCTGAATGGTGTGGTCCAAGTTACGGCACGAGTTTTCTTTTGTTACGTGAATACAATACAAGTGGAAAAGTAGAATCATAAACAGATTTACCAAAGTCTTTATTAGCAATTTTAAACATATGGTAGGTACGATAGGCAATTACATCTCTATCATTAAAACTTTAAAGTCCAGGTACACTTGACACTCCACTACCACCTCTATGGCAACAGTGAACCATCCGTTTCCATGTGAGAACGTGTCGTTTATATCCAAGCTATAATTCAGTGAACATCCAAGAAATACACAAGGTCCATCGACGCGAGCGTGGGCTGCAACACTCTTGACTGGAATGCGATTTTTCTTGTCCCCAGATGTTGTAGTAAGTTCGATGTTCTCTATATTTTTGTAAACTGTTGTGCGACGACGTCGATATGTCCCGTAAGGCATGTTGGCGGCGTTCAATGCAGTTGCCTGTGCAGCAGCAAGACATAGAATGAGCGTAGCGCGAGAGCGCGCTCGCTTAGCGTGAACTGACTACAACATCTGGGGACAAGAAGAATCGCATTCCAGTCAAGAGTGTTGCAGCCCACGCTCTCGTCGATGGACCTTGTGTATGTATTGGATCTTCACTGAATTTTAGCTTGGATATAAACGACACGTTCTCACATGGAAACAGATGGTTCACTGTTGCCATAGAGGTGGTAGTGGAGTGTCAAGTGTACCTGGACTTCAAAGTTTTAATGATAGAGATGTAACTGCCTATCGTACCTACCATATGTTTGAAAGTGCTAATAAAGACTTTGGTAAAACGGCACAGAATAACGTAAGGCCTGAACGACCCCATCCAAATAACGCAAGTTGAAACGCCCCACTGAACTGTTGGTGTACTCTATGCCTTGCATCATTCGGAGGCAAGAGACCAGTGTGGCACATATGCCCCAGTCAGCCACTGTCCAGTTTGTGTTGTTCGGGCCACTGACGAAGTGCAGCTTTTACACGATCCAGTCATATTAATGTGGCTTCCTGCCAAAAGCCTGAATAACTACCTTTCACTATGTGGACGAGCAGGAGGGGAGTCAGTGAGGTTCCAGAAGGTACCTATATGGATGTGGATCAATACAGACTCCAGTGCCGCGATCAACCGGGCTAGATTTCTCGGTTGAGGAACCGTGGCAGAACAGCCCTATCGAGATCTTCCCACAGAGCCTCAATTGGGTTTAAATCAGGAGAGTTTGGAGGCCTGGGGAGTACGGTAAACACATCCTGGTGATCTTCAAACCACACTCGTACACTGCGAGCAGTGTGTCACGTTGCATCGTCCTGCTGGTAGACGCCATAGTCTCTAAGGGAAACGAACAGCATGTAGTGATGGACACGGTCCCCAAGGAGATATACATATGTTCATCTATTGTGCCTTGCAGAATGATGAGATCATCCAGGGACTGCCACATATACATTCTCTCCGCACCTTAATGCTCCCACCTCTGACGTGGACCCTTGAGACTATTGTTGCAAGGTCATATACGCCAAAAAGTCATCTGTACGATGGAGCATAAAATGCAATTCATCACTCACTGGACATCCAGTTGCGATATTGGCGTGCAAATTCCAGCCTTTGTCATCAATGGACTGCAGTCAGCGCGGGGACGTTAACCAGGCACCTGCTAGAGGCTCATACGCAGCAATGCTCGCTGAACGGCCGTTGAGGATACATTGTTGGTATCCCCTGGTTCACCGGCACTGTTGCTCAATAGTTGCACGTATATTCGTCCATCTCCGCAGCCGTCCTTCAACGTTGTCACCTATGGCCTGTGGTGCACCATATTTGCTTTGGCGCGAGTGGTGCCATTTTGTCAGGCATGTTATACTTTAACCACTGCGGCACGCGAACAATTTATAAATGTAGTCGTTTCCGAAGTGCTTCCACTCTTCGCTCTCATGGACATTAGATAAATCACTCCGTTTCCACATCACGACAACGACTGCACTGTTTTCCTTTATACAGGGTGGTCGGAAATACCCGTTACAAACTTCTAGGACTTGTAGAGGGGAGTGAGTACGTCGTATTTTGAATAGAAACCCGTATCCGGAAACGTCACCCAACGAGACTACAGAGCGTCAAAGTTATAGGCGCGGACGTCTGTAAATGTACGTATACATTGGGTGATTCCGTGATGATGTTACAGACTTTCTAGGATGATGGAGAACGATAAATGTATTTATTTGAAGTAAGGATCCCTAAACCGGAAACGAACGAGTAGAAAGTTACAAATGAAAACAGTTCTAATACTTCTGACAGTTGAATACATGTGCCGGTTCTTGTGTGGAGAAGAGTGTAGGGCTGGTAACTTTCAGTGGTGGTAGTGTGGGCAAAAACGAGAACAAATGTCCAATAAACGTGGGCTCTAAATTGCATACCTGAGGAGCTATGACCATTCGTTCATCTTCGCTAATGTGAAACACATCTCTTCTACTGAGCAGGCGTTCATAGCTGTTAAGGTACGCACTTTAGAGCCCACGTTTATTGGATATTTTTTCTCGTTTTTGTCCACACTACCACCACTGAAACTTACACCAATCCTACACTCTTCGTAACACAAGAACCGGTACATGTATTCAGCTGTCAGAGGTATCAGGACGGTTTTCGTTTATAAATTTCGACTCGTTCGTTTCCGGTACAGGGATCCTTACTTCAGATTAATACATTTATCGTTCTCCATCATCCTAGAAAGTCTGTAACATCATTACGGAATCACCCCATGTATACGTACATTTACAGATGCCTGCGCCTATGACTTTGACGCTCTGTAGTGTCGTTGGATGACGTTCCCGGACATGGGTTCCTATTCAAAATACGAAGTACTCACTCCCCTCTACAAGTCCTAGAAGTCCTTAACGGGAGTATACCGTCCACTGCTAGTGCAGTCCCCTGACATCTTTGAGTGGTTATTGCACTTTGACGTCGAACATAGGCCGTTGTCACAGTAACGTGATTGAGCTGTATGTGTGCCACTATAAGTAATGAGCTCTTGAATTGTGCACAACTCTAAATGTCCATTACATGCAGTTTGAAATGTTGGTTTTAAAACTGGTTGACAGCGACCGGAATCCGCTGGAATTCTCACTTGCTGTTGGGTTTGAAATCTGTTGTCACTGACAGTGTGTGACACCTGCCACTGGTCCCTCTCCATTAGGAACTTTTTATGACCGCTACTATCACGCTGTGTTACGTCACTACGAGTGGTAGACCATTCCCTCTACACACGTGGAACAATTCGCGTCGATACACGAACAAATCAGGCAACTTGTTTCACTGTGTGGTCATGGGCTTGTCCCAACATGGAAACTCCTTTTTGCAATTCTGTCACATCCAAGTCGATCCATGTTACTGGGCTGATTCTGTACAACTGATTGGGACAAGACCCCACTCCACTATTTCGTCAACAGTGGAGAGTCACACGACAGTGGGATATGAGTTCCACACCGTACGCAGCGCTTCAAAGAGAGGGTGCTGTTCCTGTAAGGGGGGTGAGAATGATAGTCCAGCCAGCCGGAATGGCCGAGCGGTTCTAGGCGCTGCAGTCTGGAGCCGCGCGACCGCTACGTCGCAGGTTCGAATCCTGCCTCGGGGATGGATGTATGTGATGTCCTTACGTTAGTTAGGTCTAAGTAGTTCTAAGTTCTAGGGGACTGATGACCTCAGCAGTCCTATAGTGCTCAGAGCCATTTGAATGGTAGTCCAGTGAGCTTATTTATAGTCAGAGTTAAGAGATTTGCAAATCTCTCCGAAGATAGCACAATTCTTTAAAAAGAGAAACTCTGTCAAATGTGTTCGAGAACTAGAAGAAGTGGTTATTTACCCTGAGCTTTGTTTAATAGCATAGTCTACAACCTAAAAGCTGTAGATTGTGGTATAACCTTCACTTAATTTCTGTTTACCGATCTAGACGAAATGTTACAGATGCTTTACAACTATTATGAGTGTGTGTTTCTCGCCGACTCTCCCGCTGTTTGTACGGTCTAACGTTACATTGTAATTCCCTAGTGAGAACTGTATCAAATATCGAAGAACTACACTGAGGTCACAAAAGTCAAGGGATACCTCCTAAAGTCGTGTCGGGCCTCCTTTTGCCCGGCACAATGAAGCAACTCTATGTGGCATGGACTCAAGTCGCTTGAAGTCCCTCACAGAAATGTTGACCCATGCTGCCTCTATAGACGTCCGCAATGGCGAAAGCGTTGTCAGTGCAGGATTTTGTGCACGAACTGTTCAAAAATTGTTCTAATATGTGTGAAATCTTATGGGACTTAACTGGTAAGGCCACCAGTCCATAAGCTTACACACTACTTAACCTAAATTATCCTGAGGACAAACACACACACCAATCCCCGATGGGGGACTCGAACCTCCGCCGGGATCAGCCGCACAGTCCGTGAATGCACTGCCCTGGACTGCCCGGCTAATCGCGCGCGGCGTGCACAAACTGACCTCTGATTGTGTCCCGTAAATGTTCGATGGGATTCATGCCGGGCTTTCTGAGTGGCCAATCCATTCGTTCGAATTGTACATAACGTTCTTGAAATCAATCGCCAACAATCGTGGCCAGGTGATATGGCGCATTGCCATCCACAAAAATTCCATCGTCGTTAGGGGACATGGAGACCATTTGCAGCCATTCATGAACTTCAGCTAGCCGAAAATGACCATTTCCGGTCAATTATCGGTTCAGGTGGATCAGAGAACCCAGTCCTTTCTCCCATGTAAACACAGCCCACGCCATTATAAAGCTACCACGAGTTTGCACAGTGCCTTGGTGATAACTTCGGTTTATGGCTGCGCGGGATCTGCGCCACACGCGAATCCTACCGACAGCTCTTACCACCTGAAACAGGGACCCAGCTGACGAGGCCAGGGTCTTCCAGTGGTCTAGGGCCATGAGCACATGAGAGGCCCTGCATGCGATGTTGTGCTGCTAGCGAAGGCACTCACGTCGGTCGCCTGCTGCCGTAGCGCATATCAACGCCACATTTCGCCGTACTGTCCTAACGGATCCGTTCGCCGGATGTCTTATCTGTGTTTATATCACGCAGAGTTGCTTGTCTGTCAGCACTGACAACTACGCAAACGCCTCTGCTCTCGGTCGTTGAGTGAAGAGATGTCGGCCACTGTGTTGTCCACAATGCGAGATAATGTCTGACATTTAATATTCTCAGCACACCACTTACACTGTCGCTCTCGGAATATTGAATTCCCTAACGACTTTCGAAATTGAATGTCTGATGCATCTAGCCTCAACTACCATCCCGCCTTCAAAGTGGTAATTCCTGTCGTGTAGCCATACACACGTCGCAGTACAAATGAAAGCTCGGACAATGCAATACCCTTTTATACCTTGTGTACGCAATACTTTCGCCACATGTGTGTGTGTGTATATATCACTGTCCCGTGACCTGTAACCGCAAACATTGCTGTGGCCTATGGAACTCTGTCATCCGATTTCAGCTGAAACTCTGTCATCCGATTTCCTGAACGACACAAAGGGAAGCGCATCCACGTTCTCAGTATGTCGTTTGGTTTTTATTCTCCCTTACGATAATCCTTATATGATTTCTTACATCATCTTGCAAACGAACTCCAAATGGTTTTAGTAAGATTTACATTATATGAGATTGCGTAGTCTAAGAGCTCCTAGTTTTTTTCTGATGACTTGTTTCGAACAAATTATGTCCTCTTCAGATAGTGATTATTTTTTAGTGCTAGAAACGCGTACGAGCTGACACCTGTTATACCTGCCAGATTTCGTATTTAACAACTAAAGATCGTGTAATTAGCCGACACAGGTCATAATAAAGAAGTGATCCAGGGTATGTATATTTCACAAAGTTATAAAACAAAGTCTCCTAGCTACACAATGCGGACTTTCAACATTATTAGTTTACTGTTCCAGTTTGCAAATGTGACTGAGTGTAGTTCACGATGCTGTGGGCAATAAAACATGTGAAAGTGGGGCACTCAGGCGGGAATTAGGAAAGCTACGAGTGGCTAGACTACGAAATGCATTTTACGCTCGCAATAAAATGCGCTACGGCCCATCAAAGAGATAGTAGCTAGCCCGTTTTTCCGACTATTACGACAGTAAATTATAATCATTAGAAACAATCATTCTGGCATCATCAAATACATTAAAATAAACAAATAGTTAAGTAAGTAAATGGTCAGAGATCACTTGAACGATTTCTTTGTTATGGAAATGACGTAGACGAATGACCTAACTGGCTACTAGTTTCAGTGGATGGATACATGCAGATCATTTACAAGCTCCTGAAACGCACACATTCTCAAAATTTAGTATCAATGAACATTTATTCACTTCTACTTATGCAGCTACACTTAAAACTAGATTGTTTTTCACTTTTTTTGCAGGTCACGAGTTAGTAAAAGATGATAACCTTAAGTGAAGATGGCTAAGTAAGAGGGAACATTCCGATGCGAGATGGATAAGAACGTACAACACGGAAGACCCTCTTCCAGAAGTGGAAGTCAAATGGCTGATATATTTACGTAATAGATAAGTACTCGCTGTAAGAAGCTAGTTGTAAGTTCAAAGAAGCGTTTGTAAGCTCTGCTGAGAAGACTCGTTGCAGTGTGTCCGGAAGGGTAAAGGAAAAGGAGACGCCATTGTGGAAATGAGAGGGAGGAGGAGGCATTAAAAGAAAAGAAGAAAGCCTGGCATGAATGGAACAGATACCGAAAGGCTGAAAGTAACAGGAAGTACCAGGACAGAAATAAGTGTAAGAAAATGGTAGCAGAAGAAAAGAGGTAAAGTGGGAGAAATTCACCCGATAGTTGGAAAAAGATGTTACTAATGGTAAAAGGATGATATATGAAATTACAAAGAGTATGAGGAAGGACAAAAACACATACAAATCTAGTGAAACGGGAAAGCGGAGAGCTATTAATGAAACCAGAGGTGATGAGGAAAAGATGGAAAGAGTACTTTGATAAATTACTAAATGTGAAGAACGGCAATGGAAAGAACAAGTACGGTATGAGCGCAGGGGTCTGGAAGAAGAGGATATAACGACGTTAGAAGTGGAACTAGCTCTGAGAAAGATGAAAAAAGTAAAGACACCTGGGATAGATGAAATTACTGTGGAGATGATAAAGGCATCTGGACCAGTTGGGCTACAATGACTATACAGACTAATAAGATGCATTTGGATTCAAAAATGTGTACCTGAAGAATGGAGAAAGGGGATAATAATCCCAGGTTTCAAGAAGGGTGACAACTACCGAAGGATCACACTCCTACCACAAGCAGCAAAAATAATGGAGAGGATACTGGAAAGAAGAGTGAGAGAAAAAGTGGAACGGCTGTTAGAAGAGGAGCAGTGTGGCTTTCATCATGGTAGATCAACAGTGTACCCAATCTTTAGTATGAAACAGCTGATGGAAAGACATTGGGAGTTTGGGAAAGATCTGGTCATGACATTTCTCGACCTAGCGAAAGCATACGACTGTTTCCAGGGAAAAGGTATGGACAACCTTGAAGAGAAAGAGAGTTGGAAAGCACACACTTTAAGTCATCCAGGCAATGTATGAAAAAAGCTCTAGGTGTGTGCAAACACCAGTTGTAAGAACTGAATTGCTTAAGAATGTTACGGGACTAAGACAAGGAAGTGTGATGTCACCACTACTATTTATAATGGTGATGGATGACACAGTCAGAGAGACGAAAGAAGCCTATAGAGGAAGGGGGGGATGAAGCTGTTACTATTTGCTGATGATATTGTGGTGTGAGGAACAAGCATTAAGGAGGTACAAAAACAGACATCCTAAATGATAAGGTCGAGTAGTATGGAATGAAATTTAGTGTGGAGAAAAGCGAGAACATGTTGGTAACCAGAGGGGACAGAGAGGGCAAGGGACAAAGTCATATTAAGGGATGGGATATTGAAATAGTGGACAACTTTAAATATTTGGTAAGTGTATTAATGTGAAATGCTCGTTTGGAGACAGAAATTAGCAAAAGAATACAACAGTAGTACATTTTACCAGTGTGTGAGGAGCTTCGTGTGGAGGGGAGGGAAGTACCAATGAGGTGCAAGCTGGCGCTATACAAGACTGACTTCACACCCATACTAATTTACGGCTCAGAGACTTGGAATATGACTAGAAGAGAGGAGAGTAGGACACAATCCAGTGAAATGAAGTTCCTAAGAAGTATGCTAGGGAGGACGAGGAGAGAGGGAGTGAAAAAAAAATTTTCGGAAGGAAGTTGCAGTGGAGAAGTTGACTGAGAAAATTGAAAAGAATAAATTCAAATGGTTTGGACATGTGAAGATCATGGGAGAGGGGAGAATACCAAGAAGAATGATGGAGTCCAAGATTGAGGGCAAGAGGCCAAGAGGAAGACCGAGAACAAGATGGATTGACACAACAAAGATGAGTTTGAGGAGGAGGAACCTACTACGAAACCAAATTGTGGAAGAAGAATGGTGGAAAGACAGAGTAAAGTGGCGAAGTACCATTGATATTCCAACCCGACCAGATGTTGGATAGAGGGGAAACGAAAATGATGATGTGTTCCTATGCAAGAAGTTAGGCATTTTAACTGCACCTAATCAAATTCGTCGCAAATAATTCATGACAATTTGAGAAAAAAACGTGATGTCTGTACGTGCCACGTTTATTACTCATTGGTAAAGCTGTCAGTGGCTCAGAATGAAGCTCAACGTTCAGCAACAAAAAATTCTCATCATTTGCGAAGTAACAAGTATCTGCGAGGAGGTAAAGTTTTAAATGTAACCTAAAATCATTTATTTTGGATAATTCCTATTGCGTGGGCCAATTTTTATTTAATGACTGGTTATTGTTACTGCTGTTGTTTTTAGTTCAAATACTGGTTTGATGCGGCTCACCAGTGTACCCATTCGATTGCAACCTACATTTGTTTGAACTTTCTTACAGTAATCATTCCTTGACCTCCCTCAAATCTCCCTCCCCCCCCCCCCCCCTACCTTAGGCCCAGACTACCCACCAATGCCAAACAATAGTTCCCTACTGTCTGTAAGGTTGTGCCACAGATGTCTAGTTCTGTTCAGTATCTCCTCATTGGTTACGCTAACTACCCATCTAATCTTCAAGTCTTCTGTACAGCCATGTATCAAATTTCCTCTTGTCCGAGCAGACTAGGAACACTAGGTGAATATCCTCCATAGCACAATACTGCCTTCCCTTCTCTCCCCTCCCCCCCCCCCCCCCCCCCCGTTAGCTCCGGAAGTGGCTCATGTTTCGAGTTGTCGTTCGCCCTGAATGAGTTTCCAGAGACCACCAGCAACGTGTTGTAAGAAGAAACGTGATTCATCCGACCAGGCGACCTATTTCCGCTACAATATTTATGACGTGTCCAGAGCAAACTTAACTGATTATGTCGTTGGATCAACATAAGAACACGTTGTGGTCATCAGTTGCGAAGCCCTATGTTTAACATCGTGCGTTGAACGGTGTACACCGGAACATTTGTGCCTAAACTAGCAACAGGTCGCCGCCTATCCTCCTTTACAAAGCCTTGAAACATACGACCTCCACGTTCTGTGACGATGCGTTGACGACCAACACCTTCTCACCTGCTCGTTCTTTCACCGTCCTCCAATCTCTTTACCAAGTTGCTGACAACAGCATGCAGACAGACGATCAGTGTTTTGTTTCCCAGCAGTTCGTTCCCAAGACCTACATAGCGTAACAGAAGCAAACAAGTGCAAACAAGTGACGACAGCAGAGGGGAAAAATTAATGTTCTTGCTATCTCCATGAAGAGCTGCACGGAAACAATTATGAGAATCTTGTTAATTTCTGTGCTTGGGCATTAAGACAGGATACTTCAGAATTATCATGTATCTTATTTAATCACGAAGCCACATTTACCAATTATGGCCAGCAGACAGCCGAAACCTGTACTACTGGTCTGTTGACAACCCCTGTCGGTTTCGTCAGGTGGAACGTCAGCATCCATAGAGTGTAAACGTGTGGTGTGGGACAGTGAACCATCAGCACATAGGCCAGTTTTTCATAGGAGGAAAACTGAACGCGCACGAGTACCGCAACCTCATAACGGACCATCTTCCACGGATGCTAGGAGGCGTTCCTCTGCAGACTACGAGGAACGTTTGGTACCAACATGATAGTTGTCCAGCCAACAGTGCAGGAAGTACTACAGTATATCTTCACGAATTGTTCCCAAATCGTTGGACTGGACAAAGGACCTATACCTTGCCCGGCCCCTACACCGGGTTTGACGCCTGTAGACTTTTTCCGCGGGTTAATCTGAAAGACGCTGTCTACAAGTGATATCAACTACATGCGATTACATGCAACGACGTATTATTGCAGCCTACTCGGACACCTCCGCTGAAATGCTACAACGTGTATAGCAAGCAGTCTTTGCATACCAGACAGGAAGCGTGTATTACCTCCGCCAATGACCATTTTCAACACGACCTGTCATAGTTGTCACGTTAATGTTCAGAATCATAGTGTATGTACTTATGGTGTTCCTTAGAGTGAGCTACCACAGGTACTGTACAAGCGTCGGTGCAGAAACTTTTGAAAATTCCATGTTTCGTAAACGATTCGCGCTAGACTCCTGCAACAAACACTAGTAGCATTTATCCTGCTTTAATTTTTCAATGTCAATAGGCATTGTTCCATTAAAGAATGTTTTCACAAAAAATGCGTTCTCTTGGTATTATTACGATATGTTCATCGGCCAACAAAAAAATGTGTGTGAATTCCTAAGAGAGTTGCGCGTGTTATTGGTACCGTTGCCGGTAAATATTGCCTTACCAGCCATCAGAACACGTTGAATACAGAGTTCATTGACAGTGATCGATTGACAGGATTCCTTTCGCTTGGCAGATGTTGCACACACATTGTCGATAATACGAATGCAGAGTCTGCTCATGTACTGTGGACATCACTCGTGTTTGTTGAATACCGAACTGTGCAGCAATTCTTCTAGAGCTCATGGTTGGGCTGCGTTCTGGCATTTGAAGAATGTTCTCAAATTCATTACGGGATATTCAGATACGAGTACAACATGTATGCTGGGAAGTTTATCATGTTCACGCTCTCTCTCTCTCTCTGACACCCAACTACTCTGCGATCCGAAGTTCTTTGTTCGTATTCGCGAAAAGCGGTTCTGGAATTCCCACTGCAAAACCGGCAAACAACGATCATGTTACCACACTCTGCATTTGTGAAGATCAGTGATATTTGCGCCTTAAGAAACTGCAGCGCTTGTCGTTCGGATATCTGTGTTCGAATGACAAGGCGCTGCGCCGACTACAGGTGCTATGAAAGTCACATTTATTCGCAGTAGCGAATGTGACCCACCTCCAGCTGTATATTGGAATGCAATGAAGATCTGTGTCGGACCTATAAAAGAACCTGAAGTTTCCGCTTTAAGCGAGCGGTTACCTCAACCGCTTCAGCAATCCACGCTCGACTCACGACCAGAACGAAACTTTCCTACGTAGTCGTCCATGTGTCAATCTTGTAATCGTACATCCTAGTAATGTTATTCCCGTACAGGGGAGACATTTTATTTGTAAGTCGCAGGCCCGGTATCGACCGGTAAACACAAAATTGCTATACCTGTGTTACGAAGAAGTACGATAGAGTTCATTCCGCCATGCATGCATGCTAGTTTCATGTATAGTGTTTAACTTTAGCCTACTCAAATGGTTCAAATGGCTCTGAGCACTATGGGACTTAACTTCTGAAGTCATCAGTCCCCTAGAACTTAGAACTACTTAAACCTAACTAACCTAAAGACATCACACACATCCATGCCCGAGGCAGGATTCGAACCTGCGACCGTAGCGGTCGCGCGGTTCCAGACTAGCGCCTAAAAACATTCGGCCACTCCGGCAGGCTTAGCCTACTCCCTGGGGCATCTTCACATACCCTCGGGAACAAGGGTACACTCCAGTGGTATGAGTGCCCCGTTCGTGTACTGTCGCTTTAGTTCAACCAATGAAAGTACTACTGAATGATTGCACTCATAAAAATCGACAGTTCTAGCAAGCTAAACATGAAAGAGTAACAGTGATTTTGGGTTCGGTGTGGGGCGGCGGTGAAGTGGGTGGACTGCTGTGGCCTGTTGTGGGGTTGTGAACCAGTGAGGGCTACGGCGAAACGAAGCCTCTCCGCCGTTTCTACGTCCCCGGTACAATACACAATAGCGATTTTAGTTGAAAGTACGATTACACGGTTCAACCGACAGAAAGATTGGTTTCAGTTGAAAAGAAATTACTCAGTCAATATGCAAAATTACAACGCTCTCAGACTGGTTGCACTCTAAAGAAAGGAGCGTATAATATTCCAACCAATACGTAAGACTACGTGCGACTGAATTGTTTTGATTCGGTTGTTCCCATCACTACAAACAAGCCCATTTCGCGACTCAAGCTACTATCCAACTATAATGTTGTAAGTTTGTGACACTTGCATGGAATGACACTTGTCCGGAGAGGGAATGTGTTGACATTTGTACAGAGTCCTGGACACTAGATAGTGGACAAGGCGTTCCACAAGTAGGACCAACCGCTCTGTTCGCAGCTACCTGCGGCGTAATCTGGGGATGGCCAAAGCCCATTTCAGCTTGCACAGCTTCACTGATTTTCGGGTTATGTTGACAGTGTGGAAACTCTGCTATGGCTAGGACGTATACACCTACGTGTGTGGTTTGCGTGAAGTAGTGTTGTTGATTTTTGCTTTCTCAATGTAAATTTTCAAGACTTTACAAACCTGCAGCTACAATTATGTCCGTGTTTAGACTTGCATGGAAATGCTTTTTTTTTTTTTTTTTTTTTTTTTGCGCAAGCAAGAGAACTAAATCCAGCCACAGAAGCTCACTGGCAGGCTTCAACTTAAGAATTTGTTTTCGAATTAACATTACTTGGAAAGTGGTACCAGACATTGATTTTTTAGTGAAAACCAAAATAAGTAATATTTATTGGCTGTGTGTTTTTATGTTTCACATTTGAATAAATCAGAAACGAAATATAAATTTGTCAGTTTAAATTGCACCTAAAACGACAGTCAAGGCTGGAACAGTCTTAAAAAATACCATGTTTCTTACTTAGCTGCGCCCCCCCCCCCCCCCCTTGTTTGCTTCTCAAAATATAAAGAGATGTTGAATTTCATTGACAGTTTTCCTTAATGCAACAGTCTGAAATCTGCCACGAAACGCGTTAATGAGCCACGCTGAAGCGATGCATTGTTGCTCACTGCTTTTGTGCGAGCGCGAGTCAGCTGGCACGAGCTGCTGTGCTGAACTGGTAGACTTCTTATGGCCGAGTGCACCAACCCCGGTCAAAAAGCATGATAACCAATGTCCCGCGATCATGGTTAAAAATAAATCGCGTTTAAAATGTTTCTGCAGTGCACCAACGTTAATCGCTGGTCAGCAAACCGTCGTCAGCCAACTGTGCATTTGACCGCGGTAAACTCTCTACATTGCAATGGAACGTGCCCTGGCAACGCAAAGATGTTAGTAAACATGAAATTGCACAGATAATCGCTGGTGCCACGTTCTATCTTTGCTGCTTTTTCCGTCGACAAGCAGAAGTGTGTGTACGTACCTCGGTACCTATTTCTGATCTGTTGGTTTCTTTTTTGGAGAATAATGGAGAATAAAAGAAGAACACCGAATTTCTCGAAGTACGAGATAGATGTACTTCTTGAACTGGTGGGTGCAAATGCATCCGTTCTTGAAAATAAGAAAACCGACGGCTGCAGCTTAAAAGAAAAACAGGCAATGTGGTCCCATGTGGAGGCGCAATTTAATTCTACTCCTGGTAAGTTCACTCATAAATGAATAACTTTTCTATGTTCATCGTAAGCGTAGGATATGGCACACACACTGGCTTTTAGTTTGAAATTTGGAAGTGTTATTGGCGTACCACTGAAATACGTGATAGGACTATGTACATTTACGGTTGGAATTGTTTTGTTAGTTCTAAATTTAAAATCCAATGCCGTGCTACTGTTAACTAAATATTATGTGACCAACAGAAGCTTTTATGTTGAAAATTGTGAACATACGTTTCTCACTTAGCCCTGTGCCGTATTATTCATATATGCCTATACCACTTTCTTTTTAATGAACTGATATGTAAACAAAAGCCATATACAGATCTTAGTTTTTATTGCAGTTATAAGTTAAGAGCCTCAGAATGCAAAATGGACTTATGAATTAAATAATATTAGAATTAATTTATGGTACTGCAAACTACATTTATTTAATTTCAGGTGTGACAAAAAGATCCTGTGACAGGCTGAAAACCTGTTATGAAAATATGAAAAGAAGACTTCGAAAAGACCTTGCAGAAGAAAAGGTGGAAGTGTATAAAACAGGTTGGGGGAAGCCTACCCAAAAAACCACGATCCATGATCGGGCTAAACTATTAGAAATTGTTGGTTCCTCAATGAAACCGTTAACAAATGCATATGATTCCGATGCACAGTTTAGCATGATTGTGGATGTTGTCAACATGGAAAGCAGTGCAGTGCAATGCAGTGCAGTGAGAACACGCCACCTGCTTCAGTTGTCGAGTTAGCAGAGTGCACACAACCTAGCACTTCCCACACACCTGTCGTAATACTAAGTAAAGAGACACCAAATAATGTTCTGGTGGAAGTCACCCAGCTGCAATCTGTTTCACAGTCTCCTGATCAACCCAATGAAAACATTTGCACGCCTAAAAATACATGGCATCGTCGCAGGATGCCTGCAAAAACAAGGCCATCAGGTTCGGGAACAGTAATCGAAAATGTGTACAAGAAGGGAGTGGAACTACTGGAGGCCCAATTACTCATGATGATGGCAGAGCACAAGAAGGAGCTGAGGATTAAAAATTTAAAGGTTCTGGCCCTGAAAGAAAAACTAAAGCACTGGAAGAAAAATGCCAGTGACAAGTGACATGTGACTTTTTTTTCTGTGACAGTGAATTTTTTTTTAATTTTTTGTGTTAAGTTGTATTTTGTCCAATGTATTAAAGTTGTCTCACAGTTCAAATTGTTTCTCTGTGTTTGTCCTGTTAGTGATCCTGCTTCTATCATAGTTGGTGTCTAATATGTGCTTACAGCTTATTTGGCCTGGACTAAGTTTCATCCAATCACTTAAAATTAGAATTACTTCATATATAAAAACAGATTAGCAACACTGCAGTTTACACAAGTAAGCTACATGTCAGTTACAGGCCTGCAGCCATAACATCAGGTGCCAATTTCTACTTAAATGACTTAACAATGAGGTAGACTGTTAATGAAACAAAATTATAGTAATAAAGCATCCTTGTTACTCTAACTTTGGAATGAACATATCTGCAGTAACACTTATATAAATGAGGCCCAATGTTATGTTTTGCATTGTTTGTACCAGAATATCCTAACATATTAAATTATGAGGGAAAGTGCTCCAAATCATAATTTTGTGTGTGCCATTTTCCGTGCAATACTCTGTACCAGGTAATGTTTATAATGGGAACCTATACCTTTTATGACAATACAATTTGAAGTGAGGCATGTTGAGAAATAAATTGCTGTGGTGGGTTCTCTTTTCTGCAAAATTAAGCATAGCATGTGTGGCTTTCCTAGCCACACCACTTGGTGATGTGTGTGGTGGAAACCTGTAACATTTATCACAACAGTATTTGTAGAGAGGCATTGTTGAATAATACATTGCTAATATGGACAGTAGTGAGATTAGCATTGTGTGGCTTATCTAGCAATACTCTGCACCTGTTAATGTTTACAATGTCAGCCCATAACTTTTATCACAGCAAAATTTGTAGCAAGACATTTTCAGTAATGCATTCCTATGACGGGTTACTGTTTTCTGCTATAGTAGTCATAGCATGAGTGGCTTTCTTAGCAATACTATGCGCCTGCTAGTGTTTATGATGGCAACCCATAACTTCTGACACAACTGTATTTGTAGTGAGGCATTTTTCTGTGGCACTATGCAATGACAAGGAATTCCCTTCTCTACAGGTGAACATTAAATATGTGAAAATACTGCATCAATATCAGTGACAGAGTGAGGGAGGGAGTTTCCCTCAGTAATAACAAAAGTATGACACTTCGTACCGTCAACCCACAGCATTACAGTTCTGCTTTCATATCTTCCGAAGTAGCACACTCCTTAACTAATTATTGCTCTTGCACTGATCCCCAAATTATTAGACATTGCTGATAAAATTCTATTGCCTTTTGTAGCAATGAGAACTTGGTTTTGGTGGCAATTTCTAAACACAAATTTGTCTTCAATTTCATGTTTTTTTTTAATGCCATACAGTTGTACATAATATTGTGTAAAGTGCTGCTACACACATGACTGACTAGAATTAACAACGCAATTCAATTCTTTGCACAACCTTATAGCCACACACACATATGTTTAAGAAAATCATACTGTAAATAAAGAGTAGTGATTAATATGGAAAAAATTTAACAAATAAACAATCCCAATCTGACATTTTATGTTATTACACGAATGATTATTTATTTTGTGCCCATGTGTTTACTGCATATTCACAATTTGAAGCTAATCTAGGTGATAAGACTGCATTGATACTGAGGAGAAGTGCAGTAAAATAATCTCTAAACTGAAAGGTTCTAATAATGAAGAATGTGTTCTTTTAATATTGCAAAACTGTTGGACATTCACATATTTGTCGTAACAGTAGAAAATTTAAGAGATGTTTAGGATCTATAGTGAACATAATACAGAAATATCCATTATATTTTATTCCATTCGCTTTTACTCTCACACTCTCTAAATGTAATGGAGTCATTTGTTCTCAAATTTAAGTACATACCCAGAAACTGAACATGTATATAAATAACAGAGTACTGCATTGCTTTCACAACCAATGTGATGCAAGAAATATATATTTAAAAATGAATTAGCAACAGTTCCACACTAAAAGAAATATCTCAGAAAAGCAGCAGTTGGGTAATTGTCTGTAGGCAGCACATCATGTCCCTGGCACAACAAAACCTCAAATTTCGCATCACACACCCAGTTCAGTGAGTACCTTTATGTTCGCTAGACAGCAGAAACAAAATAGATTACATGCTGAAATAATCAAAAAAATTGAAAATGCGGCGAAATCCCATAACTATAATCATAATTTTTCATTACGAACAATGTCTGAATTTATGTTAGATTATCGGAAATGTTCATTAATTATAACACATCGAACTGCTCTTCCAGGTAATGTATCATCTCGATACATCTGCTGTCCAGGTAGCACTGGTTCGTTGTCTTCAATGTTGGGGCCTCTCTCATCACGTAACTGATCTAAAAGTCGAGAAATTTCAGGATCTTCTGGTGGTTCTTCACTACCTGTACTCCTCGCAATATTATGCAAGACAGCCGTACCCTCAATGACTGACATTGCTTCCTGTGGATTACATCTTATTCCTACAGATAATATGGGAAATCTTCTCTTCCACATACCATATACCATGTTTTCTCTCTGCAGTGTTTCTAGTTTTAATACGAGACCTGTTATATCGATGCTCTGCTTCATTTTGCGGATTTAAAAGTGGTGTTAACAAGTAGCATCTACATGCATAACCACTATCTCCCAGTAAGTGACCCTGTGGAATTTCTCCGTTTTCAAACTGAGCTCTGCGAGCACAGTTGAGAAATACGGTACCGTCGTGCACAGAGCCCGGCCATCGAGCGACAATATCTCTTATTAACAAATTGTGAGCACTAATGGTTTGACAGTTAAAGGAAAAATTTGATTTCCTATTGCGGAAAAGTTCCGCATTATGTCCTCCAGGAGAATGAATTCTTATATGGGTACAATCCAAGGTACCAAGAACGCCAGGAAATCGGTCCAATTGACTAAAACCATACATCACAGAGCGCACTTCTCTTGTAGGAAATTTTATAAAGCGAGGAGACAGTGATGCTATGATGTCTGATACATCACTAATGATTCGTTGTGCTGTTGTACTATGTATATTACTGTTGTCCCCAATAAGAATATTGAATGCACCTGTTGCATATGCCCTTAAAGTAATCAAAAGTCTGTTTATCGGAGAAACTTGGTTATTCCGATCAGTAGGAAATTCTAACCTATCATTAATTGATTTAATAACCACCACACTTTCTTTTGATAGACGAAATCTCTCTTCAAACTTCCTGTCACCATAATCTTCAAAAGGGTTTCCCCTTTCCACAATCACTCCAACATGATTTCGGTCACGATTTAAATGGTCAAGGTATAACAAATCTTCCTCAATGCCATCCATAACATCAAAACGCGCCGCCATCTTAATAGCGTATGCTTCTAAAACCGTGGTTATGTCGAGTAAACCGGGAAAGAGCCTCGGTTAAATATAACCGCGGTCGATTCCCTCGTTTAACTTAGATCGATGTTGGTGCACCAGAATACTGCACTGACCAGGATTATATATCGACTTAACCGCGGTTAACTGTTAATCGAGATTGGTGCACTCTGCCATTAGAGCGCCTGTACCTGTGAGAAGCCGGTTAGCCCGGCAGAAAGCTCCAGGCTTCGTGAAGTGTCACTCCGTGCAGGTGTTCAAACCCCGATATTATTGCACTTGGCCTCCCGCAGCCGTCATCGGTAAATGAAGTGACGTTACAGTAAATAAGTACAGTGGTGACTCCGGTACACGCATCGCACTGTGAATGACTTCAAGGCATGGAATTACATTTTCCTGGAGACACGAGTCTCAACCTTGTCTTTGTTAAGTATAGAAGCTGAAGCAATGAATTAGTGCTACAGCCGCGACTAACTGAAGTTTGTGTTAAGGTCGGCATTGGACTAGGGCAGTCCGTGCCGATGTGGCAGCCGCAGTGCTACGATGAAGTTGCCCTGGAGCAGAAGACCTGGGTTGAAGTTCAGACAGCACAAATTTTAATTCATTGCTTCAGCTTCTATCTTTATCGAAGCTTTCAAGCAGTTGTGCATATACTTTCAAGCGTTCCGCATGTTGTCCTGAAATATCACGATGAAACGTCTGAAGCGCCCTCACTCCCAGATGCAAAGTATAGCGGTCGAATGAACGAGGGAGACTGCTTTACGATCCTGCATGGCCCGCTACGCGCAGGGGGCCAATCAGTATATGCAGGATGTTAAGTGTAGCACTACAGAGTCCATCGATCCGATATTACTACGACGGTCGTGGGCTGCGACTAGCACGATTGTGGAACGAGAAACTGCAGCGTCGACTGGCCGCTGTCCAGTTCTTACTTATTCTTACACGAGGCACAATAAGATCATCTCTCAAATAAACTCTATGCAACTGCGGATTTCTGAATGCGAAATCTGTGGGGGGCAACCTCTTGCCATATTTTCTGAGTCGTCAGTCTTCTGACTGGTTTGATGCTTCCCGCCACTAATTCCTGTCGTCTGCCAACGTCTTCATCTCATAGCAGCACTTACAACCTACGTCCTCAATTATTTGCTGGGCGTATTCCAATCTGTTTTCCTCTACAGTTTTCCCCTCTAAGCTCCCTCTGGTACCGTGATGCCTTAACAGATGTCCTACCATCCTGCCACTGCCGATTCTGCGGAGAACCTCCTCATTCCTCGCCTTATCAGTCCCACTAATTTTCAACATTCGTCTGTAGCACCGCATCTCAAACGCTTCGATTCTTTAATGTTACGGTTTCCCGACAGTCCGTGTTTCACTACCATACAAAGCTATGCGCCAAACGTATATTCTCAGAAATTTCTTCTTCAAACTAAGGCGTATGTTTGGTACTAGTTTAATTCTCTTGGGCTAAAATGCCCTTTTTTTGCCAGTGCTAGTCTTCTTTTTATGTCCTCGTTGCTCCGTCCGTCATGGGTCTTTTTCTGTATACGTAGCAAAATTCCTCAACATCTACTTCCTGTTCACCGTCCCTGTTATGTTTCTCGCTGTTCTCAATTCTTTCGTCTTTTTTCGATTTATCCTCAATCCATATCTTGTACTCATTAGACATCACTCCATTCAGGTCCTGTAATTATTCTACCCTTCCACTGAGGATGACAATGTCACCAGTGAATCTTGTCAATGATATCCTTTCACCTTGCTTTTTAATTCCGTTCTTGGACCTTTCCTTTATTTCCGTCATTGTTTCTTCGATATATCGAGTAGACAGTAGGTTCGGAAGACTACACCCCTCTCTTACACCCTTTTTAACCCGAACATGACGTCCTTGTCTTCCATTTTTATAGTTCCTACTTAGCTCGTGTACATATTGTATATTACCTTTCCCTACATCTTACATCTCTTTTTCTCAAAATTTCGAACATTTCCCACAATTCTACGTATGAAAGCGTCTAAATTTCTCTTTACTCTTGATTCCATTATCAACCGCAACTTCAGAATTGCCTTTCTGGTGCCTTTATCTTTCGTGAAGCAAACCGATCGACATCTTATATAGGGTTCTGAAAAACTGTATACCTTATTTTGAGAGGTGATGGTATGAACCAAAACATACCTTTTCGCTACTGCGAAACATCTCTTCTAGTCATTAAGTGCTCATAGCTTTTAAGGTATTCATGTAAGAGTCGATGTTGCGTGGACAGTTTTTTCTTATTTTGGTCCGCAATACCATCTCTCAAAATACGTAGTACTAATTTTAAATAACCTGTATACAGGCTGAAAATGGCGTATTACTTGGTGCTGCTGCGCTGAGTTGGTATCCATTTGCGTAACAAAGCATGTAGCACACTTTATAGCAGTTTGACGTTTGTTGCATTCCGCTTTCTGCTCGAAGGCTGATCAGTCGCAGCCCTTCTGCTAGGAAGCCGGTGGATGGCTGCTGGTCGCCGTGGACTAGGACCGGCCCCTCCTCAGCCTAGCTAGCGGTCGCGAAGCCGGCCAACGCGGGCCGTTGACCTCGCGACTGCGCCTCTGACGCCGCCAGCGCCTGCCAGGCTTCCTCACCAGAGGAGCCGACTCCCCCCTCTGCTGCTGCGAGCGCCACAGCGCAAAACACTGCCGCACTAGTACACTAAGGTCACAGAAGTCATGAGATGACTATATGCATATACAGAGTGTCCCATTTATCTTGACCACCCTGAACAACTGTTTGTCCAGGTGCAAATAATAAAATGTTTCAAGCAAATGTTCTTTAGCCGTCAGTGGTACATCAATCAGCATGATTGCCTTCGTTGTAGCTTTGCTTTTTACAAAGAGATGAACAGCGGTATGACTTTTTTAAATGGCACCTTCTCCAATGTTCTATTTACCGATGAATGTTCCCTCCCAAAAAAAAAGGACAGGTAAATACAAGGAACATGCGTTATTCGTCCAGCTACAACCCACGATGTCTCAGACAGGTGGAACATCAGCGTCAATGGAGAGTTAACGTCTGGTTTGTGATGCTTGGTACTACAACTATTGGCCCTTATTTCATCGACGGTAGTCTAAACGTCACAGCATATGACAACTTCCTAAGACGAATTCTTCCTCCTCTTCTAGATGAAGTGTCGCTAAGAACCAGAATGCTTATGTGGTACCAACACGGTGGATGTCCAGCACATAATGCCTTGTTCTGAACCCAATGTATCCTGCCAGATGGATTGGTCGAGGAGGAACAGTTACTTGGCCTGCTAGGTTTTCCGATTTAAATCCTCTGAACTTTTTTCTTCGGGGATGCATTAAAGACTTTGTCTATCGCGATATTCCAACTACTCCAGGACATGCAGGAACGTATCGTGCTTGCTTGTAGTTCTCTTCAGCGGGCAACATTGGAAGCAGTAAATAGCTGTTTCATTCAACGAGTCGTATCGGTGGCCAAGGTCACCACTTTGAGCACCTTTGAATGTTCTACTCCTGGGCAATGGTACAGAAGAGTCAAAGACCATGTTGTGTTATGTTTTTATTTGGTATTCATTTGTTTTCTCACAACTCCGGCAAGTGTACGAGTTTGTGATCCCGGGCTCAAAGGCAGTGTTGCGTTATGTAATTAATAACGTTGTGTTTCAGTGAATGGTACACTGTGATACATTTTTGAATATGTCTTTAGGAGAGTAAATGAATTACCGAATAAAAAATACAGGGTACCATTTAAAAAAGTCATACCGCTGTTCATATCTTTGTAAAGAACAAACCTGCAACGAAGTCAATCGTGCTGATTGATGTCTCCCAGACGGCTAAAGAACATTTGCTTGAAACATTTTGTGATTTGCATCTGGACAAACAGCTGTTTAGGGTAGTCAAAAGGGACACGCTGTATATGTACATGGTAGTAGCATCGCGTACACAAGGTATAAAAGGGCAGTGCATCGGCGGAACTGTCATTTGTATTCACGTGACTCATGCAGAAAGGTTTCTGACGTAATAACGGCCGCACGACGGGAATTAACGGACTCTGAATGCGGAATAGAGCTAGACGCGTGGGACATTCCATTTCTGAAATTGTTAGGAAATTCAATATTCGGAGAGACACTGCGTCAAGAGTGTACCGAGAATACCAAATTTCAGGCAGTGGCCTTACTTAATGACCGACAGCAATGGCGTTTACGTAGAGTTGTTAGTGTTCACAGACAAACAACAATGCATGGAATAACAGCAGAAATCAATGTGACAAGTTTGACGAACGTATCCGTTAGGACAGTCCAGCAAAATTTGTAGTTACTGGCCTCTGGCAGCAGGCGACCGATGAAAGTGCCTTTGTTAACAGCGCGACATCGCCTGCAGCGCCTATATTCGAGACAATATCGATTGAACCCTAGGCGACTCCAAAACCCTGGCATAGTTAGATGAGTCCTAATTTCAGCTGGTAAGAGGTGTTGGTAGGATTCGGGTGTGGCGCAGACGCGATGGAAACATGGATCTACGTCAACAAGGCACTGTGCAAACTGTCGGTGGCTCCGTAATTGTTTAGGCTGTGTTTGCATGGAACGAAGCGAGTCTTCTGGTCCAACTGAACCGACCGCTGACCGGGAATGGTTATCTGTCGGTCCATTATGGCCAGGGGACATTGGCTGGTACGTACTTCTCAATTCAATAAACTTTACCAACAGCCGTATACTTTAGGTTATTTTATTTTATTTCGAACGCAACAAATTTCGGCCATTATTTTGCCCTTTCGTATGCATCAGTCTCACAACGATTGGGATTCACGGTATTCAGTTTTATGGCGCTGTACGATAAGCTCATTGCTTCGAAAAAAAGCGTATTGGGCCTGAAGATTGCAAAATGAATGGCCGAAACTCGTTGAGTTCGAAATAAAATAGAATAACTTAAAGTGTATGGCTGTTGCTAAAGTTTATTTAATTGAGAAGGGAATGGTTATGTTCGGCTACCTACAAACCATTTGCAACCATTTGTTGACTATGTCGTATGATCCAAAGGCACTTGCATTCGTCGTCTGGCTAGCATAGCCCATTAACGGAAAACTTCGCCTTACTGTCCTAACTGATACGTTCGTCGTACGTCCAACGCTAATTTCTGCGGTTATTTCACGCAGTGGTGCTTGTTTGTTAGCGCTTCCAACTGACGCCGCAACTCGCGGTCGTTAAGAGAAGGCCGTCGCTACGGAGTTATCCGTGGCGAGAGGTAATGCCTGTAATTTGGTATTCTCGGCACACTCTTGACACTGTCGATCTCAGACTATGAAATTCTCTCACGATTTACGAAATGGAATGTCCCACGTGTCTAGCCCCAACTACCAATTCCGTGTTCAAACTATTAATTCCCTTCGTAAGCGGTGATCACGTCTGACACCTGCTGACACGAATCACCCGAGTGGATGCGGCAGCTCCGCCAATGCGCTGCCCTTTTACACCTTGTATTTGGGATGCTGCAGCCAACTGTGTGTGAGTGAATATCGCTATCCCACGACTTCTCACCTGAATGTGCTTTGAAGATTATAGTGTGTAAGAGTAGGTACGTCAAGAACTTTCTTGTGAAGAAAGCTAGTCTCAAGACTTTTTGATACCCCCTCGTATAATGGTTGACTGTCTTTGGAACGTACGCCCTCTGAATTTTGACACAAACACTCAGCCATGCACAACGCGTCTGTCACCGTAGACGTATGACCACCTCAAGGCTTCCCCACTTACTAAATGAAGCGGTAACGAAATGTGCTTCTCTTCTTTGGGTCGTCTCTATCTCCTCGGTCAGTCTTGTCTTGTACAGATCCTAGACTGACAAACAATATTCTTGGCTCAAAAGAGTTTTGTAATCCTTCGAGGATTTATTACACTTCCTCACCATTCTTCCAAACATTCTCAGTCGGGCATCTGACTTAACAGCAGTTAGCTTTACGTGGTCGTTCCATTTTGAATCCCCCCTCCCCCTCACACATACTCCCAAGTATTTAACGGATGTGACTGCTTCCAGTACTTTGTCGTCAATAGTGCATTCATATAATAACTGATGTTTCCGTCTGTTTATGTGAAATACGTTACTTTTTATAATATCACTGTCAATACCTGAACCAAGGGTCAGTCCTCAGCAAATCATCTTGCATTTCGCGTTACGATTTGTCTGTGTACATTAGAATCATATGGAAAAGACTAAGGTACTTTTAATCCTCAGTCCGGAGGTAGGTTTGCACGCTAGTGTATCCTATGCAAGCCTTTTCATCTGCGAATAACTGCTCCACCCAACATCCTGAATCTGTTTACTGTATTCACGCCTCCATCTGCTCTACAATATTTTGCCCCTAAAATTCCCTCCTTAACCAAATTGACGACTTCTTGATGTCTCAGGCTGTCTATTAAACGATACCAATTTTAGTGTAGCTAAGCAATGATATTTTTACCCCGGTTAGACTCAGTACTTCCCCATTAGTTTTCCATCTAATTTTCAGCGCTGTTCTGTAGCACTGTATTTCAAAAGCTTCTATTCTCGTCTGAACTGCTTATCGTCCACGACTCCCTAACATTTATATTAATGTTACTGTACACAAATTTCATTTTTTGGGAATGCTTTCTTTTCTATAGTCATTCTGCGTTTTATATTCTCTCTACTTTGGTCGTCGTCAGTTATTTTGCTTCCCAAATACCGAAGTTCATCTACTACTTTTAGTCTTATTATCTAGTCTCATTTCCTCACCATCGCCTCTTAATTCCACGACATTCCATTACTCTTGTTTTACTTTTGTTAATGTTCATCTTAGTTTTTCAATACACCATCCATCGCATTCAACTGCTCTTTAAGTCCTTTGTCATCTGTGACAAAATTACAGTATCATCGGCATCTATTCCACGAACTTTACTTTCCTTTCTTTTGTAAATTTCTTCTTGATTTGCTTCACTGCTAATTCTTGTACGGACTGAACAGCACTGGGGATATGCTACAACTTAATCTCACTGCTTTCTTTAACCACTCCTTCCTTTCATGGCCCTCTACTCTTTATAACTGCCGTCTGGTTTCTGTGCAAGTAGCAAATAGCCTTTCGCTCCCTGTATTTTACCCCTTCTACCTTCCCAATTTCGAAGCGACTATTCCAGTCACCAATGTTGGAAACTTTCTCTGAATATTCAAATGTTATAAATATACGTTTCTCTCTCTTTAAACTCATTTCTAAGATAAGTCTCAGGATTAGTACTGCCTCGCGTGTTCATGCATTTCTCTAGTGTCCAACCTGATCTTCCCAGTGGACACTAGAATCTTATGAAGTATACTAACGGAGCTCCGCTGCCATGAAATATTGACACACAATTGAAGAAAACATTCTGGAAACTGGACTTGCGAGTCTCACCTTCGTATGGAAGTCAATCACAGGCCGTGAGAAAGGCGTTGGTGCCTCCCAGCGGTACGTGCCACACAGAATACGCGCCAACTGCTGGCGGGCGGTCTTTAATCGATGCTAATTAGCTCAGCTACGTCCTCCGGTACGTCACGGCGCTAACAGCTGACGTCATACTTTTATCTAGTCTCGCGTGGCACTTCCTGCTGGTCAGAGCTGCTTAGTCAAGTTTCCTGGGCTGCCACCGCCCCCGCCCGTGTGGTGCGTAACTGACAACAAGACGCTGCTGCTACGGAGTTACTAGGATTATCTTAAAGACAGCTATTTTCACAGATCTTGGGTACATTTATGGAAAAACGTTGGCCCCAGTTTCGCTGTGTTACCTGAAGTCCATTGTACAGCATTGCTGCAACACTTCTGTAACAATATATTCGTCATTACTGTAAATTCTGCGTGTTATCATACTGGAACACCTTTTCACTTTGTTGAAATGTTTTCTTGTATGCTTTTAATGTTTAAACTTACACGAATTCAGGTGGTAGACTTCGGTTAGTAAAACTATAAAGAAGATTAATCACAGAAGTGCGACCCATCCCAGAATTGCTAAAGTGAGTGAGTCCTTTATCAAATAGGACCAACGTGAGTTATCGAACCTTTAAGATCGCAGTCAACACGAATGGTTCAATTCAAATGGCGCCAAGCACTATGGTACTTAATATCTGAGGTCATCAGTCTCCTAGACTTAGAACTACTTAAATCTAATTAACCTAAGGACGTCACACACATCCATGCCCGAGGCAGGATTCGAACCTGCGACCGAAGCAGCAGCGCGGTTCCGGACTGAAGCGCCAAGAACCGCTCTGTCACAGCGGCCGGCCACCCTCTGTCAGGATCATGTGAAAAACTGAGGAGTAACGTAACGAGGCCTAACAGCTCATAAGACTTTAATTTTTTTGGTGTTTGCAGCGACGTATCAGCAGTTCCTGTATGCCTGCAACACTGAACCGTCCGCTCACAAAACAAAATGGCGGAACAGGCTGATAAATACAGCATCATGTGGTAGTTCGTTTTCTATTAGGTCGGTGGATAAATCCGTAGAGTTTTTGTTTTGCATGCTGGTATATCAATTGCTGTAGTTTTACGTAACGATTGCCTTTTTGTGATTCAGTGTTGTCTTTGAGTTAACATATTGCAGTTTCGTCATTTCCAGTAGTAAGCGGAGATGTAGGCGCTAGACAATGGAGTGTCAAGTGGAGAAATCGGAACATTACTGATATATTATGCTTTTTTAATTCATTGCGGATAGTGCTATTGGGTAGAGCTGAGCAAAAGAATGGTTTTCTCGTTTTGAAATTAGAGACTATCCACATCCAGGAAGACATTCGGGATTTGATGAAGACCGTTTAAACGCAATAACCCACTACGATCCTCGTCAGCGTACCAGAGAACTGGCAAATTTGATAAAGCGCGATCATTCCACCATCGTGCAACACCTGCATGCAAAGGGGAAGGTTCAAAATTCGGCTGCAAGCATACAGCATGCCCTAACCAAAGATAACAAAAATCAGCGAGTGGCCATATGTCCATCTCAGCTTACTCTTTACTTGGCTCGTGAACACCACCGACCGTTCCTATCCTGTATCGTTACTGGTGCCGAGAAATGGTGTCTTTATGCTAACACGAGAAAAAGAAAGGAATGGTTGAGCCCAAACAAGGCACGCCTTTACAACTCCCTGTGCGCACCCTTAAAACAATGTTATGCATCTGGTACGCCGATCGTGTGTTTTACTACGAATTGCTTCCCCCGAACTGTCATCATGACTGCTGACATTTATTAACAACAACTCAGACTGTAGCGGACGCAGTCCGAGAACAGTGACCGGGAAGACTGCGTAAAGTGATCCCACTCCACGATAACGCCAGCCCGCATTCTGCTAGACTGACAGAAAACACTATACAGGAGTCGGATTGGAAAGACATTCCACACACACCTCCTTCACCTGTGTTTTGCGCCCTCAGATTTTCACGTTTTCCGACTTCTACCTAACAACCTTCAAGGAACCGTCTTTCCGGATGAAAACGCTCTCCAAACGCAGCTCGACCAGTTCTTCCACTTGAAACTACGCGATTCTTACGGTCGTAGAATCGGAAAGTTACCCTAGCGTTGGCAAACTGTTATAAATATTGAAAGAAAATAGGGTTGGAACTTAAATAGTGGCAACTATTTATTAACAACCGATACAAAAGAGTTACATGTTTGCACCTGTTACTGTCCTTCAAAGCATTCGCCAGCGTTGTGTAGAACCCGTTGCCAGCGATGTATACCGTTAGCAGAGCTTATTCTGTTGATGGTGCGAATGGAGCGGTCTATTACCTGTCGAATCTCTGTAACAGTTCTGAAGCGAATGCCCTCGAAGTGGTTCCTTCATCTTCGGAATCAAATCAAAGTCACAAGGACTTAAGTCCAGGGTGTATGTTTGATGATACAGTACTTCCCAGTCCCATCGAACGAACAGAGCAGCCACAGCTTGCGCTGTATGCGCCCGCGCATTGTCGTGCAAAATGATGGGTGGGTCGCGCAGAAAGCGTCGCCGCTTCTTTCGCAAAGCTGGTCGCAGGTGATGATACCAAAGCGAACAGCAACCGTGCATTGACGGTCTGCCGTGGAGGAACCTATGCGTTAGGATAACACCATCACAGTCGTACAGGAGAATCACCATAACTTTAGAACGCTCCATTCGCACCATCAACAGAACAGGCTCTGCTAACTGTGTACTACGGCTTCCATATCGCTGGCAACGGGTTCTGCACGCGCAAACATGTAACTCTTTTGTATCGGTTGTGAATAAATAGTTGCCACTATTTAAGTTCCAACCCTTGTATATTATTTACGATTGAAGAGTCTAATGTGTATCTGTTGCAATTATTAAACTTGTAGATAAAGGCGACGAACTTGTGCATCGACCTACTACATTTCAAATGACTAACAACGAAGGTGCACTCTCAGTGAAGACCCGCGAACAGCAAGAGAAATGGAGACCCTGCAGCTCGAAAACCGACGCGTCACAATCTAAGCGTTACTGGAAGAAGTACAAATCAGTTATGGATCAGTTTCAAATATCTCTCTCGTGTGAGTACACTTGCCAATGACTGATGTTTATTATGACTGCATCTTTACATTACAACGTCCTTTAAACACGCCTGTCTGAAGGAACAGACATTCTTACAATTACAGGTGTGGTAAATATTAAGAAACGGATTCACACTTTCTGAATCTGAACCGATGTCAACTGATTGCGTCACCTGAAAATTTGTGCCGGACGGAGTGTAATCCGGATTTACCGCTCATCGTGAACAGTCGCCATAACTTCGGGTAACCGAACAGGCCTCCAGTACCGATTCAAATTTCCACGTGTCACGGAGTCCACAAAACTTACGTTCGCACATTTCATGATTTCTGCACAGGGAGAGGGACATCTTTTATCGTTATTTTAGCTTGCTGAGGCATGGATGATGGTTATAATGTCTGTTTATATAATGTCGGTACCTTCACATAAGGAAGTCCTGCAAGCAGGCAGGCAGGCAGACAGACAGACAGACAGACAGACAGACATACATACATAAACATAGACATTGATGTATCCATGCATCGACGGATTAAAATGACGATAAAATATGTGCGAGCGTAAGGGTTGTGGTCTGTGCGACATACGAAATTTTGGATGGCTGCCGGAGGCCTGTGCGGAGAGCAGAAGTGGTTAAGGCGACCACCCGCCATAAGCGAGCAATTCCGTTTCGAGTTCCAGTCCGGCATAAATTTTCTTGTATCAAACACACCTAACATCAATCCAGATTCGAAAAATGCGAATCCATTTCGTAATGTTTACTAATCAGTAGCACACATCAAAATTAACCGTGACCATTACTGGACGAACAGCTCGGTCCATGTCCGTGGAACAACATATAGACTCAGCTTACATTTAGCACGAAGAATAACATAAAACTCAAAACAGCGTTTTGTACCAAGGAACATAACTGTACAATATATTGCCAAAGGAGATTAAAAACATTACCAGAACAAATATATTACAAAAGGCAGTTATTTTTAACTGTTAAGGAACACATTCTATACAGTGAAGGATAACATGGATAACACAGAGAGGGGGCTTGGAAAATATGAAAGAAATAATAATAAAGATAATAAGATGGCTGTCGTTTTACGTGACACCTTAACACTATGTTTTTCCTTTTCCAGAAAAAGTTACTCCCAACCTATAGAATGTGTAATACTAGCATCTTATCCTCTTTCTGAGCTCAACACCTCACTCTTTATAGAGGGATGCTGACTCAGTTTTCAAGCTAGCAAATGGGAAGGTGAAGTACAAAAATGGTCCTGCGTCACCAGATAGTGAGCACAGTTTATGTAGTGTTATGGAAGAATAGGTATGGAATGTATGTATTATGTAGAGCCACAGGGAGTGAGAAATGGGTGAACAGTGTAGCATTAGCCCATTATATCATTAAATAACTTATTTGTCAAACAGCATTGTAAACGAGGGGTGAACACGAGGGGTTTTAAACTGAGTGGCCTACTTGGGAAGGTGAAGGTCGCAAAGTTAATCTGACCATCCCGGTTTAGGTTTTCGTAAATTACTTAAGGCAAATGGTGGGATGGTTCCTACGGAAAGGCTACGGCCGGTCATGGTGTCCCACCCTTGTCAAAGTAGACCTGCAGGTATATAAATGCCTACACAAGTGAATTACTTCATTTCTGTTCTTCTTACCAAAATGTGTCCAATATACACTCCTGGAAATTGAAATAAGAACACCGTGAATTCATTGTCCCAGGAAGGGGAAACTTTATTGACACATTCCTGGGGTCAGATACATCACATGATCACACTGACAGAACCACAGGCACATAGACACAGGCAACAGAGCATGCACAATGGCGGCACTAGTACAGTGTATATCCACCTTTCGCAGCAATGCAGGCTGCTATTCTCCCATGGAGACGATCGTAGAGATGCTGGATGTAGTCCTGTGGAACGGCTTGCCATGCCATTTCCACCTGGCGCCTCAGTTGGACCAGCGTTCGTGCTGGACGTGCAGACCGCGTGAGACGACGCTTCATCCAGTCCCAAACATGCTCAATGGGGGACAGATCCAGAGATCTTGCTGGCCAGGGTAGTTGACTTACACCTTCTAGAGCACGTTGGGTGGCACGGGATACATGCGGACGTGCATTGTCCTGTTGGAACAGCAAGTTCCCTTGCCGGTCTAGGAATGGTAGAACGATGGGTTCGATGACGGTTTGGATGTACCGTGCACTATTCAGTGTCCCCTCGACGATTACCAGAGGTGTACGGCCAGTGTAGGAGATCGCTCCCCACACCACGATGCCGAGTGTTGGCCCTGTGTGCCTCGGTCGTATGCAGTCCTGATTGTGGCGCTCACCTGCACGGCGCCAAACACGCATACGACCATCATTGGCACCAAGGCAGAAGCGACTCTCATCGCTGAAGACGACACGTCTCCATTCGTCCCTCCATTCACGCCTGTCGCGACACCACTAGAGGCGGGCTGCACGATGTTGGGGCGTGAGCGGAAGACGGCCTAACGGTGTGCGGGACCGTAGCCCAGCTTCATGGAGACGGCTGCGAATGGTTCTCGCCGATACCCCAGGAGCAACAGTGTCCCTAATTTGCTGGGAAGTGGCGGTGCGGTCCCCTACGGCACTGCGTAGGATCCTACGGTCTTGGCGTGCATCCGTGCGTCGCTGCGGTCCGGTCCCAGGTCGACGGGCACGTGCACCTTCCGCCGACCACTGGCGACAACATCGATGTACTGTGGAGACCTCACGCCCCACGTGTTGAGCAATTCGGCGGTACGTCCACCCGGCCTCCCGCATGCCCACTATACGCCCTCGCTCAAAGTCCGTCAACTGCACATACGGTTCACGTCCACGCTGTCGCGGCATGCTACCAGTGTTAAAAGACTGCGATGGAGCTCCGTATGCCACGGCAAACTGGCCGACACTGACGGTGGCGGTGCACAAATGCTGCGCAGCTAGCGCCATTCGACGGCCAACACCGCGGTTCCTGGTGTGTCCGCTGTGCCGTGCGTGTGATCATTGCTTGTACAGCCCTCTCGCAGTGTCCCGAGCAAGTATGGTGGGTCTGACACACCGGTGTCAATGTGTTCTTTTTTCCATTTCCAGGAGTGTACTTGTAAAACTGTTCTATGGGTGAAACGCTAGTGAATATTACCCATCCAGGCAGAGGGGCGAGAACGAAAAATACCCACCTATAGTGACTTTAAAGTAAGTTGCGACTTTTTGACAATTCAGCACGGAGCGAGTGGAGGGAAGCGTAGTTGCCAGCACGTGCTGGGGACGTCAGCAGGTGACTAACGGTGCGATGCCACATCTATTCGGCGCGGAACCTGGCTAGCTTGGTTGACTGCGTGAACATCAAGTCGCACCAAGCCGGCCAATCTGGGATCTTTCTGAATTGATTTTAAAGAAGCTATTCGGCAATAAACCCCTTTTCTCGCACAGCTTACAGTTTAATTTTTAATTCGTACGCTTCATTATGAACCGGCTATCGTTTCGTTGATGGTCATAGTTGTTATAGGTAAACTACTCCAAGAAAAATAGTTTTCGCTATGAATTCATATTTGACACATGTTAGGTTACATTTTGCTGGATTAAATGTAGATAATCTATTGAATTATTCTTTAAACTTTGAAAGATAGCGCAGTTTGTTTGCGAACTCGGGAAAATTTGACTTATGTAAACTGCTACACCACAAACTCTTGCGTCAGTGAAATAACTGAAGTGAAATATTCATAAATTCCTCGCGTCTCGTAAATGGTAGATATCGACACAAGTTTCTGGCAAATGATAACGCGCAAAGACGAATGTGTTTTGCCTCATTTTTAATAAGCGGAAGTTCCATGTCTTTCGCGATATTCAAGCGACTACAGATTCTTTCAATGAAATAATGTAATTATTGAGGGTCATCGATAGCAGGTGAAACGCTGTGTGCTTTGTAATAGTATAAGTGAAGAAATTAAAAGTTTATTTTTGTACTGAAAATGGGTTTCGTAAACTATCAACCTGACTTTCACTAAGTTATCAGTTTAATAAAACACTACTTCACGATTCTGTCAGAATTTCAACTGCGTTAGAATGTTAGTGAGACGAATATTTCTATACTCTTCTGTGCTTTGACAAAGAAGCAAATTTCAACATGGCAACGACAGAATTACCCATTCCTCAAAACACGTCTCCCCAACTACCTTCTTGGCATGACTGACAACTGAAGACCGTTCCTGTCGTGTAACGTTTGCAGTGGCTTCTTTTGTCAACCTCAGTGAGGTTACTTTTCACCTAGGCCCATATACTCCGTCAGATTTAGATGAGCGTGATATGGAGGGAGCTTGATTAAACTATTCCCTTTACTGTAAGCCCGTTCGTAGACCTGGTAGTGTCAAGTTCTCGGCTTGTACAGCACTAAAAGTTCCATTAACTTCGCCTTATACGTGTTAGGTACAACTATCTCACGGAACATTCCTTTATACCCAGAGCAAAACATCCACTTTCCTCCACTGCATTGTTGGAGCTTTACTCATCACAACAGCGTGGTGTGAAATTTTGTCCATTACTGCTGTCGAGTTCCGAGGAACGTTTTGCACCAGGACGTTGTCTTACCAGCCGGTGAACGTATTCCTGGAAGGGATTTTTATTGCAAATTTCGTATTCGTATGTACTTATTAATGCAACGCCAAACAACACACTTGTTTACAGAGCCTGGCGACTACAGAACACCTCATTGCCGGAAAATACGACTTTACAACGAGAACTGAGGAACGCTGATGCCTCTGATGCACGATAGCACTTGGTGGTGTTTGTTTACGGTTTGGGAACAGAGGCGCTTTTTACCGGCCGAACCGCTGGCGGCATGGGAGGGAAAGCCGGCTCGCCATTGGTGTTACCTGGCCAACGGCGTCACTTCTCACTCTTGTCGGTCTAACGTCAAAAGTCGCCACTAATTTTAATCGCACTACAATCTTCTTCAGGTTAACTTCTATTCGGAAAGCGGTTGCACTCAGCACCTGTTATATTGACTTGTAAATTATAGATTGCAGCAATCAGTAGTCGTCCTTTTTAAATTTTAATATGCAGATCCAATTTCGGCTACAAGCTAGCCATTCTCAATTCGTTATTATTTTCGCTCAATGCATGTAAGTCCCTGTTGATCGGCCTTCACACACAGTTCATTGAATACTCACAGTTTATTGAGTATTCAATGAACTGTGGGTGAAGGCCGATCAACAGGGACTTACGTGCATTGAGCGAAAATAATAGCAAATTGCGAATGGCTATCTGATTTGATCTATTATAAATGGTTTTTGAAAGCCTGCAACTGTAGAAACAATAGGTTTGTTTGTAAATAAATCTTCTGCTACCAGTCACGATTTTTCTTTATTTTACTTTTCGCACGACGCGTTTCGAGAAATAATTCATATTTTCAAGTGCATTTTTCGTGTGTGTTAAGCCATTTCTTTTGATGTTGTCAGTGTGTGTAAATCTGCTTCATTTCTTCTCAATTTCGCCACTAACTTTACAACACACACACACACACACACACACACACACACACACACACACACACACACACACACACACACTAACAACATCAAAAGAAATGCCTTAATACACTCAAAAAACGTACCTGAAAATGGGAATTATTTCTCGAAACGCGTCGTGCGAAAAGTAAAATAAAGAAAAATAAAGAAAAATCGTGACTGGTAGCAGAAGATTTATTTACTTAGAAAGAAACCTATTGAGAATGGCCAGCTTCTAGCCGAAATCTGGATCTGTATATTAAAATTTAAAAAGGGCTACTGAATGCTGCGATCTATAATTTACAAGGCACTACAATCTGTTAACCCTAGGACGCCTAAGGGGTGAGGGTTCGTTGAACTCAATTTTTTTTTATGTCCCCTGCTTTTGCCCAAGTAACTTACTTACTACATATTCCCTTTGAGTTATTGTTTGTTGGCTATTTCATGAAACGTTAGTGTCAATATATTTTATAGAAAATTCCTGCTTTGAAAGAAAAAAAAACTTATTATGGGTCCAACAACCCCCCCCCCCCCCTTTAGGCTTCCATGCTATAGAAAATTACTTTTAGTAGGATTCCGTATTTCTCATCTGTACAACAATGCAGGTTAGTTTCTTGTTGGTTGGTATTCTTGATATTCACAACAATCTGTTTACTTTCAGAGGAAGCGATTGTTGATGTCAGTCAGCTGTTATTTATCTTGTAAACTTTCAGTGAGTTAGCGCAGTTTCCAACATGTAGGCCTCCAGTAACTTTAGTGTCCTACACAGCAAAAACGAAACCAAGTGAAAACTTACTGATGTTGTCAACAGTGCACCAAGATAAAGACACTGTTGGAGGAGAGAAGAATAAAACCGAGATAAATGCATATTATAATTCCACTAAAGGTGGAACTGATACCATTGATCGAATGGCGCGTATGTACACCTGCAATAGGGGAACAAAGAGATGGCCTCTATCTGTATTTTACTCTCTCGTCGACATTTGTGCTATCAAGGCAACCACCATATTCATCCAGCAACATCCTAGATGGAATGAGAAGAAACACAACAAACGGAAACTTAATCTTCTGCAAGCTGGGATGGAACTACTGAAATTGCAGGTAGAAGAAAGAAGTGCCAATGCAAGAGGGTTATCTAACCAAATTGTTCAATCAATGGAGACTATTCTACAAAAGAAAATCAAAGAAGTGACAACAGAAGCACGTCAGCCTCCTGCAGTGAAAGGTCGGTGCCATATTTGTGCAAGAAAAGCTAAAACAAAGAAGCAGGAGTACAACAATCTAAGTAAACCAAAACAGTATTGTGGAGAGTGTCACAAATGTCACAAACGTGTGTAACACACAAATGGCTCTGAGCACTATGGGACTCAACTGCTGTGATCATTAGTCCCCTAGAACTTCTAACTACGTAAACCTAACTAACCTAAGGACATCACACACATCCATGCCCGAGGCAGGATTCGAACCTGCGACCGTAGCACTCGCACGGTTCCAGACTGCGCGCCTAGAACCGCGAGACCACCGCGGCCGGCTGTAACACACATTCAGAAATAAATTGTGAAGTGTGACTCTTGCTTTGAAGTTGAGGACTCAAGAGTAGTCTATTGTATATGAACACATGTGTATTTTGTATTGTAATATGTCAATTTTTTATTGACTCAATTGAATATTTATAACAATTAGCAACGTTATTAAACCGATGCCGTAGTTAAAATACATTTTGGAAGTTGTAATTTTAACTTATGTAATACCTGTGGGCTCACCGAACCCCCCACCCCCCTCCTCCCCTTAGACATCCAAGTTAGGAAAAAAAGGCTTGGGCGTCCTAGGGTTAAGAATTTATTTCTGCCCTTCGTATATAGCAATCTAAGAGACCATGTAGCAGTGGCTGGCGGCGCCATCCTGGGCCAGTTTTCCGGCCGGCCGCTATCAGCGCCTAGGTCAGCTGTCCACTATCGCTTCCGCCGGGCGTGGCAGTGAGCCCGCTGACGGAGCGCTGCCATTGGCTGCTCTGGTGGGCGTCTCCAGGGCGCCGCCGCCGCCGCCGCGCAGCGAGAGCTCCAAGGAGACGGCGCTCTGCGACTCAGCACCGGCCCCCGCACTTCCTGCTCGGCGCCCTATTCTCGGCCTCTTCTTCCCGCCCCCTTCCCCGGAACACAGTGCGCTGCGCACCTCGGCCACTTCCAGGTAGACCCGATTCCCGAGAACTCCCTCTGGGGAATTTTTCCCACAGGAAGGCCTCCTCTAGGGCGGCTACAAATACTACCAACCCGAAGGGCGGCTCTCACTGGACGTCAGCGAAACAGAAAGGAAGGCGTCTTTCACCGTCCCGTGCTGGTGTGATCTCACTTGACTCGACGCCCACTCTACACCGCGTAGACCAGTACAGAAAGGTGGAAGTAGAGTTACGAGATACCAGCCGTGGCGCGGAAGTCGGAATGTAGTAGCAGGATCATGACTGCTAGCCATGACGTTTACTAATGGACTAGACAAAATTCGCGATGCATTTTCATCAAGTTTGTGTGGTAAACTGCCGAGAATGAGACAATAGAAACAGTGTTGTCCAGACATTTCAATACATCCATATTTCTTTGCGAGAGATTCGATACTTGCAGACACATCCTACAGTATTTATAAGATTCATATTGCCTTTTCGCCTTATTGACTGCATTTCATTTCTTTCTAAATAACAAATAATACCAAATCAACAGCATTATCCCCCTCCATACAATTCTTCTTCTTCTTCATCCTCTTCTTCACTCCATGAAGTAGGCTTCCAGACTATTCCGTCTTCACTGAAGCCGTCTAACCTTAGATCGCTCTCTCGCTCTCTCTCTCTCTCTCGCTCACACCTACCTTTTGTTTTGGTTTATAACTGACTAGCTTTGCACCTGCTGCTTCGCTCGTGTAGACTGTATGGTATGCACACTTATTTGGTTTCCTTTAATCGAATTTTTATGTTGTTCACAAATTACAGCGCCTTCTAAACTGTTCACGCTAATTAAGACATTTACGCATCGTCTTTTCTGACCAAAAAGTGATTCTGGCAACTCGAGTCCAAGGTTTTTGTTAATCACGCCTATGCGTTCTTCTGGTGAAATTGCCATAGAAACTTTCATCCCCTAACACACATTTCTTTTCACCAGTTTTCATATATGTAGGCTTAACAATTTTTTTAATGTAACGAAATATTGTCTTAAAAATTTTCATCCCCTCTTTCACCCCATTAGGGGTGGTTTTTCGTAAAATCCCTTCTTGAACAACGCTAACAGTATATGAACGTCCTTTCCAAATTTCAAGTTTGTATTCTTAGCTGTTTGGCATCGGCAGTGATTATATGAGGGGCGTTCAAAAAGAAACGAGCCGGGCGCATAATTACAGAAACCAGTATCTGTATCTTAAAGCATTGACCCTGGCTGTTGAGATACTTTTCCCACTGTGACACTAGCAGGTGAATGGCTGTCTCATAAAATATCCGGGACTGCGATGTGAACCAGTTCCGCACGTACAGTGGATGTCCTCGTCCACACGAGTGCAGGAAAGATTATGCTGAAGTTCATCTTTGACCAAGAAGGTCCCCTTCTGATTCACTTCCTGCAGCACGGGGACAACAGTGAATGCCGAGAAGTTACTCGCAAACTTTGAGTACCCTTCGCCAAGCGATCAAATTAAAACGCCCAGGCAATCTCACCCACGACAATGCAAAGCCTCATACAGCCAACACAGTCGCCTGACTCTTACAGAAATTCAAATGGGAGGTTCCCGGCCACCCTCTATACATTCCAGACCCCTCTCTCTGTGATTACGACATTTTTGGTCCCCTTAAAACGGCTCTGAAGGGCAAACGATTCACGTCGGACGACGACGTCCAGCTGTACGTGCGGAACTGGTTAACATTGCTGTCTTATTAAATTTACGACAGCCGTTCACCGCCTTGTGTCACAGTGGACAAGTGTCTCAACAGCCAGTGTCAATACTTCTAACATACAGGTACTGCTTTCTGTAATTATGCCTCCGGCTCTTTTTTTTTTTTGAATGCTCCTTATATACTATCTGTGTAGCTAACCTATCTTTCCCCATTATGTTGACTTGCTGTTTCTATGTAGGGATCATTGCTCTTTTTTCATTTATACAGTGTACATTAAATTATGTCATTTCAGTGGAGTTTATTATTGTCCCTAATATTACCTTAAGGAGCGTAGGTAGAGGCTGTTAAGCTAATCGTAACCGTTTTAGCACACAAGCACTATTAGGAACATAACCCACAGTAATGCGTTTCAGAACTCAAGCTCCCATCATATAGCTGTGTATGTTAACGCTACATAAAATGTGCTTTATAGAAGCGCAGTTGCTACGTTTCAGTACGTTAGAGAACAATATGAAATATGAGGAAAATCCGATGGCCCGTTTGCTCAATGCTCCCCTTGCTAGCTACACAACAGAGCTGTTCAAACCGCTGTGTTGTGTTACCTCGTTTTTTAAACTCTTTTTCTTTGTGGAGACGGGGGAATTTCCTGAACAGGCTCAGTTGGAGGGCGAGACGGCAAAGTTGAGGCACACGGCTTAGTAAGCCGCGGCACGCAGTGAGAGCAGCTCGCAGCCGCGGTGTTGCAGCGAGCATTTCGTTGTGTAACTTTCGGTTCTAAGAGCAGGTGTGTGTGTGTGTGTGTGTGTGTGTGTGTGTGTGTGTGTGTGTGTGTGTGCGCTCGTCGTGGCGCGGTTAGTCATCGTGGCACGAGCCAGCCTCAACCGGTACACAGCACGCAACCTGGCGCAAGAGCTGGTCGGGAAAGCCCCGTCTTGTGCGGTGTGCGGTTAGGCATCTCCAAATAACGCCGCACTTTGTCTGCTGCACTGTCCAGCCACATTAATATGGCCACCTGTTAATGGTCCGAATAACCACCTTTTGCAGCACGGATTGCTAAGAGACGTAAAACCTGCTGGCAGATTGAAACTGTGTGCCGGACCTTTGCCTTAGAGCACTTGCCCGTGAAAGGCAAAGGTCCCGAGTTCGAGTCTCGGTCCGGCACACAATTCTAATCTGCCAGGAAGTTTCATATCAGCGCACACTCCGCTGCAGAGTGAAAATTTCATTCTGCTAAGAGACGTACTGGAATAATGTCTGAGGTTCTGGAAGGTACCGGTAGGGATGCCGACTCTAGTGGCGCGGCCAGCTGCTCTAGGTTTCTCTGTTGACGATCCATGGCACGAACAGCCCAATCGATATGGTTCCACAGTTCTCGATTGAGTTTAAATCCAGTGAGCTTGGTGCGCACTGGAGTATGATAACCTCATCCTGGTGCTCTTCGAACTGTGCACGTACACTGTGTGACACGTCGCGCTGTCCTGCTGGAAGAAAACCGTCGTGCCGAGGAAAACCAAACTGCATGTAGGGATGGATGTGGTCCCGAAGAATAGATGGATACTTTTGTCGATCCATTGGGCCTTCCATAATGACAGATCACCCAAGGAATGACACGGAAACATCCCTTAGACCATACAGCGCCCTCCTCCTGCTTAGAGCCTTCCGACAATTGCTACAGGATGTTTGCTTCCAGATGGTTCACGCCGCACACTCCAAAGGCCATTAGCCAGATGGAGCGTAAAATGAGATTCGTTTGGAAAGGCTACCTGCCTTCACTCCGTGGACGTCCAATTGGAGTAGTGGAGTGCAAATTTCAGCTTTCAACGCCGCTGAACAGAAGTCACTGAGTATGCAAACTAGGAGTCTGCGGAGGCCCATACGCAGCAACGTTTGCTGAACGGTCGTTGAGGACAATCTGTTGGTAGCCACCTTGGTTCACTTGTGCGGTAAGTTGCTCAACAGTTGCACGCTCCCACCTCCGGCGTGGACCCTTACAACGGTGTTTTACGGCCATACTTGCCAAAAGCCATCTCTCCAATGGAGCATAAAACACGATTCACCTGTAAAGGTCACTTGTCACTATTCAGTCGACATCCAGCTGCGGTATTGGCGTCCAAATTCCAGCGTTTTTCACCAATGAACTGCAGGCAGGATGGGTGCATGAACCAGCTGCCTGATGCGGGGGGCCCATACAATCACTGAACGGCCGTTGAGGAGACACTATTGGCCTCCCCGTGGTTCATCTGGGCGATCAGTTGCTCAACAGTTGCGCTTCAATTCGCCCGTGCATATCTCCGCAGCCGTCGTTCAGCCCTGTCGCATAAGGCCCGTGGTGCACCAGAACTGCCTCGGCGCCAGTTTTGGAAAGCATCGTTTTGCCATGCCCAGTATGCTTTAACCACGCCGGCCGCGCACTGTTTACGAACTTAGTCGTTTCGGGAATGCTATCACCCTTGGCCCGAAAGCCAATAATCATGAACTTTTTGTCGCCCGATAAATCGCTCGTTTCCAAATTACAGTGACTACAATGGATCCCGCATCCTCCTGGTACACCTCGTATACCATTGCTAGTGCTGCTGCCTACCGCCTGTGAGTGGTTACTGCGTGCTCACGTCGAATATAGGTGGTGGCCACAGTAATATGACTAGACCGCGGGGTACAGGGCTCAGTCAATACATGAACGCACAAATTGCCTAGACTTCCACGCAGTCCGTCACGAGGAGGAAGACTGTGCAACTGTTTTTCACTTAGGATTCGCCAGTTTATACATCCATCCGCCGTGTTCGGTAGATTCCATAAGGAAAAATCCCATCGGGTATGTGGAACGCGTCAGTGAATACATTAACAAAAAACATACGAAAATCTACATGAGTACTCCGTGTTTGGCAGAGGGTTCATAGCACCATATTCAGACAATTTCTCCACCGTTCCACTCTGGAATGGGACGTGGGAAAAATGTGCAACTAAACTACTCCGTGCGAAATCCGATTTCCTTCTTTGGTTTCGGTAGTCTTTTTCGTAGGCAGTATTCGGAATAGAAAGTTGGTGATTCAAATATCGTGAGAAAAGATCCCAACGAAAAAAGATTTTATTTTAGCGACTGTCACCTCAACTCACGTGTTGGTCCCGGACACACTAGCTCCGTAATTTCATAACAACAGGAAACTAGCTGCCCTTGCCTGAACTTTTTGGATGTTAATGCTATCTTGTTAACGAACTATAACGCGTAGCAATATTCCAGAAGAGGACATCTCTTTAGATGATTTGTTGCCTGTCGTAGCTGTTCTGCCAGCAGCGTGTTTTTTGTTCGCCTCCTCGACAACATTTTCTATGTGAGCGTTCTACTCTGAAATGATCGTAAGTGTAGCCCCAACGTTTATAGCTGAATCGACAGCCTGTAAACTTCTGTAATTTATCGTGCAACAGAAATATAACCTTTTTTTATAGTATACATGTGGACGACCTTGCACATTTCGTTGTTCAAGATCAACGGCCAATTTTCACACTGTAAAGAGTACCAAATCTTTTTGCAATTCGTTTTCATCTTTTATCGTCGTTAAACTACACCATCTGCAAACAAAGGAACCTGTGAACTTTCTGTTTTCACAAAAAGTACCTATTTTTGCAGGGGTAAATCTCTACGTGAATACACGTAAAACGTTAGGGTACTTTTTACGATTATGTTTAGGATCAAAGTTTTCGTGTCCGTTTCACAAAGTTTCAACACACCGTCCACCGGACGCACCAAACGCCCAGATAAGTCCCGACCCATAGTTTTGCGAGCTTCTCTGGAGTTAGCGCATTCACTGCGTCGCTGTGCGGCGTTGTTCAGTCCAAATTGTTGGTAAGGAAGGTCACGGGGACACACAAAGTCTTTCACCTCCCACCTTCCCCCTCTCTCCTCGCTCCTCGACAAAGAGTCATAGATACCGTGAGATAAGGCGCCCTTTGAGGCCAATAGAGCGTACGAGATAAGAACACCCCTTGCGCTGGTGAAGCTCTAGTGCCGTAGGATTCGTTACGAATAGGAAGGTACGGCAGAGAGTGTGTTACTGTTAACAGTTCAGTGATAGTGTTGTCCTTGCCAGAATCGACAGCAAAACCAACAGCGACAACGAAACTTCGGGTATACATGCCCAAGTCGCAATTTGATGAGGGGGAGAGGGAGGGAGGGAGGGAGGGAGGGAGGGAGAGAGAGAAAGAGAGAGAGAGAGAGAGAGAGAGGGAGGGAGAGAGAGAGGGAGGGAGAGAGAGAGGGAGGGAGAGAGGGTATACGAGGATACTGAAAGGGTAATACAGTACGTAAAGGGAGATGGGGGATTGGAATGCAGTTGTAGAGCAAGGAGTAGAAGAAACGGTTACGGGAGAATAAGGGCTTGGAACGAGGCATGAGAGAGGAGAAGCACTAGTTTAGTTCTGTCATACATTTCAGCTAGTAATACTCTGTTCTACAATCACAAGAGGAGGTGGTATACCTGGAAAAGTCCAGGTAAAACGGAAAGATTTCAGATACATTACATCATGGTCAGACAGATTCCTAAATCGGATACCGGATTGTAAGACGTACCCAGGAGCAGATATAGACTCAGATCACAATTTAGTAGTGATGAAGAGTGGGCCAAAGTTTAAGAGACTAGTCAGGAAGAATCAATACGCAAAGAAGAAGGGGGGGGGGGGTGTGTGTGACGAGATAGTTCATGTTCTCTAAGGCTATAGATACAACCATAAGGAATAGCTCAGTAGGCAGTACAGTTGAAGAGGATTGGAAATCTCTAAAAAGGACAATCACAGGAGCTGGAAAGAAAATCACAGGTGCAAAGAATGCAACTGCGAAGAAACAATGGATAACAGAATAAATACTTCAGTTGATCGATGAAAGAAGGAAGTACAAAAATTATGAGTCAAATACAGGTACACAGAAATGCAATGCGTTGAGGAATGAAACACATAGGAAGTACAGGGAAGCTAAAACGAAATGGCTGCAGGAAACGTGAAGAAATCGACAAAGAAATGGTTGTCTGAAGTACTGACAAAGCACACAGGAACGTCAAAATAACATTCGGTGAAATTAAAAGCAAGGGTGGTAACATTAAGAGTGCAACGGGACTTCTTGTTAAGTGCAGAGGACAGAACGGATAAGTGGAATGAGTATATTGAAGGCCTCTATGAGGGGGAAGATTCGTCTGAAGTGATAGAAGAACAAACAGGATCGATTTAGAAGAGACAGGGGATCCAGTATTACAATCAGAATTTAAGAAAGCTTTAGAGGATTTAAGATCAGATAAGGTAGAAGGGACAGATAACATTCCACCAGAGTTTCTAACGTTATTGGGGGAAATGGCAACAAAGTTATTATTGCGTTGGTGCGTATAATGTGAGAGTCTGACGATATACCATCTGACTTTCGAAAAAAAGTGTCAGCCACGCCATTCCGAAACTGCAATAGCTGGTAGGTGCGAGAATTATCGCACAATCAGCTTAACACCTCATAAACCCAAGTTGATGACAATAAACAGAAGAATGGAAAAGAAAATTGAGGATGTGCTAAATAACGATCTGTTTGGCTTTAGGAAAGGCAAAGGTACCAGAGAGGCAATCATTGGGGTTGATAATGGAAGCAAGACTAAAGAAAAATCAAGACACTTTATTGGATTTGTCGACCTCGAAAACGCATTCCACTATGTAAAATGGTACAAGATGTTCGAAATTCTGAGAAAAATAGGGGCAAGCCATAGGGTGAGCTCGGCCTGCAACAGGAGACCTCTGCCGACAGCTACGTGAACTGCCACGGTGAACTTTTAGTTTCAGTGTGAAAGTTAAGATTTACCGCAAGTTTCCGTCTTCGTACACGTAGGAGATGGTTATAGGAAATTGGATGAATCTTTTTGCAACACTGTGTGGTGGTAAAGATCAGTTTGTGGTCGCTGGATACCAGCTAACCGCTACTGTTCGCATTTTACTTCAGTCGGTTTTGTGTTGAGATTTCAGTTTGTTCAAATATTTCGCGGGAATCCAGCCGAACGACGTCGTCGACAGCTGGAGATATTTCGACAGGAGCATACCCTGTCATGTTCAGAGCATAAATGCAGCAAGTAAAGGCTGGCAGGAGGAATTTAAAACCTCAGTTTGCAGTCAAACTCCGGACAGTTAACCAAAGACGATCGACATCAGAAGTTTTTCGTTTGTGATGGCGCTAGAATTTACTGTTAGAGAGAGAGAGAGAGAGAGAGAGAGAGAGAGAGAGAGAGAGAGAGAGAGAGAGAGAGAGAACGAGTTACTGACTGACTGACTTAGTGTGAGTCTTATCTATCCGATACTTCTCTGCAAACCGATGTTTTAAATTCCCATGCACAGCGATTACTTGCTGCAGTTGTACCTTAAAAATGACAGGGCGTGCTCGTATCGAAATATCGGCGCTTGCCGACAAGAAGCTGCATTCCTTTATGTTGTTTTAACATTGTATACGCCGGCAGAAACTGATGTCTTACAGTATGTTTTCCTGTGACTGAGTATCTTTTTCAACCCCAGCACAGTAAGATAACCACTGCCGTCCGCAACGCAGCGATGCTAAGAGACCATACTTTTAATTTAGACAAATTTTACCACTGGATAGAACATAATGACTCCAGAAAGATTAGCGTACACCAAATTTTACACTCACGATTTTTTGTTGTTTCAATAGATTACACATAACGTAATCTAATTTGCGATACAATTGACAGTAACAGACTCGTCTGTGAAACTTAACGGAAGTAATTTTGCGCACTATGTTTCGTTGCCAAGTAACATACCTCAATGAAACTCGGACCACTCAATGAAACTGTTAAAGTACAGTGCAGAAGATAAGAAACAATAACGCAGTAAAACGAACAGAAATTACACTTTTCTTCGAAGACAATAGTTTCACTGAAGTCACCACGATTTATGATGGTATCCTGGATATTGCGAAGGGTAGGGCACGGTTCCTAATAGGTGTGATGAGTGATGCCACGGGCGGCAATGCATGCTCTACAACTTGCTTCCATGCAAGCCACTAGTTTCGTAAGGTCTTCTTGTGCTATACACACTGTTAAGAACCATGTCCAGCCTTTCGTAATATCCAAGGAAACATCACAAATCGCGCAATTATTGTCTTTGTTTGAAACTGCCATCCCTGTTCGTCTCATTGTATATTTGCTGCCTTATGTACTATACTGTAGCGGTTCCTTCTACTTATGTTCCAATTTTCATCGAGCTAAGTTAGTTGGCAGTGATACATCACGCTAAGGTTACTTTCGTCCTTAAGTTTTGCAAACTAGTGCAGTTCTACAACGCAACCACTGCTGATAACCAAATATCTACATATTGCAGTGTCACAGAATAGCAGCGTTTGTATTTTTAGATAAAATAAAACCCCAATAATGATGCCAAGGCAATGATGAACCGCGTTTGAGCAAAGAAAAACGTGTAATTGTGTTCTAGCTCGAAGGGGAACTCTGTTAATTACGTGTTCTGCAAGTGCGGAAACAGCGTACAATCCAGCATATTGCGAAGCGTCTGGCCGTGCTTTAAACTGCTAGTATTTTTTTAAGTATCAATGAAGCTTGGGAAGACCACAGACAACCATCAAATATGCTACTATTCTCAACTATTTTTTTTCCATTTTGGGAACGATCGCCTAATGTTGCTACACCACTAAAACAAATATACACCTCGTAGCTTTCAGTTCAGGCTGTTGATCAGTGATATAAACTCGTGCAACATCTCCAAACTGCTGTATGTATTCATGTGGCATATTGTTTACTTCGCCTGACGTACTTCTAGGCTGGTTGTCGCAAGTATTGCCGCGCGGAGAGGCCGCTTGGTTTGAGGCGCCATATTACGGATTGCACGGGCCCTCCCGCAGGAGGTTCGAGTCCTGCCTGGGGCATGTGTGTTTGTGTGTGTCTCTTAGCGTTAGTTGGAGTTGACACACTATTGAACAATTGTCAGGAGCATCGGGCAGAATTCTTATTCTATTCGCCGAGTAATTTTCTACCATTACCTATGTGACCCAGACAGAACACATACTATGTCAGGTGAATTCAAGAATGAATTTATAATCATCCATCACAAAAAAGATTTAAGTTTGGACAAGGGACGGAATTTGAGCCACGCACCTCGCGAATAGGAGTGAAGCATATTAAACGTTGCAACACTTAGTTTTGATTTTTCAACGTTCATTTCCTTCCCGTCGCAGTTTAGTCTCTTACATTTATGTTATAAAGTTGATTTGCGTCACCTTGTTAGGACAACACTTATCTGTCGGATACTCTTTATGCTTCAGATTTCTACATGAAGTGTCACCTTGAACTGCGCTTTACTGTTGTTCGTGTACTATTTTTTTAATTTATATACTTGGGTGTTTTAACGGTTCAGCTGTCGCTTGTGGAAGAGGGCAGCAAAGGCTGCTGTATGATTACAGCCGCTGTTTACGTTAGAGGACGACGCACAGCCGCTTTTCGGAGCTCGCCGCCGATTCGCCGCCAGCGATTTGCAATTCTGAACAAGTTTGGTGTATAAACACCACGGCTGCCAGTGCCGCACAAATGGGACCGCGTGAAAGGAAACGCTAAACGCAGCACCGGCAGTGGTAGAAAGGTATGCCGACTACCGCTGAAGAAAAATATCTTCATCAAAAAACATTACGCGAGTAGTGGCGCGACTGCCTTTGCACTCCCGGTTCTTCATCCCTTAGGCGTTTTCTCATTAAAAAAACTCTTTAATCGTTTTATTACTTTCCGCCGTCATCACGACGGAGCAAGTGATTCAATAAGTACGTACCTTTGCAAGGCCGTGTTGCCGTGTTCCGCAACAGCTGTTACACGTAAATTGTTTCCCGTCGTACGTTTACTGCAACTTAAGGATGTTTTTCACCATACGCGTTTCGCTTTTCTTCACATAGCACTTTCAGTGGTCATTTCTGTTTTTCCCTTTTCTTTACGTACTCTAAAGTCCACTGCTTTTTCCCGTCGTAATTAGCGGAGGTTACCGTCGAAAAAACCTGGTTGCACATTAACTTTTCGCAATGTTTAGGCTTTTATCAACCTGCTTATCCTGCGATTGAAGAAAAAAAAACACGCATTTTCTTGTAGTTGCAAACGACAGAACGAGAATAGACCCAGGAATTGTGAAGCAGCTGTGAACAATGTGACCACACAAATGAAGAAATGAAACTGTAACGTCTTCGTTAAACAACATTACCTATAGTTCGGGGACGGAAAACGATAAGATTTCAATAACTTCGCTCATTTCAATTAAACTTACAAAAAAGTAATATGTAGTTAACTATTAATGCCAACGGCCTTGTCGCAGTGGTAACACCTGTTCCCGTCAGTTCACCGAAGGTAAGCGCAGTCGGGTTTGGCTAGCCCTCGGATAGGTGACCGCCCAGTCTGCCGAGCGCTGTTGGCCCGCGGGGTGCACTCGGCCCTTGAGGCAAATTGAGGAGCTACTTGACTGAGAAGTAGCGTCTCCGGCCACGAAAACTGACAACGGCCGCGAGAGCGGTGAGCTGACCTCACGCCCTGTTCATATTCGCAGTGACGCATATAGGCTGAGGATGACACGGCGGTTGGTCAGTATTGTCAGACCTGCTCGGACGGAGATTTAACCATTAATATTTGTCATTTGAGTCCACTTTATCAACTAAGCTGTTTTCTCTTGGAAATCATTTCGTGCACGTTGGCATTATGGCCCGTAATTGCGAAATAATATTCTTTTCAACAATTCGAAATAAAATTCTTCGTTGTGCACTTGCGTGTTTCAAAACGGGTAGTAGCGAGGCGCAGGCGCGGCGAGACGAGGTGGTCTGGTATCGGTTCATTCTACTTTGCGCATCTCCCTCTGCGCGCAACATGGTTGTGACTGTGTGTTAGGATCGTTCGGCGTAATACCCTTATTCTTCCTTATACCTAGCGTGCTTACGTCATTAGCTCGGGACAGGGCTTTGTTGTGCGTTCTCTACTTCATTGCTAAAAACCCTGGCTGGCAGGTCCTACAAACGTTAAGTGTCCAACAGGTCCAGATAAAATAGACACTTGGCAACTCTTCGTAGCCCCTACGGCAACTACTGTTGGTTAATCTGGGGGGGGGGGGGGGGAGGATGAGGCGAAGGGGATCAAACAGCGAAGTCATCGGCCCATTGGATTAGGGAAGGATGGGGAAGTGAGTCGGTGCGCCCTTTCAAAGCAACCATCGAGGCATATGCCTGAAGCGATTTACGGAAATCACGGAAAACCTAAATCAGGATGGCCGGTAGCAGGTTTGAACCATGGTCCTCCCGGATGCGAGTCTAATGTGCTGACCACTGCGCCACTTCGCTCGCTACGGCAGCTAAACATAGGGTACTGTAGTATATTCCTAGATTCCTCATTCAGTACTGGTTCTCGAAATATTGTAAGTAGGCTTTCCCGGAACTGTTGGCATCTACCTTCCGCCAGGTGAGGTGTTTCAGCATAAACCACTGACACAGTGAAAAACATTATTCCATTAATGGCATGTCTACAAGTTTGTTACTTCGCCGCGTGCAGAACCTGTTTAGGTCGTCCTGTTCAGCGCCACGTCGCTACCCGGGCAGCTTCACAATAGGGCGCGTGGCGTCTGCGAATGCTGCCAACAGCGTGATGCGCCGAGGTGCTTGTAACCATTGCGTAATCGGCGTCTGCCGTCTCCGCGGCTGCAGCGCTACTCTGACTCACCGCAGTAAATAGGCAGGCGGCTGTGACGTCGAGCCGGCTCACACCTGCCGTATTCCACAGTAACCCCCGCCCACAACTAGCGCGGCCGCGGCTGCTTAGCTCGTCGGTGGCCTTAAAGCCGTAACTGATGGGTCCCGCACGGAAACAACGCAAATAGCACCAGAGCGTTAGTCTTCAATCGGTGATAATAAACGAGACTTGCCAAAGTCGCGGCAGGGATTGCGCCATTTGAAGGTATGTTTGTGGCATGAACGTAGACACGATGTCTGAGCAGTCTGTGATAGACAAGAGTGTGTAGGCGAACATGCCAGCAAGTCGCGAGTTATCCGAATTCGAAAGTGGGATGTAAATCGCTGCAAGACGTATGGCTAGCAGCGTATAGCCAAGGACTATGTACGTAACAGCACTTTTGTCAGAGACGAGATCGTTTAAAATGGAATCCATCCTGCAGTGACAGCGACGTTTCTGTGAGCGAACGCCAAAACGTTAGACGACAAAATTATATAAGGTGGTTGTTGTCGTTTTTGTGGTCTTCAGTCCTGAGACTGGTTTGATGCAGCTCCCCATGCTACTCTACCTTGTGCAAGCTGCTTCATCTCCCAGTACCTATTGCAACCTACATCCTTCTGAATCTGCTTACTGTATTTATCTCTTGGTCTCCCTCTATGGTTTTTACCCTCCACGCTGCCCCTCAATGCTAAATTTGTGATCCCTTGATGCCTCAGAACATGTCCTACCAACCGGACCCTTTTTCTTGTCAAGTTGTGCCACAAGCTCCTCTTCTCCCCAATTCTATTCAATACCTCCTCATTAGTTATGTCATCTACCCATCTAACCTTCAGCATTCTTCTGTAGCACCACATTTCGAAAGCTTCTATTCTCTACTTGTCCAAACTATTTATCGCCCATGTTTCACTTCCATACATGGCTACACTCCATACAAATACTTTCAGAAACTACTTCCTGACACTTGAATCAATACTCTATGTTAACAAATTTCTCTTCTTCAGAAACGCTTTCCTTGCCATTGCCAGTCTACATTATATATCTTCTCTGCTTCGATATTCCACCGCGCCACGTACGAGCGATCTACCAAGCAATTTCGTCCAGAATGTGCAAAGCCACTGTGTCGTGAAGTTTTGTTACGGAATTATTTCAATGCGAACTGTTACAAATAAGACAGGAACGCCTACCGTCGACATATTTTAAGTGCACCACAGATACAAAATACACTGTCCAGTCAAATAAATGTGACCACCTGTCAGCAGCGTGGACGTACGGGAAGAGGGCTAATGAAGTTCTTGAAGCTACCGACAGTGTTGTGGAGGTATGCCGACTTTGAGTGCCGTGGCCAGTTGCGCTATGTTTCTGGGTTGGCATGCATGGCACGAACAGGCCGATTGAGGAGTCCTTCAGGTTCTCGATTGGGTTTAAGTCCGGGCAGTGTGCATTGTCCTGCTGGTAGATGCCATCGCGCCGAGGAGAAACAAACTGCTTGTAGGGGGTGGGTGTAGTCCCCATGCATAGATGCATACTTCTGTTTATCAGTTGTGCCGTCCAGTGTGACGAGATCACCGAGGACTGACACGAATAGCCGGCCGGTGTGGCCGGGCGGTTCTAGGCGCTTCAGACTGGAACCGCGCTGAAGCTACAGTCGCAGGTTAGAATCCTGCCTCGGGCATGGATGCTTGTGATGTCCTTAGGTTAGTTAGGTTTAAGTAGTTCTAAGTTCTAGGGGACTGATGACCTCTGATGTTAAGTCCCATAATGCTCAGAGCCATTTGAACCATTTTTGTGTCATTATGCAACTGAATGTTTAGTATCGAATTACAAATAAAAGCCCTAGAAAGAAGAATCATTCGAAAACTACTCGGTCCACTAAAAAATAGTGGTATGGAAATTAAGAAATACCGAAGAAATATATCGCAATACACAAAACATAACTGAAACATTACGTCAGAGGCGACTGCTATTTTTTGGACATTTACACTGAATAGCATTGAGAGCACATTGCGCTTACAGCGTACGAGCCCTCTTCAGAGGTTGTGAACGCAGAGTTGGTGCAGCAGGTTTGTGGAACTGCGGCAGTGCCGTAGCCGGCAGAAATGGCCCATATCCCCTTCCGGACAGGCAGCCAGCGCCCTGGCACCTTGCCACGACCTCTGTGACGTTGCAGTGGAGTCGCGTCTTCTCCGAACGCTGCGCTATTCCAAGAAATACCAGTCCTTCGCTGCCTGCAACGGTTAAGAGCGAAGCCTCAGCTACGCCCGTAGCAAGAAATTTTCCGCTGTTCCGTCTCGCCATTGCACGACCGTGTGGATTGTTTCAGCAGCAGCGAGGAGAGGAGTTAGTAATGTTGCTGTCGTCGTTGCCGTTGCGCGCTCACACACACACACACACACACACACACACACACACACACACACACACACAGTCCAACAGAGAAACGTGCTGTGAAAGTAGTGTGTGTCAAACACACACATATGGTAGAACAGAAAGAATGACAACAACAGAACAACAAAAAGTGACCAACAGTACGAATTAACACTGTTTACTTAGTAAGTAAAGCATGCAAACTGTTCGTGATCCCAGCACACAAAATTTTAAGACAAAACAAATCATATTGTTACAGTGACCACTGAAGACACCTTAGAAAAAATTGAAACGCGTTTGGTCTTTCAAGACTCATAGTAGCAAAAGACGTAGTTAACCTATACAAGTCGTTTATATACTGGTGAACCAAAACATTATGAACATATGCATAACAAAGTGTTCGTCGTCTTTGGAACGAAATACACCACTGATTCTGCGTATCAGAGATCATACAGTTTGTTGGCAGGGACTTGGAGGTATGTGGCATTAGATGTCTACGCACAGGTCACATAATTCACATAAATAACGGGCCGTTGATTTGAGCACGTGGTTATGGGGACCGATAGTGACCCAGATGGGTCCCATAGGATTTACATCAGCGAATTTGGTCTAAGAGACATCAACGTGAGTTCACTATAATGCTCCTCAAACCACTGTAGCACGGTTCTGGCTCAGAGACACGGAGAAATGACACTGCTGAAAGATGACATCGCCGCTGGGGAAGACATCACGCATGAAGGGATGCAGGTGGTTTGCAACTGTCAACGTGTCTACCGTTACTACCACACGTCCCATGAAAGAGCAGGAGAACGTCTCCCACAGCATAATACTGCACCCACCAGCCCGCGTCCGTGGCGCGCTCCAAGTTTCGAGCCACCGTTCACCTCGCGGACGGCATTTGTTCAGACCACTGTCGCTCTAGTGTAGCGAAAACGTGATCCAAGCGAAGAGCCGACAACTTTTCATTGATCGACGGTCGAATACCGATTTCCCATTGGTCACAGCTATCTAACTGATTATGTCGTTGGGTCAATATGTAAACACGTAGGGGTGGGTCTGCCGCGGGGCTCCTTTTCAACAACATACGATGAATGGTGTGCTCCTAAGCACTTGTGCCTGCACGAGCATTGTGCTCTTGGCAGGGATGCCACAGGTTTTCGTCTATCCTGATTTACACAGCAGACAAGCCTCCGAACACCATGTTCTGTGAAGACTCGTGGACATCCAACCATTTACCGCCTAGTGGTAGTTTCGCTGTTTTCTTACCTCTTTCCGTAGATGCTCACGACAGTAGCACGTGAACAATCAGCTTCGCTGTTTTCGAGATCTTCTCTCACAGGCTCTCTGTAACAATAGCCCTTTTGGCTCATCAGTGTACGACTAGACTTGTTCCAGCGATGCATCGTCTCTGTCCCGTGCTAGCCTACTTCCTATGTCGTCCTTCCTTCTACTTTCATACTTTATTTTGATGCCAAGATCACTACTAATAAATCAAAGCTTCACACACTTTTCAACTGTATATTACACCGTATCTTATGTTACTTTTATGTAGATTACAGTCAGATTATTTACTTTCACTACTTCATAATTCAAACAATAACGGACAATCCCCAAAATGTTGTTGTCTTCAGTCCTGAGACTGGTTTGATGCAGTTCTCCATGCCACTCTATCCTGTGCAAGCCTCTTCATCTCCCAGTACCTACTGCAACCTACATCCTTCTGAATCTGCTTAGTGTATTCATCTCTTGGTCTCCCTCTACGATTTTTACCCTCCACGCTGCCCTCCAATGCTAAATTTGTGATCCCTTGATGCCTCAAAACATGTCCTACCAACCGATCCCTTCTTCTAGTCAAGTTGTGCCACAAACTTCTCTTCTCCCCAATCCTATTCAATACCTCCTCATTCGTTACGTGATCTATCCACCTTATCTTCAGTATTCTTCTGTAGCACCACATTTCGAAAGCTTCTATTCTCTTCTTGTCCAAACTAGTTATCGTCCATGTTTCACTTCCATACATGGCTACACTCCAAACAAATACTTTCAGAAACGACTTCCTGATACATAAATCTATATTCGATGTTAAATTTCTCTTCTTCAGAAACGCTTTCCTTCCCATTGCCAGTCTACATTTTATATCCTCTCTACTTCGACCATCATCAGTTATTTTGCTCCACAAATAGCAAAACACATTCACTACTTTGTCTCTTTTCCTAATCTAATTCCCTCAGCACCACCCGATTTAATTTGACTACATTCCATTATCCTCGTTTTGCTTTTGTTGATGTTCATCTTATATCCTCCTTTCAAGACACTGTCCATTCCGTTCAACTGCTCTTCCGAGTCCTTTGCCGTCTCTGACAGAATTACAATGTCATCGGCGAACCTCAAAGTTTTTACTTCTTCTCCATTAATTTTAATACCTACTCCAAATTTTTCTTTTGTTTCCTTTACTGCTTGCTCAATATACAGATTGAATAACATCGGGGAGAGGCTACAGCCCTGTCTCACTCCTTTCCCAACCACTGCTTCCCTTTCATGCCCCTCGACTCTTATGACTGCCATCTGGTTTTTGTACAAATTGTAAATAGCCTTTCGCTCCCTGTATTTTACTCCTGCCACCTTTAGAATTTGAAAGAGTATTCCAGTCAACATTGTCAAAAGCTTTCTCTAAGTCTACAAATGCTACAAACGTAGGTTTGCCTTTTCTTAATCTTTCTTATAAGATAAGTCGTAAGGTCAGTATTGCCTCACGTGTTCGAACATTTCTACGGAATCCAAATTGATCCTCCCCGAGGTCCGCATCTACCACTTTTTCCATTCGTCTGTAAAGAATTCGCGTTAGTATTTTGCAGCTGTGACTTATTAAACTGATAGTTCGGTAATTTTCACATCTGTCAGCATCTGCTTTCTTTGGGATTGGAATAATTATATTCTTCTTGAAGTCTGAGGGTATTCCGCCTGTCTCATACATCTTGCTCACCAGATGGAAGAGTTTTGTCAGGACTGGCTCTCCCAAGGCCGTCAGTAGTTCTAATGGAATGTTGTCTACTCCGGGGGCCTTGTTTCGACTCAGGTCTTTCAGTGCTCTGTCAAACACTTCACGCAGTATCTTATCTCCCATTTCGTCTTCATCTACATCCTCTTCCATTTCCATAATATTGTCCTCAAGTACATCTCCCTTGTATAAACCTTCTATATACTCCTTCCACTTTTCTGCCTTAGAACTGGGTTGCCATCTGAGCTCTTGATGTTCATACATGTGGTTCTCTTATCTCCAAAGGTCTCTTTAATTTTCCTGTAGGCAGTATCTATCTTACCCCTGGTGAGATAAGCTTCTACATCCTTACATTTGTCCTCTAGCCATCCCTGCTTAGCCGTTTTGCACTTCCTGTCAATCTCATTTTTGAGACGTTTGTATTCCTTTTTGCCTGCTTCTTTTACTGCATTTTTATAGTTTCTCCATTCATCAATTAAATTCAATATTTCTTCTGTTACCCAAGGATTTCTAGCAGCCCTCGTCTTTTTACCTACTTGATCCTCTGCTGCCTTCACTACTTCATCCCTCAGAGCTACCCATTCTTCTTCTACTGTGTTTCTTTCCCCCATTCCTGTCAATTGTTCCCTTATGTTCTCCTTGAAACTCTGTGCAACCTCTGGTTCTTTCAGCTTATCCAGATCCCATGTCAAATTCCCACCTTTTTGCAGTTTCTTCAGTTTTAACCTACAGGCCATAGCCAATAGATTGTGGTCAGTCCACATCTGCCCCTGGAAATGTCCTACAATTTAAAACCTGATTCCTAAATCTCTGTCTTACCATTATATAATCTATTTGATACCTTTTAGTATCTCCAGGATTCTTCCATGTATACAACCTTCTTTCATGATTCTTGAACCAAGTGTTAGCTATGATTAAGTTATGCTTTGTGCAAAATTCTACCAAGCGGCTTCCTCTTTCGTTTCTTAGCCCCAATCCATAATCACCTACTATGTTTCCTTCTCTCCCTTTTCCTACCGACGAATTCCAGTCACCCATGACTATTAAATTTTCGTCTCCCTTCACTACCTGAATAATTTCTTTTATCTCATCATACATTTCATCAATTTCTTCATCATCTGCAGAGCTAGTTGGCATATAAACTTGTACTACTGTCGTAGGCATGGGCTTTGTGTCTATCTTGGCCACAATAATGCGTTCACTATGCTGTTTGTAGTAGCTTACCCGCACTCCTATTTTTTTATTCATTATTAAACCTACTCCTGCATTACCCCTATTTGATTTTGTATTTATAACCCTGTATTCACCTGACCAAAAGTCTTGTTCCTCCTGCCACCCAACTTCACTAATTCCCACTATATCTAAGTTTAACCTATCCATTTCCCTTTTAAATTTTCTAACCTACCTGCCTGATTAAGGGATCTGACATTCCACGCTCCGATCCGTCGAACGCCAGTTTTCTTTCTCCTGATAACGACGTCCTCCTGAGTAGTCCCCGCCCGGAGATCCGAATGGGGGACTATTTTACCTCCGGAATATTTTACCCAAGAGGACGCCATCATTTAATCATACAGTAAAGCTGCATGTCCTCGGGAAAAATTACGGCTGTAGTTTCCCCTTGCTTTCAGCCGTTCGCAGTACCAGCACAGCAAGGCCGTTTTGGTTAATGTTGCAAGGCCAGATCAGTCAATCATCCAGACTGTTGCCCCTGCAACTACTGAAAAGGCTGCTGCCCTCTTCAGGAACCACACGTTTGTCTGGCCTCTCAACAGATACCCCTCCGTTGTGGTTGCACCTACGGTACGGCCATCTGTATCGCTGAGGCACGCAAGCCTCCCCACCAACGGCAAGGTCTATTGTTCATGGGGGGATCCCCATATATCTTCATTTAAGTACTAACTGAATTTATATCCCCAAAATAAATTCAGTTATTACTTAAATGAAGATATATGGCTCTGTAAACTGCTTTATCTTTAAAAACCAACATCATCTTTTTACACGGCACTAGTTCACAGCTTGTAAATAATTTTCGTTGATTTTGAAGGCTGGTGCGAACCTTTTTGACTTGGCTGAGAGCATCACGTTCCTGACTTCTGCACCACAGGTAAATCTGAGGTGGGAATCTAACACGGGATTTCCGCGTCAGTACCCAGAAACACTAACCACTGGGCTATGGAGGTGCTCACAGCTGAACGTTCGAAGCGTTTTTTAAATGAATTTTAAGTTCCGTTGCAAATTATGAGTGGGCACTGAAATTCGTCGGAAAAAAATAAAAAATATGACGAAAACAGCCTTTGCCACGTGGTACTTAATAGCGTAACAATAGCTGTTCTCACCGAATATGGGCTTGAAAGTGTGCGTGGATTGCAGCTGGATGGATTTAGCGTTCCACAACGACAGGAGAGTAGCATACAGTAACCTGCAGAATCTGTTTCAATGAAACTTTTTTTTTTAGCTTTGCCTTTTCTAAATGAGAAACACACTGTTTCGAGCAATAAGAATTTTTTTTTTTTCCCACAGCAGGCAGTAGTCCCAGGGCGGAGAGTAATCGTTGGATCTGCAACATGGAAATGAGTCCGCCTACCGAAGCAGAGATGTAGCAACTTCCACTGTGCATTCAGCGTTCAGCGACAGCTCATGTTATCTGGACTAGAAATGCTTCCACCGCTCTTTATCAGCAGCCTGAAAAAGTTTGCACAGTACGTGCGTCACCAGGGGACCTGATAAGAAATTGTACTTTCAATGTAGTATCTTTGCCACAGTCCGAAATTGTGATCAGCTACGCTGAAGATTCGCCAGTCCCTTGCCGTTTGCACTGACGCCATTAAGCAGTGACCTTTTCTATGAAGTTAAGGCGCAAAGTATTTAATATTTTAGGAATAGTCTTCATCCAGTGAGTGGATGTGAATGCTTCGTAGTTAACAAGTATTTAAGTACACTCAGTCGTTACGATTGTTTTCTCAGTTCTATCTTAAGCAAAAGTAGGCAAACAAGAATGTCAATCTTTGTTGTACATGTAACAATTACTGATCTATACGAAATGAAATCGTCGTAAGTTGTGCTAGGTTGGCCCCGGGGCAAGGTGGGAATTTGTATGCGCATGCGTGGTTTGGTTTAGCGACGAAGCCCACTTTCATTTGAATGGGTTGGTCAATAGGCAAAACTGGCGCATTTGGAGGGGACTGAGAATCCGCATTTCACGATCGAAAAATCTCTTCATCCTCAACGGATGTGTGGTGTGCGACGTCCAGTCACGGAATAATTGGTGCGATATTTCTTGATGGCACGGTGACTACCGAACGGTACGCAAAGGTCCTGGAAGATAATTTCCTCCCCGTTATCCGAAGTGACGCTGACTTGGACAAGATGTGGTTCAAGCTAGACTCCATAGAAGCAGGAGAGTGGAGTACTAAAGGAGCACTTTGGGGATCCCATTCTGGCTCTAGAGTACTCAGAGGCCACTGGCATGGGCCTCCATTGGCCGCCATATTCTTCGGATCTGAACACATGCGACTTCTTTTTATAGGGTTATATTAAAGACAAGGTGTCCAGCAATAACGCCAAAACCATCGCTGAGCTGAAAACAGCCGTTCAGCCGACAGAGTCGATGTTTCGATACTTCAGCGGGTCAAGCGGAATTTTGCTATTCGTTTGCGCGACATCATCGCCAATGATGGCAGGCATAGCGAACACGTCTTAACATAAATCCGAATATGTGTAGTGACGTTTACATGCCGAATAAAGTGTGTGCACGCCGTAGTTCGTAACTAATTTACTTTTTTTCATGTAGTTCAATAATTGTGATCCTGTATGTGTTTAATTCACCTTCGGCAATGAGTTAATAATGAGGTACTACTGAAGTCGGCAGGCCACCTTACGGTGTGTAGCGGCGAGTACTTCTGGGAAGACAGACATTTCCTGATCCACTCGTGCGGAATGAATGACATTCGGTAACACTGCTTATGAGCTCTGATCGTCGTTTCTCGACATTTATGTGGGACGAAGCCAACCCTCTCTTACTTTTAAGGGTGAACCTCTACAATTTATAAATAGCCTTTCGCTCCCTGTATTTTACCCCTGCCACCTTTAGAATTTGAAAAAGAGTATTCCAGTAAACATTGTCAAAAGCTTTCTCTAAGTCTACAAATGCTAGAAACGTAGGTTTGCCTTTTCTTAATCTTTCTTCTAAGATAAGTCGTAATATTTGCATTATCCATCGGATATTCTGCCCTGTCATGTGTCATTACTAACGTCGTAACAGTAATATTTCTTATTCGAGAATTACTTAGTCTTGCATTCCACAAATTTTATGTTTTGAACGGAAAACGTAACATATATTTTCACTGCCAAACATTCTTCATGCTGTAGCTTAGCGGTACTCATGCCGTTAAAATATTCAGCCGGAAAAAAATTGTGCACAGTTTTAGAGGTTTCCAGTACACTCGAAGATTTATTGTTGCAACAGTGCATGTGGAGTAAACTGAAATGGTTACATTTATATATCGACAGCACAAGCGGTTCCGAGGTACCAAGTATCGATCCGTGCTCGAAAACCCGTGGTAGCGTCCACGGGCGGCAATGCAGGTGCTGACTCTGGCCTCCAGTCGATCGTACAGATGGTGAATACTTCCTGGAATAATTTATTTCACGCCCATTGGACCTGTTCACGTACTTCTGTAATAGTTGGTTGGTTGACAAGTCGTACGAAGCACTTCTCGTCCCATCATATTACACGCGTTCTCGATTGGAGACAAGTCCGTAGATGGTGCTCGCCAGGGATATTGCTGCACTTCTTGCAGAGCACATTGAATTTGGGGGCACTGAGTGGGCGAGCAGTATCCTGTTGGACTACATCTCAACTTCCTATTGCAGGAACGGCCAATGAACGGGTATAGCAACATTCTGCACGTACCGAATACTAATTAGTGTCCCCTCCAGAAACACCAGAGGTGAGCGAGAGTTGTAGGTTATCGTACCCCCAGTCCATGAGGCCAGGGGTGGGTCAGTCTGTCTTGGACGACTGCACCCTACTAGGCGGCGCTCACCAGTCTACACGCGATCGACCATCACTTGTGTCCAGGCAGAATCTGCTTTCCACACTGAAAACCACGGCGCGCTATTCCATCTTCCAAGTGATTCTCTGACGGCACCAGTCAAGCCGTGCACGTCCGTGTTGTGGCTTGAATGGAAGACAAGCTACAAGTGTGCGCCTGTACTCCCACCGCTAATAACCGGTTCGCAACAGTTCGCGTTGACACGTCTGGGCTCGCAAGCCCTCGTATCTGTACTGTGGTTGCTTTACGATCTGCCAATGCCGTCCTTACAATATGACGATCCTGGTGGGAGTCTATGCTGCGTGGGCGTCCAGTTCATCGTCTTCTGGTGTCACAATGTTCACGTGATCACCGACACCAGCATCTTTGCGCAACTGACTCAGGACGTCCAACTTGGGTGCCAGTTCTCGGAAAGGATCGTCCCGCCTTTCGGAAGGCTACAATTTGACCCCTTTCCAACTCTCTCGGTTGGCTGTAGGAAGCAAAAGTTCGCTTTCGTGGCGTGATTGCCGGCTTGCTTCACACGTTTTCATCATACTGAGTCTTCTGGCTGTGAGCATTCTCTATTAAAGGGTGGACACAGATGGCACCCTGGTAGCTGTTTCACTACGCTATGTGTTGGCGGACAAAGCTGAAACCATTATCAGTGTACCTACAATCCCCCGATCAAAATCGACGTCGTGTTTCCAGGTTTACTAATTTTTATTGGGCACTGTATGTTTCTCATTTACTACATACACTGCAGTTCATGGGCAACTAATCTTATGTTACACACACACACACACACACACACAATTTCTGTTAGGTACTTTTTGATGCCTTCGGCGATGGATGCCTTTAGAACAGAAGTGAATCAACGTATTTATGATTTAGTGATTCGAAGAACAAGCGAACAAGTATTTGGGGAATCGGAAAGTAGTGTTCTTTCTGCGATATTCGTTTGTCATCTGTTCACTATGTACTTCAAAGCTGTGCCAAAGACATTTTAATGTTAGATCCTTAAATTTCAAGGGAGTCGCGTAACATACCAAACAGTCACATGCCATTGGACCCTATCGGATCACGCGAAACCATTATGTTCGGAATTTCGAAGCAGCTAATATTTTTCCTTCGTGGATGCGTTTTGTTTTTTCGTTCCGCTTTGTCCCTGGTCTTGTGGTGACTACATTCTCTGGCAGTACTTCTCATTTGCTAGTTTTCTGGCTGTGTAAGTTTCTGCTGAAAATGTCTGATGGACTTAAATTAGCCTTTCCTAGACCCTTTTTGACCTGCTGTATCCAGGGCATGGTTTTGAGTTGTTCTACGTATGTCGCAAATTTTTTCAATGAGTCTTTGTTGGGGGTCTGTGGATACGCCCGTAAAATTTTAATAATCTCCTCCTAATGTCTGCCGCGAGATTCATATCCATCTCCCGTCCTTTTGAGGCTAGGTATCTTCTCAGACTTTAACATTGTTGTTTTATCATATCTTCGACGTAACCTTTTCCGTAAAGTTAAGCGTTTCCCTAGCGTGCAAGACATCAGGCTTGATAAATGTCATTGTGTTATTTTCGTGTGTAGGGACAAACATTTTTTGTTTTGCTGTTGATGTGTATTTTACCGTAAGCTCTAGTATGTTTCTGCTTCAGATTTTTCTGTGTCATTTAATCTCGTCTCGTAGGTGCAAGGGTATCACCTAAATGCTTGAAGTAAGGAACTCTCTCGTTTTTGAGCAAGATGTTTCGAGCAAACGTACCCGGTTTTTTTAGAAGTATATTTGGAGGCCCACTCTTTCAGCGCATTCCTTGAGAGTTTCTGTCTTTACGCGGTTTACTTGCACGCCTGTGGTCCTGCATTGGTACATTGAAGTTTCGAACGTATAGTGCGGGAAGACTCTACGGCCTCCCCTCATGTCCATTACACAATGATTAGACGGGAACACAACTTGTTATACACAGAACTTTATTCCGTAATACCTTACAAGGCGTTATTCGGCAATACTTTACAGAGAGCGCATGGTGCCCACGAAATACAGCACTTCGCTGATAGAGACATACGTCTGCTCGCTGCTGTCTTTCCACGCTACCTGTGCATCCGCTCTCAGCGGCCTCTGTACCTGCGTACACGATGGACCCAGAAGGCCCCGTTGCCCACACCCAAATTCACAATGTTTCCCGGCAGAGGGCGGACTATACTGGGCAAGTTGACCCGTCCAGTTTGCACGATGGCAATAGGGCATCTAAGAACACCAAAATGAGTCATGGAACTCAACACTATGTCCTCAGTTGTCGTCGTCTCGTCGTCTGCTGATTATGGCAGATCGTCTATGAAAGCTAGGAAAGAAATTTAGATGTCATTTCTAGGTCTTCCAAACCTAAGGGATTTCCATTACTCAATAAAAACCATCGTGTCTTTAAATGAGCATAGTTTGCTTTATTTTCGGGTTGTGACTGGTGTTCCTTTATTACAAGTGACGTGAAATTTGATGGCGTTAACACAACCCGAAGACACAGATCGTGCTGCCACCAAGAGAGGGATGCACGTGTGTTGTCACAGAAGATCTCAAACGTCACCAAGACAGACCATCCATTAGTAGAGAAACTTTTCGTGAAACCGGCTCTGTTGCAGTAAAACCGAAAGCCGGACGATCTAAAACGCCTACGGATGATACAACTTCGATCGCTCTTCGGGCATCTTTCAGTACAAATCCAGTGCACCCTGTTGGACCCAGCTCACGGCAGACTGAGATCAGCCGTTCATCAACACCTCCAGGAGCAAACTGTTGATCATTGTGCTCACATACCAATACGTGTGGTGCTTGTAGTCCAGGAGGAATGGAGAAGCTAAACAATACGTCGAGCACATACTATATAAGCCTCCATATGTTACCACCACCGACTGCCTTGTTCTGTACAAAGTTCAACGTAGTTAGAGAATGAATAAAACCATGCTCAAATGAAAGAAATCGTTGTTTTTCACGAGTAATTCTCCGTTCAACACCTTCAGAAACCTCATTTTCATTTGAAAATCACCAGCTGCATGCAGGCTTACAGAATGATCGTCACGTTACTAGCATAGCCCAGTTTCCCCATCTCACACTACTTGATCTTAAACGTCTGTTTATCCAACTGCTTTTTCTGTCTTTTTTGTTTCAGAGAGGTGGTGTGACACCTATGGACAATTTAGATACGACGGCTGTTTTAACCTGCTATCAAGCAACAAATTAGACCAAATTAAACGCATTGATTTCGTATCAGTTATCACATGTCTGTCCGCAGCTCGTGGTCTCGCTTCTCGCGCACGGGGTCCCTGGTTCGATTCTCGAGAGGACTGGGTGTTGTGTCGTCATCATCATCATCATCATCATCATCATCATCATCATCCATCACGATTACGGTCGGAGTAAGGCAATGGCAAACCACCTCCGCTAGGACCTTGCCTAGTATAGCGGTGTGGGTCTCCTGCCCCTACGCTCCTCTGAGTATGCGGGCTCACCACCACCACCACCACCACATGCCTATCTGGACACTCCCAGCATATGGTTGAGTTTCACCTTGGGAAGCTACGTAACGTTACTTCACGCGCAGAAATTTCGGCCTGGCAAAAACATGGCGCTCGCCAGACGATTGGCCACGGCTCCCTGTAGTGGCTGTCAGGCTAAAACCGGTTTCTCCGAGCCTTCTGCAGGCGGCGGGACCTCTTGCCCCTGCTTCTGGCACTCTGGAGTGGCGCTGGCCTTCTGCCATCGAGCAATCTCTGTTTGCCCTCATCCGCCGAGCCACATGAAAAACAAAGCCAGCAAGAAGCCGCAGGTGCGAACTTCTACATTCTATGGCAAGACTCTTATTAATATATACTACCATACGTAGACAAGTCGTCGTCTGACGTTGTTACCAAAAATCTCTGAAACTTCTTGACCGATTATGTTTAGATTTCTACACGAAACTGTAATAAACGATCGGACGGACCTAGGTTACACATTTTTAATATATATTGTAAGTACGTGTACCATACAGGTTTGGTCCATTGATCGTGACCGGGCCAAATATCTCACGAAATAAGCGTCAAACGAAAAACTGCAAAAAACGAAACTTGTCTAGCTTGAAGGGGGAAACCAGATGGCGCTGCCATAGGTCTAACGGATATCAACTGCGCTTTTTTTTAATACGAAGCCCTATTTTTATTACATATTCATGTAGTACATAAAGAAATATGAATGTTTTAGTTGAACCATTTTCTTCGCTTTATGATAGATGACGCTGTAATAGTCACATACATATGGCTCACAATTTTAGACGAACAGTTGGTAACAGGTTGGTTTTTTAAATTAAAATACACAACGTGATACGTTTGAACACTTTATTAATGTGGTACGTGTACCTTTGTGAACTTATTTCTGAGAACGCATGCTGTTACAGCGTGATTAAATGTAAATACCACATTAATGCAATAAATGCTCAAAATGATGTCCGTCAACCTCAATGCATTTGGCAATACGTGTAACGACATTCCTCTCAACAGCGAGTTGTTCGCCTTCCCAATGTTCACACATGCATTGACAATGCGCTGATGCATGTTGTCAGGCGTTGTCGGTGGATCACGATAGCAAATATCCTTCAACTTTCCCCACAGAAAGAAATCCGGGGACGTCAGGATACAGTGAACGTGCGGGCCATGGTATGGCGCTTCGACGAGCAATCCACCTGTCATGAAATATGCTATTCAATACCGCTTCAACCGCACGCGAGCTATTGAAGTACATCGCCATTATGTTATGCAGTGAAACATCTTGTAGTAACATTACGTAGGAAATCAGCATACTTTGCACCATTTAGATTGCCATGATAGGATAATTATCCTTCCTCCCATAATGCCGCACCATACATTATTAACCCGCCAAGGTCGATGATGTTCCACTTGTCGCACCCATCGTGGATTTTCCGTTGCCCAGTAGTGCATATTATCCCGGTTTACGTTACCGCTATTGGTAAATGACGCTTCGTCGCTAAATAGAACGCGTGCAAAAAATCTCTCATCGTCCCGTAATTTCTCTTGTGCCCAGTGGCAGAACTGTACACGACGTTCAAAGTCGTCGCCATGCAATTACTGGTGCATAGGAATATGGTACGGGTGCAATCAATGTTGATGTAGCATTCTCAACACCGACGTTTTTGAGATTCCCGATTCTCGAGCAATTTGTCTTTTTACAGATGTGCGGATTAGCCGCGACAGCAGCTAAAACACCTACTTGGGCATCATTTGTTGCAGGTCGTGGTTGACGTTTAACATGTGACTGAACACTTCCTGTTTCCTTAAATAACGTAACTATCCGTCGTTCGGTCCAGACACTTTGATGATGTCCAGGATACCGAGCAGCATACATAGCACACGCCCGTTGGGCATTTTGACCATTAGCCATACATCAACACGATATCTACCTTTTCCGCAACTGGTAAACGGTCCATTTTAACACGGGTAATGTATCACGAAGCAAATACCGTCCGCACTGGTGGAATGTTACGTGATACCAAGTACTTATACGTTTGTGACTATTACAGCGCCATCTACCATAAAGCGAAAAAGTGGTCCAACTAAAACATTCATATTTCTTTACGTACTACACGAATACGTAATAAAAATGGGGGTTCGTATTTAAAAAAACGCAGTTGATGTGTTTGATCTATGGCAGCGCCATGTAGCGGGCCAACCATAGCGCCATCTGCTTTCCCCCTTCAAGCTAGACGAGTTTCGTTCTTTGTAATTTTTTCGCTTGATGCTTATTTCGTGAGATGTCTCGCCCGGTCACTATCAATGGACCACCCTGTATACTTCTATACGAAGACAAGTCGTCATCTAACATTGTTACCAAAAACCTCGTAAACTTCTTGACCGATTATGTTAGATTTCTACCCGAAACTCTAATAAACGATCGGACGGATATATGTTACACATTTTTAATATATATTGTAAATATGTGTACTATACAAATAGGACTCCAGGTAGCATTCGAAAAGACTGAGATAGTAGTAACAGATCCACTGGTAGCCAACCGCCCAACAGCAAATAACAGGAAAGTTAAAGTAATGAGTCAGTTCAAATACCTAGGAGAAATTTTGACGTACAACTTGGGCGAGAAACCGGCAGGACTAGTGAAGACTAACAAAACAACAAAAGCTAAAACATTAGCATAGTCTACATACAATAAAAATGTCTGTCAATGAAAGCTAAATTAAAACATTACAAGACGATGGTTCAACTAGAGGTGACGTACGGATGCAAAACTCGTTTCGAAGTGACCCAGAAAAACAGAATCGACAAAAGCCTGAAAGCAGAGAGTAGAATAGTTAAAACATGCGTAAATAATAAGTGTCAGAAAGATTGACAGTGGCGGCTACTGTCAAATGAAGTGGTATACAGCGAAGTGGAGCCAGTTACAGGCACCATTCGGAAAGAAAGATCTCTTTTTTTTGGTCACATTATCAGGACACAAGAAATCAGATTATCAAGAAAATTACAGAGAAACTTTGGAACATGAAGCGACAAGTACGACGGGGAAAATAAATCACAGAGGCTATGAAAGAGCTACAAATAACACTGTGCGTTTCGCAAAACAAAACAGAAAATTTAAAGAACTTATGTTTATTCTAAGTTTTAACAATTGACAAATGACAAACAGTAAGGAGGGTATTTATAGATTAGGTACGACAAAAAATATCTGAACAAGTGAAAAGATACTGGACAATTTGGAAATAAAACCTATTTAAGAAGATGACCAAAAAAATGGAGTGGTCAAATGGGGCCGTAAAAACAGAAGAATATAAATGGGAATGGTTGCTAGCCAAAACCCTCGAAAGTTCTTGATCGATTTACTTCAAATTTTTGCACAGTAATATATATAACAATGCACATGTTTTCTCTCTGACGACGACAAAAAAAATTACTGTTGCTCTGAAAATACGAGTATGTGGTTTAGTCTTCATTCGCACAGACTGTTTTAACTACGCTATCAAGGCATTTGAACCACTGGACGAATTGTTACTTCTGTATATCTTTTTTCTCCTTATGTATAATTTCAAACAAAATTTGTATAAACAATGTTCCGTTTCCTTTTATTCCTCGCAGTCAGTTTTAACACACAATAGTGAAGTTGTATTTATGGCTTATCGGCTTATGATTAGAATACTTCAACGAACTCTGTATCATCTGAAAATCTGTAATCATATCCGTTCACAGAATAAAACCATGCAAAAGACTGTTACTGAAGTTCACAGACCCATCAAGCAACTGGAGAAGTCTCTCTAATATTCTGTACACTAATGGCCCCAACTAGCCATTCATTTTAAGCGACTTCATTGCGTAATTAAGATTTCCTTTCCAACACCAATAAACAAAGCTCAGAGTCACAGATGAGGAGTGGGGAGGAAATTAACAGAGAGGAGGAGGGAGGAGGACCATGACAGAGAGGGAGGTAGAGGTGATGAATAGGAAAAAGGGAGGAGGGGAAGGGAGAGGGCAGACAGACGGAGATCACGACATACATCCAATTACCAACATATTTATCAAGCCTGCGATGTCGAGATTGCTAGTAATAACCAGTTTTCTATGGTCTGGTTTCCGAGTTAACATACCGAATGAACTACCACTTTGTGGTACAATAAAAAAAATAATTTAACAATGTGAAGATGGGTCGTACAAATTCCTCTGCTCGATGCTGTCTGTAGCCAAAGGTTCACCCACTGATCGAGGTTTACAGTGGTTAAAACAAGGTCTTTCATTCTGAACGACCGTAATTCAAATGCCGGTTTGGTATCTAGATTCATGAAAAGAATTTTATTCACTGCAACTAAGTAATGGACCCAGGGGAATAAAATCAATGAAGATGCGGCGACACGAAATGAAGATGCAGCTTTCCACTCCAGTCTATCCTGTGGAAGACTCTTCGCCTCCGAATAACTATTGCAACCCGCATTCATTTTTACTTGCTTGTAGTATTCACTTCTTGGTCTCCCTCTAGAACTTTTATCCTCCACACTTCCATCAAATAGAAAATTCCTTCATGCGTCTGGTTGTGTCCTACCACCTGAACACTTCTTTTAGTCAAGCTGTGCCATAAATTTATTTTTCCTCTAAATTCGAGTCGGTATTAGATTCCATCTACCCATTTAATCTTCAGCATTCTTCTATAGCACCACGTTTCAAAATCTATCTTCTTGTCTGCATCGCCTATCGTCAACGTTTCACTTCAATACAAGACTACACTCCGAACAAAAATCTTCAAAGACGACTTCCTGGCACTGATTTATGTTAGATGTTAATATCAGTTAACCTGCTGTCTAAATAACAGAACTCGTCTACTCTGGTGCTTCACTTCGTAATCTAATTCCACAGCATCCTCTGATTTACTTCGAGCGCGTTCCATTAACTCTGTTTTGATTTTATCGATGGTTGTTCCATAATCTCTTTTGAAGATAGTACCCATGCCGTTCAACTGCTCTTCCAAGTCCTTTGCCATATCTGACAGTATTACAATAGCTACGGCAAACAGCAATGTTTACGTTTTCCTCCCTAAATCTTAAAGCCTTTTCCTAATTACTCTTTGCTTTCCTTCACAGCTTGCTCCACGTATATCTTGAACAACATCGAGGATACATCTTCAACTTTTGTAGTCCTGTCTTCCTCAGATGCGTGTAATATTACGGTATACTGATAATTTTTACTTTATGGACCGTCTGACTACAAATGAATGAAACAGAATCATATTTAGTCAGACTGTCCATAAAGTAAAAATTATCAATGTACCGTAAAATCGAGGACAGGCCACAACCCAGTGTCACACCCGCCTGAACTACTGCTTCCCTTTCGTGTCCGTAGATACTTCTAATTGCAGTCTGATTTCTGCACAAGTTGTAGAAAACCTTTCGCTCCCTTTATTTTATCACCACTAACTTCAAAATTTCCAGAAACGTGGTCCAGCCACATTACCAAAAGCTTTCACTGAGTCTACAATTGCTAAAAACATATGTTTACCTTTTTCCACAACTTATATGTAGTAACAATTTTCTTCCTCAACCCTCTGTAACTAACTTCCGCTTCAATTTTAGTGAACTCGTTCTCGACGGGCGTTAAAATCTAATCTTCCTGTTTTCAAAACATGGACCTGAAACTTGCTCCCAGGTGTGATTGTGGCAGGTATAGCACGTTCTGTATACTACACTGAAGGAAGAAAATCGCGACACCAAAAAATAATGTAGAGTAATGAAATTTCTGGAAGACATTTGTCTAAGTATTATATTTAAGTGATTAACATTGCAAAATGACAGGTTAATACAAGCGCGAGCTAAGCCATTGCGAATGTGAAATACTGGTGCATTAATAACTGATGTAATCACGAGAATGTTGAATGCAAGCACGCAAAGTGCTTGCATCGTGTTCTACTTTGTGCTCGATGTCAGTTTGCAGGATGGAGTTCCATGCCTCTTGTACTTGATCGGTCAATACACGTACGGTCAACGGTGGGTGTGGATGACGAAGGAGCTGTCGTCCGATGATGTTCCATATTCGCTCGATTGGAGACAGATCTGGTGATTGAGAAGGCCAAGGCAGCATGTCAACACTCTGAAGAGCATGTTGGGTTACAACAGCAGTATGTGGGCGAGCGTTATCCTGTTAGAAAACACCCACTTGAAAGCTGTCCACGAATGGCAGCGCGACAGGTCGGCTCATCAGGGTGAGGCATAAATTTTGCAGTGAGGGTGCGTGGGATAACCTGCTGTCATACGAAATCGCACCTCAGACCGTAACTCAATGTGTAGGCCCAGTGTAACTAGCACGCAGACATGTTGGTTGCCAGCCCTCAGCTAGGTCCTCCTAACTAACACACGGCCCTCACTGGCGTCAAGGCGAAACCTGCTTTGATCAGAGAACACAGCAGATCTCCACCCTGCCCTCCTATCAGCTCTCGCTTGACACCACTGAAGTCGCAAATGGCAGTGGATTGGCGTCAGAGGAGTGCACGCTGTAGGGCGTTTTGTTCGGATCTGTCCTCGAAGTAACAGATTTGTAAAAGTTCTTTGCGTTACTGTGGTGCCAACTGCTGCGCATTGCATTGGCTTCTTACTTAGCTTGCATTTATAGCGAATCTCTTGCCCAACGTAAAGTTCCGAGCGACTGGAAAAAAGCGCAGGTGACACCTGTATATAAGAGCGGTAGCAGGACAGATCCTCAAAATTACAGACCAATATCCTTAACATCGCTTTGTTGCAGGATTCTCGAACATATTCTCAGTTCGAATATAATGAATTTTCTTGAGACAGAGAAGTTGCTGTCCATAAATCAGCACGGCATTAGAAAGCATCGCTCCAGCGAAACGCAACTCGCCCTTTTTTCATATGATATCTTGCGAGCCGTGGATGAAGGGTATCAGACGGATGCCATATTCCTTGACTTTCGAAAAGCGTTTGACTCGGTGCCCACTGCAGATTTCTAACTAAAGGTACGAGCATATGGGATTGGTTCCCAAATATGTGAGGCTCGAAGACTTCTTAAGTAATAGAACCCAGTACGTTGTCCTCGATGATGAGTGTTCAAAAATGGTTCAAATGGCTCTGAGCACTATGGGACTTAACATCACTGGTCATCTGTCCCCTAGAACTTAGAACTACTTAAACCTAACTAACCTAAGGACGTCACACACATTCATGCCCGAGGCAGGATTCGAACCTGCGACCGTAGCAGTCCCGCGGTTCCGGACTGAGCGCCTAGAACCGCGAGACCACCGCGGCCGGCGATGAGTGTTCATCGGAGGTGAGCGTATCATCTGGAGTGCCCCAGGGAATTGTGGTAGGTCCGCTGTTGTTTTCTATCTACATAAATGATCTTTTGGATAGGGAGGATAGCAATGTGCGGCTGTTTGCTGATCACGCTGTGGTGTACGGGAAGGTGTCGTCGTTGAGTGACTGTAGGAGGATACAATATGACTGACAGGATTTGTGATTGGTGTAAAGAACGGCAGTTAACTCTAAATATAGATAAATGTAAATTAATGCAGATGAACAGGAAAAAGAATCCCTTAATGTTTGAATACTCCATTAGTAGTGTAGCGCTTGACACAGACACATCGATTAAATATTTGGGCGTAACATTGCAGAGCGATATGAGGTGGGACAAGCATGTAATGGCAGGTGTGGGGAAGTCGGATAGTCGTCTTCATTGGTAGAATTTTGGGAAGATGTGTTTCATCTGTAAAGGAGACCGCTTATAAAACACAAATACGACCTATTCTTGATACTGCTCGAGCATTTAGGATCCCTATCAGGTCGGATTGAGGAAGGACATAGAAGCAATTCAGAGGCGGTCTGCTAGATTTGTTACTGGTAGGTTTGAACACGCGAGTATTACGGAAAGCTTCAGGAACTCGGGTCGGAGTCTCTGGAGGAAAGGAGGTATTCTTTTCGTCAATCGCTACTGAGGAAATTTTCAGCATTTGAGGCTGACTGCAGTACAATTTTACTGCCACCTACTTATATTTCGCGGAAAGACCACAAAGATAAGAGATTAGGGCTCGTACAGAGGTATATAGGCAGTCATTTTCCCTCGTTCTGTTTGGGAGTGGTACATGGAGAGAAGATGCTAGTTGTGGTACGAGGTACCCTCCGCCACGCACCTTATGGTGGATTGCGGAGTATGTATGTAGATGTAGATATTGCTGCTGCAGATGGAGTGCGATGCGCCAGAGCCGTATGCCGAACACAGTGGTCTTCCCTCTCGGTAGTGCCACGTGGCCGTCGGAAGCCCGGTCTCCTTGCGACTGTACATTCTCGTGACCACTACTGCCAGCAATCGTGCAAAATGGCTGCATTCCTGCCGAACCTACTGCAACATCGCAGAAGGAACATCCAGCTTCTCGTAGCAATATTAAACGACCTTGTTCAAACTCAGTGATGTGTTGATAATGGCGTCTTTGTGGCCTCAAGGCATTCTTGACTAACATCAAATCACCAAGCTCAATCTGTAAGGTGATTAACTTTTACGACAGTATCAGCGTGAATTTGAAGCAAACTTTATTTGCATTCTCATACCGGCGCTCGAAGCGACAGGCGGGAAGTTCGAATACAAGTCTTTCAGATGTAGAAACACACCTACCAACCGTCGTTTGTGTCGCATAACTCGTCGTTGGTACTGTGATATTTTCCGTCCATGTATACAGCGTAAACTATGAATAATGGTGACCCTTTCACAGTAAGTTTGAATCACGAATGACAGCCTCCTTCATTCTATACTGCAGCGCGATCTCACAAAAAAGAATATATTTTATTCCTGTAAGATAATTGAAGACACTGGTGAAATCTACTGCTACATCATACTCGCAAGCCACCCAGTGGTGTGTGGCGGAGGGTACTTTCCGTACCTCTATCTGATCCCTCCAACCCTGTTCCACTGGTGAGCAGTCCGTGTGAAGAATGATTGTTGGTAAGCCTCTGTATTGGGTTGTTGGTAAGCCTCTGTATTAGCTCTAATGTCTCGAATTTGCTCCTCGTGGTCAATCGCGAGATGTATGTGGCAGGAAGTAATATGTTGTCTGACTCCTCCTGGAAAGTGCTGTCCCGAAATTTCAATAGTAAATCTCTCCGTGATGCACAACGTGTATCTTGTAACGTCTGCCAGTAGAGTTTGCTTAGCTTCTCCGTAACGCTCTCTCGCCACCTAAACGATCCCGTGACGAAACGCGCCGCTCTTCGTTGGAACTTTTCTATCTCCTCTATCAGTCCTACCTGACAGGGATCCCAGATAGTTGAATAATACTCAAGAATCGGGCGAACAAGCGCCTTATAAGCCACTCCTTTCGTGGATGAGTTACATTTGCTTAAGATTCTTCCGATGAATCTGAGTCTTGTGTCTGCTTTTCCCACTATCTGTTTTATATGGTCATTCCACTTAAGGTAGATCTGAATAGTTACGCCTAGGTATTTTACGGCAGACGCTGTCTCCAGCTGTTTGTCATAAATAGTGTAGTCGTACAGTAGTGGATGTCTTTTGCTATGAAATAATCTTGTAGATTCTATAGTGCTAAGACACTGGGATTTCTCGGCGAAATGATTATTCCATGAAGTTCTCGAGTTGCAGCCGGATGACGTTGACATTTTGCCACAGGCTGACAACCAGCAGCCATCTTCAGGTGACTTACCAAACCCGAAGACTACCTGGTAGCGAGCTGAAATATCGTGACAAGGTGTCAGCGTCATTCGGCTGCAAGCACGAAATCTCAAGTAATGCTAAGACGTTCACAGAGGAAAATAAACACCGTTTACTATCTTTCCTTTTATACAGGCAAATGGTTATTTTTATCGTTTTCCAGTTTAATTTATATCGATTTCAAAGCCACAAAGCTCCTTCTTAATGAACAAAATGCGGAAATCTAGACACATTTCATCCTCAAGTGTTTCACCTAACACTGAGGAAAATGCTCGTCGATCCACAATCAAGAACGAAATCCATCTGTAAGTAGGCTGTTTAGGTTTTCTTATTGGTAACGCCGCTTAGCGCTCGGCATGAAAAATCACTGGGTGTGCTGTGCGCAGTCTGTGTTTAGTTTGCATTGTTGTCTGCCATTGTAGTGTTGGGCAGCGGCAGCTGGATGCTAACAGCTCATAGCGTTGCGCAGTTGGAGGTGAGCCGCCGGCAGTGGTGGACGTGGGGAGAGAGATGGCGGAGTTTTGTAATTTGTAAGACTGGATGTCATGAACTGATATATATATTATGACTATAAAGTTTGAAACTTTTAGTTCGCTGGCAGTAGTGGCGCTCGCTGTATTGCAGTAGTTCGAGTAACGAAGATTTTTCTGAGGTAAGTGATTTGTGAAAGGTATAGATTAATGTTAGTTCAGGCCATTCGTTTGTAGGGATTTTTGGAAGTCAGATTGCCTTGCGCTAAAAATATTGTGTGTCAGTTTAAGCACAGTCTTGTATAAATTTTCAAAGGGGACGTTTCATATAGACCAGGCGTGTACAATTTTTCTAAGGGGACGTTTCATATGTCGACACTTAGCCGAGGATACCTCACTGGAATCTTCTGATTTTTCTTGTAGTTTGTGTAATTAATGTAGCTTTTGTTTATTGCTAGCGTGTAATCAGAGAGAATTTCCTTTGTAGTTGCAGTCTTTCATTTTTGTACAGTAAAACAGTTTTGGCATCCATGTAGTTTTTGCACGAAGTATTTCGCAGCTGCGCTTGCAATTAACTAGTTATTTTCAGTGCTATGTTAATGTGTTTTTTTATTTTGCTCTTCAAATTGTGCTTTTCTGTGTTGTTGTGTGAAATATTGTGACAACAATGTCGTGTGAAAAACGTAATACTAGGCTCCAAAGTAAACTGAGAAATGACAGTGAAGACGAAAGCAGTGTGTTAGCGCCACCATGTAATGAATTAACTAATGTTCAAAGTAGTAATTTGGTAATTGTACATAGGGAAATGGAGCGGGCTGCAAACAATGGTTTAGACAGTGAAACAATTAGTGAACAGGGAAGCATTATCGATCGATCGGTTGGCAACCGCTCGCCTCAGGAGTCCGAAATGACAGGACACATTCTTGCAAATACTGTAGATTCAGGTTTTGCGTCCTCACCGGTTTCTCAAATAAGTAAAGACACATTTTCTGTTTTTCAAACTGCGAATATTGCCGGTTCAAATACATTTCCGAATAGCACTAAGGAACATGTTTCAGACACCAGTGCACTGTTATTACAGTTAATGCAACAAATGGGACAAAAGCTTCAAAAGTTACACACAATGGAACAAAATCTTCGGAAGTTAGACACCACACTTGAACAAACACGTGAAGATTTAACTACTGAGTTACATAACATTGAATCGAAATGTCAAAAAATCTGTAATGACGTAAAAACACAAATTTGTGAGCATTTTCAACCTATTTTTTCGCGGCATGAAAACGCATTACAGAATCACGAAGCAGCCATAAAAGAATTGCAAACTGTTGTTCGTGAAAATCACGACACCTTGCAAGCTAAAATGGACTCAGTTGCATCCACCGATTCAGTTACGCAACTTGCAAGAACTCAGGAAAACTTAAAGGTCACAGTAGATTCGATTTCAACACAAATGGACACTCTGAAACTTGGTTCAGAAAAACACACTGAGGAAATGTGTTCACTATCGGAGAAAGTAGCCGAACTTTCGGATCAGTTCACTAATTTATCTACGAAGGTAGATGATAATCTGAATGACACAAAACCGGTAGTCTTTAATGACACAGAAGAGTGCGAACAAATTAGGAAATTCAAACAAAGTCTGAATCAAATTAGTACGCAACACCAAAGAGAAATCCGGGAAGTACAAGATCAGCTGACACAGGTAATACAACAAATACGTATTTCAGGCAGCAATCGGAAAAAAATACAGCTGAATGTATACAGAAATTAAAAGGAGGAGATAAATAGTTTTTATTTTCTTCCATTGAAGGTTTAGCATTAGCAACTGAAATCCTCACCATCTTCCTTCACCACGGAAGGTAAAAGAACAACAATGTGTTCGGAAACTATGCATGACGTGGGTATACCGGTTTCGCGAAATTCAGTCTGGAGCGAAATGCGCGACGAAATTATTAAGACTCAAACAATGGCTCTGAGCACTATAGGGCTCAACTGCTGTGGTCATAAGTCCCCTAGAACTTAGAACTACTTAAACCTAACTAACCTAAGGACATCACACACATCCATGCCCGAGGCAGGATTCGAAACTGCGACCGAAGCAGTCTCGCGGTTCCGGACTACAGCGCCTAGAACCGCATGGCCACCTCGGCCGGCAAATTATTAAGGCTCCGAGTGCTAAAACAGACAGAAAGCGACAGTTTCGTACATGACTACCACGCGATTTTCTACGCCGTTTAGAAGACGCTGTTCTAATAAGCCATCAGGTTACACGATAACTAGTGCGATCCAGACTTGTTTACAGCACTGTGCGGAGGTAAGTAAGGCTTCCTCCCACTTCCCCAGCTGCCAGCACCCTCCACAGATAAAGCGGTTTCATTGGGAGTAACTGTCAGAGGCGTGTCTCCGCTAACGCGCACAAATTCCGCATCCAGTACGTCTTCGTCGAAGTTCTTAAAAATTAGTATTGAACTGCACCTGAGCTGAGACTCTTATAGACAACTACATTTTCATTGAATGCTTACACTGAATAGTGTTAAATCACGCATTTTTAACTTTTATTCACAGACTCGTACGTTGTAAAGGGTGTTTGTACAGCCAGGAGGTGATGCACGGGCTTTCTGTAATCAGATTACGCCGGCCGGAGTGGCCAAGCGGTTGTAGGCGCTACAGTCTGGAACCGCGTGACCGCTACGGTCGCAGGTTCGAATCCTGCCTCGGGCATGGATGTGTGTGATGTCCTTAGGTTAGTTAGGTTTAAGTAGTTCTAGGTTCTAGAGGACTGACGACCACAGCAGTTGAGTCCCATAGTGCTCAGAGCCATTTGAACCATTTTTTTAATTATCCGACTACACTGGCTGTGGTTGCGTTCTACTAGGCTGGCGTTTAGACTTTCCCCCACAGAGGGATGTCTGTCCAGCACCTGTCGGAAATAAAATTATCTTTCGGAAAGTACTAGAAGGGAGAAGCACTTGATAAGATTGATAAACATCGTTAAAACTTAGTTATCCAAGACAAACGGATGGATGTCTTATGAATCAGTGGCTATAGTGATACACCTGAGCGTGTCGCCTTATATTGGCAGGGAACAATGGCGACGTTAGGGACGTATTTAAGGAGTAAAGTGTATATGAAATTTTACAAGAGCCAGAATTATGCCTGTCTATCAGTGACATGTCAAAGAAGTTCTCAAATAAGGAGCTGCAAACGTTTTCCTAAAAATGTATACGTTCAAGAGAGAAACACATGCCATAGCTTAACTCTGTTGTCCCCGAGGAATCGTCTATAAAAATCAACGAAATGTACAGAAAGCGTCTCACTTGATACATACACAGTTCGTTTTTCAAGTCTATATAGTCTTTCATTGTTAATTGATGGTTTACTTGTATGTATTAAGATCTCACTATTTTATAAATGTATGAATATCAAAACGATCCATGATGAGGTGACGGATTTTCTGTTCTCCGTGCTAACTGGTGTACCTGGACTTGTCAGCAACATGATCAGGATTGTTAATACCAATATTTAAATGTAAATTATGTAAATAAGTAGTTTCTTTTGTATGGGTGAGGGCGAGAGCAGGTCTTTAATAATACCAGCGGCTGATACAGACCTCAGACGCCTAAACTGAGATCTGCCACTCCCCAGCGTCTTTCAGTTCCCGATTACCTCACGCCAAGGACAATCTTTAGAATAAATTTCTTTTTTCTGTTTCTTCTCACCCGTCCCATAGCTTTTTCTGTCTCTCTTTTAGTGGGAGGAGGGAGGGGGCTTAAGAGTCAACTACAATTCAATTTTGCTGCTTATATGCAAAGAAGTGGTTATATCTTGATGGAGAAACCATGTAACAGCACTGAGAATCATCATCTTGCCTTCAGGTGGCTACAGACGGGCAACATTATGGTTAAGAGTAGGGTTGCGCGTCAGACCCCTGTAGCGGCTAAAGAGTGGACATGACAAAACATAAGAAATTTATCGAAAATTGCAGACGTGCTCTGAAAAAAGAATTGTGCTCCTCGTCAAACATATGCGATTGTCACTGGCCGGTCTTGTGAACAAGAGGAGTCCTGTTTACTAGCAACACCAATGAAGGAAAAAAAAAGACCAGTACTTTCTAGAGTAGTGCTACTACCAGGAACTGACTGACTGGCTGAAAGGCTTGAACGTAAAAACAGTTCCATGGAGCTTGTGGGTATAGGAGCCAAGTCGTGTGCCCTTTGGAATATAAGTTATGTTCCAAGTGCAAGCAGTTTGTACTCCTAAAAATCAAGCACACCTTTTTCCGACATGAAAAGCCTCCAAGATAGGGAAAGAGCGTTCCTGTGTGTGTTCGGGTTGAATTCATACTGAGTATTTCCCATTTTCTAGGCAAGTGTTGTTCAATGAGTGTGCAGATACCCAGCAGGCATGCAGAGGACTTAAATCAGATCGCGGAGACATCAGCTAGCTGGACTTTGCATTTGATGAGACACACTTAGCGAGGGTCTAGAGTAAGCCAAAAATTTGTATTTTTTCGGGTAAACTTGAAATGTACGAGGGCGTGCTGAAAAGTAATGTCTATGAAATTTTTATTCTGGTCTCAATATCGATTCAGATAAAAAAAAACACCACGAAAGAATTATTCGAATGGGACGTAAATCGGTGTATGTGATTTACATGCAGAAACAAATAATTACAATTACAAAAAATTGGATGATTTATTCAAGAAAAAGAGCTTCACAAATTAAGGAAGTCAACAACGCGTTAGTTCATCTCTGACCCTCATGCAAGCAGTTATTCGGATTGGCGTGTTTGACGGTTATTGGGTGTTGTCCTGAGGGATAAGGTGCCAAACTCTGTCCAATTGGCGCGCTAGATCGTCAACATCTCAAACTGATTGGAGAGCCTTTCCTACTAAGCGCAAAATGTTCTCAATTGGGGGAGAGATATGGCGACCTCGCTGGTCGCTGTAGGGTTTGGCAAACACGAAAACAAGTAGTAGAAACTCTCGCCGTTGTAATAGGCCCAGGACGTCTTGCCATTAAGAGCAAAACAAAACGAGTCATCGAATAACGCTGATGTAACGCTGTGCTATAAGCGTACAAGCGATGACAAAGGTGTCTTGCTATGAAGTGAAATGACGCCCCAAGACCATGACTACGGTTGTCGGGCCGTATGGCGCGTGACAGTCAGGTTGGTATCCAACCACTGTCCGGGGCGTCTCTAGACACGTCTTGGGCCTGGAATCTCATTGCCTGGAGTAACATTGTCTTCCGTAATGAGTCCCGCCTCTAAGTGAACCCCGACGATCTGTCTGGAGACGCCCCACACAGTGGTAGGATATTAGTGTGTGTCGCTTGCCATGCGGCCCGTCGTGCAGCTATGATGGTGTGGTGTGCCATTTCTTGTCGTAGCAGCGCCACTTTGGTTGCCATTCGCGGCAACCTCACAGTACTACGGTACGTCGACGATGTTCTACGCTCAGTTTCGTTGCTCTTCAAGGCAACCTATAACGAAACACGCCGTTCTTCGCTGGATCTTCTGTCTCCTCTGTGAAACGGAATTGGTAAGGGTCCTAGACTGGGCAACAGTACTCAGGAATCGGCCGGACGAGTGTTTTGTAAACTATTTCACTCGTGGATGAGCTACATTTCCTTGAAACACTCTCAGTCAATCTCAATGTTGCGTCTGTTTCTCCTGATATTTGTGTAATGTGCTTCTTGCACTTTTAGTCGCTCTGCATGGTTACCTTTAGGTATTTTACGGCTGTTACTGTACCCTGCGACTTGTCGCCTACGGTGTAATCGAACAATAGGGGATCTTTTCGCCTGTTTAGAAGTAATACGTTACATTAGCGTTCAGAATCAACTGCCAGTCTCCGCAGCAATTTTCGATGCTCTGCAGGTCTTTCTGGTGTTGCAATCATCTCGTAGACACACAATCATCGTCCGCGAACGCCCCGACGAAGCCGCCAACTCTGTCAAACAGATAAACTATATAAACAGTAAATAATAGCGGCTTTATAACATTCCTTTGTGATACTCCCGCAATGACGTTTATATTCGCAGATTTTGTTCCGTTAAGAACGTGTTGAATTGTATCTGCAAGAACGTCCTGTGTCCAATCTCAAATCTGCCCCGATACTCTGTATGATCGCGATTTGTTCACTAAACGACAGTGCGAAACTTTTATCGAATGTCCTCCGGGAATCGAGGAACATGGCGTTCTAACCGCTCCGCCACAGTATGTACATTCATTAATGACATTCTCATAAATAATACAGCACAATTCGAGGAGAAACACGTCTAAACATGTACAACACTGTGAAACGATCCATCGTATCGTACTCGCTGCTTCGCGTAGTCTCGCGAAATGTAATTCTCGGGCGCTGCCGGTTACATGCTCTTCCGGCGCGCTACGTACTATTAGCGATGCTACGCTCCGGAGATTAACTCGGGAATATTTTTGGCGCACTGGAACCTGTGTGCTGCACTATTACACACACACAAAACAGTATTAACAACTGTCACATTTCTCGCTTCGACCAGTGGAACACAGTTGCACTTATCAGTGTGCCAAAATCAATTATTAATGCCCGATAGCTGTGTAACTGCATGGAGACAAACATTATCCGACTACTGGACTAGAAAAGGTATATTGCAGCAGCGGATCCACCGCTCACAGTTTCCTCCCAGCAGCAGTCAAAAATACGAGGGCGTGGTGAACAGTAAAGCATCCAAATTTATATGGAAATTCTTAAAGATTTTAAAATAAAACCAAGTTTGTTAATTTCCTACAGTTTTATTCTTCATGTCTACAAATTTCTCAACGTAATCATCCTAGCGACGATCACATTTCTCTCAAAGGCATACCGTTTTGTTGATAGTCACTGCAGAGTGTTTGATATTGTTGACGGAGCCACAACTCACCTCTGCTTGCACCATTTCGACACTATCAAAGTGAAGTCCTCGAAGGTGCGCTTCCTTTAAGTTCTGCAAACACGTGAAAATCGGATGGGGCCAAGTCCGGACTGTATGTACGATGATCAGTGGCAGTGGACCCAAGGAAAATTGTTGCAAATGTCGCAAGCCTTCGAGCACGAATTTCAAATGCACCACAGCTTGAACGTCCCAGAACATCGTGTGCATGACTTCGCCTGCCTACGGCACGGTCTTCAACTTTTTGGCGTCGGTGATCCTCTGTGGCCAATGTCCATTGATGCTCTCTTGTTTTCGGGGTCAGAATGATGAATCCAACTTTCACCATCTGTCACACTGAAGTTAAGGAATCCATCATCCTCACGTAGAACAGTTGGCAGATGTCTCCCACCCACCGTGCACACAGAGTTCTGTACCGCAGTTCCGCAATAATGACCTATACACCCTCCCACGAGATGTCACACTTACCTGAGAGCTGTGTCTCTGTTATCTGGTGATTTTCTCTGATGAAATCATCAAACCGATTCCGATGAGTCTCTTCGGTTGTATAACGCAACGCAGTCGTCCGCTCAGAGCTCTCACACACGTTGAGGTTAACATTACCGTTTCGTTCATTACGAGCACAAACAACCAAACATCGCACATTACTGATGTCGATACAGTCGACATCGTACACAGCTTTCTTTCTTGTGTGAATTTCAGTTGGATGTGGTGGCAGGGGTGGCAATTTTCTGCGGTAGAAACTCTGTCACAGCACGCTGTTTCCCAAGCTCCAATAGAGTTACGTTGGACGTCACCATGTGACATGATACAATTCTGATCCCTCTCCGGCAACGGATTGCAGCTTCTGTCAGCGAAGCGTGAAAGCCGACCGGGTAATATGCAGGACATGCAATACATGCTAAGACAGAAGAAAATTATGTACCACGAAGGAATTATCCAAATGGGATGGAAATCGGTAGATGTGACAAACAAATGATTTCAGAAAAGGTGGATGATTTATTTGTAAGAAAGAGCTTCGCGAATTGAGCAAGTCAGTAACGCGTTGGTCCGCCTCTGGCCCTTATGCAAGCAGTTATTCAGCTTCACATTATTGATAGACTGACTGATGTCCTTTTGAGGGCTATCGTGCCAAATTTTGTTCAATTGACCATTAGTTCATCAAAATCCCGAGCTGGTTGGAGGACCCCTGCAAATAATGTTACAACCGTACTCAATTGGGAAGAGATCCAACGACCTTGCTGACCAGTGTAGGGTTTGGCAAGCACGAGGACAAACAACAGAAACTACTGTCTCGTGCTGGAGGGCAATATCTTGCCGAAATGTATGCTCAGTGCGTAGTAAAGGCCGAAACGGGTTGCGAATTTGACATTTTATATTGAGGTTGCGAATCAACTCGCAATTTCTTATTACAGATAAAACGAATAACAAAGCAAGATTAAGGCGGTTGTATTTTATTTTACGAATGTAAATAGGCCGAAGGTGGGAAAAAAATTCGTGAAATCGCATATATTTGTACGTTGATAGTAGGGAGTGGCATGAACAACATACCAGAAATCCTGACCGATGTGGGGCTGAGTATGGGAGTGGCGGTGCGTTTGAAGGTCACTTCTGTAATTTTTTTGAATAACTCTAGAAATACGGTCTCTAGCGAAAACTTATCCCAGTGCAAAATTACCCACAGAAAGGTCTTGTTCCATTTGACTAACGGTTTGCGCGTAGCGAGCGAGAGAATTAGAAGATATTCGCCCGTGTGGTTGATGAAGGCGAGCTATAATATTGGTTGGCTGCGGTAGCTGACTCACTGTATACGAGGTATCCCATGACGAATGGTGAATATTTTGGATGACAGGAACCATCATTCCAAGTAAAAAAAAAATCTAGTAAACATGGGTTGTAAAACACATTCTGTAAAAGCTATGAGAACTTGTTCCGTATAAGAGATGCTTCACGTTACCTAAGATGAACTCAAAGCTCTTACGCAATTTATTTCAGAGCACATGTACACTAGACTTCTTTGCTTTGAATGATCGTTCCCGTCCTATCCATGAATACTGTCCATTCGCCCTGGGACACCCTGTAGATTTCCTTCATTTGAGCCATTACTAGCTATAGTGTATGTAAACCACTATGCGACATCTCTAAGAGCTGTGCTGTGTTTTACTTGCTTTCGCGGTTTCCGTTAGAGAAAAGCACGGACTGCAGTTACAGCCTCGGTAGTAGCGAGCCGTTCTTTGAGGGCCCACAGCGTTTTCGGACATTGAGGTTACCAGGCCACGGAAGCCCTGTATGTTCTCACGTGGCGACGCAGTAGTAAGCTTTTTACTAGAAAACTGCTACCGCTCCTACCTAAGGCGATTCACAGCAACATCCGGGACTGACACAATTACGTTGAACACCATGTAAAGTGTCTTCTTCCAACTTATTGCACTGCCAGTACAACAAAGTACTGAAGATCCAGACGAATTGCCAGCTTTCGTTACGAAATCTAACTGCCTCGGGGACTGTCTTTCCTTTTATAAAGTAAAGGACCATAAATTATAGCCATTTTGAGCTCCTGCATACTTACCAGCGCAGACAGTCGTTCCAGTATACTTTATTTAAACGGCAATCCACCTGATCAAACTATCCGATCTTGGTGTCATGTTTTCTTTAGAATGGCATAAATGTTGCAGTTACGCGCCATTGGGAACGTCGGTAGAACAAGAATTGTTAAAGCCTTTTAATTCAGTAAGTTCTTGTCAAATCTGCCAGTCGCATCAGCGAATTGATCTAATCGATACCGGCTAGTCTCTGAACATTATTGATTTCCCTTGAAAACAGATTTACCATCATCCCTGGTGTTACCGAGATTGCGCAAATATCTAGATAATTTTTGTATGAGTTCCCTGGGCCTTCTTGCCTGGATCGAAGCTGATAAATAATTTTCAAGTTTCAAAAATCTTGTACGTGAAAGGCGTAAGTGTGACTTCATTTATACACTGCCTCTACAACCGAACTTTACTAACGTCGGAGATAGAAATAATTACTTTTTTCCAAATGGGAACAGGCTGTCTCCAGAATAGCATTTCTTGGAGAGTCAAGCATTTACCGAGTGAAAGCTATTTAAAATCAGCATTATGATGTTCTTCCTGTAGCTTTAATAGTAGTGTACAACTAAAAGCTTCATGGCGCTTCAAAGGAAGTCTGTGGATGTTAAATCAGAGACACGGGACACATCCCAACGAAGAGGGTATCTTAAAGCAATTTAAAGGAACTAATTCAAGAATTTTCCTGCACTGCAGGACGATCAATAAAAATAAATGATGTCGTTCGCAGACCAGAGCAAGCCTGTCACAATGAACCCGACTGTACAGGCACTCAAGACATCGGAATAACTGGCCCAGGAGGCATCGTAGTTTTCCAGCAACAACGCTGACTTCCGCAATACTAACATTTCTTGCCACGGTTTGAAGTGGAACTCCCCCCCCCCCCCCACCCCACCCCACCCCCTATTCTGTAACACTACCATTCAGACGTCTACGATCTCCTACATGGGACCATATAAATAAGGGTACGCATCCAGATGCGTAGACATCTGAGATCCGTACCCTTCCGTACGTCGATGCAGATTTGCAGTAGAGCTTTTGTGGTTGTCACCACATAGGTACAAGCGTGTAGGATCCACTTCTTCCTAAAACAAGATGTCATTCCGACACCACTTAAGCTGACAGTGTGACAAAGTCATTGCTTATTTAGTAGCGGAACTTCTTATTTCGCTTGAAGCGGTAGGGTGGAGACCGTTCCAGCTCCACACACTCCAGAATAATCCGAGCAGACAAGAGGCATCCATACTCTGCGGACTAAAGAATTAGAATATGGATGTTGGTAAACCCTCACGCAGACGTTCAACATTCAGAGTGGAAAACATGGAACGCAGTGAAGGTGCACAAGCTTACCACGAGGTCGTTGTTCCACAGAAAAATCGTAAATCCCGACTGACCTCTTTTCACTTAACTGCGACAATAGATGTACAATAATCGGCCGACAAACGACTTTAGGTGGTCCTGTAGTGGCGAACCCTTGCACTCGACTGAACAGTGGATCTGTTATCGTTCAAACGCGTTTTTTGCAATCTGAACGGAATGTCACTCTTGTCAAAGCTCTCACAACGGCCCCAGCTGTTGCTAACGGAATGTATATTTTATTGAGAGAGTACAAAAGAGGTCCGCGCTGTACGTACAATTATTCTGACGCCAGGGATAAGTAAGAACTAGAGGCAGATGTGTCATCTGAACTTTTAGCTCGTTAGGCAAATCTGCATGTAGAACTGTAGAACGTATGCATGGATCGGCAACTGACGGCATTTCAGTAGAACTCCATTCACACTAGAATAAAAATCTGCACTTCAGGTTAAAATGGAATACGTGAAATTTTCCATTTAATATTGTCACAATATGGTAGATGAAGTATCTCTGACACCGGTTCTTTACTTTATTTTGTATGTGAATGAAAAGTTAATTAAGTACAGGAAGAAATAGAAAGCATATATAAGGGACAGTCAAATGAATACGAGGCAGATTGAGAAAAGTAAGTTAACTATTATTTAAAAAGTGATAACAGTAATTGTTAACACATTTCTCACACTGTGAGGCACAACAGTCGATGCCTTTATGGTAAAATGTTTGCGTTTACCTACCCAGGCGTACACATCTTCGTCCGAAGTAAATCGACATTAACGAATACCTTTCTTCGGCGCTCCAAAAATATGCAAACCTCATAGGGGGAGATGAGGACTGTATGGTGTGTTTTGCTGGTAATCTCTTAAACATCCTCCATATAGCGCTGATCTCTCCCGCATGCGATTTCCATATTCTTAGAGCCCTGAAAAAGACATTGGTGGCCGTCGATTTGCTTCACACGAAGAGGTGTACGCCTGGGTGCAACATTGGTTCAGTAGGCAACTGCATTGCCCCCCTTTCACGAAGGAATTATGCATCTTGTCTCATAGTGAGATGTTTATCAACAATTACGGCGATTAATTTTTAAATAATAAAGTTTACTTTTTTCCATCTGCCTCGTTTTCATTTGACTATCCCATTAATGCAATAAAGCAGATCACAGAGTCACTGCAGAATTTTGAGGTGGCCAAGATAGAAGAGGCCTCGGTGTTATACTGAACGCGATATCTGAAGCTATCGGAGTCAATTTTCAACGCTAAGGCTGCGCTCATGCGAGGTCACGTGATGTCGAGCGGCAAGTGCGTTGTCGGTAGTCAGTTTGAAGCTTATTGTGAATCCAGTTCTGCAGAATGGGTTTTTCAGTCTAACAAAGAATTTTTGCTGGTGAAACTTTTTGATGCAAATCGTTTAGAACGTTGAAGGTTCACAGTAAAATATCCAGAGACAGCTGCTCCTGCAAAAAGTGTTGTGTCGAATTTGATCACTAAATTTAAATCAACAGTTTCAGTTGCTAACAACAAATGCAATCGTCTAAAGAAAGTTTAGGGTGCAGAAAAATTTCCACTATCAGTCACAATAAAAGATTTTTTATTCGTCACACAACCGGATTCGGGCTTGTGCCCATCCACACGTTTTATACCTGCATGTACATTCCAGAATGAGATTTTAACTCTGCAGCGGAGTGTACGCTGGTATGAAACTTCCTGGCAGATTAAAACTGTGTGCCGGACCGATACTCGAACTCAGGACCGTTGCCTTTCGCGGGCAAGTGCTCTACCAACTGAGCTACCCAAGCACGACCCACGTCCCGTCCTCACAGCTTTACTTCTGCCAGTACCTCGTCTCCTACTTTCCAAACTTTACAGAAGCTCTCCTGCGGACCTGGGTTTTTCATAATAATATATATTACTATTATTACTAGCGAATGTCCCCGTGGTAGAACGATAAGCAGATGATTTTCAAACTTTCTTAGGGTTGTTCTTATTTTCCCAATATTTCTTCATTTTCTCCCGAAGGGCTCCTTTTGGTCGGTATGGTTGTGGTCCCGTCTCTGGAATAAATTTCCACTTATCAATTTTGCTTTTGAATGTATCCCTGTCAAATGTGTGTGTTACGTCAATTTTTGCCTTTGTCAAATCCTTAACTTCAGTTACCCAAGGTATTGATGCTTTAAGAGATGTCACATAGTCCAATAGACATTTCGTTAATCTGTTTCCAGGTAATCTGTCTAGGTGTCCATAGAACTTCATTCGTTCTTTCTGATGTCGATTTCGTTCTTTGATACTTTTTCTGTTGGATCCATATAATAATACATGGATAATAATAATAATAATAATAATAATAATAATAATAATAATAATAATAATAATAATTTACTACTCTGTATTCTGCTTTTACGATGAACAAGTGAATTGCCTATCTGTTTGTAAGACATGGAGTATCTTACTTTTGCAGCCTTTTATACGTCAAAACGGTTTATTCCTTGCTGCTGTTCATTATCGAAATAATGATAGTGGTGATCACAATGCAAACCATAATGGCGGTGATCCTGACGATAATTATTATTATTATTACTACTTCTTTCTTATCTCAGACGTTATTTCTGGTCAAAAGTAAAAAGTGACGCGGACCTTTATCAAGCGTGACTTCCTTTTAACTGTACGGTATATGTTATATTGCATTTAGGAACTTTCGGGTAGTTGAACTGTATCAATAATTACGGATTTCTACAGTTGTATATATAAGTTTGGATGTAGCTGTATTGCATTGACGATATTATTATTATTATTATTATTATTATTATTATTATTATTATTATTATTATTATTATTATTATTGTGGTGGTGGTGGTTATAAACTAACAGCACTTGTGAGAGCTTTTCTGAAGTAATTGAGCGGATATACTTTAATTGCTTCCGGAGATAAGATCATATAAATGCCTGTTAGGAAATCTCTGTGGCAACTGAATCCCCCACACTCTTGCAACTATACAGTTTATCTGTGGAGTAGTCGCGACGCTGGTGTATTTCGAGTCGACAGTTTCGTTGATTAAGCAATCTTCAAAATATGCACCCTGTCTAACTAGCACATACAGCGACGCATCATCATGTATGCCGTGCGCTTGCCACGTGGGAAGCGCGGCGCGGCCTGACCTGGGCTATTGAGCTAAGCCGTAGCCAGTCCATTACTCGCCTGGGAGGTATTCGCTGCACGTCCCCCGGCTCAAGCCAATACAGCGCGCACAGGTCTCCGGCAAAAGTGGACAAAGGGGTCGCGTATTTACAGAAGGCGCGCTGACGGAGGCACAACGGGCTGCATTTTTCAGTGCTGAGGACGGAGAACGAGGACTTTTGCGGACACGTGCTCTACGTCGCGGATAGAGTCTTCAAGCTAGAAAGGTTCATCCATGGCTGAATGATTGCTCAGTACATTGACAACGAACATCACAAACGGAGAGTTAAGTTCTTAAGCAGGACTATTTATTTTGTAGCATAATATATTATTTTTCAACACAGGTAAAAATTAAAACATGAAGTAATTTATTTAATACATTTCAACAGACGACCAGCATATGGGGGTGGTGGGGGGAGAACGAGAGAGATATCTGGAGACGCCGGGGGAGCATGGAAAAACGAGGTAAAATCTGGTTGGATACACAGACTAAGGCATGAAGTTTATGATAGCGACGAAGAAAATCTAACCAGGTATGTAGGGGAAGACAGATTTTCTTGGTCGATCGTGAGGACAGCCGACAGTTTGTCGACTAACAGCTGTGGAACGCAACCCGCTTAACATGTTACAAATGAACGGAACAAACCCTCTCTTCTACCGAATACGCGTTCAGCACTTTAACGGCTAGCTGAATGGTTTCTACTATTTACGATAGTGTAAACACTTGTTCTAATGTAAGTCTCAAATGCCTTTTAAGGGTTGGAAGGACGCCCAAAGAAAAAAATTGCTGATGAACAGATACAACTCAAGGAAGGCAGTATGACAGGAAAATGATGAAGTGGTTTGAACGACATGTGTTTAGAGAAATCCATAATTTATTCTTCCACCGAAACATAGGTTATACTTAGAGTGATACAGTTCTGTTCTGCGATAATGGTATCGTAATTACGAGAATGTAGTGCTAACAAAATACGAGTATAGCTGTGTGATTATCCTTGTGTAAATAGCTTCTTTATAAGACAGAAGGATGAAAAAGGGGAGGGGGGACTTCACTTTATTGCACTCTGTGGTGTCGATGGCGGTATCTCGAAAATGGAAAGAAATTATCTTGTCTCCATTCGGAGGCCTTCGTGTCATTCAGCTGAAACAGTCAAGATAAACCGAGATTAATCTAAATCTCACTGCCCGAAACGAGAATCCCGCCAGTATATTGTGATTACGTCTGTTATGTAAAAGTCCCTCCGCTGTTTCACAAGTAGGACCCATGAACAGTTCTTGAGCTATCTTATCTTTTGAGAAAACGCCGTATCTTTTGATTAACGTAATTGACTCATTATGCACTTCAGATTACTTCATAACGAATGACTCATGTTTACAACCAACAGAGCAATGCATAATCGGCGTCAAATGAGAGGGAGGTCACTGTCAGTAGAAGCGACAGAAAACAATAGAAGAAAAGCTTCCGCTGCATTGAATGGTTTCTGAGAAATGTGTTTTACGGGAAAGTTTTAGAAATTGCACCGCAAAGGTCACTGATTTTTGCCTTCTTTGGACTTCGTTTAGTCAGCCGACAAATACCGGTAATTGCAGATCGGTCGGTCCAAGGACTAGGAAATCAGTGTTTTTTACTCTGTGTACTTCTGACCGTAATTAATAATATTAGACCCACTTTAAGTCTGTTTTTGAACTACCAGTCACCCTCCATTTATACCGAAGACGTTGGTTGTGGACTGTACAGGTAACCCGGTGAAGCGAAGTGGCCAATATTTGGTTGTTAAACCGTGGGCAGCGACGCATGGGGTTGCCTCTTTGCCTCAGCAATAAAGACAGCCTTCTGGTGGGTGTATCGACATCGGAGGGATATCTGTGGCGACGCCGGACTAATCTATGTCTTTCGAAGAGGGACAGTAGCGTCTTCCGTAGTTACAGGGGCAAAAGTCTATATGGCTGATCTGGCTTTGTGATATTAGCCAACATGGGCTTGTTATGTTGGGAGTGCGGCCCATATGGACACCATTCTTGTGATGGCAGGGCTCAGCACATCTCCTAATCGATGCCCGAAATCTTTCCGAAATCCCTGACGTATTCAGAATATACTGACAACCACCCACAATACCTTCGCGGGGTTCAGTGACTTTATCAACAGGGCTGGAATACACCAGAGCTTTTGAAAATCCCAACACACAAAAAAAAAAAAAATCCAATGTGTTGAAGTCGGAGAAACTGGGAGGCCATGGTATTGGGTAACCACGATCGATGTTTACCAGTAGTTAAGTATCACAAATGATAATATCAAGAGCGGGCAGTTTATCATTTTGTAATTTGCGTCTCGCTTGCAGTGTTTCGAAATAAACAGAGACATTAACAGTGGCCGGCCGTTGTAGCCGAGCGGTTCTAGGCGCTTCAGTCCGGAACCGCGGTGATGCTACGGTCGCAGGTTCGAATCCTGTCTCGGGCATGATAAGTGCCATAGTGCTTAAAGCCATTTGAACCACACTGAAACAGACTTGGATTCATTTAATTTACCATGATTCCTGGTCCTGATCACCAAAGGCATGGTGGACACGTAATACGATTTTCCCATGTCTACAACAGAGACTTCAAAAAGCTCCAACTCCAGCAATGGAAAAACATTGTGCAGAGTGGGGCATCACGGTACACAATGTAGCGGTCCGATGGCAGGGTGTGGGTATGGCGAATGCCCAGTGAACGTCATCTGCCAGTGCGTGTAGTGCCAACAGTAAAATTCGGAGGCGGTGGTGTTATGGTGTGGCCGTGTTTTCGATGGAGGGGGCTTGCACCCCTTGTTGTTTCGCGTAGTACTATCACAGCACAGGCCTACACTGATGTTTCAGGCACCTTCTTGCTTCCCACTGTTTAACAATTCAGGGATGGCGATTGCATCTTTCAACACGATCGAGCACCTGTTCGTAAGGTACGGCCTGTGGTGGAGTGGTTACACGACAGTAACATTCCTGTAATGGAATGGCCTACAAGTCTTGACCTGAATCCTACAGGACTTCGGGATGTTTTGCAACGCCGACACGGAGACCTTTCCTCAGTGCAGAACTCCGCGAAGAATCGGCTCCCACCCCCGCAAGAAACCTTCCAGCACCTAACTGAACGTATGCCTGCGAGAGTGGAAGCCGTCATCAAGGCTAAAGGTGGCCCAACACCATATTGAATTCCAGCATTACCGATGGAGGGCGCCACGAACTTTTAAGTCATTTTCAGCCAGGTATCCGGATACTTTTGATCACATAGCGCATGTCTCGATGCATCTGAGTGTGTATACACGGGGTGCAAGTCAGCCTGAAGATGACAATGAGATGCCGAAACTGGTCGTGTAAAGAAAATAACTTAAGAAAATATACGGCTGTTTGGTGATTTTTCTTTGATAAATATCCGACCTGTCGCTGTCCCGCATCCGCGACGAATCAACCTAGATATTGGCCAGTTTGTTATCTTAGGCGTTGTCATGCCTTGTGCACTCAGTTACGTTTCGGAATGTTTCATATTCACATGACCCTATACTGTCTGTATGAAGCTCTTCTTCCAGACATGGTAAGTACTTTTCATACATTCTTCGTCGTATTTTCTAGTTTGGTTCAAAATGGTTCAAATGACTAATCACCATGGGACGTAACATCTGAGGTCATCAGTCCCCTAGACTTAGAACTACTTAAATCTTAGCAACCTAAGGACAAAACACACAACCATGCCCGAGGCAGGATTCGAACCTGCGACTGTAGCAGCAGCGCTGTTACCGACTTAAGCGGCAAGAACCACTCGGCCACAGCGGCCGGCTTTCTAGTTTGTCTTTAGCGTACAGTTACTGTGCTCCTCTTTATTTTTGTCGCTTTTTCGAAATATTCTGAAGCTGAGTCTATTCGAAACGCGTCAAAGTAGATGCGCCTTACATATGGTGACTACTAAATATTTATACAGCTTCCTTATCAGTATTGTAAAGGTCCACTAATGTTCGACTACGCCATTGGTGATAACTCATTGGAAACATTAATAACTGCAAAACACACAGGAGTAACCCGTCAGGAGCGACTGCAGGTGGAATGACCATCTAAATCAAACTGTAGAGAAAGCAGATGCTAGACTGACTATCACTGAAAGAATTTTTGGGGGAATGTCACGTAAGTGGCTTGAAAGCACTTGTTCGACCAATTCTTGGGTACTGTTGATCAGCCTGGGACCTTTACCGTGCAGGATTATTTTCTCCCATATTTGTCTCCCAAAATGACCATTACGATAAAAATCAGAGAAACTGGAGCTCATAAAGAAGTTTATTGTAAGTCTTTGTTCTCACGCACCATTTGAGAGTGGAACAACGGAGGGAGGAGGGGGGGGGGGGGGAGGGCGAGAATGATAGAGGTACCTTTGGTACAGCACATGCCATAAGGTGATTTGAGGAGTATGGATGTAGTTGTAGACAGTAAATACTAAGGAGGGACATAACCTAATTCGGTGATAAACAGTTTTATGCCACAAATTTACTAAAAGAAAAGGTTAATTGATAGGGCACAGCCTGATTCATCAAGGAATAGTAGGTCTGGTAGTAGGGGGAGGGGAGGGGAGGAGTAAAAGTTGTAGAAGCGGGGGCGGGAGGAGGGGCGACGGGAGGTGGGTAAAAATTTTTGGTGGTTGACGAAGGCTTGACTGCAGTAAAAACAGTGACAGGAAAAGAAATTACACACAAAGAAGGGTTTGTGCGACACAAACGAAATATTGTAGGCGTGTTTCTACATCTGAAGGGTGATGCCTATTTAAATTTAGTTTCAGACGCTTAAGTGTGGCGCTAGAAACGCCACTGAGGATGTGAATCATATTTGCTTTCAGTACACGCTGTAAGGGTCGCGATCGATAGTTACCATTCGCATTGGACGTGATGAGTCGATGTCAGCCAAGAATGTCTTTCTGACGACAAAGATGCCGTGATCGATAACTCACTGAGCTTGAACGAGTTCGTGTATAGGGCTACGTGAAGCCGGGTGTTTCTTCTGCGCCATTGCAGAAGGACTTGGCAGGAATGTTGCCGCTGTACGTGTTTGCTGGGAGCGGTGGTCACGAGGACCGGGCTGCATCTGCAGCAGCAATCTGAGCAGCAGTTGGGACCACAGTGATACAACGAAATGTTACAAATCTGTTACCTCGAAGGGACAGACGTACTGCAGCGTGTATTCCATTTACCCAAAACCACTGCCATTTGCAAATTCAGTGGGGTAAAGCGAGAGCTCATTGGAGGGCAGAGAGGAGGTCTGTTGTTTTCTGGTGAAAGCGGCTTCCGTCTCGGTGCCAGTGATGGTCGTGTGTTGGTTAAGAGGAGACCAGCTGAGGGCTGCAACCAACCTGCCTGCGTGCTAGATCCATGGACCTACACCTGCAGTTATGGTCTACGGTGCAATTTCGTGTGAAGCAGGAGCACTTTCGGGTTATCCCATGCACTCACTGCAAAATTGCACCTCAGTCTGGTGATCTGACTTGTGCTGCCATTCATAAAGAGCGTCCCAGGAGGTATTTTCCAACAGGATAGCACTTGTCTACATCGCTGTTATAACCCAACATACTCTACAGATTGTCGACACGTTGCCTTGGGATTATCTATCACCAGATATCTGTCCAATCGAGCACATGCGGATCATCATCGGACGACAATTCGAGCGTCATCGACAACCACCATTAACTGTCCCTGTATCGACCGACCAAGTACAACAGGCATGGAACTATCATACAAACTGACATCGAGCACTAGTAGAAGAACATGCATGAACGTTTGCATGTTTGCATTCGACATACTCGCGGTTACACCGGTTATTAATGAATCAGAATTTGACATTTGTAATGGCTTATGGCTCTGAGCACTATGGGACTGAACATCTACGGTCATCAGTCCCCTAGAACCTAGAACTACTTAAACCTAACTAACCTAAGGACATCACACAACACCCAGTCATCACGAGGCATATAATGGCTTATCTTGCGGATTATTTTAACTTGTGACCTTGCAGTGTTGTTGACGTAACTACGTTACCTAGTAAAAAATATTCCCGAAATTTCATTGGTTTATTTCTTTTTTTCTGCGATTTTCTCTGTCAGTTTAGCTTCAAAGGTGTAATAGTTATTCACAGGATGCACTACCACGGAGAGCTGCACCAATCTAGACATGGGACATACCAATCGCCACTTCATCGGCGTATCTGCCTTGTACTCCCCTACAAACAGCCAGACGATTGTGCTGGCCGCCCACAGACCGGGCAGCGCTAACACAGACAACGCATCAGCCCTCAACGTGACTTCGGAGGCTCCTGCCGGTCTCGAGCCCGCAATAAACAGTAATGAGGCGAGTCCAGCCAATAGCTGTCTTCATTATCCGCCGGCTTAATTACGGGCAGCCGTGCTGTGCCAAGTCCAACCTACCGGTCAGGGAGGCAGAGACTACAGCGACGCGAATCCACAGCGGTCAGCTCGACACGCCTCCCGTGCATCACATTTACTTCCACCTCCATAAGCCCCAAGGTATCTTACGGTGTGTGGCGGAAGCTTTATATTTTACACTGAAGCGTCAAAGAATCTGTATTCAAATACAGATATGTGCAAACACTCAGAAGGTCGGCCACGACTATGTAAGGAAAGTGTCTGACGCAGTTGTTACATCGGGTACTGCTGCTACAATGGCAGGTTATCAAGATTTAAGTGAGCTCGAACGTGCGGTTATAGCCGGTGCACAAGCGATTGGACACAGCATCTCCGAGGCAGCGATGAAGTGGATATTTTCCCGTACGAGCATTTCACGAGTGTACCGTGCATATCAGGAATTCGGTAGAACAAACCTCCGACATCGCTACGGCTGGAAAAAGATTCTGCAAGAACAGGACCAACGACGACTGAAGAGAATCGTTCGAAGTGACAGAAGTGCAACCCTTCCGCAGAAAGCTGCAGATTTCAATGATGGGTCAGCAACAAAACCGTTGAAGGAAACATCATCCATACGGGCTTTCGGAGCCGCAGGCTCACTCGTGTACCCTTGATGACTGCACGACACAAAGGTTTACGCCTCGCCCGGGCCAGTCAACACAGTCATTGGATGTTTATGACTAGAAACCTGTTGCCTGGTCAGACGAGTCTAGTTTCAAATTATATCAAGCGGATGGACGGATACGCGAACAGAGACAACCTCACGAATACATGGACCCTCCACGTCAGCAGGGGACTGTTCAAGCTGATGGAGGCTCTGTAATTGTGTGGGGTGTGTGCAGCTGGAGTGGTCTGGGACCATTGCTATGTGACAGGTGACAAGCACGTAAGCATCCTGTCTGATCATCTGCACCCATTGAAGTTCATTGCGCATACCGACGGACTTGGGTAATTCCAGCAGGACAATGCGACACCCCGCAGGTCCAGAATTGCTACAGAGTGGCTACAGGAACACTCTTCTGTCAATACCTCCGTTGGCCACCAAACTTACCAGACATGAACATTATTGGGCATATCTCGCATGCTTTGCAACTTTCTGTTCAGTAGAGATGTCCACGCCCTCGTACCCTTATGGATTTATGGGCGGCCCTGCAGCGTTCATGGTGTCATTTCCCTCCAGCACTACTTCAGACGTTAGTCGAGTTCACGCCACATCGTGTTGCGGCACTTCTGCGTGCTCGCGGGGCCATTTTCCTCGTCTCTTCAGTGTGTATGTCATGTCCCGCAGAACAAATTGAGATGCAAGTCTCCATCATCATGGAAAGAGTCAGTTCGTGAAATTATAATGGAAGAGTAATAATAGATAAAATGAAACGCATATGAATCCTATGCAGACGACAAGCCGCATGTTTGAATAAATATTATCACCAACGTAACACTGGAATTAGATTTTTTAAAATTTATCCAAGAGTTCCTTCTCAGAAAAGGAGTGGGCCATGAGGAAACTCTTCAGTTTAGACTTGAATGGATTTCTGGCAAAGATTTTTGTATTCTTGTAGGAGCTTACTGAAAATGGATACGGTTGAATAGTGCACGCCTTTCTCCACAAGAGTCAAGGAGGTGCGTTCCAAACGCAAACTGAATATCTGCCTGGCATTAACTGAATGAAAGGTGCTAACTCTTGCGAATAAGCAGATGCTGTTAATGACGAAAGAAAGAAAATATGTATTAGAAGCCAATGTTGGGATTCCCAGATTGCTGAACAGGGTCGACAAGATGTTCGTAAATTTACACGACATATTGCTCGAACCGACTGTTTCTGAACCAAAAAACACCCTTTTTGAATCAGAAGAGTTAAAAAAATTCTATACGTCGTAAGTGAATGAAAATAAGCAAAGCAGACTACTTGTGCTGAACTGTCCTTTATTTCAGACACTGTTCTAATGCTAAATAAAGCAGCATTTAGTTTTTGAACGTGATCCTGAACGGGATCTTTCTACGACACCTTACTGTCTACCTGAACGCTTGGGAATTTGAACTGTTCAGTCTCACTGATCAAGCGCCCATTCTGTGTAATCAAAATATCAGTTTTACTTTAAGTGTGTGTGTGTGTGTGTGTGTGTGTGTGTGTGTGTGTGTGTGTGTGTGTGTGTGTGTGTGTGTCAGAAACAGTAAAATAGTATTGTAGTTTAGGACGAATTTGTATTCTACAAGCCAGGACCATATGTCTAACTGCATTATTTGATACTGTGTCAGTGTTTCTTACAACATCCTTCACTACCAAGCTAGTGTCGTCAGCAAACAAACATTTTAGAATCACCTGTAATACTAGAAGGCATATCCTTTACATAAATAAGAAACAGAAAGATCTTTTTCTTTTAACACTATCATTCCCACTCCCCGCCACCTTTCTTGTTCCATTTGTGAATGGTTTGCAGGAAGAATGATAGTTGGCAAGCCTCAGTGTAATCTCGAATATCTCTAATTTTACCTTCATGGTCTTTTGGGGAGGTATGTATAAGAAGAAACTGCACATTGGTCAATTCTTCTAGGAACGTACGCTCTCTAAACCGTAATAGTAAAATACCACGCCATGGTTCAGAACGTCTCTCTTGCAGCGTCTGCCGCTGGGAATGGCATCTCCGTGTCTTTTTCACGCTTACTAAATGGTTCAAATGGCTCTGAGCACTATGGGACTTAACATCTGTGGTCATCAGTCCCCTAGAACTTAGAACTACTTAAACCTAACTAACCTAAGGACATCACACACATCCATGCCCGAGGCAGGATTCGAACCTACTACCGTAGCGGTAACGCGGTTCCAGACATCTACATCTACATGACTACTCTGCAATTCACATTTAAGTGCTTGGCAGAGGGTTCATCGAACCACAATCATACTATCTCTCTACTATTCTCATACTATCTCTCTACTATTCCACTCCCGAACACCTAAACCTTTCTGTTCGAGCTCTGATTTCTCTTATTTTATTTTGATGATCATTCCTACCTATGTAGGTTGGGCTCAACAAAATATTTTCGCATTCGGAAGAGAAAGTTGGTGACTGAAATTTCGTAAAAAGGTCTCGCCGCGACGAAAAACGTCTATGCTTTAATGACTTCCATCCCAACTCGTGTATCATATCTGCCACACTCTCTCCCCTATAACGTGATATTACAAAACGAGCTGCCCTTTTTTGCACCCTTTCGATGTCCTCCGTCAATCCCACCTGGTAAGGATCCCACACCGCGTAGCAATATTCTAACAGAGGACGAACGAGTGTGGTGTAAGCTGTCTCTTTAGTGGACTTGTTGCATCTTCTAAGTGTCCTGCCAATGAAACGCAACCTTTGGCTCGCCTTCCCGACAATATTATCTATGTGGTCCTTCCAACTGAAGTTGTTCGTAATTTTAACACCCAAGTACTTAGTTGAATTGACAGCCTTGAGAATTGTACTATTTATCGAGTAATCGAATTCCAACGGATTTCTTTTGGAACTCATGTGGATCATCTCACACTTTTCGTTATTTAGCGTCAACTGCCACCTGACACACCATACAGCAATCTTTTCTAAATCGCTTTGCAACTGATACTGGTCTTCGAATGACCTTACTAGTCGGTAAATTACAGCATCATCTGCGAACAGTCTAAGAGAACTGCTCAGATTGTCACCCAGGTCATTTATATAGATCAGGAACACTAGAGGTCCCAGGACGCTTCCTTGGGGAACACCTGATATCACTTCAGTTTTACTCGATGATTTGCCGTCTATTATTACGAACTGCGACCTTCCTGACAGGAAATCACGAATCCAGTCGCACAACTGAGACGATACCCCATAGCTCCGCAGCTTGGTTAGAAGTCGCTTATGAGGAACGGTGTCAAAAGCTTTCCGGAAATCTGAAGCACCTAGAACCGCACGGCCACACCGGCCGGCCACGCTCACTTATTGAAGCCGTGACGAAACGAGCTGCTTCTCTTTGCACCGTCTGTTTCCTCCATCTATCCGATCTGGTACGAAACCCTCAAGGGAACCCTCGAGTGCAAGTTGAGTCTTTATTAAGGCTCATTTGAAAGTATTGTCTTAACAGTTGTGGCCAGAAAATTATTAGCTGATCATGACTAACCACATGCATCAGGAGGGCGACAGAAAATTAGTGTCCGAGTGCTGTAGCGCTCAACCCTCTGTGGCATGTACATGACTTCACCAAGTAGACATCGCCATTCAAGAAATGCTCAAAACAAACCATTAGCTTGCACCATGAACACCGAATGAAAAATGTCGCGTCACAGTGATCACAAGGTCCGCACCACGAAGATCGAAGGCGAGCTCTTTGGAGGTGACAAACCGTGCAGTCTTTGAATTATGTACCCGCTCGTGAAGAATACGTGTAGAATCGTACTGGTGAGAACTGATGGAATGTGATGGCATGCAGGCGAGTGCGGAACAGTATCTTGGCGCGTATCTTGAAGCTGGCTATCCTTTAAGGCGTAGCAGCAGATAGTACGATAATGTTTTGTAGGCACGGAGAAAACGAACATTCAGAAGCTGAATTTGTCCAGTGCTTCCAGTGTAAGTAGGCTGTTTAGGTTTTCTTATTGGTAACGCCACATAGCGCTCTGTATGAAAAATCACTGGCTGTGCTGTGAGCAGTCTGTGACTAGTTTGCATTGTTGTCTGCCACTGTAGTGTCGGGCAGCGGCAGCTGGATGCTAACAGCGCGTAGCGTTGCGCAGTTGGAGGTGAGCCGCCAGCAGTGGTGGACGTGGGGAGAGAGATGGCGGAGTTTTGAAATTTGTAAGAATGGATGTCATCAACTGATATATATATATTATGACTATTAAGGTAAATACATTGTTTGTTCTGTACTAAAATCTTTCATTTGCTAACTGTGCCTATCAGTAGTTAGTCACTTCCATAGTTTGAATCTTCTATTTAGCTGGCAGTAGTGGCGCTCGCTGTATTGCAGTAGTTCGAGTAACGAAGATTTTTGGTGAGGTAAGTGATTTGTGAAAGGTATAGGTTAATGTTAGTCAGGGCCATTCTTTTGCAGGGATTATTGAAAGTCAGATTGCGTTGCGCTAAAAATATTGTGTGTCAGTTTAAGCACAGTCTTGTATAATTTCTCTAAGGGGACGTTTCACCAGGTGGTATGACCTGAAATGTCACACACTTTCCAGGAGGGCCAGTTTATTCTGAAAGGCGTGCGATTTCTATACGCAGACCGGGAATCAAGCAAAACCAAATTATTTTGACCAGTTACTGGTCAAAAGCGATGCTCATATCACAATTGTATTTCACTTGATTGCTGTGATGTAAATATTTCCTACTGCCCCTGCAAGGTCACGCACGCGAGACAGAAGCATAGGAAACATAGCACCTCCAACTTCTCGCAGCACAATCAATAACTTTCCAGGCAATTTAACATCCATATTAACAGTCGGCATAATTGTATACGACGTGTTAAGGCATTGATCATTTTGATACAACTCTCTCGGTATCTCTAATTACCAGGGTTTCTTTGAAATGCATTTCCTCTTTAGATGCAGATTGGTCTGAGTTGAAAACAAATTCCTTGCTGAAAGACGGGATAAGTTTGTTTACCTCATCTACAAATTTTCGGGCTGATTCTGCTGTTTGCTGTGCACCGTCAAGTTGACGCTTTGTTTGCAATTTCGTTAACTTACTTCTTGCAATTCTGTAACAATGTTTGAGGTTATGGAACCGTCCACTGCTTCCCGTGAAATCACTGTAATCTACGCTGTACGCAATCTGATGTGCAAACGTAATAGGTCAATATCATGCACATCCTGCATAACGTATGGAGTATCCTTCAAACGAGCAAACATCAGTTTCTGGTAAGAAGTGCGCCTTGTCCTCGCTTAAAAATACGTCGTTTTTCTTATGGAATACACGGTCACATTGTTGCGGATGATCAATGAACGTAATTAAGTTTAGTATCCGTCCCTTGGACAAAGATTGTGTCTTACTACGCTTCATTGGAGACGGGATTTGCGGCTCCCTGACTGACAAGCGCGATCCCCTACATGGCTCGACACTTTTTTCAATATTATTTTCACTTGTTAAGCACGTATCATCGTCTCTGTACTCCTCATGTACATTCCCCGCTCAGTCGAGCGTGTATGACAACACACATTCCTGCGTCTCATCTTGCAAAAACGCTAATGTTTCATATGGCACTTCTTCCTCGCTCTGCGAAATTCCTTGGGTTCCTTTCTCAAGAGATGTCCACTTTGGCAACTGTTGTAGATATAATGCAATGTTTGCTTGGTGTATCGTTGCCACTGTTCTGCTTTTTATGACCACCACTAGAACTGTACTACTGCTGTGAGTGACGCGTTGACTAAGCGGTTCAACTACGACCCTTACCCCCACGCTGTGCTCACCCTTTGACACCTCCAGTCCCGCTACCCATAGCGGCCTGTATTGTGTTGGCATGGTAGGCATTGTGTGGGGGCGTTGAATGCCGTAAATATCATTAGCCTTTTGCGATCTTCCACTCAAGGCGTTCCTTAACAGACTGGCGGGCGATTTTCAAGAATTGGCCGAACAAGGGTTTTTGGATGGCCTGCATTTCCAGAGGATTGTCCAGTGAATATCAGTCCGCCATCTGCCTTACCTGCGATCAGTTTTAAGCGGTCGTTCCAATTTAAACCACTCCACTCCTAGATATTTTACCGATTTAACTGCTTTCGGTGGTTGTTCTGCAATCGTGTTATCATACAAAAATGTGACGTTCTTTGTATTTAAGTGCGTTACGTTTCATTTCTTTACGTTGAGGTTCAATTGCAATTCCCTGCACCGAGCGTCAGCTCTCTGTAGGTCATGCTGCATTTCGCTACAATTTTCTAGCGTTACGGCGTCTTTGTATACAACAGCAACATCCGTGAACAGCCTCCTGAAAGTTCCTACGTTACCTACTAGTCATTCATATACGCATATTGTGAAAAGTAATGATGTTACAACACTGCCTTGGGGCAGTCCGTAAGTTACTTTTACGTCGTAACATTTCTCGGAGAAAGACATATTGTGTTCAGTTTGCTAGAAATCCTTCGGTCCAGTCACACAGCTCATATGTTATTCCGTATGCTGGTATTTTGTTCATAAGGCGGCCAGGCGAAGCGTGGGGAACGCCTTCCGGAAGTAAGCAACACAGCATCTACCTCCAGAGCCGGTACCTACTGGTTTCTGGGTGTCGTGGACGAACAGTGCGACCTGGTTCACATGATCGTTGTTTTCAAAAACCAATGTTGATTCCTACAAAACTGACATATGCCCACAGTTTCGTGCGTCTGTTCACCGACCTCTCTGGACAATCGGGGCGACCTGTGCTTTTTTCCATTCATTACGAACGCCTTCCTCCTCCACGACCTACGGGACACTGCTGTCAGAAAAGAACAGATCCTGAACGCCACCCGGATATCGACCAGTATCCCTGTAAGAACTTTTTTCCTTCAGTTTCTTTCTTTCCTCAGAAGGGGATGGACCACCTCCAACCTCTGATACCAGAATCTCGTCCGACGGCATCCCGTTGCAAGGCTGTGGGCTGTTCATGTGTAAAATAGTTCCTAGTATATTTAGTTTACTTGCCTGTTTTTAAAACTTTGAGTACCTACATGGACACTCTGAAAATCTCATTTAAGTGCCTGGTAGAGGGTTCATCGAACCACCTTCGCTATTCTCTATTATTCCAGTCTCCTATAGCGCACAGAAAGGATGAACACATATACCTTTCCGTACGAGCTCTAATTTCCCTTATTTTATCATGGTGATCGTTACTCCCTATGCAGGTCGGAGTCAACAAAATATTTTCGCAGTCAGAGGAGAAAGTTGGTGATTGGAATTTTGTGAGACGATTCCGTCGCAGCCATGATTTCCAGCCCAAATCCTGTATCATTTATGTGACACTTCAAATGGTACAAATGGCTCTGAGCACTATGGGACTTAACATCTGAGGTCATCAGTTCCCTAGAACTTAGAACTACTTAAACCTAACTAATCTAAGGACGTCACACACATCCACGCCTGAGGCAGGATTCGAACCTGCGACCGTAGCAGTGTCGCGGTTCCGCACTATAGCGCATAGAACCGCTTGACAACCGCGGCCAGCTTATGTGACACTCTCCCCCATATTTCGCGATAATACAAAACGTGCTGCCCTTCTCTGAACTTTTTCGATGTACTGCGTCAGTCCTATCTGGTAAGGACCCCACACCGCGCAGCAGTATTCTAAAAGAGGACGGACAAGCGTAGTGTAGGCTGTCTCCTTCGTAGGTCTGTTACATTTTCTAAGTGTCCTGCCAATAAAACGCAGCCTTTGGTTAGCCTTCCCCACAACATTTTCTGTGTGTTCCTTCCAATTTAAGTTGTTCGTAACTGTAATACCTAGGTATTTAGTTTAATTTACGGCTTTTAACTTAGACTGATTTATCGTGTAACCGAAGTTTAACGAGTTCCTTTTAGCAATCATGTGGATGAGTGCTACCCATCTAACATGCTACAGCCACCCTTTATTATCTCGTTATTCCATCTATTGAACTGTGATTGCACCGTAAGTGTACAAGCGCTTATCCTCCAATCCTGAACATTGTGGGGCAATGGTTTGCACTTAAAGGTAATTAGTGCAGGAGATATGGCCTGAAAATATCGTAAATTCATTAATACGAGGAAATACATTTGTCAAAATTGAAGCTTAACAACCTAGTCAGTTTTGTAGACCGATTTTTCCTGATTTAGAAAAACTAACTAACCTTAAATTTCTGTGGTTCAAAAGATATTGAATGCACTAGGATTTCAAGACAAACCGTATTCTATAACCTCTCCTGTTTCTAATATCTGTTTTCAGAATACTGAAGCCCAAAAATTTCTGAACACTGATTATAGAGTTATTTTAAGGGAAATTTTCAAAATTTAAACTTTTGCTAAAAGAATTGCAAATGGCCACTTTACTGGAGGCCGGGAAACATTTGGTCAGCCTGGAGCTACGATATGACTAAAGTACTGCCCTGTGTTTTTCTGAAACAAGGAATCGTTTGCAACATGAAATAATTAATGCTAAAGATAAGATGTGGTTATCCTTTTACTATTCTCTTTTGTACTCTAACTACTGTATCATTTTCGTGTAATGGACAAAGAAACATGAAATTACGAGTTGCTGCCAAAGGGTGATACTTTACATAGTCGGGTGTTGAAAACGGATGAGAGTCTAGAAGTGTATTCAAGACAGTACGGACGATATCAACAGTAATGGTGATATCTGTGATGTCAGACACCTCGACTACTTTCCACCACCATGTGCAGAACTATCCTGGTTGTGTGCAGACAAGCCCAGAAACTTCCATACCCTCTGTCTTCTCGGCTGTCTTATCAATGAACATCATCCCCCATCTGCCTCCTCAATCTTGACGCTCTTATCTGAACAACTTGGCGGGAACGCCCACTTCCGTCAGAGCAAATCCAGTCTGTGACACTACATCGTTCAGCTGATTTCTCTAAGTCTTTCTCAGTGGCAGAAATCCGACTGTGGAACAACCTCCCGCATTGTATTTGAGAAACACAAATTTCCAAGAAATCGTTCAAATGGCTCTGAGCACTATGTGACTTAACATCTGAGGTCACCAGTCCCCTAGAACTTAGAAGTACTTACATCTAACTAACCTAAGGACACAACACACATCCGTGCCCGAGGCAGGATTCGAACCTGCGAGCATAGCGGTCGCGCGGATCCACACTGAAGCGCCTAGAACCGCTCGGCCACACCGGCCGGCCAACATTTCCAGTTTCAGAAGATAGTTGACGGCGTGCCTACTGCAGCAACAACAATGACCGTACTAGTCTACGTCTACAATGACGTTCCGCAAGCCACGGTAAGGTGCGTGTTGGATGGTACCATGACTCACTGCAAGTCATTTCCTTTCCTGTTCCACTCGCAAACAGAGCGAGGGAAAAAACGACTGTCTCCATGTCTCCGTATGAGCCCTAATTTCTCGTTGTTATCTTCATGGTCCTTAAGGGCAACGTATGTTGGCGGCAGTAGATTCGTTCGACAGTCAGCTTCAAATGCCGGCCATCTAAATTTCCTCAATATTCTCGAAAAGAATGTCGCCTTCCCTGCAGACATTCCCATTTGAGTTCCCCGAAGCATCTCCGTAACACTCAAGAGCTGTTCAAACCTACCGATAAACAAATCTAGCAGCCCGCCTCTGAACAGGTCGATGTCCTCCTCCAATCCGAACTGGTACTGGTCCCAAACGCTCAAGCAGTACTCAAGAATAGGTCACTCCAGCGTCCTATACGTGGTCTCCTTTACAGGAGAACCCCTCTCTCCTAAAATGCTCCCAATAAGCCGAAGTCGACCATTCGCCTTCACTACCACAGTTCTCAAATGCTTGTTCCATCTCATATCTCTTTGCAACGTTACTCCCAGATATCTGAACGACTTGACTGTCTCAAGCTGGACACTAGCAATACTGTATCGAAATACTACATGTTTGATCTTCCCATTCATCCTCAACAACTTACATGTTTCCACGTTTGGGGCTAGCAGCCATTCATCACACCAACTGGAAATTTTGTCTAAGTCGTCTTATATCTTCCTACAGTGACTCAACTTCGACGCCTTACCGTACACTGTAGCATCGTCAGCAAACAACCGGAAATTACTGCCCACACTGTCCTCAAAATCATTTATGTATATGGATAACAACAGCGGTCCTATCACCCCTCCCTGGGGTATTCCTGACGATATCCTTGTTTCTGGTAGAGAAATCTCTAGTCTCCTGATAAGTCAGGTAATTACAACAACAATTACCATTTTCCCCGTATACACTCTTTACTCTTGTACATCCCTCTTTCCAACATTATCATTTCCCAATATTCTTAGTCGACGCAGTCTCTTTAAATTTACTTTTCCGAAAACTCACTGTACTATTTTTTTAAACCTTTAAATTTTTCTTAAACTTGCCGCTAACACCATTGTTGTTAATACTATTATCGCTATTACTACTGCAACTGCAATAGTACAAGTACTGCCAATATTAACTTTACTAGTTGACAGTATAATTTACTCACACTTCCCCTTCAGATACTGAAATCATTTGAATACTATTTACATTAAACTGTTATTTGTTATGTAACTATGATGTAAAAGAGGTACTGTATGTGTGAAACACAGGTCCGATGTAAGTGAGGATCTGATGGTCCTAAAAAGATCAGGCTAAATAAATAGAATCCTACGAGAAGATTGTAAAGTGCACCGCTCAGTGGTACTATAGGAGTTATCGAGGACAGTGTTAACTTGAGGACAAAGGCCAGAGAGCAGCTGAGCAGTGAACAGTCAGTGTTTATGTACTCAGAGACGATTTCCGAATCTTACTTAGCACCATCAATATATATACTTTGCAGGAATAAGCAGTCCACTAATAGCAATCCCAAGACAATATTTTCAGTTAACAGGCACACAACTCTATATTCCGTGGTGTCGCCACTGTCGAGATTTTAGATTTTGAGTTCGCAGTGAGAAACGGGCAAAGAAGTTCGACACTTCAAGGATCGAAACGTTTCAAGGACGAATTTATTGCGTACAGATAATATCTACCGCCGCTATTCCGACGGACTAACATTTACTAAATCATCTATCATATAGGAATCATCAGTCATCCGTCCGACATCCACTGTTGGATGAAAGCCGCTGTCAGAGTTATGTATGCACTGCGCCAAAACGCTTCCCCCGCACGTCTTAATGGCGCCCGTCCACCATCCATTCGGTTGTCGTTTGTGCATTTGGCTTTATCTCTTGCACTTTACAGTTACGTATTCCACTCCAGTCTGCCCCCAGATCCGTATGTCTCTCTTCCTATCTCCATTAGTAATTAACACTGTAACTGCAAGCTTCAGATACGTACTACACGTTTCACAACGAGCGAGGTGGCGAAGTAGTTAACGTACTGGACTCGCATTCGGTAGGACTGCAGTTCGAATCCGCGTCGGGCCATCCAGGTTTAGCTGCTTCGTCAGTTCCCGGCATCGCTTAAGGCGAATCTCGGCGTAGTTCATTTGATGGGCCACGGCCTTTTCCCTTCCTCAATACAAGCGTTCATTCCGTCTCTTGTAACTGCCCGACTATATTCGCCGTACATTAGCTTTTTTATTCCCTGGTAAAGTGTTAGCTCAATACGTGGTGACGAGATGCAGTAAAAATGTTTCCTGAGTGATGCAATATGGACTGAAAATGGGAGATAATTCTGCCATTAATCGAAAATCAGTTATATGTTGAGTTTACGAACCACCACGCAGTACTACAACCCAACAGAAGTCTGGTTTCTTGGCCTGAGGGTGCGTGAGGGGTGGAGAGGAGAAAACAATGAGCTTGATAGCACGGAGTCCACAAATGCTGTTGCTGGACCAGAAGTAGATTTCATTAAACTTAATAAACGTCAGTCATTGTTCTGCATTCGTTTCTGACTTTCGTAAATCTTATTGCACAAGACTAGATTAACTTAACTTTGAACTGCTTGATTGCCATTAAAAGATAATTAATTAGCTATTGTCACTAGGCGTAGTGGGTGTATTACTACTGGAAGAATATAATGGTACATTAGTGTTCAGCAACTGTTTTCCTTTTACATGATCGGTTTGGTCGGTTGGTTGACTTATTTGTCTGTGTGGGGGAGGGGGGGGGGGGACCCAAACAGTGAGGTCATCGGTCCCAGCGGATTGGGGAAGGACAGGGAAGCAAGTCGGCCGTGCCCTTTGAAAGGAACCATCCCGGCATTTGCCTGAAGCGATTTAGGAAGATCATGGAAAACCTAAATCAGGAGGGCTGGACAAGGGTTTGAACCGCCGTTCTCCCGAATGCGAGTCCAGTGTTCTAACCACTGCGCAGTCTCGCTCTGTACATGATCAGAATATATTTGTGACGGTGTGATAGTCATCACATTTAATTTCAATAAACTGCTGTGCAGCTTTCTCTGTATTTGTTGAATGTTACGAAAAGTATGGAGAGTTATTTATTCCTTGATTGTCACGAACCACTCTTCGGAAATGTTTCACGTCCGAAGTGACGTAACGTAATTGTAGGAAGTTTGACCAAAAACAGTCATGGGGCAAATTTTAGGGGCCCAGTAGGATAAGTTTCGGAAATAGTGGATTTTTAAGTTAGATCCTTCCAATGGTCGGTTCGCCCAAGCCAAATTAGCACAACTGATATTTTAGTCTAGAAAAAGCACCCCGCGCCATATTTACTCTTCCGCTCATTTCACTTCAATTCTTCTGTATCTAGCTGTAATGGTTCGCAACGTAATCAGCACTGAACTATACAAGCATCTATTCTCGAAATTCGGGAAACGAACAAATGACCTGCTGGATTCTAAGACTAATTTCACTGAGTGAAGAAATATTTTCAGACTGCGGAATTCGAGCAAAAGTAGAATTTCTTAGTCTGCACGAAGACGACACACTGAAAACGACTTTGATAAAACGGAAATGGCAAAATTGTTGGTACAACGTCGATGGCGAATATCCGTTATTATCGGGAAAAAGGCAACATGAATACTGATTCAATTCGCTACGACGTATAGCTGGTAGAAGTGGATTATGGCATAAGGCAGCAATGAAAATACGTGTTACGATCCGAATAAACATGGAGTTTTACTTAAGATATTCAACTGAATGTAACAAAGAAAAGCTGTTAGAAATAATCAATACTACCTGCCACGGTAAAGATGTCTTGGATTAATAATCACTACCTGCAAACACGCATTGGTTCTAACTTTAGCCAAGCGTTGTTCGCCTTTCCTCACTTTACACACGAATGCTGATTATTTGTTCTTAAATCTAAATTCCAGTCAGCTGACGAATTCTGTTGTTGGCGTTGGCTTTATGTCTGGTCTCCTTCAGGAGCAATTTCTCACGAAGACTGAAAACCGTTGCACTAGACGATCTGAACGAGGAACATAACTTGCTAAAGACATCTTTATCGCCTTCAACCTTTAAAATAATCTAAAAATTCATACCTGCTGTTTCGGCATTTAGCTATTTTCAAGCGCAACAACGAATTATTACGTGCTCTAGCACACGTCGAAACGTGATAATTTTGAACACATTTATGGTGCCTTAGAGAACGTTAATTCCGCTGTGTTCCACTTGATAATAACCAAAGGCAGAGACAGTACTAGTAGGTTTTTTAAAATATATAATTTTAACGGTCGAAGGCGAACATGATGTCTTACAATAAGTTTTGCTGGGCAGTGAACCCAATCCAAGAAAATTAGTAATATACGCGCAGTCACATTATCTATGTTCGTCAAGTATCGGCGTTGGCGTTGGAGTGAACGCTGTGCGCCGCGCAGTACGAGATTAGTCGATTCGTAACTGATAACTTTTTGTCGATAACGCACTTTTAGCGCCGCCTACGGATGGCCTATTCAGGCACTTAATAGCGGACGAAGCTGTCGATAGGTTGGCATTTGTCAAGTCGTCCAACATCAATCGTCTAAAACCAAATGTCATGCCACAACTTTTTAACAGACAGTATCGATCTTTGCAGTAAGCCATACCGTTCCTCATCTTGGGGTTGAAGTTCCTTTTGTCCGTGTTTGCTTTAACAATACGTATGTTTCTAGACAGGGTTCGTCGCCTTTAGCAAAACACAATTTTGTTTTTTAACCCAAACCGTGTTTCACTGCAGTTGCAGCATCTTCAGTGGGCTTTTGTTTTTCATCTGTTAAAGAGTTTTCTTTGCTGTTTATATACATGCAGCTATTAGTTTTTAAATCGTAATTACAGATATTTGAAAACATCTGCAATTACGATTTAAAAACTAATAGCTACGGTATACAAACACCAAAGAACACTCTTTAACAGATGAAAAATAAATGCCCACTGAAGATGCAGCAACTGCTGTGAAACATTTTTGGGTTAAAAAACAAAATTGTGTTTTGCTAAAGGCGGACCCTACACAAAAACATACATATCGTTCCTTTCTTTACGCCCCAGTGTCTTAGTGTCTTGCCAACACAGAGCTAAACGTAGACAACGGAGATTTATTAATGTTTAGTTCCCAAGCCGACAGTGATGTTTTTATACTATAGCACAGCTTTGCTAATTTTTTTCCAGTCGTCTTGCTAGTTCGACGCGGCCCGCCACGAATTCCTCTCCTGTGCCAATCTCTGTCTCAGAGTCGCAACTGAACCGAACGGCTTCAATTATTTGTTGGATGCATTCCGGTCTGTGTCTTTCACTACAACTTCTAACCTCTACAGCTCACTCCAGCATAATGGTAGTTATTCCCTGATGTCTTGACCGAGGTCTTGTTATCCTGTCCCATCTTCTTGTCAATGCTTTCCACGTGGTCCTTTCCTCGTCGATTCTGCGGAGAAACTCATTATCAGTTCACCTAATTTTCAAAATCCTCCTATATCACCGTTTGTCAAACTCTTCTCGTCTTCTCTTAACCGGTTTTTTCAACATTCCATGATTACCTTACGTACAAAGCTACGCTCCAAACGCATATTCTCAGAAACTTCTTCCTCAAATAAATGTCGATGTTTGATATTTGTACACTTCTTGGCCAGGGATCCCCTCTTTACCTGTGCTAGCCTGCTAGTTGTGTCCTCTTTGCTTCACCCGTCATACGTTATTTTCCGTCTAAGCAAACAGAATTTCTTCACTTTGTCTATGTTGTGCTTTGTATGTCCTCTTCGCTTCATCCATCACATTTCATTTGGCTTCTAAGCTAACAGAATATCTTCATTTCGCCTATTTCGTTGTTCCCAAGTTTGATCTTAAGTTTACCGTTAGCCTCATTTCTGCTTCTACGAACTGCTTGTTTCCGTTCCCTCTTTTCCCTGGTCGCCCTACATTTCTTCTTTCTTCTGGATGGTATTTCACGGTCATATTTGGCAACCAAGTAGGTTGACAGCACTGTTGTGCAAATATTTAGCTGTATCATTCACGGCGAATATGTACAACTGCATGACGGAGTATGGAGTTCGTTATGCCCGTCTAATCTATGCTGCACTGCAGTGGCTTAAAGTCTAGGGAGCAGAAGACCATTGGCCGAGACGAACACGACATTGGTATGCAGACATTTTCACTGGATCCTAGATCTAAGAAAACAATACTTAGGCCGATGTACTCATATTCTGGACATGACCTTGCTACCTCCTCCTTCGAACAACATTTTACTTCAAACTTACGTTTATACAAATACCTAATTTTTTCGGCTAACATTCGGAAAATATAGCATCGGGACATTATGCGACACACAATCTTAGAGCGAACAGTAAAACTGAAAACTAGCTTAGCGCCCACTGCTTCGCTTATTCTCATCAAATTTTTAAGTTACCCACAAGTTGCAACTTCTAAATTTTTCAAGCTAATTAATCACGGTATTTTCCGAATGTGCTTCTGACCAAAAAGCGATTCTTTTAGCCGGAGTTCAAGGTTTTTGTTAATCATATCTTTTTCGTCCTTGCGATATTTCCATAGAAACTTTCATACCCGAACACACATCTTTACGTATAAACAAAAAGTGGTGTATCAATTTTCATAGATTTAGCTTTAAATTTTTTTAATACAAGGAAATATTTTCTTAATTTTCATCCCCTATTTTACCCCCTTAGCGGGAGAACTTCCAGAAACAGTAAAACATGATTTATAATTTCTAACCGAGAAGCCAAATACTAATTTTCCAAGACAGCTTTAAAAAAGGCTTTCAAAATGAAATGTTTTCATGAAATGTTTCACTCCCCATTTCACCACCTTAGAGGTTGAAACATATATAACACACTTTCACGACTTAGGAAACTTCAAAATTTTTTTTGTATGCACTAACTGTTATATAAAAGAGGCAGTGTCCTGGCTGACTCATCATCGCCCAGCCGAAACCGCCAGGGATAGGGACTCGAAATTTATATACCGACTTTCATATATTTAGAAGTACTGCAGTATTTAAGAAGTACTGCAGTATTTTTAAAACTATATATACCGATTTTCAAATATTTAGTTTTAAAAATACTGCAGTACTTCTTTAATAAAGGCTCATTTTCAAAAAACTTACAGCCAACGTCCTCTCCAAATTTCGAGTCCCTATCCCTGGCGGTTTCGGCTGGGCGATGAGTCAGCCAGGACACTGCCTCTTTTATATAACAGTTAGTGCATACAAAAAAAATTTTGAAGTTTCCTAAGTCGTGAAAGTGTGTTGCTATTTTAGTTCCTACAACAACTCTAAGACGCAGTTACTTCTCAAAGTTTTGTACATATGGTTTTAAGATGATGTGTTCACATCATCTGGAATTTCTTGGGACTTGTACTGAAGCGATGTACAGTATTAAGTGCTGCTGTGAACAAATTATGTGTTTTAATACAATAATAATTTGTCCGCTTCCGTAGACCAGGTCGCTGACTCATGCCTATGTGGTGATGTTCGGTTCTAAGGCAAGCCAGTTCGTCCCTGCCAATGCAAAGTTTTCGGTACCAGTATCTGGCCGGCTAGGGAGGGGAGGTGGTGGCGTCTAGTTCCTGGTCACGAGTCTTTGCGCCTGTGTCCTGCACTGAACACCGTAGTGTCTCGTGAAGAGAGGGCGTGTGATGCGGTTGGTGGTGAACCGTCCGTCAGACGCTCTAGGTACTTTTCGAGGGGAGTAGGTTGTGTACCGCACGAAGTTCAACCCTTTCCCTTCCCTTCATCCATAACAATACAAATCTAACACTGCTCTCACAGTAACGCAATGAGACAGACGCTTGACATTTCATGAGTGGTCCCTTGCCAAGAGCAGCTATGCAGCACTCCAGAATGTTTTCCTAATTCCTCTACTTGAGTATGGGACTAACATTATTATTATTATTATTATTATTATTATTATTATTATTATTATTATTATTATTATTATTATTATTATTATTATATTACTGTTAGTAGTAGTAGTAGTAGTAGTAGTAGTAGTAAAATCTTAGATATCTGAGGTTCGTTAAGTGAGGGCAACGGCAAAGAAACTGGTACACCAACTTAATGTTGTGTAGGCCGCAGAAGTGCCGCAACATGACGTGGCATGGATCCAACGAATGTCTGAAGTAGTGCTGGAGGGAACTGGCGCCATGAATCCTGCAGGGCTGTCCATAAATCCGTAAGAGTGCGAGGGGGTGGAGATCCCGTCTGAACAGCACGCTGGAAGGCATCCCAGAAATGCTCAATAATATTCGTTTCTGGGGAGTTTGGTTGCCAGTGGAAGTGTTTAAATTCTGAAGTGTGTTCCTGTAGCCACTCTTAAGAAATTCTGGGCGTGTGGGGTGTCTCGTTGTGCTACTGATATTTCCCAAGTCCGCCGGAATGCACACTGGACATGTATGGATGCAGGTGATCTGACAGGACGCTTGCGTACGTGTCACCTGTCAGAGTCGTATCTAGACGTATCAGGCGTCCCATGTCACTCCAACTGCACACGCCCCACACCATTGCAGAGCCTCCACCAGCTTGAACAGTCAGCTGCTGACATGCACAGGGTCCATGGATTCATGAGATTTGCTGATGGTCTAGCACTGAAATCTGCAGCAATTTGGGGAAGGGTTGCACTTCTGCCACACTGAACGATTCTCTTGAGTCGTCGTTTGTCCCGTTCTTGCAGGGTCTTGTTCCGGCCGCAGCGATGTCGGAGATTTGATGTTTTATCGGATTCCTGATATTTACAGTACACTCGTGAAAAGGTCGTTCGGGAAAATCCGCACTTCATCGCTACCTCGGAGACGCTGTGCTGTGTCCCATCGCCCCTGCGATGTTCAAACTCACTCAAATCTTGATATAGCAGCAGTAACCGATCTAACAACTGCACCAGACACTTTGATCTTATAAAGACGTTGCCGACCGCACGGTCGAATTCTGCTTGTTTACATATCTCTGCATTTCAATACACATGACTATACCTGTTTCTTTTTTTCACTACAACCCAACATTGCACAAGTCTTTAATTTCGATACAAAGCTTGCTACCGTCGGCGGTACAAGAGCGTAGAGCCGCTTCAGCGCCTTGAGATACTGAACGAAGGTTGTTTACATTCCTTATCTCGAAACGGAGCACGCCCACTGACTGAATTATGCCTGTAGTTTCACTAGGACGAAAAACATCGCAGCCTTGAACCGTGACACCATCTTTGCGAACTGTAAGAGTTGCATGTGCTTTAAGGTGAGGTGTCATACACAGTTCTCATCAACGTCTGTATTGTGATAGCAAGAAATCCGGTTTAACGAATCTACGTCCTAGTTCAAGTAAGCGACAAAAACAACACGTAGAAAGATCGGGCCTAGTAGTAACCCACGTTTCTATGTCATTTAAACACAACCCTGGAAAACACGCCTCGGTGATGTGTTACACAACACACGCGTTGCTCAGTGGCTGTGGCTGGGCGTTATCTCTTGCCTCTTTCCGGCGTCTCTAGCACGCACCAAGTACAGAAACAGAACTGTCACAGCTTTGTCTCCTTATCACAGTAGATATACCAACAGTTTACAAGACGATCTTTTATAAATGGACACAACCATGACAATCGTATCAATTGAAATGTTCAAAAAATCTGCAGGCAGTCACTTTATTAAAGCTTACATCACACCTTCCGGGAAATTTCACCATCATATGGATTCAGTCATAGTTAATGCAACAACTGCTCCGTTTTTTGTGCACGATTTTCTGTGCAACCTGTGACTTTTCTTTTAAGAATCTTAGGACACTTTGTGCGCACGCGCACACGCGCACACGCGCACACACACACACACACACACACACACGCACACACACACACGCACACACACACACACACACACACACGCACACACACACACACACGCACACACACACACACGCACACACACACACACACACACACACACACACACGTCAACTTCTACGTAACCGCATCCGAACTTTAACTGATTCCACCTTACGTTACTGTTAAGAATGCTACGACAGACTTCATGCAAAAGCAAATAAAGCGGATGATTGCACAGTCCTGACAATTTTCAGTATAAGAAATACTATACGTAGACAATCGCAAATTCGTCAGTGCCGTTCGGCAAGTGTTAGTACGCCAGAGGACCAATTGTTTATATGGTTAATACTCTCTACTTACTGAGTTACTGAAGTTAACAATAGCACTTTTCGTAAGTTTTAGATACTGTCTGTAGGAGTACAGCCACTTGTTATCGTAAACTTATAAACAGTCTATGTCGCATTTTATGTAAACAGTGCTTTGTGGCCGGCTTCTATGTATCATCATCATACCAAAATGTCCTTGCTAAAACGTCAGTGTTGACACAGTTTATGAAATAACACCTGGTACTAGATGTTAGACAGCTGCGCAAAAGTACATAAAACTTTTAATTTACTTTTACACAGCTGACTAATGGCTAGTGTGTTACTTTAAGAATTTTGCCAACATTGCCACCTCACCATCGACATTTTGGTGTGAAAATTGTTTGGCGCATAGTGGATGCCAAATCTAAATAAAAAGTGGCTGTTCCAAGGTTACGTTTTTTATAAGATGTGTGACACACATTAACAACATTCGAGAGCTCTTGCCATGGTCTGGAGAAAAAAACTTTCCCGACAGATTAAAAACTTGCGAGTATTTCTGGTGTGGAAAAGCAGTCGCTGTCTTGCGTGCTATCAAACTAAAAAAAAAAATGTTTGAATATTGTGACAAGTTATGAAATCAGAAGAGCGATTCACGTTTGTGTGTTTGGGGGGGGGGGGGGGGGGAGGGAGCGAGGAGGGGAGGGGGGGTGACAGTAATTAGAAGTACTTCAACACAATCACATCTCAATTTAATTTGATGTTCAATTAATGCATAATTGATTTCCAGAGAACACAGGCTAATTGCCTAAAAGAGGGCCCTAAGTACAGCGAACGTTTGTCTAGAAAGTGACGATACTATATGCCAAACATTCAAAGTGCCACACATACCACGCGACACCTATCCATAGCAGCTAGAAATAAATGATTCAGTTAATAGAACTCAGAATCGCCTATATCGATGATATACTGATAACAGACTCCGATGGGAACGAAATACAAGAGTTATGTATCTCCCCCCCCCCCCCCTCTCTCTCATCCCCTCCTCCCTAGTTTTTTCACAGTTTACTTAGGACATATGTACATAATATGTAATATAATGGAAAGTGGGGAAAAACATAGAACGAACGTAGACCTAGGGCCAGGCTACAAATCAATTTACGTTTCCCCCTTTTGGCGAAATCTTTTTTAAATCTGCCTTCTGTAAAACAATGCGTGTCTTGCGCGTCAGGTGAAAAGTGAAGTGAAAAAATGTTAAAAACAACGTATATAATCACTAACAATAAGCAAACACGCCAAGGATGTACAACGCGATAGAATACATGGCGTGCTGTCAAGTCACAAAACGCATGAAAGCTAGTCATCTTGTATAATTAATATACCTTAAGAAAAGTAAATTCTATTGAAGATGACACACAGGTCTGTAAGCAGTTTTTGAACTAAGAGCGAAAAAAGAAATACATGGAGTTCTGCGTAAGCCGGTGTTTGAAAACAAAAATAAGCAAATGTACCACTGGTCTTGTCATGGCTGTTAGCTGACTTTCGATGTTTTGTTCGTTACTGGTCGTGCACGAGGTATGTCACATCATAATCTGATGATAGAATTACCACTGAAACGGCTGGTGGAGTTTCAAATAACAGTAACGGAAGCGTAAATCAACGATTTTTTTGTTTACTGTACAATACGTTGCAGCCATTTTCAATCAATCGCAGTCTGACAAAGTAATTACAATAATTAGCAAGTGGGATAAAAGCTTCGTAGCGTGCCCCCTTTTCGTAGTGCTTGTGCAATAGTATGCACCAAAACAGAAGTCTGAGACTACTTCATTATCCAATACAGATTTTCTGCATTTACCGTGCAGTTTCAGTTTTCATGACGAAATGTGCGGCAAACAAGCCAAAGTGCTTTAAATATGGCGTAAACATTAGGCTACACAGTCTGTTGCCACAACCTTTCAATTTAGCTTTCGCATCCGTTGGCTTCGGCAACTCTCAACCAAATTATTGCCGTACAAACTAACCAAGACCTCGGGCTATGCCACAGATATCACCACACAAAACTTTCGCGAGGGAGTAAGGGGTTCAATATAGCAGTGTAACCAGAAAGTAGATTAAGACAATCATCAGGGATTTTTTAATAAGAAATCAAAAAAACGCTCTTGTGACCGTAGAAAGTTTCCTAAAACCGCAACAGTTTAACGCCAATTTAGGTGATTCCGCAAGTGATATAAGTCGTGTCTACAACATTGTTTTACGCTGTTCTGAAACCTCACCCCGTCCTTCACGTCAATGATAAATTAAAATGCGCTAGAAGCGTTTGTCAATAGCGAATTTATCATTGACGCGAAGGACGGGGAGAGGTTTCAGGACAGCGTAAAAAAATTGTAGACACGACTTACATAACTTGAGGAGGCGCCTAAATTGGCGTTAAACCGGTCGAGGTTTTAATAAAAGAACATTATAGCCCGAGAAGTGTTTTTTGCCTTCTTATACAAACTTAGACATTTGGCTGCGGTTGTTTGCAATTCGAAATAATATTACGGAAATAGCAGAACGCCGTATCTGAAACTGAATATAAACACGGTAAAAACGGACCTATGCCTATAAACACACGGAACTGTGACCAATCAAGTGTGAAATAATTGCTTTTTCCATTACATAAACTAGTATTCGAAACATTGGAGACTGATTTTCAGATAAAGCATGCAGAAGTTACACATTTTTATTTGTAGCAGGATACTGCGTAGTGACTAGCGGTAGTACTGGTGTTAGTCACTTTGGAGCTCTCATCTTCACTGACTATCGCAGCATTTAGAACAGTGGTCGTCAAACTTCTTTGCTCAAGATCCAATGCTGACATTATACGCTGGAATTTGGGGTTGCCTATGTACAGACTCGTTATTAATTGGCAACCTATATAAGCTGCCGTGTTAGGAGCTCCCAGTACATTACCGACAGGAAGCGTGCGATGAGCTAGCCACTGGCCCCACAAATAGCGATCATAAAAAGTTGGCACACTTCGTGTCGACTGTTCTCTGTCATATTGCTGCCACCCTCCGTCGGCCCAAAGTCCTGACACAAATTGGCTAATGCTCTGTTGTCTGTATGAGCGAATGACACCTAGCTTAATTTTACATTCCTTGCTGCAAACGTGTATCGGATTTGAAGTTAACGTCTCTGTAATGCGCATTTAGGGATCCATGTTACTTCCGTGGAAAAGTTTGCACCACAGCAGCCGATCGGCAGAGTACTGGGAGACAAACAATAGATTACCTCTCTCACATCCTCTAACCCTGCAGTGACTGCACTACTTCTCCCTCTGCCCGTGAGGTAAGCGGCAGACTTAGCATGCGCCCCAATTCACACACATCGCTTAAAATAAAGAAAGCTTTAAAATGCTGTCTTCGTCAATATTTTTGTTTGTTGTTGAGCAGAAGGAGGACACCCTTCATGAGGTGTTAACGTCAAAGAACGTTTTTGGATTCGACTTATTTGCGACGTGCGTATCTTTTATAACACGGTTGACGACCTCAGGCTGCACGACTACTGATTCGGGCCGCATTTTGAAGACCCGTATTTAGAACTATCCACAGCCACATCTACGTTGCTACTCTGTAAATCACACTGAAGTGCCTGGCAGAATGTCCATCGAACCACTATTACCATTATTTTCTATTATTCCAATCTGGAACAGCGTTAGGAAAAATGAACATTTATATCTTTCCGTTCAAGCTCTGATTTCCCTTACTTCATTATGACTGTCATTTCTCCCTACCTAGGTGGCGTCAACGAAATATTTTCGCATTCGGAGAAGAAAGCTGGTGACCGAAATTTCGTGATAAGATCCCCGCCTCAATGAAAAACGCCTTTGTTTCAATGATTTCCGCCCTAAATCATCTATCATGTGCGTGACATTCTCTACCGCATTTCTCGGATAACAGAAATCGTGCAGTCCTCCTTTGACTTTGCGATGTACTCCGTTAATCCCACACCGCGCAGCAGTGCTCAAAAAGAGGACGGACGATTGTAGTGTAGGCAATCTCTTTATTAGATCTGTTGAATCTTCTAACTGTTCCGACAACAAGAAACTTTCTTCATTTCGCCTTCTGCACAACATTCTTTCCAATTTAAGTTGGTCGTAATTTTAATTCCTACGGTTTTAGTTAAAATTACGGCCTGTAGATTAGATTGATTTATCGTGTAACCGAAATTTAACGGATTCTTTTTAGTAGCCACTTGCATGACTTCACACTTTTCACTATTTACGGTCAACTGCCGGTTTTTTCGTACAATGTAGATATCTTACCTAAATCTTTTTGCAACTGGTTTCCATCTTCTGATGACGTTACAAGACGGTAAACGACACCATCATCTGCAAACAGCTTAAGACGGCTGCTCACAGCGCTTCTTAAATCGTTTATATGGATAAAGAACAGCAGAGAGGATGTAGCACTACTTTGGGGAACGCCAGAAATCACTTGTGTTTTTCTCGGTGACTTTCCACCAGTCACTACGAAAAGTAATCTCTGACAGAAAAATACCAATCCATTCGCGAGCACGCAAATCCTGTATCATTTACGCGACACTCTCTCCCCTGTTTCTCGGTAATACAAAGCCACCACCAGAATTTGCCAGCATCCAAGCGTGCGCCGGACAAGGGCTAAAGTAGAAAAGTAGGTGAACGGTAACTTGCCCATCAGCAGCAGCAGCAGTTTCCGCGCGTCGCAAGGCGTCCTTCGGCAGATCGACGAAAACGCCGTCCGGCTGGTGCACCCACTGCGCATCGCCCCGCTCCTCCGCACAGCTGTCGTCGGACTCGTTGGACCCGCAGGGCCGCCGCCTGCTCGTCTTCAGACAGAGGAATATCCTGGCGTAGGCCGGAGCCGCCGACGCCGGCACTACGACGGTCAGAGCGGTGACCGTGGCGTTGCCCCCGCGGTCGCGAAACACCGAAGCGGCGCCCCGGTCCGCCTGCAGGCACTCGTCGGCTTCGCCGCTGCGGCGCGGGGTTGCCCTGAACTCCGAGTCGCCGAGCTCGTCCAGGTGGGTGCCTCGCACCAGCAGCCGCAGCTGCAGCGAGATCTCGCCGGCGTCGCCCGCCGGGGCGAGCGCGACATTTTGCAGGTGGACGCGTTCGAGGGCGGGTTCGTGTCGCGCGCACACGCTCACTCGGCCCAGGCACAGAAACGCTAAAATACACAACACACGCGCTGCCGTGCGACAGCTCCGCGGCGCCATACTGCGGCCGACTGCAGGCGAGACCCCTGGCGGCGGCAGCCTTATATGCCAGCTGACGGCCGGGCCGGCGCCATGACTGCCTCGCCAGCGCGCCAACTACAAACAGCTGTCTGCAGCCCGCCGCGTCGCGCAGCATGCCGCAGCCTCGCGCGCTTATCGCGGCGCCCGCTCTCCACCTCGACTCGTGACGTCACACTGTCAACACGACAGCGCTTCTAAAATCACGCTCCTTGCCTGTGACTTTCCGGGCTTTAGAAAACAATTCCGTTTCCCACCTCGGCCGTCCCCCAGTGTACCGCAAGGGTCGGTAATTCGTCATACCATACACTGACAAAAAATATCGCAACACCTAAAAATAAATAGTGTAGAGAAATGCATTCGTCTAAATTCAGATTAAAATTATAGGGTAAATAAAATAAATAAAAATTACCTCATTAAAAAATTACCTAAGGTAGAATTAAACAACCTTAGTATCAAAAACTAATGTGCATCATACACGTTAATGTACTATAAAAAGGTAAGCTAATTAAGCTTGATACTTGACATTTCACACGTTCCAGCTGGTTTCCTCAAATCAGAGCGCTCAACGTCACGCACCATCCCTTCACCGTTGACAAATTGCCATAAAAAAGGTCAGTTCACTTCCAATTTCCTGTCTGGCATTCTTTCTTGGGCCGGCCGGAGTGGCCGAGCGGTTCTAGATACTACAGTCTGGAACCGAGCGACCGCTACGGTAGCAGGTTCGAATCCTGCCTCGGGCATGGATGTGTATGATCTTCTTACGTTAGTTAGGTTTAATTAGTTCTCAGCTCTAGCCGACTGATGACCTCAGAAGTTAAGTCGCTTAGTGCTCAGAGCCATTTGAACCATTCTTTCTTAGTGTGTTTGCCACTTTTATTTCGTATGTCATATGATGTTGTTGTTGTGGTCTTCAGTCCTGAAACTGGTTTGATGCAGCTCTCCATGCTACTCTATCCTGTGCAAGCTTCTTCATCTCCCAGTACCTACTGCAACCTACATCCTTCTGAATCTGCTTAGTGTACTTATCTCTTGGTCTCCCCCTACGATTTTTACCCTCCACGCTGCCCTCCAATGTTAACTAGTGATTCCTTGATGCCTCAGAATATGTACTACCAATCGATCCCTTCTTCCAGCCATGTTGCGCCACAAACTCCTCTTCTCCCCACTACCTCCTCATTAGTTATGTGATCTATCCATCTACACCATTCTTCTGTAGCACTACATTTCGAAAGCTTCTATTCTCTTCTTGTCCAAACTATTTATCGCCCATGTTTCACTTCCATACATGGCTACACTCCTTACAAATACTTTTAGAAAGAACTTCCTGACACTTAAATCTATACTCGATGTTAAGAAACTTCTCCTCTTCAGAAACCCTTTCCTTGCCATTGCCAGTCTACATTTTATATCCTCTCTACTTCGCCCATCATCAGTTATTTTGCTCCCCAAATAGCAAAACTTCTTTACTACTTTAAGTGTCTCATTTATTAATCTAATTCCCTCAGCATCACCCGACTTAATTCGACTACATTCCATTATCCACGTTTTGGTTTTATTGATGTTCATCTTATATCCTTCTTTGAAGACCTTGTCCATTCCGTTCAACTGCTCTTCCAAGTTCTTTGCTCTCTCTGACAGAATTATATTGCCGTCGGCGAACCTCAAAGTTTCTATTTCTTCTCCGCGAATTTTAACACCTATTCCGAACTTTTTGCTTCCTTTGCTGCTTGCTCCATATACAGATTGAATAACATCGGGGATAGACTACAACCCTGTCTCACTACCTTCCCAACCACTGCTTCCCTTTCATACCCCTCGACTCTTATAACTGCCATCTGGTTTCTGTACAAATTGTAAATAGCCTTTCGCCCCCAGTATTTTACCCCTGCCACCTTCAGAATTCGAAAGAGAGTATTCCAGTCAACATCGTCAAAAGCTTTCTTTAAGTCTACAAATGCTAGAAACGTAGGTTTGCCTTTCCTTAATCTTTCTTCTAAGATAAGTCGTAGGGCCAGTATTGCCTCACGTGTTCCAACATTTCTACGGAATCCAAACTCATCTTCCCCGAAGTTGGCTTCCACCAGTTTTTCCATTCGTCTGTAAAGAATTCGCGTTAGTATATACGGACAAAAAAAATTGCAACACCTAAAAATAATTAATGTGCAGAAATGCATTCGTCTAAATTCTGATTAAAATTATAGGGTGAATAAAGTAAATAAAAATTACCTTCATTAAAAAATTACGTAAGGTAGAATTTTACCACATGCCTTCGTATCAAAAACAAATATGCATCATACACGTTAATGTAATATAAGAAGGTAAGCTAATTAAGCTTGATACTTGACGTTTCACACGTTCCAGCTGGTTTCCTCCAGTCAGAGCGCTCAGCGTCACGCACCAACCGTTCACCGCTGACAAATTGCCATTAAAAAAAAAAAATGGTCAGTTCACTTCCAGTTTCTTGTGTGGCATTCTTTCTTGGTGTGTCTGGCACTTTTATTTCGTATGTCATCACACATGATAGCCACACCAACAACAACACGCACACAATGATGCTAATCCAATACACACCTTTCATACACAGCACTAACCAAACAATACTCGATATATCTGCACAAGCCGCGATTCAGCGATACATCTAAAGTTAGCACCATTACCGAGATCGGCTTACATTAGCTCTTTCGTGGGCAAAATTATTGAGCAGTTTTTTTTAATGAATGGAGATGACTGTGAAAGTGAGGTCAGACCCTTCCTTGGAGTTAAATGACAAAAGCAACTTTCTCAATATATGTCATATTCATTTGATAAATTTACTTCTCTTGTTACAATGATTGTTCACAATTATTTGCCATGAAATTTTCTGAAACATGGGTCTATGCAAAGTGGTATTTGACAATATGTACAAACACAGCGAGTGCTCTTTTCCGCAGCATTAGTACTACAATGACGGCACGTCCAGTAGGTTTCTCTTTAAATGGGTTGATGCTCCCCTACAGCCACATGACGAAAATACTCAGGTACTTTACCCCTTTTTGCCAGAAAGACAGGTTTTTGTCCACGCCTTTTTTGGGATGAGAAGCCAGTGATCAATTGTCTGGCTAGATGGCTCCTATATGTGAGCTAATCATGCTGTCCACTTTCTCTTTTACTAATTTTCCACAGGATAAAACTGTTCACTGCAGCAACATCCACCAGAAAATAAAATATTCTGTGCCACCATTTTACAGAACGTCTGCCAATAGCATACCTTTCTCGTAATTGATCACACTTATCGACACCACCCATTATTTTGTTGTATTCTGCCACAACTTCAGGAAAAGAAATCTCTGTACTAGTACCATCATTGTTTTTCCTTTTCACTGTGGCTGTTTCTCATGGGTCATGAATTGTGGACAGGAAAGTGACGGGATGGTTATCCATCCATTTTACTGCAGAAGTGGCTCCTTTTGTTTCAAACTGGAATTCTCCTCGTTCCAGTTTTACGTGCTCCTTGATAAATTTGGTAAATCAAAAGCATTTACCTTATACTATAGCTTTGAGGAAAAAATCACAAAATGTCACTCAAACAGCACTGAAAGGCTCCTCTACAGAGCAACACTCAGCTATACAATGCCTCTGCGCGAAGGTACAGCAAAAACGGCGGGAACTTTCGATTCGAAGTAGTGCCCTATACTACCCTATACTGTTCAGTAGGTGGTAGCACCGTACAGAGGTGGGAACTGTGAATCCCACGGGACTAGGAGCGAGTTCATTGCAGTGGGAAGCATGTTTCCCACGGCTCACGAAAGGGTTAGATAAGCTTCGCACGAAATTGCATGAAGCCGAATTTTTAAAGGCTGCAGTTCATCGTTGCGACTGTTTGACCGCTTTAATAACTACACCAAAACTAAATTTCATCCAAACAGGCCATGAAGGCCCAACGGTACCGACCGGCCGCCGTGTCATCCTCAGCCCACAGGCGTCACTGGATGCGCAGAACGGAAGGGCATGTGGTCAGCACACCGCTCTCCCGGCCGTATGCCAGTTTACGAGACCGGAGCCGCTACTTCTCAGTCAAGCAGCTCCTCAGTTTGCCTCATAAGGGCTGAGTGCATCCCGCTTGCCAACAGCGCTCGGCAGACCGGATGGTCACCCGTCCAAATGCTAGCCCAGCCCGACATTGCTTAACTTCGGTGATGTGACGGGAACCGGTGTTACCAATGCGGCCGTTGGCTTAATAACTGCACTGGTGTCCAACATTAAAGCAACAAAACACTCTTTCCCCGTCCTGAGTCTAATTCACGATACACAAACTGTCAACAGACGTCTGTGTTCTGCAAAACCAACACGGATTCAGAAAATATCGTTCGTGTGCAACCCAGATAACTCTTTATTTTCCCATGAAGTAATGAGTGCTGTCGACAAGGGATCTCAGATCGATTCCATATTCCTAGATTTGCAGAAGGCTTTTGATACCGTTCCTCACAAGCGACTATTAATCAAATTGCGTGCATATCGAGTATCGCCTCGGTTGTGTGACTGGATTCGTAATTTCCTCTCAGAGAGGTCACAGTTCGTAGTGATAGACGGTAAATCATCGAGTAGAACAGAAGCGATATCTGGCGTTCCGCAAGGTAGTGTCATAGACCCTCTGTTGTTCCTAATTTACATAAATGATTCATGTAATAATCTGAGCAGCTCCCTTAAATTGTTTGCAGATGACGCTGTAATTTACTGTCTAGTAAAATCATCAGACGATCAATTTCAATTACAAAATGATCTAGACAGAATTTCTGTATGGTGCGAAAAGTGACAATTGGCACTAAACAAAGAAAAGTGCGAGATCGTCCACATGAATAGTAAATAAACCCGATAAATTTTGGGTACACGATAAATCGCACAAATCTAAGGAGTGTCAGTTCGACTAAATACTTAGGAATTACAATTACGAGCAAATTAAATTGGAAAGACCACATAGATAATATTGAGGGGGAGGCGAAACAAAGACTGCGCTTTGTTGGCTGAACACTTAGAAGATGCGACAAACCCACTAAAGAGACAGCCTACATTACACTTGTCCGTCCTCTGCAGGAATATTGCTCCGTCCTCTGCAGGAATATTGCTGCGCGGTGTGGGATCCTTACTAGGTAGGATAGACGGAGGACATCGAAAAAGTGCAAAAAATGGCTGCTCGTTTCGTGTTATCGCACAATTGGGGGTGAGAGTGTCAGTGATATGATACATGAGTTGGGGTGGCAGACACTGAAACAAAGGCGTTTTTCTTTGCGGCGAGATCTATTTACGAAATTTCAATCACCAACTCTCTCTTCCGAATGCGAAAATATTTTGTTGACACGCACCTACGTAGGGAGAAATGATCATCATAATAAAATAAGAGAAATCAGAGCTCGAACGGAAAGATTTAGGTGTTCCTTTTCCCACGCACCATTCAAGAGTGGAATGGTAGAGAAGTAATATGAAAATGGTTCGATGAACACTCTACCAGGCACTTAAGTGTGAATTGAAGAGTAACCATGTAGATGTAGATGCAGATGAGATTTCAGTCAATGGATAAGGACGTCAAAACAGGCGTCAAGGCACCTACGAAACGGAGTAGTGTTAACTGCGTAGACCCACATCCGCAATTGCTGTCAACAGTCACAGACAGTGCACTATGCCACAGAAGAGAGAGAGTCAGAGGAATAATGGAAGCAGGACAGTCGACAACTCATGTGGTCTGATGGCAAAATATGAATCGTTCTGTTGTTTCTCGGATGTGGCGACAGTTTATAGAGAGCGAAACTGTATCAGGAAGACCAGGACAGAGCCGACAACATATGACATTAGAAAGAGAGGACCGTTATGTGGCTGTAAGGGCACGACGGTACCGGCTTAGTTCTGCGCAGCAACTGGCATCTGTCCTCGCAGCATCCACTGGTCTTGTTATGTCGAGGCAAACGGATTCGCACATGAAGGGAATGCGGAACACGATTTCGAGACTCGAACACAGTGGAAAGAGATCGGGATCGTGGAGGATCGCGAATGGTGTGGGCAGGGACTTTTGTTGACCACTTGGACATCTCTTCATGAAATTGTACGGGTGAATCGGAAACGTTTAACTGCTGACAGGTATCATGACGGGGCCCTGGGTCTCATGTACGGTTGTTGCGAGGTGCTGTGCGCCCAGACTTCGTACTGATGGACGATAACGCTTGATCTCACAGAGGACGAGTGGTTGATGTTTTCGTGGAAACGGAAGATGCTGGACGCATGGCATGGCCTGCTCGCTCTCCGGATTTGAATCCCATAGAGCATGTCTGGGATGCACTAGGGAGACCGGTTGCATCACGTCAGCATCCACTGACCATTCTCCAAGACTTGCGAGCAGCTCCGCAGGAAGAATGGGCGTTGTTGCCTCAACACGACACTGATGACGTCATTCACAGCATGCTCCGTCGTTGTCGGGCCTGTCTTGCTGCCAGAGGTGGTCACACCCCATAGTGATCACAGTAACCAGTTGACCGAAAGTGTGTGTAAATCTGTTAAGTTGGAAAACACGAAGAACATTTTCGTCTACTTTTATGCAAGCTGCTGCTGTTTCGGTTCTGTATTCTTTACATTGTTTCTAATTTGCTATCAGCTGTTTATACTGTTTTGTGGCAAAATAAACTCAACTTGCAAAATTTATGTTTGTTGCTTTAGTTTTGGAGACCAGTGTATAAAGCTTTAATTTAGTTATTTTAGCGCAACACAATGGATGGAGCATTTACTTGCTGTGTTGAGGTCGTAGTTTGGAATCTCGCTAAATGCATCTAAGTTATTTTTAAATTTCTAAATCTTATCAAAGACTTTGATTATTATTTTTATTCAGTTAATTCGTTTACAAACATTATTTTATTTCTGATTCCTTGCCGCGTCATTTTCATCAATGTACTATTTTATTTGCTCTAATTTTGTCTCCCTATTATTCTTTTTTCGTCTGGAATCTCCCTGTGTAGCTTACAATCTGTAACCAAGTGCGAACGCATACCGGTCATCCGTTGGTAAAGCGGCAGGTCGTGAAGCCAGTGTGAGCACAGCTTGAGACTTTAAGCTAACCAATTTCAGCGAGAAATTGCAATCTGCTTTTAGCGCTGAAACTGATTTATTTCTGTTTTTGATTTTACTCGTAGATGTTAATCTTTTTAATCGCCGTGAATAAAGCGATCGTAACTTTAATTCTGCCTCAGATTATTGACCACCATTTTCTGGGATACACAGCACATCACGAGGCTGTGGTTAGCTTAGGACATGAGTTTAAATTCATGCTAAAAAACGCGCCGTCCGCCGCAGTTAAGTCACTGGTCACTTAAAATCAGCTGTCAACATAGCGTCTCGCATTTCCGCCATACTTCGCAACGGCCACTTCCAATATTGCTTCGCGTTACATGTTAACAGTATTTGTGAAGTAATCCGCCGTGTTGTGAGTCATCTATAATCGAGCGGTTGCCTGCAGCCGGTGTGGCAACGCTGTAGCGGTAAGTGACAGACGTCAAGTACCAAGAATGTAAATTAAAGGGGATCACTGCTGTCGGCTGCAGCGGGACATTACGCGGGATTAGCGGCGGTGAGAGAAAATATGTACCGGACCGGGATTGGAGCCCGGGATCTCCTGCTTATAGGCAGGTGCGTTAAACACTGCGCCATCCGGGATACAGCGTTATCGCAGCTGCGCACAATATCTCGGCGCGCCTCACGGCCGACCCACACTCCCAGCGAGCGGCACCTATCCGCAGTCCCTACTCAAAGGTCAGACGTATTTGTACATCCGCACTGAAGGTGGTGGATCCATTGTCCAGCTAGACGTATCAGTTACATGAATGTGTGGTGACAGTTATTTTGGACATTTCCGAAAGAACAGACACCACGTATTCATATAACTACTGTATCAAGTAATTTTCATCGGAGTATTCGTAACATAATAAAATGATTAACGCTGCAAGGTCATTGTAAATGTAAATGTCGTGTGGCTGGGGCCTCCCGTCGGCTAGACCGTTCGTCGGTTGAAAGTCTTTCGATTTGACGCCACTTCGGCGACTTGCGCGTCGATGGGGATGAAATGATAATGATCAGGACAACACAACACCCAGTCCCTGGACGGAGAAAATCTCCGATCCAGCCGGCAATCGTACCCGGGCCTTTAGGATTGACATTCTGTCGCGCTGACCACTCAGCTACCGAGGGCGGACTAGGTCAATGTAGGCGCGAGATAAGAAACTGCGAATGGCAAATGCTGGTACATTAATATCCGGTGCAACAACAAGAATGTTGATTGCAACCGTGCAAATGTGCATGTCAGATATCAGATTGTGGGATGGAGCTTGAAGCCTGCTGCACTTGGTCGATCAATACAGGGACGGTTAATGGTGGCCGTGGATGACACGGGAGTTGTCGTCCGATGGTGTCCCACGTGTGCTCGACAGGAGACAGGTCTGGTGATCGAGCAGGCCAAGACGACATGTCGACACTCTGGGCAACTTGTTGGGTTACAAAAGCGGTTTGTGGACGATCGTTATTCTTTATGAACTCACTCCCTGGAATGCTGTTCATGAATGACAACACAACAGACCGAATCACCAGACTGACGTTCAGTGTTCCAGTCAGGAAGCGTGGGAAAACCGCGAGAGCTGTCCTGCTGTCATGCGACATGGCACTCCAGACGATAAGTCCATGAGTAGGTCCAGTGTGTCTAACGCAGACACGTTGGTTGAAGGCCATCAACTGGCCTCCTCCTACCCAACACATGGTCATCACTGGCACTGAGGCAGTACTGGTTTTCATAGAAACCATAACAGACCTCCACTCTGCCCCCTCACCAGCTCTCGGGCTTGACATCACTGAAGTCGGAAATGGCGGTGGGTTGAGGATCAGTGGAATCCTTGCTACAGGGCGCCTGGCTCCGAGCTGTTCTTGAAGTAACCGATTTATGACATTTAGTGGTGTCAGTGTGATGCCAGCTGCTACTCAGATTGCTGCTGCAGATGCAGTACGATGCGCCAGAGCCGTACGCTGAACACGATGGTCTTCCTCCTCGATAGTGACACATCGCCGTCCGAAGCCCGTTCTTCTTTCGACCGCACATTCTCATGAGCACCATTCCGTTGCTAGTAGTCATTTACATTGGCTAAATTCGTGCCTGGTCTGTATGCAGTATCAAAGAAGGAACATTCGGCTTCTCGCAGGCCTATTACACGACCTCGTTCAAACTCAGTGATACAGATGTTGGTAGCGGTGTAAAAGCATTGTTGACTATGACTGTATTTATCCAGTTCAACGCGACTGGAAACTGTATTGAATGTCAAGAGGTTTTCTACACTGTATTAAGCATGGCAATATGTTGTGTTTTTTGCTTCAATCCAAACAAGACACAGGCCATCCCCATTACGAAGAGTGTCGCTCCACCCGTCACCGTTAGAGGAACAGCCGGAAACTGCGCATCATCCATCCGGTACCTCGTCGTCATACTGGACAGACGTCTAACGTGCCACCAACACTTTGAAGGAGTACGTGGCAGGACCCTTGGACTACTCAGGCACCTATATCTAGTTCTCAATCTACACCCACTTGCTATCTATAAGTGCCTCACACGACCTCTCCTCGAGTATGCAGTAGTTGTCTCGGGCAATATTGACGACACCCACGTCCGACTGTTAGAACGAATTCAGAGCATGGGTTTGCGACCAGCTCTCCGTCTTCCTCAGGGCTACCCATCCCAAGAAATGAACCTATTCGCTCATGTATCGCAACTGAAAGAACGACATGAATAAAGTGAAAGGAAATTCTCCGAAGAGACTGCTAGCTCCACAAACACATACATCAGAAACGTGGGCAACAAAGCGAGCAACGGTTCACTCTACGACGGTCATAATCTTCCGCACAAATATGCAGTGGCAATTAAAAAAAAATAACGAAAAATCAATAAATAAGATAAAATGTAACAAATCCGCTACCTAGATATCAGCAATAGGTTCCACTAAATTTGTTACAAGTAATGACAGCCGTAGGTAAGGACCAGGTATTTATTATTAATTTAGTGTGCGGCTTTCAGGATTAAAGTCCACAAGTAATATACATGACATCGATACAAGATACTACAAAACGGCAAAGGCAAATATACAGTGTGTCACAGAAGGAATGGTCAATATTCAGCGATATGATAGGGACGATCATTGAATCAAAAGCCCGCAGCTCGCGGTCGTGCGGTAGCGTTTTCGCTTCCCACGCCCGGGTTCCCGGGTTCGATTCCCGGCGGGGTCAGGGATTTTCTCTGCCTCGTGATGGCTGGGTGTTGTGTGATGTCCTTAGGTTAGTTAGGTTTAAGTAGTTCTAAGCTCTAGGGGACTGATGAGCATAGATGTTAAGTCCCATAGTGCTCAGAGCCATTTGAACCAATTGAATCAAAGATGTCAAGTAAACATGGGCTCCAACATGTATATCTTAAGAGTTGTAATCACTTCTTCGTCTTCGATAGAATGAAACAAATCTACTCTACTGCAAGCTCTTTGGTTTACATATTTTGAGAGGTGGTAGTATGGTTAAAATAAAGAAAAACTGTCCAGCAAACATGAGCTCTAAAGCGCATACCTTAAGAGCTATGAGTACATGTTGATCTTCGGTATTGTGAAATCATCTCTTCTACTGAACAAGAGCTCATATCTCTTAAGTCATGCGTTTTAGAGACCACGTTTACCAGAGAATTATTTCTTGTTTTGGTGTATATTAATTCCTCCCAAAATGTGGAAAGCAAAGAGCGTCCAGTAGAAGAGACCTGTTATGCAGTATCGAAGATGAAGAAGAGCTCGTAGCTCTTAAAATGGGCATTGTAGAGCCCACGTTTACTGGACTTGTTGCTTTTGTATATCTTTCCTGTCATATCCCCCAATATTGACCATTCCTCCTGGAGCACTACACGTACATACGGGGTGACCACAAGCAGCCTGAAAAGTTTGTCAGGATGCTTTAAGGTGGGTTATGCTGAGAAATAATTCTTAAGTAAAAATTCCATACGCTCTGCCGTTTCCGATTTAGTTAGCACCGACGTTAGCTAATCCGGGGCCCGCCCGGTTGGCCGTGCGGTCTAACGCTCGCCGGCACGGTAGCTCAGCGTGTTCGGTCAGAGAGCCGTTTGGCCTCTGTAATAAAAAACTGAGTGGAAGGATCAACCATCGAACCTGAAAAGGATGTCTTGCGACGTCCGCAACGACCAAACACAACGATCAATAACGAACAAGATGAAAAAAAAAAAAGACGCACGGCTTTCCGGGCGGGACGGAGCGCCTGGTCCCCGGCACGAATCCGCCCGGCGGACTTGTGTCGAGGTCCGGTGAACCGGCCAGTCTGTGGATGGTTTTTAGGCGTATTTCTAAATGCCTCGGCAAATGCGGGCTGGTTCCCCTTATTCCACCTCAGCTACACTATGTCGGCGATTGCTGCGCAAACAGAATCTCCACGTACGCGTACACCACCATTACTCTACCACGTAAACATAGGGGTTACACTCGTGTGGTGTGAGACGTTCCCTGTGGGGTCCACCGGGGGCCGAACCGCACAATAACCCTGGGTTCGGTGTGGGGCAGCGGAGGAGTGAAGTTGACTGCGGTAGTCGTCGTGGGGTTGTGGACCACTGCGGCTGCGGCGGGGACGGAGCCTCTCCGTCGTTTTTAGGTCCGCGGTTAACATAACATAACATAACATGGCTAATCCGGCCGTTGTGCGCGCAAATTCAAGCCACCCGTCAGATACAACTAGGCATCATCATTCAAATGTAGAAACATGCCTATTGACTTTCGTTTATTTTCTACAGCTCGTTCTTGTCGTTGCGAATTTATTCCCGTCTGTGTATCATTCCGTACGAATCCTAATTTCTCTTATCTTGACTTAACAGTCCTTATGTGAAATGCGCGTTGGCAGGAGTAGATCCTTTTGCTGCCAGTTGCAAATGCCGGCAATCTAAATTTTCTCATTAGTGTTTCGCAGAAACTTCTCTCCAGGGATTCCCACCAGAGCCACGAAGCTTCTCCGTAATATTCGCGAATTGATCGAACCTACCGGTAATAAATCTAGCATCCCGTCTCTGAGGTACTTCGATGTCTACCATTAACACGCCCTGGCGGACACCCGAGCAGTAGTCAAGAAAGGGTCGTACTAGCGTCTCCTCAAATAGTCGTGCAATACTCAAGAATGAGCTACACTTGTGTCCTACAAGCAGTCTCCTTTACAGATGACACTTTCCTAAAAATTCTCCCAATAAACCAAAGTTGATCCTTCACCTTTCCTACTACTGTCCTTACGAACTCGTTTACATTTAATATCGGTCTGCTACGTTAAGCAAAGATATATAATCAACTTGACTTTGTAAAGCAGCACACCAATAACATTGTATTCGAACATTACATCATTGATTTTCCTATTCGTCTGTATTAACTTACAGTTTTCTGTATTTAGAGCCAGCTGCTGTTCATCACACCAAACAGAAATTAGAAGTGGGCTTAACCGTAATATTTACGTTTAAAAACATTTGTACTATGACAGCACTGACTACTTAAATTAGTGCCGGATCGCTACCACACATACGTAATATTCTTGCTAACGTCTTGTTTACTGTCCCATGTGTACTGAAACGCACTTTCATCAGTGTCTGCATTTGCTACCAATTGTGTAACACCCTCTACAGGTTGTTGCTTTTTATACGCTGTTTTATGTACATGATATGGAATAAAGACAAGATGCGAATCTATAAAGTTGAGGTGAAATGCAGGAAGATCTATAGTGAATCGGCGATTGGTGCATGGATGGCAGCTGATCCTCAGAAAAAACAAGTGCAGCGTACTTCCCATAAATAGGCGGCAAGACACTTCATTGTGCCACTGCACGACTGCCGAGTCAGCACTCGAAGCAGTCATATCGGCAATCCGTATATACAGACCACAGAAAAACCACATAAAATTAATACTAGGAAAAGTAGATGTTCGCCCGACACTTGCTCGTCAATCTAGAAACTTCATTAGACATGAGTGACAGATGAGATAGAGAAGGGCAGTGCTTTTCGTCAAAGGTTCGCCTGGCAAGTGACAAAGTGCGAAAAAAATTCTCATCTAAACTCAGTGGCAGAAGCTAGAAAAAAGACAGTGAATATCACTGTGTGTCACAATTCTAAGAGCTGACTAGGAACCCCTAGAGTGAGAGGTCGGAAAAGCCAATAATGGTTACGTCATTCGACGCCCCACATATTGTCTATCACGTAACCACAACATTGTAGAAACATGGGGCGGGACGGAAAGCATCCAGTGGTGAGCACCACGTGAGGTTATGGAGCGTAGTTTAACTGCATTGACGACCAGTGACTCACAAAAGTGCTACAGTGCTACTGGTGTTAACACAAAGCAGAGCAATGGCGGCGGTAAATAAAGCAGATACTGCATTACATCTACAACAATAGTTGCCGAAGTTGACATTTCCTCAGAAAGAAACTCAAGAATTTCGCAGAAGTGGCAGATGAAATACACACATCAAAGAAAGTTTTGCATCATCTCGGTTCCGAGAGTTCCGGAACCTGTACAGAAGACTGGAATAGAGATCGACATAAACATCATTTTCGCCTTTTTTATTGCTCATGCAAACCACACAATGCGTGTCATACCACCGTACAGCGAGACCTCCAGAGGTGGCGCCCCAAATTGCTGTACACACCGGTACGTCTAATGCCCAGTAGCATGTCCTCTAACATTGATGCATGCCTGTATTCGTCGTGGCACAGTATCCACAAGTTCATCGAGGCAATGTTGGTCCAGATTGTCCCACTCCTCAATGGCGATTAGGAGTAGATCCCCCAGAGTCGTTGGTGGGTCACGTCGTCCACAAAAAGCGCTTGTCAATCTATCCCAGGCATGTTCGATAGGGTTCACGTCTGGAGAACATGCTGGCCACTCTAGTCGAGCGATGTCGTTATCCTGAAGAACGTCATTCACAAAATATGCACGAGGGGGGCGCGAACTGTCGTCCATGAAGACGAATGCCTCGCCAGTATGCTGCCGATACGGTTGCATTGTCGGTCGGAGGATGGCATTCACGTATCGTACAGCCGTTACAGCGCCTTCCATGACCACCAGTGGCGTACGTCGGCACCACATAATGCCACCCCAAAATATCAGGGATGCTCCACCTTGCTGCACTCGCTGGACAGTGTGCGTTCATCCTGTCCGGTTACTTCCAAACACGTTTCCGACGACTGTCTAGTTGAAGGCATATGCGACACTCATCGATGAAGAGTATGTGATGTCGTTCCTGAGTGGCCCATTCGGCATATTGTTGGGCCCATCTGTATCGCGCTGCATGGTGTCGTGGTTGCGAAGATGTACCTTACCTTGGACGTCGGAAGTGAAGTTGCGCATCATGTAACGTATTACGCACAGTTTGAGTCGTAAGACGATGTCACGTGACTACACGAAAAGCATTATTCAACATGGTGGCGTTGCTGTCAGTGTTCCTCCGAGCCATAATCCATAAGTAAGGGTCATCCACTGCAGAAGTAGCCGTTGGTCGGCCTGAGCGAGGCATGCCATCGACAGTTCCTGTCTCTGTCTCTCTGTATCTCCTCCATGTCCGAACAACATCGCTTTGGTTCACTCCGAGGCGCCTGGACAGTTCCCTTGTTGAGAGCCCTTCCTGGCATAGGATAACAAAGCGGACGCTATCGAACCGTGGTATTCACCGTCTAGGCATGGTTGAACTGCAGACAACACGAGCCGTGTATCTCCTTCCTGGTGGAATGACTGGAACTGATCGGCTGTCAGAGCCCCTTCGTCTAATAGGCGCTGCTCATCCATGGTCGTTTACGTCTTTGGGTGGGTTTAGTGACGTCTCTGAAGAGTCAAAGAAACTGTGTCTGTGATGCAATATCCACAGCCAACGTCTATCTTCAGGAGTTCAGGGAACTGGGGTAATGCAAAACTTTTTTTGATGTGTGTATTAGCGTTTTTGCAAGGTGAGTCAGTAAAATGTGTGGTGTCGTATACACTCCACTGTGCGGAATATGAAATGAGGAGTAGAATAATGAAGATACGTGCATAACAAGTGAAAGTGATACTGAAACAGGTGTCGAGCCATGTAGTTCATCATCCTAGTTGGACAGGGAGCCACTAATCCAGTCTCCAGTGAAACGAAGTGAAGGATAATCGTTGTCCAAGGAGAGGCTAGTAAACACAACTACGTACTTGGAAGGTTACCCGCAGCATAATAAAAAAGCAATTATGAAGAGGTTTCGAGTAAATACGTAGCAATATGACCGAGCAGTGCATGAGAAAAACTACGGAATATCACGGGAGGACAAGGCGCACCTCTTACAAAAACGGTATTCGCACCTTTCAGGGTTGCTGGATACAATTTACAGGATGTTATGCACTTCAAATGTCCTAGACAAAGATTACGGTAATTTCAGGAGAAGCAGTGGATGGTTAAATAACTTCAAACAGTGCTAGACATAAGATAGTAAAATTTCAAACAAAGTGTCTACTTGACGATGCAGTGGAAATTGCGGAATCGGTCCAAAACTTTCAGTTAAAGTAAACAAATTTACCGCTTTGTTCACTAAGGAAATTGTTTCCAACTCCGATCCACTGCGACTGGAAGAGGAAATGCATATAGAAGAAACCCTGGAAATTAGTGGTACGAAGAGAGTTGTATCAAGATGAACTAACATCAATGCTTTAACGTATTCATATACAATTATGTCGACTGTTAAGCTGGATGTTAATCTGACTTATTTCCTGCGTCGTGAGAAGTTGGAGATGCTCACCCCCTTACGATTCTTTCTCGTGTGCGTGATCTTGCTAGAGTAGCAGGGAATATTTACGTCACAGCAAGCAAGAGTGGGAAAATGGGCGAAAGAGATCTACAAGTACGGTATGGGGACTGCCTTGCTTTTGCTTGATTCCTGGTCTTCATATAAAACCACACTTCTTTAGAGCAAAATATCCGTCATGAAAAGTGTTAGATATTGCAGTTCATACCACCGGGAAACACTGGACAAATTCAGACTCTGGATATTTGTTTTTTCCATGTCTATAATACATATTATCGCACTATCTGCAGCTACGCCAGCCAGTTTCATGATAAGCGGCAAGACAGACTGTTTCGAATTCGGTTGCATGCCATCAGATTCCATCAGTTGTCATCACTCCATTACACCAGTATGATTCTTTATGCATTCTTTAAAAATGGATACCGATCAGAACACAGTTTGGAACTCCCAAGGAATTCGCTTTCGATCTTGATGGTGTCAAGTTTTGTGGTAACTGTGACACACCATTTTTCATTCGATGTTCATGATCTAAGTTAACGATTTGTTTTGAACATTTCTTGAATGTCGACAATGATCATTTTGTAAAGTATAATACATGTATCTCATAGAAGGGTGATCTATGCGCCTTTCTAACACTCATTTTCTGTCGCGCTCCTGATGCACATGGTGAGTCATTAGCAGCTAACATTCTTCCTGCCATAACTGTTACACTTTCAAAAGAGCCTTACTAAAGACTAAACTTGCGACCACACACTCAAGGTGTCCACCAATATATTGCCCCTACAACGCATATCTCGCGGAAAGCCCATGAAAGTGAAATTAGAGAGATTTGAACCTTAACAACAATCCTTCATCCCATGCGCCATTCGCGATATTAGCAGGACAGAGAGTGGAACACAAAGCATCAGTAGCAAAGCAAAGTCCGTCTGGTTCCACTCTGCATTGTTGGCAAATTTATTCAAGATGGCGGAACCAAGATGGGGGCCATACCTGTAGATGTGGCTAAGTTGCAGTGACGTCATGGCGGCGAGTCCAAATTTTGGTGGTAAAATAGACCAATTGCGGTATCTCCACTAACCTAACCCCCCTTCACTCCTCTACAGATTCTCCTCCATCTGGAAATTGACAGGGAAAGGACTCAGTATGTGCTGGGCTGCCAGATAAGACAGACACAAGTGCTTAAACAATTTGAGTAGTCATAGACAGTAGCTCCATCCAGTGCACTCATCCTGAGGTCCGGAGTTCAACTGACCTAGTTTATAATAGCGCCACGAGATGGCGCAGTTGTCCCTCGGCCTCTCCCCTCCCATGACGTAACCCAAGATGGCGGTCTGGGAAAAAATGGCGAGAAACGGATAGTCTGTGACTCTGTGTCTAGCTATTGGCCTGGGAGGACGGACATAATTGTGTACCGTGTTCAATGGACGGGATGTCTGTGCTGGAGGAGGAGGAGTATATTAGTCTTCAAAAAACTCGCCACACAACTGTACAAGAAATCAAGTCACTCGAACAATCCTCATATCCTACACCTGGGCAACTACGATCACAACCATAGATGGAAACACAAGCACCTAAAGACACTCATTAGGGATTAACCATCTATGGTAACTTCGTAACTACGCAAACGACACAAAGAGGCGAGCCCCTGCACATCAGCCACTGACTAACTTTCTAGCTGAGCCTCTGCCATGAGAACTGGCAATCGCAGGGAAGCCATACACGACTCAAAAACAAACCCCCAACACATATCATACCGCCAGTTCCTTCAGGACCATCGAACTGACAAACCCACAACGACCTGGCTATGTTACAGGAGCAGCAGCAGCAGCAGCTGGCCCAGGAGACATCGTCGGCCCAGCAGCAGCAGCACTCACCTCCTCGACAGGACTGATCATTCCATGACAATCTGGCATTACTTCCATGGTACTGATGCATGATACCCAACCGCTAACATAACCTTACCTTGCACGCTCCGTTGCAGATAGCAAGAAACCGCTACTGCCCTTACTATCCAACCTGACACTGTCGCAGAGGTTTTTTTTTTCCCTTGGCACTTTTTTCCCTCTGCCCTTCAAACCGCTCTTCTTTCAAGCTTGATTCTGTCGAGCTTTTTCGACTACTTCTATCACCCAGATGCGCCCGTAGCAATGGGTAACCCTACCCAGACGTACGGATAACTTCGCAGTTCCTCGCTCCTGCGATCTCCTCGGTTCTAATTACTAACAACGCAGAGGTGACAGTAGACCTTTTGAGTTGGTCACCATGCTTGTGCGAGCGTGGAGGGGCTCACACCTGTGAGGACTGTGTCGATAACATTGGTATTTGGTGAATATGGGGCAAGTTACGCTTCGCAACTCATGCTGATAAATGCGTATGTTGTAAATGTAGATCATTCGATAAAAATTCAGTCAGTTTTCCGAAGCGCAAGAGGCAAGACCTTCACTCCAGAGTACCCGCAACCTCGCTGGAAGACTGGAAGAGAGGCAACGCGCCGGCTTGTGGCATGGCCAAGGGAGCGCGCCAGCTTACGGCACGGTCACGCGGTAGCCGTTAAGCACTTCCTGTCGCGTTGGAAATACCCGCTGCCTTCCTCCTTCCCTTCCCCAGCGCAAGGATACCCTTTGTTGTTGAACACGGACTGCTTCAGGAGTTATTACATCTGGTGTTGCAGAATTCTGTCACATAAGGAACTTGAAGATTTCACAGGAATTAAATGCACCACTGCACAAAGAGAGAGAGAGAGAGAGAGAGAGAGAGAGAGAGAGAGAGAGCGCTAGCGCTTTGCAGATGATGTGAGTATATTTAAACAATTACACGTTTTATTCCGGTTAGCGTAAGATGAGTACTAAAAGATTATAATTAATGTTAGTCTGGTTGGGAATTTGGTAAGCTAGACTGGATACCTGGTGAAACAGTTGCGCAGTAATGCAAGGTTAACTTCCTCAGATAGCTCACAGCTTTTAACCCACTTTTATGGTCTTGAATATCAGCACCACTTTAAGAACAAATTAATGCAACAACATTACACATGTTTCGCGGTCATATTTCATGTAATTGTTCTTGCGTAAAGCACTCGCTAGGTGCTGATCCCTGCGTTACAGTATTCTAGTGAATTCTCTCGATATAGCATGCCTTTGCTACTGTGGGTACAAAAGCCAGTGGCAGAAACAAAAAAGAATATCACTATCAAAGCATTAATTTTTTGAGTCACCAATCTCCTGACTGGTTCATGCTACCCACCACGAATTCCTCTCTTGTGCCAACTTTTTCATCTCAGAGTAGCACTCGCAATCTACGTCCTCAATTATTTGCTCGACGTCTTCCAATCTCTGTTTTCCTCTACAGTTTTTACCCATTACAATTCCCTCTAGTACCGTGAAGTTATTCCCTGATGTCTTAACAGATGTCCTATCATCCCGTCCATCCTTCTAATCAGTGTTTTCCACGCATTCATTTCCTCACGGATTCTACCGAGAACCTACTCATTCCTTACCTTATCAGTTCACCTGATTTTCAACATTCTTCTGCAGAACCCTATTTCAAATGCTTCGATTCTTTTCTGTTCTGGTTTTCCCATAGTCCATGTCTCACTACCGTACAATGCTGTGCTCCAAACGTACAATCTCAGAAATTTCTTCTTCAAATTAAGACCTATTCTTGATACAAGTAGACTTTTCCTGGCCATGAATGCCCTTTTTGCCAGTGCTAGTCTGCTTTTGATGTCCTTCTTGCCCTTCCGCTATACGTAGACTACTTTGCTGCCTAAGTATCAGAAACCCCTAACTTCATGTACTTCCTGAATTCCAATTCTGATGTTACATTTTTTGCTGTTCTCATTTCTGCTACTTCTCATTACTTTCGTCTTTTTTCTATGTTTTCTCAATTCATTTCTGTACTCATTAGGCTGTTCATTCTATTCAACAAATCCTGTAATCCTTCTTCACTTTCTCTGAGGATAGCAATGTAATCGGAGACTCTTATCATTGCTATCCTTTCACCTTGAATTTTAATTCCACTCTTGAACCTTCCTTTTATTTGCGTCACTGCTTCTTCGAGGGATAGGCTGAACAATAGGGTGAAAGATTACATCGTTGTTTTACACAATTTTTAATCTGAGCCTCTCGTTCTTGGTCTTGCACTCGCATTGTTCCCTCTCGATTCTTGTAGATATTATATATTACCCGTCTGTTCCTATAGCTTACCCCAATTTTTAACAAAATTTCGAACATCCTGCATGACGTTATATTGTCGAACGCTTTTTTCAGGTCGCCAGATCCTACGAAGATGTCTTGATTTTTCTTCAGACTTGCTTGCATTATAAACCGCTGAGTCAGAACTGCCTCTCTGGTGCCTTTAAACGTTTAACGATTACTCAAAGCATAGCAGAGATATGCAGAGACAGTGACTGGAGAGTGAAGTTTCAGCCAGTCTGGTGATTTCCTTTCATTGTGACCAATGCAAGACAACCTCATGCTGCAGAGGTCAAATTATCTGCATCCTTAACATTAAATACAAGGGAGATTTTTAGTCGACCTGAGACACGAGAGAACCTGTGTCGGGTCTGCACTAAAACTACAGTTCAACTTATTAATGTGTTACCCATGAAAGTACTCGATACACCAATGAACAATATTTGCCACGTGTTACTCTTACACTGAAATTTTACTGGGTTGTACTCATAACCAACGAGACAAGTGACACAAATGTAATTACAATGAATTAGCAATTAATATAGAATTATTTCCTATTACTTGTGTGTGATGATGAACATTCCCTTGCCTGTAACCTCAGTATCGATTTTTATAGTTAAGCGTATACACTACTCTGGTTACTCACTGACACATTTAGGACTCTGGTCAGACGTTAGTGCAGGAAGTGTGAATTTTACGATGAGAGACACCGAGAGTAATAGAGATGAGAGTGACCCAGTTGCTGAGTGCGAGCGGGCTGTAGGCATGAACGTTTATGCTAGCCAGCCCGTTGACTATAACCGAGGTGTGCCTCAAGTTAATCGATGAAATTCTTAATTGGAACTTGCAAATCGTGCTGCGCTTTCTCGAGAAGAACTGTAAAAACTGTCTGAACGTTAACCTTCCTGCAAACCTGCAACTTTATGTGTTGAACTAAAGGTCGAAGCAGTTCGCGTGGTGAACGGTGTGTTTGCCCGAGAACAGTGAAGTGTGTTCGTTTTGCTTCTGTGTTTTTACTTGTGCCTTTACAGGGATATTCTTATTGCTTCTGTATATATGCTATATGTATTTCGGAATAAATGTGATTTCAAAATTTTTAATTAGTAAAATGATATTTACGCACAACGTCAACGCTGCTGGAGCTTGTGTTTGTTTGTAACGTTATGATATTTTGTTGTGAGTGATCTAATGCGACAGTAATCTCGTTTTATGTTGAGTATGTCGTTGTCATATCTTGTTCAGTTTAATGTCACAGCTAAAACACTAATTTAAACATCTGTACTTCAGCCTGTTCACACGGAGACACAAGCGTCGTTATATGATTATTTTTCTAATGTTTGCAGTGTCAACAGTGTTGTCTATGTACACACATATTTAATTGAAGCAACATTTATATGTTTAAACGTGTTTGACACTCCACACATTTGTACTTGCCTCTGGTCACACAGTGACACAAGTTTTGTACGTACCTACTTTCTAATATTTTGAATGTCAATTCGATGTGCTTTTATGCGTCAGCGTATTTATATGGGTCTATATGTACAGTGTATTTGTCATGAGATACGTTGACAGGATAATTTTCTGAAAGGATGAGTGATTTGCAATAGTAACACAGTAAGTGTGAATGTGTAATAAATAACTTTCCAAATGACTTTAAGTATGAGCGTATTTGATCACAACTCATTCATGTGTGTGTGTAACGGTCTCCAGGCAGTGGTTTCTCTTATAAATTCTAAAAACAGTTGGGCAGAGTCTGTGGAATTTTCTCATTTGGTGTTCCCCTTACTTGTATGTAATCTAAATAAGCTTACCGTCACCCTAGCGTACATGAATGACTGTGAAGAGTCTTGTTTATGTGAATGCCAATCTTTGTCATCTTGACACCAGATAAACCATTTACACCCATAACGAAGCACATCAGACAATGACAAAACAAAATAAAAATAAGAAATGATACCCGTAGCCCAACAAAAAAGGTTTTGATGTATTTGTGTTACAGGTTTGTCTCAGCAGAACTACATCACCATCCACTTTGAAGTTGGGGAAGGGGTGATTTTACGTGGCAGCTTTTACCAAAAACTGTCACATAACCTGTTTGATAATCCATTTTGCAGCTCTGACTATCAGATCAAACCAAATCACTAATGCTGCATGAACACTGCAAGCAATAATGGCAGCTGCCAGTGACTGCAATTCTAATTAAGTCTATCCCTTTTCCTCTTGGTACTGCGAAGGAGTCTTGTATTTACAGCAGCCTTCAGGGCTTTAGGTGGCTGGTAAAAGGGAAAAGACAATAGGGGAAACCACATGGGTCGTAAAGATGTTTCTGCTGAAAACCAAAGTCTCATGTAGGTAAACGCAGGGAAGACAGTGTCTGCCGACTAAGTGCAGCAGGAGTGACTAGCGAGGGCGGCCAGCCTGTCATAAATACTCGTTGTGCCCGGAGCGAAAAGAATTCCCTTTAGCAAACATAAATATCCTAAGGACAGGGGAAGGCACGACGCTACAAATATGGGAGAAGTTGCAAGCCCAGAGGAGGACAGCTGAAATATTTGTTCAAAATTCAGTAAGGCGATCTGTGATTGGCTCTTAGTAATTAGTCTGTTAGTGGGGGGGAGAGTTTCTGCACATGTCTATATCGACACTATCTCACAGGCTGTACTAGAAATCTGTTAGATAGTGGCGGTGGTTTTCTGTTTTGTTCCCCTCACCAAGGGAGAAATATTCTGATGAGCCAAAACGTTATGACCACCTGCTTAATAGCTTGTTTGTCCGTCTTTGGAACGAAATACGTCACTGATTCTGCGTATCAGAGATCCGACAGTTTGTTGGTATGTTTGTGGTGGTATGAGGCACTAGATGTCTATGCACAGGCCACGTAATTCGCTTAAATAACGGACCGCTGATTTGCGTACGCGGTGATGGTGCCCGATAGCGACCCAGATGGGTTCCTTAGGATTTACATCAGGCGAATTTGGTTGCCGAGACATCAATGTGAGCTCAGTATGATGCTCCTCAAACCACAGCAGCACAGTTCTGGCTCCGAGACACGGACAGTTATACTGCTGAAATATGACATCGCCGTCAGGGCATGAAGGGATGCAGGTAGTTCGCATCTGTCAGCCTGTCTTCGATTACTAGCATATGTCCCATGCAAACGCATGAGAATGTCTCCCATATCGTAATACTGCTACCACCAGCCTGTGGCTGTGGCGCGCTGCACGTTTCGAGCCGCGTTCACCTCGCTGACGGCGTTTATGGAGACGATCATCGACCTACATTAGCAAACATGTGATTCACCCGAAGAGCCGAGACGTTTCCGTTGATCGACGGTCGAATCCCGAAGGTCCCGCGTACACTGCAATCGTAATTGACGATGTCTTTGAGTCAGCATGTGAATACGTAGTGGCGTCTGCTGCGGATCTCCATGGTCAACAAAGAACAATGAAGAGTGTGGTCCGAAACACTTGTGCGTGCACCAGCACTGAGATGCCGCAGATCACCGTCTCTCTTATTTTAAAGATTAGAAAAGCTTCTGAGCCCCACATTCAGTGCAGAGACTTGGACGTCCAACCATTTAGCACACAGAGGTAGTTACACTGTTCTACCTCTTTCCGTAGATGCTCACGACAGTAGGACGTGAATGTTCGACCAGCTTCGCCGTTTTCGAGATACTCGGCCAGAGTCTCTAATTAATAATAGTATGCGCTTTGTCAAAGTGGCTTATCTCAAAGGATTTCCCCTTTTGCAGCCCATATGTTCGCTGGGATTTAGCTACAATACAGCAGGTCAGCAACTGGAAACAATTAATTCCACAAATGATCTGGGAGTAGGCATAAGGAGTGATTTAAAATGGAATGACCATATAAAATTAATCGTCGGTAAAGCAGATGCCAGATTGAGATTCATTGGAAGAAACCTTAGGAAATGGAGTCCTAAAACAAAGGAAGTAGGTTACAGTACACTTGTTCGCTCACTGCTTGAATACTGCTCACCGGTGTGGGATCCATACCAGATAGGGGTGATATAAGAGATAGAGAAGATCCAACGGAGAGCAGCGCGCTTCGTTACAGGATCATTTTGTAATCGCGAAAGCGTTACGGAGATGATACATAAACTCCAGTGGAAGACTCTGCAAGAGAGAGGCTCAGTAGCTCGGTACGGGCTTTTGTTGAAGTTTCGAGAACATACCTTCACCGAGGAGTCAAGCAGTATACAGCTCCCTTATACATATATCTCGTGAAGAGACCATGAGGATAAAATGAGAGAGATAAGAACCCACACGGAGGCACACCGACAATCTTTCATTCCACGAACAATACGAGACTGGAATAGAAGAGAGAAATGATAGAGGTACTCAAGGTACCCTCCACCACTCACCGTCAATGGTTCAAATGGCTCTGAGCACTATGGGACTTAGCATCTGTGGTCATCAGTCCCCTAGAACTTAGAACTACTTAAACCTAACTAACCTACGGACATCACACACATCCATGCCCGAGGCAGGATTCGAACCTGCGACCGTAGCAGTCGCGCGGTTCCTGACTGAGCGCCTAGAACCGCTAGACCACCGCGGCCGGCACACACACCGTCAGGTGGCTTTCGGAGTATGGATGTAGATGTAGATCTAGGATGATCGACCGTCCGTGTCTGCTCCGCTTACATACAGGGTGATCAAAAAGTCAGTATAAATTTGAAAATTTAATAAATCACGTAATAATGTAGGTGGAGAGATAAAAATTGACACACATGCTTGGAATGACATGGGGTTTTATTAGAACAAAAAAATACAAAGTACACAAAATGTCCTACAGATGGCGCCGGACAGCAAAACTGCTACCGTGACGGGTGACAGGTACGTCGATATGTTACAGAATCGCATCATCCCCAGCCTGGCTGATAAACACCTGCTGAAACGTACGATATTTATGCAGTATAGCGTTGCACCCCATATTGCTGGACGAGACGCGTGAAAGATCTCTTGCGCGCGTCGTTTGGTGATGATCGTGTGCTCAGCCGCCACTTTCGTCATGCTTGGCGTCCCAGGTCCCCAGACCTCAGTCCGTGCGATTATTGGCTTTGGCGTTACGTGAAGTCGCAAGTGTATCGTGATCGACCGACACCTCTAGGGATGCAGAAAGACAACATCCGACGCCAATGCCTCACCATAACTCCGGACATGCTTTACAGTGCTGTTCACAACATTATTCCTCGATTACAAAAAGTGGTTCAAATGGCTCTGAGCACTATGGGTCTTAACAGCTGTGGTCATCAGTCCCCTAGAACTTAGAACTACTTAAACCTAACTAACCTACGGACATCACACACATCCATGCCCGAGGCAGGATTCGAACCTGCGACCGTAGCAGTCGCGCGGTTCCGGACTGTGCGCCTAGAACCGCTCGGCCACCGCGGCCGGCTCCTCGACTACAGCTATTGTTGAGGAATGGTGGTGGACATATTGAGCATTTCCTGTAAAGAACATCATCTTTGCATTGTCTTACTTTGTTATGCTAATTATTGCTATTCTGATCAGATGAAGCGCCATCCGTCGGACATTTTTTGAACGTTTGTATTTTTTTGGTTGTAATAAAACCCCATGTCATTCCATGCATGTGTGTCAATTTGTATCTCTATATCTGCATTATTCCGTGATTTATTCAGTTTTCAAATTTATACTGACTTTTTGATCACCTGGTACTTCAGTACCGCGTCACGTGCCCGCAACGCCACCAGTCGGTATCTAACGCCGCGGGTGGCAGTAGGCATAATGTTTTGCTCATCTGTGTATACCTCAGCGGTTAACCACGGCCTAACCCTTAAGAGTAGAAAGTTGTTAGCATGTTTATTAAAATATCATTGGTCGGTATTTGAAAGGTCTGCTACAACTGGCCAGCGAGATTGTGACGCAGGTAAAACCAGCTGAGCTTTGAAGACAAGAGTAAGAACACACTTCTCCTCAGGGTGTCATGAAGAGCACTTGCTGCGAACGAACCCGAGAGAAAACTTTTTCTTGAGACACAATAGAGCTGCAGAGCGAGATGTCTCCAGCTTGGAACAGAAATGAGACGTCACGCTGACTTAGAATCCTTCGTCGTTACCGCAGCCATCTTCTGCCCTCGTACACCATCAGGGGATTAGGCATGGGCTTTATCTGCATTCACAGAGACGAGGCAAGTACGAAGTTCTTTATCTTGCATTAGGGTTTTCAGCGTCAGAAGGCTGCACCCGCTATACGCTTAGGCGCGATTACTGGTGTTTGTTCATGATTTTCCGGGTCATTTCTTTAATCCATTAACTTTTTCTGCCATCACTGCTCATTTTAACGACACATTTTTATATTGTTTCTATACCCGTACCAAGGTTGTCATACTATTTTCATTCCCTTGTTCGCCTAATAATTGTCTGTGATATTGATTCAGTGGATAAATCAGTTTTCATGTATTTTAGAAATATATCAGATTGTTATAATGACCCTAACTTTCCTTTCATAGCTTGATGGATCTCGCTGTAAAATACGTTCGTGTGAGGTGCGATACCCACACGTTCGTGCTTAACTGAGCACCCTGGTAATTTCAGTAGATACGAGAGCTGTTTAAAAAGTCCGTGCAAAAATAAAAACTACTTACGTCTTTGGGGTTAACCTTTTTCATTTTTCGACGTAGTCTCTTTTTAGACTTACACACTTCGTCCAACGCTGTGCTAATTTGTTGATCCCTTCTGAATAATAGGAATTATGCAAGTCTGCAAAATAGCTATTAGTTGTTGCAATCGCCTCCTCGTTTGAATTAAGTCTTTTTCCTGTCAGCTATTTCTTCAAATTGGGGAACAAATAGTAGTCCGAGGGAGCCAAGTCTGGAGAATACGGGGATGTGAAAGAGTTGGAATCCTATTTACATTAATTTTGCGACCACAACTTCTGAGATGTGTGCTGTGTCGTGATGGAAAAGGACTTTTTGCGGTCCAATCGCCGGCGTTTTTCTGGAAGGTCGGTTTTCAAACGGTCCAATAACGATGAATAATATGCACTTGTAATAGTTTTACCCTTTTCCAAATAGCCGATGAGGATTGTCCCTAGCGAATCCCAAAGGACAGTCGCCACAACCTTTCCGGCCGAAGGAATGGTCTTCGCGTTTTTTGGTGCAGAAAATGGTTCAAATGGCTCTGAGCACTATGAGACTTAACATTTATGGTCATCAGTCCCCTAGAACTTAGAACTACTTAAACCTAACTAACCTGAGGACATCACACAACACCCAGTCATCACGAGGCAGAGAAAATCCCTGACCCCGCCAGGAATCGAACCCGGGAACCAGGGCGCGGGAACGCTACCCCACGACCACGAGCTGCGGACTTTGGTGCAGATTCTCCCTTGGTAACCCATTGCTCAGATTGTTCTTTGGTCTCAGGAGTATAGCAATGTATCCATCTTCCATCCTAAAGTCCTGCGGATTCTTCCTGAACAGCTGCAAACCATGCTTGCAACACTTCACACGATTCCGTTTTTGCTCAAGGGTGAGCAATCGCGGAACCCATCTTGCGGATAGCTTTCTCATGTCCAAATGTTTATGCAAAATATTATGTGCCCGTTCATACGAAATGTGCACAGCACTAGCAATCTTACGCACCTTAACTCTTCTGTCATCCATCACCAATCATGGATTTTATCGATGATTTCTGGAGTCATAACCTGCACAGGGCGCCCAGAACGTTCAGCACCACTTGTACCCATACGGCCACACCGAAATTTTGAAACCACTTATAAACTGTTCTAATCGAAGGTGCAGAGTCACCGTAACGTTTATCAAGCTTCTCTTTAGTCTCCTGAGGCGTTTTGCCTTTCATAATGTTTAATCACCACAAGAAATTCTTCATCGTTCACTTTTTGACAATCACTCGACTTCCTTCTTTCACGCGATAGCCAAACACAAAGAAATAGACAAATATGGCTGAAACTTGGTGTGCGTTCTTTCCAAAGATGCTACTAACTAAACATGACCACGATTCACGAGACCAAAGATACAAAAAAAAAAAAAAAAAACACTGGAATGAAGTATTGCATTTCAAAGATGCTCAAGGGGGATCCAAATTTAAGGAATTAGCCACTTTTGCGGTTACTCTCTTAATACTGACTCATTCCAACGTCGATGTTGAGAGACTATTTAGCAGTATGTATGTAATAAAAAACGAGCAGAGGAGGTAGAATAGAGCTAAATCTTGTAACTACTATGTTACGAATACGTAGTTGATTGAGGTTGGAAGGAAAATGCTGCAACGAATATGAATTTCCAATATACCTTTAAAAAAATCGGTACCGAAGAATCGTATCAGTCTGAAACCGACGATGATGATGATGCAGACAAAAATGATTCATCTGAAGAAGACTAATTCATTTAATTAATTAGCTGTTGTTATAGAATTTTCTGTATGTTCCTGATGTTGACTTGCTGATTTGCTTTTTGTACGTTCATTTAAAGATTGTGAATATTTTATTACTTGAAAATCAAGAAAACTAATTACTAATATACGTATTGTATTCTTTCATAATAATTAAAAATATTTTTAGTGGAAAAATTTAACGTTTGTGAGAGTAGGGGCACTTTTGTTAGTGGTTTGCTGGTGGTTTTTGCACTTGAAACTGGTAGAGAGCTCACATTAACTGTTGGCAACACTGCTTGTGCGTTAAGCGTGTGATACAACTTGTCCACAGAATTCGGAAGGTTTCGTGTCCTTCCCAATGATTGCGAATCTATTCCACCTATCTCGGAGTGGCGCTGAAACAGCACCTAGGAAGTGAATTGCGTATTATTATTATTATTGGCCATGAGGACCTATTTAGGTATCGCGTCAGTGTATCAAAAAATTATAAATAACATCCGCAACCAGTCTCTTTTTTCACTAATATTTTATTGAAAATGCATACATTTCTGTTGTCAATAAAATATTATTGGAAAGAGAAACTGGGAGAGGAAATTATCTATGAGAGCTGCTTATTATTTGACCTCGAGCTGACCGTGACTGAAAGAACTTCATTTCATGTTCTTTGCTACAGTTGACAAGCACATGTGATCATGATTGTCATTGTTCATGAAGCCTTGCTACTTCTGAGCGTCATTTCCACTGCAGTTTAGTGATCCAGCGGATTCCTGACGGAAGCTCCCAGTAAAGTTAATGGACCTTGAAAATTATCGTTGGCAGCACTGTTAGCCCATAGAGGCACAAGAAGCCAGGCCCAGAAGAAAACACGTTTGCATTGTCGTATGCTTGACGTTATCGCAGAGTTTTCAGGTGATATGCCAGTGAGATGTTTTGTGTACAACGTACTAATTATTTTCAAAGCGCTGGAAGTGAATGTTATATGCAAAATAAAATGCAATAAAACGGACAGATTTCTGTAAAACAAGCATGCCGTCGAAAAATCCGATTCTGAAAATGAACAAACGCTAAGTGCAAGTAAAAGAATAAAACAGCTGCCTACTCGTAAGTACAATGAAATCTACTTAAGTTATAGATTATTTGGACTGGGAGTGAAGATTTTGCTTTCCCTCTATGTTTAGTATGTGGGTATAAAATGGCAAATCAATCTATGCTTCTTAATAAACTGAGACAACATTTTAAAACAATGCATTCACATTTGCAAGATAAACCTGTAAACTATTTAGAGAGGTTGTCTGAAAAGCAAACAAGGGCAGCAAATTCTTTTGAAAGTGTAATTCCTGTTTATGATAAAGCTCTGATCGCTTCCTACCAGGTCTCTGAACTAATAGCAAAGAGTATGAAAGCTCATAATATAGATGAGTCACTTATTTTGCCTGCTTGCAAAAAAATGGTCATGACGATGCTAGCAAATGAAGCAATTATGAAAATAAGCAAGATTCCTTTGTTAAATGATACAGTTGACACGCATATTACAGAAATGCCTACTGATACTGAGAAAAAATTATGCAGTAATAAAGTCAAGCACTCAAACTTTGCATTGCAAGTTGATAAACCAACAGACATTACCAACTAATCGCAACTTGTAGCATTTGCCTGTTTCAGTAATCAAGAACATATACTAATTCAGTTTCTTTTTTGCAAAGAATTAAGTGTGTCAACTAAACGTGAGGACGTTTACACCATTTTAAATGATTATCTTAATATGTGGTAGTTACCATAGGAGTCATGTGTAGGCATTTGCACAGATGGCGCCCCTTCAATGGTTGGCTGTGTTAAGGACCTTATTTCTTTTGTATAAAAACAAAATAATGATGTTATCATAACTTACTGGTTTCTTCAAAATGAGGCCTTAATAGCAAAAACTGAGAGAAGTCTTAGAGCAAATTGAGCAGATGGTAAATTTTGATAAAACAAGTCCTGTCATAAGCCATTTACTCGAAAAACTTTGTATCGATATGGAGTCAGAACACAAACGTCTGATTTTTCACACAGAAGTCAGGTGGCTGTCGAGGGGAAAAGTGCTTACCCGTGAGCACGAGCTACGACAAGAACTTCTCGTGTTTTTCGAAGAAATGAAACATTTACATTTTTGCAACCTTCTTCGAAGTGAATTTTGGATTGTCTGATTGCAGTATTTGGCCGATATATTTCAGCAGTAGAATATTTTGAACCCCAGCATGTAAAGGAAAGAAGGAAATATCCTTACATTCACCAACAAAATTGAAGGGTTTCACAGAAAACTACAAATATTGAAAAGAAAAGCTATTCAAGGTAACTCAGAAATGTTCCCGTTGGTAGGGAGCACGTGCGTAAATGAAATACTTCCAATAGTAGTAGCTCATTTAATAAGTTTAGAAGAAAAACTGAGTTCATATTTTCCACACATCAACACTGAACAGTACGACTGGATTCGAAACCCATTCATGGAAACTTCAGGTGATTTCGGCTTAACATTAACAGAAGAAGAAGAACTGGGAGCTATATCTACTGATTATGGACTGAAGATTAAGCATAAGGAGCTGTCTCTTGAAGCCTTTTGGATTTCAATAAAAGAAGAATATGTGTCGGTATCTAAAAAGGCATTGAACACTTTCCTTCAATTTTCGACGTCATACTTACTTACGTGAATTAGGATTTTTTGCTCTCACCACAATTAAATGTGAAAAGAGATTATCTCTTCAATGTATTGACGAGGAAATGACACTTTGTCTTTCAACTATATCTCCAAACATTAAAGAAATCGAGGGGACACTTCAGGCTCATGTTTGTCATCAACACTAAAAAAGAAGACGTAAAGTACGTTTCATTTGTATGACATTATTACTTTTCTCTACAATCCGAATTAATCGTTGGTTTTATTGCATTATTTCAGTTCAATACGTTTCACTTAATAGTTTCTCTTGCCTTTCACCTTCGCATGGTAGGAGGCAACATGGCGCTCGGCCCTCGCATTTGGGCGACAATCGTGCTTTAAAAATTCTCACATTTTTATACAAAAATTTTTGTTCATATTGTGATAATGTATGTTTTTTTTATAAATATAAGTTGTATTTTCTGTAGTCTGGACGCGAAATTCAAAATAAAATGACTAAATTGTTATTTTATCACACTTTTTATTTCCTGCATTGACTGTCGTAAAATATTCCTGAAAAATGTGTTTATAGTGCGCCCACAACTAATTGTGGTCTTTTAAATGCAACCGAAGCTCCAAACGCTTGAGATCCACCATACTAGACAGATACATTATTACAGCATTTGAAGTCACAACATTAGAAAATCCAGTTTACAATGTAGCTGGGAGGCTCTTCTATAAATTTCTTGGAGCTTAATATAGAGGTTAGTGCAAGTAAACATGTATGTAGCATTTACAGAAAACATCTAGCTACTGATACAATCTCACATAAGCTCCCAACATCCACACAGCCACAGACATGCAGCTTTCCATTCAATGGCGCATCGTATCATATCTGTTCCATTATCCAAATCAGCCTTTCAAACAGAACTACAAACTGTTAAACAAATTGTATGAATGCAGAGTCTCGCAGCGATAACATTGAATAAAATGTTCTCGGGTTTCCAACCATGTCAATTGCTTAAAACTACACGAGCTTTCGGCCAAGCACTCCTTGGCCATCGTCAAGTGTTATGACTGCCGGCGGGCTGTAGGTGCGCCCTTATATACGCTAGCTGCCGACTGTGACGTCACTGGTGGCCGTGACGTTGCCATATATGGGCATGTTTTGAGTCGGCCTGCCCTCTCCAACTGCGCGATCGCTGGATCCCACGCAGCGCTGAGCTGCAAGCCACCGTCTCTATTCAGGGTGTTTGCGGTAATTTTTATTTCAATAGCTTCCTTTATTAAACTGTCCCAGAAGCTGTTAGTGCGAGCCACGACAGAGGTATCGTCAAATTTTATGTGGTGACCGTTTTCTAACGCGTGCTCAGCTAGCGCAGATTTCTCTGTATAGCGTAGGTGATAATACCTCTTCTTTCCTGCTTTGTTCCACAGTGAGCACTGTTTGTCCAATGTACTTCTGGCCACACTCACAAGGTATTTCGTGGACCCCAGGTGTTCTGAGACCTATTGCGTCTCAGTAATCGACGGGTTTTCGTTGGAGGCCTGAAGATTGATTTAATCTTGTGTCTTTTCAACAGGCCGCTTATCTTGCCCGACACAGAGCCACAGAATGGCAGCAAAGCAAGTTTCTTTTCCTGCTCTTCATCGGTGGTCTTATTCTGATGTTTCCCAGAAATCACTTCTTTCAGTTGATGGGCGCTGTAGCCATTATTCCTGAAAACCTTGCGTAGGTGGCTCAGTTCATGGGGCAGGTGTAGTTTTAAGCAACTGACGCGATTGGAAATCCAAGAACATTTTATTCAATGTGAAACAAATTGTTTCCAGCAATGGCTGTAGCTCTGCCATGATTGATAATATTCTATGCAAAAAGAAAATGGATAAAATTAGACCACTTCTACACACTGGTCAACAACAATCACTCATTAGTTTCAGAGGCTGGTGCAAAATTTCATATATTGGCAACATTTCACATAATCTTGCAAAAAATTAGTCTCGCAACTGCAGAGCTACATTTTATAACACCAATAACATTTCAAAATTTTTATTCAATAGTAAAGACAAAGTGCAACCCTTGTCATTTGCAACCATTGTAGAAAAGTTTATATTGATCAGTCAAGCAGAGCTGTGGCAATTAGGTTATGAGAACACGAGATAAGCTGGCGATTAAAGAAGAGAGATTCGGCCTTTGCTGATCATCTTCCAACAGAGAACTATCCATATGATATAGAACATGAACTTTTCCATTCTGTCAAAGAAACCATAAACGTGATATTATTTAAAAAAAGCAGAATGATGACACTACTGGAAATAATGGAAGCAAACAAACGAATGACACAGAATTCCAGTGTAGTACTAAACAATCAGACTCAGCTTCCATTTTCTCCATTGTTAAATTAAGTACTCGTTCCAAATACTAGATTCAGATAGTAAATTCATTTTATTTCTCATCATTTGTTACATGTATCTCTACAGAAAAACGTTCCTTGTTTATCTGCCCCCTCTTATTTACTTAATGTTATTACTGTAATATTTTTCTTATGTATCCTAAGTAAACACATTGTCACTTTTGTATTTTCTGTACAAATAACATCTGTGTAAGTCGCACATCATGTTTAACTGTGTTTGCCACATTCAGTTGTCACCTAAAGATGGCCTGAGAAGCCAATAGCTGGTTTGTGAGAAAATCAGTACAATTTTGCAAGTGTTTTCCTCTTTAATATTATATAAATTTAATGTTTGGGAAACATTGTTAAAACATTCTCAAAAAGTTGCCTATACATATATTATATGTACGACAGTATTGGGCACTACCTACTGTAGTTGAATGGTTTGACTCGAGCCCCCACGTACTATGGCACGAAAATATATACATTTGTTACACTCAGCTTAATTGAGCGGCCCAGGGTTGTGGATGGCCTCGGTGTTTGGCTACGTTTACGACATAGGGTGCCAGCTTACACCTATCGCAAACTCACTTTTTAAGCTGGAATAAAATATAAAAAGACAATGCAGGCAGGTATTGCAGTGAAACTTAAAATATTGAGTCACTCACGTTGGTTTATAATTTCAACAACTAGCTTGTTTCAATTTTTCCACGAATAGTCTTCAGTATATTGACTAAACACTTGAAATCCAGTCTGAGGGTCTTTTACACAAGGGCGGCCGTTAATAACTGATGCTACAACACTTCACTATAAAATTCATATGTCGCGGTCACGGCACTCGACACTCTGTTGACAGTTCGCAAAAAACACTGTTGTCCGCTGTCCTAAACCACCATATTGCGCTCAACTTGACCGCTTTCGAACGTGGCTACCAACCCACTGCTACCCCCAGATGCGCGGCACGTCCGGCTCGTAGCGTCGCTCAGAACCAACTCCCTCAAAGATGGCCGCCCTATGCACCCTCGGCGCGACTGCCTAACTCAAAACATTGTTTGAAAAAACAATTACGAATATTCTGAAGCTAAACTCAAAAACACATTGAAAAATATGGAAATTTTCCGGGCAATAACAATCTAAAGTTTAATTTTTTCATATGCCACCGTTTTTCACAAATAATGTTCTTGCAGCGTGATTTTGATTTTCCCGGATTTTTGATACTAAACATAAATAAACAAATAAAAATACACACTTAATTACTCATCTACCTCTTTAAACTTTAGAATGCTGCCGCTAGTTTCATCTCGTTGAATTTATTTATTACCAAAAACATAGTTTCTCTCAGTCGAATCCCATATTTCGACCTCTCGTAAAAAATGGTACAGATTCTGCTAAATAGGCTATAATAGCTCGATGCATCTCTACTAGCCACATCCATAGACACTTTGTTTATATTAATTCGGCCAAAGCATTTCCGAAATATTAGCTTTTGAATTTTCATAAATTTCCAATTTTTAAGACGACAATAACTTTTAAACTATTATATAGTTTTGTGGCGCGTCTAGATAATTTGGTTTTATATAGTTTTTTGTTCGTGAGTGCCAACTAGCACCTCCGTGTCACTCTTAGTTCTTTTTCTATCAATTTTTCTCTGTCATATGAATTTCTCCCAGCGCGCAAACACTACCATATGCACCCCTGCCAAGCTTCCTCTCGAGTTTTTCCAAGGCAGCATGAACGCTAGCTGCTCGCCACGGCCCCGTAGCAACCGCCAGCCACATGCTCTGCGGCGGGAAACTGTCGCTCTAATCTCCCCCTCCCCCCCCCCCCCCCCCCCCCCCACATAGCTTGTACGCTCACATACATCACATACTAAACAATTGGGTACCTAAAAACACAACAATATTGGAATTCAACACTGTGTAAAAATTTCGAATTTCGAAGCAATCAGTGAAAAACCTTCAGAGTTACACGTTTTAGAACAACCAAACATTTACTTTTTTGCCGTTATAGATAACATCACGTGCATATCTTAAGTGAAAAATGAGCATCAAGGAATAGTACTTTGCTATCCCACTTGATGACATAATCTCCTAAACAAGAATAACGGTTATCAAAATGAGGAAAGCTATAGTTGCTATGGCTAATGATCAATGGGCTTAAGGACAGGAAGGCCCATCCATGAACCGTGCACCTTGTCGTTGGTGGTGAGGCTTGCATCCCTCAGCGATACAGATAGCCGTACCGTAGGTACAACCACAACGGAGGGGTATCTGTTGAGATGCGAGACAAACGTGTAGTTCCTCAAGAGGGGCAGCAGTCTTTTCAGTAATTGCGGGGGCAATAGTCTGTATGACTGACTGATCTGGCCTTGTAAATTTAGCGACAATGGCCTGCTCTGCTGGCACATCGAACGGCTGAAAGCAAGGGGAAACTAAAGCCAAAATTTTTCCCGAGGGCATGCAGCTTTACTGTATGGTTAAATGGTGACAGCCTCCTCTTGGGTAAAATATTCTGGAGGTAAAACAGTCCGTATTCGAATCTCCAGGCGGGGACCACTCAGGAGGACATCGTTATCAGGAGAAAGAAAGCTGGCATACTATGTGGAATGTCAGATATCTTAATCGGACAGGTAGGTTAGAAATGGGTAGGTTAAGGTTAGATGTAGTGGGAATTAGAGACGTTTGGTGGACATAGGAACCAGACTTCTGGTGAGGTGAATACAGGGTTACAAATACAAAATCAAATAAGAGTAATGCAGGAGTAGGTTTAATAATGAATAGACAAATAGGACCGCGGATAAGCTACTACAAACAGCATAGTGAACGCACTATTGTAGACAAGACAGACACGGAGCCCACTCCTACCACAGTAGTACAAGCTGATATCCCAACTAGCTCCACAGATGATGAAGAGATTGAAGAAACGTAGAATGGGATAAAATAAATTACTCAGATAGTCCAGGAAGATGAAAATTTAATAGTCATGTGGAACTGGAATTCGGTAATAGGAAAAGGAAGAGAAGGAAAAGCAGTCAGCGAATATGGCCTGGAGGTAAGGAATGAAAGAGAAAGCCGCCTGGTAGAATTTTGCACAGAGTATAGTTAACGGTTAATTTAAGAATCCTGAAAGAAGGTTGTATACGTGGAAGAGGCCTGGAGATACTGGAAGGTTGCAGATAGATTACATAACGGTAAGACAGAGATTTAGGAACTAGGTTTTAAATTGTAAGACATTTCTAAGGAGAGATGTAGACTCTGACCACAATTTATTCGTCATGAACTGTAGATTAAAACTGAACAAACTGCAAAAAGATAGGAATTTAAGGAGATGAGACCTGGATAAACTGAAAGAACCAGAGGGTGTAGAGAGTTTCATGTAGAGCATTAGGGAACGATTGACAAGAACAGGAGAAAGGAATATAAAAGAATAAGAATGGGTAGCTTGGGAGATGAAGTGGTAAAGGCAGCAGAGGATCAAGTAGGTAAAAAAGATGAAGGCTAGAAGAAATCCTTGATTAACAAAAGAGATATTGAATTTCATTGATGAAAGGAGAAAATATAAAAATAAAGTAAATGAAGCAGGCGAAAAGGACTACAAAGTCTCAAAAATGCGATCGACAGGAAATGCAAAATGCCTAAACAGGGATGGCTAGAGGACAAATGTCAGGATGTAGAGGCATATATCAAAATGGGTGAGATAGATACTGCCTACAGGAAAATTAAAGAGACCTTTGGAGAAAAGAGAATCACCCTTATGAATATTGAGAGTTGACATAGAAAACCAGTCCTAAGCAAAGAAGGGAAATCAGAAAGGTGGAAGGAGTATGTAGACGGTCTATAGAAGGGTGATGCACCTGAGGGCAATATTATGGAAATGGAAAAGGGCATAGATGAAGATGAAATGGGAGATATAACCTAAATTGAAACAGGGCCCAGGAGTAAACAAAATTCCGGTAGCACTACTGATAGGCTTGGGAGAACCAGCCACGACAAAACTCTTGTGTCTGCTAAGCAAGGTGTATGAGGCAGATGAAATACCCTTAGATTTCAAGAAGAATATAATAATTCCAATCCCAAAGAAAGCAGGTGTTGACAGGTGTGAAAAATCACCGAATTATTAATTTAATAAGTCACGGCTGCAAAATATTAACACGAATGGAAAAACTGGTAGAAGACAATCTCGGGGAAATCAGTTTGGATTCCATAGAAATGTTGGAAGACACGAGGAAATACTGACCCTACGACTTATCTTAGTAGATAGATTAAGGAAAGGTAAATCCACATTTCTAGCATTTGAAGACCTGGAGGAAGCTTTTGACAATGTTGACTGGAATACTCTCTTTCAAATTCTGGAGGTGGCAGGGGTAAAATAAGTGAGCGAAAGACTATTTAGAATTTTTACAGATACCAGATGGCAGTTATAAGAATCGGGGGGCTTGAAAGGGGAGCAGTGGTCGAGAAGGAAGTGAGACAGGGTTGTAGCCTATCCCCAATGTTATTGAACCTGTTTATTGAGGAAGCAACAAGGGAAACAAAAGAAAATTCGGAGTAGGAATTATAACCCATGGAGAAGAAATAAAAACCTGCATAGTTCCATGTGTTTGCTCACTGTCATCCATGAAAATAAAGTCAGGATAGAATGCACCTGAAAAGATGGACGTGTGGAAGGAATAAAGTGTCACACTAACGTTGACCTTTTTTGTGTACGGTGTTCAAAGCTTATGAGCTCAGGCACACCCATGCAGCTTTATGCCTTCCCACACCGTAACACCTGGACGACCAGAATGGTCATGTTTCATAATGCTGGACGTTCTCTCATATGGTGAAAGACAGGAACATGTAACGCACCCAGGAGCGTTGTCAAACAGGATGAGGCATAATGTTGCATGGGTGTACTGAGCACCAAATCTTTGAACACGGACATTCACCAGTCGAAATTGTTGTTACACTGTGCTCCTTCCCTAAGTGATTCTTTTCGGTGATGCATTCAACCCTGATGATGAGAGCATCGCCGGCCGTTGTGGACGAGCGGTTCTAGGCGCTTCAGTCCGGAACCGACCTGCTGCTACGGTCGCAGGTTCGAATCCTGCCTCGGGCATGGATGTGTGTGATGTCCTTAGGTTAGTTAGGGTTATATAGATCTAAGTCTAGGGGAGTGATGACCTCAGACGCTAAGTCCCATAGTGCTCAGAGCCATTTGAACCATTTGATGAGAGCATCGAATTGCGCAGTTCGAGGTGCTCGTGAAACGAGAGGATATTGGGTGAATGGGCTGGCCTGCCTATTCCCCCAACTTAAATCCCACCGAGCACATGAGGGATATATTGGGGAGATGTACTGTAGAATATCCACATGCACCAGCTGCTACCTTGCAGCTGTCAAGTACGCTGGTAGAGAAATGGAACGCCCTTGCACCAGAACTCCTTACTAACGTTGTGGCCAGCACGAGAGGACGTTGTAGAGCGTGCATTGCCTTCTGAGGTGATCACACAAATTACTAAGAAATACGTCCCAACTCCTCCAACATCCTGGGGACTATCAAAAAATGGGGTGACTTCAGTGCAATTACTGTCTTCGAATAACAGCGTTATTCCTGTTGGTTTCAATGCGTATGTCTGTCAGTTACCTTCTATACTACACTGTAGCAGTTCTTTCTATGTATGGTCGAAGTTTCTTAGATATATATCAGTAACATATCATGTGGAAGTTACTTGAATAATCCTTCAATGTTGGGCGCAAATATAGGAGTCTACATGCAGCAGATAAGGGTAGATAATGCAGCGGATTTGTCATGTAGAAACCGCATTTGGGGGTTAGTTATTTTTCGGCAGATCGTGTTATCGTCGTGTAACAATGAGAAATGACTATCAGCACATGCTGGAATTCAACAGTGTCAGATTCGTGGTCTATCGAGACTGTAGTCTATCGTTCGGTGATATTACTGCTTGCGTTGGTTAGGATTCCACGAGTTCAGTTAGGATATGGATCCGATGGGTTCTGGAGGGGTCCATACTCAATGCTGTGGGGAATCTGTGTGGCCCTGCGCGACTAGCAACTGGGAGGATAGACATATTGTTGGGTTGGCCCTGTCTCAGCAACATTACTCAGGAAACAAACCTGATTGCAAGAAAACAAGTATCCACAAGGGCAATGTCACAACGTCTAGGGGAACACGGACTTTCAGCACAGCGACCATGTTACGGCGCCCTGCGACGTTGCATCAGAGACAGGTGCGTCCACTGACAACACTCGACACTGCAGTGGTACCACATAGTGCTTTCAGATGACCCCCATTCTGTGCACAACATGATGAAGGATATTTCCCTGAGTGGGGGCTTCGAGGAGCACAAATGTCGCCAGATTGCATTTGTCATCGCCGTAGTGGCAGAGCAACTGGATTGACGGTATTGGGTGCGACTGTATAAGCAACACGATCACCTCTGATTGACGTAGCCAGTAATGTGGACAGCAGGTGTTGTATTTCTGGCGTGCTGACGCTTTCAACGAGATAACCCATGCTGCCCTGGCCAACCTTAGTACAGAGTGTGGCCAACTGTTGGCCCAGCCAGAACATTTTCCAGATATTTGAGCCACCGGAAACATCTGGTCATGGGTTGCCGAGAGAGCAGGCAGCATGCCACCACTGACCAGCCAGCACGACTGATGAACTCTGCCACAAAACTGAAGCAGCTGACTTCGTCTCGATGCCTAGCTGAGTTAGAATCGTGTAACTGCCTGGGGTCGTTGGTCCGTGTACCAAATTTCGCGCCTTGAACAATCAGAAATCATCCTCAAATCAAATCATGTATGCTCCTCACTGCACAGTACACTCATTATAAGTAAAATCTCGTTACCTGGTGTTGTAGTTTTGATTTCTAGGAATGTGCCTTAACGAAAAAACAAACAAGATTATTTTCAAAAATAATTTGCCAGGTGCGAGCAGTACTCACCCGCTGACGGTCCCGTACAATCTTGATTAGATGAATAGACAGTTCAGATATCCCAGGAATCGAGAATCTCGACGATTTTTACCTGTTATCAGTATTGATACTGGCAAGATATTGGTCCTGGGAATTCCAAGACTTTCAAGAACGTTTCAACTTTAAGTCTGAAGTTGGATAACGGACGATAAAAAAATAATATTTTTTCCGCGTGATCTATACATCGAAACAAGTTTTACGTCACCTCGTTCCCAGACTCCTGAAGACAGACGTTGACTGTCGATGTTGTACCACAGACACAGGCTTATTCACTGTTCAGGGATGTCAATAAACCCGCCCAAAGATGTAAACAACCATGCACGAGCAGCGCCTATTAGACGGAGGGGGTCCGACAGCGATCAGTTCCAGTCATTCCATCAGGATGGAGGTACACGGCTCGTGTTGTCTGTAGTTCAACCATGCCTAGACGATCGATACCGCGGTTCGATCGCGTCCGCATTGTTACTTTGTGCCAGGAAGGGTTCTCAACAAGGGAAGTGTCCAGGCGTCTCGGAGTGAACCAAAGCGATGTTGTTCGGACATGGAGGAGATACAAGGAGACAGGAACTGTCGATGACATGCCTCACTCAAGCCGCCCAAGGGCTATTAATGCAGTGGATGACCGCTACCTCTGGATTATGGTTCGGAGGAACTTTAACAGCAACACTGCCATGTTGAATAACGCTTTTCGTGTAGCTACAGGACGTCGTGTTACGACTCAAACTGTACGCAATATGCTGCATGATGCGCAACTTCACTCCCGACATCGATGGCGAGGTCCATCTTTGCAACCACGATACCACGCAGTGCGGTACAGATGGGCCCTTCAACGAGCAGAATGCACCGCTCAGGATTGGCTTCAGGCTCTCTTCACCGATGAGTGTCGCATATTCCTTCAACCAGACAATCGTCGAAGATGTTTTTGGAAGCAACCCGGTCAGGCTGAACGCCTTAAACACACTGTCCAGCGACTGCAGCAAGGTCGAGGTTTCCTGCTGTTTTGGGGTGGCATTGTGTAAGGCCGACCTACGCCGTAACGGATGAACGATACTTGAATGTCGTCCTCCGACTGATAGTGCAACCATATCGGCAGCATACTGGCGAGGTATTCGTCTTCATGGACGACAGTTCGCGCCCCCCTCGTGCATATTTTGTGAATGACGTTCTTCAGGATAACGACATCGCTCGACTAGAGTGGCCAGCATGTTCTCCGGACATGAACCCTATCGAATATTCCTGGGATACACTGAAAAGGGCTCTTTATGGGCGACGTGACCCACCAACCACTCTGAGGGATCTACGCCGAATCGCAGTGGAGGAGTGGGACAATCTGGACCAACAGTGGCTTGATGAAGTTGTGGATAGTATGCCACGAAGAATACAGGCATGCATCAATGCAAGAGGACGGACGTGCTGCTGGGTATTAGAGGTACCGGTGTGTACAACAATCTGGGCCACCACTTCTGCAGGTCTCGCTGTACGGTGGTACGACACGCATTGTGTGGTTTTCATGAGCAATAAAAATGGCGGAATTGATGTTTATGTTGATCTCTATTCCAGTCTTCTGTACAGGTTCCGGAACTCTCGGAAACGAGGTAATGCAAAACTTTTTTTGATGAGTGTATAATTACAAATTAAAAGCTTTTCGCATTCTTTTTGCTCTACTTGCACTGTGAAACCTTGCTGCTTGCCAAATTTTGTGATTCTAGGCCAATGGGAAGTATCTCATAGGTTTTGAGGTGTGAGTTTCTGATAATCCTAATATGTGACAAAAATGGCCATATATTTTTGTTTTTTTCGCTTAGAAGCTTAGCTTTTTTACATCGCCAAGCGACTAGAGACGTTAGATTGTGACATAAATTTCAATCTGATACGTCTACGCGTTGTTGAGAAAAAGGGCTCTTAACATACAGAGGGACAGATACACAGTTGGTTAACAAACGACAAAAAATTGTTGCGTGTGATATAATAACAAATGAATAATTTTTGGGTTTTTCCTTTACTTGTACTGTGAAACTTGGTGTGTCGCCAAATTTCGTGATTCTATGTAAACAGGAAATACCCTTTAGGTTTTAATGAGTGAGTTTGCGAGTACCAAAGTGTGTGACAGAAAGAACCGTATCTTTTGATTGGCTTAGAACCAATTATTACACCACCAAGGAACCACAGACCTCAGTATGTGACATAAATTTCAACTTGATGCGTCTACCTGATGCTGGAAAAAAGAGCTCTTAGCAGACAGAGGGACAGACAGACAGTCGGATATCAAAAGATAATTTTTTTCGTGCGATATAATTACAAATTAACAATCTTCGGATTTTTTCATTTATTTGTACTGTGAAACCTTCTTTCTGGCCAAATTTCATGATTCCAGATCAACGGGAGGTACCCTACATGTTTTGATGAGTGTGTTTGCGAGAGTCAAAATACGAGTATGTCACATAAATGGCCGTATCTTTTGATTGCATTGATTCAGATGCTTCAATTCCTTACACCACCAAGGAACAGTAGACTTCAGTATGTGACATAAATTTCAACTTGATACATTTACCCGCTTCAGAGGAAAGAGGTTTTTAACAGTCGGACAGACAGACAAATAGATAAAGACAAATGGACAACAAATTGAGCCTATAAGGGTTCCGTTTTTATTGACTGAGTGCGGTACTCTAAATAGACGTATAAACTGGAGAAACAGATCAAACCATTTCTTTGCAAGCATCAATTCACGAAAATGGAAGTTAAGGAAAATATCGTTTCTATCACTCCATCTTATCGCCAGGTTGTAAGCTCTCCTCCTTCCATTGGTATATCTTAATACTCCAGCATTACGCTTTGGAATATGATGGCGCATTCCTGATTCAGCACTCAGTAACTTAAAATTTAAAGCAACTTTGTAACTTGCTCATTTATCACTTACCAATGTGGCCCGTTGCACTGAATCTGCAGGACACAAGCTTTCGTTATTGCGTGTTCAACTATATCCAGTGTAGTACACTCTGGTGTTCACCGGTTTTCAGGGATGAATCGCTTATGTTAACTCGGCATTATTCGGTATCTCCGTGATACATCAGTTCTCGTCCTTCGTCGAAGAGCTGACACCATTGACACACACTTACCCTTGAGTTGTTGTTCTCGATAATGCGCTTGCAATCTGGTTGAAATCTTAATTAGTTTGGGATACATTTCCTGACGACTTGATTATATATAGGTGCTCATTGACTTGCTACAAAATCGCACTTTATTCTGACGATAGATTCTTCATTTATATTTTATTGATAGGAACATTTTACTAAAGAATGCATAATTATGCAATTGCTCATGACATTTTCGTGAAATTCTCATTGGCGTATCTATAGCATCCGCAGTTCCTTTACAATTATTAAAGATAAAATCCGTCTTTCTCGCTACCAAAAATGTCTGCTTGTTTTATCGTACATGTTTTGTTTTATTCATTTAACACATCATCAGTTGTTTTATTTGCATCTGATTTCCGTGTATTTCTAAAAATATTGTTGCAAGCATATTTCTCAAATACTTCTGCGTTTGACATTGATGATTTCGCCTAATTTCACTCTGGCTCGAGCACTACACACTTTTCGGCGTAAAATACTGCAAAATTTTGCACCACTAATGTTTACGCGATTTACGTGCTCCCGGCCAAACGTATGTCTATGTACACTCATGCTCATAAATTAAGGATAATTGCAGAATGTGTTGCCACACAACGTGGCACTGCACAAAACTGCTCCTAATAGCATAGGCACATAGAAAACACACACGGCACAGATCTGCAACTCCACGGTATTGGTGATAAGTAGAGAAAACCGTCCCGAAACACATGTGCTACAAAACGCCCATGTACCCCGACATCAATATTGGATATGACCACCACGCACAGGTACACAGGCCGCACAACGGGTTGGCATACTCTGGATCAGGTGGCCGAGCAGTTGCAGGGGTATAGCCTCCCATTCTTGGACCAGTGCCTGTCGGAGCTCCTGAAGTGTCCTAGGGGTTTGAAGACGTGCAGCGGTACGTCGACTGATAGCATCCCAGGCGTGCTCGATGGGGTTTAAGTCTGGAGAACAGGCAGGCCACTCCATTCGCCTGATATCTTCTGTTTCAAAGTACTCCTCGACGGTCGCAGCTCGGTGGGGCCGTGCGATGTCGTCTATCAGGAAGAAGCTGAGACCCACTGCACCCATAAAAAGGCGGACATACAGGAGAACAATGACATCCCGATACACCTGACCTGTTACAGTTCCTCCGTCAAACGCATGCAGGGATATACGTGCACCATTCATAATCCCACCCCACACCATCAAACAACGACCTCCATACAGGTCCCTTTCAAGGACATTAAGGGGTCGGTATCTGGTTCCCGGTTCACGCCAGATGAAAACCCGGCGAGAATTTCTGTTCAGACTATACCTGGACTCGTCCGTGAACATAACCTGAGACCTCTGTTCCAATTTCCTTACTAGTGGCCAACTCCTTCTACTCCATTGACGAATTTTTTAATAGAAACAAATGAAGTGTTGTATATATTTATACTATTAGTATTGTTATTTCAACTTAAGAAATACACTCCTGGAAATTGAAATAAGAACACTGTGAATTCATTGTCCCAGGAAGGGGAAACTTTATTGACACATTCCTGGGGTCAGATACATCACATGATCACACTGACAGAACCACAGGCACATAGACACAGGCAACAGAGCATGCACAATGTCGGCACTAGTACAGTGTATATCCACCTTTCGCAGCAATGCAGGCTGCTATTCTCCCATGGAGACGATCGTAGAGATGCTGGATGTAGTCCTGTGGAACGGCTTACCATGCCATTTCCACCTGGCGCCTCCGTTGGACCAGCGTTCGTGCTGGACGTGCAGACCGCGTGAGACGACGCTTCATCCAGTCCCAAACATGCTCAATGGGGGACAGATCCGGAGATCTTGCTGGCCAGGGTAGTTGACTCACACCTTCTAGAGCACGTTGGGTGGCACGGGATACATGCGGACGTGCATTGTCCTGTTGGAACAGCAAGTTCCCTTGTCAGTCTAGGAATGGTAGAACGATGGGTTCGACGACGGTTTGGATGTACCGTGCACTATTCAGTGTCCCCTCGACGATCACCAGAGGTGTACGGCCAGTGTAGGAGATCGCTCCCCACACCATGATGCCGGGTGTTGGCCCTGTGTGCCTCGGTCGTATGCAGTCCTGATTGTGGCGCTCACCTGCACGGCGCCAAACACGCATACGACCATCATTGGCACCAAGGCAGAAGCGACTCTCATCGCTGAAGACGACACGTCTCCATTCGTCCCTCCATTCACGCCTGTCGCGACGCCACTGGAGGCGGGCTGCACGATGTTGGGGCGTGAGCGGAAAACGGCCTAACGGTGTGCGGGACCGTAGCCCAGCTTCATGGAGACGGTTGCGAATGGTCCTCGCCGATACCCCAGGAGCAACAGTGTCCCTAATTTGCTGGGAAGTGGCGGTGCGGTCCCCTACGGCACTGCGTAGGATCCTACGGTCTTGGCGTGCATCCGTGCGTCGCTGCGGTCCGGTCCCAGGTCGACGGGCACGTGCACCTTCCGCCGACCACTGGCGACAACATCGATGTACTGTGGAGACCTCACGCCCCATGTGTTTAGCAATTCGGCGGTACGTCCACCCGGCTTCCCGCATGCCCACCATACGCCCTCGCTCAAAGTCCGTCAACTGCACATACGGTTCACGTCCACGCTGTCGCGGCATGCTACCAGTGTTAAAGACTGCGATGGAGCTCCGTATGCCACGGCAAACTGGCTGACACTGACGGCGGCGGTGCACAAATGCTGCGCAGCTAGCGCCATTCGACGGCCAACACCGCGGTTCCTGGTGTGTCCGCTGTGCCGTGCGTGTGATCATTGCTTGTACAGCCCTCTCGCAGTGTCCGGAGCAAGTATGGTGGGTCTGACACACCGGTGTCAATGTGTTCTTTTTTCCATTTCCAGGAGTATATATATATATATATATATATATATATATATATATATATATATATATAAAAATGGTGACATGTTCCTCATCCACGAGGATCTCCTCAACACGGATCTATGGAACGCAAAACTAGTCTAATCTAATCTAATCTACCTGCTGTGTTTGACCAGCCTGCTGGAATCGGTGCCATAATCTTGAGATCACACTTTGTTGCACACGGAGGGCCCGTGCTACGACTAGTTGTGTTTGACCGCCTCCAGTCGCCCTAGTATTCTACCCCTCATAACGTCATCAATATATGTTCTTTGAGCCTTTTCAACACACAGTCACCGTTAGCAGGTCTGAAAAGGTCTGCATACTTACTCGCTGCACCGTACTCTGACATGCACCAACACACCTCTGTGTATATGGACTGCTGCCAGCGCCACCGTGCGGCGACCGCAGGTGAGATGCACCGCATGGTCATACCCTGAGTGATTTAAACCCGCAAACCGCCCACCAGAGCATTGTTTCACCATGTATCCACATTATCCTTAATTTATGAGCATGAGTGTATTTCGTGTATACATTGTTTCCAACTCACGAGACCAAAATAAAACGAATGACGAGCTTTGAAATGAATAAAACAAAACGCACATTGTAGTATAAATTCCTGTTTATTACAATTCGCTAAGATGGGTTCCAGATACCACAAACGATATTTCCAAGAGTTAACTAACAATTATAATGCATTTATGCGTCAGTAATGCTGAAAAAATCAGCTGACTAAGCGTTCCCAAAGACATTTTTGTTCCAGAGCTGTTTCGAATGCGTTGGAGCCAGAGGATAAGCTTGAAACAATGTCGTAAATCGCTCTTCAGTATCTCAGTCGAAAGGCATAAGTCTCAAACTCGACTCACGCATTTTGAATATGTTAGGAAGTTTCAAAAAATGTGTATGGTTACTGTTATCATCATTGTTGTTAAGGTAGTTCGTATCGATGGAAATACCAAAAGAATGATAGCAAACACCTTTTAGCTCCACTACATAAAAAAATAATATTAGCATGCTACAATTTCTAGGGTAAATACTATAACAGATTTTTTTTAAAATTCTTGTAAATGGTCCCACACAGTAATTTTAACAAATAAAAACAAAGAAATGGCAACTACTAAAAAATTAGCACCTAGTGTGATGAAACTTAGCTAGTGTGTTAATTATATGACTTGGCATCAACACATCATAGACACACGGGAGCAGACAAATTATATTAGTTCTAATTAAAAACACCTTTCATTTTTTGCAGAATGAACCACGACAAAACTGTTCCGCTTTGTTTAGAGTACATATTAGACACGCGAAATACCCGTTGACTTCAAGAAGGACATAATATTCCTTCAAGAAAGGTAGTAGGTGCCGACAGGTTCCAACATTACGGGACCAACAGTTTAATATGCCGTAGCTGCTAAATACTAACACTAATTATCTACAGATGGATGGAAAAATTGGTAGAAGCCGACTTCAGGTAAAGAAACCCTGTGTTCTAGTTGAAAAGTAGCATCCCCACGAAGCAATACTGACCTCAGGAGACAGACAGAAGAAAAACAAACATACATTTATAGGATTTGTAGATTTAGAGATATGTTTTTATAATACTGATTGCAATAGACTCTTTGAAATTCTTAAGTTATGAAGGAGCGATAGGTTATCTACAACTCGTATAGATAACAGACTGCAGTTGAGATGAGATTTTCTAAAAAAAATTCTTTCAGTAAGAATTTATTACAGTCAGTCACGTTATCACTCAGTTCCTGCTGCAAATTTCCCAGCCAGGTTGGGTTGTTGGTGTACAAACGTCATTGATAATAGCTTCATATAAAGATCTAGCAGAAAACTAATAGGCAGTGGCCTTGCTGACTTTGATAACCAGTTCCTTCTGATGAATATTATAACGATCAGAATAGAAAATTCAACTATGAGTTCAAGAGGGTGGTAAGCAAGCCAAAAACTGATTACCTTAGGAAAGTTCAAACATATGAACTGGAGTGCCTATGGTATGAATGTAAAACACAACATTTTTATTAGTAAAGTCTTTATCTTAGTTGAAAGCTGTTATACCCGTAAAGTAACGCAGATTAGATTAACATCTACAAAGAAGCGATTCATTACTTGAGGAATAAAGGTATCTTGTAAGGAAAAAATGAAATAATATCTATCAATCAGAAACAGCTCCGGTGTTAATGCTATAGCTCACTGCAAGACACACTGAAAACATTTTTCAAAATAAAAGTGAGGTGTAGTGGAGAAGGAGGCTGGTAGTACCAGAGATGAAGAAGATCAGGTAGCATAAGAGTAAATGAGCCGTTGTTAACAGATGTGTGTAGTGTTGCAAGACTTTTTAACGAGCATTTTATAACTGTTACTGAAAAGAGAGGATTGTCAAGTTCGATAGACACTGCCAAGAAATATCTGAGACCAGCAATTGCAAATAACTTCGGTAATATGACAATGATCCTCACTGTCCAGTAAAGTAAAGTCTACTAGAGAAATCATTAAACTGAAAATTAATTAGTGGTCGTGATGAATACGAACGAAGTTAATTAATTAAACAGTGTTCTTGTAAGTTTAGTAACGTATTAAGTTATTTGTGTAACATTTTCCAAATGTATGAAATATGCTGCAGTTTTTTTAAAGGAAGGAGATAAAGAAATATCGTCAACTTTCCGCCCATTTTCACTTTTGCCGACATTCTAAAGAGTTTTAGAAATGATAATACTCTATCGGCTTCTTAACAATTTGATTGCAGATAATATATTATGAAAGTCACAGTTCAGGTTTCTGAAGGTTTCTAATATTTGGAAGGCTACTTACACATGCAGTAGGGGTAGACTTAATTCAATGCAGTATAAAATACAAGTTGCTGGTATATTATGCTATCTATCAAAGTCATTTGGTGTGTAAATCACAATATCCTTTTGAGCTTGAATATTTCAGAGTAACAGGAAGTGTTACAGAGTGGTTCAAATCGTATTTCCCTGTCAGGGAACAAAGTTTGTATACGGGAAACAGTCATGTATTAAGCTGTCAGGCATCAGCCAACTAATTACATGTAGTTACTTTTTTGCGTATATCAATAAGCTGTCATCAATAATCTAATCGGATGTCAAGCCTGTTTTCTTTACAGATGATAGAAACATTGCAGTCAATAGCAAATTAAATATAGTTTTGGAAAGATCGTTAATAAAATATTCTTGGACATTAATAAATTAAGTTATGTTGAAGAAAGAAACAAAGCCAAACAGATAATTGCAGCATCCAAGAAGAAATTTTGCGAAGCTTTGGAAACAGGTTGGAGACTATGGGTCAAGCTGCTGGAAAACCATTCTGGAGTGTGATTAGCAGTCTTAGACAGGGAGGTAAGAAAGAAATGACAAGTATTTTGGACAGGTCAGGAAAACTGCTGGTGAATCCTGTTGATGCCTTGGGCAGATGGAGGGAATATTTTGAAGAGTTGCTCAATCTAGGTGAAAATACGATCAGTAATGTTTCAGATTTGGAGGTAGTATGGGATAGGAATGATGATGGAAATAGGATCACATTTGAGGAAGTGGAGAAAATGGTCAATAGATTGCAGTGCAATAAAGCAGCTGGGGTGGATGAAATTAAGTCGGACCTCATCAAATACAGTGGAATGTCAGGTCTTAAATGGCTACACAGGATAATTGAAATGGAATGGGAGTCGGGACAGGTTCCACCAGACTGGACGAAAGTAGTAATCACACCAATCTTTAAACATGGAAACAGAAACGATTGTAACAACTACAGAGGTATCTCTTTAATCAGCGTTATGGGTAAAATCTTCTCAGGCATTGTTGAAAGGAAAGTGCGAGTATTAGTTGAGGACCAATTGGATGAAAATCAGTGTGGGTTTAGGCCTCTTAGAATTTGTCAGGACCAGATCTTTAGCTTACGGCAAATAATGGAGAAGTGTTATGAGTGGAACAGGGAATTGTATCTGTGCTTTATAGATCTAGAAAAGGCATATGACCAGGTTCCTAGGAGGAAGTTATTGTCTGTTCTACGAGATTATGGAATAGGAGGCAAACTTTTGCAAGCAATTAAAGGTCTTTACATGGATAGTCAGGCAGCAGTTAGTTGACGGTAAATTGAGTTCATGGTTCAGAGTAGTTTCAGGGGTAAGACAAGGCTGCAACCTGTCACCGCTGTTGTTCATATTATTTATGGATCATATGTTGAAAACAATAGACTGGCTGGGTGAGATTAAGATATGTGAACAAAAAAAAGCAGTCTTGCATATGCAAATGACTTAGTTGTGATGGCAGATTCGATTGAAAGTTTGCAAAGTAATATTTCAGAGCTAGATCAGAAATGTAAGGACTATGGTATGAAGATAAGCATCTCCAAAACGAAAGTAATGTCAGTGGGAAAGAAATATAAACGGATTGAGTGCCAAATAGGAGGAACAAAGTTAGATGAGGTGGACGGTTTCAAGTACTTAGGATCCATATTCTCACAGGATGGCAACATAGTGAAAGAAATTGAAGCGAGGTGTAGCAAAGCTAACGCAGTGGGCGCTCAGCTACGATCTACTCTCTTCTGCAAGAAGGAAGTCAGTACCAAAACTAAGTCATCTGTGCACCCTTCAATCTTTCGACCAACTTTGTTGTATGGGAGCGAAAGCTGGGTGGATTTAGGTTACCTTATCAACAAGGTTGAGGTTAAGGATATGAAAGTAGCTAGGATGACTGCAGGTACTAGTAGATAGGAACAATGGCAGGAGGGTGTCCACAATGAGGAAATGAAAGATAAACTGGGAATGAACTCTATAGATGTAGCAGTCAGGGCAAACAGGCTCAGATGGTGGGGTCATGTTACACGCATGGGAGAAGCAACGTTACCCAAGAGACTCGTGGGTTCAGCAGTAGAGGGTAGGAGGAGTCGGGACAGACCAAGGAGAAGGTACCTGGATTCGGTTAAGAATGATTTTGAAGTAATAGGTTTAACATCAGAAGAGGCACCAATGTTAGCACTGAATAGGGGATCATGGAGGAATTTTACAAGGGGGGGCTATGCTTCAGACTGAACGCTGAAAGGCATAATCAGTCTTAAATGATGATGATGATAATGATGATGATTAATAAATGATTCCTAGCCCATTCATGGATTTTGAAAAAAAAATGTTATACGCAATTCTTTTATGAGGTTTTCTCCAGTGTATGCGTAAAATATGACGGCAAGCAAGCGAACGAAAAGGCTGGCAGTGTTAAATTCTTGGGATAACAACTTGATAATAAATTGTGAGAAGCATTCCACCGAACTGCTAAAGTGCCTATATAAATCATTATATGCAGTGCGGGTGCTGTCAGCTACAGGTAATATATAAAGGAAGCTAGTTCGCTTACTTTCATTGCACAAAGCTGTACGGGATCATTTTTTGCACTCATCAATCCAATCTAAAAATTTTCCATGTTTAGAAGTGTGTAACACGAATTATTTGTGGTATGAACTGTAGAACTTCCTGCAGAGTCCTGTTAATTTTCAAGTTGACATGGTAGGTGCAAGAAGTTATATATGTGAGTGGGCCTGTATCTGACATACGATAATTAATCACCCTCCAAAATAACGAATTAGGAATGCAATGAATACTAAATGAAACAATAATCTCAATTACTACAGTTTATTCTGCTAAAGTTATGTGTAATACAATTGAGATTCTAATAATTGCACAAGCGAAATAGTTGCAGTTGTAAAGTTGCACTGTGATTGTTGTGATGTTAACTGGAAAGACAGATAGTACTACAGAAGAGAATACATTGCATCTGTGGTTGGTGTTTAAATCAGACTATTCAACTTAATCCAAATGCTAGCATTCAAACCGAATTTTGAAGTAAATAAAAAACTATAAAATGCCCTGTACGTCTTATCACGGTTTCAGATCAATCTCATCATAGTAAATTTTAGGTGGAGACTACAGTCCCTCTTCATTGCACTCCTGTGTTGTAAAATGATCACAGCTCAGGGGCTTGCTTTAAGGAGATCCTGTTTGCGTTCGTCCACGTTACTCCGATGCCTCAGCGCAGCCCTGCAAAAGGCTGTCTGTCAGCCTGCACCTCTCCCGTGAAATGACTCCAATAGTGGCAGCCTGCTATACTCCTCTGGCAGTCTGGGTGCTTCTGCACAGTCCCAAATCTGCTTTCAACATCGTCTAATTTATACAAGGTGATTCATAAGCAGCCGTACAAACCTTATGGATGTAATGAATGCATCAAAATAAGAGTAAAATGTTATATATAGTTTTGTCTGCAGTTGCTTTATTTTAGACTTATGCAGTAGAGTAGGGATCAAAAGTGCAACACAAACAACACCAAATTATTCCAAAAAATTTCGGGCTTGCAGCCGCGTAAATTCGACTTCTTCTTCTGATATTTGAGATGTCCAGCCATCTTCAGAGTGAAGCGAGGTGACTCACAGTCTTTGTGCTGCGAAAATATGAAGATGCACACCAAATACCTCTTCGGGGAAGAGAGAGTTTTAAGTGTTCGCCGATTGGATAAGTTAAGACATTTCAGACCAATGTTACTGAGCTATTTAAGTTTTTTTTATTAAGATGCCGTAACCACGGTATATTTCCAAAGTTTTTCAGGTTAGTGCATTTTGTAAAGCCGACTGCCATGAGTAAGATTTTAGGGAAATCTGCTGCTGCTGTTGTTAAGGAGAGGATCCGTTTTACCCGCCGAAAACTGGACCTGGTTTCGGAACAATTGTATCTCTTGTATCTAACGATATCTGTGGAATTACCCTACAATTCATGGAACTGGATTGATGGTATAATGTGGGCCAAGTAAGACTGGGTTCGTGAGGTAGCCACATCGAGACAGATAGCAAAGTTTAGCCAGCTTCAGACGTCTTTGCAGCTAGAAACTGTTATTCGACTCTCCGTCATTAACATGATGGTTAAAGATTTGGACGACGCTACGATGATGATTTTAAGTAAAGTACTGAACTTTGCCCCCACGCCAAAATTTTTACCAATACCAGCTTTCGTCAGTGCCGATGAAGAAGCTTTTCGTCCTCTCTCTACGGAATAGGACGAAGAAATAAGACGCGAAACTTGTCGAGCAGTTATGAAGGCTCGCCCACAATGGAGTAACATATCTGTGGCAGAGAGGGCTGCACTACATAAGCTTCGCCAGGATACGGAGACGGTGGTTCTTCCAGCTGATAAAGGTAATACCATTGTTTTGGTGTCTTGTGACGACTATCATGATAAAATGAACAGTTTACTGAGTGACAGCACATACCGGAAGTTCAGTAACGACCCCACCAACCAGGTGGTAAGGAAGACTGCTTCGCTTCTGAACGCCTCCCACTTTCCACCAAAAGTTGTGCGAAGATTGAAACCAAGTTGTGCGGTTCCTTCAAGGCTTTATGGACTTCAAAGATCCACAAGAACGGTGAGTAATATCGGCTCTCCAACCTATGATTGTGACAAACACTTAACGTCGTTATTAAGGCCTCTGGTGGGAACATGTGCTAATCACATACGTAACACTGTGGGCTTCGTTGGCAAACTGAAGTCACTCAAACTGAACAATTCTGACATGTTAGTCAGTTTCGATGTAGTGTCGTTGTTCACAAAGGTTACTCTTTGGGAATAATTGTTTCTCATTGAAAAAACTTTTGATAAATAGAGTTCAGCTTTGTTTGAACATTTTTTGACCTCGACATATTTTTTATTCAATAACGAATTTTATGAACAGACTGACGATGTCGACATGGGTAGTCCTTTGTCGCCCTTGGTGGCCAACTTATTTATGGAGGACTTCGAGGAGAAGGCCCTGGAATCTGCTAGCTTGAAGCCCACAGTGTTTGGAGGTATGTTGATGACACGTTTGTAGTGTGGCCCCATGGTGAACACAAGTTAAAAGAATTTTTAAATCATCTGAATTCCATACACAGACAAATTCAGTTCACAATGGAAATGGAAAAGATGAATGCCTTCCATTTTTGGATGCTTTCGTACGGCGCGGAGATGATGGCACTTTGGGACATGCAGTGTACCGAAAACCGACCGATACGGATTTATATTTACGTGCAAATAGCTGCCGCAATGCTTGGCAGACGAAGAGTGTATTTTGAACTCCGGTACACAGAGCACACGTCATTGCTGACGAGAGCAGTCTGGAGGACGAGCTGCTACACCTGAGAAGCGTTTTTGAAGCCAACGGGTACTCTCCACAGCAGATACGTAAGGCACTACAAATGAAACCAGCAGTGGGTACAAGAAAAGCTGAAGAAGGCATGGAAATATTTAAATCCATGGCTTTTCTGCCATAGGTGGGAAACCTATTGTCAAAGATAGGACGGGTCCTCAGTAAATACAAAGTGAAAGTGATTTTTCGCTGTCCATCAAAGACAGCAGAACTCCTGGATTCCGTTAAAGATGCTTTAGTGCTCCGGAAGCCTGCGATTTACAAGACTCCTTGTGAGTGCGGCCGTTCATATATCGGACAGACGATACGTACAGTCCAGGAGAGATGCATAGAGTACCGCAGGTACACTCGGCTCTTACAATCTAGCAAGCCTGCAGTGGCAGGGCACTGTACTGACACTGGGCACTCTGTGGTGTACGATAACGTCGAAATTTTAGCCTCGACTTTATCTTTCTGGGACTCAGTAGTGAAAGAAGGAATTGAAATTCGGTTTGCGACGGATTTAGTTAACAGAGATAGCGACTTCAGCTTGGAGAAATCATGGAATCCGGCAATTTCTGTAATAAGTTTCTGTCGGGAAGTTTCAATGTCAATTATGTTATTTAATCAATTACACGTCAATTTTTTGAAATGCATTCACCCATTCCGTCTTTTAAACAATTACTGACTCTTATTTACACTCCAAACAATTTTGACATTTACCTCAGTCACACTCACCAAATATTTAATACCATGAAAAACTTTAAAATTTTACAAAGTAACATAGAAAAATACAAGATACACAAAAGTCAACCCGTATGTGCAACATCGCATTAGAAAATAGCTAGCACAATTACACAACAGTCCAAGCATAAATCACCACTAAACAATTCAAAATTTTAAACACTTCTATATACAATGATTGCATACAGTAAAAAATCTATAGAATAGCTAATTCATGTAAAATAATAATCAAGCACAAAAATGAAATAATATCTCTATATACAAAATACACTTGCATCACTGTATGTGGATCAACGTGCAGGTCTGTGAATAGGATTTCAATTGGTATTTTCGTCTTTTCGTTACATTGGGGTATCAGTTCTCCAAAGAAAATCATACTCATACGAAGCAAAACATAACAGTAATTCATTAATAACATTCATTTATAAGACGTAAGGTCAGTCAATCCACAAGGATTCTACCAAATGAATAACGTAAAAGACACTAACTTCAGTTTGAGGAACATTGAGTTTGTCACAGGAGACTCACATAGTTAATGTTAGTTATTACTGTCCATGCAAGTACATTCACTTCATGGAAGCAGTTGGGTCTCAGTTTGTCATAAGGCAACTTGATTGTGATGCCGGATCATCAACAGCGTATTGTTTTTTTTTTCTTAATTTGTTGCGCGCACACACACACACACACACACACACACACACACACACACACACACACACACGCTGCCTGTGTAAGTTGCAGTCTGTGATCAGATCACAGCCGAACACACTAAAATTTTAATTTTTGGTCTTAGAATGAATTCAAAACAGTTTTTTTTATACTGAGAGGTTAACGTCCTCCTGCGATCAAGATTACAGGCTGCGACCAGTGTGAATGCAAAGTAAGTGATCAGGTCTGCTCTCAAATCACAACAGTTTACAAGCTCATCAATGTGACATCATCTACATCTACATGACTACTCTGCAATTCACATTTAAGTGCTTGGCAGAGGGTTCATCGAACCACAATCATACTATCTCTCTACTATTCCACTCCCGAACAGCGAGTGGGAAAAACGAACAACTAAACCTTTCTGTTCGAGCTCTGATTTCTCTTATTTTATTTTGATGATCATTCCTACCTATGTAGGTTGGGCTCAACAAAATATTTTCGCATTCGGAAGAGAAAGTTGGTGACTGAAATTTCGTAAAAAGGTCTCGCCGCGACGAAAAACGTCTATGCTGTAATGACTTCCATCCCAACTCGTGTATCATATCTGCCACACTCTCTCCCCTATAACGCGATAATACAAAACGAGCTGCCCTTCTTTGCACCCTCTCGATGTCCTCCGTCAATCCCACCTGGTAAGGATCCCACACCGCGCAGCAATATTCTAACAGAGGACGAACGAGTGTAGTGTAAGCTGTCTCTTTAGTGGACTTGTTGCATCTTCTAAGTGTCCTGCCAATGAAACGCAACCTTTGGCTCGCCTTCCCGACAATATTATCTATGTGGTCCTTCCAACTGAAGTTGTTCGTAATTTTAACACCCAGGTACTTAGCTGAATTGACAGCCTTGAGAATTGTACTATTTATCGAGTAATCGAATTCCAACGGATTTCTTTTGGAACTCATGTGGATCATCTCACACTTTTCGTTATTTAGCGTCAACTGCCACCTGACACACCATATAGCAATCTTTTCTAAATCGCTTTGCAGCTGATACTGGTCTTCGGATGACCTTACTAGACGGTAAATTACAGCATCATCTGCGAACAGTCTAAGAGAACTGCTCAGATTGTCACCCAGGTCATTTATATAGATCAGGAACAGTAGAGGTCCCAGGACGCTTCCCTGGGGAACACCTGATATCACTTCAGTTTTACTCGATGATTTGCCGTCTATTACTACGAACTGCGACCTTCCTGACAGGAAATCACGAATCCAGTCGCATAACTGAGACGATACCCCATAGCTCCGCAGCTTGATTAGAAGTCGCTTGTGAGGAACGGTGTCAAAAGCTTTCCGGAAATCTAGAAATACGGAATCAACTTGAGATCCCATGTCGATAGCGGCCATTACTTCGTGCGAATAAAGAGCTAGCTGCGTTGCACAAGAGCGATGTTTTCTGAAGCCATGCTGATTACGTGTCAATAGATCGTTCCCTTCGAGGTGATTCATAATGTTTGAATACAGTATATGCTCCAAAACCCTACTGCAAACCGACGTCAATGATATAGGTCTGTAGTTAAATGGATTACTCCTACTACCCTTCTTGAACACTGGTGCGACCTGCGCAATTATCCAATCTGTAGGTACAGATCTATCGGTGAGCGAGCGGTTGTATATGAGTGCTAAGTAGGGAGCTATAGTATCAGCGTAATCTGAAAGGAACCTAATCGGTATACAATCTGGACCTGAAGACTTGCCCGTATCAAGCGATTTGAGTTGCTTCGCAACCCCTAAGGTATCTACTTCTAAGAAACTCATGCTAGCAGATGTTCGTGTTTCAAATTCTGGAATATTCCATTCGTCTTCCCTGGTGAAGGAATTTCGGAAAACTGCGTTCAATAACTCCGCTTTAGCGGCACAGTCGTCGATAACAGTACCATCGGCACTGCGCAGCGAAGGTATTGACTGCGTCTTGCCGCTTGTGTACTTTACATACGACCAGAATTTCTTCGGATTTTCTACCAAATTTCGAGACAATGTTTCGTTGTGGAACCTATTAAAGGCATCTCGCATCGAAGTACGTGCCAAATTTCGCGCGTCTGTAAATTTTAGCCCATCTTCAGGATTTCGCGTTCTTCTGAACTTCACATGCTTTTTCCGTTGCCTCTGCAACAGCGTTCGGACCTTTTTTGTGTACCACGGGGGATCCGTTCCATCTCTTACCAATTTATGAGGTATGAATATCTCAATTGATGTTGCTACTATATCTTTGAATTTGAGCCACATCTCGTTTACATCGCATAGTCAGTTCGGAAGGAATGGAAATTGTCTTTTAGGAAGGCTTCTAGTGGCACTTTATCCGCTTTTTTAAATAAAATTATTTTGCGTTTGTTTCTGATGGATTTGGAAGAAATGGTATTGAGCCTAGCTACAGTGACCTTGTGATCACTAATCCCTGTATCAGTCATGATGCTCTCTATCAGCTCTGGATTGTTTGTGGCCAAGAGGTCAAGTGTGTTTTCGCAACCATTTACAATTCGCGTGGGTTCGTGGACTAACTGCTCGAAATAATTTTCGGAAAATGCATTTAGGACAATCTCGGAAGACGTTTTCTGCCTACCCCCGGTTTTGAACAAGTATTTTTGCCAACATACCGAGGGTAGGTTGAAGTCCCCACCAACTATAACCGTATGAGTGGGGTATTTATTTGTTACGAGACTCAAACTTTCTCTGAACTGTTCCGCAACTGTATCATCGGAGTCTGGGGGTCGGTAGAAGGAGCCAATTATTAACTTAATTCGGCTGTTAAGTATAACCTCCACCCACACTAATTCGCACAGAGTATCTACTTCGACTTCACTACAAGATAAACCACTACTGACAGACACAAACACTCCTCCACCAATTCTGCCTAATCTATCTTTCCTGAACACCGTCTGAGACTTAGTAAAAATTTCTGCAGAACTTATTTCAGGCTTTAGCCAGCTTTCTGTACCTATAACGATATCAGCTTCTGTGCTTTCTATTAGCGCTTGAAGCTCAGGGACTTTTCCAGCGCAACTACAACAATTTACAACTAAAATTCCGACTGTTCCTTGATCCAAGCACGTCCTGTAATTGCCAAGCACCCTTTGACATTGCAGCCCATCCCGCACTTTCCCGAGGCCTTCTAACCTAAAAAACCGCCCAGTCCACGCCACACAGCCCCCGCTACCCGTGTAGCCGCCAGCTGAGTGTAGTGAACTCCTGACCTATTCAGCGGAACCCGAAAGCCCACCACCCTATGGCGCAAGTCAAGGAATCTGCAGCCAATACGGTCGCAAAACCGTCTGAGCCTCTGATTCAGACCCTCCACCCGGCTCTGCACCAAAGGTCCGCAGTCGGTTCTGTCAACGATGCTGCAGATGGTGAGCTCTGCCTTCATCTCGTAAGCAAGACCGGCAGCCTTCACCAAATCAGATAGTCGCTGGAATCCAGAGAGAATTTCCTCAGATCCAAAGCGACACACGTCATTAGTGCCGACATGTGCCACCACCTGCAGCTGGCTGCACCCTGTGCTCTTCATGGCATCCGGAAGGACCCTTTCCACATCAGGAATGACTCCTCCCGGAATGCACACGGAGTGCACACTGGATTTCTTCCCCTCCTTAGCCGCCATATCCCTAAGGGGCCCCATTACGCGCCTAACATTGGAGCTCCCAACTACCAGTAAGCCCACCCTCTGCGATTGCCCGGACCTTGAAGGCTGAGAATGATCCTCTGAAACAGGGCAGGCGGCTGCATCTGGCTCAGCCAGAGACAGTGCCTGAAACCGGTTTGTCAGACACACCGGGGAGGCTTTCTGATCAGCCTCCGGGGACGCCTTTCGCTGCCTGCCACGCCTTGGAACGACCTCCCAATCAACCACAGGCGAGGGCTCAGCCCCACTGCGGGCAGCAACCGGGGCAACCACAGCGGCAGACCGATCTGGGGACAGACGGGACGAGGTTGACATCCCCGTGATACCCGAGTCCGGCTCCCCACAGTGGTGCCCATTGGCAACAGCCTCAAGCTGCGCGACCGAAGTCAGCGCCGATTGCAGCTGTGAGCGAAGGGATGCCAAGTCAGCCCTCATCCGAACACAGCAATCGCAGTCCCTGTCCATTCTAATCGATGTTTAACAACAGTTACCGAAACACGAGTCCGTGCCTAGATAACGCAAGCGGAACACGCAAAGAATGTATCAACTAACCTGTACAAATGCCTAACGACTGCGCTACAATCTGCTGAATTTACGATTACAGTAACTAAAACTCGAAATTGCACCTCCTATACGAAACTCACACGCAATTTAAATAAGAATCTACGAAGTAAACACTAAAGCGCGATGCTACAACTGTCAAATACTATAATACGCCCGAAATATATGAATTAAACAATGCAAGTACCCAAAAACACGCAAAGAAATTAATTAAACTATCTAACAAATAACTAAGCTAGGGTTATACGACTTGCTGCTGCAGCTGCTTATCCAACGGCGGCAGGGAGCACACTTACACGTATTGTTCCTTCATCATGAAATACACAGTCGTAGGGTCTGGGTAGCATTCACCAGTTAGTCGACAGGCCACTCGAAGTTTCCCATGACGCCAAAAACAGTGTGTATGCAAATGACGCTGCTGTTGGTCGATTGTTTGGGCAGTGGCGAGGCGGCAAGGCCCCAGCAGGGAGGGCAGCAAACCGGTGCTGTACAGCGGCTCGTGCGGTGCAGGCAGCTGGTGTCCCCTGCCTCCCGTAGCCCTGTTGACACCTGACCCCCCCCCCCCCCCCCTTAAGTTGGAAGCGCCACCGACTGTCAAGCCATGACTCTGTCAAGCGCCACAGTTGTACTGCCTGCTGACTCGTTTCTGGTGAGCTACTTACCGGCAACTGGCCTCTGCCCACGGCTCTATGGCCATCCATTAATTTGTGCCATCTCTCATCTGCATTTCTCTTATACCTCTGGCTCTTGTATGATTTGTTTGCCATCCAAGGAAGTTTAAAAAACATTCATTGGTTGTACAGTTTATATATATTGATTAGCCACAACATTATGACCACGTACCTATTAGCTGGCATGTCCGCCATTGGCACGGATAACAGCGGCAATGCGTCGTGGCATGGAAGCAACGAGACCTTAGAAGGTCGCTGGAGGGTGTTGGCACCACATCAGTACACACATCACCTAATTCCTGTAAACTCATGGGAGGAGAGCGATGAGCTCTGACGCCAGTTTCATTCACATCCCTGATGTGTGCTATCGGGTTCACATCTAGCGAGTTGGAGGCCGGTACATCATTTGGAACTCGCCACTGTGTTCCTCGAACGACTCCATCACACTCCTTGCCTTGTGACATGGCGCATTACTTTACTTTAGTTTACTTTACATGTGGCAAGGGCCTTACCGACCATACGCCTGCTCTGTGAGCCTCTTCCCCTTCTGCCTGTCCAATGCGCTGTTTGTCCAGTTGCTGTGTCCTCCCGAATGTTATCCCGCCATCTGATTCTGGGTCTCCCTCTTCCTCTAGTTCCATCTATTGTTCTGCTGAATGCCATTATAGGTAGTCTATTCTCTGTTATTCTTGCTATATGGCCTGCCCAATTCAACTTTCTTCTCTTGAGCACTTCGACGATGTTACGGTGTTTGTACAGCTCTCTGAATTCTTCATTTCTTCTTATTCTCCATTCCATGTTGTTTTCGTCGTATACAGGTTCAAAAAATTTTCCTTAGTACTTTTCTTTCGAATATTAACAGTTTTTCTTAATCTTTCTTTCTAAATATTAATGTTTCACACCCATATAACATCACAGGGTTAATGGTCGATTGATATAAGAGGATTTTGAACTTACTGCCAAGTGATCTTTTTCTTAGAATTTTGATGAAACTAAAAAGGGTCTTGTTTGCTTTTGATAAACGGGCATCTATTTCTATATCTGTTCTGTTGTTACTACTAAAAAGACTTCCTATGTACTTGAAGTGGTCAACAGTCTTGAAATTGAATCCATTTACAGTCAGAGATGTATCGTTTCTGGTTTTCTTACTTATGGGCAGGTATTCTGTCTTTTCTTGATTAACATGTAATCCTGTTTTCTCAGCAATTTTGTAGTAATTTTGCATCTTTCTGATTAATTCTCTTTTGGAACTACTTATTAGTGCTACATCATCTGCATAGGCAAGTCTTGTAATGTTCACATCCTATAGCTGGATCCCTTGTGGACTGGTTTTAGAAAATTCTCTGTCAATCTTCTCCAGCACAAGGTTAAATAAAATAGGTGAAATAGCATCCCCTTCTTTCAGTCCAGTGTACACCTTAAAATCTTCAGTTTCTCCTACCGGTGTCTTTATGCGACATAAAGTTTCATCGATACACATTTTAACTAATCTGATTATTTTTGATGGTATTTTAAATCCCTTCATTATATTTAGGAATGTATGTCACTGTATGCTATCATAGGCCTTTTTTAAAATCTACGAGTAATTTGTGGACATCTACATTGAATTCCCACGCCTTCTCAGTTACTCGTCTTAGGGCGAATAAGTGATCTAGTGTGGATCTGTTTCTGCAGAAACCGCATTGGTAGTCCCCAGTCAGTTCTTCTATAATTGGTATCAGCCTGTTTAATAGGCAGCTTGATAAGATTTTGTAGGTGACATCCAGTAAGGCAATTCCTCTGTAGTTATCACAAACTAGTGGATCATTCTTTTTAAATATGGGCACACAATTGCAGTTTTTCAATCTGCAGAAATGGTTTCTGTCTCCCAAATTGTTTCTATTAACGCCTGTATTTCTAATTCCAGTTGCGGGCCTCCATTCTTTAATAACTCAGCGTATATCTTGTCCTCGCTACAAGCCTTGTTATTCTTTAATTTCTTTATCGCTTGCTGCACTTCATTTACTTATGGGGTAGTAACTGTATCAGCTGTATCAATTGTATCAGGTTCTTCCAAATTAAGGTAAGAGTGTGGGTCATTGCAGTTGGGAAGTTGTGAAAAGTATGTCTTCCATCTTTTTTGTATGTCACTTTTGTTGGTCAATATTTTCTCATACTGATCCTTTATGAACTGTCCCCTTTTATTGAATTTACCAAAGGATTTATTTTTTATTTTTTGATACATCTATCTTGTCTTGTGATGTTGGAAATCATCCTCTGCTTCTCTGATCATATTGTTATAGTGTTCCCTTTTCCCTTGTCTTAGGGTTCTTCGCGTTTCTTGGAGGACTTTATAGCATCTTTCCTTCAATGCCATGTTGTGCCTTTCTTTAATCCATGCATTCCTCGCATTTCTTCTTTCCAGCACTTTTTCATGTCACTTTGTGTTAAACCAAATTTTATTAGATCGTTTTCTTTCACCTATAATTTTGGAAGCTGCTTCTTGAATACAGCCCTTCAGGTGTCTCCATTTGCTTTCGACATCCTGTGGTTCTGCATTGGTCAGTCTCAGTTTTGTTAGACTGCTTTTAATTACTTTTGTATGATTTTCTTTTATATCTAGTTTCGCCAGGTTTCCTATGTTATATCTTGTAATTTCTTCTCTATTTCTATTTACTTTCCTTTTGAGTTTCACTTTCATTCTTGATATGATTAACATGTGCTCTGTGTCACAAACCGCTCCCCTAAAGGTTCTGACATCTTTAATACTGTTTTGGAATCGTTTCTGGATAACTACAGGATCTATTTGATTGACTACCTTTCCATCCATATCCATGTTCCTAAATGAATGCGTTTATGTTGAAATTTTGTGCTGCTCATGGTAAGACCATTTGACATTGCAAAGCTTATAAGTCGAACTCCATTATCTGAACTTCCCTCATGTAAGCTAAAATTGCCAATGGTAGGTTTGTAGATTTCTTCCTTTCCTACTTCGGCATTAAAATCTCCTAACACTATTTTCACATTGTGCCTACTTAATAAGTTGTGCATTACCTTGTTAAAAACTGTCTCTGCCCTGGGAGAACATGGTTATTATGAAGGGGTGTATGTGCTTTGCAGCTAGTGAACGATACTCCCTGGCCGTCATGGTCCCTTTCACGAGCTCCATTGGACCCTTAGATACCCACATGAATGTTCGCCAGAGCATAATGGAGCCGCCGTCAGTTCGTCTCCGTCTGCAATACCGGTGTCAAGGAGCTGTTTACACTGAAAGAAGACAGATTCGCGCCCTCCCGTCGACCTGATGAAGATGGAATTTGTATACATCAGACCATGAACACGGCACCATTGCGCCAACGTCCAGCGCCGATATTCACGTGTCCTTCTTAGTCCATGCCGATGTCGTGGTGTTAACATTGGCACATGCATTGGCCGTCCGCTGCGGTGGCCTATCGTTAGGAGTGCTCGGTGCACTGTGTGTTCAGACACACTTCCACTCTGTCCACCATGAAAGTCTGACGTCAGTTCCGCCACAGTTCACCGCCTGTCCTGTTTTACTAGTCAGCTCAGCCCACGACGTCCGACATTTGTAACGAGGGCCCGCCGGAGTGGCCGAGCGGTTCTAGGTGCTTCAGTCCGGAACCGCGCGACCGCTACGGTCGCAGGTTCGAATCCTGCCTCGGGCATGGACGTGTGTGATGTCTTTAGGTTAGTTAGGTTTAAGTAGTTGTAAGTTCTAGGGGACTGATGACCTCAGAAGTTAAGTCCCATAGTGCTCAGAGCCATTTGAAGGATTTTTTTTGTAACGAGGGGTAGCCGTCCAAGACCAAGACGTCTGGACGTGGTTTCACCTTGGTTTCGCCACATGTGGCAGGCACTCACAACAGCACCCCTCGTACATCCCACAAGCCGTGCAGTTTCCGAAATGCTCGTGGCGAGCTCCGGGCCATCACAATCTGCCCTTGGTCAAGCTGAGACAGATCGCGCACATTCCCCATTCTACACACGGATAGCAGGCCCACTGATACTATGTCTGACTGGCAGCCTTTCCTCGTCAACGATGCTGCTATCGCCTGGATGGGTTTATATCGGTAGCCGGTCGGTGATCATGAAGTTCTGGATTATCAGTGTAAATATAAATACTGTACAACCTGACCTTACAACGATTTCTCATAGACATTTACCATTAACATCGTTCTCAATTAGTATTTTTAAATCTTTATTATAATTTTTCTTTATGTGAAGATTCAATCACGTTTGTTCGAACTACTATCCCAATTTTACTTCAAACTGAGTCAAGGTAATTTTTAATGAAATTGACTGACCATTCGATTAAAGTTTAGTTATATATCACATACTAATTAACTCTTGTCCTTTTAGCAGTTAACTTTTGCACCTAACAAAATTATATTCTTCTCAATCTCTAATTCCTGGCAGTTTCTATCCTGACAAATTTTTCTGACAAATACTTCTCTCTATAGAAATTTTTAAAACATTGTATAAGATTATGGGTGTGTTAGTGATTGGTGGCCCACGCAGTTATCTTTCACCATCATGTGTTACAATTTATGCCAGGGAGGTCCATTGATACTTAGCCGTCCTCCATCATTTATCCGCACATTGCCATATAATATCCTCCACTTCAGAACTACTGTGGTCACACTGTAGTTTACGCCAAATTTTGCTCGTTCCTGTTGTCTCAGTCCATCCATTTATTATGCGTGGTCTGTACTCCATCATCTCACTTTCCTCTATACTCATTGTGGATTTTTGCAAATTGGAAAATTGACAGTCTGTAACGTAATATCACAAGCATAATTTGACTCACAACACATACGAAATTTATTTTACGTCATTTCATTTTACTGCACACATCCTTAGATTACGGTGTTCCCTTTACCTCACCTCTCTTCATTTTTACATTTTTTTCAACCACATTTTGGTATTATTCTGTGTCTGTCTCCATGTTTAGCAGCAGATCTAAAATTTATAAACACTCCATTCTTCAATATGAGTCGTGAACTCTTTCATCTTCTCTTCTTTTCAATTTTTTACATGGTTATCGTTGATCATTCAGCTGTCTGTCATATCATTAGTTCCTGGAGATGCATAAAATCAGTACATCATCCTCTCAATAACTTACACGACGTCTCTCAACTGATGTGATACGGTAGTTGGTTTAGCTTTCTGACAGGGTGTGTATTTGCTCAGTACCTTCCTTATTCGTCTCCCCAGGTTCTTGAAGTGTACCGACTTAGCATAATATTTACAGGGTACACAGTAAGCGCATCTCAAGTGTGCATGACAAATAATTTGTGTATGGGCTCTAAAAAATGTTCAAATGGGTGTGAAATCTCATGGGACTTAACTGCTAAGGTCATCAGTTCCTAAGCTTACACACTACTTAACCTAAATTATCCTAAGGACAAACACAGATACCCATGCCCGAGGGAGGACTCGAACCTTCGCCGGGACCAGCCGCACAGTCCACGACTGCTGTGTATGGGCTCTTTCTGGATGCATACTAGCTAGTTGTACACTGTTTGGTTTCCGCAGTTGTACAAGACGCCAATCCTTGTAAAATAAAACTATCTGATACTTACGGAAGATCAATCTCGGCATTTCTGTTCTGCTGCTCGTAAGACTGGGCTTTATCCTGTTAATTTTCAGTGTTGATAAGAATGGTTCCCATAAAACGTAATATTCTTAAGGTAAGCTGCATTAAAATTTGCATCTTTAACCTCGTTATTTTCCTCCACTGTCGGTGCCATGCGTTCCAATGACAGTGCGTCTGCCACAACGTTTTCCTTCCTGGGAAAGTGTGCCACATAAAAACGAAACCCTTGCAAATAACATAGACTTTCATTTGTGGTACAGCCACAACTGCTATGTAACGTGTTCGTGGCAAACAAATCCGTCGCAGTTGTAAAATATTTTATTGACCAAAGTCTTGCACAACAAAAGTGGCTATACACTACCACAGTTTCGCTGTCTTAGCCCCATCATCAGGTTTATCTGAAATAAAATAACAGTTGCAACTTACTGCATCAAACAATTAAAAATCTTTAAACAATTAAATGTTGATATTTAGAAACTGAAAATCAGATAAAATGATTGAACAATACCCCCCTAGCAGTAGTAGGATCGATAGGCAAACCTCTATAATTTTAATTAATATTGTGTTTATACTGGTTGCTGGTGATGAGGAAAGTCAGTTATTAGCATTTTATTGATGATCTCATTCATAATCAGCCATGTCACAGTCATCACAGTCGCTCAGGAAATCTCTAATTAAGCTTTACTTGTTTAAACAGAATCGGACGATGACTCTCCTTGTCCGCAGTCTCGATGATTCGAAGCGATCTGCAATCCTGTGTAAATAAAATGTCTTGGTTTTATTGCGTTGCGTAGTGAGTCAGGAAACCTCAGATCAAGCGGAAAGTTTGCTTTGATAGAGTTTAATTATCCGATGAAATAATAGAGCTCTTGGATCTAATAATTGCAGGTTCGTTTCCAATTCATCAGAAGCTCCCTTCTGATTACCAACGAAACGACACCTCCGAGCAAATTTCCAATTAGAGAATACAAATATAATGAAATTCCTTACACACCTTTGATGTAAATGCTCAGTATATATTTTCTCGAGTAGCATACAATATATTTTCAATCTCTTTCTTCCAGTAATCTCGATAGCAAAACTACAATTATTCATTGCGGCTATTCGGCGCGGAGTAGATCCTAGAAGTCCCCTCAACACACCAGATATAATATTACAAAGAGTAGTTATGCGCTCATGGAATAGTAATAGTACTGTACTAGATTTCGCATCGATTCTGCGAGTATGTAGATGGTCAAGTAGGAATCGTAATTCACTCATAGAATTGTTCAGGGATAATTAGTAGAATATAAAGAGATATTACACCTCTACCGTAGGTGAACCTCTCAAATAAGATCCCAAACTGTGGCTACCAACTCCAACTTTCAATCGCCTTCCATGCCATGTGTATGTTGCTTAGTTGGACTTATTCTGCTGGTAGTCACACGACTTTTTCTTATTTGGTTGTTAAGTCGAACATCTCTCGTAATGGACCTCAATTACTTTCTGTTATTACCTAAATTGCTTCTGCATTTTCTCGGCATTTGTACGTGCTTGTACCTTAGTTCTCCTCCGTGCCGTGTTATGCGCCCCTGCGCGGTGTTTGCCACGAATACGGCCCGCAGTGTTACTGGTCAGTCCGCTTGCCGCAGCCTCTCGGGTCACACAGGCGCGCTGTGTCAGTGTTCGGTTAAGTGTCGGCCTGGAATGTAGGCGTTTTCGCGTGCTTCGCTTATCAGGCTGTAAGCTGACTTGACATTCTGCAACACAGTGTCGTCATTTAGTTTAACATTAGCTTAGCGCATGGCTTCCTCCTACTCTCCTATGGTGGCTTTATTGTTATAGACTGCATACATTTCCGGTGGCAATTTAGGGACAAAAAAAAATTCCCAGACTGCGACTGAAAGATGGAGTTCTTTGCAGCCACAATTGGGGATGTTATTTAACAGTCCAACTTCGGTAGATGTTTGCCTATCGGTTGTTTGGGCATGGACAGGACGTCGTAGGCTATTGTTCAATCATTTTCTCTGCTTTTCAGTTTCCAAACATCAGTCTGTAATTGTTTAAAAATTACTTAATTGCTTCATAGAGTAGGTTGAAATTATTGTTTTACTTCAGATTTCAGATACACCTGCTGAAGGGGCTAAGACCTCGAAACTGTACTAGTGTATAGCGACTTCTCTTGTGCAAGACTTCGGTCAATAAAACATTTTACAACTCTGGCAGATTTGTTTACCATTAACATCTTCCGAACAAGTTGCCCAGAGCGAGGGTCGTCCATGTGTCAGTTTGTCTGGCATTAAGAATTCCCTGTCAGGGAGGACATAAATTTGCTTAGTCCCCAAACAGTAGTTAGTGCTTCCAGCTCTGTCATAGTGTAACTCTTCTCTGCTTTTCGCAGGCTGTGGCTTCCAAATGCGATATTTCTCTTTGCTATCTCTCTACCTTGTTCTATTTCCTGAAACAGATTCACCCTAAGACCTCATCTTGACACATGAGTGCTCAAACCAAACACTTTGCTCAGTTGGGAAGAAACAATACTGGCGATCTCATTAATGCTCCCTTCAAACTTTCAAACATATATTGCTGTATTTCAGTCCACTTTCAGGTGACGTTCTCTCCTGATAAGGAGCAAAGACTAGGCGTGGTTACAGTGTCCTTTACGAATTGATTGTAGGAATTTGTGAGTCTTTAAAATGCACACACTTTTCGCTTTTTCCCGAGCAATGAATATTTTACCATGGTCTCTAATTTCTGTGGATATTGCCCGATTCTGTCTGCAGATATTACATGTCCTAAAGGTCTACTTCCTTACATCCAAATTCTGACTTTTCCAAATTGATGATAACTCCATGTTTTTCGACGGTTTCATGTAACTGACAATATTTTGTCGTGTTCTCCTCACGTTTTCCCTGCAATCAGTATGTTGTCACCATACAGCATACCCTTAACCCTGTAGTAACTCTGGGATTATGGATCCAAGTCCTCTAATAAATGTTGATGCTGAAAAAAAACTCAAACGGTAATTTCTTAAACTGGAAGTAATATCTGTAGCACAAGAATGCTGTGTACAGACGACAATGTGATTGTAGTTCTATTTTCCAGTAGCCAGTCCACAAATTAATTGATGTCAAGACATGCACTTTGTGGAAACACTAAAGTAGCTCTTCTAACGTCTCTGGTCTATCTGCCTTTGGTTCCATTTGGTATTTATCTGCAGGATTCGAAGTACAAGCCTCATGGTTTCATCCTTCTTCTTGACACACCACAGCAGGTTGTTATAAGAGCTGATTGCCTGTAATATGATCCCTTACTTCAACACCTTCAACTAGTTCTGTATCTTTTCCTTATTAATGTGTGGCAGTTGGTGGGGCTTCACAAAAAATTTGCTATGTTCCTTAACCTCGAATTTATACAATATGGTGTGGATGGTCCATGGCGCGTGTGAAAACACTCTTACATACGACTTCAAACCATGCTCCAGTTCTGTTTCTTGCATATTTGGATTCGATCTGTTGAAGTTTCGCCTCTGTCTCCTCAAAAATTGCCTAAATTTCTTCTTACTGTGTTTCTAATAATCTCAATGCCATTTTAATATTTTTGTGGTATTGAAAAAATTAAAAAACCTCTCTCACACCGGCCTGATTTAGCTTCACTGCTCAGGATAGTAAAAAACATGCGTATATTAAGGGAATCTTCATTCATAAGGCAGGCTTATCACATTCACACAGTTCAATACTGTTCTATCTTGATTAAATTGAGCTTAACATAAATTCCATAAGGCAGTGAAGCAATTTCGAAGTCTCGGTGAGACGAAAATTGTCAGTCGATCTCCTGAAAACATTTGTAATAATTATTAACTTTCGGTGACGACATGTGGAAGACCGGAGACCTGTTGGTAAGACCGTGTTAGCCTATTTATTTGAAGTAACTGGATATCTTGAGCATACAAAACGGCAGGTTCGTCCAGTGTAAATCAGACGTTCCCCACTGTTCCCGTGCAACACAGCGTAGTAAGCAGACACTGTCAATAATAATCAGTTAAATAATACGCGAACACACTTACTTTTAGTTTAGTTTATGTATTAAATTCCTTCTCATACAGAATCTCATCAAGATGGCGACTAGCTCAACAATACATACATATACATCCTCCTTCTTTCACGGCTAATCGGCAAGCATTTTCATTCTTTTTTCATAAGAGAAAACATAGATAGCAGAGAAGCTATTCCATGGAGTGAATGGACGCTCCAAGGAATAACAGGGCTTGAAACTACTTTGCATTGATAATCATCGTATATTAAAGTTTAGGAATCGGTAAGATAAGAAGAGATATTTCGAGATATGTACTGAGTTATATAATTTATAAAATTTCTGAAAATATCGCGGAGAGACCGGTGCAAGAGACATTACACCATGACTACTTCTCTTCCGTCCTTTTCCACATAATTATTGAAATGCAAAATGACATTTTTATCTGCTACTTTTCCCGTGACGAAATTTTGTCTGAAGTGCAGAACCATCTCGTACCTTCTTAAGAAATCAAGCCCTAATATCGCCGCTATTGTCAATCCCTGAATCACCATAAAATCAGAGTAAAACCTATGATTCTGGCACTTGAAACCAACTCGCACCAGCTCTTTTATCTTAGCATTCTTGCTACTCACAGCTCCTCTAAACCAGTAATGAGGACTCTGAATTTTATGTGTAATATTTCAACTGGTATTGGGGGAGTGCTTGCTCTTCTGTCCTCATGATGGTGAGCTGGGGCTGGACGAGCACCACCTGTGCTGAGTGTGACAGAAAAATGTGAGGCTGAGCGAGGTCGCTTTTTTATGAATATAAAGAGGAGTGATCAATAGCGTGTGGCTGTTCCTCAGAGCGGCCGATCTGCTACAAAAATGGTTTAAATGGCTCTGAGCACTATGGGACTTAACATCTGAGGTCATCAGTCCCCTAGAACTTAGAACTACTTAAACCTAACTAACCTAAGGACATCACACTCATCCATGCCCGAGGCAGGATTTGAACCCGCGACCGTAGCAGCAGCGTGGTTCCGGACTGAAGCGTCTAGAACCGCTCGGCCACCGCGGCCGGCCGACCTGCTACAGCTCTGAGCCAGTGTACCAGGCACGAATCGACGGCGAGCGCGACTTTCTGGAGCCAGCGCTAAACGTTTTCTGGCTGTTTGCCACCTTGTCCGACGCCCGGTGTTAGTATTGTTTTCAGTGGTTCTCATAATTTGAGGACTGCGGCCATGGGATGCCTGACGCACCAGCGCCTAGCGTCCAGGCGATATTTTGCTCGTTTTTGGCGGGCATTTCACGGCTGCTTTCACGCATCCACCAAAATGCGAGAAGTTGATTGGGCAATTCAAGAAGACATGACGTGACATCAGAGAGTCCTACTGAAAACTGACGGCAATGACCACGAAGGGTACAAGAAATGTTGCTATGTTGCTATCCAGCTGGGATTTTGCAGAGCGCGCTGAATACAGATGACAGGCGCTTTTTTCCACGGCCTCCTACGATTGGAAACGTTCGAGGGCGGTGGGGTCGCAGAGCAGTAGTTTTAGGTGTCGGTGCTCTGAACACGAGATGGGGAGTCTCCTCTGGACATCTTGGGAGAGTAGGTGTATTGATACTGTCTCCTCCTGGATATACTCCTGCGCAGACCTGGGAGTAAGAATGTCTCGGTGATCTGGGCCGAAATTTAAATTATTTCCGGAATTTATCTCATCCGGTTTTTATCTGCAGGTAGCGATCATCAGTCCGAGCCCAGCAGCACAGAGGTCAGGGGCTGTACCATCCGACTGCTGTATGGCTGTCTACATACTGCCTGAGATCCTGGTGATTAAGTATTTGCAGGTCAGGCCTAATACGGGTCTGTAATTCTTCTCGTTTTCGCGCTACGGTAACTGCGATTTTGTTGCCAATTTTTCCCACAGTTCTCACTTCCGATCGGCATTCCGTCGCAGAGTCGGGGTTTATCACTATGTCTGTTGATTGACTCACTAGTAATAAATTACCGTATTCAGTATTTCAGAATGGGTGCCCCTTTAAAAGACTACTTATTCTCAACATCTTTATTTTGTGCCCTTGTTCTATTAAAGCATTGTTCAGTGAATCGCATATTTATATGTTTATTAGACAAAATTAATCTCTTTGTGATAATTTGTTTATCATATTTTGTAGTCAGATGATAAATTCCATTTCTTGATCACTTTTTTAACTATTGAGACTTTGAATCCAGATATTATACACACTTCACCAGCCCAGCACCTCGTGCAGTGAATTTTCTTCTAAAAAGACATGCATAACTTCGTGGGTGGAATGTCTTGCATTGGCCGTACGTAGTATCTCGAATTTCCGTCGCTGCCTTCTCTCTGAAGTGAGGACATACGAATCTGATTTTCAAAACATTAGCCTACATTTCGATAACGTCTCACGGAATTGTTCGGTGCATAGCTTCGGGTGTTTGTGATACGCAGCGTCCAGGCCCAGCGAAAAAACTTTTGTACTGACACAAACTGCTTTCTAAGCTCCACCTCGGCATTGTGGCGGCAGTCCCGCTGGTAAGTACTGGCCGATCAGAATGTGACTCCTCCCCTAATGCGGCACAGTCTATTGGTCAGATCGTGACTCTCTTATTCTTCTCTGTTGCGTTCTTCTTCTCTCTGAATTCCGATATTGCTTGTCGAAAATCTGCTACCCTTCTTCTCTTTCGTGAGCGCGTCTAACGTTTCTCTGTGCCTGTGGTTTATGGTTTCCTGCTCATTCTTGAGTTGCACTGAATCTCTTATTTCGGCATGTTCACTGACATTTGTTTGTATCGTCCTGTCGGACGCTGTGCATTAAGATTCGATAACTGCTCCGCAGTGGTGTTTAGTACTTACACTTTCTCTACCACCTCCTCTATCGTATCTTCTAGTGAGTTTGTGTACTCTTGCCTTCCTGATATAACTTCTTCAATATCTTTAGCAATGGAGTTGACGTCTTTCCTCAATTTTCCTATTGTTCCTTTGGTGTTTTGCGCTAATGTATCTACTTCTGCATATGCTTCCGGCATCCTGTTGTCTAACTTCTTGTTTAAAATTTTTCCCTGCTCTTCGCATTTCTTTATGTGATCTTCTCCTTCCTGATTTATGGCTTCTATCTTTTCATCTACTTTTCCATTTCAATTTTTGAATTGTTGCTGATTTTTCCCAGATTGTATATCCCATATTTGGTCACTTTTCTTAAAAGTCTCCTCACAGTACTTTAGTAAATTCTCACTCCTTTCAAGTCGTTCCTCTAGTTTCTTGAACTCTGCCTCATTTTTCTTGAAAGATTCATCATTCTTTCCTTTGCTCTTCTTGAAGAGTTCTGCGTTATTCTTAAAGTGTTCATCATTCTTATCTTGACTTTGCTTAAGCAAATTTTCGATTTTCTTAAGTTGTTAATCATTCTTCTCAAATTTTTAAATCAGGAAGCTCTGCAGGTCGAATGTTGCAGTGGGTGGTGGTGCTTGCTCTCGATGGGCATTACTCTGCGCTGCACTTTCACATCTTGTAACCTCTGAATTTTCCTCCGCGCGTGTAGTTTTACGCTCATCTACTCCCCTAATTTCTGTCTCCGATATTTCGTCACTACTTTCTTCCTGGTATTGTTCGTTAATCATGTCGAATTTGTGCTGAGATGTTCCTTCACAGTGCTCGCTATTATCTATCTCCTGAATCTTACCTTGCAGTACTTCCATATTTGAACCTCTCTTTAGTGTTTCTGAATTATTTGCAATTTCCGTCTCTACCACGTTCATTCGTTCTAAGCTTCGCACGCTTGCTCTTGTAATCCTTGGCATTCCCTAACAGAAATATTAAATGTCAAAGACACTTGACATTCAAGACAAATCTAACCAACCTAACACAAAAAATCCTCTTTGTTTTTGGGCACACACTAAAAATTCATTCCCCTTCTATCATACAACCCACACAAACACAAAAGAAATAAAATTCCCTCCTAAAGTTCGATGATGGTGAGCCGGCCGAAGTGGCCGTGCGGTTCTAGGCACTGCAGTCTGGAACCGCGAGACCGCTACGGTCGCAGGTTCGAATCCTTCCTCGGGCATGGATGTGTGTGATGTCCTTAGGTTAGTTAGGTTTAACTAGTTCTAAGTTCTAGGGGACTAATGACCTCAGAAGTTGAGTCCCATAGTGCTCAGAGCCATTTGAACCTTTTTTTTATGATGGCGATTTTGCTGATTAATGACGGACATATACCATCATTATTAGGAAACTGACCGGTAACAACTGGGGAGCACACCCACAGGTCCTCGCCACGTCTGCCCTTGCTTTGTGCTTCTCCGCTGCTGGATATGCAGCAACTCTATGGCAGAACTCCAGGCATGCCGAACAGGTAAATATTGCTCTAAATGAAACATGATGAATTCTAACCGGCTGCTTGCGGGCAACCCCTGCTGACAAAATCTACCACCTCATGGGCGCAGCACCTCCAGACATTTGAAGGAGAACAGCAGCTGAATTGGAAAGACAGAAGCAGGAGACGGATCAGAGACACCCCCTGTTTCGATGGGAACATCAAACACCAAGACCCAAGTCAAGAAAAAGTCTTCTCCGGACAACGCAACCAATCCAGACATCGCCAATCCAGACAGCACCTGCAGACCATAGGATACACCTCTGGCGTACCTCATCATCAGGGAAATATTGGAACAACCCCAAGGAAGAACTTGCTACAGGTCATCACCTCCCATACCCGACATGGAAGGTACTCAATAGACTGGGAACTGGAGTATCTCGGTGTGTGGAGAACATGAAGAAATGGGGATACATCTCAGGGGACGAACTATGTGAGTGTGGTGAACCTCAAGATCATCAGCACCTACTCAACTGCAGGAAACCTGTGTCCATGGACGATCTGATTATCGCCATTGATGAGGAAGTCTGTGCAGCGGAATTCTGGGCAGCACTTGGAACATAAATATGCATATATTCTCTGTAAGACTTGTAATATAAATGTATGATATGCTATGTATGATAAATCATTTTTAATATGTTATGCTCTGAACACGTATGAATAAATAAATAAACCAACCTCACTGAAAAGAATACACAAAAGGTTACACACCTGCACTTAAAACTATATTTTAAAATTTGCGAATTTAATTTTTTTATGCAGCAATACATGTCCTATTGATTTTAGGTTTCGCAGACCTATCGGTAGCGTCAGAACATCACCAAAATACAAGTTGATGTGGTAGATGGAGGAAGTTATCTATGCAAATGGACCCTCTATCTGAGCTACGTCAATTAATCATCCTACAAAATAATGACTTAGGAATCCAATGATAGATAAATTGAATAAGAATCTCAATTACTTTGGTTTATTCCATTAAAGTTGTTAAAAAGCACTTGACAAACAACGGTAGTATTAAAAAACCTTGGAGCATCTGACAAAAGGGTCAGGGGAAAGATTACAATAATCACGGAAGTGAAATAATTGTCGTGACTTTTCACCTGTTGTTGGAGATAAAAGCAGATTGTTCAGTGAATCGAAAAGCAAGCCTTTAAAGTGAAACTGGAAGTAATCAAAAGGCTATAAAACGACTTTAATGTCCGTACACGTCTCGCAGTTGTGGCTCGATCTCATCATGGTAAATGGCTGCAGAATCGGTCATTGGTGGCACCAATTACCCTCGTCAACAGCCAAGGGAAAATGAACCCGAAATAAGTCTAAGACCTTCCATACATCAGTTCTGGAGGTAGCAGCCCATCCACAGCTCTCAGTGGAGAAGTCTGACGGTGAGGCTCCTGAAGATCCAGACTCCTGAAGAACACGTAAGTGCTGATCGAGTGTTTACTAAAAATTAACCTCACAATGCCGCATGTTGCGTCTGTTTCTGTATTCAGATTGGCTTGGCTTCTGATCTTCTCACCACTGACAGGTCGAAATGGTACTTAGAAAACGCTAGTCCCCTTTCCTGCGCTGTCCTCTAGTTGGTTAACAAATAACGAGCGTTCTAACATTTAATACAGAAGAAACACATCTGACTCTTTTTCCATCTCTCTCTCAGTGACCAGTGAGGTAGGTGCTCGGCGGCAGAGTCGAACTTCTATTCCTAACTTCTAGTTAACTTATGTTAGCCAGTTCCTGTAGTTCTTGTTGTTGTGTAAACATTTGATTTTTTCCACTCCTGGGCCGTGAAACAGTCGTGGCTGCGGGGCTTGCACTGTGTCCACGACACTCCGAGCACCCCAGTGCGACATAACAAAGGGCTGACCAGTGGCCTGCAAGCCAGCGCCTCTCCCAGCACATCTTTCTGCTAAACGACTCCACGTGTAGCGCACTACTTTACTCCCCTGGCAGCCCGGCTACTTCTGCACTGTCCCAAATTTACTTCCAGCCTTGTCTCGTTTACATACGACATACAAATCCGAGTAAGAGACTAAATGAAGAGTAAGTTACAGCAGTCAGCTACCGACAATCGTTAGTACTATTATGTATCACATTCGATTAAATATCTGATCTAATGCGTCTTTCTTTAAGATTTTACATACGAGTATATTATGGGACTGTTTCCAAAGAAACGTTCGCTTAACAAAGCAGATGCGAGTACCAACCACCGCTTCCCAATACTGATTCTTTAATGAAGTTTTTTGTAAACAATAAACCCCTTTTTCAAACCAGCAGCTGAGTTTATAGAATCAAAATTAGAAGTAAGAGTATTCTACATAAAGATTTAAATCCACTTCCGTGGTCCAGAAAGGTTTCTGTTTTGCAGCAATACACATTTTAAATGACTTTCCAGCAGTCATAAAAAGTTTAAGTACTAATACAGTTCACTTTAAGACGAACATATAGGATTTTTAGTGGCCTACTCCTTCTACTTGATCAACGAATTTCTTAGTTGAACCAACTGATGTGTACAGATATTGTTGATAATGTCAGATAATGTATTACGTTAAATCTGACTTTCATACGCTATGTGATCAAAAGTATTCGGACACCTGGCTGAAAATGACTTACAAGTTCGTGGCGCTCTCCGTCGGTAATGCTGGAATTCAATATGGTGTTGGTCCACCCTTAGCCTTGATGACAGCTTCCACTCTCGCAGGCACACGTTCAATCAGGTGCTGGAAGGTTTCTTGGGGAGTGGCAGCCCATTCTTCACCGAGTGCTGCACTGAGGAGAGGTATCGATGTCGGTCGGTGAGGCCGGGCGCGAAGTTGGCGTTCCAAAACATCCCAAAGGTATTCTATAAGATCCTGGTCAGGAATCTGTGCAGGTCAGTCCATTACAGGGATGTTATTGTCCTGTAGCCACTCTGCCACAGGTAGAGCATTGTGAACAGGTACTCCATCGTGCTGAAAGATGCAATCGCTATCCCCGAATTGCTCTTCAACAGTGGGAAGCAAGAAGGTGCTTAAAACATCAATGTAGGCCTGTGCTGTTATTGTGCCACGCAAAACAACAAGGGGTGCAAGCCCTTCCTTGAAAAACACGGCCACAACATAACACCACCGCTTCCGAATTTTACTGTTGGCACTACACACGCTGGCGTATGACGTTCACCGGGCATCCGCCATACCCGTACCCTGCCACATTGTGTACCGTGATTCGTCACTCCACACAACGTTTTTCCACTGTTCAATCGTCCAATGTTTACACTCGTATTGGGGGAGTGCTTGCTCTTCTGTCCTCATGATGGTGAGCTGGGGCTGGACGAGCACCACCTGTGCTGAGTGTGACAGAAAAATGTGAGGCTGAGCGAGGTCGCTTTTTTATGAATATAAAGAGGAGTGATCAATAGCGTGTGGCTGTTCCTCAGAGCGGCCGATCTGCTACAAAAATGGTTTAAATGGCTCTGAGCACTATGGGACTTAACATCTGAGGTCATCACTCACCTAGAACTTAGAACTACTTAAACCTAACTACCCTAAAGACATCACACATATCCATGCCCGAGGCAGGATTCGAACCTGCGAACGTAGCAGTCGCGCGGTTCCGGACTGAAGCGCCTAGCACCGCTCGGCCAACACGGCCGGCAAAGTCCAGCTCATACAATAGCACCGAGCGAGGTGGAGCATTCGGAAGGACGACGGTTCAATCCCGTCTCCAGCCATCCTGATTTAGGTTTTCCGTGATTTCCCTAAATCGTTTCAGGCAAATGCCGGGATGGTTCCTTTGTAAGGGCACGGCCGATTTCCTTCCCAATCCTTCCCTAACCCGTGCTTGCGCTCCGTCTCTAATGACCTCGTTGTCGACGGGACGTTAAACACTAACCACCACCACCACCATACAATAGCAACTGGGATAAGGCTCGCTGTGCTGAGCACGAATGATGGTGTCATTGTAATGAAGTTCCAAGTGCAAGTAGACTGAGTGCCTGCCTCCGCCCATCCTACATCACGGTGGCAGACAGCACTCGTTGTACGGAGTCGCTGCAGGCTAGGCTCAGTGAGCGCGCACCACTGGGTCCGCCAGGTGCCGGGCAACCACTGTCAGCCTCACACAGCAGCTTCTTTTTCCATTACTAACCCTGTGATGCCAAGATCGATACTTATCGATACGTGATACCACAGTACTACTTTCGAACTGAAGCTTCATACATCACATTTCGCTAAACTTCTGTTTTCTGTCTGAAGTTTCGATGGGTTTTTCTGCATTCAGAAGCCGAATTACAGTACGAATCTAATACCTGGCCAGCTCGTTCATTTTGTCACACATTATTAAGACAGAATAAATGATCAGTAAACTACCGTTCCTGCTCGCTGTGTCATACTGGCGCCAAGGGTCAGGAAATTCTATGACAGGGTGGTGGAGGTGGGGAGATAATTGTGCGACTCCGCAAGGTAAGAAGTTATTTACTTTTAGAATGATCCTCTGCAGTGTCACAAAGTCATTTGTAACACATTTCTTCGGCAGCAAGCGAAAAAATGTGTGTTCTACGCTTTTGAACAAAATTGTCTCGAAACCTGGCAGAAAATCCAAAGGGATTCTAGTCGTATGCAAAATACGCCAGCGGCAAGACACAATCAGTGCATTCTCTGAGAGATAACAATGGAAATACTGTCGATGTTAGTGCTGCTAAGGCAGAGTTACTAAACAAAGCCTTTCGAAATTCCTTCAACAGGGAAGACGAAGTGAATATTCCATAATTAGAATCAAAAACAGCTGCCGACGCTAGTATCTTAGAAGTACATATCTTCGGCGTGGTGAAGTAACTTAAATCACTTAATAGAAGCAGTCTTCCGGTCCAGGTTGTATACCAGTTAAGAACCTCTCAGAGTACGCTGATACAAACAGTCATATACAACCACTCGCTCGACGAAAGATCCGAACCCAAAGACTGGAATGTTGCGCAGGTGACACCAATATTCAAGATAGGTAGTAGGAGTAATCCATTAAATTACAGGCCCATATCATTAACGTCGATACGCAGCAGGATTTTGGAACATATATTGTGTTCGAATATTGTGAATTACCTCGTAGAGAACAGTTTATTGACATATAGTCAACACTGCTTTAGAAAACATCGTTCTTGTGACATGCAACTAGCTCTTTTCTCACACGAAGTGTTGAGTGCTTTCCGCAAGGAATTTCAAATTGATTTCATATTTCTAGATTTACTGAAAGCTTTTGACGCCGTACCTCACAAGCGGCTTGTAACCAAATTGCGTGCTTGTGTAATATCGTCCCAGTTATGCTACTGGATCCGTGATTTGCTCTTTGAGAGGGCACGCTTCGTGGTAGCTAACGGAACGTCATCCAGTAAAACAGAAGTGATTTCTGGCGTTCCTCAAGGTAGTGTCATAGGCCCTCTGCTGTTCCTTATCTTTATAAACGATTAAGGGGACAATCTCAGTAGCCATCTTAGATTGTCTGCAGTTGATGCTGTCGTTTATCGTCTAGTAAAGTCAGCAGAAGATAAAAAACAATTGCAAAACGATTTATATATCTGTATGATGCGAACGTAAGAAAAGTATGAGGTCATCCACATGGGTGCTAAAAGAAATCCGTTACAATTCCATTACACAATAAATCAATCAAGGCCGTAAATTCAACCAAATACTTAGAAATTACAATTACGAACAACTTTATTTGGAAAGAACACACAGCAAATGTTGTGGAGAAGGCGAATCAAAGACTGCGTTTTATTGCAGAACATTTAGAACGTGCAACAGGTCTACTAAAGAGAATGCCAACTCTACGCTTGACCGTCGTCTTAAGGGGTACTGATGCGCGGTGTCAGATACTTACGATTAACGGTGTACACTGAAAGAGTTCAAAGAAGGGCAGCACGTTTTATATTATTGAGGAACAGGGGAGAAGTGTCATGGACATGATACAGGATTTTAGGTGGGAATCATTAAAACCAAGTCGTTTTTCGTTGCGGTTGGATTTTCTCACGAAATTTCAGTTACCAACGTTCTCCTCGGAATGCGAAAATATTTTCTTCACGCCGACCTACATAGGGAGAAACAATCATCATGATGTTGTTGTTGTGGTCTTCAGTCCTGAGACTGGTTTGATGCAGCTCTCCAAACTACTGTATCCTGTGCAAGCTTCTTCATCTCCCAGTACCTACTGCAACCTATCTCCTTCTGAATCTGCTTAGTGTATTCATCTCTTGGTCTCCCTCTACGATTTTTACCCTCCACGCTGCCCTCCAATACTAAATTGGTGATCCCTTGACGCCTCAGAACATGTCCTACCAACCGATCCCTTCTTCTAGTCAAGTTGTGCCACAAACTTCTCTTCTCCCCAATCCTATTCAATACTTCCTCATTAGTTATGTGATCTACACATTTAATCTTCAGCATTCTTTTGTAGCACCACATTTCGAAAGCTTCTTTCTCTTCTTGTCCAAACTATTTAGTGTCCATGTTTCACTTCCATACATGGCTACACTCCATAAATATACTTTCGGAAACGACTTCCTGATACTTAAACCTATACTCGGTGTTAACAAATTTCTCTTCTTCAGAAACGCTTTCCTTGCCATTGCCATTCTACATTTTATATCCTCTCTACTTTGACCATCATCAGTTATTTTGCTTCCCAAATATCAAAACACCTTTACTACTATAAGTGTCTCATTTCCTAATCTAATTCCCTCAGCATCACACGACTTAATTCGACTACATTCCATTATCCTTGCTTCGGTTTTGTTGCTGTTCATCTTATATCCTCCTTTAAAGACACTATCCATTCCGTTCAACTGCTCTTCCAAGTCCTTGGCTCTCTCTGACAGAATGACAATGTCATCAGCCAACCTTAAAGTTTTTATTTCTTCTCCATGGATTTTAATACCTAATCCGAATTTTTCTTTTGTTTCATTTACTGCTTGTTCAATATACAGATTGAACAACATCGGGGATAGACTACAACCCTGTCTCACTCCCTTCCCAACCACTGCTTCCCTTTCATGTCCCTCAACTTTTATAACTGCCATCTGGTTTCTGTGCAAATTGTAAATTGCTTTTCGCTACACCTGCCACCTTCAGACTTTGAAGGAGAGTATTTCAGTCAACATTGTCAAAAGCTTTCTCTAAGTCTACAAATGCTAGGAACGTAGGTTTGCCTTTCCTTAACTAGCTTCTAAGATAAGTCGTAGGGTCAATATTGCCTCACGTGTTCCAACATTTCTACGGAATCCAAACTGATCTTCCCCGAGGTCGGCTTTTACTAGTTTTTCCATTCGTCTGTAAAGAATTCGTGTTAGTATTTTGCAGCCGTGACTTATTAAACTGATAGTTCGGTAACTTTCACATCCGTCAACACCTGCTTTCTTTGGGATTGGAATTATTATATTCTTCTTGAAGTCTGAGGGTATTTCGCCTGTCTCATACATCTTGCTCACCAGGTGGTAGAGTTTTGTTAGGCCTGGCTTTACCAAGGCTGTCAGTAGTTCTAATGGAATGTTGTCTACTCCCACGGCCTTGTTTCGACTTAGGTCTTTCAGTGCTCTGTCAAACTCTTCACGCAGTATCGTGTCTCCTATTTCATCCTCGTCTACATCCTCTTCCATTTCAATAATATTGTCCTCAAGAACATCGCCCCTGTATAGACCCTCAATATACTCCTTCCACCTCTCTGCTTTCCCTTCTTTGCTTAGAACTGAGTTTCCATCTGAGGTCTTGATATTCATACAAGTGGTTCTCTTATCTCCAAAGGTCTCTTTAATTTTCCTGTTGGCAGTATCTATCTTACCCCTAGTGAGATAAGCCTCTACATCCTTACATTTGTCCTCTAGCCATCCCTGCTTAGCCATTTTGCACTTCCTCTGGATCTCATTTTTGGGATGTTTGTATTCCCTTTTGCCTGCTTCATTTACTGCATTTTTATATTTTCTCCTTTCATCAATTAAATTCAATATTTCTTCTGTTACCCAAGGATTCTTACTAGCCCTCGTTTTTTTTACCTAATTGATCCTCTGCTGCCTTCACTACTTCATTCCTCAAAGCTACCCATTCTTCTTCTACTGTATTTCTTTCCCCCATTCCTGTCAATTGTTCCCTTATGTTCTCCCTGAAACTCTGTACAACCTCTGGTTTAATCAGTTTATCCAGGTACCATCTCCTTAAATTCCCACGTTTTTGCAGTTTCTTCAGTTTTAATGTACATTTCATAACCAATAGATTGTAGTCAGAGTCCACATCTGCCCCTGGAAATGTCTTACAATTTAAAATCTGGTTCCTAAATCTCTGTCTTACCATTATATAATCTATATGAAACCTGTCAGTATCTCCCGGCTTCTTCCATGTATACAACCTTCTTTTATGATTCTTGAACCAAGTGTTAGCTATGATTAAGTTGTGCTCTGTGCAAAATTCTAGCAGGCGGCTGCCTCTTTCGTTTCTTACCCCCAATCCATATTCACCTACTACGTTTCCTTCTCTCCCTTTTCCTACTGATGAATTCCAGTCACCCATGACTATTAAATTTTCATCTCCCTCATCTCTCTCACTAGCTGAATAATTTCTTTCATTTCATCATACATTTCTTCAATTTCTTCGTCAATTGCAGAGCTAGCTGGCATATAAACTTGTACTACTGTCGTAGGCGTGGGCTTCGTATCTATCTTGTCCACAATATTGCGTTCACTACGCTGTTTGTAGTAGCTTACCCGCATTCCTATTTTCCTATTCATTATTAAACCTACTCCTGCGTTACCCCTATTTGATTTTGTGTTTATAACCCTGTAGTCACTTGACCAGAAGTCTTGTTTCTCCTGCCACCGAACTTCACTAATTCCCACTATATCTAACTTTAACCTATCCATTTCGCTTTTTAAATTCTCTAACCTACCTGCCCGATTAAGGGATCTGACATTCCACGCCCCTCATCATGATAAAATAAGGAAAATCAGAACTCGCACGGAAAGGTGTACGTGTTCTTTTTTCCGCGCGCGGTTCAAGAGGGGAATGATCGGGAATTAGTGTGACGGTGGTTCGACAAAATCTCATCCAGGCACTTCATAGTGATATGCAGAGTATCCATATAGAGGTAGATGTAGTTTGGTTATAGTTCCCTTCTATCTACAAAAAATGTGTAATGTTTTTCTTCATGTATTTGGTGATCACCAGGAGAACACGTGACGCCTCCAAAGACGGAACTGTGCCAAGTGGCTGGTCACCAGCTGCAAATGCGCCGAAGGCCATCGGTCCTTACACAAGCGCGCGTGTTGTCTTCGGTCGCCCCGTTCGTTTTTAAGATCTGAACTACACTGAAGCGCCATAGAAATTGGAACAGGCATGCGTATTCAAATAGATAGGTATGTAAGCAGCCACAATACTGCGCTGCAGCCGGCAACGCGTATATAAGACAAGTGTCTGGCGCATTTGTAAGATAGGCTACTGCTGCTACAATGACAAGTTATCAAGATTTAAGTGAGTTTGAACGTGTTGCTATAGTTGGTGCGTAAGAGATGGGACTCAGCAATTCCGAGGTAGCGATGAAGTGGCGATTTTCCCGTACGACCATTTCACGAGTGTACCGTGAATATCAGGAATTCGGTAAAACATCAAATCTCCGACATTGCTGCGTCCGGAAAAAGATCCTGCAAGAACGGGACCAACGACGGCTGAAGAGAATCGTTGAACGTGGCAGAAGTGCAACCCTTCCGCAAATTGCTGCAGATTTCAATGCTGGGCCATCAACAAGTGTTAGCGTGCAAAGCATTCAACGAAACATAATCGATATGGCTTTCGGAACGGAAGGCCCACTCGTGTACCCTTGATGACTGCACGATACAAAGCTTTATGCCTTGCCTGGGCCCGTCAATAGTGACACTGTACTGTTGGTGACTGGAAACATGTTGCCTGGTCGGACGAGACCTCGTTCAGATTGTATCGAGCGGATGGACGTTTACGAGTATGGAGACAACCTCATGAATCCATGAACTCTGCAGGTCAGCAGGGGACTGCTCAGGCTGGTGGAGGCTCTGTAATGATGTGGGGTATGTGCAGTTGGAGTGATATGGGAACCCTGATACGCCTAGATACGACTCTGACAGGTGACACGTACGTAAATATCCTGTCTGATCAACTGCATCTATTCATGTCCATTGTGCATTCCGAAGGAGTTGGGCAATTCCAGCAAGACAATGCGACGCCCCACACATCCCGAAGTGCTACAGAGTGGCTCCAAAAACACTCTTCTGAGTTTAAACATTTCCACTGGCCGCCAAATTTCCCAGACATAAACCTTAAAAAAATGGTTCAAATGGCTCTGAGCACTATGGGACTTAACTTCTGAGATTATCAGTCCCCTAAAACGTAGAACTACTTTAACTTAAGTAACCTAAGGATATCACACACATCCATGCCCGAGGCAGGATTCTAATATGCGACCGTAGCGGTCGAACTCCAGACTGTAGCGCCTAGAACAGCTCGGCCACTCTGGCCGTCCATAACCCTTATTGAGCATATCTGGGATACCTTGCAACGTGCTGTTCAGAAGAGATCTCCACTTCCTCGTACTCTTTACGCATTTATGGTGCTGGATTCATGGTGTCAGTTCCCTCCAGCACTATTCATACATCAGTCGAGTCCATGCCACGTCGCGTTGTGGAACTTCTGCGTGCTCGTGGGGGCCCTAGGCCTACACGATATTAGGCAGGTGTACCAGTTTATTTGGCTCTTGAGTGTATTATTCTCTGTTAACGAGGTGATGCATTTCACTGTTCTGTGACGGAGAAAGGTTATTTTTGTCATTAGTAATTTAAGAATAATGTGTAAGTATATTCTTGGGCCGCTGGACAATCTTACTGTGCCTGTGTGGCAACTCCCCTAAAAAACATCATTCCACAAACTTATCCTCGCTGTCTCCGTCAGAGCACTGGTCTTCGATGAGTAGGTCAGAATGGGAATACAGTAGCTACTGAAGACAGTTAGTTCTGCCATACATGTTATCTGGTTGTCCTAAAAGAGATGTCTTACTTGATTGCACGACTGCACAGCTTTATGTGTGCGGTTTATAACTTCACTTCGAACTACCTTTTTATAATCTATCCCACGAGCCAAATACGGGAAACGTTGCACAGTCCAAGAAATCTTCCATTCAGTTGTAACCAGGGCTGTCTCATCATCTGCTTACTTTCATGGGTGTTGTTGTTGTGATCTTCAGTCCAGATACTGGTTGGATGTAGCTCTCCATGCTACTCTATCCTATGCAAGCTTCTTCATCTCCCAGTACCTACTGCAATCTACATCCTTCTGAATCTGCTTAGTGTATTCATCTCTTGGTCTCCCTCTACGATTTTTACCCTCCACGCTTCCCTCCAGTACTGAATTGCTGATCCCTTGACGCCTCATAACGTGTTCTGCCAACCGACCTCTTCTTCTACTCGAGTTGTACCACGAATTCCTTTTCTCCACAGTTCTATTCAGTACCTCCTCATTAGTCACGTGATCTATCCATTCCGTTCAACTGCTCTTCCAAGTTCTTTGCTGCTTCTAACACTAGTACAGCATCATTGGGAAACGAAGATTTTGTTTCTTCTCACTGAACTTTAATTCCTTCTCCAAATTTTTCTGTTGTTTCCTTTACGTATTGCTCAATACACAGATTGAATAGCATCCGGGATAGGCTACAACCCTGTCTCACTCCCTTCGCAACCACTGCATCCCTTTCATGCCCCTCGACTCTTATAACTGCCATTTGGTTTCTGTACAAATTGTAAATAGCCTTTCGCTCCCTGTATTTTACCCCTGCCGCCTAGAGAATTTGAGAAAGAGTATTCCACTCAACATTGTCAAAAGCTTTCTCTAAGTCTACAAATGCTAGGAACGTAGGTTTGCCTTTCCTTAATCTATCTTCTAAGATAAGTCATAGGGTCAGTATTGCCTCACGTGTACCACCATTTCTGCGGAACCCAAACTGATCTTCCCCAAGGTCGACTTCTACCATTTTTTCCATTCGTCTATAAAGAATTCGTGTTAGTATTTTGCAGCCGTGACCTATTAAACTGATAGTTCGGTAATTTTCACATCTGTCAACACCTGTTTTCTTTGTGGTTGGAATTATTTTGTTCTTCTTGAAGTCTTATGGTATTTCGCCTGTGTCATACACCTTGCTCACCAGATGGTAGAGTTTTGTCAGGGCTGGCTTTCCCAAGGCGTCAGTAGTTCTAATGGAATGTTGTCTACTCCCAGGCCTTGTTTCAACTTAGGTCTTTCAGCGCTTTGTCAAACTCTTCACGCAGTATCATATGTTCTATTTCAACTTCATCTACATCTTCTTCCATTTCCATAATATTGTCCTCAAGTACATCGCCCTTGTATAGACCCTCTATATGCTCCTTCCACCTTTCTGCTTTCCCTTCTATGCTTAGAACTGGGTTTCCATCTGAGCTCCTGATATTTATGCAAGTGGTTCTCTTTTTTCCATAGGTCTCTTTTAATTTTCCTCTAGGCAGTATCTGTCTTACCCCTAGTGAGATAATCTTTACATCCTTGCATTTGTTCAAATTGCTCTGAGCACTATGGGACTTAACTTCTGAGGTCATCAGACCCCTAGAACTTAGAACTACTTAAACCTAACTAATCTAAGGACATCACACACATCCATACCTGAGGCAGGATTCGAACCTGCGACCGTAGCGGTCGCGCGGGTCCAGACCGTTCTGCAACTAGAACTCAGATCTACTTAAACCTAACTAACCTAAGGACATCACACACATCCATACCCGAGGCAGGATTCAAACCTGCGACCGTAGCGGTCGCGCGGTTCCAGACTGTAGCGCCTAGAACCGCTCGGTCACTCCGGCCGGCCTTACATTTGTCCTCTAACCATTCCTGCTTAACCATTTTGCACTTCCTGCCGATCTCATTTTAGAGACATTTGTATTCCTTTTTGGCTGCTTCATTTACTGCAGTTTTGTGTTTTCTCCTTTCATCAATTAAATTGAATATCTCTTCTGTCACCCAAGGATTTCTACTAGTCCTCGTCTTTTTACCTACTTGATCCTCTGCTGCCTTCACTATTTGATTCCTCAAAGCTACCCATTCTTCTTCTACAAGCTTGAGGCCAATGGCGGAGTGCGCTGTCCATACGCCCCTTCCGAATTCACACTCGAAAACTACGCCCCTTAGGTGTAACTGAATAGGATATGTTGAAAGTAAGAAGGCAAAACGCCTTTTGTTGCTTCATTAAAGACGTTTAGACTCGACGTAGAAGCATGCTAGTTGCATCAAGGAGACCGCTACAAGGAACTTCATGAACCGGTAGCTCACAGCTAGCGCCAAAATAAAATAATTAATTTCTGTGCGTTAGTTACAATTTACTCCAAGTTGCTAAATTCATTAATGCTGAAGATACGCATAGGGTGGGCAGCAATACTGAAACGCTTAGAACACAACTTATTACAACGCGTAGTACGACGTAGGAAAACTGTTGGTATTCAAAACAGCTTTCACTCGTCTCGGAACGGATAAATACAGATCCTGTACGATTTTCAGGGCGATCTGATACCATCCGTTCTGCAAAAGAATGGCAAGTTCAGGTAACAATAATGAAGGTGGATCGTTATCACGCACCATTCTCTGCAAAGTAGACCACAAAGGCTGAGTAACATTGAGATCTCGTGACTGTGGTGGCCAGACAAGATGCGATAATTCATCCTCGTCTCACAAAACTAGTCGTGGATGATGGGAGCTGTGTGACCATCGGCCCTGTCATCTTGGAACACTACATCACCAATGCGGAACAAACACTGTACCATGGGATGTCCCTGTTCAGCCAAAATGATCTCGTAATTCTTGGCAGTAATGCGACCTTGCAAAAAGGGCCACATGAAATACCACGATACGTGTGTCCAGATCACCACGAAACCCCGCCATGTTTCACTCTTGGGATGTAAACTCGACCAGAAATTGGAAATATTGTGCAGCAAGACTCATCCGACAAAATTATATTCTTGCATTGCTGCGAGGTGCAAGTGTCATGGCTTCGGCACCACGTCTTCCTATTTCATGCGTTTGCATCACTGCCAGTGGTTTCGGAATGCCACCTCACCCTGCAATTCTGTGCTTCTGGAGGTCTCTTCGTGTTGTTCCAGTGCTGACAGGGTTCGCAAGTGCGACACCGATTTCTGCTGTGACTTTTGCAACTGTTGTCGTCTTATTTTTCGTCAAAATCCTCTTCAACAATCGTCTCACGATCACTCAATACACATTTTCGTCCGCGTTGTGACTTAGCGAATAATTTTTCCCCTTGTCTTGTATGCTGTATAAAACTTCGAAACGGTGCGTCTTGAAATTACAAACATACCGGCTCCCCTGGTAATGGAAAACGTGGTTCAAATGGCTCACTATGGGACTTAACATCTGAGAACATCAGTCCCCTAGACAGAACTACCTAAACCTAACTAACCTAAGGACATCACACACATCCATGCCCGAGGCAGAATTCGAACCTGCAACTGTCGCGGTCGCGCGGTTCCGGACTGAAGCGCCTAGAACCTCTCGGCCACACCGGACGGCCTGGTAATGGAAGCGCACACCATACGAGCACCAACAATTTACCTATGGTCGAATTCTCTTAGTTCCGACATAATGCATTCACAACGATACAGAATTGTGCTCTGACCACGACTGACACCTACAGCGTATTGAAGAGATTGTTCAGGAGTTCAAAAAATGGCTTCGAGCACTATGGGACTTAACTTCTGAGGTAATCAGTCCCCTAGAACGTAGAACTACTTAAACCTAACCAACCTAAGGATATCACACACATCCATGCCCGAGGCAGGACTCGAACCTGCGACCGTAGTGGCCGCGCGGTCCAAGACTGAAGCGCCTAGAACCGCTCGGCCACTCCGGCCGGCTGTTCAGTTGTCGTTCACGATAAACTATAACAGCGCAACTTGCACGCTTGGCTGGAATCCGCAGTTATCTTGAAGTATGCATTTCTCACGGTGTATCCAAACGTGTGCCAAACCCCTACAGTTCTATGCAATCGGATGAATCTTTTTGAAACACACTGTAGTTTAAATACGAGGGGATTCAAACTTGTGGGTTGCACATTATTATGGCAAGTCAAGTAAGACTCCTGGTCCCACGCAAATCTCAGTCACTGTTTTTACATACGACACACTATGCGGAAGACAAATCTCTAATATCAGAAACCGATTATCGCTGTAGTTTGTAGTTTAGACAAAATACGAGCGGACTTCAAAAACAAATTATACATTGTGACTTCTGAAATTTTCCCGGCGTATTTGTTCTTCTAATAATTTCCGGGTATGCAGCCGGATCCCGTCGACATTCTGCCACGATATTTCGGCCCAAAGACGTCCGGCCATCATCAGGTGAGTACACAACTAGTTGTGTACTCACCTGATGATGGCCGGACGTCTTTGGGCCGAAATATCGTGGCAGAATGTCGACGGGATCCGGCTGCATACCCGGAAATTATTAGAAAAAAAATTATACATTTTTATTTAAGGCTGCAGTACTCTTAAAAGTGACTCAGATACATTATACTGTTTTGCAACATACTCCCGAAGTCTTTGTCAGCAACGGTCGAAACGTTCTGCCAATCCTTAAGTTCCTAGCCGATAGAAATCCGCTCCTTGGTTTCAGAATGATTCGAGAGCCGCTTTGTGAACATTCTCACCGTTGACAAACCCGTAGCTGATGTGGATCAATTCGTCGATTGCTTGGACATTGTCGCCTGTGGTCGATGTCGATAGCCTTCTCAGTGAATTTATGTGCAATTTAGGCATTTTGCCAGGAAGAATCGTACTGCCCCCGTCCTTCAGTTTTGGATGAACTTACCAGCTGTCAGGTCGCTGTACTCTCATCCTCAGATGCACCTGTTAGCCGTCGTAGGTCAGCGAGATCAGTCAGGGTGTTGGCTAAACTCTATCAAGGGACGAAAAGAAAAAAGAAAACAGTAGAGTTTTCATCACAAGAATTTGAATAGACGAGGCGTGACATCCGCAGAGAACCGACCTCATCACAGAAGAAATACGACGAAGCAGCAAATAGGAAAAAGAAATGCCACGCACCGTAACACGTCGCTTCCGGATTCCTGACTGTGCCGGTTCGATTAGCGACGAGGGCCGTTATACCAGATAGCATGACAGTTTAGGTGGCTTGCCACATCTGCTAGGTGAATAGTGGGTTAGTACCCATATCCTGCCTCAGTTACACGATTCTCAAACATTTAACAAAAATATATGTAGCTGTGAAACACTAAACAGCTGCTGGATCTGCGTGTTCTTTCGTAGGAACAGATACTGTGCGTTCAAATAATTGATAAGCCTGGCTGGGCAATATGCGAATGTCCGACCTCCTGTGGGAATCTGTAAGTAGCGAATAGGAGTATAAGGGACAGGGGGTCCGGATAGGTGGCGCTCGGTGGGAGTGTAAATCGCCCGTCAGGCGAACCGAGATGGTGCGCGCAGTAGCGATAACACTGTATTCCGGATGACGCAGTGGTTACCGCACCTGCCTAGTAACTAGGAGGTCCCGGGTTCGAATCCCTGGCCGGCACACATTTTCGTTCGTCGCCGCTGACACAGCCCAATGTTCCACTGAAGCTGGTAGCAGTGATCCCCCTTCAATTTACGTATAGTATTTCACAGCTGAGGATCTGGGTGGTGTTTGTTCTTTCGTAGGAACAGACACTATGCATAAAGAAAAGGTTAGGCAGGAGTTCTCACACTTCCACGAGGATAACACTAGACACAAAGAGCTGGGACACGCAAATTAAGTCCGGGGGGTGGGAGGGGGGGCGGTGACAAGAAGAGCATCTGGCCACGCTTTTCCTCTAACAGTGCCAGATCCATTTAGCAAGCCGATACCGGATAAGGCAAAAGAAAAGGGAGAAGAAGTGCACCTGTTATGCGTACAATAAAAGAAATGTGTCTTCAGGTATCACTGACACGTACTCACTTCTTGCAATCTACGGTAGTGCAATGTTCTTAGTATAGGACGACTTTTGTAACTTACTTTTTGAAGTTCCGTCGTATATTCGCAACCTCCTTCTCTCCCATTCCCCTCTCGTCTTATCCCGCGTGAGTGGCGCTGATCTGACGAGGGGAAGTCACGCCGTTCCAAACACGGGTTTACTTCAGACTTTGTACGTATTTAGTAGTCCATTAGGACAGCATAATGTGCAACTAATGTAATGAGAGAATAGCAGTGTGTCAACGTCCCGTATAAAATAATAAAAATGATAATATTTTTTGTTAATACCTTAACTCATGAAAACTGATAAATTTTGAAGTAAGCAGCGCTACGCCATGGCACTATGAAATCAATCTGAATAAACTGAAAAATTCTTACCTCATGGTGGTGTCGCCTGATAACTCTGTCTATATATATATATTCGTGAATGGCACAGCTTAGTGCAATGCTGGCCTATCTGCTAATACTGGACAACATTTGTCTGAGATCTGAATTATTAGAAAAACTGACTTTGCTTATTGACACAGCTGCACGGCTGGTCGTCTGATTATTAAAGAACACATGAATACGATCTGAGAAAATTTCTGAAATATTTAAATTTAAATAAATGACTGGATAGGGACTGGAGATCACTTGGAGCAAAATTATTCCTTCCTTTTTTTTGTTGACTGGTAAAAATTATATTCTGAAAAACTTTTACATTGTTGATAAAGGTGTGCAATCCATTATATGACAAATTGTATATTACAAATCTGGGTCAACTGGTGCTGACGAATCACAAAAAAGATTGAAACAAATTCATATTAACATCCCAGACAAGTTACTTAACTACGCGCTTGCCAATAAAAATAATAAAATTTACCTTACAATACATGGCTATGAACTGCGCTGTACCAGCGACAGACTACAACCGCACTGTAGCAACGATCGACTGCAACTGCTGTCGAAACTGCTCTGACCTGCGACTCTATTGCAGCAAAGATATTTCCTGTCACAGGCAGCACGTGAGCAATACGTCGAAATTACATTTGCTCTAGCAGGGTGGTGAAGCCCTTACAAGTGTTTGCAGTATTATTTGGCTGTTTACTAACTGTAATTATTAGAACAAATATCATATTTATAAGTATCGACAAGTAAATGACAAAACGCATGAAGTTCTCCTAAAAATGTACGTCCGTCGTGATTTGTGAATAAGGTCCCCTTCTTGCAGAAGACTACGATGGTATTTGAATCTTCATGACATTCATCATCCGCAGAAGTCGAACAATCGCAAGTCACCATCATTTTTGCAGTAAAAATGTAAATTTTGTGAGTTTCAAAAAACTCGCAGGTACACAATTTGTTCTTGAAAGGACATCCGACGATGATTTGTCCGTTACCCTTATATTCTGGCGTATTGTAACTCATTGTGTTATTGAATAAAGTTATTTACAGCTTTATTTATCGATGTCTGACGGCTTTCCAAGCCTGTTCCTCGCCCTTGAAACCTGTGCCTGCGTGTCGAAGCATCCAGGTGCAAACCAGTTCTGGGTACCTCAACCGATTGCAGGGATAAGGGAATTCGTAAATCACGACCGATATACATTTTCAGGAAAACTTTATGCATTTGGTCGTTTACTTGCCATAATTATAAATATAAAATCGGTTGTAATAATAGAAATTAGTAAACAGAGAAATGCCACTGAAAATTCAATGAGAGTTCATGTAAATACACATGTTTTTCTTCACACTTCTTTTCAAATGTCGTATGTATATATGAAATAATATGACCAGTATTAAAAAAAAGTATACCTTTAAAAAACAAAAATAAAGTTGCGGGATTCGACGCTGTGATATAGTGATTACGAAACTTTAACGCTCACTACCTGACCACCACTTACAGTCGGTAACGCACAGGCACGTATTCGAAGTGTCAAACTTCTGTTGCGATTTCCTCCAAACTGCCTAACTAGAACGCCATACTTCTTGAACATTGTCTTGTCCTAATGGTCTACTAAAGCAATAGGGAGTCTGAAGTAAATCGGTGACGCGAACGCCGTGGCCTCCAGTTGTGAGATGAGATGAAGTCAGGCCACAGCAGAATCAACAGAATAATCCTGTGATGTGCGGACCACACTTTTGGTAGATGGTTGTTGCACATTCTTTAAAAGTCCACACTGCCCTGCCTACCGAAGCAGGTTGGGCAAAAATTAGCGACTCGACGGTCGATGCACCAGTCAGCACTGGACACGTGCGGTCCGCCAATTACACGTCACCCTCACAAACTGGTTTGAGGCGCGACTCCCCAGTCCGAACGAGCTACGTCCTTATCGGTGAAGTGTGCCAGGTGACATAACTACCCGAATTAGTCAGTTTCAGGCTCCTGGGAGCAGGAAAGAACGAATCTACGAGTCAAAATTTCACTGATTCTGCGGAAAAATCACCGTAGTTCATGAAGCCTGCAAATTAAGTGCCAAAAAGAGAATTAAAAAAACTGTTATACGGTATATTAGGTTGGTGCACAAGTTCGTAGCTTGTTTTGGTTTGCTTGTTGGTACTTCGGCTGCTACGAGGCTATTTATTTTGTCACGCTTTATTTTGCTATTTGAGTTAACTTATTGTCATTTGGAGATGGCGAGTGGACATTTGGACGGTAGCAAATGGAGTGCCAAGTGGAAAAATCGGAACTTTTCCGAGATATTCTTCTGATTAAGTCCAGTAGAGGGCTGAGAGCAATGCAGGCAGCCAGCAGCATTTGCGCCGTGTAGGTACATAATGCCATTGGATAGAGCACGACAAGAAAATGGTTTTCTCGTCTTAAACAGGATCCTTTTGACACCAGTGACTCTCCACCTTCAGGAAGAGCTTCGGGGTTTGATGAAGATCGTTTGTCCTTTGTCATTTCGAACATGTCTCTTTTTACACAAAATAGTGCAAAACATGATTATAATACCAGAATCAAAAACAATCTGTATAAGGACTATAAAAGCTTAACATTAGTACAAAAAGGAGTCAAATACATGGTTACTCATATATTTAATAACTTGCCAGAGCATATCAAAGGTCTTGTAAGGGATAAAGATCGCCGGCCGGGGTGGCCGAGCTGTTCTAGGCACTATAGTCTGGAATCGCGCGACCGCTACGGTCGCAGGTTCGAATTCTGCCTCGGGCATGGATGTGCGTGATGTCCTTAGGTTAGTTAGGTTTAAGTAGTTCTAAGTTCTTTCTAAGTTCTAGGTAACTGATGACCTCAGACGTTAAGTCCCATAGTGCTCAGAGCCATTTGAACTATTTGATAAATATCGGTTTCAGAGTGAATTAAAGAACTTCCTGTTGGCCAAATCCTTCTACTCCATCGATTAATATCTACACAAGGATTATAGCTCATAACTCTGTCTGCATTAGAACTGTACAATATCCATGTATCTGAGTTTTAAAAAAACGTGAAAAAAACTTTGACTTTGACTCATCCCAGAGACTCCTCGACAAGAAATCCATGGAAAACTATAAATGTAATGTAATGAACTCATTAATCCACAATGATCCACGTCAGAGTACTCTAGAAGTGCTAAATACACTCCTGGAAATTGAAACAAGAACACCGTGAATTCATTGTCCCAGGAAGGGGAAACTTTATTGACACATTCCTGGGGTCAGATACATCACATGATCACACTGACAGAACCACAGGCACATAGACACAGGCAACAGAGCATGCACAATGTCGGCACTAGTACAGTGTATATCCACCTTTCGCAGCAATGCAGGCTGCTATTCTCCCATGGAGACGATCGTAGAGATGTTGGATGTAGTCCTGTGGAACGGCTTGCCATGCCATTTCCACCTGGTGCCTCAGTTGGACCAGCGTTGGTGCTGGACGTGCAGACCGCGTGAGACGACGCTTCATCCAGTCCCAAACATGCTCAATGGGGGACAGATCCGGAGATTTTGCTGGCCAGGGTAGTTGACTTACACCTTCTTAAGCACATTGGGTGGCACGGGATTCATGCGGACGTGCATTGTCCTGTTGGAACAGCAATTTCCCTTGCCGGTCTAGGAATGGTAGAACGATGGGTTCGATGACGGTTTGGATTTACCGTGCACTATTCAGTGTCCCCTCGACGATCACCAGAGGTGTGCGGCCAGTGTAGGAGATCGCTCCCCACACCATGATGCCGGGTGTTGGCCCTGTGTGCCTCGGTCGTATGCAGTCCTGATTGTGGCGCTCACCTGCACGGCGCCAAACACGCATACGACCATCATTGGCACCAAGGCAGAAGCGACTCTCATCGCTGAAGACGACACGTCTCCATTCGTCCCTCCATTCACGCCTGTCGCGACACCACTGGAGGCGGGCTGCACGATGTTGGGGCGTGAGCGGAAGACGGCCTAACGGTGTGCGGGACCGTAGCCCAGCTTCATGGAGACGGTTGCGAATGGTCGTCGCCGATACCCCAGGAGCAACAGTGTCCCTAATTTGCTGGGAGGTGGCGGTGCGGTCCCCTACGGCACTGCGAAGGATCCTACGGTCTTGGCGTGCATCCGTGCGTCGCTGCGGTCCGGTCCCAGGTCGACGGGCACGTGCACCTTCCGCCGACCACTGGCGACAACATCGATGTACTGTGGAGACCTCACGCCCCACGTGTTGAGCAATTCGGCGGTACGTCCACCCGGCCTCCCGCATGCCCACTATACGCCCTCGCTCAAAGTCCGTCAACGGCACATACGGTTCACGTCCACGCTGTCGCGGCATGCTACCAGTGTCAAAGACTGCGATGGAGCTCCGTATGCCACGGTAAACTGGCTGACACTGACGGCGGCGGTGCACAAATGCTGCGCAGCTAGCGCCATTCGACGGCCAACACCGCGGTTCCTGGTGTGTCCGCTGTGCCGTGCGTGTGATCATTGCTTGTACAGCCCTCTCGCAGTGTCCGGAGCAAGTATGGTGGGTCTGACACACCGGTGTCAATGTGTTCTTTTTTCCATTTCCAGGAGTGTATGATGAACTGTGTTAATTCCGCCATCGCGCGACATTTTCATGCAACGTCGAAGATTCAAAAATCGGATGTACTGGTACTTTTTCTATATCGTATCCATACACAGATTTAGAAAAGCACGTGCTATTGTTTCGTGAACACCATTTTGGAGGGCATTACACATGGCAAACATAAAAGGCCCTTTAATTAAAATAATAGAAGAAGTATATAAATTTAACATACGTCAAGTCAAAATTGGTAGTACACTTTCTCAGAAATTTAGAACAAGGGAGAGTCTGTTATAAGGCTGCCCCATGTCATCAACATTGTTTAAAATATGTGTAGACATCAGACTTCAGACATGGTTTCGTAAATGCAATGGTATGGGGCTAGAAATTAAAGATGGAATTTATTTTTCATCACCTACTATTTGTTGATGATGAAGTAGTTATAGCCAAGACGGGGGGGATCCAAATTATATGTGTAACCAATTAGCGATGGAATACAGAAACTGAGGACCGGATATTAATTAACAGAAATTAGAGGGCCTCACTAAAGATCCAGATGAATTACACATAGAGGAAAAGAAAATTAAGAAGGTCAGTACTTTCTGCCAATTGGGATCCATTTTAGAGATGGAGGGAAAATCAGAGGCAGGAATTAATAAAGCAATTAGCAGTGGAAGGGAGGTCATTGTGATGCTCAACTCAATCTTACAGAGCAGAAATATAGTAAACCGAACCAAAAAATCATACATACGTTAATAGATACTAGAAAGCATAATTATGTTTGGAGTGGAGGAGACTTGGACTACTAATCTGAAACACATAAAAATACTGCAAAGCAGTAGAAATGCACTTCTGGAGTAGATCAACAAGTATTTCCATAATAGAGAACGTAAGAAACGACGAAATAATAAAGAGAATGGAAGTAAGAGAAAGAATACATGATGTGATGGATAAAAGGAAGCTGCAATGGTGCTGGCATGTAAGAAGAATGGAGGAAGCCAGAATTGCGAATATGATCCTGGAAAGGGAACCGGACAGAAAGAAGGGAAGAGGACGCCCTATGACCACCTGGCTCCAAAATGTACGATTAACAATGATTAGACTTGGCGCAGGAGAAGAAGATATACAAGATCCGAATACCTGGAGGGACATCCTGAGGGGATAAATTAAGATCTAATGTAACAGATGTAATAATTTCCGGGTATTTGTTATGTTGGAGAAAAACCTTTGTGTAGACGATAATCTCAATAAATAAATAAAAGATATGTATGGGTACTGCACGCTCTAAGCCAAAATCACAAGAATCAGCAGCTGGTCATATGTGCATCTGTGCTAACTCGTCATCAATTGACTCGTGAACAACAACGACGATAATTACCCTGTATCGTTACTGGTGAAGAGAAATGATGTCTTTGTACTGCCACAGAGAAAAGAAAGCAATGGTTCAGCACAAACAGAGCAGCAACTCCCCATACAAAGACCTGCGCACATCCACAAATGATAATGTTATGCACCTGCTGCAACAACGACGGTGTAGTATTGTAAGTAGGCTGTTTAGGTTTTTATGTTGGCAACGTCACCTACCGCTCTGTATGAAAATCACTGGGTGTGCTGTGTGCAGTCTGTGGCTGGTTGGCATTGTTGTAATAGTCGCTATTGTAGTGTTGGGCAGCTGGATGTTAACAGCACGTAGCGTTGCGCAGTTGGAGGTGAGTCGCCAGCAGTGGTGGATGTGGGGAGAGAGATGGCGGCGTTTTGATAGCGGATGATCTGGACGTGTGTCCATCAGAGACAGTAAATTTGTAAGACTGGATGTCATGAACTAATGACTTTTGAACACTATTAAGGTAAATACATTGTCTGTTCTTTATCAAAATCTTTCATTTGCCAACTATGCCTATCAGTAGTTAGTGACTTCAGTAGTTAGAATCTTTTATTTAGGTGGCAGTATTGGCGCTCGCTGCATTGCAGTAGTTCGAGTAATGAAGATTTTTGTGAGGTAAGTGATTCATGAATGGTATAGGTTATTGTTAGTCAGGGCCATTCTTCTGTAGGGATTATTAAAAGTCAGACTGCGTTGCGCTAAAAATAGTTTAGTGATGATTTGAATAAGTAAAGAGAGAAATGTCTGAGTACGTTCAGTTTTGTTCAGCTTTTGAAAATCAAATAACGTAAGGGATTTACCAGCACAATAATTGACTAATTTTTCTAAGGGGACGTTTCATATGTCGATCCTTAGCCGAGTATAGCTCACTGGAATCTTCTGATTTTGTTATTGTAGTTTGTGTAATTAGTGTAGCTATTGTTTATTGTTAGCGTGTAATTATATAGAGAATGTCTTTTGTAGTTGTAGTTCTTCATTGTTGTACAGTAAAACATTTGTGGCATGCATGTAGATTTGCACCAAGTATTTCGTAGCTGCAATAGCAATTAACGAGATATTATTTTCAGTGCCATGTTAATGTGTTTTTATTTATTTTGCTCTCCAAATTGTGCTTTTCTGTGTTATCGTGCGAAATATTGCGACAATAATGGCGTGTGAAAAACGTAATACTAGGCTGCAAAGTAAACTGAGAAATGACAGTGAAGACGAAAGCATTGTGTTAGCGCCACCGAGTAATCAATTAACTAATGTTCAAAGTAGTAATTTGGTAACTGTGCGCAAGGAAATGGAGCGAGCTGCAAATAATGGTGTGGACAGTGAAACAATTAGTGAACAGGGAAGCATTATCGATCGATCGGTCAGCAACAGCTCACTTCAGGAATACGAAATGACAGGACACAATCTTGCAAATACTGTAGATTCAGGTTTTGTGTCCTCACCGTTTTCTTCAACAAGTCAAGACACATTTTCTGGTTTTCAAAATGTGAATATTGCCGGTTCAAATGCACTGCCGAATAGCACTGAGGAACATATTTCAGACACTAGTGCAATGTTATTACAGTTAATGCAACAAATGGGACAAAGGCTACAAAAGTTAGACACAACACTTGAACAAAATCAGAAACAAATGGTACAAAATCTTCAAAAGTTAGACACAATGGAACAAAATCTTCAAAAGTTAGACACGATGGAACAAAATCAGAGACAAACACAGCAAAAGCTTCAAAAATTAGACACAATGGAACAGAATCTTCGAAAGTTAGACACCACACTTGAACAAACACGTGAAGGTTTAACTGCTGAGGTACTTAAAATCGAATCGAAATGTCAAAAAGTCTGTAATGACGTAAACACACAAATCTGTGAGCATTTTCAACCTATTTTTTTGCGGCATGAAAATGCATTACAGAATCACGAAGCAGCCATAAAAGAACTGCAAACTATTGTTCATGAAAATCATGAGACCTTGCAAGCCAAAATTGACTCAGTTGCATCTACCGATTCGGTTACGCACTTGCAAAAACTCAGCAAAACTTAAAGGACACAGTAGAGACGATTTCAACACAAATGGACACCCTGAAACTTGGTTCAGAAAAACACACTGAGGAAATAAGTTCACTATCGGAGAAAGTAGGCGAACTTTCGGATCAGTTCACTAACTTACAAAGTTGGATGATGATCTGAATGACACAAGACCTGTAGCCTTCACTGACACAGAAGAGTATGAACAAATTAAGAAATTCAAACAAAATCAGAATCAAATTAATACCCAACACAAAAGAGAAATCCGGGAAGTACAAGATCAGTTGGCACAAGTAGTACAAGAATTACATATTTCAGAAGACACTCGTGCTCCAACACCGGAAGACGGACTTAGAAACACGGAAAAGCCACAAAATAATAACACAGGTCATTTCGGAAATTATGAAAGAAATTGGCAAGGAGCACCGAATTTTGAGATGGAACCGCCGACACGACGTAACAATGACCGATATGCGACTCGCCGACACGATGATTTTGACAATAAGGTGTTCATTACTACACGTAAATTCAAAACGTTTAAGAATTCCGGCAACGACATTCATCCACAAGCGTGGCTTCATTAATTCTCTCATTGTTTTCCTCCCAACTGGTCATTAGAGCACAGATTAGAATTTATGTGTGGCTACTTAGAGTATGAACCAGCTGTAAGAATGCGATCGGTCATTCACGATTGTCACAGTGAAGGAGAATTTTTCATGCCTTCTTCTCAGCATGTTGGTCTCAAGCTCCACAAGACCGAGTAAAACATAGCATCATAACGATGAAACATTTCGAACAATCTAAATTTTCCAGTCTTGTGAAATATTTTGGAGACATGTTGCACAAGAATCAGAACCTGTCAAACCCATACAGCCCCTCAGAACTCATCCGTATTTGCTTAATCAAATTGCCTGAACATTTACAACACTTCATTTTGGCAGGACGTTGCAAAGACGACATTGAAGCTTTTCAGGGACTCTCACAAGAATTGGAATTTGACACTGACAATCGCGGGACGCGAAAACAGGAACACCACAATTACAGGTCACATCCGTCACAATTCCGCGATGACAGAAATAACAAAGGGACACGACAAGGCTATTCTTACAACGTAAATCGTGACCAAAACAGACACCACCAGTATGACAACCGTTGGGAGAGTAGTAATAATTACAGAGAAAGATCACCTCTCTGTGGTAATGACTATTACAAAGACAATCAAGGAAACAGACAATATGGGAACCAAAATAATTATTATCAAGGGAGACAGAACAATTTCAGACACAACGGTCCAACGCTCAGTTACGATTCCGGGAGAAATTCTCCACCACATGACCGACAAAAAAGAAACTATGTAAACTACCGACAAAACGACAGACCTGAATTTCATCAGAACTGGCGGGATTCAAACAGGGCAGGGCCCTCTCGACAAGGTGAATTTGTAGAAGTTAGCTCTCCAAATCCTAATAACGACGCGCGCGACAATGAGACAGTAGGCAATGACTCATACCGCTGGCAGCCACAAAACGTATGCATGAAACTGACGACGCAGCTGCCGTAGCTAGTAATTACGTAAAAATGGAAGACATTAGGGACATCTTACTCCAGGAACACGACGTAAAACAAAATAACATTGCATATCCTGTAATTCACATTACAGTAAATGACGTAATATTTACGGCAGTACTTGACTCTGGCAGTCCCATTTCAGTAATCAATGAAACAGATTTTAGCAAATGAAACAAATCGAACGATTGCCCCACACTTCCTTTACTTAAGATTAAATTACAAGGTGCAATTTTTGGAAAAAGTGTAGATGTACGCCAACAAACCAACTTAGACTTCCTTTGTCAAAGCCACAGCTTCTCTATAAACTTTCTTATTGTTCCGATACGGTCGACGGAAATTATATTGGGAGTAGACGTTTTGAAAGAATACAAAGCAATCTTAAACTTTCACGATGCTGAAATAAGTTTAGAGAAAGAAGGTAAGTCAATAGCTTTGAAATTTGAAGATTGGCTCTCAAACCATGACGAGGAAATTAATCGGCTTTACCTCCTGTTAGACAACAGTTCGGAATTGTCGACGGAACTTGACACTAACAATCACGATGCAAGTATTGAGAGGGATGATATCGACGGCGTATTTGATACTAATGAGTTAATTCAGAATGAAATTCAAACAATTGTAATGACACTGATAGGCAGAACCTTTTTGAGATTTTACAATCACATTCCACAAATGTAACTCACAAAACAGGAACAATCAAGGGATTTCAATACCAATTTCGTGAGCATACTACATTTTGTGTTAGACCATACGTAATTCCAGCACATTATAGGGACCGTGTTAGAACAGAAATACAATCTATGCTTGACGAGGCGATTATTGAGCCTACAGTAAGCTCATACAACAATCCATTACATGTTGTTGAGAAGAAAAATGGATCGATCAGGATTGTCTTAGATTCGAGACAAATCAATACTATCATCATTCCTGAAACAGACAGGCCGCAAACGTTGGAAGAACTTCTTCAAAATTTTAATGGTGTAAAAGTGTTGTCTTCCATTGATCTCAGATCCAGCTTTTATCAGATAGAACTTCATCCAGAATGTAGAAAATACACAGCTTTTATTTGTTTCGGCGTTTGTTATCAATTTCGGAAACTTCCTTTTCGTTTGAACATTTCTTCGGCAGCATTCATTCGTGGGCTAAATTCCATATTACCTGCGTTCTTGAAACGTCACATCACCTTATATGTGGACGATATTCTGGTAGCAGAAGCCTCATGGGAACAACATAATCGCATCCTCAACAGCGTGTTACATACTTTTGCAGAATCTGGAATTACAGTTAACTTGGAAAAGTCTGAATTCGGTAGGACAAAGGTGAAGTTTTTGGGATATATTATTTCTTCTGAAGGCATTCAGCCGGATCCTGAAAAGTTAGAAGCAATCAGAGCCATTCCAGTTCCATCCACAAACAAACAAGTCCGCAGTTTTCTAGTCTCGTAAATTTTTACCGTCGTTTTCTGAATATGCAATTTCTAGTTACACCAAAACTTTGTTCTCTCACAGGCAAAAATACTATTTGGAACCGGGACGAACAGGCACAGTTGGAATTCAATTCTTTGAAAGAATCGCTACTTAACGCGCCAATATTAGTTAATCCAGATCTGTCACAAGATTTCTGCCTTAGAACGGATTCTTCTAAAGTCGGTCTTGGTGCCCATTTATTTCAAGAAGCCATAGAAAATGACACTGCTGTTCAGAAAACCATTGCTTTTGGTAGCAGAGTGCTAACAAAATCTGAAAAAAATTATTCCGTCACTGGATTAGAAGCTTTAGCTGTCGTTTGGGCATTTAACAAATTCCGTTTCTTTCTTTCTGGTAAGCACGTAAAAGTATACAGTGATCATCGTGCATTACAATTTCTTATGTCTTCAAAATTAAATCATGACAGGTTAAAACGTTGGGCATTGTTTCTGCAAGAATTCCACTTCACAATAGTCTACATTCCCGGCAAGGAGAACCTTGTTGCGGACGCACTGTCAAGCGCACCGGCTGGGATTGAGAAAAGCAACACAGAAGGCAACCTCGAGAAAAATTTCAGTATTCTTTACATTCAGAAAGTCGCCTTTGAAAACTTCATCACCACATCTTTAAAGGACATTGCTCATGAACAAGATAAGGATCCGATTTGGAAAGACATCAAAAGTAAATGGCATGAAAAGACACACACACAAATTCGGCATTATATCTGGTTAGAAACAACATATTCTTCAAACGCTGCACTGTTGATGACAAGCTATGAGTACTTTGCATTCCTGACGATTTTGTTAATAAGCTCATTTGGAACATTCATTTCAGCTATGCACATTTTGGTCCACAAAAATGTTATCATGTTCTTCGGACGACTTGTTATATTAATAATATGGAAAAGAGGATTCGAAGAGTCTTCAAAATTATTTTTAAACTTTCTCACTAAACTATCTACCATCTCACATCGTGCTCTGTTGTTTACTATCATTCCTTCAAAATTAAAAGACTTTGCTGCTGTTGATCTCTTGGGACCCCTTGTCAGAACATCGAATGGATTTTCGTACGTTCTAGTCGCTGTTGAACTTACTTCAAAATTTGTTTCTATCACTCCGTTATGTAAAGCAACTTGACGGTCTGTATCCAACGCCTTGTTAAAAATTTCTTACGTGAAGTTGGAAACGTCAGTAAAGTCATTTCAGATAACGGACCGCAATTCAGATCTGCTGTTTGGTCACGCATGCTTCGGAATCATAAAATCATACGGTTTTATTTCATTGTACTCACCGTCTGAATGGATTATGAAAGAAATCAATAAGCTTTGGAGACTTTATAGTCACAGAAAGCATCAGCGTTGGGACAGATATTTACACTTATTTCAAAACGTACTGAATGGAATGCCTCATGACTCCACTGCTTTACCACCTATTCTTGTAGTGAAGAATGAAGAACCACCAAACAGAATCAGAGAGCTTGTACCTTTTCCGAATACACGTAAACTTCGACACAAAAACATAATTAATTTGGCTATTAAAAATATAAATTCTGCTGCAGACAAAAGGAGAAAACTACACGGTAAAGTAAATGCAAAGAAACTATATATTGGTCAGAAAGTTCTCATTAAATCTCATTCATTGTCACATAAGAAGAAACACTTGAGTCACAAATTCTTTCTGGTTTACTGAAACTCTGCGTACTAGGAAGAGTAAAAGTTTACACCACATTTCACATGTAAACCGTTTATTGAGAGATAATCTGCTTTTTAACTTAGTCTTTGCTATAAAATTTTTCACTTTACATTACTAGTATGCTTTTTCAGACTTAGAATCCGTGAACCTGCAACTATGTTTGAAGTTAAATATCCAGTCAAGAACCAAGATAATTTATTTAAACAGAAATTACGAATCCATTGTTATAGTGAACAGACGACACAGTGTTGTTATTTATGCATTCTTGCTTCTTAGTTGCACGATTACGTAACGATTATACGGCTTACACACTTATAACATATACTGCTAATGCGATTTTAATGCAACATTTTGGTTTACTTGAACAGATATTCTTCATTTGAAGTACAGTCTGTGAGATTAAAGATGACTTAGCATTTGGTTTCTTTGATAGCTACACGATTATATCACGACGCTACTAATATGTGACACAATTTACATTGTTGCTTTTGCGGTGTATCTGTTTGATATCTGCACAGTTTTACTGTATTATTTTGGAAAGTAAAACATTTTTAGTAGTAACTTTGTGGTATAGCTACAATGAGACACCCTTTTCCGTAGCACAACAATACGTTACAGTACAGTACTTACTTCATCACGGCAGTAAGCGTAATAACTACGATATCTATAGGCAAAGCATTTCACTTTTGTTTATTACGAAGTAAGTAAATTGAGTTCTACATAACTTTGCTTACAGACGACGATAATTACGACACTTCGCGCATTTTTTACCCTTAAGTAAAGACAGAGATTATCTTACAACAAGTTGCACAGTTTAGCGCTACAGTACACGTATTTGAGTGATTTATTTTGTACTTAAAAATTTATTTAAAAAATTTTTTGACTTACGAAGATACTAAGGTTTTCCGTGATACATTTCATTCCATTTCTGTAATCTGTAACACATGAGGGTATAATTACATTAATCCTCAAGTTGGTACACTCCTACTTTGTGTACCATGTGTTTGGCAAGCACAAGGAGCCCTAGCTAATATTGTATTTGCTTATACAACTTTACACATCGGTACCATATTTCTCTAACACATAATTACACAGCTATCTGATCATTTAACTGAGAGAGACAAACATTTTTTTACTACGTCAGTGACAGATGTTTGCGTAATTACACAGTTGGATAACTTCACACTTACGAAATTGTATTTTGTCTGTACTTTGTGAACTGTTCATATTTTTCGGAACCACTGTGATACTATGAGAGCTTTGATTGATGTATTTGGTATGGGATCATAATTTTTTAGGTACGTTTGAGGTAGATGACACTATTTAAATGAGCAGAGAATTTTTTTTAGGATTTGAAATTATTGCAGAAATCTACGACGTTTTTGAGATTTGACTGAGGTTTTATGATGTTATTATTACGACGACGATGTGTATTATGCTGTTGAGGTATGTTTATGATCAATAAGCTGATGCTATATGAGGAATTTGATTATGCTACGTATTTATTATGATGAAATATTGAAGAAGTGTCGACGAATATGTATATGTGTAATAAGGTAAGGAATAAGGAGTAGTGGTTAGGGACTCTGACTTGTGAAAAAGGATGTTGAAAACCAAGAATCGTACTTTAAGAGTTATGAAATGTGTGTAAATGCATGAATGTATCACAATGCCGGCGAAAATTTTTTGGACACTGTTACATTTATACGATTTTATTTCTACACAATTGTAATGCAAATTCTCGACCTGTGAAATTTTTTATATGAGACAGGCACTGCTGTCGTAAATATTTCGGTAAGAAAGTTAAGTGACCTTCACGTAATGCGTCGTGGGCACCCGGCTGTGCCACCTGCCTGGAGAAAAAGCCATTATGTGGAGAAAAAAAAAGAGACCATTAACCCTGATATTGACATTCCTTTGTAGAAAGCACAGCAAATACGACACTTTCTGATATTTACTGAAATGACTAATGAAACGATGGGAAACATTTCACGGCTATTGTCTTGCTAGTTGAGAGATTTTTTACTGCCTCATGGAACGCCATATGGCTGGTGAATGACGTTTCACTCCTTGCTTTATGTATTTATTTGCTCGTTCTGTTTAATATCTAGTTTCTAGTTGCACTGCAGCATTGGTTAAAATAAAATTAAATAGATGTACTAATTTTCTGTCTTCAGACCCAGTAAAGGATAATTTTATGATCTACTTTCTTAGAAAAGAGAGCACAAATAGACATTTCCCTTCACAGGAATTGCAAAAATAATTTTTGTCAATGACTGGGTAAGTTGTTTCATAGAGTAAGTCAAGGTGATGCATCACTCTAGGGTTAAGATGTGACATAGTCATTAGACATTTCCTATCTTTAATGTAATATTTTTTTCTGCTTGAGCTTTGTCATGTTTAGGTATAAGTTATAGCATTTGCGGCTGTTGTTTGCCAGGCATAGTTCTACTGAATTTTACATTGTATTAAGCCAGTTTTAATACTGATTTATTTTTGTTTTTGCTGCACATTGGCTCATATTAGTGGCAATGTTGCATTTGCTTTGCTAATTTAAATATACTGCTGCTTGCTTTGCCAGTTTGCATTTTTTTGTCATTGCTGTTTGTGTTAATTTGTTGTGTGTTGCTGCATTGCCTCGTACCTTAGTATATATATCTGAGCTCAGTAGATTTAAGTTATCTTAAGATAGGGTAGGCTATATAAGAGAACGAGTTGTGATGAATTGGAAGAAATGCATCCAGAAGCTATAAGATAATGGTTTGGCCAAAAAAGTAGTGTACAGTGGAGAATAACTATTTTCAAAGAGGATATGATTAGAATACAGAAAGCATGCTTGGATATAATTTTTTTTTTTGGTGGAAACAAATGCTGAAATAAGAGAAAAGATCTATGGAATGAAGTTTTGGGTTGGACTGCAGTACCAGACATCTCGCTGGAAACAAACCGTGTCCTTTCCTTTTGTGTTATTCCGCTATGTGTTTCTGTACCCTTGTGTATTTGTGTTTTTCTGTCTTTATGTGTTTAGCTAATAAGATTTATGTTGTAGAATTTTTCTAATACTAAGCTACATTCACTATGATGAGGAATACTGTTATGCTCAAATATAATTTTCATTAATAATATTATACTTACTTTGTAAAGATGTTTAGACATTATTTTCGAAAGCTATTCTGATGTTTGATGTATTTACTTGTGTCATAATTCCTGCAACACTGATGTATATGTTTATTTCTATTCTTTTGTAAAGCCCGTATGACTACAAATGTTATCTGTATTGTTATGTTTTTTAATGATATATTTTGTACCTTTGTTATTGTATTCTCATGTTATAAAATTTATAATTGTATAGACACCAGTTCTTCAAATTAAGTTACATTTCACTGCACACATTTCTGTTAGTCATAGTATATGCACAATATGTGAGAAGTTGGGACTGTTTGTGTTTGCTCGTGTGTTAATAATTCAGCAAGGGACTGGTTAACAGCATTGCTGGTTCTAAGGACAATTCCAAAAACTTTGTGAGTGCACAAGTGGTGGTTTATGGACTTGCTATATCGTACGCAAGACTCTTTCGATGGTGATTGTACACCTGCACAGTCGCAACAGATGGCTGCTGTCCATCTGTACAAGGACTACAGTGGGTCTGCACCTTTGATGGTCCGCCAATACAATAATTTCTACAAGGACTACAGTGGGTCTACACCTTTGCTGACTCACGAGTACCATTATTTCTACAAGGACTGCAGTGGGTCTGCACATCTGCTGGCTCACCAATACCATAATCTCTACCAGGACTACGGTGGGTCTGCTCTGTGATGACCTACATACCAATATTCTTCAAAACGTCGACTGACTCTGCGGTAGGTTTGCTCTGTTGTGGGCCATTACCTGTCTGCATGTCAAGAGTCAGCACTGTCTTTCCGTTGGAAGGACAACACTACTTCTTCAAGGGAGCATGTAAATCCACTACTTCCGTGTGCATTTTCTTTTACTGATCAGACTATGTGCAATGAAATCATACTCTGTTGAAAGATCAGGACTGTCTTTATGGGAACAATTTTTGCTTTTGACGAACAGTGTACCAATAAGTGGAAGACAACGCACACTGATCTGTATTTGCACGCAGACAGCTGCCACCACCCTTCACAGAGGAATGGGGTACTTAAAACTCTTGTACATAGGGCGCGCACTATCTCTGACGCAGAGAGTCTACCCCAGGAATTGGAACATCTGAGAACCGTATTTCGAAAAAATGGGTACTCAGAGTGGCAGATTCAACGTGCTCTCCGCCCAACCACTGCAGCACAACCTGTTGAGATGGATGAAGTCACGAGGGAGGAGGTAGGCACTGCATTTATTCCATACACAGGCGCACTCTCGGGGAAAATCGCCTGCATTCTGAAGAAACACCAGGTCGGAACTGTGTTTTGTCCTACGAATAAAACTCGTGCACTGGTGGGGAGCGCCAAAGATGACCTCGGTTTGAGGAAGGCCGGCGTGTACCAGATTCCGTGTCAATGTGGCAAGTCGTATATTGGTCAGACGATCCGTACCGTTGAGGATTGATGCCGTGAATACCATAGGCACACTCGACTGATGTATTCGAGCAAGTCGGCGGTCGCTGAACATTGTTTGTCGCAAAATCACGCTATGGAGTATGACCGCACGAGGATTCTGGTACAGACGTCGAGATACTGGGACAGCGTTGTTAGAGAGACCATCGAAATTCGCACCAATGACGACCTCATAAACCATGACTGTGGCTATAATCTTAGCAAGGCTTGGGAACCAGCGATTGGGTTAATCAAGAGTAAATCGAGCAAGCGTATAGTTGTGACGACCACGTCTGACAGAGCCATCACACCGACGTCATCTCAGACGCCGTCGCAATCTGTTCCACCACGCGACCGTGGCGCGGGGTGCGGACGGCGGAGGGAGCGCGCCGCGGGCGGAGGGTATTTAAATCTGCCGCCGCCGCGACCGAAACCAGATCCCCCTGAGCAGCCGTAGCGTACGGATCTCCGTACCGGCACGTTCACAGGAGCTCAGTCCGTCAGTTCACCTGATGATGGCGACATGTTTGATCGCCGAAATATTGTGCCCGTTGGACACAACTCAAGAATCACAATAAGTGTGTGCATTTGACTGCTTTGTTATTGTAATTATATTTTTTTTCAAATATGTATTGGCCTCTGCCCAAAACAATTTATATATTTTTGTGTGGGGAGCATGGGGGCTATGTAAGTAGGCTGTTTAGGATTTTATGTTGGCAACGTCACCTAGCGCTCTGTATGAAAATCACTGGCTGTGCTGTGTGCAGTCTGAGGCTGGTGGGCATTGTTGAAATAGTCGCTATTGTAGTGTTGGGCATCTACATGTTAACAGCGCGTAGCATTGCGCAGTTGGAGGTGAGCCGCCAGCAGTGGTGGATGTGGGGAGAGAGATGGCGGAGTTTTTAGAGTGGATGATCTGGACGTGTGTCCATCAGTGACAGTAAATTTGTAAGACTGGATGTCATGAACTGATATATCAAAACAACTCTTCAGCTATCGATCTATCTAGGATTAAGAATGAGTAAAGACAACCTGATACAACGAGTTTTACCTGAAAGTGACAGTCATCATTATACGCTCCAGAAATGACAACCACGAGAACTTTAATAACAGACAAAATGTTAATCATCAGTATGTACAAAATTTTCAGCAATCGCAGACACATTTTGGCAACAATAGAGGTTTTTCTCCACAACAAGAACAAAACCAGCCGGTTAGCATACCTAACTAACAATGTAGTCTTCAAGGTCAACCAAGCTTTAATGTTTCGCCGCCTACACGCATAGTGTCGGCTCCACCAAATAGTAACGCACAGCAACAAGGAAATCACTACGTACAGAAGACACATCATTTCAACTCCTGTCGCAACGCGCCGTATAGCAATGATTATTATGACAGACGTAAAAGTAATGATCACAGTTTTCAGCGAACATATAATAACAGTCGGTCTTAAATTCCTATTTAATGTTAAAGGATGAAAATGTACAACTGCCATTAGAATTTCAGCACCCCTTTTGAATACTATTAAGGTAAATACATTGTTTGTTCTCTATCAAACTTTTTCATTTGCTAACTATGCCTATCAGTAGTTAGTGACTTCAGTAGTTAGAATCTTTTACTTAGCTGGCAGTATTGGCGCTCGCTGCATTGCAGTAGTTCGAGTAATGAAGATTTTTGTGAGGTAAGTGATTTGTGAAACGTATAGATTATTGTTAGTCAGGCTCATTCTTCTGTAGGGATTATTAAAAGTCAGATTGCGTTGCGCTAAAAATATTGTGTGTCAGTTTAGTGATGACCAGAATAAGTAAAGAGAGAAGTGTCTGAGTACGTTCAGTTTTGGTCAGCTGTTTGAAAATCAAATAACGTAAGGGATTTACCAGCACAGTAATTCACTAATTTTTCTAAGGGGATGTTTCATAGTACACTACGAACTGGTTCCGCGAGGTGTAGGTACTGCTACTGATGTTTACTGTGAACAACTGAGACGTCATGCAGACGCAGTCCGAGAGCCACGACCAGGGAGACTGCGCAGAGTGGCGCTACTCCACAATAACGACTGCCCGCATTCTGCTAGACTGACAAACAACACTGTGCAGGAGCTGGGTTGGGAAATCATTCCGCACCCACCTTCTTCACCCAACCTTGACACCTCAGATTTTCACCTTTTCCGCTCTCTATCGAACAGCCTTCAAGGAACTTCCTTTCCTGTTGAACAAATGCGCTCCAAGCATGGCTCTAAGAGTGCTAAGTCTGACGACCACATGATTTCTACAGTATCAGAACCGAAAACTCACCCCAGTACTGACAGTCTGTTGTAAATAGTAAAGGAGAATATACAGTATTATTGATGACTTAAGTCTCTGTTACGTGTGTCTGTTGTGTTTATTAAATTCACGGAAGGACGCTACGAACTTATGCACCAACCCAATACATTCCTCAAGTAGGGAGGGCTGGTTGTCACCAGCCATGTTTCCGCTCGCCAGCCATTGTATAAAATAAATAAAATGAACAAAATGTAGACCCGCCTCAGTTATATGATCCGCAGACATTTAGAAAACTTTCGTGCACTTTCATATGTATTAACACTAGACGCAGATACATGTGGCACACAAACTCCGCCAGGGAGGGGGTGGGGGTGGGAATCTGACCACCCTCTACCACTGTCAGTACCAAATGCAATAATTAAGATGGTGACGCCGCGAAGACACGGGAAAAAGAAGACGAAGAACCCGAATGAAAACTAATTTGCTGAGACTAGTCTGTTGTAGTTTTGAAACTCGTTTCATGATCGAGTACTGTGTGTGACGTTTCTGGAGACTAAAAATCACCTCCCTAGGAATCTAGTGGATTCCACAAAACATGGTTGTCTGAAAACCGACTAGCTCCGTTCGTCCACGAGACCCATGGGGCGATAGATACCGATGCCCAAACTGATGACGTATTCCTTGACTTCGAGGGTGCTTCTATGCTTTTCTGCACTGTCACCTAATGAAGAGAATAAGAGCGTGCAGAATGTCGGACCAGCTTCGTCACTGGACTGAAGAATCATTCTTAACAAATCAAAATGTTTAGACGTAAAGCTAATTTCAGGAGTATGTTATGTTGTAGGCCCAGGAGTCGGAAGGTTCCTTCAGACTAGACAAAAGCAGTAATCACACCAATCTTTAAACACGGAAACAGAAAAGATTGTAACAACTACAGAGGTATCTCTTTAATCAGCGTTGTGGGTAAAATCTTCTCAGACATTGTTGAAAGGAAAGTGCGAGTATTTGTTGAGGACCAATTGGATGAAAATCAGTATGGGTTTAGGCCTCTTAGAGGTTGTCAGGACCAGATCTTTAGCTTACGGCAAATAATGGAGAAGTGTTATGAGTGGAACAGGGAATTGTATCTATGCTTTATAGATCTAGAAAAGGCATATGACCGGGTTCCTAGGAGGAAGTTATTGTCTGTTCTACGAGATTATGAAATAGGAGGCAAACTTTTGCAAGCAATTTAAGGTCTTTACATGCATAGTCAGGCACCAGTTATAGTTGATGGTAAATTGAGTTCATGGTTCAGAGTAGTTTCAGGGGTAAGACAAGGCTGCAACCTGTCTCCACTGTGTTCATATTATTTATGGATCATATGTTGAAAACAATAGACTGGCTGGGTGAGATTAAGATATGTGAACACAAAAAAAGCAGTCTTGCATATGCAGATGACTTAGTTGTGATGGCAGATTCGATTGAAAGTTTGCAAAGTAATATTTCAGAGCTAGATCAGAATGTAAGAACTATGGTATGAAGATTAGCATCTCCAAAACTAAAGTAATGTCAGTCGGAAAGAGATATAAACGGATTGAGTGCCAAATAGGAGGAACAAAGTTAGAACAGGTGGACGGTTTCAAGTACTTAGGATGCATATTCTCACATGATGGCAACATAGTGAAAGAACTGGAAGCGAGGTGTAGCAAAGCTAATGCAGTGAGTGCTCAGCTACGATCTACTCTCTTCTGCAAGAAGAAAGTCAGTACCAAGACTAAGTCATCTGTGCACCATTCAATCTTTCGACCAACTTTGTTGTATGGGAGCGAAAGCTGGGTGGATTTAGGTTACCTTATCAACAAAGTTGAGGTTACGGATATGAAAGTACCTAGGATGATTGCAGGTACTAGTAGATGGGAACAATGGCAGGAGGGTGTCCACAATGAGGAAATCAAAGAAAAACTGGGAATGAACTCTATAGATGTAGCAGTCAAGTCAAACACACTTAGATGGTGGGGTCATGTTACACGCATTGGAGAAGCAAGGTTACCCAAGAGACTCATGGGTTCAGCAGTAGAGGGTAGGAGGAGTCGGGGCAGACCAAGGAGAAGGTACCTGGATTCGGTTAAGAATGATTTTGAAGTAATAGGTTTAACATCAGAAGAGGCACCAATGATAGCACTGAATAGGGGATCATGGAGGAATTTTATAAGGGGGACTATGCTCCAGACTGAACGCTGAAAGGCATAATCAGTCTTAAACGATGATGATGATGTTATGTTGTAATTGTTGTCTCCAGTTCGAAATTTGGTTTGATGCAGCTTTCCACACTAGACTGTCCAGTTCATGCAGCTTTATCTCTGTGAAGCTGTTGCAACCGCTATCCAGGTTAACCTGCATCGGCTAATGCCACTCTAGGCGATTTTCTTCCCTCGATAGTAATCGAAGCTGAGCTACTCACCTAGGGTACCACACTTCTAACGATTACAGTCGCGGCGGATGAAGTCGCGCCGACAGAAGTGCCGTATCAGTGACAAAAACGGTCGCTTCTGAAGTTGTGTTTCAACTACCCACGAGAGACACCATGCACGATGAGCTGTCACTAAAAACATTAATATTTAGCTGCAGTAGCATTACACGTAGTTCGTCGTAGCATTACACGTAGTTCGTCGTAGCAGAAGGTATAACCGCAAACTAAAATGGTGGATTCATCCAATTATTATGAATCGTCCAAGTAAAGAAAGTTTGTGTTGTTACACAAGAAATTTAGGAGCTATTCGGAGAAATTTTCTGACTGTTACCCCATATCCGTAACATCTTTCGAGCTAATGCTGTCGAAAGTTGAAACTAACTTACAGAAGAAGGATATTAAGTTACGTGAGAGTGTTGTTGCCGAAGAAAAACTTGCAGTAACATCGAGGAATGTTTCTTTAACTAAATTTCGTTATTTATTAACGTGAACATATATTTAACATAACAGAAACATAAACTAAGTTGCATTAAAGGAACTTATGTAACAACTTCACGTAAACTGCGTAATCACTTGTAATATTCTTCAAATGATGATATCGAGTCTTCATCCACCACTCCAGTATTTGCTGAATTGTGTAGGGCTCTGTGTGCTTGTCGATGTCGAAGTACACTACCGGACAGCGCAGTTTTTATGAAGGAGTCAGTAGTAATGCTGCCGCCTACAGTCTTTCGGCTGCAAATATTTTATTCATTTTAACGTTTTTATTTGAAAGTCTAGTTTATCGTGGGTAGTCATTTCTTTTCAGTAAAGCAAATGAGATGTCAAAAAGCTCCTCACGTTTCTCTTGTGGAACGACACAATTTGAACTGGGTGTCAGAACTCTTATCAAGTCACTTTCAGTTAAGTCCTAAAGATTCCATTTTTTTCCTTTCTGCTTTAGCAGCGGAAGGCGTAACAGCAGTGTTAGGTGGCGGTGCAATGTCTTCATTATGCTTTTCCGCTACATCATCCTCAAAGATAAAGGCATCATTCATGTTCCAGGCATCATTCATGTTTCCTGAGGTCCTGAAGCTAAAAGAAACATTTTTGGAAAAATCCACGTACCACTTCATAATGTGCAAATGTGTGCGATGTGATATACACACATCAAAAAGAGGTTTGCTTCAGCTCGGTTTCGAGAGTTCCGGAACCTGTACAGAAAATTGGAATTAACATCTAGCAAAAGACCGCATCAAGTGTTTATCAAGAACAAAACCTTCGTCACTTATGTATAAATACGAAAGGTACATTTTCAAACAATGGAAAATCCAGGATGGAATGTAACAATACCAGACAAGGAAAATTGCTACTCACCATATAGCGGAGATGCTGAGTCGCGATAGGCACAACAAAAAGACTCACACAATTATAGCTTTCGGCCATTAAGGCCTTTGTCAACAGTAGACACACATACACGCACGCACACACACACTCACTCACGCAAACGCAACTTGCACACATGTCTGTAGTCTCAAGGACATGATTTGACTCAACATGATCATTTCCCGGACTAAACTAATATATTACAACAATATTTAAATAAATAAATGTTATTAACATTCATCCACGCGCAAACGACTCACAGTAAATACAATTAACGGTTTGCGCATAACTGAATAAGCCAACATTCTTGCACAAATGTGCTCACTATAAATGATAACAGATTGTCATTAATATTGTCTAAACAGTTATTTAGGTCTGCTTGTCAGAAGCGTCTTCCGGCACTCCCTCACGAAGATGGCGTCAACTACCGCATGTGACTGGGCACTTGTTAAATTATCATGATTTTTTAATTATCAATTGTAGTTAATACTGAAACAAAGTTACTGGAAAAATAGTACACTGTTCATTGAATAAATACACAAGTACGACAAAATATGAAGTATTAATGCTGTATTAATTTGCTGTGTGAAGGACACGATGTTCTGACAAAGATCTGCATAATGAAAAGATACAAAAAACGTAATAAATCAAGAAATAAAAAGGATACAGGCACATAGCTTTCAGAGATTATACCTAGAATGCAATGCTAACGTCTGAAGTATCGTACACTGAATTGCATGAAGTATTTAATAGCTGTTAATTCACATGTCCATAGTGAAAATGCTTATTCACTGTGAAATATTAACTTCTGCAGTTTCAAAGACATGGAAATATTGCCATGCCTCAATTTCCGGGATTGCAAATGTATGCAGATTTGCTTTAATACTTGATTATAAAATTTGATGGATACTCAAAGAGCTGTGAAAAGTCATCTTTCAGTTAGTCTGCCTCCCTACCATTTCTTGGAGCTTTGCCTGTCCTCTCAAGCATCAAAGTTCCCTGTACAGGAATTTACAGATTTCCGGCCACACACTCCCCCTCTCCTCTGCACCTGACCTCACCTGGAGCGGCCACGTGGCGTCCTCGCCCCGCCGACTCGTACGCAGCTGAGCAAGCAAATTCAGTTCACATCAGTACCAGCTCTAGGTGGACGAGTAACTCGCCCACATAGTCGTAACGTTACACTCTGAATTACTTTGACATCGTCCTTTAATCCAACCTGATGGGGATCCAAAACGCTCACGCAGTACTCACGAACGGGTTGCACTAATGTTCTATACGCTATCTCCTTTGGACATGAGTTACACTTTCTTAAAATTCTTCCAATAAATCGAAACTGACAATTCACCTTTCCTACCACCGACCTTACGTGCTCATTCCATCCCATATCACTCTGCAACTTTAATTCTAGGTATTTAATTGACATGACTGTGTCAAGCAGCACACCTCTAACACTGTATGAAAATTCGTCTTCATCTACATCCTCTTCCATTTCCATAATATTGTCTACAAGTACATAGCAATTGTATAGACCCTCTATATACTCCTTCCACCTTTCTGCTTTCCCTTCTTTGCTTAGAACTGGGTTTCCATCTGAGCTCTTGATATTCATACAAGTGCTTCTCTTTTCTCCAATGGTCTCTTTAATTTTCCTGTAGGCGGTATCTATCTTACCCCTAGTGAGATAATCCTCTACATCCTTACATTTGTCCTCTAGCCATCCCTGCTTAGCCATTTTGCACTTCCTGTCGATCTCATTTTTGAGACGTTTGTATTCCTTTTTGCCTGCTTCATTTACTGCATTTTTATATTTTCTCCTTCCATCAATTAAATTCAATATTTCTTCTGTTACCCAAGGATTTCTAGTAGCCCTCGTCTTTGTACCTACTTGATCCTCTGCTGCCTTCACTACTTCATCCCTCAAAGCTACCCATTCTTCTTCTAATGTATTTCTTTCCCCCATTCCTGTCAATTGGTCCTTTATGCTCTCTCTGAAACTCTTTATACCCTCTGGTTCTTTCAGTTTATCCAGGTACCATCTCCTTAAATTCCCACCTTTTTTGCAGTTTCTTCAGTTTTAATCTACAGTTCATAACCAATAGATTGTGGTCAGAGTCCACATCTTCCCCTAAAAATGTCTTACAATTTAAAACCTGGTTCCTAAATCTCTGTCTTACCATTATATAATCTATCTGATACCTTCTCGTATCCCCAGGATTCTTCCATGTATACAACTTTCTTTCATGATTCTTGAACCAAGTGTTAGCTATGATTAAGTTGTGCTCTGTGCAGAATTCTACCAAGCGGCTTCCTCTTTCGTTTTGTTCCCCCAATCCATATTCACCTACTATGTTTCCTTCTCCTACTCTCGAATTCCAGTCAGCCATGACTATTAAATTATCGTCTCCATTCACTACCTGAAAAATTTCTTTTATCTCACCATAAATTTCTTCAATTTCTTCATCATCTGCAGAGCTAGTTGGCATATAAACTTGTACTACTGTAGTAGGCGTGGGCTTCGTGTCTATCTTGGCCACAATAATGCGTTCACTATGCTGTTTGTAGTAGCTTACCCGCACTCCTATTGTTTTAGTCATTATTAAACCTACTCCTGCATAACCCTATTTGATTTTGTATTTATAACCCTGTGTTCATCTGACCAAAAGTCTTGTTCCTCCTGCCACCGAACTTTACTAATTCCCGCTATATCTAACTTTAACCTATCCATTTCCCTTTTTAAATTTTCTAACCTACCTGCCCGATTAAGGGATCTGATATTCCACGCTCCGATCCGTAGAACGCGTTTTCTTTCTCCTGATAACGACGTCCTCTTGAGCAGTCCCCGCCCGGAGATCCGAGTGGGGGTCTATTTTACCTCCGGAATATTTTACCCAAGAGGACGCCATCATCATTTAATCATACAGTAAAGCTGCATGCCCTCGGGAAAGGTTACGGCTGTAGTTTCCCCTTGCTTTCAGCCGTTCGCAGCACCAGCACGCCAAGGCCGTTTTGGTTAGTGTTACAAGGCCAAATCAGTAAATCATCCAGGCTGCTGCCCCTGCAACTACTGAAAAGGCTGCTTCCCCTCTTCAGGAACCACACGTTTATCTGGCCTCTCAACAGATACCCGTCCGTTGTGGTTGCACCTACGGTACGACCATCTGTATCGGTAAGGCACGCAAGCCTCCCCACCAACGGCAAGGTCCATGGTTCATAGGGGGGGGGGGGAGGGGGGGGGAAGGTGAAATACTGATACAAAATTCATAGTACCTTTGAATAAGTGGATTCATCTATGTGAATTCAAAGCACACTGCGTTTCTCCCTGAACCATCCGTGATACTCAGACATACAGAAAACAGATCAAATGCAATGTAACTGCGTACGAGTACAGTGCTACACTATGCCGTGCGTTTGCGCTGGGTGTTGATGACTGTATTACCACTTTTACAAGGAATTTTAGAATACGTGGCGCCAAGTGATGTCTTGGTGGCGTCGGCGTAAGTGACATAATATTATGAAAAAACTGACGATAAATACGTATACATTGAGGGAGAAATACGCCGAAATGCGGGAGTACTTGCATGTTCTCTGCTTGGTGTAGGGCAATTCTTGTACGTGGCAGCAAGACGCTGGAATTTTACTGTAGCAGATAGGTTCGAAATGAGTGAATCCTGTCCAGTTAAGAGAGTGCCACGAATATGATTTACTAGTGGCTTTAATCATTATAAGACATCCCCTTAGCATCCAACGCAGGTATGTGACTAGATGGAAATCCTTGATTCCAAACAGCAGACAGCATTTCTACGGGAAAGCGTAGAACTACAGATATGAAAAGCCAATGTATTTTGTACATTTCGTACGATTCAGTCTAGCGTTGCATACTTTTTGAAGTGATTCGTCACATAGTACACCATGTACTGTATGTGATCATTCTCGATCAACCGTCGCCTATAACCAGTGGATATACTGCAGAATCTCTGACATGGCATCGAGATAGAATGCGTTACAAATACTGGAGAACTATCCAGCGGGCAGTTGCAAATACCGGCTTCATACCACGTTCCTTAGCCGAATCACTTTCTAAACTAGGTGATTTTATTACGAGCTTGCACCGCCGGCGACGTGTACCCTCACTGTCTGTCCGTTAATACACACCCCGGCGGTCACCGTCTGAATTCAGTATGTTGAAAACCACTTCATCCAGAGGTAACGCCATACCTCGATTTATAAGGCTTATATAATTTTTAACATGGATATCGTTAGCGATACGTGTGTGCCATCGTGTTTTTAACATCTGGTGGCTTGTAAGACGATTACGTCTTTCTTTCTAAGACACAGTGGTACCACTCGCAAGAAAAACTTCTGAGACATATCCACCCATCGTTGATTTTCCCTCAGTATTGTTTGGTATCGCCAGCATTCGGTTATTGGCGACGTATTATGGTTAGTCGTAAGGAATTCGTGATAGATTCGCTGTGATCAGCGGGTTTGTAAAGGATGTGTGTGTTCAGACATGTGCAAAGAAAATGGCTTCGGTCTGTCGTAAGGGAAGGTATGGATTTGACGTGGAAAACTGCGACAGCTGTAAGGGAATGAAATTTTTTTGTGTGGTACATTATGTCCAGTCATAAGACTGCTGCAGAGTTTTATATTTCCAGGGTCGACGGCGTCAGGAGGGGTATTTCCGACACTTCGCTCATTGTCGAATATTGTCAGATTGAGTGATATTGCACCTTAAGTGTAATGCTTTCACATTCCTGTTTCAAGAAATAAAATACAAAGTGAATGTTGGTGAAACTGACCATGCAAGAAAATTGGAATCATATCAACCTTTATCATACACTTCCACATAAATTTCTGATGTGAATGGTTTACAAAACAGAGCATGGTCCATAGATGGATCACTAAAAGAGTACAGATCCCTCAGCACATGTATACCACTCAAGATGGTGATATGATACACTGAGGACTTGAAGTGCATTATCAAGAATGTAAACCAGGAACTAATCCTAGTAGAAAGTGCAACAGATATATTCAGGGAGGGCAATGTGAGGCCAAAGAAAATAAAACTATGGTCGAGAAATTGGTTAGGACATTTCCAAATATTTATGTAACCAATGGGAAGTGTTTGAAATATTTAAAGGCATAGGTGGAATACTGGTCTTCAACTGCCATTAACTTTCTATTCATAGAAACTGTTTGAATACACCATACTATCGAGTGCATGCAGGCAGACACGGGCTATTAAAATAGCTGTTCAGTTAGAAACTAGACAGTTCATTATACTGGTGCTGTAGATAAAGGGAATGAGAGCCTGAAATGTGATTACAGTGAATGGTAACCTAACCATTGCGTACGCCGACTGTAATTCAGAATTCTGCCAATATGACGATTTATAATTGGAGTTACGTAACAATGTTATAGCCTGTTGATTGATATTTATGCAATGTTTCTCCTTCTTACCTTGAAGTAGTTAATGAAGATGAATTTGTATGTGTACTCATTCCACAAAAATTTAAGGAATTAACACCCTTTGTCATGACAAGATGCTCAAAGCAAGAACGAAACTGTGAGGTCAAGGCCAGTAAATATTCATATAGTATTTGAACGATTAGAAAATTTTCGCAAAGAAACTGCAGCTTACATATTATTACCACGTAACTATATGATTAATTATTCACTGCTCATGGTAGTTGTGCAATGAGTTGTATAAATGAAGAGGAGGTGTTTCACATCTAAAAAAATTAATGATGACACCTCAAAGTGCAAAACATCATTATACACACTCAAAGCATTTACAACGAATGTGGACAATTTTTACTTAAGGATATTGCTTTCTTTGCATTCAAAATGTTCGATGTGTTTTCACCACATCCTCCTCAAATGTAACATTAGCAAAACAATGATCCTGGGATAGCTCAGGAAGATATGGTGAAATTGCTTCAAATTTTTGGCCACACAGATATGATTGTGCATTTTAAAGACACTGAGGAGGATTCATGGACATATAATACGTATTTGCAAGCATTTTTCAATTTGGAATCTTGAATCATACAGTTTCCATCTCTCCAGAGGCTCAAGCAAAAGTATCGAGAAGAAGAAAGTAAAGTTATGTTTACATCAGATAATGTAAAATTACTTTGAATCTGGGTGACAAATAAATAACTTTTTTTTAAAAAAAACTTTTTTGTTGTAACTTTCTCCACTCACAATCATCAACCACTTGAACAGCTGCATACTCCCATGGAACAGTATGTCCTGCACTGTAGGCAAATTCCCATTTCATTATGTTGTGACCTGAGTTACACTTCGTATCTGCAAATTGCACTTTCTTTGCACTCTGACCAACACTTTTCTTTTTACTGAGTGGTTTCAAATCCTTGTACATCAGTTGCTCCTTTCCTACAGAGTGGTTACCACTCAGAGCGTACATATGTATGTGTGATTGGGCTTGGGAATCAAGGTATGGTCTTTTTGTAAATAAGGACAGCAGCAATGTATAATAGCAAAATATTTTTGTTTTGTTCATATTATGTAATACTTTCTTTGGAAACAATTTTTTTGTCCAATATGTTCTTGAGAATCCTTTAAAAACAAGTGGAAATATTAGAGGTGTTTTTTATACTGGTCATGAAAACTATTAATGACTAGTGGCATGAACGAGTACGTCCAAAAGAACAGACTCTATGCATTCATATAAAGAATACAAGTCTCTGTTTGTAGTAGACAAAATTTTTAAGTTTCTCATCTGAAGAGTGGATTATAGAATGATATTTATTCCAAACATTTCTCCTCCTCTAATGGAACATACTTGTAATTGTGTGCACTGCATCAGTTAATGTTTGTCTTACACTCTCCACAGTAGCACAACATCAGCTTTGTTAAAAGCTATCTGATGCCAACAGTCCGTCATTTCGTCTCTTCATTGCTATTCTGCAGCAACATTATTGTGTACTTATCCTCCATACCAACAATAAGTTCCGCATAGCCTTACACTCCCGCATGTTGACGAGTCTGAAGTGACCGCAGCGCCGCAGTTCTTAGACCCGTCATTCTCGCGGAACTATACACATCAAAAAAAGTTTTGCATCACCCCAATTGCCAGAATTCCTGAAGACGGACATTGACTGTGGATATTGTATCACAGACACACTCCTTTCGACTGTTCAGAGATGTTACTAAACCTGCCCAAAGATGTAAACAACCATGCATGAGAATCGCCTATAAAACGGAGGCGGTCAGACAGCCGATCAGTTCCACACATTCCACCAGGAAAGAGGTACACGGCTCATATTGCCTGTACTTCAACCATTCCTAGACGGTCAATACCGCGGTTCGATCGCGTCCGCATTGTTACTTTAAGACAGGAACGGCTCTCAACAAGGCAAGTGTCCAGGCATCTCGGAGTGACCAAAGCGATGGTGTTCGGACATGGAGGAGAGACAGAGCGACAGGAGCTGTCGGAGACATGCCTCGCTCAGGTCGCCCAAGGACTACTACTGCTGTGGATGACAGCTACCTACAGATTATGGCTCGGAGTAATTCTGACAAAGAAAAATTCGGAGTAGGTATTAAAATCCACGGAGAAGAAGTAAAAACTTTGAGGTTCGCCGATGACATTGTAATTCTGTCAGAGACGGCAAAGGACTTGGAAGAGCAGTTGAACGGAATGGACAGTGTCCTGAAAGGAGGATATAAGATGAACATCAACAAAAGCAAAACGAGGATAATGGAATGTAGTCGAATTAAGTATTGTGATGCTGAGGGAATTAGATTAGGAAATGAGACACTTAAAGTAGTAAAGGAGTTTTGCTATTTGGGGAGCAAAATAACTGATGATGGTCGAAGTAGAGAGGATATAAAATGTAGACTGGAAACGGCAAGGAAAGTGTTTCTGAAGAAGAGAAATTTGTTAACATCGAGTATAGAATTAAGTGTCAGGAAGTCGTTTCTGGAAGCATTTGTATGGAATGTAGCCATGTATGGTAGTGAAACATTGACGATAAATAGTTTGGATAAGAAGAGAATAGAAGCTTTCGAAATTTGGTGCTACAGAAGAATGCTGAAGAATAAATGGGTAGATCACATAACTAATGAGGAGGTATTGAATAGAATTTGGGAGAAGAGGAGTTCGTGGCACAACTTGACGAGAAGAAGGGACCGGTTGGTAGGACACGTTCTGAGGCATCAAGGGATCACAAATTTAGCATTGGAGGACAGCGTTGGGGGGGGGGGGGGGGTAAAAATTGTAGAGGGAGATCAAGAGATCCATACACTAAGCAGATTCAGAAGGATGTAGGTTGTAGTAAGTAGTGGGAGATGAAGAAGCTTGCACAGGATTGAGTAGCATGGAGAGCTACATCAAACCAGTCGCAGGACTGAAGACCACAACAACAACAACAACATCAGTACAGCAAGGATTTTCGAAACCTCCACTGTGTAGAACTCAAGATCAAACGTAATTCCCACACTAATGTGTTTACTAACACTGTTTTTTGAGCTGTATGTTGAATTAAACAGCATTTTTTTCATATCAGGTGGTTGTCATGGATTTACCTCACCTGCACAAACAAGGAAAAATCAATAATAAGTTACACAGATTTTTTTCCTTAAATTCTATCATCATCATTGTCACAAATGTTTACAGGGGAGTTCATTGCTGTTGTACATTTCTGCATGTTTACCATTTGAGAGTTCTTATATAAAATGGGGAACCGTATTTTTGCCATTGTTAATATATAACATTCCTAGCAGTGTATGCAACTTTAAAACACACACATGTACAGCTATACCATTTCTGATTTTGATGTAAGAGGAAAACACACTGGGCTCTACAGCCAGTTTATGACTATTGTTTGTGCCATCACAAAAGATACTGTTGAAAAATATGAATTAGTTCATGACACTCGACGATAAATGTGATAAGCAAAGATTGATACTATTAGTTGTTAATGTAAGTGATGCCAGTGTGAGTGTACTACAGGTTCTGAACACTGAAGTATCTTTCAACACTTTGAACTCGTCCATTAAGTCACTGCCAAATGATACAATGGAGCAAATTATTGCAGTACTTGGAGCTGAGCAGTAATCATACCACAGCCACAGTCAGCCGAAGCTGGTCATTGAATTGTGAAATCAACAAAAGTAACCACCTCTTTGTTGTCAGACCACACGTGCTGATACCTAGGCCAGTCTGCAGAACATAAACCCCTGCCAATTACAACAACCAGTCAATGCCCCGGTTCCGGATTGTTTGGTATAACGTACTAGGTTACTATAATTAAACTACAGCTACTCCTGGAGATCCAGCGCGGGCTGTAATTATCATATGGCAGCGAAACTTGGCAGATATGCTAATATGTTAATCTGGAACAAGTTGTAGCTGGAAAAAAATTAGTTTAAACTCTGGTCGCCAGGTGCAAATCTGATACTGTACACTGTATGATGGCATGACATCCACCCTGTCATTTAGTAAGCCATAACATGAGTGAACGGTATGGCTATGGAAAAGGGAAACCACATCCTGTTTGTGAAACTGTTTTATGTTAATGGCAGATATTACAATGCCCACACTGTACACTGTTTGTATGATGGTATGACATCCACCCTGTCATTTAGTAAGCCATAACATGAATGACCAGCTTCGGCTGACTGTGGCTGTGGTATGATTACTGCTCAGCTCCAAGTACTGCAATAATTTGCTCCATTGTATCATTTGGCAGTGACTTAAAAGATCAGTTTGGATTCCGTAGAAATGTTGGAACACGTGAGGCAATACTGTCCCTACGACTTATCTTAGAAGAAAGATTAAGGAAAGGCAAACCTACGTTTCTAGCATTTGTAGACTTAGAGAAAGCTTTTGACAATGTTGACTGGAATACTCTCTTTCAAATTCTAAAGGTGGCAGGGGTAAAATACAGGGAGTGAGAGGCTATTTACAATTTGTACAGAAAGCAGATGGCAGTTATGAGTCGAGGGACATGAAAGGGAAACAGTGGTTGGGAAGGGAGTAAGACAGGGTTGTAGCCTCTCCCGGATGCTATGCAATCTGTATATTGAGCAAGCAGTAATGGAAACAAAAGAAAAGTTCGGAGTAGGTATTAAAGTCCATGGAGAAGAAATAAAAACTTTGAGGTTCGCCAATGACATCGTAATTCTGTCAGAGACAGCAAAGGACTTGGAAGAGCAGTTGAATGGAATGGACAGTGTCCTGAAAGGAGGATATAAGATGAACATCAACAAAAGCAAAACGAGGATAATGGAATGCAGTCGAATTAAGTATTGTGATGCTGAGGGAATTAGATTAGGAAATGAGACACTTAAAGTAGTAAAGGAGTTTTGCTATTTAGGAAGTAAAATAACTGATGATGGTCGAAGTAGAGAGGATATAAAATGTAGACTGGCAATGGCAAGGAAAGCGTTTCTGAAGAAGAGAAATTTGTTAACATCGAATATAGATTTATGTATCAGGAAGTCGTTTCTGAAAGTATTTGTTTGGAGTGTAGCCATGTATGGAAGTGAAACATGGACGATAACTAGTTTGGACAAAAAGAGAATAGAAGCTTTCGAAATGTGTTGCTACAGAAGAATACTGAAGATAAGATGGGTAGATCACATAACTAATGAGGAAGTATTGAATCGGACTGGGGAGAAGAGAAGTTTGTGGCACAACTTGACGAGAAGAAGGGACCGGTTGGTAGAATATGTTTTGAGGCATCAAGGGATCACCAATTTAGTATTGGAGGGCAGCGTGGAGGGTAAAAATCGTAGAGGGAGACCAAGAGATAACTACACTAAGCAGATTCCGAAGGATGTAGGTTGCAGTAAGTATTGGGAGATGAAGAAGCTTGCACAGGATAGAGTAGCATGGAGAGCTGCATCAAACCAGTTTCAGGACTGAAGACCACAACAACAACAACAACAACATGAGTGAACGGTATGGCTATGGAGAAGGGAAACCACATCCTGTTAGTGAAACTGTTTTATGTTAATGGCAGATATTACAGTGCCACTTTGAGAGAATATCGTCAGGGGAAAGTCTGGAGAGAGGCCTGATGTAATTACATGGTACCAAGGAGATGATAACGAAACTGGAAAATATGAATGAGCTTGGTGTGGCACCTGGAAGAGGTAGGCGTCCTATCCCAATGGAAGTTATTGACGAGGTTACTGTTACTGTAACTGATCATGATAGACATTCCTTCTTAGTGGTAGTGCTTGTGCGGTGCCACAAGAATTGTCTATCCCATCTTCAATAGTGTAGAAAGTTTTGCAGTCTATTTTAGAATGGCACCCATACAACATCCAGTCGGTGCAGCAACTAAAACTTTATGATGCCCACGCATGTTCTGAATTTATTCTTTGTTTTCTGGCAAAGATCAAAGCTTATGACATGTGGCTCAGTGGATCAGCTATATTCTATTGTGCGACGATGCACATTTTACATAACAGGGCGCAGTGAATACACAGAACTGCCGAATTTGGGCACTGTTAAACCATATGTTTTTCACAAAGTGCCACTGCAGTCGCTGTATGTGACTGTGTGATGTGGATTCAAAAGCACCTATATTATTGGTCCGCTCTTCTTCTTTCACTCTGTCTGCTTGAAGGGGGGTCTCATCCGATATGTGGAGGAGGCCCTACCGGCGGCGATAGAAGGCACTGGGTGCTCCCGACTGCAAATTGCTGCTCATGTCGGCACCAATGACTCCTGCCGTCTGGGTTCAGAGGTTATCCTCAGTTCGTACAGGCGGTTGGCGGAATTGGTGAAGGTGGAAAGCCTCGCTTGCGGGGTGGAATCGGAGCTAACTATTTGTAGTATCGTTCCCAGAACCGATCGCGGTCCTCTGGTTTGGAGCCGAGTGGAAGGCTTAAACCAGAGGCTCAGACGATTCTGCGGAGAGCTGCGGTGCAAATTTCTCGATCTCCACTATCGGGTGGAGAAATGTAGGGTCCCCTGAATAGGTCAGGCGTGCACTAGACGCCGGAAGCGGCTACAAGGGTAGCGGGGTACGTGTGGAGTGCACATGGGAGTTTTTTAGGTTAGATAATTGCCTCCCTAGACCCGACAAGACGCCTCCTGAGACGCGGCAAGGTAGGAGTAGGCAAAATGCAACAGGGAATAACAATATTAATGTGCTAATAGAAAACTGCAGGAGCGTCTATAGAAAGGTCCCAGAACGGCTCTCATTAATAAACGGTCACAACGCTCATATAGTACTAGAGACAGAAAGTTGGCTTAAACCAGACGTAAACAGTAATGAAATCCTAAACTCAGATTGGAATGTATACCGCAGAGACAGGCTGGTCAGTGAAGGGGCAGGCGTGTTTTTAGCGATAAGAAGTGCAATAGTATCGAAGGAAATTCACGGAGATCCGAATTGTGAAATGATTTGGGTGAAGGTCACGGTTAAAGCAGGCTCAGACATGGTAATTGGATGTCTCTATAGGCCCCCGAGCTCAGCAGCTGTTGTGGCTGAACACCTGAAGAAAAATTTGGAAAATATTTCGAGTAGATTTCCCCACCATGTTATAGTCCTGGATGGAGATTTTAATTTGCCGGATATAGACTGGGAGACTCAAACGTTCGTAACGGGTGGCAGGGACAAAGAAGCCAGTGAAATTTTTTAAAGTGCTTTATCTGAAAAATACCTTAAGCAGTTTAACAGAGAACCGACTCGTGGCGATAACATATTAGACCTTCTGATGACAAACACACCCGAACTATTTGAATCAGTTAACGCAGAACAGGGAATCAGCGATCATAAAGCGGTTACTGCATTGATGATTTCAGCCATAAATAGAAATATTAAAAAACGTAGGAAGATTTTTCTGTTTAGGAAAAGTGACAAAAAGCAGATTTCAGAGTACTTGATAGCTCAACACAAACGTTTTGTCTCAAGTACAGATAGTGTTGAGGATCAGTGGACAAAGTTCAAAACCATCGTACAATATGCGTTAGATGAGTATGTGCCAAGCAAGATCGTAAGAGATGGAAAAGAGCCACCGTGGTACAACAACCGAGTTAGAAAACTGCTGCGGAAGCAAAGGGAACTTCACAGCAAACAAAACATAGCCAAAGCCTTGCAGACTAACAAAAATTACGCGAAGCGAAATGTAGCGTGAGGAGGGCTATGCGAGAGGCGTTTAATGAATTCGAAAGTAAAGTTCTATGTACTGACTTGGCAGAAAATCCTAAGAAATTTTGGTCTTATGTCAAAGCGGTAGGTGGATCAAAACAAAATGTCCAGACACTCTGTGACCAAAATGGTACTGAAACAGAGGATGACAGACTAAAGGCCGAAATACTAAACGTCTTCTTCCAAAGCTGTTTCACAGAGGAAGACTGCACTGTAGTTCCTTCTCTAGATTGTCGCACAGATGACAAAATGGCAGATATCGAAATAGACGACAGAGGGATAGAGAAACAATTAAAATCGCTTAAAAGAGGAAAGGCCGCTGGACCTGATGGGATACCAGTTCAATTTTGCACAGAGTACGCGAAGGAACTTGCCCCCCTTCTTGCAGCGGTGTACCGTAGGTCTCTAGAAGAGCGAAGCGTTCCAAAGGATTGGAAAAGGCCACGGGTCATACCCGTTTTCAAGAAGGGACGTCGAACAGATGTGCAGAACTATAGACCTATATCTCTAACGTCGATCAGTTGTAGAATTTTGGAACACGTATTATGTTAGAGTATAATGACTTTTCTGGAGACTAGAAATTTCCTCTGTAGAAATCAGCATGGGTTTCGAAAAAGACGGTCATGTGAAACCCAGCTCGCGCTATTCGTCCACGAGACTCAGAGGGCCATAGACACGGATTCACAGGTATATGCCGTGTTTCTTGACTTCCGCAAGGCGTTTGGCACAGTTCCCCACAGTCGTTTAATGAACAAAGTAAGAGCATACGGACTATCAGATCAATTGTGTGATTGGATTGAGGAGTTCCTAGATAACAGAACGCAGCACGTCATTCTCAATGGAGAGAAGTCTTCCGAAGTAAGAGTGATTTCAGGTGTGCCGCAGGGGAGTGTCATAGGACCGTTGCTATTCACAATATACATAAATGACCTGGTGGATGACATCGGAAGTTCACTGAGGCTTTTTGCGGATGATGCTGTGTTGTATCGAGAGGTTGCAACAATGGAGAATTGTGCTGAAGTGCAGGAGGATCTGCAGCGAATTGACGCATGGTGCACGGAATGGCAATTGAATCTCAATGTAGACAAGTGTAATGTGATGCGAATACATAGAAAGAAAGATCCCTTCTCATTTAGCTACAAAATAGCAGGTCAGCAACTGGAAGCAGTTAATTCCATAAATTATCTGGGAGTACGCATTAGGAGTGATTTAAAATAGAATGATCATATAAAGTTGATCGTCGGTAAAGCAGATGCCAGACTGAGATTCATTGGAAGAATCCTAAGGAAATGCAATCCGACAACAAAGGAAGTAGGTTACAGGACGCTTGTTCGCCCACTGCTTGAATACTGCTCACCAGTGTGGGATCCGTACCAGATAGGGTTGATAGAAGAGATAGAGAAGATCCAACGGAGAGCAGCGCGCTTCGTTACAGGATCATTTAGTAATCGCGAAAGCGTTACGAAGATGATAGATAAACTCCAGTGGAAGACTCTGCAGGAGAGGCGCTCAGTAGTTCGGTACGGGCTTTTGTTAAAGTTTCGAGAACATACCTTCACCGAAGAGTCAAGCAGTATATTGCTCCCTCCTACGTATATCTCGCGCAGAGACCATGAGGATAAAATCACAGAGATTAGAGCCCACACAGAAGCATACCGACAATCCTTCTTTCCACGAACAATACGAGACTGGAATAGAAGGGAGAACCGATAGAGGTACTCAGAGTACCCTCCGCCACACACCGTCAGGTGGCTTGCGGAGTATGGTTGTAGATGTAGAAGAGAATACACCCAGAGGGCCTATTAGATGTACTGTAGTTACTGCACATTACTGAGACCTACTTGTGCAAATGAGATTCCTACTTAGAAAGAGCTCCACTATGCGGAAACCACTGTCTTCATGGAAGATGGGACAATATCTCATCTAGCTCGCACGCTAAAAGATCTACGCAATGCAACCTCCCACAAACGTGTTATCTCCAGAGGTTTTCCAGATTCATGGGCTGCAGGATCACCTGATACGAATCCTTGTGACTTTTGACTTTGTGGATGTCTAAAAGAACATGTTTACGAGGACACGTTTGGACTACCTGATCTGAAGGCCAGTATACAGAAACATGCTACTCAGATTCCACTGGAACTGCTGTGGGCAACGATTGATCACATCATTTCTGGATGCAGCATCTTGTCGATGTCTCTGGCGCTCTTTTTAAACTAATTGTTTGACGACAGTTAATAATAGGATCAACATTATACAATTATTAATTACTTGACCTTTTCTGCACACATGCTCTTTCTAATCCATTGCATGTGGAAATATTTCTATACATCTCTCCTGCATTCACAGTGTCAGTTTTGCTCCTGGTGGCCAAAATTGGAACTAATTTCTTTACTCAATGTAAATCGGTTCTGTATTAAAATGTTAGAATATCTGCCAAGTTTCGCTGCCATACGATAATTACAGTCCACACTGGACCACTGTGAGTAGCTGCACTTTAATTTAGACCACCTGGTTCTTATGTAGCAACTACTGCAAAGGCAACAGGGAGCAGCAGCCTTTAAATCCACCTGAACTGGCTCGTCTTTGTATGACCAGCTGGCTGACGTAGCTGCACCCAGCCTGTGTGGTCGAGTCTTCACTATAGCTATGTCGCCATCACCATTGCTCCATCAGGCTAAAATCCACGGACCTCTGCCTGACTGCCTATCCCCTAGCAGGAATCAGTCTGCCGCCTCCTCTATGAGACCACTTGCTGTAGCCAGATTGTGTTAGCCACCTGCTGCCACTCCACAACCACCGAGTCTGAGCAGCACGATGACCAACCGTAATGATTGTGGACACCACCAGCCACATGCACTGCAGAGGCCGCATTTGTGCTGGGTGACTGTTATCAACTTAGCCCAGCATACCAACTATGCCAGTGCAGCATGTCGCCTTCTCAGCTGCATGTGTTAACTCTTTGCTGGTTCTACCTTGCCTGATGCTACAAAGCTTGAATATTATGAGAGAATGCCAAACCGTACCACAGACAGATGTTCAACTGAATATCTGTCCAAATTGAATAAATTAATTAAGAAACAAAAAAGAAGTTATAGCAACCTCATCAGGACATTCTTCCGCTGCACCTGTTCCCATCTTCAGCAGAGAAGTGCCCTCCCCACATCCATCCATCTTGTCCCAGGTTAAAAAGAGAATGATGCCTACGAGATGTTGGTGTTTTCAAGACATTTACTATGTCCAGTAGTCCTTAATATTCTGGAACAAATTATTCTCAAAAGTGTCATGAAGCTGCAACTGGAAAACCGTGGAGTCAATGAGAGAATTTTAATGTTACATGTTCAAGTGCCTTAAAGTTAAAAATGTGTATAAGTTGTATCTTTAAATTTAAAAAAAAATACAGAAGAGTGCCATAACGTAATTGACTATTCTTTTTTTCCTGAAGAACTGATACCTTTTTATGTAATATTTCAAACAAATTTCACAAGTTTCAAAGTGCTGCCCTTATTTCTAAGCATGATTGTTGCGATGATCATTTCGATTTGCACGGAAAATATCAAATTGGTGGACCTTTCCTATTAAACTACGTTGTTAGGCCTTAAAGAGGAGTAAAGTAAATATTTTTCCCCAATGAACTAAGTGAGTTTGTCTTTCTTATAATCCCTACAAAAACGTGCAGTCATTATAGCTCAGCCTGTTGGGGGTATAATCGTTATGAGATTCCTCTGTTTTGTATAAACCTCTGTAATTACCTTTCTCACTGAGCGTCACTGACTGGATGATTTGGGGAGCAATAAAAATTATTGTAAGAAATGTTATTATTCTGTTACATGTTTTTAATTACAATTCGTTTCATCTCTACATAGGTATCATCCACAGCAATAACTGTTTTCTATCTGTCTTCAGTTCAGAATGTATCGCGTTCAGACCAATAGGAGCGACAATATATTTTGGTGTTCCATTTGTAAATTCTGTTTGGATGGAGTTAATACATATGGTTTAATTCATATTTAATTGTAAAAGTATAGAAGGTTGAAATAAGTTCGTACACTGCGGAAAAATCTGTGAATTTCTTAGACTGGGGATGTATCAAGAATGGATCTGATTGGCTTCTGTGTTGGCCCCTTATTGCTCCTAATATATACTAACCACTTGCCACTCTGTATTCATGAAGATGCAGAGCTAGTTCTTTTTGTTGATGCTAGAAGTATGGCAATCACACCAAACGTACAAGAATTAGCCGAGGAAATTATAAATAATATCTTTCAGAAAATTATTAAGTGGTTTGCTGCAAATGAAGTCTCATTAAATTTTTATAGAACATCATACATACAGTTCTGTATAGTAAATGACATAAGGCCATTAACAAATATAGCATTTGAACAAGAGTCTGTAGCTAAGGCAGAATATTCAAAATTGTTGGGTTTGTGCACTGATGACAAATTGACTTCAAAGAAATACACTGATGATCTATTGAAATATTTGATTTCAGCTACTTATGCTACTAGAGTTATGACAAATTTGGTTATAAGCATATCAGTAAATTAACTTACTTGATCTGTTTTCAGTAACTGATTTTATATGAAATCATATATACATATACTTACGAACTTTATTATTAACAACAAAATTATAACATTTTAACACTTTTCTGCTCAGAACTGGCAGTGCCACTCTATTCATACTGTGCATGAGGAGGACTTAGAGCAGTGTATAAATTTACGTATTCATGCAGCAGCAAAGTATGTTAGTATTACTCCTGGAGGTTAGGTAGGATTAATACTTGCTCCACAGATCATGAATATGACACTTTGCAGTGTTGTGTCATGTGTCAGTTTAACAAAAGTTTCCTTACTTGTTATAATTTAAATGTTTTTTAAATAATTGTGTGATTACTAAATTATATGTTGAAGTTCATCTGTTGAGTAAAAGGACTTGCCATTCAGTTTTTAAATGCTGTCTGGGTATCTGTTAGAGTGGCTGAAGACTTTTGTGGCAGCCTAATTCAGTCTTTCTGTGCCAAACTTAGATTTAAGCCAAAATAGTGAAGGGTAGGAATTCGCGTCCGTTAAAAATGTTTACGTTATGTAATTTGATGTTGATATTTGCTAACTGATACTGTCTAAAAGCGAGGTATAACACTCTGTATGTCTAGTCAGGAATGACTGTTAGTTTCCGTCAGTTACGAAATCTTAGTCTGCATGACCTGGGTTTGAATCCATATGCAGAACGAGACGGTTCGTCGTGTCATTTGAAGTTCATACATATTCTCAACTAGCTACTCGTGAATAATTTAAATTTTTAATGTAATTTTGTGTTAAATAACAAGTACGATATGTTACTTTGAAGAGGAAATCATGAATACGACGAACTTACTACGTGCATTACCTATCTGACGTACTAATGAGAGTGTTAACATTTTAGGTATGTCATTTATTGCAATAAATGTGAGCTTACAAGCCTTAAAGACAGTCTTATCTGTGATAAGATGTTCGCTGATATTTGTAGTATCGTGACATTACTTTGCATCTTGAGTTATTGCGATACAGAGCATAGTTTTCTAGTTGGAACCATTTTCAATAGTCAAACGACTGTACCGACGAGTGATTAGAGGACCTGCTAGCTAGCTGCGTTATGTGGGTTGCATGCAAATCAGGCGAAATGCAATTCAGGTCGTTCGGATACTTTTGAGCATGACTGTACATTAGTATACAAATTGAATTTTCAAAAGTTTTGAAGTTCCATGCTTCCCATCTGTTGTCACAGTTTATCTATAGTGCAGTTGCACTGTATGACAAATACATTACATCCTAGATCCCACAGAAGCCGACATTATATATATATATAGAAATTGAAATAAGAACACCGTGAATTCATTGTCTCAGGAAGGGGAAACTTTATTGACACATTCCTGGGGTCAGATACATCACATGATCACACTGACAGAACCACAGGCACATAGACACAGGCAACAGAGCATGCACAATGTCGGCACTAGTACAGTGTATATCCACCTTTCGCAGCAATTCAGGCTGCTATTCTCCCATGGAGACGATCGTAGAGATGCTGGATGTAGTCCTGTGGAACGGCTTGCCATGCCATTTCCACCTGGCGCCTCAGTTGGACCAGCGTTCGTGCTGGACGTACAGACCGCGTGAGACGACGCTTCATCCAGTCCCAAACATGCTCAATGGGGGACAGACCCGGAGATCTTGCTGGCCAGGGTAGTTGACTTACACCTTCTAGAGCACGTTGGGTGGCACGGGATACATGCGGACGTGCATTGTCCTGTTGGAACAGCAAGTTCCCTTGTCAGTCTAGGAATGGTAGAACGATGGGTTCGATGACGGTTTGGATGTACCGTGCACTATTCAGTGTCCCCTCGACGATCACCAGAGGTGTACGGCCAGTGTAGGAGATCGCTCCCCACACCATGATGCCGGGTGTTGGCCCTGTGTGCCTCGCTCGTATGCAGTCCTGATTGTGGCGCTCACCTGCACGGCGCCAAACACGCATACGACCATCATTGGCACCAAGGCAGAAGCGACTCTCATCGCTGAAGACGACACGTCTCCATTCGTCCCTCCATTCACGCCTGTCGCGACACCACTGGAGGCGGGCTGCACGATGTTGGGGCGTGAGCGGAAGACGGCCTAACGGTGTGCAGGACCGTATCCCAGCTTCATGGAGACGGTTGCGAATGGTCCTCGCCGATACCCCAGGAGCAACAATGTCCCTTATTTGCTGGGAAGTGGCGGTGCGGTCCCCTACGGCACTGCGTAGGATCCTACGGTCTTGGCGTGCATCCGTGCGTCGCTGCGGTCCGGTCCCAGGTCGACGGGCACGTGCACCTTCCGCCGACCACTGGCGACAACATCGATGTAGTGTGGAGACCTCACGCCCCACGTGTTGAGCAATTCGGAGGTACGTCCACCCGGCCTCCCGCGTGCCCACTATACGCCCTCGCTCAAAGTCCGTCAGCTGCACATACGGTTCACGATCACGCTGTCGCGGCATGCTACCAGTGTTAAAGACTGCGATGGAGCTCCGTATGCCACGGCAAACTGGCTGACACTGACGGCGGCGGTGCACAAATGCTGCGTAGCTAGCGCCATTCGACGGCCAACACCGCGGTTCCTGGTGTGTCCGCTGTGCCGTGCGTGTGATCATTGCTTGGACAGCCCTCTCGCAGTGTCCGGAGCAAGTATGGTGGGTCTGACACACCGGTGTCAATGTGTTCTTTTTTCCATTTCCAGGAGTATATAAACACAAGGGAAAGGCCAAGTTGTTTCAATAGTAGCAAAACTTTTTGTAACAGGTATGAAGAAGTATCTGCTTCTTTACATTCTGCCAACCAATGCATTCACTTAACAAACTCAAATTTCTAGTACAGATGGTGGAGCTTTAGCGAGTGTAACAGTGGCCTTCACAGAGTTAACAAGTATTACATCAAGTACAGTGTTGAACTTACCCATGAAACTATCTCATATTGGTTCAAATGGCAAAAATTTATAAACTGACAACAAGAGGTATTGTATAACACCACTTATTTTTCGCAAAGTACGTCTTGAAAACTAAAACTGTATTAATAGACATAGAGGGATAAAAAAGAAACAGACGCAGTTCTTGTATTTTCCTCACAATTTCACATGTGGAATAGCATTAACTAAAACTGTACAGTAACTTAAGTCTATGTGGTGACAAAATCTAAAAATCAGCTGAATACAAGTAGTTTACGACAAACAGCGTGTAACAGAAGTGACAGCAAAAACACTTTGATGGAAATGTCCAACTTTTTTTACCTTACATCATCAACTTCTACCGTGGTGATATTGGCTATCTGAACCTCGAGGCCTTTTTTGAAGTCGTGGACTGGATCTTATTTGGCAAGAAAAAAACTGCTGTTTCGACATTCTAAAATACTTGAAGAAGGACTGTTCCTTATCTTCCAGCTCCTTGTATAGTGTATGGAACTCTCCGTCGCTGTCTCTACGTTTCAACATATTTATTACCCATATCCTCCTCCGCTGTATTTCTTCTTCTTCTTCAAGTGCTATTGCAATCACTGCCAAACTTCTTAAATTGAATTTAGGCATCTTCGCGCTTCCGGTAATTCCTTCGTCAGTCGTCACACAAACTGCAAATAAACAAAGCCACACTGGTGAGAACCTTCCGTGACGTCACAGGACGTTACGTTGACGTTCCGGGTAGTGCGAATGCTCGGACGATCTTTTGGGAATTGACGTTCCGTGACGTGACGGAGACGTTCCGTTAAGTGTGAATCGACCTTTAGTCAAGTGGCAGACGCAAGTAAACATTGTCGTTGAATATGGAAGGACGTTATGCCTGTTCCTGATGCCAAAAAATCTTGTTGTCGACTGTTTGCTAGGTACGGAGTTTTTCCGAGAAAAGAAAGAAAAATTACACTTTTCTTTGGGTAAGTGCTACTTACACATCGAGGGCAGGGATAATGAAGCAGATTTAATAAAAATCCAAGTGGAATATGCTAAGTACTACCAGTGAATTAATGTAAAATTTTTAAAGGCAGAGAATGTACCTGCAGATTGTTTCTCAAGGAACTAGGGTGAAAATGACAACAACAGAGGATGTATACAAGATAAAGCAATGGAAGCTTCTTATCTGGATACAGAACAGCAATTAGACTTAAGAAACTTTTTGAGGAGACTCCTTGCGTACTGTTTACGTATGTGTACCATATGGACGGAATGTCACATGGCACATTTTGCCGTAAGTCTTACTCCATTCCATGAACGAAACGGGAGGCTGTTGATCGAGAAACAAGACGAATAAAAAAATGTCGTGTGGTTCAGTGGAAGGTAACTGAACCGTCACATTCATCGTACTGTAGACCATTATTAGCAGTACATGAACCTAATGTCCAAGTATGCCTCGTTCTGGATGCGCATGCTATTAATAAAATAATAATGCCAGACCGCACACAACCAGAAAATCTAGAAGAGCAAGTTTCATGCAGTACGCTATTTGACTAGCCTGGATCTCCGGTGTTCTTATTGTCAAATGAGTTTAGGAAATACACAGCTTTTGCTCATGCTGGCAGAAGTTATCAGGTATGTGTTTTACCTTTTCAACTTAACGTACATTTTACTGTATTCGTTATGGCACTGGATACAGTTTTCGGACCAGATCTCCTTGACAAAATAACACTGTACGTTGATGATGTCTTGATTGTAACTGCTACATGGGAAGAACATCTTGAACTATGGACCAAACATTAAGTAAATTTCACGGGCTGGAGTCACAGTTAATTTGCAGAAATCAAAGTTTGGTCGAGAGGAAATACAATTTTTGGGTCATATTATAGCTCCTGCAGGAATAACACCTGATCCTGACAAGTGCAGTGAAAAACTTTCCAGCTCAGAACACAAAACAGCAGTTGAAATCGTTTCATGGTCTTTGTTCGTTTTTCCGCCGTTTTGTTTCCAGGTAATTAACTTAATAGCCCTGCACTGCTCGGGCTATTAAGCAAGAACATGGTTTGTCACTGACTTCAGTAGATTCTAAAAATCTAATGTCATCCTGACATGAATTTAGGTTTTTGCGTTGCCACGGACGCATTCTTTTCGGGAATCGGCGCATGTCTATCTCAAATGCCTGAAAAGAACGGGAAGATTGAAATCAACGTGATTAGTTTTGCTAGTAGTAACATTTCAGATGTGGATGTATATATTTGGCTACTGAGTCAGAAGCTCTGGCCGTAATATGTACGTTTTAGAAGTACAGTTATTACGTTAACGGAGACAACGTTAAGGTATTTTGTGAGTACCGTGCTCGGTGCTTTTTATTAATCTGTAAGCTACTACATCCTAGGATCGCGAAGTGGACAGCTTTTCTATAGGAATAAAGTTTCGAGATTACGTATAACACTTTGTAGCGTCTACCGCAACGACTGACTGATCTTTCGGATTTAACAGGACAAATACCTGATTACAGAATTTTGTGAACGAAAGACACCCATTACAAACAATACTATTTCGGTATGTGTAACAACATAGCTACATTGCAAGATGCAGATCCGAAGTGGCATAAAATAAAGACTCTTCTTACATAAAAACCCACCCAGAAAGTTTTACAGCATTCCACATCTCAAAACAACGTTTTATTCTATAGACACAATGTTTATCGTGACAACTGGAGTATTTGCATTCCAGATATTTGTAGATAAACCTTAGTTTGGTTCCCATTATGTTTCTGGTCATTATAGTGCCACAAAATATTTAAGGAAACTGAATTTATGTTGCTACCTTCTAAATAAGCGAGTAGTGAACAGCTGTCTTGCGTACTGTGTCAAAAAGCAAAGCCTAAAAAAAAAATCATGCTACACGGAATAGCATTTTTTTTAACACCCCCCCCCCCCCCCCCCCTACAAACTGTGTCTCTTGGTGTCAGTGGACCAGTACCCTTCGGGCGAGGTGGTTTTAAGTGTTTAGTAGCTGTGTTTGACCGTTTTTCGAAATATGTCAAGTTGTACGCTTCAGGATCGACAGCAGCGCCTACTATTGTTGGGACGATTCACAGACATTACATACCAACAATTGGCAAGGCTGTCTCATTCCTCAGGGAAAATAATTCGAATTTTACGTGCAAGAAATGGAACGATTTTCTACAAGACAGTAGTGTTAAACACATTTTGATATCCCAGTATCACCCTCAAAGCAACACGGTTGAACACATATTCAGAGAATTCGATGGATTTATGAGAACTTATGCTAGTACAGAACACACACATTGAATAGAATTTATTGAGCAGCTGGGAATGTTGTAAATAATTTTTCTATTTACACAACGCTATACACACCTGAAGAATTACTTTATAACAGCAAGGAGCACAACGAATGGATAAACCGATTGCGCCGGCCGAAGTGGCCGACCGGTTCTAGGCGCTTCAGTCTGCAACCGCTGCCGTCGCTGGTTCGAATCCTGCCTCGGGCATGGATGTGTGTGATGTCCTTTGGTTAATTAGGTTTAAGTAGTTCTAAGTTCTAGGGGACTGATGACCTCCGCTGTTAAGTCCCATAGTGCTCAGAACCATGAAACCGATTGCCACGCCTGTCTAAAGAAGCACCTGCTCTAGACGACTAGGTAAGGAACCCATGTGTTGCACCCACTGATCATGCAGGAATTAGAAAAATGTTCACAAATATTTAACTGGAGAAACAGAGCTACTTAAATCTCATCCGAAATCGTCTATTTTACATATAGGAAATATCAAAGGCAATTACTCTATACGGGACCCTATCGAACAGTCAACATGCCACATCCAGATAGTTTCCTTCTGGCCTTTCCTAAATCTGGTAAAATTAAAGGACATTATTGTCACCAGGATCTGAAAAGATATCTGCATGTGTAACTAATGATTTTGTTCTCTGATTTGAGAAAGCAATAGGTGCACTAACGTCTTTTACAAAAGATATGTGTGAAAACTGAAGGAAACAAAGACCGAAACCTATGCTTTTATATTATGAATTTTAGGTTAATCAAATTTTTGTAAGAAAAGTACAATGGAATAGATCACTACTTAAAGTAATCCTGCTGTAATATGTACAGATTTTGTTGACTGCAGCGAATGCTGCTTTTATTTACTGAACAAATTTCTGTGGGTCCAGAGGTCCTGTGAATCATTATATGGAACACTATATTTGTAAAGCAATTACTTTACGATGCTTCTTCTTGTAGGTACAGTGTGTTTAAATGTTGTAATTAACAAAGAACTGAGAGAAAAAGCATTGAAGTCTCAAGCTAGAATGTGTATTTATGAAAGGACCAATGCTCTCTTCAGGCAGAATCTAATAAGTAATCCTCATTTTTTTACTTAATTACTATTAATTCATTAGTGGACAGTTAGCACAAGTAGGTGTATATATTAGACTTTAAGTTCTGTTATACAGAAGAATGGTCCCTTAACCATGGTCTTGAACTGATTGAAACTAATATGAATCGAGAAGAGCACCAACAGTTAATTATAAATATTTCTGATGGAATCTCTTTCTTAAAAAGTAGATGAAGTATATTCTACCAACTGCTTTCAAAAAATGAAATCCTTGAGCTTAGATTAGGCACTGATTCATTGAAGCTAATAATGGATGGAAGTTTCACTTTGAAACTATACATATGCTGAGGCGCAATGCTCCTTAGTTTGAACCGTTCTCTATTTACGCTTTGCTTTACCTGTATTTTCGCACGCATGTGTCTTGTTCTGCTGTGTGCATTTTCTACTTCGTAGTATAGGGAGTGCCTGCTGCCCAACCGTTAACAGTGACGAACCCACTTAGTAGAAAACTTTAAAGCAAAATCGGCTTAACCTCGCCGGCAGCTGTGGCCGAGCGGTTCTAGTCGCTTCAGTTCGGAACTACACGGCTGCTACGGTCGCAGGCTCGAATCCTGCCTCGGGGCATGGATGTGTGTGATGCCCTTAAGTTAGTTAGGTTTGAATAGTTCTAAGTGTAGGGGACTGATGACCTCACATGTTAAGTCCCATAGTGCTTAGAGCCATTTGCTTAACCTCACCTGAACATTTGTTCATTAATATTGGAAGTCGAATGTAAATATTTTGTACAGGACAAGGAGAAGACTGAGAAACAAATGACATATTGACTTTTTATTCGACAATACTAACTGTGCAATACAGACTTGGTTGTCGAGACAGACAGTTGGATACGCGGCGAAGTTATGAAAATTCAAATGAAATTCATAAAATGAGCAACAGGTGCAAACTTAATATAGACATGAACTTCGCCCAAAGAAAATTTTCGTAACATGTTATATTATCCGGCCACCTTGTACTGTCTGAATAAAACTGAGCGGATGACCTAGGGTTAATCAAAATGTATATATAAATGTTTGTATACGTATCTGCGTGCAGTTTTAGAAATGGAAATAGTGTACCATTCGTATTTTAAAATATTTATTTCAGCACAAACGGCTTTATTTGTGCAAAAGCATCGTTGATTCTGTCATACAAGTTGTCTCACGATCCCAGACTCTGTGGAAGAGTTGACGACTACCTAAGTGACGTCCTGATCGTGTGACATCTAGGAACAGTACGGACAAGAAACTAAACTCCTGGATCCCATTCCTATAAGTGGGACAGCTCACCCACCTTTGTCGGCTCCTGTCAACAGACATATCCGGACATGTGGTGTACATTTTCATCGATCAGTGATAAAATTATACAAAATAAGAAAAACATTTTCTTATATATACTAACAATTTCTACGTATGTACGTGAAATCCGTATATCTGTTGGTTTGTGTATCGATAAAATATACTGAGTGTTCAGTGGGAAGGGGGAATGAATAGACATTACGTAGTGACTTACTTAATTGTCTTGTCAAATTCATTGTCGAAAATTGTGCCAGTACCATTCAAGCGGGCTGTGTAATTCCCCAGATAGTAACACAGCGCCCCGATCTCAGAGATTTTCTGTGAGTCATTTACGATGTGATTTTGTTTTGTGAAAAGTGCTAGTGTCTCAATACTGTCTTCCACTCTCTCTCTTCTGTGGTAGCCGTCCCAGTGAGAGGATGTAATAAAGTTGTGTCTTACGATGTTAATTCAGATAAACTGAATTGGAATAAAATGATTATTTACTTTATTCAGTTGTATTATTTAATTTACTCCTTGTCTTCCTTCTTCTTCCTGCGTTACAGCCTCTGTAGATCCAGGGGGAGCCCCTTCGCGGACTGTATTTTCCGCTTCTTCTGCCAGAACCTCTTCATTCTTTCTCTTCTTCTCTCCCGCTCTTCTTCCGAGATCTTCAGTTTCCGTTTCTCCTGGCGGCTCCACTGGTGACATTCTAATCTTTAGCTGTATTCTTCTCTGTCATTGATCTCCGGCATATTTGTCGGTGTATATTTGTTCTTCCAATTTTCCTTTCCTTCGGCCTTGATCCCCAATTCTAACCAATCCTTCTGAAGTTCAACAATCCACTTGGTTCCTGTGTTTCCCCTTGTCCTCCCTGTTGTTTCCCACACTCTCTTCGTCATTCTGTCCATACTCATCCTAACTACATGCCCAGCAAACCATGCCCTTTTGAGTCTGATTTCTCCGGATATTGTTCTCATGTTCCGGTACAATTCTTCGATAGGTCTTCACATCCATCTCTCACCACCTCTTTTGGGACCTAGTATTCTTCTCAGTATTTTTCTCTCTTCTTTCTCTAGTTGTTTGCCCCGTTTCTTCCTAGTGTCATCGTCTCAGCTGCATATAATACTGCATTCCTCACTGTTGCCTTGTAGTGGCTTATCTTTGCCTCTGTGGATATATTCTTTTTATTGTGTATCTCTCTCGTCATGCAGAAGGCTGACCTCATCTTCTTTATCCTCTCTGTTATTCCCTCCTTGCTCCTGTTCCTTCCTGTTATAAATTCTCCCAGGTATTTAAATTTGTCCACCATTTGCACAGTGCCTTCCGGTTTTCCCAGTGTGCAGTGGTGTTTAATGTCTAATGTATAGGCGATCCTCAGTCCCACCTTTCTGGCTACCTTACTTAAGTTGTCGAGTTGTGTCTTTGCGTCTTCTTCCGTCTCACTTACTATTGCTATTTCATCTTGTTTTCCTTTAATAATTTTTCATGTTTTTCGACAAATATTCTTTGGTGGTCGCCTTAATATAACGATACAATGGATCGACCTCCATTGTAGCAGCCTTAAGAGCTCACAGCATGTTCCAGAAAACGAAACGAAAACTCGACTCCGTCCGAACACGCCTTGAAGGCCCAACGGTATCGACCGACCGCCGTGTCATCCTCAGCCCATAGGCGTCACTGGATACTGATGTGGAGGCACATGTGGTCAGCACACTGCTCTCCCGGCCGTTGTCAGTTTTCGTGACCGGAGCCGCTACTTCTCAATCAAGTAGCTCCTCAATTCGCCCCACAAGTGCTGTGTGAACCCCACTTGCCAACAGCACTTGGCAGACTGGGCGGTCACCCACATAAGTCTTAGCCAAGCCCGACAGCGCTTAAATTCGATCTGATGGGAATTGTTGGTACCACTGCCGCAAGGCCGTTGGCCAGAAAACGGAACTATCGTCATTTTATTACATGAGAACAAAGCCCGATGACAATTTATAAGCGTCATTTTGTTGCAAATTTTGTTGTGACACTCAAAGCTGATTAATCATGTTTCAAAGATGGCTCTGAGCACTCTGGGACTTAACATCTGAGGTCATCAGTCCCCTATAACTTAGAACTACTTAAAACTAACTAACCTAAGGACATCCCACACAACAAAGCCCGAGGCAGGATTCGAACCTGCGATCGTAGCGGTCGCGCGGGTCCAGACTGAAGCGCCGGCAATCATCTTTCCACGGTCATGTATCGGCATGTTAAAGACAGGCCTACAATACAGGCTTCACCGATTATCGTCATTCATTTCTCGTCCTTGTAATCGCTCTTTCCTCTCTTCTGACTGTTAGATTACATCACAACAATTACTAACAGCTTGCTAATCGGAAAGTGCGATTATACTGTTACCGGTTGTACAGAACAATAGAGTTCCTCTCGGGTCGGAACTCATGAAACCAGCGGAAAACTGTTGTTTTGGAAGGACTAGAATCGCGAAAATCCTGCTGCAAATGCTTGAAACACTAATTTACATTCAGACCCCCTCAAAAATAATAATAATTCATCGCGCGGAAAGGCTCTCCTTTCATCTTCATTGCTGAGAGGAGTTTACCGAAACAAATGAAGAGCTGAACCAGAAGGCCGCGATAGCTTAAACTAAAGCGGGTTAATACAATGTGTAGCCCGGTCAACCGCCTGTTATGGAAATAAACATTCAGTAATAACTCAGGAAGTCTCAAAGCTTCTAGAGTGATCTTTGTACTCGTACTATCGGTCTCCCAGTCATAAAATACGAAATCAGGCATTCAGTTGAAGTGGGGAAGTAGCGTTAATCTAAAGCGTCGATAAAGTGTGACGACCACTTATGAGGCGTTCAAACGTGCGCAGTTGTGGGCTTGATAACGTGAGTGCTCAGAAATGGAACAAGCACACTCCAAACAGACAACATTCCTTTCGTTTCTTCTGTTATAATAAACTTCTGTTATAGTAAACTCCTCTGCTCATAATATTGCTACGGCTAGCATCACTTCCATCTCGTCAAAAATGTACAAAGCGCCTTCTCCAGCAGTCTATGGATACACAGAATGTCCAAGCAAGTGTTCAGAAAGTGGAACAGCTACTGGCGGGCCGAAGTAAAGGTACTGTCCACTGTACTTACACACACTGAACTTTGAGAAATTGGTTTACTAATGCAAATATTATTCATCTAACGCGACAATTTAAAAATTGCTCCACGCCAGAATTTCTCTGATTTAATGTTTTCAACACAGAAACGGAACAGCTTAGTACAAGTTGTTCAGATTATAACTAACGATTGAGAAATGCAATTACAATCAAAGAATTGAACCGGTTAACAGCTATATCTAAGCACAATGTTCCTCTTTTGTTTAATGGCAACCTGTACCTTAGTACAATTGCTCCGGCTGCATTTACGACCAAGAGCTGATTAATTACAACATCAATGATCGGGTACAAACCAGAAAGGAAAGGCAATATAATAGCGGGACAAATTTTCAAACGACTAGTGTCTTCGTAGATTACTGCTGCCTATATTTACGAGCGAAGAGCCGACCGAGTAAAACTCTGAGGGTCAGGTACAAACCAGAGAATAATAAGGAGGGCAGGTAGACAATGAAACAAATCACCACGAGGATTACAGAATGTTACTCCCCTTTATGAGCAAGCGGTTCCATGGGTCCACGGTGCGTCGCAGCGGCTACTGAGTGGAGCCGGTGAAAGCCAGCTAGAAGGTGGCAGCCCGGCCACGAGCGGTCGTCCGACACGAATGTTGCCAACCAAAGGACGGGATGCCGGCCTGCTGCTTGTAGTGGACGCCTACCCCGACGGAGTACTCCGGTGTCTTCGCTGTGCTTAGGCCCTCCTTGCGCAACTCGTGGGTTGTGCCGCTCGGACCTCGTGATCACCCTTTGTCGCGAAGCCACCACCAATCCCCAAACTTCTGGCCTCGCTCTCGGACCAGTGAACCCCATATATATATTGGCAACCAAAGGTCTTCTAAGGACACAACCCACAGATACCAACTCTTCCTCATAGATATTGGCAGTGGGGCCGCAAGAGATATAGTCGATACTACACTTGAGCCAGTGGACCCAGGCAGAACAGTTTTCCAACTCAATTTCGCCACAGCTCAGACTCGACTGTAGCAGTGTCTTGTTAGTACCGAATAAATGCATTGAAACTTCATGCTGGCCGCGGTGGTCTCGCGGTTCTAGGCGTGCAGTGCGGAACCGTGCGACTGCTACGGTCGCAGGTTCGAATCCTGCCTCGGGCATGAATGTGTGTGATGTCCTTAGGTTAGTTAGGTTTAAGTAATTCCAAGTTCTAGGGGACTGATGACCACAGCTGTTAAGTCCCATAGTGTTCAGAGCCTTTTTCTTTTTTTTTTTTAAACTTCATGCGTGATGCGGAATTTTTCACATGTCTCAGTGTTTATGACGTCCTATCTCTTGAGCTACTTGTCGTATGATGATGTATTTGTGTAGATACATTCAGCGACATATGTGGATACTGCCAGAGAAGTATGCTGCGAATAGAGTTAGTAGCCAAGGAGAAATAAATCGAAAGTTTATGCACACTTTTTTCACTCATCTTAGTGTTTCCGACGTCATATCTCCTGAAATCGGAAATTGGTGCTAAGATCCTATGGGACCAAACCGTTGAGGTCACACTGCTTAATCTAACTTGAACTAACTTGCGCTGAGGACAACACACACACCCACGCCCGAGGGAGGACTCGAACCTCCGACGGAAGGGGGGGGGGGGGGGGGAGCCGTATACGGACCGTGACAATGCGCCCCATACCACGAGGCTACCCCGCGCGGCATCTCTGCTGAACTATGTGTGCTACAATTTGGTACGTGCATTTAGCTGAATATGTGGATAGTGTCTGAAAAATTTATTGCGAAGAGAGTTAGTAAGATTGAAGTAATAAATTTAAATGTCATCCATGACGCATCATTTTTCATCCGTCTCATTGCGTATGACGTGATGTAGCCTGAACTGAACTGTGATAGGTAGGTGATTCTTAGCCCTACAGTGATGTTTACTTGACAGTAAGGGATAGGTGCATCGAGTCTGGCTGACAACCGTCCGTCGGTTTAGGAGAAAATGAGGAACATAATACACTAAGTATCCGGACATCCCCAAAAACATACGTTTTTCGTATTAGGTGCCTTATGCTATTGCCAGGTACTCGTTATCAGCGACCTCAGTAGTCATTATCGTTAGACATCGAGAGAAACCAGAATGAGACGCTCTGCAGAACTCACAGACTTCGAAAGTGGTCAGGTGGTTGGGTGTCACTTGTGTCATACGTCTGTACGCGAGATTTCCACACTCCTGAACATCCATAGGGTGTAATAATGAAGTGGAAACGTGACGGGACACGTACAGCACAAAAACGTACACGCCGACCTCGTCTGTTGACTGACAGAGACCGCCAACATTTCAAGAGGGTCGTAATGTGTAATAGGCAGATATCTATTAAGACCACCACACATGAATTCCAAACTGCATCAGGATCCACGGCAAGTACTATGACAGTTAGGTGGGAGGTGAGAAAATTTGGATTTCATGGTCGAGCGGTTGCTCATGAGTCACACATCACACCAGTAAATGCCAAACGACGCCTCGCTCAGTGTATGGAGCGTAAACATTGGACGATTGAACGGTGGAAAAACGTTGTGTGGTGTGACAAATCACGGTAAACAATTTGGCAACTCGATGACAGGGTATGGGTATGGTGAATGCCCGGTGAACGTCATCTGCCCGCGTGTGTAGTGCCAACAGTAAAATTGGGAGGCGGCGGTATTATGGTGTGGTCGTGTTTTTCATGGAGGGGCTTGCATCCCATGTTGTTCTGCGTGGGCCGGCCGGTGTGGCCGAGCGGTTTTAGGCACTTCAGTCAGGAACCGCGCGACCGTTACTGTCGCAGGTTCATATCCTGCCTCGGACATGGATGTGTGTGATGCCCTTAGGTTTAAATAGTTCTAAGTTCTAGGGGACTGATGACCTCAGATGTTAAGTCCCATAGTGCTCAGAGCCATTTGAACCATTTTGTTCTGCGTGGCACTATCACAGCACAGGCCTAAAATTATGTTTTAAGCAACTTCTTGCTTCCCACTATTGAAGATCAATTCGGAGATGGCGACTGCATCTTTGAACACGATCGAGCACCTGTTCATAATGCACAGCCTGTGGCGGAGTGGTTACACGAGAATAACATCCCTGTAATGGACTGGCCTGCATAGAGTCCTGACCTGAATCCTATAGAACACCTTTGGGATGTTTTGGTACGCCAACTTCGTGCCCGGCCTCACCGACCGACATCGATACCTCTCCTCAGTGCAGCACTCCGTGAAGAATCGACTGCCATTTCCCAAGAAACCTTTCTACACCTGATTGAACGTGTGCCTGCGAGAGTGGAAGCTGTCGTCAAGGTTAAGGGTGGGCCAACACCATACTGAATTCCAGCATTACTTATGGATGGCGCCACGAATTTGTAAGTCATTTTCAGTCAGGTGTCCGGGTACCTTTGACCACATAGTGTACATTTGTACACATATATTCACACATGCATACACACATTTTTATAATATGTATGGATTCCACAGCTGCTAGTACCTCCTCACTATCTGGTTGTATTAAACGAAGAATATATCTAATCTAATCTTATCAAGTACAACGGGAGCCGGTACATTATATTATGAGTGAAGTAGTCGATCCTTCGAGGTGAGTTTCGAGTGGCAAGCGTAAACGGGGAGAAATGGAGAGATTCTTACCAATACTGTCGGGATTCATTTGGATTTGTCGCCAGAACTCAGTGAACCAATCGTAATCGGCTGGGTCTTTAATATCTTATTTTGTGTTATGTATCGTATACAAATGGAAAGAGAAAATAAAGAGGGTATCCTGCCGGCTAAGGGTCAACTTTTCACTGAAGCGCTAAGTGTACCAAAGACTTCGCTTTACACGAATGATTCAGAACTTTATGAAGACCACACTAAGACGAGAGTGAGTACTCTTAGATCGTTCAAAGAACAGACCTAGACTACACTGTAGTGGAAAATAAAAAGTGAACGCTCTGCAGGAAACTTTCGACATGACTGAAGTATTCGTCAGATATTACGTAAGTTGTACACTGCATGCGGTCATAAGTGGTAAACTAAAGCGGATGCGCAGGAGGGGCAGTCCTGTAAAGCTCGAATACGGTATTACCGATAAGCTGCCTGAGACAATCGCGTTAATTATATCTGTAGGCGTAAATTTGCGAAACGACACGAAATGGAACAATCAAATAAATTCAGTTTTGTAGGCAAGTCGAAAGTTTGAACACTGTCTATTGGGAGCGTTCTGGGAAAGTGTAGCGCACTTATAAAGAAGACAGCGGGGCCGGTTAAAGGAGGACTTCGAAGCAAGTCAAAGGCGAGTTACTAGATTTGTTATCGGCGGATTCGATCAGTATGCGGATGTTGTACAATGCACACACACACACACACACACGAACACAGTGTTGACTCTTGATATAGTTATACCATTGTTTATCATCAGAATTGCTAATTAGGTTGCTCGTTAGAAAACCTAAAGTTGTATATCATCGTTGCCTGGCAGACTTCAGTAGGTAGGTTCAGGTTTTATCTTCCTTCGCGAAGTCTGTCACGTCTACCTGTTGAATGTAAGAGACTTTAATGGATGTATAAACGGTTTAGTGTCGTGTTTGTGCTGTTTGGAAATGAAAGAAGAGAGAGGGCGAATCCCAGTGTCGGCATATGCGTACTCTTCTACAACAGCACCAGAAGGCTTTCGAGCTTGACGTCACCACCTTCAGTATCATGCATCCTCGCTGAGGAGAAGTTTGTAATCTAACGCACCACACAGGCGCGTAGTCTGGTGATGATGAACTGAACGCCACCGTCGTCTCTCCTCCCCTTGCTTCCATCACCATCATTCGATCCCACTACCTGCGTGTAGAGTACCACTGCACGAGAGTAATTTGGGGATCTCGACTACGGAGGACTTGAACCTCTACTTTAAAGTAAGTGACTATTCCTTTCCACATAAATGTAGTCACGAATCTAGAAGTCTCCCAGCTTAATGATTATTCCAAGAAGTTTCGGGATTAGGGTCGGATGAAGTCGACTCCAACCGCTTAAAATCCCCTAACCTGGTGTTAAATTGTAATTATTTTCTCGCCTCCATTAATTAATTTGTAACTGCTCACTGGTCGCCTGAAGCGGCTTGACACTCAGTCTCGGCGTCACACTCCTTCCGTTAATCATTGAGCAACTTCCCCTGCTTTTACGCGCACCCACCTCACAAGCTATGGTACCTTCTCGCACTGTTGCCAGACCTCCATGCAGCCGTTTCGCCCGCCCTATATTTTCAAGCACCTGCCAACTTCAATTTTACAGAATTTCTGTGACATCTCCCACAGTTCAGACATACTTGTAACCATTCAAACTGCTCTTCTCTATATATGTTCAGGTCTGGGGGTGGGTCACACAAATGTTTTATAGGTAATCTCCTTCGTAGAAACATTGTATTCTCCCTACATAGCAAGCTGGGTTTAGACTGGGAAGAGGATATGAGAACCATGTGCTAACAGAAGAAATTCATATTGAAAACGTCTCAGAGAAGTTGAAGATAAACATGGGATGTCTCCTTAGCCATAATTGCAGCCTATGATACTGTCTGGCATTACAGACTCCTCTTCAGATTCATCATTATTATTCTGTATTGGAAACTGAACATTCTGAACAACAAACACATCCAGGTGTTCTCAAAGAACCCTAAAAGTGGAGTTTACAAAATGAATTATAGTATCACACAAGATTTTGTTTCGGCCCCACTCCTTCTTAGCATGTGTACATCCGACCTTCCAGAAACAAAGTCAAGAAAATGTATATATGCTAATCGTATAGCTTTGATCACTCAGCTTAGCTTTAATGAAGATGATGTAACACTAACATCAGACCTGAATATTTTGGATAAATACTTCGGACACAAAATTCTCCGACTGAATTCTCAAAATATCATTGTATCAACTTTCCACCTACCGAATGAAAAAGCAAACTACAAACTAAGCATCACATTTACAGATCAGACTCTAAAATATTGCAACATCCTAAAATACAAGGCATGACCTAAGTCAGGTCACTGACTTACAAAAGCCATCTCCAGAATGTGGCAGCTAAAATCAAAACTCAGAACGATGTAGCCCAGAATCTGACAGGCACCGCCTGGAGTGTCATTGCAACAGTCAGATCGTCAGCCTAAGCCCTTTCATGCTCAGTCGCAGAATACTACTGTTCCATCGGGCTACACAGTGTTCATACTAAAATAATTGACACAAAGCTCAGTCGAACAATGAGCCTCATCACAGGGTGTATCTGTCCCACTAACTCACACTGGTTACTGGTGTTTAGCAATATTCCACCACCATCTAAGAGAAGATTGCAATCTTTACTGAACGTGTGATGTGTGTACAATCTTATGGGACTTAACTGCTAAGGTCATCAGTCCCTAAGCTTACACATTACTTAACCTAAATTATCCTAAGGACAAACACACACACCCATGCCCGAGGGAGGACTCGGGCCTCCGCCGGGACCAGCCGCACAGTCCATGACTGCAGCGCCTGAAAGTGTGGAAAGGAATCAAAAACAACCCAGAGGTAGCAGTTCATTCAGAATTTTCATTATCACAACCTTTGACTGAGGTCTAGGAAGCCACTGTGGCGCTTAACAATCAGTCTGCAGAACCGTCATTTCAATATTCAAGATGCCTGGAGCAATGGATAGCAGGCGTAAACGTTTGTAACTGAAACTCCCTGAGAGTGAGCAGCAGGTTTTCATCTGCCCCAACGACACTGGTGTGTACTGAATTGGATCATAACTGACTTGGGCAGATGTGGTGTACTGCTGCACCAACGAGGATGGAAGAACTCCTCTCAGTATCATTGGAGCGAAGAGTAGCATACTGTACATCATATAACATTCTATAGTTGCCTCAGAGCTTTCAAAAGGCAATGAAAGTCAGCAGTTTGTTTGCAGAAACTTCTGAGTGGATTTCAAACCTGGACTTACAGTATATTGATAAATTTTACTTATGGACCGTCTGACAGCAACTGAATAAAACAAAATTTTAGTGCCATACGCGTTTCGCCTTTATTTTCTGCAAGACATCATCAGTGGCCTGGAATATGTACATTTGTTAGCTATTTTATTTACATTTTTGTCACTGTTCCTAGAGGTTATAAACAGTTCTGGTGGTTGATATTTCCTATTAAGTAGTAATGTTTTGAACTGTACTTGCAGGTTGCGTGGACAATTTCTTACATAGTGCGCTCCTGTTGCGTTTTTGGTGTTGTTCTTCTTCTTATGAACGCCAATTTGCGGTTTTTTCCACATTCCACAGCACTATGCACTGAACGCTTGTTTTAATGCAATCTTTTGGTTTCTGTTGCCGACTGTCAAATGTTTTTGCCAAAGATCGAATGTTATTGCCAAACTTGTAAGTATTGAAGTATCTGTGGTCTGTTCGTGTATGCATTTGTGTGTGTGTGTGTTTTGGTGTGATATTTATTTTATTTTATTTTTTATTTTTATTTTTTTGTGCTTTGTGTTTGTGTGTGTCCCATAGTGCTCAGAACCATTTGAACCATTTTTGAATAGGAATGGCGAGGCGAGAGAAGAAAAGAGAGTAATGGATCAGGAAGCAAAGTGGAATAAAAGGCCTGATTATGATAGTTGACATCGTCAAACGGGAAATCAGCCCGGATTGGCTAACACATATTTGGGTAAAGAGAGAGCCGCGCTCACAGTGTCGCCTGCATGGGCGCGGACAGAGCCGTGGAGTCGAGAGCAGCTGACGTCTGTCTAATGGTTTGTGCTGTAAAGTCTAGATGGCAATATGCACAGTCAAGACGCAAGCATAGCCACAGCAATTTACTGGCTGAGTATACAGTACTCTGTTATGGTGCAGTGCGTTGTGTAGCTGAAATTGCCACTCAAAGCAATGCGGTAAAGCGGCGTTATATTTTATAGTTCAACTCTAGTTGGGAGTTGGATTACTTGTACACCGAAAGCGAAGGGGGAGCACAATGTTTGATACGTGGTAAAATATAGGCATAAAAATGTGCAGTTCAGAATGTCACTAGAGAATACGCCACCTCAACCAGTATGGATATGTAGAGGGTAAAAAACAACTTAAGCTTCTTAATAATCTACACGAGGAAGGAACTAAAGTAGAGGTAAGTAGTAGGGTAAGGGCAGCTGGAGTCCACTTTTTATATCAAACTGATACGCAAATTAATTAAATTAAACAATTAATTATTCTCTCAGCCCTCACCCCCATCCCCAGATGATGTCATGAATTTTCCACAGACTGCTCGTGGGTTTCAGTTCCCTCCCCCTCCTTCTCTCCTGTATACCCTGTTTCGAATGTTGGCATGAATTTTGAATTTTGGAGGGAATTTATTTGTCTCAGGCTTGTGCTGGCGTCCCGCACATACGCCTCTCACAGTAAATTTAAAATGGTGGTGCTCCTTCCGGGACTCAAACCCTGGTCCTTCTGGAAGCAAAGTCCTAGTGCAACCTCCCCCCATCCTCAACACAACTACACCACCAGAGGCGCTTGAAATTGCCAGTAGCCAATAGGAGCATAGCATCCAATCACACTGCAGATATAAGATTGGTTCAGTAGCTCTACAGCCTCAGTTGCAGTCAGGCAGTCAACATGAAGTGCCAACAGAGATGGTCTTGCACTGAGCAATTGCAGCAGCAGCAGAATAGTAAGAAGCCACGGAAGAGTAAGTACCCCTTGCTCAATGTCTGTGTTTACTGCTGTTGGAGGAAGAAGCCTTGATGCTGCCATTATCGCTTGTAATTCTTTTTCTTCTTTGGTCATCAGTGGATGCGACGTCCTCCAGCCTGTAGGGGTCTGCAGCAGCGATGTGTCCCAGTCTGTCAGCACCCGCACCAGCAGCAGCATCCTGGGATCCGTCATGCACCTGGTTAGCTTAATGGAGCAGGACAATCAGCTGTTCTTATCAGCTGAAGACACCCAGCCAGCCCCTGACTCGCTGAAGTGCACCAAGGGTCCTAATCAGCAGGTCTCACTTGACCCCATCATATGCGTCATTGCAAAATATCCCAATGATACTGCATGGACAAAGTGAGGATGCAGTGGAAGGGAAGATATCAATTAAGGCCTGAGCACTGCTACTGTTCATTTCAATGTATAATTTAACCACTACAGGATCGAAGCGTTTACAAATTGATATAGAAGCAACTGCAGACAGAGACTGACGTGTTGTGATAGATATCGAGAATGCAGCTAAAAGTGTTAAAGTGCGATTTACGGAGATGGAACAGGGTGGACCATGTCGTGCAAAAGCCTACATCAAGCAGGAGTTGACAACCGAGTATCATTCGAGCCGTCCTCCTCTGGACGTTTACAGCGCTCCTCTAATTTTATCCATTACAACAGTATACGATGACTCTCCACTCCGTGCGAAATCGGCTGACACATCCATTTATATGCAGCACTCCACCATTACAACCTTGTCCATTCTACAGACGATGCTCTCTGTTGCGTTGGGAAGACTGGGCAGATGGCTGCCTTGTGTTAAAGCTGCAGAGTATCTAAGTATGAACAGTGTGCATGTAGACGATTTCGAACAGTGGGCCAGTATGGCGCCGGCGAAACTAATGTACTGCCAATAAGTTTGAGAGAAATACATGCTGAATTCTGTGCTTACAAGAAGGCCTTATTTTCTGTATTCTCTACTGGCGTTAAGATAAAGAAAAAACTAGTTGACGTTGTGCATCCTGTGTGAGATTACTGAATTAAAAAATGCATATAACCATGTATGTGTTTTTTATTTCATACCTCTTATTATATTGCAAGTACTAAAGCTATTACCCCAGAATTTTCACTGAAAACATGCAACAGCAGAAATTATGGCATAGTATTCATTAATGTCTATAAAAATCCATTGCACGCGAGTACCTGACATAGTAGGTATCAAGGCAAGGTGGGTGAAGCATCTCAATTTTTTTGTAACCGACTGGAGATGTGACGGTGCGCAAGAAGAGCTGAAGAAGAAGAATGGCGCACTTCTTCACGAAATCATACATACGATAACTGTAGGTCCATCCAACTAAGGCAAGACAAATGTTCTCATGTCGCTGCTGACACATCCAGATGGAGTCCGCTTTCAGCATGTATGTTTATTTTCAGAAACACTGCTTCAGCCGGAATACCAACTATTAAAAGAGATATTGCTGGGAGTAAATGGTATGGCATACACGAAATATTGTGAGAACAGTGATGCCCCACCACCGGAAAAAGTTGAGTCAAACACGGTGTTCATATTCCACGATGTTGCTGTGGAAAACTAAGGTGAAACTCGACGACGTTTCTATTTCGGTCGCCATACGGCTATTGATGTATTTTATCTGAGTGAGACTTATTCCAGAATCCCAAAACAGCTGCTGAGGGATAAAGCAAATCTAATTATAGCACTCAAACAGGACAATCTGAAATTAAAACACCTTTAACAGGCTCATGTACGAACAGATATGTCGTTCAATGATCCCAGCAAAATTTCACAGCCACAACGATGACGCTATTTCTGATTTCATTAAGCGTCACAGCGACACTAGCACAGAAAATATTCGATGTCAGTGGTGGAAAAGCATACAAGTTGGGGCGCAGCCTATAACTTCAAATTTTAAAAAATGCAGATCGGTGAGAGACAGTTTCAAAGAACACCCGGTCTACTGAACTTTATTTTCCTTAAGACCCACAAAAACAGTAAATTATTCGCCTAAAGATCTGGAAATGTATCATGAAATATTGTTTTTAAATGATCTCCATAATAATGCAAAAAGCCGAAGCAATGTGAAATACAAATCGGTTATAAGACCTCTATTGGATGGTGAAAGAAACAGCAATGGCGATGGTACTGACATTCAGCACAAAATAGTGAGCAGTCGATTCCCGCACTATACAGGGTGGTCCATTGATAGTGACAGGGACAAATATCTCACGAAATAAGCATCAAACGAAAAAACTACAAAGAACAAAACTCGTCTTGCTTGAAGGCGGAAATCAGATGGCGCTATGTTTGGCCTGCTAGATGGCGCTGCCATAGGTCAAACTGATATAGACTGGGTCTTATTTTTTTTTTAATGGGAACCCCCATTTTTATTACATATTCGTGTAGTACGTAAAGAAACATGAATGTTTTAGTTGGAGCACTTGTTTCGCTTTATGATAGATGGCGCTGAAAGAATCACAAACGTATAAGTACGTGGTATCACGTAAAAATTCCGCCAGTGCGGACGGTATTTGCTTCGTGATACATTACCCGTGTTAAAATAGACAGTTTACCAACTGCGGAAAAGGTCGATATCGTGTTGATGTATGGCTATTGTGGTCAAAATGCCCAACGGGCGTGTGCTATGTATGCTGCTCGGTGTCCTGCACGACATCATCCAAGTGTCCGGACCGTTCGGCGGATAGTTACGTTATTTAAGGAAACAGGAAGTGTTCAGCCACTTGTGAAACGTCAACCACGACCTGCAACAAATGAATATGCCCAAGTAAGTGTTTTAGCTGCTGTCGCCTCTAACCCGTACATCAGTAGCACACAAATTGCGCGAGAATCGGGAATCTCAAAAACGCCGGTGTTGAGAATGCTACATCAACACGATTGCACCTGCACGATATTTCTATGCACGAAGAATTGCGGCCCTGCCGCGGTAGATACACTGGTTCCCGTGAAAACACCGAAGTTAAGCGCTGTTGGGCGTGGCCGGCATTTGGATGGGTGACCATCCAGCCGCCATGCGCTGTTGCCATTTTTCGTGGTGCACTCAGCCTCGTGATGCCAATTTAGGAGCTAGTAGACGAATAGTAGCGGCTTCGGCCAAGAATACCATCATAACGACCGGGAGAGCGATGTGCTGACCCCACACCCATCCTATCCGCATCCTCTTCGGAGGATGACACGGCGGTCGGATGTTCACGGTAGGCCTGAAGACAGATGGCTTTTTTTTTTTTTTTTTTTTTTTTGAACAGGAATTGCGTGGAGACGAATTTGAATGTCATGTAGAGTTCTGCCACTGGGCACAAGAGAAATTATGGGACGATGACAGATTTTTTGCACTTTTTCTATTTAGTGACGAAGCGTCATTCACCAACAGCAGTAACGTAAACCGGCATAATATGCACTATTGGGCAACGGAAAATACACAATGGCTGCGACAAGTGGAACATCAACGACCTTGGCAGGTTAATATATGGTGCGGCATTACGGGAGGAAGACTAATTAGACCCCATTTTATCGATGGCAGTCTAAATGGTGCAATGTATGCTGATTTCCTACGTAATGTTGTACCGATGTTACTACAATATATTTCACTGCATGACAGAATGGCGATGTACTTCCAATATGATGACTTGCCAGAAAACCCTAAGAAATATTGGTCTTATGTCAAAACAAAATGTCCAGACACTCTGTGACCAAAATGGTACTGAAACAGAGGATGACAGACTAAAGGCCGAAATACTAAATGTCTTTTCCCAAAGCTGTTTCACAGAGGAAGACAGCACTGTAGTTCCTTCTCTAGATTGTCGCACAGATGACAAAATGATAGATACCGAAATAGACGACAGAGGGATAGAGGAACAATTAAAATCGCTCAAAAGAGGAAAGGCCGCTGGACCTGATGGGATACCAGTTCGATTTTACACAGAGTACGCGGAGGAACTTGCCCCCCTTCTTGCAGCGGTGTACCGTAGGTCTCTAGAAGAGCGTAGCGTTCCAAAGGATTGGAAAAAGGCATAGGTCATCCCCGTTTTCAAGAAGGGACGTCGAACAGATGTGCAGAACTATATACATATCTCTCTAACGTCTATCAATTGCAGAATTTTGGAAAACGTTTTATGTTAGAGTGTAATGACTTTTCTGGAGACTAGAAATCTAGTTTGTAGGAATCAGCATGGGTTTCGGAAAAAGACGATCGTGTGAAATCCAGCTCGCGCTATTCGTCCACGAGAGTCAGAGGACCATAGGCACGGGTTCCCAGGTAGATGCCGTGTTTCTTGACTTCCGCAAGGCGTTCGATACAGCTCCCCACAGTCGTTTAGTGAACGAAGTAAGTGCATGTGGATTATCAGACCAATTGTGTGATTGGATTGAAGAGTTGCTAGATAACAGAACGCAGCATGTCATTCACAATGGAGAGAAGTCTTCCGAAGTAAGAGTGACTTCAGGTGTGCCGCAGGGGAGTGTCGTAAGACTGTTGCTATTCACAATATACATAAATGACGTTGTGGATGACATCGGAAGTTCACTGAGGCTTTTTGCGGATGATGCTGTGGTGTATCGAAAGGTTGTAACAATGGAAAATTGTGCTGAAGTGCAGGAGGATCTGCAGCGAATTGACGCATGGTGCAGGGAATAGCAATTGAATCTCAATGCAGACAAGTGTAATGTGCTGCGAATACATAGAAAGAAAGATCCCTTATCATTTAGCTACAATATAGCAGGTCAGCAACTGGAAACAGTTAACTCCATAAATTATCTGGGAGTACGCATTAGGAGTGACTTAAAATGGAATGATCATATAAAGTTGATCGTTGGTAAAGCAGATGCCAGACTGAGATTCATTGGAAGAATCCTAAGGAAATGCAATCCGAAAACAAAGGAAGCAGGTTACAGTACGCTTGTCAGCCCACTGCTTGAATACTGCTCAGCAGTGTGGGATCCGTACCAGAGACGGTTGATAGAAGAGATAGATAATATCCAACGGAGAGCAGCGCGCTTCGTTACAGGATCATTTAGTAATCGTGAAAGCGTTACGGAGATGATACATAAACTCCAGTGGAAGACTCTGCAGGACAGGCGCTCAGTAGCTCGGTACGGGCTTTTGTTGAAGCTTCGAGAACATACCTTCACCGAGGAGTCAAGTAGTATATTGCTTCCTCCTACGTATATCTCGCGAAGAGACCATGAGGATAAAATCAGGGAGATTAGAGCCCACACAGAGGCATACCGACAATCCTTCTTTCCACAAACAATAGGAGACTGGAATAGAAGGGAGAACCGATAGAGGTACTCAAGGTACCCTCCGCCACGTACCGTCAGGTGGTTTGCGGAGTATGGATGTAGATGTAGATGTATGTCCGGCAAATAGCTCGCGTGGGTTGGAAGCGGTACTGAATAGCATATTTCATGACAGGTAGATTGGTTGTGAAAGATCCATACCATGGCCCGCACGTTCACCGGATATGACGTCCCCGGATTGCCTTCTGTGGGGTAAGTTGAAGGATATTTACTATCCACGGGCAACGCCTGACAACATGCGTCAGCGCATTGTCAATGCATGTCCGAACATTACGGAAGGCGAACTACTCGCTGTTGAGAGGAATGTCGTTACCCGTATTGCCAGATGCTTTGACGACATCACTTTGAGCATTTATTGCATTAATGTAATCTTTTCAGAAATGATAAGTTCACAAAGGTACATGTAACATATTGGAACAACTGAAATAAAATGTTCAAACGTACCCACGTTCTGTATTTTAATTTAAAAAACCTACCTGTTACCAACTGTTCGTCTAAAATGTGAGCCATATGTTTGTGACTATTACAGCGCCATCTGTCACAAAGCGAAAAAAGTGGTCCAACTAAAAAATTCATATTTCTTTATGTACTACACGCATATGCAATAAAAATGGGGGTTCCTATTTAAAAAATGCAGCTGATATCCGTTTGACCTATGGCAGCGCCATCTAGCGAGCCAACCATAGCGCCATCTGGTTCTCCACTTCGTCTGACGCTTATTTCGTGAGATATTGAGCCCGATCACAATCAATGGACCACCGTGTATGTATATTTGGATGGACCATTTAAGAAAAAGGAGGGTAGTCATACAGTGGGATCAAAGCCTACACACAATGCTTTGGCATTCCTGTTCCAGGAAATACGATATGAACTTAATGGGGTAGTGGTTGATTGTACACGTAATGTTGGCATAGCATCAACCCTTAAAACATCTGTCTAATCATCATCCTCGGACCTGAATTGCCTGTAGGCAGAAAAGCAGAAGAGTACCGCCGATTTACTGCATGCATACAGCTAAAAATGCTTATGGGATGCTTTGAGGACAATTACTATGACTGCTAAACAGGAACTTATTCCGGTACAGAGTGCAGCAGTTAGCAACTCAGACATTCAAGGAGCTAAAGAGGACATCAGATTATCATCAGTAAAGTTATGTGGAAAATGCCGCACATCACTATGGTAGACGAGGAGCGTTTGAAGCTTTTAAAAGTTTTGAATACCTGTTCATATCTGCCATTAACTTTCCGCTCATGGAGATTTTTGAGTATCCGGTGCAGTTGGAAACACCGAGATTCATCATACTTCCATTTCAGACCAATAGAAGAGTGAATTTAGCAATTGGTTCCACCGCATTTGACAACCGTAATTCAACTAAGTCCAGTATCTACCTGAATTCAGAATTCTATCTTTATGACAATTTACTGCTACAGTGGGACCAGAAAGTACACAATTCAGCATATGAAATGTATGTAAATTGTCGTGCTTCTTACTCTGAAGGTGTTTAAGAGGAAGAAGCATGCCTATTCAATCCATGAAAATTCGAGTAGCTGGCATCAACCATCATAGTAGACTGTTCTAAGCAGAATGAGACAATTAAATCAGGACCACTAGGTATACGAATCGAATTTGAATCCTCATCAAATTTCCCAGGACACACTGCAGCATATGGTCTAGTTCTACATGACTGTGTGATTAACTATTGCACACTTCCTGGTATTGTGCAGCGTGCTGTATAAATGATCAACTGCCGTTGGGTACCCAGAGAATTGCACAATGACAACTTGCAGTGTGACGTCTTGGCCGACATTCAAGGTTTCTATGATGATGGGTGTAGAAAATTCATATTTAAAGATTCATAGAACACACAGGAGATGCTGGTATAATAGAGACATTCTCAGCAAGAATCGCCGAGGCCTTTCAGGGATGGTGGTTCACACATTACTTCCATGGACTCCACTGGGAAGATTGTGGTACACCTTTTAAAGTCATTATGACGTAACTTCGAACATTCGATCATACTGAGACCATCAGCTACGTCAAAGGCGGGGGGAACATCACAAGAATGCAGTGAATCTCCAAGTTTGCTTCTATTCAAGACCTGAAATTCTACGGGTGTCCTGCTATCCATCAGTTCAACAAGAAGAAGATGTGTGAAAATACTGTTGCGTCTTCTTATGAAAATGTAATATTACTTTTAAATTAGATTAATGGAAATAAATGAATTTTCTACCTCACATTCTGTGGTTTTCTTTCTTTCTGCCCAGCTCCTACTCACATAGTACGTCGCTTTGCCCAGATACTACGCCCGTGGCTGTGTTCAAGCACAGGAGACATAATGTCAGACATGTTTGCTATATGTCTTTGGAAGCGGACACTATCACGTGCTGCCTGTTCCCAAAAACCTATAAGTGTAGCACGATAGGCGAAATCCCATGCTCTCATTACATATATTTTGTTTTCCTCTATCTTAAACGTCACCTCCCTCATGCTTCGAACTAATACCTTGTGCACCTTGCACAGCCTTTGTATGCATTTGTAAGGGTAGGGATTAGTGAAATAAGAACGAAGAATAACTATTTTTTATTCAGGCATAAATATGCACAGTAGCAATACAGCTTTACATCGACAAATCTAGATGTTTTTTACAATACACTAAGTAACACTACTTTTAAATTCACAGTTCTTGTTACTACTTGAATTTTTTTCCCAGTTCTTGGTTTTACGAATAATACTAGTGGTTGAATAAGTTTTTTACTTTACATTGCAGAACTGATTGCAGCTGTTGCAGATGCACACTTCCTCTCACACTAATACTATTACCGTTACTAGTGAAATTCCACCCAAATAGAAGACTAATTTATACGTTCAGCTGGGTGGCCCGAAACATTTTCCACCTCAAGCACCTGAAATAATTTAATAACACAATGAAGCGGAAGGCCCTAAAATGTTCGACCCAAAGAGCTGCTCTAAAATGAACTGGGTGGAACTGACATTCAAAACCAATATGACTTGGACAGCTAGCGGGAAATGATATTTTAAAACTAATCTGTTTACACAGGCATTCACTCAAGCACTCACCCACATGAAGTACAAAAGGGAGAAATACAGTTAATTGTTTTTTTCCTTCAGTTACAATTATTTAACTTTTTTGATGATTTTGGTCCAATTTTTAATTTTATCATTTTTTATAATTTTTTCCCAGCACATGCTGCTTACATGTTCTTGCATATATTCAAAAAAAAACGTAATATATTAACACACAGGCATACATATTTAATTAGACATCCACACTCAAACATACTCACAAGCATACAGACAGATACATTAGAACCAACACATGCTGGCACACCATACATCATACACGTACAATATTTACGCTGTGATAAAACATCCATACTATGCGGCACAAGCTCTCTCTCACTCAGTCACTTTCTCTCTCATTCACGCCGTCAGAGTCCTCCGCCCCCTTTGGCGGTTGAAGTACACAGTGTAGGATTTCGATCTTGTCATCACAATGGCTCTTTTATCGTCATGAGGTGACAATTCGACTTTGGATTGCAGTGTAGGGCACATCATCTGTCCTCGGGATCGAATACTACTTTGCTGTACCAAACGCTGAGGTTGTGGCGATGTGATAGTGAATTGAAGACTAAATATGAATCACGAACAAGCCTATCACATTTTTAGGAACACTTTTCGCAAAAATATTTCCTAATATGTCCAAAATGGCTGCCAAACTGCTATGAGTGTTCGGCTCAACATATCTATGTGAAAAACTGCTCTCTCTAACGAATATAAATACATCTCCACGAACAGCCACTCTGACACGCATCTCTCTGCAGTTCTGCGAATTGCGAGATCGATTGCAACAAATACAACTCGCACTCTTCAGTGAAAAAGAGACACACACCTCCACATCATCTGCTGAATGACATTTCCGATATATAAGAACACACAAGCCTGTGTTTTTTCTGATGACTTATATTTATTCATTTAATTATTTCTGTGATTAACCTACAGTTAGTTTGTCGTTCATTGGTTGTGTTGTATTCTAGATAAACTTTTAGGTTGACCTACTGAATTTAATGGCTACAGGTAGTAGTCAAAGGAATATTTAGTTATCAGATGTCAAAGTAATTACTTCTGTTTCCTATGCATAAACTAATGTAAGGAATATAATTAAAGGCATTAAACACCATAATCTAATACACTGAATGGAACGAGACATTAGACACCACAACAATGTCACAAGTTTACATCTGGTCCGACACGCATCTGTTCTCCGGTTGTTACGGCAACTTGTGCAAACAGCTACAAGGTTAACTACCGCCAACCGTAAACAATTCTTTCTCTCCTGAATGAGCTGGAGCGTTGCTCATTGAGCCGATTTGTGCCCGCATCTGGACAAGCGCGTTAGCCGGTGCTTCCGGGATTTAGAGAGGCGTACCACTCCCGGATTGAACTCCAGAGTAATCGGGTTAACTACAGGGACCTGTGTGCCGGCTAAATAGGCTTTCCGACCTTGGTGTTTCGCATGCTTTTAGCGTTGTTGCACGTACTGTGGGCTGCTGACCAAGCAGTTTTTCGCCATGGTTTTCTGATCAAGTCTACTGCTACTTCACGCCAGTGTCGAAGAAACATGGAAGGATGGTACTAATGGAAGAAATACCTGATACGTATCAGGTACATCAACGGTAAATGATTGATGTATAAGCTACGACTCAGGTCAGTCAGGATTGACCCAATTTCGCTCATCGCTAAGGATCGATTCCGATACTGGAGAACCTCTGCTCTACTGACGAGAGTTTAGAAGGGAATAGCAATGGGCTAGGCGTGAATTGGAATTTGTATCGACGAGGGAGACGTACTAGAGTGTTGTGTGCAAATATGGTAACCATCATGTCAGTGTGGTGCAGAGAATAACGCATATCCCTAAGAAGCAGGCCACCAAGGTTCGAACCCCGGTGCTAGCATAAATTTTAATTCATTGCTTCGGCCTGCACCATTATTGTAGCAGCCGGTGTGTTGTTATCGTTAGTCAGGCAGTACCCTTGTCGACAGCCTTCGTTTACACATAGTTTTGTAGTCCTTTGCTACTTCGTTTCTTCACGCTGTGATTCGTGGAAATAATTACACGGAAAGGGAACCGGTGTCTTTTCAAGGGTGGTCATTGCTACCAGGTACACAGAAAATGTGATGAATGTATGAGCTAGTTGCACATGAATTCCGAATGGAGTGAGTCTATTTAAAAATTGCAAATGTGGGCAACGTTCTTGCCCACCTGACGAAGCAAATGAACAAGTTAAGAAACGAATGCATAACTGCACGAAAAGAGTCCACGAAGGTAATGCCTGTTTTCCAGATATTTAAGATAAATTTCAGGATTTGAAAGATAAAGCTTTAGATTTCAAGGCAGACGTGCCACATTATGAGATCTCCAAGATTGCATTGTGTGAAATAAGAAGAGAAGCTACCGGGACGGTCCAGAACTGTGGCACTATATCGGACATTCTGCTGAGAGAAGACGTCTTGAGAGTAATTGAAGGTAGCAGATGTTTCAAACTGAAGTTGGGTCTGTTCCTGACAAAAGAATCCTGGTATTTGGATGTGAAGAAGCAGAGAAATCCGTGTGAAAATGGAACTGTGCTTACGGACGCTACATTTTACAGAGATCTGAAACATTGGAAGCACAGCAGAGACGAATGTGTTTCCTGGTTTATTTCTTTTGCTTCCAGAGAAAAGTCAAAATACATGTGGAAGACTATTCTTTGTACAGGAAAACAAGATGCAAGGTTCGTCACCGAAAACTGCAGCACTGGACTTCGAAATGACTGCAATTAAAGTTATGAAAACAGTGTTCTCAGAAACATTCCTTTTCCCTTGCACTTTTCACTTCTGTGGAAGAAAATACGAAAACTGGGATTAACAGAGGAATATTGGGATAGAGAAGAAGTTAGATTGTTTTGTCACGTGTGTGCTGCACAAAAACATCTACTAAACTCTGCTGATGAAGCGTAAATCATAATATCGGAGGAAATGCCCGGTGGAGAAAAGCTTGCAGAGGCTGTCGGCGCTTTCAGGGCTGTTTGGATGTCTGAATAAAGGAAAATTCTACAACCTCTGTAGCACCTCCGCAGATTCTCCTTCTTGCACGCCCTCATAGCAGATATTTCTGCTTGAAACACAGTGGCCATCTTCCCTAGAGAGATTGCACTCTGCAGCTTTGGTTGCACCCCGTAGACCCTGGCCCCAACACCTTGGTCTGTTTTCCAACTGTCAGTGAACCAAACTATGTCCTCAGTACTATGTCGACATTTGTTCTCCCAGTGCTCTCTACTTCCAGTTACTACGATGAAAGACTTGTTGAAGCAGCCGGGAGTTATTATACAGTCGGCCGGCATTTCTCCAACCATACGTATGTCTACCTCACTCATTATTTTAGTGTGAGATCCTGGATACCCCAGTGAGTTCCAGTCTTTGCCAGTCTTTAACTTGTGTGGTCCAGCTGCTGCCTCCATCTTTAACCACAGGTGTAATGGGGACATGTCCAGCATGGTTTCCATCCCAGCCGTGGGTGTGCTGCTAATTCCGCCTGTAATGGCTAAGCAGGCCAATCTCTTCACCTTAGTAAGCTCCTTAGCAGCTACCTGCTGTTCTACTTTTTCCACCATACTGTAACCCCATAAGTGGTCATAGGTCTTACTACCATGGTGTATATCCACTACATACTCTTGGGGCTTAAGCCTCAATCTTTACCACAATCTGTCCTGGTACTCATTAGAGTACCTTTCGCCTTGGAACAGTTGCTCATTACGTGAGGGGTCCATGATAGTGTCTCATCTAGGGTTACCCCTAGATATTTCGCTAGCCCCTTCACTGATAAAGTTTCATCGAGAAGCTTGAGATTCCAATATGTGTGTTTGATCTGCTTCCTCGTAAGTGGTACTACAACAGTCTTCTTACGACTGACCGTTAACTCCTGTTTCCTGCACAAATTTTGCACAATGTCCAATGCTCCTTGTGCCATGGCTCTGACTGTACTTGAAAATTTGCCAAGTATTACTGTGACAAGATCGTCTGCGTATCCCTGGCAAAAGTACTGTCTAGAGTTTATTCTACAATGAGCTCATTCACCACAAGGTTCCACAGTAGAGGGGACAGGACCCTTCCTTGTGAACAGCTTCTGGTGGTATTGATCACCATGTTTCATTGCATCATGATGGCTTCTACCTTTCTACCACTTTGCATGGCTCTAATCCATCTCTTAATGGTGATCTCCAAGCCATGGACCTCTGCTGCCTTAACCATGGATTCGAAGGTCGTGTTGCTAAAAGCCCTTTCCATGTCCAAGAAGATGCAGAGGGCTATTTCCTGAAAGTGTAGTGTTTTCTGCACCTTCCCAACAAGTTGGTGGAGTGCAGTTTCACGCGATTTTCCTGGTTGGTATGCATGTTGGTTTGTGTGTAGAGGGACCCTAGTTAACCTCCTTTCCCTAACATGCACGTTGGTCAGTTTTTCTAATGTTTTGGTGCAATGCGCCCGCGTTTAATTTTGCGTAATTCCCGCGGATCTGCAATCCCTCTGGCTGCAAGAGCGAGTGGAGCGGGATTACCGCCGGTAGAGGGCAGGTCGGAGGAGAAGGTAGTTAAGGGCTGCGACGACCTGGAGAAAAGGAGAGTGTGACACAGGCGACGAAGAGCGCAAGGGAGGCAGCGTGTGGGTGTGGCCAAGCGTCTGCCGTGGTCCGTTGGCAATAGTGGTGCCTTTGCTGACTGCGTGTACTGCGTGTGCTCTGCTATTGAAATTGCAAGTAGTTTCTGTCCATTGTGGTGCTGAGTTGGAGTCCGGTGTGAACTTTGAAAGTACTGTACTCGGTGGCGTCTGCTGGATGATACCCGTGGGTTTCCGACTACGAGTAATCTTCGTTACATCCGTGTCTCGGCGCTCTCTAAGCAAGCGTTTGTCAGAGGGCGCTGGATGTTACGAGAAATCACGGTGAGCACCCGATTAGTGTGCACGTCACTTGGAGTCTTAAGGTGGCTATTTTGACTCCGTATCCTTGTTGCTCGTTATGGTAGATCAATGTGTTATTTATGAAGGTTTTGCCTGGTAGTACGTGAGTCCAGTTCTGTCAATGTGTATGGGCTTGTGGCTGTCACTGCCTCAAAATGATTTTACAATCTAAGGGTATAGAATGCAGATGTAATTCTTCTGGTTTAGGAATTGCACTTTATAGTCGGTGAAAATTGTTGAATCTAGCTACTTTATTTCTGAAGCATGTCTATAGTTAACTGTTGGCTAGTATCACGAGTGCGAACTGTTTACTAAATTGTGTTCATCTGTAAAAAAAAAAAAACTTAAAGAAGAAGTTCTGCATTTGTATTATGTTAATTTTTACTAAATACTTAGCGAATAGTCTCTGTGTTACAGGATAGGTGACTGTATCTGTCGTTAACTATGATCTTGTTAAAGACGCCTGGGTGCCATGACTGAAATTTTTAATGTAGCTTTTTAGTACTGTGGTAGCGGTAATCGGCGGTCTATGTTAGTAGAGTAGAAGGAATTATAGCTACTGGTGTCGCCTCTGCCACCACCTCTATCATCATATTTGTGACACAATCATTTGATCATATGTTTTGCTGTTTGTAGTGTAATGGTATTTCTTTTTACTTAATTTAATATTCTTTACAAAAAGGAAATGATTTTACACTGTTGCTCTTTTGATGTGTTTGCCATCAGTTAGTTATTGAAATGTAGTCTGTTCAGTTAATGTTATTCTTGGATGTTTGCTTTTAAAATTAAGTTCAAAAAATGGTTCATATGGCTATGAGCACTATGGGACTTAACTCCTGAGGTCATCAGACCCCTAGAACTTTGAAGTACTTAAACCTAACTAACCTAAGAACATCACACACATCCGTGCCCGAGGCAGGATTCGAACCTGCGACCGTAGAAGTACTTAAACCTAACTAACCTAAGGACATCACACACATCCATGCCCGAGGCAGGATTCGAACCTGCGACCGTAGCGGTCGCGCGGTTCCAGACTGTAGCGCATAGAACCGCTCGGCCACTCTGGCCGGCAGAAATAAGTTCATTAGTGTTTCTAGAAACGTTAATAAATTCATTATGGCTCAGTACCTTTCCACTCAACACCAGCTCCCTACTGCATTTCAGTTTTAAGAAGAAAGGAGGACAGATTGATTGGTCTCATATCATTGGCCGTGGTATGATGCCAGCCTTTGTGACCGAGCGGTTCTAGGCGCTTCAGTCCGGAACCGCGCTGCTGCTACGATCGTAGGTTCGAATCCTGCCTCGGGCATGGATGTGTGTGATGTCCTTAGGTTAGTTAGGTTTAAATGATTCTAAGTCTAGGGGACTCATGACCTCAGATGTTTAGTCCCATAGTGCTCAGAACCATATGAACCATCTGAACTTTGGTATGATCAATTCTGCATGGCTTTGGAATAAAGACAGCCTTCACTGCCCTCCACACGTTAAGAATGATTCCTGCTGCTAGGCTAACCCTAAATAAGCTGCAAAGGAATCTTATTAAGTTCACTCCTGCTTGTTGCAGGAGTTCTGGAAAAATTCCATCTGGGCAGGTGACCTGAATGGTTGGAATTTTCCCACCGTCCACTGGATTTTACTATGGTCAACACATTCTCTGGCAGATTCCCAGTTCTCCCTTCGAATACCTGAAAACCGGTACCTCACAGGGATCTCGTCCTGGTCTATGTTGTCTGTCTGAGTATATTGAGGGAAATGAGTCTTGAGGAATAGTTCCAATGTTTCATGTGCTGTCCTTGTATACTCCCCATCCTCTTTCTTTAAAGTTCCTCCTGGATTAGTTGGTATCCTAGTGAGGATTTTGTGAAGTCTGGCCTGAGCGGCCATACTATCTACCTCCTCACAGAATACCTTCTAGGACGCCAGCTTTGCTTACTTAAATGCAAGACTGTATTTGACAAGGGCCTCCCAATATTCTCCTTCTCGCAAGGTTGAACAGTCTTCGTACCTGTTTCTTCTGTGATTCTAGGTTGTTGTTCCACCAAGCTACACTGCTAGTGACTGAGCAGTTGTCATGGTATGACATGATGGCAGAGGTCACTGCCTCTGCTACCTCCTCAAATTCTACTGGATTCCTTATTGAAGTACGGACTTCTGGTAGGCTTCAGTCCAGGTCCCTTCTATGCGCTCCCCAGTCTGTTTTCCTGGGATTCCTATAGGACATGCTCTGTCTAATGCCCATTTCAACCTCGAACTTAATGTAATGTGGTCTGATAAGGATGGCTCTAAAGCCACGTGGCATTGTTTGACGTAACTATCCTTTAAAGTGGAACTGAAGGTTACGTCAATTACCTCTTCCCTTCTTATATTCCTAAATGTAGGTTCCTTGTCCCTATTTAGGATCTCTAAGTTATCAGCTAGAAGAAATTCTAGAAGATACTCATTCAGTCTCCATCATACCGCCATTGCCGCTTCTGATGTCTTTGAATACCCTGACGGCAACCTGCAAGGACCCCAGGAATAGTCTGAAGACCTATTACTGCCTTGCCTTCAGGGACTTCTCTCTGACTTCCACCGCAAGGCTTTGACCGTTTGGTGCAACCTTCCAGTTGATTACCTTCGAATCCTCTGTCGAGACTTTCAGCTATTGAGACGCTATTTTCTCAATCAGAGTCTCTGGAGAGGTATCCCTAAGGAATTTTGGTACCCAGATTAATATCTTTGTTGTCTTGAAGAACTCAGCTGCTGTTTTTACCAGCAGCTTTGCATCCTCCCACAGTGATATTAGAGGCACCTTTTCCTTGAGTCAGTCCACTGTACCCACCACCTCACACACAAAAATAAGAGCACCGTGATCCAGATAGACTCTCCTGAATTTGGGCCCTGGACCAGCATCCTCCCCCCCTCCCAACCTTTTCAAAGAGAGCCATATGCATGAGCTCTCTCTGCTGCGAGGTGATCTTGACCAGTGGATCGCCTTGCTGGTTAACCGCCATCGTAAAAACCGAGACTGCAGTACTATAGGTCTGTTTCCCTGTTTCTTGTCTCGGGTTTTCTGGATATGCTTATCCTGAGAAGTGGGAGTCTTAGTTTCCTCCCTTGTTTTCTTACTGCCTGCCCTCAATGGAGGAGGGGCTTGTACACAACGTTCGCCCTGGGGCAGTCTTTTCTGGGAGGTTTGGGCTCAAGCCTTTTAAGTTCACTCAACTTTAGGAAGCCACTCTTTTCATTCCTTTAGCTTTTGTTCTCGAAGAAGTTTCCTCCTCTGAACTCCAGACAAATCTTTGATCTTAATCTGGTCCAACTTTTTTGTAACCATTCCCACTGGAAAGTTTTTTAGTTGTAGATGCGATGGGAAGTCCCTGGCAGAGACATCACGTACACTAGCATGCACTCAAAAATCAGTTAATGGTTCGTTGAGAAATCAACTTAGAATGCATTCAAAAATCTCCAAAAACCAACAGGGAGGCATTTAAAAATCATATGCATAATCGATAGACCAACGTGCGCTGGATGCTGGGCGCTTTGTGAAAAAAGGTCTTTTTCTTCATGAAAATGAATTTGGTGCCCCCTGAAATTGGTGCTTGGGCCAGATATTCTGGTTTGCCTCCCCCTGCCCCCCCCCCCCTACCTAGTTCTGGGCCTGGCTGCAAATGATCTCCAAGTTGCTGAACATAAACATTTTCAATCAATGATCGGTTCAGATGAGCCAGAGAATCCAGTCCATTCCATGTAAACACAGCTGACACTATTATGGAAACGCCACCAGCTTCCACAGTGCCTTGTCGACAAGCTGGTCCCCTGGCTTCGTGGGATCTGTGCCACACTCAGTCGCTACCATCAATTCTTACGAACTTAAATCTGGACTCATCTGACCAGGCCATGGTTTTCCAGTGGTCTAGGGTCCAACTGATATGGTCAGAAGCCCACGAAAGGTGATGTGTGCGATGTGCTGTTAGCAAAGGCACTCGCGTCGGTCGTCTGTTGCCATAGCCCATTAACGCCACATTTCGCAGCATTGTCCTAACAGATGTGTTTGTCGTAGTCCGACGTTGACATCTGGGGTTGTTTCAGGCAGTGTTGCTTGTCTGTTAGTACTGACAACTCTACACAAATGCGTCTGCTCTCGCTCGTTAAGTGAATGGCGTCGGCCACTGCTTTGTCTATGGCGAGAGATAATGTCTGAAATTGATTATTTTCGGCACACTCTTGATACTGTGGATCTCGAAATATTGAACTCCCTAACGATTTCCAAAATGGAATATCCTGTGCGTCCAATTCCAACCATAATTCCGTCTTCAAAGTTTGTTAATTGCTATCGTGCGGCCATAATCATATTGAAAACCTTTCCACATGAATCACCTGAGTAGAAGAAACAGCTCCACGAATGCACTGTCCTTTTATACCATGTGTACGCGATACTCCTACCATCTGTATATGTGCATATCGCTATCCCATGACTTGTGTCACCTCCTTGTGTAGCTGACGAACTTAATTATAAATAAAAAGTGCAATATTGTCTATTTCCTACAGTATTAGTATATTTTTCCAACCTGGTTTCCGTTTACAAGGTCATAAAAAGAGTTTAACCGACTATCGTCGTCAAAGAAGATACAATATTCGTCAAAAACAATTAAATAGACGTTACTCTTCAAAAGAGAGGCAGGAACGCGGAGTAAATGTCATCTTTAACAGTGCAGTTGCAATGTGATTATAAAGTTAAAAGTTGAACAGTAAATAAATGCAAAGGTATCAAACTAGATAAAAACATTAACACTAAACTTGAAAGAACAGCGCCTATACAACAATTTCATTTGAATTAACAACCCCATTAAAACAAAATTTGTACCTCATAGGCTTATTGAAGAAAAGGTTGAAGAGGTAGGCTATTAAATATGGAAAGTGGTACAGCAACAGAGTAAAAGGTATAACTGACAATTGTAACATTAGGACATATGGGTACAGTCTGTTGTTAAAATTATTAATTCTATCTTTTACTCTTTTTCTGTATCACTTTTCATACGTAATACCTCTTCAAGCTATTCTTCTTCATATTATTGCGACTATCAATTTAACTTAAATTGTTACATAGGCGCTGGTTTTTTTTTTTTTTTTTTCGAGTTCAGTGTTACTTTTTTTTTCTGCTTTGATCCCTTTACATTTATTTACTGCGTAACTTCTAGCCGCGCGGAGTGGCCGCGTAGTTTGAGGCGCCATGTCATGGATTGCACGGCCCCTCCCGCCGGAGGTTCGAGTCCTCCCCCAGGCATGTGTGTGTGTGTGTGTTGTCTTTAGCGTAAGTTAGTTTAAGATAGTTTAAGTAGTGTGTAAGTCTAGGGATCGATGACCACAGCAGTTTGGTCCCTTGGGAACTCACACACATCTGAACATTTTTCGTAACTTCTAACTTTTTACCCACATTCCAACTGCACTGGCAACGATGAGAAAGATGATTTTTTTCTGAATTGGTACCTTATTCTTGATCAGTAACATCTTTTTCAATGTTGCTCATGAATATTATACCTTTTTTGATGACGATAGTCAGTTAAACTCTGATGATTGCCTTGTATGCCCAATAATAATTTGACCAAATAAATTAATTCTTTAGAACATACACAATATTGGGCTTCTAATTTGCCGTGATGAAGTTTCCTACCAAGAAACGACGGAAGAATCAGTCAGCATGATGACCTTAATTCAGGGATAAATCTAGACAAAATCGCTGTCCAGCAGTGGATGTCAAATATCTGATTATGATGAGTTGCGTAATGCAACGTAATCCCCCGTCTGGGGAAGGATTGCTTATCATCATTTTTGCCACGGTATATTACGCCCGTAACTCAGTCGTGCAATCGAGTTGTTATCTAGAGGAGCACACGGGCAAATATTTAACTTTGAATATTACGTCATTACAGAAGACAGCTTACGCGGAATATTACAGACATGGTTGCTGCACGCTTTCTGAAGAGCAAGGTCCTAGGTTTTCGCCTCGGCGAACGATGGGGGGAAATACAGGAAGGGCCACGCATCATAAATCCCTCTGAGTTACGTAAGGTTGCAACATTTTACTTCCCGGTGTAGTTTAAGAGTCTTATGCAAGAGCAAAAATAATATACTGGGTAGTTTTGATAACAGCTTTCGTTCCTAAAAGTTGACGAAAGGAAAGGAGATTATGGTTAAACATCTCGTCGACGTCATTAGAGACGGACCACATGCTTTGACTGGGAAGGACGAAGATGAAAATCAGTCGATTTCTCTTCAATGGAAATGCTCCAGCATTTGCTTTAACCTATTCAGGATATCTAAGAAAAAACTAAATATGAATCTCCGTACAGGGGATTGAAGAATGTCGAGAAATGCTCTCCTTTTGAGTTATTACACAATTGAAAGTATATCGTATCTTGTGTAATATCGCCAGACAGTGGAAGCGGTTTAGTTTCTACATCTACAGTCATACTCTGGAATTCACTGTGAAGTGCATGGCACAGGTTACTTCCCACTGTACCAGTTATTAGGGCTTCTTCCCGATGCGTTCACGTATGGACCGCAGGAGGAATGGCTGTTGAAATGCCTCTTTGCGCGCTGTAATTTACCTAGCCTGGTCCTCGCCATCTCTACTGGAATCTTACGTGGGTTGGTCCTAATATATTCCTACCGGAATCTTAAGTGGGTTGGTCCTAATATATTCCTAGATTCAAGTGGTCCTTGAAACTTGGTAGGTAGGCTTGTAAGTGGGCTTTTTCGGCATAGTATGCAATAATATTCAGATGTTTGCCACTTCACTTTCTTCGGCACCTCTGTGACATTCTCACACGCGTCAAATAAACATGTGACCATTCGTGCAGCACTTCTCTGTATACGTTCGTTATCCACTGCTAGTTCTATTTGGATGAGTCCCACATATATGAGCAATATTCTCGCATACGCCCAAGACGGTTCTGTGAGCAATCTACTCTGTAGACTTATTGCATTTCCCTAGTATTCTACCAATGAGCAGTAGCCTACCACTTGCTTTAAGTACGACTGAACCTACGTCATCCGACCAATTCATGTCTCTACAAACTGCTCTATTCAGGTATTTGTATGAGACCATCGTTTCCAATTACGTCTCGTTGATCTGGGGTCATAGGATATCACCCTTTTCTTCATTTTGTGAAGCGTATCATCAGCGAAAAGTCTAGAGCTCCTCTTAATATTTTCTGCAAAGTCATTAATAAACAACATGACCAGCAAGGGTCGGAGCACACTTTCTTGGGCACGCCTGAAGTTACTTCCACACGTCTCGATCACTCTCCATATAAGACAACACGCCGAGACCTCCCTAACAAGAAATGTTCAGTCCAGTCATCAAGTCTGATATATTACAGGATCATACTTTTCTTTATAAGCGTAGGTGTAGGACTGAGTCAAATGCTTTTCCGAAAACAAGAAATACTGCAACTGCCCGACTGCCAGTGTCATGTGAAGAAAAATGTGATTTTAAGTTTCACGGGATCAAACCAGAGGTTTCGCGGTTCATGTCATTGCTATACTTTTTTTTAGATTACGCTACATTTTTGATATCGATCAAAGAAGTATATTTTTGCCTGTACCTTTGACGCGAAGTTCACAGTGCTGCAAGAGTAGGATGACAGATGCAGGCAGAGTGGTACTTTTGCTTAAGCTGAGGAAGAGGTTAGACATATACATTGGTTTGTCTGCTTGATACATGTACGCCATTTATGACCAGAAGACGCCGGCTGTACGACAAACATGCGGGAGTTACGTACGCCGCCGATATGAATGGATGGCAGGAGGATTTCATTACCTGCGTGTATCTTATCAACTGTGGGAATTTCTCAACTAGATTTTATCAAGACATGTATACGTGTGACTGTTACGGTCGCAGGTTCGAATCCTGCCTCGGGCATGGATGTGTGTGATGTCCTTTGGTTAGTTAGGTTTAAGTAGTTCTACGTTCTAGGGGACTGATGACCACAGATGTTAAGTCTCATAGTCCTCAGAGCCATTTGAACCATTTTTTATACGTGTGGCGGGGCTGTTTATGCTTTGGCTTCATGTAATGTAACATGGAAATTTCAGAATAAGTTCCATAAGATCAGATGATGACAGTATACGACTGTTCAAACTGGTGTACTTGGAAAAATGAAATTGCCTACACTGAGGTCGCCGCATACAGGGTGTGCGAAAAGTCTTTCCCTGATTACATAAATTGATAACTCAGGCTAGAAGTAAGACACAAATATGAAACTGGTGTCTAATTGTTTACAAACTACCAAAGTTTTGTTCACACATCAGTAAACTTCCACATGAGCACCCTTGGTAGCACGTAGCACATCTAGGCGATATTCAGTTTCCGTCCACAGATTGGCCAACATCACTGGAGGGATCGATTCAATGACTGTGGTTATTCGTTGCCGCAGGGCTTCACGATCTGGTACATATGTTCGGTAGACCTCGTCCTTGACATAACCCCATAAAAAGAAGCCTAATGGGGTTATGTCAGGAGAGCGTGGAGGCCAAACCGTTGGCCCATCACGACCAATCCATCACCCAGGAAAGGTCATATCGAGATAGGCACGGACGTCCAAATCCCAATGAGGCGGTGCACCGTCTTGCCGAAACAAGATATCGGGGTGATACTGAAGCAGCTAAGGAACAGCATACAGTTGTAACTTGTCCAGATACACTGCAGATGTGATGGTAGCCTCAGTGAAGAAGAATGGCCCGATAATTCGATCGTGCAATAGCGCGCACCAAACATTCACCTTTGGACTGCCTCTGGTGCACTCCATGACCTCGTCAGGGGGTTGTGAACCCCAAATGCGCACATTATGACGATTCACTACTCCACTGACGAAAAAGGTCGCTTCGTCGGAAAAGGCAATTCGTCTGAGATAACCATCATCGTCCTCAATACGTGACAGCATTTCGACCGCAAAGTGATATCGACGTGTACTGTCATTGGGCAACAAGGTGTGAACGATTTGCACTTTGTATGCACGAAACAATAAACGTTTGTGTAAAATGTCATGGAGAGAGCTTTTTGGCATCTGTAATTCACGTGAGGCCCTGCGCACCGATTTCTTCGGATTTCGCAGAAAAGACTGCCTTACAGCTTCCACCTTGTCTGCTGAGGTTCTTGGTCGACCAGACCTCGGAAGGTCAGCAACCGATCCTGTGTTCTTGAACTTCTCATACAAGGCTTTATTGCTCTTGACATCAGGTGGATTCCTTCCAAATGTTGTCTGGAAGTGTCTCTGCACTGTAGTTGGTGATCGTGTCTCAAGGTACCACAGGACACACTGTGCCTTCTCCAGATTGGTTAACATGGCTTCTTGGGCACTGCACCTCATCCACCTTCTTACGTACTGCGAACCTAAACCAGAAAAAAAAACTTTGATAGTTGTAAACAATTCGACACAAGTTTCATATTTGTGTCTTACTTCTAGCCTGAGTTATCAATTTATGTAATCAGGGAAAGACTTTTCGGACACCCTGTACAACAGTGTTCTTCATTTCCAACAATACGGATCGCCCAACAGCACAACATGCGTGCCTTACCCAGTCCGGAACCACGCGGCTGCTACGGTCGCAGGTTCGAATCCTGCCTCGGGCATGGATGTGCATGATGTCCTTCGGTTAGTTAGGTTTAAGTAGTTCTACGTTAGGGGCTGATGACCTCAGATGTTAAGTCCCAGAGTGCTTAGAGCCAATTGAACCATTTTTGTGTGCCTTACAAACTTTATCAACAGTTTCTATCTTTATTCTTCATATCTAAATATTTGTTTCACAGCTTAACCATCCTGGTGACGAATATATTTCTCTCAGTTAGAGACCAGCTTTTTGACAACTGTGCCACGACCTCATCTCTGCTTGCACCACTTACTCACTAAAAAAATGCCACCCTTGAAGGTGTACGTAAGTTCTGGAGACAGATAAAAATTGGATGGGCTTACGTCGAGACTGTATGGAGGACAGTCGATGACAGTGAACGCCAGGCGCTGGATTCCTGTAGCGCTCGTGTATAGTCTGGCATTGCTGTGTTGGAGGAGAGAGTGCCCCATGTGCGTGAGGTTACAAACTGGATTGTAGCACGCTTTTTCTCACGCACCGACACAGATTCACTGTACACCGCCATATTACATGCTACAGTAGGAGCCCTCTAGCGCCAGAGGATCGCCACTCACGTCAGCGAGGTGGGAAAGTCGACCGAGTAATATGCATGCCACGTAATACCTTAACTGATATTGAGAACACAATAAACAATTCGGAGGTATTACTTTCCAGCAGGCCCTGGTAGATGGCATTGCTATCACTCACTTTTTGCAGTTACACTGAAATGATGTCACAGTTTTTGTGGCCAGCAGAGCATTTTTCCTCAGATCTTCGTTGATCCATTATGGACCATGGGACAACGGCTGGCATGTATTGTTGATGCAATAATTTATCAACAGCCGTATGTATTGCAGAAATTTATTTTATGAACTTCTTATGTGCTACCATTTTCGGCATTGCATTGGTGCCATCTTCAGGCCCCACACTTCATATTCGTAAAATCGCTATACACGGAAGGAGCCATATAACTGGATCCGTGAATCAAATCGTTATGCAACAGCTCTTGGTGGACAGGCGACAAATGCATATCATCAAACTTTTGTGTCGCTTGGCCACCAAAAGCTGTTGCATTCACGGATCCAGTTATATGGCTCCTTCAGTGTATAGCGTTTTTACGAATATGAAGTGTGGGACCTGAAGATGGCATCAATGTAATGCCGAAAATGGTAGCACATAAGAAGTTCATAAAAAAATTTCTACAATACATACGGCTGTTGATAAATTATTGCATCAAGAAATTTTCATCAGATGTTATAAGGTTCTTACGTCAGGACTAATCGATGAAATTAATGTCAGTCACTTTGCGAAAGAATCCAATCATGTTAGAGAAAGGATCTACGTATACATTGATAAACCAAAACGTTATGACAACTGCCCTCTGTAAGGTTAGATGCCCTCTGGTGGCGTTGCTGGCACGTGACCCAGTAAGAAAAGTTTGTAAGCCGAGCAAAGAGAACGGGGTATTAGCTTAGCGAAGACATGGGCTGCAAATAGAGAAATCATTGAGATAAGCGACTTCGGCAAGCGGCAGATTATTATTAGGCAGAGCCTATGAACGAGTATCTCGAAAACGGCAAAGCTATTCGCAGGTTCACATGCTACTGTCGTGAGCATCTACAGAAAGTGGTAGACGGGCCGTGAAACTACCACTAAGTGCTAAGTGATTGGGCGTCCGCGACTCTTCACACAGCTTGGGGTTTGGAGGCTTGTCTGCTCTCTGAAGTAGGATAGATGGCGATCTGTAGCACCTCCGGAGAAAGACAACAATGCGGTGCACGCACATGTGTTTTCGATCACACAATTCAGCGCACATTGTTAAACAACGGGCACCGCAGCAGACAATCATTCGTGTTCACTTGTTGGCCCACCGATATAGCCAGTAACGATTGAGGTGGACTCGGGATCATCTAGACTGGACCGTGCATCAGTGAAAACGTGTCGGTTCGTCGAGTGAATCACGTTTTTGCTACAGCAGGTCGATGATGGTCTCCATAAACCCTGTCGCCCACGCGAATGGCTGCTCGAAACGTGCACCGCACCATGGACTCAGCTTGGTGGGAACAGTATTATGTTATGGTAGACATTCTCCTGCACTTGCATGGGACCTGTGGTAGTAATCAAAGACCAAGCGGCTGGTCCCGGCGGAGGTCCGAGTCCTCCCTCGGGCATGGGTGTGTGTGTTTGTCCTTAGGATAATTTAGGTTAAGTAGTGTGTTAGTTTAGGGAGTGATGACCTTAGCAGTCAAGTCCCATACGATTTCACACACATTTGAACTTTTTTTTTTTCTTCTCATTGCGCTTCATGTCTTTCCTGAGGACGATTTCATGTTTCAGCAGTATAACTGCCCATGTCTCGCAGTCAGAATCGTGCGACAGTTGTTCGAGGTTCATGGTAGGAAAATCACGTTAATGTCTTGGGCACCAAATTCACTTGATGTGAATCCCATCTGGGTCGTTATCGAGCGCCGTCACCGCGATACAAACCAGCAACCATTTATTTACGCGAATTGTATGACTTGTGCGTAGAGGTCCAATGCCACATACCTCCACAAACCTACCAACAAACTATCGGATTCCTGACACGCTGAATCAGTGATGTATGCCGTTAAAAAGACGGGCAAACAAGCTATTGAGCAGGTGTCCATAATCTTTTGGCTGGTCGGTGTATTTTCTTACGTTGTAGGCTTAACACAATAAAACAAGTTTTAAAGTTGGAAGCCGCGTGTATGTCTCGAGCAAGCGTAACTCACTGCTCACTAATACCCAGACTATATTCACCTTGCGAGGTGCCGGGGCTAGCAGTGTATTTAACCCTAAATTCTTCTAGAATCTTCAAATGGGAATGATGCTTTAATCCCCCCGTTTTCTAACTCCGACTTTTGTTGTTGCACATGGACTAAGAAGAAAAGCGAACTGACTGAAATAGACCCTGCAAGTGGAGCAGAAAAGAGTTTGGCACCTACAATAATTTAATTTGATGGAAGTGAAAGAGGAAGCCGCCTGGTAGAATTTTGCACAGAGCATAACTTAATCATAGCTAACACTTGGTTCAAGAATCATAAAAGAAGGTTGTATACATGGAAGAACCCTGGAGATACTAGAAGGTTTCAGATAGATTATATAATGGTAAGACAGAGATTTAAGAACCAGGTTTTAAATTGTAAGATATTTCCAGGGGCAGATGTGGACTCTGACCACAATCTATTGGTTATAAACTGTAGATTAAAACTGAAGAAACTGCAAAAAGGTGAGAATTTAAGGAGATGGGAGCTGGATAAACTGAAAGAACCAGAGGTTGTACAGAGTTTCAGGGAGAACATAAGGGAACAATTGACAGGAATGGGGAAAGAAATACAGTAGAAGAAGAATGGGTAGCTTTGAGGAATGAAGTAGTGAAGGCAGCAGAGGATCAATTAGGTAAAAAAACGAGGGCTAGTAAGAATCCTTGGGTAACAGAAGAAATATTTAATTTAATTGATGAAAGGAGAAAACATAAAAATGCAGTAAATGAAGCAGGCAAAAGGGAATACAAACATCCCAAAAATGAGATCGAGAGGAAGTGCAAAATGGCTAAGCAAGGATGGCTAGAGGACAAATGTAAGGGTGTAGAGGCTTATCTCACTAGGGGTAAGATAGATACTGCCAACAGGAAAATTAAAGAGACCTTTGGAGATAAGAGAACCACTTGTATGAATATCAAGACCTCATATGGAAACTCAGTTCTAAGCAAAGAAGGGAAAGCAGAGAGGTGTAAGGAGTATATTGAAGGTCTATACAGGGGCGATGTTCTTGAGGACAATATTATGGAAATGGAAGAGGATGTAGACGAGGATGAAATGGGAGACACGATACTGCTTGAAGAGTTTGACAGAGCACTGAAAGACCTGAGTCGAAACAAGGCCCTGGGAGTAGACAACATTCCATAAGAACTACTGACAGCCTTGGTAAAGTCAGGCCTAACAAAACTCTACCACCTGGTGAGCAAGATGTATGAGACAGGCGAAATACCCTCAGACTTCAAGAAGAATATAATTCCAATCCCAAAAAAAGCAGGTGATGACAGATGTGGAAATTACCTAACTATCAATTTAAGAAGTCACAACTGCAAAATACTAACGCGAATTCTTTACAGACGAATGGAAAAACTGGTAGAAGCCGACCTCGGGGAAGATCAGTTTGGATTCCGTAGAAATGTTGGAGCACGTGAGGCAATACTGTCCCTACGACTTATCTTAGAAGAAAGATTAAGGAAAGGTAAACCTACGTTTCTAGCATTTGAAGACTTAGAGAAAGCTTTTGACAATGTTGACTGGAATACTCTCTTTCGAATTCTAAAGGTGGCAGGGTTAAAATACAGGGAGTGAGAGGCTATTTACAATTTGTACAGAAAGCAGATGGCAGTTATAAGAGTCGAGGGAAGGGAGTGAGACAGGGCTGTAGCCTCTCCCCGATGTTGTTCAATCTGTATATTGAACAAGCAGTAAAGGAAACAAAAGAAAAGTTCGGAGTAGGTATTAAAATCCATGGAGAAGAAATAAAAACCTTGAGGTTCGCCGATGACATTGTAATTCTGTCAGAGACAGCAAAGGACTTGGAAGAGCAGTTGAACGGAATGGACAGCGTCTTGAAAGGAGAGTATAAGATGAACATCAACAAAAGCAAAACAAGGATAATGGAATGTAGTCGAATTAAGTCGGGTGATGCTGAGAGAATTAGATTAGGAAATGAGACACTTAAAGTAGTAAAGAAGTTTTGCTATTTGAGGAGCAAAATAACTGATGATGGTCGAAGTAGAGAGGATATAAAATGTAGACTGGCAATGGCAAGGAAAGCGTTTCTGAAGAAGAGAAATTTGTTAACATCGAGTATAGATTTAAGTATCAGGAAGACGTTTCTGAAAGTACTTGTATGGCGTGTAGCCATGTATGGAAGTGAAACATGGACGATAAATAGTTTGGACAAGAAGAGAATAGAAGCTTTCGAAATGTGGTGCTACAGAAGAATGCTGAAGATTAGATGGGTAGATCACATAACTATTGAGGAAGTATTGAATAGGATTGGGAAGAAGAGGAGTTTGTGGCCCAACTTGACTAGAAGAAGGGATCGGTTGGTAGGACATGTTCTGAGGCATCAAGGAATCACCAATTTAGTACTGGAGGGAAGCGTGGAGGGTAAAAATCGTAGAGGGAGACCAAGAGATGAATACACTAAGCAGATTCAGAAGGATGTAGGCTGCAGTAGGTACTGGGAGATGAAGAGGCTTGCACAGGATAGAGCAGCATGGAGAGCTGCATCAAACCAGTCTCAGGACTGAAGACCACAACTACAACAGAAATTAATTTGATAAAGAAAAGTTTCATTATCGTAGTGAGAAATGAAAGGGTTGCTCTACCGATCAACAGAATGAAAGTTCTGTCCAAAATAACAATTTGATTTATTATGACTTAACTCCAAATAATAAACGAAACACATGAAATATTTACAATACGTCAAATTGGATACTCAAATAAATGCTGTGAAGGTGAAGTTATCCATAAACTAGCTTGTGACGTTTATGACCAAGTGGTATGTGGAGCCAATTCCTTGCAACTCAAATCTTTAGAGAAACACCCAGCTAACCCAACATTAATTGCGGCTACAGTAGTGAGAACTCAGACAATGAACACCCAAGACAGAACCACGTTAGAAAAGGCGAGAACAGGAGCTCTCTGTTAAGCTCTGACTGTAACATTACAAAATTCCCTAATCTGCAGGTGCTGTGGACATACATTACCAAGGTGTCTTCTTAACTGCATGGGCACGATCTGGCATACCAGAGGCGATGGCTGGTTGCTTCGACGTCCCGTCATGGTCACGATAATGTCGCGAGTATAGCCCGAAACAAATTATCCTGGTCTGGTTGTTCCAGACTAAAGACTTCCTAGCAACACCAATGCGCTTCTGAGGGTGACGAAGAAGTCTCGCTACACAATCGCTGATGGTACAGTGATTGATTTTAACAAGAGAAGTCACACAGTAACTCCGATACAGTCAACTTTAGCCAAAACTGCTGAAGACGGACAATATAGGCCGCTTGTACGCAGAACGCTCAATGGCCAACTGTACTCGGAAAGTTACGTTGAAGTCGAAACTTCAGCAACTTCGTCAAACAGTTACAATTAAATGAAGGCATATTAGACAGCCAACGGAAGGCAGGCTGTCCAGAGCAGCGAGAGCTCAGTCTTTTAGCCTACTCTGAGAGAAAGGCGAGAGGCGACTCTCTCAAGGGCACATGTACAGGCCGAACACAAAACATTCCCGCCCCCATGACAGTGGCCTTGGTTTAACGTTCCAGCCAGCAACTCGAAAACCGGCGGATAATTCCACTCTATTGCCGACACACTACTATTCCACCAATGGGGATACTTGGCGCCAATTTCTGCGCCGATGTTGCTACGTCACGGAGATATCCCCTGACCAAGCCAATCACAGTTATGATTTTGCAGAAAACGCGGGAATTTGCCCGCCAAGACTGCCTGGGAACACAAGTCATTCCCATGCCTCGCTGGTAGCCCGTCATAAAGTGTTTTCGCTAAGTTTCTGCGAAACAACGGAATCTCTAGCCCGAGCCGCTCCTTCAGGCCCCTGTGGGCGTGTCGCCCCCGCTCTTATGACAACGTTGGCGTCTGGAAAGCATCCACTCGACTCCCTCACACCCGTCGGCATAACCTATTCAAGATCAGCAGAACCCGCCTGTCACCGGACCACCCGGCTGACGAGAGTCACTGCGTGGGAAGTCCGCGTGTGAAGCTATAGCAACTTTTCACCATATGCAATTAGAGAGGAAAATATTCATATCTTCTGAGTTCTCAATACTAGCCTTGTAATGACAATACTCGGCCATACTTCCCCAAATCGAATTACTCAGAGTAAGATATAAATATGAGAGGGAGCAAGTCACTGTGTGCATCTACAGGCATGCCACCCCTCATAGCCCCTACGCCATTTTAGATTGTAATTGGTAAGTGGTTGGCTCACTTAGGTGCAAGATAGTGAGTCAATCGCCCAAGAAATATCTTGCTAACTGACTCCAAATGCTGCACTCTATAAAAAAAAATCACTGCAACAGAAGATGCAGCTCATAGAGGGAGGATTGATTATGACATAGCTAACTTAAGCTTCTTAATATGGAAATCTAACACTCATATCACACATCTAACCCCAGGGAGCCCCTTCCAAACATAGATTCACAAGGACATTCACACTCTAAATATGGCCCGTGCATGTGAGCCAAATATGGAGCAGTTTATTCTTTACAATCAGAGTTGGAGTGCTCCGCAGTTAAATGCCCAAGATGTTACAACAATTTCAATCATTAAACTAACCTGAACTCAATCACACATGATACTATTTAAGTTAACAATCTCTTTGTGAGCTTTCAGAATCTAATCACAACCCCTGATTCATTCTGTCTCCCTGCAGCAAGAATAACCTTTACAAAATGTTCCCTGAACTGATGGTCCATTCACAATGACAGTGGTTGTATCTGCTTCAGTGTATGGGACTTCAGGCACACTGTTTGCATACACACAATAATAAATACAGAATACAAAAAAACTATGGTGTAGAGAACAATATGGTAATTTGTGTGCCCTACTCTACCACTTACATAAGAATTACAATGTAAAACACAAACACTACAAGGTATAACATACATTACAAAAACAACACTAGAGAAAGAAATTTAAGAAAAAACAAGGTTAATGGGGTGTCAAGTTGTGCTTGTACATTGCACAATTTTCACGACTGTGCTGAGAATGAGGCACTAAATCACATTGTTAGAAATATTCGAAGCATTTCACAACTTCATTGGTTTCTCAGAGGGGGGTTGGTCTATTGAGTCATATGCATTGATGCACGTGGTTCCATGTCTTGAGCATCGGAGGGGGCTTTCTGGATGGGGCCACTGTACTGACATCACATAGTGCTAAATGTGGGGTGTTGTTGCTACGTTGTTGCCACAGCAATAGGGCGTGCTGGAGCATCTGCACTACACTGTTGAGATTGTAGCAAGACCCACGCATTTGATCACGGCAGTACAGTAGGAATATATAGTGTTAGGCCTCATCACGTCGATTAATTGTCTCTGAGGTCTACTAGTTGGGATGCATCACTAGTCCAGATCTCTCCTCTCCCTAGACAGTACTTTACGTTTCCCAATATTGCAGTTCGACGAGGGATGATGGCACGTGGAGTGACTCCACAAGAGTGTGAGGTCGTCCAGACAGGATCTAACTAGGAGCGACGATTGCTACAACAGCTCTCTAAGTTAGAAGAGAAGTTAGAAATGAAACAATTCATTTGTTAGAGTGTGTGGCACGATACTGTTTTGTGTACGCAGATCGGCCAATGCTAGTGAATTGTAAAAACTCAGACAGGTGAGTGTATAGCGTCCCTTTCTGTCCCGAGGCACCGACACCGTACGTGATCTTCTTCGTGTACTCACGACAACGTGGTCTGCCGCAGGAATCCCTCCAAACGGCTGCTGCGTCCAGAGAGCTATCTGGCTGTTGCGTGCTTGTCGCGTGCCACTGTCAACGGCCAGCCTCACTTTCGCTTGTGGCCCGGCCAAATCCCTCAGGTAAACGGCCCGGTGACTGTCAGCTTGCAGGACCGGACGCTCCCGCGCCCTTCCCGTCAGGTGGCGTGCTGACGCTCCTCTTGTTTTTGCTCCGGCTGGGTCTCTGCATTGCCACTATACCCGTCTACTGCACAATTCTGACAAAAATCTTATGCCTAACTTTTTCCCATGACCTTCTATGTTATAATAAATCAACATAACCATACATTGATGGTCTGTCATTTCAGACACTCTTATTTTAATTTTATAGCTATTAGTCTATGGTTATCATTATAACAAAATCTTGGTGTATCTAATCTAGACATGGAAATAATTTATCTTGATATTTGTGTAGAGACCGATCTCACTACTGTACATGGTGTGTGACGCTACGTATTGGATGAACAACTAAATGTGCTGATCAGCACTAATATTACTATTACTTATATAGATCGACAGTAAACATTCTCAAGAATTGACTACCATTTGCCAACGATCTACATTATATGTCTTTTGAATAAATTATGTTATTATGCAGGTTGAAGTTTTACTGAGCTCGAAAGAACATGCAACTATTCTACGTTCGCTCGCCCGTCGTCCCTCCACCTCGGGTCTGTGGTTTGCTGACCTGTAAAATAGCATCGCTACAGGCGCGCGCCAAACATTCCTACTTGTGGTAGAAAACCCCCACAATAGTAAGGATCTAGTTATTGCTTAATCCTAAAGTTTAACTTATCCTGGTATATGGTACCTAGTATATGACCTTATACAATACTCTTACATAATTCCTGTTACGCTGAGATGTCTCGTTGCTCGCCTCCGAGTTCTCACTACGCCTCACCGAAACTCCAGAGACTCGGTTAGCCATGGCTATACAAGAGAATAAATTTATAGTTGAAACTTCCTTTTGTATGTGATGCAGTTTTAGCGTTCAAAGCGCACCTTTCCAGAGGCAATGTAATGTGACCAAGCCAGGACTGGTTCCTGTTGAGGATTCAGTCGCCCACCACACGACAGCTACACAGTATGCCACGAATCTCTAAGTATAATTCCTTGGTTATTCATCTGTGACAGTCACGAGCAGCACGCTAAATCACCAACCAGCACATTGGCATGGTAGGCCTTATGCCCGAATTTCTACCGTCTAGGGCACCATTGGAGTCAAACGCTTACAGGTTCACCCCGACTTGCAAGACAACGATGCTGGCGCATCACTGTCAAAACAACACAGCACATATTCATCCTCGAAATCACGCAATATACCACAATCCTGCAGTGCACTAACGCGTGCCAACAAGCATTGGTATGAACGTCTCGCGAACTGGTTGTGGCCGTTATGGAGCGTATCACGATTTGCCAGAACGCTTTGAAACCTTCCCGTCTAATATTGGATGAACGTTTGCTTGCTGACTGAACGCTGCGTCTCTTAAAATCTTTTAACTGCTGCTCTGTCAAGACTACCTGCTGATTATTACGACGAAACATAAAATGTGTTGTCGCCGTGGCCCTCAGTCGTTACCTGAAATTATTAAGACTGATTATTACCTTTAATTATTTATACTGGATCGCCATCTGACTGCTACAGCAAACTGTGGAATGAATATACTTACTTCTCTTTAACATAATTATAAGCTGCTGGTGGAGTTTCATAATACTTTGTGACTGGAATTCTTTAAGTTGAAGTTAATTTCGATTTGATAAAAGCTGAAGCTCAGTTTAGACTTTTCTTTTAAGATAACAATAAATTCCGTAAAGCATTTACGTGAATGATTTTGGGATAGAAAATTCTTAATGCATTTAATCTGGTAGAAGTTAACTATATTCTGAGAACGATCTTGACAAACAATTACAAGGGGTATAGTTCTTTACAAAAATTCTTAAAAAGTAGCGTTGCGCTACATACCTAATTTTCCATCAAAATTACATAACTATATTCTGAGAACGATCTTGACAAACAATTACAAGGGGCATAGTTCTTTACAAAAATTCTTAAAAACTAGCATTGCGCTACATATAGCGAGTGGCTGGCGAGCACACCGCTTCTTTCAAAGTGTTAATTCATACCTCGCTTACAGCGACCTCCTCTCATGTCTCGCTAGCTATGACTGCCTCGTCTCACATCTTACTCGCAACTGCTCGCTTCCAACGCTCAATGCTACAAAAGTGCGGTCTCGCCGCCAACAATGGTTATTGGTGCAGACAATCCCTGCTACCATTACAGATGTATTACTGCGCGCTGTTTCCCGCTCTTTCTCAAAATGTATCTATGCGCGGTTTCCCGCTCTTTCTCAATAATACACAATGCAATTTAATTAACAAAACAATTTAAATAAGAAACAGTTCAGATAATTACATGCTAAAACAGTTTAAATACGCCTATTACATAATTACATTTTTTTTTTTACATTTCATAAGTTAGCAGAATTCTCTCAACTCTCGTAGAAAGACGTTTGTTATAATCAGGTGTCAGATGTAAGTATCTTTCTCAGTAATGAGCGTGTCGTATTTGCGGTGCTTTCTACAAAGGAATGTCAATAGAGAGGATAATGGCCCTTTTTTTTTTTACCTGTGCCTCTGAAAGGCACACACTAATGGCTCTCTTTTGTCAGGTGGTTGTCACGCAGCTGGGTGCCCACGACGCATTACCGCATTACGTGCAGGTGGTCACTTAATTGTCTTACCGAAATATTTACGACACCAGTTTCCGCTACGGTGGCAGTCTCATATAAAAAAATTCACATGTCAAGAATTTGCGTTACAAATATGTAGAAACAAAATCCTTTAAATAGAATAGTGTCCAAAAAATTTTCGTCGGCATTGTAATACATTCAAGCATTTACATACATTTCATAACTCTTAAAGTACGGTTCTTGGTTTTCAACAACCTTTTTCACAAACCAGAGTCCCTAACCACTACTCAATATTACTTACATTATTCGTCGACACTTCTTCAATATTTCATCATAACAGATATGTAGCATAACCAAATAACTCATATAGCATCAGCTTAAACATACCTCAGCAGCATAATTCACTTAGTCATCGTAGTAATAACATCATAACACATCAATTAAATTATCAAAATCGTCGTAGCTTCCTCCAATAATTTCAAAACCTAAAAAAATTCTCTGCTCATGTCAAAAGTGTCATCTACCTCAAACGTACTTTAAAAATCATGATCCCATACCAAATATGTCATTCAAAGCTCTCATAGTATCACAATGGTTCCAAAAAAATATGAACAGTTCACATAATTACATGCTAAAACAGTTTAAATACGCCTATTACATAATTACATATGACGCTACTCGGCTTTCTTAAAATTTTACTACGTTGTTGAGTCATATGGACTCAACATAAGTATAAAATTTGATTATAGAAAATAGTTTGAACAAAGTGTATACACAAATGCTGTCATACGAAATGATTTGTCTATCTCTAATAAAGAGAATATGTAAATAGAAAGGGTTTTAGTAGGAATTGTACATCAAGTAAAATTTGGTTCCCTTAAATTTAACAACAAGAATAAGAGTAAATGTGAAAATCAATATACAGATCATATGAAGCAATTAAAAGTTTACATTATGAAACATTTAATTCAAATTGGCATCTCTTAGTACCACAATTAAGGAAGGTACAAAAGGAATTGGATAGCATGGTCAAAGCACTGGCAACTGTCTGTGAATGCACTCAAAAGTCTGTTCCTTTCCCTCACATAGCACAACACCAGGTTTCGCCATGTGGTTCCATCATCGCCTTGCTCCATAGTTTTAGTGTACCCAAACACTAAGTACGTCGTCGAATAGCCTGAGTTGCCGCAGCCACATCAGGATTAAGTTCCATCTCCAATGGTCCATTAAGGTTGGTGGTGTGCATCTTGGTATGCAAACACCTATTGTCGTACATCATACTGTGGTGTGTATCTAGGTATGCAGGCACCAATTGACATACATCGGGCTGTGGTGTGCATCTAGGTATGCAAACACCTCGTCGAGAACATATTTGGTTGAAGTCACGTGTTTCACAATTCACTGATTCTGTGCTCAATAACCATGGGGATGCACAGGAATTAAGGTACGGGTAAAATTGTTTTGGCAATGGGTTCACGGACATTGTTGGTACCATAATTTGACTACCAAATAATTTTCCCTATGACAAAATATGTTGTGTCGTAATTTGTAACAATATGTAGTTTTAATTTAAGAATTCTTCCAGAAAATTATTCCCATATATAAAAGACATAAAAGTTCCTACTTATTCAGTATTTGATAGTATACAGATTTGTTATAGACAAGTACATTATTACTTATTCTGTATTTACATATCTTAGTTTCTTACATCATTAATTATAAATTTTGTTGACAATGCATTTCTTGACTTACTGTCCTAAAATTTTATCTTCCATTCAGGGGTGTAGTCGTCAGTTATGAGTCGTCAAATGTCAGGTCATAATGTACAATAAAATTACTGTCATAAAATTATTTAAAGTATTCTTTTGCAGCTGAAAATTAAGGTAAACATTATTCTGGTTAGACATTGTAATGTGTGGTCCCCATCCATAGTGTTGCAATGTGTCACATGCTAGCAAAATTATTTCTTAACATTATACATTTCTTATATACTAACATAACATACACATTCTTCTTCTGCATCTGTGTCAACTCTCTGCATAACCTGTTATAAACATTCAGCATTAATTAACGTCAGCGCACGGCATGACTTATTATAAAACATTCAGTATTAATTATCGTCAGTGCACGGCATGACTTCAATAAACATCTTCTGGTACTTCTCGTCCGCTCCTGGCATGACCTATAAAACACTTTATCATAATATTAACTGCTGCAAAATCACGTCAGCTCCCGGCATGACCTATAAAATTTCTGTAATGACAATTAGCGTCAGCTATCTGCGTGACCTAAAGATTCACATCCTTATTCTAGCTAAAACTACGTTTCATTTTGATGATGTGTGACAACAATGCTGCATTCTGGAATAAAGAGTACATGTTAATGTTACCACTAAAATAATTGATTAATGAACGATCTATATTATCAGTTTAGCTATTGCAAAAATCGACATTTTCTGAAGTAATTATGTCACGTTATAAAAAAAATTTCTTTCATTTATGAGCTCTCTGTGCACAAATTCATACGTCGTGTCGTTGTCTGCATGTTCTCTTTAAGTTAGGAAATGTTTCTCGTGTTTTTATTTGTCTTGGCTGGCGTAGCATCATTAAGTACTGCTGTGTTCTTTAAGGTACGGTGAAATATTAGCGGCCCGCTGCGTGTCGCGGCTTTGTTTGTTACTAAAGCGCGCTGAAACTACCATTGTTGCATACTTACGTGTCACGCCGTCCTTTCGTCAGCTGAAATGCAAAAATTTAAGTCAAGAAATGTTTCACGTTGGATACATGATGATTCCCTAATGATTTCTTCTTACGTAGCGTTTCCACATGCACTACATTAGCGTGTGGAATATTACGAACTCTGTAAGGGCCTGCATACAGAAGTTCGAATTTACGGCATCTGTGCTTACCTTTGTTGGAAAGAAAATGAGTGCGAATCAGTACTTTGTCGCCAATCTCGTACTTCTGTAGTCGACTTACCTGCTTCTGTTGTTTCTTCCGCCGATCTGCAGCTCTTTTAGTGTTTGCTAATGCTGTGTCTATTATTTCACAATGTCGAAGCCTACGCGTCTTAGGAAAAGTAATTAGTTCGGTAATTTTGTTCGGTGGGTCTTTATTTGTCAGTATTACGGTTGGTGATAGCATCGTAGATTCATTGGGTATTGTATTTATCACTTCTTGAAACTGTAAAATATATTTATCCCATGTTGTATGTCTTTTATGACAATAAATTCTGCATAACTTCCCGATCTCTTTCATTATTCTTTCTGATGGGTTGGAAGAACTGTGATATCTTGATATGTAAATAGGTGTTATGTTCTTACTTTCTAACATTTTCTTCCATACGTCTGACCTAAACTGCGGACCGTTATCCGAAATAACCTTCTGTACACGTCCTACTACTGATAGAAAATCTCTTACAAACGCTCTTGATACTGTTCTTGCTGTTGCTTTCCTTAGTGGAGAAAATGTTACAAATTTGGATGTTAGTTCTACAGCTACAAAAATATAACTATAACCATTATTTGTTCTGGGGATTGGACCGAAAAGATCCACTGCTGCCATGTGTCTTAACTTAACCGGTATGATGGGATACAATGGTGGAATGTGTGACACTGTTGATGATTTAGCTTTTTGACATATCTTGCATGATGCTATTACTTTTCTTATGTTTTTCCATGTTATTAAAGTGGCAATATTGTCGCAGAAACAGAAAGCATTTCCTCGCTCCGTAGTGTCCATAACTTAGATGTGTATACCATATCAGTTTATTTACGATCCCTTCCGGAATGCATAAAAGCCAATTATTACCGTCTCGGTATGATCGAATAAAGAGTATATTTTGATGTACAGTGTAATGAAGTCTGACTTTAGCGTTACTTCTGTCTTTCCAAAGCGTTACAATCTCTTTCAGTGTTTCATCTTTCTGCTGTTCTCTCTCTATATCCTGTAATGCTGCTGATATAAAGTTTTCGAAAGCTACTTGTTTAATATACATAATACTATGGTTGTTGTAGCAAAAGGTATTTTCTTTCTCCATGCGTTTATTGTGAATGGACCTCGACAATGCGTCGGCAACAGTATTCTGCGTGCCTGGAATGTGTATAATGGTAAAATCAAACTCTTGTAAGTATAATTTCCAGCGGCTTAATCTATCGTGCGTAAGTTTTGCTGACAATAAAAACTGGATTGCTCGGTGATCGGTATATATTGTTGTATGTCGGCCATATAGAAAATGACGGAATCGCTTAAAAGCGTAAATTACACATAGTGTCTCTAATTCTGTTACAGAATAATTGCGCTCTGCTGGAGAAAGTATCCTGCTTGCAAAAGCAATATGTTTCACGACTGTCTTATCTTCTTCCTTTATTTCTTGGAAATATGTACTCCTAGTGCTGTGGTTGAACTATCTGTTGCAACGGAAAAGTTTTGTGTTGGGTCAGGGTGTGATAACAAAGGTGCTTTTAATAATGCTTCTTTCAAGTTCTCGAATTCAGCTTCAACGTCTTCATTCCATGACCAAAGTGTGTTTTTACTTGTAAGCTGGTATAGCAAGGGCGTGTCTAATGCTTTGTAGTGGATAAATTTTCTAAAATAATTGATAAGACCTAAAAAGCTCCGAAGTTCCTTTTTGTTTGTTGGCACGTCGATGTCTTTCAGTGCTTGCAATTTGTCAGGGTCTGGTGCGATACCTGTTTGTGAGATAATGTGCCCTAGAAATTTTATTGACGCTTTACCAAATTCAGATTTACGCAAGTTTATAGTTATACCATTCTGCTCGAATGTATTCAGTAATTGTTGAAGAGTATGATTGTGTTGTTCCCAGTTTTCTGCTGCAATTAAAATGTCATCGACATATGTAGTAATTTTGTTTTTCAGATCTTGTGGTAGAATAGTATTCATGCCTCGTATAAAGGCGGCAGACAAAATCGTTAGTCCAAACGGAAGTTTACAAAATTGATAGCATTCCCCAAAGCAAAGGAATGCCGTATATTTTCGGCAATTTGGGTGTAGTTGCAGTCAGATGGCGATCCAGTATAAATAATTAAAGGTAAGAATCAGTCTTAATAATTTCGGGTAACGACTGAGGGCCACGGCGACAACACATTTTATGTTTCGTCGTAATAATCAGCAGGTAGTCTTGACAGAGCAGCAGTTAAAAGATTTTAAGAGACGCAGCGTTCAGTCAGCAAGCAAACGTTCATCCAATATTAGACGGGAAGGTTTCACGCCAGGAGCGGACGAGAAGTACCAGAAGATGTTTATTGAAGTCATGCCGTGCACTGACGATAATTAATACTGAATGTTTTATAATAAGTCATGCCGTGCGCTGACGTTAATTAATGCTGAATGTTTATAACAGGTTATGCAGAGAGTTGACACAGATGCAGAAGAAGAATGTGTATGTTATGTTAGTATATAAGAAATGTATAATGTTAAGAAATAATTTTGCTAGCATGTGACACATTGCAACACTATGGATGGGGACCACACATTACAATGTCTAACCAGAATAATGTTTACCTTAATTTTCAGCTGCAAAAGAATACTTTAAATAATTTTATGACAGTAATTTTATTGTACATTATGACCTGACATTTGACGACTCATAACTGACGACTACACCCCTGAATGGAAGATAAAATTTTAGGACAGTAAGTCAAGAAATGCATTGTCAACAAAATTTATAATTAATGATGTAAGAAACTAAGATATGTAAATACAGAATAAGTAATAATGTACTTGTCTATAACAAATCTGTATACTATCAAATACTGAATAAGTAGGAACTTTTATGTCTTTTATATATGGGAATAATTTTCTGGAAGAATTCTTAAATTAAAACTACATATTGTTACAAATTACGACACAACATATTTTGTCATAGGGAAAATTATTTGGTAGTCAAATTATGGTACCAACAATGTCCGTGAACCCATTGCCAAAACAATTTTACCCGTACCTTAATTCCTGTGCATCCCCATGGTTATTGAGCACAGAATCAGTGAATTGTGAAACACGTGACTTCAACCAATTATGTTCTCGACGAGGTGTTTGCATACCTAGATGCACACCACAGCCCGATGTATGTCAATTGGTGCCTGCATACCTAGATACACACCACAGCATGATGTACGACAATAGGTGTTTGCATACCAAGATGCACACCACCAACCTTAATGGACCATTGGAGATGGAACTTAATCCTGATGTGGCTGCGGCAACTCAGGCTATTCGACGACGTACTTAGTGTTTGGGTACACTAAAACTATGGAGCAAGGCGATGATGGAACCACATGGCGAAACCTGGTGTTGTGCTATGTGAGGGAAAGGAACAGACTTTTGAGTGCATTCACAGACAGTTGCCAGTGCTTTGACCATGCTATCCAATTCCTTTTGTACCTTCCTTAATTGTGGTACTAAGAGATGCCAATTTGAATTAAATGTTTCATAATGTAAACTTTCAATTGCTTCATATGATCTGTATATTGATTTTCACATTTACTCTTATTCTTGTTGTTAAATTTAAGGGAACCAAATTTTACTTGATGTACAATTCCTACTAAAACCCTTTCTATTTACATATTCTCTTTATTAGAGATAGACAAATCATTTCGTATGACAGCATTTGTGTATACACTTTGTTCAAACTATTTTCTATAATCAAATTTTATACTTATGTTGAGTCCATATGACTCAACAACGTAGTAAAATTTTAAGAAAGCCGAGTAGCGGCATATGTAATTATGTAATAGGCGTATTTAAACTGTTTTAGCATGTAATTATGTGAACTGTTCATATTTTTTTGGAACCATTGTGATACTATGAGAGCTTTGAATGACATATTTGGTATGGGATCATGATTTTTAAAGTACGTTTGAGGTAGATGACACTTTTGACATGAGCAGAGAATTTTTTTAGGTTTTGAAATTATTGGAGGAAGCTACGACGATTTTGATAATTTAATTGATGTGTTATGATGTTATTACTACGATGACTAAGTGAATTATGCTGCTGAGGTATGTTTAAGCTGATGCTATATGAGTTATTTGGTTATGCTACATATCTGTTATGATGAAATATTGAAGAAGTGTCGACGAATAATGTAAGTAATATTGAGTAGTGGTTAGGGACTCTGGTTTGTGAAAAAGGTTGTTGAAAACCAAGAACCGTACTTTAAGAGTTATGAAATGTATGTAAATGCTTGAATGTATTACAATGCCGACGAAAATTTTTTGGACACTATTCTATTTAAAGGATTTTGTTTCTACATATTTGTAACGCAAATTCTTGACATGTGAATTTTTTTATATGAGACTGCCACCGTAGCGGAAACTGGTGTCGTAAATATTTCGGTAAGACAATTAAGTGACCACCTGCACGTAATGCGGTAATGCGTCGTGGGCACCCAGCTGCGTGACAACCACCTGACAAAAGAGAGCCATTAGTGTGTGCCTTTCAGAGGCACAGGTAAAAAAAAAAAAGGGCCATTATCCTCTCTATTGACATTCCTTTGTAGAAAGCACCGCAAATACGACACGCTCATTACTGAGAAAGATACTTACATCTGACACCTGATTATAACAAACGTCTTTCTACGAGAGTTGAGAGAATTCTGCTAACTTATGAAATGTAAAAAAAAAAATGTAATTATGTAATAGGCGTATTTAAACTGTTTTAGCATGTAATTATCTGAACTGTTTCTTATTTAAATTGTTTTGTTAATTAAATTGCATTGTGTATTATTGAGAAAGAGCGGGAAACCGCGCATAGATACATTTTGAGAAAGAGCGGGAAACAGCGCGCAGTAATACATCTGTAATGGTAGCAGGGATTGTCTGCACCAATAACCATTGTTGGCGGCGAGACCGCACTTTTGTAGCATTGAGCGTTGGAAGCGAGCAGTTGCGAGTAAGATGTGAGACGAGGCAGTCGTAGCTAGCGAGACATGAGAGGAGGTCGCTGTAAGCGAGGTATGAATTAACACTTTGAAAGAAGCGGTGTGCTCGCCAGCCACTCGCTATATGTAGCGCAATGCTAGTTTTTAAGAATTTTTGTAAAGAACTATGCCCCTTGTAATTGTTTGTCAAGATCGTTCTCAGAATATAGTTATGTAATTTTGATGGAAAATTAGGTATGTAGCGCAACGCTACTTTTTAAGAATTTTTGTAAAGAACTATACCCCTTGTAATTGTTTGTCAAGATCGTTCTCAGAATATAGTTAACTTCTACCAGATTAAATGCATTAAGAATTTTCTATCCCAAAATCATTCACGTAAATGCTTTACGGAATTTATTGTTATCCTAAAGGAAAAGTCTAAACTGAGCTTCAGCTTTTATCAAATCTAAATTAACTTCAACTTAAAGAATTCCAGTCACAAAGTATTATGAAACTCCACCAGCAGCTTATAATTATGTTAAAGAGAAGTAAGTATATTCATTCCACAGTTTGCTGTAGCAGTCAGATGGCGATCCAGTATAAATAATTAAAGGTAAGAATCAGTCTTAATAATTTCAGGTAACGACTGAGGGCCACGGCGACAACACATTTTATGTTTCGTCGTAATAATCAGCAGGTAGTCTTGACAGAGCAGCAGTTAAAAGATTTTAAGAGACGCAGCGTTCAGTCAGCAAGCAAACGTTCATCCAATATTAGACGGGAAGGTTTCAGCTTCTAGGAGCACTTTCTTGTATGCGCCCCTTTGTGCGACATCTCTTCACTCATCATTATCCCACAACATGAACACCAGACAGGAAAGGACAAAAACGTTGCTCATGGAATGTTAGTGCCTCCTACTCCATCGACATTGGAAGTCGCGAATATAAAGGCTGGCAGGAGTAAATTCTCTTACAAGACAACGCAGCGTGTTAATACTTTAACAAATTAATCTATTAACGCAAGTAACATTGTTACCTGCAGCAAGGTTTGTAAGGTGTCAGGTAAATCCAATTCCTTCCATGAAAACCCTGACATAATAAGCAAATCTACTAGTATGTCACATAGCTCCGAATAAATCGTGACATTAAATTAACCAAAGTAATACAAGTAACGAGTGAGCAAATGGAATACCACAGACTAACACAAGAATGCCTAAATGCATGTCGTACCTTCCCACCGTGAGGCAGACGCAGTTCCGAGGGGAGAAACGAGGACAGAAGCCGAGAGCAGAACCGTGTTAAGCTAGAAGGCCCTACGATACGGGAAGGTCTGGACACCTACGGCGCCAGCTAACCAGTAGGGCCACACAACCCGCACGTTTTCGCGTCTCAGTTACTTCAAGGCCCACCCCCCAGCCCATGTTAAAAGCTAGAGCCCTCCAGAAAAACAGTATAGATCTTACGATAACACAAAAAGGGCCACTACCACCCGCACGTTTTAGCGTGAGACTTTTTCGCGTCTCAGGTACGTCAAGGACCACCCCCCAGCCCATGTTAAAAGATAGAGCGCTCCAGAAGAACAGTATAGATCTTACGATAACGCTAAAAGGACCACACTAGCTGCAGGTTTTAGCGTGAGACTTTTTAGCGTTTCTGTTACGTTGCAAACTTTAAAAACATTGCTCCACCACGAAAAGTATAACGTTTCTCATTGGATAGACAGAATTTTTGTAGGTGGAGCTTAAGGTTAACATTGAGACCCTGATTGGTCAGATGAAAACATAGCCAGATAGTTTTTTTAAACTAACTTCGGTAAATTGTAGTAAGGAGAAGTTAGAAGAGAGAGAGTTCCGAGACGGCGAGCTGGATGGCTGGTGCGCCGGCCGCTGTCGCCCTGACGCTGCCTAAACACCGACAAGGTAATGAACGCACGCGATGCCGCATTTTTGAGCGCGTAAGGCTTCACTCAGAACTGCAGAAGACTCATCTGTTACACCCCTTTTTCGCGTAATACTAGTGTCGATCGTTAATTAAAACTCATGGTGTTCACATTTGCCACTTGAAGAACAGATCTGAAACGCGATGATTTTTCTATTTTATAGTTATTGAGAATCCACATCAGCCACTGTAATTTACGACAGGTTAGATAAGTAATTAAAGATAATTGAGGGTCACTGTATACCATTTTGATAGTTTTCTCTTTTGTGAAACTTAATTTAAACCTAGATTATAGATGTGATATGGCATAGGTCATCCTTCGATCCATTGTAGAAGTTGGAAAACCACTCAGGGAATATTCGTTCACATTTTTGTTGAACGCAGTTGGTTTTTACCATCCTGTATTGAAACATTTCCTTTTATCAGTATTGCAATTTATAAATGATGTTTTGTGAGTAGAATAAAATTATCAATGGTAAACTTAACTGCTTTTTCTTCGTTATTTTACCAGCTAACTAAAAATAGGAAAGCCTTGAACCCTTTCCACTATATTTGGTTAGTATTAAGATTCTTTTACAGGGAGTGCAGTGGAGCTGACGCTGAGATCATTTAGTATTTGGTTATATCATCACTAGTCTCACTTAACTCTTCTGAATTCGACATGTCATGTGTGGTCTGGCGTCTCCTTAACAGCAACAGGTCCCAGGTTCAAACTAGTTAATTCCCTAAAAAACACGCTCAGAGCGTCGTTGCGCGAAAGTGGTAGGGAGACACGATATAGAACAAACAGACACCACCATGAATGTTTAGAGGTTCATGTATTTGCCCATTCTACTATGTACACCATTTACACTACTACTATTCTACGAACTGCTTTATGTGAGAGATGTGGTGGAGTCCTATGGACTTCTTTCCTTTCAGCGTCTCCAATTCATAAGCATTGTGGTGAGCTGCTCTCCTTATACGGTACTCGTATGGCCCGATGTAAGCAGAATAGTATGTTTGGCATTTCATTTTCTGTTTGTTCGAGAGTCCGAAAGACTTCACGAGCACCCTTTGTCCAATTTGGAAGTGTCGTACACGAGCTCCCCCGTCGGCACGTCTCTTCCTAACCTTTGCGGCAGCCCGTATCCTCTTGAGAGCCAAATCCACTACGGTTCGGTGCTGCGTCGGCTCCCTTGGTGGGAAGTTTACGACCTTGGTTATCAAGTCCTTAGGAACCCGGTTTCTCAGTACTGTAATGGGAACCAATTTTGTTATCCCATGGTGTGCCTCATATATCACCTCCTGGAAGTCTTTAAGGAAAACGTCCCATGTCGTGTGCTGTTTGTTACAGTACAACCGGCACAAGTTTCCGAGTTCCTTAACAATCCGTTCTGCAGCATTCGAGCTCGGATGGTGTGATGATATAAAAATGGGATGAATTTTACATCGATGCAACGTCTCCTTCCATGTTTTTGACTTAAAGTGTGGCCCGTTATCAGAAATAATTCTACTCACATGACCAACCTGTGGTAGGAAAACCCGCATTAGGGCTCGTGATACAGTTCGTCCTGTCGCCCTCTTCAGTGCCGTAAAGGTAACGTATTTGGACGTTAGTTCAACAAATACTAATACGTAAGGCCCCATCAAATCTGTTGCCGCTAATTGTCTTAATTTAGTCGGTACGATTGGGTATAATGGTGCCTGCATGCTCACAGTGGTCTGCTTAGCCTTTTGGCAATCTTTACACTCCAGTAGTACCCTCCGAATTCGACGCTCCATGTTTCGAAAGTAACACATGGTCCTTAGTCTGAGATTGCACTTGCGTGGTCCGAAGTGTCATTAGCTGAGGTGAGTATGCCATATGCCCCTGTTAATTAGGTGTTCAGGGATGCAAACCCGCCATTCAGTATCATTGGCATAATTTCGGTGGAAGAATATGCCCTTGCGCAAAAGGTAGAAGCGCCTGACGGTGGCGTGTCTTCTGTCTATCCATTTCTGTTTCAATAACACTAGGGAAGTGTCCTTGTCTTGCTACTTCTTGATGTCCTGCATACTACAGGTAATAAAATTTTAAAAGGCTACTTTTTGCTTATGGAAAAGGCAGTAGTGATTTTCCTCCAGATGTTCTTCCATGTTGTGGTGAAATCCGATCGGTGACTGTGATAAGGCGTCTGCAATAATGTTCTGACTGCCGGGGATATATTCTACCGAAAAACTGTACTGCTGCAGATATGATGCCCACAGAAGGTCGGCGGCTGTCCTGGTTTATTCAGTACGAAAATGTTACATTCGTTTATTGTTCCTAACACGCCATGCCCCTGGCGTCCATTCTGTCAGCATGCCAGAGGGTCGAGTGTGCATGGATGTCGGTGTGTATTAGGAAGCGTCTGCCTCTGGCGAGCTGTATTATCTTTCTTATTTTATTTGTGAATGCTTCTATTTCGAGTGAGTATTGACCATATATTTTTTGTTACCGTGTGTTCCGTCTTCAGCTGTGTAATTTGTGACATTATCTGTACTTTTGCCACCACGATTGCTGCCTTTTCATGTGTGGAACCTGTTATTACTGTGTATTGCCTCGGAATGTCAGGTATTTTCCCATTGTGCTCGTATAATTCCTGTAGGCAAACTATGTCAGCTGTTTCGTCCTCTATTGGTTTAAATAGCTCTGTCCCCAATACGTCACTTCCTGTGCAGTTTAGTTGGAAAAGTTTCATGTTGTTGGTGGATATTTTTACAGATGTAGCTTCTCTAACCTAACTCTGTAGGGTCACAGGAAACAAGATCGAACGCACATAAGAAATCGTTGTACATTCGTGTACAGTCTATTCCTCCACTCCTTCTTGAGCATGCCTGTCCCGCGAATTTGATTAAGATGGGGTGGTCTGTTGGTAGATTTACCGTTCAGAGTATCATTCTATCTGATTGTTCAGGGGTTGGAAAACATTTTATCCCCTTCTGGATATTTGAAATGTATTAGTCCGCATCTCGTGGTCGTGCGGTAGCGTTCTCCCTTCCTGCGCCCGGGTTCCCGGGTTCGATTCCCGGCGGGGTCAGGGATTTTATCTGCCTCGTGATGACTGGGTGTTGTGTGATGTCCTTAGGTTAGTTAGGTTTAAGTAGTTCTAAGTTCTAGGGGAGTGATGACCATAGATGTTAAGTCCCATAGTGCTCAGAGCCATTTGAACCATTTTTGAAATGTATTACCATTTAGAGCTGTCTGGAAAGAATACACTGGGGGTTCTGCACCTTCATAGTCAACTGTTGCCAAGTGGACAAATGAATTTAAATTTGGTCGGGAGAGCTTATGTGATTATCCGTGCATTGGTCGGCCAAGATGTATCACTAGTCCAGAAATCATTGCAAAAGTGCACAAAATGGTCACGGTGGATCGCCAATTGAATGTACGTGAAATTGCTCACGCTTGCCGGATCTCATCTGAAAGGGTATATCACATTTTAAATGAAGAATTAGAATGAAGAACTTATCTGCAGGATGGGTGTCGCGACTCTTGACGCTGGGTCAAAAACATGTGCCGTCACCATGGCAAAATTATACGAACTAAGGTATGAATTGTTGCCACATCCGCCTTATTCACTAGATATGCCTCCGTCAGACTTCCATGTTGTTGTTACGGTCTTCATTCCAGAGACTGGTTTGATGCAGCTCTCCATGCTACTCTATCCTGTGCAAGCTCCTTCATATTCCAGTACCTGCTGCAACCTACATCCTTCAGAGTCTGTTTAGTGTATTCATTTCTTGGTCTCCCTCTACGATTTTTACCCTCCACGCTGCCCTCCAACACTAAATTGGTGATCCCTTGATGCCTCAGAACATGTCCTACCAACCGATCCCTTCTTCTAGTCAAGTTGTGCCACAAATTTCTCTTCTCCCCAGTTCTATTCAATACTTCCTCATTAGTTATGTGATCTACCCATCTAATGTTCAGCATTCTTCTGTAGCACCACATTTCGAAAGCTTCCATTCTCTTCTTGTCCAGACTTCCATATCTTCCCAAAACTAAAATTTTTTTTCTTGATGGACGAAGATTCAGTTCAAACTTAGAATTGATAGCCGGAGTTGACAACAATTCTGCAGGCCTGGAGAAAACTCATTTCCGAGAGGGGAAAATCAAGGCACTGGAACATCGTTGGACCAAGTGCATTAATCTACAAGAAGACTACACTGAAAAATAAAAAATTTTCAGTTATGTAAGTACTTTTCTTCCATTCCATTCCGAGAACTTTTCAAACCACCCTCGTATCTACTTGTATTCCTATAGTGTCTGTCTTACCTTTTCGTTCTTGTGCCGGGTTTGTTTTACTGTTAGCTGTTTTAGAGGTCTTGCTGTCTTCATTGACAGCACTTGTGTTTAATCTGAGTGTTGGAGTATCTCGTTTGTTGTGTTGGTCGTCTTTGCTTTCTGTCTTTAGCTTGCCTGGGCTGTGTTTGCTGCCCCTGTATATGAACCGTATTGGTTTTATTCTGGTTTTACATTTTGTTGTGTCATATTCTATTTTATTTTCTGCATTTTCGTATTGCGTGCTTGTAGCCCTTGTATTCCTCATTTGAGCTTCCCTGTTGTTATACAGATAGGTGGCATGTGTGCTACTGTCATTCTCTGCATGATTCGGATGTATATTACTTTCATTTTATCTATATTGTGTATATTTCCACATGCTACTTCATTTACACTGATACCATCTACTTCTAGTTCCTCAGTTCGTAACAGCGTTACATATTGGTATGTTGCCCCCTGAAAGCGTTCACGTTTGATTTCTCTAGCTACGTAATAGTCCATGGCTCCTTGTGTGCATGCATCGTCAATGTAATCTGTGATGCGAAAATATTTTTCTTCCACCATGGCACTTATGAGGAAAATGGATCTACGTTCCATTCAGTCAATTGCTTGTGATAACCCTAAGTGTTATCTCCAGGCTACTGCGCCCCTCCATGCTTGTCTTTCTGTAGAGGGTGACCTGGATTTCCTATTACAGCTGTGCTGGACTGTCTGTGTAATGACAGGGTGGGATGTTGTTTCATCTGTTTCGTATTCTGTTATATTATTAAACATTCTCTAGCAAGCCATAGTCGGTTCTATCTATTTGTGTCTCGGAGAATTGCCTGTATGTAGGACTATCTCGTCCCCAGTTTTATTGCGTGTTCTGTTGCGCTGTTTGCATGGTATACAGCCAACAGTGATACCTTCTGTGCAGTCAGCCACTCTGTAATCAGTCTTTTCACATTTACCACACACTTGCTCTTTGTAACACCATTTTGTTGGTTGACCATATCCAAACAGTTAAAGCATTTCTGAACCGCCGCAAACTCTTTAACACTAAGTTATTCAGATTGTATGTAGGTTCTGTCCCTTTGTAATAACTGCTGGTGAGCTCTTGGGGTGACCTCAGTTACGTCATTTACCGCTCGTTTTATCCTTGAACCCGTTTTGAATTTGATTGTTACCTCTTCTGCGACTTTTCCTTAGGATGTGTGGTTGCTAAGATTAATTTCGTTCAGTTCCTCCAAGAAGTCATCGTCTGTTGTTGGAACGTTATACACTGATGTCTGGAGGGTTTCCCGTTTCTTCCCTAACTTTTCGTTTGTGTTCCTGAGTTTCAGTTTCCAAAGTTACAGTACTAGTTGTCTTTCTGATTGCTTTGTCCTTAATTTTATTGTGTCTTGCATTTAAGATCTTAGTAATTATGTCTCTCATTATTAATGGACTTCTGGGTACTTTCTGATTTGAAGAACAGTATAATGGTTCGTTTTGCTCTAGTTTGTAGAATGCATTGCTCTACCTTGCTTTCTGGTTTTCCTACATTGGTTATTGCAGCGACTGCCGCAAACGATGTAGCAGTACGTTTGGTCTCTGTATGCAATTTTTTAGTTTTCAGATTTCAGTTCGGCCTCCAGACGCTGTATGCGATCTAGCGCAGGGTCTTTTGTGGTGGCTGTTTCTCTCCATAACCTGTCATTTTCTGCTCACAGTTCTTCATACTGTCCATAAATCTTCGCCTGTCCTAGAGCCAATACCCATAATTTGTTCTTAATTGGTGCAGGCGTAATCAATGGCACACTCTTGTCTTTAAGTGTTTTCCTCAACTGTGCCAATATCTCACCTACAGCCTTTGTCATTTGCACCTCCATGATTCTTCATTTGAATGTTAGATCCCCCACAAGAATGTCTATGTGGTGTCCCTTGTGTTAATCTGTCCGATGGGGTATCATCTAGACTGCTCCAGTTGCCCTCAGGGGGAGGGGAGGTGGGTATAATTCAAATTCACAATGTTCATGCCTGCAAAAGCCAGCTTTTGCCGTTTTCGTCGCTCCTAGTGTTTGCATTGTTTATGCAAACAAGAAGATGTTGACCATTTGGGAACCTATTGCACACTTCCTAAGTATTACAGAATGTGAGATTTTACGAGTTTGCTCCAGGTCTCTGTTACGACAGCTCTATTACATAAAACAGTCTCCATACAGCTATAAGTTGCCACATCTCTTCTAGTTTCTTTGTAAGATGGCAAGAACTATGCCCCTTACATGAAGTCATTAAAGATCACTGAATTCACGTTGAGCGAACAGTAGGGCTGAACAAAAATGACTGACGAGGCACAATCAATCTTGTAGAGGGTATAGTATGGACATATTGGAATAATTAATGTTGGGTGATGGTTTTAAAGTAATTCACGCGACATAAACACTTTGTGGAAATGCGTCGATTTACTGGAGGCTATTTTATCCCAGGGAAGTATTCAGAGTTGATCGCGGTTGGGTGGCGGCACGCAGCTGCGGAGTGGAGAAGGGAAGCAGCAATAGGCAGCTTAGGGCGGCTCAAACTCTGAGAAAGCGGTAATGGGGCGCGGCCTCCAGCTGCCTTAAGATGAGTGACAGTGAGGCGGTGGTTGATCCCACGCTGGTGTACCGGGAAGCAGATGGAGAACTTTTACACCTGTTGATAAATGACCGTTGTTCCGTTTTCAGTGAAACATGTGAGAAAGCTGCGCAAAGCTATGGTGGAGCAGTCAACAAAGGTCGAAATATTCGTGTTCGTGACTATAGCAACTTCACGCTGAATTCACGGTCCACAGAGTCTTAAGTAAATCAGGTGAAGAACAACAATGAAATACGCTGGCCTCCGATGGGAATGTAGGGCCAAGGAATTTGAAGTACTCTCCTGGGAGTCAGAATTTCGGAAAAATTGGTGTTTTATGCAGATGCTAACCTTAATGGGTGGCCTGAAGGAGCTAAATAGCAGAAGTTGAGAGGAAGGGAAATTTTGTGGGAATTTGTTCACTTCCCAGAGCAAGCATTGGTCGGCACTGGGAAGCGACGCATAATTAACATGATTTGCGGTACAATGGGCGTAAGTGATTTTGCTGGAGGGGAAAGCGAGGCGCACAGCGGACTGGCAGAAGTCTCCGTAGACGTTTTTTCTCTGTTCCCAGCTTGGCTAGAGTGCAGATATGGCACTTTTTACTCAGCTTGCTTGAGAGAGAGTGAGCATCTCTGCAGTTTAGGACTTAGCAAACGGAATGATTGAGCTTTTCGTTCAGCTATGTACTGAGCAAGATAGCTAGGAGTGAATAGGTGAGCGCAGCCTTGCAGCCCCATGAGGATGGCCGACGTCCGCACAACGATGCAGCCCCGCCATACTGAATTCGGTGATATTGCACCCTCTGCAGCTTGAGTTAGGCCACTGATTAATTTGTTGGATCACATCGCCAAAGTTTCCACGAGGGTTTCATGGGCCATGTATTGCAGAATTCTTCCCGTACTTCGCATTACGCCTTCGTCAGTCGCTAGGAATTAATTTTGATTTATTGCACTTCACCCCACGTAAACATAATTTATTCCCACTGCCTATTAAGAGAGTCATGCAATGTAATGATTGAAGGTTCTGAGTTAAAATAAATTTGTGCTAATCGACTGCATCTGTTTTCAATCAATTAGTTGAAATCCCAAGTCACTTTCTTAATTAATTTTATGTTCAACATTTGTATCTGGTGTTCAATAGCTGAATATAACATGAATGTGCACTCCTTTTTAATTAAAAGTGAACAATTTTGAATCAATTAATGTCAACATTGTCACCGCAGTTCAATCAGGAGTCACGGGGCCTTATTACTTTCTTTGCGTTATCCAATATTGTGGCAGTTTTGCACTCTCTGTTGATCTGTTAGTCAATTAGCTGGGGTGAACACACACCAAAACCAGATAAGTGACGGGTGGGGTGTTATATCTTTGGCTGTAGTGTGAACAGACCGCACAGGCGTTTGATGGTTTGCTTTTCTTGTAGCCATTCACTTGAATGTCCTGAAGCACCCACTATTGACGTGTCTGCTTTTTCCACAGTCGCTCACGTCGCAAACCGAGTCTGTCGCCAAAATGGGATGTGCCCAGTGGTTGGCGGCACGTCAGCTGGTACGCCGGCACTGTTGCTGATTTATGATTTGCTGACATTTTACAGTCTGAAGCGGCATGCCACCCCACGACCCGGGCCACAGGGAATGATTGTTACATGTGGGCGAAATTCATTAGTAGTATTTACACATCTTTTGTGACTATAGTTTTATCTCCATGGATTGTACTCACTCGCAGTGGCACTGATGGCACTACCTGCACTCGCTAACCAATTGCGAACTTTATCGGCTCCTGCTTTGCACCATAAACACTTCGCGTAACCGGAGTGGACGTTAACCCACTACCAACACACTTGCCATCTTGGTTATTGATCAAAAGATTAATAAGCTTTACAACTCCAATGACAAATGTATTGCAACTTAACATGGAGAAAATGTACTTTTACCCAGGGTCTTGTGTATTTTCATCTGGGAGAAAGTATATTGTTAACTGGGAAATCCAGAATGTTTGTCTCTTGCCCATGTATACATACTTTCCAGGTAATTAAATTCATTCACTTGCTCAGTTTTTTCATTTTTCAATTTTACCACTGTCTCTTTTTCTTTGTTTCTACTGCAGACTAGAGCTTCTGTTTTATGTGTGTTTACTGTCGTATGGAATTCGTCCGCCATTATTCTACCCATTGTGTTCAGGATTTTTTGTAGATCTCCTCCACTTTCTGCAACTAGTGTTATATCATCGACATCTCAGCATATCTACTCGTACATTATCTCCATTAATTATTACACATATGTTTACTGGTTCTCTCATTGCCTTCTGTATGTAGAGATTGAATAAGTATGGGGATAGGGAGCAACCTTGCTATACCGCCTTTTGAATGCTAGCTGATTCATCATTATTACTATAGTCAACTGCTCCAATTTAATGTATGTAGGTATTATATAACTGTCTTCTCTTTAAAGCTGATTCCTGATTCACAAGGAATATTGAATAATACATTTCAGTTGGCATCATCAAATTCTTTCTCAAGGTCTATAGCTGCTATGAATGTACCCTTACCCTTCTTCAACTATTTCGCTATCACTTGCTTCAGTGTCAACATTGCTTCTCTTGTTACCACATGTTTTGTAAAACCATGCTGGTCTTCAGAGAACTGACCCTCTATTTCTTTTTCCATTCTTCTGAGAGCAATTCTGGTGATCACTAACTGTGCATGGCACACCAGGCTCAATGTTTGGTGTTGCCCACACGTCCTTGCGTATGGTTTTCCTAGGTTATGGTGCTATTATGCATTTAACCTGTAAATATCACCTACCAAGTCGTAAAGTGCCATCTCCGATTTATTACCCAACCTTTTAAATACACACATCAAAAAAAGCTTTGCATCACCTCAGTTCCGAGTGCCGGAACTTGTACAGTAAATTGGAATAGAAATCAACATGCACTTTTTATTGCTCATGTAAACCACACATTGCATGTTGTACCACCATACAGTGAGATCTTCAGAAGTGGTGGCCCAGTTTGCTGTACACACCGGTACCTCTAATAACCAATAGCACATCCTCTTACATTGATGCAAGCCTCTATTCATCCAGGCATACTATCCACAAGTTCAAGGCACTGTTGGTCTGGATTGTCCCACTCCTCGACGACGCTTCAGAATAGATCCCTCAGAGTGATTGGTGGGTCACATCGTGCATAAACAGCCCTTCTCAGTCCATCCCAGGCATGTTCGATCGGGTTCGTGTCTGGAGAACATGTTGGCCACTCTAGTCGAGCGATGTCATTATCCTGAAGGAAGTCATTCACAAGATGTGCATGATGGGGAACGTGAAAGGTCATCCATGAAGCCGAATGGCTCGCCAATATGTTGCCGATTTGGTTGCACTATCGGCCGGAGGATGGCATTCACGTATCGTACAGCCGTTATGGCGCCTTCCATGACCACCAGCAGTGTGTGTCGGACCCACATAATGCCACGCCAAAACATCCGGGAACCTCCACCTTGTAACCTTCCCGTAAAAAAAACAATAATTTGTTTTTGTTAATATCTTAACTGATGAAAAATGATAAACTTTGAAGTAAGCAGCGCTACACCATGGCCCTGTGAAATCAATCTGAATAAACTGAAAAATTCTTACCTTATGGTGGTGTCGCCGGATAACACCCTCTATATATCTGCTCTTGAATGGCACAGCTTAGTGCAATGCTGGCCTATCTACTAATATTGGACAACATTTGTCTGAGATCTGAACTATTAGAAAAACTGACTTTGCTTATTGACACAGGTGCACAGCTGGTCGGCTGATTACTAAAGAACACATGACTGAGTATGTTTCTGAAATATTTAAATTTAAATAAATGACTGGATCGGGACTGGTAATGACTTAAGGCAAAATTATTCCTTCTTTTTTTTACTGACTGGTAAAAATTATTTTCTGAAAATCTTTTACATTGTTAATAAAGATATCCAATCTATTATATGAAAATTGAATATTACAAATTTGGGTCAACTGGTGCTGAAGAATCACAAAAAGATTGAAACAAATTCATATTAACATCTTAGACAAGTGAATTAACTACGCGCATGCCAATATAAATGATAAAATTTACCTTACAGTACATGCCTATGAACTGTGTTGTACCAGCGACAGACTAAAACTGCCCTGTAGCACTGATCGACTGCAACTACTGCCGAGACTGCTCTGATGTGCGTCTCTATGGCAGCAAAGATATTTTCTGTCACAGACAGCGCGTGAGCAATATACTGAGCCGGCCGGAGTGGCCGAGCGGTTCTAGGCGCTACAGTCTGGAACCGCGCGACCGTTGCGGTTGCAGGCTCGAATCCTGCCTCGGGCATGGATGTGTGCGATGCCCTTAGATTAGTTAGGTGTAAGTAGATCTAAGTTCTAGGCGACTGATAACCTCAGCAGTTAAGTCCCATAGTGCTCAGAGCCATTTGAACCAATATATCGAAATTACATTTGCTCCAGCAGGGTGGTGAACCCCTTAAATAACCCTCCAGTGGGGGTAAAAATTTGGCAGCGATGCTGAGTCAATTGGACTTGCCATGAGCAACAAATTTTTCTATCGCAAATAGATATGAAATATTTAGTTTACTAAGTCTACAAAATGAGTTTTGGTAATTAATATACATATGTTTTACATAATTACAGAGTGTATATGAAATCATAGAGAAATTAAGTAAGTACTGAACATACAAAGGTATTTACAAATATTAAGAATTAGATAAAGTGCACAAGCACTGTATAAGTCTTTAGTATCTTTTATAAGAAGAAGGTGAGGAATGGAAAGGATAGCATCATGGTTGTAGCACAGTGGGGTGTACATAACTGCATTGAAAAGGCCATATCTTTTCACAGAAGACAACACCAGGTGTGACAATCTGAATGTCTCTTTTCCGAAGCATTTATCAGTGTAGCCAAGACACTGAAGTGTAGTATTAATATTGTATGTTGCCTTTTTGGTAGTACATTAGGTACACCAAGCAGTAGGCCCATAATAGCACCTCTGTTGGTCAGTTTGGTGGACAGGTTGATATGACAACACCACATTCTTGTAGAATCCATAATCTGTACATCAACTTAGAATTATTGCAAAAAGTCCAAATAGAGTGCTCCATGACCATGAGGATGGGAAAGATACAGGAAAGTCTCATTAATTAGTGATAAGTGGGTCAGAGGTTGAAGGATACATTTGGTCTTATAACATTTTGTGAAAATTACGTTACTGACATCAATCCAAAGTTATTAAGTATAAGCCGAGTTTCTGTCCCATTACATATGTAAGGTAAGCTCACATGAGCGTTCCGTTGGCGGTGTTACATAGGTATATACTTGGTTTCACATAATAAGTAGAACAAGGAAAAAATTTTATGTTACTCATTTATGTGGCTTTTAGGAAGTTTTACATGACAATTTTACAAAATGTTGTGGCGTTCAAAGGCCAAACAATAAAATGAAAACATTAAATAAGTGTAACATAGGAATCATTAGTACTAAGCATATATTCTCAGCTGGAGAAATGTTGCCAATCAGTGGCCTGTCAAAATTTCATTAACTGCTACAGATGATATACAAATCATTATCCAGAAAGAGATGATATTACATGTAGCATTGAGCTGCTAGTAAGAACATATAATATTGTGCAAGTGATATAAGAGATACTCAAAACGTATCACATTTAACTTAGTGATCAAGGTGCCTAGCCTAATGATGCATACAGGTAATGGAATCTATACATAAGACAAGAACGAAATATTGCAATATATTTTGGACTAGCAATGCATTGCTTTGGGATTAATGGTTAACTGCTTTTGATTTACTGCTGGAAATAAAATGATTAATGTCACTTGTCATTCGTCATGAGTCAGCTGCAGCAAGGTTATCAAATAAGTAAAGTATATGTGATCACATTCATGAAGGATAGAGAAAATTCATATTAACATCCCAGACAAGTTACTTAACTACGCGCTTGCCAATAAAAATAATAAAATTTACCTTACAATACATGGCTATGAACTGCGCTGTACCAGCAACAGACTACAACCGCACTGTAGCAGCGAGCGACTGCAACAACTGCCGAGACTGCTCTGACCGGCGACTCTATTGCAGCAAAGATATTTTCTGTCGCAGGCAGCGCGTGACCAATACATCGAAATTACATTTGCTCCAGCTGGGTGGTGAATCCCGTACAACCTTGCTGCACTCTCTGGACAGTGTGTCTAAGGCATTCAACCTGACCGGGTTGCCTCCAAACACATTTCCGACGATTGTCTGGTTGAAGGCATACACGGCACTCATCAGTGAAGAGAATGTGGTGTCAGTCCTGAGCAGTCCATTCGGCATGTTGTTGGGCCCATCTGTGCCGCGCTGCATGGTGTCGTGGTTGCAAAGATGGTCCTCGCCATGGACGTCGGGAGTGAAGTTGCGCATCATGCAGCCTATTGCACACAGTTTGAGTCGTAACACGACGTCCTGTGGCTGCACGAAAAGCGTTATTCAACATGGTGGCGTTTCTCTTAGGGTTTCTCCGATCCATTATCCGTAGGTAGCGGTCATTAACTGCAGTAGTAGCCCCTGGGCAACCTAAGCGATGCATGTCATCGACAGTTCCTGTCTCTCTGTCTCTCAGTATCTCCTCCATCTTCGAACAACATAGCTTTGGTTCATTCCGAGACGCCTGGACACTTTCATTGTTGAGAGCCCTTCCTGGCACAAAGTAACAATGCGGGCGCGATCGAACCGCGCTATTGACCGTCTAGGCATGGTTGAACTGCAACCAACACGAGCAGTGTACCTCTTTCCTGGTGGAATGACTGGAACTGATCGCTGTCGGACCCCCTCCGTCTAATAGGCGCTGCTCATGCATGGTTGTTTACATCTTTGGGCGGGTTTAGTGACATCTCTGAACAGTCAAAGGATCTGTGTCTGTGAGACAATATCCACAGTCAACGTCTGTCTTCAGGAGTTCTGGGAACTGGGGTGATGCAAAACGTTTTTTGATGTGTGTAGTTCTCCTTGTATTCCATCTGCTCCTGCAGCCTTTCTTTCTCTAAGCTCCTTTAGTACTTTCTCATACTCTTCTTTCATGGTAGGAACCCCTATATTATCCAGCTCCACTTCTTTATATTCATGCTGGGCCTCCTGCTGGAACATACTTAATCTTGACATGCTATTGCGGCGATAAACCTGACCGCCGTTTTCAGGTGAGCAAGTCGTCCACTAACTCACCGTAACTGAAATCAAACCAAAGCGGCAGCTTCTTTATAAACCACCTGTAGGTCCACCACATGTGAGTTAACATAGCTGCCGGCCGCGGTGGTCGTGCGGTTCTAGGCGCTGCAGCCCGGAACCGCGGGACTGCTACGGTCGCAGGTTCGAATCCTGCCTCGGGCATGGATGTGTGTGATGTCCTTAGGTCAGTTAGGTTTAAGTAGTTCTAAGTTCTAGGAGACTGATGACCTAAGATGTTAAGTCCCATAGTGCTCAGAGCCATTTTTTTGAGTTAACATAGCTGCCCTCTGGCGCAGAGCACTTTGGCGCACCTGTTGTGAAAACTCGCGGAAATGATAAATCTATATCAAACACTGTTGACACCTTTTTAAGACCGAAACAAAGACTATTTTAATGTCTAACAAAAGAGGGTTCGAAATCTTACTTAAAAGATACCCTGTATCTCTGTTTATAATATTGTCAATCATCCCCATTACGGTCGGAGGAAGGCAATGGCAAACCACCTCCACTAGGACCTTGCCTAGTATGGCGGCGCGGGTCTCCCGCGTCGCTCCCCTACGCTCGGTAAACGGAGTATGGGACTCATCATCATCATCATCAACAACCAGATTTCAATAGCTTCTTTCAATACAAAGTCACAAAATGCGACACAGAGGCAACCACGAGTGTTTCATCGTACAATATTTTATGTCCTTCAGTAAGACAATGTTCCGCAGCTGCACATTTTTTTCGGGCTGCAATAAATGCACGTAGCGATGGTGCTCCATACATTGACCCTGGACTGTACGAGTCGTTTGACCAATATAGGTTTCCCCTCAATGGTAGAGAATTTTTTCGATACAGGGCTACCTCAAACCGAAATCATCCTATACTGAGCACAGCTCCATTCTAGTTTTAGCTGGCGGACAGAATACCCTTTTAATGTCAAATATCTTCAAAGTTCTTCTGTTGGTTCCCATGAAAGTCAAATCTGTAGAGTATGACGGATCTGATTGTCGGTATAAACATTTTGCTTGAACACTGCTTTTAGATGATCCAGTTCTTTGTCAACTATCTGCATCCAACATGGCATAAGTTCTTTTGACCTATGTGTGCAGCGTCCCTTTGTGTGGGCACGATGGATGACAACTTGATGCGTGAAGACATCGGTCTGTAGGTGTGAGTTTACCATAAACTCTGTGTCCTAACGTCGCATCACTCCTCCTGCAGAACAAGACATATAAAAACAGAAGTTTTCCATCCATTTCAACGTGCATCGTGAACTCAATATTGGGATGCAGACATTTAAAATGATCTAGGAAATTATCCAGAGCATCCTTCCCACGTGGCCATACCATTTATGCATCGTCGACATGTCTCCAAAAACAAGTTGATTTTAAGAATGCTGTCTTCAGTACCTTGTCCAAAACGTCATCCATTAACAAACTGGCGACTATGGGGGATAATGGAGTCCCCATAGCAACTCCTAACAGTTTGTTCAAAGTATTTGTCATTAAATAAAAAAATACATCAACACATGGCGACAAAGCTTAGGTGTTTCTTTGTCCAATTTTCCACCAATTAACTGCAAAGAATCTTTGAGAGGAATCTGGTAAAAAGTGACATCATCAAAACCAAGGAGCATGTCTGGGATTCTGAGACACAAAGACTTTAAATGCTAACTAAAAACTAGAGAATTGGAAATATGATGTTCTCATTTTCCTACATGGGGACTGAGAATGGATGCTGAAGATGTGGCCAAACTGTAAGTAGGAGTACCCCAATTGCTAACAATAGGCTGCTTTTGTACCTTAGGCAAACCGTATAATATCATCAGGACTGAAGCACCAGGTCGAGGTTTTTTTAAGAACAGAGTCAGACAATGTACTCTTCTTCAAAAGTGAGAGCGACTTGAGTTTTATACGTTCAGCTGGATCGTTCTTGCCTAGTCGGCAAGTAAAAGACCAATTTTACCAAAATAATCGTCCTGCAAAAGAAGAATTGTTGCATTGCCCTTGTCTGCTGGTAGAGTTATAACATCGTAGTCTTCTTTGGTGGACCAGATGATGGGCCTTTCAATCCGAGGAGATGTTACTTTACAGGGGTGGCACCCAAAGCAGTGTATGCAAAACCTCTTGCCTAACTCCGTCAGCTAGATCCTCAGGAAACCTTGACACTGCTTGTTCAACTGCAGGAATGAATTTAGTAACGAGAACATTGCTAGTTGTACAGGCAAACTTTAATCCCTTTCCCAATACCACCAGCATAACAAACGTCCAGTTGTTTTGTTGCGAGATTAATCACAATGTGTTGGCAGGCGTCATCATCCATTATTGTAGACTAAGAAGAAAGCTATTGAAACTTCAAAGATTGCCTACTGATGTCTTTTGCATGGATCCAGTCTGATATTACCCAGAACAAACTGTCAGCCCATTCCCAGGATGGAGCGACAGCAGCGTCCATACTTCCAAATGCAAATAAAATAAATCTTTGAATATGAAGTCCAGTTGTTTGCATGTAAAAAGAATGCCCTGCCTTTCTAACTAGCACACTTGTTAATGTTGTTGGCCATTTTTATCCCAACGTAATGAACAATTGTGGCAAATATATATGTTACACCTTCATTCTGGCACCTCAGCACAAAAGCAAGGGCACTCAGCAACATTCCCTTCTTATTATGAAGTTCATCAAACTTCCTTACAAGTTCAAACATCTCCTCCCTGTAGAGGCTCTTAATGTGTCTCCTTAAACTTTCCCGGCATAGTGATTGATGATAATTCGTATCGGGTCTCCAGCCGGAACATAGTGTCATCTTGACACTGTAAGTTTATGGGGCCCCATAAATAGCCTCAAGGGGGAGGATGTATTTGGAAGTGTAAGGAGATTTGATAAACTTCTTAAGAAGAAGGGGAAGTTACTGAGACCCTCACTTTTCTGCTGATGTGTCAGAATGAAGGTATTATACACAAATTTGCAAGAACTATTACATTGGGACAAAAAGACATTAAGAAGCGTGCTGGTGTTGCCTTAGTAAGAGAGTACATTCGGTTTACATGTAGACAACTTGAATTCATATCCAAGAATTTATTTTATTTGGATTTGGAAGTATCAGCGCTGCTGCCTGCTGCATCCTGGGAATAGGTTCACAGTTCATCCTGGGCAGTGTCAGACAGGGCCCATCCAAACGTCGTCAGTAGGCAATCTTCGAAATTTCAGCAGCTTTCTTCTCAGTCTACAATAATGGATGATGACATCCATCGATATGTTGTGATTAATCTCACAGCAAAACAACTGGGCGATACTATGTAAGGTGGCTATAATTTCGCACCTTACAAGCACTCATCCACATACTTTTCCATGATCTACAACCAGATTAGGTATTATTTGATAGGTAGTACTTCGTACACATGAATATTTAAAGGAGACTGACATTGTCACGCACGCCTTGTAAATAATTGTTAATGCTAATTGCATGAAAGGTGACAGAGTGTCTTTATTATCATACTAGTAGAGGTTGGAATGACAGTGGGAATGAAACGGCAGACGGAACTCAAGCCCTGGGTGGAAGGCCCACACAGGTGTGCTTGGTCCTGCTTAAACACAGGAAATAGCAAGATGGATGTCGTAAGCACCTAAGCGCTGGAGCACAATAGAGTCGCGACCAGCCGGTTTTGTAGCCGAATCGGAAGGATTATACAACGGAAACTACGGAAATCTTGGACGCAGGTGAGAGGAACGAAGAAGCGGCACCTCGAAAACCACGCAGGCTGGGTTGCTTCCAAGGCTTTTTCTTCAGAAACGTACCATTGTACGAGTACAGGTTTTTCCTCGCAAACTTTCCGCGCTGGACGACAAAAGACTAAAATATGGTTGGTCGGCGTTCGGAAGAATCTGTAGAGAGAGAGAATATTCCGTGATTTTGGGATTATGATTCGTTTTTGGAATTACGATGGTGGGGAGCCAAGCCTTGCTGGGAGATCAGCGGTGGAGAGAAGAGGGTCTTCCGTTGTGAGCGCCCGTGTGTGATGGTCACTCCATATCAGCTTTTGGTGGTACAGACGGACTTGCTGTCTTTCCTCTCCGGAGAGTTTATAGCTAGAACAGTTAGGCACTGAACTGTTGTGAACCTATACGATTCTGGACTACAAGTCAGGCTTGGAAGTCGTCGTTGAGTATGCAGCGTTCAGTAATTGGGGGACTTCCTCTGCCTATTCTTACGTTGAGACGTTATCTGAATTCCGTCCGTGTGGCTGGGAATTCGCGTTTCTCGTCTGTAGAGGAGAAGACAGTATTAGAGTATATTGGTCAGAGGTTCAGCTTCTGCCGTCCTAGTGTTTGAAAGAGTTTTATTTTGTGGCTGGCGTTCTTCCATTGACGCAGATGTGTATGAGAACCAGCACGCCGACGCACCACACGCAGTACCTGCGGTGGTATCGCAAATTGCTTCGGCTTATTAGGGCTATAAAGCTAAACAGCCGTGATCACGTTAGTGTATTTTCACTGAGTTTCCACACCACCGTAGATCATCTTTTAAAGTAGTGTCTTCTAGTGTTTGGTACGTGGATGATGTCAGTCATTTCGCGTTAGTGATATTAGATCGCGCAGTCACAATAAGGGGCAGAGTTGGGCAATTGATTAGTAATTTTACTTAGGAAATGTAAACTTTGTAATATAAAGGCTTTTTTTAATCTACAAAAGAAATATAAGCAGGGACAACATCGCCTTCATCATTCATTTATGTTTAGATTGTAGTTTATAGAATTAAGAGAGCCTAAGATCTGTTTCAGGGGGTAGTCAGACAGGGCCAAATCTACATTTTTGAGTTTATTATTCTCCGTTGCGCACATTCAGTTTACACCCGCCGGGAGTAGCATCATGGAACTATGCTGGCGGGATTGGAAAATGGATTAAAGTTTTTCCCTAGACCCAGGAATGTCCCGCATATGTAAGTCATTTCCGCGGTTGGACAAGTGTGTCAAGGTTTACCAAGGATCTAGCTGATTAAGTTAGGCAATAAATCTTGCATACATTGCTTCGAGTGTCACCCCTGTAAAGTAATACCTCCTCACTTGAAAGATCTGTGATCTGGTCGAATAGAGAAGACCAGGATTTAGTAATTCTACAAACAGACAAGGGAAATGCAACAGTTCTTGTTTTGCGGGACTATTATTTGGGTAAAACTGATCTTTTAATTGCAAACTGGGCATACCGAAGATTACAGAATGATCCAGCTGAATGTATAAAACGAAAGACGCTTTCACTTTTGAAGGTGAGTTTATTGTCTGATGACATTCTTAAAAAACTTCGATCTGGTGCTGCGATCCTGACGACATTACATGGTTTGCCTAAGATACACAAGTAAGGGGTTATTCTATGGCCTATTGTTAGCAGTTTGGGTGCTCTTACTTACAACTTGGATGAGTATTAGCAACAATTCTTAGTCAACATGTCGGAAAATATGATCATCATATTTCCAATTCACTTGTTTTTATTCAGCGTTTGAAGTCTTTGTGTCTGTTCCATGGATTTACCTATTAGTCTGTTATGTCACTGTTTACCAAAGGTCCTCTTGAAGATTCTTTGCAGTTAATTAGTGAAAGCTTGGACGAAGAAACAAGTAAGCTTTGCTCCCGTGTATTGATGTCGACATATATTTTATTTAATGACAAATACTTTGAACAAATTGTCGGAGTTGTTATTGGCAGTCTATTATGCCCCATAGTCGCCAATTTGTTTATGGGTGATTTTGGGGGCACTGCACTGAAGATGGCGTTCTTAAAACCAACTTGTTTATGGAGATACGCCACATGGGAGGGATGCTCTGCAGCGTTTTCTCGATCATTTCAATAGTCTGTAATTCCAATATAAAGTTTACGATAGAAGTTGATAAGGATGGAAAACTTTCTGTTTCAGATGTCTTGGTCTACAGGAGGGATGATGGGGCATTAGGACACAGCATTTATCATAAGTAAAGCAGTGTTCAAGCAGAACGTCTATAAAGACAATCAGATTCGTTGTACTTTACAGCTTGGACCTTTGTGGGAACCAACAGAAGGTACAAGGGAATCAGTGTTGTTCCTGTCTTTCACATAAAACATATCTTCAAAAATAGTAAGAATTTTAAAGAAATTTGATGTTAAAAGTATATTCCGCCGGCCAGCTAAAACTAGGATGCAGCTGGGCTCAGTGAAAGATGATTCCAGTTTGAGGAAGCCCGGCGTCGACAAAATCCCCTGACACTGCAGGACAGCTTATATTGGACTAACGATTCGTACGGTCCAGGATCAATGCATAGAGCACCATCGCTATGTGCATCTATTTCAACCAGAAAAATCTGAGGTTGTGCAACATTGTCTTACTGAAGGACATGCAATGTTGTATGATGAATCACAGGTGGTTGCCCCTGCGTCACATTATTGGGACTGTGTGAGGAAAGAAAGTATTGAAATCTGGCTATCTGAGAATATTATAAACAGAGATAAGGTGTATCCTCTAAGTAAGATTTGAACCCTCTTTTGTTAGACCTTAAAAACAATGGTCTTTATTTCGGTCTTCAAATGGTGTCAACATTGTTTGATATCGATTTATCATTTCCGCGAGTATTCACCATAGTTGCGATGTCGTGCTTTGCACTAGAGAGCAGTTATGTTCGCGCACGCACAGTGGACCTGCAGCCTGTGTATGAAGGAGCCGCCGCTACGGTTTGATTTCAGTTCTGGCGACTTACTGCAACAACCCACTTACCTGAAAATGGCGGCCAGGTGTACCGCCTAAATATTGTGTCAAGATGAAGTTATATCCCAGCTGGAGACCCGATGTGAATATCATCAATCACTGCGCAGGAAAATTTATAGATTTACTTCTTCTTCCTCCTCGATAGTCAGATTGCTGTTGTCTCTTCTGTATAACTGTTGTTCCTTCCATCGGTTCACTGTAATTTCATCATCATAATATATAAATAACCCGTCTTTGTCCTTCATATTCATTGTTTCTGCCTTTCTTGTTTCGAGTACCTTCTTTAAATCTCTGTATGCCATATTAGTTTGTTCCACCTTTGTGCTATTCCCATGTGTTCACAAATTTGTTTTGCCCTCTTATTAATCTTGTTCCTTAAGCTCTTGTGTTTCTGCGTTCCTTCTTCATCCTTCAAGTTTTTGTACTCTTCCTTCCTTTATCACATTCACAAATACCTCACTCTTCCCTGTTCTGATATGACAAGGAAATTTGAAGAAACAGGTGAAGGAGTTGGTTGCGCAGGGAGGGGGGAGGCGGCACACTACCATAGCAGATGCTGTTGCTACAGCCGACTGTGCAACATATGCCTCAAATTCTCCAGCCAGATCTCGAGCTTTGTCACGGAAATTGCCCCTCCCATGGGCAACGGTTCAACAGATTTTGCTGTGAATTTTCTATAGGTACCCCTACAACATTCAGAATATTTACCAAATGAAACCCCATGATAGGCTACAGCGCCGTAACTTTACGCTTTATTTTCTGACATGCAAAGAAATGGAGGACATGTAGCGGGGAAATATTCTTTGGATGGACAAAGCACATTCTGCTCTGCAGGGTGAAGTGAGTGCAGTCGCAGATGGGGCTCTACTCCGGCACATGTTGTGCAGGAACATTTGTTACCCTCAGCTTACTGATTTTTGGTAAACTTACCTTTAAGCTTAGATACCTCCCACTGTTTACTTTATTTCACCTTTAATCTTTTGAACTTTAGTTCACAGCACATCATAACTAGAGTATGGTCGCTGTTGACATCAACTCCACAGCAGCTTCTGCTATCGTTCACCTGATTCTTGAATGGTTCAAATGGCTCTGAGCACTATGCGACTTAACTTCTGAGGTCATCAGTCGGCTGGAACTTAGAACTAATTAAACCTAACTGCTTTAATTACACTCTTGATGTTATTAAGACTTGAACACTATATTGAATCATTGGTCACCACTGATTAAAATGCTAGTGGCCTTGACGCAGTGGTACTGCCAGCTCCCGGCACTTCACTGAAGTTAATCGTCATTTGATTTGGCGAGCAACTGGATACGTGACCGACTGGCTGGGTCTGCCAACTGCTGTTGACAAGAGGGGTGTCTTCAGCCCTTGTGACCACATACTCTTCCATATTGAGTTATAACTATCGCCTGAGAATGACATAGCTGTCGATCGGTATCGTTGGGCCTTCAGAGGCCTGTTCGGAGTTATTATTTCAAATGACGATAATCACAAATAAGCTATAGATGGGTGAACAACATTCACTGCTAAACAGCATGCCAAAAACTGAAATTTTAATTCAAATTTCAGACTGACCAAGGTAGTGCAGTGGTTAGCACACTGGACTCGCATTCACGAGCACGACGGTTCAAACTTGAATCCACCCATCCCGATATAGGTTTTCTGTGGTTTCCCTAAATCGCGTAAGGCAAGTGCCGGCATGGTTCATTTGAAATGGCACAGCCAGTTTCATTTCCTAACCCAAGCTTGTATTCCATCTCTAGTTATCTAGTTGTCAACAGGTCGTTAAACATTGATCTCCTTCTCTTCAGATTTCAAGTCTGTGATTTGAGTCACATGACAGAACTTCTTCCTGAGATTTCAGCAAGAAATCTTTCACGTGTTTCATTCCTATAGAAAAGTGATTCTGAGTCCAGTCTATCTGATTATTCAGTTCAGGCTCAACATACGTATGAAAATTGTTTTCCAGATATACAAAATAATTAGTTTCGATGTGCTTATCTAAATCCAAATTGAACTTATTATCCAAAAAAGTTCTCAGTACTTGAAATGGTTTAAGAAGAGTTATTTTCCGCTTCATTCTTACCAAAGTTTAAGTCCTTCCTAAACGCCTGAATGTTATGCTTCCATGTAAATACATTAGTGTTTTCTCCTTGGAGAGATTTATTTAACTTGTTTTCCTAAAATAGAACTGCTAGATATCATAACTCGAATAATCAGTTTACACTTCGAAAGAAATTCGCATTTAGATACAATAACAACATTCTATTTTTTTAATCTCTAAAAGCCGTTACAGAGCACATCCCCTTGACAGCCACTGGATGTCCTTAAGCAGTAAAAATGCACTCAAATTCGATGCTCTTTTATCAGAGATGACTGACGATTTGATTGAAGACTCTAATTACATTTTGATACAGCACTCAGATCAGCAAAATTGTTCTGTCACTAGAGTCTCTAGATGAATCCTAAAAAGGGTAAGTGACGATGATAATTCACGAATTTACCTCTATGATGAAATTCGGCTATTCTTCCTGTCATTGCTACTATAATATAGCCACATATATCAACTCATTTTTTTCCATTCTGAGGCCATTTATTCAAAAAATTGGCTCAGTTTTGACAAGTATCCCCACAAACACTGAATAAATAGTAAATCTTGGTGCACTCACTCAGCTGAACAATACTAGTTATTCCAAAAGTTGTGTGAAACTTCAAGCATCATTTCGATCTTCCTTTACTTATTGTAGTACGTTGTGCACACTGGTTGCGGGTAACTTCCAAAATACATCTAGCTACTGTATCATTTCACAGTGGAAATTTTTTAATTTGTCGACGAATTTTTGATTCGCAATAATTTTATTCATGCTTCAAAGTCTTTTGGGCATGCAGCCGGATGGATCACTCACAGAATGGTGGCACAGTGTGCCAACATTGTCACTTTATTCCTGCAATCTTTGGTCGATGGGTTAGACACACACAGTCTGCTGAAAAGTATGCAGACCCCCATTCTCCCTAGTAACGCGAATTGACCACTAGATGTGATGAAAGGTGGACCCGCCAGAATAAAGGGAGTTGTTAGTATAGAGGCAGCAACAGCGAATCGGTCAGTAGAGCTCAGCGACTTCGAAAGCGCGCTACTTATTGGATGTAACCTGGGTGCAAATCCATCAGTGAATTTCATCCCTTCTAAAACTGCCCAAGTCAACTGTTGTTCATGTGACTATGAAGGGTAACTGCAAATGAACTACCACAGATAAACCGAGACCAGGCAGACCTCATGTACAGACTGACAGCGACTGTTAAGCACTGCGAAGGGTGGATGTAAAAAAAAAAATAAAAAAAATAAAAAAAATAAGTGAAATCATCGGAAAGAATCGCTTGAGTTCCTAAGAGTTACCAGCAGTCCAGCTGATGCAATACTGTGCATAGGGAGTTAAAAGGAATGGGGAACAATGGGCAAGCAGCTCCACGTATGCCACACATTTCTGCACTCAGTGCCAGGGACGTCTCAGGAGGTGTAACAAGTGATGCCGCTGGACAGTGGGCAACTGTAATTGAATGATATAGAGCGACGAATAACACTATACTCTCTCGCAGTTTGATGGAGGGGTTTGGGTATGCCTGAAGACTATTACCTGGTATCACGCATACACTCGACCTTGTACGAGTGGTACAGAAAAGTTGGTGGTACGATATGGCGCTGTTTTCCATGGTTAAGGAGTCGTCCTCTTACTGCATTTGAGAAAATGCTTAATGTGTACAGATACAGACACATTTTACAGCATTGTGTACTGCTTATATTAGGGGAAAGTTCAGAGATGATTATTTGAATCAGCAGGACAATGCACCCTGTCTTACCTGTGAGCCAGTGGTTTGTGGACAATAATATCCTTGAAATGGACTGGCCTGTCCAGAGTCCCGATCAGAACCCATGGGAACATTGACTTTGCTCCAGACTCCAGCATCCAACACCAGTACTTTCTCAGGTTTCGTCTTCAGAGGAAGAATGGGCTGCTACTTCTCTCTTGGCCGGCCGGTGTGGCCGTGCGGTTCTAAGCGCTTCAGTTTGGAACCGCGTGACTGCTACGGTCGCAGGTTCGAATCCTGCCTCGGGCATGGATGTGTGTGATGTCCTTAGGTTAGTTAGGTTTAATTAGTTCTAAGGTCTAGGCGACTAATGACCTCAGAAGTTAAGTCGCATAGTGCTCAGAGCCATTTGAACCATTTTTTGCTACTTCTCCATTGACTTTCAGATACCACATTGAAAGTGTCCTCAGTAGGGTTCAGGGTGTCATAAGGGAAGGATGAGGAAAAATGGAAATGAGCATTTGGCGTCATTGGCCGGGAGGCCCCTTGCAGGGCAGGTCTGGCAGCTTTGGTGTACGTCTTACTACATTATACGCCACACTGGGCGACCTGCGCGCTGGATGGGGATGAAATGATGAAGATAGCACAACACCCACTCCCAGAACGGAGAAAATCCCCGACCCAGCCAGGAATCGAACCCAGGCCCGTAGGACAGCAACCCGTCATGCTGACCACTCAACTATTGGGGTGGACGAAAGATGAGGACAATCCGTATTAGTGATCACTAATAGATGTCTGGACATTTCATGTCTGATAGTGTACCGGGTGATCAAAAAGACAGTATAAATTTGAAAACTGGGGAAATCACGGAATAATGTAGATAGAGAGCTACAAATTGACACACATGCTTGGAATGACATGGGGTTTTATTAGAACAAAAAAAAGTTCAAAAAATGTCCGACAGATGGCGCTTCATCTGAGCAGAATAGCAATAATTAGCATAAAAAAGTAAGACAAAGCAAAGATGATGTTCTTTACAGGAAATGCTCAATATGCCCACCATCACTCGTCAACAATAGCAGTAGTCGAGGAATAATGTTGTGAACAGCACAGTAAAGCATGTCCAGAGTTATGGTGAGGCATTGGTGTCGGATGTTGTTTTTCAGCATCCCCAGAGATGTCGGTCGATCACGATACACTTGCGACTTCAGGTAACCCCAAAGCCAATAATCGCACGGACTGAGGTCTGGGGACCTGGGAGGCCAAGCATGACGAAAGCGGCGGCTGAGCACACGATCATCACCAAACGATGCGCGCGAGAGACCTTTCACGTGTCTAGCAATACTTTGTTATTTTTTTTTTGTTCTAATAAAATCCCATGTCATTCCAAGAATGTGTGTCAATTTTTACCTCTCTATCTACATTATTCCGTGGTTTATTAAGTTTTCAAATTTATACTGACTTTTTGATCATCCGGTGCATACAGTCTGTCTTAGTTTATTCTCAAATCATTACGCAGCCCTTCCCCTGTGTGAGAAACAATGGACTAACACGTCAGTAAATGATTCTAGAATCAATTGCACCTAACATTTCAGCTATTGTTAACTCAACACATCACCAGTTAATACTGGCTGTTGTCATTTGATTTCAGTCTACTGAAATAATCCCATCAAACACCTTGCAGAGTGTCTTCTGAGACTGCATGTATAATGCAAAGTTGTGCTGATAAGTAACGCTTCCGAAAAGTTTGTTGATAGCACCACTTCCCAATGTTTGACTTCGTTGGCGGAGCGACAACCTCAGCTCTGCTTGCACTGCCTCGTCGCTACCAGAGTGAAGTCCTCAAAGTAACTTGTTAAGTTTTGGAAAGAGATGAAAATCAGATGGAGCTAAGGCGGGACAGTAGGGAGGATGATCTATGACCGTGTACCCAAGGTATCAGATTGTTGTAGATGTTGCAGTGCTCCTGTGTGGTCTAGCAGTGTCATGCTGGAGAAGATGGTGCTCCAGGTATATATAAAGTACCTGAATTCGTGCTGTCAGTTTTTCTCACACGCTGACATAGTTACCTGCAGTCATATTACACACTATAGTTTGAGTCCTCTGGCAGCAGAGGGTTGCAACTTGCGTCAGCAAAGGAAGAAAGTCCACCGATTGATATGCATGGCATGTTAATACCTCAACTGACATTGAGAACAGAATAAAAAATTCTAAGGCATGACTTTTCAGTAGGTCCATGTATGTGTACACCAGACACTTCTCACATTAGAAAAGCTTGTAGGATCCCAGTGGGTCTCTCAGTTGTAAAAAACCAGCTGTCATTATCAAACATTGATCCACACCACTAATAAAATTCCAATTTGTACATGCTTCAGTTTTGGGCAGCTGGCTGCCCTCATTAGTCCTATGTTGCACATTGCACTTCATGTTTCTTGTGCAGGCCCACTGCATTTCCAGTCTGCCCACTACTGTAGCACTCAAAATATTAGAAGTTATATGAATGTATAAAATGACTTATCTTAATAATATGAATATTTATATATGTGTTGGGAGAGAGAGATTGATTTTTGATTGAGATTTTTACTTTAAGTCGTAACTGGTACCTGAATTTTGGTTGCTGCCTCCTTAAATGATCAGCTTTCAGCTTCTGAACCAGTTGGTGACGTATTACAATTTGGAGAAAGTTATTGTTCTTTAATGTCTAAAATACGACTCTGTTAGTTTCTTGACCGTATTGCGGATAGCTTTGAGCCCAAGTTTTCGTAGCTTTTCATACCAAAGGGACCATTGTTGTAAGTAAGATCAAACAGCAATCTGCTTTTCGTGAGAAAAGGAGATTGCTTGGCACACAAACTTCCTTCAAACTACACGTCCTGCTACATCAAAATTGTTTAGTGGAGTTCAGCACCATACTACTGTACAAGAACATAATCCAGTTACTGTAATTAAGAAATTATGAGACGTTGTTACTTATTGAATGAAAACTATAGAGAATGCATTTCTTTTCCTGTATTTTAGTGAACTTTATACACTTACAATTCCGTCGATTGATAAGACGAAGACGACAATGAAGTTCACCTCCTCTTGCAAAATCAAGAATTTCTATTATTCACTTCCATAAAATTTGTATACGTAAATGCTTGGCAACTCTTACATATACTTTACTCGGTTTTATCACTAAAATATCCATTTCCATTAAATGTAACAATACGTTATGAGCGACGGCCTAGCAACACGTCCTCTTTCCACAAGATACAGATCAACAGTCCTCTTCTTTTAATAAATCAATTGGTTTTTTTATTTAGAGTCCATACTCAAAGATTCACAACTACTATCGTTGCGGGGATTGCGCGCTAAAGAGTTTCTTGCTATCCAGTTGCGCTTCACTTCACTTCAAGTACTTTTTCAATCACATTTACATTTACGGTATTTACTCGTACATAAATTACTGAGCTTCTCAGAATAAAATCAGGCACAATTAGTTTTAAAAAAAGGACAGTGATGCTCGCATAGCATTACAAATATCAGTCTTACTGGGACACTAGGAGCACTACAACACATGGTTACAGCATATTCCTGAGCATCAAGAACGGGCTCAAACTGTGCAACACTATCCCTATTCCAGCACCTATTAAAAGGTCAAGGTCCATGTCCCAAACATCTGCATCGAGTGTGTCGGATGAAGTAACACACCAATCTGTGAATGTGGAGAGGAAGGTCCCACTGATCATGTCGTTCTCAGATACCCCCTTTTTCAGGTAGACAGAGACTGCAGAAAATTAGACTGCGACCTGCAAACAATTGTAAGTTTCCAAAATTTGTGGTCTAAAGTCAATGTGATAGCACATCAGGTATCTAATAGGCAATTACTTAACTTTCAGTATACAAGATCAATGGACACACTGAATATCAAAATAATACCAACAGGTCATAAGAAGAGTTTCCTAAATTATAGATAATGATATGCACATATAAATTTTATTAACAGAAACTTGTATATATAGGGAAAAAAGAATGCTATGGCCACCCACAAGGATATGCCATTCAGTGCACATTGTTTAACAACGGACCCCGCAGTAGACGACCACTGTGTGTTCACATGTTGGCCCAATGACATTGTCAATAATGATTGTAGTGGACTCGGTATCATCTAGATTGGACCTACTATCAAAAATGATTCAAATGGCTCTGAGCACTAGGGGACTTAACATCTGAGGTCATCAGTCCCCTAGAACTTAGAACTACTTAAACCTAACTAACCAAAGGACATCACACACATCCATGCCCGATGCAGGATTCGAACCTGCGACCGTAACAGTCGCGCGGTTCCGGACTGAAGCGCCTAGAACCGCTCGGTCACCGCGGCCGGCGGACCTAATATCACTGGCAACTTGTCAGCTCCTCGAGTGGATCATATTTTTGCTAAATGTGGTCGATATCTTTGCTGACGATGATGTCATCTTTCAGGAGTATAATTGTCCGTCTCTTGAAGCCACAATCATGCTACGGTGGTTTGCGGAGCGTGATGGTTAATTCATGTTAATGTCTTGGCCACCAAATTCAGCTGATAGGAATCGATGGTTCACATCTGGGTCGTTATCGAGCGCCATCAGCTCGTACACGACCGCACTGCGTACACAAAACAGCGGCCAATTATTTACGGGAATTATCTGACGTGTGTAGATACTTGGTGCCACATAGCTCCATTAATCTATCGACAAACTGTACAATTGATTTGTAATGTGTTACACAGATGGCTCCAAGTCGCAAAATGGTCACTCGTCTGTGCCGTGTCGATTTCCTGTGCCTGTGTAATAACAAAAGAAACTTGTCTTTTTATAAGTGTGTCTTCTGCTGTTTATCGAAATAGTGAGGTAAGCTGATATGCACTTGTGTTACCTAAAAAGCTGCCTGCATTACATAAAACGTAATATTTGTATAATTTTCGTAATTACAAAATATATTCTAATTACTGGTCGTGGGCACTGAACAGATTACGAAAATAACCAGAAGTCCAGAGTTCAAAATAGGTTTGAATTAGATCTAGAATGGCCCTGTGCAGCAAATGAAATGAACAGCAACTCGATACTGAATTAACTAGGGTAAGTCGGCAGTGGAACTGCGACAAGTTTTGCCGAGGGAGACCGAGGCAGAGACGGGAAAGGGACCAAGGCTGGGGCGCTATTCAGTATCGCTCATACCGATCGGTGTAGTAGTTTAGTCTCGGTAGTGACGTAATTTTCGGTTCTTTATCCATATATCCTATTCAGTAAGCTTCTGAGACCTGTTACCGAACGGTCCTCCCACCGATTTTACGACAATTGTACCGAGAGGTTTTGGATTTCGGTGTGGCCCTGTCGATCGGTGAGCTGTGGATTATGTACACCTATAATTTGTTATTTTAAACATATTTAGCACTTTTAGCTTTGGATTTAGTGATTGTGTTACTAAAGAATCACCAAAGGACGCATCTATTGAAAAGTGAGGTCATAATAGACTGTTTTCCTTTGATAGAAATATGGTTCAGTTAGGTTGTTACTGTGAATGATTACATAAAAAAAGTTTTTGGTCAATATTCTCTCAAAATATGTGTTATTTTTATGCAAATAAGAGTTTAAAGATCATTAAATATCAAGATATCGGCTTTGCTTACATGTGTCACCAGAGTGTGAACTGACGTTACTAGTGACTTTGTGTATTTTTCCCACAAATGGTTTCATTAGTAATTATCGAAACGTGTTTACAACTTTCAAGTAACAATGGAAAGCAATTATGTGAAGCCTGATATTGGAAACATTCCAAACTATCACGCATTTATGACTTATACAGCACCGTTTGGCAATGAGGGTCAGCCTATGTTCCTCTACGCAATAGTACAAGAACTGAACACTGCTTTTGCGTTGTTTGGCGTAGCCAAGTGGATAGCGCGCGCGACGATACGAAAGGACACGGGTTTGCGCACGAGGCACATCCCCTTCAGAATGCGACACGTCAGGCTGCACTACATCAACTAAAGTTACGCTCTGGACACCGTGGCAGACACCAGTCACAGAACAACCAAGAGAATATACTGGGCCCTCAGGGGGAAGCCGCCAAAAAACAAAATTGAAAACAAACTCCCGCAATACAATTGGAAACAAATATGAGGAAATGTCTCAGAAACGTGTTGCCTAAACATGCAAGTGACAAGTGCGACTTACCTGCCATGACCGACATCCTCGAGCACCGTTTCACCTGCGGGAATGCCACGAACATATGGGACGCGGGCCAGCAGATGGTGGCCCACATCAACAGAACGGCGCCGGGAAGCATCACAGTGGAAGCAATCACCGCCCCAGACTGCAACCCACTTCCACGACCCACGCGACTAGCGACTCACTGGATCCTCGCGATGACGGCAGACGCCATCGTAGCGCGGAGCCAGACCGACCAGCTGGCATTCCTGATGGACCTCTCGGAGGAGAACAAGACGGCCCAGCAGCACAGGCGCTACCGCGAGAGCTTCAGAAACTTCCTGCAGGTTCCACTGCAGACAGCGATCGCCAGAGTCCTCCCCAGCCTGTGACCCTCAGCACCGCCACCAGCCACCTCACCACACGAAGAAAGTGTGCAGTGATAGTGAATAAGCGCAACAAAAAAAAAAAGATAGAGTTTTCTCCTATCGCCTCAAATAGTGAAGTATAGTACTCCAAAGTGTTTCTTCATAGTGAAATCACCACTACACCTCTACCATGCTCACAGCCAAATCAGAGTCAAAAGTATGCCCAATAACATTAAGTGTTTTTTATTCCATTATTTGTAATACATTGTCTAAGATACAAGCATTATTTAGTGAAAAGTGCGATCTACTCATAATTTTTTAAAATGATTTTCTTGCTACGTGCCCTACAAAATTATACTATTTACTCCCATTTTCCTCTCTACTTCTCTTATATAATATCACAATTTTTTTCTTTCTTCTTCAGTTTATGTGTAATCTGTAGCATATGTAAAGAAGTTACCTTACACTTCTACTCTATCTGTCACGCTGATGTTTTCCCTCATACTGTCCCACCAGTGCCAACTAGAGGAAGAGCTCAAACCAACATGCACAATGTGCCTGTGGCTTTCACAAGTGCATGACATACACAAATTTGAACTCAAAATCAGTGTATCGATGCTACTTATAAATTATTATGCCTGTCCTGCAATGTCTGACCCCCTCCCCCAAAAAAGACGACAAATCGCCATGTAAAAGGGTCCAAGTAACAACAATAACAGAAAAACGAAAAAGAAAAGAATATACAAACGAAAACCTTTAAAACGGCAGTGATGTTAACCAACTCTAGGAATATAATAGGTTAACACAAAGAAATATTTTTAAAAAATGTATCGTTGTTAAATAATTTAAATAAATATATATGGTTACAAAAAAAAAGATGGGTGCAAAAAAAATTTTTTTTTCCTCTCCATGTATGCAACACGTTCTGAGACATGGTTATTCGTGTAAGTTAAGGTTTTTCTGCAACATTCGTTATTACTTACATGTAAGAGCGCACTTCCTCAGCAATGATTTCGTGATTTCTGTGTGTTTAAATAATGAAAATACAGAAGATGAATTGCTGTGAGTGAAACAACCGACAGTGACCTTTATATATTTTCTTGTCAGAAATAATTCACCATTTTTTTCCGAATATGTAGCGATTTCCGAGTATGCGGGTAGTCACGAATCTAACAGCACAACTTAAATTACTGGGAATGTAACTTGCAGCAGTCACCTTCATAATCTTGCTTGTCACAGCTGTTTATCTGCGATCGAATCCTCAACAACAGTAGACAGAGATGAAAGATCTCCGCCATAATATTTTTAGACTGTAGCACCATATACGAAACATTTTCATTCATGAGATGCATGTTATAAACTCCGACGAACTGCACGAGCTCTCGAAAATGCGTTTTTTCAATTTTGTTTTTAAGACCCAAATCGTTGACGTATCGTATAGGGAAGTGGGCTACTTAATCATTTGGATATCTAGGAGCGAGTTATAACCACATTCTGTTTATCTTCTTATTCTTTGGAATTCTCAGAATCAATTTTTTCGGGTGTTTTTATAGATGTATTAGTACAATTCGGTACTACACACTATTCCTAACTCGTTTTTCGAAACGTAAAATCCAAAACACGATTCAGTGTGAATGAGAATAAGATGACATAACGCGGCATTTACGACAATCTGCAGAATGCAGTCAAATACGCTATCGTTATTATGCATGCATGGAAACATGTAGTCAGGGAAACTGTAAAAGTTTCTGTGCATTTCAGCCGAGAATCATGGAAATGGAAATACTGCGCCTTTCACTGTTAAGGAGGAGGCAAGAGTGATGATGGAAGCACATAAGCTCGATGGAATGCAGCGTCATACGATGTGGCAACGTAAACGCAGTTTTCGGTACTTCAGAGAAAAGCGCGCCTGTGTCGTCTGCTAGCCGCTTTGGGTTCGTGGCGCTGTAGTGCGCATGCGCGGATATTTGGCCGCTTGCTTTTGATTGGCTTGCGTTACGCGAATCGACAACAGCGCTTCGGTTCCCTAGAGGAGGATGCTAAGTTCACCGGACTTGGATACGATGTGACGTCATTATAACGTATACGCGCTACATCGAAAACGATAGAAACCTTATATCGACTATTCGACTTTGTGAACTTTCGAGAGGTTGTGACAGGATAGCGCTGTGCTCTGCGCCATTCATTTAAATGTGGTTTGTAGTGATGGGCTAAACTGCGATTTTCCAATATCAGTGATTTCAGTGAATGCTACTTTTCAGTAACTGTTATTCTTAACTGTGATTTGTCACAGTTAAGGAACATAGGTAGTGTATCCCTCCGCCACTGCTACTTCTGCGATTTCTGCTACTTCCGCGATTTTGCGACTCCTGCGATATCTGCGACTTACCACTGTATGAAAAAGTTACATCTGTCCACACAGAAAATTGCATCTAAACAAACCTGTCATTGGTAAGTATGTTATACGTTTGTTCTACCGTTGGCTTTAATTTTGTATTAAAGAAACAACTGTGAAAATATTAATAGTGTAATTAATATGTAAGTAGCCATACAGTAACTTAATAAGTCGTGTTTATAAAATGAATTCTAACATATTGTTATATTCACAGGTACCCGAACTACATTTCAGTCACTCAGTAAAATGATAACTCAAAATATCATTGTCAACAGATCTGGAGAAATTGCCACTGCGTCTTTAGACCGTTTTTGTCAGACGAGAGGTTAGTTTCTAAGTGTTTCGATGGACTTAATTACTTCGGTGAGATCGTTCTTGCAAATGTGAAATTTTCCCCATTGAGTGGCTTTCATTACACCAAATATTAGCAATCTACTCTGTCAATTATATAGCTTGTAATTAGTGACAGCAAAAATTGTTAATAATCCTTGTGATTTTGCAGACACAGTTCTGACTCTGATTACTCGTTGCTGTACGTATCTATCCACATCAAGGCTGTTGAGAGAGACTCGTGAAGATTCAAGACAGCTCTTACAGGATTTGCAGTTTAAAATTGACATAATTGTGAAATAAGTGTGCAGATGAGTGATTAAACTATGCTTATTGAAGTTGTTGTGCGGTTTTAAAGGAATAATAAATGTTAAATACAGTGAGTGAATAATGAAAATCTCATATTCCACATGTTTAAGCCGTCCTATACCCGTAATTTCCCGACACTTATTTACTGGTATACACTAGTAACTAGTTGGGGAGTGACATGCCGCCCCCCACCCCTCTCCCCTCATCCACAGTCTTCGTGTGACACCTGTAACATATCCCAAAGTCTACAATATGCATTTTGAGGCTGTTGATATGAAAGTGGGAAGTACAGATCTTCCAGTTAAATCAGGAATAGCTTAAGTGCATTACTTGAAAGTAACACAGGAAAGCTTACTTATGTAGGTGGTAGTAGTGTCGGCAAAAATTTCTTGTGTGTGAAGTTGCCATGTAGAACACCAGGTGTAAAATTTTTATACCGAGTCTTGAACTGTGTCGGAACAAAAGTGAGGCATTCATATGACTCAATAATACTGTTTTCATTTCACTACACTTATACAGATGTCTGAGTTCTGCTCTATTAGCATTGCAAAGTCCTGTATGCATGTGGAGTATTAACCAAAACTGTCATATTGGAAGCAGAATCAAACACATTTGTTACGTTACTTGATTATTTCACAAGAAAAGGCAATGTTGCTTCTTATTAATATAATACATTCAGAGTCACAGCTGTGTTTGACCAATCATAACGGATACTGAATGTGCATGTCGTCATATAATGTGAAGGGCTTATTTCAATAGTGGTACAAGTCCATTACCTCCACTTTTCTGTCTATAATGATTCTGAAATTAATGATCCAAACAATCATTAATAAAGGTTCATTTCTAGCAAGAAGCCATATGCTTGAATATTTCTGGTATCTTAACTGCAGATTTTTCAGCGCTCATTTAACTTTACGACTCTGTACCTCAAAATGAACAAAAATGGACTTGTACCACTAATGAAATAAGTCCTTCATATGGACACAAAGAACACCGATCTCGTGAGGCACAAGGCTCTCATAACGAAGTACGTACGTCGGTCAACAGATGGCACTAGGAAAATAATGTTAACTGCGCCTTTTAGTTGCTACTTGGGACTCTTAGCTGCGACTTGTCACTGAAATCGCAGAAAGCAGTACGGAATTAGGCCAACAGATGGCTCACGGCGTTGGACGAGAAATGCTACTTGCTACTGCTGACTGTGACTGAAATCGCAGTTAGATTTTGTAAAGTTGTTATTGTGATATCTGTGACTTCTCAATCGCGTATTTCTAACAGATACGCAATTTCCTACCCACCACTAGTGTTTTGCGTTTAAATCGTGTATTGTACTGTGTTTGTGTCCTGTGCGTTGTTTTTCGTTTGCTCGTCTCTAATTATTGTGGCTATCCGCTCATGTTGTGATGCAATTCGTATTTTGCATAATATTGTCTTAGCAAATTATAATGCTGACATAAACCACACTGACATGGTCAGGTACATGCTAAAACTATTGTGGTTGTATACATGACATAATATACAGTACGTCTGGTTTATCATACCACCATGGAGTGCTTTGACACTGCAATCATTTCATACGTCAATCAGTACTAGACACTAACCTTTGGTTGAGATTACATTGAGAAATCCACTTCCCCTTGTATTTCATCTCCGTCGACGATTTTTCTTCAACAATGCCTCATATTTTTCTTTTTAAATTCGAAATTCAATCATTCTATACACCAGTCATTACTGACACTAAGGTACCTGTCTCTGCGGTCCGAGTGTAAAATTACTTGGAATTATGGTTGATAAAAGACTATCTTGGGATGGACACGTAAATTACTTAGCTAACAAACTTGCACGAGGTCTCTTTCAGCTACATAAATTAAGAAAAAAAGTCAGCAAGAGTATGCTACTACAATCTAATATATACTGACAAGACCATTTGTATGAAACCATACTAAAATGTTGATAATAAATAAATATTATTTTCGGTGTAAGCATTCAATACAACAATCACACAATCTAATCTGGTCGGGACATAAGAAGACTTAACTTTTTTACGAAACGTGTTGTCCGTGGTGTTTTCAAGGCCACGGTTCGAATATTTCTATTAATATCCAGCTCTCTTACTTTTATTTTGGTGAAATAAATATACGCTGCCACACAGCTGTTTTCAGAATCGCATGTGTCAAAACAAACCACTAGCTGACGGCAGTTTAGAATCTCGAACGTTCGTAAAAGTCGATAGGTGCGTTAATCGAGTACAGCGTATATACGTCATAATGACGTCACATCATATCCAGGTTGGGTGAACTTAGCATCATCCCTCCCGGTATTGCTTCCGAAATGCTTACTGAGTAACGCAGGGCCTCTAATTCGAGTATTGGACCGTTCGGTGCTCTAGAGTACCGAAACGCGGAAAGATACAGAATAGGCACCCTGGAACGAGACCAACTGTTTCCCGTTCCCAGGAACTAGAAGTAGGAAGCAGCGACCAGTCACTATGAAAGGCCATTCCTTAGAATTCGTTCTTCGCCCCTTCCGTTCATCTTGGTGAACTGTTCCTTTGGAACTGTTAATTCGTGATCGACCTATGTAATAGGATGGAAGTTGGAGCTTGAGTTAATTCCCTTTATTTTATTTTTTTAGTTGATTCTTATTTTTCGGGGGTTCTGTTTTATTTCTACATTAATATTACTGCTTGTCGCTGTTAACATGATTTACTACTACTATTACACACACACACACACACATCGTAAAACACTGTGTGTTACAATGATTAACGAATACCTGTTTGGAGTTTCCATATACAGTTCAAAAATTCGTAGCAATACATTGAATTGAAATGAGTCAAAAAAACTCTTTCTGGTTGGAGGCTTTACTACGTAATAAACTTCTCTCATATTGCTTGGAATTTCATTTCTGAAACACTGAGTTAATCATCTTTGCATTGTTGTACTTCGTTTTCCAGTAGGTATATTTAAGAAACGTTTTCTCATTTTCATTAACACACAGAAAATTTAGTTCTTATTTATAACATTAAAAATATGTAGGACGATTATAAAAGACTTTCAGATTAATTATAATGAGCATTCAAAAACATGAAAAAGTTCAAGTGTTCTAAAAGCCCTATAAGAGTGCTGTGGTCCGAAACTTGCTACTAAACACACAGAGCTACACAAGCTACATGCGTACACATCGACCATCCACTACACTCGGCCGTGTTGAGAACAGGAGTTCAGGCTTCAAAAGAAATGCAAGGGGGTGTAATGCATTTCCTGACAGCTGATGAATTGCAGAGAATAAAATTCCTCAATGAATGGCACAAATGGACAGAAAGCACACACAGGTCAATACACTCCCCCATCTATGGCTGATGCAGTAGTATTAGTGCCATGGCTATTTTCATTAGCATAGATATAAACACTGTAACATTCCTGGCAGCATGAGCCCAGCATGCTTCTTTCCTCTTCGTGACTGAAGACTGCCTCCTTGCCTCTATTGTTGATTGAGGAGTTTTATTTGTAGAGCATGAACTAAACAATGAATTTTTCATATGTGTGCTCTGTAGCTCACCAAAATTATGGATCCTCAGTCCAGCGAGGGTTGAACGTAGATTTTCAATTTGTTCCAGTTAGCCGTGAGTTAACATATGCATAAGACAGGACTGTGCCTAAACAATATAATGAGATGTGATCAAATCAAAAGTATACAAAGACGGAGTGCCACTAAAAATTCTCATGGCCTGTACTGCTTTCTATCTTTCCTTCCTTCGAAGTCTTCTGAGCAACTTCAGTCCCACACTCTCACCTACATTTCTGCTTGACTAGATCCACAAAGGAAGACAATAAAATCTTCCTTGCTTGCCTGTAACTGAAAGTAGTATATGTTGACTAAGACGCACAGCAACATCTGAAGTGTTAGCCACCGATGACAGAAATGACAGACTGCACTGTTCCCATTGCAGACTTTAGCTCAATGTTAATTAAATCAACAACTGCATGCCAAAAGCCCAATGACTGCTTGTTAGTATTCTAATTAGACTTTTAAGCCTACCACTACAGATTTACAATCAATCTTATTTGTATCCTAGGTTCTAAACAAATGGGTTTGAATAGGATACAAACTACCATAAAAGCGTTTCTTTGTGATCAAATGGTGTTAACAAACAATGCAATATTTATGAATAAATCTGAAATGATGTAAATGCAAACAACACCAAATATTTTTCACAGATCCTTGCTAGTTACATCGAATCACAAACACACAAAACCAAGGCACAGCAACAAACCAAGTTAGCACAGCAATGTTGCAGTGACAGGCGTGTGACTGTTCCATAACAACAACAAACCACCACACAGCTTACCTGGGCTTGACTGGTGGGCTGCTGGCTGTCTGAGGAGAGGGGCTGGGGGAGGCCAAAGCACCAGTGGAGGGTGGTTGCACAGCACCAAGCTGACGATGAATGCATTGAGCCAAGCAGAGGCAAGCAAACGCCTCTGCCAAAAGTCAAATCACTTTACCATGCCTCTTCCTGGATTTTTAGGCAAAATCAAAAAATTCTATGAGTTTTCCACAACAAAATAATTCTCTGACTTAGCACTGTTTTCCAGGAATATGGACACCACAACATTGTGTTTTGTCTGTCCGAAATTTGAATGCTAGCATCTGAGCTGATTAATTTTTTAGTGTATATTTGGGATAAGATTTGAGTAGGTACATTGCACCAGAAGTGCAAAAGTAAAAATCGTTTGGTAGAGAAATGTGACACCTTCAATTTGCGATAATTTTTTGTTAGCCCATATTATTTTGTAGGGCAGTTACTATGAGACAAAGGCCATAGGTAGTAGTGGGAACAGAATTATTTTATCACTCAAAAGAGTGCTACACAGTAGCTTCAGGTGAAAGCACTAATAAATGCAGTATTTAAAGTAGCAAAACTGAATCTTCTATTCCTACATATATAAATTAAAGTTCCCACTGCGGGCTCTATCTGTATGTTCGGCTTATCTCAGGTACTACTGTAGACATTTGATACAGATTTTACTAACAGACAGATCATTCATGAGGAATGTTTGTGTATATAATTTATCAATATCTTGTACAAACTGGCTGAACTATGATGAGCTACAGTCCCCCACCACTGAGAAACGATGCCCCTGCCTTCTAGTGGTGCACAAGATAGGCTTACAACCACCAGACTGTAGTGCCACGCCGGTGTGAGCTACTGCCAACTTCTTAAGTGACCTGCGATGTTCATCAGATTTTCAGCTGATAAGAACAGATTTTTCAGTATGTAGCTTATGTTGAAGGGTAATGTGGGAAAAGGTCAGGCAAACATCTGTTGCTTGCGCTGGACTGGCATTGCAGGCAGGCAGCCAGGAAGTGGCTGTAGCTCACGCTCAACTGGTTCTGTAGTTAGAGTGACCAGCAGGCACTGTAGTTTGCAGCTGCCATCATTGTCATGAGAAATTACTTGAAGCACAGATGACATTCATTCTTTCATAGAACTTTCCTGGCACACGCTGCTTAACTGTTTATATTATATGAATTTGATGATATTCAGTTGCCTGAAGCAATTCTCTGAATTTAAATTACAGAAGAACCAGACAGCTGTTTGGCTGGATACCAAAGTCTGACCATCCTATAATCCGGATATTTGGCTGAGCATTGCCGTGAAGCACATTGTAACATCTGAGAGAATCCATGGAGGTCAGGTGAAGACTATCAGGCAGATATAGGCATCACAGTTCACGAGTTAATCGAACAAATGACATATTGATTGACTTACTTGCATATTTTGAGTTGCGAACTTTCACTTCTCGTTATTTGAGGATACTACTGAACATGATTTGTTAACTGCAGGATAAATGACGAAAAATGCCATTCAATAATATTTTGATATAAACAGTGACAACAGTAAGTTTGCTCGTTGCTGTACTGAGCTCAAACTGACTGTGGTGGAGAAAAAGAAAAAGGAGGTATGTCCCAGAGTCTTAGCATGTCTTTTCTTCTTTTGCTTAGAATTGTTCTATTACATTGATCAACAAGGTACCATTAAGTAGGTATCTATTTACTAAAAACTCTGTTTAATTAAAGTTGTTGCAGATATCAGACATTTTTGTGAAACTGTTACTATTATTATTATTATTATTATTATTATCATCCTTTTCTCAGACACTATGTCTGGTTAAAAATGGAAAGTGACGCGGACCTTGATCAAGCGTGACTTCCTTTTAACTGTACAGTATGTGTTACATTGCATTTAGAAACTTTCGGGTAACTGAACATGTATCAATAATTACAGATTTCTGTAGTTGTATATACAAGTTTGGATGTAGCTGTATTGCATTGAAATACTGGTGGATATTGCGTGGTATGACTCTTGTAAGTATAATTGGTATAATGTCTACTTTATCCTGATGCCACATGTCCTTGACTTCCTCAGCCAGTTGGATGTAATTTTCAATTTTTTCTCCTGTTTTCTTCTGTATATTTGTTGTATTGGGTATGGATATTTCTATTAGTTGTGTTAATTTCTTCTTTTTATTGGCGAGTATGATGTCAGGTTTGTTATGTAGTGTTGTTTTATCTGTTATAATGGTTCTGTTCCAGCATAATTTGTATTCATCATTCTCCAGTACATTTTGTGGTGCATACTTGTATGTGGGAACGTGTTGTTTTATTAGTTTATGCTGTATGGCAAGTTGTTGATGTATTATTTTTGCTACATTGTCATGTCTTCTGGGGTATTCTGTATTTGCTAGTATTGTACATCCGCTTGCGATGTGATCTACTGTTTCTATTTGTTGTTTACAAAGTCTGCATTTCTCTGTTGTGGTATTGGGATCTTTAATAATATGATTGCTGTAATATCTGATATTTATTGTTTGGTCCTGTATTGCGATCATGAATCATTCCGTCTCACTGTATATATTGCCTTTTCTTAGCCAAGTGTTGGATGCGTCTTGATCGATGTGTGGCTGTGTTAGATGATACGGGTGCTAACCACGTAGTGTTTTCTTTTTCCAATTTACTTTCTTCGTATCTGTTGATGTTATGTGATTTAAAGGGTTGTAGAAGTGGTTATGAAATTGCAGTGGTATAGCAGATGTATTTATGTGAGTGACTGATTTGTGCATTTTGCTAGTTTCTGCTCGTTCTATACAGAATTTTCTTAAATTGTCTACCTGTCTGTAATGTAGGTTTTTTATGTCTATAAATCCCCTTCCTCCTTCCTTTCTGTTTAATGTGAATCTTTCTGCTGCTGAATGTACGTGATGTATTCTACACTCCTGGAAATGGAAAAAAGAACACATTGACACCGGTGTGTCAGACCCACCATACTTGCTCCGGACACTGCGAGAGTGCTGTACAAGCAATGATCACACGCACGGCACAGCGGACACACCAGGAACCGCGGTGTTGGCCGTCGAATGGCGCTAGCTGCGCAGCATTTGTGCACTGCCGCCGTCAGTGTCAGCCAGTTTGCCGTGGCATATGGAGCTCCATCGCAGTCTTTAACACTGGTAGCATGCCGCGACAGCGTGGACGTGAACCGTATGTGCAGCTGACAGACTTTGAGCGAGGGCGTATAGTGGGCATGCGGGAGGCCGGGTGGACGTACCGCCGAATTGCTCAACACGTGGGGCGTGAGGTCTCCACAGTACATCGATGTTGTCGCCAGTGGTCGGCAGAAGGTGCACGTGCCCGTCGACCTGGGACCGGACCACAGCGACGCACGGATGCACGCCAAGACCGTAGGATCCTACGCAGTGCCGTAGGGGACCGCACCGCCACTTCCCAGCAAATTAGGGACACTGTTTCTCCTGGGGTATCGGCGAGGACCATTCGCAACCGTCTCCATGAAGCTGGGCTACGGTACCGCACACCGTTAGGCCGTCTTCTGCTCACGCCCCAACATCGTGCAGCCCGCCTCCAGTGGTGTCGCGACAGGCGTGAATGGAGGGACGAATGGAGACGTGTCGTCTTCAGCGATGAGAGTCGCTTCTGCCTTGGTGCCAATGATGGTCGTATGCGTGTTTGAAGCCGTGCAGGTGAGCGCCACAATCAGGACTGCATACGACCGAGGCACACAGGGCCAACACCCGGCATCATGGTGTGGGGAGCGATCTCCTACACTGGCCGTACACCTCTGGTGATCGTCGAGGGGACACTGAATAGTGCACGGTACATCCAAACCGTCATCGAACCCATCGTTCTACCATTCCTAGACCGGCAAGGGAACTTGCTGTTCCAACAGGACAATGCACGTCCGCATGTATCCCGTGCCACCCAACGTGCTCTAGAAGGTGTAAGTCAACTACCCTGGCCAGCAAGATCTCCGGATCTGTCCCCCATTGAGCATGTTTGGGACTGGATGAAGCGTCGTCTCACGCGGTCTGCACGTCCAGCACGAACGCTGGTCCAATTGAGGCGCCAGGTGGAAATGGCATAGCAAGCCGTTCCACAGGACTACATCCAGCATCTCTATGATCGTCTCCATGGGAGAATAGCAGCCTGCATTGCTGCGAAAGGTGGATATACACTGTACTAGTGCCGACATTGTGCATGCTCTGTTGCCTGTGTCTATGTGCCTGTGGTTCTGTCAGTGTGATCATGTGATGTATCTGACCCCAGGAATGTGTCAATAGTTTCCCCTTCCTGGGACAATGAATTCACGGTGTTCTTATTTCAATTTCCAGGAGTGTATATTTGTGGCATTGTGATCGTGCAAGTGTATTGAGTGCTTCTAGGTATGTGTTACTCTATTTCAATACTTCAAAAGAGTAGGTCAATATTGGTATAGCGTAAGTATTTATAGCTTTTGTCTTGTTTCTTGCTGTCAATTCTGTTTTCAGTATTTTTTTTTAGTCTTTGTCTATATTTTTCTTTTAGTCATTCTTTAATATTTGCATTATCTATTCCTATTTTTTGTCTGTATCCTAGATATTTATAGGCATCTACTCTTTCCATCGCTTCTATGCAGTCGCTGTGGTTATCCAATATGTAATCGTCTTGTTTAGTGTGTTTTCCCTTGACTATGCTATTTTTCTTACTTTTGTCTGTTCCAAAAGCCATATTTATATCATTGCTGAATACTTCTGTTATCTTTAGTAATTGGCGGTACTGTCGCTGCCAGTAGTTTTAAATCAGCCATGTATAGCAAATGTGTGATTTTGTGTGGGTATGTTCCAGTAATATTGTATCCATAATTTGTATTATTTAGCATGTTGGATAGTGGGTTCAGAGCAATGCCGAACCAGAAAGGACTTAATGAGTCTCCTTGGTATATTCTACGCTTAATCTGTATTGGCTGTGATGTGATATTATTTGAATTTGTTTGTATATTAAGTGTGGTTTTCCAATTTTTCGTTACTATGTTTAGGATCTGTATTAATTTAGGATATACTTTGTATATTTCCAATACCTGTAGTAAACCATGAGTGGGGTACACTATCATAAGCTTTTTGGTAATCAATGCATGCGTAGTGCAGCGACCTTTGTTTAGTTTTAACTTGATAGGTCACCTCTGCATCTATTATCAGTTGCTTTTTACATCCTCGTGCTACTTTGCAGCAGCCTTATTGTTCTTCATTTATAATGTCTGTGTAATGACTGAAGTTAATATTTTGTATATCGTTGGTAGGCATGTTATGGGGCGATATTTTGCTGGGTTGGCTGTGTCTGCTTGATCTTTAAGTTTCAGATAAGTTATTCCTTGTGTAAGTTTATCAGGGACAGTGTATGGGTCTGCAGTGTAACTGTTAAATAATTTAGTTAGATGTGAATGTGTTGAGGTGAACTACTTTAGCCAGAATTTTGCTATTTTGTCATTTCCAGGGGCTTTCCAATTGTGTGCAGAATTACTTGCTCGGGTGATTTCATGTTGCAAAATTACCACTTCAGGCATTTGTGGTATCATCTTGTAGGAGTCTGCTTGTGCTTGTATCCACCATGCGTGTCTCTTATGTTGTACCGGGTATGACCATATGTTGCTCCAGAAGTGTTCCATGTCTGTTATGTTTGGTGGATTGTCTATTTTAGTGTGTGTATTATCTATTGTCTGGTAAAATTTCTTTTGGTTTGTGTTGAATGTTTGATTATGTTTCCTTCTATTTTCACTTTTTTTTAAATCTTCTAAGTCGTTTGGCTAATGCTTGTAATTTCTGCCTCTTTTCATCTAATTGCTCTATCGCTTCTTTTTGTGATATTTTACCTAACCTTTTACGTTTTTTGTTTGATATTTCATTTCTTATAAATTGTGTTAGCTGTCCGATGTCTTTTCTCAGTTTTTCCATTCTGATCTATAGCCTGTGTTGCCATGCTGGTTTGGTGGGTTTCTTCTGTGTGTTGGTTGGTTCTGATCTCTGCCTCATGTGTATATTTAGTGTAGTGAGTGCTCCTACATAAACCAGAAGTTGTAACTCTTCCATAGTCGTATTTTCATTTTTTTTTGTTGTGTATGATTGTGATAGTTGTTTCGACTTGTGGGTTATTTGGTGGTCTATGCAAGAATGGTCTAATGTCTGTATTTGTGTCTTTGTATTCTATATATGTCAACTGAAATTTTCCTTCTATATCTAACATGTGTGTTACTTCATGTTCTATTTGTGCTTGTTCTGGTGGCTGTATTAAGATTTCGTTTTCCTCTGATTGTTTAATTGATGTGTGTTGTTCTTTCTTTGTTTGCTCTGGGATGTTTTGAGTCCATTACTTTATTTAATTCTGGGTATCTGGTAATAAATGTTGTGTATACTTGTGATCTGTATCCAGTTGTGTTGGTTCCTAAGTTTGTTGCTTGGTAACAACAGAACATGAGGTGTCGGTTAACTTCACCTGACCATCTCATCCTCTGTCTTTGTTTTCCTTCTAGAGTAGTTGCAGGAAGCATATCCTGCAAAACACCTCTATTTGGATTTAAATCATTTGCCATGTGGCTAGCAGTGTCGTTACCATTGTGGGCGGGCATAGGGTTCAAGCGTCTTCCTCGACCATGACAGCACTTGTCCGAGGCTTAATTAGTTCTGTCCTGAATCAACTAATCACACTAAAAGGGGGGTTAGCCCTATTAGTGGTTTGTTCTTTTCGTCGCCTTTTACGACTGGCAGAACATACCGGAGGCCTATTGTTTTCCCGGGCCTCCAGGGGTTTTATTATGCCTACTAACAGAAGTACAGGAGACAATACTCAATCAACTGTGACTCATGAAACTCACTACACTTTCAGGGATTGATTTAATGAAGTGTCAAATGAAAATAACAATACTCAGTGCGGTGATCAAACACGACAAGCACAACTGCAAGAAGGACCGACTATTATCTGAAGACGGATCAAGTTGAATGCAATTGTAACCCTTGTATTTGTTGTTCAGCCAGTGTGACACAGCACCCAAATTTGACACAGTTTGCCAGAATTTATCTTTCAGCACACTGCAGTGGTGTATGTAGTGAATGACTTTTTTCTGAAGGTGGACTCATTTATGAACACATGCAAAAATGTATATTACCTCCTACTGCAGAGAAATTGGTGTTCATTCACCATAATATGTCTCTAGTTAACAAGAGTACTAATTTATTTATTTATTGTTAAAATGAAGAATAAATGGTGTTTTTATTTGAAGATATTGTGGCTTTTTATGAATATCTCACTCAAAACAGGCATTTTGCCTAGACACCTAAGCACAGAAGAGTATATCTTACTAGTGAATTAGTCAATTTTATAAAATGTTCATTTTTTAATGAAAATTCAATATTCACCAGACATTGACATATTATCCAATATCTTACTAGACAGCAAAATTAGGTTGGATACCTGATACTTGCAGGATACTCATATCTCTTAATATTTACAACTATGCATTGACCCGTAAACAAAATTACCACTATGCACACAAGTCACCCAGCTGTATATACTTAGTGCTCAAACTGCAAAGCGCAGGCTGGTTGCTAGTTTCTAATAAATAGATAGCAACCATTATCAATTTTAACCATGATTCCTTAAGCAATGTGACCTGGTAGTAACCTTTTAGTCTCAATCTGATATTAAATAACATGGGAATTTAATGTTATTTTCATTATTAGACTATTTAAGATTAAATATTAAAGAAAATGAAAAGTTAGTTAATTTATTGCAAGATTGCACTTCACTTCATAAAAAAATGAATTTTTTCTAACAGAAGAATCACTCCATTTAGACGACAGTAATAATCTCTACTTTAAAAAAGGAAGGTGCATTTTTGCAGGCTAAGTGGGTTTACTTTATAAAATATTGTTATGTACAGAAGCAATCATGTGAGGGTCTTGGTAAAAAGAGCACAGCAATTTTAATGCTCGACACAATAATACCAGTGTCATTACACGATACATCTACTTCAACAAGTGAAAACGAGCCAGCACTCTTTATTAAGAACCAGCATTTAGTTCCCCTGCCTTATTTCTTTAAAAAAATGGAATGGTAGTGAAGTGTAACTTTTGACTAACATTCACCTACCGAGCAAATCCACAGCACTTCACGCTCGTGGTGTGTTCGGTTAAATATGTGGATCAAAAAGTAAAATTGTGAAGACGGAACCCGACAGCAAGCCACACTGTTCCAGTCACGAATGTAAACACAAACTAAGCAAGTCAAGAGGGTGGTGGAAAACTTATTCTGAGCAGGCTACTATAAGTCCTAGCATATTCCACATTAATTTCCTCTTTGTTTGATTAGCCCTTGCCATAGAATATATTATGCAACATACATATTTAGCATCGTGGAAAAAAGCTGCCGGCTCTTCAACATCAATTTCTTCTCAAGCATTTATGATATGGAAGATTCACATATTCACTTTTATGTCCATGTGAATTACAAGGCTTTTGTTACTGATGGAAACAGGAGGAGAGGGGATGGGAGGACGCTCTCATTAGGAGCTAGGGTGCAACAACCTAAGACCAACACCATAAGCTCTTTCTACTTTTTTTTTTTAAGAACTACCCATTTAGTTTTCTATACAATGGCATTATATGTTTTTCAGTTTTTATTGCGACAATTTGCATTTATTATGAGATTAGTACCAATGACAAAACATATTAAACTGTAAGAATAAAGGCTGGTCAGGAAAATATACAATGTGTATCAAAAAGAATCACTCTATCTGGCATGTCTATGTTTCTGAAACCAATAAATATATACAATGAATTTTGTTTTTTTGATGAACAGGAAGCTCAAAAAACTTTTTTGTATACCTCTTCATAGGTGTTCAATCGGCCCGCTTGAGATGCACAGCATATGTCAATGCATTATTCAAACTGTTCACACACTGCAGCGAGCACAGCACACTGCAGCTTCCACAGTCTCAGTTCATTCATTGTTGCTGGTAACGGAGGCACACAAACAGAGTCTTTTATAAATCCCCCTCAAGGAATAATCATATACAGTCAAGTCCAGTGGTCTTGGACTCCAGTAATGTCAAGCTGAATCATTCAGTCCAGTGTGACCGAGCCACTGCTCAGCAATCCTTTGATTTAAAAATTCCCACACTTCCAGATGCCAGTGCCCAGCCAAGCATATCAAGATATGTGCTTCAGGGAGAGGGAGGGAGGGAGGGAGGGAGGGAGGGAGGGAGGGAGGGAGAGAGAGAGAGAGAGAGAGAGAGAGATATACACCTTTTCCAGTGAAACCGCACAAAACACATTAAATTTTTTTAGAGTCCCTCTCATGTTGTACAACTTCATGTAGTTGTTCTGTACCCCATATTCTCACATTATAATGGTTCATCATGAAATGGAATGTTGGCTCATCAATAATACACATTAAGCGTGGAAAAAAAATTTCATCCTCCGCCTTGTCAAGAACAAAATAAAAGAATTCCACACATTGTTGTTTGTCACCTTCACAACGAGCTTGCAGTAGCTGAATTTTGAAAGGTTTCTTGTGTAAACCGCGACAGAACACGTCAGATGGACATCGGGGGCACGTTGAGCTGTATAGTGAACAGATTTCTGTTGACTCCTTGTGAAACAATGGCTTATGCTTTAGACCTCTGTGTCAGACATTTGCCTTTACACATACAACCTGTTTCTTGGAACTGTTCATGCCATCATCATCTAATGCTCTGTGCTGTAGGAGGATCCACACGATACCTAGTACGAAAGTCACACTGGACAGTTATTACTAAACTGCATTGTGCAAAATGTACAAGACAAAATGGTTTCTGTTGTTCCGAAACAATTTTTACTAGAACTGAAGGGGGTGCGCACTGCTCCTACCTAGCGGGAATGTTGTAGAACTCTTAGAGGCTGCCCTTTCTAACAATAAATTATTCACACAAATATCTCCAATAACACAACAATTATGATTTTTTAAAAATCAGATGATTGTTTCTGACACACCCTGCACTTCTCTGCAGGGTAAAACGATAAAAAAGCCTTCAGTTGAAACGTTCCGAGGTATATACAGTCCATAATGGTGAACTTAGTTATATTATCATTGGTTTCTGTTAAACAAATTATATTCAGGTTTTCATTTGAACTGAAAGCATTGAAACTTACACGTCGGATTAAAAAGTTATATTTCCAACTTGTTTGTGTCAGTGGGGGACATCCAACAATACTGCACTCAACCCGTCACCCCACCCTGTGCTTGGCTGGCAATTTTGAAATCTTCAATGGGAGCCCCATTTTTTATTGCAGATTTTGATTCTATGGTAAAATCTACATACGTTTTGCCTGAAGCATTTCCTTCATTTTGCCACAGATGGTGCTGTAATCTGAGGAATAGAAATAGGAAAACAATCTTAATTTACTTAATTATAAATTTCTGCAAATGTGATACACAACTACTATGTAAGAACAAGATATAAATGAAGATAATTGAATGTGAATGTATGTTTTCCTGGCTATACAGCTTGTGAAGAGTTCTTGGGCTTCCAGCCGAGTGGCGGTGTCTTCAAACCGCGACGTTTCGATGAATGACATACTCATCATCTATGCCAGAAGATGATGAGTATGTCACTCATCGAAATGTCGCAGTCTGAAGAAACTGCCACCCAGCTGGAAGCCCGAGAACTCTTCACCATAAGATAACTGACTTACTGATAACCTTGAAACTCATCTTGTAAAAGCTAATTAACATTATAATGAAGACTAGGTCATTTTTGTGTTGGGTACAGTGAGAACAAAAAATAAACACACAAATTCCTATAAAAATGAAAAATTTATTGACTCTTTGAAGACAGGGCAAATTAACAAATATAGATTACAAACATAAATCACAGTATTAGCCTCCCAGCAATACAGTTCGTCTGGAAGATGCAGAAAGAATATTTTCTGCTACACATTATCTTTGCACTTGATGAGAGGAACTTTTGAAGCTGCAGTGCTCACGCCTTCAACAAATAATAAGCCAGAAACTGAAACTTTGATAGCTATTATTCCTATATGATTACTGCGTAATTTTTCTCTCAAATGGCATTCCAGTCTCCTTTAACATTTGCATGCTCTGATTTTCAAGACAACACAGAATAATATTTAAATAGTAATTCTAGAAATAACTTGCTACATGAGTGAAGTTACTTCCTAGACCAAAGTAAGCTGCTTACTAATGATATTCACTGGATATAAACAATGGGGCCCCTCCAGCAGACCTCTTTAACAAACATTTTTATTCCTGTTGGTTTAGAACAGCAACAGGATTTGTTTACTTAAATTTTTTAGAGTTTTATAAGCTATTCTCCATCATTCTGAACCCATAGTTACTGTTTTCCTGCAGGTTAAAATTGAAGCCTTATCAAAGATCACTTCTAGATGTCCTTTCTGGTGGTTCCCCATCTCGTGCTTTTCTCTAATGGGAGCATATGCTAATAACACAAAATCCGCTTTTGCGCTTTGCACACACACACACACACACACACACACACACACACACACACACACACACACACACACACACAGAGAGAGAGAGAGAGAGAGAGAGAGAGAGAGAGAGAGAGAGAGATTAGTCTATTATTTGTTAACATATTGTACTTTCATAATACTTTTAAAAAATAATCAATTCTGGTCACATAACCCATATTTAGGGACAGGAAAAATTCGAAATTAACAGCCAACAAAAATTATTTATTTCATAGTGACTGGACTGTGCAGACATCGCTATCAAAAGCAGTTTGAAGAATATCTTTGTCGGTCAAAATTCATCTTGCTGCAAGATCTTTGGCTTCTCAGGATAGCTGTTATGTTTGTCCAACAGTACAGTAGTGTCCAAATATTCTTGGGCTTTCTCACTGCTTATTTTGATCTACTTCAAAGAAATAGTTTTCGAGGTTGTACAATATGCCAAAGCATGCAGTTACTGCCAACATACGAGCACGGAAGTTCGAAGCCGATGGCCTATATGCTCCTGATAAATCTACGTATTCTTTAAGTATTTCAATAGCAGAATATCATGGGACAGAAAAGATATGCATTAAAATACATGCAAACTGAGAAGCACAAAGGGAATAGACTCAATAATTCCAGTGTGTAGGTAAGCAGCCAGCTTCAATAGCAGCAGCTTTGAAGTCACCAAGAAAAAGAAAACCCACTGAAAATATCTGGTTCAAAGGACAAACTGGAAAATGAAGATTTTCGGCAGAAAACTAATGAATTCATCATCGAAGATAAGCTGTGGTTACTGTTAGTTCACAGCAAAATAATCAAATTGTATTTTTCAGCTTGCCATTGTACATTTCAAAAAGTACAAATTTTGTTAGCACAGATTCAATTTAGATATTTTTAAATTGAATGCTAACAGTGGTGTTCGTTTGAATATGGTGCTAATGACTTTCCTCATATCAAGACAACGAGGGAAACTGTGGTACCTTCAATACAAAAACAACCAAAAAATGGGATAATGCAAGAACTAGCTGATGAGGATGTTTTAGCTTTAGCAGATAAGAGCACTGAAAAAAGCCGTTATCATGTTTTTGCTGTGACAGTGAAGACTGTTGATAAGACTATAATATTCAATATGATGATGATAAACCTATCTTAAGTGACAATGCTATGTATATAAAAAAAAATGAGTCAATTCATTGAAAAACAATTATAGGAGACCATTTGCATCATTTTCAGTTTTGGGCACACTAGTTGAATTTGTTGGCAGATGGTTTTCCAAGGAACTTTTGAAACTGAACTTAGTTATATTTAGCTTAAAGAGCACATTCTCAAATACCAGGAAGAGAAAACATTTACATCTACAGTTTTTAAGGGAGGAGAAAAGGTATCCAAAGGCATTTCCTCTTCCAGTGTTGAAAGCTGAAACTCTTGGCTTTCCACAGCCACTTGTGTGGCAGTATATTTTGAAGACATGGTGGAAGAAAGTGATGATATGCTGGAATTATCCAATGCTGTGCTGACCACACGCCCCTCCTATCCGCATCCTCCACTGAGGATGACACGGCAGACGGATGGTCCTGGTAGGCCACTCGTGGCCTGAAGATGGAGTGCTTTTAGGAACTGATTAGGGTAATTAACTTTCTAGTGAGGATGTAAGTTCAATTGGAGGCCATGTTCAGTAAGGTACATGCAAATGATATGATGAATAAGTCTTCAAATTATCCTCCCTCAAATGAATTACACTCATGTTAACACAGCTGTAAAATAGCTTTGCCATTGTGCACGTGGAATTTGTCAGTACACCAGCAAACTTGTGTAAAAGGTGAAGAGGTATATTCTTCAGGCAGAAATGAGAGAAACATTTAAATGCAACAGATTTTATCTACAAAGCTGATGATCCTTGCAGTTACTGATCCATGTATGTGTGTTTTCGGTCCTAGGATTGTGTTTCAATCTTAGGACAGTAATCATGAACTATATTAATGCTGACATGCAAACAGTCTCTCATGCACACCTGGCATATAGCAATATAGAAATTCTAAAAGGATGCAAATCTCTTCAGGATCAAGCTGAACAGCAGCTTTCAGCAGGAGCTGTGAACATTGTCAAATGTCTGCAGGGAACTACTCTTAAAACCCATAATTTGCTGCAGTTGCACTGAAGGCAATTGGGATTCCATGTTTAAACAGAGATTTGGAGCAGTTATTCTCACAAGATAATGAAGTACAAACAGACTGGTAGCACTATATCTCAGAAGAGAACTTGGAACTAATGGCAATGATTTCATATGAAAAACCATACTTGGTGTACAGTTAATGTTAACTTTTCTTTGCAGATATCAATTGGTGTAATATAAATGTTTACCTTTCTGTACAATGATGTAATACATTTGATCTTTAAATTAATAAATGCAATATAGTCTAAATGTACACTTTCAATCTCAGCAAAATACTAAATTACCATGAAATAAGACAAAATGAACGAACTGTAATATTTGTTGGGAAAATTTCTTTTTCTGTCCAAAAACTGAAAATAATTGATGTTTAATATCTAACAAATATAATGTAACTGAGAGGTGTATTTTGATTTTAAACGCAGTACTGGAAACAATTAAATAAGACAAAAATCAAGATGAACTATGAAAAATATGTATCGAGGAAATAACACCGAAAATGGCAAAAAGTAGAACCGAAATTGTCCGTAAAATAAATCGAATTTTTCCAGTCCCCACCCATACGTACATCCAAGTCTCTTAAAGTAACGTGTATCAGTTTTCACTTGTCACAGACAAGAACCAATATTAGCTTGAATATATTAACTGGTTGGTATTGAACTTCTCAGAAGCTGATTCTCCAAACATAGCATGGAAACATTGTCACTTGCCAGGGGCAAGTACCACCATTCGCTTACATCATACTTATGGGACATTACAAAACTTAGAAGCAAACTGCAAATGCTCCAGCCTTTAGTCATATGCTCAGGTCATCTGCTTCAACTGCACATAACCCACAGGCTTTGCTAACGTAGCCTCACAGAAAGGGCACTTTGCCTCAAAACTACTTTTCCTATTTGGTAATTTTATACTGGACCAGTACCTAAAACATAGCAAAAACCAAAACAAATGAGTTGTCAAATTATAAATTGCTTAGAAGTAGAAATTCCACTTTGAGTCAAATATTTTATTACAGTCTCAGCCAAGGTTCTACACTCAAGACATTCTCACGTGCACATCAATCATACTGCCACTTAAGACACTACAGCCATAACATGCACACATCACTATTAGTGAAACATACACTTCAGTTTATGACACATTCAATTAGCAAAATGAATAGCAATTTGTAAAGACCAAACCATGGTTGGCCTCTAACCATGAAGGAAATACTCTAAGCATGAAAGAACACTTTAGAGCAACAAATTAAAAATAAAAAATTTTCACTTTTCTATACATAGCTTTTGCCTGCCCATTTCTCTTAGTATACATGTGTACAGTGGTGCTGCAATTGCACAAGTGTGTGTGTGTCTGGCAACAGCAGACTGAGCACAAATTCAATCACCACAAAACAATAACAACACCAACTACAAAGCATTGCCTTATGCTATTTGTACACTGGACTTTCTTTTCAAAACTTTTCTACACTTGTGCTTGTCACATGAGGCTACAAAGTATACAAGCTAATCTACTGTGCTATCTATGAAGAGCACCTTGACATAGATGACACAGCGCTGATTACACACAAAGGATATATATTTCAAAACAAGTCATCAGCTTGTACCTCACAACTAGTTAGAGGACTTTTCTCTTAAGCCTCAAGGGTCTAACCACAACTAAACCAAAGCATTACAGAGCTGTAGTACCTGTGATCTATTTGTTACAGAGATCTTTCACTTTTTTTAAAAGCTGAGTGTCTTAAAAGTACATTTTTCATAAGAGCATGATAATTTTGTAACTGAATATGAGACATGAACCTCACTAAATTTACTGTGCTACACCACTGTTTTAGGTCAAGCCAATTACAAAAGTAACAATCACGATTAAAAACAACACAGAAGCAGTTCTCTCACAAGGTATGTTACGATTAAAAACAACACAGAAGCAGTTCTCTCACAAGGTATGTTCAAACCTTATTTTCCACTCCATTTTTCTAGTCTCTGATCAGTCAGCTGTAGCTAATGTGATAATGTTTTGATACTGAAAACAGAAGCAGGTAACTTAACCACAAATACTGACCACTGTACTGTGGATGGTAACAGTACAGGAATGGTAGCAGAAGGTTCCTGCAAACTAAGGAACATTCACAGGCTGCAGCAGCCCATTCACCGATCTGCTCCTATGAGCTGGCATGTGCTTGTAAAAATGCAAGGGGTACCAAATTTGCCATAAAAGTCCATAAATCACTCAACTGATAGTTTTTTCAACACAGGTATTTTGTTAATTCCAAGCAAGTATCAATTCGTGATGTCATCGTCCAGACATGAGTTGACAGTAATCTGAATCCGTTTTTGCAGACTAACAGTTTCTTTCATGGGATAAAATTTTATTGATTATGAAATAGAAGTTCTTGAAGTTTATTTAGAATAGGAAATGTATAATTAGTAATTGCATGCCATAATTTATCTGTTTAATATAAAGGTGTTTTAATTTTTGTATGCATGTAAAAAGTGTGAATTTGTGTGTGACTTTTACTCTTAGACATGTTACCACAGTTCACTGACCTGTGTGGTGAATATCATTTAATGACTTTGAGCCAAATAGAGAGAAATCCATTTTCATTTAGACTTAACATGTGATAGACACATCAACTTATTACAAAAAGTCGTTTAGCCCATCAGGAAAAACTGAAACCTGCACGCTCGATTTGAAACAGGTTACACGCTAGCGCATGATGGAGCTTTCCATTAAATCGCATATTGCAAACATGCTTGGACGTTTTGAGACAAATACTGATTTTTGATAAAAACGAACCAAAAATTTATTCAAAATATTGAGGTAAAGTTTTAATTAGGACACATATCACCTTGTTGATCATGTTGCTCAGTAACACTGTAATGCAAATCAATTCATTCATTAGAACAATTTACGGCGTAATAAGTCCCATTACACATACAAACTGTTACACGGAATTTGCTGATTGAATGGGAGTATAAAAGTGTTCTTTTCCGGAAATGCCAATAAACCAGCAGTTTCAAAAGTTAAATTACCAACTGTTGTGTAACTTAATTGATATCGCATTTCACTGACGAACACTATTCTTAGTGATAAACAAACATTAATTGCAAGTAGATTTTGAATACTCACCAACACCGCCAAGCAGCACTTCACATCACAACCAGTAATAAATGCCAATATAACTGAACGGGTATTACTTCATTAAAACAGAGCAATCAGCTTATAATTCTAGGATAAACTGTACCAGGTGAAATTATTTCACATTAACTGTACAGATTATAAGCCGGAAATGAATTCACCCACAACAGATTGTCCCACACCACTACTATACTTTTACCATGACTCTTCAAAACATATCTCACAAAGCCGGGATCAAGAAGCAAGGAAAAAAAAAAAGAGACATCAGTATACGCTCACACCACAGCCATGAGCGACTGGCCGGCTCTCGGCGACTAATGAAGGGGTAAGGGGACGGGAGGGAGGAATCTGAACAAGTTAGCTCTGCAATGAGAAACTGCTTTCACCAAGTCTATTGTATGGCCACAAATGTTAATGCTACAGAGATTTCAAATTAAGAATGTAGGGCTGCTTGGTACAAAACATGATTTTTCTCACAACTGATGCTGCCTTATGACAAAAAATGTTTTTGGGTGAAGTTTAAATTGACACCAACTCATATTTTGTGACTCTTTTATTCACATGTTAAACATAAAAACAATGTATGACAATGATAACAACTTACTTTGCTTTTCATTAAAGGATCAATGTTGGTACCACTTTCTGAGCACAGCTAACATGAAGACAACCTTATAAGTTGAAGGCAGTCAGCCAGCTTATGTGTGCAGATTTCATTCTCTTTGATGGTGGAAAAAAGTTGCTTGTACTAGTATGTAGGTCCAAATATCAGCATAGCTGTAGCTACAAATTTGCCACATCGAGGAAATTTATGAAGGGGAAAGCTTTTACACAAGTCTATGAGATTTATTTTATTATGAAACTTATCATACAGCTGCATGTCACAATGCAGGTCTAGAACGAACTATTCTTCACTTCGAGCACTGCGTCTTAAGTGTATATGCTTGCATCTAAGGCTTTGATGAACCTAGTACATGGTCATTCCTCTGAAGACAGTGAACTATTTGCATTGGCCACTTGCATTCTCCTAGGCACCTCATGGACAGGCCTGGTCTATAGGAAGGTAAGATCATTGGGGATTGAGCATGATTAACTTTAAACAGGATATCCAGATATGGATTTGAGCCACATCATCTCTGAATCCAAGATAAGCTGTAGATTAACCAGAGTAGGTTTACCTGACACACACTGGAAGAGACTTCATACAGTGATGAGTAGCATTGCAACACTCTATTCCACTTTCTGCACTATATCTTTGGTAGTTATGGTGATTCCAGAACAGCAGTTATTGTGCATTTGTGTGTCTGAAGTATCCTCAGTTAATCAAATTATTACGGTTATGGTGGAACAGTTTGCAAAATTCAAGAATGAACTTTCTGACTCCTCTCCACTCTCACTAATTATGCAACAGGCTTCAGCTCTCACTGCTTGAAATGCTGCGCCTGAAAGTTGACATCAGGATCGATCCCTTAGTTATTACAGAGTGACACAGTTCAGTTCACTCAGTGGCACACTGTCATACTGGTCTTAAAAATGATGTGGAATGGTGATAATGCTTCCTCTCTTCTCCTTCCTTCAGATCAGCAACCAATAGAAATGTAGTAACCTTTACTTCCAGGATCTTTTGCTTCTAAATGAAGAGCAGACAGTCTCTGCCTCAAATAAGATCAATACTCAAACGACTAACACACATGACTGACTCATGTAGCATGTCTATCTCAAATGGCAACTCTTTTGTAACGGATTAATGAATTTCCAACATTTTGACATTTGAAACTGTGCAGGGAGTAAGCAGTGGGTTCTTTAGTGCTTTTAGTGGTGTTTTAAGTTTCTCAGTAATTTACACAATTCCTGTTAATTTTATAGCTCAAGCAGCAACCCTATCTTTGAGCAATTTCACAACTCAAATGGACAGTGGAATATAGATCAGCCTCAGGGACATTTCCAAAGTGCCTCTTATGGAGAAATATGACAGAAGTCTCCACATACATTAGTTCTTTTAGCTGTGTTACAATGAAATGTGCATTTTCAAAATTTCAGACAAGTATTCAAAGCACTTCCAATTCCCTCCTAATCCTTCAGACGTAAAATGACGACAATTTGTTGAAGTATCACTGCTGGCTTTAAAAAACAGTGTTTCTCAAAGAAGTGGCCTTAGTAAACACGTGACTACAAAACTAATTTCCTGCTGGTTTAAGTATTTAAGGCCAATCATTACCATTGGTATGTCCACCCCACCTAGTAGCACAAAAATTGAGATCGTAAGTTCCATTTTGATCATACGATGAAAAAATCTACAGAAAGTGTTGTGCACAACCATTACACATACAATAGGATATAGAATGTGTCAGAAAGATTGTTCTTGACTGACTATTTAGCCTTAACTGTCAGCATTTGTATCATTTAGGGATTCAGACAGTTAAATGGAGATCCTTTATCTTAATATACTAATACACGCTACCATGCCCTCCAATGGTGGTCAAGTATGCTCAAAGCTTGTGACTGTATAGTTCTGACATGCTGACGAGCCACACGTTGAAAATCTTGATTCACCGATCCATAATGCAATCACTGTTAGTCTAAATACAACAAGGCACTCAAAAGTTAAAAATCAAGGGTGACACTTTGGGCACATATTACTATGAATGTTGGAAGTATTAGCAGCTTGGAATCATCTACATCAGTGATGAAATCTTACAAGTCTTAAAAGAACTTAAATCAACTTCACAATTCATGATTAAAATCAAGAGAAAGAAATATAATTTTTTACGCAAAATACCAGACTTTTAGCAAAGTATAATACCACTGTAGTTTGCTATGCGTGCCAGTGCACAAGCGCACGCACACACACACAAAAAGACTATTTTCAAAACTAGAAACATTCCACATATTTCACAATTGTAGCTTAATATGCATTACATTCAATAATTGGTTATGATATCCTTATTACTGGGTACTGGTCTATGAATTGTGAATATGATGTTCTGTGTTGATGTGAAATATCCTTGCTTCTTTACAGTTCTTATTCACCCGAATGTGTGTGAAGCTGCAAGCTGACTGTTCACAAACAACTTAAACTTAACCATTAATTAATGTTTTAATGAATTATTTAAGATGCATATACTACCTGCAAACTTTTTAATACGCTCTCTCACTCCTTCACTTGGATTGTCAAATGCAAAAAACTCGCACCAGGTTTCGAAGGAGGAGTCAATGTACAATTTAAAGGCTTTATTAGTTTGTTGGTTAAAAAATATCTTGATATTCATGCAAGTGGTTCTCTTTAATTTTCCTGTAGGCAGTATCTATCTTACCCCTAGTGATATGCACCTCTACGTCCTTACATTTGTCCTCTAGCCAATCCTGCTTAGCCATTTTGCACCTCTACATTTACATACATACTCCGCAATCCACCCTACGGTGTGTGGTGGAGGGTACCTTGTACCACAACTAGCATCTTCTCTCCCTGTTCCACTCCCAAACAGAATGAGGGAAAAATGATTGCCTATATGCCTCTGTATGAGCCCTAATCTCTCTTATCTTATCTTTGTGGCTTTCCACGAAATATAGGTTGGCGGCAGTAAAATTATACTGCAGTCAGCCTCAAATGCTGGTTCTCTAAATTTCCTCAGTAGCGACTCACAAAAAGTTCCTGAAGCATTTCCGTAACACTCGCGTGATGATCAAACCTACCAGTAACAAATCTACCAGTCCGCTTCTGAATTGCTTCTACGTCCTCCCTCAATCCGACCTGATAGGGATCCCAAAAGCTCGGGCAGTACTCAAGAATAGGTCGTATTAGTGTTTTATAAGCCGTCTCCTTTACAGATGAACCACATCTTTCCAAAATTCTACCAATGAACCGAAGACGACTATCCGTCTTCCCCACAACTGCCATTATATGCTTGTCCCACTTCATATCCCTCTGCAATGTTACGCCCACATATTTAATCGACGTGACTGTCTCAAGCGCTACACTACTAATGGAGTATTCCATCATTACGAGGTTCTTTTTCATATTCATCTGCATTAATTTACATTTATCTATATTTAGAGTTAGCTGCCATTCTTTACACCAATTACAAATCCTGTCCAAGTCATATTGTATCAACCTACAGTCACTCGACGACGACACCTTCCCGTACACCACAGCATCATCAGCAAACAGCCGCACATTGCTATCCACCCTATCCAAAAGATCATTTATGTAGATAGAAAACAACAGCGGACCTACCACACCTCCCTGGGGCACTCCAGATGATACCCTAACCTCCGGTGAACACTCACCATCGAGGACAACATACTGAGTTGTATTACTTAAGAAGTCTTTGAGCCACTCACATATTTGGGAACCAATCCCATATTGTCGTACCTCAGTTAGGAGTCTGCAGTGGGGCACCGAGTCAAACGCTTTCCGGAAGTCAAGGAATATGGCATCCGTCTGATGGTTCGCAAGATATCGTGTGAAAAAAGGGCTAGTTGCGTTTCGCAGGAGCGATGCTTTCTAAAGCTGTGCTGATGCATGGACAGCAACATCTCTGTCTCAAGGAAATTCATTATATTCGAACTGAGAATATGTTCGAGGTTCCTGCAACAAACTGATGTTAAGGATATTGGTCTGTAATTTTGAGGATCTGTCCTTCTACCCTTCTTATATACAGGTGTCACCTGCACTGTTTTCCAGTCACTCGGGACTTTACGTTGGGCAAGAGATTCGCGATAAATGCAAGCTAACTAAGGAGCCAGTGCAGTAGAGTACTCTGTTAAACCGAAATGGAATCCCATCAGGAACTGGTCATTTCTTTATTTTCAACCCATTCAGCTGCTTCACAACCCCAGGAATGTCTATTACTATGCCCTCCATACGGGAATCTGTACTAGACTTGAACGGCGGTATGTTTGTACGATCCTCCTGCGTGCAAGATTTCTCAAATGCTAAATTTAAAATTTCAACTTTTGTTTTGCTGTCTTCTGTTGCCATGCCAGACTGATCAGCGAGTGACTGGACGGAAGCCTTCGACCCGCTTACCGATTTTACATAAGACCAGAATTTCCTTGGGTTTTCAGCAAGATCTTTTGCTAAGATATGACAGTGGTAGTGGTTGTATACTTCGTGCATCGCTCTTTTTAAAGCAGCACGAATCTCTACTAACTTTTGCCTGTCCACATTCTCCCAATTTTTCTTGTACTGCGTGTGCAATTGTCTTTGCTTCCTGAGCATTCTCCAAATTGCGCTGTTAAACCACGGTGGGTCTTTTCCACCCGTAACCCACTTTTTCGGCACATACTTATCCAATGCGTAATTTACAATGTGTTTAAAATTTGCCCATAATTGTTCCACGTCCATCATACCGGAAGTAAATGAAGTCGATTCATTTAGTAAGTGGGATGCTAACAACTGCTTACCTACTCTTTCTAGTAAGAATACTCTCCTAGCCTTCTTGACCGACTTTTTAACTTTCGTAACCATAGTCGTAATGACATCATGATTACTAATCCCTGTCTCAACACTGACACCGTCGATGAGGTCTGGTCTGTTCGTGGCTACTGCTCCAACTAATATAGCATGATCCGGGTACTTCTGCAATACAGAGTGTAGACTCCCTTTGAATGTTTCTAGAACTGTCACTGTGGAACCTGGTGGCCGGTAATAACACCCAACAATTAACTTTATTTCACCTAGCCCTGTTAAACGTGTCCATATAACTTCACAATTCCACTCTACTTTGACCTCAGTAGACAATATTTTTGTCAACTGCAATGAAGACACCACCTCCTACGGTGTCTAATCTGTCTTTCCGATACATGTTCCAAACCTCACTAAATATTTCAGAACTTCCTATCTCAGGGTTCAGCCAGGTCTCAGTCCCGAGAATAATTTGTGCGCCAAACGCTTCCTGGAGGGCAGTGAATTAAGGAACTTTATTCCGAGCACACTGAAAATTTACTGCTAATATCTTGATAGCTGAAGTGTCTTTACACTGAGCGCGTACTGATTTCCCTGCCTACACGTCGACTGGTGAGTGTTTATCAGGACCTCTCACACTACTGCCTAGCCTAAAAAACCCTCATGTGCACGCCACAAGTACTCTGCTGCCCGAGTAGCCCCCTTCCTTTGTGTAGTGCGCTCCTGACCTATCTAGGGGCATCCTACAATTCCCCATCCAATAGCGCAAGTGTAGAAATCTGCAGCCAAGACCGTCACAGAGTCAATGAAGCCTCTGGTTGAGACCCTCCACTCTGCTCCAAACCAAAGGACCCTGATCCACTCTGGGAACGATGCTTGCACCCCATGTGCGAGGCCAGTGGTCTTCACCAAATCCGCCAGCTGCCTGTACGAACTGAGGATTGCCTCAGAACCCAAGCGACAGGCATCACTGGTGCCGACGTGAGCAACTACTTGCAGACGCCTGCACCCCGTATGCTCGATAGCAACAGGCAAGGCCGCCTCCACATCTTGCATAAGGCCCTCCCAGCAGACAAACCGAGTGCACGGTGGCATTCTTTCCAGCCCTGTACGCTATTTCCCTAAGGGGCTCCATCACCCGCCTACCGTTGGAGCTCCCAATAACCAGCAAGCCTTTGCACCCGTGTGCCTGCTCGAGCCCTGCTGAAGGAGCGGCCACCTGCCCACTGAAAGGATGAACGGGCGAGGCCAGCCTCCACATTGAACCTCCGCCTCGAGCAACGCAAATGCGTTGCAGTCCACCACTCACCCTGAGGTGAGGACGGCCCTAATGCGACGGGTACACTAGAAGCTGCCTTGGCAGCTGAGTCAGTGGATGCAGCAAGCGACACCTGGGGTGTCTCAAGCAACGCGCCAGACCCTCCGCCATTGCTGCACCTCGAGGAATCAGCCTGAAGGCGGCTGATCGTGGCCTCCTGCGCCCACACACACCCTATCCATCCTACTGCTAATATATGGACGTATACAGTTGTAACAAATAAAACAGCAATATGCAACTGCACAGTTGCGTCACCAGCGCCAGATTGAGCCGAGATATATGAACAATTACTTACGAACCAAGTAATCAAATGACCATGACTATGCCACTATACAGATATCACAATGCGATCCTACCCCTCTCGTAGTACAAATGACAACCGTCTACACGATGTTACACTCGACCGTTATTAAAATTTGATACTACCTCTTTCTATTTCGAAAATACGCAAAAATCCGAAAAATTTCGACACGCAAGCACACAAATTAATTTGAATTGAACCTGTCACTCTGCAAGCACAGATGAAACTGCACTGGCCTCTATCTGCCCTCGTCTTTTTACCTTCTTCACCCTCTGCTACATTCACCATATCATCTCTCAAAGCAACCCATTCTTCTTCTACTATATTTCTTTCAATTGTTCCCTAATGCTGTCCCTGAAGCACTCTACAACTTCTGGTTCTTTCAGTTTATTCAGGTCTCATCTCCTCAAATTCCCACCTTTTTACAGTTTCTTTAGTTTTAATACACAGTTCATAACCAAGTTGTATACGTGGAAGAACCCTGGAGATACTAAAAGGTATCAGATAGATTATATAATGGTAAGACAGAGGTTTAGGAACCAGGTTTTAAATTGTAAGACATATCCAGGGGCAGATGTGGACTAACTACAATCTATTGGTTATGAACTGTAGATTAAAACTGAAGAAACTGCAAAAAGGTGGGAATTTAAGGAGATGGGACCTGGATAAACTGAAAGAACCAGAGGTTGTACAGAGTTTCACGGAGAACATAAGGGAACAACTGACAGGAATGGGGAAAAGAAATATAGTAGAAGAAGAATGGGTAACTTTGAGGGATGAAGTAGTGAAGGCAGCAGAGGATCAAGCAGGTAAAAAGACGAGGGCTAGTAGAAATCCTTGGGTAACAGAAGAAATATTGAATTTAATTAATGAAAGTAGAAAATATAAAAATGCAGTAAATGAAGCAGGCAAAAAGGAATACAAACGTCTCAAAAATGAGATCGACAGGAAGTGCAAAATGGCTAAGCAGGGATGGCTAGAGGACAAATGTAAGGATGTAGAGGCTCATCTCAGTAGGGGTAAGATAGATACTGCCTACAGGAAAATTAAAGAGACCTTTGGAGAAAAGGGCACCACTTGTATAAACATAAAGAGCTCAGATGGAAATCCAGGTCTAAGCAAAGAAGATAAAGCAGAAAGGTGGAAGGAGTATATAGAGGGTCTATACAAGGGCGATGTACTTGAGGACAATATTATGGAATTGGAAGAGGATGTAGATGAAGATGAAATGGGTGATACGATACTGCGTGTAGAGTTTGACAGAGCACTTGAAAGACCTGAGTCGAAACAAGGCCCCCGGAGTAGACAACATTCCACTGGAACTACTGACGGCCTCGGGAGAGCCAGTCCTTACAAAACTCTACCATCTGGTGAGCAAGATGTATGAGACAAGCGAAATACCCTCAGACTTCAAGAAGAATATAATAATTCCAATCCCAAAGAAAGCAGGTGTTGACAGATGTGAAAATTACCGAACTATCAGTTTAATAAGTCACAGCTGCAAAATACTAACGCGAATTCTTTACAGACGAATGGAAAAACCAGTAGAAGCCGACCTCGGGGAAGATCAGTTTGGCTTCCGTAGAAATGTTGGAACACTGACCCTACGACTTGTCTTAGAAGAAAGATTACGGAAAGGCAAACCTAAGTTTCTAGCATTTGTAGACTTAGGAGAAAGCTTTTGACAATGTTGACTGGAATACTCTCTCTCAAATTCTAAAAGTGGCAGCGGTAAAATACAGGGAGTGAAGGGCTGTTTGCAATTTGTACAGAAGCCAGATGGCAGTTATAAGAGTCGAGGGATACGAAAGGGAAGCAGTGGTTGGGAAGGGAGTGAGACAGGGTTGTAGCCTCTCCCCAATGTTATTCAATCTGTATATTGAGCAAGCAGTAAAGGAAACAAAAGAAAAATTCGTAGTAGGTATTAAAATCCATGGAGAAGAAATAAAAACTTTGAGGTTCGACGATGACATTGTAATTCTGCCAGAGACAGCAAAGGACTTGGAAGAGCACTTGAATGGAATGGACAGTGTCTTGAAAAGAGGATATAAGATGAACATCAACAAAAGCAAAACGAGGATAATGGAATGTAATCGAATTAAGTCGGGTGATGCTGAGGGAATTAGATTAGGAAATGAGACAAAGTAGTGAAGGAATTTTGCTATTTGGGGAGCAAAATAACTGATGATGGTCGAAGTAGAGAGGACATAAAATGTAGACTGGCAATAGCAAGGAAAGCGTTTCTGAAGAAGAGAAATTTGTTAACATCGAGTATAGATTTAAGTGTCAGGAAGTCGTTTCTGAAAGTATTTGTATGGAGTGTAGCCATGTATGGAAGTGAAACATGCACAATAAATAGTTTTGACAAGAAGAGTAGATCACATACCTAATGAGGACGTGCTGAATGGAATTGAGGAGAAGAGAAGTTTGTGGCACAACTTGACCAGAAGAAGGGACCGGTTGGTAGGACATGTTCTGAGGCATCAAGGGATCAGCAATTTAGTATTGGAGGGTAGCGTGGAGGGTAAAAATCGTAGAGGGAGACCAAGAGTTGAATACACTAAGCAGATTCAGAAGGATGTAGGTTGCAGTAGGTACTGGGAGACGAAGCAGCTTGCACAGGATAGAGTAGCATGGAGAGCTGCATCAAACCAGTCTCAGGACTGAAGACAACAACAACAACAACAACAACAACAACAACAACAACAACAACCACCAAGATTGTGGTCAGAGTCCGTATCTGCCCCAGGAAAAGTCCTACAACTTGAAACCTGGTTCCTGAATCTTTGTCTTACAATTATATTATCTATCTGAAACCTGTCAGTATATGTATACAACCTTCTTTTATAATTCTTGAACCAAGTGTTAGCTATGATTTAGTTGTGCTCTGTGTAAAATTCTGCTAGGCGGCTTCCTCTTTCATTTCTTAGCCCCAATCCATATTCACCTACTGTGTTTCCTTCTCTCCCTTTTCCTACACTCGAATTCCAGTCACCCGTGACTATTAAATTTTCGTCTCCCTTCACTATCTGAATAATTTCTTTTATTTCATCATACATTTCTTCAATTTCTTCGTCATCTGCAGAGCTAGTTGGCATATAAACTTGTACTACTGTAGTAGGTGTTGGCTTCGTTTCTATCTTGGCCACAAAAACGCGTTCACTATGCTGTTTGTAGCAGCTCACCCGCACTCCTCTTTTTTTATTCATTATTAAACCTACTCCTGCATTACCCCTATTTGATTTCGTATTTATAACCCTGTATACACCTGACCAGAAGTCTTGTTCCTCCTGCCATCGAACTTCACTAATTCCCACTATATCTAATTTTAACCTATCCATTTCCCTTTTTAAATTTTCGAACTTACCTGCCCAATTAAGGGATCTGACATTCCACATTCCGATCCGTAGAACAACAGTTTTCTTTCTCCTGATATTGACGTCTTCTCAAGTAGCCCTGCCCAGAGATCTGAATGGGGGACTATTTTATCTCCAGAATATTTTACCCAAGAGGACGCCGCCATCATTTAACCATACAGTAAAGCTGCACTCCCTCGGGAAAAATTATGGCTGTAGTTTCCCCTTGCTTTCAGCCATTTGCAGTACCAGCACAGTAAGGCCGTTTTGGTTAGTGTTACAAGGCCAGATCAATCATCCAGACTGTTGCCCCTGCAACTATTGAAAAGGCTGCTGCCTCTCTTCAGGAACCACACATTTGTCTGGCCTCTCAACAGATACCCCTCCGTTGTGGTTGCACCTACGGTACAGCTATCTGTATCGCTGAGGCACGCAAGCCTCCCCACCAACGGCAAGGTCCATGGTGACCATTAGGTTATGAAGTTTTAAATAGCTACTGCAACATGTAACCATTCTTATCGGACCATTTTAAGAAAAACCTTATTTGTGATATAACTTACTTTACAGTAACTGCTGAAGTTAGTAATAGAGGTTGACTACATGTAAGAACTTACTCAACAGTCTTCTTGTTTGCTATGTGCCCACAAGGATTGAATGCGTACTGCAAAGGTCCTCTGTCTACATAAAAGGCTGCTTCAATGCCTAGGGACAGTCTTGCTGTTGGCCCATACTGCAAAGAAAGTGCAATACCATTTCTCAATTTTAACACACATAGCATCCACAAAATTATCATCATAATTAACACTAACTGAAAACATAAAACCAAAATTAAGACAATCTTCCTGTCTTGTCTTTTCCTCTATAGTTACATCATTTATACTGCTCCAAAGTACGGTGTTTATAACAGCCGCTCACTACTACTACTACTACTACTACTACTACTACTACTACTACTACTACTATTACACCACAGGAAAATAATGGGCACAGGCAAGGTGATGAGCATTGCATTGGAGGTAACACATCATCCAGTATTGAATTTATTCTTATTCACTGTGCTGGTAAAATATACTTAACACTTTCACTCTGCCAGCCATTTTTTTCTACGTAATGTGCAGCATTTCTTCTTGTTACCCAACTGATAACAAGGGCTTGTCTGCAAAAGAAGCCTTTCTACTACGAATCTCTCAAAGTTTTGTAAAATGTGCACAGATACCTCCTCACAAAATGTTTTCCCCATTGGTTACAGCAATCTGTTCTTTGAAGGAAACTATAAATGCTATCAGCTGATAATGCACAGTCTCTTAACTTCTAGTTATCAAAATGTTTGTCCACTATCAGTAAAGTTAAACTTGCAGTTACACAAGATTACATCACGAGCTATACTTAGCTCTAAAGACAGACTTCCCAATGGGCTAGCACCTTGCAGAAACACGTGTTACTAACCTATCCTACTATAGTCAAGGTTTAATGCAGTTACCAAAAATCTTGAGAAGTTCTTGACTAATTTACTGCAGATTTTTGCACAATACTCAAACGTCCTGGTGGACAAAGGCCACAAAGTTTTTTCAATATATGCGTCATTCGGAGATGTAGTCCAACAATGCTATAGAGCAAAGTTATAGGCACCAGCACCTGTAAATTTACGTACACAAAGTGTGATCCTGTGATGTTACAAACTTTCTAGGATGTATCAATTTCAGGAAGAGTCCCCATACTGGTGGCGAACAGAATTTATAAGTGAAAACTGTTCTGATACATATGACAGAGGAATACATGTACTAGTACTGTTGTTGCCAAGATTGTTGGATAGGCAACTTTTATTGATGGTAGTACAGGTGAATACAAGAAAAGGGGCAAAGTAGTTGTTTCATTTACTTCAAATTTTTACACAATATTCTAATAAACATTTGGACAGACATAGGCTACAACTGCAGATTTTTGAGATTTCATTCAACAGAAGTTTTGCTGCATTTGAAGTGATGTAAAACTATGCCTACTAGGTACGAGACTAGACTGTACTTTATCTAGATGCTTGCACTGGCAGGAAGTGGGAGATGGCTGTGGCTGGCTGACTCCTCCTCCTCCCCCTCCCCTTTTGGTCCCCTACTCTGTACCAGCTCCACTATAATGCCATTTTGTCACTTCTCTCAAAGTTTATTGAATTCAGCTGTTTGGTGTGTCAAATGACTTCTCTGCCTGCCGCAGTTCTGTTGTTTTTGCTCACTTCTCTTGAGTAACATTCCAAAATCTAAGTTTTCATTTGTCGATTACACTGGATAAAATAGTTATTTCAGTAAAAGACCTCAAAAACAGAATCTAGATGAAGAAACTGAAAAATACCCGCTGGTTCAAATGGAGTCACCATTGCCTGCTTCTTCCAGAAGCACTTCATCTTCGTGGATTGAGGATGTCAAGAAAGCTTTAAACAGAGTCAACACTATTGCACTTTTGAACAGAAGAGCAAGTTTTGTCAGAAATACAATTGGCTTATTGCACACTACAAAAAATTGAGTTACAGGATTTACCAAAAATTGTATCTCTGGACATTGAAAAAGAAGCTGGTATGAAAATATCTAAGCAATGGACTGGATGTGGTATCACTAGTTCTGTGGAAACTCAAACCCAGCAACAAACAGCACTGAGAAAAATATTTTTGATCACAAAGGCACTGCTGCACACGAAGCAGCTGTTAATTTTAGCCGAGTTCCAACAAAAAAACAGTGGAAAATGAATGTTTGACAACCATATCAGAAGAGAAAGAACAATGAGAACCTTTCGCACAGCCTTATAAGGTTGCAAAAGGGGAGCAATCTTTCAACAACCTTTTATCAGAAATCGATGTTAAAGAGCTCACTGGATTAAATATGGGCTGAATTCTACATTCAAATAAGGTGGGTAAGAATATAAATAATCTTTTCAGTTCAGAAACAGGGAAACATATTCTACTGGCAATAGTAAAAGTGGACAGTAGGTTTGTAATAACCATTGACAAATCAACTCAAATTTTACACATTAGAGTCTGCCATGCGTATTTGGATTATGCCTCAAATTTAATTATGGACCTATCTGAACTCTCAAGTGTGAAGTCTCTTGGTCTTTTATGGTCTTTTAAAAATGCTGTGGCTCAATGTCTCTAAAGCTACAAATTAGATTGAAGAATTTTAAACAGTAGACTGATTTCTGTGGCATGTGATAGAGCTGCACTGATGACTCTCCTAAAACCTGGAGTGAGGCTCTTTATAAAGACAAATTTCTGCCTGTTACTGTTTACCATTGGCCACAGGCCATAGGCTTGAACTTTGCTTAAGTGATGTAGAAAACGAAAACTACCAATCAGTTTAAAGTATTCATTGAAAAAAATTATGTTCACCACACCTCCCCAAAGGCATATGAAGAACTGCACTACTTTGCAGATGATCTTGGTGTTCAACTATTGAAAATTGGAAGTGTGTTAGACAAGAAGAGTGTTGTACAGTATCAGCAGTTTGTGAGAGCTACTAGGTTCTTGCAGACCGTCTTGTGGGAGCTAAAGAAGACCGAATAGATCATGCTTCGGACAGATCCAAGTATAGAGGCATACTCAGGAAACTAAAACCAACATGCTTAGTTTTAAATTTTTAGACAAATAGTTGTATGGAGACAAAAAGCGATTAATTTACTTATAACCAATTATTCAAAATGACAGTCACAATCGCATCATTTATTTTGCCACCAACAAGTTTCAACCCACGATGGGGTCACCTTCAGGGCAATTTACACCATTTGGTCGCTCACTGGAGTCATCACCCCACCTGTGCACGGTTGGTAACTATGCCTGAGTAGTTACCAACTGCGCACATGCAGGGTGAAGACTTCAACGAGCGACCAAGTGGTGTAAATTGCTTAGTTTTAGACTTGTCATTGCTGCATTATGCACTTCAAGAACTTTCAAAAATTTCAGGGTAACTACACCATGTAGACGTATTTCAGGCTAATAAAAGAATCAGATGTTGGTTAACATATTTATTGCTCAGAATGATAGTCTGGAAATTTTCTATGAGCTGGTTGTGACATCTGTAAACAACAAATGATTGTTCTGACAACCTTTCACAAAATGATTGAACGAGAATGCTAAGCAGGGAAGATGCATATTTGGCCATTTCAGCTCATGTAGTAACAGAAACACTTGGCCCGCCGATGATAATACTTTTATATGCATCAAGCGAAGAAACTACAAAGAACGAAATTCGTCTAGGTTGAACGGGGAAACCAGATGGCACTATGGTTGGCCCGCTACATGGCGCTGCCATAGGTCAAATCGATATCAACTACGATTTATTAAATGGGAACCTCCATTTTTTATCAAATATTCGTGTAGTACATAAAGAAATAGGAATGTTTTAGTTGAGCCACTTTTTTCGCTTTGTGATACATGGCACTGTAATAGTCAGAAAGGTACAAGTACGTCGTGTCACGTAACATTCCGCCAGTGTGGACAGTATTTGCTTCATGATACATTACCCGTGTTAAAATGGATCGTTTACCAATTGCAGAAAAGGTCGATATCGTGTTAATGTACGGTTATTGTGCTCAAAATGCCCAACAGGCATGAGCTATGTACGCTGCTCGGTATCCTGGACGACATCATCCAAATGTCTGGACCATTCGCCGGATAGTTAAGTTATTTAAGGAAACAGGAAGTGTTCAGCCACATGTGAAACATCAACCACAACCTGCAACAAATAATGATGTCCAAGTAGGTATTTTAGCTGCTGCCGCATCTAATCCGCACATCAGCAGCAGACAAATTGCGTGAGAATCGGGAATCTCAAAAACGTCAGTGTTAAGAATGCTACATCACCATCGATTGCACCCATACCATAGTTCTATGCACCAGCAATTTCATGGCAACGACTTTGAATGTCGTGTACAGTTCTGCCACTGGGCACAAGAGAAATTATGGCACAAAGACAGATTTTTTGCACGCGTTCTACTTAGTGACGAAGCGTCATTCACCAACAGCAGTAATGTAAACTGGCATAATATGCACTATTGGGCAACGGAAAATCCATGATGGCTGCGAAAAGTGGAACATCAGCGACCTTGGGGGGTTATGTATGGTGCGGCATTGTGGGAGGAAGGATAATTTGCCCCCATTTTATCGATGGCAATCTAAATGGTGCAATGTATGCTGATTTCCTACGTAATGTTCTACCGATGTTTCACTGCATAACAGAATGGCAATGTACTTCCAACATGATGGATGTCCGGAACATAGCTCACGTGCGGTTGAAGCGGTATTGAATAGCATAGACTATTTCAGGACAGGTGGATTGGTCATCGAAGCACCACACCATGGCCCGCACATTCACCGGATCCGACGTCCCCGGATTTCTTTCTGTGGGGAAAGTTGCAGGATATTTGCTATCAGGATCAACCGACAATGCCTAACAACATGCGTCATCACATTGTCTATGCATGTGTGAACATTATGGAAGGCGAACTACTCTGTTCAGCGAAATGTCATTAGATGTACTGCCAAATGCATTGAGGTTGACTGACATCATTTTGAGCATTTATTGCATTAATCTGGTATTTACAGGAAATCACGCTTTAACAGCATGCGTTCTCAGAAATGATAAGTTCACAAAGGTACATGTACCACATTAATAAAATGTTCAAACGTACCTATGTTCTGTATTTTAATTTAACAAACCTATCTGTTACCTACTGTTCATCTAAAATTGTGAGCCATATGTTGGTGTCTATTACAGCGCCATCTATCACAAAGCGAAAAAGGTGGTCCAACTAACACATTCATATTTCTTTACATACCACACAAATATGTAATAAAAAATGGGGGTTCCTATTGAAAAAACGCAGCTGATATCCGTTTGACCTTATGGCAGCGCCATCTAGCGGGTCAACCATAGCGCCATCTGGTTCAATTTGGCCCGGACACAATGAATGGACCACCCTGTACACACACACACACACACACACACACACACACACACACACACACACACACACACACGCGAGAGAGAGAAAGAGAGAGAGAGAGAGAGAGAGAGAGAGAGAGAGAGAGAGAGAGAATTAACTGCCCGTGACTAAACTTCCTTTTCCCCCCAAAAGTATATCTGTGTGTGTGTCCAAAAGTATATCTGTGTGTGTGTTTTTCAAAATACTGAGAACGTTGATGGAAACTATGAAAAGAAAACAAAGTCTCCCACAAATTTGCTTCTGTTGGATATAATCATCAAAACATGGCTCTGAGCACTATGGGACGTAACATCTGTGGTCATCAGTCCCCTAGAACTTAGAACTACTTAAACCTAAGGACATCACACACATCCATGCCCGAGGCAGGATTCGAACCTGCGACCATATCAGTCGCACGGTTCCGGACTGCGCGCCTAGAACTGCTAGACCACCACGGCCGGCGGATATAATCATCAAGACAATTCCAGGGTCATCTAGCAAATGGGCATTTGGCAACCAGAACTGTTGGTTGGAGTAACCAAGAATAGCAGCCATGAATGTCAACTAGCACACATTAGGAGGCAAAAGAAATGTTGAAGAAGAGCTGTATCAATCTTTAGCTCTAATCGCCATCATTAGCTAAAGTACCAGGAAGACTGGACTCTGCCAGCTTGGACTTAACCAGCAACCATCAAACAACATCCCAGCACCTCTTTCACAAAGTAATACACCCCACAAAAAGACAGATGCTTTCGACGACGGAGGATAACTGTTTATGCCCTGGACATGTACACTACTGCAGAGAAAGTGCATGCGTGTTCCAACAGCCCTTACGTCACAATATGTCAACAATCACAATAGTCCAATTCCTGGCAGTCATCTGCAGATGATTTTAGTCAATCTATGGGACAAAGCCTACCTACAGAGTCTGGATGAGGTTGCTCATCAACACACTGCAGCCATTTCTCGTTGCTGTACAAAAGTACCAGACACTTGCCTAGCTAAAACTAAGTGATTAGACCATCTAGAGAGGTCAGACTGCTACAGATGGAAATCATCCACTGATGACAGTTACCAAGACATCTGAAAATCTCACTGATATCATGTATTGCAACAGCAACTATCAATGACAGAATACAGCCCTTCGAATTTGTCGTTTTTATTAAATGAAGTCGTAATGTTATTCTCAAATGGTACTTCTTGTAGTATCGCAAACAGCCTAGACTGCGGATGATTTACTCCAGACTGACAAACCTACTTCAACAAGCATAGTTCTGAGTGGTGGTTTGCTGCTGAAGATGTTATCGCATTTAATTTTTTCAAAAATTTATTATTTTTGTTGATACAGATGCTCAGTTAAACTGTTAAGATTTAGTCTGTTGCAACAAGCTGCCCAGGCTCACAAAAGAAATCTACATGTCAATGACGAACATAAACATTGTAGGTGATCAAGGAGAACTTCAGATCACAAACTGTCACAAGCACCCACAATTCATCCCAAAAGGTATATGTGTAGGGACAGGTGAACCAGGAAAAGTAGCTTAATGCCAATGACTAAAATATTGTGCTCTGCTAGCACTATAGACAAGATGAGGGACAAAGCTACTATTCCATTGGCGATTAAGGTCAGGGATGACAAAGAAACATCAGAAAGTGTCAGCCTTTTGTGACAATTTTCAGATACATTCAAAAACAGAAGGAAGTAGACACAGGCCAAGCATCTCATGGTCAAATAATGTATCAATACTGCAGATCATCCACCAATTAGTGGATCACCAGTGCTCATACAGTATTCCAATCTTAAGGGACTTTCTGTAGTCAGACTTTCTCTAGTCTGTGTGCAATTCAATTCTACAAACTCATTTACTTTTACGGTTTACTTTAAATAGTGTTTTCATCATAGGGTGATTGTAATCTTATACTTCTCTTTTCTATGATTTCCCTGCTTCTTATTTATCATTAAAAAAAAAACGCATTCTCTCTGTATTCTCTAACCATGTTCTCTGACCTACGGCAAGTGAAACACACCACTGGCTTTCACACCTTGACTGTCTTCTTTGGCACACAATTTCCGAGACTTCTGTCAAAACAACTTGTACCGCCTCATTTACGGTAATGCTTTTGCCCCTTGTACACACAGTTGTCTCTCTGCACTCATCATAAATTCCATGCATGAGCACTTGTCTATTTAATTTTTCTGCTAACAACAAAGATCCTGTCTCTTCTTAATCTGACACTGCATTATGAACAACTTCAAAAAATTGTATTGAAGCGAATCTACATTACTTGCCAGTCTGCAATTGATTCTCCTTTTGATTGTTTACTGGTAAGCATCTTACAGGCACAAAAGACCAAACTGTGGTTACATGTAATTTTTAAACAAAGGATTTTTTTAATTCTTCCAACGTGGATGGTAATTAGCACATGTAGTTTGCTCCGACGCAGGACCTTGAATATGGAATTTTACAAATTTTAACAGTATTGGATGGCCCATTTCACAGAATAGTTTAAAAGTTGCATCCACATTATTTATAAATTCATTTTATGTGGATTTTGTACCATTGAAAGCATGGAGAATCAGTTTAAGAGTCTTGGTTGCTGCTACACTCACAGTGACTACAGTCTCAGTTGTGACCATGATTCACTTTTTTGTGACGAGCTGTGCAAAGGCGAGTCAAGATGCGCTGCCACCTAGACTGCTTCACTGTATGTCTGCTGTGCTGGGTAGGACTTCACTGTGTGCCCACTGCAGTGTCACACTGTCCTCAACTATGTTGTAACATGCCAGGTTCAGTACTGAGCCACTGCTTGCTGCCTGTAGTTCACCCAGCCACTGCTGTGTTACTTGTACTATTAATTCTCTCAGGACAGTGACTGCTGCTCCAGCTCATCTCTCTATCACTCCTGCAACCTTCGTATTATTGTTGTGACTAGTTGTCCTGGCTGCATCTTCTGTTGTCCAGCATCAAAATACAGACCTCTGCTTCTTTCTTCTGCTCATCTAGATCCATCTGTTCTCACTAGCATGCAAGAGCTGAGCCTCAAAGCTGCCATCTAGTCACAAAATCGGGATGAGTATTTACAAAGTTCCTATGTATCTCCCCCACCCCCCACAAAAAAAAAAGAGAACACTTGACACGAAAATTTGCTTACTATGCCATGTCTTGAAAAAGGTTACAAGAAGCATATAAGAACTTGAGGGAGTTCAGGTCAGTCTGCAGTTTCTGAGAGGACAGAAGCAAAGGAAGAAAGACAAACTTCCAGTGATGGTAAGTGACTGCGTGGACCAGTGCCTAACACTGTCAAAGGACACCTAGTAGAGGTGGTTCATAACAACACTTTCCTCCGGCCTGAGGGGCGATACCTCCCCCTCATGAGCAGCGGCCACTATTTCAGCAGTTTCACTCCTTTCCAATCTCATTTTAACCTGTGTGAACCCATTGACATCGTGGTTCTCAGAGCATCTGCAATTCACAAGCTTCTTCCATTCCAGTTTCCCTAGTGTAAGCTAAAGGCAACCATCTACACCTACCACCTGTGTTGTATCTCTGGTTTCCTCTCTTTGAGTGCTCTTCACTGGCATCCAACAGCCTTGAGCTAAACAACGAAAAAGGCAGGAAGTCACCAATACACAACATTATACAGGGTGTATAAGCGGACAAGGAAAAAAATTCCCGGATTTTTCCCAGATAAATACACTTTCTCCCGAATGAAAACACACTTTTTCCGTGTTATTACGTGACAGTATATTTTCCCTCGGAGCTGTAAAACTTATAAATCCTTTGAATGGTTATGTATTTTTATACACGGGCATAGAATTTCCCGGCACTTTAGAAAACGAAACTCGGGGAAGCAAACGCCTTTTGGAAAGATTTTTGACGTTCAGCAACATGTATGCTGCATATTTTCGTATTACGAAAGTATAAATTCGAATTCCACCAAACACCGCATGCTACTTTCCAAACCATTGTAATCAAGATTGAGATGCGCTTTTTTAAGCCAGTCATAGCTCATATCACATGATGCCGCCAGTTGATGACAGCGGTTCTTCAGACCAAACGACACGTGATGTAGTCAGCTAATAGCATCACTGTTAAGTAGCGCGTATACACAATCAGGAAAAGTTAATGTTTTTAAATTAATATACATAGTGTTGCTACAAGAAAAGCAAAGCTTTCACATATAATATTGGTCTCTAAGGGTAATAAGCTGCAAGAGAAGCTAAGCTTTCACATATATTAGACAAATGTGCCAGTAAAATTTTTAGCCGAGTCCAGTGACTTGTCCTCGAAGATTTCCCACAAATAAATTAGCTACTGCAGAGGAGAGAGAGCTTCCTGTAGCACTATATCAATTCGCTCATAGTAACAACATGAATGTCTGATCTTCTGGGTTCGTAATGGCTCATGATAAAACACTGTGTGATTTAAGAAATTCATCGTACATTCTCGCCCATAGTTCAGCTTGCGTAAAGGAAAATTTACTTTGGAAGTAACACTTTTCAAACCACCAGTCACAATATTTTCTCACGTCCTGTTAGAAACAGGTTCGTTTCAGTAGTCGTCAGAGAGCTCCCGATAACAGGCACCACCGCGGTTTGGCAGCTGCTATGACACAGGAAGCCTGTATGTATGTATGTACGTGTAAAACATTGAAAGATCTTACATTATGTCATAAAAGAAACAAGCCATCAGAGGATACTCCAAGAGCATCGGAATTTTGTAAACCACACTAAAGTGGCACATTTGAAGTGTATTCTTAAAGAGCACATTCTTATATCCCGATTCCCAATGAAGTAGGCCTTAATGTGATATTAAGCTTTTCAGTGTGGGTTTCAGTGTGTAAATTTTCTTGGAGTACCAGTACTGTATTAACTAATTTTTGCTTCTTTATTATGGCATAATGCCATATGTGCTAGAAGAGGATGCAATTAAATGCAGCGAGCAGTTGAAATTAGCCAATAGTATGGAACTAAAAACTTCGTTTCAAACACATTGACTGCCTCAGCAGAAACAGATTAATAAAAACTGAATTTCTGTAGCAAATCGACAAAAATAACTTCATTGTTCTACAAGGCGATTAATGCATGACTGTCAGAAAAGTGGAAATAAAATAAATTCTGAAACTAATAACATATTAGTCTTCTGTAATTATGTGAATGTATTTTAATTCACTTGATAGTTCTCCCGGCCACAGAAATCCGTTTTGTTTTCATTTGAAGTGAGAGCAGTAAACGAAGAAGAAACAACAAAATCACTAAATGTAAACACGGGTCACGTGGAGGCTACACACTTCCCCACTATAACTCAGACTGCTCTGCGCATCAGTCCCGGATCTACCATATTTCCGAACACCCCCCCCCCCCCCACCCCTCCGGCCCACCCTCAAGCGTTTGAGATACGACATTAAAAAAACAACCCCCCCCCCCCCCCACACACACACACACACACACACACACACACACACGAGTTTTCAATAATATTTTCCTTTTGTAGTGTACATCTTTCTGGAGAGTCTGATACATAAAACATGCATATTCGAGGAAATGTAAGACCTGTTATTTGGTCTTAAGTGTGCCAAAGTGCAGTGCCACCCCTCTTCACACAGCACTCTATCGGATGTCACTATTTCGCTCCGTGGAATTGAAACGGTGTATATTTTGTACTGGATGCCATCAAACTATATTCAGGACAGTGGAAATTAAAATGTCCTGTGGTGCCTCTCCTAAACTCGAATTTTGTAATCGGGAGAAGAAGAACTCGTCAGAAAATTTGCCCTCTTTATTGCCTGTTAGCTAATTACCTTCTGTTTTGGGTGACATAAAATTAAATATAGGATACATAAAATCAGTAAAGACAAGAGACAAGCAAGACAGTACACATTTCTTCAATCCTTAGCTCCTAGCATTCTATTATCTCTAATCCTGCTACAGCTTTACATGACGTGCTTTCCTTTCTGCGAAAGAATCTGTTACCTCATCAAAGTTCGTCAAACGTTTAGCTACATGAGGAATTGAAATATCATTGTCTAATACTGCGTAAGCTGTAAATACAAATAATACCCAAGCCTGGAATGGTTTCTCGATCCGATTACGTCTATTTCGTCACTGTCTGCTAGATAAAATAAGATAGGACTTTCTAACACTGCCAAAATTTTAACACACACCAAATGAACAAGACTGTTTTGGCACAAATGGTCACTTTTATAACACGACAGAATATAATTCACGAAGACCGACATAAAATGTCTATTAGGTCTACTACAAGCAAAAAGCTTTATGTTAGAAAATAGTTTCACATTTCATTCATACGCTCCAGTTTCTCGAGCATGAGATCGAAAACAAGTAAAACTTCCTGGCAGATAAAACTGTGTGCCCGACCAAGACTCGAACACGGGACCTTTGCCATTCGTGGGCAAGTGCTCTACCATCTGAGCTACCGAAGCACGACTCGCGCCCTGTGTTCACAGCTTTATTACTGCCAGTATCTCGTCTTCTACCTTCCAAACTTTACAGAAGCTCTCCTGCAAACCTTGCAGAACTAGCACTCGCACTGGGGCTGTGGCCTTTCTTTCAGGAGTGATAGTTCTGCAAGGTTTGCAGGAGAGTTTCTGTAAAGTTCGGGAGGTAGGAGACGAGATACTGGCAATAGTAAAGCTGTGAGTACCGGGCATGAGTTGTGCTTCGGTAGCTCAGATGGTAGAGCACTTGCCCACGAAAGGCAAAGGTCCCGAGTTCGGGTCTCAGTCGGGCACACAGTTTTAATCTGACAGGAAGTTTCATATCACCGCACACTCCGCTGCAGAGTGAAAATCTCATTCCGAAAAGAAGTAGTACGAGATTTTTACATATATATTTGGAATCGTCATATTCTTCCCCAATTTCTGTGATGTCAGCGTTTCTTCAAATGGTTCAAATGGCTCTGAGCACTATGGGACTTAACATCTATGGTCATCAGTCCTCTAGAACTTAGAACTACTTAAAGCTAACTAACCTAAGGACAGCACACAACACCCAGCCATCACGAGGCAGAGAAAATCCCTGACGCCGCCGGGAACCCGGGCGTGGGAAGCGAGAACGCTACCACACAACCACGAGATGCGGGCGGCGTTTCTTCTCCTTCCTCGTTCTAACAAACAATCTCGTCATGATTAATTCTGGAACTACGCCTGCCTTTGTCAAAACTTTTTCGCCAGTTAACTTCACTAACCCTGCCCGAATCACTGGTTTACTTCTCCCTGCTTATTCTCCAGTTAGGCGTTGTTACGTTCGTACAAACCATTTTCCGCATTACTTCCAGAACAGAACTTAAGCGGCTGCTAGACGGGGACTGTCCAACTGGCCCTTACTAATGTAGTGATCTGGCCAAAGATTTTCTGACAAAATTTCACTTTCTTGGCTACACTTAGAAGATAATGTGTAATCTTTCTTACCTGTTATTCCTGTTAGTCATTTATTTCTACTCTGGTAGTCTGGATCTATGGATTTCCCTAGTAATTATAACAACACTGATCATTCGCAAACCTTAACAACAACATAATCAGACAGCGATTGGTGTTCACTAGTTCGGCTTTACTCTGCTCAGCTCTTATAGCCCGGTCCCCTTTTGCCTGCAGGAAAGTCTATTTCTAGATGCGACTAGGATTCCCCTGATAGACGTCACATACACTATGCACGCATTCAAAAATCAACTTACGATTCATTCAGAAATCAACTTGGAGACCGTATTCAAAAACCTACAAGGATGCGTTTCAAAATCATATGAATAATCGATAGACCAACGTGCGCATGACGCAAGGTGCTTTGTGAAACAAGGTTTCTTTCTCCTCAAGAATATGAATTTGACTGCCTCTGTGGAAGAGGTTAATAAAAGTCAAATTTCTTTAGGAAACAGACAAAAATAACTTCATTGTTCTGCAAAGCAATTAATGCTTGACTGTCAGAAAGGTGGAAATAAAATAAAATCTGAAACTAATGACATATTTTAGCCTTCCCTAATTATGTGAATGTATTTTAATTCACTTTATAGCTCCCGGCCACAGAAATCAGTTTCATTTTCATTTCATGCAAGAAATGTAAATGGAAACAAGGGTCACAGTGGAGACTATCCCCGCCCTTCCCCACTACAACTCTGACTGCTTTGTGCACGTGCGAATCTAGCAGCTTGAGCGCATCAGAATAATCTTTCCGGGTAGCATCTGGCTGCTTGTTGCTACTGCTGATACAGCTAATAGCCTCACTTCAAGTAGTCAGAAGCGAGAGCAGGTACTGTTCACGCACAACTCAAATGCACATGCACAAGAGCCCACTGGCAACTTTTCCAATGAACCTACTGCAAACATTCTGACGACATGCTCATCAGAAACAGTTTGTTGTTATGAAGTATTGCAAAGTCTTCGTCCTAAAGCCTTTTGCTGTTGACAAACACTTTTGTGTGCACTGTGTTTTGTTGTAAATGATGCTTTTCCTTTGCAATTTATGTTCTATTTGTTTCCCTCTCATTTATGTTTTATTGCTACAGTATTATTCTTCATTAGTGGGATACAGTAAAAATTCTTTGTTAGATTATCAATTTTTACCAGTGAGCATTACAAAATTTTAACTGAAAACAAAAACAACGAAAAATTCCCATAATTCTAAAAATTCCCTGGGGTTTTCCCAGTTTTCTCCTGGATGAAAAAATTCCAAGGTTTTTTCCTCGATTTCTCAATTTTCCTGTTGCGCATACACACGGTTCTTTGATTCTTTCCTAGAAGCAGATTAAAGATTGTTTACTTCCTTCACTATATTATCTTGAGTAACTTCAGGGCCAGGAAGTTTCAGTTTTTGTAATAAAATATTGCACATCTCTCACACACACACACACACACACACACACACACACAGAAACTGGATTGTCAAACACATTCTACACACCGAAGTTAAGAGACGTCCCAGAAGCCATCAATCATATGAAATAGCATGTTTTTTTCATGTAGGTGATGACAGCAATAGGTTGAGGTTCTGGGGGGATAAGACAATAACACTGCGAAAACTGTACAATTACTGAAGGGAAATGCACAGTTTGTCATTGTTAAACACTAGTCTCCAGTGCAGATGGATGGCAAGCACAAAATGCGCATTTACCTCAAGCAATCTTACAGCTTATGATTCAAAGATGACATCACACATGATAAGCTGCTCAGCTAGGCAAAAATATCAGTGAGAGCCCGAAAAACCGCCTTGAATCTAGGGATTTCTTCACATAAAATGATTGGCACGATTGCTTTGGAGCAAGGCCATAATCTTTCCAACCAAAACTAACACTACAAAATCATAGTGAGACAGTAGGTGTGGAAAGTACTGAAAATTAGAAGAAGAATATTATAGCACTGCTGATATTGGATAAGAGCCCAGGAACATTTTCAATGTAATGGAACTGGGGTCTTTATAATCATTTCCTCAAAAACATAGGCCTATCTTGTTTAGTGGGGAAAAATATCATGAAGGGGCAGGAGGTGAGAACAAAAACAAAGAAAGAATAGTTGTACTGCTATATGTTGCCACCATTAGTAGTAGAACACTTTGAACTCCAACATGTTACAAGTACACACAAGTACAACACTACCGTGCGCCTAAGATTTTATTAGCAATGTGTGTATGACTGCTGAAATTTCTTACCAGCTCAGATGCTAAGATGGACGCAACATTCTTATTAACTCCTTATTTAGTGATGCTGCTCTCAAGCAACAAATTCTTTCTTATTTTGTGGAAGGCTTTCACAAATATGAATCACTTCATGTCACGGTTGCTGTCTATTAACATTCTCTGAACATGATTCAACACATTGTTGTTCACACTGTTGGCAAGAAGCGCATCGTAGTTGCAAAAAGTAGCATCACTGCTGATAGATACATTTGTTTGCAGCAAAAATGGAGACTAATCCAGTTAGTTGTTGTGGAAAAAGGATGTAAAGCCACTGTCATTCCTCCTCTTGAAACTTCTGCTCTCCTAGTGCAACAGTTCCAGTTCGGAACTAGATACTGTAGTGAACAATATTAATGAGGATCTGGGTTATCAGCCTCAGATTTCACAAAATTATCAGTTGATAATGGTAGCAGAAACTGATTCTGAAGACGATGAAATAACAACAGACGAAGAAATACCACATATCAGCCTGTGATGTAAGCGACACATGAGGAACCTCAACCAAGAACAGAGCTCCCTGTCCAAAGCATCCTCCCACCATCACCTACTCCAGTCCGGCCACAAACATCACCTACCCCATGAAGGTAGGCATATCTATGAAACGAGTCATGTGATCCACAAACTCAGCTGCAATCACTGAACTGCATTTTATGTGGGCATGACAACTAACACGCTGTCTATCCCTATGAATGGTCACTGATGAACTGTGGCCAAGAAACAAGTGGACCACCCTGCTGTTGACTAAGCTGCCCATCAACATGACAGCCTTCATTTCAATTACTGCTTCACAGCTTGTGCCGACACCAGCTTCCCTGCAATATATAGCCTATGTTCCTGTAACCCTCCTGGCCTCACCCTTCATTAGTCATTGTCCTCACCCATTCAGCCTCTCCCCTGTTCTCTTTCCAGTACTACCGAGCCCTCATTCCACCACTGCAAGCCATCTTTTTCATTCTCTCCTTTTGCTCTACCGCCCCCCCCCCCCTCCCCCATCGATCTCTCCCCTGCCCTCCGTCTAACCTCCTAACTGCACTTAGCTGCCCTACCCTCACCCCACCTCATCCCTGTGCACTCCCCAGCAGCACTCTTCACTGTCCCCTGCCCCACCCAACTATCCCTCCCCACCCCAGCCTCCTCCTTACCCGCAACCAATCACCAATCCCATCATGCACTTGTGCTGCTGCTCCCAGTGTGGCTGCAGTTAACAGATATTGCAGTCGGGCGCACGCATGTGTGTGTGTGTGTGTGTGTGTGTGTGTGTGTGTGTGTGTGTGTGTGCACGGTTTTTCGATGAAGGCCATACTGGCCAAAAGCTAATCTTTGGCAGTCTTTTTGTTGTGCCTATATGCAGCTCAGTATCTCCACTGTAATGTGAGTGACAACTTTCCTTTTCATAATACTGTTACATTTCATCCCCGATTTTTCCATTGTTTGACTTATTCCATTATGTCAGAGATACACCGAAAAGGTTACATCTTTTTGTTCACTTAAAGGACAGATGGATCTATAAATTTTAAACCACTGTCTTACAAGGTGTGCCATAAGGTACTACATTAAGTCATCAGTTTTGTCTAGCTATACAAAACTTCAAGAATTTTTTCTAAATGTTTTTATGAATGTTCAGATACCAAATTTTGTAAAACTGTTTGGTCACATTGATATGGTAAACATAGCATTACACAGGCAGTCCCTACATTTTGGAAGAGACCAATATGATTAATAGCACTCTTATAACATTAATTAAATTTATGAGAAACAATTCTGAATCGTTCTGGGCTGAAACAACTTTAAGACATGAATGCTGATTCCCCAAAATTTCCCTGTAAAAGAAAAATCTGTAAGAAATATAACTTCAACAATTCATTTGTTGATACATTCTCTAAGTGGATGATTAATATAGTAGATTTTATCATGAAAGAACTGATTTGTCCATCAACTTCTTGGAATCTTGCTTCAGCACTCTATCATTCATGTCTGTAAACCAAAATGAACAATTTATTCATGGTGGTACTGAATGCTGCAGTAGTTGTCACTCTGAAAATTTGTTTTATGCAGCTCTCCATGTTACTCTACCCTTCGCAAGCCTCTTCTTCTCCAAGTAACTATTGCAACATATATGTTTCTGAATCTGCTTACTGTATTCATCTCTTAACCTCCCTCTACGATTTTTAACCCCCTTCCCCCCACTTTTCTCCTCCAATACTAAACAAGTGATCCTTTGATGTCTCAGAGTGTGTCCTACCAATTGATCCCTTCTTTTAGTCAAGATGTGCCACAAACTTCTTGTCTCCCCAATTCTATCCAATACCACCTCATTAGTTACATGATCTATCCATCTAATCTTTAACATTCTTCTGCCGTACCACATTTTTAAAGTTTCTATTCTCTTTCTGTTTCACTTCCATACATGCCTAAGTTCCACACAAATATTTTCAGAAAAGACTTCCCAACACTTAAATCTAGGTTCTATGTTAACAAATTTCTCTTTTTTAGAAATGGTTTTCTTACCATGCCAGTCAAAATTTTACATCCCCTCTATATCGGCCATCATCAGTTAATTTGCTGCCCAAATAACAATACTCATCTACTACTGTTAATGCCTTGTTTACTGATCTGATTACCTCACCATCACCCGAATGAATTTGACTACATTCAATTATCCTCGTTTTCGTTTTGTTGATGTTCATGTTATATCTACTTTGCAAGACAATTTCTATTCAATTCAAGTGCTCTTTGAATTTCTTTGCCGTCTTTGACAGAATTACAATGTCATCACCAAACCTCGAAGTTTTTATTTCTATCCCCTGTACTTTAATTCCTACTCAACATTTTTCTTTGATTTCCTTTACTGCTTGTTTAGTGTGCAGATTGAAAACATTGGGGATTGGCTACATCCCTGTCCCACTCCCTCCTCAACCACTGGTTCCCTTTCAAGCCCCTCGACGCGCTATTATTGCCGTCTGTTTCCTGTAAAAGTTGTAAATAGCCTTTCGCTCCCTGTATTTTACCCCTACTATTTTCAGAATTTCAAAGAGAGTATTCCAGTCAACACTGTCAAAAGATTTTTGTTCTACAAATGCTATGAACATAGATTTGTCTTTCCTTAACCTATCTTCCATGGTAAGTCATAGGATTACTACTGACTCACATGTTCCTACATTTCTCCAGAATCTTAACTGTTGTTCTCGAACACCATCTTGTACCACCTTTTTGTTCTTCTGTGAAGAAATCGTATTAGTATTTTGCGAACATGAATTATTGAACTGATAGTTTGATAATTTTCACACCTATCAGCAACTGATTTATTTGGAATTGCAGTTACTACATTCTTCTTTAAGTCTGAATGTATTTCACCTGCCACAAACATCTTGCACAACAGACAGAAGAGTTTATTCATGGCCGACTCTCCCAATGCTATCAGTAGTTCCCACAAAATATTGTCTACTCCCTGCACCTTGTTCGACTTGTGTCTTTCAGAGTTCTGTCAAATTTTTCTCGCAGTATCGTGTCTCCCATCTCATCTTCATCTATATCCACTTAATTTCCATAATATTTTCTTCAAGTCCACCTTTCAGGTTTACCTTCTTCGCTTGGGACTGGTTTTCCATCTGAGCTCTTTATATACATTCAGCTGCTCCTCTTCCCCAAGTCTTCTAATTTTCCTATCTGTGATTTGTATCTTTCCCCTATTGGAATATGCTTCTAAACCCTTACATTTGTCCTCTTGACATTCTTGCTTAGCCATTTTGCACATCTTATCAATCTCATTTTTTAAACAGTTGCATTCCTTTTGCCTGCTTCATTTGCTGCATTTTCATATTTTCTCCTTTCATCAAATAATATCTCTTGTGTTATCCAATGATTTCTTCTAGGCCTTGTGGTTTTACCTATTTGATCCTATGCTGCCTTCACTATTTCATCTCTTAAAGCTATCCATTCATTTTCTACTGTATTCATCCCCCCTGCTCTAGTCAACTGATTTGTAATGTTCCTTCTGAAGCTCTAAGCAATCTCTAGTTCTTTCAATTTATCCAGGTCCCATCTCCTTAATTTCCTACATTTTTCAGTTTCTTCAGTTTTAATCTACATTTCAAGACCAATAAATTGTGCAAGTGTTAGTGATGATTAAATTACGCTTTGTGCACAATTTTACCAGGTGGCTACAATATCAATATCAATAGCGAAATGTGTTATTTTGTAGTCTTCCCTAACAAAACACTTCAAGGAAGGTTTTGCCATTTTTAAGTGCTCCCCACGCTCCACGCTGTGTGTGTGTGTGTGTGTGTGTGTGTGTGTGTGTGTGTGTGTTTACACACTCACCAAACAAATGGATAGAGGAGGCGATGGAATGCGTGAGAGTGGAGGAGACGTGAGCGGGGCCGTGAGAGCGGAGGCGACGTGAGCGGGGCCGTGAGAGCGGAGGCGACGTGAGCGGGGCCGTGAGAGCGGAGGCGACGTGAGCGGGGCCGTGAGAGCGGAGGCGACGTGAGCGGGGCCGTGAGAGCGGAGGCGACGTGAGCGGGGCCGTGAGAGCGGAGGCGACGTGAGCGGGGCCGTGAGAGCGGAGGCGAGGCCGTGAGAGCGGAGGCGAGGCCTTGAGAGCGGAGGCGAGGCCTTGAGAGCGGAGGCGAGGCCTTGAGAGCGGAGGCGAGGCCTTGAGAGCGGAGGCGAGGCCTTGAGAGCGGAGGCGAGGCCTTGAGAGCGGAGGCGAGGCCTTGAGAGCGGAGGCGAGGCCTTGAGAGCGGAGGCGAGGCCTTGAGAGCGGAGGCGAGGCCTTGAGAGCGGAGGCGAGGCCTTGAGAGCGGAGGCGAGGTCATGAACAGTAGATCAAGATGTAATGATGGCTAGAAACTGTCTAGCTTAAAAATCCCTTCATTAGATTTATGTAAGCATAGAAGATGGTGCACGAATTTCTTCAGATATGACACATCCAACTGAGACCAGTCATTGGTGATTAGATCTCATGAAACTACCAAATGTTGAATGCTGCATTTATCTATTGTTCTAAATTGTCCCAGATGTCTTCCACAGAGTTAAGATTGAGTGGTTCAGTAAGCCAGCAGGATGGTATAGAGTGCCTAACTGTTCATCAGGCAATGAATGTGCATGTGCTGTCTTGTGAAAACTGCTCTGTAATTTAAAAAAAACATGAGCTTGTCCTCCACAGTGTTCTCAGGATAGGGATGTAGAAAAAAGTGTTTACTTCCATCACCAAGAACTTCCTGGTTCATGTACACTGTAGTCTGAATAGGTGGGCTAAAGACATCACACACCACTTTTAGCCTGAAACACCTCATTTGTCCACTATCTCATACTACAATTTCCAGCCAGCTGCTGTCCAGATTCTGTGTAGTTTCGCCCACTGAGAATTTGCAGCTTTACACGGCCTTGCAAGATAACCAAATCCAAATGGCCACTGCATGCAGTGCCCTTTGCAATGTTCACTCAGTAACCAGTTAAGATGGACCTACAGTCTCTGTCAGCACCAATTGCTGTCTTGTTTGAAACAGACAGTAATTCACAAGGTGTGACACCTGCATGCAAAAATTTGGACCACAATTCTGATAACATGCAGTTACACCTTCTGAATACACCACTTTTAACAGGGCAAGTACTCCGGTTCTTTGTCACTCACTCAGCCATACTGCAGTCACTTAATACTCAAGTGAGTGAGTAAGAGATTTGTATTCAGAATATCTGTGAGCCAACGAGTTATAGTGTGGCACTTCAAGGAGCAGTATGGAATAACAATCAAATTTCCACAATACGAATGTTATCTACATATGGATACTTACTGTCACCTCTGTCTATAATTTCGAAGCAGCTGTGGATCAAGTGACGTTTGTATCAGGCAAACATTAATTTAGCGTAGCACCTCTTTTCGAAAAGTCAACAAAACATTTACAGATGTGATGACAGGTGTCTTCTAAAATCTTAAGGGATGGCTGCAGAACAGTTTTCATCATAGACAAGTTTTTCAGGCACAGAAGCTTGCCACTGTATGAAGAGCACAGAGTAGGAGGCACTGAAGTTTCTACACTAAAAATACCACCAAGTGGAACAAGATGCAGCTAGCTCCTAAATTTGTTTGGTTTTCCACAAATTCAAAAGTTTCGTCCACAGGTTTACCAACTTGACATGACTTCTGGAGTGCGTGGGGTTGACGTATTATGTACTCCTATTACTAAAATCATTTTCATGTAGAATAAAATGTTCTCAAACAAGATTTCAAAACATGTTGACAGGATGTCACACTGTCCCCTCCCCAACCTTCAACATCCCACGAGTATTAGGCATCTAGTTTTCACTCTTATGTACAACACTTTGCACTGTGTGTTAGACAGGAGCAGGCCAGTGACAAAAAAACTGGTACACGTGAATGCTTAAAAACTGTACACTCAAATTGTCTTAACTGTAAACCATCAGAATTATGCCAAAAATTTTCACTTAAGATCAACTGCCGAGGCTGATATCTTGGAAGCATGTTTTCTTCTCCTTAAAATATGAGGTCAAGTTGGTGATGTCCCCTTGTTAGTGTGGAACCTCTTATTATTTTTCTGCCTGGTTTAACTGCATGAAGACTTCTGAGAATATTCTCTATTTGGTGAATGATGATATATAATCTTAAATTTATTAAATTCCTTTCTGGATGTCCCATAACCATTTAGCTAATGTCTCATTTTGAACATCTTAGCATCTTGTGGAAGGTATCGCAGTGTGATGTGCTTCGTAACAGTGTTCACGAAACAGAAAAGTCAAGTGTCAATTCTCTTGCCACTGGTAGTCACAATAAAGGCAAAGAAAACCTTGATAAGCCATTAATAATTACACAGTTTTTCTGATACCTTCAAATCATTTTCAACTACTATTGCAGGAACGGGTTATTTCCTGTTATTGAGTGTTGACACTGAACAATTCTGAAAGAATTATGTAAGTTGAATATAGTCCCATAAGAAACACATTAGAACATGTAACTGCTAAGACATATGCGTCCTTTAATCTAAATTCAATTCTCAGTGAACAAATTTTATATATAAACAGAACTAAACATTTCATTTATTGCAATAAACCTTGCTTTGCTTGAGGTAGCCAACCCATCACACATTTGTCTTTTTTAAACTCTCAGCGCCTTTTTATGTACACAACTGCTTTCATGAAGGGTCTTCAACTTTGGGACATTTTGCAACAACTCTATCAATTAAGGATAAAGATTTTTAAATTCTCATTCACAGTAATTTGTTTCCAATCCAGTTCAATAATTGATTTTAGGACATGAGAGCATCCCTGTAAATTTCCAGGAGCCCACATACAATACAGTCACTTCCAATTATGGAGACTGTTTGGAAAACCTTTCAGGGATAACGCTAGAAATTTTCATCCTACAGCACAAACAGAAATCTGAGGGAAAAAAAATCAAATAAGCCTCTAGCTTGGACTTCCGATATAGCACCCGACTAAAATTCCAAGTCACGTGGAGACAATTTTCCAGATCAACAGCTGAAGTGAGACTGTAATAACTGAATCTTCTACTTATATTACTTCTGTCTTGCTTCAAAAGGAAATAAGAGTAGATACTATTTTATACATGTCTACAGTGATAATACACTCAATGATCTGCATATCACCTTCCAACTGCTCATCTATTCATTAGGAGATGCACACTTCGCATTTGAACTGTCCTTGACTAACAACCGACCACACTTTCTCCTCAGTGAGACAGACAGTGCTGCTCTAAGAATAAACACACATCACACTGATCCTAAAAGTTTAACAAATATATAGGATTTACTTTGAGTACGACAGAAATAACATCAAATGATATCTCATCATATGATAAGAACCTGGCCAAATTTATCGGTCAACCCAACAATTTAAAAATAAACACACTCATAATGATGTTATTTTATCTGTTTTGGTTACATTGTAACACACAGAATGAATGGCGACACCATATGAATCATTGCTTTTTCTAATTAATGGTAACTTATTTCAATCTGACCAGCAGATCATCTTAACATCCAGTGGCGCAAGGTGCACTAGTGGCAGGAATGTAACAAATTCCATTACTGGCAAACTATGCCTTGTAGCACTAGTACGAAGATAATGTACCAGTCAGACCAAAACCAGTCATCAATTAAAATAAAATAAAAAATTAAAATAAAAAAATAGTGATTCAGAAGAGGCTTTCATTCGCAATACAAAAAGAAATCAAAGTTTTCTAAGATATGGACCCAATTACGATAAGTGAAAAATAATAATAATAATAAAATAACAAACACACACACACACACACACACACACACACACACACACACACACACACACACACCTCTAATGCACAATAAATCTGCATTTACAAACCTCTAAACAAACTGGACAAGCTGCATAATTCCTCGTGGTATCAACACAGGTCTGCACATGTCCACATTTGAAATACACGTGAGGTAAGCATTTTTTCTGTGAGTCCATACTGCCTGACGAACTCAATATCGTGGAGGAATCTGAGTCTTTGTATTGCATGCACATCCCTGTGCATTTGAATATTGACTCCTCAGAGAGTGCCTGGCGGAGGTTGTCTTTTGTCTGAAACAAAACATTTACCGCATCACGTTAAATCATTAAAAAGCAAAACAATAATATAACATCAATCTATCACAAACTTCACCAATAGCAGATTTACTATTAACATCATTGTAACGGAATTCTTACATTGTTTTGCTTTAACTTTATTAGTTAAAACAAAAATGCAAAGAATTGTGAACTATACAAATTTTTTTGTGGTAAGTTCCTATGGGACCAAACTGCTAAGGTCATAGGTCCCTAGGCTTCCACACTAATTAACCTAACTTAAGCTAAGGACAACACACATACACCCATGTCCGAGGGAGGACTCTAACCTCTGACTTGGAGGCAGCCTTAGACCACACGGCTAACCCACACGGCTTTTCCAATTGTTTCTTTTAGAACTGATCCATGTTAGACTAACATTCCTGTAAAGGACATTAAAAGTTCTCTTACTGTTAGAGCAACAACATTTCTTTAAACTTGCATATGTCCTTGTCACTGCTCAATGCCTGAACTTTACTCCCATTATTTGTATTGCACCAAGAATTCGACAATATGTTATTAGGATTTTCAATATTACTTTGGTGTGCCTTGTTTCAGAAGCATGCTACCATCTAAAGGTATATATTCACTATACTGTTTTGTATTGTATTGTGTAGGCCCCTTTCTTTCTAGTGGGTTGTTCATTACATCACATAATGTAATGCATTGTTAGCTTCACTGTGTTGTGAATTGTAAACTATTTATGGTTTTTGCAAAGTGCAGTTTATACCTGAAAAAATGAAAATACTGGAAAATCCAGGACAGAATGTAACAAATTATGAAAAGAAAAGCTGCTACTCACCATATAGTGGAGATGCTGAATTGCAGAGAGGCACAACAAAAAGTCTGTCACACAAAGCTTTCGGCCAGTATGGCCTTCATCAAAAATAGATGACACACACACACACTCAAACGCAACTCACACACGTGACTGCAAGTGTCAGGTAACTGGAACCACATAATGAACAGCAGCACCAGTGCACGATGGGGTGGCTACAATGAAAATGAAAATACTAATTCACAATTATTGTAATGGCAAGTCCTTGGTGGAATATAAGTAATGGAATCAGTGACAGTCCACCACAGTTCACAAGCCTCTGACCCCTCCCCCCCTCCACCAAAACACACACACACACACACACAATTTACAATACAGTCCTGGCACTGCTTTGAGGTGATGAGAGGGGCTGTATCACGTGCAGTGACTAAGGAGAGCAAAGAGGCAGAAGATGCAAGGATAGAAAAGAAAAGCTGGGAGGAAACAGTGAATGGCAGTTGAAAAGAGGCGGCAGTAAGTGCATTGAAAAAGAATGTGGCACCAATGAGCTTGCTCTGGAACAGGCAGAGGAGTTGGAGAGTGGGGCATAATAAGGATGACGGGATGTGAAAGTTCTATAGAACACAGGAAGCAAAAAAGACTGCTGACAGAAGTGTGCGAGAGCAGGATGTGTGAAATCAACCAGCACCTACTCGTTACACAATATCATCCTGAACTATAAAAACTTAAATCGTATCCTTCACTAGTGCAAATTTCTCGACCTCCGCTATCGGGTGGAGAAATGTAGGGTCCCCCTGAATAGGTCAGGCGTGCACTACACACCGGAAGCGGCTACAAGGGTAGCGGTGTACGTGTGGATTGCACATGGGGGTTTATAGGTTAGAGAATTCCCTCCCTAGGCCCAACAAAACGCCTCCTGAGACGCGGCAAGGTAGGAGTAGGCAAAATGCAACAGGGAATAATAATATTAACGTGCTAATAGTAAACTGCAGGAGCATCTATAGAAAGGTGTCAGAACTGCTCTCATTAATAAACGGTCACAACGCCCATATAGTACCAGGGACAGAAAGTTGGCTGAAACCAGACTTAAACAGTAATAAAATCCTAAACTCAGATTGGAATATATACCGCAGAGACAGGCTGGACAGTGAAGGGGGGAGGCGTGTTTATAGCGATAAGAAGTGCAATAGTATCGAAGGAAATTGACGGAGATTCGAATTGTGAAATGATTTGGGTGAAGGTCACGGTTAAAGCAGGCTCAGACATGGTAACTGGATGTCTCTACAGGCCCCCGGAATCAGCAGCTGTTGTGGCTCAGCACCTGAAGAATAATTTGGAAAATATTTCGAGTAGATTTCCCCACCATGTTATAGTTCTGGGTGAAGATTTTAATTTGCCGGATATAGACTGGGAGACTCAAACGTTCATAATGGGTGGCAGGGACAAAGGATACAGTGAAATTTTTTAAAGTGCTTTATCTGAAAACTACCTTGAGCAGTTAAACAGAGAACTGACTCGTGGCGATAACATATTAGACCTTCTGGTGACAAACAGACCCGAACTATTTGAAACAGTTAATGCAGAACAAGGAATCAGTGATCATAAAGCGGTTAGTGCATCAATGAATTAAGCTATAAACAGAAATATTAAAAAAGGTAGGAAGAGTTTCCTGTTTTGCAAAAGTGACAAAAAGCAGATTACAGAGTACCTGACGGCACAACACAAAAGTTTTGTCTCAAGTACAGATAGTGTTGAGGATCAGTGGACAAAGTTCAAAACCATCGTACAACATGCATTAGATGAGTATCTACCAAGCAAGATCATAAGAGATGGAAAAGAGCTGCCGTGGTACAATAACCTAGTTAGAAAACTGCTGCGGAAGCAAAGGGAACTTCACAGCAAACAAACATAGCCAAAGCCTTGCAGACAAACAAAAATTACGCGAAGCGAAATGTAGTGTGACGAGGGCTATGCGAGAGGCGTTTAATGAATTCGAAAGTAAAATTCTATGTACTGACTTGGCAGAAAATCCTAAGAAATTTTGGTCTTATGTCAAAGCGGTAGGTGGATCAAAACAAAATGTCGACACTCTGTGGCCAAAATGGTACTGAAACAGAGGATGACAGACTACAGGCCGAAATACTAAATGTCTTTTTCCAAAGCTGTTTCACAGAGGAAAACTGCACTGTAGTTCCTTCTCTAGATTGTCGCACAGATGACAAAATGGTAGATATCGAAATAGACGACAGAGGGATAGAGAAACAATTAAAATCGCTCAAAAGAGGAAAGGCCGCTGGACCTGATGGGATACCAGTTCGATTTTACACAAGAGTACGCGAAGGAACTTGCGCCCCCCCCCCCCCCCCCTTCTTGCAGCGGTGTACCGTAGGTCTCTAGAAGAGCGTAGCGTTCCAAAGGATTGGAAAAGGGCACAGGTCATCCCCGTTTTCAAGAAGGGAAGTCGAACAGATGTGCAGAACTATAGACCTATATCTCTAACATCGATCAGTTGTAGAATTTTGGAACACGTATTATGTTCGAGTATAATGACTTTTCTGGATACTAGAAATCTAGTCTACAGGAATCAGCATGGGTTTAGAAAAAGACGGTCGTGCGAAACCCAGCTCGCGCTATTCGTCCACGAGACTCAGAGGGCCTTACACACGGGTTCCCAGGTAGATGCTGTGTTTCTTGACTTCCGCAAGGCGTTCGATACAGTTCCCCACAGTCGTTTAATGAACAAAGTAACAGCATATGGACTATCAGACCAATTGTGTGATTGGATTGAGAAGTTCCTAGATAAGAGAATGCAGCATGTCATTCTCAATGGAGAGAAGTGTTCCGAAGTAAGAGTGATTTCAGGTGTGCCGCAGAGGAGTGTCATATTCACAATATACATAAATGACCTGGTGGATGACATCGAAAGTTCACTGAGATTTTTTGCAGATGATGCTGTGGTGTATTGAGAGGTTGTAACAATGGAAAATTGTACTGAAATGCAGGAGGATCTGTAGCGAATTGACACATGGTGCAGGGAATGGCAATTGAATCTCAATGTAGACTAGTGTAATGTGCTGCGAATACATAGAAAGATAGATCCCTTATCATTTAGCTACAAAATAGCAGGTCAGCAACTGGAATCAGTTAATTCCATAAATTATCTGGGAGTAGGCATTAGGAGTGATTTAAAATGGAATGATCATATACAGTTGATCGTCGGTAAAGCAGATGCCAGACTGAGATTCATTGGAAGATTCCTAAGGAAATGCAATCCGAAAACAAAGGAAGTACATTACAGTACGCTTGTTCGCCCACTGCTTGAATACTGCTAAGCAGTGTGCGATCCGTACCAGATAGGGTTGATAGAAGAGATAGAGAAGATCCAACGGAGAGTAGCGCGCTTCATTACAGGATCATTTAGTAATTGCGAAAGCGTTACAGAGACTATAGATAAACTCCAGTGGAAGAGACTGCAGGAGAGAGACTCAGTAGCTCGGTACGGGCTTTTGTTAAAGTTTCGTGAACATACCTTCACCAAAGAGTCAAGCAGTATATTGCTCCCTCCTACGTATATCTCGAAGAGACCATGAGGATAAAATCAGAGAGATTAGAGCCCATACAGAATCATACCGACAATCCTTCCTTCCACGAACAATACGAGACTGGAACAGAAGGGAGAACCAATAGAGGTACTTAGGGTACCCTCTGCCACACACCGTCAGGTGGCTTGCGGAGTATGGATGTAGATGTAGATGCTTCGACCACCAATCAAAGTGCCCAAAAATGAACATCCTGACACAGCCCCATACTACTCTCCCCCAAGCATATTCCACCACCCACACAATTTACAAAATACCCTGGTCCATCTGCCACAATTACACTGAATGTCTTTCCACCGGTGCTATACTCCCGTGGTAAAATTAAATCTATACTCAATGTTAACAAATTTCTCTTCTTGAGAAAGATTTTCCCTGCCATTGCCAGTCCTCTGTAATCGGCCATCATCAGTTATTTTACTCCCCAAATAGCAAAACTCATCTACTACTTTAAGTGTCATTTCCTAATCTAATTCCCTCAGCATCACCTAATTTAATTTGCTTTTGTTGATGTTCATCTTATATACTCCTTTCAAGACACTGTCCATTCCATTCAACTGCTCTTCCAGGTCCTTTGCTGTCTCTGACAGAATTACAATGTCATCAGTAAACCTCAAATTTTTTATTTCTTCTCCACGGATCTTAATTCCTACTTTAAGTTTTTCCTTTTGTTTCCTTACTGCTTGCAAAATGTAAAGATCGAATAACACTGGAGATAGGCTACAACGCTGTCTCACTCCTTTCTCAACCACCGCTTCCCTTTCGCGCCCCTTGACTCTTAACTGCCATCTGGTTTCTGTACAAATTGTAAATAGTCTCTCACTCCCTGTATTTGACACCTGCCACCTTCAGAATTTGAAATACAGTATTCCAGTCAATACTGTCAAACATTTTCTCTAAGTCTACATATGGTTTAAATGTAGGTTTGCCTATCCTTAAGTACTGCTTCGTGTGTCCCAACATTTCTACGGAATACAAACTGATCTTCCCCGAGGTTGGTTACTACCACATTTCCATTCGTCTGTAAAGAATTTGTGTTGGTATTTTGCAGCCGTGACTTATTGAACTGATACTTCGGTAATTTTCTCACCTATCAACACGTGCTTTTCTTGGGATTGGAATTATTATATTCTTCTTGAGGTCTGAGGGTATTTCGAATGTCTCATACATCTTGCTCACCAGATGATCGAGTTTTGTCATGGCTGGCTCTACAAAGGCTAAGAGTAGCTTTAATGGAATGTTGTCTACTTCTGGCACCGTGTTTCGACTTGGGTCTTTCAGTGCTCTGTCAAATTCTTCACGTAGTAGCTTACATCCCATTTCATCTTCATCAATGTCCTCTTCCATTTCTGTACGAATGCCCTCAAGTACATTGCCCTTATATAGACCCTCTATATACTCCTTCCACCTTCCTGATTTCCCTTCTTTGCTTAGAACTGGTTTTATATCTGAGCTCTTGATATACACACAGGTGGTTCTCCTTTCTCCAAAGGTCCCTATTTTCCTGTAGGCAGTATCTATCTTACCCCTAGTGAGATAAGCCTCTACATTCTTACATTTGTCCTCTAGCCATCCCTGCTTAGCCATTTTGCACTTCCTGTCGATCTCATTTTTGAGACGTCCGTATTCCTTTTTGCCTGCTTCACTTACTGCATTTTCATATTTTCTCCTTTCATCAATCAAATTCAATATTTCTTCTGTTACCCAAGGATTTCTACTGCCCTCGTCTTTTTACCTACTTGGTCCTCTGCTGCCTCCACTATTTCATCTCTCAAAGCTACCAATTCTTCTCCTACTGTATTTCTTTCCCCTGTTTTGTCAGTCATTCCCAAATGCTCTCCTAAACGCCCTACAACCTCTGATTCTTCCAGTTTATCTATGTCCTATCTCTTATATTCCCGCCTATTTCGCATTTCCTTAGTTTTAATCTACAGTTCATAACCAATAAATTGTGGTCAGAGTCCACATCTCCCCTTGGAAATGTCTTGCAATTTAAAACCTGGTTCCTAAATCCTATTATTTACCTGAAACCTTCCAGGGTCTCCAGGCCTCTGCCACGTATACAACCTACTTTCATGATTCTTAAAGTGTCAGCTATGATTAAGTTATTCTCTGTGCAAAATTCTACCAGGTGGCTTCCTCTTCCATTTCTTGCCTGCAGCCTTTTTCCCTTCTCTTCCTTTTCCTACAATTGAATTTCAGTCCCCCATCTTTATTAAATTGTAATTTCCTTTACCTTTATGAATAGTTTATTGTCTCAACACACATTTCTTCAATCTCTTTAACATCTACAGAGCTAGCTGGCATATAAACGTTTACTACTGTGGTAGCTGTGGGCTTTGTGTACTGTGGTAGCTGTGGGCTTTGTGTATCTTGACTACAATAATGCATTCACTATGTTGTTCATAGCAGCTTACCCACATTTCTATTTTCTTATTCATTATTAAACCCACTCCTGCATTACCCCTATTTCACCTTTTATTTATAACTCTGTATTCACCTTATTAAAGTCCTGTCCCTCCTGCCATCAAGCTTTGCCAATTCCCATTATATGTAACTTCAACCTATCTATTTCTCTCTTTAAATTTTCTAACCTACCTGCACAATTAAGGGATGTAACATTAAACATTCTAATCTGCAGCATGCCAGTTTTGTTTCAGTCCCTGCCAGGAGAGCTGAATACCTCTGGAATATCTACCCCAAAAGGATGCCATAATCATTTAACCAGACAGTAAGGCCGCAGGAAAAATTATGGCTGTAGTTTCTCCCTGCTTTCAGCTGTTCACAGTACCAGCTCAGCAAGGCCATTTTGGTTAATGTTACAAGGCCAGATTGGTCAATCATCCTGACTACTGCCCCTGCAACTACTGAACAAAGTATTATGTGAGCATGACAACCAATTCATCGTATGAGGGGCGTTTGAAAAGTTCGTGGAAAAATAAAAACTACGTAAGTATTTGGAGTAAACCTTTATTATTTTTCGACAGTCTCCTTAGACTTATACGTTTCGTCCAACACTGTTCTAATTTGTTGATCCCTTCCGAATAATAGGAATAATTTTGCGACCGCAACTGCTGAGGTGTTTGCTGGTGCATTGCTGTGAGGGAAAAGCCTTTTTTGTGGTCCAAACACCGGCATTTTTCTTGCAGTTTGGTTTTCAAACGGTACAATAACGAATAATATTCACATGTAATAGTTTTACCCTTTCCCGATAGTCGATGAGGATTATCCCTTGCGAATCCCGAAAGACAAATCAGCATATTCTTTCCAGCCGAAGGAATGGTCTTTGCCTTCCTTGATGCAGATTCTCCCTTGGTAACCCATTGTTTAGATTGTTGTTTGGTCTCAGGAGTATAGTAATGTATCCATGTTTCATCGACAGCGATGAAACGGTGCTTGTAGTCCTGCAGATTCTTCCTGTAAAGCTGCAAACCATCCTTGCAACACTTCACATTATTCTGTTTTTGGTCAAGCGTGAGCAATCGCGGAACCCATCTTGGGGATAGCTTTCTTATGTCCAAATGTTAATGCAAAATATTATGTACCCGTTCATTCGAGATGCCCACAGCACTAGCAATCTCACGCACCTGAACTCTTCCCTCATCCACCACCGTATCATGGATTTTATCAATGATTTCTGGAGTTTTAACCTCCACAGGGCATCCAGAACATTCAGCATGACTTTTGCCCACATAGCCACTCCGAAAATTTTGAAATCCCTTATAACTGTTCTAATCGAAAGTGCAGAGTCATCATAATGTCTATCAAGCTTCTCTTTCATCTCCTGAGGCATTTTGCCTTTCATAAAGTAATGTTTAATCACCACACGAAATTCTTTTTTGTCCATTTTTTGGCAATCAACTTCCTTGATTCACACGAATGCCAAACACAAAGATATAGACCAATATGGCTGAAATTTGGTGTGCGTTGTTTCCAAAGCTGTTACTAACTACACATGTCCTCGATACGTGCTCGTGGTGCCATCTCTCGGACTTTGCACGGATTTTTCAAATGCCCCTCATATCCCCGAATGAATGGCCACTACCTACTGACAAGAAACACAGCTGAACACAACAAGCTTGACTTTAATAGTCTTCAAAACCCATACTACATGGATACTGCAGCTTCTCTGAACTAAGTAGATGAGAAATATCCTTTCGAAACAACTTCTGACCGACAGTCCTCCCAGCCTCTAACTCCACTAGCCACTCTACTCCCCAAGCATATCCAATCCTGCCACCATTGCCCTCCAATTTCTTTACCTGACACCCACACCTTCATTCCAGTCTGTTCTACTATCAGTTATCCCCCAAACCTTCCTCGCACTCAACTGGTGGGACAGCACTAACTGCATAAACATCAGAATAGACTCACATTTCAGGCGTTGCCGATTACAAACTTTATTTCATGGTAACTTGTATGTCTAGGCTCTCAGCAACGTGTTTCTTGTATTGAACTGTTCTGATATCAGCCAGCAAGCAATGTAACCATTTGTTAAACACACTGATTTGTTTTCACATTCATTTTGAAGGCAGTGTATGTAACCAAAACAACAATGACAGCAAGTTTATGTAATAATCTTAAGACAATATTGGATGTATTGGATGGAAGTGCGAGGGATATGAGTGGTTTTAACAATGTCAACAGTAATTATAGGTCATGAAATAGAGATAGTGAAGGTGAAAATACAGAAATTGATAGTGGTGAACAAGTAAGAGTCTATAAGTAGTAGTGACACTGATGACCAATAAGCTTCTGTTTGATGGTGAAAATAGAGATATCAACTACATTTTGCAAAAACCAATTTCACTGCTGTAAATGAATTCAAAACCCCTCTTCAGCATCTCATGAGGTACTGGATTTATTTGTTATTTTTTATACATGAACTGATAACTGAGATAAAAAAATACACTAGTATTCAAAAGCTAGCAACAAAAAACAAAAATGAATCACTGAAGCAGAGATCAGCCTGAAAAGATTGGAAACACATTACTTTCAATGAAATAAAAGCATTCTTAGGCAGAATTCTAAATATGGACATGAAACCCCCAGCCAGATATTCAGAATGACTTCAGTGAAGAATGGACATGAAAGTGACCATTTCATAAAGATGTTTTATTTTTCTCCAAATTTTTCTGGATGTTCTATGCTTGGTCAATTTAAAGATGACCTCCAGCTGATAATGTCACAAGTGGGCCACAGTAAAAATCATAGTGTAGAACACTGACAAGTTCAGTAAACTTTACATTTCAGGAAGGCAACATAATCAGTGATGAGAGCATTACTGAGTTCAAGAGGCCTGTCATTTTCAGGTGTTACAATCCAAACAAGCCAAGAACGAAAATGGAAGAAATAAGGGAAGATCATCTATGTTTGATGATGAGGAGAGACTATCAAAGCAGCCACACTTCAGTTACTCCACTGAAAAGATGTGCTGTTTGCACTAACAGGAAGGTAAAAAGTTGGCATAAGGGAAACTGTTTACTACTGTAAAACATTCCAGAAAACCAAGACTCCTACAATGCTTCAGAAAGTACCGCACCTTGAGGTAATATAGTGACAAAATACATGACGTGAAAGACAAAACATGATGTGTTCAGTGTTATAATGTACTTATAGTTTCGTTTACTGTTTAGTTTACAGTTATCTTTGGCATAATATCATTATATATAATACAGGTTATTTTTAGTGCAAATATTATGAGTGCAGTGGGGATGGTGGGTGGGAGGTGAGGATTGAGTGGAAAGGGTTAGAAGTGCTTGAGCAGAAAATGCCACAAGGAAGAGAGAAATTTATCAGTTCCATTGCAATTTGCGTACATTTAGTACGCACTTTTGTGCTAGTGAACTCACATATGATAATGGAAAAAAATTTCCAAGGCTGGAGAAAAACCATTTTGTAACATGTCACTTCAGAGGAAGCCAAAATATTTTATGACATTCATAAATCCATACATTACAACCTTAGGAGCATGAACCAAAACATAACATACAATTATTATGTTACAAAAACATCAATTAAAATGAAGAATCCTCGTAAAGAACAGAGGATATTTTGGCCATAATAAATTGACAAGAAGTTTAAAAATCATTAGAAATCTATTTTTTGCTTCCTCGATGACTGCCATTATAGGAGCATGAAGTACCTTGTCTACATGTGTATAATTATAATTAGTGGACCTATCGGTAGTAGTATACAGTCACAGAACACTGGGTCTTTCCATGCCAAGTAGTCTAATTTCGGAAAAAGTTTCCACATGACCATAACGGATTTTGCTGTAACTTTATGTGAAGATTTGCACATGTTCGCAACAAATATTGGTCAATACTTGCAGTTATAGTGTCGCTTGTTTGACCCTTAAGTGCAGCTAATAACAATCCAACCTGAGCTTTTTGGCAACTCTGAGACATATCTCTGGTAATATTTTCTTGAAAAAAGACTAGACCAACTTGTGCAACTTTGTGAACTCTCTTAAACTGAATAATAATCACATATAAAATTCTCTTCTGGATAATATGAAGCACAGTTGGATAAAGAAAATAGATGCAAGATAAAATGGGGAGTTAAGCTTTCTGTATCTCCAGAAGCAATTGTGGTGTAAGCCTGAAACTTTGCATGTAATAACTTACCAACACAAGATCTTGAAACCTATAAAATTTCTTTCGCCTGCTGCTTTCCACTAGTTTACAAATTGAGGTCTAAGTTAACAATGTTTCTAATAATGCCAAAAAGGGTAATTTGTAGCCCAATTTTACAAAAAGATTTCTACAAACTCTTTTAAACCATTTTCTCCATTAGCAAGGTGATGATCTAAACCAGCTAAAAAACTATATTTGGTATTGCAGTGTGAACATACAAGACCCTAAAAAACAATGAAAAAGAGGAGGTGCTTTCACTTATATGCCACTCTTACTCAAGTTACATCTAACCTTAACCCATGTGACAAGGTGGTGTCATTATGCATATACTTGCCTAGAATATATGGAACTCCAGTCAAAATTTGATATACAGTAGCAGGTTGCCTATCATTCCCATTGTCAAACATTGGTATGATCTCACAAAAGCATGTACACATTTGCTGTTCTCACCGGTTTTTGAAGCTTGAGGTCTCCCTGAGCAAGATCCATATTTAACGTGTTCTCAGCCTTCCAAAGAGATTTTTACCACCAAAAAATGTTCTCAGCCTTCCAAAGAGATTTTTACCACCAAAAAATTTTTATCTTGATAAGAAATGTTACCCATAGGCCTGTTTCAACTTTTCAAAGGTCACGCCCATGGAATGCCGAAGTTTTATGTTAAACCTGATGATGTAAAGTTGCTATAAATTCCTCTGTTCCATTTTTGTAACACACAACAAAAGCACAACTTCACTGATGGCACTCTAAAAAATCATGTTATAGCTGAACAGAGCTGCAACTCTGAGCATTTGGAAGGGATGAACACATCAGTCTACAGAAGAACAACATTACAGCATTGCCAGATTGCTCGCAGTGCTGTCAGTCTCACTAGTTTTCTCGAACACCTTGTACCAGTTAGAATGTCAATAATGCAAATCAGTATATCAGGGAATGACAGACAGAAATTTCAAAACTAGGTATAAAGAACATAAAACAAGCTGTAAGAATGAAAGCAGCGATTCTACCTTTGCTTAACACCTGATAAAACACTGACACAAACCATCCAACAATGAAAAGGTCATGAAATTTATTAGAATGAACAATTACAACAAAAAGAATTTCAGAATAACCTTTTGACTGGAGTTCCATATATTCTAGGCAAGTATATGCATAATGACACCACCTTGTCACATGGGTATTTCCATTGGAATTTTCCACTCTAAAAGGCATTCCTGTTGTTCCTTAGCCAGGACGGCAATCTACAATACACTGTTTCAAAGATTATTATTCCGAGAATGTTGTCAACTTCTACTTAAGCCTACCATATTTTCGCCGTGAAAATACCAGAACCCCTGGAAAGCTGTGTGAAATTAATCAGCAGCTTCTTAAATACTGTAACATGTGTGGGCCCCAGTATGTAAAACCCGACTCTACTTAAATTTCTTGTAGAAATTACGGGGAAGTATCAAGTCTACCCACCATTACTGTAATTAATGTGAAAGCTCTGTGGTCTTCAATATCTGAGTTTTGGTTTAAAGACACTCGTTTAACAGAACATGTTGAGACTGGGAATGTTTTACATTTTTAAACACATTTATACAAAAAGAACATAAGCAGAATATATACTAATTTGTGACACTCTCTTCACAACAGTTTAAAAAAAAATTATTTACTTAGTTACTTAAAACACACACACACACACACACACACACACACACACACAGTGAGAGAGAGAGAGAGAGAGAGAGAGAGAGAGAGAGAGAGAGAGAGAGAGAGAGAGAGGAGGCGGAGTAGAAGGAGAAGAAGAAGAAGAAGAAGAAGAAGAAACCAAATTCTGATTGTCTCATTTATTGTGTTGCAGTCGTGCGAAGTTCCCACTCTGTGCAATCGAATAGTACATGGCATTGCAAATTCTATATTGAACTTCTTAAGTAAGCTTTTGTTTTTCTTCGAGAAAAGGTTATTTTTATTTTATGTTGGAACAAAAGAGGCATTTGCGTGTAGTGTTCACACAAAAGAGAACACACCACATCAACTGCCATCTGTCTTCTCTGACCACAGAAACAGCTAAAATGTTATAATAAGTGGTGTAAGAGTCGACCCAGCACACCTCAGTGCAAGGAACTGAAAAAATTATGTGCTTTTTAAATTAGAAAGACAGTGTCAAGAATATTCAGAACGTATTCGTGACTCAGCTAAGTTCCAATGCACAGTTTCATAGCACAGTTACGTCAAGTAATCCAAGTTGGTAAGTTCATCGCTCCGTGTTTAAAGGAAAAATCGTTGTGCTCATGTGTGGTGTAGTACAATTGGAACTAGATACAGTCTTTCTTCCTTCCTTCCTTTCTTTCTTTCCTTTTACAAATTTTTTCTTTTATTTTGACGGTTGGTTGACAATTTTGTAAGTGCCTTAACATGAACAAGAGTGAGAAAAGCAAAAGTACAAAATTACGTTGGGCGGCATTTTCCAAAATATTGAAGGAAAGCCAAGAACAAGAAGCGAATGTTCTAAAAATGTATGGCAGAGTAGATAAATTTTTCGCAAAAAATGTTGCTGGTTGGACGAGTTCAGGTAGTGCAGATGAAGAAAGTTGAAAATGAAGAAAAGCAAATTGTTCCCAATTTTGAGTTTCATAAAAAAGACATAACAAAAATAAATAACCTCATTAGTGATGATCCTGCAGAATGGTGTGTGAAAGAATCAACAATAGACATTCTCTTACAATGTGGGATTAATCAAAGTTTTAATGGTGATTTTTCTAATTCAAGAAGTTCAACAGGTGATAAAATCAGATATTTGAACAAAATTGTATTTTACCTTAAACTTTTAAATGGTGAATCAACTTTGTGTGATTTTCTAGTATACTACTGTAGCACGGATGCTATTTCTTGTACACCCATGTAAATTGTTTGGAGGTAAGGCCGCGATTACCACTAATGTCATTGCAGATTGGAAAAATATTTATAATATTTTGTCTCATCACGAGAACTCACTTGAACATGAAAATTCTGAGTTATCACTTAGAACAATAGAGTCTCATGTTGAGACAGAAAAAAATGTATTGGCACAGAGTGTTGAAAAGGGCATTTGCAGTAGTGGGCTTCCCTTACATGTACACATTGAAAGATTCCATTCATTACATAATGGTCAATTTATTATGTGTCTTGAAATTATAGCTAAGTTTGATCCTTATCTCGCAGAGCACATTGATATGGAAATCCAGGGCAGGGACATACAAGTTATCTTTCTTCAACAATCTGTGATGAATTAATATAGAGCTTCTCTCTGAAAGAATTACTGTAAGTGAAATAAAACAGGCCAAATATTTCCCTATAGTAGTAGATTCTACTACGGCCATCTCACATACCAATCAATTATCTTTCATATTAAGATATGTGAGCGTAAATGGTGAACCTGTTGAATGTTTCCTTCTGTTTTTACCAGAAGTCCGAAAACTTAGCTGAGGCTGTACTAAAAATCCTGTTTATTGATATTGCTGACTGTAGAGGCCAGTCATATGACACTGTAAGCAAATATGTCGGAAACCTGCACTGGCTTGCAGGCACACATTGAAAAACAAAATCCAACCGTGCATTATATGCCTTGTGCAGCAAGCTATTGTCGGAAAGCATGTTCATTTTTCAATGTATTGCAAAACCTTTGTAATTTTTCCTATGCTTCTACACAGCACTGGGATAAATGTTTTTCTTTCATGAAACCAGGAAGCAAAACAGCAAAAAAGTTTATCAAAAACACGTTGGTCAGCAAGAGAGGAAGCATGTGTAAGCCTATATGAAAATCAGGAGGGCATTAGCAATGTCCTCACACATGCTGCCAGTAATATGTTTGAAAAACCACTTATGCGAAATGAGGTTTCAGCTTTATTGAATGAACTCTGAAGACTCGAAACCATATTCATGATGACAGTTTGGAAGAACATACTCCAGAGATTTAATAGTGTGAACCAGAAATTGCAAAGTGTTAATACTGATACTAAAATAGTGCATGAATTATATGAGTTGCTTGTGGGATTTACTGCATCTATTCCGCGGCATGTTCGACTATTGTGAAAATAAATCCACGGAGATTATGGCTGATATAGACTAAGAATGCACCTATAAAGGATCAAGAAAACACAAACTTCATGATGATGAAGAAGCAGACTGAAGAAGTTTTTCTGATTGGAGAGGAAAAATTTAGAGTCGAAACTTTTATCCCAGCACTCGACAGCTTGTACATCGAAATAGTGAGGAGGAAGGAAAGCTATAGAACATTGTTGGACTCGTTCACAGTTTTCAGTAACCTTACGAACAGTTCAACTGACTATACTGATGAACCTGCAGCAAAACTCCACCATCATACGACACAGATTTAGAGCCTTCCTCCCCCTAGTGAACGTGTACATTTTGTGGAACTTTTGAAATCTTCTGAGATTAGTGATATACCAGTTGAAATGAGTAAATTTTTACGAAAAAGAGAGGATATAGTCCGTGTTTATGAATGTTGACACTGGTCTTTGAATATTTCTATGTATAGCACTTACAAATTGTTCAGCAGAACGCTCATTTTCAGCTCTTAAAAGATTGAAATCTTACCTGCGTTATGCATCGTCTGAGGACAGACCGAACGCCTCATCCATTCTTCATATCGAAGCCGACCTCCTTAACTGATAACCATCTGAACAATGATAATATGATCAACGAGTTTTCTGCCGTCAAAGCCAAACGCAAATTTTGCTGACTGATGAGTTTGTTTATTTATTCATATTAGTTTTAAATATTTAAGATTATAATGTGGTTTTTATAATAACTTAGAGCACATTCACTGGCTTTACAAACTAGGTATTACCTGTTTATTTTACAATTGCCGATGGCAGAACGCAGAACTAAACCTCGTTTACGTGGAGACGTGATCGAAGGTGCCAACAATACTAAACAATACCCGAATGACCCAGGTCACTTGGCGCTATACAGTCAAGCCATACTGATACTGTACTATATTACAACCGATGCGTATTCTTGGTATCTGCTGAACTGTGTAGTTATCGTGGAAATATACATTATCGGAGAGTACGATCAGATGAAAAAGTGTTAATAAATAACATAGTTCAGTTCTGTCGATAAATACGTAAAAACTTTGCTAATACCTTTAGAAAGAGCTATGGTGAGAGCAGTAGCTGCAGTAGGAAACTGTTTAGCCCTTACAAGGCTTAAAAGTATTGTGTACACTTATTATGCAGTATCTAACCGAACAGACCTGCTTTACACGTTAACTATTAGATTATAACACAAATTTGATTTTTCCACACTAGTCTGTAAAATTATGTAATAGCAAATCCAATGCTGTGTTTATTCATCTGTATTTAGTTATTAGTTTGTGCACCGAAATCTCTTCTTCATTTTCATTTTTTATACTTTCATTTAGATTCATGTATTAATGCCTTATGTGGTTTTTTTAAATCTGCTACACATTCAAGTCATTAGATTGAAAAAGGTAAGTTTAACTGCAGTTTTGAATGCATCTCTGCAAACGTACATTTTAATTTCTAATGTATGACACGTTCACTTCAATTTTTAGATTGTAACACAACTTTTTATTTTAATTTTCAAAATAATATGGTGTGCCTAGGGGCGCAAAATTTTTAGATCTGGCACTGTGAATATGAACACAAATGGACAAGGTTTTTTTTTCAAGACCCCGACTGTCAGGTAAGACCATCTAACAATTACAGCAAGATATGGCCAAAATGTTGGTGAAAAATTTGCAACAAGAACAAACTTTGATTTGTACTAACATTTTAGCAGGTAACTGAGAAATTATGCAAATAAAAGGCTGGCCGCTACTTACCTTCAGGAGACAAAATTCCAAGGCCTGACCATATACACGTGTAGATGGAGAAGAGAAACAGCTTTTTCTTTTTTATATGTGCTTATGGTCAGTTCTTTTAATTTCACCTCCTAAAGTTAAGTTCCACCTATTGTATCCCCTCGTAATTTTAGGTTTCTCTACGAATTTTCCCTTACATACGGATCACACAAATACTCATTTGCCGTTAGTTGTATTGACGTAAGCATATCAGATGCATTTACTTGAATGTTAAGTTGTGACAGCAACAGATAAGGAATCTCTGGTATCTCAGCCAAATACCACGAATCCATTATGTAACTCCTCTACTCCTATGGAAGGTAGGAACTTTTTAACTTGGGGTGGTCAAAAGGTTTGAAATATATCTTTTGTATAAATATGCACATGGGCCTACTCTGTATTTACTACTTCTCATAGCATTCCTGAATCATTCACTTTTTATTTCACCTATGAGCCATTTCCCTATCAGGTTTTCTTTTGCACTTCTCTTTTTGCCAGTGAATCCCTTTGAGGAAGAGAGGAAATTTACCACAACTTGTCAGGTATTATCAGTATTCTTAAATTTGTATGTATCTCATTTGTAAATGCACAATTTCCTTGACAAGGGGTCTTGCTACATTACACAGTAGTTGAAATTTTGAACCTGATGCTTGTCTCTACCAGCATTTGTTAATAAACAGTGATGCTGCTGGTTCTCACAAAGCCATCATCAACCTATGATGCAATATGGACAGAGGGGCATCGTTCTGAATAAGGCTTGCCACAGAATTCTACACTAGCACCCATTGTTTTTGATCTATATACTGCTGACATGCTAGACACTAAGTAATGTAAATTTGCAAAAGCAGATAACCTGAACATTGTGTGAAAATTTTAATGACCTCAACAAAATACCGAAAGCAGACCTGGAAATACTGAACACATACTGCATCTACAGCGATACCCTGATGAAACAAGCAGCACCATAATGCAACTTATGAATAGAGATACAAATAAGAAACTACAGCTCATTATGAATGGCAACGCCTCAGGCATGAGTATATGCCTGGAAATCAATCTTTAATGTATAGCTCAAATCAATCTAGAGGATACAAAACAGAAACTAAAGTCCTGCAATGCTATCCTGGATGGAACTACATGGGTGAATACCGTTCACTAGTCTGAATGGGAAATGCACACGTAGCTGAAGCGGAGAAGGAGACAATATGGATAACATCTGGAAATATTTAGGGCCACCCAATTCCCTTGGTTCCTCATCCTAGCAATCTTCACAGTTCCTTGAAATTAGGCAGTAACAGCCAGCTACAAGAGCATAAAGAAAAATTCTAGACAACTGGACTCTTTACACACTAAGAATTGACACCTGCACACAGACTTCAATCCAGGTAACCTTTACGGAAAACTGAAAGAATGGCAAGACTTCTACTTATAGTCAGCTTGGAAGGAACTATGGGCTGTAAGTGGAAATAAGAACCAAAATTTTGTAGATGAACCCAGTAAAAAAATCTTGGAGAATGTACTTGTGTGTGAGGCACATGGCAATGAGGATGAACAGAAAGACATACACAGAAATTATAAATCAAATGAACTGCCAAATAATATTTTTAATATAGTACAGAATTGCAAGAACATTTGTGAAGATCACTGTAATTCAGTAGAGACTAATAAGAATACTGTAGTTCATACATTGCACTAAGCGTTTTAGGTGATGACAGCCTTTTTAAATACAGAATAATTAAGTAAAGTGTACTGTGCTTTTGTTTAAGAGTTTACAAATTACCAGAAAAAATAAAAACCTTGCAGGACCACACATTTCCTATTTTGGTTTCTGATTTGGAATTATTTAGGTCATTTTACTTTCTTGTGCTTTTTCTACACACACACACACACACACACACACACACACACACACACACAAATAAAAAACATTGCTTCATTCACCTCAAAAGGGATGCTTGCCCGAGCAATTTATAGCGGTATTTCACCAAGGCGACATTTTTCAAGGGATTCTTTCCGCTCGTTGCAAAATCGTTACATACTATCATGATATGAGCATCTCTGATATTAATAGTATCTGCTCAGATTGATTACAGAAAAGCCTGAAGAATGGTCAAATAAAACTGACCTTGATGTGCTAAGAAAGCACCTGTGAACTGAATTTGGCTGGCAATACTATGTTATTTGCTAAAATACTAAAAAAAAAAAAAAAAAGGGATAGTATATAGGGCAGCAAAGTTCATTTCAATACACAGTCCGCAGTTAATTAAAAACCAACATCAAGACAAGTCTCTTACAAATTAGAGAAACCTCAGTCTCACTAAGCCACAAGGTATTGTAATGTCACCTTACAGAATATGTAAGTTCCACTTATAATCACTGCATTTCACATTTCCAGCAGTACTTTCTAATTCTGTAATTATATGGAAGAAGATACATTCTGAAACATGCCCTCTTCCACCTTTGTGACGACAAATACATTTTGTCATTTATGTCCAGTTACAACCGCCAATTTTCATTTTTGTATTTTATTTCTAGGATGAGTAGTCTGCCGAAATGCCTTAACTGTGTGGATGCACAGTCCAATAACTGACCCACACTTATGTTTCTTGCAACTAATGGTTGCCCCACCTCAACAGCCATTCATCACATTAATGTGCAGCTCATTTAATTGTGAGGCTTAGGCTTTTCTCTTAATAAGGTCCCTCTCAGAATCCAGATGATTATGTCAAAATCAATGCTCTCCATTGACAGACACAAAATGCTGCTTTCTGAAGCATGCTCAGAGCTCGTGGTTGTCTAAGAGTAGAAGTGTTGACCAGCTTCGAGTTTGAATCGCCTGTTTCAAAATTATCATACCCAATGTAAATGACCTGCAATAGCTGGTCTATGTTAACAAGAGTACATGGTAATCAATGCGCCAAAATGTATTACAATTCAAACTGGTAATAACATTTAATGTAATGCCCACGGAAAGAGGATAACAGCTTAAATATCTGGGCACATGGCTTTCCACAGAATGGACAATATAAAATGCTAAACTGAACAAACTCTACAGCAAGCCCCAACGACTCACTGATTCTGAGCAAGAGCACTAGTGGCTGCTTAGGGTCTTGCTCGTGAGCAGAGTAGCTGAGGTGTGACGGGGAGTAGTGGATCGCGACAACACAAGCGAACTGCCAACTGCGAAATATAGCATGGTCAGTTTTGACAGCAGTGCCATTTAACAGCAGCAATGTCTGATCTGGATGAAGAATAGCAAGAAAAATCAAGCGCACGTGCAATTCAGATGAGCTACAAAATTGCATACCTTTAGTAACGACTTTGTGCCTTTTCATGGATGATAATGATTTACTAAATGGAAACTTCATAGTTCTACATCTACATCTATACTCTGAAAGCCACCCAATGGTGTGTGGCGGAGGGAACTTTATGTGCCACTGTCATTACCTCCCTTTCCTGTTCCAGTCGCACATGGTTCGCGGAAAGAACGACTGCCGGAAAGCCTCGATTTGCGCTCGAATCTCTCTAATTTTACATTCGCGATCTCCTCGGGAGGTATAAGTAGGGGGAAGCAATATATTCGATACCTCATTCAGAAACGCATCCTCACGAAACCTGGACAGCAAGCTACACTGCGATGCGGAGCGCCTTTCTTGCAGAATCTGCCATTTGAGTTTGCTAACCGTAACGCTATCACGCTTACCAAATAACCCTGTGACAAAACGTGCCACTCTTCTTTGGATCTTCTCTATCTCTTCCGTCAACAAGACCTGGTATGGATCCCACACTGATGAGCAATACTCAAGTATAGGTCAAACAAGTGTTTTGTAAGCCACCTCCTTTGTTGATGGACTACATTTTCTAAGGACTCTCCCAATGAATCTCAAACTGGTACCCACCTTACCAACAATTAATTTTATATGATCGTTCCACTTCAAATCGTTCCGTATGCATACTCCCAGATATTTTACAGAAGTTAACTGCTACCAGTGTTTGTTCCACTATCATATGACCATACAATAAAGGATCCTTCTTTCTATGTATTCACAATACATTACATTTGTCTATGTTAAGGGTCAGTTGCCACTCCCTGCACCAAGTGCCTATCCGCTGCAGATCTTCCTGCATTTCGCTGCAATTTTCTAATGCTGCAACTTCTCTGTATACTACAGCATCATCCGCGAAAAGCCACATGGAACTTCCGACACTATCTACTAGGTCATTTATATATATTGTGAAAAGCAATGGTCCCATAACACTCTCCTGTGGCACGCCAGAGGCTACTTTAACGTCTGTAGACGTCTCTCCATTGAGAACAACAAGCTGTGTTCTGTTTGCTAAAAACTCTTCAATCTAGCCATACAGATGGTCTGATATTGCGTAGGCTCTTACTTTGTTTATCAGGCGACAGTGCGGAACTGTATCGAACGCCTTCCAGAAGTCAAGGAAAATAGCATCTACCTGGGAGCCTGGGTCTCATGAACAAAACGAGCGAGTTTGGTCTCACACAATCACTGTTTCTGGAATCCATGTTGATTCCTACAGAGTAGATTCTGGGTTTCCAAAAACGACATGATACTCGAGCAAAAAACATGTTCTAAAATTCTACAACAGATAGACGTCAGAGATATAGGTCTATAATTTTGCACTTCTGCTCGACGACACTTCTTGAAGACTGGGACTACCTGTGCTCTTTTCCAATCATTTGGAACCTTCTGGTCCTCTAGAGACTTGCGCTACATGGCTGTTAGAAGGGGGGGGCAAGCTCTTTCACGTACCCTGTGTAGAATCGAATTGGTATCCCGTCAGGTCCAGTGGACTTTCCTCTGTTGAGTGATTCCAGTTGCTTTTCTATTCCTTGGACACTTATTTCGATGTCAGCCAGGATTTAGAGGAGGAACTGCAGTGTGGTCTTCCTCTGTGAAACAGCTTTGCAAAAAGGTGTTCTGTATTTCAGCTTCACGTGTGTCATCCTCTTTTTCAGTGCCATCATCATTGTGGAGTGTCTAGATATGCTGTTCGAGCCACTTACTGATTTAACGTAAGACCAGAACTTCCTAAGATTTTCTGTCAAGTCGGTACATAGAATTTTACTTTTGAATTCACTGAATGCTTCACACATAGCCCTCCTTACGCTACCTTTGACATCGTTTAGCTTCTGTTTGTCTGAGGGGTTTGGCTACGTTTAAACTTGCAGTGAAGCTCTCTTTGCTTTCACATTAGTTTCCTAACTTTGTTGTTGAACCACGGTGGGTTTTTCCCGTCCCTCACAGTTTTACTCGGCACGTATATGTCTAAAACGCATTTTACGATTGCCTTGAACTTTTTCCATAAACACTCAACATTGTCAGTGTTGAAACAGAAATTTTCGTTTTGATCTGTTAGGTAGTCTGAAAGCTGCCTTCTATTACTCTTGCTAAACAGATAAACCTTCCTCCTTTTTTTATATTCCTATTTACTTCCAAATTCAGGGATGCTGCAACGGCCTTATGATCACTGATTCCCTGTTGTGCACTTACAGAGTCGAAAAGTTCGGGTCTGTTTGTTATCAGTAGGTCCAAGATGTTATCTCAACGAGTTGGTTCTCTGTTTAATTGCTCGAGGTAATTTTGGATAGTCCAGCTGATTATATGCCTCTACACTACAACCTGAAGTTTCACATGGTGCCATTTATCAAACATGACTACATGTGTCCCACACTGGTCATGAGAGACTACATTCAGAACCAGCTTGCATAATCTTTGTATAGATTTTGTTGCATAGTATTTCGCATTCTATGAACATGTAGATAACACAAGCACATAGCATACAAAAAGATGGAGAAAATGTATTTATTTGTCCTAAAATATATTAATTCCACTGATCTGCAGTGTGACAGTAATGTAAAGCCATTCTAGATTTTTCCAGGACTTCCCTGCAGATCCAGTTCTTTGTTTGAAGAAGTCTTCACCCTATTCCCCGTGACAATGCAAGAGGTACAGTGCTTGCTCCTTGTCTGTTTGTTCTCACCATCTGCTCACTGAACAAGTTTGCTGTGAAGCCCTCCTCTACAGGCATTCTTAAAATTTGCATAAGTGTTGTCCTAGACTTAGGACTAAGGTTTGTTGAATGTTACATTTGGTCAACACACCTTTTAAGTGTTGATGGATGATCATTAAAAGTAAACACCATCAACAAAATAAAAGATTTCAAGACAGACACACCGCATAGTAGTAAAGATACCATGGTCAGTGAGCATGAAAAATGAAAAACTCCTAATGCATTCCTGCCAAGACAAAGATTTATCCAATATAATTAAGAAAAAAGTTTGATTATTTGGGACATATAATCTGAAATGAAAAATAGCAATTCTTGCAGCCAATAATGGAGGGGGGACATGAAAGGCAGGAGAGGAATTAGTAGATAAAGGACAATGCGCCGATGAAATGTTAGGCAATGGGCAGGACGCATAATCCATATTAAAACCAAACATGTCACTAACTTATCCTTAAGTAATTATTCATGGACATCTATCCACTCACAGAATTAGGTTGGAGACCGTGTCTCTTGTCAATTCCAATTTTTCCTGTCATACTGAAACCTTATGACGAAGGTACTAACTACTTACAGCAAACGCGCCACTTTCTGGAGCAGTATTGTAATGTTCGTGATAGCAATGTCACATACTTAATAAGATAATCACATGTATCTGAAACAGTCTATCCTTGCCCTAATACACACCTGATTAATGGTATCATCGAATATATCAATGATTCACACGATCACATGTAAGGGAACTGTTCTTGGGAGGGAGGGAGGGAGGGAGGGAGGGAGGGAGGGAGGGAGGGAGGGAGGGGTTTGACCGTTTGATAAGGATAAGGGGTTTGACCGTTTGATAAGGATAAGGTGTCTGACAGAATGTTGCTTAGCAGAACAATTCCAATCCATATGCACACCCTGTTCATTCCAAATAATAGTAATTAGCTACTTAATTTTTTGTCAGTTATGGCCTCACATTCCAGTTCTGACGAATGCCATACACTTCACTTCCCACCACTTTCTCTCTCCCATTCTGTATATGAACTGTGCCTGTATCATACCTTCCTCTTATTAAATATATTAAGAAAAACAGGGTAGTTATATGTTACAGGGTTACATATATATCAAAATCTTGCATTGAGTATCTCTACTTACAATGGATTTCTTAAGGCCATCAGCTGACCGCCAGATCACAGTCGCTCCACACAGGTCAATAAGAGACCCATCCTGGAGTAAGTTGGTTTCATGTTGAACCTAAAATTAATCATCAATATTTCAAGACCTACATAATAAAAAATAACATACCCATGAAGAAAAGTAACACAACTTACAGGAGCACCTCTCACGTCTGAATCCCTGATTGGTCTTAATGTGTAAAGTTTCCCATTAACCGAGACTTCTCTCCAACAACCAGGTTTTGCATCTCCTCCCCAGAAGTCTCCTTGCGGATGGTTTAATAGGACTCCATTGGTGGTGAGACCATCCACAGACTCCTCCTCATGCCACTTTATAGCCTTCTCCTGTAGGTATAATAATAATTTTCTGTTTTTGAAAAAAGTGTTTGATGTAATAGACATAGCCTGTTAAGAGAAACAGATCTGCTTAATCTACTGTAATAATCATATTTTAACTTCACACTACACTACACAACATTCAGGTGATGATGAAGTTGTTTGGTGACAAATCTAGTATCACTGTTCATTATTAACACTGTCATTGTTATTTAGATTTTTTTATTTGAGTCGCAATTCTATCATTCCAATAGCATCTATTTTCCTTTCATATATCTTTTATATCTCAGCATCTGAGGTTTAATAAGGCCCAGGCAGATAGAACCCAGCCCGCCTCTGCAGCCTCCAAACGATAGGTTTGAAACACACACTACAAATACTGCATATTGTGTGTCCCACAAAGCAAGCACCTGCCTGTAGCCACAGCAAGTAGCGATTTGTATTTTGAGGGAAATCTGACATTGTGCCTAGGTTTTCAACAGTACCCAATCATATACTCAATCTTCTGCTACACTTGATAACATCCTTGCACAATGTAAACAATAAGTCGCAACACCCTTCATATCTTTTGTACAGTTTAAGATATTGAAACAAATTTTTCGACAAATGGTATGACACACAGATGAGATTTGATTACATAATAAATAATAGGTGTTTTTAAAAGACATCTTGGTAACACAATGAGCTACATGTAAAATATTTAACTGCCAGTCTGGTATTTGGGCATCTAGCACTTTGTTAGTGGCATCTAATACAAAGGACAAACATACGAAAATGTGCATATTGACAGCTAGAGCATAACAACTTTTCCATAGATAACAGTAGAAATGTAACTTAACTTACATATTATGTACCTCTATATTGCACATGAACTATAAATTTCCTATGATGTCAAAACGGATGTTAATTTAAGAAACAAAGAGCCAAGTGGAGACATTTTCTTGTTACTGGACCCTACTGTGACAGAATGTAAACATGGAGCAGGTGGATAGGCCAAAGGGTCTACATTACAGGTCTCTTGTTCAGTGTCACAGAGCTTTCTCTTTTTGGTTAAAGCTGTGTGCTATACCTTCATCCTTCGATCTGACAAATTATGTCTGCAATTTTTAAAAGAAGTTTTCTTGTTAGATAGGTCACATTTGCAACCCACTTTCTGTGGACAAGATTTTTGGTATTCTTTGGGTGTGTACTATGTGCTGAGGTGAACACAGTTTATCTACAAAACATGGCAGCAGACAACAATATTTCAATGTGTTGAAGACACTTGGTGCTTACTCCCTGTCACTGTCATCCCACCAGGAGATTTTCTGTGGTCCATGGAAACTCCAGGAGTTGAAGATATTGCTGTGAAGTCAATCATTGGTAGACAGCTTTTTTCATCCAATTAATCAGATAAACATACCAATTTCTCGATCCCAAGTATAACAACAGTATGTGCAGAAGAGTTTTAAGAAATACGTTGAATGGCATTTCACTAGATACAAATATCTAAGACAGACTGTTAGAGGAAGAGTGTCTATAATCCATTTCATAATGACTGATCTGACTTGGGTCTCTTTCTCTGTTTACGTCACATAAATATCAATGCCTTGTACCTTGCTGGAATCATGGCAATGTCTACTTTTACTTGGCAAATGACTATTACATTTTAGTTGAAAAGCAGGTTAAATATGTAATAATATTTAAGACAAAAGGTAATATTTAAGACAAAAAGTAATTTATTGAGCATTACTTGGCAGATGTCAACTCTTGAGTAGTCAGAAGTCAGAACATAATTAAGGGAATAATTTCCTTTGCAGTTTGATGACACAACCTTGTCTATTTGCAGCCAGATTTTTGTTATTTCTTGATTAATCATTTCATCGCAAAGATCTCTTACCAGCCTAGTTCATGCGGTAGTGAAAGCAATTTTTGTTGGTTACAGCTTATGTCACTACTAATGAGTGTTTCCTATGTTTAACAGTTAAATAGTTTATGATGTGGTTGTGATTGTAGCAGCAAAATATGCAAGGCTGTGGTGGAGAGTAGTTGTCATACCCGTGCACTGCCACAGATGTGATGCACGATGCACCTATTCACCAGCAAGGAATGGCAATTTCATAATCACATTCCAATACAGCATTGCAGCATATGGCAGTTCTTGTGAACAGAGGGCAATTATATGTTAAATTGCAGGTGAATGCTTCATACACAAGCAGGTCTCAATAAATGAACAGTAATCAATGGAAAATCCAATAAGGGATGTAACAATAATTTGTTGTCCCTATCGTGACAAAGCATCTCCGCTACATGGTGAGTAGCAACTTTTCTTCTCTAATATTGCTAACTGAACAATCAGATGTACTGTACATTTTAGGAGTAAATAAAGAATCAATTAGCTTGAATGAAACCATTGTTGAGACGTGTGCGTTCTTAACAGACATCCCGCTTCAGTATGATGTACATGTTGCTACACAACATACTTTAAAGAATACTACACAAGAATAAAACATGAGTGAATGATTAAATACCAATCAATGTTACTACAAATAAGAATTAAGTACACTGAAGCAGTAAGTAGTTTCTTTACCTTATTACTACTATATCCTCCACCACCAACAACAAAATATTATTCAAGAGCTGACAAAAAATCAATGGCAATCATGAATGACAACTAACAAATACAAAACACAAAATTAAATTGTTAGTTGAAACCAGAAGACTTTATAAAAGAGGTCAAAACTGGCAAAAGACAGGCAGATGGATTGTCTCCACAGGTGTTCAATGGTGTTCTAGAAAAGATACTCAGGGAATGGAGAAAAGAAGAAGAAGAAGAAGAAGAAGAAGAAGTTAGAAGTATCACAATAGGAAGAAAAGGGTATAATCAGTTTGGATTGTCTGGTTTTTGCAGATCTTGCCATCTTTGCTGAATCTGTGGTAGATGAAAAACGCAGATTAATCTCATATAAGAGAGCTTCAAAAGCAGGCTTACACACGTCATTGAAAAAACTGCATACATGATAGATGTGAAGGAGGCACTGAAATACATGGAAATTGATTAAGATAAAATAAAAGACACTGAAAAAGTTAAATATCTACATGAAATAATACAACCAAATGCTTCAGACAAAAAAGCAAACTTAGTAAGAACAATGAGAATGGAGGTAGCTTTTCAACTAACATAAAGGCTTTTCAATTAACTAAACACCTGTATTTAAAAAAATATTTCCATAAATGCAAAACTTCGGCACTACAATACTGTCATTAAACCAGAATCCCTTCATGCATCAGAATGCCTTTCATTAAATACAGGCAAACAATCAGGTGAAATAGAAAAGAATGAAAGGAAAACGATCAGGAAAATCTTGGGATCAAACTATCAGAATCAGAAATGAAAACTAATAAGTAATAGAGAAGTTTGTGAAAAATAGAGCAAATATCAGACAAGATGAGGAAAAGAAGAGTTGCATTCTATGGAAATTTAAGAAGGCTAGATAACAACAGGATAATAAAAAGAATTTTTAACTTCTTTGACAGAACCTGCAAAAGATCGACGATATGGATTAAAAAAGTTAAAACCCATCTGAAGGAAATGGAAATAATGGGGAAAGAAATAGAAGAAATGTTTCAAGGGCTTCCAGAAGAAAACAAAGAAAAAGACCGGTGCAATATAGACAGAAGAAAGAAGAGGAAAACGTACAGAAAGAATGAAAAATTACTCAAAAGAAAGGAGAAAAGAAAGAATATGTAAGCCATTTCATGTGTTCCTTAATAGGCCAAACCAATTTTTAAAAAATAAGTGAGCTAGTCTAGCACTGGTACGTAATTATATCTACACTGATTAATAGCTGATGAGGTAAGAAGTACAGAGGGATCAGAGAAAGAATGAAAGTCACCTAAAACATTTGATGGGCAAAATAAAAAGTAGTGTGTGCCTAAGTGTTTACTATCTCTGCTGATACTTAGTGTGCTTGATATTTATATTAGCTATACTTGATCAAAATGCTACACAATGCAACTAGATTACTTTCCGATGAGAAACTATCTCACGTAATTTTACTTTAACTTCCTTGGACTACCTTAGCACAACTGCTTTAAAATGATGTACACCACAAGAACATAATTCATTCTACCTTCATTTCCTATAGAGTATGAGCCCCAGGAATTTTATAGTTTCAACGAACACAAGAGCAATAGATCCAGGATGTAAAGACAGTGGAAGAAATCAACTATACTACCAGAAATTCATGTAAACAGTTTTGTCAGTGGAAAAACGAAAGCCATTGTCGAAGACGCCACTCAATGAAACAGATCCATGGAGAACTGCAATAAATGGCAAAATCATGAACAAAAAGGGAGCTGGAGATGCCCAGCTGGAGACAGGCCATTACAGGATTAATGGTAACAGCCAAGAGGACAATGCTCTGGACGGAACCCTGAGGCACACCCGTTCCCAGGTTTATCCCATAAGGCAGAACCCATACATACCTCGAAAACTTGGTCTCTTAAAAATTCCTGAAGGAAACAGGGCAAGCAGCCATGAAAGCCCCAAGTCTATAGAGTACAGAGGATATCAGACCTACCTTTCTCCAAACTGAAACACACGGCCAGTCTGGGATTTCTGCTGAAAGGCATTCATGACATGGGTGGAAAAACAGAAGAGATGGTTAACTCCAGAACGGCGCTCATCCACACTGTGCAGTGGTTAGTAAATTGCGAGGTTCGAGCTACCATACCAGCCGGGCATGAATCATATGCTCCATCACCTCACAAACACAACTGGTGAGAGAAATGGGGTGGTAGCTAGAAGGAAGGTGTTTTATCCTTACCAGGCTTAGGTGTAAATATTACAGTGCTTCACACTAGCGTGTCTGAAACATGCCCTCTGCCCAGATGTCGTTGTACATATGGAGCAGAAAGTGCTTCCTCGTCGCAAGAGAAAGGCCCTGCAACATCTTCATGTGAACATCGTCCGCCCTTGGGCCAAAGCAGTGGAATGAAGTAAGACCGGAAGAGGGAGTGGTACTGTTAAAAGAGGTTCTAGGTGACACATAAATATGGCCAGTCAGTTAATGATAGACGTTAATATGTAATGCAGAGGTATGACAGAGAAATGGGAGGTGCTGTGTCGACAGGTGATTTTAAGTCTCCAATAATTGAACTGTTGCCACTGACGCAATTTGTAGCCCTCAATTCAAATTAACCAACCGCAATGTTGTGATATGCAATGTATCCGAGAAAACAGCAATCAACAGTCTGCAGCAAAACTAAACTTGGAATCACTTAGTTCACCTCTACAAGCAAACTGTAATTTCTGGTTCCCATTAGTTACCTGCAACTCTACTTGCACTAGCTACACGACCTGCTGCATTACCAACTGATGAGCAGTCCTGTTTTTGCATGTTGTAGTAACACTAGCAGGTTCCAAGAGAATAAAGAATAACAAGAAGGAAAATAAGAGCAAATAAAAAAAGTCAGTACAATAATAAAAATGATATAGAAAAATATTAGTAATAAAAAATTATGTTTAAACCAATTAGTCGACAGAAAATAATATTCAGAGTAAGTCTTTTGATAAGATTTAGAAAAAGAAAATTTCCTACATTTCATGAGATTCAAACCTATGACATTCTACAAGTCAGGTTTATATGCTAACTGTTGCACTACCCTCTTACACTGCTTAAGATGGTTTCATTTATGACTCCGGTGAGCCATTCACAACGATTAATTGGGTTTTGGTGTGACATTGAGCACTGTGATTGTGGGAAACCAGCTACAGTGCCTAGAGTTTCAACCACAAAGTAATTCTAATCGACTATTGATGTTAATTCATCACTTAATTCCCATATTTACCCTCTGTCTCTTCTGGGGAATGTGACGATGCTAACGTCTATCACCTGTAACAGTGACTGAATAGACATTTTAATAGACTATGTATTTTATTTTATAAAGTCGGTTGGCAGTTACATAGCGGTGTTGGCAACAATACTGTAGGTCTTTTAATTTTCCTCACATTTGGTTTTACTGGTTGGTCGCATTTTAAATTGTTAATTGTATGTTTAAGTGATTGTTAATACTCGCTAGTTTTCTATCCTAAAAATTCTCCTTGGTGAAGTTGTGAAAGGTGATGTCTTGGTTGCACAGTGATCGGTTTGTGCTGCTCTATCTGAATAGATATTATTTGATATCCTCCATTTATACATATTGTCATTCAAATTTACTTGCGATAAAGAGACAGAGAGACAAGGTTGTAGCCTGCTATCCTCTTGTCAGCATATAAAGAAGACAGAATGAATTATGTTCTTGTGGTGTACATCATTTTAAAGCAGTTGTGCTAAGGTAGTCCAAGGAAGTTAAAGTAAGGTATTAATCAGTGTAGATATAATTACGTACCAGTGCTAGACTAGCTCACTTATTTTTTAAAAATTGGTTTGGCCTATTAAGGAACACATGAAATGGCTTACATATTCTTTCTTTTCTCCTTTCTTTTGAGTAATTTTTCATTCTTTCTGTATGTTTTCCTCTTCTTTCTTCTGTCTATATTGCACCGGTCTTTTTCTTTGTTTTCTTCTGGAAGCCCTTGAAACATTTCTTCTATTTCTTTCCCCATTATTTCCATTTCCTTCAGATGGGTTTTAACTTTTTTAATCTACATCATCGATCTTTTGCAGGTTCTGTCAAAGAAGTTAAAAATTCTTTTTATTATCCTGTTGTTATCTAGCCTTCTTAAATTTCCATAGAATGCAACTCTTCTTTTCCTCATCTTGTCTGATATTTGCTCTATTTTTCACAAACTTCTCTATTACTTATTAGTTTTCATTTCTGATTCTGATAGTTTGATCCCAAGATTTTCCTGATCGTTTTCCTTTCATTCTTTTCTATTTCACCTGATTGTTTGCCTGTATTTAATGAAAGGCATTCTGATGCATGAAGGGATTCTGGTTTAATGACAGTATTGTAGTGTCGAAGTTTTGCATTTATGGAAATAATCTGTCGTGCCTCGCAGTACACAGTTTGGTGTGTGTACTTTCTAATGCCAGTGAAAGCAATCTCTTAGCATTTAGTGTTCATATAAGAGCACTGTTAATGACAACACTAAAAATGATCATTCTTCACTGGATGGAGAAAGGTAGATAATTTTGAACATCCTACACGAAATTGATTTATTCACTATGACAGTATCCTTGATGAACAGACAGCTAGAAATAAGATGTGTATACAGAACTTATCTGTATTTAATGATATCCAGCTAGCTTTTTTGCCATTACAAAGAATGTGATGATATTGTGCATGCAAACGTTTATAATGAATACAGTTTTCCATCATAGGATAACATTTACAAATGCGGAGAACATATTGGAGCTTGCTAATTGCATCACGGCATGCCTCAGTCCACCAACTGGGACACAGTGTGGTACAGAGGAAATGTGAGGAATGGAACATTCTGCAACAGTAAGGATTACATTTGTAAGAAATTCTACCTGGTCATCACAGTTGGGGAAATTATGTTCATCAAAGGTTGCCAGGGAGGAGTAAGGCATCCATTCAGTCTTTGTATGCTGCCATTTGGGTGTGCACATAGGTGGCATAGGAGTCAACAAACTGATAGTACACGGGAAATGATTACTAGAGTATGTGTTAGACGTGAGCGACAACGAGACGATGGGCAAGCTGGACAGTGCAGAAGGGTAGGTCCAAATGGGAATAGGTGTGCATGCGGTCTGAAAGGAACGTGAGTGCTCCTGTGTTAAAGCAGAAGAGGTTACATTGATTGAGATGGTCAACCAAGAGGGCACCTCTCGGGCAAGTTCTGGAGAACACCAAAGGGGACGGTCCGCATTAAAATCACCGAGCAGCAGAAAGGGGTGAGATAGCCGCCCAATAAGCTGGACGAAGTCTGCCCTGGCGATACCGTGTGATGGAGGGATGTAAACGGTACAAAGGGAAAAGGTCACGTGATGAAGGAAATGGCGAACTGCAACATCTTGAAAGCAGGTAGTCAGGGAGATGGGTTGACTATGAACACCATCCAACACGAGAAGGAATGCAGTTCTCAGCAAGAAGGTCAAAACGGTCCGGGAAGAAATGAGAGAGCTCCAAGCGAACATGAGGATGCAATTTTGTTTCCTGAAGGCAGAAAAAGTGGGCACTACGATTCTAAGAGCAGCCCGTAAATACTCTTTGTTGGATTGAAGATCGCAAATGTGCCATTTGAGGACAGCCATGATGAGGAAAAAGTGAAGAGGTGTCACTTTGGCAGTTGCCGAGCACCAGCCTTCGAAGACTCGCTGCTAAAGGGCACAGAGACAAGAGGATCATGCTCCACGAGGTCTACAGAAGCATTGGCATTTTCCTTTTGTTGCCCTACAGCGTCCAGGGCAGAAAAATGGTTGGTGGTGCACAGCGGCAACGCGGAGGTCATCTGGGTGAGAATATCATGTGGCAACACTGTCAAAGAGGATCTCCGAGTCAGCAAAGGAGAAGACAATTTGCTTTTGTTTGACTTTTTGAAACCTTTCCAGTTGGCAGAGGAAGACTCAGATGTTGGTTGGTTGGAGGGACTTAGGAAGTCTTCATGGAAGTATTCCTCTGGCCCTTCGATTGTGTAACCGGTTACTGCCCCGCGTGGCAAAAGCTTGGTGGCATGTTGCATAACTGGACGAGGAGACAGGGACACTACCATGAAGCTGGGCAATTTCACAAATACGGAGCTGAATTTGAGGTTGCATGTTGTAGAGTGAGATGTAGCAATAGAAATACTGTAGGTGCCAGATGGTAGAATGCAGGGTTTCCAATTAGCCAACAACTTGCGAGTACAGGGCAAGGCACTTTTCTCTTCACCCAGATCTCCTGGACAGACCAGTCATTGACATACATGGGACAATTCAGGAGGGGTCGGCATCATTTCCATTGCAGTTGATACAGTAGGGAGAAGGACACAAACAACTGTCTGTGTGAGCATCCCTACCACATGTTACACATTTGGCTGGGTGTCAACAGGACTGAGTTTGGCTGTAATGACAACACTGGTGGCAGGGCATCGGGTTCGGAATAAATGGTCTAACTGCGATAACATCATAGCCTGCTTTGACCTTTGACAGAAGAACCATTCTATTAGACGTGAGAAAGTATGCATCTACTTTTTTTCATCACCCACTGGACTGCTACACCACCCTGATCAGAGAGGTACATTTGGATTTCTGCCTCAGTCAGACAATCAAGCAGCGCAGTATAAACAACACTACCGAAAAGATTCAGCATTCTATGGGTCTCGACACTAACAGCATAGCCATGGAGGGGCGATGCTGCAAGCAGTTATTGTGCTTGAGAATCTGAAGTAGTCTCCAAAAGTGAAGTGCCACTGCGTAAACAAGAGCAGGATTTTGCAAGGCCAGCAATTCCATCAACACCTTTCTGAATAATAAACATATACACCGTAGCAAAGGACTGACCTCCCATTTCAGTACATGGGAGGGTCTTCGAATCGTTAGCCTTATTCTGTTTACGTTTCGTAGCCATTGACTTTGAAGATGATTAGCTCACTGTGAGAAAATCTCCCACGATTGCCAGCTTCTCTGACTGTGCGCTCCTTCCAACTGGGGACCATCTTCACAAGGATGTGCACCCGCCTTTGGTGATTGTTCACACCTCAGGTCACATCTCCCTAACACCTGACAGAGGGACCAATAAGCAATTTGTGAAGATAGTAGCTCAGACGATCAACACCTCTCTGGGTCTGACCTGTACCAGAGGGTACGTGTGAACCCTACCTGTCAACCCAGGGCTGAGAATTATGCATTACTCAGTCACATGTTCCACATCAAATGTGTGGGCCAACCTTCAGGAGCACACAGGAATGAAGAAGAAACTGAGGAACCTCACATACCGAAGCACAGGAATGATAGGAGAAGGTGAACGAAGAAAGAAAAATGGAAAGACAAACAGTGGAGAGTATTCTTATACTATCTAAAAATGCAGAATACATTTTCAAAAACAGCCCAGACATGTTTCCCAAGGGAGGGGAGAAAGAACAGTAAGATGATAGGCATGCAGCATGGAAAGGAAAAGATGCTGCAAAAAAATGGGGCACCACGGTAGCCAAGGAAGAAAACATCGAAGAGCGGTGAGCCCCCTGAGGAAACAATCTAGTTAGGTGAACCCATTGGGAGGACCTATACCACAATGGGAGTAAAACGAGACAGTGGTACAATACTGCTGTTAACAATATAGGATTGTGCTGAATGTACTTTTCTCGTTAAGCGGTGCATTCAATAGTCTCACAAAGGTAGGATGATGATAATATTGCTCCAAGATAGTAAGACAGAAGGATTTACCTGGGTAGTGCAGCTCCTTGAAGTTACTTGTTTGGTCAAATGGATGAACAAGGATATGTTTACATGTGCGAAGCTGTCTACATAAAGCACAGGGACATTAGTATCAGGTAAGGAGCAACAGAGTTTTAAGTTCCTTTTGACCTGTAAATCCTCAATTGTTGGTTATGTAACTGACTTCACGCACGTTAAGACTTGGACACTTACAACTTTAGCATAAAGAAGGGTAGTTCTTATATCCTGTACAAAGGGTACAAATTTAGAACATACCTCCGCATTTGATGAAATTCGCATACCCTGATGTAGTACCTAATCGTAAGCTACAGTAAGTGTTCGTAACAATGATTTTGTAAGTTTTTGACAGAAGTACTGAATTACATGATTGGGTGTGCAAGTGTCCTTATGGGACGAGCTTTACTTTAATGTATTTACTTTTTTCTGCCATTCTGAGGGACTTAGTGGCTTTAAACAACCTGGATACCAGGATTAGTATCAAAGAATCATTTACTGTCTCATGAATAACTAGCGTGAACAGCTAGTAGTTGAACATGGAATGTACTCGACAGACAATCTCACGTGCCTACAGCAAACAAATTCCTGATAATAAAATTAAAAGAGAATCAGATACATATAGAACATTAAAGTGAAAATAGAATTGTTCTTGCCGGAAGTCTAGTTAAATCCATGACTTAAGTAAGCCCAATGAACGCACACGAGTTTGAAACAAAGCTAGGATGACTCAAGATCATTCAAGACTTAGAGACTAGTTCAATGTAAAATAAGGGGTTACAAAGTAATTTTCTGGTTGGGATACTTTGTATATATACCACATTCTGTGTGAACATGGGATATCTGAAAAATCGGGTGGACAAAGGGCATCCAAGTACGCAAAGGCAACAGACATTGTAATTGCTAATGCTGTACAGCTTGAAGTTGTAAGCAACTGTTAAATGCAATGTACACACTGTAATGTGAGTTTTACGTAATGCAAAAAAGAAGAGTTCAAGAACATTGAGTAGCTGCAGGTTTTCTAACTTTTCAGGCTGTCACAAGCATTGCAACAGAGGAAAAGGAGTCTGAAGCCAAGATATTTGGGCAATGGTTACTTTAGTAACTGGTTTCACATCTAAGAAGGTAAAACTGGTAATCCATGGCAACCATAAACTATTCAAGAACACAGACAGTACAAACATACATCACACTGCACTTGTTACCTCTGAAATATCTAGATTCATCTGTGACATGCACTCAAATACGTATTAAATACCATTCTTGAACTATTAATGCACAAGGGTAGAACATATATATATAGAGAGAGAGAAGAATTGTCACAAACAAAATAATTAGTAAGACGTATCTACTACATAAAGAGGTTGTCAGCTTGGACCTGTATCTAACACTGAGCCAAATGCATGTCAAATTAGTCAATTTTACGTGAAGGAAACAGAAAGAACTCTAATCTGAACCTATTTAATTAAATATGGATAAGTTCTGTATACACATCTTATTTCTAACTGACTGTTGATCAAGGATGCTGTCATAGTGCTTCATCATAGCGAATAACTCAATTTCTTCTAGGATGTTCAAAATTATCTACCTTTCTCCATCCAGTGAAGAATGGTCATTTTTAGTGTTGTCATTAACAGTGTACTTATATGAACACTAAATGCTAAGAGACTGGATTCACTGGCATTAGAAAGTACACACACCAACCTGTGTACTGCGAGGCACGACAGATGTTATATCGTATTGTAATCACACAGGAATGGTTCTAATCAGTTTTTAAATATGCACAGGTTTTTCCAGATCAACATCAGTTTTGACATCATTTGATATAGTCGTACATAACATGTAAGCAAACTTCTACTTGTATAGTTCTGAATACAAATGTCGCGGTTTCTATATATCAATATGCATTTTTTTTTGTTCCTTCCCCTTCAGTACCAAATGCCACTAACAACTGGCTCTAGGCAGAAATACTGGCCTGGAAATTAAATTTTTACATGCAACTCGTGGTGTCACCAAGTTGTTTTTTAACTAATACTTACATTGTGGAGCACCATGCAAACAAGATCTTCACATCACAGTCTGTTAGGAACTTTTTTATCTATCAAAATATACAAGCTAATACAGTTCTTTAAACACTATGTCTCTTTTAATGTCATCCACTTGCTCGTAAAGTAGTTCTAGGGTACAGCATGTGTCACTAGTAAGAGTGTAAATATTCACAAAAATAGAAGAACCTGGAAGGGAGCAGGAATAAAACTGTGACAGTTTCACATACTGTGTGTAGTCCAAAGTTTATGGAGTCATTGTCTCCAATCTCTGCTGACTTGGATTGACTATTGTAACAAGTATTGTAGGAACAAATTTAGTGACCACAGTATATACATCCCTTCACTGCCAGGCCCTGCGCAGCAAGCACCTAAATGGAAGGCACACAAATTTCCTTTGAATGTGTACTGAAAGACTGACAACCAGAGTAACATTAGTAAGCTCTTCCAAATACAAACCGATCACAGCCAGCTGCTGTTGTCTCATACACGGCTGCTGTTTACATCACAGACGCTCGTTCACCGAGACTTTTTCACTTCTTGGTGCAGCAGTTTAAAACAAGTTTAATTGGAACATTGGGCTCATATTTGCAGCATCACACTAAATATTTATCAGTCTATTACAGATAGTCACATTTGATTTACCTTTCCCTCCCTGTACAAAAACGGGGGAATAACTGTGCACTTTTATTAAGTATGTTCTGAATGGCTATGTTCTCAGGCTACCAATGAGCCTGTACATCACTTGCAGCATCACTGAGCATCAATTTACAAAAGTTACTGTATTAAAATGTTTAAAGAAGGCCACAACTAAAGTGTCAAGAACAAGATTTTATTTTGCAGTCCAGGATCAGTAACTGACAAATAAGAAGTATTTTATTCTATGGTCATGGCCTTCCTTGTAACATAAAAATGCTTTTTTACTGATTAAGGAGATTTCTGAATTATTTTCTAAAAGATAAACTGCACTGCTTGAAGGGATATGTTAGTACAATTGCCCCAAAAAGACTTACTTCAAAACTACACTGACACTCTATTGAGAAGCGAGTTGCTCACTATTCAGAATGTTTAAACTGAATGACAAATCTAGTCAAGTAACTATTTTTTATTTTAGCCTATTACTGGCACATTTATAACTATAAAGGAGGAGGCATGTTGCCTGAAAATTTTTCATTGAACATTCTCACAAATGTAAAATCTTGTTAATCACAATTCTTGTACATCAAACATTTGCAACACATCAAAAGTGAGATGACCACATATCGCAGGTGCTAACTTAAGCATACAAGTGAGTATACAACAGTAGATTATTACCAAAGACTAGCAGTTTACTCAAATTACATTTTATTAATAAAATGCGTACTTGATTACAACACAGTCAGAGCTATCCAAATGACATACATTTTCTTCCCAATGTGCATTCTACAGTATCCACACTTCAGATGTCAAACCCAGCGTCCCCAAGTTTAATAAGGGCTAAGAAATTCGCCCTCAGTTTCACAAGCACACGCAACATCACTGCACTTAGTATAAGGCATTTTGCACTCTCAGGTTCACATAAACAAGCTTTTCAAAGGAGGTTAAATCGTGAACCTAGCCTCTTCTAGAACAATTAAACAATTCCAAGGCTAAGAGTGTAGATATGAAAAACAAATTTTTTGGACTAAGTACTGGGGATATGTCTCAGATGTTTAAAGGAAGCCTACACAAGCCCCCATCTCTGAATATCAAATTCCCAAAATTTTTAAGTTATGCTGAAAAGGAACTTATAAATGAAACCATGCAGATCCCAACTCCTATGGGCATTTACCATAACAGCAGAGGAAAACAGAGCACTGGTAAAGCAATATTCTAGATCTTTAATTTAAAAAATCCTTTTCATACAAGTGAGTCAATCAATGACCAAAACACACAAATTTGGGTACAGAATACTTGTGCTGAACAATGTTACAGTGTGACTCTATTTCAAGAACTTATGCCATTCAATATCCATTTGCTACAAGCACGTTCACTTGAACACACAAACCTATGGACACCTGAGGCGAGACGGGGGGAGGGGAGAGAGAGTTGCGGGGTGGGGTAGGGAGATAGTTGCGAGGCGGAGGACGGGGAGGGGAGGGAGAGAGACGCGAGACGGGGGAGGGGATGGAAGAGACGCGAGACGGGGGAGGGGAGGGGAGGGGAGCGAGAGTGACGCGAGACGGGGGAGGGGATGGAAGAGACGCGAGACGGGGGAGGGGAGGGGAGCGAGAGTGACGCGAGACGGGGGAGGGGATGGAAGAGACGCGAGACGGGGGAGGGGAGGGGAGGGGAGCGAGAGAGACGCGAGACGGGGGAGGGGATGGAAGAGACGCGAGACGGGGGAGGGGAGGGGAGGGGAGCGAGAGAGACGCGAGACGGGGGAGGGGAAGGCGAGGGAGCGAGAGAGACGCGAGACGGGGGAGGGAGCGAGAGGCGAGACGGGGGAGGGGAAGGGGAGGGAGCGAGAGGCGAGACGGGGGAGGGGAAGGGGAGGGAGCGAGAGGCGAGACGGGGGAGGGGAAGGGGAGGGAGCGAGAGGCGAGACGGGGGAGGGGAGGGAGCGAGAGGCGAGACGGGGGAGGGGGAAGGGGAGGGGAGGGGAGGGGCCGAGAGGCGAGACGGTGGAGGGGAAGGGGAGGGGAGGGGCGAGAGGCGAGACGGGGGAGGGGAAGGGGAGGGGAGGGGGCGAGAGGCGAGACGGGGGAGGGGAGGGAGCGAGAGGCGAGACGGGGGAGGGGAGCGAGAGGCGAGACGGGGGAGGGGAAGGGGAGGGGATGGGAGGGGGCGAGAGGCGAGACGGGGGAGTGGAAGGGGAGGGAGCGAGAGGCGAGACGGGGGAGGGGAAGGGGAGGGAGCGAGAGGCGAGACGGGGGAGGGGAAGGGGAGGGAGCGAGAGGCGAGACGGGGGAGGGGAAGGGGAGGGAGCGAGAGGCGAGACGGGGGAGGGGAAGGGGAGGGAGCGAGAGGCGAGACGGGGGAGGGGAAGGGGAGGGAGCGAGAGGCGAGACGGGGGAGGGGAAGGGGAGGGAGCGAGAGGCGAGACGGGGGAGGGGAAGGGGAGGGAGCGAGAGGCGAGACGGGGGAGGGGAAGGGGAGGGAGCGAGGGGGAGAGAGAGATATATGCGAGGCAGAGGGAGTGAAGAGAGGGAGGGAAGAGAGGGGGGAGAGGGAGGGGGGAAGGGAGGGAAGGGAGGTGGGAGAGAGGGAGGGGGAAGAGAGAGAGGGAGGTGGGAGAGAGGAGGGGGGAAGAGAGAGAGGGAGGTGGGAGAGAGGGAGGTGGGAGAGAGGGAGGGGGGAAGAGAGAGGGAGGGGGGAAGAGAGAGGGAGGTGGGAGAGAGGGAGGGGGGAAGAGAGAGAGGGAGGTGGGAAGAGAGAGAGGGGGAAGAGAGGGGGGAGGTGGGAAGAGAGGGAGGGGGGAAGAGAGGGAGGGAGGTGGGAGAGAGGGAGGGGGGAAGAGAGAGAGGGAGGTGGGAGAGGGAGGGGGGAAGAGAGAGAGGGAGGTGGGAAGAGAGCGGAGGGGGGAAGAGCGAGAGGAGGTGGGAAGAGGGAGGGGGGAAGAGAGAGAGGGAGGAAGAGCGGGAGGGGGGACGAGAGAGGGGGAAGAGAGAGAGCGGGGCGACGAGAGCGAGGGGGGAAGAGAGAGAGGGGGGCAGAGAGAGCGGGGGCCGAGAGCGGAGGAGAGAGGGGGGGAGGAGAGAGGGGGGAAGAGAGAGAGGGGGGAAGCGAGAGGGGGGAGAGCGGGGGGGGAAGAGAAGCGAGGGGGGAAGCGCCGCGAGGGGGGAAGAGAAGAGCGGGGGGGAAGAGAAGAGAGGGGGGAAGAGACGAGAGGGGGAAGAGAAGAGAGGGGGGAAGAGAAGAGAGGGGGGAAGAGAAGAGAGGGGGGAAGAGAAGCGAGGGGGGAAGCAGAAGAGAGGGGGGAGAGAAGCGAGGGGGGAAGAGCCGAGGGGGCCAGAGAGAGAGGGGGGAAGAGAAGCGAGGGGGGAAGAGAGAGGGGGGAAGCGAGAGAGGGGGGGGAAGAGAGAGAGGGGGGAAGCGCGAGAGGGGGGAAGAGAGAGAGGGGGGGGAGAGAGAGAGGGGGGACGCGAGCGAGGGGGCCGAGAGAGGGGGGAAGAGAGAGATGGGGGGAAGAGCGAGATGGGGGACGAGAGAGATGGGGGAAGAGAGAGATGGGGGGACGAGAGAGATGGGGGGAGCGAGAGATGGGGGCGAGAGAGAGCTGGGGGGAAGAGAGAGATGGGGGGAAGAGCGAGAGGGTGGAAGCGAGAGAGCGGGGGCCAGAGAGAGAGGGGGAAGAGAGAGGTGCGAGACAGAGGGAGGGGGGGCCAGAGAGAGGTGCGACCCAGAGGGAGGGGGGAAGAGAGAGGTGCGAGACAGAGGGAGGGGGGGAAGAGAGAGGTGCGAGACAGAGGGAGGGGGGGAAGAGAGAGGTGCGAGACAGAGGGAGGGGGGGAAGAGAGAGGTGCGAGACAGAGGGAGGGGGGGCAGAGAGAGGTGCGAGACAGAGGGAGGGGGGGAAGAGAGAGGTGCGAGACAGAGGGAGGGGGGGAAGAGAGAGGTGCGAGACAGAGGGAGGGGGGGAAGAGAGAGGTGCGAGACAGAGGGAGGGGGGGAGAGAGGTGCGAGACAGAGGGAGGGGGGAGAGAGGTGCGAGACAGAGGGAGGGGGGAGAGAGGTGCGAGACAGAGGGAGGGGGGGAGAGAGGTGCGAGACAGAGGGAGGGGGGAGAGAGGTGCGAGACAGAGGGAGGGGGGAGAGAGGTGCGAGACAGAGGGAGGGGGGAGAGAGGTGCGAGACAGAGGGAGGGGGGAGAGAGGTGCGAGACAGAGGGAGGGGGGAGAGAGGTGCGAGACAGAGGGAGGGGGGGAGAGAGGTGCGAGACAGAGGGAGGTGGGGAGAGAGGTGCGAGACAGAGGGAGGTGGGGAGAGAGGTACTAGACAGAGGGAGGTGGGGAGAGAGGTGCTAGACAGAGGGAGGTGGGGAGAGAGGTGCTAGACAGAGGGAGGGGGGGAGAGAGGTGCGAGACAGAGGGAGGGGGGAGAGAGGTGCGAGACAGAGGGAGGGGGGAGAGAGGTGCGAGACAGAGGGAGGGGGGAGAGAGGTGCGAGACAGAGGGAGGGGGGAGAGGTGCGAGACAGAGGGAGGGGGGGGAGAGGTGCGAGACAGAGGGAGGGGGGGGGAGAGGTGCGAGACAGAGGGAGGGGGGGGAGAGGTGCGAGACAGAGGGAGGGGGGAGAGAGGTGCGAGACAGAGGGAGGGGGGAGAGAGGTGCGAGACAGAGGGAGGGGGGAGAGAGGTGCGAGACAGAGGGAGGGGGGAGAGAGGTGCGAGACAGAGGGAGGGGGGAGAGAGGTGCGAGACAGAGGGAGGGGAGAGAGTGAGCAAATGGGGGTAGCAATATAGAAAGAGCTTCATGTTTCACTGTAATTCCTAATCCCTACATCAAGTGCATTACAAAAAAAAAACCTAACTACATGGAATCATGAAACATTTTAAGAAAACAGTCATAGTGTAGAGCCTTCTTAAAAAGGTTCCAAGAACAATGATCCAATTTCCTTGTACTTACATGTCACTTAATAACCATAGGGACAGAATTCGACTAATCTGGGCATATACATAACAATATCTTTTCACAGGAACTTTGTGGCTTACCACATGATGGTGGACAATGAAAACTATTACAACATGGATGAAAAGTAGTTCACATGCTTATTTCATTCATTAACCACAACAAAATCTGATAATATAATCAGTTATTTCATTCTTGCCAGCACTTTCCCCCTCTTCAAAATAAAGTAAGCTACATTTTTTCCACTATATGCACCTTACTGGCTTGTGAGGCCTGTTAGAATGCTTCCACTACTCTTATTCAAAAACTGTCAACTTAACATGAATTTCTGGTCCCACAGTGTGTTTTCCGTTTTGACCACATTGAATTAAGAAAGTTTGGCTTTGTGCCTAGACTTTTCTTCTGCTTGACAGATCTACAAGAACACTTATTTATGAGAAGATTTAACTTACCATCTAAGCTAAGGGAAGCATCATTATGACAGGTAACACCTCAGCTAATTTTTACAGGAACAAGCCAAGACTTCCAGCAGGTATTACAGGCTAGATGACACAGCAACTCTGATCTCCATTCCAACAGCTAATAAAAATCTCAGTAAGTAATGTGCACAGTTTACAAGCAACTATATCAGTTAAACACAGTTCATACAAATCATCAACTGCAGTAGATTCTTGTAGTAACAATCAACCCACATAGTTAAGTAACTGTAATTGCTGTCTCTCTCTCTCTCTCTCTCTCTCTCTCTCTCTCTCTCTCTCTCTCTCTCTCTCTCTCACACCCCCTTCCCCATGCACACCCGCACACGCGCACAGAGAGAGAGAGAGAGAGAGAGAGAGAGAGAGAGAGAGAGAGAGAGAGAATTATTTTAATTTTTGTAAGTACCAGTACTACAATATGAACAAACTAGTGGAATATGGAATTTTACAACAAGAAATCAGTTCTGCAAAACTGTAACACATCATATATATAGTCAGCACTATTTATCTAGTTCGCATCACACCACAAAAAGAGAAAGGAAACTGTGAGAAAAAAGTATAAATACTTTATTTTCACATGCCGTTTTATGGTTTTGCATAACACTTCCACAGCTAACGAATTAATATTTAAGAATCTTCAAAACCGTTTTTCGTTCAAAACATGTAATGAATAAATTGGATTTACACTGAATGAAGGCAATTCATGCCGCTTTAGCCGTTTCCAAGTCTTTTATTGAGAACACTGCTGGTTTCACACCATTACGGGTAAATCCTCAGGTAACGCAATGATAGCCTTCAACCGATCAAGAAGCTACGATGTGCAATAGTTCACCTGTACATCGAAAATCTCAATCCATTGTAGGCTGATGTTAACAGTAAAATTGGCATCTGCAAAAAACCCTTGGGAATCTCATTATTTATTGTGTCAAACTCAGGATAAATGTTTGTCAGTGTGAGCTTCTAGTACAACACTACCAGTTACCAGTCTGTAGCATTGGCTTAACAAATTGTTGCCCTTTTCACATCTGTTTCATTGTCTTATGATCCCATGTCAAGTCTGTCACTTACCTAGTGGTCCCTTACTTCCAACTTTACCACTGACAACAGCTATTACAGATTAGCATTTTCGTTGTAGTACCGAACTACAGAATGTCGTAGCCTCGCAACTGAGGATGCACCCGTAACAGTGCAAACCAGTAGTGTTCTCACTAAAAGACAACAAAACAGCTAAAGCAGCTTGAAGAGTTTTCATTCACTTCAAATCTAATTAATTTTTAAAACCTTTTTTTTAGTAAAAAAGGGTTTTTAAGTTTCTTAAATATAATTTTCACACAGTGGCTTGTATATGACATTTCAATCCCGTTTCCGTCAATATCACAGCACAATCACTGCTCTAATTAAAGTAACTGATGACCTGAAATATGCTATCGACAGCCGAAAGGCAACAATATTGACGCTACTAGACTTCAGCAAAGCTTTTGACACTGTTAACTTTGACATATTGCTCAGAAAAATGCAACAGCTTAATTTCTCAGACAGTGCAATGAGATGATTTGAAAGCTACTTAAAAGACAGATATCAATGTGTTGTTTGTGTATATGAAAAATCTTCTGGAAATATGTTTCCTTGGGAGTGCCACAAGGATCAGTCTTAGGACCACCTCTGTTTTCTTTATATGTCAACGGTATTTCATCGGTTCTGTCCTCCAGTAAATATCATTTCTATGCCGACAACCTCCAGCTCTGCATAAGTGTCAGACCTGAAGATATAAACATTGCAATCGCTCAGATGAATGATGATCTGTCTTCAGTAGCAACATGGGCTAAAAACCTAGGGCTTAAACTAAATGCAAAAAAAGACATGTAATTTTAATAGCCCATCAGAAATTAATAAGTTCAGATTTCCGCACTGCCTCCTAGTCTGCTTAACGGTATTCCAATACCATATCAGAAAACAGTTAAGAACTTGGGTGCAACTTTGGATGAGCATCTCAACTGGGCGGAGAATACAGTCGCAGTGTGCAGGAAGCCTGTCTCTATGCTCTCAAAAAGTTTCGGAACGTATTCCACAGGACTTTAAACGCCATCTCGTGCAAGCACACATTCTACCGAACTTCCGCTATTGTGATGTAATTCAATAAGGCACGAGTAGTGAAACAAAAGACGGCTACATCTAACCATGAATGCCTGTGTGCGTTACACCTGCAGAATTCGCCGATAAGATCATGTTAGTGCTTCATATTCCCAACTAGAGTGGCTGTGGCCAGACAAATTGTGTGACTACCATACTTTGTGTCTACTTCACCGACTCCTTGTCGCACAAGCACCCCAGTACCTTGCTTCAGAGATTAAACATCTTTCATGCCATCATAATCGAAATACAAGGCCAATCTTATTAGGTATCCTAACTGTGTCCACACACAAAACTTTTGCAAACTCCTCCTCAGTTGCCTCTGGAACAAACTGCCCATTACCTTGCACAAAATTCAATCCCCTGCTGATTTTAAGAAGAAGTTGAGGCATTTCCTACGACCATCCTTATTAACGTTTTCAACAAAATTAATGTACAAGGACAATCCTCTCATCTGTCAAATATCAAGCTAGTGTCTCCTACCTTGCTCCTTCTCTTCTTCCTCTTCATCTATCTCTACTAGCCACACAATCTTTTTTTCCTTTATATTTCCTTAATTATGTTTCATTATGTGCCTATTCTTCTCCTCCCTTCACCATCAGTCTCCCTCATACTCCCTGCTGCTAGCACTCCTACCTAAAATCTGTCACCTTCATAATGTCTAATTATAACAGTACTTATCATCTACCAATTTAAACTCTATATGTATGTACTTTTTTCCATGTGTGCCTTTGTAACTGTTTATTTCACTTTTTGTACTAGATGTAGCTTACCATGCCTACTAAAACATATGAATGTAAAATAAGTAGAATGCCTGGTTAGATGTAAGAGAGGATCTGATGGCCCTAATCTTGCCAGGTTAAATAAAATCAATCAATAAATAAATAGTTCATTGCCTGTCCTATTTTACCTGTCTGCCCAGTCTACAATGTCCGGCATCTGTAATAGGCGCTGGCCACCCAACTACACACTGTCTGGACGTGGTTTCACATGTTGAAGACACACACCACAGCACTCCTCCAACATGCGAGAAGTCCTGCAGTTTCCAAAAATCTCATACCAAGCCTCCAGCTCATCATCATCTGCGCTCAACTAAACTCAAGATAAATTGTGCACTTCCCCGTTCAACACACAGACAGCATGTTCACTGACATTACATGCACCGTGCATGTGTGTGACTACGTCATTCCTCACCAGGTGATGCTGCTATCACATGAATGGGTTTATATTGATAGCAGGTCAGTGTCAATGTTCTGGCTTGTGTGTGGATAAGGCCACATACTTCTGTTTGATAATCTGACAATTTCATGAAAAAGTAATGCAACTGCTGCTCTCTCAGCAACTTAAATGGGAATATCCAAGTGAATATTAAAGCACTTGCCTAATTGAATTCTTTCACATGCAAAAGTTATATATTTCTGTTCTCAGGTGAAATGAACAAATTAATAGCTTTTTCAATGTAAAAGGATATTCTCCATGTGGCTTCAGTGGAAACACAATAGAAAAATGACATACCTACCATGTGTGGAAAGATTTGCAAGGGAAAAAATTTAAACACAAAACACACTAATCAATATACTTGCCAATGTGACTGGGACAGAGCAACTAAAACTGGAATGGTAATAACCCATTTACATTTGTCACAGTTGGTATGGTACATTAAATTTCAGCACAGTTCACAGGACAACATACTTTTTAAGCCTAGGGATGAGAACTGGGCCCTTACTATTTAGAAAATGCACAAAACAGTAAAGAAAGAGACAAAAGATTCTACATTTTAGTTTCACATGGCACAAAATGAATGACCTAATTCAGAAACAAAATAATACCTGAAGACCAGAGAAATAGTTTGTGGAAGTAACTACACAGAATGAGGTGATGGCACATGTCACTGTAGAAGATAGGAATCAAGTGTGTGGGGAGCTGCCTAGCTGATACCACAACAAAAGCAGATCTCAAAAAAATACATAACAAGCAACTACCCACCATGCTACTAGAGACTTTCTTTTGTGTGTGTTCTCAAGGTCATTTAAGATTTTCGGATTTTGTTCTGTTGACTGGGAAAAAAGGTAACAAGCAGACATGTTATATGAACAAGGGAGGCATCATTATTTTTTTCACTAACGAAAATTATCGTGTAATCACTTCAACACACATGATGTGAATACTTTAAGCATGGAATAGGTCACCAAATAAATACCACGCAACTCATGGTGAAGCAGGTCCATGAAAAGGAAGGATAAATACTTTAACAGAATGTAGAAGACTCAAGATGCACGGGAGTAGGAGCTAGATGAAGAAAAGCACATTAAAATAGACAAAACATGCCACAATGAAGGGTTAGCACTAAACTGACTATTTTCATAGAAGTTAACACAGTGCGAACATTAAATTTTGTTTCCAAATGAAAGTGTGGTTAAGTCTGGGAGATAGAAGGGATACAAAACTTTCAAGGTTAGTTTAGAGTCATGGTGGCCATGAATAAGTAAGACTATAAAGTGAAATGGAGTAGTAGTGTAAGCTTCCTAATCTACAGCACCGAACTACACTACTTTCCAAGCATAAACACACGTGGGGAAAAAAAAACTAAGAGCATTTTGGTGAACTAATAAAATAACATCTACTCCCCTTAGATTACTAAAAACTTTTTGAAATTTACAATATACATATTCCAAAACCCTTTATATGTGTGTGTGTGTGTGTGTGTGTGTGTGTGTGTGTGTGTGTGTGTGTGTGTGTGTGTGTGTGTGTGTGAGAGAGAGAGAGAGAGAGAGAGAGAGAGAGAGATGAAAAAAATAGGCAATAAATGTAAATCCTTACATAAAATTTCTTCTCAAGGCACTTTAGAAATGACTATCAACTAGTACAATCCAAACTAACACCACACTTCCAGGTTACCACCAACTGATAGCCACATGCAAACTGACAACTTTATTTTACATCCTTTGTAGCAATGACCAAAATTTTTGCATTATCTTCTGTTCATCTAACACCTTTATCCTGCAGTAATTTGTATCAGTAAGTTTCCAATAGCTCTGGCATCAATCCACAGTATTTAATATCCTGAACGTCCTTAAAAAGTCTTGGTTCTTCTAAGCTACCTGACAATTTACTCCAGCACAATTTAAAATTAATACAAATAATCATATTTATTACGCCTATGATGCATTAATCTACAACAACGTTAACACAGCATTGTAAGGACCAAATTCTCATTCCAAGACAAATTTGTATCAAAACTTTCAGTGCACACGGGACACACTTAGTCTGGCAACTCAGCTAAGGCCCCTCCAGCTATAAATTCAGTGGACAAGAAATACAACGCTGGGCTAGACCCAAGCTTCATCGAAGCGCGCAATCCTCCCCACCCGGCACAAAAGGTGCCTACGAAAAGGTGGTGTCCCTTGGGGAGGAAATCCTAGCTTCTGATGTGTGTGCTGATTTACATAAAAGTAACATTATATGCTGAAATAGAGAATTCTCATTGTACTAATTATGAAACTTTTAAAGGTCTAGTTAAAAAAAATTCTGTTTTCAGAGATAGCATCACCATTTAAAGAAAAATTACTCTCATGTGAATAGTCTGCCATACAGGGTGCATTTAATACTGCTATTCATAAAACCTGTTAAATGGAAAGTTCCACCTCTACTTCTTAATAATTCTGAGAGAGGAAAAGCCCATCTCCTGGTTGGTCCGCATGTTGACACCTACTTACTAATATACAGGAGGTGGGCAAAATAATGCGAACACCTGACACATACACAATATTTACTTATTAATAAGTAATTGGGCCACAATTGGCTTTGAGAACATCTGCAACCCTTCGTGGAGTAGCTTCTCTTATTCTTGTACCAAAATACGCACCAACTGCTTCAACAATGTTGGTGCTGCAAATTCTGAACCTTTTTCACTGTATGTATGGGTGCATTCTCATCTTGGAATACGGCAATGTTCAGCAGCACTAGTCCGGACTGTGAGGGTAACAATAGGACCAGCTAAATACCACGACATAGCCAACTAAATCGTAACAGAATCTCACCTATACTTGACTGTAGGAAGTAGGCAGGGTGGACTGTATGCTTCTTTTGGTGGTCTCCATAAATAAACCTAACTGTTTGAGCGAAACAACGTAAACGATGATTCAGCGGACCACGCCACATTCTTCTAGTCATCAAATGTCCTGGTTCTATGATCACGGCGCCTTTTCTTTCGCAGCATTACATTGGCTTCCATCAGTAAGGGTTTCGCAACTGCAGCCCTTCCATGAATGTTAGCCTTGTGGAACTCCGTCCATACTGTTTTTGTCACCACAGTATCATCCAAAAGCATGTTAAATTCTGCAGCCACTTCTGCTGCAGTAGTCAAAATCCTTCTGAATGCTTGTCAGTCTCTGGCATTCAATTTTGAATTTTGTCCACTATTCCTCTTCGCCAGTGCTGTTTTACCACGCTTCGTGTACCTTGCCATTACCGTGAATACTGATGCTTGTTTTTTATTTTGTTTTGCTTCAAGGTGCAAAAAACAACTGGACTCATATGCGCCCAACTCAAAACTATAGTGCACAAAGACAGACAGGAGTAAAACAACTATACATCAGTCCCAATTAACATAATAGAAGACAGCTAAAAACAGGCATGAGGAAAAAGGACTAAAAAAGACACCATACAGAAATGGAGATCCAAAACTAAAAATTAAATGGCCTTCGCCACATTGCTTTGTCGCAGTTGACAGCCCACACGTCATTTGCTAAAATGGCGGATAAATCAGACAGCAAACCCAAGCAGGAACATAAACGGTTCAAAAATGGGCATTCCATCACAATATGGTGGACATTTAAAACTTACGCACCACTTAGTAAATGATGATCGCTAAAAAGGCAGTGCCCAATGCCCAGCCTACTTACAATGATCTCCTTCCAGCAGGAGGACCAACAGGTGGTCGTCCAAGCCGCTGGAAGACTCTCAAAAAGCTAGAGCTTATGCCTGTGAAGGGAGGACCATTGGCGATGCCAATGGGACACCACCTCCTGACGGACAGCAACACAGAGATCATCGGACGGAATATAGGTACTCAAGGGCTAAGGTACGAGAGCTGCAGCCTGGGCAGCAGCATCAGCAGCCTCGTTTCCTGGCAGGTCGACATGACCAGGAACCCACAGAAACATCATATTGGCTCCAACAAGAGTAAGCAAGTGACAGTTTTCCTGGACCCGCCGCACTACAGGATGGGCGGTGTAAAGTGCACATAGACTTTGAAGGGCGCTGAGTGAGTCTGAGCAGAGGACACAATTGAAAAGGTTGTGTCACCGGACGTACTCCGTGGCCTGATACAGGGTGAAGAGCTCGGATGTAAATACTGAGCAGTGTGCCACAAGCTGAAATCTAAAGACACAGGTGCCAATGACGAAGGCACACCCAACTCCACAGTCAGTCCGAGAGCCATCAGTGTATACAAAGGTATTACCGCGAAGTTCCATGCGAAGGTCATGAAACTGAAGGCGATAGACGAAGGCTGGAGTAGTATCCTTAGGAAACGAATTGAGGCCAAGGTTAACATGGGCCACTTCATGAAGTCAAGGTCACAAAGGGTTTGCACCCACCAGGAAAGTTGCAGGTAGTGTGAAGTCACTGTTCCAAGAGCTGAAAACGGACTCTAGGAGGTAACAGAGAAGTGGGATGAGCTCCATACTAATGATCAAAGGAATCATCAAAGGAGGAGGCATAGGAGGGGTGGCCACGCATGGCAGACAAACGGGACGCATACCCGCTGAGGGAAAGTCACGGTGGTAGAACAGTGGTAGTTCAGCAGCTTCAGCAAACAGACTCAACTGGGCTAGTGTAAAAGGCACCCGTGGCCAGATAGATGCCACGATGGTGGATAGTGTTGAGACAGCATAAGACGTATGGGCGTGCAGATGCATAAACACAGCACCCATAGTCTACTTTCAAACAGACAAGGGACCGTTACAAACAGAGGAGGGTGGTTTGATAGGCACCCCAGTAAGTACCATTGAGGACATGGAGGGCATTGATGAACCGCGTAAGGCGAGCTGCCATGTAAGACACATGGGAGGACCAAAGAGTGGTTCCTATCAAGCATGAGCCCCAGGAACTTCATAGTTTCAACAAAAGGAATGGCAGCAGGCCCAAGATGTAAAAATGATGGGAGAAACCGTCTTGTGTCACCAGAAATTCATACAAAAGATGAAACTTGAAAGCCACTGTAGATGCTCTAGAAGTAAAGACGATCAAGACATTGCTGAAGACACCGCTCAGTCAGACAGGTCCGTGAAGAACTGTAATAGATGGCAAAACTGTCAACAAAAAGGGAACCGGAGATGCCTGGCGGATGACACACCATTAAAGGGTTAATGGCAATAGCAAAGAGGACAACACTCAGGACGGAACCTTGAGGCACACCGTTTTCCTGGATAAAGATGTCCAACAAGGCAGAACCCACACCCACCTCGAAAACTCAATCTTTTAAAAATGCCTGAAGGAAACAGGACCGACTACCACAGAAGCCCCATATGTAAAGAGTACGGAGGATACCAGTTATCCATGTGTCTTAGGCCTTCTTTGAATCAAAAAATACGGCCACAGTCTGGGATTTTTACAGAAAACCATTCATGACATGGGTGGACAAAGTAACAAGATGGTCAACTGCAGAATGCCACGTTCTAAATCCACACTGTGCTTTGTCAGTAAATTGCGAGACTAGCCACCATACCAGCCGGGCACGAATCATATTTTCCATCACCTAGCAAATGTAGTTGGTAAGAGAGATGAGGCAGTAGTTAGAAGGAAGGTTTTTGTCCTTATCGGGCTCAGGTATGGGTATGTCAGTGGCTTCACGCCAGCATGCGGGAAATGTGGGCTCTGCCCAGATGCGGTTGTATGTGTTAAGCAGAAAATGCTTGCCAGCAAGAGAAAGGTGCTGCAACATCTGAATGAGGATGATGTCTGGCCCTGAGGCGAAGGATCGGGAGGAACTGAGAGCATGATCTAGCTCCCTCATAGTAAAGGCGACATTGAAGCACTCATAATTTGAAGCAAAGAAGGGTATCTCTCGAGCCTCCTCTGCTTGTTTCCAGTGGAGGAAGCCAGGGTGATAATGGGAAGAGCTCAAAACTTCTGCAAAATGGTGGCCCCAGATGTTGGAGACAGCAATAGGGCCCACGATAACATCGTCTGCTACGGTCAGCCGGAAATTGGGCAATGGATCTTTGTCCCAGAGAGCTGCCAGAGGTAGTCCCACATGATAGAGGAAAGGGTGGAACTGTTAAAAGAACTAGTGAATGAAATCCAGCTAGCTCTTTTGAACGCAACAACACTTTGCACACATCTGTTTATAATGAATGCAGTTTTCCATTGTAAGATGACTGTTAAAAGCACGGAGAGCAGGTCTCCGAGCGCGAATTGCGTCGCAGCATGCCTCAGTCCACCAAGGGAATGGGACACAACGTGGTAAAGAGGAAGTGCGACAGATGGAATGTTCTGCAGCAGTAAGGATAATGGTTGTGAGATATTCTACCTGATCATCACAAATGTGGAAATCTTGTTCTTCGAAGGTTGCCAGGGAGGAGTAAACTTGCCAGTCAGCCTTAGGAAGCTGCCATTTGAGTATGCACGTGGATGAGGTAGAGGTCAGCAAATGGATAGCACACCAGAAATGGTCGCTCAAGTAGGTGTCAGAAAGAATGAACCACTCAAGACAATGAGCAAGCTGGTCAGTGCAAAAGGATAGGTCCAAATGGGAATACATGTGTGAGGAGTCAGAAAGGAAAGTGGGTGCTCCTGTGTGAAGGCAGAAGAGGTTAAGTTGGTTAAAAAGGTTAGCAAAAAGGGCACCTCTCTGACAGGTCCTGGGAGAACACCAACAGGGATGATGCACATCAAAGACACAGTAGCAAAAATGGGGGAGGTAACTGTCCAATAAGCTGAATCCACTCTGGTGACATCAAATGATGGAGGGGCATAAATGATACAGAGGGAAAAAGTCAGGCATGATTTCCTCCTAGAGGGTGGTACTGTTCCTCATATGTCATGCCCTAGAACCCTCTCGTTGTTGTTGTTGTTGTGATCTTCAGTCCTGAGACTGGTTTGATGCAGCTCTCCATGCTAATCTATCCTGTGCAAGCTTCTTCATCTCCCAGTACCTACTGCAACCTACATCCTTCTTAATCTGCTTAGTGTATTCATCTCTTGGTCTCCCTCTACAGTTTTTACCCTCCACACTGCCCTCCAACACTAAACTGGTGGTCCCTTCTGCTAGTCAAGTTGTGCCACACCTTCTCTCCTCCCCAATCCTATTCAATAATTCCTCATTAGTCATGTGATCAACCAATCTAATCTTCAGCATTCTTCTGTAGCACCACATTTCGAAAGCTTCTATTCTCTTCTTGTCCAAACCATTTATCGTCCATGTTTCACTTCCATACATGGCTACACTCTATACAAATACTTCCAGAAACGACTTCCTGACACTTAAACCTACACTCGATGTTAACAAATTTCTCTTCTTCAGAAATGTTTTCCTTGCCATTGCCAGTCTATTTTTTACATCCTCTCTACTTCGACCATCATCAGTTACATTGCTCCCCAAATAGCAGAACTCCTTTACTACTTTGTCATTTCCTAATCTAATTCCCTCAGCATCACCCGACTTAATTCGACTACATTCCATTATCCTCGTTTTGCTTTTGTTGATGTTCATCTTATATCCTCCTTTCAAGACACTGTCCATTCCGTTCAACTGCTCTTCCAAGCCCTTTGCTGCCTCTGACAGAATTACAATATCATCGACAAACCTTAATGCTTTTATTTCTTCTCCATGGATTTTAACACCTACTCTGAATTTTTCTTTTGTTTCCTTTACTGCTTGCTCAATACACAGATTGAATAACACCGGGGAGAGGCTACAACCCTGTCTCACTCCCTTCCCAACTACTGCTTCCCTTTGATGTCACTCGACTCTTACAACTGCAATCTGGTTTCTGTACAAATTGTAAATAGCCTTTCGCTCCCTGTATTTTACCTTCAGAATTTGAAAGGGAGTATTCCAGTCAACATTGTCAAAAGCTTTCTCTAAGACTACAAATGCTAGGAACGTAGGTTTGCCTTTCCTTAATCTAGCTTCTAAGATAAGTCGTAGGGTCGTATTGCCTTACGTGTTCCAATATTTCTACGGAATCCAAACTGATCTTCCCTACCAGTTCTTCCATTCGTCTGTAAAGAATTCCTGTTAGTATTTTGCAACCGTGACTTATTAAACTGATAGTTCGGTAATTTTCACATGTCAACACCTGCTTTCTTTGGGATTGGAATTATTATATTCTTCTTGAAGTCTGAGGATATTGCTCACCAGGTGGTAGAGTTTTGTCATGACTTGCTCTCCGAAGGCTATCAGTAGTTCTGATGGAATGTTGTCTACTCCCGGGGCCTTGTTTCAACTCAGGTCTTTCAGTGCTCTGTCAAACACTTCACGCAGTATTATATCTCCCATTTCATCTTCATCTACATCCTCTTCCATTTCCATAATATTGTCCTAAAGAACATCACCCTTGTATAGACCCTCTATATACTCCTTCCACCTTTCTGCTTTCCCTTCTTTGCTTAGAACTGGGTTTCCATCTGAGCTCTAGATATTCATACAAGTGGTTCTCTTTTCTCCAAAGGTCTCTTTAATTTTCCTGTAGGCAGTATCTATCTTACCCCTAGTGAGATAAGCCTCTACATCCTTACATTTGTCCTCTAGCCATCCCTGCTTAGCCATTTTACACTTCCTGTCGATCTCATTTTTGAGACGTCTGTATTCCTTTTTGCCTGCTTGATTTACTGCATTTTTATATTTTCCCCTTTCATCAATTAAATTAAATATTTCTTCTGTTACCCAAGGATTTCTACTAGCCTTTGTCTTTTTACCTACTTGATCCTCTGCTGCCTTCACTACTTCATCCCTCAAAGCTACCCATTCTTCTTCTACTGTATTTCCTTCCCCCATTTTTGTCAATTGTTCCCTTAAGCTCTCCCTGAAACTCTGTACAACCTCTGGTTCTTTCAGTTTATCCAGGTCTCATCTCCTTAAATTCCCACCTTTTTGCAGTTTCAATCTACAGTTCATAACCAATAGATTGTGGTCAGAGTCCACATCTGCCACTGGATATGTCTTACAATTTAAAACCTGGTTTCTAAATCTCTGTCGTACCATTATATAATCTATCTGAAACCTGTCAGTATCTCCAGGCTTCTTCCATGTATACAACCATAGTAATTGGTAATGTTGCGTCCAATTCATTTCTCTTGCTGACACACCTTGTAGTGGATGTGATACATCATTGTACACAATGATTCTTTATTTGAATCAACAGCTTGCCAATATGGTGTTTACTTACGGAAAGGCAAATGGCAATGGGTGGCGGGCAGCAAGTGTGTATCAGGAGGTACATCCCCACCAACAACAACCACAGTGTTCAATGTTTCCAAAAGTTTTTGCAGTTATGTCTGAGACAGGAAATCATGAAGGATGTACTCTAAATGTTCGGCCAGCAGACTTGGAGAAAAATGTGATTAACACTGTGGAAGTGACATATGTGTCAGTACCAGGCAGTTGGCCCATCAGTACAGAGTGGGTCAGTCAACTGAATGGAACGTTCTCCATGACAATTGTTACTACCCTTACCACCTACAGTGTGTGCAGGGCTTATTAGCGACAGACTTTCCAAATCAGAAGAAGTTTTGTCACTGGTTTCTTCAACAGGCAATCACAATTCTGGGACGTATGTCATCCACCGCATTCACAGATGAGGCCACCTTCACGCAGAGTCGTATCTTTAGCTTTCATAACAGCCATCTGTGGGATAATATGCAGAACCCACATGGTATGGTGACAGCAAATTACTAGCATCAGTGCAGCCGGATAATAGGTGACCATATTTTGGGACCAGTCTTCCATCTGCATAGTCTAACAGGCCAGAACTACCGGCGTTTCTTGCAAGTGACTTTACCTCCCATTCTGGAAGACGTGCCACTGATGAATAAGGGTTACGCGGCTGCTACACAATGGTTCTCCAGCCCACTTCCCTGTTAACATGCAAACGCTTCTCATTCGTGTCTTTCCTGGTCAATGGATCAGATGAAGTGATTCAGTTGCACGGCATGCTCATTCACCGGATCTCAACCCTTGCAATTTCTGGTCATGTGGTCATCTCTTAAGTATTGTGTATACAGAGTCTATTCCAGGTGTTAAGGAACTGGAGCAGCATATTCATGCTGCCTTTAACACTGTTCAGACACAGCCTGGCTGATGTAAATGTGAGAGACAGAAAGCACTACAACACGTATATGCATGCATTGCGGCACATGGAAACCATTTTTAACACATACTTTTACTATGCCTGCATCGTGCGTCGCGTATTAGACTGCGGTATCTTTAACAATGTATGTTTCAATAAATGGTCTCTAGCATGGGAACCATGCTTTTCCAGACATAAGTTCATTACACCTTTTTTCGTTCCGTGTCCATCCTCTCATCGATCAGTCCCCAGAGATTGCAAATGGTGGAAAAAAAGCACCCTGTATAAACCAAAGACAGTATACGTAGAAATTTGACAATTTAAGTTTGATGTGGGTGCAAAGACGATGGGCACAAGTACGTCTGTGAGTCTGTTAACTGAATGTAAGACATTAATGGGTGCTCTACACCTCAATTTTTCTGGGACATCCTTATTTGTTTGTGAAACATGAAGACAGTGACACTGATTGCAAAGAGAAGAAACATACTTAAAAAGTTAGATCTTACAATCTGTTTAAGATCACTGGCTTAAGGTTAGTATTTCGGAAAGATGAATTACTATGAAAATCATTTGCATCACTGCAAGTACTCCCCCTGACCTTCAGAAAATAGTATCAGTAAAACTATTTTAAAAAACAGCACTGGGAAATAGCATTCATAAATGTCACCATCACATCACATGCCACTAAGAAGCACCAGATTTGGATGCCTGCATGTGTTGTTAGTTGGCCACACTATTACTCCACCTGGGAGTGAGGGGGTACTTCAGTATGTTTATCGTGAGTTTTATCGTGGTATTTCACAAAGACATATTGATCAATTTTATGGTAAGTGCACAACTGTCTTTAATTCATTCACAGAGTGATGCACTTTGCGAAGACACCATGTGTTTTCGGCAACAGCTGCAGGAGGCCAAGTGCAGTATTATTGTGGTTGGGTAGTAAATGTGTATTGCTCTGAATGGCTGTTATCAATGAAAATTATATTTTCATTCATTTACAATGTTGTTTGGTGCTTATCTTTCATAAGTAACGAGAAAAAATGCTAAAGAAAATATTATGCACAATATGGATTTAAAAGGCTACAAAGTTCCTTATTATTACTGTTGTGTCAATGCCACCACTTTCTTCAGTCCAAAGCCTGGTCTGATGCCACTCCACACACTACTCTATCACGTGCAAGGTGCCTCATTTCCAAGTAACTACTGGATATCTGCTAACCTTTAAAACCCAAAATCTGGGAGATTCAGTTTTAAAAATCAGGAAATATGAATGATCAAAAACATTGACTATTTTCAGTATAATCCCAAAGCAACTAATCTGAGTTTCTCCATATGTCATAAAGCTATGTAACGGCTATGAAAACACTATTTGGGCACATTTTCTTTGTATCAACTTGTCACTTTCATTTTTAAAACCAAATTCCAGTTTTTTATTGTTACTGACACTATTTAACATTTTCTCAGTGCTTTTTTTTTTTTGTTTGAACACGTTTTGAAACTTTCTCTGCCATGTGATTAACAAATGGCACATTGGCACAAAGTACAAAACACAAACAATTAATCAATAATGCTTCTTTTTCCTGTAACGAAAAACAAAACACTAAATCAAAATAATTTGAATATGACAAATCAGATGCATGTGAAATAACAAAAATAAAGCCTTTGGGGACTCCCACAGGAAAATAACATTTTAACCACACACTCTATAAATATTTATACCAATCATAAAAATGTCGAACAACAAGCAATTTCACTTAAGCACAATGACAACAGGCACACAAAATGCACAGAAAACAGGAAAAATAACAATCAATATAAGGGTCATGTGCGACTTCCTGATTTCTGTAAACACCTATTCGTGAAAGAGACTACAAACGACTAATGAGTGAAGGACTCCTGACTGCTGGCTTAAAACAAATGTTGGGTTTACAAAACATATGCCATTGGTTTGACAATGATAGGCTACAAATGGGGAGAAAACGTGAAAAATTACGAGTCTCTCCCCTAAATATGAAGAGTTGGCAGGTATGCTGCTACAACCCACATCCATTTGAAACTGTTAATACACTTGTCTCTTGGTCTCCTGATATTATTTTAACCCCATACATTGCCCTCTAATACTAAACTGACAATTCCTTTATGTCTCGAATCTGCGCTATCACCCAATCCCTTCTTTTAGTCAAGTTATGTCAGAAGTTTCTTCTCGCCAACTCTATTCTGTACCTCCTCATTAGCTAAGCAATCAACCCATTTAAACTTCAACTTCCTCTCTAACACTTACAACCAAGCCCAGCAGGTTTAAATGAGGAAAGCAACATTTCAAGTTTAAATGAAGATGAGCGGAAAAATGGACTAACCCTCAAATGTAGAAGCTTACAAATGGTGTATATGTGGACAAGGAAAAAAATTCCCAGATTTCCCAGTTAAAAATACACTTTCTCCCGGGTGAACGCACACTTTTCCAGTGTTAAGTGACAGTATATTTTCCCTTATCAATCCTTTGAATAGTTATGGTTTTATACTTGGGCATAGAATTTCCCGGCACTTTAGAAAACGAAACTCAGGGAAAAAGACACGCTTTGGAAATATCTTTGATGTGCAGCTTCATGTACACTGCGAATTTTCATATTACGAAACTATACGTTGGAATTCCACCAAACACTGCATGTTACTCTCCGAATCATTGAAATGGAAATTGTAATGCGCTTTCATAAGCCAGTCATAGCTCACGTCACTTGATCTCGCCAGCCGATGACAGTGGATATTCAGAGCATAGGACATGTGATGTAGTCAGCCAACAGCAACATCAGTAAGTAGCACGAAGACACAAACAGGGTAAGTTAATAGTTTAAATTAATATATATATATAGTGTTGCTACAAGAAAAGAAAAGCTTTCACATATAATATCAGTCACTAAGGTTAATAAGCTGCAAGAGAAGCTAAGCTTTCGTATGTAATGTTGATTTTTTTTGCGCGTGTTACACTTCAAGATACATCACACAAATGTGACAGTAAAATTTTTAATAATGACATAAATATCTGATCTTCAGAGTTCGTGTAAAACATTGAAACATCATACATTATGTCATAAAAGAAACTAGACATCAGAGAATACTCCATGAGCATCGGAATTTTGTGATCCATACTAAAATTTGCACATTTAAAGTAAGTACTTAAATTGCACAGTCGTATGTCCAGATTCCCAATGAAGTAGTCCTCGACCTGATATTAAGCTTTTCAGTGCGGTTTTCAGACTGTAAATTTTCTTGGAACAACAGTACTGTATTATATTATGTTTGGTTCTTTAGTATGGCATAATGCCACATGTGCTACAAGATGCAAACGTGCACTTGAAATGCAGCGAACAGTTAAAACAAGCCGGTACTGTGAAATTAAACATTTCCTTCCAAATACATTGACTGTCTCTGAGGGAAAGGTTAATAAAAGTCAAATTTCTCTAGCAAACAGACAAAAATAACTTCATTGTTCCACAAGGCGATTAATGTTTGACTGTCAGAAAGGTGAAACTAATGATATATTTTAGCCTTCTGTAATTATGTGAATGTATTTTAATTAACTTGATAGCTCCCGGCCACAGATATCGATTTTGTTTTCATTTGACATGAGAGTAAATAAAGGGAAACAGCAAAAACACTAAATGTAAACACGGCTCACGTGGAGACTACACACTTCCCCACTACAACTCAAACTGCTCTGCGAATCAGCCCCGGATCTACGATATTGCAAACCTGGCCAATACAAAAAATAAATAAATAAATAAAAAATAAAAAAATTGATTTTTCAAAAATATGTTCATCTTGTAGCGCACATCTTTCTGGAAAGTCAAACACAAAACGTGTGTGTTCAAGGAAATTTAAGACATTTGGTCTCAAGTCAGTGCCACGCCTCTTCATAATGCATTCTTCTACCCCACGTCACTGTATTTCGCTCTGTGGAAATGAAATGTGTGTATTTTGTAATGGATGGCATCAAACTATATTTAGGACAGTGAAAATTGAAATGTCCTGTGGTGCCTCTCCTGCTCCCAGTTGGCCTGTTTGACAGCCTGCCCCTCTTAAAAATCTCGCATTTAATAGACGGATGGGATTATTTGTAATCAGGAGAACAAGAACTCTTCAGAAGATTTGCACTCTTTATTGCCTATTAGCTAATAACTTACTGTTTTACACAACATAAAATTAAACATAGGATACATACAACCAATAAAGACAAAGAGAGAGGCAAGAAAGTACACATTTCTTCAATCTTTAGCTCCTAGCATTTTTTTCTCTCTAATCTTGCTACAGCTTTACATGGTACGCTTTTCTTTCTGCGAAAGAATCTATTACCTCATCAAAGTTCATCATACGTTTTGCTACATGAAAAATCAAAATGTCATTACCTAATAACAAAAAAGCTGTTAACACAAAGAATACCCAAGACTGGTGTGGTTCCTCAATCTGATTACGTCTTTTGTCACTGTCTGCAAGGTAAAACAAAATAGGTCTTTCTAATATTGCAGCAGTTTTGTAACACACACCAAATAAATGACTGTTTTGGCACAAATGGTCATTTTTACAACATGACAGAATATAATTCAACAAGTACCAATATCAAATGCCTATTAGGCCTACTACAAACAAAATGTTAGGAAATAGTTTCACATTTCATTCAGACGCACCAGTTTCTCAAGCATGAGATCGAGAAGTATTACGAAATTTTTATATACATTGGAATAATCTTATTCTTCCATAATTTGTGTGATGCCCCGTTTCTTCTCCTTTCTCGTTCTAACAAACAATCTTGTCATCACCAATTCTGTAGCTATTCCTACCATTGTGAAAATTTGTTTGTCGATTAAGTTCACTAACCCTGCCAAAATCACATGTTTAGTTATCCCGCGACTATTTTCTGGTTAGGCATTATTACGTGTTCGTGCAACATGTTTTCCGCGTTATTTCCAGAATAGAACTTAAGCGGCTGCTAGCCAGGGACTTTACAACTGGTCCTTACTAGTGTAGTGATCTGGCCAAAAATTTTCTGTGACAATTTCATTTTCTTGGATACACCGAGAAGATAACACTTAATCTCTCTCACCTGTTATTCCTGTTAGTAATCTATTACCATTCTAGTAGTCTGAATTTATGGATTTCGCTAGTAATTATAACACCACTGATCATTCACGAACACACTCAACCACATAATCAGAGAGCAATTGGCATTCACCCATTCGGCTTCACTCCGCTCAGTTCGTATAGCCCCGTCCCCTTTTGTCTTCAAAAGTTTATTTCTACATGCGACTAGGATTCTTCTGACAGACATCACATACACTATGCACGCATTCAAATATCAACTTACGACTCAAAATCATATGAATAACCAATAGACTGCACTAGATGCTAGGCGCTTTGTGAAACAATTTTTTGTCCCTCAAGAATATGAATTTGGCGCCCCCTCTCCCCAGTAGCTTCTAGCTGCTTGCACAGCCAACAGCTACATTCCAGTAGCCAGAAGTGGGAGAATCACTACTCAAACGCGGCTCAATTGTGCATGCACCCACTCTTAACTCCTAAAATGAATCTAATGTACACAGTTGTGACTACACACTCATCAGGGGCAATTTGTTGTTATTAAGCATTGCATAGTCTTCCTAAAGCCTTTGACCCATTTTGCTGTTGGCAGACATTTGCACGAGCGCTGTGTGTGGTTGTATATGGCGCATTTCCTTTGCAATTTAAGTTATCTTTTTTTTTCTCTCTCCTTTATGATTTATTGTTGAAGTATTATTCTGCAGTAGTGAGATGCAGCACTATCCTTTGTTAGAGTATCGGCTCTTACCAGACAGAACTACAAAAATGGAACTGATAACTAAAAAAATGAAAAATTCCCTGAATTCTAAGCAATTCCCGGTTTTTTTCTGGTTTTCTTCTGGATGAAAAAATTCCCAGGTCTTTCAAGGGTCTCCCAGTTGTCCCGGGTCATATACACCCTGCTACAGAAAGTGTTGCCATCTGTTGCTGGGTATGGGAACTATCAAAACTGACAACGTCAATTTTGATAGTTACTGTACCCAACAACAGGTGGCAACACGTATCTCTAAGCTTGTGCATTTGAGGGTTAGCCCATTTTTCCGAGTATTTCTTAAAATTATTCACACTTCATTAAAACCTGCTGCAAAGATTAAGGCACCTTTATATGTCTTGATCTGCTAGGACGTAATGTGTGTATTTTGATACAGCACTCATTGCTCTTCCAGCATGACAATTTAGTCTATGACCACAATCTCAACCGGTGGTTCAGCTATGTAATGTATACTGGCTTTCAATGTCTGCGCTAGCGGTATTAATTTTTTGCAGATTGGATGCACAGCTGAACCATCCACTTATATGACCGTTTGCTTTCTTTGCTGTGTAATATCTCCATCCTGTCATCTCTCTAGTGTGTTCTGTGTCACATGATTGGTTCAGTCATGAACAAAGAACAATTATACAATTATAGGAATGTACAAAATTAAGCAATTGTAATTCACAACACTTAATACTGTACTGGGAATCAAGAAGGCAAATAATAAGTGCCAGAACATTAAACTACAAGAATAACAAAAACAACAATTACATAAACCAATGACAGCGTTTGTAATCTGACAAAGCAGTTTGATGAATGCAAGATGATATGCACAAACAAGTCCGAGTCTCTTGCAAGCTGTATTTGCGACATTTAATGTGGTCCCATGTCCACATTTTTCAGGGAAGTCTTCATTTCCAAGTACACAAACATAATGACACTGATCAGAAAGAAAACATACACCCTTACAAAGTTAGATCTTACAATCTGTTTAAGATTACTGGATTATTGTTTGTATTTCTGGGAGACTAATTACAATGAAAGAAAAATAATCTGCAACACTGCGATTATTAAACTTGACCTTCAAAAGAAACTCCAAGCAAAACTGTTGCAAGAGCAGTACTGAGTGTCAGCAGTCATAAACATCATCTCACCTCAACTCATCACATTGCTTCATGTCACACAGAAACACCACATTTGGATGTCTGCATCTTAAAATATGGACTCCACTGAACAGTTGTTGTTACCAATGAAAATTAGATTTTCATTTATTTACAATGTTGTTTGCTACATATCTTATCATTCATAAATATTACCAATCAGATGAATAGCCATTTACCATATCAGAAGATCTGTAATCAGGATTAATTACAAATAAAAGATTATGCAAAATATAGATTTGAAATGTTAATGAACTTACACCCAAGAATATGTTGCAAGCCTCATTGAAGCCTGCTGCGAAGATTCGGACATCTCTGCAATTCTTTCGATCTGCTAGGACACGACAAGCATACCTCGATACAGTACTTGTTGCCCTCCCAGCATGTCGATTTACATCCATGACTACAAAATCGATTGGTGGCTCAGCTGAGCGTCCAATCTGCAAAATGTTAAAACTGTTAGTACATACACTGAAATTTACCACAAAGAACGTACGTTTTAATGAAGAAACAACTCAAACTACATGGAGAACCACAGAAAAAAAGGTTCCCTTTTTTTTGTGGAGATGCAGAGAAACTTAAGTGTTGTTGTTGGACACACTGCTATGAGTGGTTTTTCCTCCACTCGCAAGTATGCATGTGTAGTGGAGGTACTTTGTCACTGTAGTGTTCATTACAGGTGACATAAAGCAGCAATACAAGTATTGCATTAAGAGTCAACAGCTATAGTCTTTCGAACCTGTACATTTTTGCTCGGAATGCCAGAAGCAGAAACTGTGACCCATGTGGTGATTCCTCAAGCAATACCAATTACCAGAGCAGGAGACAGCTGGGGTGTATGCTGTGGGACAGCAAGAGAGCAGTCAAGTATTCTACAGCCCTCTTTGCAGCAAGCCGATCACTCACATGCCTTCATACTTGCAAACTGCTGTAACTTTCAGACAAATTACTCCAGACTGCACAGCCACATTCTCCTGATCAACTACATAGTGCAGACACTGCAGCTACACTGCAGTGCCTTGGGTGTTGTCGAGGGGAACCAGAGATCGAGAAAAATCGGGCTTGTTGGTTAAGAATGGCTCGTGGCCTGGAATGTGGGCAGCAGGCACATAGATAGGAATGTGGCACCAGTGAGCTTGCTCTAGTCAAGGGAGGGTGAGTTATGCACAAAATACCACGACATGAAGAAGTGGGCTGGAAAGGGAGATAGAAAAGTGGAAGAGTGCGAACAGGAGGGTGAGAATGTAGGATGAGTGAGAGAGTCATGGGTTGAGTTAAGTGGCCACTACCACACCTACTTTTGGCCACAACACACTTACTGGTGGCCCACTCCTACCCCGTGCCTATGGCTCTCTCTCCACCCCAGCCTAACATTTGCTACCCTCCCTGTTTCTTTATCAACTTGTCCGAACACAACCATAGCCTAGCTGCAGAGCTAGCACAATGTTGTCAATCAAGAGAACACTGCCATGAAGAGTGTGTACACACATAGGTCTGTGTGTTAGTTCATTCTATTAGATCTAATCAAAAGACTTGACCAAAAGCTAACTATGTTCTTAGTTATTTTATGTGCTTAGATTCGGCTGGTTAAATCGATTGAAAGTTTGAAGGAAGGCAAGAGCATATCACCTCCAATACCCAGTAAAACACTATGCTGTTCAACTGAAGGTTGGTTTGATGAAAGCTTTGCTCTTTACTTAACAACTCAGTATCTCAACTATTTTGGGAGTTGTTAGTGCCACTACTTCTATTATTTACACTCCACAACAACATTATTCGCTTGATATAATTCCAAATATCTTTAGTTTCCCAATTTGAACAATTCATTCCATACAAACACTACAGAGAAGAGAATAACATGATGATGGTTTACCTGAAACATGTCTGTTTCCCTGTCTCTTGCATACTGAACAAGAACAGTTTCAGAGACGGAAAATTTATAAATCACATTATGTGATTTTGAATCCAGCGCCGCCTGAAACAATGTTTTTTTTTTCCCAAAATCACAAATACTTTTACAATCTGCATAGTACTACATAATCATTATACCTACAGCTGTGAGTCACAAACAATGGCCGTCAAGTTTAGGCTTGTTCTGCATACATACGTCACACATTCTCTGACAGCCAATGACTTTCAGTAGTGTTCTGAGCACTCTTTTGTGAATGTCATAGCCAATGAGAGGATTAAACATGATCATAGTGTGTCTTTAGTGAATTTTTATTCCATTTATTGCAAGTTGTCGTCGCTGATAATGGTGCTAATTGACAAATTCTACACAAAGAGAGAATCTGCTGGATATAAATGTTTTCTTTAAATGCAAAGCATATACTTGCGCGCCCACACACACACACACACACACACACACACACACACACACACACACAGGAACTTGAAACCAGCAACAACGCAATCTGCATCCATGTCTCAAACTGCCACCGTTCCTGAATCGGACTAGAAACACTGCGTGAAGGAAAATATGAGCTGTCACACGAATGAAGTGTGTGGTAAGGTAGAACAATGTTGTTCTACAAATGTTTTTTTTTTTCAAACGGCATTATACATTTTCCTCTGACCAACGTCAATGTCTACAAAGGAAATGGATGGATGGGTATATTGGTGCAGCCACATGACAGCAAGGTCTTCAGCACCCACACAAAACAGTTGGGAACAAGTGTCGGTAAAACACACTAAACAGGAGAATAAAACAGCAAGATAACTAAAGTAAGAATATATGGAAACCTATGTGTGTACTCGCACTGAAGCACAAAATGAAGTATCATGCGAATATTAAAACATTAACTAAACAGAAAGAAAGTAACAGAAGGAGTTAAAAGATACAGCAGATGGACATGGCTGGTGGACTGCAAGAATAAAAAAGGATGAGCCAGTCACTCCGCAATACACTACAACCTCAAGCCTGAAACCTTAGGACATGGTACAGGCACATCACAAAACTTTGAAACTTTAGACCCACTCGCCTTATCAGCTAAAATAGAGGGCAGATACCCACCAATAGCTGCTTCTGCCCTTGTGTCACAGTATAAAACGTACTCTGTTAAAATATGGCATACAGAGATTTGCACATCACATGCATCACAAAACGGGGAATCCTCTCCCCATGGTAAAAAGCCATGTAAGAGGGCAGTGACCAATTCAAAGATATGTGAAGTCACTTCATCCCGCATGAGTAAACAGCAGGAGGAACACCATAGCTAAATACTTTACTTCACCAACTGCAGCTCATTGTCCTTTACTGTAAGCCATTCCTCATCTCACAACTGCATGAACTTCTTATGCAGTGCAGAAACAGCAGCCTGCTGAGGAATAGGACACTGTGCCAAATCCTCCCCTCTTCAGGCTTCCTTAGCAGCCCAATAGGCCAGTTTGTTTACCCAGATCCCCACATTTCCTGGTACCCAACACAACTTCTCAGCTGGGTGCAGGATCTGTAACGATTGTAAGGCACTAAGGGAACTGGAGCAAATGAGAAACCATTTGCCCTGAATACATCGCATCTGTCCAATGCCTTCACGAGCATGTGGAGCTCTGCTGACAAAACTGTACAATCACCATGAAGAAGAATCTTAGTGACATGGTCGGAAAACAGTACAGAGCAGCCAAGGGAATACCCTTGTTTGGAGCAATCGTGTACACTACTGTGAAACTGTGATGCATACCTAAGAAGTTAAAAAATAGAGACTGAAATGGAAAATTTGGTGTATTATCTTTCTTAAAATTGGTCAAGCATACTCATGTTATAGATTCACAATGAGACCTGTATGTTTCTGTCTTGCCTATAGCCAACATTTCTTTTAGCGACTTATTCCATACCAAACAAAACTTTAGACCTGTGGAGGGCGGTCAGCACCGCTGAGATTATGGTTGAGAAACAGGGAGCAGGGAGCAGAGGCAGCCAAAGCACACTCTCCACTACCCTTACAAGTGGAGCACTGCCACACGCTAAATGTCTATATAGCGACGCCTTCAATTCCAAAATTAAATATAGACCAGTGCTTTTGTTTGACAAGCTTTTGTTTGACAATGCTTCTCTGTAAAAAAAACTTTGCCAGTATCCGTTCAAAGAATAGAATATATGAATCCATCTTCATCATAATAAAAGCCTCTTCAGTTCTTACGCCACATAATTTTGTAAAGGCAAAATGTGGCTTGCATATGTCGTCTCATTCGTATATGATAAAAACAAATTTCATAGAAAAAATTATTTCTGTCATGAAGTGTTGACATGGGTGGGGGATGAAGTCAGAGACCAGAGTGAATGGTGATTTAGCTTAAGGTGCCAGCTATCTCAGATTACAACAGTTCGCATTGGTACACTTTTGTACATAAGATGAATTCTTCAATAACTGGATGATATCAATTTAATTAGTACCCATTAAAATCGGAACTGTACTAAGCACACTGAGATATATGAACATGTATAGCATCAGCATGGCACACTTTAGGCCATAGCTTCAGTGCCAGTCATACAATACTTCCATTTTTTCTCAGTGTTTAAATGCACCTTATTTGCTACGAAGTATTCAGTCCAATTCATAAACCAAGAAAATATTCCATAAGCTTGTGTTTGCTAACAGTACACTGTTCTCTTTTCCCAAGAATCAAACATCCCAACTTTGCACTATGTTGATGGCACGAACTACTGTACATCATGTTTCCAGGGTTACTCAGACTTCCACACTCTTCAAACCATCCCAAAACTATAATCTAAAACACAAGGACTCATGTCATTCAACAAATAATTATAATTAAATGATCACTCTCAACATGAAAACTTACCGATTACAATTGTTCAGACACATTGTGAACTACCCATCGTACAACCCTGTATTAATGAAGTCCCTTTATAAAGAAACTTCCACATGGAAAAAATATATTAAAAACAAAGATTCCAAGACTTACCAAGCGGGAAAGCGCCAGTAGACAGGCACAATAAAATAACACACAAACACACACACAAAATTTCTAGCTTTCGCAACCAACGGTTGCTTCTTCAGGAAAGAGAGGGAAAGACGAAAGGATGTGGGTTTTAAGGGAGACGGTAAGGAATCATTCCAATCCCGGGAGCGGAAAGGCTTACCGTAGGGGGAAAAAAGGACAGGTGTACACACACACACACACACACACACACACACACACACACACACACACACACACACACATACGCAGGCGTGTGTGTGTGTGTGTGTGTGTGTGTGTGTGTGTGTGTGTGTGTGTGTGTGTGTGCGGCCCGAACTCTTTGCCTTTACAAATGTCTGCTTGTGTCTGTGCGAATGGATATGTGTGGGGGGGGAGACTTGGGGGGGGAGACTTGGGGGGGGGAGACTTGGGGGGGGAGACTTGGGGGGGGAGACTTGGGGGGGGAGACTTGGGGGGGGGAGACTTGGGGGGGGAGACTTGGGGGGGGAGACTTGGGTGGGGGGAGACTTGGGTGGGGGGAGACTTGGGGGGGGAGACTTGGGGGGGGGAGACTTGGGGGGGGGAGACTTGGGGGGGGGGAGACTTGGGGGGGGAAGACTTGGGGGGGGAAGACTTGGGGGGGGAAGACTTGGGGGGGGAGACTTGGGGGGGAGACTTGGGGGGGGAGACTTGGGGGGGGAAGACTTGGGGGGGAGACTTGGGGGGGAAGACTTGGGGGGGGAGACTTGGGGGGGGAGACTTGGGGGGGGAGACTTGGGGGGGGAGACTTGGGGGGGGAGACTTGGGGGGGGGGGAGATTCTGCCTGTGGATCAAAAATACAAACTGGCTGTTGTGTAGGACTAAATTTCTTTGAATGATAGAAACACAGTAATGAAAATGAACATTTTACAAGCTAAATACAAGCTGTCTCAACATACAGCATTCAATCGTTTCACACATTCTGGATTTGGTACACCACAATTTGTTGTTGAAACCCTCTTCTGTAAGGCACAATGGAAAGCCATGACATATGTTTTAGCAAGTGAGAGAACTCAGAAAATTATGTCTGGAATAACTCCAATTATAAAGCTTTCAATGACATGGCACTGTAAACATACAACTGGGTCATTCTATGCCAATTCTGATGAATTTTGTATAGACAATTGCACATGTTCCGAATAAACACTAGTAGAGTTCCACGATGATTAATTCAATATTTCTGGCGATATAGCCATTGTTTGATTTCACAGCGCAGTTATCAACACTGTACACGCAGTTATCAACACTGTACATATTTCCAGCAACTTTGAGACATACTATCTCCAGCAATATTTTCTTGAAAGAAACAAAACTAAGCTGTCTTGTACAACTTGAAGCAAAGTCAGCCAAAAACACTGTTGCACGGAAGGAAAAAAAAGTGAAGTTTAGCTTTTTGTATTTCTGGAAGTAATTGCGACACACACCTGAAAAACTGCATGTAACAACTTAATGATAAAAGGTCTTAAAATTTCATATTCATTCTCCAGTTGCTTTTCTATAGTTTTGAGGACAATGTTTATGATTTTTCTAGAAAAGCCAAAACTGTTTTAAATTAGAAACACCTTGTTCTAAGTCTCCTAAAAAGTATATCTGGTTTTGCAACTCAAGCATATAACGCCCTAAAAAAGAACAATGTGGATGTGCATCGAAAATGGGCCCATATTCCACTGGTACTCAAATTAAACCTGGCATCTTTTTATTATGCTCTGCCATTGTTTATTACTTACTGTGGAAGATAGTTTCTGTGGAAGATATTGAAACTCTTCATGACTGTAAGTGGAGAAAGTCCAAATAACTCACAAAATTTAAAAAAAAAGGGGGTGTCTTGTCACAACTCACCTTGATATGTTTCAGTCTGTTTTTCTGCTGTAACTGCAGAATCAAACTGGTTATAGGTTTCACAATTTAGCTGTGCACTACAAAAGCAGTGGACAACATGATAGTAAAGTTGTTGCATAACATCTGCTGCACACACACCACATAAGTAGCCTATACGTTTTACACCAGTCAACAATGCGTAAATTTTTTGAAGTTCATAGCTGTCTTCCAGACATTTTTTGAAATGGATTCATGTTATAGAGAACTTAGACTGTCTTTACTGTGTGATGCTACTGATGTGCTGGTTTAATTCTGGTTTAAGGTACAGCATGCTTTGCATTAGGATAGTTTGCTGTTAATGTGAAATATTAAAGTACTGATTAAAAATTGTATGTATGTTTTTCGATCCATGGTGGCTTAACTCCTTGTTCAAATGGTTCAAATGGCTCTGAGCACTATGGGACTCAACTGCTGTGGTCATTAGTCCCCTAGAACTTAGAACTACTTAAACCTAACTAACCTAAGGACATCACACACATCCATGCCCGAGGCAGGATTCGAACCTGCGACCGTAGCATAACTCCTTGTTCCTTTTAAAGTGTGAAAATGACAATCCCCGTCACCATAAGGGCCAAGTTCAACAGCAGTGCAACAGCAGGCAAGAGTGAGTTTCTCTACCACAAGTTTCTGAGCCTGCTAAGTGATACTTTACACAGGATCCCAATCTGATGGTACATTTCTCTGTCAGAGACCAAAGCTACATATAGAAGTTTTTTTTTTAAGATTCTACACTTATGTTTACTTCAAGCTACTTAATTTTTAGCAGGTTTCATTAATGTGCTGTAGAATATCATGAGGACAGCTACATTCCCGGTCACACGATGTCACTGATGGGATTGTTTGAGAAGAAATTTTGGTAAGACAGAAACCAAAAGGTTACACTTTTCAAATGTGAGCCTCAAATTATTAGAGCTGCAACAAAGACAAACCTACTCTTTTTATTGGATTCTTTATTCTATTTCATTTTTTATAAAAAGAATTTTGTCCGCAGAAGACAGTGGGTCAAAAATAGTCATTTTGGCAGTTTCAGAATAACTGTCAACTTTGCCCCCAATTTTTCAAGTACTGGAAAGCACATGAATAGTGAAATTTTGTAGTCTATGCATTGTATTGGTAAGCTATTTTGTGAAAATTTTCAGATGTATCCCACGATTAATTCTGGAGACATAAGGAGCTGAACTTCACATTCTTCAAAGACTATTTTTTTGGCCAGCTTTGCTTCAAATTATCCGTATGAAATGCTTTTAGGAAAGCGTTTTCTACTATTTCACTAAAGATAGTGAAAAATTTGTGCAAGACTGTCTAGTCTTGTTTCTTTCAAGAAAATATTGCTGGAGATGATATGTCACAAATTTGCCATAAACTCATTTGTGCACTATTGATAGCTGTGGTATGAGGTCAAACAAATGACCATATCTCTGAAAATATTAAACTGTCAAAACTAAACTTTACCAATGTTCATTGGGAACATGTGCAACTGATCACACAAAAATCAGTGATGGATGGTCATGAGGCAAATTTTTCTGAAATTAGACCACTTGTCATTGAATGGCCCACTTATGTAAGAGAAGAATAGCAAGTAAGACATATTACTTTTCAATTTTCATGTGAAAACTGATATATTACACAGAAAATACACCACAGCAGCATGGTTACACCAAGATTAAACTGACATACCTTCAACACCTGCGGAGTTTTTGCAATGCAAGTTCTCACGTATTTGACACCATCCCCATAATATTTTCTAATTATTTGGCAATAGCTTTTGACCCTTCCACGATTAAATGGTGGTTTAAAACCATTGTACCTACAAACAAAACACAACAATCAACACTATTTATCTTGGTAACTTAAATGTTAATACCACAATAACAGACATTTGAGAATAGGAAAAACAAACAAAAATGAGAAATTTTCTTTTTGATTTGTGTGAATAACAAGCTAGGTGTCTCGCTTCTTCAGCACAGAGCATACTTTCCTGTCACCAGTGTGCCCCCACTCTGTACCAAATCACTATCTCCAGCCCTGGAACTACAAATAAGCACTATTTGAGCCACAGTTTCCCATTCTGACTCTCCCTAGATAAATTTACACATTCAGAGAACTATCGCTGTCATTTCTTAACTTAATACTTATAATGTTTTCTTTATGTCACTCATAATGAATGCTACAGTGGTGAAGTGACTTCACAACGCATGAACTAACACGAAAACCAACACTAAATGTTGCATGTGCACCCCGAAGCACACGCTAAAAGCATGACAGCATAATATTATTAACTGGAGCATCAACTGGCGCATTGTCCCTCGACACCGCACATCGCCCCACTGTACATTTTCTCACATGCACACCACTATAGCTGTATTCAGCTATCTAGCACAAATATTTTCCATTTCAATGTAGAAACTACAGTTAATCATAAACCTGTGTTTATTGTTATGTCCAGTCTCATCTTTCAGAAAAAAAGTAAATGATAATAGTAACAGTAGTACCAGACTAGAGTAAGAGTAGTAGTAGTAGTAGTAGTAGTAGTAGTAGTAGTAGTAAAACATTTGAAACATACGCACATTAATGTACTACAAATTTTCGGCATACTCACCCTACTATGTAGAAGGTACCGTAAGGGATTATTTGCGGTATAAAGCCATGGGGTTCAGATACCCTGGGATGTTTTAGCAATGGTGCATAACATTCGTCACCTCTGTGAGAGGAAAATTAAGAGAGATGAATACACAGATTCAGTTTATATTTTAGTTCATATTTACTCTTATTACTAAACTAACAGAGCAGAAACTTAGCCTGAACAGGATACAGAACCCTCAGGATCTCATTCCCACCAGTATCTGTAAGTTTTGGAAACTGTCTCTACTTGACATAACAGTGTTGTTTTATCATTTAAGATGTGCTCCATTGATTCTTTAGAATATTTCTCTTGGTAACTTAAATGTTAATACCACAATAAAAGAAATTTGAGAATAGGAATAACAAACGAAAACGAAACATTTTCTTATTGATTTGTGTGAATACTGGCATATAATTCCTCAAACTATTCTGTTAATTTCTTACATTTGGAACATTATTAAAAAATCACACATCTCATTATAATGGACTAGGAATATAGTCCAAACAAAAAAAAAAAATCATATGATAAACTATTTCCTCACAAAAATTGCATTCTGTAATAACTTAAAGACTGAACTGTCTAAACAGCAACATCTTCAAAATATGGAAAAATATATTAGAAACAGTTTAAACTACTGAACACTCTCTCCAAGCTGCTGCGTACCTGATTCACTGACATTACAATTCAACCATCAGTGACCTCCAATCCCACTACGTCATCCTATAAGAATAGCATTGGATCAGCATCTGACTGTATAACAACAGTCATATAAGCAGTTGACATTCTCTTCAATAACAGTGTCAGTGAAAGAGTTCTCCACAAACTGGTCTCAGAGTTGGCCGGTGGGGGGGGGGGGGGGGGGGGGGGGGGGGGGGGGGTACACGACAGAAGCTCCTTACCAGAAAACAAAAAGTCCAAATACAGTCTCTGAAGGCACAAAAAATGATAGCACAGTTTATTAATGACCAAAGTAAATTCATGAATGTTCTTAACAAAGACTGTCCAGTAAGTTTTACTCACTACTGACCAATGATACAATAGGAAGAATGACATCACAACTTTTCAAAAGTTGCCTGAGAAAATATTTCCACTCAAATATTTTTAAAAAGTTAGAAGGCAATACAAAGAACTCCCCCCCCCCATTCCCTCCCCTCCAACACCATAAACCATGGACCTTGGCGTCGGTGGGGTGGCTTGTGTGCCTCAGCGATACAGATAGCCGTACCCTAAGTGCAACCACAAAGAAGGGTTATCTGCTGAGAGGCCAGATAAATGTGTGGTGCCTGAGGAGAGGTAGCAGCCTTTGCAGTAGTCGTAGGGACAACAGTCAGGATGACTGACTGATCTGGCCTTGTAACATCAACCAAAACAGCCTTGCTGTACTGGTACTGCTAATGGCTGAAAAGCAAGGGGAAACACTACCAGTAATTTCTGCTGAGGACATGCAACTATACTTTATGGTTAAATGATGGTATTCTTTTGGGTAAGGTATTCCAGAGGTATTCAGATCTCTGGCCAGCCACAGATTAGCAAGTGTAATATTACATCCCTTAATCAAGCAGGTGGCTTAGAAAATTTAAAGAGGGAAATGGATAGGTTGAAGTTACATATTCCACTCGGGTGAATACAAGACTACAAATAAAAAGTGAAATAGGGATAGCTCAGTAGTACAATTTTATATGGCAGCTAGCTCTACAGATGAAGAGATTGAAGAAATGTATGATGGGATAAAGGAAATTGTTCAGATAGTTAAGGGAGATTAAAATTTAATGGTGATGGGAGACTGAAATTCAATAAAAAGAAAAGGAAAAGAAGGAAACATAGTAGGTGAATATGGGCTGCGGGAAAGGAATGAAAGAGTAAGCTGCCTTGTAGAATTTTGCACAGAGCATCAATGTAATGATCACTAACAATTTTAAATAATCATAAAAGAAGGTTGTCTATGTGGAAGAGACCTGGAGATACTGGAAGGTTCCAGATTGATTACATAATGGTTAGAAAGAGATTTTGGAACCAGATTTTAAATTGTAAGGCATTTCCTGGGGTAGATTTAGACTGATCACAATTTATTGGTAGTGAACTGTTGATTCAAACTGAAGAAAATGCAAAACAGTAGGAAAGCGACGGGACCTGGATAAGTTGAAGAGCAGTTGAACATAATGGACAGGTTCTTGAAAGGTGAACAGAAGGATAATGGAATGTAGTCTAATTAAATCAGGTGAAGCTAAAATAATTAGATTAGGAAATGAGACACTTAGAGTAGCAGATGAGCTTTGCTATTTGTACAGTACAGCAATCGATGATGGCTGAAGTACAGAAGGTATAAAAAGCAGAATGGCAATGGCAAGAAAAGTAATTCTGAAGAGGCGGCATTCATTACCACTGAATACAGATTTAAGTGTTAGGAAGTCTTTTCCGAAAGTACTTGTCTAGAGTGTTGCCATGTATGGAAGTGAAAAATGAACAATAAACAGTTTAGACAAAAAGAAAATACCAGCTTTCGAAACGTGGTGCTACAGAAGAATGCTGAAGACCAGATGGGTTGACCACATAACTAGCAAGGAGGTACTGAACAGAATAGGGAGACAAAATTTTTGGCACAGATTGACCAAAAGATGAGATCAGTTGATGGGACGCATTCTTGGACACCAAGAGATCTCCAATTTAGTACTGGAGGGAAGTGTGGTCAGAGAGGCGAAAGTAAAAATTGTAGATGGAGATTGAGAAGTCTGCAAGTTGTACTACTTATTCAGAGACAAAGAGGTTCGCACAGGACATAGTAGCAATGGAGAGCTGCATCAAACCAGTCTTCTGACTGAATACTACTACTGCTATAACAACAACAACAACAACAACAACAACAACACAAGGAGGTTTTTACCCTAACCACCGTGTTTCATTTTCTTTCAGAGTACCATATAATGTCGAGAACTATTTTCTCTTTCAGAGCTGACTCATTCACTAGAGTTTTTAAGCAAAAACTGTTTCATCAATTTATGTTGTTCTTTATCCGGAGTGTGAGCTCCTTCTTGGTTCAGGCACTGCAAAATCTTTTTTTTTTTTTTGCTTTCAGATATTTAGCCTCTTTTGTGGGAGACGGGTGACAGAGAAAATATAGAAGTGCCACACAATGTTTGCAAAGTGTAATAAAAACATAGCAAACAAAAAAATTACAATTAAGAAGGCATAAAGCACAAAACTCACTTTCATAACATAAATGAACATTGTGAGAATAGGCTAACTTACAATGTTAGCTGACAAATTCAGACGAAGCCACCCACCCGCACTCCCTATACAGTCATTCCCAAAACTTTTCTGAGAATCCTCAGTGCTGAAATCCCATTCTAATGACATTTCCTTATCAAGTATCAAATTAACAGTGCCATTCGTATTTAGGCTAAATTTTGCACAAATAAACTAGTAACTGCTTCATTGCATGGAGTCCAGAATTTAATATATCTGGACAAGTGTTTGAACCATCATCTTTCTGAACTGAATACCATTTCAGTGTCTTACTACAGCATCACAATGCATTGGTGGCTCTTCAGTGAAATTACCAAGCAATAAGCCAAGAGACGAAAAGAAAGTATCAGCTGAAAGATTAAGTTTTTCCTTTGGCTAGTTAATGCACACTGGAAACAAGCTATTTATGCAACAACTAAAATAACTTTCATTTCTAAAACATGCACACACATGATTTCAACATGGTGAAGAGATGGAAAATTTGTTTTAAATGTTCACAACTGTAAAATTTTGCACTTTGTAAAACAAAAATACCTGGTATCTATGACTATAATATCAAAGAGACACTGTTAGAATCAGCGTACTCATACAAATACCTGAGTGTTAACACTTTGTAGAGATATGAAATGGAATGATCACATAGTTCAGTCATGGATAAAGTGGGTGGTAGACTTCGGTTTACTGGTAGAAAACTGGGGAAGTGCAATCAATCTACAAAGCAGATTGTTACCAATCTGCTTGTGCAAGAGAGAAGGGCAGCAAGAATGGTCACAGGTCTCTTTAACCTGTGGGAGAGTGTCACAGAGATACACAAGGAGCTGAACTGGAAGACTGTTGAGGACAAACTATCCCAAGAAAGTCTATTAACAATGTTTCAAGAACCGGCTTTAACTGATTACTCTAGGCATATACTACAACCTCTTATGTATTGCTTACTCAGGGATCTTGAGCATATTTGATTTGAATAATTACTACACAACACACACACACACACACACACACACACACACACACACACACACACACACAATCCTCCTTCCCCTGCCCATAGTCAATTGAACAGAAAGAAACCCTGATAACTGGTTCAATGGAACATACCCTCTGCCATGGATCTCACAGTGGTTTGCAGAGTATAGATTTAGATGTACATGTAGATTGTTCAGAATGTGTCAGTTTGTTAAAAACCATTTTTTAATGTATACACTGTATACACTGGAAACAAGCTATTTATGCAACAACTAAAATAACTTTCATTTCTAAAACATGCACACACATGATTTCAACATGGTGAAGAGATGGAAAATTTGTTTTAAATGTTCACAACTGTAAAATTTTGCACTTTGTAAAACAAAAATACCTGGTATCTATGACTATAATATCATTATACAACCTCCAGCTGTCATTTTGATGTCATGCTCTTGGCTATCTATAGAAATTTACTCTAATGAGTAAAGGAAAATATGCAAACAATGGTGACCTAAGTTGAGATTAGAAATGTCTGATTCTTGGTGATCTATAATGTAAGAGCCATTATCAGATGATTTTCTTCTTGTCCATAAACAGTATTATCTGCATATTTCAAGCTCAAGCAATAAAAAAGCAAACACAATGTAGGCATAAAGAAGAGGACACAGTATATATTAATATTCCACATCATTATGAAAAGACATCAGTTTGCCTGTACAGAGGTGGTGGGGGAATGGGATGCAGCTGGAGAAAAGAAAATGGATAAGTGCATCAGCTTCCAGAAAAATGGAAACAGCACAGTCTGCCATGAACATTTAAATAGGATTTCACTTGCAACTTAAACAGCCTTTTTTTTTTTTCAGTAAAATCAAATAATATGCAGATATCAAAAGAGCTTTTATCTAGACAGAGCTGACATATATACAGGGTGAGTCACCTAACGTTACTGCTGGATATATTTCGTAAACCACATCAAATACTGACGAACCGATTCCTCAGACCGAATGTGAGGAGAGGGGCTAGTGTAACTGTTTAATACAAACCGTACAAAAATGCACACGGAAGTATGTTTTTTAACACAAACCTATGTTTTTTTTTTAATGGAACCACGTTAGTTTTGTTAGCACATCTGAACATATAAACAAATACATAATCAGTGCCGTTTGTTCCATTGCGTGCGTACGACCATACCTGTCGTATGTGCGGCACGTTGGATGCCCTCTATCCGGGTACCGTTCTGCATACACCCTGCAGGCTACAGCTGCATTTCGTCGACACTCGCCATAGATGAGTATCATCTCTGCCTTTTCAGAGTTCGAATACACTATGGTCATAGTTCCTACAACACTACACAATCACAGACATCTGGTAACACGGTGTACTACAGTTGGTGTGCGTGCGGAGACGAATGCAGAATAACAATAGCAGCAAGCGCTACATGTGGACACTGCGACAGCTAGACCAAACCACAACAGTGCACTACAGCCACAATCGTAAACACGGTCGTCATCGTAAACATATGTCTGCAGATGCTGCTCGCCGACCGTGGCCCTTGTTACAACACGCAACTGAACGTCGGAGGTTTCAAGCGTCAACTTTAGGTTACAATATCTCCGGATGTAATTAACATTTTACAATGGAATAAACGGCACTGATTACGTATTTGTTTGTATGTTCAGATGTGCTAACAAAACTAACGGAGTTCCATTTAAAAAAATGTAGGTTTGTGTTAAAAAACATACTTCCGTGCTTTTCTTTATGGTTTGTATTAACCAATTACACTAGCCCCTCTCCTCACGTTCGGTCTGTGAAATCAATTCGTCAGTAGTTGATGCGGTTTACGAAATATATCCAGCAGTAATGTTAGGTGACTCACCCTGTATATAACTGTAACATGTTTATAATACACATACACAATTTGCGCTAAATAAAGATCATACCGCCTTTTTTCAGCTACTGGTATACTCGAATGTTGAATTTTCAGTGCAGTAGTTACTGGTTCCTGAAACATACTGAAGAAACACAGATAGGTTAATGTAGAGGTCTAAAGACTCCAAAGAAAGTACACTTAGCTACATGAACAATAGTGGCAGGAAAAGGAGTTAATGTGATGAACGAAATGTAGATCTTAGTGATTACGGCAAGATGACCTAAATACAAAACAAAATCAAAAATTTATACTTTTTAAAGAAAAAAAAATCGCAATTGTAAAGGATAGTAAGCTGCTTTCAAATGACATTATTTAATGCTTTGAAGTTATATATGTAGGCTAGAAAAAATAAAAACGCCATACCACTGTTTTGACTGACAATCTCAACATCACAAAAACTGTTGTAAAATTTATGATAGTTAGTATCTCTTCATGGTTCCTGCTAGTCTTGACAGACGAGCAACATGGGCTCCTGGATACCTTCATGGCTAACATTGCTAACAATGGCTGAATTCATAATTTTAGATAACATTACTGAGAAGCAGGAATCTGTTTCATAAAAAACAGTCTCGTCTGGTGTCAACACAGCTGTTCCAAACATCATCGTTAGCCCAACTCCAGCAGTTTGCTGACACTGGTGCTCCTGTACACATTACAAACGTTTAGTAATGGCGTGCTTGTTTTCTCACATGCAGAATATTTGTTTTATCACTTAGAATTTACGTAGTTTTGCATCTTGGGCAAAGTGGCAAGCAGTCACAGTTAGAAGACTGTTAGTTTGTAAGACACTGGCTCTCTTCAGTGCTAATCTCATCTTTTCATACTGAAAACAGCACAATACGGTTGGTGCTGAGTTTGATTTTTTTTTTTTGGGTTATTTACTCCAAGGAGCTGGTAAACACACAGACAATGGGCAGTTTAGTGAAGATGAAGATTTTCTTCATGAAGATACTCTTGGCTGTACAGATGACAGTGATACAAAGCCAGACTTTGAAGCAGCAAATGAGGAAAACAAGCAATCACAATAATCTGTGGGTGACCATGGGGAAGATGGACATTTCAACCAAGGAACCTAGCACCATCATCTTACCAAGTAAGCGATGATTCTGGTACTGAAAATGATGAATTAACTTCGGATTCTATAATAGTTTGCCAAATAAGTGGTTTATCAGGGATAGAAAGGGGCAGGTTCTGTCTATAAAGCCTATAAATAGAAGATTTTGCGCGGTAGCACATAATATATGAAACGTATTATGCTTTTCAACCAGGTGGTGTCTGAAGTGCCAAAACTGAAAACACACCAAATGACTGTTTTTGTCGCTTTGTAGATATGATAAAACCACTGTGTTATCAGTAAGTTTGCCACCAGAGGACTGATTTAGTAATTCCTAATTGTAAGGTTTCCTATAAAAACATTTTTCACAAAACAAAAGAAGAAATCAAATATCTGCTAGGGTCATCATCATTGACAGCTGTCATAAGAGACCATCATTTAGCAAAATAGGAGACGAAATCTGACTTATGCAAGACACTTTGTCATTCTGTTTTCACCCAGACATGTTTCAGCACTTTTTGTCAATCTTCAGTGAGTTTGTTTGATTTCCTTCCGCAAAACTGTTGCATGATAATCTTTAAAGAAATTTGTAGTAAAAAATATTTACATTTGTGGAAGGAGCGATTGTCAAAAATAAACAAACACATGTCGTTTGCAAATTGCAAAACATTATTTTATTTTTCTCTTTATTATGAATTTCCAACTGAGAAGCACTATGTATCACATTGTTTAGCATACCACTTACAGTTATTGACTTTGTTGTGTTTCTAATTTGCTTGTGTAAAGGCAACATGATTATTTATTGTGTGTTTTTCATTGCACATTGATTTTCTACAATTTGTTCAACAAGCACAGAGTTTTCGCTACCATTACATGTTGGTGTGGCTGTGTAATGTTCATTTGTTTCAGGACATGCAGACATACATCCAAGTGTAAATACACTATAAACAATAAGTCATCTGTAGTAAAACAGACGAAATGTACAGCCAAAATCATGCGGCTGGAGCAAGAAATTCAGTCTCTGAATTCTGAGGTTCCTTTTAGAGTATGCTTATGCATTAGCTCCATACTTGACAATCATATACAATTGTTCACTCAACAAAAGATCCATACCCAAAGACTGGAAAGTTGCACAGGTCACACCAATATTCAAGAAAGGTAGTAGGAGTAATCCACTTAATTACAGGCCCATATAATTAATGTCGATATGCAGCATGATTCTGCTTTCCTGCTCACACTCAACATTCACAGATATAACCTAACAGCCACCCAACAAATGCTGAAACAGACGTAAAAATCCTTAAAACTAGTAGCAGCCTACACCAAAATTTTAACCATAGAAGAAAACTATCACATTCAAAAATCAATAGCCCAAGGAAAGTAAGTGCTAAACAAATACATACCATTGCGCAATAAAATAAAAATAACACCTATTCATAACTCCAAAACTGCTCATTATCAACAATAGAATAACACCTACCCAAAACTGCTCAGGATCATCCTCTAAAATCAAATTCCCTTCTACCCATACTGTACACACCATTCACTCTACATGCCTATAAACAACTCCCCCCTCCCTCTTACCCCCCCCCCCCCCCGCCCTTGGAAACACAAAGTAAGTATAAAAAATGTAAACAATACTTAAAATCTACATGCCACATCGCAAACAAACATGAAACAAATGAACACTATGCAGCCACAACAACACGTAACAGCAGCAACAAATCTGTCTTGGTGTACAAATCATTGAAAATTGAAGAGTTAATGACAAAAGTGCAAGAAATATGACTTAATTTAACACACCAAGAAACTATTTTTGGTTGGAATGCATAAAAAACAGAAAAATAAAATAATCTTTTGCTGTTTGCAGATGACAAGCTGTAGATTGTGTAGTAAACCCAAAGGTATGACCAAACATATCCAATAGCTTCACGTAAGGAATATTAACAAATGCATACATTCAGTTTTTCTTCCAAATTTACACAATATAATTTTTCAAATGTAAATATTTTGTACCAAAAGTTTCTTTAAAAGTTAACGTGTAATAATTTTGAACAAGAAAAATAACAAACGCACTGATGATTGCACAAAAGTGCTGCAACACACCCAGGTGAAAAAAACTATGAAAGTTTCTTAACAAGCATGGAAAAAACAAGAACTGCACATTCAGAAGGTGATCATTATTTAGCAGTAAGAGAGTTGTTTGACACTAATGTTTGTGGCACAAACGTACATCTGTAACGAGTGGCAATAGGTTTGAATTTATCTTGAACTGTCCGATGATCCAGATGCCCAAAAACCCCACAATCTTGCACCAACCAGAGAAACAGGTAAAGTTCTCACTGAAAACTGCAAAACTCATTGAAAACCAGGATTTTTTGTAACTTGTGGATGGACAGCTGATTTGATTTCATGGCAAACCAAATAAGACATAAAAGTTGTCATTTTGATGTATCTGCAAAAAATATGTTCAATGCAAACCCACATGTCGGGAAAGCAATTAACTACATTGGTCTGCCACAAGCAAAATATTTTCTCAAAGAACTGACAAAACCCATCCATCATTCAAACAGAAAAGTGATAATGGATCCAAATGTGTTCACTTAGCACCTGAACTGCAAAAATCGCCATTCAATTTCACACTTTCAGGGATACTTTATACCAACTAATAAGAGATTCCTACTGAAATGCTGAACTCCAAAGCCATACCATTAGGAACCTCAATGTTCTGGTCTGAGCATGAAAAACATGTAAACAAAAGAAGCATAAGAGAATTTTTGTTGTCTGTAGCTAATGACAATATGGATTTGGACCAGAGTTCTAACAAGACCACAAGTGGAACGGCATTGAACACACCAGGCATCCAACATGAACGATGGCACAAAATATGGAAGACTCTGGGAACTTCACCTGGGTAGCAACAGCAGAACCTACAACCTCCTCAAGGGAGTATGTTTATTTTCTCCTTTGAGCAAAGGAAGTATGACGACTTTTGTGACCACAGTTCAAGAACAATTTGTTCAGAACACCAAGCTATGTATCACTTAGACTGTAATAATTGTGTCTAATAATTTATTACTCATACATCACATAAATCAATATTTCTTTTCCAAAAGCATTCAGAGAAGTAAAATTGATGTTATAGGTATAAAATAGGGTATTTCGTACTTATACATGTGTAACATAGTATTGCAAATCTAATATTGTAATAAACTAGTGCATAACCTATCAATCATGATTTCCTCTGAATAAAATTAGTAGTAAAGGTTACAATAGTTTAGTAGGAACACAACATTTTCTCCACTTTAGTGCTCTAGTGTTCAATACGATACGGCTGGTCCAAAATATGATAATATTACACACATCTGGTATTCTTGTGCACACTACAAACGGAAGGACGAGGTCTCAAAAATGTGCGAGAGGGGGGGGGGGGGGGGGGATACATGTGTATAACTTTCATTTTTCTGTGGGACATATTTGCAGAAAATTTATGGCATGAAACTCATCTTGCTGTTAAATACAAAAAAGCCTTTGGTTTTTTTTTCTATTTTTAATAATAGAAAGTATGCCAAGAATGGATAGAAAGTGTTTACGTATTTACAATTACTACTGAATATTTATATTTGACACTAATACAAAAAAAGGTGTACACAAAAGAGAATGTTTTCTTTAAGATCAATAGAACCATTAAATGCAAAGCCGAACCCCCTTCTGATATTTCTCTCCTCAAACGTAACATGAATTCCAATTTTCCCCATCATGTCACTCTTATTAATAAGAGAAATGACATACTCATTTAATAACCATTTCGATCTTATTCACAGATTTCACATGCATAACTTCTACATCATTTTTCCAGTACTTCCGTATGGTGCAGACATATCTGTGACTGTATGAATTCTTTTTCTCCTTGAAATTAAGCCAAGATAGATGCTCTTCCACCTACAAGTGCAGAATTAAGAATCAATTATTACAATAGAATTGGATACAGATTCCCCATTCCTGCTGTTGTCACTCTTCAGCTATGTCTAATCAGAGTCAACTCGTTTTTCACTTTATTATTTACTTTGAGTAAAGGTTCCCATCCAGCAATAAATAAAAATAAGGAAAGCTCTCTTTTATAGTACCACTAATAAAACGTGACAGGTACCAGTACTTGAAAGAGTCCAGGACAGTCTATATTCTGTTGTATATTACTGTCAATAGCATCAAGAAATAGAGATGGTTTCATAATTATCTCCATATAATACGTATGGCTATAATGAATAATCCCGCAGACAGGGCACAATTTTCTAAGCAGGCCTGACACAAAGCCAATATTTTCACAAATCTGGCAAACAAATAATGACTGATTGTTCCAAAACTATAACAGCTGGATTACTTGTGATATTTATGGTTTTCTTACGAACAGTCTCAGTATACCATTTCATTACAAAAATTTTTAGATGCCTCGTTTTCATGAGAACTGGAGCTACATATTTTAAAGTAAGTTTACCTTATCGGTAGGTGCATGCCATTCACGAGTAGACTATATTCAAACTACATCAGCTGAACAATAAATGCGTGGCCAGAGAATAACATAACTGGAACTCTACAAACTGTGAAAAAAAAAATCACAACAACCTTCTCAATATCTTGCGCACGTAACATTTGAAATTCCTTTCCTGTATTCTTCGACATTTGCAATCGTTTGTTTACATTTATTGTGGGCTCTCCTGTATTGTATTTCCAGTGTTCAGACACCAACAAACAACCATTCACAACACTTATTTAAAATGAACTCTTATCAGTATGTAACCATAAAAAAACACTATCACTAAAGTTCACAAAGCGCAAATAAAAAGTACACGCATCTACTACTAAAAAAATTATTCCATACCCGAACAAATCAAATACCGTACGGCAAACGAGTGTTAATCACTGTAAATTTCGAACACTATCATCTTCGTGATATATTTTCATAAAATAAAACAATAACGGAAAGCTGTTTGAGAAAACGCCCTAACGTTCCTCATTGTGCACCACAGAAGAAAATAAAGTCATATATTTTCGCCAGCACGTCTTCCGTAAATCAAAGCTGTCCATGACACGTAGTACACGCAAATTCAATCCAATACATCAGATAATACACTTACAACGATCCTCTTCTGTTCATTCTCACTATGTGTTTCCAGTTTCTACGTCTGCACTCAGCAGCTAACAACCGAACAGCGGCCTTGCAGCTTCGTCTCACACCGAATGCCTACGAATACAGCCGAACTTAAGAGCAAGTAGCATTAAGCACAGGCTTTCCCGCCCATCAGAAGTACCCGTTCTTCCGTGGTATGGTTTACTCGGTGGCGCATGTGTATCTTGCGGGGTCACGTTAAATATGCAACACGTTTCAGTAAGAGCAAAACCAGTTTTTGAGTGATTTGCATATTGCAAAGGATACGATTCCACTAGAACACACGATGCATGTTCTTTCTTCCAAACTGTAAACTGATGTCAGCATGTGTAGGAAAACAGTCCGAATATTCGAGGACGATAAATAAAATAACAGAAAAATATAAATAAACTAATATTCTTCCATATATTTAGAACCTCAAATTACAAGCTGTACTTTGAGGATTGATTGAGGTAACTGAATAGGTATTATTTTACATAGGTACTCGTGCCAAGAGAAGTAACGCACTCGTGCTTTAAGAACCATGACGTAAGGTAAAATATTGTATTTCACTCTTCTGTGACTGGCTCTATCCGCCTACTTTCCCCTTGTCTTACTTTGAATAACTGCGTAAGTGGTATGCAACTTCACGTAGGAGAGCTTCATCTTGTGTAGTGGGGAGAGAACAGTCACCAGCCAATCGCAGTTCTATCTCTGGACCCACGTGCCGTCTTTTTTAATTTTTTATTATTTTTTTTTGTTATACCTTTTATTGCCTTCCCTAAAGGGTTCAAATGGCTCTGAGCACTATTGGACTTAACATCTCTGGTCATCAGTCCCCTAGAACTTAGAACTACTTAAACCTAACTAACCTAAGGACATCACACAACACCCAGCCATCACGAGGCAGAGAAAATCCCTGGCCCCGCCGGGAATCGAACCCGGGCGTGGGAAGCGAGAACGCTACCGCACGACCATGAGATGCCGGGCTCCCTGAACGGGATAGGGCAGGACGCTATAGAGCTTCTTCGTCTTTTCTTCGGCCGTAGTGTTACACATATTTATTCCTTTTATTTTATTTATCACAATTTAAGAGTGTGTGAAATCTTATGGGACTTAACTACTAAGGTCGTAAGTCCCTAAGCTTACACACTACTTAACCTAAATTATCCTAAGGACAAACACACACCTCCGCCGGGACTAGCCGTACAGTCTATGGCCGCGGCATTTAAGGGTGTACTTCATTATAATTGAGGGCTCAGATGGAAACCCAGTTCTAAGCAAAGACAGGAAAGCAGAAAGGTGGAAGGAGTATATAGAGTGTCTATACAAGGACAATATTATAGAAATGGAAGAGAAGGTAGATGAAATGAAATAGGAGATATGATACTGCGTGAAGAGTTTGACAGAGCACTTAGTCGAAACAAGGCCCCGGGAGTAGACAACATTCCATTAGAACTACTGAAAACTTGGGAGAGCCAGGTCTAACAAAACTCTACCATCTAGTGAGCAAGATGTATGAGATAGGCGAAAAACCCTCAGACTTCAAGAAGAATATAATAATTCCAATCCCAAAGAGAGCAGGTGTTGACAGATGTAAAAATTATCGAACTATCAATTTAATAAGCCCCAGCTACAAAATACTAGCACGAATTCTTTACAGACGAATGGAAAAACTGGTAGAAGCCGACCTCAGGGAAAATCAGCTTCGATTCCGTAGAAATGTTGGAACACATGAGGCAATAGTGACCCTACGACTTACCTCATAAAATAGATTAAGGAAAGGCAAACCTACGTTTCTAGCATTTGTAGACTTAGAGAAAGCTATTGACAATTTTGACTGGAATACTCTCTTTCAAATTCTGAAGGTGGCTGGGGTAAAATACAGGGAGTGAAAGGCTATTTACAATTTGTACAACAAGCAGATGGCAGTTATTAGAGTTGAGGAGCATGAAAGGGAAGCAGTGGTTGGGAAGGGAGTGAGACAGGGTTGTAGCCTCTCCCCGATGTTATTCAATCTGTATATTTAGCAAGCAGTAAAGGAAACAAACCAAAAATTCGGAGTAGGTATTAAAATCCATGGAGAAGAAATAAAAGCTTTGAGGTTCGCCAACGACATTGTAATCCTGTCAGAGACAGCAGAGGACTTGGAAGAGCAGCTGAACGGAATGGACAGTGTCTTGAAAGGAGGATATAAGATGAACATCAACAAAAGCAAAACGAGGATAATGGAATGCAGTCGAATTAAATCGGCTGATGCTGCGGGAATTAGATTAGGAAATGAGACGCTTAAAGTAGTAAATGAGTTTTGGTATGTTGGGAGCAAAATAACTGATGATGGTCGAAGTAGAGAGGATATAAAATGTAGACTGGCAATGGCAAGGAAAGCGTTTCTGAAGAAGAGAAATTTGTTAACATCGAGTGTAGGTTTAAAGCGTCAGGAAGTCATTACTGAAAGTATTTGTATGGGGAGTAGCCATGTATGGAAGTGAAACGTAGACGATAAATAATTTAGACAAGAAGAGAATAAAGGCTTTCGAAACATAGTGCTACAGAGAATGCTGAAAATTAGATGGGTAGGTCACATAACTAATGAGGACGTATTGAATAGAATTGGAGAGAAGAGAAATTTGTGGCACAATTTGACTAGAAGAAGGGATTGGTTGGTAGGGCATATTTTGAGGCATCAAGGAATCACCAATTTAGTATTGGAGGGAAGCATGGAGAGTAAAAATCGTAGAGGGAGACCAAGAGAGTAATACACTAAACAGATTCAGAAGGACGTAGGTTGCAGTAAGTACTGGAAGATGAAGAAGCTTGCACAGGATAGGGTAGCATGGAGAGCTGCATCGTATCAGTCTCTGGACTGAAGACCACAACAACAATGTTAGGGGTATGGTTTTAGCGGTCGGTGGTGTCTTCTCGGCGCTCTTCCCTCTTATTCTTCTTCTCTTTCTTCATTTTCGATTTTTTTTTTTCCGGACTTCTAGCCAGTTCCTGACGTTAACGTTTGCACTTCTCCGTTGCGCTCCGTCGAGCTTGGAGAAATCGATCACGCGTATTACTTCAGAGTTTACTATGCTGTTAGCCAGTTTATGAACTCTCTGGTTTGGACTGCTCAGTTTATGAGTAGCTTTTTCTTCTGTTTGGCGTTCGTTTCCGGTACCAGGGGAGTCTGGGTGGCAGCTTCAATTCTCGTCCGGGCGGTGTCCTGCGTCACCCGCATTTCAAATTGTGGCCGCGGAAGGTCTCCTTCATCCTCAGGCAGGTTGCTTCCATTTAGTTGTGGAGCGCCATTCGGAAGCGGATTCCGCTTCCTGAATGGCGGCTCCGATATCCGCGTTCGGTGTGTCGCCCAGTCACTGTGGCGGTTTCTTCTCTTTGGTGTTCGACGGAATTGTATCGTCGCCCGGTAGTCGCCCACCTCCACCGCCACTCTCACTGGCGGCGGTTTGCGCCCGCAGTCGGTTTGTCCCGGTGCCTCCTGGGTGGTGTTACGGCCTGCAGACGTCATTCTCTTTTGCGTGTGCAGCTGCGGCTGTCGTGGCTGTCTCCGGACTTCGTCTGGTTGGGGCAGTATTTTGCCACATGTACTTCTTGCTGACACTTGAAGCATCGGGGCTTCGTGTCTAGCTCCGCTGGGAGAGGCGTCACCGTTACTGGGAAGCCCACGAGCTCCTTCATCTCGTAAGTTTCTGGTGCAGCCGTTTCTGCTCACCTCTGGCCGTTTGCACAGCCAGTATGAAGAGCAGGTGGTCTCTGCTTGTTGGTCCGGTTGTGGAGTTTCACTGCCACATTCTCGTATCCCCGCAGCAGCAGGCCTTTCTTGACGGTCTCTTCGTTGCACAGCCAGGGTAGTCCTCCCACAAAAGCCTTGACTACGCCCTTACTCTTCTTCTTCACCTCCCTCCACATTTCCGCGTCGGTCGTCGTTTGCAAGTAGCGAGTTGTCGACCAGGCTGGTCACCTCTACCGCCACGACTTGTTCCAGTCGGTCGACAAACTCTGCCCAATCTTTATCCTGGTACCAGATGTAGATCGGGTGTGTCGGTGCGCCGGCTTGGCAGCATCGCTCGTTGTTTCTGGCGTCTGCGCCGGCGGGATCGTGTATCTTTCCCCCAGTGTGCCGATCGTTTCGGTACTCAAGAGCACCGAACGGTCTAGCACTCGAATTAGAGCCCCTGCATTATTCAGTATGCATTTCGGTAGCGATACCGAAGCGCCGTTGTCGCGTCGCGCAAGCCACTCAAAAGCAAACGGCCGCAGATCCGCGCATGCACACTACAGCGCCACGAACACAAAGCGGCTAGCAGACGACACAGGCGCGCTATTCGAAGTACAGAAAACTGCGTTTACGTTGCCACAACGCATGACGCCGCATTCCATCGAGCTGACGTGCCCGCCTTCGTTGCTCTTGCCTCCTCCTCGACAGTATCAGGTGCGGTATACCCATTTCCATGGGTCTCAGCTGAAATGCATAGAAATTTTTACACTTTTGCTGACCGCATGTTTCCATGCATGCCACATTATGTCATCTTATTCTCATTCACACTGACATAATGTTTTGGAAAATGAGTTAGGAATAGTGTGGAGTACCACATTGTACTAACACCTCTATAAAAACACCCGAAAATTGATTCTGAGTGTTTCAAAGACTAAGTTGATAATCAGATTGTGATTAATACTCAGTCCTAGAGATTCGAATGATTAAGTAGCCCACTTCCCTACACGATACGTCAACGATTTGGGTCTTAAAAACAAAACTGAAAAAAAACGCATTTTCGAGAGCTCCTGCAGTACGTCGAAGTTTTTAACATGCATCTCACGAATGAACATGTTTCGTATATGGTGCTACAGTCTAAAAATATTAGTCTAAAAATATTACGGCAGAGATCTTTCATCTCTGTCTACTGTTGTTGAGGATTCGATCGCAGATAAACAGCTGTGACAAGCAAGATTATGAAGATGACTGCTGCAAGTTACATTCCCAGTAATTTAAGTTGTGCTCTTAGATTCCTGTATAACCGCATACTCGGAAATCGCTACATATTCGGAAAAAAATGCTGAATTATTTCTGATAAGAAAAAATATAAAGGTCACTGTCGGTTGTTAATCTCACAGCGATTTCATCTCCAGTAATGTCATATTTCGTTTTTTAAACATACATAAATCACGAAATCATTAGTGAGGAAGTGCGCTCTTACATGTAATTAACGGTTACTGCAGAAAAATCGTAACTTACACGAATAACAATGTCTCAGAACGTGTTGCATATGTGAAGAGGAAAAAAATATTTTTGCTGCCCATCTGTACGCGAACCCAAAGCCTTTCGTATGGCATTCCCGCGCGCTACTTGGCCACACACACACACACACACACACACACACACCGCTCATTTCTTGCATTATTGTGTAGAGGAACGAAGGCTGATATTGCCAAATGGTGCTGAGTAAGTCATAAATGCATGATGGTTTGGAAGGTTTCCGATATCAGGCTTCACGTAACTGCTTTCCATTGTTACTTGAAAGTTGTAAACACGTTTCGATAGTCACTAACTAAACCATTTGAGGGAAAAAGTACACAAAGTCACTTGTAACGTCAGTCCACACTCACGTAATATACGTAAGCAGAGCCGATGCCTTAAAGTTTAATGATCTTTCAACTCTTATTTGCATAAAAATAACACGTATTTTGAGAGAATATTGACCGATAACGTATTTTTTATGTAATCATTCGCAGTAACAACCTAACCTAACCATATTTCTAAGAAAGGAAAATAGTCTTTTATGAACTCACTTTCCATCCGGATGCATCCTCTGGTAATTCTTTAGTAACATAATCACTAAATCCAAAGCCAAAACCGCTAAATATGGTTAAAATAACAAATTATAGGTGTACATAAACCGCAGCTCACTGATTGACAGGTCTCAGAAGCTTACTGAATAGGATATTTCGATAAAGAACCGAAAATGACGTCACTATCGAGACTAACCTACTACACCGATCGGTATGAAAGATACAGAATAGGCTGTCAAGGCTGCCCGACTTTCGGTCTGCAGAGTTGCGTCCTATTTTCACGTCGGTCAGTTTTGCCGTGTTTTTCGGGTTTATAGGCTCGGAATGTTCAGCATACTCGACATCCGCAGCTTCTTGATCTCTCGATTCGTCCTTTCACTTTCCCCTTCCTTTGTAGATAATGTTACATGCGTACCTTCACGACAATTTTGCCTTCGCCGTTAAAACAGCAACGCGACAATATGCTGGCGTGCGCACAACTCTGGACAATAGCACTTCACGTCCTCTAGCTGCAGCGAGTGCTCCGCACAGAGCCCAGGTGGAACTGACATACCGTCTGTGTTACATGTTGGTATATAGCTGGGCATGCCATATTTAGCTTCCCGGCCCAAATCACCCTCCAATCCTGAACTCACCGACCCCGTACGACCTCTGGATGCACCCACGCCTTCTGGAAACTCCCTTCATCAACCCCCCCCCCCCCCCACCACCACCACCACCACCACCACCGCCACCGAGGACATCATTTGCTTTCTTACCAATTTCTGTCCATTCCAGCAGCCCCATACCCTCCAACAGATTTCCCTCACAGCCCGCTCTGTCTTCCACCTTAATACCTTCGCCACCTACTCCCATAACCAGGCCCACTTTATCTTCTCACGTCTCAACACCCTCGTCTAAGCTCCCATAATGGGGTGACAGCACCATATCTTGTTCAACATCAACTCCCTTCCCATTAACAAGAATCTCTTCATGCATACCGTCATGACCCACCGCGTGGATGCCTTCCTCCTAAACAAAACCTTTCTCCAGCCCCACCATCACGTACACACATCGCCCTAGCTCCTTCTCTGCTCCGATAAACCCCTCCTGATAGTATGTGGCAGGCAGCATTGGCCACCACCGCTAGATCCCTGTTCAGCTCCAATCCCTCCTTCCCGACCCCACAGAACACCTGATCCTTAGTATCTTCTTGCCCGGCCTTACCATTACCTTTGCCAACATCTACGTTCACCGAGCGAGGTGGCGCAGTGGTTAGACACTGGACTCACATTCGGAAGACAACGGTTCAATCCCACGTCCAGTCATCCTGATTTAGGTTTTTCATGATTTCCCTAAATCACTCTAGGCAAATGCCGGGATGGTTCCTCTGAAAGGGCACGGCCGACTTCCTTCCCCATCCTTCCCTAATCCTATGGGACCGATGACCACGCTGTCTGGTCTCCTTCCCCAAATCAATCAACCAACCAACCATCTATGTCCGCCCCTCTACCTCTATTCCCTTTGACTTCCTTTCCCACATTGACTGTACCTTCTCCTCCTACATGATTGCTGCCAACCTCAACATCCATAGTCATCCCGCCACCCAGTTAAGGCGGTGACATTGGTTCCTCACCACACTCCAAGGTGACCTCCTTTCCCTTCCCTACCACAGCCACTCCAAATCCAATATCACTCCCGATGTCGTCCTGGCCTCCCCCAACCTCCTAGGATGCATAACGATGCGGTGGACGTCCTTAACCCTGTTGGCAGTGACCATCTCCCTGTCCACTTCACCGTATGACCATCTCCCTGTCCACCTCACCGTATCAGATGACCATCACCCCCACCCAGATCATCACATCGACCCTCCCCCAAAATATGTCCACTGAATATTCCCGTGCCAACTGGAATGCCTACCGGGATACCCTCACCACCCGGATCGATTGCCACCCTCTCATCTACCACCACCCCGATGATATAGCACGTGCCACCTCCTTTCTCCAGCAGACCTTGTCTGAGGCCATTGAGGCTCACATCCCTACCACTGACATCCACCTGCACCACCCCACCTTACCACCACAGGCCTTCTTCCTCCTTCATTAATCCCACCGTCTCTACCGTGAATTCCTTCACACATGGGACTGGGACACACTGCAACACCATCGGCAACTTCGAAGACTCGTACAAAACTTGTTCACGACCAAGCAATGCCGAGACTGGTGACAGACATGCACCCGCCTCAATGCTACCTACCTATTAACTTGTGTAAGTACTGGTCATCCTTCCGCCGCCTTACTGGGTCTAAACCCTCTCCTTCATGATTACCCTTTCCTGATAACCTTAGTAATGCCAACCATTTTGCTTCATACCTTTCCAGTACCCTTACCATCCCTGATGATCCCCAGTTCGACAACACCCTCTTCCCTGATGTCCTTGATCGAACTGATACCTCTGCCCCTCCACTTGCTCCTGGCTTCCAGTACTTGGACATAAATTCCACACACTGAACTCAACACCCCCATCGCCACTCAAGATATCATAGCTACACTACGCACGAAACACAACACCGCTCCCGGTCATGACCGTGTTACCTGCTGTCACCTCCATGAAGCTCCTGCATCCTTCCTCACCACCCTGGCCAGACTATATAATGTGGTCTTGTATATTGGCTTCTACCCCGACCTGTAGAAAACCTCCCGGATCCTAATGCCTCTCAAACCAGACAAACCACTGTCTGCTGTCTCCTCCTACCATCCCATCAGCCTTACTTCAGTCTTCAGCAAGGTCCTGGAATCCATCCTCACCTGACACATCCACCAGAACCTCCACCTGCACCACCTCCTTCCCTCTACCCAATGTGGCTTTCGACCATCCATATCTGCAGATGATCTTCTCACTCACCTCCTCTCCGAACAAATAAATTCCTGTCACTCCAGCATCTTCCTCTCTCTCCAACTTGAACGTGCCTATGGCCCTGTATAGCATTCCAGTCTCCTCTTCAAGCTCCAAACCTTCAACCTCCTTATTAACTATGTCCATCTGATCGCCTCCTTTTCTCAACGTCCTTCCTACGTCACCATCCATACCACAGATTGCTACACCTTCCACTCTTCCGCCACTGCGCCCCAAATTTCCATCCTCTCCCCTCTTCTCTACCTTCCTTATACAGCAGACATGCCGCCGCCTTCACCCCCGATATACTTTCTTCAATACGCCGATGACACCACCTTCCTTACCCTCGCCACCACCCTGCAATGCTCCAAGCACCTTCTCCAATCTCATCTTGACCAGTTCGCCACCTGGTGTAACCAGTGGCTGCTCAAGGTCAATCCTTCCGAAACCCAGGCAATCATTGTAGGTAAAACCACCCCTTCATTCCGTCTCCTTGATTTTTATATCACTATCTACGGCTGTCCTATCAACCTCACCCCTACCCTCAAGTACCTTGGCATCACCCTTGACCATCGCCTTTCCTGGACCCCCCCCATCTCCAGACAATTCAAGCCAAGACACGCTTCCAACTCTGCCTCCTCAAACACCTCTCCGGCCGGACATGGCGATTGGACCCCTCCACTGTCCTCCACACTTATAAATCCTCATCTGCCCCATTCTCTGTTATGCCCATCCCACCTGGATCTCTGCCCCTCAGGCCTACTACAAGTCCCTTCAAATCCTGGAACACCATACGTTCCGCCTCGCTTATCGCATCTGCCTCCCATCCCCCATGTGTCATTTCCCACATCTCCTCCTCTTCCTTGAAAGGATACAAATCCTTTACACCTCCTGTAAACTTGATCCCCCTCACCCGCTTGTCCCTCCCCATCCTTTCCCTCCCCAATCTGCTGCCAAGCCTGTATTCCTGTATCCCACCCACTCTCCATCTTACCACCCTCTACATCCATGCCCAAGGTGGCTTCCGCCAACTCTCCCTCCCAGATGATGCCCTTGTCCCCTCCATCTACCCCTCCTACCAGATTTGATCCTCCCCTTCCTCCTCATAAATTTTTCCTCCAGGGCTCCCTCTTTCCCTTCTGTCCCTCCTAACTTCCTCCCCCTCCTCTCTCCCTCTCCTACCCTCCCCCCGGGCTTCCACACCCAACCTTACACTCTCCCCCCCCCACTCACTTTGTCTTTCCTGCTGGCATCCCCACCACCTCCCTCCTACCTTCCCCTATTCTCTGTGGCAGCCCCCCCCCCTTTTTCGTGTAATAGTGTGTGCTGTGTGTTGAAGATCATCATCAGTGTTTTCTGTGCAGTTTTTCTCCATTCCAATGCAATTGTGTCTCTTCAGTGGCCTCCATCGTTCGACAATGTACTCATTGTGCCTTCGTGTACGGTTGCACTTGCTTATGTAATTCAGTGTCTTCAATTAGAACGTCTTCGTTATTATTATTATGTGTGTCACCGGTTTTCTCATATTCATATTTTTCTGCATCTCTGACTACATGTTAACTGTCCTCTGGTTTTCTATGGCCGAGCGTAGATAGGCCGCTGCTAGTCTACCTTTGTACAAGGTTTTACAATAACAATAAAGAAAAAAATAGCTTCCTTTGCAGACTGCAGGTGAGACTGTGGGCCTCAGGTGAAACCGAGGCCTACGAGAAAGACAGGCCGCTGCGCATACCTCACGAAGGTAGGCCGAGCTCACTTGCTCGCTCGCTCGCTCAACTCAGCACAAAACTGCGTTTCTACACCTGTTAATTCGTAACTGGGTGCGTATGTACAAACAAGAATTGTATCTTCTACTGGAATCCATAATTATGGAATCTTACTGTCATTAGTCCTACAATAATAGAAAGGCATCATGAAGTTCATCACAAGCGAGTTGTGTAACACATAACTGTAAATATGACACCTGATTTGGATGGCACTAATTTCAACGAACAAGAACGAGATCTGTTGCAGTTTCCTAGTGATGAACCAGCAACTAGTGATGACTGTGAACCCCAAGAGGCACTAAAATACCTCGTGGGTTACACAGCATTTTGTAAGTAGGCTGTTTAAGTTTTTTTATTGGTAACGGGGCCGCCACCTAGCGCTCTGTATAAAAATCACTGGCTGTGCCGTGTGCAGTCTGTGGCTGGTTTGCATTGTTGTCTGCCATTGTAGTGTTGGGCAGCGGCAGCTGGATGTTAACAGCGCGGAGCGTTGCGCAGTTGGAGGTGAGCCGCCAGCAGTGGTGGACGTGGGGAGAGAGATGGCGGAGTTTTGAAATTTGTAAGAATTGGTGTCATGAACTGATATATATACACTCCTGGAAATGGAAAAAAGAACACACTGACACCGGTGTGTCAGACCCACCATACTTGCTCCGGACACTGCGAGAGGGCTGTACAAGCAATGATCACACGCACGGCACAGCGGACACACCAGGCACAGCGGACACACCAGGAACCGCGGTGTTGGCCGTCGAATGGCGCTAGCTGCGCAGCATTTGTGCACCGCCGCCGTCAGTGTCAGCCAGTTTGCCGTGGCATACAGAGCTCCATCGCAGTCTTTAACACTGGTAGCATGCCGCGACAGCGTGGACGTGAACCCCATGTGCAGTTGACGGACTTTGAGCGAGGGCGTATAGTGGGCATGCGGGAGGCCGGGTGGACGTACCGCCGAATTGCTCAACACGTGGGGCGTGAGGTCTCCACAGTACATCGATGTTGTCGCCAGTGGTCGGCGGAAGGTGCACGTGCCCGTCGACATGGGACCGGACCGCAGCGACGCACGGATGCACGCCAAGACCGTAGGATCCTACGCAGTGCCGTAGGGGACCGCACCGCCACTTCCCAGCAAATTAGGGACACTGTTGCTCCTGGGGTATCGGCGAGGACCATTCGCAATCGCCTCCATGAAGCTGGTCTACGGTCCCGCACACCGTTAGGCCGTCTTCCGCTCACGCCCCAACATCGTGCAGCCCTCCTCCAGTGGTGTCGCGACAGGCGTGAAGGGAGGGACGAATGGAGACGTGTCGTCTTCAGCGATGAGAGTCGCTTCTGCCTTGGTGCCAATGATGGTCGTATGCGTGTTTGGCGCCGTGCAGATGAGCGCCACAATCAGGACTGCATACGACTGAGGCACACAGGCCAACACCCGGCATCATGGTGTGGGGAGCGATCTCCTACACTGGCCATACACCTCTGGTGATCATCGAGGGGACACTGAATCGTTCTACCATTCCTAGACCGGCAAGGGAACTTGCTGTTCCAACAGGACAATGCACTTCCGCATGTATCCCGTGCCACCCAACGTGCTCTGGAAGGTGTAAGTCAACTACCCTGGCCAGCAAGATCTCCGGATGTGTCCTCCATTGAGCATGTTTGGGACTGGATGAAGCGTCGTCTCACGCGGTCTGCACGTCCAGCACGAACGCTGGTCCAACTGAGGCGCCAGGTGGAAATGGCATGGCAAGCCGTTCCACAGGACTACATCCAGCATCTCTACGATCGTCTCCATGGGAAAATAGCAGCCTGCATTGCTGTGAAAGATGAATATACACTGTACTAGTGCCGACATTGTGCATGCTCTGTTGCCTGTGTCTATGTGCCTGTGGTTCTGTCAGTGTGATCATGTGATGTATCTGACCCCAGGAATGTGTCAATAAAGTTTCCCCTTCCTGGGACAATGAATTCACGGTGTTCTTATTTCAATTACCCGGAGTGTATATTATGACTATAAAGGTAAATACATTGTTTGTTCTATATTAAAATCTTTCATTTGCTAACTGTGCCTATCAGTAGTTAGCTGGCAGTAGTGGCGCTCGCTGTATTGCAGTAGTTCGAGTAACGAAGATTTTTGTGAGGTAAGTGATATGTGAAACATATAGGTTAATGTTAGTCAGGGCCATTCTCTTGTAGGGATTATTGAAAGTCAGATTGCGTTGCGCTAAAAACTATTGTGTGTCAGTTTAAGCACAGTCTTGTATAATTGTTCTAAGGGGACGTTTCATATAGACCAATCTTGTATACATTTTTCAAAGGGGACGTTTCAATTTAAATGCACGCTCACTGTCAGCTCCAAGGGTTCAATCTCAGAGAAATTTCTTCCCGATTCATATTACATCACCGGTAATCCCCGTAATTCCGCAATCTCCGTAATCCCCGAGGGTGGAGTGACTTCTCCTTCAATTGACTGGTTCAATAAAATAAAGTAGTACGAAGTGATATTTTGCAGTTTTCATGGGCGACATGTAGCTAACTGTGACGGAGTAATACAAAAGTTAATTTATACAACAACCTTACATTTTCCCAAAACGCATGACACTTATTTCTCTCTGCATAAGGACAAAAACCAAAACAAAACAAAACATATACTTGCCGCGAAGAAAAATCTTCGTGGACTGCGTCATCTTCCTGAGCTGCACAGTGAGTAGCTATGAATGCAGTAACATGTCGTAGCTTTTAATATAAGTCTTTGAAGGTGGCTATAACATGCAAGAATTTATTTCTTAGAAACTTAGATTTAAGCGGTTTGGTTTATTACTTGTATACTCAGAGTTAAGCGATGCTCAATAATGTGTGTCAGCACAACGCTTAATTCATTCAGCTGGTTTTAAACTCTCGCGGAGGAACAGTATTCCAGATGACGTCACACGCGTTAGCCCATAATAGCGCGAAGTCCTACCTCATTTTTTCCACTTGCCTTGCGTACATAGTAGCAGAGCTTTTAAAATATCGTTATTTTTCCAAAAATATTGGTATCTGTCGGCGATATTTCTTCGATATATCGATACCGAAATGGCAATATCGAGTCTTGATAGTTTTATTTTATATTATATTCTTTTTCAATTTTCGGAAAAAATTTTGAAATCTTTCTTTTGAAATTGTAGTGAAACGTAATTTCACTTTCAGAGTGCGAGTGAGTCTTACTACTTTTTGAGTTTTCATCACGTCCAGTCTCTTTCTCTGACTGTGTGAAGCAAGTATAGGCGGCACAAAGAAGTAATCTGACTGCACTGCGAGCAAGCGGTTTGAATGGGATAACAAGATTTCCGGTGTGAAGAAATAGCTCACCAGTTGCGTTAAAATAGTTTTTAGCACAACTAGTGGGCTACTTCTTCACATCCGCATTCTTCGAAAACAAGTTGCTGAAAATGATGACCAAGGATCTAAATGACAACATTTGCCTTTGCGGTGGGCAAAGACGTGCGAGGGGAATTGTTGACGTAATCGGCCCTCGGTGCTACCAACAGAAACTGTCTAACCACGCAGTTTTGACACGACAGCTGCTACGTCGCTGACATTTGCAGAAATGAAAAGAAAGACAGGAAAGTCAACATGTAGCGTTCCAGACAAATCAGATATGTGACGAAACCGAACGACGTACTTATCGGCTACCTTTCATTGTCCATCTGCATGCAGTTACTGTTAGCAAAGTGATCATCGCCAATTCTTGCTCTAAGGGGGGTAAGGAGGCTGCTAGCTTTTTGATGCACAGAGTATCTAATAATAAATCAATACTTGAATATACAGCTCTAAAACCGGCAATATACTTAAAATGTGCAGCCCATATTTTTATAGGCCGATACGTCAACGTGTATTTCGTCGATATATCGAACTGTTTTCGGAATAGTGATGGCTGTTAATGATACTCTTAAATATCGATATGTCGGATTCCCGATTATTTAAAAATATCCACCGTCTTAGTATACAGCGCCGCGAGAAGTCCGCAGTGAGATGAGCGTGTGCGCTGCGCCCTTGCCCAACACCAGTAGCGGTGGCCTAGCGACAAACATGAGCCATCTCATGTATACCTGTACGTATACCGGGTGATCAAAAAGGCAGTATAAATTTGAAAACTGCATGAATCACGGAATAATGTAGGTAGAGAGGTACAAATTGACACACGTGCTTGGAATGACATGGGGTTTTATTAGAACAAAGAAAAGTTCAAAAATGTCCGACAGACGGCGCTTCATCTGATCAGAATAGCAATAATTAGCACGACAAAGTAAGGCAAAACAAAGATGATGTTCTTTACAGGAAATGCTCAATATGTCCACCATCATTCCTCAACAATAGCTGTAGTCAAGGAATAATGTTGTGAACAGCCTTGTAAAGCATGTCCGGTGTTATAGTGAGGCATTGGCGTTGGATGTTGTCTTTCAGCATCCCTAGAGATGTCGGTCGATCACGATACACTTGCGACTTCAGGGAACCCCAAAGCCAATAATCGTACGGACTGAGGTCTGGGGACCTGGGAGGCCAAGCATGACGAAAGTGGCGGCTGAGCACACGAGCGTCACCAAACGACGCGCGCAAGAGATCTTTCACGGGTCTAGCAATATGGGGTGGAGCGCCATCCTGCATGAACATCGTACGTTCCAGCAGGTGTTTATCAGCCAGGCTGGGGATGATGCGATTCTTTAACATATTGGCGTACCTCTTGCCCATCACGGGGCAGTTACAAAACCACAATCACGCATATCCTCGAAGAAAAAAGGCCCGCTAACAGTAGATGTGGTAAACAATGGAGTTTCCACAACAGTTCTAGGATTTTCGGTAGCCCAAATTCTGCAGTTGTGGGCGTCGACAGACCCTCGGAGCGTGAAATAAGCTTCGTCGGTCCACAACACGTTCCTGAACCAATCGTCATCTTCCGCCATCTTTTGAAACGCCCACACCGCAAATGCCCTCTGCTTCACTATCGGCAGGTGACAGTTCATGATGCCGATAAATTTTGTACGGATAGCATCGGAGGGTACGCCTAAGGGCCAACCAAACAGTAGTGTATGGAATGCCGGTGCGACGTGCGACTGCATGAGCGCTGACTTCCCCGTGCATAGACGAACCCACTACAGTCTCCATTTCTTCCTGAACTGTCTCAACAGCATTACGCCTTGTGCTCAGTCGGCCACTACGCGGTCTATCGTCTAAACAAACCGTGGCTTCGAACTTCGAAATCATTCTCGCCACAGCTGCATTTGTCAACGGACCTTTACCCGTTCGAATCCCCTTCCTATGGCGATAGGATCGTAACGCTGAACTAGCACATTCCCCATTCTGATAACACAGCTTCACTAAATGCACCTTTTCTGGTAACGTCAACATGCTGCGACTGCTGGCGCATCTGATTCTCTCTCTTTACAGCTTCTTTTATGCACGATTGACTGCGCAGTCACTGACGTTTTTGCTGTCCAGCGCCATCTGTCGGACATTTTGTGAACTTTGTTTTTTTCGGTTCTAATGAAACCCCATTTCATTCCAAGCATGTGTGTCAATTTTTACCTCTCTATCTACATTATTCCGTGGTTTATTAAGTTTTCAAATTTATACTGACTTTTTGATCACCTGGTACATATTTTAAAACTGTAACTGGCCGACGTCTGTACATAGGAGATATCTAAGAAAATTCAATATGAGGGGTCTCTATAACACCGATTGAATAAAAAAAAAAATATATTATTAGCATTGCTTGTTTGTCTGTCTGTTCCTATGTTTGTACGCAAACCACGCAAAAGCTACTGCACGAGATTTGATGCGGTTTCCACAGCCGTATTTTTGGAGGTCTAACTTAAAATTCTGGTACGTATTCCATCTTATACGCGGCCTAGAAGATAAGTTATCTGCTTATACAGAGTGTTTTCTTTAACTGGGTCAGTACGAGGAAAGCGGAATCCATAGAGGTACAGGGAAATTGTTTTAGGAAGCTTTAGGTGCTTTTTTGTGAAAACAATGTTGCTGTAATCAAATTTTTGGTCAAGCGTGAGCTGTCCATAAAAATGAGCAATATTGACAAATTTTTTTATGTGGTCGACACAGTTTCGTGTTAGCATTATTTCATTATACAGGAAGAAAAAATAAGGAGAGCAAAAATTTTATAAACCTAAACTAAATAAACCAGGTTATAAATGGCAGAATCCGTAAAAAGTAGTATTTCGGAACGTTTTATAATATTAATAATAATGATAAAGGGAAGAGGAATCCCGCCTTATGCAAGACACCTTTTTTTCTGTTTTGTTTCACCCGGACATGTTTCGGCGCGTTTTTTGCTATCTTCAGTGGATACTTTTTTATTTTCTAACTGTAAAATTGTTGTTACATGTTAACATTTAGCGAAACTTTTAGTACATAATATTTACAATTGTGAATGAATAATTGTTGTAAAATGTTATACATCATTTTTTCCTTTGGGGCTTCATCAAGGATCGTGTGTACGTACCTCCGCTACCAGCAGACCTCCCTAAATTAAGAAACTGGATTGAAGCAGCTCTATCTACAATCACTGAAGACACACTTATCAACGTTTGGGAACAACTCGGCTATAGACTTGATGTGTGCCGTGTGACAAATGGTGCTCACATCGAACATTTATAAGGTTCTTTGTAAAACTGTTTTGAGTTGCTCTTTCATTTGACCGAGCGAGGTGGCGCAGTGGTTAGCACACTGGACTCGCATTCGGGAGGACGACGGTTCAATCCCGCGTCCGGCCATCCTGATTTAGGTTTTCCGTGATTTCCCTAGATCATTTCAGGCAAATGCCGGGATGGTTCCTTTCAAAGGGCATGGCCGATGTCCTTCCCCATCCTTCCCTAATCCGAGCTTGTGCTCCGTTTCTTATGACCTCGTTGTCGAAGGGACGTTAAACACTAATCTCCTCCTCCTCTTTCATTTAACATATCATTTATAACTGTAAGTTTAATATAATAAATATTATAATGCCTGATATTCATTTATAAACACCATATAAATGTCCAATAGTATCATGTAAGGTATGTAAACTAAGACATACATCCACTCTTTTTACCAATTAGCTATAAATAAAATTTTGACATAATGTCATATAGGACACACAGTGGATCAGGTCGTTAATAAATATCTCAACTGTGAACTATGAACAAACGATGTTAATATTTTACAACAATTACTCATTCACAACTGTAAATATTATGTACCAAAAGTGTCGCTAAATATTAAAATGTAACAACAATTTCAGTTAGAAAATAAAAAATAATCCACTGAAGATAGCACAAAACGTGGTGGAACATGTCTAGGTGAAACAAAACATAAAAAAAGGCGTCTTGCATAAGGCAGAATTCCTCTTCCCATTTCATAACAAGCACGAACATAGCAAGAAGAATTGCAACACCACAAGATGATTAATAATAATAATGTCAACAGTCTAATCCCATTCTGCATGCACATTCTTGGATTCATTGTCGAATCGGTGCAACTACTATCGTCGATAAGTTTGTCGCGTTGACGCTGCTATCATCACTGATAAGTTTGTCGCGTTGACGCTGCTATCATCACTGATAAGTTTGTTGCGTTGACGCTGCTATCATCGCTGATAAGTTTGTCGAGTTGACACTAAAACCATTTTCGTACATTTCTTCAGGAGTCTTATCGATATGAGTGAAATTATACAATTTTTGTGATTTCGTATTAGAGTCTTCGTCTGTTTATCTTCTCCCATTCTTGAATACAATCTTCAGTCGGTATAACTATTATCGTTGATAAGTTTGTCGAGCAGTAGTAATGCCTTCCCGCAAACAGTCTAACCTTCCTTCCGTTCCTGCTCGAGCCAAAGGAGCACCATTGGGAAGATTAACAGGAAGTGAACCAGAGAGTGAAGAGCGGTTAGCACTGCAGCGTTCTAGAATTGCATCGTTTCGCTCTCATCACAATTCTTGTGAACGCCAATCACGTTTCCGTGCTAATTGACGCAGTAGCGCTGAGTCGCCGTCTGTAGAGAATAACATCACAATCTAGTGATAAACTACGCTAAAGTAGAGCGTGAACGTCGACTGAATGCAGACCTATCTCCCCACACTGCAGCCCGAACTCAGGGAGAACAAGAGATTCGATTATCCTCTGATCGTAGGTCCTACTAGATTTCCCTATCAGCAGAAACAAATTCCGCACGGAACTGTGTTTGGCCGACTACCGCACCCGTCACAAAAATCTCACATTCTATTGAAACCAGGAAACAGACGCACGTTTATCTGCTGACCGTAGCTATCATGAAATTTCGCGGCTATTGGAGACAGATGAGCAGCACGAGCTTAGTTTGTCTGCTGCTCGGAGCCGTTACCGTAATAAACAGGAGGCAACCTTCCATCACTTGGTTGGAACAAGAAATTAGTGCAGCAAACACAATCCTGTGAGACTCGAATGATGCAGTTGGAGAAAGACAGACTGATGCTGCTGTTAGGCTGTCAGTTAGTGATGATGACGAGTCGATGGTATACGTTCCGGCGAAGCTCCCGTGGCTAGAAAAGGAAAATGTCGATTTAACTACGATTCAGTAATATTACAACATTTCGATTATTCTCAACTTGGCTCAATGAACGAAATATGTTCGCTTCTTAGAAGTGGCACAGAGAACCCAAAGGAATGCGTTGTTCCTCTGCCTAGAAAGAATATGAGAGCTACTAGAGCTACTGAAAGAGTTACTAAATGGAGAACATTTGCTATCGAACATCCTCTATCGATACACTTTTGCCGGTCGGAGTGGCCAAGCGGTTCTAGGCGCTACAGTCTGGAACTGCGCGACCGCTACGGTCGCAGGTTCGAATCCTGCCTCGGGCATGGATGTGTGTGATGTCCTTAGGTTAGTTAGGTTTAAGTAGTTCTAAGTTCTAGGGGACTGATGACCACAGCAGTTGAGTCCCAGAGTGCTCAGAAACATTTGATACACATTTGGAGAACTTAGGAGCCTACAAAAGCGCTTCCCAAAAGATTTCTTTTGGTGCGAATCAGATCACTGAAGGGGCGTTTATGCCTATTTTTAAGGTACAGGGTCAAATGTGCCATTTGACTGGCTCTTCGTTGCCGACATGTTCCAAGATTTTCAAAAAATTATTTTGTAGTTAATTAGCAAGACCAGGCAAATGTTAGGCAACAACATAGTCCAAATTTAAACTCAGGTTTAGTAAAATGCCTGCAAAATACGCTACACAGTGTGAAGCCGTATGTCAACAGCTTTAAAGCACAACTTCAATTAGTTACAAATGACGAGCGCATTGATTACAAGTTTGTAATTAAAACTGAAAAAAAGACAAAGAGGATCCCACGCGGGTCGCTATAATGCACCAACCACAAATGAAGTCCCTGCCCTGTTAGTCGACAGTATTGTGACAGGAGAGACGTTGTGTCACGTACTCATGATGATCGTCTTCAGAGAATCAATGAAACACATCACGCTTATAACGCGTTACAGCGTCCTTTAATGGTTTGCCGAGGCGAAGACCGCTGTAATTTTGCTGTATATAATGTATCCTTGCACGGGTGCGCCGAATTAAAAAAAAAAGCTTTTGCGATGCAGTTCCATAGTTTTTTAATCACCTACCTACGTGAGAACGAAAATATCTAGTTAGGCCTATTACGAGGCCTTTTTAACCAATTTTTAGTAGACGTACTTGCAAAAATTGAAACTGAACTATTAGTATTCATCCGCACTCATCAGAAACAATAACGTGCGGAAAATTCCATCGGCCTTTACAGACGCTTTAGAGCACGACTGTGATGCTGAAAACTTTGGTAGGATGGTGATTCTCCCTTGCACATTTACTGGTGGTCTCAGGTATATGGGGGAGCGTATTTCGGATGCGTTTTGCTACGCTAGAAAATATAACGACGAAGATGTGTTTATTACTATGAAAACCATCCAAAGAGGCCCGCGATTGAGAACAGCTTGCTTGTCATCCAGGCATCCTACGACAGGTATTTCATTTAAAACGAAAACGTCTGATGGACCTTCTTATAAAAGAAAAGCTATTTGGAGCATTCCGGTGCTATTACGTATTTGATAGAGTAGCAAAAGCGTGGTCTGGCTCATTCTCAAAGCCTCTAGTGGTTCGAAGAGAAGATTAGGTCTAACGACATTCATCGGGTTATTTAGCACGGAAATACCAAATCCCGAAACAGACCACATTCTGCACACGGTTGTCAAAACCAACATGATGCATGGTCCATGTAGCTCACTAAATACCAGTTCATCTTGCAAGAAAACAGGCCATTGCGCAAAGAGGTTTCCGAAAAACTTCGTTAACGGCATATTACTGATAGAAACGGGACTCCATTGCATCACCGCCGAGCGCCACAAGATGGCGATCTCATAGCTGAAGTTAATATTCGCGGCCAGTGTTCTGCAGTAGAGACAATCGAGGAGTAGTACCATACTCACCATTACTTTCACGTGCATGTGAAGTTCACCCGAATGTCTAATAATGCGCTAGCGTAGCGTCAATCAAATACATTTGCAGGTACGTGAATAAGAGAAACGACCAGGCGATGTTTGATTTTTCAAAATGCAGATAGTGACGATGTGACCAAATATCAGTCCGGTCGCTATAGTAGTACCTCGGACGCTGTGTGGCAGATAGTGTGTTTCCTATCCACGAACGGCACCCTACCGTTATGCAATTAGATGTTCGTACAAAAAACGGCCAGCGAGTCTATTTTAACCCTGAAAATGTGTTGGAACGTTTAGAAAATCCTCGCCGTACCGTCCTCGTAGATATTTCAATCTCTCTCAGGAAGATAGTTTTGCTTGAGCTCTATATGTTCAGGGATTGCCATCCTACTACACTCATGACAAGCACAGCAGCATGTTCGATAGACGCCGACGTGATGAACCAGTGGAAGGATTTTCAGGAATTTATCAGGGCCCCGCATAAGACAGAGTGTACACTATCCGTACAAGCGACAGCGAATGCTATTACTTGCGCCTTTTACTGCACACAGTCCGTGGAGTCATATCTTTCGCATTTCTGAGAACGGTAAACGGCGTTGAACATTTAACGTTTCACGCAGCTTGCAGTGCGCTACCTCTGCTAGATGACGACCGAAATTGGGACGAAATGCTCAAAGAGGACGTAATCGGCCTAAGTCCCATTCGATCGCGCCATTTGTTTGCTGTTATGATGGGTTCCACGGACTTTCCTGTCCTGTGCAAGTGTGAGAGAAATCTCAGCGATATCTATTGGGATATATGTTATTTTTAAGGCTAGGCGCGCTTATGAAGATAGTGCTGCAGAATCTGATTACTGTGTTGTCTCTACTTTTTCTCGCTTCAAGATATTGTTATTTCCATTGGTGGCAATCCTTTGAGTCATTACAGTCTTCCAGAACCGCAGTAAACCGCTGACGGTCCGCGAGTTAGTCTCGAGTATGCTGCGGAGACAAATTGTACTTCTGCTGCAATGGCTGAGATCGTGAATAATAATATTGGAGCCCTTTCCGATGAGCAAAAGGAGGGTGAAACCTTTTTCCCTGACGCCGCTGGTGATACAGGCAAAGCCTTTTACACTTAATTAATACTGGCTGAATTCAGAAGGCAAGGGAAGCTGGTACGTCTACATCTACATCTACGTGATTACTCTGCTATTCACAATAAAGTGCCTGGCAGAGGGTTCGATGAACTACTTTCAAGCTGTCTCTCTACCGTTCCACTCTTCGTAAGTCTTCTGGCATTGCTACTATCTTACTGCCTGGAAGGAAACCTGCGCACACTACGTTCAAGATATTTTTGGAACCAGACGCAAGTGAAACCCCGGTATTACAGTATCGCCAAATAGCGACACGGGCAAGTACTTGCAGAGTTAGTCCAGTCGTTTAGGACGAATGCACCACGGCACGCAAAAAAGCAGCGGCAGCAGTCAGTCTCACTCTGCAAGACATCCGGCGAAACGATCGCATTGTGGGAGGCGTCACTGTTTTATTTTGTGATGATTTCCGCCAGACTCTGGACATTACAGCTCGAGGAGCTAATGCACATGAGATGAGCGCATGTCTCAAACGTTCCTTGTTCTTGCCTCGAGTACACAAATCGAGTTTGACGCGGAACATGAGGGCTCAGTTGGGTAACAATCCCAGTGTGCAAGAATTCTTGGACGTTTTATTAAAAATCGGCGAATTGTCCAAATCGAATGTGTTAGGCACTCTGCCAGAGAACCGCTGTCTAATTGTTCCTTCAGTGGAGGAACTTATTCGTTCCGTTTATGGAGATGTATCTCAAATAACATGTCATCATAATTCTTGGCTTTGTGAATGAGCAATGCTGACGCCGAAAAATGATCAAGCGGCTACTATAACCCAGAGCATTTTGGAAAAAAAATGAGATGGTATGCCGGTACATAAAAAAAATTGCCGGCCGGAGTGGCCGAGAGGTTCTAGGCGCTACAGTCTGGAACTACGCGACCGCTACGGTCGCAGGTGCGAATCCTGCCTCGGGCATGGATGTGTGTGATGTCCTTAGGTTAGATAGGTTTAAGTAGTTCTAAGTTCTAAGGGACTGATGACCTCAGAAGTTAAGTCCCATAGCGCTCAGAGCCATTTGAACCATTTTGAACCGACAACAATTCTGGACCGGACCGGTGCTACCACTTATCCGGTAGAGTTTTGCAACTCCCTTTTTCATTCGGACTCCCCGCGCTCGGAAACTGAGTAATGCGACTATGCTGCTTCGGAACTTAAACCCTCTGAAACTGCCTCTGAAACTGCGCAACGGAACTCTCCTTAAAGTAGTGTCACTTCGTAATAACACCGTAGAAGCTGAAATTCTCACTGGCTGTGGAGCCGGTGAAATGGTTTTAGCATTTCCAACAATTTCCCGTTTCCAACAATTTCCCTTTCAAATTCAAACGCGTGCAGTTTCCCATGACCTTCAACAAAAAAACAGACGCTTCGAGCCGCCGGCTTCGACCGCAGGACAAACTGTTTCTCACATGGACAGCTCGTCATACCTGCAGCTTGCTAGCGGATCATTAGCTCAGATAATTTGTTTACAATGGCTCCTATGGGCGAACCATCCAACGTTTTAAATAAAGAAATTCGTTAATTTTCGTAATTTCTTTAAATATAACGCAGGTTGTCCTCGTATCCAGGTCTATCAGTATTTCATATTGCAAATACTTGTATCTTTGCTTGCTAACGTATCAGTTCTTTACCGTTACACCTTTCTGACAGCTTTACCTTGAGTTTTCTATATTCGCTTTTGTCACCGATAATAAGCTTCAAGATTTTTCAACATTCGCGCGGCTTTGAGATACACGCGGACAATGTCCCGGGTAAAAACTAGTCGTTAACAATTCTCTCGTCCCAGTTGGGAAGCGTTTTTTTTCTGGTGATAGTTATGACGCTTCGAATTAGTAACCTACTGCATTTAATTTGGGGACTATGCAGTAAAAAGTCTAGTTGCCCGGTATTTTACGTTCGGTGAGCTTTTAGTAATATGTTGCTGTATATGGAATGGGGTTAATGAATCGAACTGGGATTTACATGTTTCACACTTCATCTTAGGCACACAGGTTACTAAGTCGCAATAAAAACAATAATAATAATAATTACTATTATTATTAATATGGCACAACTAAAGTTTACATTGCATTAGCAGTTGTTTTCATTTTAATTTTGAATCAACTGGCAACAGGCTAATCCAGATCTGTAATACGATACTGATATTTCGTAATCGATACAAATACTTTCCATACAAGTACTTTCAGAAACGACTTCCTGACACTTAAATCTATACTCGATGTTAACAAATTTCTCTTCTTCAGAAACGCTTTCTGAAAGTATTTGTATGGAGTGTAGCCATGTATGGAACTGAAACATGGGCGATAACTAGTTTGGACAAGAAGTGAATAGAAGCTTTCGAAATGTGGTGCTACAGAAGAATGCTGAAGCTTAGATGGGGAGATCATATAACTAATGAGGAGGTATTGAATAGAATTGGGGAGAAGTTTGTGGCACAACTTGACTAGAAGAAGGGATCGGTTGGTAGGACATGTTCTGAGGCATCAAGGGATAACCAATTTAGTATCCTACATCCTTCTGAATCTGTTTAGTGAATTCATCTCTTGGTCTCCCTCTACGATTTTTACCCTCCACGCTGCCCTCCGCAGCGTGGAGGGTAAAAATCGTAGAGGGAGACCAAGAGATGAATACACTAAACAGATTCAGAAGGATGTAGGTTGCAGTAGGTACTGGGAGATGAAGAAGCTTGCACAGGATAGAGTAGCATGGAGAGCTGCATCAAACCAGTCTCAGCACTGAGGACCACAACAACAAAACAACAACAACATTTCGTAATGGATTGAAGATATCGAAACGAGGTATAAGATAAATGTCAGTACGCTAATCGGCCAGTATTTTGTTACAAGCTGAGCTAATACTTGAAAAGTTTTTTTATTCCTCAAGACCTAGAAGTAACTACAGTTTTCTTTATGGAACGATGAAATTTTCCTAAACGCATTCACTGGCTCGCGAAAGGATTGGTGTGATAGTGGCGGAAATTTGTACGTTATTCAAATCAATTGACGCCTACTGCGAAGAAAAACTTGGAATTAGGGTTGCCAAATGAAACTGACAAGATAACCGAACACTGCCTGGCTAAAGGAACTGCTGCGGGCGAACGCAATAAAACAGTTGGAAACATTAAAAATTATATTTATTATTGCTAGTTACAGCTTGTAACGAATTTTTGTTACCTTCAATTTTTGGTTAAAGTTATTGCATATTGCAAACTTCAAATTACAACGAATGTCTAGGACCACTTTTACCTTATTGACACTCAATTTGTTTCCAGTGAGTAGCCATAAAAGATTCATGTGACTGAAGACACTTTCCACAAAGATTCATGTGACTGAAGACACTTTCCACATACAGTCATACAAAAAATTATTCATATACCGTTGTTCATGTAGAGTAACTTTATTTATTACAACTAAAGATCACAAGCAGAGATGTTAATTGATAAGTTAACAGCTTGGGGTTTCCTTCCCTATCTGTTCCTACTAACCTGTACCTGCAAGAAGTAAATAAAAATTCTGCCCAGTTGGCTTCACACAGTGGGGGGAAAAAGTTTTCATACGTTACTAGAAATGTAAACATAAAAATGACTAATCAACCGCTTGCAGCAAGGAACTCCTTCAGTGATAAGGTGCATCTCGTGCATGTTGCTTCTGATACGCGCTGAATAGCCGTGCAATAGCCAAATGGGCCGCAAAGGGAAGGAAACCATTGTAAAAGAAAGGCATATAAATCATTTGCAGAAATGACATATTTTGCAAGAAGCCAGACAACTGAGCAGTCCTTAACATTGCGATTTAGAAAAAAAAGCACATTAATAGCGAAAGAAGAGGCCGACCACAGGAAGTAACGCAAAGAGAACGACATATTTTAATAAGGATGGTAAAAAAAAGTTCGTAAATGGATACCATCTGCACTGTCTGCACATGTTGTTGATCAGTTCTGGAGGGAATTCCCGAGCTGTTAACTGGCTTTTAAGAAGTGCAAGTTATGGATAATGGATAGAGGATACCTAGAAGAACACGATATATCAGAAGAACAAGAGCATATAAACAAGAACAAGAGTTAATGGGACAAGGTGCTGTTCACAGATGAAAGTAAGTTTAAGATATATTTGTAAATGATGGCAGAATTTTGGTGTGGAGACGACCAAATACTGAGCTGGATTCCAAACACATTCAATCCACAGTAAAGAGAGATGGTGGAGGAATTATGGTACGGGAATGTATGGCTACATCTGGCGTTGGGCAACTTGTTCTTGTTGGAGGTAACATGGATAGATTTCAGTATTTAAATATCCTGAAGTAAAATCTGTAAAAACAGTGTTGATAGCTTGGATTTAGGCACAGACTACATTTTTTAACAAGACAATCATCCTAAGCATTAAGAGGAAATTGTTCGCCTGTGTTGGTTTCACTGTACTCCTCATGTTCTTGAGTTTCCAGCACAGAGCACAGAACTTACGCCAACTGAAGATGCTTAACAAAGAATGGTCAGAAAACACGAAAAACGAAGTAAGACTGCTCTGGATGTCTAGAAAGGAATGGCAAAATATTACCTCAGAGGCTACCAAAAAGTTAGGTCATTCCATGCCAAAGAGGTTAACAGAAATGATATATAGAAGAGGAATGCCTACAAAGTATTAACAGTGTCATTATATTATGTACATTGTAATCTGTATGAATACTTTTTTCCTACTGTGTGAAGCCAGCTGGTACAGAATTTTTATTTACCTTTTGCAGAAGGCTAATTTAGTTCATCCTTTTATATGCACAGATTAGGAATGAAACCCCATACTGTTAGTTTACCAAATAAACATCCTGGTTGCGATATTTCGTTCTAATAAATAAAGTTGTTCTACATAAGCAAATGTGTATGAATACTGTAGGTATTGCTGCATGGAACCGTCACTACCCTTTTGATAATTTCTGTATGCCAGACGCTTCTTCTCCGTTTACACACGTTTTCCACGAAAACGAGTTACGGGCATAGAAGCTTGCCTACGTAATTGTTTCAAAGTTTTATTTAGTATACGGATCTCTTCGTGTAAACTGTCTTGATTACTCTCTTCCCCACTACCCATTGTAGTATCATGCCCACTCGTCTAATATATGGTGCCTAGAAAGCTGTTTTTCTGATCACCAGACAACAATTCAAGAAAATCATAATAATGGAGTTTATTACATTAAGTTAAAATGAGAATACTTTGGTTGAGACACATTTTTGTGAATACGCAAATAGCGACTTGCAAATAATCAAGGTCCTTCGGTATATACAACTTCAATGGAAGCAAATAATTGAGTTCGTAAGTCACTGCTATAACGTTTGCATGTCGGCTCGTATTCCACTGCCCGCTGCTACGCGGAGCCTAGATGCCGCTCCTGCCGTGGAGCTGTCCCTGTTAGCCTATTGGCTGACGTCTTCTCACAGCCCTCCTGCTGTAACGTTCCAGGCCGACGTGCCGGCACTTGATGTTTCGCCGGAACACCCACCACCTTTGATGTCTGTACACATTTTTCATATGTAGCAGTTATTTTCCTACACGAACGTAACTGAAGGAGAGTTTTAGCAGCTGAACCAGTTTTGTGAGGTAATCTCCGGCTCTTTGGTAGACTGTGAGAGCTTCGTTCTTGAATTTATTTCGCTCGACCTCATTTAGTTTTAACTTTACTTGGTTAGCTTTCACTCTGGAGAAACAATCCTTTTCCCATGCTTGAGTATCCTCTTCTACTGTGACCACAATATTATACAATTCTATAGGATTTGTGTATTCAGATTCCAGAACTTACATACGTTTCTGAAAGAAGTTTAATAAATGATGTACAGAATAAATGTAACCGCAGCAGCAGAATGAAGAAAGAGAGACGGATAACGACAATGAAGGTCACGAATGCAGCACGCGCCGGTTCGCAACAGCTCACCAAAAAGTTTACTGACGTGATTTCACAAATCAATAAATATATTAGTGATACGAACGGAATTGTAAAAATACCGAACCACTCACACTTCAGTACCGAACAACGGGCTGAAATACCGTACAAATCGGTTAAAAAAAAGGCGAACACCTGGCAACTCAGGATGGAAGCCCGATTTGTTGTGATTAGTTAAACTGGGCTTCTGCTTTTGTAGTACACAATAAGTCGCATCATCTGACGATCATCGATTAAGGCTTCTGCAGTTGTCTCCAAGACACAGCATATTATTTACTGGTTTACGTTAAAATATTTTGTACCAGAACCCCGCAAAATGGGAGAACAATTGGATCTTGTGATTGTGAACAAACCTTACTTTCAGATGAAGTGACTAAAAACCATAATCATGGAGCTCTGAGATTATCACGGTTAAAGCGATTTGGAACGCCCTATCCGGACAATGTTAAATATAGTGACTTGGCGTCCCCGTACTTAAGGAATCAATGTAGCCATCGACATGAAACTTTTACAGGACATTAAACTGTATGTTTGTCTACTGAAATACAATAATTGCATTTCAGCCACTGCTTTCGGAAATACAATTTTTAATTACACAGTTATAATTTTGTGTGCTTTTTTGTATGTTATCCTAAATAATTTTAATTATACATAGCATTATGTTCTTCTTTCAGTGCATTAGACTCAGGATATCTATGTTATTACTCCCTGAAAATTTGAATACTATACTCGAAGTGGCTTCTGAGATTTAGGGAAAAATGCAATAGAACACGTAAATTTTCATGAATGGCTTCTAAAGTTTCAGAAGACTGTAACTCAATATATGCTTAATTTTTATTTTTAGTCACGCAGAAACACCCTGCACCATACTGTATATCATCCTCTTGATCTTTTTCCAAGTTTTTTCTTCTTTCTGGACGCCTTAGTGGCCAACTGCGCTGCATACTCTGCTTTATCAATGCAAACCTTTTCCATCCGTTCAAGTTACCTGATGCAGTTTGCTCCAAGATTAATTCCCATAATCTGTACCACTTTCACCCTACCAGTGCTGCCATCATTAAAAGCAGTAACAGCATCCCTGAACCCCCACTTGAGTTTCTTCATTCCAACAAAAAATTTTTTGGTAAGTGAGTCCATATAAGATTACTGAATGACTCACTGGGATTTTGAATCTGACCATGCACACACTTCTTCAGTAATTCAGGATTTGCCAGGTCTCTGTATATAGGTTTTATGATATCCATAGATGCTACTGGGATGGAATGTTTACGGCTGTATGAACTGTTTGAGTACTTGGCAGTGCGGTAATTACACCATGAATCAGGTCCCGGAGGGCAAAGCTGGTGTACTGACTTTTCATCAGTTGACAGTCTGTGGAAGAAGGTAGCCCATGCTGCCTGGTTCATTTTCAACAAATCCTCAGTATTATTTCTAATGGCCATCCTATAGTACCGCTCCAGTTCATCATTCATTTTGTCTGTCAGCGTGCCTCTTACGGTTTTGCCATCAGAAAGTTTCTTTTCTTTCAAACTATGGTTGAACTTCCTCAACTTGGTGCTCATCCTCTTCTAGACATGACCTTTATAACACAGAAATCCACAGCCTTCTATATTTACCGATTTTATTAGGTCTTGAAATAATGCACATTAAAATTTTAACATTATCAACTGGTGTAGATTATATTTAAAAAATAAAATATTTCCCAAGTGAGTTTATAAGTGATATATACATCATTTTATTCGGAAAATATAAATTTTATAATGAGAGAAAAATCCGAAAACGTGAAAAAATGTTCCGTCCTAACTCCCCTTCAGCTACGTTTTCCTCGCTGCAGCAATACGCATGTGACCAACGCTCTCCGCTCGCACAATGCAAACACGCCAAACCGTTTTCCTAGGATGTGGATAATGCAGTGCCGCTTCGGGCAACACCTGCACCTGCGGCGAACGCTTGCATGCTTCGTGTGCAGTCTGTCCCGCATGCCGCAGCGACTTGCTTGTTTGGAGGAATGGGGGAAGTCGAGCTGAGCAGCAGCAGACTACTTGGCGGCAGGTGTGGATTTGTTTCGCGCGCACGGGCAACAAAGGAGTAGGTAATTCAAATGGTTCAAATGGCTCTCAGCACTATGGGACTTAACATCTGAGGTCATCAGTCACCTAGAGCTTAGAACTAATTAAACCTAACTATCCTAAGGACATCACACACATCCATGCCCGAGGCAGGATTCGAACGTGAGACCGTAGCAGTCGCGCGGTTCCAGACTGAAGCGCCTAGAACCGCTCGGCCACACCGGCCAGCAGTAGGTAATTCTTCAAATCTCACTGCCGAAACATTCACCAGAGATGTCGACTGCCCTCTTGTCTGCTTCAGACGACGAGCAGCTTATCGAGTTGGTATCCGAACAGCATATTTTATGGAACACGGCTAACGCCGAGTTGTAAAACTAAATGCAAAAGCAGTTAATTTGAGCAGAAATCGGAAGTATGAAACATGTAAGAATATATATATATATATAGAGAGAGTGCCAAAATTAACATTTGCTTAGATCGATCACTGCCCTGCACGTTTTGCCTGCACTGCACGTATATATATACTCAGTCTTTAACCACGGTTATATGAGTTGCATGTTATTGCGATCAGTACTGTTAACGACAATTAAAGTTCGGCCCGTAGGAAGCAATCAGCTAACCCACTCATCACAGTGAATCCCTCAGTCAACACCTACTAAGGCTATCATGTTGGGAAGTTAACTAATTTCTAAAACTTCTGCATTATTAGGCAGTGGCTACTGGCATTCTTCCGCATCGTCGAGCAAGTGTTTTGTTACCGAAGTGTTGAATGCTCGTTCTTCTTCACGATGTAAGAAAATTTGTCTTGACTGCTTTGTGCTTCTTGAGTACTCTTTCCAATAATGTACAGTCTTCCTTCTCTTCCCTTACTTCCATGTACTTTGGGAGTGCCAAAATTAACAGTCTTTTTAGATCGATCACTGCCCTGCACGTTCTGCCTGCACTGCACATTTCGCCATCGCTGGCTCCGCTTCTACTGTCGTGCAGGGCTGCACCGTACCTGTAATAGCAAAATGTTTCTCGCAGCGCGCTGGAACAAGCGTCGCGAATTTTACTATCTTCCAGGGGAAACTGCAGCACCCAGCGACTTCCAACAGACTGTAAAAATATATTCAAATCTTTCCGAAACTACTACTCGCTTAAATGCTCCACAAAAAGTGTGAAGGGAAAAAGTTCCTCGCTTACTACATTTCGGATGTTGGTTTGCTAAAAAATAGGTCATACTTGACTTTTTAATCTATTGCCGGCCGCAGTGGTCTCGTGGTTCTAGGCGCGCAGTCCGGAACCGTGCGACTGCTACGGTCGCAGGTTCGAATCCTGCCTCGGGCATGGATGTATGTGATGTCCTTAGGTTAGTTAGGTTTAAGTAGTTCTAAGTTCTAGGGGGCTGATGACCTCAGATGTTAAGTCCCATAGTGCTCAGAGCCATTTGAACCATTTTTTTTAAAATTTATTATTTCATTGTTACAGATTCTATTGGCTAGAAAGCTTGGACATGTTATCGACGTATATTACTGAAGCCGACTATAAAATTATGTTGTTGTAAAATACATAGTTTAGCTGATACATCGATCAGCCAGAAGATTACGACCACCGACCTACTAGCGATACTAACCCGTCCAGACAATAGCAGCGTCACCTGGCGGGGAATGACTGCTAGTCAGACACACTCACGGTGTATGTGGTGTCAGTGAGCGTGCTGTCCATGAGTAGAATTGGGAATGCTCGTGATCTGTCTGAGCTTGACCAAGGGCAGACTGTGATGGCTCGGAGGCTCGGCACGAGCATTTTAGAAGCTGCATCTACATACATCGCAATCCACCATTCGGTGCGTGGCGGAGGGTACCTCGTACCACAACTAGCTTCTTCTCTCCCTGTTCCACTCCCAAACAGAACGAGGGAAAAATGACAGCCCATATGCCTCTGTTCGAGCCCTAATCTCTCTTATCTTATCTTTGTGGTCTTTCCGCGAAATGTACGTTAGCGGCGGTAAAATGGTACTGCAGTCAGCCTCAAATGCTGGTTCTCAAAATATCCTCAGTAGCGATTCACGAAAAGAACGTCTCCTTTCCTCTAGAGACTCCCACCCGCGTTCCTGAAGCATTTCCGTAACACTCGCGTGATGTTCAAACCTACCAGTAACAAATCTAGCAACCCGCCTCTGAATTCCAACTATGTCCTCCCTCAATCCGATCTGATAGAGATCCCAAACGCTCGAATAGTACTAGGTCGTATTAGTGTTTTATAAGCGGTCTCCTCTACAGATGAACCACATCTTCCCAAAATTCCACCGTTGTACCGAAGACGACTATCCGCCTTCCCCACAACTGCCATTACATGCTTGTCCCACCTCATATCGCTCTACACGCCCAAATATTAAATCGACGTGACTCTGTCAAGCGCTACACTACTAATGGAGTATTCAAACATTACATCATTCTTTTTCCTATTCATCTGCATTAATTTACATTTATCTATATTTACAGTTAGCTGCCATCCTTTACACTAATCACAAATCATGTCCAAGTCATCTTGTATCCTCCTACAGTCACTCAACGACGACACCTTCGCGTACACCACATCATCATCATCAGCAGCAGCAGCAAACAGCCGCACATTGCTATCCACCCTATCCAAAAGATCATTTATGTAGATAGAAAACAACAGCGGACCTACCACACTTCCCTGAGGCACTCCAGATGATAACCTCACCTCTGATTAACACTCACCATCGAGGACAACGTACTGGGTTCTATTAATTAAGAAATCTTCAAGTCACTCACATACTTGGGAACCAATTCCATATGCTCGTACGTTAGGAGTCTGCAGTGGGGCACCGAGTCAAACGCTTTCCGGAAGTCAAGGAATGTGGATTCCGCCTGATACCCTTCATCCATGGTTAGCAAGATATCATGTGAAAAAATTTCTTATTTTTCGCATTAAGAAATACAGGGTGTCCCTCTCAAACCTCCCTGATTTCAAGGACCCAGGAGAGAAAAAACGCAATAGATACGAATAGGTCATAAGAGACGGAGTACAAACGCAGACTGAAGAATAAAATCAATCTTGTTCTTTCGAAAAGAACCAACCCTTCACTTGCCATAAGGGATTTACGGAAAGCGGCGAAAAACGTTAATCTGTACGATCGGACGTGGTTTGAACCCGATTCTCCCAGCGTGCGAGTCCTGTGTCTTAGCCACTGTGGCCAAAACAACAAAAAAAAAAAAAAAAAAAAAAAAAAATTTACTCCGAGAACAAAAAAAATTCTGTTGTAGTTGATTGCTAAAAATTAGACTGTTATAGTGTACACTGATGACGCTTAGCAACAAAGTGAAACACTTGGGTACAACGAAACAGACTGCAGTCGGAAAAGAACTTTTTTAACGAATTAGTTCACGCCTTTCTAATTTCTTATTTTTCGCATTAAGAAATACAGGGTGTCACACTCAAACCTCCCTGATTTCAACGATCCAGGAGAGATAAAACACAATAGATACGACAATGAAAAATGTACCACATTGTAGAGCATATCAAAGAATTTATATTCCCACGTCAGAAGTGACGAAGTATCGACGCCAGAGTGCAGTATGGTCGCATGAAGTGAAAATGGCGACACTACAGCAGCGCGCGTAAGCAGAAACAAAATCGCCGATTACTGGGCAAAGATATTATCGTCGTGTGTATGAACGTGATCCACCTGATCTAAAAACAATTAAGAAGGGCCCAGGAAGTTTCTGGCAACAGGGAGTGTTCTGAAACATTCTGGCGGTGCACGTCAAGGAGTTTCAGAAGAGTCAATGGAGGACATTAGACAAACGTTTCTCAAAAGCCCACATACGTCGTGGTGAACTATACGATGCAATGTTGATCGAGGTACATCAAGTTGCCTAGATGCTTGACGAATTAACGTACGTGGGCTTCTGAGAAACGTTTGTCTGATCACTGTCTCTTTCGAAGCTCCTTAACGTGCACTGCCAGGATGTTACAGTACACTCCCTGTTGCCAGAAACTTCCTATACCATTCCTTAATTGTTTTTAGATTGGGTGGATCACATTCATACACACGACGATAATTTCTTTGCACAATAATCGGCGAGTTTGTTTCTGCAAACCACACTACTGCTTGCGTGCACTGCTGTGGAGTCGCTACTTTCACTTCACGCGACCATGCTGCAATCTGGCTACGATACTTGGCACTTCTCAAGCTGGAATATGTATTCTTTGAGATGCTCTACAATGTGGTGCGTGGTTTTTCTCTCCTGGGTTCTTGAAATCAGGGAGGTTTGAGTGGGACACCCTGTATAGTGGAGTTACGTCGGAAGACCACTTCACTGTATAGATGATGTTCACTCTACTTTCAACCAGCCCAGACCTTACCGGATAATCGGCGTACAATTTGGTGTAGTGAATAGGGCTGGTTTTGTGCTGGAGACGCCACTTACCAACTGTAGTTGCAGAAGGGTTTCCAAAGGATGACGGTAATTTTCATGCCGATTCGAATTTTGTTGCCAGGAGAAACTTTCCTTGCGACACGCGAGGCCGGGCATGTTGACCTCGAGGTGTTTCGACCCACATAAATGCCGATAACTCTCAATGTGAAGTCCCCATGATGAAAATCATCTCGCAACACATCAAGCACTCTCTCCGAATCGAATGTCACCAACGTAAATTTGCTCAGCATTCCACTGTTAACTAAGAAACACTCCAGGCACTTCCACAGCTTAGAAGGAACTAAGACACCCAGACTAGAAGGATTTGTTGGCTGTTGAGTATTTCAGAACCGGCCCCAACAGGCTTAGGGCAATCAGATCACACTTCTATCGGCGTCGTCACAGTACTGACGTTTCCCCGTCCCCATCGTATCACGGTGATGTAAGCGGAATGAATTCTGCAGCTAGTGGGTATGACTATCGTTTTAACTTTTGACCTCGATATGTATGCACATTGGCGCGAGCTTCCACGTGCAATGTTATTATTACTGCAAATGATGTTGTTACGGTCTTCAGTCCAAAGACTGGTTTGTTACAGATGTCCACAGTAACCTGCTCTGTGTATGTTTCTTCGTTGCTACCACACGTCACAGATAACTGAATCAATCCTTTGTCTCCCTACACTTCCATACATGACCAAATCGACGATTGCTTTATGCCTGTGGAAGTGTCCTATCAACAGATGCCTTTTTTCCAGTCAAGTTGTGCCACAAACTACTACTTTACCCTGCTGGATTCAATACATTCTCAATTAGTTATTCGATCCGCCCATTTAAACTTCAACATCCATCTGAATACGACATTTATAAAGCTTTTATTCTCTTCCTGTCTGAACTCCTTAACGTCCCCGTTTCACATCCATAGAAGGCTACGTCCAGAGAAAACCCTCAGCAAAAACTTCCTAAAACTTTATATTCGAAGTGAACAATTTTCAATCTTCCACTAAAGTTTTTCTCGGTGTTGCGAGTCTGCACTTCATATCCTCTCTCCTTCGGTCACCGCCAGTTTTTTCGCTTTCTAAGTAGCAAAACTCTTCTACTACTTTCAGCGTCTCATTTCCTAATCTAATTCCCTTAGCATCACCTATTTAAATTCGACTACATTCCATTCCCGTTGTTTTACCTTTTTTGGTATTGATTCTATAACCTCATTCCGAGATACTATCCGCTTTGTTTAACTGATCTTCCTAGTCCTTTGCCTTCTCTGACGTAATAACAATGTCGTCGGCAAATCTCAACGTTTTCATTTCTTCTCCAAATTTCTTCTTTATTTTCTTTACTGCTTGCTCAATGCACAATCGAATAATATCATGGAATGTGTTACAATCTTGTCCCACTCCCTTTTCAACTGCTTTTTCACGTACTTCGACTCGTCTAACTGCAGTCAAGTTTCTGTAGAAATTATACAAGGAGATCAGAAACAGTTTGAAACGATGGAGATGGTGTTAGTTGTTCTTACAGCGTAGATGATAGCGACCGGGGACTGCTCAGCCTTTGGCTCGAGTTCTATCCTAACCACCGTCCTATGTTCAATTTTTTGTATCGCTTGTTTTTACGACACCAAACGAAGAAAAAGTCTGGTGGCACTGTCTTTTGGCTGCTCGCTTGAATCTGCTGTGCGACGGCACGATCGGTTAACTTCAGTGCTAATTAACTTGCGAGACGGCGCAACGCATCGAATTTTTTTCTTAACAATTATCTCTCGGCACAACCTACCCTGCAAGACAATCACAAGATTTTTAGGCCGTTTCTGACCGCTCTGTAGATATTCTTTCGCTCCCGGTATTTTACCTCTGCTACCTTTAGAATTTCAAAACGTGTATTCCAGTCACCACTGTCAAAAACTTTCTCCTTCTACAAATACTATATACGCCTTTCTTCAGTCAAAGGTCAATTTGTAGAGTCAATACAGTTTTATTTCTCTGTAACTGGTTTGTCTCTTGAAACGACGATATAAGATGACCATTAACTAAATTAATGCAAGGGCAATGGAGTGCCGTCAAATTAAATCAGGTAATGCTGATGGCATCAAATCAGGAAATGAGGTGCTGAAGGTAGTAGAGAAGTTTTGCTATTTCAGCCGCAAAATACACTGTCGTAACAAACGTTATGGGGTACCTCCCAACAGTGTGTCAGACATCCTTGCCTCATACCATCACGCCGGGTGATACGCCAGTATGGCGATGACGAATACACGCTTCCTGCCGGCCGTTGTGGCCGAGCGGTTGTAGGCGCTTCATGCCTCGGGCATGGATGTGTGTGAAGTCCTTAGGTTAGTTAGGTTTAAGTAGTTCTAAGTTCTAGGGGACTGATGAACTCAGATGTTAAGTCCCATAGTGCTCAGGGCCATTTTAAGTACAGGAACACAACCATTTCCAGTCAATGATCGGTACAGTTGGACCTCAGGACCCCGTCTATTCCATGCAAACACAGCTCACACCATTATGGAGCCACCACTAATTTGTTCGGTGCCTTGTTCACAGCTTGGATCCATGGCTTCGTGGGGTTTGCGCCACACCGAACCCTGCTCTGACCAACTGAGTTCGGGACTCATCTGACCACGCCACGGTTTTCCAGTTGTCTAGGGTCCAACCGAAATCGTAACGAGCCCAGGAGAGGCGCTACAGGCGACGTCTTTCTGTTAGCAAAATGGCTCAAATGGCTCTGAGCACTATGGGACCTAACTTCTGAGGTCACCAGTCCCCTAGAACTTAGAACTACTTAAACCTAACTAACCTAAGGACATCACACACACATCCATGCCCGAGGCAGGATTCGCACCTGCGTCCGTAGCGGTCGCGCGGTTCCAGACTGTAGCGCCTAGAACCGCTCGGCCAACATGGCCGGCTTCTGTTAGCAAAGGCACTCCAGTCGGCCGTCTGCTGCCACAGCCCATTAACGCCAAATTTCGCCGCACTGTCCAAACGGATACATCCGTACGTCCCGGATTGATTTCTACGGTTGCTTCACGCAGTGTTGCATGTCTGTTAGCACTGACAACTCTACACAATCGCGCTGCTCTCGAACGTTAAGTGAAGGCCGGAGGCCACTGCGTTGTCCGCGGTGAGAGGTAATGCCTGGAATTTGGTATTCTCGGGACTCTCTTGACACTGTGGATCTCGGGACATAGAATTCCCTAACGATTTACGAAATGGAATGGCGCATGTGCCTAGCTCCAACTACCGTTCCGCGTTTTAAGAGAACTAATTCCCGTCATGCAGCCACAATAACGTCTGACATCTGTTCATATGAATCACCTGAGTACAAATGACAGCTCCGCCAAAGAGCAGTCCTCCTATACCTTGTGTATGTGGTACTACCGGCATCTGTATATGTGCATGTCGCTACCCCATGACCTTTGCCATCTCAGTGTATATATTAGCAAAATATATGACGATAGAGGTAAAGATGTATAAATAACAGACAGGGATGCAAGGAAAAAATTTATGAAAAAAATTTAAAGTGAAACTTCCTGGCAGATTAAAACTGTGTGCCGGACCGAGACTCGAACTCGGGACCTTTGCCTTTCGCGGGCAAGTGCTCTACCAACTGAGCTACCCAAGCACGACTCACGCCCCGTTCTCACAGCTTTACTTCTGCCAAGAGATGAGGTCCTGGCAGAAGTAGAGCTGTGAGGACGGGGCTTGAGTCGTGCTTGGGTAGCTCAGTTGGTAGAGCACTTGCCCGCGAAAGGCAAAGGTCCCGAGTTCGAGTTCCGGTCCGGCACACAGTTTTAATCTGTCAGGAAGTTTCATATCAGCGCACACTCCGCTGCAGAATGAAAATCTCATTCTGAAAATTTAAAGTGTTAGGAATTGTTCACTTCGAAGAGTTTACTGGAGGACAGCCTTTTATATAATTGAAACATGAACGGCAGAGACTGCAGACAATAGAAGAACAGAAACGTTTGAAATGTGCTGCTATACAAGAATGCCGAATACTAGATGGCTGTACAGGCTGAATCTCCTAAGCCCACATCGCGAATATTGCGGAAATGGAAAGGGCTATTGGTGTGTGGTTTTCACGAATGGATTGTTAGTAAGGGGCTCGTGTTTCTAGTCAACCGGTTGACTGTAATGATACTTAGAAAATAACATCTTTTGTGCAAACATAATTTTTTTTTAAATGGAACAATGCCTATTGATATTAGCAAACTAAAAGTGAGGTCAATTAGGATCACAGAGCTGTCTGTTGCACGATTCTAGTGCAAGTCGTTTGTTTACAAATTACCATATTTTGAAAACTTCCCACACCGACGCATTTACTATACCTGTGGTACCACACACAAAAATAACAAGTGCATAAACTAATTATGTGGAGTTTGATCAGTAACTAAGTAACTGGCCATCACAAGTTGTGTTCAAAATGACTACCGTGAGCGGCTATATATGCTTCCAATCTGGTATAGTATTACTACTGGACACATGCTAACATTTCAGCAAAGATGTCCCAGCAGACTGCAGTAATATGTCGTTGCCTATGATAGGGTGTAGCTGGCATGTCCTCGTAGACACTGTCTTTAGAAAAAAGCCTACAAGCGTAAAATTCGGGGAAGGAGTCGGCCATGGTACGGTGTAAGTAGGCTATTTAGGTTTTTATGTTGGTAACGCCATGTAGCGCTCTATATGAAAATCATTGACTGTGCTGTGTGCAGCCTGTGGCTGGTTTGCACTGTTGGAATTTGATATTGTAGTGTTGGGCAGTTGGCTGTTAACAGCGCGTAGTGTTGCATAGTTGGAGGTGAGCGGCCAGCAGTGGTGGGTGTGGGGAGAGAGATGGCAGAATTTTGAGAGCGGATGATCTGGACGTGTGTCCATCAGAGAGAGTAAATTTGTAAAACTGATGACTTTTGAACACTATTAAGGTAAATACATTGTTTGTTCTCTATCAAAATCTTTCATTTGCTAACTAAGCCTTTCAGTAGTTAGTGCCTTCAGTAGTTAGAATCTTTTATTTAGCTGGCAGTAGTGGCGCACTCTGCATTGCAGTAGTTTGGGTAACGAAGATTTTTGTGAGGTAAGTGATTCATGAAAGGTGTAGGTTATTGTTAGTCAGGGCCATTCTTTTGTAGGGATTATTGAAAGTCAGATAGCGTTGCGCTGAAAATATTGTATGTCAGTTTATTGATGATCTGAATAAGTAAAGAGGGAAATGTCTGTGCACGTTCAGTTTTGCTCAGCTGTTTGAAAATCAAATAACGTAAAGGGGTTTGTCAGCACAGTAATTCATTAATTTTTCTAAGGGGTCCTCTGCGTCCGATCCAGCGATTTGGAAACAATTCGTGAAGACATGCTTAGCATTTTGTGCACTATGGGTTGGACAGCTATCATGTTGACAGCACAGCTTCCTCCTAGTCTGCAGAAAAACGCCTTCTAGTATCCTTGAAAGATAGTCTGTTAGCAGCCTGCGATACTTGCGAGCGTTCAGTGTTCCGTCTATGAAAACGGACCTAGGAGCCGATGGTTCCTATCCCACACTACACGTCAACAATCCATGGACGCTGACGTTCCACCAGACGAAGCCAACGAGGGCCGTCAACAAACAAATAGTACATGTTTCGGCGAATTACCTTGCCATGATTGGTAAATGTGGCTTCATCACTATACAGAAATTAACACGATCTTCATGTATGTTTCCATACAGCTCTTGAGGGACAGAGGTGTGATAGGGATGAAACCTGCGTCGATGGAGGATTCGTAGGACACTTGCCTGACTCTTGACACTTCTTCGTGCGATTGTGCGGGGATCAAAAATGGTTCTATGGCTCTGAGCACTATGAGACTTAACATCTGAAGTCATCAGTCCCCTGGATTTAGAACTACTTAAACCTAACTAACCTAAGGACATCACACACAGCCATACCCGAGGCAGGATTCGAACCTGCGACTGTAGAAGCAGCGCGGTTCTGGACTAAAGCGCCTAGAACTGCTCGGCCACAACGGGCGGCTATCATGCGGATCAACTACAACAGAAGCAAGAACATTAATTTCCCCATTTTCTGTTGTCACTTGTCTTCTTCTGTTACGTTGTGTAGGTGTTATTCTACTACTTTCACGTAACTAATTGAAGAGATTGATAAATAACTGCCGAATGGTTGACGTCTAATGCGATATCTTGCTGTATATGCCGTACAAGAACGAACTGCATTCTTCCTATACTCTCCATACACTATGAGCATTTCTGCTTTTTCTGCACTGCTAAATGCCATCGTCCAATCGCGACCTTCTCTCGGAATGTCACACACTGACTGGCAGGTCGCAATGCACTCTAGGGACACACAAACACTCTGTAGCAAACATAACACCATTGTACGTAGCAACTGCACGGATTGAATGGCATAAACAAGTGTCGGTGTGGGAACTTTTCGAAATACGGTATCTCCTAAACGACTCGCAATGGACTCCAGTACATACCACTGACATTCTAATTAACCCTACTTTTAGTCTGTTAATAAGCAATGTTCCACTAAAAAGGTATATTTTTGCACAAAAATACACTTTCTGGGTATTACTACCATCCGTTTACTGGGTAACAATACGAGCTCCTGACTACCAAACTATTATTTGAAAACCGCACACCAACAGCACTTTCCGTTACCTCGATATCTGTGGCGCAAGTTTTACGTGATTCAACCTGTCTAGGATAACTACTCAAGAGGTACCGAATCGAATTTTGAAGAAAGACCTTTACGGCACAGCTTTACCAATGGAAGGGATCGACTGATGGGACATATACTTGGGCATCATGGGATGGTAATGGAGGCAAGTGCGTGGGGTAAACATTGCAGAAGGAGGCAGGAGTTTGACTATAACATTTGTACAGTCAGCAATTTAATGTGGATGTAGGTAGGTTGGTTGGTTTATGTGGAGAAGGGGAACATACAGCGAAGTGATCGGTCTCATCGGATTAGGGAAATATGAGGAAGGGAGTCGGTCATGCCCTTTAAGACGAACCATCCCCGAATTTGCCCAAAGCGATTTAGGTAAAACACGGAAAGTCTAAATGAGAATGGCCGGACACGGGTTTGAACCCTTGTCCTCCCAATGTGGGTCCAGTGTGTATGTAGGTTGCAACAGTTACGCAGAGATAGACTAGCGAGGGAAGCAGCATCAAACACGTGTTCGAACTGAAGACCATATCGAATTCGTAAAAGTTGAGAAAAATTGTGGAGAGTAAGTTAAGGAATGCGTTAACTTTTTTAGTCCCTTGTGACTATTCGTCTGCGTGAAGACGGATAAGCCTCGTAGCTGCGCGGTCGTCACGGCGGATTGCCAACCGAATGGGCCTGTGTGCGATTCCCGACCGTGTCGGAAATTCTCTCCCTCGGGGAAATAGGGTGTTACATTGTCCTCACCTTCGTAGCCTCATACTTGACGTTCCGTTGTTATAGATAGCTGCATGAGCACAACCCAAAAGTCACTTACAAAAAACGGATCAAAGAAACAATAACTTGCCACAGGGCAGTTGAGATAAAAGACATACACTGATCAGCAATAACATTATGACAGTCTACCTAATAGGCAGTAGGTCCAGTTTTAGCACTGTTAAATCGGCGACGAGTTGTGACATGGAAACAATTAGGCGTGGGTACATCGCTGAAGGGAGTTGCACACAGAAGTCACCTAATATCCTTAAATTCCGAAGAGGGGGCGATTAGCTCTGACGACACGTTCAATCACATCGCAGATGCGTTCGATCGGGTTCAGATATGGAGAGTTGGGGGGCCAGCACATCAATTGGTACTCGCCACTGTGTTGCTGAACCACTCCATCACACTCCTGGCCTTGTGATACGGCGCATTATCTTTTTGAAAAATGTCACTTCCTTGGGGAAACACGATCGTCATGAAGGAGTGTAAGTGACCTGCAACTAGTTTACGACACTCCTAGACCGTTATGGTGCCCTTCCCGAGTTCGACTGGGCCCATAGATGCCCACGCGAATTTTTCCCAGAGTTTAATGAAGCCGTCGCCAGTTTGTCTCTGTCATCTACATCTACATCTACATTTATACTCCGTAAGCCACCCAACGGTGTGTGGCGGAGGAGACTTTACGTGCCAGTCATTACCTCCCTTTTCTGTTTCAGTCGCGTATGGTTCGCGGGAAGAACGACTCCCTGAAAGCCTCCGTGCGCGCTCGAATGTCTCTAATTTTACATTCGTGATCTCCTCGGGAGGTATAGTAGGGGGAAGCAATATATTCGATGGCTCATCCAGGAACGCACCCTCTCGAAACCTGGACAGCAAGCTACACCGCGATGCAGAGCGCTTCTCTTGCAGAGTCTGCCACTTGAGTTTGCTAAAGATCTCCGTAACGCTATCACGCTTACCAAATAACCCTGTGACGAAACGCGCCACTCTCCTTTGGATATTCTCTATCTCCTCCGTCAACCCGACCTGGTACGGATCCCATATTGATGAGCAATACTCAAGTATAGGTCGAACGAGTGTTTTGTAAGCCACCTCCTTTGTTGATGGACTACATTTTCTAAGGACTCTCCCGATGAATCTCAACCTGGTACCCGCCTTACCAACAATTAATTTTATATAATCATTGCACTTCAAATCGTCCCGCACGCATACTCCCAGATATTTTACAGAAGTAACTGCTACCAGTGTTTGTTCCGCTATCATATAATCATACAATAAAGGATCCTTCTTTCTATGTATTCGCAATACATTACATTTGTCTATGTTAAGGGTCAGTTGCCACTCCCTGCACCAAGTGCCTATCCGCTGCAGATCTTCCTGCATTTCGCTACAATTTTCGAATGCTGCGACTTCTCTGTATACTACAGCATCATCTGCGAAAAGCCGCATGGAACTTCCGACACTATCTACTAGGTCATTTATATATATTGTGAAAAGCAATGGTCCCATAACATTCCCCTTTGGCACGCCAGAGGTTACTTTAACGTCTGTAGACGTCTCTCCATTGATAACAACATGTTGTGTTCTGTTTGCTAAAAACTCTTCAATCCAGCCAAACAGCTGGTCTAATATTCCGTAGGCTCTTACTTTATCAGGCGACAAAGTGGAACTGTATCGAACGCCTTCCGGAAGTCAAGGAAAATAGCATCTACCTGTGAGCCCGTATCTAATATTTTCTGGGTCTCATGAACAAATAAAGCGAGTTGGGTCTCACACGATCGCTGTTTCCGGAATCCATGTTGATTCCTACAGAGTAGATTCTAGGTTTCCAAAAACGACATGATACGCGAGCAAAAAACATGTTCTAAAATTCTACAAAAGTCAGAGATATAGGTCTATAGTTGTGCGCATCTGCTCGACGACCCTTCTTGAAGACTGGGACTACCTGTGCTCTTTTCCAATCATTTGGAACCTTCTTACAGTACAGGTGTCAAGGAGGTGTTCTCCTGGAAGATGACGGATTCACACCTCCCCATCAGCATGATGAAGAAGGTATCGTAGTTCACCAGACCATTCAACGCTGTGTCACTGGCCAACGACCAGTGGCAATGGTCACGTGCCCATTTCAGTCGTTGTTACCGATGTCGTGGTGTTAACATTGGCACATGCATGGGTCGTCGGCTGTGGAGGCCCATCGTTAGGAGTGTTCGGTGCACTGTGTTCAGACACACTTGTATTTTTCCCAGCATTCTAGTCTGATGTTAGTTCTGCCACAGTGTGCCGTCTGTCCTGTTTTACTAGGCTGCCCATCCTGCACATCCGACATCAGTAATAATGGGTGATGTCCCAACCCCACCACGTCTGGACATGGTTTCACCTTGGTTTCGCCACGTATTGAAGACAACTCACCACAGTATTCCTCGTACACACGGTTGAGTCGTTCAATTTGCGAAATTCTCGTGCCAAGCCTCCGGGTCATCTCAGTCTACCGCCAATCAAACTCAGATACATGGCGCATCTTTCCCATTCTACAAACGGACAGCACGCTCACTGGTACTACATGAACCGTGCCTGTGTCTGACTCTGTTCAGAAATCTGTATTTCTTCCTATAGTCCGATTAAAATTGCTTGATAATTGAGACTTGACGCGTTGGAGCTGGTTTCCTCCAATTCGAGCGCTCAACGTCTCGCCCGAATCGTTCGCCGTTGCCAATCGCCACAACAATAATGGTCAGCTCAATTTATTCTTTGTCCGGCATTCTTTCTTGATGTGTTTGGATATCGAATTATGGGTGTCGCACTTTTATTTTGTATTTCATCACACATGATAACCACATCAAAAACACACACACACACACACACACACACACACACACACACACACACACACACACAACGACGCTAACGAAATACATTCGTTTCATACACAGCACGAACCGAACACTACTGGATGCTTCCACTCAAGCCATGATTCAGCGTGACATATGCAGTTATCACAAACAAAGGGATCGGTTTACATTAGATTAGATTAAGTTAGTACTAGTTCCATAGATCATGACTACGACACTTCGTAATGATGTGGAACGTGTCAGGGTAATAAAAGGTGTCTATACAATATATTACATTACACAAAATATTACATGACACTCAATATTTTTAATTTTTTTGTGGGGGTAGGGAAATTCCCCACTTACTATATCCAAAAATTCATCTAATGAGTAGAAGGAGTTGCCATTAAAAAATTCTTTTAATTTCCTTTTAAATGCTACGTGGATGGCTATCTGCCAGACTTTTGATGCTATTAGGTAAGTGACCAAAGACTATTGTGGCAGCATAATTTACCCCCTTCTGAGCTAAAGTTAGATTTAACCTTGATTAGTGAAGATCATCCTTTCTTCTAGTGTTGTAGACATGTACACTGCTATTACTTTTGAATTCGTTCGGATTGTTAACAACAAATTTCATAAGTGAATATATATATTGTGAGGCTACAGTGAAGATTTCTAGCTCTTTAAATAAGTGTCTGCAGGATGATCTTGGATGAGCTCCAGCAATTATTCTGATTACACGCTTTTGTGCAATGAACACTCTTTTACTAAATGATTAGTTACCCCAGAATATGATGCCATACGAAAGCAGAGAATGAAAATAAGCGTGGTAAGCTAATTTACTCAGATGTATTACGCCAAAATTTGCAATGACCCTAATAGCGTAAGTAGCTGAACTCAAACGTTTCAGCAGATCCAGTTCAACCCCTCATCAATGCATACAGCTAGAAATTTTGAATATTCTACCTTAGCTACAGATTTCTGATCGAAGTCTATATTTATTAATGGTGTCATTCCATTTGGAACTGTATATACTGTCTTTTGTCAAAGTTTAATGAGAGCCCATTTGCAGAGAACCACTTAATGATTTTCTGAAAATCATCATTTACAATTTCACCAGTTATTTCTTGACTGTTGGGTGTGATAGCTATACTTGTATCATCGGCAAAAAGTACCAGCTTTGCATCTTCGTTAATATAGAATGGAAAGTCATTAATATATATTAAGAACAGCAGAGGACCCAAGACCGACCCTTGCGGCACCCCATTTTTGATTGTTCCCCGGTTTGAGAAATCATCAGTTTTTTGCATATTATGTGAATAGATAAGTTTCGCACAACATCGCGTAAAGCCGAGTTTTTGAAGGCTGCAACTCATTATTGCGACTGGAGCACCGCAGTCATAAGTGCAGCTGTTTCAATCATCCAGAATGAAATTTTCTTTCTGCAGCGGAGTGTGCGCTGATATGAAACTTCCTGGCAGATTAAACCTTTGTGCGCCGACCGAGAGTCGAACTCGGGACCTTTGCCTTTCGCGGGCAAGTGCTCTACCATCTGAGCTACCGAAGCACGACTCACGCCCGGCCCTCACAGCTTTACTTCTGCCAGTATCTCGTGTCCTACCTTGTTTCAATCACGCTGAGGCTTAGCGTCCCGGTTAGAGTATGAACATTCCGTCTTGAAGGTCGCGCGATTAAATCTGATCAAATGTCCCGGACTGTTTTTATTTCTAAATTTGATCTATAGACAGTCATATTGGTGGGGCAATCACAGCTATGAGTATTCATCTTGGGTACTAATAACCGCTTCAGCTGTATTTAGTCCTGTATTACTCTATCACTACCGGTTTCGTGGCACTAAAGATGTGGCTTTTAGTACCACGAAACCGGTAGTGATCCACTAATAAAGGACCCAATACAGCCGATGCGGTTATTAGTTCCCAAAACTAATCAATAGACATTGTGTACTATTTTTATTCAAGTAACTGGTTTAAATGTACCATTTTTATTTCCCATATTTCTACGTTCGAAATCTGCCTATGTCGCCTATAAACTGCTACGAGGACTGCTCATGTGTCGGTAACGCGGCAGGTCGTGTAGTTAGTGCGAGCAGTTTCACGTAACCAATTGATAGCGAGAAATTACAGTTTGCTTTCATCGCTGAAACTGAATTTTTTCTGTCATGAATTTGCTCGAAGAGGTTGGCCTTAACCGCCGTTAACAAAGAAATCGCTTAAAAATCAGCTGTCGACAAGGCATCTCACATATCCCACGTACCTCGCGGTGGCCACTTCCAGCATTACTCCATGTTATATATTAACAGCATTTATGAAGTAACCCGCCGTGTGTGTGTGTGTGTGTGTGTGTGTGTGTGTGTGTGTGTGTGTGGCCTATAATAGAACGGTAGCCGGCAGCGGATGTGGCTACACTGTAGCGGCAAGTGACAAACGTCAACTATCAATTTTAATCGGGCTATAAAACAATCCTGGCGGCAGCGGAACAGGCCTATTCTGCATCATTATCTGCATATCGTTATTGAGTTTCAAGTGCAGCTTTCCAAACACGGAAAAACGATAGCAGTATTGCATAAGCAACCAACGAACTATTTCCCAAAAGGTCGTTACATCAGTTTTTGAGCACATGTCCTTGTTGCGGAAGAGGCGAAGTCCAGAGATTAATCGTATCGCTGATTTTGTTTTTAAAAGCTTCCTAGAACTATTGTTTTCATCTCGCAGTGGACGATAACACTGACCCTGTCAGCTAATTGGCATGCCATTCTGGCTAACAAGACCGAAGGTCCTTTCAAAGGAAAAATAATGCAGTGACTGTATTAATTAATTCACACGCTGGGTAAACTTTTAAGATGTTCGGTGCACAACTAATCTATGTTCGCTCAAGCTAAACGACAATCGCTTTCAATGTAATTTTAATAAATTCCCATACTGCTGAGATTTGAACCAATATTGGGGCAGAATACCACGAGCAGTTACCAAAATGGTTCAAATGGCTCTGAGCACTATGGGACTTAACATCTGTGGTCATCAGTCCCCTAGAACTTAGAACTACTTAAACCTAACCAACCTAAGGACATCACACACATCCATGACCGAGGCAGGATTCGAACCTGCGACCGTAGCAGTCGCGCGGTTCCGGACTGAGCGCTTTAACCGCGAGACCACCGCGGCCGGCAGCAGTTACCATTTCCTCCATATTTTCAACTTATATTTTAAGTTTCGACAACTTGTTTTTCAGTCCGGAGTTCAGCTATTCTGTTAATGATATTTTCGTATTCTCTCCTGACCTCAGTTTTAAAAAAAAGTCCAGTGTGTCGCCCGTTCTGTTGTTTGACAACCTCTCTTGCAACGGAATATATGCTTTCCTCAAAAGACTATAACTTACGCCCTTTTTTCAGAAATTTTTTAATTGCAGTACTTATATTTTCGGTTTGGTTTACATGCTTAATTTTTAAGATCTTTTGCAGGCCTAAAACCAACATTTTAAAAAATAAAACTACTTAAATCATTTTTGAAGTATTATTTGATAATATACAAAATATTATAAATACTATTTCTAATTATGTCGTAGTTACATTCAGAAATATCCTTTATTTGCGGTGACCAGTTTCCGCGTGATCTGTCCGTATGACAAGGGCACGCGGCCGCGTCTTCTGTACCCGGTTCCGTATAGATCGGAGCAGCGATCACTATGGTACGAGTTGTTTTGGACTCATCTACTGCATTGGAATCTGGCAGTTCTTAATCTACGATATACCTTCTTTTAACTGTGTTTTGTTTTAACAGACAGCTAATGTTGGGTACAAAGATTCCGAGCTTTTCCGCTTTAGTGTTTTAATCATATGTTCACCTGACGATATGGCTTTTAGTGCTACGAAACCGTTTGTGATCTAGTGATAAAGGACTAAATACAGCTGAAGTGGTTCAGAATGGTTCAAATGGCTCTGAGCACTATGGGACTTAATATCTGAGGTCATTAGTCCCCTAGACTTATAATACTTAAACCTCACTAATTTAAGGATATCACACACATCCGTGCCCGAGGCAGGATTCGAAAGTGCGACTGTAGCAGCAGCGTGGTTCCAGATTGAAGCGCCTAGATCACAGCGGCCAGCAATGGTATGTTAGCTAAACGTGTTGCGGTTTTCGTCTAGTCGTCCAAGGAGGGTATTGTGGGAGATTTGCAGTGTATTATTTCATTCTGCTTAAAAATTAAATGACATTCGAAACTGTATTGCAGCTCTGCTCGTCCGTTTTTACGCTTGAACTGCAGCTGGCCACGTCACTGCAGGCTACCTTACCATCTGACCGACCAGTGCTGTCCAAGTTAAATGCGCCGATAAACCTGTTGTCCCCTATTAAGTCCCCTACGACGATGTGCAAGTAACGCGCAGCACAAAATGTTCCCTTATTATCGTACTTCACAGTACTCGAGAGAGCTTCGCTGCTGTCCAAGTAAATGCGGAAGAATACATAGTGCAATATTTAGATCAGGCTTATCCTTATGATGAAGGGATCGTAGATACAATGCGCCTGACGACTTACAAGAGACGCCCGGTATAGCTTTTTGAATACATCATGAGATAATTATTATGTTCACAACCAATACAAATATCCTATGTGAGCCATGGATGAACGTGCGTGCGTGCGTGCGTGCGTGCGTGTGTGTGTGTGTGTGTGTGTGTGTGTGTGTGTTTGCGTGTAATTGGATATATCATTTAATTTGTGAACATATCATGTACAGGGATTGCACAAAAATATGGAAACACCGCGAGATATGCATTCTTGAACGTAAGCCGGCCGGGGTGGCCGAGCGGTTCTAGGCGCTTCAGTCTGGAACCGCGCGACCGCTACGGTCGCAGGTTCGAATCCTGCCTCGGGCATGGATGTGTGTGATGTCCTTAGGTTAGTTAGGTTTAAGTAGTTCTAAGTTCAAGGGGACTGATGACCTCAGCAGTTAAGTCCCATAGTGCACAGAGCCATTGGAACCATTTTTGAACATAAAAGCAGATGCTAGCCAACAGGCAGGTTGCGCATTTTTATTTGAGCACAATGACCTCCAAGCCTCAGTCGTGGGCAGCCTAGTTGTTGCGTGTAGTGAGTGCATTACGTCGGAGCTCAGCGTATTCGGACCTGGAAAAACTGCTAGAGCTTGTATGGAGAGTGCCTTCATAACCACGGTAGGCGAACTGGTTTGTGTCTCAAGATGCTCCGTATCGAAGATTCGCGACGCATACAGTGAAAGCAGAGGAACGGCATCCGCTAACTAACAAAGCGGACGAATGTGTGCATATTCAGTGATCGGAACAGATGGTCACTGAAAAGGACTGTGTCGAAATAAAGGACGACGACCGTTGCATTAAGTACCTGCAGAAATGAATGTCGCACTCGCGAACACTTGTCAGCACCAAAACAACACGAAGGCAGGGCCACAGGCAGGCAATTGCATGGCGAAATGGAAACAAGAACCACTCATCCGGAAAATGTGGTGCCGCGTCCAAAAAGTCTGGACTATGGAGGAATGAAAGAATGTAATTTGATCGGATGAGTATTGTTGTACACATTTTTCAACTTCTGAGCGTCCCAAGAGTGAATCATGTGATGATTTGGGGAGCCATATCGAGGGCCCCATGGTTACATTGCAAGGTCGCATTACTACCAAGGATTATGTGACTATTTTGGATGAACAGGTCCATCCTATGGTTACAATTTTTGTTCCCGTATTGTTATGCTGCGTTTCAAGTCGATGGTGGCCCGCTTCCCACAGCTTGCTTTGTCCAGGATAGGTTTCGTGAACACGAGGATGAATTATCGCATCTCAGATGGCCACAACAGTCACCAGATGCCAATGTTATTGAGTCTCTGTGCTCTATTTTGGTGAGAAGGATGCGTGATCGCTGTCCAGCTCCATCATCGTAACTCGAACTTGACACTGTTTTGTAGGAAGAATAGTATAAAGTTTCGTCGATAATTATCCATTCCGAGACGGCTGGAAGCGGTTTACAGTGCCATCGGGTTTTCTACACCGTTTCAAACATGATAATGTGTTGTGTTGTGTTTTGGATGTTTCTGTACTTCTGCCCAACCTCTGTGTCTAAGGCTGGCTGTGTGGAATATGTCCGAAAGCGACAAATATTTTTTTTAAAGTGTCTGTAATTACAGAAATAAACTTTATAGTTGAGAGTAATATGGTCGCAGATGCTCTTCACAAATAACAACTCAGTTACGAACAAATTATATTATGCACATTTGGTAGGTGCATAAGTATGCCAGGAAAATCGTTCACAAAAGGAACCAAACGCTCTACTCCAAGTTCCTCTGAAAGATATGCACAGCGTGCCTCGCCTGCCACTTAATACAACGGATGATCGTGGAAACAGGAGGGCCTTTTTTGTTGCCAGTCGAGTGTGGACTGCGTGCCTGCCCCGTGCTACAGGGGCCACACACACATCGCGTGACCCGATCCGGAGCTACGCCTGGCCTTACTACCCAAACCACAGGCCTGCTACTTCCGGTTCTGGGCACGGAGCATCCTTGTCTATTCTACAGTCGCGCGCTGCTCACATATCGCCCGCATGGTCCCGCGTTGATGAAACAAGACCACCGAATCTCTGTTAATGACGCGTTAAAGCTGCATCGTCGCTGCTAGCCCTGCTGTGCGCTGTACAGACCACAAAAATAATATACAGGCTCTCTACGCGAGGCACTTAGTGGGCGCCGGTGCACTCACCACGTAGCAGGGTGGATAAGGCGACTGTCCTCTAGGGTTTAAGAACACAAACTGGAGCAACTACACTACCAGAAACAAATTACTACACCTGGAAAGACTATGCCCATTTTGATCGGATGACAGCGTACGCCACTTGTGTGATAGCAGATGTACTAATGGTGATTCCGACGTCGTCCGAGAGCTGATGGCGTAGCGGCACAGCTATCACTGCGCCATCTGACCATATTAGTATACCCTTTAGCAGAGAATGCTCTCAGCCAGAAGGCTCAAAAAATGTTCAAATATGTGTGAAATCTTAAGGGACTTAACTGCTAAGGTCATCAGTCCCTAAGCGTACACACTACTTAAACTAAATTATCCTAAGCACAAACACACACACTCATGCCCGAGGGAGGACTCGAACCTCCGCCGAGACCAGCCGCACAGCAGAAGGCTCAATGTGGCGCAAACGTTTAAAGCAAGCCACAGAGGTGCACTCGTGCTTCCTACAACCAACAGAGAGGGTTTGAAACGGGTCGTATTTCGGCTTTCCGAATGGCGGGATGGCGAAACAAACAAATTGGGCGAGCTGCGTCAGTTGTGCAACGATGCTGGCATCAGTGATCTAGTGAACATTCTCACACCCGTAGACGAGTTTCGACGTCCACGCAGCATAGGCGACCACCACGATCGTCGTATTGTAAAGGCAGCAGTGGCAGATCATACAGCTACCACAGCACAGATAAGAGGACTTGTGAACCGTTGCGAACCGGTTATTAGCAATGGAACTACGGGCACGCACACCTCTAGCCCGTCTTCCATTCACGCCACAGCATTCACGTGCATGACTCGACTGGTGCCCTCGGAGGATCACTTGGAAGATGGAATGGCTAGCCGTAGTCTTCAGCAATGAAAGCAGATCCTACCTGCACGCAAATGATGGTCGCTGGCTCGTAGCTCGTAGAGTGCATTTGTCCAAGACGCAATGGTCCGATCCCAGTCTGGAGTGCGATAAGCTACAACTCTCGCTCACCTTTGGTATGTCTGGAGGGAACGCCAACCAGAGCTAAGTACGTGCAGAACGTTGTTTGACCCGTTCTTGCAACAGGGCAGAGTGATGATGTGTTTTCCAACAGAATAATGCTCACGTGATAAGCACACCACACACACACACACACACATACATGCACGCACACACATAGAAGTGTGCTAATGAAATACAGGGTGTACATGAAGTCTGAGAAGACTTTCAATTATTTACTGCACAAGAACCAAAATTGTACAGTTATCATATATGTGTCATTTTGAAGAGAAACCCTGAAAGTTGTTTTCGCATGTATACCGCCACAGCGTAGTTTGGTAATTTGCCGACAGTCAGCGCTAGTCGCAAACATGGAGCTGCCGCATCGATGGATCGTCCGTCCTACAGAAGGGGACAGCTGTTTCAAGAAATGACTCCCCGATCACCAGATTTCACTCCGTGTGACTTTTTTCTGTGGCGACACATTAAAGATCTGGTGTATGTACTGTCTCTACCACGTGATGTAGCAGAGCTCCGGGAGAGAATGCGAGAAGCGACTGCCACAGTCGACGATGCCATGCTGGGACGGGTATCGCAAAAATTCGGTTACCGTATTGACGTCTGCCGGATCACTCATGGTTTGCACATAGAATGTTGGCAAAAAAAACTTTCAGAGTTTCTCTTCAAACTCCAATACGTATGACATCTGTACAATGTTTCGTTCTCGTGCAAAAAATAATTGAATATGTTCCAGGACTTAATGTACACTCTGTACACATTTTCATACATAGCAGAACCGCAACACTACTGGATATTTTCGCACTATACGCGATTCAGCGTCACATACAGTGCTCATAACCTTAACGATCGAGTTAAATTAAGCAAGCTTCGCACGACACTCCGTCATTACCATCATTTTATTTTTCTTGCTATAATTCTTTTTTCGTGCGGAATCTGCCGTGCCGTATGTAATTTGCAACAAAGCGCCAAATAAGACTGCTCAATGGTTGGTAACGCGGCACAACGTTCAGCCAGTGTCAGGTTACGTTTTACTTTTAGCACTGAAACTGATTTTTTTTCTGTCTTGAGTTTGTTCGTAGTAGTTAGCTTCAATCGTCGTGAACAAAGCGGTCGTAATTTTAGTTGTGCCGTAGATTGTTGTCCGCCGTTTTCTCGGATGCACTCCACATCACGAGGTTGTGGGTTAGCTTGGGACATTGGTTTAAATTCAGGGCTTCTACACGAGTCGCCTGCCGCAGTTCAGTTCAGACATTGCTCCGCGTTACACAATAACAGCATTTGTGCAGTGACCCGCCGTGTTGTGTGTCACCTGTAACCGAGCGTTAGTCGGGAGCTGATGTGGCAACACTGTAGCGGCAAATGACAGACTTCGGCTATCAAGTAATATTTGAATCGGACTACTTCTTATAGTTTCGAATCTCCTGTCTTTGTACAATCAAATATTCCAAAAAGGCTACAAAACTACGGCAAGCTATGACCACCACTTTTAAGCACTCTTCGATTTTTGCAAACAGTGTTTTTTACTTTTATTACAAACTAGCGAATGCAGCATTTCTCCGCAATTCCTAAATAAGTACGGCAATAGGATATGCGTCCTGATCTCCTTCTCCTCCCCCCTCCCCTCTCTCTCTCTTCCTCCCCACTATCTCTACCCATCAACTACCCTCCGCTCTCTGCACATCTCTCATTTCACACTCACTCTACCCATCTCGTCCTCCCTCATCTCTCTGTCCATACCCTCCTATCCCTTCTTTATACCCATTCTCTCTCCCCTTCGCTGTCCACCTCCTCCTTCCCCTTTCTCTGACCTTATTTATTGTTGTTGCAAACGGATAGAGAATAGCTATCAAAATCAATGGGTAAATCTGTCGGAATCATTACTACATGGGGTATCCTCCTGCTGGGTATGTGAGGGTAGTAGCTTTAATGACAGTATTTCACATGGTTTTAATCTACGAACAAGTAGGATTATAAAGTTAGCCATAAACTTTACTGTTTTCTGTTAAAAATGACTGTGAAACGGAAAACAAAACCGCATATTTTCACGGCACAGCTTAGCGTGCTCTTCTCGCAGCCTTTTTAACAGAAAGCGTTAACTGTAAAATTCTTATTAGATTTGCCCCTAAGCGCTGTCTACGCTCTTCATTAGTCTCATTGACTCGGGGATCATGTAGTTGCGCGAACGCCGACGGATGTTTCGATGCCTTACTAGTTGCATTTTTCCCAAAGAAATAAACCACAAACCGAAATGACTGAATGTTTGAACATGCCAAATTGGCAAGAAATGACACCTGCAACGCACAAAAGATATGTTCACCACCGATAACACATTGAAATATCGCTTTTTCGCAAATATCAATATTCAGTGCGGAATTTATTGTCGTTATGAAAACATGTCACAGCAGATCTGTCAAACAGACCATCACATTTCTTTCACTCAGATTTTCATACGAATATACCACCCAAGTTTCCGACCTTTCCAGTGGATTTTCCCAAAAAAAAAATATTATTAAAAAAAAACCATCCTAACAATTAATAAGATAAAAACCAGCCAAATCGGTCGAAACGTTACAAGTGATAATCTTTCATACATGCGGCAACTGATTTTTATTTTGCCTGCCGGGGTGGCCGAGCGATTCTAGGCGTTCCAGTCTGGAACCGCGCGACCGCTACGGTCGCAGGTACGAATCCTGCCTCGGGCATGGATGTGTGTGACGTCCTTAGGTTTAAGTAGTTATAAGTCTAGGGGACTGACGACCTCCGATGTTAAGTCCCATAGTGCTCAGAGCCATTTTTGAACACTGGCAATTTCATAACGGTTCTGAACACACAAAACTTGTCAAGTTTGAGAAGAACTTCCTGCAACTGGCACGTTCCCAATTAACTTGTGAAAGCTGCCTCTGCGAGATAACGAAACTTGCGGAAGTAATCACGCTGGGAGTGTGTTTCCACGTCAAACAACTTGCAGAAGTTTATTTGCTAGTCGGCACCGGCACACGGCCTTAGGCCCTAGCGCTTGGTCAACTGGGGAAGCTCCCTGTCCTTTTGTCCGAGAAACACAGGTTTTCTGCTCTGCCTCTGTACTCCCGCACCCGTTGTCTGCGTTCTCTCTGTGTCTGGTGTTTCGTCACGTAGCGCTCTGTGGCGGCTGAGCTTCCAGCAGCAGCGTGCATGTCTCCAGCCATACATCAGTTTGGTCATGCCTATACAGGATGGCTTTAATTAAACTTTCATTACTTCAGGGCGCCCCTTGAAAAACGAGTGCTCGTAGGACTATGAAACTTCGTGGAAACATTTGTAAGAGCATGCGGAAGAGAAACAACGAATAAATCATTGAATAGAACACATTTCAATTGCGTTCCATGTTTACGTTCCATGTTACAAACGCTGCTCTGTGTGACGACCATCTGTATCCACGACAGCCTGAAACCGCACTAGAGACTGCTCTACTGCAGCCCGAAACATCTCAGGTGGGATGTCGGCTACCTCCCTTGCGATGTTCCTCTTTTTTCCCAATTTATTGCCTAATGGGAGGTGCCCAAGCAGCCAGCTAAGCAGTGGAATATCAGTTATAACGATACGAACTTAAGGACCAAAGCACAATATCCAGTCCCCGAGTGGAGAAAATCTCTGACTTGGCCGGAAATCGAAGCCCGGCCTCTTCGCTAGCCAACCCGTCGCGCTGACTACGAAGCTACCGAGACGGACGATGTGCTCGTCTTCAGCCTCCAACGTGTGTTGGTGCTCCGTTGATAAGCTCAGTCCTTCAGGTAACCGTACAGCCAGAAATCAGACAGCTTCAAGCCTAATCTTGGTAGCCGCGGAATTTGGAACGATCCGCCAATGATTCGGTTTTCACCAAGTGTGTTATGGAGTAACCGAGTGACCCCACCGTCAATAGAGGTGGAGAGCCATCCTGCAACAAAATAACTGAGTCTGAAGTGCCTGTCTCCCGTAAACCAGGTATCATAGGTTGCTGAAGCAGATCACAGCACAGTAACGTGTGCCGTTGAGAACGGATGTCCTCGGTCCTTGGAAGTCTGAGCCCCGCACAAGCTCGGCGCCTTGTGACGAGACATGAAACCAACAAAAACTATCAACAGCGCAAATTCTGCAGCGCACAGTCTGTGCATCATTCGTATAACGTTGGGTACCCACACGGAAAATAATTATCCGTCTTTTCTGCCTCAAGGAGCACAAGTTTAATTATAACCACACTGTCCAACAGAGGATACTTCATTCAATTACTTCACGACAGCCCGCCACTTTACAATACCTGTCATCCGGACTGTATGAGAAATAAGGTATAAGCAGTAAGTAGTACGGAGGAATACGAAGGAATTACATTACCAAAATTATTATTTATCCATACAGGGTGTAACTAAATTCCCGATGCAGGGTTAGCTATTTTATTGCCTTTGAGGCTACCTTCCTTACAGCGAAAGGAAGTCTACTAAACAGGCGATTGTTCATCTTCGACACTTTTATAGTATTTTCAGATGTTGTTCTATCAAAAAAATGATTTAAAAGTCGGTATTAGGCAGCTTTTTGACAAAGTCGGAACTGGATTTTTGTATGGCTCCTTAGAAGTCCCCCTACAAACTATCGTTTGGGCGCCTTTGGGGAGATATTGTGAACCAAAAAAAGACGAAATTTCCCTGGAAACATGGACTCGAAATTGCTTAAGCTTGAGAGCTATGAGCACTTATTCTTCTTTCATACTGTGAAATACATCTTTTCCACCGAACAAGTGCTATAGCTCTTAAAGCATACATTTTACAGACCATTTTCACTAGATGCTTTTGGTTCGAATGATTGTTTCTGTCATAACCGTGAATGCTGACCATTCCTCCTGCGACACCATGCATTTATTGTCGCTGGAATATGGGCAAGAACTGACGTTTACATTCAGACAACAAAATCTTAAAAATCTTTGAAACTGGTGTAGAACAGACAAAATATTGACATGAAGTCTTTTAGTGAGAGCCGCTAGCAGCATAATCTCCGAGAATATTATGTTTTTCTTCAGTAACTCTGTCTGACGAGTGACTGGTAACATGTGAATTTCTACAAATGGAATTCTTTTTTATAAAGCGCCACTGTAGGAATAATAATACCGTACTTTTAATACTTTGCTGTTTGCTGTCAGTTTCAAATGGATATTACGTATCACTGATATATGGATGACGTGTGTTGTGAATACGGGCGCCCGCAGAGGAGATGGTACCCCTCCTCCTGTTTAGACTCTACAACTGCCGGTTTTGATATGAATGGTTTGTTCAGTTGCGAGATACGTCGTGCCATAAGAATTAAAGTCTATACGTGATATTAAAAACTTATTATATTCCAGAGAATTGGTGGTTATCCATTTAGTAGACGAATAAAAACTCTGTACTCCAGATTCCTAGGGAGGGGACGAGTGAGGAGCAAGCTCTCGTTCCTACAACGCCCCCTCCCTTACGGATGCCTTTCTCAGTGGAAGTTTCATATTTTTAAAATTTTATAGTTACAAAGACAATATTCTTGCGACACCGCTTGGTGGAAAAACTCTATACCTGACGACGAAAATACAAAAACGGACATTCCACTACCTTTACTTATATTTTCACTCGGTTTTCGGCTTACCTGACTGCCGTCACTCAACAGCCACTGTTCATCATTTCTAGCATTAGAGCTATGATTGAAAATAATCTAGATGAAGTACACGAAATCTCTATATCGGAATTTAAGGCTATTCATTTCCGGTTTAGTAGCTTAAAACATGGTCGCATAAACAATGTAGCACCAAAGTAACAGGATTAATGGTGATTAGCATTAACGTCACGAAGTCGTTAGTGACAGACACGCAGAGTTCAAGGCAGAGGATGCCGAAGGAAAACAAACGTGTACTTTTGAAAGGCCATACATGGTGATATAGCCCCCCCCCCCCTTACGCCAACCAAGAGCACAGGTAAAGGGGGCGAGACGTAAAAACTGACCAAAAAAATTTTCTGTGTATGCAGGTCGTATCCGCGCCATAGATTTTTCGTGAAAACTTCGGGGTAATATAAGGGTACTGTTTCGTTTACTGACTCACTATGGGTCCGCAAGCTCTTCACATTGATAGCCACATCAATTTTATGGTTAAGCGCGTTCCCACGTTACACCACCGTATGGCTTTACACAAATCTAATTCGCAAGAGTCACGCGCATACGCGAGACGGGTATAAAAAAGTGATCTATCTGTTAAGGGCTTAAGATTTGTGTCGGCTGAGGACCGGACTGTCAAGCAAGTGAAAGTCTCTGCAACTACAAATTTTTCTGCTCTCAAGTTCCGATTGATGGGATCTGCCACGTAAATAATCAACAAGGCTTAAAGAATAAACTTTCTGTGGCTGATTTATAATATTATGGGAGTTGTAAGTTGTTGTAATTGTATACAGCTATTCTTTGTTCATCTAAGTTGGTTTCCCATATAAACGTATGCTCTGCCATTGGTCATCGGCAATATTGCCGAAACATCTGGTGGACGAAGGCCTTACTTGCATGTAACGCATTTTGTTGTTTACTCTAGAGCAAATGAAACTGACACATGCTAAGTGTCCTTTGCCAATAACGTTGCTAAACGTTTACTCCACGTAATTCTTCACTCAGTCTCATTGGACAGTTGGTTCCGCTGCTTTTCATTTTTATTAAACCTACATACAAAATTAAAATTGCTTAAACATGCGTTAAAGATACAGCACAATTAGCTTTTAGAAGAGGAGAAGAAGGCGGGGGTAAGACAGCCTTGGCATTTCTGCCAGGGGCACAAGATCTTCTCGCTACGGTTCTGCTTATGTGATTTAGAAAAACCTTCAGACTTGCATCTGAATCACTGTAGCTTGCGCTGTGCTAACCATTGTGTTATTTCGCTCAGTGCAGACAACTGAGGAAATCACCGTTAAAAAAAAAAAAAATGATAATGGAAGTTCAGAAATGAATGAGCGGAAAGTGGCTAATATTCTAAGCACTTTTTATTCGTTGCAATGAAACTCTTTGAGTGCCGTTAGCGCTAGTTGTCAGCCATAAACGTATGCCGAGGAACATTTCCAAGCGGATGCTGACTGATCCACTTTACATTTTTCGCAGATTCGTACCAAGAATGCCCTAGACTGATAAATCCCATGCAAAGTTAATGCCTTCTGAGAATCGCAAAGTGTCATCCTTATAGATGCTTCGAACAAAGGCCTAACCAGAGCAGACACGTACTATTCATTATTTTGACAGTTTGAGACTAAGGTTACTTTGAATACTATAAACATTGTGTCACTATCACAGCATTCTAACACAAAATAACGTAAATCTTATCAATTGGGTTTTCTATTGCTTCCTCATTCACGTCTATTTTCTTATGTATTTCCAATTGGTTTCTCCCTATTGCCTTAATTTGAAACTTAAGACATGGTGGATAGAAATGTTGAAGAGGTAATCTCCTACTTAGAATAATGTTTTACACTATTAATAACAATTTTATTGTCATAGATTGCGTTTATTTCTAACGCTGCGACCGGTTACGGTTTAATCGAACCACATTCAGATCTGTTGAGATATGAAAAATAAAATAACTAGTCATCATAGAGGGTGTCCCAGGAGGAATAGTCAATATTTTGGGTTATGACATGAACGATGATTCAAAGGAAAAAAGTCTAGTAAATATGAACTCTGAAATGAATACCTTAAGAGCTGTGAGTACTTGTTCAGTAGAAATTTGTTTGACAGTATCCAAAATTAATAAGTGCTCCTCAGCTCTTGAGGTATACATTTCAGAGCATATGGTTACAAGACTTGTTTGTTTCGAATATCGTTCCTGTTATATTCCTGAATATTGACCATTCTTCCTGCAACGCACTGTGTAACCAGAAGTGCCCAACGTTGCTGCTATAATAAAAATCTATACGAAATGTACCGAACCTACGTACGTCAGCTACAGGAGTAATCCGTGAACTTCTATAAGAAATACACATTCTAGTCACTCTGTTGTCGTACGAAGGGACATGCTTATTGCTTATGGAAATATATGCATATTAATCGGGCAATAAAATCTATAGTACAAATACGGACGCGTATTTTCTTAAAAAATGATAATATGTCAATTTTAGATAGTTTCTGATAAACCAACGTTCACAATAGGATGAAAAAAGGGACGTTTATTTGGCCAAATTTATAATATTTGGAAGACTAAGTTGCGAAATAAATTTAAAATAAAACGTTATTGATTCTTCCTCACAATTGTCTCTCTTTATATAATACTGAAATTTGTTATAAATTATGCAATCCTTCCAGCTATGCTTCAAGAGACCGAAATCCGATTGGAACAGTATGTTAAAGCTTTCGATGTTTTTATCGCTCGAACCCCTTAGTTGTTGCAGTCTGTATAAAGTTCTCTTCTACATATACTTATTCTGTATGTAGTATGACTGAATTAAAATTTTACAAAAATCGACGTATTATCTTTTTTGCGAAATTTTGAAATCAGTGGCTGTGCAATAAATTTCATTGTCCTCCTAGTATGCACTGTATAAGATTTCGAATGTTGAGAAACAGTCTTTACATCATTCTGGAACAACGTCTCGCTAACGTCATTCGCACGACTGGTTTCACTCGATTATAGCAATACAGTAGCTAGCTACTCACGTGAACTCTGCCGTTTCGATCAAGGCTGCTCAACAACACACCTGCAACAGAACGCTGTAGCGAGGAACTTCTGCGAATGATGCTGGAAAAAATAAAGATTGCGATGGGGTCGTAGCACATTGGCTGCTGGGACAGGCCCCGCCTCTCCTACCCAGGGCAGCCATCTTGTACCTTCCATAAAGAAAAGACTATGTAATGGGTTAATGTGTGGAGAAGTGACACGAAAGTTGATAGCGAGCAAATTTTTCCGAATAATAATAATAATAATAATAATAATAATAACTACTACGCACAACACAAATTTCCGAAACGCTACGGCGCACGATATTGTTACGTCGATAAGGTTGGCTACAAGCGCAAGCATTCCGTAGCGACCCGAAGCCAGCCGACTTTCGCCGATGAGAAAAGAGCTACAGTTAAGTATGCGTTCAGTATATAGTGCTAAACTAGTACAGGACCCAAATTCCTTCAAGTGTGAGTTTAAAACAGGATAGGCAGAATGGGAAAACTTGGGAAGAAGTGCTCGGAAATCTTATCTCTGGAGCCCAATATGTCGACAACAGCGGCCAGAGCGACATGCAAGAGTTTTCTTGCTATCTTTTTTCTTCCTTTTCTTTTTAATATCGTTTAGCGAACTGTGTGCGCCAGGTGGTTCTGGTCCCTCAGAGAGACCATGTGTGTACTTCCTTGGCTTCGACGTCTACCGCACTCCAAGGGGAATGCAATACAAGCGAGCTTGTTCGTTTGTTGGCAGCACTGCATACGCACAGTGGCGGCTCCCCTCACACTCTTATCCGATGCAACGGATCCGCCCACATAGCTGAAGCCTGAGACCGGCCGGGGATCTCCATACTTCTGTCAACGGCAGAGTGCTGTGGTATCGAATCTGGAACGGACGTGTCTTTCGATGTGGTCTGGTGACGCAGCTCCAACGTAATCGTTCACGTAAAAAATAAGGGGCAGACGAGACGATACACAGATACATCTCTCACAATAGACTAACACAGCTTCCCCAAATGGAAATCCTCGTCGGCACAAGGAACTGCACCGATAATAATAAACCGCAACATCTGTTAAACGTTGCTCATGACAGCGGCACTAACGAGAAAATCGAGCAGAAAAACTACTCCGAAATTTTTACTTTCAGTGTGTCGCAATAGGCTCTGCTAATATTCACTGACGAAAATGGAAAATGTTTCACCATCAAGTACCAGCCCGATATTCAAATACTTTGTACAGATATTAATCGCATAACGGGTATCACATTTTTAAACTTTCATTCCATTGGAACTTCGACATCATTATGAACTGCGTCCCCTCAAGGCACGAGTACTTGTATTAGCAGTTGCGTGTCATCCTTAGCAATTTTTCCCATGTGTGAAAGACACACTGTGTCAAGCTGATGAGGATGGCTGGCCCGAGGCTCGTATGAAAGTACGTATTTTCCCACTGTGAACTGCAGTATTGGGTCTTGCATTATTCTGCTGGAATATCGCATTCGGTACCTCTGTCATAAAAGGTATTGTACACCTATTGGCGAACATTCAGCTGTTTCCTGTGACTTTTCACTAAGTTGTTTATGGAAAAATCGGCGTCAGTCTGGTACGCTCATCGCTGAACACTACTGACTGGCACTAAATGTCCTATTTCACTTTACCTCGGCACTTTGCACACTGATAAGCCAAAACATTATGAGCACTGCCCACCACGACGTTGGATGCGTTCTGGTGGCACTGCGCGCACGTGCCGAGTTACAAAATTATGTAAGCGGAGCAGACACGGATAAGGGATCGCCCTAGCGAAGATATGGGCTGCAGATCGGGAAATCCATTGCGATAAGTAACTTCAACAAAGGGCATATTATTATTATTATGCAATACCTGTGACCGAGTATCTTGAAAACGGAGAAGCTGGTAGAATTTACACGTGCTACTGTTGTATCTACGGCAAGAGGTAGAAGGACAGTGAGGTTCCACTAGGCGCTAAATGATTGGACGTCCACTGCTCTTCGAAGAACGTGGGGTCGGAGGCTTGTCTGCTCTGTAAAGTAGGGTAATCTGTGGCATCTCTGCCGAAAGAGCACAATGCTGGTGCAGGCACAAGTGTTTCAGAGCGCACTGTTCACCGTACATTGTCGAACTTGGAGCAGCGCAGCAGAGCAAGCCTACATGTTCACATGTTGACTCAACGACATCATCAAGTGCTGCACTATGTCGATGCTCGTCTCCACAAACGACGTCACTGAGACGAACGGCGGCTCGAAACGTGCAGCGCGCCTAGGACGCAGGCTGGTGGGAGCAGTATTATGCTATGGGAGACGTTCTCCTGCTCTTTGATAGTATATGTGGTAGTGCCGAACGCTGACAGCTGCCAACCATCTGCATCCCTTCATGATTGATATCTTCCCCGGCGGAAATATCATCTTCCGACAGTGTAACTGTTCGTGTCTCGGAGCCAGAACCGTGCTACAGTGGTTTAAGGAGCATTATAGTGAATTCATGATGACCAAATCCGCCTGATGTAAATCCTATGGAACCCACCTGGGCTGCTATCGGGCACAACCACCGCGTACGCAAATGAGCGGCCCGTTATTTATATGACGTGTGCGTAGGCATCTAATGCCACAAACCTCGACAAACCTACCGACAAACTGTCGGATCACTGATACACAGAGTCAGTAATGCATTTCGTTGCAAATACGCACAAACAAGCTCTTAAACTGGTGCTCATAATGTTTTGTGTCATCAGAGTAAGTCTCTGTTGTCTGTGGCGAGGTATCAGCGGTAAATGACGCATAGCAACTCTATAAGACGCAATTGTAAAAGATGCAGCAGGTCTACTAAAGAGACTTCCTACATTACGCTTTTGCGTCCTCTGCTAGAGTACTGCTGTGCTGTTTGGGTTCCAGACCGAAATAGGGGTGAGAGTGACACGGATATAATAAGCGAGTTGGGGTGGCAGTCAATAAGACAAAGGCCTTTTTCGTTGATGCGTGATCCTCCACGAATTTTCAATCACCTTCTTCTCTGAGTGCGTATTTTTCTTTCTCTCTTTTTTTCCGCCAACCTACATAGGGAGAAATGAGGATCGTAGTAAAATAAAAGAAACCATAGCTCTTAGTGAAAGACTTAAGTGTTAGAGAAATAGCCTGAAGTTAGTTCGAAGGACCTTCTGCTAGGCACTGAAGTCTGAATTGGTGAGTACTGATGTAGATGAAGATCTATAAAATGGTTCAAATGGCTCTGAGCACTATGGGACTTAACATCTGAGGTCATCAGTCCCCTAGCATTTAGAACTACTTAAACCTAACTAACCTAAGGACATCGCACAGATCCATGCCTGAGGCAGGAGTCGAACCTGCGACCATAGCAGTCGCCCGGTTCCGGACTGAAGCGCCTAGAACCGCTCGACCACCGCGGCCGGCGAAGATCTATATCTCGGCCCTGTTTCCGGTAATCTGGTACTTTAAGGTTCGTGATGGCATTCCGCATGTGTCCTTTGCACAAATTCCATCTGTTGTCATCACGCTATTCGTCAGAGTAAGTCGAACATTTGTGTGATTTTCTCGTGATGTAGCACTTCTGAAATGATCTTCTCGCAACATCTAGTATCCTAAGTCCATCCAATGCAGCCGCTACACTATCGCCAACTGTGTGAAACCTGAGTTTATGTTAAATTAACTTATGGTAACTTTAAAATGATCTGTCGAAATATCAGCGGTTCTTAGTTTCGTTACGCGGCTGTATTCCCGTAAGTTATTTCTACATCCAGTTGTCTGCGTGCAGGGCCGGTTTGTGGCCAAGCGACATACACTGGTCAGCCAAGACATTACGATGACCGACCTACCATTGGCGATACCAGGGCCACCTGGCGAAGAATGACTTCTAATCATACACACGCACGGTGCGTGTATTATTAGAAAGGGGTGGGGGGAGCGGTCTATCTGAGTTTGACCGAGGACAGATGGGGATGGCCCGGAGGCCCGGCACGAGCACTTGGGAAACTGTACGACTTATCGAGAATTCGAGGAGTGCTGTGGTGAGTGTCTTCAACACGTGGTGAAACCACAGCGAGACATCGTAGGGTTCGGCGGCCACCCCTCATTACAAATGTCGGAAGTCGTAGGCTCGGCAGACTGGTAAAACATAAATGTGGCGAAGTGTGGCGGGCAGAATACAAGTGTGTCTGAACACACAGTGCACCGAACACTCCTAACGATGGACCTCCGAAGCTGACGACCCATGCAGGTGCCAAACACTACGAAATCGGCAACTGCGACTCAAATGGGCACGTAGTTGTCGACACTGGACGTTGGCGCAGAGGCAGAGGCTTCCATGGTCTGATGAATCCGGATACCTTCTACATCATGCCGACGAGAGGGCCCGAATCCGTCGTCTTCCAGGGTAACAGTTCTTTGACATGTACCGCGGGACGGAGACAAGCTGACGGCGGCTCCATTATGCTCTGGGGAACATTCCAGTGGGAATCCATGGGTCCAGTGGAGCTCGTGCAAGGCACCATGACGGCCAAGCAGTATCGTACGCTGGTTGCAGACCACGTGCACCATTTTGTGACGATCATGTTTCCCGACGGCAGTGGCATTTTTCAAAGAGGTAATGCGCCATGTCACAAGGCCAGAAGTGTGTTAATGTGGATCGACGAACACAGTGATGAGTTCTAGTAATATGCTGGTCCCCTAACTCGCAAGATCCCAACCCGGCCGAAGGCCCTCCTCCCGAGAAGTTAAGGGAATTAGGTGACTTAAGTGTGCAGATGCGATGCTAACTGCCTCCAGCGACTTACCAAGACCTCATTGTTTCCGCGCCACAGTTCCTCGTCGATGTTGTCCATGCCAAAGGTGGACATGCCGCCTATTATGTACATGCTCATAATGTTCTGCCCGATCGGTGTATGTCTTACCATTATGTAATGTATTTGAAACCTTCCAACGTCTCCAGGTCTCTTCAAAGTACACGGCTTTGTTCATGATTCTTAACACAAATATAAACAAAGATTAAATAGGGCTCGGTGCAAAATTACACCAAACGGCTTCCCTTGCAATACATTTCCTACTATCGAATTTCAGTTACCCTCACAACTCACTTTTTCTTTTCTTTGACTATTAGAACAGTTTGTTTTGTCTAGTGAACCACTGTTTGGATCTCTTCGTCCTCTGTGGAGTTAGTAGGCACGTAAGCCTGTACTATTGTACTTGGTTGGTTCAAATGGCTCTGAGCACTATGAGACGTCCGGCCATCCTGATTTAGGTTTTCCGTGATTTCCCTAAATCACTCCAGGCAAATGCCGGGATGGTTCCTCTGAAAGGGCACGGCCGACTTCCTTCCCCATCCTTCCCTAAACCGATGAGACCGATGACCACGCTGTCTGGTATCCTTCCCCAAGCAAACAACCAACCAACCACTATGGGACTTAACATCTGTGGTCATCAGTCCCCTAGAACTTAGAACTACTTATACCTAACTAACCTAAGGACATCACACACATCCATGCCCGAGGCAGGATTCGAGCCTGCGACCGTAGCAGTCGCGCGGTTCCGGACTGAGCGCCTAGAGCCGCTAGACCACCGCGGCCGGCACTTGGTGTTGGCTTCATGTATATTTTGACTATTGTAATGAGTTCAATACGCTGTTTATGGTGGCTTATGGACATTTCTGTTTTATTATTTATTATTAGTTCGGTTCCAACATTACCGCTTTTTGAGTTTATATTGATAATCCTGCACTAATCTGAGAAGAAGTTCAATTCTTCCTGCCACTGCACTTCGTTAATTCCCATTACGTCTGTCTTCACACAATTAACTCGTCTTTTTAAATTCTCTAAGCTACCTCTCTCTCTATAAACCGCCAATTTTGTTCATTCTGATGATGACATGGTCCCGAGTAGTCCCCGTCCGGAGATAAAAATGGGGGATTGCCGGCCGGTCTGGCCGAGCGGTTCTAGGCGCTTCAGTTTGGAACCCCGCGACCGCTACAGTCGCAGGTTCGAATCCTGCCTCGAGCTTGGATGTGTGTATGTCGCTTCCCGCACCCGGGTTCCCGGGTTCGATTCCCGGCGAGGTTAGGGATTTTCTCTGCCTCGTGATGTCTGGGTGTTGTGTGATGTCCTTAGGTTAGTTATGTTTAAGTAGCTCTAAGTTCTAGGGGACTGATGACCTCAGATGTTAAGTCCCATAATGCCCAGAGCCATTTGAAAAATGGGGGATTATTTTACACCCGGAATATTTTACCCAGGAGAATGCCATCATTATTAAATCATACTGTTGTGCTTCATGCCCTCAGGAAGGAAATATAACTATTGTAATTTACCTTTTCTTTCAGCCATTAGCAGTGCCAAAATCTCAGGGTCATGTTGACCAGGTCTCTCAAGCATCCAGACTGTTTCCATTGCAGCTGCTGCAGAGACTGTTGCCTCTCTTGACAAACCATAGGTCAGTCTCGCCTGTGCAGTGATATCCTTCCGATATGGTAGCACATACTGCACGGCTATTTCTATCATGAAGACGCACGCACCAGTGCACCTCGGCAAGGTCTATGGTGGGAGATAGATTCGCAGGAGAGCGGGTTGGGGGGGAGTGGAAGATGATATTTAGTCAGACCAAATGTGTGGTGTGGTGTGGTGTGTGTGTGTGTGAATTCCTAATGGACCAAACTGCTGAGGTCATCGGTCCGTAGACTTACACACTACTTAAAACTAACTTATGCTGAGAACATCGCCCGCGCCCATGCCTGAGGAAGGACTCGAACCTCCGGCGGGACGGACAGCGCAATCCCTGACATGGCGCCTCAAACCGTGCTGCCACTCAGCGCGGCACAGTCCAAATGCACAAGTTCGATGTTAGTGACATGTCATTGTCTTGGAGAGAGAACAAAAATAAAATAAAAATAGCCTTTCACTCTAACCATGAAAGTTAGCTGCAATTTCTACAGCAATATCACTAGAGAGAAGTACTACCAAGTAATGTAGCGGCTTCAACCGGAGAGCAAAAAACAACACTTTTCTCTCTCTTCCATTTTGAAACTCCCTGAGATTTCATATATAAGAAAGAGAAGGTGGTAGAGATGCTTGCTTCTCTGTGGCTTCTGCCGACACTGTGGCTTTCACCGAGAACATAGTCGCCAGCAGGATCCGGCTGGTCGACAACGTAACAGCATTATCTGTGTGTGTTCGTGAGGGGCGTGAGACAACTGCCGTCATCCATGCGGTTCCTTTACTCACTGAAAAACAGAATGAGAATTCAAAATCTCTACAGCTTAACTTCACGAAAAGGTGTTTGACTACATCGCACATGATGTAATTTGGATAAAGAACCTAACTGAGGACTGCGACAGGCAGAAGCAAGTCGCCCTGCAGCGAATAAAACCATACGCAGCACAAACGCTGGGGAAGAACACAAGACCAATTGCGGCTAAATACGAAGCATTTTCGCGTCTTGCGGCTATGCGAATCCCTTCGAATGGACAACATGTAAGATGACACATATCGCCACGTTGCATCTTCACTTAAGTACCCGCCCAGGGAGCGAAACGTGGCTTTCCTGGTACCGCACAGAGTCGGAATGCCTACTGAATTGGCCAAGCGTACTACACATGTCGCCTGCGTCAAACTGGGATCGTACTTTCAGTCGTTTGTTTATATATTACGATTGGACCGAAACCTTAACACTGCAAGTATTTGCCTTTTTTTTTTACACATTTAAGTAACAGTAATGGTGAGTTATTGTTGCTGCTAGGGATGTAAATCGAAATACGTCAAAGGAAGAATTGTTACTTTTCTAAAATGTTTAGTTATAGTCATCATACTGTTAAGAAGCACGTTACGCGATGAAAAATTACAAAACACATTGTAATAAACAGTTGATTCCATAGGGTTAATTTATCTAAATCCATGGACACAGCCGGTCGGAGTGGCCGAGCGGTTCTAGGCGCAACAGTCTGGAAGCGCGCGATCGCTACGGTCGCAGGTTCGAATCCTGCCTCGGGCATCGAAATGTATGATGTCCTTAGGTTAGTTAGGTTTAAGTAGTTTTAAGTTCTAGCGGACTGATGACCTCAGAAGTTAAGTCCCATAGTGCTCAGAGCCATTTGAACCATGGACACATATTAGGTTGGTGCATAAGTTCGTAGTGGTTTTCCATAAATTTAATATAGACGACACATACACGTGGCAGAGACTTTAGTTATCAATAATATATTTCCCTTCGCTATTTACATCATCTGCCAACGCTGGGTAGGTTCCCTGCTGTTTTGGGGTGGCATTATGTGGGACCGACGTACACCGCTGGTGGTCTGGAAGGCGCCGTAACGGCTGTACGACGCGTGAATGCCATTCTGCCACCGATAATGCAACCATATCGGCAGCGTATTGACGAGGCATTCGTCATCATGGACCACAATTCGCGCCCCCATCGTGTATATCTTGTAAATGACTTCCTTCAGGATGACGACATCGCTCGACTAGAATGGCCAGCATATTCTCTAGACATGAACCCGACCGAACATGCCTGGGGGAGAATGGAAAGGGCTGTTTGTGGACGATGTGACCAACCAACCACTCTGAGGGATCTACGTCGAATCGCCGTCGAGGAGTCTGTACCAACAGCGACTTGATGAACTTGTGGATAGTATGACACGACGAGTACAGGCATGCATCAATGCAAGATGACGTGCTACTGGGTATTTGAGGTACCAAATTTTACAGCAGTCTGGACCATCACCTCTGAAGGTCTTGCTGTATGGTGGTACAGAATGCAATGTGTAGTTTTCATGAACAATAAAAAGTGCGGAAGTAATGTTTATGTTAATCTCTATTCCATTTTTCTGTACAGGTTCCAGAACTCTCGGAACCGAGGTGATGCAAAACTTTTTTTGTGTGTGTATACAGGGTGTTTCAAAAATGACCGTATATTTGAAACGGCAATAAAAACTAAACGAGCAGCGATAGAAATACACCGTTTGTTGCAATATGCTTGGGACAACAGCACATTTTCAGGCGGACAAACTTTCGAAATTGCAATAGTTACAATTTTCAACAACAGATGGCACTGCAATTTATGTGGAAGATATAGAAGACAACGCAGACTGTGGGTGCGCCATTCTGTACGTCGTCTTTCCGCTGTAAGCGTGTGCTGTTCACAACTGCGCCAGAGTTTACACTTCTATCCATACAAAATTCAAACGCGGCAACCCCTCAGCGCCGCTACCATTGCTGCACGAGAGACATTCGCTAACGATATAGTGCACAGGATTGATGACAGTGATATGCATGTGGGCTGCATTTGGTTTACTGACGAAGGTTATCTTTACCTGGGCGGCTTCGTCAATAAACAGAACTGGCGCATATGGGGAACCGAAATGCCCTATGTTGCAGTCCCATCGTCCCTGCATCCTCAAAAAGTACTGGTCTGGGCCGCCATTTCTTCCAAAGGAATCATTGGCCCATTTTTCAGATCCGAAACGATTACTGCATCACGCTATCTGGACATTCTTTGTGAATTTGTGGCGGTACAAACTGCCTTAGACGACACTGCGAACACCTCGTGGTTTATGCAAGATGGTGCCCGGCCACATCGCACGGCCGACGTCTTTAATTACCTGAATGAATATTTCGATGATCGTGTGATTGCTTTGGGCTATCCGAAACATACAGAATTCGGCGTGGATTGGCCTCCCTATTCGCCAGACATGAGCCCCTGTGACTTCTGTCTGTGGGGACACTTGAAAGACCAGGTGTACCGCCAGAATCCAGAAACAATTGAACAGCTGAAGCAGTACATCTCATCTGCATGTGAAACCATTCCGCCAGACACGTTGTCAAAGGTTTCGGGTAATTTCAGTCAGAGACTACGCCATATTATTGCTACGCATGGTGGATATGTGGAAAATATCGTACTATAGAGTTTCCCAGACCGCAGCGCCATCTGTTGTTGACAATTGTAACTACTGTAATTTCGAAAGTTTGTCTGCCTGAAAACGTACTGTTGTCCCAAGCATATTGCAACAAACGGTGTATTTCTATCGCTGCTCGTTTAGTTTGTATTGCCGTTTCAAATATACCGGTCATTTTTGAAACACCCTGTATAAACAGGAAGACGCAACTCTGGACTTCTTTCGAGAAAATCGAGTTAAATTTTACGCATTCTTATATACTTGCTAAGGTCGCTTCCATTCAAGGTGTGTACATTCGAGCGAGTAAGCACTTAGTCTTACAAGCGCCAGATCGCGGGATCGAGTCTCCCTGCCGGTAGTCTTTTTATGTTTATGAACGTTAACCAAGTTTCTTTTGCTACAGACCTATAGAATAAACCATGCGCGGCGTTCGTAACTTGTTTTGTATATCGCAATAATTATTGTTTTCGATGGATGTGCGATCAGTGTCATCCTGATTGGTGCGGTGCTTCATAGGTTATATCCACTGAGGTGACAAAAGTCAAGAGATACCTCGTAATATCGTGTCAGACCTCCTTTTGCCCAGCTTAGTGCAGAAATTCGACGTGGCATGGATTCAACAAGTCGTTTTATGTCCCCTGCAGAAATACAGAGCCATGCTGCGTCTATAGCCGTCCATAAGTGCCGGTGCAGGAGTTTGTGCATAGAACTGACCTCTCGATTAAGTTCCATAAATGTTCGATGGGAATCATGTCGAGCGATCGGGGTGGCTAAATCATTCGCTCGAATTGTCCAGAATGTTCTTCATCCAATCTCAAACAGTTATGGCCCGATAACATGGTGCATCCATAAAAATACAATCGTTGTTTGGGAACATGAAGTCCACGAATGGCTTCAAATGGTCACCAAGTAGCCGAACATAACTGTTTACAGTCACTGATCGGTTCAGTTGGACCAGAGGGCCCAGTTCATTCTATGTAAACACAGCCCACAGTGTTATGGAGCCACTACCAGCTTACACGTTGCCTTGTTGACAACTTGGATCCATGGTTTCGCGGGGTCTGCGCCTTTCTCGAACCCCACAATCAGCTTTTCTTTTAGCAACTGAAATCGCGACTCGTCTCACCACACCAGGGTTTTCCAGTAGTCTGGGGTCCGACCGATATGGTTACGGGCCCAGAAGATGTGCTGCAGGCGATGTCGTGCTGTTAGCAAAGGCACTCGCGTCGGTCGTCTGTTGCCATAGCCCATTAACGCCAGATTTCACCCTAATGTCCTACCGGATACGCTCGTCGTACGTCCCAATATTATTAAATTCGCTAAAGATTTCCGAAATGGAATATCCCCTTACGTCTAGCTCCAACTACCATTCCGCGTCCAGAGTCCATTAATTCCAATAGCGCGGCCATAATCACTTCGGAAACCATTTCACATGAATCACCAAAGTAAAAATGATAGCTCCGACAATGCAGTGCCCTTTTATATTTTGTGTATGCGATACTACCACCATCTGTGTGTATGCATATAGCTATCCCATAACTTTTGTCATTACGGTGTATTATACTGATCAGAAACGTAGATATAATAATGTAAATAAAGTGATTATACTGATTTGAAGGTTCTCGTGCATTCTTTTCTTATTGGAAATCTCCTTAAGAAAAAATAATTTTCTCCTTTTTTCCGGATGAAAATTTATGAAAATAAGAAATGAATCATTGAATGATTGCTAACGTGCACACTCAAAACAAATCTGTTGTAAAAATTACGTGGGGATGAAAAACAAATTAGCGGCGGCGTGATTCGATTTAGAGACCTCGCAGTTGTGAAACTAAGCGCTTACTCGCTTGGTTGCGGAGTGGTTGAAAAAGTAGCTACGCTACGAAGTATATATACTCACGCTTAAAAAGTTTTCAAGCTCCATTTTCATACGGTCCCCTTGTGAGACAGAAGTCCCAACGTTTCACTTAAACAACAAGATGGGGAACAAAGTGATCACTGTTCACCTTGAAGGAATATTACTCAGACATAACAGAAACCCAAGATATCCAGGCGTCACGCTTGATAGAAAGCTCAGTTAGGAACATCTACAAACAATGAGAACGCCTCGTCACCCACCCCTGGAAACCGCAAGGCGGCAAGAATGTTAGTTGGCAACGGCTTTAATACAGATGACTTGTGGAGACACACACTGAAGATAAATGCTTTGACGGAACACATTAAGATGCGATGCATATCTATCAAGCCACCTAACCTGGCTTTGAATTGCCACGCAAGATTTCGTTGGTTCTTAACCGAGTAGAAACCAGCATTGGAAGGTGTGCCGACTGTTCACATAGGTGGAAGAAAATAACTTCACCAAGTTGTGACCGTGGCGCTGAAAAGCAGACTGTTCGCCACGTAATTCAAGAATACCCTCTGACTGCTTGCCCTGGCGACCCAACAGATTTGCTGGCGATGACGGTGGGATCAATTCGTGGCCTTTGAGACAACTGTAACATTATTTGTCTGTGATGTAGCCACACGCTAACTAAATGAATGCTGTCTCTCACGAGTTCACGGCAGCTCCGTGTCTTTCACGGTGATCACTCAACATATCACGCCCCTTGGATACCCTGTAAGGCCAGGCAACAACACTTAACACGAACAACACTAATGCACACTGGCGGCCGTTCTTCCTCTCCCAGAGAACAGCAACCCCAATCATTTACATACCTGCCTATGACACCCGACCTTGTCTCCTTGGTGCTCCCCCTGTTTTTGTCAGGCAGTATACTTCTGTCAATGTTCATCTGTGGGTATGATTTATACGTGACAGTCTGATTCATTTCCTCCGGATTACGCAGGTCTCCAAGCTCATATGATTGTTTTAAACTGGTCATAATAGGAAAGTGTACAAATAGTGCTTGTGACGTGCGAAATGATGATATGTGATTGATATTTTAGTTTCACTAAGATTGAACGAAGTTGAAAAAGATTGTACCAGAAAGTAAAAACAAAAGAATATTTAAAGTGATACAGCGCCACTCTGCTTCATCTTTCATTTAAGAGTTTTTCGGGATACTTTCAGTTTGGCTCTGGATACCTTTGCTGCTAACCTGTAACATTTATATGTTCTGGCCTTCTTCAAGCTGATACAGAGCTGGTACGTTGTCTGCTGGATGGGCAAGATACGAGTGAGTTTAATTTACTCACATTTTCTTCTAGGAGGGAGGGGGTTATCGGCTCCCCAACCCACCGCCCTCCCTTGGCTCTCTCTGAGAACGCCCTAGGCAGCTGTAATTATTTACATTTTCCATTTCATTCTGTACCCGGATCCATTAGTCTCACTCCATACGTCTCAAGTCGTTACGAAAGCAATATACAGTTTGCCAGAGGAACCCTAAGTCTACATTTCTTTAGGTGATTACTCAGCTATTCACAGTAAAGTGGCTGGCAGAGGGTTCAATGAACCACCTTCAAGCTGTCTCTCTACCGTTCTACTCTAGAACGGCGCGTGGGAAAAAACGAGCACTTAAAATTTTCTGTGTGAGCCCTGATTTATTTTATCGTGCTCCCTACGTAGGTGAGTGCCAACAGAATGTTTTAGCGATCGGAGGAGAAAACTGGAGACTGAAATTTCTACTCTTCCATTTACTTTTCTTCTTTCGCATCCAGTGATTCCTCTTCAGCCACCCTAAAGAAAAAAATTCATCAAATCATTTATGACGCCACTATTAATTTGTACTCATAGGAATCCGCAAGGGAGACCAAGACGGGGCAGTTGGCTTCTGTAAGTGTAGCTAGCCATGATTTTCTGCGATCCTCTTAAATGGCAGATTTAGCATTATCAACCGCGTTGCGAAACACTGTAGGTTTTTAACCTTAAGTTTTGTTTCTCCAATTTGAGGAGTATTATTTTGGCATATCCCCCCCCCCTCCCATCATTTTTACAGCTATGCAAGAGGATTTTCTCAGTCGTCTTAACTGTTTTTGTTCAAACTCGAATTTCCAATTACAGCTTAATATTACTGCTACATGAATAAAGATATTTCTCGAATGATGTAATTTGACACTCTTGAATCAAAATAGTGGCATTAGTATTCAAATTGTTAATATAGAAACATATCCTTAGCATAGACTAATGAAATATACCACTATTCGATATAAAAGAAATAAACTTAAAAATCTGAATAGATACCTATCAGTCGAATAAAATGCAATAAATTTTGTGTAGTTTCTTTGATATTTGCTTCTAGGGGCCCTACAAGTTCCCAAAGTGCTTCTTGGAACCTCAGACGTTCTCAAGGTCACCGAATAAGGAACATCAGAAACTGCAGTTTTAGAATTTTGTCTCGCTTTTAAATCCTGGAGACACAATGCTTATAACTGTACTACAAAATTGTCGAGGCCTCCGTGGTTCCTTGTTGCTTGTAACATTTGCCTTTAGATGTGTCTGTTACACATTATTTTTGTCTTGATTTTCAGTAAAAAAAAAGGTAAAACATTTCAGTGATTACTTTCTTTACAGGTACTGTGAATGCTCCCATAGTGTGACGATCCAATTTGCAAACTAGCAACTGGAAACTTTATCTACAGGCAACTAGTTCGAAGTAGGGGAAACGAAAACTGTACAGTCAATCAGGGCATCTTTTGACCAGTCAGGGTATCTTTTGTTTCAAACGGCTGCTGCTCCTCGTACTTGCATTATTTTGTGCTAAAAGTAACAGTTTTATTACTTCTGTGATTTCTTGTTAGTATTTCATTTGCCTTTCAAGCTTCCTACGAACTCTTAGGCTAGGGATAACCCTTTATTGCGTTGGCTGTGAAGAGAGCTACTAGTGACAGTGACTAAGTTGAACAACGCAAGTAAAATTCCACTACTGAATTAACATTGTTTCTTTTTGTTTCTTATTACAACCTGATTCCTTCTTGCATGATGTAAATATATCCACAGCATTGCATACAGGAAATTTGTTTTGTTTTGTAAGACTGATCTAAGGTTATCCTAACTGACAGTGTAACTTTGAACCAGCACCAAAAGTTGAAATGGCTCTAAGGACTGTGGGACTGAACAGCTGAGGTCATCAGTCCCCTAAACGTAGAACTACTTAAACCTAACTAAGCTAAGGACATCACACATATCCATGCCCGAGGCACTATTCGAGCCTGCGACCCTTAGCAGCCGCATGGCTCCGTACTGAAGTGCCTAGATCCGCTCGGCCATCGGGGCTGGCTCATTAAAAGTGAAATTTTAATCTAATAGGACATGGTTAATACAAATTTTCACTTTTCCAAACACTCAGTTACTACAGATGTAAAACGTCTGTTGCGATGTGTAATTTATTTTTGTTTCCAGTATTTTCAAAAAATGATAAAAAGTGATACAAAGTTACCCAAATTGACTGTAAGGCATCTGCAGCTGGCGAAACTCACCGTCAGTTGTATGTTCCCGCTGGACGCCACGTATCAGCAGGACACTGCGTTCCTCCTACTGTTTTCCTCGTTTATCCAGATCAGAATAACAAAGTGACTGACAGCTACTTGTTTACAACTGAGCTACCACAACAACAACCAATCAGAGCAAGAGCTTGGTCTCGCCTTCTCTTTTGTTCGTTGTTGCTATGTCGCTTTGCGTAAGACAATTAGAGCTGATAACATACACTACTGGCCATTAAAATTGCTACACCAAGGAGAAATGCAGATGAAAAACGGGTATTCATTGGACAAATATATTATACTAGAACTGAAATGCGATTGCATTTTCACGCAATTTGGGTGCATAGATCCTGAGAAATCAGTACTCAGAACAACCACCTCTGGACGTAATAACGGCCTTGATACGCGTGAGCATTGAGTCACACAGAGCTTGGATGGCGTGTACAGGTACAGCTGCCCATACAGCTTCAACACAGTACCACAGTTTACCAAGAGTAGAGACTGGCGTATTGTGACGAGCCAGTTGCTCAGCCACTATTGACCGGATGTTTTCAATTGCTGAGAGATCTGGAGAATGTGCTGGCCAGGGCAGAAGTCGAAAATTTTCTGTATCCAGAAAGAAGGCCCGTACAGGACCTGCAAATTGTGGTCGCGCAGTATCCTGCTGAACTGTAGGGTTTCACAGGAATCGAATTAAGGGTAGAGCCACGGGTCGTAACACATCTGAAATGTAACGTCCACTATTCAAAGTGACGTCAATGCGAACAAGAGATGACCAATGGCACCCCATACCATCACGCCAGGTGATACGCCAGTATGGCAATGACGAACACACGCTTCGAATGTGCGTTCACCGCGATGTCGCCAAACACGGAGGAGACTATCATGATACTGTAAACAGAACCTGGATTTATCCGAAAAAATGACGTATTGCCATTCGTGCACCCGGGTTCCTCGTTGAGTACACCATCGTAGGCGCTCCTGTCTGTGATGCAGCGTCAAGGGTAACCGCAGCCATGGTCTCCGAGCTGATAGTCCGTGCTGCTGCAAACGTCGTCGAACTGTTCGTGCAGATGGTTGTTGTCTTGCAAACGTCCCCATCTGTTGACTCAGGGACCGAGACGTGGCTGCACGATCCGTTACAGTCATGCGGATAAGGTGTCTGTCATCTCGACTGCTAGTGATACGAGGCCGTTGGAATCCAGCACTGCGTTCCGTTTTACCCTCCTGAACCCACTGATTCCATATTGTGCTAACAGTCGTTGAATCTTGACCAACGCGAGCAGCAATGTCGCGATACGATAAACCGCAATCGCGATAGGCTACAATCCGACCTTTATCAAAGTCGGAAACGTGATGGTACGCATCATAACAACCTTTCACCAGGCAATGCCGGTCAACTACTGTTTGTGTATGAGAGATCGGTTGGAAATTTTCCTCATGTCAGCACGTTGTAGGTATCGCCACCGGCGCCAGCCTTGGGTGAATGTTCCGGAAATCTAATCATTTGCATATCATAGGATCTTTCTTCCTGTCGTTTAAATTTCGTGTCTGTAGCACGTCATCTTCGTGGTGTAGCAATTTTAATGGCCAGTAGTGCAGCTGTTGCTATTTGCTTACGTCATGTGATTTTCTTTCTTTTTCACAATACGGAGAAGTCTCGTTGCAACTAATCGCTAGACTGAGCAGCAACCTGATAAGGCTATTACGATCCCGCGAGCCGAACTCAGTACCGCAGAAACGTTAGAACGAATTCAGTGTTGAACTGAGCAGCTGTTGCTGCCGCATACGTATTGGGCGTGTAACATTTTCTAACCGACAACATTACCACTTTCCGTGTCTGAGTGGCATTCACTCCATTACTCTGGTCCAGGCACAGAACGCACAGGAATACGCAGCGCTCCTGCTGAGCCACCCACGCGCACAGGCGGTCGGCGCCTCTCTCAGTCAGACGACGCACGCAGCTGGCACGTCCGTCCGAATGGCCGCAGACAGGCTCGAGCCTGCCGCCTGCTCCTAAAGCGGAACCGCTAGAGTTCCCAGGCTGGGCAGCGCGCCGCGTGTCGGCGGAGGTGGAGGTCACCGGCCGAGTGGGTTCCACGGCCTGAAGCCAGGTTTGCACAGGCATCAGCTACTTGCACGCGCTTTCCCCCCGCCACCATTCGCGCGAATCAACATACATGTGGATACACCTTACTTGCACACTGTCATGTCGACGTATACTTGCTTAAGCCGCGTGTCAGCAGGCATGAATTTCTTAGACGTGCATCTAACCACCACTCCGCTTACATGCACGTTAGGGATTGCACGCATCAAAGTTAGAAACGCTACTTTTCGAGGTGCCGGCAAGTGAAACTATTCGTATGTGAGTTTAGCAGCTTTTAGTCGAGGAGCTTATGAAATGAAAAGCCAAAGAAACTGGTACTCCTGCCTAATATGGTGGAGGGCACACGGAGCACGCAGAAGCGCCGCACTCGACTAATGTCTGAAGTAGTGCTGGAGGGAACTGACACCATGAATTCTGCAAAAAAATGGTTCAAATGGCTCTGAAAACTATGGGGAAGGGCGTACCCAGGATCTGAATTAGGGGAGGGCAGGTCATACTAGTCTCAGGAAACAAGGACTCGAGATAACATAGTACTTCCTATCAAATAAAACAGTAAACCAGTGAAAAACTGATTTTAATAAACATTTTAAATACAAGAATGCACTTGTACAATAAGAGAAAACATGCATGATTTCTTATTAAATAAAACAGTAAACTAGTAAAAAACTGCGACTATCTTCTGGGGGGGAGGGGGGGCACTGCCCCCCCCCCCCCCCCCCCCCCCGTGCCCCTCGCTGGACACGCCCATGACTATGGGACTTAACTATTGAGGTCATCAGTCCCCTAGAACTTAGAACTACTCAAGCCTAACCAACCTAAGGACATCACACACTCCATGCCCGAGGCAGGATTCGAACCTGCGACCTTAGCGGTCGCGCGGTTCCAGACTGTAGCGCCTAGAACCGCTCGGCCACTCCGGTCGGTGAATTCTGCAGGGCTGACCATAAATCCGAGGGAGTGGAGATCTCTCCTAAACAGCACGTTGCAAGGCATCCCAGATATGCTCAATAATGTTCATGTCTAGGAGTCTGGGGGGGGGGGGGGGGCAGCGGAAGTGTTTAAACTCAAAAGAGTGTTCCTGGAGCCACCCTCTAGCAATTCAGAACGTGTGAGGTGTCGCACTGTCCTGCTGGAATTGTCCAAGTTCGTCGGAACGCACAATGCACATGAATGGCTGCCAGTAATCAGCCAGGATGCTTACGTACGTGTCACCTACAGAGATGCGTCGTCCGCGAACTAACGGGTCCAAAGGACCGGTTCACCAAGATGAACGGAACGAGCGAGTAACGAATTATAAGGAACGGTCTTTCATAGTTCACTTCGGTCGCAGCTTTCTACTTGTAGTTCCCGGGAACGGGAAACGATCTAGTCGGCGGGTCTCGCTCCAGCCTCGGTCCCGTTCCCGTCTGTCTCGGTCTCGGTCTCGGTCTCGCTCGGCCGGACTCGTCCTTCTTCGCGTGGCCAGTCGTCGCAGTTCCACTGCCAACTGCTCATGGTCAGTTCAGTATCGAGTTGTCGCTCGTTCCGTTCGCTTCGCACGCCCATTCTAGATCTGTTTCAAACCTTTTTTGAACTCTGAACTTCTTCTTCTTTTCCTTTTCTATTCAGCGTCCACGACCGGTAATTAAAATGTGTTTTATAATTACGTAAATTACATTAAAATTTACGTGGGATGTAATACATCTTTTCAAGTAAAAAAACGACATATTAGCTTACTTCACTATTTCGATAAACAGCAGAAGAAATACTTGTAAAAAGGCAAGACTTTTTGTTATTACACATGCAAAGGAAGTCGGTACGGCACACACCAGTGGCCATTTTCAGTCTTTTTTTGGACCAAGGTAAGAGAACATTTTCATTGTTATGGAAGACAGACCGACAACCGAATGAAGCCCGCGCTCCACAATCGAGTGTCCGGTCTCACATTTTGAAAAGAGAATACGATAACTTCTACAATATTATTTCAGTGTTACAGGGTGGCGCTCGAAAAATCGGCCCCGAGTACTAGACTGCTCATTGTCGCCCACCAATCGTCTTCTATTGTTTCGAAGTTGTTGTTTGCATTAGCTTATTTGTTATTTCTTCACTGCCTAATTATTACATGTTTATCTGTTCTGCTCGTAGTCCTCAACAAATCGTACGTAATTGGCGAGCAGTCTGTACGCGGGGCCGGTTTTTCGTGCGCGACCTTATACTATTTCACTGCGATCAGCCACATAACGCTACAGTTGGCTAAACGAGACGTTTTGCAGAATCACGAAAATTACAGGTGTGTGATAATTATGTTATGAATAAAAACTCTGAGGCAAGTGCCCCATCTTGGCGCCTTACATCTTGAGTCACCCATGCAACTAATTTTCAGTTTTTCATAAGAACCATATAGCAAGCAGAAATGAACGGTGAACGACTAAAAATGAGCGGTTCCCAAAAAAAGAGCGATCACCAGTGAACTAGTTCCCAAGGATAAATGTGTTTGCCCCTCTCTGCTCACATATGAAAGTAGTATCAGGGGTCCCATTCACTCCAACTGCACACGGTCCACTCCATTACAGAGCCTCAACCAGCCTGAACAGTCCCCTGCTGACATGCAGGGTCCATGGATTCATAAGGTTGTTTCCATACCCGTACACATCCATCTGCTCGAAACAATTTGAAACGAGACTCGTCCGACCACGCAACATGTTTTCGTTCATCAACAATCCAATGTCGGTGTTGACTGGCCTAGGCGAGGCGTGAAGCTTCCTGCCTTACAGTCATGAAGGGTAAACGAGTGGGTCCCATAAGACCACAGATACGACGTTTCGTTGAATGGTTCGCACGCGGGACTTGTTGATGGCCCAGCATTGAAATCTGCCGCGATGTGCGGAAGGGTTTCACTTCTGTCACGTCGAACGGTTCTCTTCAGTCGTCGTTGGTCGCGTTCCTGTAGGATATTTTTCTGGCCGCAGCGATGTCGGAGATTTGATGTTTTACCAGATTCCTGATATTCGCGGTAGACTCATGAAACAGTTGTACGGGAAAATCCCCACTTCATCGCTACCTCGGAGATGCTGTTCCCTATCACTCTTGCGCCGACCATAACACCATGTTCAAACTCACTTAAATCTTGATAACCTGCCATTGTAGCAGCAGTAACCGATCTAACAACTGTACCAGACAACTGTCGTATATAGGCGTTGCCGACCGCAGCGGCGTATTCTATCTGTTACATATCTCTCTATTTGAATGCGCATGCCCATACCAATTTCTTTGGCCCCTCAGTGTAGTAACGTTGATGAAAGATAAGTGCACACACAAATGAAACTGACATCTTGTAGAAATCATTTGGGAACATCCAATACGCTAGTGAGGGAGTCATCTGCCGAGGGTGACGATTCTTTCGAAAATCATTCTCAAATGAGTAAAATCAATTTTGAAACCTTTTTGAGTCATATTCCTCAATTTGTATAAAAGTCTAATACACGTATGTCAGATACCGTTCCGGCTTGCAATAAATTACAAAGTAACACTTAAATATCTGGCAACTGGAATCACTACGATATAGCTTTTGCATTCCGAAGGGCACTATTTTTAAACTTTTATCTTATCTACGATACACTGAAGGTACATAACAATGTAAGTCTTTTGTCTCAACAGGGCAGCTTTGTTTTTGTTTTCAAGGTTGGTGGTGATTTGTGGGGGTCGGAAGGACCAGACTACAAAGGTCATCGGTCTTTTCAAGGTTGGTCAAGGCTGACAGGTCATGGTGTTATACATATACGTTTGTTTTATCGGTGCAGTACTTAATTTTGTAACCAAACTTTATACTACTGTACAGAACAATCATCACTCAGTGGCGATGCCAATACAAACATTATTAAACTTCCATAGCAGTAAAGGAAACAAAAGAAAAATTTGGAGTAGGTATTAAAATTCATGGAGACGAAGTAAAAACTTTGAGGTTCGCCGATGACATTGTAATTCTGTCAGAGACGGCAAAGGACTTGGAAGAGCAGTTGAAAGGAATGGACAGTGTCTTGAAAGGAGGATATAAGATGAACATCAACAAAAGCAAAACGAGGATAATGGAATGTAGTCCAATTAAATCGGGTGATGCTGAGGGAATTAGATTAGGAAATGAGACACTTAAAGTAGTAAAGGAGTTTTGCTATTTGGGAAGTAAAATAACTGATGATGGTCGAAGTAGAGAGGATATAAAATGTAGACTGGCAATGGCAAGGAAAGCGTTTCTGAAAAAGAGAAATTTGTTAACATCGAATATAGATTTAAGTGTCAGGAAGTCATTTCTGAAAATATTTGTTTGGAGTGTAGCCATGTATGGAAGTGAAACATGGACGATAACTAGTTTGGACAAGAAGAGAATAGAAGCTTTCGAAATGTGGTGCTACAGAAGAATACTGAAGATAAGGTGGATAGATCACATAACTAATGAGGAGGTATTGAATAGGATTGGGGAGAAGAGAAGTTTGTGGCACAACTTGACTAGAAGAAGGGATCGGTTGGTAGGACATGTTTTGAGGCATCAAGGGATCACAAATTTAGCATTGGAGGGCAGTGTGGAGGGTAAAAATCGTAGAGGGAGACCGAGAGATGAGTACACTAAGCAGATTCAGAAGGATGTAGGTTGCAGTAGGTACTGGGAGATGAAGAAGCTTGCACAGGATAGAGTAGCATGGAGAGCTGCATCAAACCAGTCTCAGGACTGAAGACCACAACAACAATGACTTTAAAGAAGGTCGAGAATAGTCTTAAATCTCTGAAGTCACAAATAAATTTCCATTTTGCCGTGATTCACACTGAACGACAAGCAAAAAATTGTCATCGTTGTACTTTAAAAAAATCTTCACAGTATTGATTATTCTGCGGTAATATGAACTTTAGCAAGCTCATACTTTTTATTCATTTCGTCACTTCAGGCGATGTTCTGTTACCCTATGGCGAACAAGTGATTAGAAAGAGTTGCTGAGTGGTAAAAAGTGGTTCCTGTCTCGCCGTTAAAGGAAATTTGCCTATTTAAAAAGTATTCATTTACTTAGTTGAAGACTAAGGCTATTGTTCTGGCATGACGCTAAATTTCACGTAAATAAACACAAAACGATTCTAGATCTGTCCTGTCCAACGAACCGGCGTAGAATGGGAACAGATCCGCATATAGGCAGTTGCTGAAGCTCGTAGCCAACGGTGGAAGAAGTAAAATCGTGCAAGAAAAAAGAAGGGCTATCAATTTTCGTAATTTACGCATAAGTTGGTATGACAGTGTACAAGTTGGGTGTTTCCACGTGTCAGTTGACTTATGCGAGTGGTGGTGGGGGTATGCACATGTAAAGAATTTATGCCTGTGGAAACCCGGCTTTTCGCAAGTTAAAGGCGTTCAAAGGTCACTCAACACGTTCGCTAAATAATACTGTCAAACCGTCAGTATATGAACGTCTGACGGGACCGTATTGATGTATTATCGATACTTAAGAGCAGTTCTGATGGGCCTCAAAATATTCTAGTGTTCTTTAGGTTTGGTTACATCAGAAAGAGCGCGTTTCACGACCGTGCTACTGGGACAAGACAGGAGGGAGGGCAGCATCGATCACAAATTATTAATCTGTTTCTTGCAGATTGATTTCAGCCGCTAGTGTGTAGCTTTAGTACAGACGAGGGGTCATCACGGCTTGGATGTAACTGCACTCACGGTAAGCAAACAGTAGCTGATAACGATCTGCAATAAACAGATTAAAAATTTACAACCGATATCTTTCTTCCTCGTATCTTGATTCTCAGTTTTGACAATACTTACAGGGTATTTCAAAGAAAAAAAAAAAGCATTTCAGTTGTTTGTTACAGACAAACCATAAAGTACAGACACACATTGCGCTTGTCATTGAACAGAGGAAGGCTCAAAGTTAGTTGTTTGTAACAGCATGGCGACTACACCACAAGCTAAATCAATCTGTGTGTCGGAATTTGCGCGAAATCAATCAATCGTTCAACTGCAACGTGCTTTGGTTCAAATGGCTCTGAGCACTATGGGACTCAACTGCTGTGGTCATTAGTCCCCTAGAACTTATAACTACTTAAGCCTAACTAACCTAAGGACATCACACACATCCATGCCCGAGGCAGGATTCGAACCTGCGACCGTAGCAGTCGCACGGTTCCGGACAGCGCGCCTAGAACCGCGAGACCACCGCGGCCGGAGCAACGTGCTTTCCGCCGTCGATTCAGCAACAACTCTCCTCTGCGCAAGTAGATTTATGACTTGCATACAGAATTGTTGGAAGACGGTTGCACACGCACAGAAAAGAGCACTGGTCGCCCACGCACTCTAATGAAAATGTCGAGGGTATCGGAGATGCGGTAACACGGAGCCCTCGCAAGTCCACGAGACAGGCAGGGCAGTAACTAACTTCTTCAAACAGCTGTGTGGTGTGTTTTGAAACGACGCCTGCATATGAACACTTACAGTTTGCTGTTACTGCAGCAATTGCGTCACGGTGACCACAACAGATGGTACGAATTTTGCATTTCATTTCTACAGGATATGGCACAGGACACTTTCCGAACAACTCATCTTCTCAGACGAATCGACGTTTCATCTATTCATCTATCGGGTAAAGTAAAGCGTCGTAATAAAAAAAAAAAATGGGGATCACATAGTCCTGGCGTCGTCGTCCAACTTGAAAGAGACTCACCGATATGAATGTGTTTGGTGCAGTTTCTATTCTCAAAGTTTATGATTCTTTCTTTTTTGCAGAGGAAACTGTGACTGTAATGTCATGTCCAGGCATGCTGCAAAATTGGTTGTCTCCTCAACTTCACGAAGATTTTAATGGTTTTATTTTTATGTACGACGGGGCCCCATACCACTTTCACCTTGAAATGCGGCGTCCTCGTAACACCACCATACCACAAGGGTGGATTTGAAGACGTGGACAACAAGATTTGTTCGTGGCTTTTGGCCTCCAAGGTCACCAGACTTCACACCTTGCCATTTTTTCTGTGGTGGTACACAAAAGACAGTCTTTGTCCCAGCTACGACAGCTACTCTTCAATAGTTGGGAAATCGAATTGTTGAAACTGTCGATTCAATAAACAAGGACTTGTTGACTCGGGGTGGAATGAAATGGACTACCACTTCGATGGTTCTCGAGCAATGCATGGTGTTCATGTAGAGTATATGGTATAGCGTCTGTGAGAACATAAAACTGTGTTCTCGCCTTTTTGAATGATCCTGTAAAGAGTGTGTGAGAGCGAGAATTGGCGGTTTGGCAATATTCGCCATCCAGATGTTGACAAAGCTTCATGGGCCTACCACACAGCGTTAGCGTGCACTGCTTATGTGTTTAGTTCGTCACTGAGTATATCATCTCTCAGATTTAGTTTCTCAAGTAGTCTTCTAACACAAAACAGTTTTAATAGGACTATGCAATAGTGGTAGTCGTATTTACCACTTTGCGCTGGTCGACGGAGGCTTCACTGTGGCATTACTTTCTTTATTAATTTGTAAACATAGTAGGCATGGGCATGTATATGCGACGATTACGAAATACATGAGCAAGTTATCACAAAACGTAAATAAATAATTTACGTTAATTACCTAACATAACATTAACGGATAGATATAATTACAAATTTCAATAACAGTTTTGCTAATGGTGATTGCTGATATCACAGGACTGAACTTTAAGCATTTGAATGACCTGATTGTCACCAGAAATCTCAAAGTTGCTCCTAATCGCCGGCAGCGATTTACTCTCCTGTTAACAAATTTTGCTTGTCCATTTCATGTCCTATCAACATTAATAATTTGTCGTGAGTTGCAGGGTTCATACGAACATAGTTTGTGAAATCTTTCGGTTCCGTGGTTACGATTTCAGTCAGTAAATTACATACAAGAAGTCGCTATTTTTTTAGATATTCTCGTATCCATTTCTTTCTCAGTGTTCTTTTCTGTTGTTTAGCTGAATCAGTCGTGGCACACGTATACTTTTGGGAAAAATTGGAAATTTTTGTCAGACCTTATGGGACCAAACTGCTGCGGTCATCGGTCCCTAAGCTGACACACTACTTAATCTAACTTAAACTAAATTAAGCTAAGGACGACACACACGCCCATGCCCGAGGGAGGACTCGAACCTCCGACGGGGACAGCCACGCGGACCGCGACAAGACGCCTTGGACCGCGGCTTTACTTTTGGGTGTTTAACATCTTAATCTTGTATAAACTCGCGTTGCCAACTGACAACGATATTGATGGTGTGAGGATCGCTTCGGTGCACTGAATGATTGAAAAACTGATGCTGTCAAAAAGTACGGAACGTGTGCAGGACTCTTGCAAGTTATCGCTTCCGCCACCATCGGGTACGTCCTTCGTTAAATGCCGATAGGTGAATCTTCTCTCGATCTGCTCTGTTTCGTTCGACAGAACATACCCAGATTCGCTTGTTTATGTATGGGCAAAAGTTACTGTCATGCCATAATAATGGATTTGGATTCAACTAAGTAAATAAATTCTTTGTAAAGTAGCAAAATGTTTTTGAACAATGCGATAGGGCAGTCTAGCATTCAGCAACTCCTTATAATCGCTTAAATTTGTAATGGAGTAACCCAACACTGAAGGGACGAAATGGGTTAAAAACTGTTGTAAATGAGAGTCTGAAGTTGCTGACGCTCACATTATGCAGAACAGACGATACTGTAAAGGTATTTTTTTTATTTCATTATTATGATAGAAATTTGTTTCTTTAGTCTTTGAGTGAAAATATTAGGGGGAAATAGAAATCTGTTTACGCCTTTAGAAATTTAAAACTACCTTTGACCTGATTAAATTCCTATGTAAAAATAACAATGACAGAAATGGCGCCATCACTGAGTAATGGCTGTTCTGCACAGTAGAACGAATTCTTGTTACAAAGTTAAGAACCGTACCAGTAAAACAAACGAACGTAAATTTACAGCACCTGTCACCTACCAGAAGCTCGATTAATTCTAAAAATAAAAATAAAGCTAAACTGTTAAGACAAAAAAAAACACTTTCCCACTTATGTCCAGTGTACTGTAGTAATACAAAAATGTAGAAATTGTGCTCTTCGGAATGCAATACATATACTGTAGTGACTGCAGCTGCCAGATGTTTCATGTTACCTGCATTTATTGAGAACTGGAATGGCATTTCGCATACGTGTATTAGACTTGCTGTATTGTGCCAGAAATATGGCTCAAAAAGTTTTTAAAATTGATTGTACTCATTTGAAAATGTTTCTGGAATGAACCGTCTTCGTCGGCAGACGACTCCATTTTTATCGTATTGGATGTCCTCGAACGATTCTTGCGAAATGCCAGTTTCCATACCCAAGAACTGTTGGTTCGTTTCCTCACCGTCAAGCCACTATAAAGCTCCTCGGCTAAAAGTTGCGCAACTGCAGTACGAACAATTTCACTTGCCGCTGTTTTGAAAGTTGAGGAAGAAGCTTTTCCATCTTCGACATGTAGAAAAACTAACTTGCATGTAAAACGGTAGTGGTGGAGGGATGCACGCGTAAGAAATTCACACCTGTCGAATCAAGGCTTATAATGTCCTCACACGTTCCCTCATATTCTGAAAACGTCGATATAGTGACCGTGCTAGGCCGTGCACTGACGTAGTGCCGGTTTCAGAAATAATGTTGAGCCCCAAAAACATCCTCAGTATTGTCAATATGTACTGACTGTGTGAGGTTGAGTATTAGCGGTTCGACAACGTCCGCCATTCGGTTGTTGACAGAGCTTGACGAACCAGTCCCAAGCTGTCAAAATAGCACCACTTGAACAGCGATAAAAATAATTACATGGAGCAAATATTTCGTATGTCAGCGTAATGAAAGGGCTAGAAGCCTGTCAGTGGCAGAGACGAGCTGGAAGCTGCCTGAGAGATCATTTGCAGAGCGGGTATCACACGTGTATCAAATTAATCAGTGTCTACTCCCAAGGATCTCTAACTTTTTCAATCGCTTTGTCAGTCTAGCCGACTTTTTATTTGAGTCTCCCACTCCCTCCCTCTGTATCTCTGTAGGCGCGTGTGTGTGGGTGACGGTGTGGGTGATCTTGCGTGTTTGGAGTGCAAGACGTAAACAATGAGTTAAGCGCTAACAACACTCACAAATACGCAATGTGACCGAGAAACAGTGGAAAATTCCACAGTTCAATACATCTCTGACGAGGCAACAACGCATATCACCTTTTACGATGCGTTTGTAATAAAAGTAATAATAATAATAATAATAATAATAATAATGGCGTGTGACGAGGGCCTCCCGTCGGGCAGACCGCTCGCCTGGTGGAAGTCTTTCGATTTGACGCCACTTCGGCGACTTGCGCGTCGATGCAATAAAAGTGAATCACAATACTTAGTATAGGTTTTCACGCCCAACGTTTTACGTATTTGACGACGTGACGCCAATAATCCAACGTTAACTGTTGGTATTTCTTGCTCATAAGAAGCGTATGGTGCCGTTCATTGCCTCGTGGATGCGCGCTATCCGCAGACACTGTCTTCTATCTGTTCCATGCGTGCCTGTTTGAGGGCAGCAGTAGTCGGATGGCGCTGTCAGCCAAGGTACCTGTTAATGTCGATTCGTACTATACGCCACTAAACGTAATTCGGAAACATTGCACATTATAATTCAGATGGGAAAGATCACACCAATCGTCGAAAGAATGGAGTGCCAACAATTCACTTGAAGATTGTTTCGATTTTGACAGGACTGTGATAGTCTGACATCGCAGTCCGATTATCCGCTAATGTCTGCTGTTAAGCTATTATCGCAGTATTATGTCGTGTTATATTAGTAGGTTTTGCACCCTTGTGGTTTATTGATCTTCAGTTTATTGCTTGTTTTGTTTACGCGACACAGGTTACAAAAGGAACTAATATTTCACCATCTCTTTCGTTCCACAATGCACTTATATAGTGTTAATACATATTATTGGACAATGGCGCGCAAGTGATATGACGATAGGGCTTTCAGTTCCTCTAACTGCAGCATTCTTCCACTATGGAAGGAAGCTCACATAGCGAAATTGAAATTCACAAAGAATGAAATGAAGCGGTAAGCTATCGTTTATGGATCTGATGCTAGGCTAAATGATGTTTGTGTATCTTGTGCAGTTATTCGTGGTAAGATGTGAATACATAGTGCAACATTAGTTTGGAATTAGCTGCGTCAGTAAGAATTACACTGTCAAATAAGCTACAGGTATCTGGTGTGGTGTTTACTTTTACTAATTTAGTTTTTTATGCTGATTTAAAATCTGAAAACCGTTTTGCTCCATTAAGTTCTGTTTTGAAAATGTCGACAAAAATTAATTTTCAGAGAACATAGCTCAACTTGTTTTTTACCCCTACGTTTTTAACAATTTTTTCATTCATTGCCATACAATATTTTAGTCGTCTTCGAAAACAGTTGTATTGGCGATATCACATTGCTAATCCTTTTTTATTTTCCATTTAAGACGATATTACAGCGTCCAGAGGTTGCATAAATTCACCAGATCTGTTTCGCTATGTGTGCGGGTATCAACCAAGTAAATCCCATCAGATGACTTCTACACCGTTTCCGATGAAATCATATGAACTATACTTCGATCCAAAGGTGGATATTGGTAAGTCGTCAAAGGTGGATATTGGTAAGTCGTCAAAGGTGGATATTGGTAAGTCGTCAAAGGTGGATATTGGTAAGTCGTCAAAGGTGGATATTGGTAAGTCGTCAAAGGTGGATATTGGTAAGTCGTCAAAGGTGGATATTGGTAAGTCGTCAAAGGTGGATATTGGTAAGTCGTCAAAGGTGGATATTGGTAAGTCGTCAAAGGTGGATATTGGTAAGTCGTCAAAGGTGGATATTGGTAAGTCGTGGACACCAAGTTCATCTGCTTGACACATGCATGCAACTTGTGCGTTTGGGTACGGGAGGTGAAGAATAACAACCATCTGACATTCGGAGTTCCTGTGACACTTCGTGAATCAAGCAGCTGCACTACAGACTTATTTCTGCTTGGCAAATGGCCCCAGATTTTCATACAAAACTCGTGCATCTGTGAGGTATTCCTGTTCCACATGGTCCTGCCGCCTGTCCAACACCAACAGCACCTACAGAACATACAGTTGATTTAGAAGCGCAAGAAGAAAGTTCTCTTTCATCTTCCAGAAACATTCGATCCTGACTACCAGTCTGGAAAAGGTATCCATTTAATGAACAAAGCTGACCTCGTGACCTCGTAGCGACCCGGCACTAACAAAAGGTCAATCCGAACTGCCTGGTTCACGCCTTAAAGAATTTCATTTGCTCGCATCGGGGATAACTCCACCTTTTCGCCACAGACTCAAAAACTTGTGAAATTATTCGCAATGAGTGACACTATTTGCTACTGGACTGATGTTCGATGTCTCACGTTAATCCGCGGGGTGGAACACAACATTAAAACGTGGCGATTGTTTATCGAATCATCTAAAACAAATTTGGAAGCAGCATTATTATACGATGAAAGCAAGTACGTATCAGAATTGGTTGGATATTCTACTCTCCTTAAAGAGGCACAGAGAACTGTGTCACTACTTCTCGAAAACGCTGTCATGAAAGTGAATGGAGTACCTGTAATGATTTAAAAATTATTGACAGTCTTTTGGGACGTAGGTTGGGTACACCAAGTATTACTGTTTCATCTGCAAGTGGGACAGTAGAAATAGGAAGAACCACTACATAAAGGAAAACTGGCAAATCGGCAACAGAATACAGACAGTAAATGATGTTCTTTCTGTGCTGTTGACTGAACATAACAAAGTTGTCAGGCCACCGCTTCACATCAAGCTTGACAACATGAAGAAGTCCGTGAAGACACACACGCAACGACACCGATGTTTTTGTGAAGTAGTGCATCAGTACATTCAAACAGCTGAATGTCAATGTGTCTCTCAAAAGTCATCTGCTCGTCTCACATCATAACTTCATCCCCGAAAACCTAGGTTCAATCAGTGAAGCAAATGGTGAACGTTTTCAACAGGAACATCTCGGTGATGGAGTTACGACATCAGGGTCGATGCAGTGTAGCAATGTCGGCTGACCATTGGTGGACAGTCTATAGCCGAGAAATTCAAACCAAACACACCTATGATTAAGGAAATACACTCCTGGAAATGGAAAAAAGAACACATTGACACCGGTGTGTCAGACCCACCATACTTGCTCCGGACACTGCGAGAGGGCTGTACAAGCAATGATCACACGCACGGCACAGCGGACACACCAGGAACCGCGGTGTCGGCCGTCGAATGGCGCTAGCTGCGCAGCATTTGTGCACCGCTGCCGTCAGTGTCAGCCAGTTTGCCGTGGCATACGGAGCTCCATCGCAGTCTTTAACACTGGTAGCATGCCACGACAGCGTGGACGTGAACCGTAGGTGCAGTTGACGGACTTTGAGCGAGGGCGTATAGTGGGCATGCGGGAGGCCGGGTGGACGTACCGCAGAATTGCTCAACACGTGGGGCGTGAGGTCTCCACAGTACATCGACGTTGTCGCCAGTGGTCGGCGGAAGGTGCACGTGCCCTTCGACCTGGAACCGGACCGCAGCGACGCACAGATGCACGCCAAGACCGTAAGATCCTACGCAGTGCCGTAGGGGACCGCACCGCCACTTCTCAGCAAATTAGGGACACTGTTGCTCCTGGGGTATCGGCGAGGACCATTCGCAACCGTCTCCATGAAGCTGGGCTACGGTCCCGCACACCGTTAGGCCGTCTTCCGCTCACGCCCCAACATTGTGCAGCCCGCCTCCAGTGGTGTCGCGACTGGCGTGAATGGAGGGACGAATGGAGACGTGTCGTTTTCAGCGATGAGAGTCGCTTCTGCCTTGGTGCCAATGATGGTCGTATGCGTGTTTGACGCCGTGCAGGTGAGCGCCACAATCAGGACTGCATACGACCGAGGCACACAGGGCCAACACCCGGCATCATGGTGTGGGGAGCGATCTCCTACACTGGCCGTACACCTCTGGTGATCGTCGAGGGGACACTGAATAGTGCACGGTACATCCAAACCGTCATCGAACCTATCGTTCTACCATTCCTAGACTCGCAAGGGAACTTGCTGTTCCAACAGGACAATGCACGTCCGCATGTATCCCGTGCCAACCAACGTGCTCTAGAAGGTGTAAGTCAACTACCCTGGCCAGCAAGATCTCCGGATGTGTCCTCCATTGAGCATGTTAGGGACTGGATGAAGCGTCGTCTCACGCGGTCTGCACGTCCAGCACGAACGCTGGTCCAACTGAGGCGCCAGGTGGAAATGGCATGGCAAGCCGTTCCACAGGACTACATCCAGCATCTCTACGATCGTCTCCATGGGAGAATAGCAGCCTGCATTGCTGCGAAAGGTGGATATACACTGTACTAGTGCCGACATTGTGCATGCTCTGTTGCCTGTGTCTATGAGCCTGTGGTTCTGTCAGTGTGATCATGTGATGTATCTGACCCCAGGAATGTGTCAATAAAGTTTCCCCTTCCTGGGACAATGAATTCACGGTGTTCTTATTTAAATTTCCAGGAGTGTATTTTCAATATGTACGGATTTTATGTGTATATTATATCGTGAGCTATAAAAATAGGTATAGGTAACGTACACAGTACAGGGTGGAGCAAATAAAAGTGGCCCCAGAAAACAGAGTTCTAGGACACAAAGAAACACAGCAGAGGAAAGGAAATACAGTACTAACGTGAGTATGGCAGATGATGAAGGTGACCACCATTCATCTCTTGGCGTTCTTGGGCCCTGGTCAACAAGTTGCTCAACGAGGATCGAAGCGGGACTGCTGGAATTGCTGCAGTCTTATCCGTGAAACTAGGCTTCATCAGACGTGAAGAACAGTTCCACGTCCAAGCCGTTCATTGTTACTGGGTGACAACTTTTGAACTATATGAAATAAAATTGTCCTAACTTCTGAACGGTTCGCGTTAGGGCGTTCGAACTGCACGGTTAGCTGCGCGGCATGACTGAAATTAGTAGGCTCATGCGCACGCGCCTTGTTGTCTGCCATTTGCACGTGGATATATCACGAGACAGCGTGCCTGAGCGTTTAGCGCTTATGAAGGCCTACTGTGCGAGCAATAACAGCCCAATCGCGGTTTAAAGATCGTTTGCGACAGCGTTCAAGCTGAAGACAACTGATCCAAGAGTGTTACCAATCAAGAATTTGCTTCGCAAGTTTGAGAGAACGGGTGGCGTCAGTCACCCAAAAAGGGCGAAAACGCCTGAAAACATCGAGAAGACACGCGCTACGTTTCGAACCGGCCCCGGGAAATCGATCAGACGATCTGCACAACAGGTGGGAATAATCGGGGACACTGCGACAAATTGTTGTTAAGACCCACATCTCTTCCCGTAAAAAATTCAAATCCATCGGCCATTCAGTCCCAGGGCCATGGAAGAGCGGTTGTGCTTCGTCAACACTCTTGTCCACTGAATTGACGAAGAGGACTTTGATGTGAATATGTTTTGGTTTAGCAACAAAGCCCAGTTTCATTCGCACGGGTTCATCAATAAGGGACAGGGACAGAACCCGCATTTCACGATCGATAAGTCTCTTCGCCTTCAATGGGTGACTGTGTAATGTCCAGTCACGAAATGATTGGTGCGATATTCCTTAATGGCACGGTGACTACTGAACTGTACGTGGAAGGTTTGGAAGATGATTTCAACCCCATTATCGAAAGTGACCCTGATTCCGAGAAGATGTGGTTCATGTAAACGGAGCTCGACCTCATCGGAGCAGGAGAGTGTTTGAAGTCCTGGAGGAGTACTTTGGGGACCACATTGTGGCTCTGGGGACCCAGAGGCCACTGGCATGGACATACATTGGCTGCCAGATTCTCCGGATCTGAACACACACGACTCCTTATTAAAGATAAGGTGCACAGCAATAGCCCCGAAACCATTGCTGAGCTGAAAACAGCCATTCAGGGGGTCAGCGATAGCATCGATGTTCCCACTCTTTAGCGGAACATCCATAATTTCGCTATTCGTCTGTGGCATATCATCGCCAATGATGGCAGGCGTATCGAACATAATAACCTAAATGCGAATATCTGTAGTGACGTTAATATGTTGAATGAAGTGTGTGCACGCCGTAGTTTGTAACTAATTTACGTTTTTTTTCATATAGTTCAATAACTGTTACGTTGTATCTCAGTGAAGAGCCACTCACAAAACTGGAGGTTCTGAGGAGCATCTGCTAGTTTTAATGCATGAACGGCACACACTCGGTAGGAATGCATGAGCAGATCCAGGTGGAGTATCTGTCCGCATGATCGATGTGTTATGCCGGTCTCTCGCGTCAGGTGTCGGGCTGATTTGGTAGGACTCTGAAGCATTTTCTGGTGAACTTGAACAACGTTTCCTGGTGTGCGGGCAAGTTTCGGAATGTTTCTTGACTTGTGTGAAACAGATCCTGTGTGGTGCCATTTTCGGACTAAGCGTTGGATGACACCATTAAACTTCTCAGCAATCGACTAACCACACCGTTTCCACGACTTGGTTGTCATGTAACTTTCCACAACGAACACCGGCTGCTCCACTTACACTGACGCAGGCCGCACAACGCTCTGAACCGGTGCTCATCACGTGGCGAGCGTACTCGTGGTGTGCGCTTCACGGGGTGTAGTTATTTGCAGACATTCACGTCCAGCTGTATCCACTCATCCGGGCCACTTTTATTTTTTCCACTCTTTGTATATGTAATGTTAGTCAATCTCACTATTTTCTTGGCTAATGCCATGTTCATTATTACTCCATTTAACAATAATTGTTCTAGTAAAATATAAATGGTTGAAGGAGTATAGTTAAAAAACGGCGGATGATAGAAACAAATTGTTTGCATATTCAGCATGTTTCATTTGTCTTAGAACAAATGTTGGATACCAAGATGTCCGACTATTTTTAAAATTGTTTTTCAGCGTTATACATCAGGGTATTTGTTACCTCTCGGCAACATTTTATTATTGTATAAACATGACTTGTCTAATATCACTGTACAATTATCTGTGGATGAATAAGGAGCCATGGCTTTTAGCTGTTCGAATATTTAATAATACAGTCAGCACCCTTCAACGTAGTGGACGCAGGACAGAATTGCGATTCTTCAAATCCTGCCGTCACAGATATGAAAAAAAATAGCCTATATATTAAGTTCGGCGAGAAAAGGTTAGTGTTAATATATATTGCGCACAGCTGCTTGAACAGCTGGCAAACTTAAGATATTCCCAGCTCGTAACTGCTGTTTGGACTCCACGCAGAGTCGCACTCGCAAAGTCGCGTTTTAAACCGGCATCCCGAATGCAGTGCTTGTCCGTCTGTCACTTCTCATCGCCACGGCTGTCAGTGTGTGGCTCGCCATTTCCATTCCAACAGCAGTGTGCGCACATTCGTCTCACACCCGTACGTAGCGAAGCGTGCCGTGCTTCCGCACGCTTCAATCGTTTTTCTCAGTAGACCGGCACTGAGGGTGGGCACCAACAACTTGTATGTCACCCACATACCTTTTTTTTCCTTTTTATTTAATCAACGAGGCCAGTTTGAAAAACATTTATTTCGGGCCGGCCGGTGTGGTCGCGCGGTTCTAGGCGCTTCAGTCTGGAACCGTGAGACCGCTACGGTCGCAGGTTCGAATCCTGCCCCAGGCATGGATGTGTGTGATGTCCTTAGGTTAGTCAGGTTTAAGTAGTTCTAAGTTCTAGGGGACTGATGACCTCAGCAGTTAAGTTCCATAGTGCTCAGAGCCATTTGAACCATTTATTTCGGTTTCCAAAGATGGTTGCGTATCATTGCTCATATATCTTTCATTTTTTTGATGCGAACATTTCAAGTTTTCTCTTTCTATGGCTGCCAATGATTGGATTAAGTTTACCTCGTGGGACCATTTAGTTCCTGATTTTCTGTTAAACATGCTTCCACCCTGTTCGTCTTTTTCTGTCATTTCTCTCAGATTAAAATCAATATTCGTGTCGATACAGTATTCCTGTGAACACCGAACACTACCTCTGGATAATTTTTAATTTAGAGCAAACAACGGCAAGTTATACAACTACAACTAATGGGTACAGTAACAGTTGTTCAAGTTATAAGCTTTTTAATTTAAAAATATATAAAAACTCGCATACAAACTGCGTGGAGGCGGAAACCACGAACATATTCAGGCCCCTCTTCAATCCTATGCTGTGACCCCCAGAGGCCTTGACTGAAGGACGCAAAAATTTCAAACCATAATAAATCCTAAAAGTCAGAGATTATGCGCAATTCTAGAATCTTCGTCATCATATCCATATCGTCTTTTACCTAATCTGTGAAAAACTTCATTTCGGTCTCATGTATCTTTATGGTGAAAATTTTATAATAATTACAGTATTTTATTTTGTGTAATTATTAGTGCATAGTTTTCCTGACACTTAAATCAATACTCGATGTTAACAAATTTCTTTTCTTCAGAAACGCTTTCCTTGCCATTGACAGTCTACAGTTTATATCCTATCTACTTCGACCATCATCAGTTATTTTGCTCCCCAAATAGCAAAACTCATTTACTACTTTAAGTGTCTCATTTCCTAATCTAATTCCCTCAGCATCACCTGACTTAATCCGACTACATTCCATTATCCTCGTTTTGCTTTTGTTGATGTTTATCTTATATCCTCCTTTCAAGACACTGTCAATTTTGTTCAACTGCTCTTCCAAGTCCTTTGCTGTCTCTGACAGAAATATGTCATCGGCGAACCTCAAAGTTTTTATTTCTTCTCCATGGATTTTAATGCCTACTCAGAAATTTTCTTTTGTTTCCTTTACTGACCAATTCATATAGCAGTTACAAATACTTTAAGTAAACAAATGTTACGTTTCCTGCGCCGATGACACGCTTTAGGGGAATAAAACAATGTAAGGAAAGGACATGAAATACTTTTTGGCCACGTTACGTGTGTCTGTGTCAGTGGATGTACAGCGGAGATTGCGCCAAATGTAGAAACGTCGCAACGCGAGTCAAAAGGGAGGAAAGTGAATAATTACTATCAGAAGTTGTTCAGTAAGATTCTTGGAATGGACACGTTGTGTGGGAATCTTTCTGAGAAGCTGCCAAGAGACTGAAGGTAGCGTGACTTTCGGCGCTTTCACAACGTGGAGCAAGCAAGAACCCCGACGTGAAACAGGGACGTGGGGCTGGTCACGCTTCGTCACGCGTGTTCCTGTCTCGACTCGCTGCGGGAGGCACGCGCAGGGAAGCCAGGCCTAGCCGGAAGTGCTGGGCTAAGCTTCCGGCTGCTCTGCCTCTGCGTCACAAGCCGCCATCAACGGAGCAGCTGTTAGCGTTTCTCCGAAAAACAGCGTCATCAGCGGGCCCGCTTTTATAGCATTCAAGGTCTGTCTCGGGCCTCATTCATAGATGTAGAAATGACAGGGGGTTGCGTTCCTGTGGACGGGAACTTCTCGCTAGCCAGGCGTGTAACCAGATTTGAGTACAGCAATGCGACTGCGTAGTACACATTTAACGTCGCTTTGAAGCATTCAAGAATCAGAGTACAAAGTAAGTGTTTTCGCCATAAGGGTGTACATAATATCCGGGAACACTTACAATTATTTATTGCACAAGAACAAAACATTGTACAGATATCACACATATTTCGATTTAAAGAAAAACTCTGAAAGTTTTTTCATGTTTACCGCCACAGTGTAGTTTGGTAATTTGCCGATAGTCAGCGCTAGTCGCAAACATGGCGAGTTCAGATGCGGAGCGAGCTTTCTGTGTGTTGTGGTTCGACAAAATCAAGTGTGCTACAGCTGTTTAACGGATGTTTCGAACCAAGTACGGTAAGAAGCCACCAACAAGGAAGACCATTTACCACTGGCATAACAAATTCGTTACGACACTTTGCTCGTGCCCGACAAAGAGAAGCGGACATCCCAACGTGAGTGAAGTGAATGTGGAGCGCGTACGAGAGACATTCATAAGGAGTCCAAAGAAATCGGTGCGTCATGCATACCGTGAACTCGAAATGGCTTCTCTGACAGTGTCGAAAGTCCTGCAACAGAAGAGGTTTGTGGGTATCTAATCACGGAGCTGCCGCATCAATGGATCGGCCGTGCTACAGAAATGAATGAAATGGCCTCCCCGATCACCAGATCTCACTCGGTGTGACTTTTTACTGTGCAGACACATTAATGATCTGGTGCATGTACTGCCTCTACCACGTGATGTAGCAGAGCTCTGAGCGAGAATATGGAAAGTGACTGCCACAGTTGACGATGCCAATGCTGGGACAGGTATGGTAAGAATTCGAATCACTGTATTGACGTCTGCCAGGTCACTCATGAATCGCATATCGAATGTTTGGAAAAAATATTTCAGAGTTTCTGTTCAAAATACAATATTTATGACATCTGCATAATGTTTGATTCTTGTGCAATGAATAATTGAATGCGTTCCCGGGATTATCGTTTTAAAGATTAAAAAATCATTTTTATGGTACAGGGCTGTTGTACTAGTGGGAAATGGTTGATTATATCCAATCGCTTGTTGTAAAAAATCTACATATGTATGAAATATAATTTGCATTCCCTATCGTTTAGTCGTCACAGTCACTATCTAAACCATTCATTTTATTTTAAATGGTTTCAGCCAATGGATCATAGAACTAAGAACAATATCCAGAAAACATATTTAAACTGAAGTCTCTTTTTAAAAAAAATTAATATCAGTTTCTTTTGTTATTAGGAGTATAAATTCATTGAACATTGTATCACCCAAAGTTAAACTCTTAGCACAAACTACTCAAGCTGAAGAAGCTAAGTAATAAAGTCTTACATTGCCATTAAATATCCGTTTTAGAATATCTAATGAACTCATTAACATGGTCGATATATACAGAAAAGTTGTAGTTTAAAGTTGTTACCAAAAAATCTCTAAACGTTCTCGACTGATTTACTTCAGATTTTTACACTATACTCTAATAAACGTTCGGAGGGACACAGGCTACACATTTTTAAATATATGGTATACTAATTGACGTATACTATATAAAAGAGAAAGATTTTTAAATTTATTTTCAGTTCCTTTATTCAAAAGGTACCGTTACCGCTTTCGATCGTTATGATTCATCTAAAGACGGTTTTCATTACAACGTTTCTTTTACAGATTAATTGTCATAAAATATAAATAATACATAATTATAAGTGCCGGCCGGTGTGGCCGTGCGGTTCTAGGCGCTTCAATTTGGAACCGCGTGACCGCTACGGTCGCAGGTTCGAATCCTGCCTCGGGCATGGATGTGTGTGATGTCCTTAGGTTAGTTAGCTTTAAGTAGTTCTAAGTTCTAGGGGACTGATGACCTCAGAAGTTAAGTCCCACAGTGCTCAGAGCCATTTGAACCACTTTTTGGAATGCTTAGATTAAATACGAAGATGCAAACGCTATGAAAATACATGTAAGAGAAATGGAGTTAGTCACTCTGAACTCCGAAAGCTGTGACGTAACATTCAGTTGCCGTCGAAAATATTATAACCTACTGGTGCAAGAATTAATGACTGGAATTAAACATTATAGCCACTGAAAATATACATGGCTGTGAGATACTTATAATCAAAACCGGAGGTCAGCGTCTGCAACACGTGCTATTGGCGGGTGACAAAAACATTACTCCTTACTCTGACAATATACGTGGAGCTGATACTGGGTGTAGACTGAAAGGCTGCTGCTGCTGTCGTCGTTGTTGTTGTCGTCTTTAGGTGTGATGCAGGTTACAACAATAGTCTCTCTATCCACGGATCTTGATCTCTGCGTAACTGTTGCATCCTACACGCATGTGGACCCACTTACTGAAGCCGAGCCTTGCTCGCTATCTACAGTTTTTATCCGCATTCCTCCTCTCCCCCTCCCCTTGCCAAATTAACTATTCTTTGACGCTTCCAAGCGTATCTTTTACTCAAGATATGCCAGTAGTTTCTTTTCCCCCGGTTTCACTTCAGTACCTCCTGCTATTTATCATATATTATCACCTGCTCTTCAATATCTCAATAGGTGGCGCAGTCGGTAGCATACTGAACTCACATTCCGGAGGACGACTATTCAAATACCCGCGCGGCCGTCCAGATCCGGGTTGTCCGTAATTTCCCTACATCGCCCATAGCGAATGCTGGGATAGTCCCTTTGGAAGGGCGTAGCTGATCCGAGCTTGTGCTGTGCCCCTAATAACCTAGTGTTGAGATGTTAAAACACGCCCCTTCTGTGAAATCACATTTTACTGAACAGCACCGAGAGTACGGGCACGCGACCCTTGTTTCCAGTCTCCGGTACGTTTCTCCAGCCTTCCACCAATAAATCAAACACTTCCATTCAAAACGCCTACCACAAGTGATTAATTCTTTCATGCAATTTCATGGTAATCGCTTTCAGCAAGGTTATTTGCAGCGACTAAATTAATTACTTTTTCTTTGAAGGTAACAATCACCTGTTCCCAGGGCATGTCACTGTCGGCAATGAACAATTTTTTTCGAAATACGAAGGCTGAAATGTAATTTTTTGATCTGTGTCTACACAGTGCCAACTATAATACTATTGAAAGCAACTAATTATGAAGAGAAGTCGAGAATATTGCAGTGATGTAAGTTAAATGGTGCAAGTTCCTACTCAGGTGTCACCATCAGGTAAAACCAACGGTGCCTGAGCCTGAGAACCCGAAGTATTCTCGTCTGTCGTTTACTCACTCTTGCCACTCTTCGGCCAAGGTCTGGATTTCACGCCAAGCTTGTGACTCGAGTGCGTCGCTAATACCATGGGGCCGCCTCAGCTACCTTCTTTTGTGGGCAAGAAGCGCCCTGATAACAGGTAAAATGATATCGACTGAGATACGTCATGACTTTGCTGTAGGTGACGAAGGCTCTCCACAGCATATATCTGATCAGCGTCCGGCCGGCGCGTTCTGCATGTCATAGTTGTGCAACGTGACGACATCACATCTGTTGATCACAGCCGGTGGCCAGGATGTCACATGGCTGTTACAAGCAGCTCAACTCGGCAGTGTCGCCACGCACGATGTCCTCATGTTGTGCAACATTAATCGTCCGCGCGCTGCGACTGTTCAAATTCTCTATGTGCAGCCACGTCCAACACAAGTCAACAGAATGGGGAGTGGCAGAGTCTAATTGGTACCAGTTTTTATGGGCCACTTCTCCTTCCGCTCACACAGCCTACATCTACATCTATAAGACAACTTGCGGTGTATGACAGAAGTTACTTGTGGTACGAGTAACATTTCACCCTATTCCGGGTGCATTCACGAGGGGGTGTCTGAAGAGCCGACTATTGGTAATCCCCCTTTGGAGCTCTAAATTTCCCTCATTTTTCTGGCCTTCATAATTGGAAGAGAACAATATGTTCCCTACTCTTCTTGGAACTATGCTCTCGGGAAAAACAATACAGTTCTCCCTCTTGTAACGTCCGCTACTGTTTGTTGAGTATCTCATATATCTCTTATATTAGATTAGATTCAGTTTTCGTTCCACAGACGCAAAAATGAGATGATTCTCGTGGGTGTGGAACAAGTAAAAAAAACATAAAAAACATAAAACATTTTAATAAAATACTCAATACCCTGATCATTTGTAAGGAGATTGTCAAAACATGTGAATACACCAAAGTAAACAGGAACTGCTAATATTTACAGAATTAATACACCGTCAGAATGAAACACAGTCACGCACTTTTAATAAATATATCATACACAAGATACTGTTGTGACCAAATACTGCCATGTCTAGATCTCGAAAGAGCAAAATGGACCGAACCAGTTAGTATGCAGAGAACGTCACTTGTACTCGGTCGGTGGCACGTTTGTATGCGGATATTGTCATCCTCTCTGAAATTTTTAATCCTTTCCATCTCCCCTTCAGTCAATCGCATGCAGCGACTTCTTTATTACAGTAACGCAGCGCACAATACGGGATTAGCCGCGAGCGTTGAAATACCAGCTTGGAATGATTCTGGAGTGTATGATAGGAATTTTGTAATACTTACTTACTTGACTTAGTTCCTGTCGTTCCCTCTGGAACATAGGGACGTGACGAAATTCCTCTACCCCGTACGATTTCTAGCAAGTCTCTTCACTTCACTCCAGATTTTCCCATCCTCTGCAGCTGCTCTCTCGATCGTCCTCTTCCACGTCCATTTGGGACGACCACGTTTTCTAACTCCTTCGGGGTTCCAATCCAATGCCACCCTTTCAACAGCTCCATCTGGTTTCGTCAATGTATGCCCAATCCAGTTCCATTTTCTTTCCTTGATTTGTATATTGATTGGCTGCTGATTTGTCTCCCTCCAAAGATCTTCATTTGTCATTATATCTGACCATCTCACATTTAAAATTCGCCGGAGACAAGGATTGATAAAAACTTGGAGCTGGTTTTTGATGTGGCTGGTCACCTTCCAAGTTTCGCAACCACACAACAGAACAGCCTTCACATTGCTATTGAAAAGCCGGAGTTTGGTCTTCTTTGAGATGTTCCTATTTCTCCAGACAGGGGTACGGTTGTATAAACACACTATTTGCTTTGCGGATGCGACTACGGGCGTCCTCCTCAGCGCCTTACGAGATAGAGGAAAGATTGGACCTGTTCTACGTCCTCTCCATTAATGGTCAGCCAATTCGCGATGGTCGGATTTATCCGCATTTCTTTGGTTTTGCGAAGATTTATCTTGAGGCCTGGAACTTCCGCCTCTCTCTGTAACTTCGATGTCTCGATATCGTACCATTAAGCGGATGTCGTATGCGAAATCTAGATCTTCGAGCCTATCCTGCATCCCCCATTGCACACCTCTCCGTCCCGCCATCACTCTCCTTCCCATGCTCCAACACCAAAAGAAATAATACACTGTTTTCGTACTCCCAAATTAACTTGCAAAGACGTTGTTAGATCTCCATTATGTACACTACTGGCCATTAAAGTTGCTACACCACGAAGATGACGTGCTACAGACGCAAAATTTAACCGACAGGAAGAAGATGCTGTGATATGCAAATGATTAGCTTTTCAGAGCATTCACACAGGGTTGGCGCCGGTGGCGTCACCTACAACGTGCTGACATGAGGAAAGTTTCCAACCGATTTCTCATACACAAACAGCAGTTGACCGGCGTTGCCTGGTGAAACGTTGTTGTGATGCCTCGTGTAAGGAGGAGAAATGCGTACCATTACGTTTCCGACTTTGATAAAGGTCGGATTGAAGCCTATCGCGATTGCGGTTTATCGTATCGCGACATTGCTACTCGCGTTGGTCGAGATCCAATGACTGTTAGCAGAATATGGAATCGGTGGGTCCAGGACGGTAATACGGAACGCCGTGCTGGATCCCAACGGCGTCGTATCACTAGCAGTCGAGATGACAGGCATCTTATTCGCATGGCTGTAACGGATCGTGCAGCCACCTCTCGATCCCTGAGTCAACAGATGGGGACGTTTGCAAGACAACAACCATCTTCACGAACAGGTCGACGACGTTTGCAGTAGCATGGACTATCAGCTCTGAGACCATGGTTGCAGTTACCCTTGACGCTGCATCACAGACAGGAGCGCCTGCGATGGTGTACTCAACGACGAACCTGGGTGCACGAATGGCAAAACGTCATATATCGCATGAATCCAGGTTCTGTTTACAGCGTCATGATGGTCGCATCTTGGCGACATCGCGGTGAATGCACATTGGAAGCCATACAGGTGTATCACCCGGTGTGATGGTTTCGGGTGCCATTGGTTACACGTCTTGGTCACCTCTTGTTCGCATTGACGGCACTTTGAACAGTGGACGTTACAGTTCAGATGAGCTACGACCCGTGGCTCTGCCCTTCATTCGATCCCTGTGAAACCCTACATTTCAGCAGGATAATGCACGACCGCATGTTGCAGGTCCTGTACGGGCGGTTCTGGATACAGAAAATGTTCGACTGCAGTCCTGGCCAGCACATTCTCCAGATCTCTCCCCAATCGGAAACGTCTGGTCAATGGTGGCCGAGCAACTGACTCGTCACAATACGCCAATCACTACTCTTGATGAACTGTGGTATCGTGTTGAAGCTGCATCAGCTGTACCTGTACACGCCATCCAAGCTCTGTTTGACTCAATGCCGGGGCTTATCAAGGTCGTTAATACGGCCAGAGGTGGTTGTTCTGGGTACTGATTTCTCAGGATCTATGCACCCAAATTGCGTGACAATGTAATCACATGTCAGTTCTAGTATATTTGTCCAATGAAAACCCGTTTATCATCTGCATATCTTCTTGGTGTAGCAATTTTAATGGCCAGTAGTGTAGTATTTGCCATTCATAGTGTTCATACATTTCCTTGATGATGTTAATGATTCTCGTTGTGGTGCCATAGTTTGCAAGTGTATCCCCCATGACTCTTCGATTGACTGAGTCGAAAGCCTTTTCAAAGTCAATGAAGGTAAGGTAGAGGGTGTGTTGCCACTCCACACTTTGTTCCAGAATAATTCTGAGAGTACTGATTAGGTCCACACAGCTTCGATGTTTTCTGACACGGTAACAATATTACCCAAGTTTTAGAAAGCACCAGCATAAATTGCAATGGACAATCACCACTATCCTAACACTCGTCTGGACGCCAGATATATTAAAAGATTTCCTCAGCTGAGCCTACGGTACCTAAACTCTACTGTCAGCGCCAAGAGAATGAACGACAACAACACTACAGACCACAACAAGATCTTTTGTTCCCTGGGAATATTTCAGCATGGCCTGCAGATTACTAATACATTCATATGGGTTTTCGAAGAAAGCGGGCTGGTAAAGGTAATAATGTGCACATGTTCTGGACACAGAACAAAAAATTAAGGACCGTCTGAAGCCGCTTAGGGTGTAGTGGAAAAATCTAAAATTTTCACTTGCCACAGATGATTGTTTATTAAAAGATAATCACAAGAATGACTGAAAAGTACCAGCGAAAAATTGAAGAACGCTGTGCTCCTGCCTAAAGATTAATAATATTTATTTTCAGCTTACTGCACAATCTTCAGTTCCTTCATAGGTAGAAGCATAAGCTAGTATTTTGTCGAGACCACAAGTAATATTAATCCAGCCAGCATCCAAATGCTCCTATCGTGAGCACAGAAAAGACGAATATGCTCCTGTTTATTTAAGACACTGACTGAAAAGTGGCGTACCAGCTGTCTCATTCTGTCTTCCTCAGCATCTTTGAACATTTTCCCAAAGCATTTTGGCATGCAAACATATCCACGCTATTTTTAACATTCACCTCACCTCTAACTCCCGCGAGCTCCTTAACTGTAACTCAGTCACACCGACTAGTCCCTCCTGTAAGTCGCTCATACCAACCCACTCCCACTTGCCCATTCTCACTCAATCGTTCAGCACAACTTGTCGTTATCTATTTGTCTCTTTCTGACTGTCACTGTCTACTGTCTCACAGCCACAGTCAATTTTTTTTCTGTCCTCTTATTCCTGTCTCCTCTGACTGTCACTGTCTCGCTCTTGCTCTCTCTTACTGCTTTATCTCATTCATTCCTCCCCTTCTTTCTGCCCTCCTACTCCTGTCTCCTCTCACACTCGCTATCTGCTACTATCTCATTCATTCCTTCCCACTGCTGCTGTCTCTTCTCACTGTCGCTCTCTCTCTTCCTCTTTGTCATTGTTGTAGACTGTCTCTCATTATCGCTAGCTCCTACCCACATCCACTTTCTCCTTCACTTTTATCCTCTCCCACTGGCACTGTCTTCTTCACTCTTTTTTTAGTAATGTTCTGTCATTGTCAACTATGTTCCACTGCCACTGTGTCCCTCTCTTTCTCCCACACAACCACTGTCTCCTTCGCTCTTTGTACACTGCACCCACACTCCCTATTGTCTTCTAACATTTATTGCTTTTCCATCTCTTTCCCACTGCCACTGTCTCCTCTCTCAGCATAAAGAAGTGCGAATACGTTCACATGCCAACATTTTTGGTAACATTTTTGAAGGTGCTGAGTAAGAATGAGGCAGCTAGCACCGTACTTCTCAGTCTGCTTTTTAAGTAAACTAGAGTAGATTCGCCTGTTTTGTGCTCTGATATCAGTATTTTTCCGCTGGTTTCCTTCTTTTCCCTGATACAGTATGGCGTGTCACTCATATGAAAAGAACTTTATGGGTCACTAAAATTTGGACAGTTTAATTACGTGAAATTGAAATAACGCAGAACTAATTTTACGCCTCAGACCGGATTTTACGCGCACAAAAATTTTGCATATATTCAGTACGACAACATTGAGTTCGCAGAACTCTTTGAATGATAACGGAGACACTTTACGGCATCTTTCTCCATGCTATGTCACTTTATAAATTACATAGCGTAACTTTGAACCACTGTATGGACAAATGTTTCAAGAATATTTCCAAAGTGATTCGAGATCGGGACCTTAGAAATATATACCCTTCTTGGAATGCGCGGCTCTGTTTTGGTGCCCAGAAACCATGTTTATTCGAAACAGGAAGATGAAACTTCTATATATAGGCTTAGATAATATACCGTTAAATTTTGAGCTACTTGCTGCTGTCAGTTATGTAGATATCTGCTGCCGACGGCGAAAAAATGTTTATAAACGCTTCTTTCGCCCATGAAATAAGCTGTGCCTCAGTAAGTCTCTTTCCGGCGCACCTTAGACCACACCTAATGCAAGAAGAACCAACCGATTTGCTCCATTTGCCTAAGAGGGAGGAAGTGTGTAATATTCAAACTTCGACCCTGTACTGTTGGATAATTACAGTAAGACGAGCCTTCTGTTGGGTATACAAATGGTCCCTATTCCAAGCGCAAACAAAAGACTATCTACCTTTCTTATACCAACAGAACGTGAGGTATGGGGCCCGAAAAAATCTTGTTTTTCTGAGAGACGTTTTGGAACATACTGATAGCTCATGCTGTCTCATGTGTACCGATAATGGTGCGATAACGCTGTCACTAATAATAGCGTCACTTAGGATAAGTTGGCATTACAAACAAAATCATTATACAAAGTACGGACAAATAGCAGACCCATAACCGTTTCTTGAGGGAAAACAATGCGTTCTCCTTCTCTTTGCACCCAGACAGGGTGCCTCTGTCTGCAGTAGAACAAACCTAAGATACAAATCGACTCGTTAGACGTCGCTCACAATGTAAATATCTACCATAAAGCCGGCCGCGGTGGTCTCGCGGTTCTAGGCGCGCAATCCGGAACCGTGGGACTGCTACGGTCGCAGGTTCGAATCCTGCCTCGGGCATGGATGTGTGTGATGTCCTTAGGTTAGTTAGGTTTAAGTAGTTCTAAGTTCTAGGGGACTAATGACCACAGCAGTTGAGTCCCATAGTGCTCAGAGCCATTATATCTACCATAAACTAAAATTCCGAGAGCAGACGTGATTAAAATATACCAATGTTAAACCTTTATAATTAAGGTTAAAGGTAATATCTAAATACCTGCCAGACATCGCTTATTGACAGTTTTCCAAAATACCCGACAATGTGATACACTTAATGTCTATAACGCTAAAGTAGAAACAGTTTACGTAGTACATCGTGCTTTGCCTCCCTCAAGGATTGCTTCACTACGAACGCCATTTAAAGATTTACTCAAGAACTATTACAAGCCATAAAAACTAGTTTGTAGGTTTTATAATCTGCCTAAATAATTTGCTTGTGCACATCATGATATAATATTAAAATTTAAACAACTACTATGAATAATAATTTGCAAAAAAAAAAAATTTACTCGTTAAGTGAAAAATTAGCAGAAGGAAAGAAAGTTTTAGTGTGTGAGTAAAATTCACGACTGGAGTGGCACTGGATTTAATTTTGGATAAACTCATACTTTTATGTATATGAGTGCCGTACTTAACGTACATCAAACAGAGTTGATACTTTTTGTAGACGACTCGATGCTAGAATGAAATTGTAATACTGTTATTCAGAGAATTATTCGATGATCTCTGCAAATGATCTCCCCCTGAATACTGAAAAAACTGCACAGAATGTACAAGAAACAGAACAGTGCAGTTAACTGGTGAACATATGAACAGGAGTTTCTGAATAGGACACTGTGTACCAAGTTTTAGGATATACATTCTGATGAAAATTTGATCAGCAAGAAAAGACATCCACATTGGCGAGTTGCAAAAAGAAGCAAATCAACATCCCAACTTCTTTTGCACATTACCAGCCATTAACGGATCTTATTATAGATCTGCAGAGTAACTATCAGTATTAAAGACTGGATGTCCGAAAGCTTGGAGTGGTGTTACCAAGTTACATTGCAGGTGTGTCTTCAGTGAGTTTAGGAAGTCAACCACACTTTCACGATATCTACATCGATACCCCGCAAATCACATTTAGGTGCCTGGCAAGGGTTCATCGAACCACCTTCACAATTCTCTATTATTCCAATCTCGTACAGCGCGCGGAAAGAACGAACGCCTATATCTTTCCGTACGAGCTCTGATTTCCGTTATTTTATCATGGTGATCGTTTCTCCCTAAGTAGGTCGGTGTCAACAAAACATTTTAGCATTCGGAGGAGAAAGTTGGTGATTGGAATTTCGTGCGAAGATTCCGTCGCAACGAAAAACGCCTTTCTTTTAATTATGTCCAGCCCAAATCCTATATCATTTCTGTGACACTCTCTCCCAAATGTCGCGATAATACGAAACGTGCTGCCTTTCTTTGAACTTTTTAGATGTATTCCGTCAGTCCTATCTGGTAAGGATGCCACACCGCGCAGCAGTATTCTAAAAGAGGACGGACAAGCGTAGTGTAGGCAGTCTCCTTAGTAGATCTGTTACATTTTCTAAATGTCGTGCCAATAAAATGCAGTCTTTGGTTAGCCTTCCCCACAACATTTTCTGTGTGTTACTTCCACTTTAAGTTGTTAGTAATTGTAATACCTAGGTATTTAGTTGGATTTACGGCTTTTAGATTAGACTGATATATCGTGTAACCGAAGTTTAATGAGTTCATTTTTGCACTCATGTCAATGTCTTCACAATTTTCGTTACTTAGGATCAACTGCCATTTTTCGCACCATTCAGATATCTGTTCTAAATCGTTTTGCGGTTCGTTTTGGTCTTCTGATGACTTTATTAGTCGATAAACGACAGCGTCATCTGCAAACAATCGATCACAGCTGCTCAGATTGTCTCCACTATCGTTAATATAGATAAGAAACAGCAAAGGGCCTATAAAACTACCTTGGTGAACGCCAGAAATCACTTCTGTTTTACTTGATGACTTTCCGTCAATTATACGAACTGTGACCTCTCTGACAGGAAATCACAAATCCGGTCACGTAACTGAGACGATATTCCATAAGCACGCAATTTCACTACGAGCCGCTTGTGTGGTATAGTGTCAAAAGCCTTCCGGAAATCTAGAAATACGGTATCCATCTGAAATCCCTTGTCAATAGCACTCAACACTTCATGCGTATAAAGAGCTAGTTGTGTTTCACAGGAACGATGTTTTCTAAACCCATGCTGACTGTGTGTCAATAGACCGTTTTCTTCGAGGTAATTCATAATGTTCGAACACAATATATGTTCTAAAATCCTGTTGCATATCGACGTAAACGATATGGGCCTGTAATTTAGTGGATTACTCCTACTACCTTTCTTGAATATTGGTGTGATCTGTGCATCTTGTGTAAGTGTATAAATCGACTAAGGAAAGTCGTTACAAATAATCCATCAAAAAATTCAGCTGAGTAGTGAGCTCGACAGCTGCAACACTACAAGAAAAGTTGATCTTCATTACTATTACTAAAACTATCAGCCCTCGCATATATGTTCTGACTGCAGTCGTAAAAATTTTTAATCAACCGTTACGCAACATGACATGTGTGACAGGTAACAACAGGTGTGATAGTTGCATTTATAGCGTGCGCCCTGCGACTGTGATTGCCCCACATGCAAGTAGAGGCACGCGTGCAGGTTGCTTGTCTCTTGCTCAACATGGGCGTGCAAGTTCTGTAATTCCATTCACACCTTTGTTCACACTGGACGCCTCCGCTTGCGTATGGGGCAAGATATACAGTCGCACTGCGCAAGGCGCACAGGTGTAAACGCACCGTAAGTCTGGCTACCTTCAAATCGTTTCTACTGGACTACTAGTTTTCGAGTTTTTAATTATAAACTGGTAGTAAGTTCAATATAAAAGACAAAAGTGGTTTACTTTAGATGTTAAATTAAGTGTGTTTCATAAGTAATGTGTGTAATGTGGGACATTAATTGCGCATTTTTATTAAATTTAAGCCACTGTGCTATTTCGGAATCGGCAAATAACGAGCGTGTGCCCATACACGCTATCTATCCATGTATGCGTATCCCTGACTTATTCCATAATATATCGATAGGTATTATGTAAATGATATTTAGAAAATACAATTTAATAACTGCCCTAAATCAGTGACAGGCGTGGCAGTGTAAAAGGGTGACTCCGTTTGCCACTCTTTAATATACAGGAGAGAGACACGTCTGGCGTTCAGCTTGCAGCCAAAAGCTTTTTTTTTTACCGTTTTGCACAATATGAATTGCCTGATAGGTAACAAAGCAAATTGTAAGTCTAATCTCAAATCGTTTCTTATTTATGGTTCGTTCTATTACATAGACGAAATTTTAACTATCAACTACGAGTAGTAGCAAGTTCAGTACAAAAGACAAAGCTGTTTACGTTACATGTTAAGTTTCAGAATGTTTCACTAGAAATAATTATGGTACATTAATAAGAATTTTTTAATTACGAGTAAATTTAAGCCACTTGTAGGCCTACTAATCTTTTACAGTGTGAACAGATTTGTTCCACACCATTTTGATAGCATCTTAAAATCTTTGGAAAATGGAATTACACTTCTTTTGTACATATGGAACTCTACAGCTTATAAATATTGAAAATACGTCTTGTTATTATTTGTGTATGTTGACGTTAATATACCCAGTTGAGCGTAAAATTCAGACCAGCCAAGTCACATCTTTATTACGTTTTGACGTTATAGGGAGACGCGTCTGACAACAAAGGAAAATTAATCAGTTATGTGCGGGCGACTTTTTTACCTCGCCACTGTAGAAAGTAATTGCGAAATTCAATCAAGCATGCGAAGAACCTTAAGTCACTGAAGGTAAAATCTTCTATGTTGTCAGGCAGCGTCATATTTTACCGTCAAGTGGCAACGACCACGAAGGCCAATAGACTTAAATACAACCCTAAGTCAGTCGCAAATGTTGGCAGCTGCTCTGTGTGGACGTCCTTTCAGTACATTACTGTTACTACGCTACGTTTACTCACGATGCAAACGTTGTAGAAGGACACGCAGATCCTGATGAATCCATCGTCACGGTAGACACAACAGCGGACGCGTGGAGCGAGCGACTGGGGCGTGTGTTTACGGAAGAGGCCTCCCTCACGTAGCTGTGCCCCTCCCCCGCCCTGCCCCCCCCCCCCCCCCCCCTCGCCATCCCCACTCTATCACCAAGCACGTCATGAGTCAGCTGTGCTGATGGCTTAGCCAGGGGTTGCCTCACGGCAGCACGCAGCCAATCAGAGTCGGCTCCGTCTAAATGCTACGCCACGTGGGTGAGCGCCTGTCAGCTCCTGTCTGACACGTGCAGAGTGACTAGATGTGACTCACTCATTCCAGGTGCAAAGGACTTCCAGAGTGTAATTACACAATATGTCTTCGTTTTCCCTTTTACCTGAGTATCATGGAATTGTAACCGGTTACTACGTTTATGTGCGACACAACAAGCGTAAGACGAAAATCGAGTTTCGGAAACCGATTTTATTTTACATGTTAGGCTTGACTCGATTTTGCCAGCGCGGTCAGATATCGTTCTTTCGAGCATCAGTTGTTACGAACGAATGGTGTTATTTAATCAGCTCTTTCGGATTATCTTCTCCTTTTTGACTGTTTCCGTGTCTTCTGCTCGGTCGGCACTGTTATATCGGCAGAAGAAACGTTAGTGTTAGTTGGTGGCCAGATGACTTTTCAGACGCTACCATTCCCTCTGGATTTAAAAGTACATCTATGTTAAAGTGTGAGAGATGTTTACGTCGCTTTTATCTGAGGCGGCCTGTATTTTCCTAAATAGATGTGGGAAAACCGCCTAAAAACGACAGACAGGCTAGGCGACTCACCATCGCTCGTTGTCCACGAGGTGGATTCGATCCCGGCGCAGGTTCCCCTCGCATTAGCCCGGAAGCGACACTTTAACGCGCTCAGATATCCGGACGGGTATTTAATAGAGATCATAAACGAAGAAAATACGAGTCTAATGCTGAGGGAGTGACGAACGTTAGAAATCAAGACGCTGCTGTTTAGGCTAGGCGCAAATTGAGACGTGTATAGCACGTGTGACGTAACACAACACTACAGCGTGACACGCGCTTGCCGCACGAGTCGTTCGGGTCCAGCGCATATTGCGACGCGTACACCGTACTTCGTACGCGCCGACAGGCGTCGCTCTGCGCTGACAGAACCGAAGCGCGCGCAACCTGTTCTATTTCTCAAACGATTTTACCGAAACTTTTCGCTGAAAATAACTGATTTTTGTCTTACTTGTAGCGTTATATGTCAGCTTCGTGGCGAAGTGCCCATCATCTCGCTAATGACCATTCTTATTGTGATGTACACATTGTAGTAAGACACTACACAAAACTCAAAAAGTTTGCTACGAAAATTAGGGGTCGCTATGATTTTGCGTTTGGTGTGTATTACACCATACGTTGCTGCGTATGAAATTTAGCTAACATGTTGAATTTTTGCCGGCCCGAGTGACCGAGCGGTTCTAAGCGCTACAGTCTGGAACCGCGGGCAGCTGGATGTTAACAGCGCGTAGCGTTGCGCAGTTGGAGGTGAGCCGCCAGCAGTGGTGGACGTGGGGAGAGAGATGGCGGAGTTTTAAAATCTGTAAGACTGGATGTCATGAACTGCTATATATATATATTATGACTATTAAGGTAAATACATTGTTTGTTCTCTATTAAAATCTTTCATTTGCTAACTATGCCTATCAGTAGTTAGTGCCTTTCGTAGTTTGAATCTTTTATTTAGATAGCAGTAGTGGCACTCGCTGTATTGCAGTAGTTCGATTAACGAAGATTTTTGGTGAGGTAAGTGATTTGTGAAAGGTATAGGTTAATGTTTGTCAGGGCCATTCTATCGTAGGATTTTTTAAAAGTCAGATTGCGTTGCGCTAAAAATATTGTGTGTCAGTTTAAGCACAGTCTTGTATAATTTATCTAAGGGGACGTTTCATGTTGAATTCTTGTTTAGACTTGGGAGGAGGTCTCAATCTGCCTCCGATCTCGAGAAAATGGATCGCATGTAGCGCGCTCACTTCCGATCTCACGCCCGCGAGAATGAAATACTCGCAATATCTCTCATATCGAGACATCGAAACGAAAGTTTGCCGAATGATAGCACACAAGGAGGAGAGTGTTTTGCCAATTCTTAAACACACGAAACTTTCTTATCTGTGACGATATATCAGTACTTATACTTCCACTTTTAGTTATTTCACTCCAGAGACTGTAATTTTTTAAGATTTATCGACAGCTAGCGAAACAAGAGCTTCCTAGTATGAAAAGAAACATAAAATTTCTTCTTTTATGTTGCTGCAAACCGACACTATGAGGTTTTTCGCAAGCTGTTGAACTCTGTGATTGTCAATTACTTGTTTAATTCGGAATTCTGTTGCAATAGCTGCTGTGAGATGAGTTTGGAAAATTACACTGTGGCAAAGGAAAACCAGTTAAACCAGTCACCAAGAGAAATGTGGCCGTTACTCACAAACGGTGATGCTTCTTCGATTGAGGAAAGGTTAACAACTCATACAAAAATACATTGCCAATTCTGTTGGAATTTTGGTGGAATCCCCATAACCCATCGCATTTTTAACACTGGACGACAGGAATGGAAACTTACCAAAGGATTTTATTCTTTCTCTTGATCTTAGCAGTATTAAAATAATGACGAGCGTTTCTTCAGGCGGAATGATACTGGTTACTCACCTACGGCTTGCCAAACTGACAATGCGTGATCGCGAATAAAATAGTTGTTATTGAGTAAAATAAACAGTTGATCTGTCGCACAACACAACGGTCAGGGTATTGTCAGCAGCGGAGGATAATGGGCGCGACAGGAATGCACAAGCTGGCCATGTGTGCTTTGTGGGTTGGAGTTCGAAAAACATTGTCATGAAAGTAGATCTGCCTTTGTAAGCAGTAAATTTCAACAAATTAAATATATATAATCATAACAGTCCGCAGCTCTTGGTCGTGCGGTAGCGTTCTCGCTTCCCGCACCCGGGTTCCCGGGTTCCCGGGTTCGATTCCCGGCGGGGTTAGGGATTTTCTCTGCCTCGTGATGTCTGGGTGTTGTGTGATGTCCTTAGGTTAGTTAGGTTTAAGTAGTTCTAAGTTCTAGGGGACAGATGACCATAGATGTTAAGTCCCATAGTGCTCAGAGCCATTTGAACCATAATCGTAACACTCTTTTAGGATATTCCTACTTCCGTAATAATACCGACCATTTTCTTCATTTCTGTAGCCTGTTGTATAATTAGTTTATTAATGTAGGTATGTGCTTACAGCAACTGAAATGCTATTTCTCATCACGGCGAACCAATTAAAACATTGTCTTTGTGACTGCTTTTCGACTGTTTCTAGCTTGCAGTGGAAACGTGATGTTCACATGCATGTAGTACAGTTTGTCGTATTACGTTATTACACCCATGTCCAAGTAATCACAGTGAGCATTCTATACTGCAGATATTGGACGCTTTTTACCAGGAGCACAAAGAGATCACACCTATGGAGATTATCCCTTTGTAAATTTTTGTAACAGATCGTACAGATACGCCAGCATACTAAGCAGCGAGAAGATAGTCTTGTTTTACTTTCCTGCCTTGCTTCTTAATCACATGATTTTATAATATTCCTTGCTTCCTTATTCACTACCCTCTGTCCCTTCTTGCAATCTGAAAACATCGCGGAGGCATATGATACAATTCCACGGGCCAATGGCTCATCAGTTACTGAAGTATGCATTTTTCTTGACAGAAGAAAAAACAAAACAAAACAAAACTATAGAGATATAAATAACAGAAAAGTATAATGTACTAACGAAGAAATCTGGAGCGTTTAAATGGCGAAAAACGGAACACTACCCAAAGGCAATAAAATTTAGAATACAGTAAGGCAAAATTTGTCGTATGGTTAGTACTACCACTGCTCATATGCACCGTTCCGATGCGAGCATCTGGCCGGGCTACTTTTCCGATCCCCGCCTCAAATTTCCCACGGTGCTAGCGAGGCACCCGCGACGCGTGGCGCGAGAAACTGTGCCCCAACCACAACGCCGCGCGACCTGGCACAGGCGCGTGTCGCGTCCCAGTCGCGTCGCGTCGCAATTTGCGCGGTCCAATTTGAACCTGTGAAGTTACAAAAATGCGCGCTGCGCTGCGTCGCGCCACACGCGCTAAACGCGTCTCAGTTTGCGTCTAGCCGTCGGTGTCACGAGTCTGAGGCCCTCCCACACACAGAGCAACTGAAAATCAACTCGTTTCCGACGTGCATCGGTAACAGGTCGGCAGCGAATCACTTACCGTGTAGATAAATAGGGCTCCGAAGGCAGCGCGCCTGCGCAGTGACTGCCCAGCCAATCGCTTGCAACGCGTTGCCAACCAGCTGCCTGCGAGCAGGCGTTCGCGTTGCCAAGCGATCTGAGTTGCGTCGTGTCCTCGAACAGAGCTCTCTGTATTGGTTCAATCTGAAGGCGAACGAGCGGGTTGTGAACATTAGGATGTGTGTGACTTCCTTAGGTTAGTTAGGTTTATTTAGTTCTAAGTTCTAGGGGGCTGATGATCTCAGATGTTAAGTCCCATAGTGCTCAGAGCCATTTTTGTGAACATTAGCTTCGTACAGGAAGTCGAAAAAGTCCCATTTTATACAACTACAAGCTACTACAGGAGAGATTTGATGGAGGAATTGGTGTATGAAGTGGGAAAAGAATTTGTTTGAATAAAATTACCAGTATGTCAATGGAAGCAAATGTACAAAAAATTATAAATCATACTGAAAGTACTCTTTTGTGTTACTAACTTTGTCATGCGGTAAAATTGCATTGTCAAGTGGAAAAGAACAGTAAAAACCCCAAATCTCGGATATATGTAAATACAATGGTGTTCACATATAAATGATGTAACGAGCTCAAACCACCATCTCAACATTTCCATGTGTATAAATCACAAGATATTTGGGATTTCAAAATAAAAGTAACGATGGGTTATGATGGAAGAAATCAGCTGCACCAGATTACTGTTTCGTTGTTCTACAAAATTTAGGAATTTCGAATCTGTCTGTTATAGACCTAGGCTGCTACCTACAGCTCGCAGTTTATGTTTTTTTTGAATATACGGATGAATCCAGAATTTTCTTCGTTTTCTTATTTGTATGCGATAAAAATAGAAAACCATATTTTCCTCTGAGCTTGAATCTGTGCTCGACATGCAGCATGCGACACAAAAGATGTTCGGGTCCCACAAACAATACTTTCTCTCGTCCGCTCTCGCACACGGCAACTGCAGTTTCTGAGTTGCTGCGTATGCGGAACTGCGTTGCCAGCCAGTCGACGACCAGTCGCCGATGTAGATCGCCTACACGTTGCGTTCGTTTCCAGTCGCTCCGTGTGCGGGTAGTCCGAGAACGGTGGCGCTGGAGTCGCTTCCTAATCGCCGACTCGTTCTCTCTTACCAAAGGACGTAGGAATCGTGACTTAATACAAATGTTGAAAGCACGATCTCGCTTTTTGAAGTAACACGACAGGCCGAAATAACCGATTGTCGGCATCAGCTGGCCATTAACGAAACTTTATTTTTTGAGACTGTGTGGGGCGTAAGACGTAAACTAATTGATGCCTTGTATACAACTGCAAATGTTCTCCATTAGAGAGATAATGATGTTGTTGTTGTTGTGGTCTTCAGTCCTCAGACTGGTTTGATGCAGCTCTCCATGCTACTCTATCCTGTGCAAGCTTCTTCATCTCCCAGTACCTACTGCAACCTACATCCTTCTGAATCTGCTTAGTGTATTCATCACTTAGTCTCCCTCTACGATTTTTACCCTCCACACTGCCCTCCAATGCAAAATTTGTGATCCTCTGATGCCTCAGAACATGTCCTACCAACCGATCCCTTCTTCTGGTCAAGTTGTGCCACAAACTTCTCTTCTCCCCAATCCTATTCAATACTCTCTCATTAGTTATGTGATCTATCGATCTAATCTTCAGCATTCTTCTGTAGCACCACATTTCGAAAGCTTCTATTCTCTTCTTGTCCAAACCATTTATCGTCCATGTTTCACTTCCAAACATGGTTACATTCCATACAAATACTTTCAGAAATGACTTCTTGACACTTAAATCTATACTCGATGTTAACAAATTTCTCTTCTTCAGAAACGCTTTCCTTGCCATTGCCAGTCTACATTTTATATCCTCTCTACTTCGACCGTCATCAGTTATTTTGCTCCCCAAATAGCAAAACTCCTTTAAGTGTCTCATTTCCTAATCTAATTTCCTCAGCATCACCTGACTTAATCCGACTACATTCCATTGTCCTCGTTTTGATTTTGTTGATGTTCGTCTTACGTCCTCCTTTCAAAACACTGTCCATTCCATTCAACTGCTCTACCAAGTCCTTTGCTGTCTCTGCCAGAATTACAATGTCACCGGGGAATGATTTCTTCTCCATGGATTTTAATACCTACTCCGAGTTTTTCTTTTGTTTCCTTTACTGCTTGCTCAATATACAGATTGAATAACACCGGGGAGAGGCTACGACCCTGTCTCACTCCCTTCCCAACCACTGCTTCCCTTTCATGTCCCTCGACTCTTATAACTGTCATCTGGTTTCTGTACAAATTGTAAACAGCCTTTCGCTCCCTGTATTTTACCCCTGCCATCTTTAGAATTTGAAAGAGAGTATTCCAGTCAACATTGTCAAAAGCTTTCTCTGTGTGTGTGTGTGTAGTGATGACTGGAGTAATTTAGATGCTAGTCCATGCTTCGGACGAAAACCAAACAAATATCGTCCATTGCAAACAAAATGTTGTGTTCTTGTATATTCTACCTCCATCATGAGAAAACATATGCACTCCGTCAAACGAAAACTGGGTACAGAGCAACGTCACTCTCATGTCGCTGTGGCCATAAAGCGCGCCATTTGCGTATTCTTTTTGCCATGGCAAGTTACGTGTTTGCGCTAATAGCGCGTTGTATAGTTTATTATTCACTTCTGCAACTTTTTCGAAGACTGCTGTGAATTTTTTAAATAATTAATGACCATTTAAACAATACACTTCATCTCTACGTCTTGTTTTCTTGCACCGTCGCCATAGGCACAGTTATTTATCAAAACTGTCTGCATCAACGTGATTGTCAGATATTCCCAGGATAGAGATTAAAATAAATTTATATTCATCTTCAAAAAAGTTTTATACATATACATGGACACACAATATATATATATATATATATATATATATATATATATATATATGTACTACTGGCCATTAAAATTGCTACACCAAGAAGAAATACAGATGATAAACGGGTATTCATTGGACAAATATATTATACTAGAACTGACATGTGATTACATTTTCACGCAATTTGGGTGCATAGATTCTTAGGAATCAGTACCCAGAACAACCACCTCTGGCCGTAATAACTCCCTTGATACGCCCCGGAATTGAGTCAAACAGAACTTGGATGGCGTGTACAGGTACAGCTGCCCATGCAGCTTCAACACGATACCACAGTTCATCAAGAGTAGTGACTGGCGTATTGTGACGAGCCAGTTGCTCAGCCACCATTGACCGGACGTCTTCAATTGGTGAGAGATCTGGAGAATGTGCTGGCCAGGGCAGCAGTCCAACATTTGCTGTATCCAGAAAGGCCCGTACAGGACGTTGCTGGCCAGGGCAGCAGTCCAACATTTGCTGTATCCAGAAAGGCCCGTACAGGACGTGCAACAATCAGTTGTGCATTATCCTGCTGAAATGTAGGATTTCGCAGGTATCGAATGAAGGGTAGGGCCACGGGTCGTAACACATCTGAAATGTTACGTCCACTGTTCACAATGCCGTCAATGCGAACAAGAGGTGACCGAGACGTGTAACCAATGGCACCCCATATCATGGAGTGATACGCCAGTATGGCGATGACGAATACACGCTTCCATTGTGCGTTCACCGCGATGTCGCCAAACACGGATGCGACCATCATGATGCAGTAAACAGAACCTGGATTCATCCGAAAAAATGACGTTTTTCCATTCGTGCACCCAGGTTCGTCGTTGAGTACACCATCGCAGGGGCTCCTGTCTGTGATGCAGCGTCAAGGGTAACCGCCGCCATGCTCTCCGAGCTGATAGTCCACGCTGCTGCAAACGTCGTCGAACTGTTCGTGGTGATGGTTGTTGTCTTGCAAACGTTCCCATCTGTTGACTCAGGGATCGAGACGTGGCTGCACGATCCGTTACAGCCATGCGGATAAGATGCCTGTCATCTCGACTGCCAGTGATACGACGCCGTTGGGATCCAGCACGGCGTTCCTTATTACCGTCCTGGACCCACCGATTCCATATTCTGCTAACAGTCATTGGATCTCGACCAACGCGAGTAGCAATGTCGCTATACGATAAACCGCAATCGCGATAGGCTTCAATCCGACCTTTATCAAAGTCGGAAATGTGATAGTACGCATTTCTCCTCCTTACATTAGGCATCACGCAACGTTTCACCAGGCAACGCCGGTCAACTGTTGTTTGTGTACGAGAAATCGGTTGGAAACTTTCCTCATGTCAGCACGTTGTAGCTGTCGCCACCGGCGCCAACCTTGTGTGAATGCTCTGAAAAGTAATCATTTGCATATCACAGCATCTTCATACTCTCTGTTAAATTTCGTGTCTGCAGCACGTCATCTTCGTGGTATAGTAATTTTAATGGCTTGTAGTGTATATATATTTATATATTACTGGTCAGCTTATATTGGTATTAATAGACATCAGTAGACCTCAGATTTTAGATAAAAACCTTTTTGTTCCTCATTAAATAAAGGCAATAAAAGTTGTACATACACAAATTACGTCAATTTATGATCGAAAACCCTAGTTTTATAGCACCTCAAAATAGCTAATTTCAGGTTAGTACCTGATTGTACCCATATTTTAAAAATCCAGTTGAATGAAAATTTTTTATGACTGACATTCTCTCGTGGCTTCCCAGCTACTAATTACACAAATATTTTATCGAAAATTGTAGTTTTATGGTACCTAAAATATCTAATTTCATGTTAGAACCTGAGTGTGCCTCATTTTTAAAAATCCTAAAAATGCCTAATTTCATGTTAGAATCTGACTGTAACTAGTTTTGAAAAATCCATTCATATAAAATTTGGGTGACTAGAACTACTCTTCTGATCTTCCCGGCTACTTAGAAAACAGTAACTGAAGATAACTGGTTTGTTCGCATGCCAATCGTGAGTCTGACGACTACAGCATAAGCCAGGCTGTTCCAACCAGCCCAGCTCCACAGAGCTTTGTCGCTCACTGTGAACCATCAAATGGGCCGGCAGGACACGGAGGAACCTTGCGATCTGCCTCCTGTGCCTTCCTGCCCTATCGGAACAGCCTGTTTAAAACACCTGCACTGTCTTCATTCAGTCGGTCGGCGTGCTGCTTCGATGTGATGAAACATTTCACAGCGACAGTCTGTTTGTGGAAAGTCAAGCACGCCGAAAGTAACCAACTTCAAATCATCTCTGATTCGTCAGTGATTACAGGAATTTCCTGATTTCCCTACAGACGGAAGAGTTATTCACTACAATGTATGCAGCAAATACGTAAGTAAAATGTTAACCTTTTATCTGCTACGCCCACTCAGAGAACAGTGATGCCACTTTTTTCTCGAGACACATGCGAATGCAAAAACATTGTTTCTGAACCCTTAATGTAGTTTAATTTTGCTAAGTAGATCTCGTACGGAAATTATTCCACGAAGGATTTCTCATTTAGTTTTATTTTTAGATACGTTCTGAACAAAGGTCGCATTTAAGTCTGCATGTTGCAGGGATTAAACACCAGGCAAATTTAAAAAATAAATCAAACTTGAAACAAACGTTTGCAACTAAACCAAATGCAACAAGCAAAAACGAATTTCATCTTGACCTGTGTCGAGCCATTGTTGCAGCAAACATACCATTCAATGCAGTTAAAAAGTTTTCTGAAGAAATATTGTCACCGCAGCATTCCATCAGAATCCAAACTGAGAAAGAACTATTTAGACACTCTATATGAAAATATATTGAGCTGAATAAGGGAAGATTAGGCAATACATAAATGTGGATCTCTGTCAGTGAGAGAACTGACAGAGAAGGTCGATATGTGGCTAATTTAATTGTTGGAAAGTTAGATCCTGACACTTACTCTGTACCTCATCAGATCTGCAGCAAGGCGGTAAAAAACACTAACTAGGAAACAATTGCTCACTTTGTTATTAAAGTCCTCAAACTACTTTTCCCCAACAGTCTATATGAAAGTAAAATACTTATAATCTACACTGATGCAGCCACATACATTATTGCTGCTGTTAAATTGTTGAAAGTATTTTCCCCAGCCTTGCTCCACGTCAAACGTTTTGCCCATGTCATGAATCGTTTAGCTGAGACGATACATGTCGAATTTCCACATGTAAATAAGCTAGTTTCAACCATCAAAAAGGATTTTTTAAAGCACCTAGAAGAATCTAGTTATTTCGAAAGGAACTTCCCAGCGTACCACTTCCACCAGAACCCATACTTACTCACTGGGGAATGTGGCTAGAGGCCATGGAATATTATAGCGGTGTTCTTAAATTGCCGGAGGAGGCAGTGAGCGTCATTGTACTTCAGCTAAAGATCGTCTAAAGGGCTCAACAATTTCCAACGACATTGCATACATAAAATCTCATAATGCATTTTTGGTCCCTATTATTAAAGCTCTAGATTGTTCAGGGAAACCAGTATACAAGCAACTGTGATTGGTAGAAGAGGTGACAGAAAAAATCTACTAAAAAAAAAGCACCACCAGAACTGACCACCCTATCACCCTCTGCACAGTCGCTTATCAGATAAATCAACAGAACATGAGTGTGCTGTCCCATTTCGCCTAATACCGTTATTTAAATATGCTGCTGTGACATCTATTGACATGGGGCACTCATTCTCGGCATATAAGATACTACTAACAGACAAGGGATGTAGTTTCTCAACGGAAAAATCTGGAGAGAGTGTTAGTTATTTACTGTGACTGTAATTATGGACGTGGACAATAATTATGAGGATTTTTGTCAATCTATTTATCTTTCTAGACAATAAAATGTCTGATTTTGGTCACCTATTTTCTGATTTTATGACCTATTTTTGTAAGTGATAGTACCTATTTTAGGTACCTAATTTAAGATTTTGAGAACCTAAAAGTCCGAGATCTAATCATCAATCCCAACGATTGAGTGTGTAGCGATAATGTGTCTTCGGCTATACTTGCGTAGTCGTGTCCTCGCTCCCCTCTGTATGCTAGTATAGTTCACTCATACCCGACAACAGTCTCAAACGACGGGTATTGGGTTAACCCGACGACGGCGGAGACAACTCATCCAAAGACGGCGAGTTCGGAGATGACGACATAACATCTGTTAATGAGGTTAAAGCGGGTGTGGAGAGTTTATTTCTGATCTGTAGTAGTTAGCGCTTTCGAATTGTGAACTGAATTAAACGAGCAGAACGTTGGGGATGAAATCAATGACCAAGCATGGTGCCAGTCTCAACCTTTCAGGTATGCTGAACTTATGATGTACCAACGTATAGTAACGAGTGAGAATTTGTGCCGCGTAGCAACTGCTATCAGGATTTCTCGTTACATGGCCAGCATTGGCTTTAACGATTAGCTGGTCTGAACACACTTACAGTTCTGTTACAAATTTTCATTGATTTTTCCATGTGTGATTTCCGAACACTATTTTTCCCGAGGTGATGTTGGGAATATCATCATTAGGGAACAGTGTCAATGAAAGGTGGTTACACTGACGTGACATAAGTCATGGGATACGTTCAAAATGGTTCAAATGGCTCTGAGCACTATGGGACTTAACATCTATGGTCATCAGTCCCCTAGAACTTAGAACTACTTAAACCTAACTAACCTAAGGACATCACACAACACCCAGCCATCACGAGGCAGAGAAAATCCCTGATCCCGCCGGGAATCGAACCCGGGAACATGGGATACGTCCTAATATGATGTCGGATCTCCTTTTGTGTGGTGAAGTGCAGGAGCTCGACGTGGCATGGACTGAACAAATCGTTGGAAGTCCCCTGGAGAAGTATTGAGCCATGTTGCGGCCATAGTCGTCCATTATTGCAGAAGTGTTACCGGTGCAAGATTTTGTGTACGAACTAACACTCTCGATTATGTCCCATTTTGTGCGATGGGATTCATATAGGGAAATCTGGGTGACGAGGCCAAGTTATTCGCTCAACTTGTCCAGGATTTTCTTCAAACCAATGGTGAATAATTTTGGGCCGGTGACATGGTGCACTGTCATGTATAAAAATTCCATAGTTGTCCGAGAGTATGAAGTCAGTGAGTGGCTGTAAACAGTCTTCAAGAAGCCGAACGTAACCATTTCCACTCAGTGATCGGTTCAGTTGAACCAGTTGGACCATTCCATGTGAACACAGGCCACACCGTTATGGAGCTGCCTTCAGCTTGCACAGTGCCTTGTTGACAAGCTGGATCCATGGCTTCGTTGGATCTGCGCCACACTCGAACACTACCATCGGTCCTTACCAACTGAAAACGGCACTCGTCTGACCAGGCTACTGTTTTCTAGTCGTCTAAGGTACAACCGGTACAGTCATGAGCCCAATACAGGCTCTGAAGGCGCTGTCGGGCTGTCAGCAAAGGCACTCGCTTCCGTCGTCTGCTGTCGTAGATAATTAATACCCAATTTCACCGTACAGTAGTGGTTTTCTACGGTTATTTCATGCGGTTTTGCTTGTCTGTTAGCACTGGCAACTCTTCGCAAATGGCGCTGCTCGCGGTCGTTGAGGCTGTTGTCCGTGGTGAGAGGCAATGCCTCAGATTAGGTATTCTGGGCACACTATTCACACTGTGGACCTCGCAATATTGAATGCCCTAATGTACTGGCCTGCCGGCCGGGGTGACCGAGCGGTTCTAGGCGCTACAGTCTGGCACCACGCGACCGCTACGGTCGCAGGTTCGAATCCTGCCTCGGGCGTGGATGTGTGTGACGTCCTTAGGTTAGTTTGGTTTAAGTAGTTCAAAGTTCTAGGGGACTGATGACCTCAGAAGTTAAGTCCCATACTGCTCAGAGCCATTTTTTTGCTGGTGTAAGCTGTCGCCAGCACACCGGTTGGCAAAGCGCGAGATCGATTAAAGCTTGCGTCACGTAAGACGGCACTTTCGCACATAGAGGCGGAGCAGTGAAGGGATGAGCACTGCGTTTGCGCCGCAGCAAAGAGCGGACAAACAAAGTGCCCTTTCAAAGGAACCATCCCGGCATTTGCCTGAAGTCATCTGGGGAAATCGCGGAAAACCTAAATCATAATGGCCGGACGCGGGATTGAACCGTCGTCCTCCCGAATGCGAGTCCAGTGTGCTAACCACTGCGCCACCTCGCTCGGTGCCGAACTGCATTGCTGCGGATAACAATCAGGCTCATTTGCCAATATATATACGTTCAAATCCATGAGGGGAATAATAAATATTAAAACCAATTTCGATCAGTCATCATGAGAGAGATATTAATTCACGTCTTGACGGCGTTGCGTCCACTGCTCCACAGATTTAGTCTGCGTGACGTCGGGAGGTGAGAACAGCTGACACAGCTTTTTTCTCAAAATGGAAGTTGTCTAACGACAAGATCATTGAAACTGCTTGCAATAATTATCATTTATTGCGATGTGAACTGTATTATAAGTAAAAATTCAATATGCAACAAAATTAATATCAAGTTCAAACCGAAATCATTATATTTGCTTGACAAATGCTCCTATTCAATAGAATTTTTAAAAATGTCTATAAGGTGTGTGTTTTGATGTGTTTGACGGTAGTTCAGTGTAATCACTGCGCATAAAGAAGAATTAGTGGTAGAAAAACTAATGAAATGACTATCGTAAAAATGGTCAGTAAGTTGTAATATTTTTCGCGGTTGACGGGAATTTGAGAGTAAACTAAGTCGTTCGACATTACAGTGGGAGACCGCATTTCTAATCCATTGAACGAGCAAATAATTAACCATCACGTACGAATAACTCCAGGGAACGATGACCGATAACATCGAAAACCACCGATATCTCGACAAGTAACAGTTACTGTCATTTTAGGGCCTTATCCAGTTCGTGCCTTGAAAATGACAGAGATGTACATGCGGAAATATCGGACTTTTTGATGAATTTATCCAGCTGCCTTCTTGCATGTTATTAGAGCATACAACATGGTGGGTGGAGCTTAGCTTCTCCGTGGCCAGTATGTTGAACATGATAGTCTGCATAGTTCAAGTTCTAATCAAAAAGGCTAGGTTATGTACGCAGCTGATATGTTGACAAACATGTTTTTTTTTAAATCACGCATCTTTAAAACTAAGAAATATTATCACTTTGTTCCAAAGTCCACATCGCAACACCGCCGTCACTTCTATTTCAATCTGCTTCCGAACAATCTGATTGTAAATTTACGATGCTACGTTCAAGGCTTGGATCACCATCGCTTCCCTGTCAGATTATTCTTTCTGAAGCTTTTCGGCACATCGCACAGACTGTGCCCAAGCTACAGTTGGGATGTTGCCTATTGCCTGATGCACAAGCGATACAGTGAATGTTATCTTCAACTTTTTTTCTCCCCCATAGCCTTATTCTTCGCCCAAAGTAAAGGGCACACTGACAGTGACACGTGGGTAAACGCAAAACTGTGTCACCCCATTCACGTGCAAGGAAATCAAGTTTGTACGTTCTGTCACGTGACTCGTATAAATTAACGGCTGCAGGAGATCGGCACGAGTCTGGTTTATACTGTCCTTAATATTTTTTTTTAAGCCAGGGAAAAGTATCCGCTTTATTGGTGTTTATGCTTGGTGTTTTCTCTGTAACAGTTGAATTATAACTGACAATGACTGATTTCGAAGCAAGCTATCAAGAATTGTGAACCACGTCATGAAACTGACAGCGTTCATTTCCGAATGGTAGTCACTACTGTTTTCTTACACGTAAGTACAAGTTTGCTCTCAGTTACAAAACCAGAAGAAGAGTCAGCATCCAGAATAATTGTCCGAGAACCTATTCCTATGAAAACTTTAAAACCGCCATTACCAACACTCATTTTCCAGGATTCTAATTGATTCATTTTTCATCAAGGTAATACACTGTTGAACTACCTCCTTCTCTTGTATCATGAATCTTTATATGGGATGTAATTCGTGCTGCACCTATGTCACTTCTTTGAACTAAAAACTCTCTCCTGAACGTATCAGGAACCAACGTCTTTTAAAATTCTTTATACTTACGAAGCGCTTACCATTGAAGCTAATTTTCCCTTACATAGCTGTAACAGGTTTTTGAGATGTTGGGCATTCATGGTTCACATGGAGCACATTAAAACATCGTTGTTAAAACCATCGCCCAGCGGTTCTAGGCGCGTCAGTCCGGAACCGCGCGACTGCTACGGTCGCAGGTTCGAATCCTGCCTCTGGCTTGGATGTGTGTGATGTCCTTAGGTTAGTTAGGTTTAAGTAGTTCTAAGTTCTAGGGGACTGATGACCTAAGCCATTTGAATCATATTTTTTTTAAAACCATTCATTTGTGTTGCAGGTTCCTTGTGATTTCGATGCTTTCCAGATGACACGAAACCAACTTTTTCTACGGTTCCTACAGCTCTGACAGTTGCGTTTACAATTCTCTTGCCAACACCACATGGTTGTGGAGTCCGTTCTTGTGTCTTCAAATGCAAACAGTAGGAGACCTGCTTTAAAATTCACGCTTGAAAAAGTTATAAATGCGGTAAATAATCCCCCTCTTCTACTTGTGAAGCACTTCACATTTATTGCCACCACCTGGCTTTTTTTCAAATCGCACTTAAACATTTACAGATACACACCTATACTGCCAGAAGAAAAAAATGACAGTTGAATGAATAATTCCGTTGTAACGAAACACGGCAACAGTGGAGCAGGTAGGAGCGAGATTCTCACTGTCGAGCTGTAACTCGAAGCTTGCTGCTCGGAAGGAGAATGAATATTATTGGCTGCCAGTGGCTAGTGGAGGCGGATGTGCAGAACAGCTGAATATTAGGCCGCCTTCAAACATGACGTGGACTATACTAGGCACGGGATGAAACGAGCCTATCACGAGAGAGGCCAGAGACACACCCACTAGGAACAAGCCGCCAACGCCCTCTCGACAGCATTTATTTAGGCCGTCGCCGCTGACCGGAGGGCCTCACTCACTCAGTCATCCAGTTTGGCATTTGTCAGTATACTCGCAGAGCGGGTTTAGTTCGTTACAGGATACGACTGTACATAGCGACCAGATTAGTGACTATAGTGGGACTAGTTTTATTGACATTACATCAGTCTGCAAGAGGACTATCACTGATGAGCATGTGCCTCAAGACATGGACTCTATTCCAGTTAAATAACAGCTTCCTTTTCATGTAAATAAAGAACTGTATTAATCCATGTGTGCGTTTGTGTTGTAGATAGGGGATACTGGTCACCCACAACAACATCCTCTCCCTTGCTTCCTTGCAGTACAACACTCTACAGTGGCGAACGAGGATAATTCAGTAGCGATCGAAGTTAATCGACGTGGTCGTGATTTTGCTTCCTTCTCTTGTGTTTAAGTTTGGAGGGGGGTTCTTGTTCTACTATTTCAATTTGCTAATTTGTTGTTATGTTCTTGCAAGTATTCCAGGAGAGGCGCCGCAGAACTAATCAAATTTCTCTTTTCAGATGGTTCAAATGGCTCTGAGCCCTATGGGACTTAACGTCTAAGGTCATCAGTCCCCTAGAACTTAGGACTACTTAAACCTAACTAAACTAAGGACATCACACACATCCATGCGCGAGGCAGAATTCGAACCTGCGTCCGTAGCGGTCGTGCGGTTCCATACTGAAGCGCCTAGAAAAATGGCTCTGGGCACTATGGGACATGACATCTGTGGTCATCAGTCCCCTAGAACTTAGAACTACTTAAACCTAACTAACCTAAGGACATCGCACACATCCATGCCCGAGGCAGGATTCGAACCTGCGTTCGTAGCGGTCACGCGGTTCCAGACTGAAGCGCCTAGAACCGCCCGGCCACACCGGACGGCCCTTTTCAGATGCTTTGCTTGCTTTTTGATATAACGTATTTGTGTAAACCATGAATTCCGCGCCCCTGCCTCCTCACCTCAGCTGCAGACGGCCAGTATGATCAGTTTCACCACCAACATGTCGCTGCCTTACTGACAAGGGAACCTTCCCATCGCACCCCCTCAGATTTAGTTATAAGTTGGCACAGTGGGTAGGCCTTGGAAAACGGAACACAGATCAGTCGAGAAAACAGGAAGAAGTTGTGTGGAACTACAAAAAAAAAAAAAAATGGCAAAATATACAAACTGAGTAGTCCTCGCACAAGATATGCAACATCAATGATGGTGTGAACACAGGAGCGCCGTGGTCCCGTGTTTAGCATGAGCAGCTGCGGAACTAGAGGTCCTTGGTTCAAGCATTCCCCCGTGTGAAAAGTTTACTTTCTTCATTTTCGCAAAGTTTTTGTTCGTTCGTTCATTGACGTCTCTGTTCACTGTCTACATCTACATCTACATCCATACTCCGCAAGTCTCCTGACGGTGTGTGGCGGAGGGTACCCTCAGTACCTCTATCGGTTCTCCCTTCTATTCCAGTCTCGTGTTGTTCTTGGAAAGAAGGATTGTCGGTATGATTCTGTGTGGGCTCTAATCTCTCTGATTTTATACTCATGGTCTCTTCGCGAGATATACGTAGGAGGGAGCAATATACTGCTTGACTCTTCGGTGAAGGTATGTTCTCGAAACTTAAACAAAAGCCCGTACCGAGCTACTGAGCGTCTCTCTTGCAGTATCTTCCACTGGAGTTTAACTATCATCTCCGTAGCGCTTTCGCGATTACTAAATGATCCTGTAACGAAGCGCGCTGCTTTCCGTAGGATCTTCTCTATCTCTTCTATCAACCCTATCTGGTATGGATCCCATACTGCTGAGCACTATTCAAGCAGTGGGCGAACCAGCTTACTGTAACCTACTTCCTTTGTTTTCGGATTGCATTTCCATAGGATTCTTCCAATGAATCTCAGTCTGGCATCTGCTTTAGCAACGATCAACTTTATATGATCATTCCATTTTAAATCACTCTTAATGGGTACTCCCACATAATTTATGGAATAAACTGCTTCCAGTTGCTGACCTGCTATTTTGTAGCTAAATGATAAGGGAACTATCTTTCTGTGTATTCGCAGCACATTACACTTGCCTACATTGAGATTCAAATGCCATTCCCTGCACCATGCGTCAATTCGCTGCAGATCCTCCTGCATCTCAGAACAATTTTCCATTGTTACAACCTCTCGATAAACCACAGTATCATCTGCAAAAAGCCTCAGTGAACTTCCGATGTCATCCACAAGGTCATTCATGTATATTGTGAATAGCAACGGTCCTATGACACTCCCCTGCGGCACACCTGAAATCACTCTTACTTGCCGACCGCGGTGGTCTCGCGGTTCTCGGCGCTCAGTCCGGAACCGCGGGACTGCTACGGTCGCAGGTTCGATTCCTGCCTCGGGAATGGATGTGTGTGATGTTCTTAGGTTAGTTAGGTTTAACTAGTTCTAAGTTGTAGGCGACTGATGACCACAGATGTTAAGTCCCATAGTGCTCAGAGCCATTTTTCACTCTTACTTCGGAAGACTTCTCTCCATTGAGAATGACATGCTGCGTTCTGTTATCTAGGAACTCTTCAATCCAATCACACAATTTGTCTGATAGTCCAGATGCTCTTACTTTCTTCATTAAACGGCTGTGGGGAACTGTATCGAACGCCTTGCGGAAGTCAAACACGGCATCTAACTGTGAACTCGTGTCTATGGCCCTCTGAGTCTCGTGGACGAATAGCGCGAGCTGGGTTTCACACGACCGTCTTTTTCGAAACCCATGCTGATTCCTACAGAGTAGATTTCTAGTCTCCAGAAAAGTCATTATACTCGAACATAATACGTGTTCCAAAATTCTACAACTGATCGACGTTAGAGATATAGGTCTATAGTTCTGCACATCTGTTCGACGACCCTTCTTGAAAACGGGGATGACCTGCGCCATTTTCCAATCCTTTGGAACGCTACGCTCTTCTAGAGACCTACGGTACACCGCACTGTAGTAAGTTTAGTGTCTGTATTTTGCGACCGCACCGCAGAACCGTGCGATTAGTAGACGAAAAGACGTGCCTCTCCAATGGGAACCGAAAACATTTGATCGCAAGGTCATAGGTCAACCGATTTCTCCACAGGTAAACACGTCTGATATATTCTATACGACACTCGTGACGGCATGTGCGTCTCATGACAGGAATATGTTGTCGACCCACCTAATTTGTACACTTGGCGAATGGGTAAAAAGATTCTTCTACCTTGCCCGATTTAGGTTTTCTTGTGAATGTGATAATCACTCCTAAAAAAGTGATGAAAACATAACGGACGGACAGGTAATAATTGTCTGAAAATAAAAAATTAAACTTTTCTCTCGAGGGAACACCTGAACCAAGGACCTCTCGTTCCGCAGCTGCTCACGCTAAACACGGGACCACGGCGCTCGTGAGCTCACATTATCCTTGATGTTGCCTATGTTGCGCATAGAGTACTTAGTTTGTATATTTTGCTTATTTTTTTCACAGTTCCACAGAACTTCTTCCTGTTTTCTCGATTGATTTGTGTTCAGTTTTTCAAGGCCTATCCACTGTGCCAACTTATAAGTAAATCTGAGGGGGTGGCGATGGGGATGTTCCCTCATGAGGAAGGTACAAGAACTACTGGCCGCAAAAGCTACGTCGGCCGCACAAGCTCAACCGGCGAACCAACCAGCCCAGCAAGGAGGAGGAATGGATTGAACACCTTACTCAGTTCCATGCACATTGTCAAGATCATCGTGTTCAAGGTACTGTAAAGTTACAATACTTCCTTTCGATTGCGAGGTCCCCAGTGTACAGGTTTACAAAAGCTATTCCCAGCCGCGTCTCCCAACGAACTCGGGCCGTGACAAAGTAATCGCTGCATTAACTCATTGCTATGACCAGCAAGTCGAAGTAGCTGCCGCTAGATATCAGTTCTTTCGCTTGCAGAAAGAGCCGGAACAGATGTACCCCTAGTGGTACACAGAATTAACGCACATGACTAGAAAGTGTAAATTTAAGTGTAGTTGTGACAACTTTTACAGTGACTTAATGATACGTAATGCAATAACACACAATGTCCCAGGTAGTAGAATACGGGAACAGATCATATAGTACTCTGATCCATCACTTCCTCAAGTATTGCAAATCTTAGAGCAAGGCCGATAAGTTTGACCAGGCCCCGATTTGTTGGGTGGAGTCGCCCCCTGCTAGCGACCGCCCCAAGCAGCCACAGCAACGAACGCGTAACAGCCGCGCGGAGAGCCACGTAGGCATGTAAACACGCCTGTGAATGTAATGAAGTCTTGCCCCAGATGTTTTGCTCGCCATAAAAGACAGGATTTGCCCATGCAATTTGTTTGCAACGGCACAAAACTGCTAATATTGCTGGCTCCCAGAACAAACAGGCTCGTGCACATGCAGTGAACGCTGTATTTCCAAAACCCACAACAGGTTCTGACAAAAGAAACATTAAGGTTGTGCTTCCTTCTGGCACTGGTGGTGTGCAAAGACGTTATGACAAACTATTTGTCTCATTACGAATTGCTGGCCGGCGTGTCTACTTTTTGTTAGACACAGTTGCCTCAAAAATTTGTTAATCGTGCTACGTACGAACAGTTAGGCTCGCCACGCCTTTCTAAATCTATTGCTATTGCAAGCACCTTACTGCTTACAGCGGTCATGAAATTCCAGTGCTTAGACAGTGTAGTTCCCCTGACACTTACGAATCTCACACTAAAATGGTTGAAATGGCTCTGAGCACTATGGGACTTAACTTCTAAGGTCATCAGTCCCCTAGAACTTAGAACTACGTAAACCTAACTAACCTAATGACATCACACACATCCATGCCCGAGGCTGGATCCGAACCTGCGACCGTAGCGGTCACGCGGTTCCAGACTGCAGCGCCTACAACCGCACGGCCACCTTTGCCGGCTCTCACACTAGAACAGTGAATTTTACAGTGTTGAAATCAAGAGACACTGAGAACATATTCGGTTAAATGCCTTTGATTTGTTTGGACTTAGCATCTAAGACAATGTACTTTTAGTGTCTGCTTTTGAACTATTTTTGGAAGGAATGGGAAAAACTAATAACTTTGTCGTGCATGTTTCATTGAAAGACAATGCACATCATACGTTTTTCCGGGCCCGCCCCTTTCCAATTGCTTTAACAGACGAAATAGCAAGTGAATTGAAAAAATTGCAAGATAATGGTGTAATTACTCCCATCCAAACTAGTCAAAGGGCAAGGCCTCTCGTTTTGCTCCCTAAGCCTTCTGATCGCATTCGAATTTGTGTTGACTTTAAGTCTACAGTTCACCCACAGACGGTAGTTGACACTTCCACGTTACCTCGCCCTGAGGAGCTCATGGACAGGCTTGGTGCAGGCCGTTACTTTTGTAATATAGACCCTCGTGATGCTTATTTGAAAATGCCACTAGATGAAGAATCAAAGAAACTGTTTGGTGTTAATACACACTTAGGCCTGTTCAAGTACCTGCGTTTGCCCTTGGGCAGTTTTTCCGCACCCGCCATTTTTCAACGTTACTTGGAACAGCTGACTGCAGAAGTGCCATTTTGTTCAGACGATATTGTTCTCTCAGGTCGCACATCTCAGGAACACATTGCCAATTTCCGTACTCTTTTTCGAGTTTGTCGGAAGCAGGACCCAATCGTCGTCTCGAAAAGTGTGACTTTTTTCCAAAAAAAATGGCTCAGAGCACTATGCGACTTAACTTCTGAGGTCATCAGTCGCCTAGAACTTAGTACTAATTAAACCTAACTAACCTAAGAACATCACACACATCCATGTCCCAAGCAGGATTCGAACCTGCGACCGCAGCGGTCGCCCGGTTCCAGACTGTAGCGCCTAGAACCGCACGGCCACTCCGTCCGGCGACCTTTTTTTTTCCCCAAACTGAACTATAGTACTTAGGTCATGTGATAAACAGTCATGGTGTGCAACCCCTCCAATCTCATTTGCGTGCAATCCGTGACCCTGTTCCTCGTAATGTGTCTGAACTGCAGTCAGTACTAGAAAAGATAACGTAGTACATTCGGTTCATACCGAATGCCGCTCAGATCGGGGCATCGCTTGCGTCGTAAAAATGTACCTGTCGTGTAGACCAAAGATTGTCAGGACGCATTTCAGAAACCCAAAAATGCCTTGCTCAGTGACAAATGTTTAGCGCATCTTGACCCTGCCAAGCCTGTAGTGCCGCAAGTCGACGCTTCTTCTTACGGAATCGAAGCTGTGCTTTCGCGCAGAGTTGGTACACAAGACAGACCCATTGCTTTTGCCTCACTCAAACTCAGTGCAGTTACTCTCAAATAGAGAAAGAGGCTCTCGCTATTTTGTATGGTGTGACCAAATTCCATCACTATTTGTATTTTAGCAAGTTCTTTTTAGTGACAGGTCAGAAGCTTTTGAAGTCCTTGTTTCATCCGTCAAAGCGGTCCCTACGCGCACCACTGAAAAACTGCAACGTTGGGCTTTGTTGCTTTCGCAGTATCAGTATGAAATTATATACAGACCTACGGCAAAGCATGGGAATGCAGACGTTCTAACTCGCCTTCCAGTTGGCCCAGACTTTGATTTTTATGCATCTGCCCCATCTTGTTGCCAAATCGATGCGCAGGACTCTGAATTGCTAAAATCTTATCCATTGCACTACACAAGAATTGCACGGGCCACGGAAGCACACCCAGGTTTCAAGATTTCGCTGCATTACATTCGCAAGTCTTGGTCTCGTTCATTGAACAGTATCCAGAACGCAGTTGTGCCCCAATGTTTTGCACGTCGGCATAACCTTTCAGTTCAAGAGGCTGTGGTTCTTGTTCAAAATGACAGTGGACAGTCGCATGTGCTTATTCCCAAAGTGTTGCAAAAGGATGTGTTGCGATTGCGCCATCAAGGATATTGGGGAATTGTTCGCTCTAAACAGTTAACGTATCGGCACTGTACTTGGCAGGACATGTGTAAGTAAGCTGTTTAGGTTTTTTTTATTGGTAACGCCGCCGCCACGTAGCGCTCTGTATGAAAAATCACTGACTGTGCTGTGTGCAGTCTGTGGCTGGTTTGCATTGTTGTCTGCCATTGTAGTGTTGGGCAGCGGCAGCTGGATGTTAACAGCGCGTAGCGTTGCGCAGTTGGAAGTGAGCCGCCAGCAGTGGTGGACGTGGGGAGAGAGATGGCGGAGTTTTGAAATTTGTAAGAATGGATGTCATGAACTAATATATATATTATGACTATTAAGGTAAATACATTGTTTGTTCTCTATTAAAATCTTTCATTTGCTAACTGTGCCTATCAGTAGTTAGTGACTTCCGTAGTTTGAATCTTTTAGTTAGCTGGCAGTAGTGGCGCTCGCTGTATTGCAGTAGTTCGAGTAACGAAGATGTTTGTGAGGTAAGTGATTTGTGAAAGGTATAGGTTAATGTTAGTCAGGGCCATTCTTTTTTAGGGATTATTGAAAGTCAGATTGCGTTGCGCTAAAAATATTGTGTGTCAGTTTAAGCACAATCTTGCACAATTTTTCTAAAGGGACGTTTCACATGGACGCCCACAGTGAACAGATGACGTCAAAGTGTCGCGCCTTCGCGGTCAACCAATCAGATCCGCCACAGACATGCGCAGCTTGTCCTAAGACTCAATCCCCATGATGAGTGCGCATAGACTTTGTAGGACCATTTTGGAACACCCGTTGGCTCATAGTGGTAGGCTCTTAGCAAGTTCCCATTTGCAGTACCTATGGCTTCTACCGCATCGTGTATCACCGTTCAAACGTTGTCCTCTATATTTTGCATAGAAGCTTTGCCAGAAGTACTTATGTCGGACAGTGGACCACTGTTCACTTCGCGTGATGTTGAACAGTTTTGTTAACTAAATGGCATTCGTCATCTAACAAGTGCCCCGTTTCACCCGCAAGCCAAAGGAGAAGCAGTACGCTTCGTGTGCACTTTTAAACAACAGACGGCCAAGCTTCGCACGACCCACACACAGGAACAGGCGCGGCAACTCTTTCTCGCCTCCTACCGCTCACACCCATGAGACGGATCATCACCGGCGGAACTTCTGCATGCCATGCCATCGGATGCTGGTCCACTTGCTACAACCACCGGAACATCCGGCTCGCCAATGGTCCGCAAGTATCTCTTAGCGCCGCGCAATTTTGTTCTTTTCCGGGGTTTATGGCAACCGTGGGCGCTGGGAAAGAGGCGTGATCCAGGAAGACAATGGCTCTATGTACTTGATTGCAGGTCCCAGTGGTTTGCAGCGCCACCACCAGAACCAAATTCACATTAGTCATTTGCCCTGTAATGCTGTTGCTTCTCTTCCCACAGATTCGCAGCATCATGGCTTTCGCAGCTGCCCGCTGGTGCCACGAGGGAACCCCAGGAGGATCGGGTGGACGATGCGCCGTCGCCCCCGTCGTCCCCGCTCGCCGACCCAATGGACCTGCACCTGTCATCGCCCCAGGACACGCCCTCAGGCCTTGACGCGTGTTTTCTGGGGTATTTTCCTGTTGCCTCGCAAGCCAGATAGTAAGGTACGGTCGGAAGTAGACCGTCCTCCAGTCACGGCTTCTGGCTCATCTCTACGTCCAGCGTCCTGTGACAATAACCAAAACGGCCTTGCTGTGCTGGTACTGCGAACGGCTGAAAGCAAGGGGAAACTACGGCCGTAATTTTTCCTGAGGGCATGCAGCTTTACTGTATGATTAAATGATGATGGCGTCCTCTTGGGTAAAATATTCCGGAGGTAAAATAGTCCCCCATTCAGATCTCCGGGCGGGGACTACTCAAGAGGATGTCGTTATCAGGAGAAAGAAAACTGGCGTTCTACAAATCGGAGCGTGGAATGTCAGATCCCTTAATCGGGCAGGTAGGTTAGAAAATTTAAAAAATGGAAATGGATAGGTTAAAGTTAGATATAGTGGGAATTAGTGAAGGTCGGTGGCAGGAGGAACAAGACTTCTGGTCAGGTGAACACAGGGTTATAAACACAAAATCAAATAGGGGTAATGTAGGAGTAGGTTTAATAATGAATAGGAAAATAGGAATGCGGGTAAGCTACTACAAACAGCATAGTGGACACATTATTGTGGCCAAGATAGATACGAAGCCCACGCCTACTACAGTAGTACAAGTTTATATGCCAACTAGCTCTGCAGATGACGAAGAAATTGATGAAATGTATGATCAAATCAAAGAAATTATTCAGATAGTGAAGGGAGACGAAAATTTAATAGTCATGGGTGACTGCAATTTTGTAGTAGGAAAAGGGAGAGAAGGAAACATAGTGGGTGAATATGGATTGGGGCAAAGAAATGAAAGAGGAAGCCGCCTGGTAGAATTTTGCACAGAGCACAACTTAATCATAGCTAACACTTGGTTCAAGAATCATAAAAGAAGGCTGTAGACATGGAAAAAGCCTGGAGATACTAAAAGGTATCAGATAGATTATATAATGGTAAGACAGAGATTTAGGAACCAGGTTTTAAATTGTAAGACATTTCCAGCGGCAGATGTGGACTCTGACCACAATCTATTTGTTATGACCTGTAGATTAAAACTGAAGAAACTGCAAAAAGGTGGGAATTTAAGGAGATGGGACCGGGATAAACTAAAAGAACCAGAGGTTGTACGGAGTTTCAAGGAGAGCATAAGGGAGCAATTGACAGGAATGGGGGAAAGAAATACAATAGAAGAAGAATGGGTAGCTTTGAGGGATGAAGTAGTGAAGGCAGCAGAGGATCAAGTAGGTAAAAAGACGAGGGCTAGTAGTAATCCTTGGGTAACAGAAAAGATATTGAATTTAATTGATGAAAGGAGAAAATATAAAAATGCAGTAAATGAAAGCAGGCAAAAGGGAATACAAACGTCTCAAAAATGAGATCGACAGAAAGTGCAAAATAACTAAGCAGGGCTGGCTAGAGGACAAATGTAAGGATGTAGAGGATTCTCTCACTAGGGGTAAGATAGATACTGCCTACAGGAAAATTAAAGAGACCTTTGGAGATAAGAGAACCACTTGTATGAACATCAAGAGCTCAGATGGAAACCCAGTTCTAAGCAAAGAAGGGAAAGCAGAAAAGTGGAAGGAGTATATAGAGCGTCTATACAAGGGTGATGTACTTGAGGACAATATTATAGAAATGGAAGATGATGTAGATGAAGATGAAATGGGAGATACGATACTGCGTGAAGAGTTTGACAGAGCACTGAAAGACCTGAGTCGAAACAAGGCCCCCGGAGTAGACAACATTCCATTGGAACTACTGACGGCCTTGGGAGAGCCAGTCCTGACAAAACTCTACCATCTGGTGCACAAGATGTATGAGACAGGCGAAATACCCTCAGACTTCATGAAGAATATAATAATTCCAATCCCAAAGAAAGCAGGTGTTGACAGACGTGAAAATTACCAGACTATCAGTTTAATAAGTCACAGCTGCAAAATACTGACGCGAATTCTTTGCAGACGAATGGAAAAACTAGTAGAATCCGACCTCGGGGAAGATCAGTTTGGATTCCGTAGAAATGTTGGAACACGTGAGGCACTACTGACCCTACGACTTATCTTAGAAGATAGATTAAGGAAGGGCAAACCTACGTTTCTAGCATTTGTAGACTTAGAGAAAGCTTTTGACAATGTTGACTGGAATACTCTCTTTCAAATTCTGAAGGTGGCAGGGGTAAAATACAGGGAGCGAAAGACTATTTACATTTTGTACAGAAAGCAGATGGCATTTATGAGTCGAGGGGCATGAAAGGGAAGCAGTGGTTGGGAAGGGTGTGAGACAGGGTTGTAGCCTCTCCCCGATGTTATTTAATCTGTATATTGAGCAAGCAGTGAAGGAAAGAAAAGAAAAGTTCGGAGTAGGTATTACAATCCATGGAGAAGAAATAAAAAGTTTGAGTTTCGCCGATGACATTGTAATTCTGTCAGAGACAGCAAAGGACATTGAAGAGCAGTTGAACGGAATGGATAGTGTCTTGAAAGGAGGATATAAGATGAACATCAACAAAAGCAAAACGAGGATAATGGAATGTAGTCGAATTAAATCAGGTGATGCTGCCGGAATTAGATTAGGAAATGAGACACTTTAAGTAGTAAAGGAGTTTTGCTATTTGGGGGGCAAATGACTGATGATGGCCGAAGTAGAGAGGATATAAAATGTAGACTGGCAATGGCAAGGAAAGCGTTTCTGAAGAAGAGAAATTTGTTAACATCGAGTATAGATTTAAGTGTCAGGAAGACATTTCTGAAAGTATTTGTATGGAGTGTAGCCATGTATGGAAGTGAAACATGGACGATAAATAGTTTGGATAAGAAGAGAGTAGAAGTTTTCGAAATGTGGTGCTACAGAAGAATGCTGAAGATTAGATGGGTAGATCACATAACTAATGAGGAAGTATTGAATAGGATTGGGGAGGAGAGAAGTTTGTGGCACAACTTGACCAGAAGAAGGGATCGGTTGGTAGGACATGTTCTGAGGTATCAAGGGATCACCAATTTAGTACTGGAGGGCAGCGTGGAGGGTAAAAATCGTAGAGGGAGACCAAGAGATGACTACACTACGCAGATTCAGAAGGATGTAGGTTGCAGTGGGTACTGGGAGATGAAGAGGCTTGCACAGGATAGAGTAGCATGGAGAGCTGCATCAAACCAGTCTCAGGACTGAAGACCACAACAAAAACATAAGTGAGTCACAATTTTAATTAGGAGGTTAGTCACATATTTATTATTTTTAGGTTACGGAATTTATCTGTTGGACAGTTACTCTGAATGTGAATTATATAATTATAATTTTTCTGTTGGGAGGTTATAATTGTGTTTTTTACTGTGAGGAGGTTACAAAGTCAAGTAACAGCTTCCTGTTCAAGTAAATAAAGAACCATATTAATCCACATCTGCATTTGTGTTGTAGAAACAGGATACAAGCTGCCTATAAAAACACTCTCTCCGTTGCTTCCTTGCAGTACAAATTTATACAACTGAGGAATTCCGAAATAGAATGTCCCTTGCGTCTAGCTCCAACTACGACTTCATGCTCAAAGTCTCTTAATTCGCGTCGTGCGGCCATACTCACGTGGGGACCCATTTCACATAAATCACCTGTTGAGAAATGACATTACCAATTCACTGCCCTTTCATACCTTGTGTACACACACTACCGTCATCAGTATGTGTGCATATCACTATACCATGACTTTTGTCATTTTAATGTGTGTAATAAAAGTTAAATGCTGCTCGTTGGTAATCACGTCAGCTGAGAACGGTTGGACCGATTTCGTTAATCTTTTTTAAGTGTACTTAATATTCTGCATAAGTTTTTCGGGAAAGAAAAATTGGAAAAGATTCCCGGAAAATTGGAAAATTCGGGAAAACCTGAAAGCGCTTTTTCCTGTTGGGTTTTTGTATGAACTCAAGACCATAATTCAAGAGTAGAACGATGGATGTGCGTGATTTGTTTTTCTGTTTTGTTCGTCATGGTCCTGGAAAAGTTTTCAGGAAAAATGTTCGGGACAATCACAAAGGAAAGTTGGAAAATTCGGACAAAGTGCAAAAATCAACATTGTTGTATGCACTCTCGATCATAACTGACGATAGAAACTTCTTATCTGGCTGATTATTTTATTGTTTTTTTCATTATGTTCCCGGGATGGGATTATTTACTCAATCGAATGTTTTCAGTTAGAAAAATAAGTCTGTGAAATCTGGAGAGAAATCGGGAAAAACGCATTCCAGCTTAAATTAAAATAAAATTACATTTGTTTTTACTGCTGTGTTGTTTCGCGATATATCCAACAAATGTTGTTGCTTTATTTCTATTCCAGTTCCAATTTATATCGCCACTATGCACGCAGATGTTCGTTTTTTCAAAATCTCTTATCTCTGCTTTGAAATTTTGATACGACATTTCATTCGATTAGTCACGTGTTTTTATATACCTACTGGAACGCCAACTGATATATATAAAGGGGAACATTATGAAAATTTAAACCTTCGTTTGTTCAAAAAACCTTCGAAATTTCTTGACCGATTGCTTTGAAATTTTGAGACATTTGAATTCTGATACAGACGTGTTTTTAGGTACCTAATTCTTTAACATTTGTATTTCTTTCGTATGTACATATATATGTATGTTACCAAAAATCCCAAAATGTACCCGACCGATTTACAATAGTTCAAATTCTACACATTACTGTAATAAACGTGTAGACACTTATAGACTATATATTTACTTTTTAATATATATACGATAGTGGAACGTTGTTAGGAAACACGAAAGTCGTATTTATGGCTTATTGGTTTATGATTAGAATATTAATACAGAATCTGAATTTGAGGAAGTGGAGAAAATGGTCAATAGATTGCAGTGCAATAAAGCAGCTGGGGTGGATGGAATTAAGCCGGAACTCATCAAATGCAGTGGACTGTCAGGTCTTAAATGGATACACAGGATAACTGAAATGGCCTGGGAGTCGGGATAGGTTCCATCCGACTGGACGAAAGCAGTAATCACACCAATCTTGAAACATGGAAACAGAAAAGATTGTAACAACTACAGAGGTATCTCTTTAATCAGCGTTGTGGGTAAAATTTTCTCAGGTATTGTTGAAAGGAAAGTGCGAGTATTAGTTCAGGACCAATTGGATGAAAATCAGTGTGGGTTTAGGCCTCTTAGAGGTTGTCAGGACGAGATCTTTAGCTTACGGCAAAGAATGGAGAAGTGTTATGAGTGGAACAGGAAATTGTATCTATGCTTTATAGATCTAGAAAAGGCATATGACCGGGTTCCCAGGAGGAAGTTATTGTCTGTTCTACGAGATAATGGAATAGGAGGCAAACTTTTGCAAGCAATTAAAGGTCTTTACATGGATAGTCAGGCAACAGTTACAGTTGAGTTCATGGTTCAGAGTAGTTTCAGGGGTAAGACAAGGCTGCAACCTGTCTCCACTGTTGTTCATATTATTTATGGATCATATGTTGAAAACAATAGACTGGCTGGATGAGATTAAGATATGTGAACACAAAATAAGCAGTCTTGCATATGCAAAGTAATATTTCCGAGCTAGATCAGAAAGGACTATGGTATGAAGATTAGCATCTCGAAAACGAAAGTAATGTCAGTGGGAAAGAGATATAAACGGATTGAATGCCAAATAGGAGGAACAAAGTTAGAACAGGTGGACGGTTTCAAGTACTTAGGATGCATATACTCACAGGATGGCAACATATTGAAAGAACTGGAAGCGAAGTGTAGCAAAGCTAATGCAGTGAGTGCTGAGCTACGATCTACTCTCTTCTGCAAGAAGGAAGTCAGTACCAAGACTAAGTTATCTGTGCACCGTACTAGTAGATGGGAACAATGGCAGGAGGGTGTCCACACTGAGGAAATCAAAGAAAAAGTGGGAATGAACTCTATAGATGTAGCAGTCAGGATGAACAGGCTTAGATGGTGGGGTCATGTTACATGTATGGGAGAAGCAAGGTTACCCAAGAGACTCATGGGTTCAGCAGTAGAGGGTAGGAGGAGTCGGGGCAGACCAAGGAGAAGATATCTGGATTCGGTTAATAATGATTTTGAAGTAATAGGCTTAACATCAGAAGAGGCACCAATGTTAGCACTGAATAGGGGATCATGGAGGAATTTTATAATGGGGCTATGCTCCAGACTGAACGCTGAAAGGCATAATCAGTCTTAAATTATGATGATGATCTGAATTTGCAATAACAATAAACAAGGCTCAAGATCACAGAGAGGGGGAAAAAATGAGATGGACAGAGGTTAGGAAGCAATGGACATAGAAAACGGAAAGGAAGAGATGGACAGAGAGAGAGGCAGGAGGAGATGGAGAAAGAGGGGTGGGAAAGAGAAGATGGACAAAAAAGGAGAGGAGGTGATTAGAGTGATGGAGAGAGGGGGCAGGGGGGAGATGAGAAAGAGGGAAGAGGACGGACACAGAGAGGGGGAGGAGGTGATGGACAGAGAGAAGACGAAGGAGGAGGAGGAGACCGACAAAGAAAGGGGGAGGGGCAGATGGACATGGACGGGAGATAGAAAGAGATTAGGACATATATCCAATTCTATACATATTAGAAACATATACTTTCTCTTTCTATTTCTTTTCCATTTACGCAGACTGAGCCACACCAAAGCGTGTGCGGGTACAGCTAGTATTTTCACAGCTAGTGAAAATTCAAGTATGTATCAGTATGTATGTTTGCTTGACATCTCCTAAATCACTGGAAGCAAATTTGGTATACGTATCACTTACTACCTGGAAAGAAATACTGCGGTGGTAAGATCCACCTGCCTCTTGAAAGGGTGATGATTCGGAATGAAATAAAAGCGTCACTAACCGTGCGCAAACACAAAGACTAAAATCATCAAGTATTAGAGAAATGATGATGAGAGGAGAAAAGTTCACCACTTACTGCACTTCCGCTGTTCATGCAACGAAAGTACCACATCAGGATGACGTTTTGATTTATTACTTCTTTATTACTAATTCTATGGGCAACAAATTCTGCAGACATTATCCACATTCACTACAGAAGGTGCCTGCAAATTTATATCATTGTACGACACACGATTCAGGAGATACGAGGGTTGGCCAGAAATTAATGCACAGCATTTTTTATTTCTCAGCCGAAAACAGTGCTACGAATGGCAAACGTTACGTATGTATTATTTGAAGTCTCCTGAGTGAGCGTGCCAAGTTCCTGTCATTTCCGACAGATAGCGTAGCTACAGTACAATTTCAAAATGGCGTCTGTAGGTGACGTACGTTACAAGCAACGTGCCGTCTTTGAATTTCTCACTACAGAGAAAGAAATTGTGGGGAATATTCACAAACGTTGGTGCAAAGACTACGGAGTATCTGCTGTCGACGGATTTATAGTTAATCGCTGGGCACAGAGGATCAGTAAACTTTTATTTGTACTCATTGTGCGCAGAAGAACCATAAAAACCACATTTTACTATCAACCTAACATTTTTTTAAAGTTACTGGAGATAATGTTTTCATTGTGCCCTTTGCAGCATGTAAAATTCTTTGTGATGTATGATTTAAGAGTACTTGTGCACTGAATTCCGCACAGTCTCAGTTAAGTGTATGACTGATGGGTAGCTCCAAGGTTACTCCTACCTTTGACTTCTGTTTTCTCTTAGCGGCGTAGATAAAGGTATTGATTTTTCATTGAATTTTTGATGAGCAAATGTTGATGTCTTGATAACTTTCGTGCAGTGACATCAGACAATGTCTTACCAGCAAACATTGTAATGGCTTGGAAAAATGCTAGTAATTTTAAGCTGCTCTATTTATTAGTTTGCGATGGTGAGTTTATTGTGATTTCTTTGACGTTGCTGGCAGCAGTAGGGGCATCTGAAGAATGAAGACTCACGCGTTACCAACGGTAATTCCAGTTTGCATACTGTGTTACGTAGATCAGTGGCATTTTCTTTTTTGCGTTAATCACTTTTTTCGAACTTCATAATTACTCGACCTCAGTTATTTGTCTCCATGGATTTTTAATTTCGATGTACTATTTGTCGCTGTACTCGAATCTGTAGATTTTTCGTTATTCGTCCAAACCATCTGTAGAGTACATATCGGAATTATTGTGGGGAATCTGGGTCATAGTTTAGGTTTTTTTTACTAATTAGAGTAAAATTTCCATATTTTTGCATTAAATTTCAATACTCACGTTAATAATTATGGATGAAGAAAGCCACTCTTTATTGTTTTGAAGAAGCCATTCAGTTGTTTTTTGAGATAGTTTTCAGCTCCATTGGGTGTGGACAACACCTTCAAATATTATCTATCCTCGTCAAGCATTTGGCAACAGTTTTTCATCTTTGTCGCAAAACGTTGATCCAAATATTTAACTCGCGTGTCTGAGTTCTTCTTATTGTGTTGTACAACCTGTAACAGTTCTCGACGATTGCAGATTATTTCATCAAGCGTCGAATCTAAAATACAGACACAGCGCGATGTAATACAGTATTAATAACTGCTCTCTACCGTGAAAAATAGTAACTATTACAACTATTTTCTCCAAATCCCGCCGGAGTGCTGCTCTGTAGAGGGCAGATATTACTAGTTTCCACGGTACCCACACACTTCCATATTTGTAACATAACCTCCATTGGAAATCTTAGTTACACAAATGATAAATATTTAATGAGGCACTAAAGTAAGAATCAAGTGTACTGAAATCCCTTTTCAAGAAATTTGCGTCTAAAAATTGTACACCATGGTACTCCAGATAATGCAGTTGTCTTATTTTTGGCACCTTTGTCGCACTATTTCCTAGTGTGGGAACATAAAAAGAGAAAAAAAGGGGGAAAATGTTTTTCTAGATGCTGACCCAGTGGCCGAAGCGGGTGACCTTCATTTCCAGAGTGCCCGTGTCCTTTAGAAAGCTTTCGAGATCGGTATCTCCTAGAAACTTTTCACTTAAGAATGGGCAGAGTGTGCCTGCCGATAAGGTCTCTCCAGGACCCGGGTACCACACAATGGCCAGGTATCTCAAGCTTCCTGCCCCCTCTACGTGAGTCAAGCACCAAAAGCCACTTCTTTCCCTGCTTCCTAAACCAGGGGAGGGTTTGGGGCGGTTCTTTTGCTGCACTGTGCTGTTCGCTGACACAGCACATAGAAATCGTCTTATGGCCGAGTGCACCAATCTCGATTAACAGTTAACCGCGGTTAAGTCAGTATATAATCCTGTTCAGCGCAATAGTCTGGCGCACCAACATCGATCTAAGTTAAACGAGGGAATCGACCGCGGTCATATTTAACCAGGGCTCTTTCCCGGTTTTCTCGACATAACCGCAGTTTTAGAAGCATACGCTATGAAGATGACGGCGCGTTTTGATGTTATGGATGGCACTGAGGAAGATTTGTTATACCTTGACCAATTAAATCGTGACCGAAATCGTGTTGGAGCGATTGTGGAAAGGGGAAATCCTTTGAAGATTATGGCGACAGTAAGTTTGAAGAGAGATTTCGTCTGTCAAAAGAAACAGTGTGGTGGTTATTAAATCAAATTAATGATAGATTAGAATTTCCTATTGATCGGAATTCCCTGTTTCTCCGATAAACAAACTTTTGATTACTTTAAGGGCATATGCAACAGTTGCATTCAACATTCTTATTGGGGACAACAGTAATGTACATCCTACAACAGCACAACGAATCATCAGTGATGTATCAGACATCATAGCATCAATGTCTCCTCGCTTTATAAAATTTCCTACAAGAGAAGAAGTGCGCTCTGTGATGTATGGTTTTAGTCAATTGAACCGATTTCCTGGCGTTCTTGGTACCTTGGATTGTACCCATATAAGAATTCAGTCTCCTGGAGGACATAACACAGAACTTTTCCGCAATAGGAAATCATATTTTTCCTTTAACTGTCAAATCATTAGTGCTCACAATTTGTTAATAAGAGATATTGTCACTCGATGGCCGGGCTCTGTGCACGACGGTACCGTATTTCTCAACTGCGCTCGCAGAGCTCAATTTGAAAACGGAGAAATACCACAGGGTCACTTACTGGGAGATAGTGGTTATGCATGTAGATGCTACTTGTTAACTCCACTTTTAAATCCGCAAAATGAAGCAGAGCACCGATATAACAGGTCTCGTATTAAAACTAGAAACACTGCAGAGAGAAAATATGGTATGTGGAAGAGAAGATTTCCCATATTATCTGTAGGAATAAGATGTAATCCACAGAAAGCAATGTCAATAATTGTGGGTACGGCTGTCTTGCATAAAATTGCTAGGCGTACAAGCAGTGAAGAACCACCAGAAGATCCAGAAATTTCTCGACTTTTAAATCAGTTTCGTGATGCGAGACGCCCCAACATTGAACATAACGAACCTGTGCTACCTGGACAGCAGATGTATCGTGATCATACAATACCTGGAAGAGCAGTTCGCCGTGCTGTAATTAATGAACATTTCCGATAAACTAACAAATTCAGACATTGTTCGTAATGAAAAATTATGATTATAGTTATGGGATTTCGCCGTATTTTCAATTTTTCTGATTATTTCAGCATGTAATCTATTTTGTTTCTGCTGTCTAGCGAACATAAAAGTACTCACTGAACTGGGTGTGTGATGCAAAATTTGAGGTTTTGTTGTGCCAGGGACAGGATGTGCTGCCTACAGACAATGACCCAGCTGTTGCTTTTCTTAGATATTTTTTTTAGTGTGGAACTGTTGATAATTCATTTATTAAAGATACATTTCTTGCATCACATTGGTTGTGAAAGCAATGCAGTACTCTGTTATTTATATACATGTTCAGTTTCTGGGTATATACTTAAATTTGAGAACAAATGACTCCATTACATTTAGAGAGTGTGAAAGTAACAGCGAGTGGAATAAAATATAATGGATATTTCTGTATTATGTTCACTATAGATCCTAAACATCTCTTAAATTTTCTACTGTGACAAAAAATATGTGAATGTCCAACAGTTTTGCAAAATTAAAAGAGCACATTCTTTATTATTAGAACCTTTCAGTTTAGAAGATTATTTTACTGCACTTCTGCTCAGTATTAATGCAGTCTTATCACCTAGATTAGCTTAAACTTGTGAATATTCAGTAAACACATAGGCACACAATTAATAATACTTTGTGTAATAACATAAAGTGTCAGTTTGGGATTGTTTATTTGTTAATTGTTTCCATATTAATCACTACTCTTTGTTTACAATATGATTTTCTTCAAACATAAGTGTGTGTGGCTATAAGGTTGTGCAAAGAATTGAATTGCGTTGTTAATTCTAGTCAGTCATGTGTGTAGCAGCAGTTTACACAATATTATGTACAACTGTAAGGTATAAAAAAAATACATGAAATTGAAGACAAATTTGTGTTTAGAAATTGTCACCAAAAATAAGTTCTCATTGCTACAAAAGGCAATGGAATTTGTTAGAAATGTCTAACACTTTGGGGATCAGTGCAAGAGCAATAATTAGTTAAGGAGTGTGCTACTTCGGAAGATATGAAATCAGAACCATAATGCTGTGGGTTGACGGTACGAAGTGTCATACTTTAAGTTATTACTGAGGAAAACTTCCTCCCTCACTCTGTCACTGATATTGATGCAGTTTTTTCACGTATTTAATGTTCACCTTTACAGAAGGGAATTCCTTGTCATTGCATAGTGCCACTGAAAAATGCCTCACTACAAATACATTTGTGGCAGAAGTTATAGGCTGCCATCATAAACATTAGCAGGTGCAGAGTATTGCTAAGAAAGCCACACATGCTATGATTACTATAGCAGAAAACACTGACCCATCATAGGAATGCATTACTGAAAATGTCTTGCTACAAATTTTGTTGTGATGAAAGTTATGTGCTGACATTATAAACATTAACAGGTGCAGAGTATTGCTAGAAGAGCCACACAATGCTAATCTCACTACTGTCCATATTATCAATGCATTATTCAATAATGCCTCTCTACAAATAATGTTATGATAAATGTCACAGGTTTCCACCACACACATTACCAAGTGGTGTGGCTAGGAAAGCCACATATGCTATGCTTACTTTTGCAGAAAGAGAACCCACCACAGCAATGTGTTTCTCAAAATGTCTTAATTCAAATTGTATTGTCATAAAAGATGTAGGTTCCCATTATAAACATTACCTGGTGCTGAGTATTGCACGGAAAATGGCACACACAAAATTATGATTTGGAGCACTTTCCCTCATAATTTAATATGTTAGGATATTTCTGGAACAAATAATGCCAAACATGATAACATTGGGCCTCATGTATATAACTGTGGCAGCACATATGTTCATTCCAAAGTTAGAGTAACAAGGATGCTTTATTACTATTATTTTGTTTCATTAACAGCCTACCTCATTGTTAAGTCATTTAAGTAGAAATTGGCACCTGACGTTATGGCTGCAGGCCTGCAACTGACATGTAGCTTACTGCAGTGTTGCTAATCTGTTTTTATATATGAAGTAATTCTAATTTTAAGTGAATGGATGAAACTTAGTCCAGACCAAATAAGCTGTAAGCACATATTAGACACCAACTAGGATAGAAGCAGGATCACTAACAGGACAAACACAGAGAAACAATTTGAACTGTGAGACAACTTTAATACATTGGACAAAATACAACTTAACACAAAAAATTAAAAAAAAATTCACCGTCACAGAAAAAAGTCACATGTCACTTTTCACTGGCATTTTTCTTCTTCCAGTGCTTTAGTTTTTCTTTCAGGGCCAGAATCTTTAAAATTTTAATCCCAGCTACTTTTGGTGCTCTGCCTTCATCATGTGTAATTGGGCCTCCAGTAGTTCCACTCCCTTCTGTCACACATTTTAGATTACTGTTCCCGAACCCGATGGCCTTGGTTTTGCAGGCATCCTGCGACGATGCCATGTATTTTTAGGCGTGCAAATGTTTTCATTGGGTTGATCAGGAGACTGTGAAACAGATTGCAGCTGGGTGACTTCCACCAGAACATTATTTGGTGTCTCTTTACTTAGTATTACGACAGGTGTGTGGGAAGTGCTAGGTTGTGTGCACTCTGCTAACTCGACAACTGAAGCAGGTGGCGTGTTCTCACTGCACTGCACTGCACTGCACTGCACTGCTCTCCATGTTGACAACATCCACAATCATGCTAAACTGTGCATCGGAATCATATGCATTTGTTAACGGTTTCATTGAGGAACCAACAATTTCTAATAGTTTAGCCCGATCATGGATCGTGGTTTTTTGGGTAGGCTTCCCCCCACCTGTTTTATACACTTCCACCTTTTCTTCTGCAAGGTCTTTTCGAAGTCTTCTTTTCATATTTTCATAACAGGTTTTCAGCCTGTCACAGGATCTTTTTGTCACACCTGAAATTAAATAAATGTAGTTTGTAGTACCATAAATTAATTCTTATATTATTTAATTCATAAGTCCATTTTGCATTCTGAGGCTCTTAACTTATAACTGCAATAAAAATCTAAGATCTGTATATGGCTTTTGTTTACATATCAGTTCATTAAAAAGAAAGTGGTATAGGCATACATGAAGAATACGGCACAGGGCTAAGTGAGAAACGTATGTTCAGAATTTTCAACATAAAAGCTTCCGTTAGTCACATAATATTTAGTTAACAGTAGCACGGCATTGGATTTTAAATTTAAAACTAACAAAACAATTCCAACCGTAAATGTACATAGTCCTATCACGTATTTCAGTGGTACGCCAATAACACTTCCAAATTTCAAACTAAAAGCCAGTGTGTGCCGTATCCTGCGCTTACGATGAACATAGAAAAGTTATTCATTTATGAGTACACTTACCAGAGTATAATTAAATTGCGCCTGCACATGGGACCACATTGCCTGTTTTTCTTTTAAGCTGCAGCCGTCGGTTTTCTTATTTTCAAGAACGGATGCACTTGCACCCACCAGTTCAAGTAGTACATCTATCTCGTACTTCGAGAAATTCGGTGTTCTTCTTTTATTCTCCATTATTCTCCAAAAAAGAAACCAACAGATCAGAAATAAGTACCGAGGTACGTACACACACTTCTGTTTGTCGACGGAAAAAACAGCAAAGATAGAATGTGGCACCAGCGATTATTTGTGCAATTTCATGTTTACTAACATCTTTGCGTCGCCAGGGCATGTTCCATTGCAATGTAGAGAGTTGGCTCACGAATTCTTTACAGATGAATGGAAAAACTGGTGAAGCCGACCTTGGGGAAGATCAGTTTGGATTCTGTAGAAATGTTGGAACACTTGAGGCAATACTGACCCTACGACTTATCTTAGAAAATAGATTAACGAAAGGCAAACCTACGTTTCTAGCGTTTGTAGATTTAGAGAAAGCTTTTGACAATGTTGACTGGGATTCTCTATTTCAAATTCTGAAGATAGCAGGGTTCAAATACAGGGAGCAAAAGGCTATTTACAATTTGTACAGAAACCAGATGGCAGTTGTAAGAGTCGAGGGGCATGTAAGGGAAGCAGTGGTTGGGAAGGGAGTGAGACAGGTTTGAAGCCTATCCCCTAGGTTCTTCAATCTGTATATTGAGAAAGCAGTAAAAGAAACGAAAGAAAATTTGGAGTAGGAATTTAAATCCATGAAGAAGAAATAAAAACTTTGATGTTTATCGATGACATAGTAATTCTGTCAGAGACTGCAAAGAGCCTGGGAGAGCAGTTAAACGGAATGGACAGTGTATTGAAAGGAGTGTATAAGATGAACATCAACAAAAGCAAACCGAGAATAATGTAATGCACTCGAATTAAATCAGGTGATGCTGAAGGAATTAGATTAGGAAATGAGACACTTAAAGTAGTAAAGGAGTTTTGCTATTTGGGGAGCAAAATAACTGATGATGGTCGAAGTAGAGAGTTTATCGATGACGTTGTAATTCTGTCAGAGACAGCAAAAGGACTTGGAAGAGCAGTTAAACGGATTGGACAGTGTCTTGAAAGGAGGATATAAGATGAACATCAACAAAAGCCAAACGAGGATAATGGAATATAGTCGAAATAAGTCGGGTGATGCTGAGGTAGGAAATGAGACGCTTAAAATAGTAACTTGACTAGAAGAAGGGATCGGTTGGTAGCACGTGTTCTGAGGCATCTAGGGATCACGAATTTAGTATTGGAGGGCAGCGTGGAGGGTAAAAATCGTAGAGGGAGAACCAAGAGTTGAATACACTAAGCAGATTCAGAAGGATGTAGGTTGCAGTAGGTACTGGGAGATGAAGAGGCTTGCACGGGATAGAGTAGCATGGAGAACTGCATCAAAGCAATCTCTGGGCTGAAGACTACAACAACAACAGCCTAGGTTATCAGATGAATCAGAAAACCTATGGGTGGAGTAGTATGGAGAACTGCATCAAAGCAATCTCTGGGCTGAAGACCACAACAACAATTGCCTAGGTTATCAGATGAATCAGAAAACCTATGAGTGTACTATTACTGTCTCCATTTCCTCACACCTCAGAGTTTGTTAAGGATATTTTATTTCTGGGAATAGACATAGATGGTAAGGTCTCGGCCTCTGTGACCGAGTGGTTCTAGGCGCTTCAGTACGGAACCGCGCTGCTGCTGCGGTCACAGGTTCGAATCCTGCATCGGGCATGGATGTGTGTGACGTCCTTAGGTTAGATAGGTTTAAGTAGTTCTATGTCTAGGTGACTGATGGCCTCAGATTTTAAAACCCATAGTGCTTGGAGCCATTTGAACCATTTTTTTATTTTAAGGAGCGGCTACTTTAGAATCGAATCAGTGACTGAAATATGGTCAAAACATGGGCATCTAATCGCAAAAATTAGCGTAATACTATTATGCTTTACTTATACATCTATCTCTGTATTACTGAACACATTTATTATTTTTCATCATTAACAGTATAAATGCCATTACGAGTAAATGAGACCTTCAATACCACTTTTCCAACTCACATCGAAAGTATCGCCTTTCAACCAACTAGGATTTGGGGTACGCCACCTCAATTAAGATACTGCATTCACATTTCCTGACTCTGATGACACACAGCCACATTGTACTCGTAGGAATATCAAAATGGCTCTGAGCACTATGGGACTTAACTTCTGAGGCCACCAGTCCCCTAGAACTTAGAACTACTTAAACCTAACTAGCCTAAGGACGTCACAGGCATCCATGCCCGAGGCAGGATTCGAACCTGCGACCGTAACGGTCGCCTGGATCCAGACTGTAGCGTCTAGAAGTGCTCGGCCACTGCCGGCTATCATTCTTCACTTTTTAATCAAGTGTAATCACAAAGGCGAAGAAACTCATTCCAAGGAGTTATGTAAATAGCGCCAAATAGTGCAGAACATACTTGTATTACGTTAATAAGAACTTCGGAGAATCTATTAGAAATGTGAAACTGAAAAAGTAATATTAGGATACAGTGGAACACAAACCTCAATTGTGCACTCCAGGACTCACCGTCTGTACCCACAGAAAAACTGTGTATGCAAACAACTGTCAAGAATATTATCTCTCATTTTACGTTATACATCAGTAACTGACGTAAAATTATAAGAAATAATAGCAAGGCGATGTGTTCGTGATAAAGTTTCAATGTGCTGCTACCTTGAAATGACATACTGCCGTTACAGGCAAGTTATAATACAAAAACAACGAAATATGATGAAAGCAATAATACAAATACAACGAAATATGATGAAAGCAGTAATACAAATACAACGAAATATGATGAAAGCAATAATACACAAACAACAAAATATGGTGAAAGCAATATGGCATTTCCAAAGTTGTCGACTGCCATAATCACATTGAGTGACACGTTGGCAAGACAAACGTGTCACGAAGCACAGATATTTATACATAGTCCCACAACAGCGAGAACTAACTCACACTGAGTAGTGTAGAACTACGATTCATCGCTGAGTACAGTGGGATACCATTCATCGACACGCGACAGTGCCTAACGGTTACCACTAGTGTAGTTGCTTTTCCAAGCAGCATTCCACACGAGCAGACCAGTTGCGTCTTTACTTGTGTTGCTCGTTCTTTAGGTATCTGGCAATGCATGGCTCTGGTTAGAAAGAATAGCTCAATGTAGTCATAAGGTCAAACTGCGCACGTCTGGTTTCATGCGCTGCAGCTAATTCAGTGCAAGTAATAACCTGTAGCTGTGATCCTGTAGTCAAATAGTATATACATTGGCTAGAATTGCGAGTTCAAAAATACACGGATATATGAAATAAAATTTAAATTAATAATTTAATAACCGGGATTATATTGTAAAATCTGTAATTGGTGTAGGTGACAGAGAATTATGCTGAATAATGTTCATTCAAGAAAGGACGTCTCAAGTAATCGGGAAATGATCCTACGATATTCAAATACAATACAGACAGAAAATAACCTTATCAAATGCAGTGCAGTTATGGTTTGAATCTTACGAGAATGGTACCAAAATACTCAAACAAAATAGTCATAGAACATGTACGGAAACTAAGTTCATTTCATAATCACAATACTTATCAACTCAAAACAGTTCAGAATTCAACACGGTGATTCACAATTTAACACATGTGATACAAAGAATAGTAACTCATTCTCTGTCTGTTCTCAGTACCGTAAATCAAGTGGCAAAAATTAGAGTCCTGCATTGGAGCACATTCAGACCTCTCGAAATATAGAGTCCATAGAGAAATTAAAGCGTGGTAGCGGCCATTCCTCACCCAGAATCTAAAGTCCATAGAGAAATTAAAGCGTGGTAACGGCCATTCACCACCCAGAATCTATCATTCACTTCATCGAAAACCGCATGATACGACGGGCAGGTCTGCCTTCTTCCAGAACGAAAATCGAAGTGCCCCTTCAAGACCTAACTGAAAAGTATCCTGAAAAGTTTAAGTCTCATGGCGGCTGTTCACAGCTCAGAATCTATCACCTACACGTCTGAATCACACAAGTTATCACGGACTGGTCTGTCTTCTTCCAGCAAAAACATTTAAGTGTCCAGAATCGCTCCCTTGAGCCCTTCACTCGACAAAGTTCCACTCTCCACTTCACTCCTGTAGTGTTCCGCTACTGTCTGTTTTTTCACTGGTTGAACTATTTGTTGCCTACACAAACCAAAAAATACTTCATGGAGACTTAATTGAAACTATTTGAACAGCATTGCCAGCAATTAATCTAATTTTATTGCACTTTTTTTCCCCCACCAAAAATACATCGTCCTTAATTGCTACAGACAGGATTTGACTCATCTTGACCACTTCCCAGAGTAAACTAATGTATTACAACAATATTTAAATAAATAAATATTATACATACTCAGTCACATATTCGATTACATTCGTATGATTCTCAATAATTACAAATAAGGAGTTGTTCGTAAATAAATAAGCTAGTATTCTAGTGCAGGTGTGCTTAACTTAAATGACAACGAATTGTCGTCAAATATTGTTTAAACAATTATTTATGCCTTCTTGACAGAACCGTCTTTTAGTTCTCTTTTCAATAGGGCTGTCTGCTAACATATGAGATTGACCATTTATAAATGAGCAAGTTTTTTTAATGGCACTTACAATCAACATTTAAATGAAGTTACTGGCAAAACAGTAAACCGTTCATGAAATAAAAACACAAATATGATAACATATGAGATACTGATCCTGTGTTCATTTGCTGTTGAATCTGGAAATACAAAGTTTTGACAAACATTTGCATAATAAAAAGGTATAAAAGACGTAGTAAATCAAGAAGCGAAATAGATACAAATGTGTAGCTTTCAAAGATCACAGCTAAAGTGCAATGGTATCGTGTGAGATTTCGGACATTGAAATCGCATGTAGCGTTTAAAAATTATTAATTCAAAGGTTTTTGTGAAAATGTTTATTTGCTGTGATATATTAAGTTTTGTAATTTTAAAGATACTGAAATGTAAAATATTTGATTGTAAACTACACACACAAAAAAAAATTGGCACACCTCGGTTCCGAGAATTCCGGAACCTGTACAGAAAATTGGAATAGAGATCAATATAAACATCATTTCCGCCCTTTTTATTGCTCATGAAAACCACACATTGCATGTTGTACCACCATACAGCGAGACCATCAGAGTTGGTGGTCGAGATTGCTGTACACACAGGTACCTCTAATACCCAGTAGTACGTCATCTTGCATAGATGCATGCCGGTATTCGTCGTGGCACACTATCCACAAGTTCAGCAAGGCGTTGTTGGCCCAGATTGTCCTACTCCTCAACGGCGATTAGGTGTAGATCCCTCAGAGTTGTTGGTGGGTCACGTCGTCCATAAACAGCCCTTTTCAATGTATCCCTGTCATGTTCGATAGGGTTCATCTAGTCGAGCGATGTCGTATCCTGAAGGAAGTCATTCACAAGATGTGTAGGATGGGGGCGCGAATCGTCGTCCATGAAGACGAATGCCTCGCCAGTATGCTGCCGATATGGATGCACTATCGGTCGGAGGATGGCATTCACGTATCGTACAGCCGTTACGGCTCCTTCCATGACCACCAGCGGCGTACGTCGGCCCCATATAATGGCACCCCAAAACAAAAAGGAACCTCCACCTTGCTGCACTCGCTTGACAGTGAGTCTAAAGCATTGAGCCTGGCCGGATTGCTTCCAAACACGTGTACGACAACTGTCTGGTTGAAGGCATATGCGACACTCAACGGTGAAGAGAACATGATGCCAATCCAATCCAATCCATTCAACTTGTTGCTGGGCCCATCCGTACCGCGCTGCATGGTGTCGTGGTTGTAAAGATGGACCTCGCCATGGACGTCGGGATTGAAGTTGCGTATCATGCAGCCTATTGAGCACAGTTTGAGTCGTAACACGAAGTCCTGTGGCTGCGCGAAAAGCGTTATTAAACATGGTCGCATTGCTGTCAGGGTTCCTCCGAGCGGTCATCCACTGCAGTAGTAGCCCTTGGGCGGCCTGAGCGAGGCATGTCATCGACAGTTCCTGTCTCTCTCTATCTCCTCCATGTCCAAGCAATATCGATTTGGTTCACTGCGAGACGCCTGGACACTTCCCTTGTTGAGAGCACTTCCTGGCACGAAGTAACAATGCGGACGCAGTCGAACCGCGGTATTAGTCAGGCACGGTTGAACTACAGACAACAGGAGCCGTTTACCTCCTTCCTGGTGGAATTACTGGAACATATCGGCTGTCGGACCCCCTCCGTATAATAGGCGCTGCTCATGCATGGTTGTTTACATCTTTGGGAGGGTTTAGTGACATCTCTGAGCAGTCAAATGGACTGTGTCTGTGATACAATGTCCACAGTGAACGTCTATCTTAAGGACTTCTGGGAACAGGAGTGAGGCAAATCTGTTTTAGATGCTTGTATTATAGACTATCAAAGAGCTGTAAGAAGCCATATTTCAGCTTGTCCGATACTCCGCCATTCCTTAAAGCATTGTCTCCTGCACATAAGCTATGCGATTGGCAGCCGTCCAAATTTCCAGCTTTGGGATTTACCTATTTCCAGTGCCGCTGTTCGTCTCTACACCTAGCTGGTAGGAACTGGCCGACTAGCAGTTGGCTGTGGCGCGCCCTGTGCGCTGGGCCCACCAGTGTCCAGCTGTGCAACAAATACACCTTACCTCGTACCAGTACCGGGAGACCGATTAGCTCGCCTAAATACGCGTCACGGTACAAACAGCCCATGCTTCCCAGTCGCGGTATCACTCTACACACAGCCATTTGTGTTGTGGCGTTAATGGAAACCTATGCTTAGGATGATAATTCCCTAGTCCGGTTCCTGCCAGTCTCAGACCAGTGGTTCGGGATAACACAGAACGATGCAGCGAGTCTATTATTTGTTCCTGAATGGCAGGTGCAGATGTGGAGTTACAATGTGCTTGGTGCACAACATAGTGATCCTCCCCTGTGAGGGTCAGGCTTGGTAAACCATAACCTTGACATGACAACAAGTATGCCTGCCCTAAAGTTCCTATGCAGACGATATGAGGCCACCGTCATATCCTAAGCCGCACAAAAGACGACGTTGCACAATTTGACCATCTGGCCAAATGGTGATTCAGAATGAGGCCCCTTTCAAACTCTGCCTGCCAGCTGCTGTTAACGCTGTCTCACACGAGTACGCAGCATCTCTGCGTCCTTCACAGTGATCACTGGTAAATCACTAAATACCAACAACATTAATGAACTCTCGTGGCTGCAACACATCTCACAAAGAACTGCAACTATAACCATTTACACACTTGCCGATGATATGAATGTGTACGAAGCTAGGGTGTTTTACTTCTTGGTCAGGCCGTGTATTTCTGAGGTTCTATGTAGGAGCTAAGGAAAGAACGAATGAAAGATAAGGATCAGGTCCCGTCGACGTCGAGGTCGTTGGGGCACAAGCTCAGGCTGAGGGATGGATGGAGAAGGAAACCAGTTGCGTCCTTTTTAGAGGAACCATACTGGCATTTTCAGTAACTGATTTAGGAAAACCGAAGCAGACATAACTCTGGATGGCCGTAAAGTATTTCGACGACCGTCCTTCCGAATATGAGTGTATTGTGCTGACTATTGCTACATTCGCTCGGCTATGTAGAGCCTGTCCTCGGAGTTTATGATATGACGCTTTACCATTTACAAGCACATCGATCTTTAATTAGTATTAGAAGACACTGCTTTAAAATATCGTATTATAACAGAAAATGGGAAAAGCAATCTGTACTATTTTTAGTACCCTAATATGGGTATATTTTACGTAGGGCGGTACCAATGAATTACAAAGCACCATTTTCTTTAACAGATTAAAAATGGGAGGAGCGACGACAAACATGCGACATCAAACCAGGAGAAAATTCGTAACTTAACAATTCGTTCCCTTTTTACAATAAAAATTGAAAGTAGCTGATCTGTTGCCTCTATCTGCTTACAGCCCTTACAAAACGACAAGTTAACACGAAAAATAGAGTTCTTCAATCTTACCTTTCACCATTTAGCATAAACTATTCCTAACGCCCAAACAGTGCTATGATCCTCAACATGATTTTTGAGCAGAGTTTCAAAAAATTGGAATCAGTAGGAGACATTTTGTGGTATTCAGTCAGTTATCGCTTTTCGAGAAAAGCAGCGAATGGTAGGTGGACTTTCTTTTTATTTGCCTACTTAATTTAGTCTATTAATTCTATGTGTTTTGAAATTGCGGGAGTCCGTTTATACGTTTATTACAGGAAATAACAGGAATAAAAACCCGAAAATGGGCTTTTTTCAGAAATGGTTTTTGTGAGCGGTTTTAACACTCTGGTTAAACTGGCATTGAAAATACCAATATAATCGAAAACCGGTTGTTTCAGTGATAACCGCTTCCTATTACGTACCGCAGCTTTGAAAAATACTTTATGTAGAAGAATTAAAATACTTACTATGGAGATGCACTTCTAAAACGTAAAAACTGAAACGAGAACAAATGTACACACAGCATATTCTATAATCTATACGTGCACTAATAATCACTGAGGTGACAAAAGTCGTGGGACAGCGATACGCACATGTATAGATGGAGGTAATACCGCGCACACAAGGTATAAAAGGGCAGTGCACTGGCGGTGCTGTCATTTGTACTCAGGTGATTCATCTGAAGAGATTTATGAAGTGATTGTGAGCGGACGTCGGGGATTAACAGACTTTGAACTCGGATTGGTAGATGGAGCGAGAAACATGGGACATTTCATTTGAGAAATCGTTAGGGAATTTATTATTCCTAGATCCACAGTGTCAAGAGTGTGCCGCGAATACCAAATTTCAGGCATTATCTCTCACCTCGGACAACACAGCGGTCTACAGCCTTCACTTAACGACCGAGAGCAGCGGCGTTTGCGTAGAGTTGTCAGTGATAACAGACAAGCAACACTGTGTGAAATAACAGCAGAAATCGATGTGGGGCGCGCGGCGAACGTATCTGTTACGGCAGTGCCATGAAATCTCGGCGTTAATGGGCCATGGCAGCAGACGACCGACGCGAGTGCTTTCGCTAATAGCACAACCTTGGCTGCAGCGCCTCTACTCGGCTCGGAACCGTATCGGTTGGACCCTATACGACAGAAAATCATAGCCTGCTCAGATGAGTCCCAATTTCAGTTGGTAAGAGCTGATGGTAGGGGTCGAGTTTAGCGCCTACCCGACGAAGCCATGGACCCAAGTTGTCTATAAAGCATCGTGCAAGCTGATGGTCGCTCTATAATAGTGTGAGCTGTGTTTACATGGAATATACTGGATCCTCTGGTCCAACTGATCCGATCACTGACTGCAAATGGTTATGTTCGGCTACTTGAAAATCATTTACAGCCATTCACGGACTTCATTTTCCCAAAGAACAACGGAATTTTTATGGATAATAATGCGTTATGTCACCGGGCCACTATTGTTGGCGACTGGTTTAAAGAACATTTTGGACAATTCAAGTGATTGATTTGGCCACCAAGGTCGCCCGAAATAAGTCTCATTGATCATTTATGAGAGATAATTCAGAGGTCAGAGCACAAACTCCTTCACTCGCAACACGTTCGCAGTTATCGATGGCTGTAGAGGCTATAGAGGCAACATGGCTTAGTATTTCTTCAGGGAACTTCCAACGTCTTATTGAGTTTATGCCATTTCGAGCAGTGAATTACGCCAGGCAAAAAGAGGGCCAACACGATATTAGGAGGTATCACGTGACATGTGTCACCTCATTGTATAGGTTGTAACAGGCACAAGTGCAGATATTTCTTTTGGTCACTGAGGACTGTGTACTGAACAACATTACATCAGTATCTACGGCATTTGCAGACTAATATTCATAGCTGCTGCAAGTTGCATGTTTTTAGGATGGTTAGTACCTCCACGCATGTGTGGCAAGAGCGAGGCATTAATGCTTATGTTCCCCTGCGCAGCAGGTTAGTTGCTGAACTGTGGACACATGGGCATAAAATGGTCAATCTATACCAACAGGTGTAGTCCACTTAGTGGTGCAGTTACGATCATATTTTCAATGAATCAGTGAACCTGCCAAGACTGCTGTGAGCTGAATCAGCGCACGAGCCAATAGCATAAAGAGCACAGTGATTCCTGAGTCGTCTTGCACTCCACTTTACGTGGAGTCAGGTGCAGTGAGTGACTGCTGGGATCCAAATCAGTGACTGAATCAAGAGCGCAGAGACTTATTAGTCGCTTGTGATGTGCCCCATGCTGAGTGGGGGTTGGTAAAGGAGCCAAGTGCAACTGCAACATAGACGAGAATCTCTCACAGTGAAGCGGCGAATGCGAAAGCAGACATAAAAGGCGAGAAAGTCTTTTATGCGTTAATGCAGTACTGTAAGGGAGTAGCTTTTCTTAACTAGCCGTTCACGACAGTAAGTTATATAAACACAAACGTAACAGATTGCATATAGCGATTTTTTGCAGCCTAGCCTTTGTCACAGTGGCGAATTCAGCATAGTGGGTAGGTCACTGTTGCAACATGCTGCTCTAGAATCTTCGTTCTGCTAACTGACATCACTGGAGAGAGGTTTTCCGGATCTGGAGAGCTACCACTCCTGCCTTCTAAGGCACTGATTGCTCGCTCCGTTTAAGGATCTATCACTTTGAATCAGTTCAGGTGCGATCACCAATGTCTACTGTTTGTCACAAAAAGCATGCGCTACCTAGTAATGAATGTTTTAAGCATTTTCTCAATGTTTTGGCACTTGGAACAAGTCTAGAGACATGCAACAGAAGGCTGAGAACACAACAGCACTGAAAATACATTTTAGGAAAAAAAGACATTTGGAAGATTTGACATTTCCGCGCTTCATGTGTCTACGGGCCTGCGTTGCAGTCTCAGTTACGACCTACTTGGCTGGATGTTGGAGCTGACTCACCATGCCGCCTTCCCAGTCTCTGCCTATGGGGCCCCAGACGTCCTTTCGCGGGATATCACACAACTGGGGCTACTATCTCACAACGCGATATTGCAGTGTGTAATGTCACAAGCTCTGAAGATGTCTCTCACGACAGGAGACGAAAGGTCAAGCAGAAAAATGTGTCTTAGACCACAATTAGAATCCCAGAAAGCGTATGTCATTAAGGAGATACTCACTGGCGTCGCGAAGTGGAACTTCAAATGTTCAAATGTGTGTGAAATCTTATGGGACTTAAGTGCTAAGGTCATCAGTCCCTAAGCTTACACACTACTTAACCTAAATCATCCTAAGAACAAACACACACACCCATGCCCGAGGGAAGACTCGAACCTCCGCCTAGACCAGCCGCGCAGTCCATTACTGCAGCGCCCAAGACCGCTCGGCTAATCCCGCGCGGCGAAGTGGATCTTCAACGGCCACATAACATCAGGATGTGATGGGGGCGAAAGTGTCATAGAATTAGTTATTACGAATGGCTAATATAATGACAGCAAATATTTCTACTTCCTAATGCATTATCTTCCGACAGTGTTTGACGACTTCCCTCTATAGACTAGGAGGAAAATGTGAACATAATGATGGCTGACTAATCCACAGCGAAGAATGTGATACAGCCTCAAATGTTTCCGCAGTGTTAATTTCCGCGAAGAGAACTTGTTAGCTGGCCAGTTCGTTCCATCGATTTTACACTACTTGATGTTTATTTATTTATTTATTTATTTTTAGGTAACCTCATTAATGTTGCTGCTGAGGACGTATCGACAGTCATGAAGAATTTAACACCCCAACTTAAAGTAATCTTACGAGATGGCTATTTTTATTACCTCTCTATTCTGGGCTGGGTCGACAAAACGAGATTCCTCCTGTTGATGATGTATATTAATCCTAAGAAGTTGAGCCATATAATAGTCTTAAGTCAATGAAGTAATATATCTAGGCAGCCTCTGACTTAATTTCACCGAGCGAGGTGGCGCAGTGGTTAGCACACTGGACTCGCATTCGGGAGGACGAAGGTTCAGTACCATCTCCAGCCATCCTGATTTAGGTTTTCCGTGATTTCCCTAAATCGTTTCAGGCAAATGCCGGGATGGTTCCTTTGAAAGGGCACTGCCGATTTCCTTCCCAATCCTTATCTAACCCGAGCTTGCGCTCCGTCTCTTATGACCTCGTTGTCGACTGGACGTTAAACACTAACCACCACCACCACCACTTAATTTCATGGCCCAAACATTGTGATCTACACCTAACAGTGAACTTTTTATCACGTTGCAATGCAGAACTTTGTTTTAATGTCAATCGTTTAGCAATAGTATAGGAGTATCATATCAAACTTTACTTATGGGAGGTCTCTTACATTCTTAAAAATGCAAGTATTTGGATGGCTTGTTGTATAAGGGATAAGCTGCTTTTAAACATTCCAGATGAATTATTTATTCAAGAAATACGTGTGATTTAATTAAATAAGTAAAGAAATCACATTTTATGTCACACATTTGTGTGGTCCATAATGTAAGTAAAAATTAAATTTGTGTTTATATCTGCACTAAAGAGGCAGAAAGAAAGACTGGGATATGTTCACAAAAACATTTGCTTTAGGGTAGGAATTTCATAATCACACGCTTGTTCACTCATTAGGGGATATAAAAGGAAGTAATTCATAATCACACACTTGTTCACTCGTTAAGGGATATAAAAAAAGTAATACTTCACCACCGATAACTACTATGGACTCCACTGTATACTAAACGGATAAGCATTAGCTTAATTTACAGAAAGAGCAAAGCTGGGGAAAATCCATTAAATTACACAAATCTAAAATTAAGAAAAATAATCCAACCTTGTGACTGTCCATTAAATTCCGCAATTTTAGAACTGTTCAGTGATTAGCAAAGGAGTGAATTTCGATGTAACCTGAGTGCAACATTGTTGAACACATTGGTATGCATAGAAAGATACCCGTCTCATTTACAAGAAAGGTAACCTTAAATTCAAAAAACTTCACTGATGAGCAGAGGAAGAAAGTTGATGATTCCTACCACCGATCCAGTGGCGTCCAAACCAAACAAAGCCATCCATTTTCAAGTCCGTGAAATCTGAGAGAAATATAAAATTCAATTCCACAGTTCGTACAAATGTGCTCTGTAAATTTACAGTACACATTGGAAGCAATGTCACGTTACTATCTACATTGGAGAATAAAGTTTGTTTATACTAAACACCATGTGCATTGGAGAATAAAGTTTATTTGTACTAAACACCACGTGGTATTCAGCACACTAATAGACAAAGTACTCCCTCCCAAAAACACAAGATTAATGGTAAATTCACAAAATATTGAAATAAAGATTGTGAATCACGAACATCACACACTAAGTAAAGTGCTGGGCGACCGGAAACCATACCTCGCCTACTTGTAGTGGGGTTATCCACCAGAGATGACTACGGGACCAGCTTGCCATCCTACAAGCGACTACCTGTTCAGAACCTTCCCTGATGGTCAAGATAAACCACCCTGCCTTTCTGCATAAGCTACCACTATTGGCAAAAGAGCACTAGCAGGCAGCGGATACTGGTTACCCTTAGGAAATTCGTATTTACATATCTCAGTTACACGTACTGGATTAAGTAATAGAAAAATGGTGCAAGAAGGACACAGATGTTTCAGTATCAATGTAAGTAGCGAGAATTAAACGAATCAATTTCTTCCGAAAGGCATGCTACTTTCACAAACAGATAGCGAGTGGTAATGTGAAACAGGAAAGACCTGCAATAGCAGAAATATCTATGAGGTGAATCTGACGCATCCGTCTCAGTCTCTACAGGTAACCCATTTTCTCTGAGTCATCAGTCATCTAACTGGTTTGATGCGACACACCACTGATTTCTCACTTGTGCCAACCTTATCATCTCAGAGTAGCACTTGCACCCTACGTCCTCAATTATTGCTGGGTATATTCCAATCTTTGTCTTCCTCTACAGGTTGTACCCGCTACAGCTCCCTCTATCTAGTACCATAGAAGTTGTTCCCTGATGTCTTAACAGATGTCCTACCATCTTGTCCCTTCTTCATGTCCAGAATTTGAAACACGAACATCTGCTAGCATGAGTTTCTTAGAAGTAGATACCTTAGGGGTTGCGAAGCAACTCAAATCGCTTGATACGGGCAAGTCTTCAGGTCCAGATTGTATACCGATTAGGTTCCTTTCAGATTACGCTGATACTATAGCTCCCTACTTAGCACTCATATACAACCGCTCGCTCACCGATAGATCTGTACCTACAGATTGGAAAATTGCGCAGGTCGCACCAGTGTTCAAGAAGGGTAGTAGGAGTAATCCATTTAACTACAGACCTATATCATTGACGTCGGTTTGCAGTAGGGTTTTGGAGCATATACTGTATTCAAACATTATGAATCACCTCGAAGGGAACGATCTATTGACACGTAATCAGCATGGCTTCAGAAAACATCGCTCTTGTGCAACGCAGCTAGCTCTTTATTCGCACGAAGTAATGGCCGCTATCGACATGGGATCTCAAGTTGATTCCGTATTTCTAGATTTCCGGAAAGCTTTTGACACCGTTCCTCATAAGCGACTTCTAATCAAGCTGCGGAGCTATGGGGTATCGTCTCAGTTGTGCGACTGGATTCGTGATTTCCTGTCAGGAAGGTCGCAGTTCGTAGTAATAGACGGCAAATCATCGAGTAAAACTGAAGTGATATCAGGTGTTCCCCAGGGAAGCGTCCTGGGACCTCTACTGTTCCTGATCTATATAAATGACCTGGGTGACAATCTGAGCAGTTCTCTTAGACTGTTTGCAGATGATGCTGTAATTTACCGTCTAATAAGGTCATCCGAAGACCAGTATTAGCTGCAAAGCGATTTAGAAAAGATTGCTGTATGGTGTGTCAGGTGGCAGTTGACGCTAAATAACGAAAAGTGTGAGATGATCCACATGAGTTCCAAAAGAAATCCGTTGGAATTCGATTACTCGATAAATAGTACAATTCTCAAGGCTGTCAATTCAACTAAGTACCTGGGTGTTAAAATTACGAACAACTTCAGTTGGAAGGACCACATAGATAATATTGTCGGGAAGGCGAGCCAAAGGTTGCGTTTCATTGGCAGGACACTTAGAAGATGCAACAAGTCCACTAAAGAGACAGCTTACACTACACTCGTTCGTCCTCTGTTAGAATATTGCTGCGCGGTGTGGGATCCTTACCAGGTGGGATTGACGGAGGACATCGAAAGGGCGCAAAAAAGGGCAGCTCGTTTTGTATTATCGCGTTATAGGGGAGAGAGTGTGGCAGATATGATACACGAGTTGGAATGGAAGACATTACAGCATAGACGTTTTTCGTCGCGGCGAGACCTTTTTACGAAATTTCAGTCACCAACTTTCTCTTCCGAATGCGAAAATATTTTGTTGAGCCCAACCTACACAGGTAGGAATGATCATCAAAATAAAATAAGAGAAATCAGAGCTCGAACAGAAAGGTTTAGGTGTTCGTTTTTCCCGCTCGCTGTTCGGGAGTGGAATAGTAGAGAGATAGTATGATTGTGGTTCGATGAACCCTCTGCCAAGCACTTAAATGTGAATTGCAGAGTAGTCATGTAGATGTAGATGTAGATGTAGATGTCAGTGACTTCCATATATTCCGTTCCTCGCCGATTCTGCGGAGAACCTCCTCATTCCTTACCTTATCAGTACACCTGATTTTCAACATTCGCCTCTGGCACCACATCTGAAATGTTTCGATGCTCCTTTGTTCCAGTTCTCCCACAGTCCATGTTTCATTACCATACAATTCTTCCTCAAATTAAGGCCTATGTTTGATACTAGTAGACTTCTCTTTCCCAGAAACGCCTTTTTTGTCAATGGTAGTCTGCTTTTTATGCCGTCCGTGTCCTGTTCGTCATGGGTTCTTAACTTCATGTACTTCGTGATCGCCAATTCTGATGTTAAGTTTCTCGCTGTTCTCACTTCTACTACTTCTCATTACTTCCGTATATCTTCGATTCACTCTCAACCCATATTCTGTAGACTGTTCATTCCATTCCACAGGTCCTGCAATTGTTCTTCGTTTTCAATGAGAATAGCAAAGCCTTTAGCGAATCTTGACGTTAATATACTTTCGCCATAAATTTTAATTCCACTGTCTTTTGTTTCCACCGCTGCTGCTTCGCGGTATAGATTGAACAGCAGGGGCTAAAGACTACATCTCCGTCTTACATCCTCTTTAATTCCTGCACTTCGCTCTTTTTCTTCTGCCCTTATTTCTCCCTCTTGTTTCTTGTACATGTTGTATATAAACCGTCTTTCCCTATCCGTAAAGGTTATCGTTATTTTTCTCAGGATTTCGAACATCTACTTAAGTCGGCGTTCAGCCCAAGGAGATCCATACACTAAAATACCTTGGACTAACCTTCGACCGGTAACTAACGTGGAAACTTCACCTACTAACCATCCAACAGAAAGCCTTAGTAGACTAAAACTACTAACTGGCCAGACATAAGGCCTTCATCCCTCCATCGTTCGTCACACATGCAAATCTCTGATCCGCCCCATCCTTTGCTACACAAATGTTACATGGATTCATCCCCATCCAGATCCTATAAGCCCCTCTAGATCCTGGAATACCATGCTTTCCGCCTAGCTTTCCGAATCTGCTTACCTTCGTCCACTAGAGTAGTTTACTAACTCATCAAATTCCCACCTCTCCTCACTCGCGTTGAACAGCTCTGAAGAACCTACACCATCCGCGAAATCGACTCCAACAATACAACTGCGTCCCCTCTCCTTTCCAATCCTGGTGTGCTGCACCGCCTCTACCTATACATCCAACCAACCGACCAACTCTCCACCTACACACCCTCCACGTCCAGTTTCAATCATTTCCGTCTCCAAGACCACGAACCACAAACTCCACCCCAACATATGTCCATCCTACCAACTGTGAATCCACCCCCCCCCCCCAAGGGCACCGCACCCTCCCTGTCCTCTCCTCACACCATACCTTCTCTTTTTTCCAGTCCCTGGCGCTCCCCACCCCCTTTCCCTTTCAAATTTGCGGATCCCAACACCGGCCACTCCTCTCACAGTCTTCCACGGCCACCCCTATCTCACCACCACCATTACCAATCCTCAGTCCTGGTCACCACCGCCCACTTACCTCCTTCCACCCACCTCTCTTTTCATCAACAATCTACCACGCCAGAGCAACTCTCTTTTCCAGTTTTGATGAAAGTGTACAGTGCTCTGTTTTTAATGGTCAGTGTCTCTTCTGTCGTGTTCAGTGTTTCCAAGTGTTTTTTCAAATGTTTTAACTGTGCAGTCTGTCCACATTTTCATCACTGTTTTAAACTATTCATCAAGACAATATTATTTTTTACGTTCTCCCATTATCATCACCTTTTCAAAAAAAATTTAAATTCATGATAACTATGTCTCCTCCTTTTGTGTATAGCATGTAAGTTAGTGAATGAAACTTCCTGGCAGATTAAAACTGTGTGCCCGACCGAGACTCGAACTCCGACAGATCAACAGTCTCCGCTACGGACCCGGCTGGCCACTGTCGCTGTCCAATGAAGTGCCGTGCCGCTTCGTCCTGAGGTATGTCCGACGCTGCGCTTCCGCCAGCCGCTTCGCAGTATTCATTGTGACTGCCCACGGGCCCATCGCTTCGTGGGATCGTGTCGCTTGGCACCTTGTTACTCACCAGTTGACTGCCCACGAGCTCCAACCTCGTAAGACCGTTCGCCATAGCTCCTGCTGTCCATTAGGAGACTGCCTACGAGTTCCCAGCCTCCTCGGACTGTGTCGTTATTAGTTCTAGTACGCCATTTTTTTTTTTTTTTTTGTAATTTTGATGGCGAAGGGTTGTTCGGTGAACACACTGGTATTAAAATAGTCTACCGATAAAAAAATTACAGCCTTCAGATGTTGTTAACAGTTATAAATACACTCCTGGAAATGGAAAAAAGAACACATTGACACCGGTGTGTCAGACCCACCATACTTGCTCCGGACACTGCGAGAGGGCTGTACAAGCAATGATCACACGCACGGCACAGCGGACACACCAGGAACCGCGGTGTTGGCCGTCGAATGGCGCTAGCTGCGCAGCATTTGTGCACCGCCGCCGTCAGTATCAGCCAGTTTGCCGTGGCATACGGAGCTCCATCGCAGTCTTTAACACTGGTAGCATGCAGCGACAGCGTGGATGTGAACCGTATGTGCAGTTGACGGACTTTGAGCGAGGTCGTATAGTGGGCATGCGGGAGGCCGGGTGGACGTACCGCCGAATTGCTCCACACGTGGGGCGTGAGGTCTCCACAGTACATCGATGATGTCGCCAGTGGTCGGCGGAAGGTGCACGTGCCCGTCGACCTGGAACCGGACCGCAGCGACGCACGGATGCACGCCAAGACCGTAGGATCCTACGCAGTGCCGTAGGGGACCGCACCGCCACTTCCCAGCAAATTAGGGACACTGTTGCTCCTGGGGTATCGGCGAGGACCATTCGCAACCGTCTCCATGAAGCTGGGCTACGGTCCCGCACACCGTTAGGCCGTCTTCCGCTCACGCCCCAACATCGTGCAGCCCGCCTCCAGTGGTGTCGCGACAGGCGTGAATGGAGGGACGAATGGAGACGTGTCGTCTTCAGCGATGAGAGTCGCTTCTGCCTTGGTGCCAATGATGGTCGTATGCGTGTTTGGCGCCGTGCAGGTGAGCGCCACAATCAGGACTGCATACGACCGAGGCACACAGGGCCAACACCCGGCATCATGATGTGAGGAGCGATCTCCTACACTGGCCGTACACCTCTGGTGATCGTCGAGGGGACACTGAATAGTGCACGGTACATCCAAACCGTCATCGAACCCATCGTTCTACCATTCCTAGACCGGCAAGGGAACTTGCTGTTCCAACAGGACAATGTACGTCCGCATGTATCCCGTGCCACCCAACGTGCTCTAGAAGGTGTAAGTCAACTACCCTGGCCAGCAAGATCTCCGGATGTGTCCCCCATTGAGCATGTTTGGGACTGGATGAAGCGTAGTCTCACGCGGTCTGCACGTCCAGCACGAACGCTGGTCCAACTGAGGCGCCAGGTGGAAATGGCATGGCAAGCCGTTCCACAGGACTACATCCAGCATCTCTACGATCGTCTCCATGGGAGAATAGCAGCCTGCATTGCTGCGAAATGTGGATATACACTGTACTAGTGCCGACATTGTGCATGCTCTGTTGCCTGTGTCTATGTGCCTGTGGTTCTGTCAGTGTGATCATGTGATGTATCTGACCCCAGGAATGTGTCAATAAAGTTTCCCCTTCCTGGGACACTGAATTCACGGTGTTCTTATTTCAATTTCCAGGAGTGTATTTGGCTAAGTCAAAAAAAATAGCGAATTACAATACAAAATGCAAACGTATTAATACAGGGTGCTTCAAAAAAATGTATACCCACTTTGAACTGTCATAGACAATTTATTTCCCGTTCTCCAAGGTTAAATATCTGTGAGAAAGTAATGTTATGTTTCTTCAACAGGTGGCAGCCGTGGCAAGGAAGTAACTGGAACATGGTGGACGTGCGTTTGAGCTTTGAAGCGAGGAAGCAGATAACTAAGTGGTACTGGAAGTTTGAGAATGTAGCTGCGGTTCGAAGACAGTGCAGAAGTGAGTATGGTACAGAACCACCTTCAAGGTTAACAACTACACGTCTACGAGACAAATTCGAAATTCATGGAACAGTGTGTGATGTGCATAAAGGCCGGTCAGGGCGACCTCGTACAGCTACAAGTGATGATTCCACAACTGCGGTCTTGGAACTGTTTCATCGTTTGCCTCAAAAATTCAAGGCGAGAGGCACGTGAGAGCAATGTAAGTGCTAGTAGTGTGCTACGCATTCTGAAGAAGGCGAGTTTCGTGTGTACATTCCAAGGCTGGTGCAACAGCTAAGTGACGACGATCCAGATCGAAGGTTAGAATTTTATGAATGGCTTCAGGAGATGGTGAGGCTTGAACCTTGATTTATGGGTTTGATTTTGGTCGGATGAAGCCCAATTCAAACTCAATGGAACTGTCAATAGGCACAATTGCGTGTGCTGGGCTGAAGATAATCCCCACATTACAGTTGAAAAGGCTGTGAATTTGCCTGGTGTAAACGTGTGGTGTGGTTTGTCTGCAAGGGGACTCATTGGGCCTTTCCGCTTTGAAGGTACTGTTACTGGAGAAACGAACCTAACAATGCTTGCTGACTCTATATTCCCTGCCATTCGTGCATTATACGGTAATGATGAGTTTTATTTCTAACAAGATGGCGCCCCACAGACTATCATAGGGATTTACGAGCATACTTGGATCACAATGTGCCAGGCCAGTGGATAGGATGCAGGGGACCAATGGAGTTTCCTGCACGCTCTCCAGACCTCACGCCGCTTGATTTTCTCTTATGGGGCACAGTAAAAGATGAGGTGTACAAACGTAAACCACGTGACCTGGACACACTTTGGAATGAGATTCAGGCAGTGTGCGCAGAATTCTCATTGGACACTTTGGTACGATGTACGGAATCAGTGGTGACTCGTACTCAAAAATGTATTGATGCTGAAGGCCACCAAATTGACTTTAAGCTTTCCATTTCCAGAAATTTAACATTGTAGAACGGGAAATAAATTTTCTATGACGCTCCAAAGTGTGTATACATTTTTTTGACGCACCCTATATATTACACTGAGTCCTCAGCTTCAAAGCAGGCGACACATTTCACATTTCTTTCTGAATGTCTCTTACATACACGGTTATGAGACTGTCCACAATACCGTTTCGGTTTACTTAAATCTTTATGCTCCTCCTTTTTTGTTTTAGCTTCTTTTACAGAAATATAATCGACCTTTCCTTGCAGGAGGCTGATCTGAATGTCACTTCTTGGAATTTTCTTTTTCGTTTACTGAACAGTTTTCTGCTACCAGCGTTTTCATTAGTTCCAATCCAGCTTGCAGAAGAAAACGATTTTTGTGGTTCTTCTCATTCATCTTGGATGCTGCTGGATGAATATGGTGGTTGCTCTGAGAGCACAGATATCGATGAGAGAGTAATACTGATAGGAGTCATCTCTTTGTTACCCTCTTTCAGATGTTTATACGAGCCATTTCATCAATACTATCAATTTCACCTTTAGTGAAATTATAATAGGTATTTGTGTGGGTTTTATTCTTCTCTCCCCTTTTTCAGTGCCTTCATTTTGGTGCATTGTCGGTAACATTAGAAAGTGTTTACATCGTTTTGCTTTTAAAATGTAGGGCACCGAAGTATCTGATAGCCTATCTCTTACTGGGTCTGTGAACAAGAACATTGATGAATATAGGTCTCGATTTGATGTGTTCTTCATTATGTCTGGAATACGCTTCTTGTTGACTGGAGAGTTTCTACTGTAGTAACTTTGTTATTTTGGTATAACTTTTGAGCCAAATCCGCCGATTTATGGTATTGACTGTAGTAATATTTCGACCAGTAATTTCCACAGGCAGTGTCACACGTCTAAAGACAGCCGCGGAATCTCGTTCTTCCTAGGACAAAATATGTACTATACCTGCATTGGGTTTCATAGTAATGACGTATCTGTCTACTGTGTCTAATGTCGTGCTTATAAGGATACCATACTTGCTTGGTTTCTCCTTCATAAATACTTCGAAGGGGCAGCATGTAATAAACAAGCTGTCTCATCAGTGCTGGGGGCATTCCTGGTTTATACAGCAGTGAGAACCTATTGTTCACTTTGTTGAAAACTGCACAGACTGTTGTGAACTTGTCTGCTTTTGCTAGTTTTTTCTAATGATTGTAATAAGTACCCTGAAACATTCTCTTGCCATAATACCCTCGTAAACAAGCCGACCCTCTAGGTCTGAGCAGAGATCGCGTACACTGACAGAATTATCCTTATTTCCACCCTGTATCAGTGTTTCTATAAAGGTACATAATTCTTCCTCTTTAGCAGGCCAAACATTTAGCCTAACTTCCACTCCATCTGAATGTTTTACTATAACATCCATGATGTCAGATGTAAAAAGTAACATCAAGGCTTCTCCAGGAGAACGGAAAACACCAGCTGGAGTTACTCCTGTTTGTTCCCTTACTATATCTGCAAGAGACCTTCTAAGAATTGTGGGATGTATTGTTACATACTTTCTTCCAGACTTGACCACAGTGACATGTTGATGGTCACTAACTGAAGCTACATTATCTTCGCCCTCTCTAACCTCCACATCACTCTTCCGATCTCAGTCAAGTTCCATAACACTGTCCTCATCTCAGTTTCACTCCCTGAGTTAGAATCTTCATCTAAAATTCCATTAAGAACTGTTTCTAAAAATGGGTTCACGTATTCTTTTTAGATATTTCTGCGTATCGACACTAAAGTTTCGTACAGTATTCAAGAGCCAATAACTCAAAGGGGAAACGTTGTATGAGATTTACTTGGACCAAGACAAGGAACGTAAGTAGTTGTGGGTTCAACAAACCCCACTCCCCGCCCCTTAGGCGTCCTAGGGTTAATCTTCCCTGCTCCTCAAGACATTGCTGTTCTCGAGATGTGCAGACATTATTCTCAGAAGCTGTATTTAGTTTCGTTCTTGTACTATGTTGTTGTTAATGCAAAATGTGTGTCTCTCTTCAACAAGTCTCACTCCTCAGCAAGAGGATACATCAAGCAGAGCAGGTCGGACAGAAGAGTCAGTGACCTGGAACGTGGACTAAGCATTGCGTGTCACCTGAGTGTAGAATTGTACCCAGATCGACTGCTGGTGACGTGATAGTGAAGTGGGAATGCGAAAGAACAACTGCAACTAAACCAAGACCAGGGGGACCTCGTGTACTGGCAGGTGGGGACCGCCGAACGTTACGGAGGGTGGTTGCAAAACATCTCATGAAATCAGTGGAAGGGATCACTCGTGAATTCCAGAGTGCTGCTAGCAGTGCGGCAAGCACAATGACCACGAGTAGGGAGTTAAAAAGACTGGCGTTTGGTGATAGGACAGTTTCTCATCAGCCTCACATTTCTGTCGTCAGTAAGGAGGCGACGAATGAGGTGGTGTAAAAAGCGACGTCAGTGGACAATGGATGACTGGAAATGAGTGTTTGGAGTGATGAATCTTGCTATACCCTGTGGCAATACAAAAGAAGTGTTTGGGTTTGTTGAAAGACTGGAGAACGTGTCTACCATGATGCGTAGTGCAACAGTGAAGCACGGAGGAGATGTTGGTAAGGTAGGGGAATGTCTTTCGTGGCTTAAGAAGACGCTAACTGCAGAAGGATTTGTATACATTTTGCAGCATTGTGGGCTGCATACAATAAGGGAACAGTTCGGAGACAGTGACTGTTAACCAGATGTAGAAGTATGAAACAGGAATTTTGTTGCAATAATTACACGTCTGTTATTTGAAACTGATGAACATTATTTTATTCAAAATAAACTCCATTGCTGTTTGTGTTGTGGTTGGCAGAAGAGCCAACACCGTGTTACTAGAGGAGGCCGAAAGGCACGCGTTTTAGCTCACGCAGGCTGGCGTCAGGTCTGGAACAGGGCAAGGAAATTAGAATTTAGAAAAACGGATGCAGCTGGTGGAATACTTAACTTTAATAAATTTAATGACGAACGTCGCTCTTGACATTACATGATTCACAGTAGCAATAGTAATCGATAATGGCGCCTTGCTATGTCGTAGCAAATAACGTAGCTGAGGGCTAGGCTAACTATCGTATCGGCAAATGAGAGCGTATTTTGTCAGTGAACCATCGCTAGCAAAGTCGGCTGTACAACTGGGGCGAGTGCTAGGAAGTCTCTCTAGACCTGCCGTGTGGCGGCGCTCGGTCTGCAATCACTGATAGTGGCGACACGCGGGTCGGACATATACTAACGGACCGCGGCCGATTTAAAGGCTACCACCAAGCAAGTGTGGTGCCTGGCGGTGACACCACAGTTTGTACATTTCACCCACCTCTCCGGCAGGCTATGAACGCCACGCCAGAAAATCAATTCTTTGGAAGCGAATCAGTCAGAGAGTATTTTCGTACATTTTCACACGAATTAAAGCGTTGTTCAGCGACAGCGTGTCCCAGTGATACAAACAGATGATAATCGGACGGAGCCGCATGCACTAGTACTTTCCAGTTGAATGAACGCCGCGATCGTAAGACAGAGAATTAGGAACCAGGTTTTAAATTGTAAGACATTTCCAGTGGCAGATGTGGACTCTGACCACAATCTATTGGTTATGAACTGTAGATTAAAACTGAAGAAACTGCAAAAAGGTGGGAAATTAAGGAGATGGGACCTGGATAAACTGAAAGAACCAGAGGTTGCACAGAGTTTCAGGGAGAGCATAAGGGAACAGTTGACAGGAATGGGGGAAAGAAATACAGTAGAAGAAGACTGGGTAGCTCTGAGGAATGAAACAGCGAAGGCAGCAGAGGATCAAGTAGGTAAAAAGACGAGGGCTAGTAGAAATCGTTGGGTAACAGAAGAGATACTGGATTTAATTGATGAAAGGAGAAAATATAAAAATGCATCAAGTGAAGCAGGCAAAAAGGAATACAAACGTTTCAAAAATGAGATCGACAGGAAGTGCAAAATGGTTAAGCAGGGATGCCTAGAGTACAAATGTAAGGATGTTGAGGCTTATCTCATGGGGGATAAGACAGATACTGCCTACAGGAAAATTAAAGAGACCTTTGGAGAAAAGAGAACCACTTGCATGAACATCAAGAGCTCAGATGGAAACCCAGTTCTAAGCAAAGAAGGGAAAGCAGAAAGGTGGAAGGGGTATATAGAGCGTCTGTACAAGGGCGATGTACTTGAGGACAATATTATGGAAATCGAAGAGGATGTAGATGAAGATGAAATGGGAGATATGATACTGCGTGAAGAGTTTGACAGAGCACTGAAAGACGTAAGTCGAAACAAGGCCCCAGGAGTAGATAACATTCCATTAGAACTACTGACAGCCTTGGGAGAGCCAGTCCTGACAAAACTCTACCATCTGTTGAGCTAGATGTATTAGACAGGCGAAATACCCTCAGACTTCAAGAAGAATATAATTCCAATCGCAAAGAAAGCAGGTGTTGAAAGGTGTGAAAATTATCGAAATATCAGTTTAATAAGCCACGGCTGCAAAATACTAACACGAATTATTTACAGATGAATGGAAAAACTGGTAAAGCCAACCTTGGGGAAGATCAGTTTGGATTCTGTAGAAATGTTGGAACACTTGAGGCAATACTGACCCTACAACTTATCTTGAAAAAAAGATTAAGGAGAGGCAAACCTACGTTTCTAGCATTTGTACATTTAGAGAAAGCTTTTGACAATGTTGACTGGGATACTCTCTTTCAAATTCTGGAGGTGGCAGGGGTAAAAGAAGGGAGCGAAAGGCTATTTACAATTTGTTACAATTTGTACAGAAACCAGATGGCAGTTATAAGAGTCGAGGGATATGAAAGGGAAGCAGTGGTTGGGAAGGGAGTGAGACAGGGATGTGAGCTCTCCATGATGTTGTTCAATCTGTATATTGAGCAAGCAGTAAAGAAAACAAAAGAAAAATTCGGAGTAGGTATTACAATCCATGGAGAAGAAATAAAAAGTTTGAGGTTCGCCGATGACATGGTAATTCTGTCAGAGACAGCAATGGACTTGGAAGAGCAGTGGAATGGAAGGGACAGTGTCTTGAAAGGAGGATATAAGATGAACATCAACAAAAGCAAAACGAGGATAATGGAATGTAGTCGAATTAAATCGGGTGATGCTGAGGGAATTAGATTAGGAAATGAGAGACTTAAAGTAGTAAAGGAGTTTTGCTATTTGAAGAGCAAAAAAAAAAAAAAAAAAAAAACCTGTTGATGGTCGAAGTAGAGAGGATATAAAATGTAGACTGGCAATGGCAAGGAAAGCATATCTGAGGGAGAGAAATTTGTTTACATTGAGTATAGATTTGAGAGTCAGGAAGTCGTTTCTGAAATTATACACTCCTGGAAATGGAAAAAAGACCGGTGTGTCAGACTCACCATACTTGCTCCGGACACTGCGAGAGGGCTGTACAAGCAATGATCACACGCACGGCCAGCGGACACACCAGGAACCGCGGTGTTGGCCGTCGAATGGCGTTAGCTGCGCAGCATTTGTGCACCGCCGCCGTCAGTGTCAGCCAGTTTGTCGTGGCATACGGAGCTCCATCGCAGTCTTTAACACTGGTAGCATGCCGCGACAGCGTGGACGTGAACCGTATGTGCAGTTGACGGACTTTGAGCGAGGGCGTATAGTGGGCATGCGGGAGGCCGGGTGGACGTACCGCCGAATTCCTCAACACGTGGGGCGTGAGGTCTCCACAGTACATCGATGATGTCGCCAGTGGTCGGCGGAAGGTGCACGTGCCCGTCGACCTGGGACCGGACCGCAGCGACGCACGGATGCACGCCAAGACCGTAGGATCCTACGCAGTGCCGTAGGGGACCGCACCGCCACTTCCCAGCGTATTAGGGACACTGTTGCTCCTGGGGTATCGGCGAGGACCATTCGCAACCGTCTCCATAAAGCTGGGCTACGGTTCCGCACACCGTTAGGCCGTCTTCCGCTCACGCCCCAACATCGTGCAGCCCGCCTCCAGTGGTGTCGCGAGAGGCGTGAATGGAGGGACGAATGGAGACGTGTCGTCTTCAGCGATGAGAGTCGCTTCTGCCTTGGTGCCAATGATGGTCGTATGCGTGTTTGGTGCCGTGCAGGTGAGCGCCACAATCAGGACTGCATACGACCTAGGCACACAGGGCCAACACCCGGCATCATGGTGTGGGGAGCGATCTCCTACACTGGCCTTACACCTCTGGTGATCGTCGAGGGGACACTGAATAGTGCACGGTACATCCAAACCGTCATCGAACCCATCGTTCTACCATTCCTAGACCGGCAAGGGAACTTGCTGTTCCAACAGGACAATGCACGTCCGCATGTATCCCATGCCACCCAACGTGCTCTAGAAGGTGTATGACAACTACCCTGGCCAGCAAGATCTCCGGATGTGTCCCCCATTGAGCATGTTTGGGACTGGATGAAGCGTCGTCTCACGCGGTCTGCACGTCCAGCACGAACGCTGGTCCAACTGAGGCGCCAGGTGGAAATGGCATGGCAAGCCGTTCCACAGGACTACATCCAGCATCTCTACGATCGTCTCCATGGGAGAATAGTAGCCTGCATTGCTGCGAAAGGTGGATATACACTGTACTAGTGCCGACATTGTGCATGCTCTGTTGCCTGTGTCTATGTGCCTGTGGTTCTGTCAGTGTAATCATGTGATGTATCTGACCCCAGGAATGTGTCAATAAAGTTTCCCCTTCCTGGGACAATGAATTCACGGTGTTCTTATTTCAATTTACAGGAGAGTATGTACGGTGTGTAGCCATGTATGAAAGTGAAACATGGATGATAACTAGTTTGGACAAGAAGAGAATAGAAGCTTTCGAAATGTGGTGCTACAGAAGAATGCTGAAGATTAGATGGGTAGATCACGCAACTAATGAGGAGGTATTGAATAGAATTGGGGAGAGGAGGAGTTCGTGGCACAATTTGACTAGAAGAAGGGATCGGTTGGTAGGACATGTTCTGAGGCATCAAGGGATCACCAATTTAGTACTGGAGGGCAGTGTGGAGGGTAAAAATCGTAGAGGGAGACCAAGATATGAAAACCCTAAGCAGATTCAGAAGGATGTAGGTTGCAGTAGGTACTGGGAGATGAAGGAGCTTGCACAGAATAGAGTAGCATAGAGAGCTGCATCAAACCAGTCTCAGGGCTGAAGACCACAACAACAACAATAACAATAGATGACATCCTTCTGATCCCACCAAACACAGAGCATTGTATTCTTACCAAATCGATTTGGTCTTGCAGTGCATGTCGATGGTTTGACTGGATTCGTCAATGGTTTACGACGCTTAGTGTTCCTGCGTAACGAAAAGCGCCGGCACGAAGAAGAAGAACGGAGGAGCGGAGAAGGCTGTGAGACGACGTCAGCCAATAGCACCACGACAGGAGCGGCCTCAATACGAAGAAAATTAAGCACGGCTCCTGCCAAACTTTGGCCAGCCAGGTAGAAGAGGGACACTAGCAGACCCGGACTAAAAAACACATTGTATATAACGAAAGACATATGTTATTTGCATGGCGCCCACCGCTTGCGACACGTTCTTGTAAATCAAAGTTAAGTGTTGCCTGTTTACTTTATTGTAATGAAAACCACTGATGTGATTAGCTTGAACTATTGTACAGCTATCCGAGGAAGCAGCATCCTTTAGGCGCCCTAGAAGAGACGAGTGGGCAGGACCCCACACTCAAGCTTCTCGAAATATATTCATTTTTCAACACCTGTCACTATCCGATATAGAAATGACTTTCTTTTCTACCTGGCGAGCAGCATTTCACAAGTGGTCTTTCGGTTTGCTTGCTGTCTTTCATTCAGTTCATGCAGAACCCATTTTCTCACTTCCTACACATTTCCTATAGCTTTCAATCGGAGAGAAACGGCTTTCCGCGTTACTTTCAATTGTTCCTGTTCAGTTTGAGTGTAGTCTTCACCCAATAAGGCCTGAAATTCGTCGTATTCGAACTTTTTCGGTGGTTTCCCGCGCTCGTCATTTCTCACAATAAAATCACAACTTTTGAATTTCTTGGACAACTCGAAATACTGTGTATTCGTAATGGCATGTTCGCTAAAAGCTTCGACAAGCATTCGACGGGATTCTGCAGCAGTTTCCTTCAAATGGTAACAGAAAACCAATGGTGTCCGTCAATCGCAGTTCGCTGGCACAAAACTCACGCTAACGCGCTGGAAACAGACACCGATGTATGGAACTACGATTGCTGTGTGTTGACATTCGTCATCAGCCGTTATAGGAAACAGATGGCGCTGCAGTCAAGGTCACATGGGCTCTACACTGATGTCTAGCACCACCTATAGCGAAACTCCGGTTTCATACTTCTACACCTGGTAAATCAACGTGACAGTGCACCATGTCATGAAGCAGCATCTTTGTGGCAACGTTGTCTGAAAAATAACAATCCTGAAATTGACTTTTGTCTCTGAGTCTGTACCTGAACACATTTGAACACCTTTAAGACGAGTTAAAAGGTCTACTTCACTCCACACCCCAGCGTACAACATCACTACCTTTTGCTCTTGAGGTAACATGGGCTGCCATTTCTTCACAGACATTTTGACATGCAACTGGAAGAGTCTCCAGCAGAGTTCAAGCCATCATAAAAGCGAAAGATGGCCATTAATAGGTTTCGTGCAATTTTAGATCAGATAGTGTATCTTTGCTTTGTACTCAATATGGAGCTATTGAATTCTTATGTTTTTCCAATAAAATTCTTAAATCTTCTAGCAGGCAAGAGTTTACGGCAGTTTTTTTATGGTATCGGTTATGGTTCCGAGTCGACAACAGCCGTCTGGCAACAAATTGTCGTCAACGTCTTTAAAAGATGTCGTCACGCAGAGACTCGGTCTGCTGCATCTTCCCAGATAACGCAACTAGATTTTTGCGTTATCTGGGAAGATGCAGCTCTCAACATAGGACTAGAAACAGACTGCCACTTGAAACAAATTTCTCATTATGTAAGTAGTAAACATTAAAACATATCTCTGAGGACGAAAACGTGGAGCCTGGGTGTAATTATGGAGGAAGGGAAAAACTCGCCGTGGCTGAATGACTTTGTCAGAAAGTGGCTACATAAACAAAGACAACCTCATCACATGCTTAAAGAGAGTCAAAGCTTGTCGACAGATAAAATTCTTTATTAACTACAAAAAAAAAAAAAAAAAAAAAAAAAAAAAAAAAAAAAAAAAAAAAAACTGGGAACACAGTGACAACCACCTCGCTTGTGTTCTTCGTGATGGGTGATCATTTCTACGGCAGAATAGTATAGCATTGTCCTCATTCATAATGATTGAATTATATCACCCAACGAATATTCCAAGCAACAGAAAACGTAGAAGCTGGTTTACCAATAAGCATCAGTTATTCACACAGCACATCGAGACTACAAAAATGAAATTGTGTGGCACCTTAACGATAATCATTTGGACGGTGGGGTAAAATAAAGCACAAATTTCAGATTGAGAGACATTATTTACATACGGTAGGTTATTTTAAAAGTAGTTTTGGAAAACTGAGAATTTTCAGACATTGAAGACGATAAATGTTACGGTGACATTAACGAATCAAATTCCAAGCAGTAGTTTCTGAAAATTGTATGTATGTGTTTTGTATAGGAGGAGATGTCGGATGTTTCGCATGGCTGTGGTGTTGCAATATTCAGCGCAGCTACCGCAGACGTTTTGCAAATAATGGCCACTTGTCACTGAGGTTGGGAGAACCAGCTTACGACATATTCTTCAGAAAAAGAAATGGTTTTAAAATGTACATCTCAGTTGTTGCTGTGGTCTTCCGTCTGATGACTGACTTGATGCAACTCTCCACGTTTGCCTGCCCCGTCTTCACCTCTGCACAACTCCACTCACTTGAACCTATTTACTGTAATCATACCTCGGTCCCCCACTACAAATTTTTACCCCCAACACGTTACTCATTTACTAAATTAGCTATTTCGTAATTCTTCCTATAAGAAAGTCCTTTGTTTTTGTCAAGTTGTTTCGTAACTTTGATTTCACCCCATTTAAATTGACTAAATCTTCCTTAGCCATCCGATCTACACATATAACCTTCAGCATTCTACTTGTAGCCTTGCTTTTCAAAAGCTTGTATTCACTTCTTACGTGTACTTTTCGTCGTCCACGTTTCGCTTCCATAAGGGCTACTCTCCAGGCAAGTACTCCCAGAAAAATTATTTCCCAAGGTTTATTTTTTTATTAACCTATTTCTATTTTTCAGGAAATCTTTTCTTGCTGCTACCAGTCTGCTATTTATATCTGCTTTGTGAGTAATTTCGCAGCTCAGATAGGAAAACTCGTACACTTCTTTAGCGTCCTATTTAGTAACAAAGTTTGCCCAGTATCAGCTAACTTAATTCGACTCCATTCCATTACCATTGTTTATATTTACTGATGTTGAACTTATAAATGCTTTCAAGACACCATCCACTCTGATCTTCTGATCTTCCAAGTCGTTTATAGTCTCTGAGAGAGCTAGATCTCATAGACAAATGTTAAAGTTTTTGTGTCTTATTCTTGAACATTAATTCTTCTTTAGAATTCGTCCTCGGTTTACCTTTACTGCTCTCTCGATAAACGTCAGGCAAAGCATATAACTCGTCTTACCCTCTTCGCAACTATGGCCTCCCTTTCAGTGCAACTCTTTCAATAAAGAGAACCCTGGTATCACGTGAGTAGTTATGCACGATACTGTAAGAGGATGAAACTATTTCTGGTAGGCACTGTTTAGGGAGAACGAAAAGGTGAACCGACGGAGTTATCCTGGGGTCCTGACAGTCACACGTTTTGTGGAAAAGCGCCCAAGCGAAGTAGCGATCTAGGTGCTGAAATAGTCTTTAAGTCCTTGTGTATAGGATGGAACATGACGTGTGCGGTGAGAGATGAATATTGGGGTTCGACACGCCGTGGACTAATAGGCTCCATGGTTCGATTCTGGGTGGGGTCTGGAGGTTACAGTTGTCTACTGTCACGTGCAAGCAATCCTCCCTACGAATATAAATTGCCGTTACTTCAATATTTAAAATGTCACCGATAGCGACATTTTAATACAATAAAACTTATAAATGTTTCAATACAAGAATAATAAATTGTTTAATTTGTATGAAATATATAACATATTTTAGTATTATAATTACTTTACGTCACTTTAGATTAACGTCCAAGAAATTGTGAGTTGAAGAAATACATTTGAGAAGAGGATGCCCGAAAATTAGAGAGGTACGTCGTCATGTAATTAATTTCACAGCTGCGCTATCTGATCAAAAGTATCTGGGCACCTATTAGTGGACATTAACATGAGGTATGTCCATATTTCGCCCTTCTGACGGCTTGAACTCTGCTTGAGACACTTTCAAAGAGGTGTCTGAAAGCCTGTGGGCGAATGGTAGTCCGCTCTTCCTCAAGAGCCGAAAGCAGACAAGGTAGTGATGTCGAACAATACTCGCGGCAGGATACTCTAATTCAGGAATGTTATCGTTCACAAACACGTCAATCGGATTACCACATTAATTGAAGCGCCAAAGAAACTGGTATAGGCATGCGTATTCAAATACAGAGATATGTAAACAGGCAGAATACGGCGCCACGGTCGGCAACGGCTATATAAGGAAGCAAGTGTCTGACGCAGTTGTTAGATCGGTTACTGCCGCCTACAATGGCAGCGTATCAAGATTGAAGTGAGTTTGAACGTGGTGTTATAGTCGGCGCACGAGCGATGGTTCGCGGCATCTCCGAGGCAGTGATGAAGTGGGGATTTTCCCGTACGACCATTTCACGAATGTACCGTGAATATCAGATATCCGGTAAAGCATCAGATATTCGACATCGCTGCGGCCGGAAAAAAAGTGCAAGAACGGGACCAACGACGACTAAGGAGCATCGTTCAATGTGACGGAAGTGCAACCATTCCGCAAACTGCTGCAGATCTCAATACTGGACCATCAACAAGTGTCAGCGTGCGAACCATTCAACGAAACATCAGCGATATTGGCTTTCAGAGGCGAAGGCCCGCTCGTGTACATTGATGACTGCACGACACGAAGCTTTATGCCTCGCCTGGGCGCGTCAACACCGAAATTGGACTGTTCATCACTGGAAACATGTTGCCTGGTCGGACGAGTCTCGCTTCAAATGGTATATGGACGTGTACGACTATGGAGGCAACCTCATGAATCCGCGGACCCTGCATGTCAGCAGGGGACTGTTCAAGCTGGTAAAGGCTCTGTAATGGTGTGGGGCGTGAGCATTTGGAATGATACCCCTACATACGACTCTGACAAGTGACACGTACGTAAGCATCCTGTCTGATCACCTGCGTCCTTTCACGTTCACTGTGCATTCCGGCGAACTTGGTCAATTCCGGTAGGACAATGCGACAGCCCACTCGTCCATAATTGCTACAGAGTGGCTTCAAGAACACTCGACAGACCACCCGTCCATAATTGCTACAGACTGGCTTCAGGAACACTATTCTGTGTTGAAACACTTCGGCTGGCCACCAAACTCCCCAGACATGAACACTGAGCATATCTGGGATGCCTTGAAACGGTATGGTCCAGAAGAGATCTCCACCCCCTCATACACTTACGGATTTATGGACGGCCTTGCAGGATTCATGGTGTCAGTTCCTTCCAGCACTACTTCAAATATTAGTCGAATCCATGCCACATCGTATTGCGGCACTTCTGCGTGCTCGAGGGGGCCCTACACGATTTTAGGCAGGTGTACCAGGTTCTTTGGCTCGTCAGTGTTATTTTATTTTATTATTTTTTTTGCGCTCACCGTCGGTTTAGCTGTTTCTCCCATTGACCACGTCTTAGTCACATCAAGAGCATCGACTTGGGCAATTTTAGAAGCAAGGCTTGAAACGATCCTGATGGATTTGCTGCTCAGGTGACATCAAGTGACTGGTCCGCTGTCGAAGTCAGTGAGCTCTCATGACTGAACCATTCTCTTGTTGCTGCTTCTCTACTGACAACACAATACCTGCCGCCTCTTTTTATACTGGCAGCTCCGCCTCTCGTGACATGTTCCTCATTACATATTTTTTGATTAGATAGGGAGATAGTGTATAATGGCATACACCATTATAAATATTTCATTAAGCTGTACGAATGTGGATACTTCTCTGCAGACAATGGCTACCCAAGCATGTGACTGAAGAGAATGCTTTTTCCTTCCATTCTTCCCGCATGAGTTCACAACGTCAGTCCTTCTGTTATTTTTTCCTTAGTCGGGGGCCTTTCCATTTCTGTCTGCCTTACTCAATGTCCTGTGGTTCTCCGGTACTACCAGTGGAATCATTACCAGTGTCTGGTTTGTTGTTAACAGCTTGCGAATGTGCGTCTTTTCCCTGCTGAAGTGGTATATGCAGCAGGTCAGGCCGCAAAACCTTCCAGTCCTCAGGGAAACAACTGAAAAGCGTCTAGAATTCCTTGCCATTTTTGGGAGTATTAATACCAATGCCATGTTATTCTCTTAAAGCTAGCTGAAGAAACTGGAAATGAATTTATATAAAGGCATAAGCGTTTAGCAAAATGTTGGACAAGGTGCAACAAGAAATCTGACAAGGCCTGGCCGAAGGAGAGTCAAACCATAGGAAATGTATATTTCAATAGCTGGAGGCCGATCCGGACGTCGCACTTTCCGAATGGCGAGTCCAGTGCCTTGACCTCTGCGTGACCTTGCTCCATATAAACGTCAGAGGACAAATTTTCCACAGCCTATGTTAGAACAAGAGAAGGTAGTGTTGCGGTGTGAGCGTTATTTTCGTAGTATCCTGCAGCGTCATTAGTGGGTGGACTGACGTCGGTTTTGACCCCTTACGCAATGATGTCATGGCATGTGAAGTTATGCTGGGGTTGTAACAAAATACGGAAACAACGCGAGAAATGCCTGATTAAAACAGATGCTAGTCAAGGCTGCTAGTTGCGCTGTTATGTATGACCACGAACGTCACTATGCTATATCCTTAATACGTTGCACGTGTCAGTTGTGATTATAACAGTGTTCTGTGTAGGACGTAAGTGACGTCCATCGTGGGCAAATTGTTTGTGCTCGTATGGTGCGTGCTTCCGTAACCGAGATAGCCGAAGTGTTAGGTATTTCAAGAGGCGCCTTATCGAAGATTTATACCGAATAAAGGGAAAGCGGAGAAACATCATCTACAAGTCACAACGCCGACGAAAATGGGGGAAAAACATGACCTTGTCACTGGAATGGACTACGACGAAAAAAAACGAGGACGATAGCTGCAAAAATCATTGCTGAACTGAATATCGCACTCGCGAACGCTGTCAGCACCAAAGTAACAAGATAGGAGCTCCATAAACAGGGTATTTCTGTGTGAGCTGGAAATAGAAAACCACATGTTAAATACACGTAACAGAAGCTATAAAGTGCGCTATTGAGCAATGGAGGAAAGTCATTTGTACATCTGCATGGAGACTCTGCAAACCACACTGGCACGGGTGGTGGGATGAATCTTGTTTCACACTGTTTCCGGCTTCTTGCAGAGTTTATGTCATGCGGACGTCGTCCCAAGCCTAAGATGCAGAGAGCTTGCTGCCAAGAGCGAAACATGGCTGACGGTTGATGACGATTTGGGCAGCCACGCCGTGGTATCCCATGGGAACCGCTGTTACTCTCCAAAGTCGCAATACTGCCAAGGATTAAGTGACAATGTTGGCTGATCATGTCTGTTCCCCAGTGGTGATGCTATGTCCCAAGCCGACAGGGCTTCTGTTCACACAGCTCGCATCGCCCAGTTTTTTTTTTTTTTTTTTTTTTTTTTTTTTTTTTTTTTTTTTTGAGCACGAGGATGAATTTCCGCATCTTCCCTTCCACCATGATCACCAAATCTCAATATTATTGAGCCTTTGTCAGCTACTTTGAACAGAAAGGTGCTTTATCTCTACCGATCTCGCTCATCGTTACCTGAACTTGCCAGTATTGTGCAGGAATACTGGTATATAATTCCCTTGAAAATCATTCAGGGTCTGTATTAATCCTTTCCAAGACGACTGGTGTATTTGAGATCAACGATTTTTCTCCAACGTGTTATGTTTTTGGTGTATCAGTATTTTTATTCACCACCCTGTACCTGTGCTAACAACGACAGAGCAGAACACTAGCAATATTTATTTTGTTGCTGTTGAATTTTTTTGGAATGTCTGTAGTTTATCGAGACAGAACAATCTGTAGCGTAGACCGAACTCTAGGACAGGATGAAAGGTGATAATATTGTTTTGATCTGGCAAAGATGAAGCAAAACTGTGCAAAAGAATTAAAGGGTCAGTACATGAAACCCCGTCCCTTCCGCCCAGTGCGAAATTTGGCTGAAAGGTGCCTAAAACTTTCCTCTGTAATGGTACAGTAGCGTGGCGCCCTGTGACCTCACCCTTGGGCTCGGCGACGCTTCAAACAACAATATGTTGAAAAACAGGCCAGAGTTCACAAGTTTCTCTAAGGTGGGTTAATGACGTCACGTTGTCATCAAACTTCAAAACAATTACGCTTAACGCCACCTGGACGTATCACACAATGGAAAGACCGTCACACTCACAGTTACCCACATCTCACCCTTTCTCTTGAGAGCACTGTGATGGTTATAACAGCGACGCCTAGCGTTGAAAGCACGCTGTTTTCTTATGGGTGGCCAGGAAAACATTCCAGACAGAACATCGCTCCAAATAGAGATGAAAAGGCCTCGGGAGATGGACGACAATGAAACCACCCCTTTTCTTGGGGCGTTCACTTACATTTTGCGGTCGAAAGTGACAGTTTGCAGTGCGATGTGCAACAGAACGACTTTCTTGGCAACCTTTTCCACTGCTAACAGCCTCAACGCTTCGCTAAGGACGTATGGGGCTGCAATCCCACTGAACATGATCAGCCTCTCTGGCCTGTACTGCAACTGCAATTTTTTCTCGGGTAACAGGATGGAACCACAAGGGATTCATCAGAATCATTCGATGAAATTTGAATGTGAACTGAAGCAGGAAAGGGTGTTCACACTCTTTCAGTCCTGTTTCGCGCTCTCCTGTGGTGTGATCACAACGGAGGTGCAACATTGACAGATGCATGAATAAAAAGGCAAAGTGTCTCTCTACAGAATTCCCAGTCAGTTCGGCAATACCCTCAGCGCCACTTTGTCGAGCACTTTACGGATGTGCCTTCTCAGACACAACCCTGGACTGATTCCTAGGTGCCTGCAGGCAGGCAGCCCCTTCGGCACCTCTCAAATTCCGTATGCCTGCAAGAAGGTACTAGACAGCAGTGTAGTCCCACTGAGCGGAAGCGTTTTGGGGATTGTCTGCTTGGAGGTGCCTAGTAGTCAGTGAAGGCTTGTCTCCGTACAGTTGCATTTTTAAAGTGCTCAACAAAAGTCAAAAGTGCACACGTGGCACTTAGGGTGTTGCTGAACTGGGAGGGGGGGGGGGGTGAGGGGGAGGGGGAGGTGGCGGTCTTTGACGGACCCACTTTCATTTTATGTGGGGTAAAGAATCACATCCATCCAATGGAAGAAATTCGGTTAGGTGAATGCCTGGAGAATGTTACCTGCCATCAAGGGTAGAACCAACAGTGAAGTATCGGGGACATTGTAATATTGCGTGGGTTGTTTTTCGAGCTTAAGGTTGCTATTGCTCTCAAGAATATTCTAAATACAAAAGGATGTGAACACAGTTTACAGCATTGTGAACTGCATAGAGCAGAAGATCAGTTGATAGAAGAGGACTATTTGTAGCAACTTGACATGCACCCTGCCATAAAGTAGCACCCGTGAGGAAATGGCCGGGAGCTGTGGCCGAGCGGTTCTAGGCGCTTCAGTTCGGAAACGCGCTGCTGCTATGGTCACAGGTTCGAATACTGCATCAGGCATGGATCTGTGTGATGTCCTTAGGCTAGTTAGGTTTAAGTAGTTCTAAGTCTAGGGGACTGATGACCTCAGATGTTGAGTCACATAGTGAACACAACCATTTGAACTATTTTTTGAGGCAATGGTTCGTGGACAATAACATTCCTGAAATAGACTGGCCTACCAAGAGTCCCGGCCTGAACTGACTAAAACACCTTTGCCATGAGTGAGAATGTCAACTTCATTACACACCTTAGTGCCCAACATCACTACCATCTCTGAATTAAGCTCCTGAGGAAAACTGGGCTGCCATTACTTCACAGGCATTCGAACACCTCACTGAAAGTGCCCGCAGCAGCGTTGAAACCGTTATAAAGGTGGAAGGCTGGACAGACCCCATGTTAATGTCCACTAATAGGTGTCTGGATACTTTGGTCAGGTAGTGTATTTATCTGTACATTCATGTGCGTGTTGCAGTGAAATCATACGATACCTGCTTTAAATAATGTACACTCATTTTCTGGGGGATATTACTAGAAAATGGTTGGGTCTCTTATTGTATACATGGAATGGCCCATGGTAACCTGGTTTGCTACTTTCTGTGTTGCTGATCGCTTCAGTTCGATGTCAGAAGAGATTGAGTTGTTTGTGAACTGTTTTTAACCACTTGGGACGCTCGCTCTTTGTTCTACACTGAAAAAGATACGTTACTTTGTTTTTGAAATGGAGCCACTACCACGATCTTTAACTTCGTTAGAAGAACTATTTGATATATTATAGTTTGTTGATGGCTGTGCCATCTTTTATAACTCAAGCACTTACATACTAAATCGTTGATATATATATATATATATATATATATATATATATATATATATATATATATATATATATATATATGTGTGTGTGTGTGTGTGTGTGTGTGGACATGTGTCCGGAAACGCTTACTTTCCATGTTAGAGCTCATTTTCTTACTTCTCTTCAAATCACATTAATCATGGAATGGAAACATGCAGCAACAGAACGTACCAGCGTGACTTCAAACAATTTGTTGCAGAAAATGTTCAAAATGTCCTCCGTTAGCGAGGATACATGCATCCACCCTCCGTCGCATGGAATCCCTGTGTGCGCTGATGCAGCCCTGGAGAGTGACGTATTCTATCACAGCCGCCCACAATATGAGCACGAAGAGTCTCTACATTTGGTACCGGGGTTGCGTAGACAAGAGCTTTCAAATGCTCTCATAAATGAAAGTCAAGAGGGTTGAGGTCAGGAGAGCGTGGAGACCATGGAATTGGTCCGCCTCTGCCAATCCATCCGTCACCGAATCTGTTGTTGAGAAGCGTACGAACATTTCGACTGAAATGTGCAGGAGCTCCATCGTGCATGAACCACATGTTGTGTCGAACTTGTAAAGGCACATGTTCTAGCAGCACAGGTAGAGCATCCCGTATTAAATCATGATACCGTGCTCCATTGAGCGTAGGTGGAAGAACATACTGACGAAACTAAAATGAGCTCTAACACGGAAATTAAGCGTTTCCGCACACATGTCCACATAACATCTTTTCTTTATTTCTGTTTTAGGAATGTTTCCTGAAAGTTTGGCAGTACCTTTTTGTAACACCCATATATAGGGTGATCCATTGAAAGTGACCGGACCAAATATCTCACGAAATAAGCATCAAACAAAAAACAAAACAAAAAACAAAAATACAAAGAACGAAACTCGCCTAGCTTGAAGAGGGAAACCAGATGGCGCTTTGGTTGGCCCGCTAGATGGCGCTGCCATAGATCAAACGGATGTCAACTGCGTTTTTAAAAAATATAAACCCCCCTTTTTTAATTACATATTCGTGTAGTACGTAAAGAAATATGAATGTTTTAGTTGGACCACTTTTTTCGCTTTGTGATAGATGGCGCTGTAATAGCCACAAACGTGTAAGTACATGGTATCACGTAACATTCCGCCAGTGCGGACGGTATTTGCTTCGTGATACATTTCCCGTGTTAAAATGGACCGTTTACCAATTGCGGAAAAGGTCGATATCGTGTTGATGTATGACTATTGTGATCAAAATGCCCAACGGGCTTGTGCTATGTATGCTGCTCGGTATCCTGGACGACATCATCCAAGTGTCCGGAACGTTCGCCGGATAGTTACTGTAAGTAGCCTGTTTACATTTTCTTATTGGTAACGCCACGTAGCGCTCTGTATGAAAAATCACTGGCTGTGCTGTGCGCAGTCTGTGGCTAGTTTGCATTATTGTCTGCCATTGTAGTGTAGGGCAGCGGCAGCTGGATGCTAACAGCGCGTAGCGTTGCGGAGTTGGAGGTGAGCCGCCAGCGGTGGTGGACGTGGGGAGAGAGATGGCGGAGTTTTGAAATTTGTAAGAATTGGTGTCATGAACTGCTATATATATTATGACTATAAAGGTAAATACATTGTTTGTTCTCTATTAAAATCTTTCATTTGCTAACTTTGCCTATCAGTAGTTAGTGACTTCCGTAGTTTGAATCTTTTACTTAGCTGGCAGTAGTGGCGCTCGCTGTATTGCAGTAGTTCGAGTAACGAAGATTTTTGTGAGGTAAGTGATTTGTGAAACATATAGGTTAATGTTAGTCAGGGCCATTCTTTCGTAGGGATTTTTGGAAGTCAGATTGCGTTGCGCTAAAAACTATTGTGTGTCAGTTTAAGCACAGTCGTGTAATAATTTTTCTAAGGGGACGTTTCATATTACGTTATTTAAGGTAACAGGAAGTGTTCAGCCACATGTGAAGCGTCAACCATGACCTGCAACAAATGATTATGCCCAAGGTGGTGTTTTAGCTGCTGTTGCGGTCAATCCGCACATCAGTAGCAGACAAATTACGCGAGAATCGGGAATCTCAAAACGTCGGTGTTGAGAATGCTACATCAACATCGATTGCACCCATACCGTATTTCTATGCACCAGGAATGGCATGGCGACGACTTTGAACGTCGTGTACAGTTCTGCCACTGGGCACAAGAGACATTATGGGACGATGACAGATTTTTTGCTCGCTTTCTATTTAGCGATGTGTCATTCACCAACAGCGGTAACGTAAACCGGCATAATATGCACTATTGGGCAACGGAAAATCCACGATGGCTGCGACACGTGGAACATCAGTGACCTTGGCGGGTTAATGTATGGTGCGGCATTATGGGAGGAAGGATAATTGGCCCTCATTTTATCGATGGCGATGGCAATCTAAATGGTGCAATGTATGCTGATTTCCTACGTAATGTTCTACCGATGTTACTACAAGATGTTTCACTGCATGACAGAATGGCGATGTACTTCCAACATGATGGATGTCCGGCACATAGCTCGCTTGCGGTTGAAGCAGTATTGAATAGCATATTTCATGACAGGTGGATTGGTCGTCGAAGCACCATACCATGGCCGGCACGTTCACCGGATCTGACGTCCCCGGATTTCTTTCTGTGGGGAAAGTTGAAGGATATTTACTGTCGTGATCCACCGACAACGCCTGACAACATGCGTCAGAGCACTGCCAATACATGTACGAACATTACGGAAGGCGAACTACTCGCTGTTGAGAGGAATGTCGTTACACGTATTGCCAAATGCACTGAGGTTGACGGACATCATTTTGAGTATTTATTGCATTAATGCGGTATTTACACGTATTCACGCTGTGACAGCATGCGTTCTCAGAAATGATAAGATCACAAAGGTACATGTATCACATTGGAACAACCAAAATAAAATGTTCAAACGTACCTACGTTCTGTATTTTAATATAAAAAACCTACCTGTTACCAACTGTTCGTCTAAAATTGTGAGCCATATGTTTGCGACTATTACAGCGCCATCTATCACAAAGCGAAAAAAGTGGTCCAACTAAAACATTCATATTTCTTTACGTACTACACGAATATGTAATAAAAAATGGGGGGTCCTATTTAAAAAACGCAGTTGATATCCGTTTGACCTATGGCAGCGCCATCTAGCGGGCGAACCGTAGCGCCATCTGATTTCCCCCTTCAAGCTAGACAAGTTTCGTTCTTTGTAGTTTTTTTCGTTTGACGCTTATTTCGTAAGATATTTGGCCCGATCACGATCAATGGACCACACTGTATATATACAGATACAGTCATGCGGAAAATAAATTTTTTAGAGAGGGGTATTAGTATTACAGACTGTCTACTAATGATTGCTGGGTTTAGGCTCTGAGCACTATGGGACTTAACATCTATGGTCATCAGTCCCCTAGAACTTAGAACTACTTAAACCTAACTAACCTAAGGACATCACACACATCCATGCCCGAGGCAGGATTCGAACCTGCGACCATAGCAGTCACGCGGTTCCGACTGAGCGCCTGAACCGCTAGACCACCGCGGCCGGCTGCTAGGTTTAGGACATACTCCTTCTACTCTGTATTTTCAGTTACTTTGTCCATGTTTATTATCTGCGTTCAGATGTATTTGGTTTAGAAAACATACATCCGTATTTGACTTGATTTATTGAAAGCTTGTTTATTATTTACAGGACTGAAGCTTGGGCCTCAGAAACCTTCAAAATTAGAAAACTGTAATCCTCCACAGATATTAAGTATAAATAGTGTTATTTACTAATGCTGATCTGTGATTTTAGTAGATGGCCTACTGCTGCGCATTTCATTTCTTTGTTGGAGCTGTTTGAAAAATTTAATGGGATGATGTTACCTGTGACGGTACCTAACGATTCCCTGCTGCTGAGTTGCTCTTCCAAAGAGCATCCCATACGAACAAAGCTGTTGCGTTTTTACCTGTGCTTACTCTTACTTTAGGTACTTGAACTATGCACGGTTCTGTTTAAAAAGTATAACTCGATGCAGTTGATGCGTGCGTGGCTCTTATTCCCGCCATCATGTACTTTACACTCTTTTCAACGTACTTCAACCTCTCTACGTAAATTTCAATTTCTGGTATCACTGTGTTGCTGCTTGCCTAACCGCGTATCAATATATCCCCTCTCGTAGTATCTTTGCTCGGCTGCTATTACTTCCCCGTCGTTGTAAGCCGTAAGCGAGTTCGGGCTGCCATGTCAGTTGGAACGCGTCTGGAGCGCAGTTCGGAACTCCCAGTCGGCAAGTTGCAATGCGGCACTAGTGCAGTCGGGTTGAAGCCGTGACGTCTGCGTCGACATGGCTCGCCCGACCATTGCCCCCACGCATCACTTGAGCCGGGCCACGGTCTGAGTTGATCGTCGGTCGGTCGTCCTACCGAACGACGCGTTTTGGCTCGCCGATCATTCATGCGTCATCTGTGTGTGTGTGTGTGTGTGTGTGTGTGTGTGTGTGTGTGTGTGTGTGTATGTGTGTGTGTGTGTGCATCGACTCCTGATTTGTTTCGTGCATGCTTAGTTAATGTTGGGTACCGTTCAGGTCTTCGTGCAAGTGTTTGTCAGGTTGTGTGTGTAGTTGTCATTATTTCCACTTCGACTCTTTTAGATCTTGTCGGCATTCTGAGGGGATTCGGTCGGTTAGTGCGAATCAGGGAGGATATTTTCTGTGCGGCTCAGTCGCCTGGATCCGCTGGCGGTCCTTGTGCAGTGTCGGAGCGTGTGTGGAGCTGCCCGATCGCTACCAGCTTCGTGGCTCACCGCCACAGGACGCCAAAGTTGAGTGGTGTCTTAAGTACCCAAGCCACGTCCGTTCATGTTGTGTCGTTCGATTCGGTGGTTCGCTGTTGGGGAGCTTTACCTGTAACCAACACAGAGTGTTTGTAGTGATGAAATCGAGCCGCTGTGCGGTAGAATTAACTATATTGGTTCACTATAATTCAAGTGGACCAGCGGAATTTTCTGCCTTGTGGCCGTTAGTATTCTGGTTACCTGCCCTGGCCACTGACGTAAATTCAGGCAGTGTTCCTTTTGGTGGAGTTAACTATATTACTTTATTCTAAATTCAAGTGTTCCAGAGGAATTTTCTGCCTTGTGGCCGTCAGTGTTCCGGTTACCTGCCGTGGCCACTAACGTAATTTCAGGCAGTGTCCTTTCCTCACCTGTTGTTGCTGCCCAACACGGTATGTAGTTTTGACGGCTTAATACATATTTCATTGTGGATAATTACGTCCATAACAGTTTGGTCTCTGAGTTTTCAGGTACCGATAGGTTGCTAGTGAGTCATTTGGTCGGTCGGTCCGTGACTGTCTCTTGGTTGGGTTACCGACAGATCAAGTGTAGTTGGGCCCACCACCTGTCTCACCTAAGTGATTGTTTATGTTTCGGGGGCAGGCCCACCCCGCCCCCCTCCCCCCTGGAGGCATCTGAGTGCCGATGTCTATACTGCCGGCCGCGGTGGTCTAGCGGTTCTAGGCGCTCAGTCCGGAACCGCGCGATTGCTACGGTCGCAGGTTTGAATCCTGCCTCGGGCATGGATGTGTGTGATATCCTTAGGTTAGTTACGTTCAAGTAGTTCTAAGTTCTAGGGGACTGATGACCACAGATGTTAAGTCCCATAGTGCTCAGAGCCATTTGAACCATTTTTTGATGTCTATACTGTCCTTTTCATGGGTGTTTAATGGTCTGTTGGTAATCTACTACAGCCAGTGCTTTAATAGAAAAAAAATTAAGGTGTTTTATGTAAATCAAGTGCCTTCAGCCCATATAAGTAAGTTTGAATTCTTGCAAGTGGATATTTTGCTGAAAGTTACTCTTGTTGTACTATCTTTTCTTTTAGTGCGCTGTCGGCCACTTAAAATTTGAAGGTTAAGGTATTTTGAATTCTTGGAAAATCAGTTCTGGGCCTTCAACCGCTTAAAACCTTATTCTTAAATTTACTTATTGTTGTTGCGTTGCCTTTTCATTTGGTGTGCTTTTTTCCACTTAAAACTTAAAGGTTTAAGCTATTTTTTGAATTTTTGAAAAATCAACTGTGGGCCTTCAGTCGCTTAAAGCCTTATTCTTGAAATTTCCCATTAAGCGAAAACGTTGCGGCCTTCTGCCTTAAAAGATAATGGTAAGATATTTTAAAAATTTGAAATTTAATTGTGGTCTTCAGCTGTTGGCATTGCACCTTGCTTACGTTTGTTCTATCCACTTTTACCTCGAGGCTTTCAGCCTAGCTGTGATATATACATATATATTTTAATTATTTTATTTGCAATTTTAACTGTGTGTCTTGTCAATTTTTAAGATTTCTTGTTTGGAGGCCTTCAGCCATGAAAGAACTGGATTTTGAAACTCTTAGTTGTAAAGGTTCGGCTATGTGCCGTTTTGATTTAAATGTGTTATTAAATTACAATAAATTACAATTTTGAAGTGAAACTGAACGCCACTTTATTTGGCCCTTTCCACAATCCTAATCACCTGTTTTGCCCTACGGGGTTAGCGGGCGTATCAGCAGTCTTATGATCAAGCCATGCACATCTGCTTTCATGTCCTGCAGCTAATTCTATGCAAATAATAACCTGTAGCTTTGACCTTGCAGTCAAATAGTCTGTGCATTGACTAGAATTTGGAGTTAATAAAATATACAGAAACACAAAATAAAAGTTTATGAATAATGTAATAACAAAAGTTCTATTACAACTTCTATAATTGCTGGTGACGACAGAAAGTTACGTTGAATAACGTTTATTCACTGAAGGACATCTCAAATAAATGGGAAGTGGGTCTATGATATTCATTTACGGTAGAGACAGAAGATGTTGCTGTTGTTGTGGTCTTCAGTCCTGAGACTGGTTTGATGCAGCTCTCCATGTTACTCTATCCTGTGCAAGCTTCATCATCTCCCAGTACCTACTGCAACCTACATCCTTCTGAATCTGCTTAGTGTATTCATCTCTTGGTCTCCCTCTACGGCTAAATTCTTTTGGTAGTCCGCGGAACCACTCATGCATCACGTGGCGTACCTCTTCATTAGAATGGAACTTCTTGCCTCCCATTGCGTCTTTCAGTGGTCCAAACATTTGGAAATCACTTGGGGGCAAGGTCTGGTGAGTATAGTGGATGAGGAAGACACTCAAAGTGCAGGTCAGTGATTGTTGCAACCGTTGTACGGGCAGTGTAGGGCCTTGCATTGTCATGTTGCAAAAGGACACCTGCTGACAGCAATCCACGTCGCTTTGATTTGATTGCAGGCCGCAGATGACTTTTTGGAAGATCTGTGTACGATGCACTGGTGACAGTGGTCCCTCTAGGCATGGAATGCTCCAAAATGACGCCTTTTCCGTCCCAAAAGAGTCAGCATAACCTCCCCTGCTGATGGTTCGGTTTTGGCGATGAGGAATGGCGCCATTCCTTGCTTGCTCTCTTCGTTTCCGATTGGTGGAAATGAACCCAGGTTTCGTCCCCAGTAACGATTCTTGCAAGGAAACCATCACCTTCTCGTTCAAAGAGCCGAAGAAGTTCTTCACAAGCATCAATACGTCGTTCTCTTATTTCAGGAGTCAGCTGCCGTGGCACCCATCTTGCAGACACTTTGTGAAACTGGAGCACATAATGCACAATGTGGTGTGCTGACCCATGACTAATCTGTAAACATGCTGCAATGTCATTCAGTGTCACTCGGCGGTTCTCCTTCCCTATGGCTTCAACTGCTGCAATGTTCTGTGGAGTCGCAACTCGTTGTGCCTGACCTGAACGAGGAGCATGTTCCGCTGAAGTCACGCCATTTGTGAACTTCCTTCTCCATTCGTAGACTTGCTGCTGTGACAAATATGCATCACGTACTGAACCTTCATTCGTCGATGAATTTCAGTAGGTTTCACACTTTCACTAAGCAAAAACCGAACAACAGAACGCTGTTTTTCCCTGGTGCAAGTCGCAAGTGGGGCGGCCATCTTTATACTCATACTGCGACGGTATGTGTGCTTCTGCACTATGCTGCCACTTACAGACCATACTGCACGCTGTTTGTAGCACGCTTACCAACTTACGGGATAACGACGCGAAATTTCGATTTATTATTACAAATTTAAGGTTTTCATTTGATTCACCCTCATATTGCAGCAAGAGTTAAGCAAAGGAATGTTATAAACATTCAGTCACAATCAGACCATTCACAATAAATATGAATAAAGGTTTAACCATGGATAAATAATCCCGTATTCTTGTGCAAGTGCACTAATGATAAATGACAACAGGTTATTTTTTTAATATTGCTAAAAATTATTTAGGACTGGTAATCAAGAACATCATTTGGGATTCCTTTGCAAAGGTGTTGTCAGCTAACATATGTGATTGAGCACTTCTTAAATTACCAAAATTTTGTGAACTGTCCATTAAATAAATACATGAGCATGACAAAATGTAATGTACTCACGCTGTATACATTTACTGTTACATTTTGGAGGATGTTACGTTCTGACGAACATTTGCATAATGAAAAGATATCAAAAACGTAATAAATAGTGAAATAAAATAGATACAGATACGTAGCCCTCAGAGATGATAGCGCAATGCTATCATCTGAAATAACATATGGTGAAATCACATGAAGTATTTCAAAGTTGTCAATTCAGAGGTCCATTGTGATAATGTTTATTCAGTGTGAAATCTCAATTTCTGTGGTTTAGAGATATTGAAATACTGCTGTGCCATTTCACGTACCTCATTCTTCTGATGTCGCAACTGTATTCAGATTTGCTTTGATACTTGTCTGTGAATTAGTACAGATTCTTGAAGAGCTGTAAGATGCCATGTTTCAGCTTGTCTGACACTCCACCATTTCTTGCAGGATTGTCTGTCCTCTTAAGCGTCAAAATTCTCTGTACCGGTATTTACCCGTTTCCGACTAACTGACTCGAACCCAGCCAAGCAACCTAATTCAGCTCTCCTCAGTACCAGTCCTAGGTGGACGAATAACTCCCACACATACTTCTAACGTTACAAACCGAAAAAATATATTTTTTTAAAAATCTTAACAGCTATGGTTTTTAAGATACAGATCTGAATGTTTGCCTGTGCAATGATAAACAGCTATGTTTTCATGGGAAATATAGTGAACACGCAAAATTAGTATTTTGCATTGAAATATAATTTTATATTACATATTTTTAAAAGAAAGTCATAACTGAAAGTCTAATTACGCAATCAATTTCCAAACTTTTTGCCTCTGATCCTAAGGGGCTTATAAGATAATTGAATTACTATCATTAATGTATGGTTAAATTTTATTATTTATGAGATTTTTGACCTGGTATAGCTAAAATTAAAAACCTTTTCTAATATGCAACTATAAATCAAAATTCAGTTAATGGCTACCGTATTTTTTTGCTTCCAAATATCCGGACATATGTTGTGAAGCGTCCGAAAATTTCCTCAGCGTTTGTTCTTATAATTTTTTTAAAAAAGAAAAAATTGTAAAACTGAGTGAATGTGAAGATGTAACATGATAACCTGGATCTTAAAACCAATTTTCTTACTGATGCTCCTCATGCTCCTGGTATATCTTCTTTCGATGTGTCAGTTTTGTTGATCCTGCTCTGATTGATGTTCTAAATAGGTTTTGTAGTAAATACACCTTTATTCACACCAATTCCCTTCAGCACTTCAGTTCTGCAATTGTTTCCCTCATTTAACGATGAAACTGAATCATAGACATCAATTTTCAGAATATTAAATGCGAAAAATGTCGTTTTTGGGCACCTGATCCAAGTTAAATTATTAAAAAGCTTTTATTCACATTCTGTATTTTCCCATGAAGAAATTTTACGCCAATATTCTTTTGGGCACAGACTATGCGTTGGCGTTTAGTTGTTGGAAAACATATAGAAATAAACTGCCCCCACAGCAAGCCAGACTGCTTCTAAATTATTATTTTTTTCCCATTTCCCCTAGAATAGCTGAATGGAATCAGTTTCTTTAAGTGTAAGCCTGCACACACCTCCTAATAGTTATCTATCCTCAACCAGTTCCCCTTTCTTCGGATTTACCGAGTGACTATGCCTACCACCAAGTCTCTTCCGGATGTGGTCGGCATTTACCAACTAGTACTTTATGGTCTTTAGTCTGCTATAGCATTAAAAGAAGAACAATCTCCATCGCCTCAGATATGGAGAACCTTCTCACAACTGCAGCGGTCTGTATGCCCCTACTTAAGCCACTATAATTTTTAGAAAATGCTACTACACGTTTTTCTAGCCATAGTTTCTCACTGTCGGCTTTTAATTTTGTTCCACATAGATGACGGTGTTTGAGATAATTTCTATGTCCATGCTTGAAGTAATGCCACTTATAGACGCAAAGAGGTGTGCGCCCCCTCTTCATCCAGGTCCCATCAACAGATTCACAGTCTTGATATCTTCTCCAGCGTCTATTTCTTTCTGATTTGTTTCCACCAATTCTTCTACTGCTTTCTTCATTCAAATTTTGTCAGTAAGGCATATGGCACCTGAAATTAACACATTTATTTTATTCAGGAAAGTACACCATAAATCCACTCCTTCCCCATTCTGTGAAAGGCCTCTCGAAGCATTTGCTAACCTTAAATTAATGTCATATGTACCAGTTTTTTGCAGAAGGCAAAAAAAAAAAATACAGCAACACGAGTAACAAATTAATTTGAAAGGTCTGGCTATTTCCAGTCTTCTTTCTTTTACGACACTCATGCTTTCCACATTTTTACAGATGCTGTACTCACATGAAAGCTATGGAGCATCTATCGTAATGCCTGATACTGAAGCACAGGGCTGATCTTCCTCATTTTTAGCTGCTTCTTCTTCTTTCATGGTAAACTGATTTCCATGCAACCTATATTTCCGAAACACAAGTGTGTGTACGGAGCGATTAGGTGGAACGACAACATAAAATTAAATGCTAGTAAGGCAGATGCTGTACTGAGATTCATTGAAAGAATCCTGAGGAGATGTAGTAGATCAATAGAGGAAGCAGCTTACAAAACACTTGTTGGAACAATACTTGAATACTGTGATGCTTGATATTTTCGGGAAGTGGAAAAGGACAGCTGTCTGCTATTTCCGGGTGTCTTGTTAGGTCGGAAAGAGGATGGATCGCTGGGGCATTCCATTTACCGTAAGCCCACACATACAGACCTGCATTTGCAGGCGCCTAACCACCACCGCCCATCACAAACTATGGGCATCATTCAAACGTTGTTGCACCGGACGCATGTTGTGTCTGATGGATACAGCCTAGCAGAGGAGTCGGAACACCTACAATCAATGTTCAAAGATAATGGACATTCTCCACATCAGATTAGCGCATCTTTGAGGAGGAAGAAAAGTGTCCACTCCCAAGGTAAAGAGGAGAAAGAGCGGTTCAAATCCAGCGCGTTCGTCCAATATGTCGGCAATATTTCGTCGAAATTATGCAGAATCTTGAGGAAACATCATGCCAAAGTACTCAAAGAATGATCTGGGATTGCGGAAGGCTGGAATCTACAGCGCAAAAGAGTGAAAGATGCGTTGAACATGATTGCCACACTCGCCTTTCATAGCTCAGTAAGTCAGTCGTAGCCGAGCACTGTATCTCTACAGGACATTCCGCGGATTATTCTGCCACGGAAATCTTGGCCTCGACGAGATAGTTCTGGGATTCAGTTATTAAGGAATCCGTGGAAATACGTTTAGCGCAATGCATTTTAATCGTGATGGCGGATTTCATCTGGATAAGGCGTGGGACCCAATGATTTCTTTAATTTCTTAGGTTCAAAAATGGCTCTGAGCACTATGGAACTTAACATCTGAGGTCATTAGTCCCCTAGACTTAGAGCTACTTAAACCTAACTAATCTAAGGACATCACACACATCCATGCCCGAGGCAGGATTCGAACCTGCGACCGTAGCAGCAGCGAGGTTCCAGACTGAAGCGCCTAGAACCGCTCGGTCACAACGGCCGGCTTAATTTCTTAGGGAAGAAGTCTCTTATGACCAACAATACGTCTAGCGACAGTGAAGTTTATTTATTTTGAGATCCGAATTTTAACTTCACGAGTGCGCATTCCGACATTATGCATGCGGCTGTGCCATAGAAGGAGAAATGTTCGAAGAGGGCGCGAAATTCGACAGAGGTCGCTCTTGTAGCAACTGCCTTTGCGCTCCAATTTTTGGTATATGGAGCGATGTGCACTGGCTATCTCCAAAACACTCACCTGAAGGCGCTTAGAAGTCGTCAGCCGAATTATCGTGGCAAGAAGAAGACGTTATCCGGCTGCAATCCCGAAACTACATGTAATACTTGAATATTGGTTGTCAGTATGGGATCCGTAGCAGTTAGGATTGATGGAGAAAATAGAGCAGATCCAGAGAAGGGCAGCACGTTTCCTTACAGGGTCGTTTAGTAAGTGCGAAAGCGTCACGGAAATGCTCAGCCAACTCCTGTGGCAGACGCTGCAAGAGAGGCGTTCTGCATCACGGTGTGGTCTACTGCTAAAGTTACGAGAGGGTACGTTCCGGCTACGTATATCTAATGAAAAACCATCAAGATAAATTTAGAGAGAATCGAGTCCACTCAGAGCCTTACAAGCAATCTTTCTTCTCGCGAACCGTACGTGACGTGGAAAGTCGTACTATATGCATTCGTAATGTCAAAACATAAATACACAGTGACACGTAGCGACATACAGGAAAGTCTTAAGCCAAATAAATAGTTATTAGTCAAAGATATCGTAGGAAAAGTGACCTTACGTTCAAACAAATTTCGCGCAAAGAAACAATTTCTCAATTGCCTGCAAAAGAGTCGTCGTCGCAATTGTAGAGTTAAACATTTTAAGATATTTAAGGCATTTACAATGCTGCTAGTAAGACAAAAGTTACACACAACATGTATCACACTCTGTGGAGTAAGGAAAAAAATATTTTTCATAAAATCAATTTTTGACCATCTTAACTGCGCACAAATAAGTAATCAGATTTTCAGATGATCACCAAAAATAGGACAAAATCAAGAAGAAAGGTACATAGGAGTGAAGGAAGATTCGTGTTAGTTGGTTAATGACGTGGCTCATGGATCATCAAAAATGGTTCAAAGGGCTCTGAGCACCATGGGACTTAACATCTGAGGTCATCAGTCCCCTAGAACTTAGAAGTGCTTAAACCTAACTAACCTAAGGACATCACATACATCCATGCCCGAGGCAGGATACGAACCTGCGACCGTAGCGGACTCGCGGTTCCAGATTGAAGCGCCTAGAACCGCTCGGCCACACCAACCGGCCATAGATCTTCTGAACTGTTATTTATCGAACTGATGTGGAACGAGTCTGTTTACAGGATATGTGTGTATCATTAGTATTGTCTATAATGAATGGCTGTAGTCCTGTTCATGCAATTATACTTAAAAACAAGATTTTTTAAAAGCGGGTAAAAGTTTTTAAGTAGAAATTCGTCAATGGCATAGGAGGAGTTGTTCAGGGGAAATGATTTTAATTAGATTTAAAATTTGTTTTGCTATCTGTCAGACATTTTGTGTTACTGGCTCTGAGCACTATGGGACTTAAATTTTGTGTTACTTTGCAAATGATCAAAAATTATTGTGGCTGCATATTGAACTCATTTCTCGGCCACTTACATCTTTAACAATGGATGATAAAGGTCATTATACCGTCTATTGTTTAAAGTATGGACATCACTGTTCTTCTCAAATTTTGATCAATTATTTACAACGAATTTAGTTAAGAAATATATGTATTGTGAAGGCGCAGTTAAATGCCTAGTTCCGGGTGAGTGAACAACACGTATTATCTTGTTGTGCACTTTTGTGCAATAGATGCTTTATTTCTGAGTGATGTGTTGCCGCAGAAAATTATTCCGTAAGACATTACTGATTGGAAATATGCAAAATACGGCAGAAGTTTCAATCGCTTGTTTCCAAGATTAGCAATTATACGAACAGTAAAAGTAGCTGAATTTAATTGTTTGAGAAGCTCAGTAATATGCTAATTCGAGTCAAAGTTTTCATCAATACGTACACGCAAAAATTTGGAGCTTTCTATCCTATTTACTGACGCCTGCTCACGTGCTACATAAATTGTTGTTGTCGATCTTTTTGTTATAGGAATGGAATATAGTGTGTTTCTTACAAAATTTAGGGAGCGCCACTTTGTGTGAATCTCTTTGTAATTCATTGGAAGACGCCATTTACCATTTCTTCTGTGTAAGGTACCATCGACGGTGAGGTGTAGATGACACACGCTGTGAAACAGGGTGAGTGCCCAGCGTGCCGGCACGCGCGACCGGCCTCGCCCGGGACGGCCGCTGGCACGGGCCATTACGCACCGCTAAGGCGACGCACACGTGCCTACGTCAGCAGGCGCAGACAGCGGACGCGCGCGTCCCCATTTTAGTAATTTATTGCCGGCGGCTGCCAGCGCTAAACGCCGCCCTAACTGCCGATGAGTTGGCCGCCGGTGGCCCAGTGAGCGGCGCGATCGGCCGAGATTCCGGGTCGTCCGGTACGGGCGCAAACCGCCTGGCGCCCTCCCAGCGCCCACTGCCCGCTGGCGTCGGTTCGTGCCTCGGCACGGCCCCACCTGAGAAAGTGAACCGCGTCGCATTACTGCTGCAAGCGTCCCAATCGTCGCGCTACTTCCACCCCCACCTTAGGCACGTGAAATAACTCGCCATAAGATTCAGCACTTTGGTTATACACTGGTGCGCTAAACTTCACGAAGAAAGTAATTTTCGCATTATTTGTCACTGCCCAGCAGCATAGCTCGATGATACTTAGACCATAAGTAGAAAGAACTGCTACATTATAGACGGTAACTAAAAGAAATACACAACGAGACGAACAGAAGTGACACCTAAACCAGTGGTCGTCAAACTGCGGCCCCGAATCAAGTATTCGTGTGGCCCGCGATTCTCAGCCGTATTTTATAATTGCTGTATGGTGTGGCAGGTGGCAGTTGACGCTAAATAACGAAAAGTGTGAGGTGATCCACATGAGTTCCAAAAGAAATCCGTTGGAATTCGATTACTTCATAAATAGTACAATTGTCAAGGCTGTCAATTCAACTAAGTATCTGGGTGTTAAAATTACGAACAACTTCAGTTGGAAAGACCACATAGATAATATTGTGGGGAAGGCGAGGCAAAGGTTGCGTTTCATTGGCAGGACACTTAGAAGATGCAACAAGTCCACTAAAGAGACAGCTTGCACTACACCCGTTCGTCCTCTGTTAGAATACTGCTACGCGGTATCGGATTCTTACCAGGTGGGATTGACGGACGGCATCGAAAGGGTGCAAAAAAGGGCAGCTCGTTTTATATTATCACGTAATAGGGGAGAGAGTGTGGAAGATATGGTACGCGAGTTGGGATGGAAGTCATTAAAGAAAAGACGTTTTTCGTCGCGGCGAGATCTATTTACGAAATTTCAGTCACCAACTTTCTCTTCCGAATGCGAAAATATTTTGGTGATCCCAACTTACAAAGGAAGGAATGATCATCAAAATAAAATAAGAGAAATCAGAGCTCGAACAGAAAGGTTTAGGTGTTAGTTTTTCCCGTGCGCTGTTCGGGAGTGGAATGGTAGAGAGATAGTATCATTGTGGTTCGATGAACCCTCTGCCAAGCACTTAAATGTGAATTGCAGAGTAATCATGTAGATGTAGATGTAGATGCATCTGACACCTAACAGCCGAATCCAAAACGTTAACTAACGTTAAGAGCTGTAGTTTCCCTGCTTACGCCGCCCGAAGTGGCCGAGCGGTTCTAGGCGCTCCAGTCCGGAACCGCGCGACCGCTACGATCGCAGGTTCGAATCCTGCTTCGGGCATGGATGTGCGTGATGTCCTTAGGTTAGTTAGGTTTGAGTAGTTCTAAGCTCTAGGGGACTGATGACCTCAGAAGTCAACTCCCATAGTGCTCAGAGCCATTTTTCCCTGCTTAGTAACAAAAAAATACTTACACAGCCAGTTACGATTTGAAGGTGTGCTCAATTTCAATCGATGTTGATGAAGTTGGCCGCTTACCTCAGGGGTATAGGGGTCAAGTAGCGCGGCCTCTGCTGTGTTACAGCGGGAAACTTTCGTTGTTTTGTCTTCCAGTACCGATAAGTCACGTGTGCGAGCGTCTCCTAGCGATCAGCTACTACGGTATGAATTTTGAGACGGAGGTAACAGGATTTGTGAATGCGTGTTACAGAGACGGTCGTCTTCAAATGGCTCTGAGCACTATGGGACTCAACATCTTAGGTTCATAAGTCCCCCAGAACTTAGAACTACTTAAACCTAACCAACCTAAGGACATCACACACATCCTTGCCCGAGGCAGGATTCGAACCTGCGACCGTAGCAGCCCCGCGGTTCCAGACTGCAGCGCCAGAACCGCACGGCCACCGCGGCCGGCACGGTCGTCTTCAAATGTGGTACTTACATGCAGCGAAGAACATTACATTAAAGATCTTATAATACAGTGCAATGAGTAGAATAAAACTGACGTACAAATCATAGGTCACAATCTCTCGCCGGCTAGAGTGGCCGAGCGGTTCTAGGCGCTGCAGTCTGCGACCGCTACGGTCGCAGGTTTGAATCCTGCCTCGGGCATGGGTGTGTGTGATGTCCTTAGGTTAGTTAGGTTTAAGTAGTTCTACGTTCTAGGGGGACTGATGACCTCAGAAATTAAGTCCCATAGTGCTCAGAGCCATTTGAACCATAGTCTCTCATACTGAATAATGCTTTGAAACATAAGTACAGTTACTTTTATTAACCAATTAACCATCCGCTCACACACACAAGGCAAGACTTAGTTACGCAAAGCTGTGCTACGACTTCGGGGTCACTGAGGATGCAATAGAGAACAGCTGACACGAAGTGGTCTGAATGGTACCAGTTTTTAACGATCACTACATGGGGGAGAGCTGCCAACTTATCGCGCCCTTACCACAACTAGTCTACTGGATGCATGCAACTTACCGATTTGTACAGCTTACCAATTAATAATGAGATTGGTACATATGCGGCCCGAGGTGTCGTCCCTCAATGTTAAAACTGGCTCTAGAGCAAAAAGCTTTGACGATCACTGACCTAGACAATAATCTCACTGAAATCACCGCGATTTATGATAGTGCTCCGGACACTGCAAAAAGGCGGAACACACCACGGACGGCAGTTTGCAACGTGCTCCCACGCTGGCCACAAGATTGCTAATCAGTTCTTACGTTCTTACGTCCATTCCTCCACCAGAGCGGCTGAGAACTGCTGGATGGTTATTGGTGCTCGTCGAAATGCTGCTGTACGTCTCCCTAATGCATCTCACATCTGCTCAGTGCGATTTAAGTCGTGCGAATCGATTGACCGCATATCCTATCGTTCCAAGAGCTGCTCAATACGGTCCACATTTTCATCTATAAAAGTAAAGTCTGGAACCGCGTGATCGGTACGGTCGCAGGTTCGAATCCTGCCTCGGGCATGGATGTGTGTGATGTCCTTAGGTTAGTTAGGTTTAAGTAGTTCTAATGGTCTCTGAGCACTACGGGACTAAACTGCTGTGGTCATCAGTCCCCTAGAACTTAGAACTACTTAAACCTAACTGACCTAAGGACATCACACACATCCATGCCCGGCAGGATTCGAACCTGCGACCGTAGCAGTCCCGCAGTTCCGGACTGTAGCGCCTAGAACCGCACGGCCACCGCGGCCGGCTGATAACAGTGATCAATGTGTCACAAATGTACTCTTTGGTGAGAGGTCAGAAAGGTTATAAAGGCTAAAACCGAATACTACATTGACAGTGAACGTATTTCTTAATGCCAGAATACTTCCAGGTGAACATGTTTTATTTCATATACAAAATAAGTACGTAAGATACCATACTATCTGTAAGAGACAAAAGAACATATTAAGTGACCGAAATTTTAAATCAACTGAATGGCTTGAAAATGTTCTCTCGTATCACGAAGAGAGCAGAGATTCAACCACTCATTATTGCCTGATAACGAACCCACACCTTCTACTATTCCAAACGAAGCAAGCAGTGAAGAGTCAGATGGTACACACTAAAGAGTTGCTGATCTCCTTATTGGTCATGATGAAACTCAGTAGAATAATCACTGTTACCAGTAAGCAGTATACGAGCACATAATGTCATGAAAATGACACCTCGTCCAGTAAGACGTGTTGTAACACACCAAAAAGAAAAATCCAGGCGAAATGAAGCTTCTAAGTTGAAAGAGGTTTTATAATCATCATTTTGGTCGGAAAGACAATGTGACACTTGTAAGTTGCGTGGCCAAAAGGGACAAAAGCATGATATCGATAACTTTTTGCACCGCAGCACCACTGTAGATGAAAGACGGAAACAAAATTGAGAGAAATTTTGTTCTGTAATGAGTTTAAATCAGTAGTTGATTCTATTCACCAGAAGGTACCGTGAAAACACTTGAAGAGTGAGCCAAGAAGGCGGTACTTTCTGTTATAGGCAAACAAATTGGATATGGTAGCAATAAATATTTTGTGCTTGTTTTCACAGCAACATCCCAAGGCAGATCTAACTTTTCTCATATGTAGAGGAGAATCAACAACCCATGGCTCTAAAATGAAGCTCTACAAGCCTCTGTATATTGTGGAATTGCTTTCGAACAGACGAAGATTGCAGAATCTACAAGATCACGAAAAGAAGATCTTTCATGAGCATCGATTAGACTGAAAAACTGGAGATTCATTCTGCACATAGAGAAATAATATATGGAACGAATATTCTGGAATTCTTTGTGAAGAGGGTTATTTGTAATAAGGTAAACTTCTGATGTTGATCAGTAAAATTAAGAGTTAGTTATTAACTTAAGAAAATTTCAACGTCGTCTATAACAATTCATATTATACTAAAATAAAAGTCGCTATATCATAAATACTTTCTTACTCTTTCTGTGTCAACAACCCCTTCAAAATTCGATATTTCTTAAAATACCGACATTTAGTACTTGTTTTAAGGGAGGGGCCTAATAGATCCTTCTCATACATTTTTGTTAGTCTAGATACTCATGCAGTCAAGTGTTAAACACCATAGCAGGAGAGATGCCGCATAGACTTCTCACAGAAATGAATGGAACAAATAAACGGGAGTGAACTATGTTACAACAAAGGAATTAGGAGTCAAAACTTCCAAAACGGAACACAAAGGTCAAAACGTGTGGTACTTGTGTAGATCAAATAGGATGTATGTTGTACGTCTGAAGGTCCCTTGATTACACCTCGCTGTTGCAAACAGACATTACACCACGAAACAGACACAAATTTGAATGCAACGAGCTGACACATCAGTGACCGGACAGGCAATTCATAATTTTTTGGAGAAAAGGGCCACAGGAAAGATTTGAATACGGATCTTCCCCTTCGCAGTCCAACACCGTCATCGCGGAACGAATACGCCGTGACTACTCAAATTCAGTCGATATTGCACGTCTTGAGCTTGGACCGTTCACTGTTTCTGTTTGCTTCTTTTTCACAGTTCAGTCCACCTTCTTCCTGTTTTCATGCTTGACCTTTGTTCTGTTTTTGGATTGTCCACTGGACCATCTTAACACTAAATCTGAGGAGGTGCGATATAGTTTTCCTTGTCAGTATTGGTCGCTTTGGTGAGCGACCTGCCGCGCGGGATTAGCCGAGCGGTCTCAGGCGCTGCAGTCATGGACTGTGCGGCTGGTCCCGGCGGAGGTTCGAGTTCTCCCTCGGGCATGAATGTGTATGTTTGTCCTTAGGCTAATTTAGGTCAAGTAGTGTGTAAGCTTAGGGACTGATGACCTTAGCAGTTAAGTCCCATAAGATTTCACACACATTTGAAGAGTTTTTTGGTGAGCGACCAGCACAGAAAAGCAAGATTGGATGGCGTTCGTTGAGACGGCGTGAACTGTGGCGCGCTTCTAGAGGGGGTTGTGCGCCTGATACAGACTTGAGTGGCGAACTGATGGAGCACGCCTGTATCGCCGTGGTGTTCTGAAGCGCGTCGCAGCGAGGGGGTTCGCTGACTTGGGACATAGCGCATGGGAAGATCCACTCCACGCCTTGGAAGGAGCCATGGCTGTTGTGATGCGGCAGTGCGACGGTGACTACCTACCTGGATCGTGAACATCCTGTGGATCCGGCTTGATTTGTCCGCTTCTTGTGGAGATTTCCTTTTGTTTAAGGGTGTGCTACGATAAATTTTCTTGCGAAATTGTTATTCTTATGGGGAAATGATTCTAGCTCGAGACAGCTAACGTAATGATGTCTCGGAAAAATACCACTTACTCTTATGGCGACCCTATGTGGGTACGTAAATCAAATTTCGGGGCTCGCGCTTCGTCTGTTTTGCCGTTACGAAACGTTGTATGCCGTAGTGTAAGCAAAATGGCGAATATCGAGAGAACCGGGAACCGTGCTGTGACTGAATATCTTCATTTGCAGGGAATGACCCCAAGGAAATTGCGGGTGAAAAACTGGATGTACGACTTAAAACGTCGAAGAACGAGTGCGGAAGATACGCCGTGGAGCGGAAGGCCTGTCACAGTTGCCACTGATGAAACAGTGTGACTGCAGTTCACTAAACGATTTTGCGGGAACGTCGAACAACGTTGCAGCATATTAAAACCACATTTGAAATATCTCATGGGCGTGCTCATGACATTGTTGTGGATGTTTAGGGAATACGGAAAGTTTCATCTCGGTTGGTCCCGAAAGACTTGAATGCAGATCGGACACGGGAGCGTGAGCAGTGTTGTGAAGAAATTTTCCGCCAATTTGAAGCGGATCAAGACGGCTTTGTTGCAAGGCATGTGACAATGGACCAAACATGGGTTCACCACTTTGATCCTGAGACAAAGCGACAGTCACAACAATGGAGACATCCTTCATCCCCTATCCCAAAAAAATTCCGGGGCAAAAAATCAGACGTTAAGAAGATGACATCGGTCATCTGGGATGCAGAAGGGGTAATTATAGCGGATTACCTGCAAAAGGGCGTAACTACCAGTGCACCATGCTACTGCATCCTCCTGCGCCGTTTGAGAGAAGAGATAAAGACAAAAAGGCGCGGTAAATTGGCTCACGGAGTGGTTTTGTATCAGGACAACGCACCGGCCCATAAAGACCTCGCAACAGCGGAAACTCTGCGTGACTGCGGGTTCGAACTGTTAGGTCATCCACTATATTCTCCAGATTTGCCTCCATCAGACTTTTTTTGTTTCGCGTACCTAGAGAAAGACCTTATCGTCCGTGGGCTGCGATAAAATTTCTCTCTATACTTGTGGAGTAATTAAAGTGTGCTGATGAGCGTGGGCAATTTTGATGACTGAGATTGTCGCAGTGCTTAAATAACTACCTAATGTATAAGACACTGGTTAGAGCCACATATACATGTAAACGGATATTTTGAGTCGATTCGTTAATCAGCGCGGTAGGTGCTAAAGTCAAGCTACTTAAATTTTGTAGATTTGTTTTGAGGCTGTGCTTATATTTCTTTCATGTGTTCCAGGTAGCTTAATAATTGTGCATGTAAATCCTAGAGCTTGTGCTGAAGGTTAATGAGCGCTATGTATGCCGTGGTTTAGTGGTCCCTTGTTGCCGCTACGTGTAATTATTCCGTCACCTGTTGCCAGTAGCTACCCCCGCTGGTTCTGGGCGTGATGCCTGAGTCTGTTGCTAGTGTGATTCTTGAGACAACGTGCAGCCTTAATGTTGTTTGAAATTTAATCCTTTAAATGGCTCAGAAAGGAATTAATAGAATTCTGTGTAACCTTTTAACTGGTTTTTAACTCTGTTAGTGTCTTGCAGTTTACTTTGGTTACTACTAAATTTTGTCACTGTAAGAACTCCTTGGCTTGTGGCTACAGTAATTTTCTGGAATGTAAAGTTAATTGAGAGTTTCAAGCTTTAAATGAGAAGCTGCAATTGAGTTTTCTGTAATGCTTGTTAAAGTCCGTCGTGGACGTGATTAATTGAAGGTATAATTCAGATCCTGTTTTTGCCTGTAATAAATGTGTTTTAAAGTATTATCTGTTTATTAGGTGTTCCAGCCCTTCACCACTCCGGCTACCGCATTCATTACGGAATCCCCTGCGCGAACTCAGCAACTTGTCTGGCAGGTAGAAGAGCCGAGGGCTCTTAAGTGGTGTTTTACTTTATAACGACTACTGATAGTGAGCATTGGAGATGCCCAAACAACAACTGTAATTGCAAAATATTTGCAGTCGGAGTGATAATGATTTAATTTTCTGCTTGAAACAACATGGCCGAAAAACAGAGAAATCTTGGTAACATCCGGTGCCTGTGAACGGATCTCGACCCAACCATTTTCAGATATCTTCAGGATGAAACAACTTCACAGCAGAGTACTGCGAATTTCGAGCATTACTTTTTCTTTTTCTCTCTATTTGTAGAGTTTTGTGCCGTGAGGAAGTAAGGGAGAGGATGTTGAAATAGGTGGTCGGTTTCCTCTTTCTATAACACTTGGATTAACACAGTTCTATATTTACCAGGGGCGTTTGAAAAGTTCGTGCAAAAATAAAACTACTTATGTGTTTGGGGTAAAACTTTTTTATTTTTCGACATAGTCTACTTTTAGACTTATATACTTCGTCCAACACAGTTCTAATTTGTTGATCCCTTCCGAATAATAGGAATCGCACAAGTCTACAAAATAGCTATTAGTTGCTGCAATCACCCCCTCATTTGAATAAAATCTTTGTCCTGCCAGCCATTTCTTCAAATTGGGGAACAAATAGTAGTCCGAGGGAGTGAGGTCTAGAGAATAGGGGGGATGTGAAACGAGTTGGAATCATATTTCCATTAATTTTGCGACCACAACTCCTGAAGTGTTTACTGGTGCATTGTCGTGATGGAAAAGGCCTTTTTTGCTCTCCAAACGCCAGCGTTTTTCTTGCAGCCTGGTTTTCAAACAGTACAATAATGATTAATAATTTTCACATGTAATAGTTTTACCCTTTTCCAGATAGTGGATGAGGATTATCCCTTGCAAATCCCAAAAGACAATCGGCATAACCTTTATAGCCGAAGGAATGGTCTTTGCCTTTCTTGGTGCAGATCCTCCCTTGGTAACCCATTGTTTAGATTGTTGTTGGGTCTCAGGAGTATAGTAATGTATCCATGTTTCATCCACGGTGATGAAATGACGCTTAAAGTCCTACCGATTCTTCCTGAACAGCTGCAAACCATCCTTGCAACACTTCACATTATTCTGTTCTTGGTCAAGCGTGAGCAATCGCGGAACCCATCTTGGGGATAGCTTTCTCATGTCCAAATGCTTATGCAAAATACTATGTGCCCAAAAATTCGAGATGCCCACAACACTAGCAATCTCATGCACCTTAACTCTTCTGTCATCCATCACCATATCATGAATGTTATCAATGATTTCTTGAGTCAAAACCTCCACAGGGCGTCCAGAACGTTCAGCATCACTTGGGCCCATATCGCCACTCCGAAAATTTTGAAACCACTTGTAAACTGTTCCAATAGAAGGTAGAGAGTCACCGTAATGTTTATCAACCTTCTCTTTAGTCTCCTAGGGCGTTTTTCCTTTCATAAAGTAATGTTTAATCACCACACGAAATTATTTTTAGTTCATGTTTTGACAATCACTCGGCTTCCTTGATTCACACTAATGCCAAGCACAAAGAAATAGGCCAATATGGCTGAAACTTGGTGTGCGTTCTTTCCAAAGATGCTACTAACTAAACATGACCTCGATACGCGCCAGTGGTGCCATCTCTCGGACTTTGCACGGACTTTTCAAACGCCCCTCGTATTTGTACTGAATACTTGACTTGAATAGAGCCCATGCGTTATGGTACAAGCTTATCAGTAATTGTCCTCTTGCAGACAATATCGGTAATCTTGCTATTACAAACTTTAGTCACTAATCTGGTCATTGTGCACTGTTATAGCGTCAGATGAACTACACCCGCTCTGCGATCGAACTGACAGATGCCAAACTGGAGTATGAGTCAGTGAGACCCTGCAGTCAGCGGCGGCGGCCTAAACAGATGTTGTCAAAAGAGCGTTGGCGGCATGTTGCTTGTTGGTGTGTCTCTGGCCTCGCTCTTGCTTACTATCGATCTTTGCACTACATCTTTTCCGACCGTTGCGCTGACGACAGCCTACTCCAGCATAGAATCTGCAAGTAATTCGCAAATCTTGTACTTTCCTACATATGCTTCTGCAGACTGGAGCACAACTTTTACAGCAGAAATCGCGATAGATACTCAATTAACTGTAAAGTTTTTAGGATTACATTCTGGTATGTTATCGATCATATTGCGGGAAAGATTGATATTTTGTCTCTTTCATTTTGCATGACAACACTACAAATACCACCAGATATGTATTTGTTTCATTCTGTAAACTTCCAAAGTCTATATGAACATTATATATTTGAGAAAATTAGTTGCTATAGCATTTAAAGACACCAACCATAAAAAGTCTTGGCTGCTCTCTGGAGCCTTCCTTCTAGTTTTTCTACTATTAACTGTGAATCTGCCCCCAAAGCTGTTGGTATTTTTTAAAAAGAATACCTGCTACCGTCATTCATAGTTAGTACCTCTGCTTGAAGATAAACTTGTCTGGCTTCTTGGTCTTTCTTATTTACCTGCTATTTGGCCCTGTGGTTGTACAACATCATCTTCGTTGCTTATCTAGGAGTTCAGTAACAAAATGATGCACTTGATGTCACATGGTTGTCCAAGTCATCCAAATCTTTGGAACATATTTTAAGTATGGAAATCTGTTCCTCTTGCAGCCTCTTACATACTTTTAAGCGACCACCGTCTGTACCTCCACAATGATGATCGGTTAAACTAAGCATCTTACAATCTTTGATTCTAACCATAATTATGTTCTGAACAGCACCAAATCACAATCCTGTCTACTATGGTTCTCTTTAAGGTATAAGAGTAACTCTAATAGCGGTCTCATGGTTTATTGTGAACAGTTGTTGGCATATCGAACCTATAATCACACAAACTCAGATGCCGCATGAACTGAACAATACGAAAGTTAAATTTGTACTAAAGGTGACTGTTCAGGCAGTCATCAACTGGAACTGATGAGAACTTTCAAACTGCAGGTAGGCCTAGGCTCATGGGAAGCGTTTTCGATTGACAAAGACTGTCGGAGAGCAGGTAAGCCGTGACTTAAGCCGTCGTCACATTCATCAAAAACGCGTCGTGTTTGGTAGGACTTGCAATTAATTGACAGTTAATAACATGTCGCGGCTAAACCCTTCAGATGACCATAACGTAAAATATGAAATCACTCATTTAAGAACTTCAATGTAGTATAGTTGGAAGAGGCGTCACGTTGCGAAATAGAAGACGGTGGGTTTGAGTCCTGCTTTATAAAGAGCTTTTTTTTCACCTCCAGTTCTTCCAAACGAGTTGCTATCAAGTCTTCGAATGAAGCACTAGTGTAACGATTGAATTCACGACATCCAGAGATTTATGCCTCTATATGACATTTTCGTCTATTTGGGGAGATGCATATGGGGCCTGAAGGTGGCATAGTGGAACGCTGAAACTCTCTCTCTCTCTCTCTCTCTCTCTCTCTCTCTCTCTCTCTCTCTCTCTCTCTCTCTCTCTCCATCCGAACAGGTCTTGGAAGGCCCAACGGTACCGACCGTGGCATGCTGAACATGAAAATCAGGTTTGCTTGAAATACTCATTTTAACGGTCGTAATGGTGAGCGCTAGTTACCTATGAGATTGGACGTGGAGAGTTGACATTAGTCAAGTATGCTTTTAAGGCGACAAAGACTCCATTATCGACACCTAACTGAGTTTGAAAGAGGTCATGTAATAGGGCTACGAGAAGCTGGATGTCCCTTCTGCGATACTGGAGAAATACTTGACAGAAATGTTCCCACTGTAAATGATTTCTGGTAGCGGTGGTCACGAGAATGTACGGCCGCAAGAAGACTGGGCTTCCGACGGCCACGTGGTACTACCCAGAGGGAAGACCATCGTGTTCTGTGTATGGCGCTGGGGCATCGTACTGCATCTGCAGCAGCAATTGAGGAGCAGTTACAGAGCGAACTGTTCCAAATCGGTTACTTCATTCTAGTGACCCTAAGCCACCGCCATTTGCGACTTCAGTGGCGTCAAGTGAGAGCTCATTGGAGCGCAGTGCGCAGGTAGGGTGTGTTTTCTGATGAAAGGTGATTCTACCTCGGCGCCATGGATGGCCGTGCGTTGGTTAGCAGGAGGCCAGTTTAGGACATGCAACCAGCCTGTCTGCATACAGGACCCTGAATTATGGTCTGGGGTGCAATTTCATACGGCCGCAGGAGCAGTCTTGTGGTTATCCCAAACACCATGACTGAAAATTTGTGCGTCAGTCTGGTGATTTGACCTGTTGCGCTGTCATTCATGAACAGATTTCCAAGGGATGTTTTCCAACAGGACAACGCTCGTCCACATACAGATGTTGTAATCCCACGTTCTCTGCAGACTGTCGATATATTGTCTTGCTCTGCTCCATGACCAGATCTGTCTCCAATCGAGCAGATATGAGACAGCATAGGATGAAAATTACAGCGTCTTACACCAACAGCATTAACCGAGCCTATATTGACCGACCAAGTGAAACAGACGTGGAACTTCATCTCATAGACTGACATCCGGCATTGATACAACCCAATCCCGCACGGAGTGGCCGCGCGGTTAGAGGCGCCATGTCACGGATTGCGCGGCCCCTCCCGCCGGAGGTTCGAGTCCTCTGTCGCGCATGGGTGTATGAGTTATTCTTAGCGTGAGTTAGTTTAAGTAGTGTTTCAATCTAGGGACCGATGACCGCCACACTTTGGTCCCTTAGGAACACATTTGAACATTATTTTTTTAAAACACAATGCATGCACGTTTGCAGTACAATGGATTATTTCGCGCTTATATTAAACCGTAATCTTGCAATGTTTATAATTGAAATATGTCGTCTAGACAAATATATTCCCGAAAGTTCATTACATTAATTATATTTTGGTGTTTCAATTTTTTCCTGTCCGTATTAGGGCTTCTTTTCCTTCCACTCACATATGAAAAGCTGGAAGAATAACTGCTTGAATGCCTCTGTGCGCTTTATATTATGTTAGTCTAATCTTAATGACCTGTAGATTAAAACTGAAGAAACTGCAAAAAGGTGGGAATTTAAGGAGATGGGACATGGATAAACTAAAAGAACCAGAGGTTGTACAGAGTTTCAGGGAGAGCATAAGGGAGCAATTGACAGGAATGAGGGAAAGAAATACAGTAGAAGAAGAATGGGTAGCTTTGAGGGATGAAGTAGTGAAGGCAGCAGAGGATCAAGTAGGTAAAAAGACGAGGGCTAGTAGAAATCCTTGGGTAACAGAAGAAATATTTAAATTAATTGATGAAAGGAGAAAATATAAAAATGCAGTAAATGAAGCAGTCAAAAAGGAATACAGACATCTCAAAAATGAGATGGTTAGGAAGTGCAAAATGGCTAAGCAGGGATGGCTAGAGGACAAATGTAAGGATGTAGAGGCTTATCTCACTAGCGGTAAGATAGATACTGCCTACAGGAAAATTAAAGAGACCTTTGGAGATAAGAGAACCACATGTATGAACATCAAGAGTTCAGATGGAAACTCAGTTCGAAGCAAAGAAGGGAAAGCAGAATGGTGGAAGGGGTATATAGAGCGTCTATACAAGGGTGATGTACTTGAGGACAATGTTATGGAAATGGAAGGGGATGTAGATGAAGACGAAATGGGAGACACGATACTGCGTGTAGAGTTTGACAGAGCACTGAAAGACCTGAGTCGAAACAAGGCCCTGGGAGTAGACAAAATTCCATTGGAACTACTGACGGCCTTGGGAGAGCCAGTCCTGACAAAACTGTACCATCTGGTGAGCAAGATGTATGAGACAGGGTTGTAGTCTCTCTCCGATGTTATTCAATCTGTATATTGAGCAAGCAGTAAAGGAAACAAAAGAAAAATTTGGAGTAGGTGTTAAAATCCATGGAGAAGAAATAAAACTTTGAGGTTCGCCGATGACATCGTAATTCTGTCAGAGACAGCAAAGGACTTGGAAGAGCAGCTGAACGGAATGGATAGTGTCTTGAAAGGAGGATATAAGATGAACATCAACAAAAGCAAAACGAGGATAATGGAATGTAGTCAAATTAAATCGGGTGATGCTGAGGCAATCAGATTAGGAAATGAGAAACTTAAAGTAGTAAAGGAGTTTTGCTATTTGGGGAGCAAAATAACTGATGATGACCGAAGTAGAGAGGATATAAAATGTAGACTGGCAATGGCAAGGAAAGCGTTTCTGAAGAAGAGAAATTTGTTAACATCGAGTATAGATTTAAGTGTCAGGAAGACATTTCTGAAAGTATTTGTATGGAGTGTAGCCATGTATGGAAGTAAAACATGTACGATAAATAGTCTGGACAAGAAGAGAATAGAAGCTTTCGAAATGCGGTGCTACAGAAGAATGCAGAAGATTAGATGGGTAGATCACATAACTAATGAGGAAGTATTGAATAAGATTGGGGAGAAGAGAAGTTTGTGGCACAACTTGACCAGAAGAAGGGATCAGTTGGTAGGGCATATTCTGAGGTATCAAGGGATCACCAATTTAGTATTGGAGGGTAGCGTAGAAGGTAAAAATCGTAGAGGGAGACCAAGAGATGACTACACTAAGCAGATTCAGAAGGATGTGGGTTGCAGTGGGTTCTGGGAGATGAAGAAGCTTGCACAGGATAGAGTAGCATGGAGAGCTGCATCAAACCAGTCTCAGGACTGAAGACCACAACAACAACAACAGTCTAATCTTGTCTCTGCGTGCCTGTCGGAGGTTGTAATATAGTTCTAGATTAAAGCTGGGTCTTAAGCAGGTTTTGACAGGATAGTTTGCGGCTATCTTTAAACGTCTGCCAAAGCAGTTCTTTCAGAATTTCTGGGACACTCTTCCATGAGTCAAACAAACCTGTGACCATTCGTGCTGCTCTTCTTTGTATCTGGTTCAAATGGTTCGCCGGCCGCTGTGGTCTCGCGGTTCTAGACGCGCAGTCCGGAACCGTGCGACTGCTACGGTCGCAGGTTCGAATCCTGCCTCGGGCATGGATGTGTGTGATGTCCTTAGGTTAGTTAGTTTTAAGTAGTTCTAAGTTCTAGGGGACTGATGACCACAGCAGTTGAGTCCCATAGTGCTCAGAGCCATTCAAATGGTTCAAATGGCTCTGAGCACTATGGGACTTAACATCTGAGGTCATCAGTCCCCTAGAACTTAGAACTACTTAAACCGAACTAACCTAAGGACATCACACACATCCATGCCCGAGGCAGGATTCGAACCTGCGACCGTAGCGGTCACGCGGTTCCAGACTGAAGCGCCTAGAACCGCAGCGCCACACGGGCCGGCTCTGTATCTGGTCAATATTCCTTCATACTCCTGTTTGGTATGGTCACACATTCTTGAGCAATATTCTAGGTTTTCGTTGTAGTAGTGTCTATTACGCAGTCTCCTTTGTAGACTGACTGCATTTCCTCAGTATTCTACAAATGAACGGCAATCTGCCACGTGATTTATCTGCGGCATGATCGTTCCATTTCATACCCTTACAAATTTTTACGGTTAGGTATTTGTGTGAGTTGCCCGATACCAACTGTGACTCATATTTTTTTGAGTTTAGTGAGAAGCACAATTTTACATTTCGAACAAGTAAAGCAAGTTGCCAATCTTTACATCACTTTGAAATTTTATGAAGAATCTACTGAATATCTGTGCAACTCCTTTCGGATAGTACTTCCTTATAGATAACTGCAGCAATTGCGAAAAGTCTGAGGCTCCCATTAATAACGTCCATATCGTCATTAATATACAACATGAACAGCAAGAGTGCTAACACATTTCCCAGGAGTATACCCGAAGTTACTTCTACTTTTGGCGATGACTCTCCATCCAGATAACTTGCTTGAAGACGTGGCTATTCGCAAGACGTTGATTAAGGTTAAACTGTAGTTTCGTTTATATAATCCAACTGGTGTTCGTCTCCCATTATATGACAGAAAATGAAGTGTATCAGTTGTACGACTGCATCGGGGGACTGCTCAAACTGCAGCTGCCCTCCTGCTAGGCAGGCAAGATTACAAGTTGCAGTGATGTTCGTTCGATAAGACGTGGCTGTCCCGACATAGACAAGTTCTGAAGCTGGATTACGCCGTATAAAGCTTTTGTTTTCGCCCGTGCTCGAACCGGGAACTTTGCGTGTGTGAGTGCATGTGATAACCACACGTTTTCAGAGAATATAATGCATCGATTTTGAAAATATTCACTTAAGTGGATGGGGCGTAACGATCGCAAGAAATATAAAATCAATGAGCGTGAGGTGTTCAATACTGTTCAATAGTTCTGGGCGCAGTTTGCTGTATGGTATTTCGTTCTGATCAGACATTATTTTCCACGTTGCCTAAATTTCTATTGTGATCTCGTCTAATACATTCTTCATAAAATTCAGCTTCGTTATAAAAATTGTTTACCTCCTTTACGTGGAGATCTCTTAAAATCATTTAATTAACTAAATGTCATGGAGCAAATTAATAGCATTATTCTTTCGCTTTGGAAAGTACAACACTTCTGGTGCAATTAATTCCACCGTAATGACTTATCTTCTATCATTTCTTCATAGGACAGCCACTTATTTGTTAATACTGTCCCAATGAATTCTGTAACCCTGCATGTACATCGATATACAAGTATTAGCGTATCCACTAAATCACATTTGATACACAATTTGGTACAGCGTAGTCAAGTTAAACGCACCCTATCATTTATCAGTATATTGATCTCAGGTACCAAGTGGAGCTGAGTATGAAAGCGGGAACGCTACAGAAGTTCGCCGCTAATATTGTTAGCTGTTACGGTCAGGATCTTCCTGTCGTTTACAGGCAGTATCTTGTATTTCTGTACATTTAAAGAGCTCGGCTTTTCAATATGCCAAACAGAAATGCTGTCCTTACATGAAGTTACCCACACATCCAACTTGTTATCAGTGTGGTACATTGTCTAAAGCCCAGCGAAAATCTAACACACCATTTGCAAGATATCGTGTGTGGAAAGAGTGATGTGTTTCGTATGATAGTCTTTTTATTTGATATGGCCGAATTTGGATATAAGCGATCTATTCAGAAAAACCCTTAATAATCGAGATCGCAAATGTGATTTTCTGATTACTAGTTTCGGCTTATCTATAAGGCATCTCCAGTTTATAAAAAATACAAAAAACAGTGATTAGTGTACAACTGCCAAATGGCGGGACACATCGTTGTAATTTGTGTAAGTAGTGTCGTTTGTTACACTTCCCAAAGGAACAATGTTGTAGATTATCCCAGAGTAAAAAACATCATATGTAATTGCGACTGACAGAACGAGGCAATTCACATATGTGGATACTGAGATCATGCTTGGCACATCACGTTATTCTAAAGTAACTTCATAAGTAGTAGTATGGACTTTGTAGAACGAGTCTTCTACCTGCCGCAGCACGCGCTCTCCCTTGTCTACCGATGCCCGTGCCCTGAGCGATGCGTGATGTTTACGTGCACATACGCAGATCATGATAATTTCTCCATTGTCAAAAGATACCGGACTAGTCCTCATTCAGATCTCTGGGAGGGGACTACTAAGGGGGAGGTGACCATGACAAAAAGACTAAATAACCGTCAAAACGATAACGTTCAACGGTACGGGGTGTACATTGTCAGAAGTGTCGACCTGGTAGGGAACCTAGAAAATCTGACAAGAGAAATGCTAAGGCAGAAACTAGAAGTGGTGGGGGCCAGTGAAGTGAGATGGAAAGAAGACAAAGATTTATGGTCAGATGAGTACAGGGTAAAGTCAAAAGCGGTAGGGTTCGTTATGAATAGAAAGATAGGGCAGAGGGTGAGTTACTGTGAACAGTTCTGTGATATGGTTGTTCTCATCAGAACGACAGCAGTCCAACATCGACAACGATAGTTCAGGTATACATGCTGACATCGCAGGCTGTAGATGAAGAGATAGAGAAAGTGCTTGAGGATGTGGGTCGGGTAATTCAGTATATGAAGGGAGATAACATTCTAATAATTATGGGGGACTAGAATGGGGTTGTAGGGGAAGGAGCAGAAGAAAGGGTTACAGGAGAACATGGGTTTGGTAACAGGAATGAGAGAGAGTAGAAAGAATAATTGAGTTCTGCAATAAATTTGAGCTAGTAATAGCGAATACTCGGTTCTAAGATCATAAGAGGAGGAGGGATTCTCGGAAAAGGTCGGGTGATGCGGAAGATGTCAGTTAGGTTACATCATGGTAAGGCAGAGATTCCGAAATCAGATATTGGACTACAAGGCGTACCCAGCAGGAGATGTAGACTCAGATCACAATGTAGTAGTGATGAAGAGTACGCTGAAGTTTAAGAGAGTAGTCAGGAAGACTCAGTGGGCGAAGAAGGAATGAAGGGATATGCTTAAAATTCTCTGAGGCTATAGATAGTGCGACAAGGAATAGCTCAATAGGCAGTTGAGTTGAAGAGGAATTGACATCTCTGAAAAGGACAATCACTGAAGCTGGAGAAAAAGACATAGGTACAAAGAAGGAAACTCGATAACAGGAGGTAACTGGATAACAAAAGAAATATTTCAGTTGATCGATGAAAGAAGAAAGCACAGAAATGTTTAGGGAAATTCAGGAATATAGAAATAAAAGTCATTTAGGAATAAAATAAGTAGGAAGTGCAGGGAAACTAAGGCGAAATGTCTGCATGAAAAATGTGAAGAAATGGAAAAAGAAATTACTGTCGGAAAGAGTGACTCAGCATATAGAGAAGTCAAAACAACCTTCCGTGAAGTTAAAAGCAAGGGTGGTAACCTTAAGAGTGCAATGGGAATTTCACTATTAAATGCAGAGCAGAGAGCGGATAGGTGGAAAGAGTACACTGAAGGCCTCCACGAGGGCGAAGACTTGTCTGATAATGTGATATAAGAAGGAACAGGAGTCGATATAGAAGATATAGGGGATCCAGAATTAGAATTAGAATTTAAAAGAGATTTAAGATCGAATAAGGCACAAGGGATAGATAATATTCCATCAGAATTTGTAAAATAAATGGGAAAAGTGGAAAACAAAACGACTATTCACTCTGGTGTGCAGAATGTATGAGTATGGCGATCTCCACACAATCCTGAAGATTTCAAGAGCCTAGAAGTGCGAGAGCTATCGCATAGTCAGTTTAACAGCTGACGCATCCAAGTTGCTGACAGGAACCATACACAGAAGAATGGAAAAGAAAGGAGACGAGGTACTGGCAGAAGTAAGGCTGTGAGGACGAGACGTGAGTCGTTGTTGGGTAGCTCAGATGGCAGAGCACTTGCCAGCGAAAGGCAAGGGTCCCGAGTTAGAGTCTCGGTCATGCGCACAGTTTTAATCTGCCAGAAAGTTTCATGGAAAAGAAAATTGACGATGTTTACATGACGATCAGTTTCACTTTAGGAAAGGCAATGGGACCATAGAGGCAGTTCTGAGTATGCGGTTGATAATGGAAGCAAGAGTAAAGGAAAATCAAGACAAGTTCACAGGATTTGTCGACCTGGAAAAAGTATTCGGCAGTGTAAAATAGTCAAAATATTGGCCATTCTGAGAAAAATACGGGTACGTTAAGGGAAAGACGGGTAATATACAATATGTACAAGAGCCAAGAGGGGACAGTAAGAGTGGAAGACCAAGAACAAAGTGCTAGGATTAAAAATGTTGTAAGACCTCTACTGATCAATCTATACATCGAAGAAGCGATAATGGAAATAAAAGTAAGTTTCAAGAGTGAACTAAAATTCAAGGTGTAAGGATGTCAGTGTTAAGATTCGCTAATGACATTGCTATCAGCAGTAAAAGAGGAGTCTACTAGTATCAAACATAGCCCTTAATTTGAGGGAAACATTTCTGAGAGTGGACGTTTCGATCACAGCTCTGTATGGTAGTGAAACATGGACTGTGGGAAAACAGGAAAAGAAGAGAATCGAAGCGTTTCAAATGTGTTGCTACAGAAGAATGTTGAAAATTAGGTGCACTGATAAGGTGAGGGAACGAGGAGGATATCTTCTAACACGTGTGTTAACACACCAGGGAGTAACTTGCATGGCACTAGAAAGAGCTGTAGAGAGCAAAAACTGCAGAGCAAGACAGAGGTCGGATACATCCAGAAAATAATTGAGGACCTAGACTGCAGTTGCTACTCTGAGATGAAGAGGTTGGCACAGGAGCGGAATTCGTGGCAAAAAAAGAAAAAATGCTTTGCATATAGTTCTAGTTTCTAGTGTGGGACAGTAATCTCTTTGTACGGAGTCTGCAACAGCCACTACTTCAGACGTTACTTTAGAGTAACGTAATGTGTCAAGTTTGATCTCAGTGTGCATATACTAAAATTGTTTGATTCGGTCAGTCTGGATTACACATGATTCTCTGTTACTCTGGGCTAATTTACATGATTATTCCATTGGGTCGTATAACAAACGATCCTGCTCGCACAAATTATGATGATGTGTTCTGCGTTTGCACACTGATGGATGTATTTTGTAATGACCCGAAGATGGCATGTAGGTAAGCCGAAACTAGCAATCAATAGTTATATTTGAGAGCTTGAGTATTAAGGGTTTTTCTGGAACGACGGGTACCTGATATTGTGTTTGCTGGAGACGTGCTGATGTTTTCAAGTAATTTCTTTTTCTCGAGGGATGTCATTAACAGTAACAGCTGAATTCAAGTGGCTGTAAAGAGTTAAGTGTCGTGTTTGTGTAGTCTATAACAGTAACAGAAGAAGCGAAGGTTGACACATCGTCGCAGTCGAAGTGAATGTCAATCAATAGAATTGAATGTCACCTTCTGATGTGGATATTACCAGCTACATTGTCGCAAGTTCTCTCGCAATCAGATAATGCGTTCGTAAGTTAATTCCAGACATTGTCAGACAATCTGTTGAAAGACATACATACTGCTGTTTGACGAGCAGATACTGGTGGTGAAAATTCGCTCGCCATCGGTACCCGGATCAGCTACCTCGCGATCTGTTACGACAGCAGGAGCGTGCGTTGCAGTACCTTCTCGGCTTTGGAGAGAGGTCGACTCTGAGTAATTCATTTTCGCTGCACAGCGATTCTTTCAAGGCCTTCAGAGAACTGTCGTTAAAAAATTTCGCTGCACAGTACTGTTAGCTGTGCTACTATTTCTCCCATCATAGAGGGCGACAGTGGAGAAAGCAGTTCTACTTCAGGGAACTCGGGTTCAGCGAAAGCACACAGACAGGCACCGCAAGCGCCACAGACGCTCAGATATGCGCACACCGTTGCTACGAGGAACTACCGCTCATTGGTAGTGCAGTTGTGCAAGGGAACGGGAAAAAAAGGAAAGAGGCAGCAGTTGATCCTTTCACACCACCCAGGCAAGGCTTTGCAAAAGAAAACTGATGGGACAATAATCAAATGCATTCTTCATTAGTACGTCAAATAACTGGTTCGAGTAGGCAACATGGTTTCTGGGAACGTAAAACGGGATCTTCTAGTTTTAGAGAGACGCCTAAAAAATGAATAGAACTCTAAGAAATGAAACTGGCTGGAAGTGCAACGTGACAAAGCAGGATTGGATGGAAGCGAAATGAACTAGGGGAAAGATAAATGTCGCGTGTAGCGAAAGTGAAAAAACTTTTAGAGAAAATAGAAGCATCGAATGCTCATATGGAAAGCCTGTAATGAGTGGAGCAGGAAAGGCTGCAGAATGTAAGGCCTGTATAAACGGTCTATTCAAAAGAAAATCTGCATCAGTACTCTGCTAGCCACCTGACGTGTCTGGCGGAAGGTACCTCTGGTACCACTGATATCCCCTGCAAACTCGGCGCGGTGGCTGATGGGAGCGACTGTAAAGCTATTTCACATTTACGGTTACCCACCCTGCCCCCTCCTCTCCCCGTCACCCCTCCCCCACAGCCACCACGACATCTTAGTTTGCACAGACAGTAAGTGATTCCCCCTTTCACTGTTCCATCCGCGAATGACGCCTGGCAAGAGCAGTTGTTCAGCTGTAATTTCTCGAATTCTATCGATGTGGTCATTTCGCGAGTAGTGTGTAGGATGAAGCAACAAGTTGTCTCATTCTACCCGGAAGTTACCCTCTCGGTATTTCAACAGAAAACCTCTCTGTGATGCACAATGCCTCTCTTGTAGCGTTTCCCATTGGGACTTGTTCAATATCTCTGTAACGCTCCCGTGACGAAACGCGTTGCTCTTCGTTGGATCTTCCCTGTGTCTTCTATAACTCATACCTGGTAAGGATTGTAGACTGATGACTAATACTCAAGAATCGGTCGAACAAGTATGTGTACTATATTTCTTTCGTCGATGTTTTACATTCCCTTACGATTCTTCCCACAAATCTCAGTCTGGCGCTGGTTTTTGCTAGTATTTGTTTAATGTGGTGATTCCACTTAAGGTTGCTCAGGATAGTTACTCGTAGGTATTTTCTGGCAGACACTGCTTCCAACAATTTTTCATCAATAGTATAACGTTGTACAGTAGTCGATTTTTCTCCTATGTAAGCGACAGTACGTTATATTTATTTACGTCCAGGATCAACTTCCAGTCCCTAAACCATTCATCAATCCTCTGCAGGTCCTTTTGCGCATCTCTACAGCCTTCTGGCGTTGCTGGCCTTGCTGCCTTCTTGTAGACAACAGCATCATCTGCGAGTAGCCTTGTGGAGCTTCCGATACCTTTTACTAGATCGTATGTACACTGATCAGCCAGAAGATTACGACCACCGACCTACTATCGATATAAACCCGTCCAGGCGATACTACCGTCGCCTGGCGGGGAATGCTAATCAGTCAGTGCATGTAGTATCACTAAGCGTGCTTTCCGTGTGTAGAATGGGGAAGTCGCGAGATCTATCTGAGTTTGACCGGAACGAGATTGTGATGGCCAGGAGGCTCGGCACGAACATTTCGGAAAGAGCACGTCATGTCTGGTGTTCTATGAATGCTATGGTGGGTGTCCTTAACACGTGGCGAAACCACGTCCAGACGCGTGGGATCGGGCGGCCACCCCTCGTTACTGATGTCGAACATTGTAGTCTGGGCAGACTGGTAAAACCGGACAGGCCGCGAACTGTGGCGGAACTAACATTAGACTTTAATATTGGGCAGAGTACAAGTGTGAACACGCAGTGCACCGAACACTCCTAACGATGCCTCTGCAGCCGGAGACCCATATAAGTGACAATAGCACTATGACAGCGGGAGCTACGTCTGAAATGGGTACGTGACCATCGGCACTGGATGTTGGCTCAGTGGCAGAGCGTTGCATAGTCGGATGAATCCCGATACCTTCTTCATCATGTCGATGAGAACCCGTGGTTTTCTAGAGGAACAGCTCCTGGACACCTACATCTACGTGGATACTCTGCAAATCACATTTAAGTGCCTGGCAGAGGGTTCATCAAACCATCTTTACAATTCTCTATTGTTCCAACCTCGTATAGTGCACGGAAAGAACGAACACCTATATCTATCCGCACGAGATGTTATTTCCGTTATTTTATCGTGGTGATCGTTTCCCCCTATGTAGGTCGGTGTCAACAAAATATTTTCGCATTCGGAGGAGAAAGTTGGTGATTGGAATTTCGTGAGAAGATTCCGTCGCCTTTCTTTTAATGATGTCCAGCCCAAATCCTATATCATTGCAGTGACACCCTCTCCCATATTTAGCGATAATAAAAAACGTGCTGTCCTTCTATGAACTTTTTCGATATACTCCGTCAGTCCTATCTAGTAAGGTTTCCACACCGCGCAGCAGTATTCTAAAAGAGGACGGACAAGCTTAGTGTAGACAGACTCCTTAGTACATCTGTTACATTTTCTAAGTGTCCTGCCAGTAAAACGCAGTCTTTGGTTAGCCTTCCGCCACAACATTTTCTGTGTGTTCCTTCCAATTTTAGTTGTTCGTAATTGTAATTCTTAGGTATTTAGTTGAATTTACGGCCTTTAGATTTTCCTGATTTATCGAGTAACCTGTACGGCGCGTCGGAGACAAACTGGCGACAGTTGCGTTAAGCTCTGGGAAACATTCACATGGGTGTTCATGGGTCAAATGGAGCTTGTGCAAGACACCATGACGGCCAAGGAGTATCGTACGCTGGCGCAGATCACGTACACACTTTCATGACGATCATATTTCCCGACGGCACTGCATGATTCAACAAGATAATGCGCCATGTCACAGTGTGATGGAGTGAACTGAGGAACGCAGTCACGAGTTCCAATTGATGTGCTGCTCCCCAGCTCACGAGCTCTGAACGCGATCGAACACATCTGGGATGTGATTGAACATGGTGTCACAGCACATCGCCTCCCTTCTCAGAATTTACGGGAACTAGACGGTTTGTGTGTGCAGATGAGGAACCAACACCCTCCAGCGAACTACCAAGGCCTCATTGCTTCCCTACCATGACGCATCACAGCTATTATGCTACTCAAAGGTGGACATACCGACTATTAGATAGGTGGTCATAATGTTATGGCTGATCGGTGTATATATTGTAATCAGTAACGGTCCTATGACACTTCCTTGGGGTAACCCCGAAATTACCTTTATAGTTGTCGATTTTCTTCCGTTAAGAGCGACGTGTTGAGTTCTATCCAGAAGCTATCTACAAAGCTGGTCCGATACTCTCGGAGTACGTACTTCTTTTCACTAAAAGACAATGTGCGATGGTGTTGAATGTCTTCCTGAAGTCAAGGAACACAGCACCAATCTGAACGCCGGTTGTCTACATGATCGCTTCATCGATACGGGCAGCGGAATGTGCTTCACCAAATTAAAGAAGAACTAGGAAAAAGTGTAGAAGGAATTGGATGCCCTGCCCATATTCCGCAAAATATTATATCCAGCGCTGCTGGAGTCTTAACTGTCGGCATTGAAATAATCGCCTAAAAATATTATTTTTTAGTATATACAGTAATGACAGAGACTCTGATAAAGTTCTGCTTACACGTTGACGGCAATCATCAGACTCTCATAGCTCACTCAAAAACAAGATGCCCACAGTTGTGAGAATTCTTAAGCTTTGGATTCAGTTAAAACAATTTTTTGATGGCAAAGACGGCCACCTAAAATAAATTCAGAATTTTCTCAGTGGTCCGATCAGTGATGCAGTACTCCCTTCATGTCTCTGCAGTGGAACTTGGCTCTGTTTGAATATATATATATATATATATATATATATATATATATATATATATATATATATATATATATATATATATCATAAGCATGGACTAGAATAAGGTTTTATAATTGAAATAAGAAAGATATTAATCGACACACCAAGATGTCTCAATGAAGAAATACTGCTAATTACTGGCATGCAAACGAATATGAATTCGAACAAATTAAAGAATGTGAACTATAACCAAGAAATATTTAATTTGATTTCGAAATTTTAGGAAAAGTCTTTCTATATTATAGCATTTGATTACTTAGAGAAATATGTTATTTCTTCTAATAAATATCAACTACTTATTGGATGACGCCGTCTGAAACCCCAAATTGGGTGAAGATTGGAAACACTATTATATACCTGACAGAAATGGTGTGAAAATCCAGGCGTTGGTTGCTTAATGCAATGCATGTATCTGAAAGGATTTTTAGAAAGCAAAAGTCACTCGCAAGAACGGAAGTCTAAACACTCCGAGGAAGAAAGGTGGATTCATTTTCTTAAGGAAACCGAAAATCCTGAACGCAAATGCCTACTGCTAAAATTATGCGGGTATTTGTTCTCTAATCCCGCACAACGCCACTGTCGAAAGAGTGTTTTCGCTATTGTCAGTCCAGTGGACTGATGAAAGAAATCGATTGCTGCCAGGGACTGTCGAATCAATCTTACAGTTGCAGTTTAACTACAGACTGACTTGCATAGAGTTTTACAATACGTAAAAGGGAAAAAACACGTGCTGGAAAGGTGAAATCTTCCGAAAAATACGGTGTACCAACTACTGCTGTCGCAATAACTTCCACTCAATTGTGTTCTAAATAAAACCGAAGGCTCTCTATTTTTTGGCGATTTCTACCGTTTGAGTACTGAAGTGAAGCGTACGAAAAAGATAGGAGGGATGTGCAGCTTACCTGTCCCTGTAGCCAGTATTTTGCTGCTCCCAGGTTTCGGCTGTTTCTACTGTGTAAATAAAGTAAGATTCACGAATAAGCCCTTTGTGGTTGATTAATAATACTACAAGAATTGTTAGTCGATGTGCTTATAGATAGCTTTTTTGTTTATCCGAATTCAAATAAAAAACACTAAAACACAATGTAATATAAAATTACAACGTAATATTAATGACAGAGTGAATTTCAGGCAGAACGCCACCGTCATTTGCTGCAACCAAGTCTTGCATGTCACAGGGTTCGCTGAGATAACTGCAAACGGATGAGTGTCCTGTCCAGAGGCAGAATCGTGCCTATCCCCACATTCACAAAATTCGTCATCAGTGATACCCCAATTCTTCAAATTAATCTTACATATTATCACTCGTGTTATCAATCTATTGAGGGTCTTCTAGGTCACGGCAGCCAGATGGTAGCCTTTCTTTTGCTGTTCATAATCCTCCAGGAGATGTCATTCTCAACAGCTCAGGTCGGTGGACTTCTGCTGAAACTGAAATTAGTGCTGTTGTGAGGAAGAAGCTTTTCCTGGATTTCAGACGTGTTGGACAAGCGTGAGTTCCAAACAATGCATTTTTTGCTAATATTTTTCTTACTTTTTCTTTCGAATTTCTGCTGATACCTGTTTTCTTGCATCTGGAGGTGCAACTCACAGGAGTGTAGAGATTCTAATGACTGGGGTTGGTCTTAGGCACTCTGCGACTGTGGACCTGTCTTACGAAGAGCCACATATACTCGATTAGCATGTGCAGAGTTCCTCGAGACAGGTGTGGCGTAATCTACAGCAGAGAGAGATAGACAGCCACTATTCGTGAACTGAACTTGGCATCTCACTAGCGGATGGTGCAAAGGCTGGTAGAGTGGGTTGTTGTTGCGGCGAGAAGTAGGGTACGGGGGTTAGCAAGCTCTGCCTCATGTACTGTAAGTACACAGTGTAGATAGCACAAACTTGAGTTTCGAGATCCCACAAGCTCCTGATAGCCGATCTTCTTTTCCCGAACTGGGGTAGAAGGTAAACCTCGCAATGGGCCAACAACCGCATCATGATTCATTTTCTAAAAAGGCACATTGACAATAGCGCAACGAAACAGAGACATTGACAGCAAAGCTCAGCGATAAAGCAGACGACAATGCAGCCAACACCGGCTAACAACACGCCGCACGGTTGGTAACAAATATCTGAAAGCCACGAAGTCTCCCGACTGTTACCGATCAGAATTGTCGGGTCTGTGTGCCAAAACGAAGTTCCCAGATAGTATACTGTGTTCATTTACGTTGAACCTTTGTATAAACAAAGGTATACGGTGTAATTGATCATCAGCAGCACTGGCCAAGACCACTGAAAGTAGGCCCTATGTGTTAGATATTTTGTTGTTATTCTCGTGTGAATGAAACTCTGATACATACGGAGACTCAATGTTCGTTGTTCGTCACTTTGCTGAACTAGTATTCTATGTAATTCTTGAATCATATCTCACCTGACAGTCGGTTTTTCTGTACTTAATTTTTATTAAAGTTACTTATGAAATTAAAATTTGTAAAATACGCTTTGAAAAACTGCGTAAGATACACTATCTGATCAAAAGTAACCTGATATGTGTTAGTGGACTTTAATATGGGCTGTGTCCGCCCTTCTCCTTTATGTCGGTTTGAACTCTTTTAAGGACACTTTCAGTGAGGTGTCAGAATGTCCGTGGAGGAATGGCGTCCCGTTCTTCCTCGAGAGTCGAAACCACAGGAGGTAATGATATTGGGCGCTGGGGTCTGGAGTGAAGTCTACGTTCTAACTCAACCCAGAGACGTTTCACCGGATTTTCGTCCACAAAGTAAGTTCCTTTTCTATTTGTATCCGCGGCAGCGCTACGATCGCAGTTCCGAGCATGCGCGGTAATTACTCTGACTCAAGGAGAAGACATGTATCCCATTTTCAGATCGCTGCTGCCGACATGTGCTTTGTAGTTCTTCTTTATAATGTCAGACGTAATTGAAAATGCCACCGCGTTTGAAGTCAGGTCTGTGATTCGTTTCCTAAATGCAAAGAAAGTTAAACCAAAGGAAATTCATCGGCAAACCTGCGAGGTTAACGGACAAAACGGTATGAGCGATTCAATGCTTAGAAGATTGGTCAGACGTGATCAAGTGCACGATGAAGAACGAAGTGGACGCCCATCTGTGGTTACTGATGAACTGATTCACACAATTCAAGAGAAGATTAAGCACAGCCGTGAGTTTACACTTAGTGCCCTTGCTTTGGAAGCTACGCAAATCTCACGGTCAGTAATTCCTGATATTGTTAATGAAAAACTGAAATTTCGAAAACTTTGCTCACGTTGGGTACCCAAAATTCTTACCGAAGAACACAAAAAACAACTAATGGGCAGTGCACTTCAGGTTTTGACACGCTACAATGAACAAGGCGATAGTTTTCTTTTTCGGGTAGTCACAGGGGATGAAACTTAGGTATCGGAAGATACCCCTGAAACAAAACGGCAATCAGTGGAATGGAGGCACACTTCGTTACCAACGAAGGTTAAGCCTAAGCAAATCTTAACACCTCGAAAAGTCATGTGCAACGTTTTTTTGGGACAGAAAAGGCATTTTGATGATTGATTTAGTGCCACGAGGCCAAACAACCAATACACATGGTTACTGCGAGACCATTAAGAAATTGCGCTCCGCAGTACAGAACAACCGTCGAGGGTTACTGTCAAAAGGTGTTTTATTCCACGATAATTCCCGACCTCACATGGTGAATGTGACCAAACAACTCTTACGGGAATTTCACTGGGACTCGTTTGATCATCCTCCGCTGCTAGCGACTTTAATCTCTTCTTACACCTAAAATGAACGTTACCACACGGTTGAATACTTCGATGAAGATGGCTTACAAAAACTTGTGCTACGCTATGACAAGTGCCTAGAAAGTTTCGGAAACTATGAAGAAAAGTAGTTTAACAGTTGTAGATTTTTGTACAATAAATATCTTTCTGTATCTGTACACGTTTGTTTTATATAACCAAACGGAACTTACTTTGTGTACATACCTCGTATTTCAGGAATGTTTTTGTCGAAAAACAGATGCCTCACAGTTGCTGGTTTATGACAGGAAGTTTTGTCATGCTGATACTATTACGATCGTCTTTAAACTGTTCGAGCACAATGATGTAAAAAGAGTTCATTTACTTCCGCATTTAGCGTTTTCTTAAGCAGAGTAAGCGAACAACACCCCAAGCACCGAAAACACCCCGATACCGTAACACCATCTCCTGTTGGCATTAAACATGATGGCAGGTAACGCTCTCCACGAATTCGCCAAACAAAAACCCTTCCAACGGATAACCACAGGATGTAGGGAGAGCCAGAAGTCCAAACAGCTCGCTTGTGAAACTTCCTGGCAGATTAAAACTGTGTACCGGACCGAGACTCGAACTCGGGACCTTTGCCTTTCGCGGGCAAGTGCTCTACCAACTGAGCTACCCAAGCACGACTCACACCCCGTCCTCACAGCTTTACTTCTACCAGTACCTCGTCTCCTACCTCCCAAACCTCCTAAACAACATATCAGCTAATACTCCGCTGCAGAGTGAAAATCTCATTCAGCTCGCTTGTAATGATCCACTGTTCAGTGACGTCGCCCTTGGCACCGCCTCAGGCACCGCTCAGCACGGACCACAGAAATGCGTCAGCCCTGAAGAGCTGCTCCACCATTCTGTTCAACTCCCTACGCACAGTCGTGCTAGCTGGACTGCTGGAGCGTGTTGGAACTTACGAGCGACTCCTTGCGCTGATTAAATGCGAAGTTTTAGACCTGCCCTCCGCAACACTCCCTGTCTGTCACAAAATGAAGTGTGCGTTGTGTTGGTTTAGCTGTGAGTGTTCGTTCGTTTTTCCAGCTTGACAGTGACGCCACCAACAGTCGACTTTGGTAGCTCTAGAAGGATTGAAATGTCGCTGGTGGATTTGTTACTCACGAGGAGAACACGGCAAGTAGCACAGCCTGGTTTCCCAGAAACTTCGCTCAGTCTAAGAGGGGTTAAACACTGGCGAACACATGTCTCGGCTTATCCGTAGATATTCGACTGTTTCTCGGAAAACAACCGTCAACGTTTTCGAGGTAGTTTATGTGCCTTCTAGCGAGTGAATAGTTCAGCCGAAGCCGTGGCACAGTGCCCAGCGTCGCATCCTCACACTTCTACGCCTTGCGATCGAAATCCGATCATTATTTTCATTTTTGTTTTTCATTTATCTACCCAAGTTCGTAAAAGATTGGTATACAAATGTTTTCCAATGTATATTGAAAGGACATTGTCCTTATTTTTTTCTAATTGGTTGTCCCGTAAAAGAAATAAAAAAATAATACATAAATGAATGGAAAAATTACCTGAAATTGTTTTCGGGGAAATCCCTGTATCTCGATTCACAATCAGCTGCAAGCGCCAGCTTTCGAAAAGTGATCCATTTTGCGCGGCTTGTCGTGAAATTATTGCCAAAGCGTGAAACCTCCAGAAGTGTTAACGAAGTTTCTTTCCCGAATAAGACTCATACGAAGAAACGTCAGTGTGACAAATCTGCCTTCGCGCGATGCTCGTGGTGTTCGGAATTTCAGCGTTTCGAATGTTTCTACAACTGGTATCAACCAAAGAAATGCATCAAACGTTGCCGAAGAATAAACATAAGAATAAAGTATAAGAATTAGGATTTGTCATGACAATGAAGTATAGAATATGAGAATTTAAAAAGATTCTCATCCCTCGAAATACCGCATACAGACACACACCGAAGAGGCAAAGAAACTGGTACACATGCCTAATATGTTGTAGGGTCCCTGCGAGCACGCAGAAGTGCCGGAACACGACGTGGCATGGACTCCGCTAATGTCCGAAGAAATGTTAGAGGGAACTGACACCGTGAATCGTGCAGAACTGTCCACAAATGCGTAAGAGTACGAGGGATGGAGATCTCATCTGAACAGCACGTTGCAAGGCATCCCACATATGCTCAATAATGTTCATGTCTGGGGAGTCTGGTGGCCAGTGGAAGTGTTTCAACTCAGGAGAGTGTTCCTGGAGCCACTCTGTAGCAATTCTGGATGTTTGGAGTGTCGCATTGTCCTGCTGAAATTGCCCAAGTCCGTCGGAATGCACAATGAACATGAATGGATGAATGTAATCAGACAGGATCGTTACATACGTGTCATCTGTCAGAGTCGTATCTAGACGTCGCAGGGGTCCGATAACACTCCAAATGCACACGCCCCACACCATTACAGAGCCCCGACGAGGTTGAAAGATCCGCTGCTGACATTCAGGGTCCATGGATTCATGAGGTTCTCTCCATACCCGTACATGTCCATCCCCTCGATACAATTTGAAAGGAGACTCGTCCGACCAGGCAACATGATTCCAGTCATCAACAGTCCTGTGTCGGTGTTGATGGGCCCAGGCGAGACGTAAAGCTTTATGTCGTGTAGTCCTCAAGGGCACACGAGTTGGCCTTCGGCTCAGGAAGGTCATATCGATGATGTTTCCCTGACACTTGTGGATGGCCCAGCATGGAAATCTGCAGCAATTTGCAGAAGATCAGCAATTAAGTCACGTTGAATGATTCTCTTCAGTCGTCGTTGGTCCCGTTTTTGCAGGACTTTTTTCTGGCCACACCGATGCCGAAGATGTGATGTTTTACCTCATTCGTGATGTTCACGGTACACTCGTGAGATGGTCGCACGGGAAAATCCCCACTTCATCGCTACCTCGGAGACGCTGTGTCCCATCGTTCGTGCTACGACTGTAACACCACTATCGAACTCACTTAAATCTTGATAACTTGCCATTGAAGCAGCTGTATCCGATCTAACAACTGCGCCAGACACTTGTAGTCTCATAGGCGCTGCCGACCGCAGCGCCGTAATCTGCCTGTTTACCTATCTCTGTATTTGAGTACGCGTGCCTATACCAGTTTCTTTGGCGCTTCGATGTGTAACAGATAAGGAACATTCATGTAGTAAACTTCCATGGAAATGTGTAAATAGCCCTCCCAGTTGGCCGTGCGGTCTAACGCACGGCTTTCCGGGCGGGAAGGAGTGCCTGGTCCCCGGCTCGAATCCGCCCGCCGGATTTGTGTCGAAGTCCGGTGAACCGGTTAGTCTGTGGATGGTTTTTAGGCGGCTTTCCATCTGCCTCAGCGAATGCGGGCTGGTTCCTCTAATTCCGCCTCAGTTACACTATGTCGGCGATTGCTGCGCAAACAAGTTCTCCACGTACGCGTACACCACCATCACTCTACCACGCAAACATAGGGGTTACTCTCGTCTGGTGTGAGACGTTCCCCCCGGGGGGGGGGGGGGGGGGGGTCCACCGGGGGCCGAACCGCACAGTAACCCTGGGTTCGGTGTGGGGCGGCGGAGGGGTGAAGTGGACTGCGGTAGTCGTCGTGGGGTTGTGGACCACTGCGGCTGCGGCGGGGACGGAGCCTCTCCGTCGTTTCTAGGTCCCCCCTTAACATACAATACAGTACAATACAATTTGTAAATAAATGACAGAAGCAAAATACGAAAGAAAAATGGAAATCATAATCGGGTTTCGAACCCAGAACACATAAAGTGACCTGCTCCGACGCTAGTCATTACTCCACGAACTCAGTTGAGATGATCGCCTCCTGAAATGCATTTAAATTACTTCAAAAAGTGTAAGAGTCGTTTTCCCAGAAACGGTCGATTACCTACTAGCGCCAAGACACGTGTTCGCTAATTTTGGCTCCTCTTCCGCTGAGCGAAGTTCCTGGGAAATCGGGTTATGGCACTTGCGTGTTTTGCTCGACTGGTGACATCCAAAGACTAGCTCATAGATTGCTTGAGATGTTACTGCTTCTCTATTGGCAATACGGTACTCCCTGCCTCGTTTTACCCTAGTGGGTCCACCTCTTGTGACTTCTAGTGGTCAATTCCGCGTTACATAGAGGTGTCCGGATACTTATGATCAGATAGTGCAGTTTTTCGTGTGTGTGTGTGGTGTGTGTGTGTGTGTGAGTGAGCGAATGAGGGGGCGCAGACTTTGCCCGCCACGGTCCCGCGGTGTCGCTGGCAGCGTGAAGCGCCGCGCCTCGCCTGCCGGAGGTGTCGTTGCTCCGGAAACCCCGTTGCGGGGCCGGCTGGCCGTCGCTCGGCTCAGTGGCGGCTCACCGCGCCGCCCCGCGGCCGCAGCCTTGGCCGTGATTTATGGGTCGCGTTCCTCTAGTCGCGACGCGTCGCCACGCGCTTTCACTCAGCCTCGATTTCCTGCTTCCGTTTCGCATATAGCTCTCCTCACTGGTCAGCGGCCGAATTGTACTGTTCGGCTTACAGCCGATAGACATTCTTTGGGTTGTGGGAAAAATGCCCCTACCGAGATCGTTTTATGCAAACGGCAAGGTTATATTGTACGCTAAGACAACGATCATTCGGCACTCCGTAACACGACAGATCCGTAAATCCACCGTGGATCAGTAAGTTACCCTTACTTTTAACTCTGCGTGAATGGCAGTACGCCGGCCGGTGTGGCCGAGCGGTTCTAGGCGCTACAGTCTGGAACCGCGCGACCGCTACGGTCGAAGGTTCGAATCCTGCCTCAGGCATGGATGTCTGTGATGTCCTTAGGTTAGTTAGGGTTAGGTAGTTCGAAGTTCTAGGGGCCTGATGACTTCAGAAGTTAAGTCCCATAGTGCTCAGAGCCATTTAACCATTTGATGGCAGTACAGTCGGAAGCCTTCGAGAAATATTGGAACCGCTCGCAACTACGCCTCTTCGGTTATTTTCTGACTCAGTCGGCTATTATATTCTCGCCAAGATAAACCAGTTTGCATTATTAGCTTTTTGCCAACATCAAACGATTCTTCGTTCACTAGGCCTAAATTTACAGGACTTACAGCTGAATTACTGCTGTGTTACTTCATTTCATAATTCTTTAATGAAATCGGTGTGCTGTGTGTTAGAGAGTGGAATAGTAGAGAGATAGTATGATTGTGGTTCGATGAACCCTCTGCCAAGCACTTAAATGTGAATTGCAGAGTAGTCATGTAGATGTATCAATATTCAAATACTTGTACGACTGTCAAATACTGCATTACAATAAAAATTCCATACATACGAGGAGCGACAATAAAGTAATGAGACTGATTTTCTTTGCAAGATGTGGCAACCCTGTAGGATTGCATAGGGACAATATCTTCGACCTTGGTCTATAAGCTGATTCTAGTCCAAGCGGCACATCGATGCAACTGCTCAGTCGTGAGTTGTGCTGTAATAAGTTAACACGTGTTTGTGTCTCTCGTCACGGAAATGGAACCGCATAATATTGCGCAGCGGTATGCCATTTCTTTTTGCGTTAAATTGGGTGAAAACGTGACGACAACTTACGGTAAGCGTCAGAAGGCTTTTGGAAAGGAGGTTATGTCAAGAGCTCAAGTTTTTCGTTGGCATAAAATCTTTAATGAAGACAGAACGAATATTGAAGATGAAGACCGCTGTGGACGACCATCATCCTCACGGATGGATGTCAACTTGGCCAGGGTGCGTGAACTCTTACGATCTGATCGAAGATTATGTGTGAAAATGATTGCAGAAGAGCTGAACATCAATCGAGAAACGGTTCGTTTATTAATAACTGAAGATCTTGGTATGAGAAAGATTTGTACAAAAATGATCGCCAAAAATCTCACACCAAAACAGCAAGAAACACGGAAAAATGTGGCAGCCGATCTATTAGAGCAAACGGAAATCAAATCAGAATTGTTGAGCATTGTTATCACTGGAGATGAAAGTTTTTTTTCTGTACGATCCAGAGACAAAACGCCAAAGTTTGCAATGGTGCTCAAAGCATTCACCCAGACCAAAAAATGCTAGCATGTCAAAGTTAAAAGTGAAATGCATGATTATGTGCTTCTTTGGTTCCAAGGGAATTGTTCATAAGGAGAGGGTGCCTCCTGGACAAATAGCTAAGCAATATTACTACAAAGAAATTTTTGAAAGACTTCGTAATAGAGTTCTTCGTGTCCGTCTCAACATTGCTGATAATTGGATTCTGCATCACGATAATGCGCCATCCCATACTGCTCTGTCAGTACAGCAATTGTTAACCTCAAAACAAATTTCAGTACTACCACAGCCACCTTATTCACCAGATATCGCTCAGTGTGACATTTTTCTATTTCCAAGGGTCAAAACGGCGATCAAGGGACACCATTTTCAAACAACGCCAGATGTCCAAAAAGCTGTGACGAGGGTTTTGGAGGATATTACAGAAGATGAGTTCCAGAAATGTTACCATCAATGGCAGAAGTGCTGGAAAAAGTGTGTGCAATCAGAAGGGAACTACTTTGAAGGAGACAACACTAAGCTTGAGTAAAAAGGAAAGCAAAATTTTTTTTTTCACATCAGTCTCATTACTTAATTGTCTCACCTCATAGACTGAAGATGCTTTTCAAACAGAGCAATAGTGCGCCTAAAGCGGCAAAACGCAAACGTGTGACATTGATAAACCACCAAAACCTGAAGAGAGAAGGTCACATCAGTCTCATTACTTAATTGTCTCACCTCATAGACTGAAGATGCTTTTCAAACAGAGCAATAGTGCGCCTAAAGTGGCAAAACGCAAACATGTGACATTGATAAACCACCAAAACCTGAAGAGAGAAGGTCGGAGAAAGGTGAGAACCGAAACAATTTTATGAGTGAATTGAAAATTATATCTCCAACTATAGACGATACTGAAAGAACAAAAACAGCAGCTAGAAAATTTCGCTGAGAATAGTCAACAATACAACACTTTTGAAATTATGAACTACTTATCATACAAAATAAATATCGTCCAAAAAGAGTTCTGTCCAAGAAACGATTCCAGTCCGACATATGGGTTCAAATAGCTCTGTTCACTATGTGACTCAACATCTGAGGTAATCAGTCCCCTAGAACTTAGAACAACCTAAGGACATCACACACATCCATGCAGGATTCGAACCTGCGACAGTAGCGATCGCGCGGTTCCAGACTGAAGCACCTAGAACCGGGTGTCCATTCCAGCAGGCCAGTCCGACATATTCCACGTCCTCGACAACGTCCTATACCTGTACATTTCCTGAAGACGGTTATTCCAGTTACACAGCACCGAATTCTTCGTTACAGTTTTTATTAATTAGCTTGTTCTTGATCTTTGCAGGCCAATGGCTATTATTTTATTTCCTACCTGGCGAACAAAATATTATTTATGCATTTTGAACTTTTCTAAAACTTTGAGACAAACTGATTTAAAAGAGCAGCACAGCAGTAAGAAGAGAAACATCTAAAATAATCCGACAGACTGAAAGAAACTACGTGAATGCTCAAATTTTAGAAATCGAACAAGACTTCCAGAAGGAAAACACAAGAAATTTTTATAAAACACTCAAAACAAAACAAACCGGTTACTAATTTCAAAGTCTTTACTTCAAAAATGAAGATGACAGTTTGGCTCTTAACAACCAGGAAGATTCTAAGGTACTTCCTAATTATTTTGAAAAACTATTAAACTATTCAGAACCAGCGAATAAATTACAACCACTAATAATACCAACCTTAACTTTAAAGAACCTGACGAAATCGAAATAACTAAAGAAATTAAGAGATTTAAAAACAATAAAGCATCTGGAGAAGGCGGTATAATTGCAGAACTACTAAAATCATCTGGCCATAACACTATAAAAGAGATCACTCGACTAATAGGACATATCTGGCAAACTAAGAATATACCTGAGGGCTGGAAAGCTGCTCTAATTCATCCATTGAATAAAAAGAAGATAGTACCTCTGTTAACAATGGCGTCTCCTGGTTACATACAAAATTCTATCGCAATATTTACTTGATCTAGCTCAAGAACAGTTCGAAACTAAAATTGATGAATACAAAGCGGGCTTTACACCAAACAGACCCTGTCTGGAACAAATTCTTAATTTAAAACTAATCCTTAGGCACCAAAGGATTTCTAGTAACAATGCTGTATGTACATTTGTGAACTTTACAATGGCCTACGACTCAGTTGATCGTGAATTTCTTTTCAAATTTTAAAGGAAAAACGGCTAGGTAATAAAACTCTATCACTTATTAAGGAAACGGTAACCGATACTAGCTCCAAAGTTAAATTCATGGGAGAAATTTCTGAACCATTTGATATAAAGACTGGTGTTAGACAGGGAGATGGACTCTCCCCGTTACTGTTTAACCGTGTTTTCGGAAAGGTAATTACAGAAGCGCGAGAGCAATATGCTAGTCAAAATATAGATCAATCAATCATGTTAGGTAGAAGCAATATTAGAGTAGATTGCCTCGCCTTTGCAGATAATCTGGCAGTTTTAACTAGGGATGCTACTACAGCTCAAAAACAAATTGAAATTCTTAAAGAAGTTGCGGAAAAAGTAGGAGTACAAAAAAAAACTGAATATATGACATGTAACAAACAAGCACCAAAGTTTTTGAACACGAAGTATGGAAAAATAAAAAGGATTACTCAGTTTAATTACTTGGGAGAAATCATACAAGAAAATGGTCCGGAAAAAGCAGCCAACGAAGTTCGCTGTCAAAAAATGGCTACTGCATTTAAATTAACACAAAATATTTATAGTAAAAAATCACTTTCTAAATTCAGTAAATTGAGGTATTACAGCACTGTAATCACAACTGAATGTATTTGTGGTGCAGAAACTTTAATTTTTCCCTGGAGGTCACGGTTTTCGAGTTACTCAAAAACAACGAACAAAAGTGACGTACAAACGAAAGAAAGAAAGATTGTTAAGACAATATTAGGCACCAAAATTGCTGATGGAGAAACTTAAGGTTGATAAGTAACAAGGAAATAGAAGAATACACAGACATACATGGTGGCATGAGAAAACGAAGACTTAAAATTTATGGACACATTAAAAGAATTGCACCCACTAGGTTAGCAAAACAAATAGTAGAAGTTGACGAAAACAGAAGTAAGGCCAAAACTGAGCCAATTAAATGGCTTGCTGCGATTAAGGAGGATCTTAAAGTAGCCGGTATAACTCAGGCAGACGTTACAGATAGAAAACCATTCAGACAACAGATATTTGATTGGATAGTTGGTCAGAGAGAAATTAGAAAACTGTGGTCTGATAAAGGAAAGAGACTTCATTCTGAAAGGATGAAACAAATTTGGACACAAAAGATGGCCAACCATCAAAAGCGACATTGACTAATTGTACCTCTCGTGGTCCTTTTGGGCCCATACGTGAATAATAATAGAGCAGTGTAGTATTCAACCTTTAGTTTAATTTTCTTTTCCAGGTAACTAATATATACTTGTTCTTTTTTATGCTGTAAGTTCTCATGTTTTATTTAATAAACTGTTTTTGTATCTTAAAACTGTAGGTTCTGCTTATATTCCTCTTTTCAACTCTGGTTTTAAAAATGACCTTGATAATCCGGTGCATATGATAAAACGACACTGACAGATAACTGAGCATACCGAATGACCTTCAAAAAACACGAGTGAGATTTTCACATCCTCTCGTTCACTACACGCAAGCAATTAGTCCTATAAAAAAATGAACAGGACATTTCTTTAGGAAAGTTTACGCAGTTAAATTTTGCACTTGGATACTTTTTCCCTGAAGGTCACGGTTTTCGAGTTACTCAAAAACAACGAACAAAAGTGACGTACAAACGAACCTCGACCCCCCCCCCCCCCCTCATCTTTCACCAGTAACGATGTAGTTTTGTTCCTTTTGTTTGTTATTCGTGGCACTCCCTTCCACCACTGTACAAAAATTTCCGAGTAAACGAATTATTACTTATATTCGGCCTTTTTTTGGTCTCTATTGATTGGACTATTACGCCACCAGAATAATCGGCTACTTCGTTAATGTATTTTAAACTTGGAAACGAAAGGAAAACTACTTCTGTAAACGTTACGCTAACACTAGTTACGTTGACAATTCGATTCGTACAATCACAGTAGTAGCCTCCCCCCATGAACCATGGACCTTGCCGTTGGTGGGGAGGCTTGCGTGCCTCAGCGATACAGATGGCCGTACCGTAGGTGCAACCACAACGGAGGGGTATCTGTTGAGAGGCCAGACAAACGTGTGGTTCCTGAACAGGGGCAGCAGCCTTTTCAGTAGTTGCAGGGGCAACAGTCTGGATGATTGACTGATCTGGCCTTGCAACATTAACCAAAACGGACTTGCTGTGCTGGTACTGCGAACGGCTGAAAGCAAGGGGAAACTACAGCCGTAATTTTTCCCGAGGACATGCAGCTTTACTGTATGATTAAATGATGATGGCATCCTCTTGGGTAAAATATTCCGGAGGTAAAATAGTCCCCCATTCGGATCTCCGGGCGGGGACTACTCAGGAGGATGTCGTTATCAGGAGAAAGAAAACTGGCGTTCTACGGATCGGAGCGTGGAATGTCAGATCCCTTAATCGGGCAGGTATGTTAGAAAATTTAAAAAGGGAAATGGATAGGTTAAAGTTAGATATAGTGGGAATTAGTGAAGTTCGGTGGCAGGAGGAACAAGACTTCTGGTCAGGTGACTACAGGGTTATAAACACAAAATCAAATAGGGGTAATGCAGGCGTAGGTTTAATAATGAATAGGAAAATAGGAATGCGGGTAAGCTACTACAAACAGCATAGTGAACGCATTATTGTGGCCAAGATAGATACGAAGCCCACACCTACTACAGTAGTACAAGTTTATATGCCAACTAGCTCTGCAGATGATGAAGAAATTGAAGAAATGTACGATGAAATAAAAGAAATTATTCAGATAGTGAAGGGAGACGAAAATTTAATAGTAATGGGTGACTGGAATTCGAGTGTAGGAAAAGGGAGAGAAGGAAACATAGTAGGTGAATATGGATTGGGGCTAAGAAATGAAAGAGGAAGCCGCCTAGTAGAATTTTGCACAGAGCACAACTTAATCATAGCTAACACTTGGTTTAAGAATCATGAAAGAAGGTTGTATACGTGGAAGAACCCTGGAGATACTAAAAGGTATCAGATAGATTATATAATGGTAAGACAGAGATTTAGGAACCAGGTTTTAAGTTGTAAGACATTTCCAGGGGCAGATGTGGACTCTGACCACAATCTATTGGTTATGACCAGTAGATTAAAACTGAAGAAACTGCAAAAATGTGGGAAATTAAGGAGATGGGACCTGGATAAACTGAAAGAACCAGAGGTTGTACAGAGTTTCAGGGAGAGGATAAGGGAACAATTGACAGGAGTAGGGGAAAGAAATACAGTAGAAGAAGAATGGGTAGCTCTGAGGGATGAAGTAGTGAAGGCAGCAGAGGATAAAGTAGGTACAAAGACGAGGGCTGCTAGAAATCCTTGGGTAACAGAAGAAATATTGAATTTAATTGATGAAAGGAGAAAATATAAAAATGCAGTAAATGAAGCAGGCAAAAAGGAATACAAACGTCTCAAAAATGAGATCGACAGGAAGTGCAAAATGGCTAAACAGGGATAGCTAGAGGACAAATGTAAGGATGTAGAAGCTTATCTCACTAGGGGTAAGATAGATACTGCCTACAGGAAAATTAAAGAGACCTTTGGAGAGAAGAGAACCATGTGTATGAATATCAAGAGCTCAGATGGCTACCCAGTTCTAAGCAAAGAAGGGAAGGCAGAAATGTGGAAGGAGTATATAGAAGGTTTATACAAGGGCGATGTACTGGAGGACAATATTATGGAAATAGAAGAGGATGTAGATGAAGACGAAATGGGAGATACGATACTGCGTGAAGAGTTTGACAGAGCACTGAAAGACCTGAGTCGAAACAAGGCCCCCGGAGTAGACAACATTCCATTAGAACTACTGACGGCCTTGGGAGAACCAGTCCTGACAAAACTCTACCAGCTGGTGAGCAAGATGTATGAGACAGGCGGAATACCCTCAGACTTCAAGAAGAATATAATAATTCCAATCCCAAAGAAAGCAGGTGCTGACAGATGTGAAAATTACCGAACTATCAGTTTAATAAGCCACGGCTGCAAAATACTAACGCGAATTCTTTACAGACGAATGGAAAAACTGGTAGATGCAGACCTCGGGGAGGATCAGTTTGGATTCCGTCGAAATGTTGGAACACGTGAGGCAATACTGACCTTACGACTTATCTTAGAAGAAAGATTAAGAAAAGGCAAACCTACGTTTCTAGCATTTGTAGACTTAGAGAAAGCTTTTGACAATGTTGACTGGAATACTCTTTTTCAAATTCTAAAGGTGACAGGGGTAAAATACAGGGAGCGAAAGGCTATTTATTATTTGTACAGAAACCAGATGGCAGTAATAAGAGTCGAGGGGCATGAAAGGGAAGCAGTGGTTGGGAAAGGAGTGAGACAGGGTTGTAGCCTCTCCCCGATGTTATTCAATCTGTATATTGAGCAAGCAGTAAAGGAAACAAAAGAAAAATTTGGAGTAGGTATTAAAATTCATGGAGACGAAGTAAAAACTTTGAGGTTCGCCGATGACATTGTAATTCTGTCAGAGACGGCAAAGGACTTGGAAGAGCAGTTGAACGGAATGGACAGTGTCTTGAAAGGAGGATATAAGATGAACATTAACAAAAGCAAAACGAGGATAATGGAATGTAGTCAAATTAAATCGGGTGATGCTGAGGGAATTAGATTAGGAAATGAGACACTTAAAGTAGTAAAGGAGTTTTGCTATTTAGGAAGTAAAATAACTGATGATGGTCGAAGTAGAGAGGATATAAAATGTAGACTGGCAATGGCAAGGAAAGCGTTTCTGAAGAAGAGAAATTTGTTAACATCGAATATAGATTTATGTATCAGGAAGTCGTTTCTGAAAGTATTTGTTTGGAGTGTAGCCATGTATGGAAGTGAAACATGGACGATAACTAGTTTGGACAAGAAGAGAATAGAAGCTTTCGAAATGTGGTGCTACAGAAGAATACTGAAGATAAGGTGGATAGATCACGTAACTAATGAGGAGGTATTGAATAGGATTGGGGAGAAGAGAAGTTTGTGGCACAACTTGACTAGAAGAAGGGATCGGTTGGTAGGACATGTTTTGAGGCATCAAGGGATCACAAATTTAGCATTGGAGGGCAGCGTGGAGGGTAAAAATCGTAGAGGGAGACCGAGAGATCAGTACACTAAGCAGATTCAGAAGGATGTAGGTTGCAGTAGGTACTGGGAGATGAAGCAGCTTGCACAGGATAGAGTAGCATGGAGAGCTGCATCAAACCAGTCTCAGGACTGAAGACAACAACAACAATCACAGTAGTTTCATTGTCAGAAGACTTGACGAGTACAATGACATAGTTTTTTATTTTATGCCTTTAAAATTAACAAAATTGTTTGTTAAAATTTACGCAAACGTCAGTTTTACGATTTTTAAGTGATCGACTAATCTGGTAGCCTAATACAGCCCTTCGGTGAAGACTAAAAATGATGGAATGTGGGAAATAATTCGTGCAGTCTCAAACTTTTGTTCGATGATAGTAGGAGACACCACGAACAACGTACTAGAAACCTTTACCAGTGAGAGCTGCATGTGGGAGTGCGTTTGAAGGTCGCTTTTGTACCTTTTTCTAGAATGAATTGAAAACTATGGCCTCTAGCGATAAAATACTCTAGTATAAAATTAACTACATTAAATTTCCTACATAGACATCCTGTTCATTTTTTTCTGTACGACGACTAGTTTGCACTTAGCGAGCGAGAGAATATGAAAATTTCCGGTGTGCTGTTTGACGGCCAGATATTCAGGAATTGTTGGCACTTGTATAATGACCTGCACTGATTAGAGTTACTTACCACACATTCATAGTAAATGGGTCTCACAAGTGGTGGATGTCAATATGTCTGATGGAATCGGACTGATTACGTTTAAATCTAGATCAGTAATGTACTGTAATGCATTGCTTGATTTGTGATGAAACATGTGGAGTTCCATAACAGGTGTGTGGCTTACTTCTGTTACAGAGGCAGCCAATTTAAGTCTCTCGACCCTTTTGGATGTCACTTCTGTTTCACGTCTTTATGCGAGATTTCCATACTCCTAAACATCCCTAGCTCCACTGTTTACATTGTGACAGTGAAGTGAAAACGTGGAGGGACGCGTACAGCACAAAAGCGTACAGGCCGATCTCGATAAAAGCGTACAGGCCGACATCGTCTGTTGACTGACAGAGACCGCCGGCAGTTGAACAGGGTCGTAATGTGTAATAGGCAAACATCTATACAGACTATCACACAGGAATTCCAACCTACATCGGGATCCAATGCAAGTACTATGACAATTAGGCGGGAGGTGAGAAAACGAATTTCATGGTCGAGTGGCTGCTCATAAGTCACATATCACGCCGGTAAATGCCAAACGACGCCTCGCTTGGTGGTAGGAGTGTAAACATTGGGCGATTGAACAGTGGAAAAACGTTGTGTGGGATGACGAATCACGGTACACAATGTGGTTATCCCATGGCAGGGTGTGGATATGCAGATACCCGATGATCGTCATCTGCCAGCGTGTGTAGTGCCAACTGTAAAATTTGGAGGCGGTGGTGTTATGGTGTGGTCGTGTTTTTCATGGAGGGGGCTTGCACCACTTCTTGTTTTGCATGGCACTGTCACAACACAGGCCTACATTGATGTTATAAGCAGCTTCTTGCTTCTCACTGTTGAAGAGCAATTCGTGGATGGCGATTGCATCTTCCAACACGATAATAATGTTCATAATCCAGTGCCTGTGGCGGAGTGATTACACGACAATAACATCCCGGTAATGGACTGGCCTGCACAGAGTCCTGGCTTGAAACATATAGAACACCTTTGGGATGTTTTGGAACGCCGACTTCGTGCCAGGCCTCAACGAACGACATCGCTACCTCTACTCAGTGCAGCACTCCGTGAAGAATGGGCTGCCATTCCCCAAGAAACTTTCCAGCCTGCGAGAGTGGAAGCTGTCATCAAGGTTAAGGGTGGCCCAACTCCATATTGAGTTCCAGCATTACTGATGGAGGGCGCCACGAATTTATAAGTCATTTTCAGCCAGGTGTCCGGATGCTTTTAATCACATAGTGTATGTCGAGCGAGTGAACTGAAACACCAGCGGGGAAGGGCTATAATTTTAGGAACATACAAAGGAACTGACCCTACAAAAAAAGAAAAAGGTTTATTAAAAAGAGAATTTTCCAATAATCAGTCACAGCTGAAACCGAAAAAAAAAACGATTTATACCAGCATCATTATCATCACTAATTTTCTGCTGTATTATCATATCGTTTACATCTCTATATCATGTGATCCATTGCTTCCTTCTTATTGCCAGTGTTACATGTTGCTGTCCATCACGATCATCCATGGTCTAAAATCTCTTCCTCCCTCGCCACCTCTTTGGTTCCGCATACGCTACTATGACTGCTTTTATAAGCCTCTCTGTCATTCTTAATATATGCCCAATCCAGTTTCGTTTCCTTCTTTTTACTACATGCAGAAATTGTTTTTGCTTTCCCACTCTTCTCAGTGCCTCTTCATTTTACACTATATTCATCCAACTTATTCTTTCCATCCTCCATCACGTCCACATTTCAAAAGCCTCCACCCTTGCTCTATCTTTCTTCCTCGGTGTCCATGTTTCAGCGCCATACAAGAGGGCACTCCACATATTTTATTAGTCTTTTCCTTAACTCTTTCTCCATACTGCTGCAGAAAATTCTCCTTTTCTTATAAAATGCCTCTTCCGGGATTTAATTTCTGTGCAGCTCTTCCAGTCTGTTTCTATCCTGCTTCCAAGTTATTTAAAGCTTTGTACATGTTCTAAAACGACTCCATTCAGCATTATCTTCACCTTTTTATTTCTTCCCACTGCCATAATTTTTGTTTTCTTTGTATTTATTTTCGTTCCACAAATATTTCCCTTAGCTTCAATGGTAACCACTATACCCAGTAATTCGTTTTTCCATTGTTTCTAGGAGGACCACGTCGTCTGCAAACCTCAGGCACCGTATTCTTCTTCCTCCAATTTTTACCCATTTTTCATGTAATGGGTATTGCTCAAAAGGGTAGGAGACACGGAGCAGGCCTGTCTTACTCCTTTCCATAGTTCTATTCAGTTGATACTTTCTTCTCTCACTTTCACTGATGCCTTTTTAATTTAAGTGTAATGTGTTTTATAAGTCGTCTGGGTTTCCAGTGGCGAGGCACTGGAGTTGCGGTGTGGAGGACGGCGATTCAAATTCTCGTTCGCCCATCCAGATTGAAGTTTTAGGCGTTGATACCCCAAGGCCGCTTGAGGCAAATGCCGAGATGACGTCTTCCACTACCTGTGTTTCTACTGTCTCTAATGAATTCGTCATCGGCCCTAACCTTCCATCTTTGTCTGTGACAGCGCCGCTCTTCAGGAATCAAGTACTCCACACTCTGAGAGATCTAGACCTCATTTGGTGTATTAATTCTTTCTAGTGATTTATATACACTCCTGGAAATTGAAATAAGAACACCGTGAATACATTGTCCCAGGAAGGGGAAACTTTATTGACACATTCCTGGGGTCAGATACATCACATGATCACACTGACAGAACCACAGGCACATAGACACAGGCAACAGAGCATGCACAATGTCGGCACTAGTACAGTGTATATCCACCTTTCGCAGCAATGCAGGCTGCTGTTCTTCCATGGAGACGATCGTAGAGATGCTGGATGTAGTCCTGTGGAACGGCTTGCCATGCCATTTCCACCTGGCGCCTCAGTTGGACCAGCGTTCGTGCTGGACGTGCAGACCGTGTGAGACGACGCTTCATCCAGTCCCAAACATGCTCAATGGGGGACAGATCCGGAGATCTTGCTGGCCAGGGTAGTTGACTTACACCTTCTAGAGCACGTTGGGTGACACGGGATACATGCGGACGTGCATTGTCCTGTTGGAACAGCAAGTTCCCTTGCCGGTCTAGGAATGGTAGAACGATGGGTTCGATGACGGTTTGGATGTACCGTGCACTATTCAGTGTCCCCTCGACGATCACCAGAGGTGTACGGCCAGTGTAGGAGATCGCCCCCACACCATGATGCCAGGTGTTGGCCCTGTGTGCCTCGGTCGTATGCAGTCCTGATTGTGGCGCTCACCTGCACGGCGCCAAACACGCATACGACCATCATTGGCACCAAGGCAGAAGCGACTTTCATCGCTGAAGACGACACGTCTCCATTCGTCCCTCCATTCACGCCTGTCGCGACACCACTGGAGGCGGGCTGCACGATGTTGGGGCGTGAGCGGAAGACGGCCTAACGGTGTGCGGGACCGTAGCCCAGCTTCATGGAGACGGTTGCGAATGGTCCTCGCCGATACCCCAGGAGCAACAGTGTCCCTAATTTGCTGGGAAGTGGCGGCGCGGTCCCCTACGGCACTGCGTAGGATCCTACGGTCTTGGCGTGCATCCGTGCGTCGCTGCGGTCCGGTCACAGGTCGACGGGCACGTGCACCTTCCGCCGACCTCTGGCGACAACATCGATGTACTGTGGAGACCTCACGCCCCACGTGTTGAGCAATTCGGCGGTACGTCCACCCGGCCTCCCGCATGCCCACTATACGCCCTGGCTCAAAGTCCGTCAACTGCACATACGGTTCACGTCCATGCTGTCGCGGCATGCTACCAGTGTTAAAGACTGCGATGGAGCTCCGTATGCCACGGCAAACTGGCTGACACTGACGGCGGCGGTGCACAAATGCTGCGCAGCTAGCGCCATTCGACGGCCAACACGGCGGTTCCTGGTGTGTCCGCTGTGCCGTGCGTGTGATCATTGCTTGTACAGCCCTCTCGCAGTGTCCGGAGCAAGTATGGTGGGTCTGACACACCGCTGTCAATGTGTTCTTTTTTCCATTTCCAGGAGTGTAGAATCCGAAAACGATCCTATTGCTACACGTCCTTCGTCACATCTCTTACTCTTATCAATTACACTGACGTGGCAAAGCTCATGAGATGCCTCGTAATATAGCGTCGGACCTCGTTTTGCTCAGTGCAGTGCAGTGCGTGGCATGGACTCAAGAAACCGCTGGAAGTCCCCTGTAGAAATATTGAGCCATGCTGCCTCTGTAGCCGCCCATAACTGTGAAAGTGTTGCCGGAGTAGGATTGCGTGCACGAACTGACCTTATGGTTAAGTCCCATAAGTGTTCGTTGGGATTCATGCCGGGCGATCCGAGGTAGGGGGGGGGGGGTGGGGGGAGCAAATCATTCAAATTCCATCGTTATTTGAGAATATGTCAGTCCACGAAGGTCTGCAAATGGTTTCCGAGTAGCCGGACATAGCCAATTCCAGTCAATGTTCCATGTAAACACAGCTCATCCTACATGGAGCGACCACCAGCTTGCACAGTGCGTTACAGACGGCTTCAGTCACTGGCTTCATTGGGTCTGCCCTACACTCGACCCTACCATCAGCTCTTACCAGCTGAACTCGTAACTCCTCCGACCAGATCACGGTTTTCCACTCGTCTAGGGTCCAACCAGGAGGGGCGCTGCAGGCGGTGTCGTGCGTGTAGCTCCAGTTACCATTCCGCGTCGAAAGTCTGTTAACTCCCGTCGTGCGGCCATAATCACTCCGCAAACCTTTTCACTTGAAGCACCTGAGTACAAATGATAGCTTCACCAAGGCAGTGCCGTTTTACACTTTGTGTACGTGACACTACTGCCACATGTACATGTGGCTATCTCTAGCCCATCACTTGTCACCTCAGTGTAGATTTGTCATATGCTTAAGAATGCAAGTGAATCTCTACATCTATAGATAGTTTCTTATTGGATTGGGTAGCTTTAGAGTTACCTTGAAACTATTCATAGAACTTCTTTTTCTTTTGCTTTTGTACCACAGCTACGCGGGTTGGCATGCTTAGGAACTTATGTGGCACGGTTGATTTTCAGGGGACTTTGGATGCCCTTCCGGTCACCATTCCGTTACCCCAGTGTGAGGAATACGTTTGCTCGAACCGTCTGCGTGTAGTGTTATCCACGCAAAAGGGTACGACCATTTTTTTAACGTCTTTGCGAATCGTCTGAGGAGGGACTTGGGTACCAGCGCAATATTCACTTAGTCGGATGTTGGAAACAGTATAGAAAGCTCATCGACGGTGGCCGACACATCGGCCGTCTTCGTTAAACCGACGGGCGGATTAAATCCGTATCCGGCACACCTGCTCCAGTCACTCAAACGGCTCGTTTACGTGCGCGGCTATGCTTTCGTTCTGTGTCTTCAATTAACTGATGTTCATATCGTAATGCAGACTGATCTTTGACTTGGATAAAGGAGATAGATGATCCGCAGATCTTTATCTCAAAATGCTTTCCAAAACAATCTTTCAGTATCTTATCATAGCAGAAACCTTCTCTTGACTTACTAATTTTTCTCCTTTTTCTTCTCATTGTAATCTCCCCGAATTCTTTATATACACTCCTACGTTTTTCTTTCCGGAGGTATTTTATCATCTGGAGATAAAGCCTAATCATGCCAGGGTTACTATCACTGGATAATTTTTTAAATTGTGCTGTGGTTATTTTGCGCATATCTACAACTACATCATGATGTACATGTGCTGTGATTATTTTCCGTATATCTACATCTACATGTATATGTAGATATGTGGAAAATAATCACAACACAGTTAAGAGAATTATCCTCTTTGTTTAAACAAATGCGACCTGACGCGGTTTTCAACAGTGCAGGGATCCCTGTAGCGGCCCACGCCGTTGCTTAGCAACAGTCTGAGACGAGGCGACGGCGAGCAACATGAATGTGTCCGTCACCAGTCAGCGAAATCCTGAGGAAACACTGGAATGCAGTAAGAACACGGAGCAACGATAGCAGCAAGGAGGTAAGCCTTCAGAAACATCTGAGTTCCGCCAGTCCGTGGCATAAAAAACACAGGCGTCGAACCAACTGCATCTTTCAGTGGATACAAGTCGTAAATTCTCGCAAACTTGTATGTTTAATGAATTTGTAGTTCTTCGTCACTGCCATTATATTCAGGGTAATGTGATTTATCAAGATTTATCTGAGTTAGTTTATTTTGGAGGAGCATGTATTTTATAACTCTTGCAATTATAGGAAAATCGAAGTACTACAAATTATACATTCTCCTATGTAGTTTCCGTACCATGTAATATCTGTATTCGCTCATATAAACACTGTTCGACACGTCTATCAGAATGTCCTGCAATACACGTTTCCATGCGCAAATCAAAAGAAATGAAACATTTTGTAAGAATATCTAACGATTACAGACAAATTTAATCGTTAAACTGTGTTGTTTGTCCGAAAACTGATTTGCCTTTTAAATCGTGGGCGTCTCACAAAGGAAATAAAATCCTATTTGAAATAGTTGTTTCTACGTACGAATAATAGGATAAAGTGAGTCGGCGTTCGTCTTTGTGTCACTGCATTTCGTTGGCTCCGCGTCTCTCTCCTACTGAATCGGTAGTGGCTACCGGAATTCGAGCTGCTATTATGTTAATTCTTCTCGTTGCCGACTCTGTGATTAGATGATACTGTCGCAGTAGCCCTAACAGTAGTCGCCGTTGTTTTATGTTACGTTTCATTTCGGTATAAAATAATTTGTAACAGTATTATTCGTACACGATCTCTTATGCCACTGATTATCTCTTGATGTGATACAAGTGTGAATCATTTACTATGAGGAGGCACTCGGAGCAGTGGGTGATGAGAGTAACTGTTTCTATAGAAATCGAAAGAGTGTGTTAGACTTTGGATTATTTACTCACTTGTTTGCGGTCGCTGCCAGTTTTAGCTATCAGGACTACACTACCGGAGAAAATTAGTACACTCTTTGAGAGGTTTCTAGTTCACTGAAGATTAGTTATTGCCACAGTACATCTGGAGTACATGAAATGATTATGTTGAGAGATCAATAGCACAAGTGGTTGTGAGGTATCAGTAACCCATGAAGAAACACCCCCTAATGGATATGATGACGACGATGATGTTTGGTTTATGGGAATCTCAACTGCGCGGACATTAGCGCCAGTACAAAATCCCAATTTGTACACAGTCCAATTGTTTTCACATTCCAATCTAATCACTGTCACGAATGATGATGATAATGAAATGATGAGAACAAAACAAACACCCAGTCTCCGGGGGGGCACAGAAAATCTCCAACCCGGTCAGGAATCGAACCCGAGACCCCGTGACCCAGAGGCAGCAACGCTAGCCACTAGACCACGAGCTGTGGACACGGACGAAATGCAGGCGCTGACTCTGGCATCCATCCGATAGTACAGATGGCAAATACTGTCCTGGGACAGGTTATGCTGCCCCTGCTGCACCGGCTCACGTAGCTCTGTAAGGGTTGTTAGTCGACGAGTCGCTCGAGTGACTTCTCGTCCCATCATATCCCACACGTGCACGATTGGAGACAATTTAGGAGATGGTGCTGGCCAGGGAAGTTGTTGCACGTCTTGCAGAGCACGTTGAGATTTTACGGGCAATGTGTGGACGCGGATTATCCTGTTGGAAAAGCACCTCACCTTCCTATAGCAAGGACGGCAAACGAACAGGTCTAACAACATTCTGCACGGTTTGAGTACTGGTTCGCGTCCCCTCCATAAACACCAAAGGTGAACGAGAGTTGTAGCTTATCGCAACCAAAACCGACTATGATTATTTTAATACAATGAAAAAAAGCAACACAGAAACAGTGAAGGGTCCAAGGAGAAGAAGTGTAATACAGAGCAGTTTGCAAAAACAATGGAGTCATGGTTAAGTGGTTACAGTGTTGGTCTACCGAGCGAGCGAGCAGTGTTGAAACCTTTCTCGTGAATTTTTCTTTCTGTTTTTGTTCACTTTATTCAGATTTGTGTCTGTGTCGTGGTGTAACGTTCGTTTGCAACAGCTAGGTGTGAGGTAGGGTCCTATAATGACAGTCGATTCTGCACAACTAATCTATTAGTAGCCGAAAGGAAGTGGCTTTCGATTGGGAACCGCAAAACGGTTGATTACAAGGCGACAAGTTAACCGAATCCTCCACCGAAAAACACGTCTTGTACTTTTTATTTCGTTTTTCGGACGCCGAGGTTGCCAGGGCAATGGCCTGGTTGCTCCTGCCTAGTTACGTTCCTGATTTTCGACGCTTCCCTCTTCGACGCTAAATTACGTTCACGGGGTCTTATAGTACAGTGAGCATCAATAAACTTTCCTTAATCCTCAATATTCTCCAGAAGAATCTTAGCAATTTCATCGCCACCTACACATGGCGGGAAATGTGATGTACGGGCTGCCTAAACCGGTAGGTTTTGCATCGGCAAGACGACAGATCTTCAGTCACGTACGTCCACTCGCCAGCAGGCGTTAGCGCGAGCATTGACAGAGGTCGCTAATCTCTGCGGATCTGTTTGCTTCCGCAGGCCGCAAGTAGTTCCTCTGTCTACTGTCGCTACGCGGCCTTTGTAATTAGTGTGGCGCAACGCCACTGCAATCCAGTCTTCTGTCGAGCTCTGGCAGAGGTACTGACTGGACTGCACCTGTAGTTTTTCAATCACAGTCTCGTCGGAATCTTCGCTACGTACGATACTGTGCCGCACCAGCCAATGCTAACCGAGGGAGCCGCTGGTGCCTGTCTTCAGCGTCACCAGGACTTCTGCAACGGAGACAACCAGGAACTTAGTATCGGCCATCGACTTTCACTATGTTATTTTGTTCTACTTCTGAGTGGATATTAAACTCTGATTGTTCCATAATAACGCCCTTCAGCCTAACAAGGGAAACTCTCCATAGCACCCCCCCCCCCCCCCCCCCCTCAGATTTACTGATAAGATGGCCCAGTCGATAGCCCGTCAAAAACTGAACACAGATCAAGCATATAAACAGGTCTACTGAATTGCGAAAACAAGAGGAAAATAGAAACAGTGAATGGTCGAAGAACAAGAAGTGCTATAAAGAACAGCCTGAAATGGTATCGACGTCGTGGGTTAGTGGTCACGGTATTGGACTGCCAAGCGCGCGAGCCATATTAAAAGCTGCCTCACACCTTCATTTTATTTTTTCCCCGACAACATTATGAACTTTCCGGTCATTGAAATGTTTCTTCTCTTTCTGTAGTTTTGGCAGTTGTCATACTGTCCATTGGTTATATAGTATAAGTCATGTGGTAACAAGCCCGCCCGGTTAGCCGTTCGGTGTAACGCGCTCTTTCTGGATGGGAAGGAGCGCCTGGTCCCCGGCACGAATCCGCCCGGCGGACTTGTGTCGTGATCCGGTGAGCCGGCCAGTCTGTGGACGGTTTTTAGGCGGTTTTCCATCTGCCTCGGCGAATGCAAGCTGGTCCTCCTTATTCCACCTCAGCTACAATATGACGGTGATTGCTGCGCAAACAAGTTCTCCACGTACGCGTACACCACCATTACTCTACCTCGCAAACATAGGGGTTACACTCGTCTGGTGGGTGGCGTTCCCTGGGGGGTTCACCGGGGGCCGAACCTCACAATAACCCTGGGTTCGGTGTGGGGCGGCGGAGGGGTGAAGTAGACTGCGGTAGTCGTCGTGGCGTTGTGGACCACTGCGGCTGCAGCGGGGACGGAGCCTCTCCGTCGTTTCTAGGCCCCCGGTAACATACAATACAGTACAATACATGTGGTAAGAATGCGTTACAATCACAAGTAAATGTGATGAATACTGGGAGCAGGCGAGATACCACATAGACGTCTGACAGAGATGAAAACAAGAAATAAACGGGTGTGAACTATGTTACAACATAGGAATTCAAGAATCAAAAAGACTCCCAACACGGAACACAGCTTCAGAATAATTAAAAACATATGTTTTGACAGATTACAGAAAAACTGTGTGACTGTTAAACTGTCGCCTTCATTTGTTGCAACTTATGGGACAAAGTATTATTTTTTCATTATCTCCTTGGGAGTGATCACATTCACATTCATACGAACGTCTATGTCGGGCAGGAAGGCATATCTCACTCACTTAGCAGTCGTACAAATTAGGTGCGTCGATAAGAGATTCCTATCATATGACAAACGTACTGCCACTAATGCCGTGTATAACACATCAGACGTGTTTTCCGATGGAGGATTCGGTTAACTTGCCGCGTTTTTAATCAATCGTTTGCGGTTCCCAATCGAAAGCCACTTCCTTTCGGCTGCTAATAGAGTAGTTGTGCAGAATCGACTGTCATTATAGGTCCCTACCTCACACCTCGCTGTTGCAAACGAACGTTATACCACGACACAGCCACGAATTTGAATAAAGCGAACAAAAAAAAAATAATAGCACGAGAAAGGTTTCAACACGGCTTGCTCGTTCGGTAGGCCAACATTGAAATCACTCAACCACGACGCCATTGTTTTTGCAAACTGCTCTACATTATACTTCTTCTCCTTGGACCCTTCATTGTTTCTATTTTGCTTTTCTTTTCGTTCCTTCTTTTTTTTCACAGTCCAGTACACCTTCTTCCTGTTTTCATGGTTGGCCGGCCGGTATGACGAAGCGGTTCTAGGCGCTTCAGTCTGGAACCGCGCGACCGCTACGGTCGCAGGTTTGAATCCTACTTCGGGCATGGATGTGTGTGATGTCCTTAGGTTAGTTAGGTTTAAGTAGTTCTAAGTTCTAGGGGACTAATGACCTCAGAAGTACAGAAGTTAAGTTCCATAGTGCTCAGAGCCATTTGAACCATTTTTTTCATGGTTGATCTGTGTTCAGTTTTTGACAGAATGTCCACTGGGCCTTCTTACCACTAAATCTGTTGGAGGTGTTATGTGGAGTTTCCCTTGTAAGTTGTGACTTGTGTAAATTCAGTGCTAACCACGAACCTTCATGGAGAGCCTTTGGTTTGTGTACTTTTCAACAAAACTTTTCTACATCGTTTAACTGGGATGCGTTCTCATTGCATCTCAACCAGATCAAGACATAGCACGAAATGGGCATGATAGCATGCACACTTCAAAGAACTTCGTCAATTGTTATATGGAACGTAGAATTTGAAGCATATGATGGTTATAGACGATCGAACTTGCTGGAATGACTGTGATATCAGACCAGGCGACAAAAGTAACAAGAACAAAGACGTGGCGTAACAGAGGAATCGAAGTGGCAAATCAATGCGTTGGGTGAAGTGAAGAGGGTTCATAGCAATTGTGAAGGCCAATGTGCCACTGGGATCTTCAGTCTGAAGACTGATTTCATGCAGCTCTCCACGATTAAACTTTGCAGGCCTCTTCATCTCTGCATAACGACAACATACATCCACTTCTTCCTTCTTCTTACGGTCAAGCCCTGGACTTTCACAACAATTTTTACCCGCCAAGCAAAACCTTCCGTTACCAAATTAACAATTCCTTTAACCTCAGGCTGTGTACTGTCAACTGACCCTTTCTTTTAGTCAAGTTGTGCCATTCATTCCCCAATTTGAATCAATATGTCTTCACTGATTACCTGGTCTACCCATATAAACACCAGCATTCTTCTTCTATACAACCACATTCCAGAAGCTTCTGTTTTCCCCTTGTCTGAACCGTTTATCGTCGACGTTCCACTTCTGTACAAGGCTACACTTCAGTCAAATACCTTCAGAAAACACTTCCTAGAATTCAAATTTAAATTAGATGCTAGGAAATTTCTCTTTTGCAGGAACGATTTTCTTGTTACTGCCAGTCTGCGTTTTATATTCTCTCTGCTTAGGACATCGTCATTTATTTTGCTCCGCAAACAGCAAAACACATCTACAATGTCGGTGCGTCAGTTCTTAATCCAATTTCTTCAGCACCACCTAATTTGATTTGCCTGCATTCCATTACCCTTGTTTCACTTTCATTGTTATTCTCTTTATAACAATTTTTTCAAACCACTATAGATTTCGTTCAATTAAACTTCAAATTCGTTTGTTGTCTCCGACTGAATTGTAGTGTCATCGGCAAATAGCAGTTCTTCTCTCTAAACTTTAATCCCGTTTCCAGATACCTGTTTCGTTTCATTTACTGCTTGTTCATCAATGTGTGATAAGATGAATGTGCACTGATGATCTGATGATTACAGTCGACACAGACGAGGATTGAAGTATAATGTTCTCTCACTGACACAGTGTAAGATTGTTTTCCTTTTTTTTTTTTTTTTTGTTGAATGTATTTTGCTCTGTGTTTAGATTCTAGAAGGGTGATTCCAAAATATCTGTAAAATACCCAGCTACAAGTGGCAGAACCTGTAACTGAGCATAACTGAGCATAAAACGATTTTCAACCGGAGATGTGTTTGGATGTGCGAAACGGCCAGGAACGTGGTTGGGGAGAGAAGCGCGGGTTTGTTTGCGACTGAGGATGGTGGGACTGACACACATTTATTTTTGCAGCCTTTAATTAAGTTTCCAACTCAAATTTTATTAGAAACAAAATCTTTAGATCCGACGTCCGTGGTGTGAGTTGTGCGCCAGATGTGAGACTCTGCCCATATCATCCAGTGCGGCGCCCGCAGCAACGAAAGCAAGCACCCCTCAACTGCTGGGCGTTACAGAATGAACGGACAACGGAGCCACTACTTCACCGAAGGAGAGAGCTGAGTAAGCATTTTGAGCTCACATCAAGCAACAACATCACCGGCTGACGACACTTAAAATCACACCAAACTATTCAGTTGAGCGTTGTTCTATACCCTAATCGGAATGGTATTCAGTAAACAATAAACGTGCTAGCAACATGCGCGATGGTTCAAAACCTAGCATTCACAATCAAGACGTTACATACTTAAGAATTTTCCACGTGGCCAGTAGTAACAAAAATCACTAGCTGTTAGTAGCCACATTTGGTTAGAAGTACATCCGCAACTGAGTTTCGTAGTAGAGTCAGGTAATCAACCGCTTCAGTTGTGTTAAACAAAAAATAGTCCAAACACTAGTCTTGCCTAATCTTTACTACTGCGATGTAGTTCAACACGGCACAAATAGTGAAAATTCTAGATGCCTCGAGCTAGTGATGAATGCTTGCGTTAGATTCGTGTGCAATATTCGGTTGTATGATCATATCAGTCCTTCATACTTCCAGCTAGGTTGGATACGACCACATAAGGCACGCGATCTCCATACGATGTGCTTACTTCATCGATTTCTTAGCCACTGGTGCCCCCAATACTTATCTTCTCACATTAAACACCTATTATCATTCCACAATCGCAATACCAGATCGGATACGTCTATCATCTTGGCTGTACCTTTACATAACACAAAATCTTTCTCCGTGTCATTCTCCATCTCAGCCATACGACTATGGAACGCACTCCCCTGTGATCTGCGTCTTATCCAGAACTACTCAACATTCAAGAGAGAACTCAAAACTTACATATTAGGGACGGTATAGCCACCATTGTTGTGCCCCTCCCATCTCTTTCTTTCTCCTCCCCATCACAGCTTTGAATTTTACCCTTCTTTTTCTCTTCCTCTAACCTATCTACCTCTTATATATCTCTTTCACCCCATTCTATCGTCTTATGTCTCTGCTCGATGAGAATAACTCACAAGATGCAAGAATATAACGAGAAAATTCCCAACTAACAATGGGGCTGACATTCACAAAAGAAAAGTATGTTTACTTTCATATACATAGTCACTATTATTATTATTATCGTTATTATTATCATTATTATTCTTGATTGTTATAATTATTTTTATTGTTATAATTATCATTGTACTACTGTTATAATCTCAATTTTTTGTTTAACATCAATACTGCATAATACGTTAAATGTTCTTAATGTTATTTAGAAACTGTAACTCGTTAAATCTGAGTATGCCTGGTTAGGTGTAAGAGAGGGCCTGAAGGCCCTAATCTTGCCAGGTAAAATAAATGCATAAATAAATAAATAAATAAATAGTTCTACTTGTTCAAAATCACGACCGGTTTTGGGCAATTATAAGCCCATCTTCAGATGTAGAAGAACCGTGGGATGCTTGGCCACGGCATGATGTGAACACGAGGCTGCGGGCAGGTGACAGCTGCGCGTGGAGCAGAGATACGGAATGTCATTAGAATCTCATTTAAATCGTATGACTCGTATCTGGGCTGCACGTGCGGCAGTCACCTGCCCGCAACAACCTCGCGTTCATAGTGTGCGGCGGCCATGCGCCCCTCGGTTCTTGTACACCTGAAGATGGACTTACAATTGCCCAACACCGGTCGTGATTTTGAACCAATAAAAATACTTACAACTGAAGTGGTTGATTATCTGGCTGTTACGAAGCGCAGTTGCGGATGTCCTTCTAACCAAATGTTTCTACTAACATCTAGTGACTTTTATTACACTGGCCAACAAAAAATATATTTTTGAATGTTTGCTTCACTTCATGATTCAAATATCACTAATTTTAGGTTGAAAAAAAAGAATGTAACAAAAAAACATTTTATTACCTCGAATTTCAGTGATTCACAATAGGTAAAAATATTTTATTGTAGCAGGTTAAGAGAAGATGACACATTTCATTTAAATATGTCAACAACATTAAAAGTTCAGCTGAATTTTGTAATAAGTGTGACATTCCAAGAGCTCTAAACTTCCAGAAGACTTGTAAGTTCCAGAGCATCTGATAATCAACTTATTTATCGATGTTACACATTTCACCTGTTTTCTTTGCTCCCTCTTCTTGTAGTAGAGAAGCGCACTAGATTTCTTGCAGTGTCGTTTGTACTAGGTCCTTGCCAACTCTGTCAAGTGAGAACTTTTTACAAATTTGGTTTATAGGGTCTTACATTATTGTTACTTGTACAAATTCGTGATCAATTTTGTGTTTAAATGTAACTGTAAAATTTTAGGATGGTATTTATCCATTAAAGTCAAACTCGCCAGAATCCTTTCGCATCATTTTTGGAGGCGAACTTTGGTCAGTTAATTTAATGACTAAATTACATGAGAGGCTTGCCACCCCACTTTGGATTTATATCAGGGACATTACAATATCGCGTTACACACCTTGTGCAGATTCAATATGAACCCACTTGGGTGTGATTTGCGTAACATCCTGATTATGCCCACTGACTTCCATATCAGTTAAGGATCCCACGATACCAAACAAGCGGCCAGTTTCCGAGCAGAAAATACGAATTTAATCTGATGCTTGCAGTATTGGACGCATGAATAACTACAGTCAAACAGCAGGAGAAAATACTTGAAGTACTTTAGCTCTACGGAAAATACTAAACAGTACCCACCTCTACTATATTGCCCACGACGGCACGATGGAAAATCTGTCACAACAAGATTTAAAAAAATGACTTCACGCTTGGGCGATGCAACGAGGAAAAGCTACCACCACAACCGCAAGAGGTGGTCCGTAGTGCTGGCTAGATGAGAGAGGAGACCGCGTCTCCGGCCACTGCACGCCTCAGGCCGCGAAGGCAGCCGCGAGAGAGCGCGATTTTGATAGCACCGCCCTGCACGGCGTGTGGTGGTGTTTCAAAAAGACCGGAGGGCGGGGCCACACGTCACAATGTGGGAGGATGTGGCAACAAATGCTCGGCAAGTTTTGTCATTTCTGAAGTAGCTCTTGGCGTAGCTGCAATGCTCGTTTGTAGTTAAGGACTCTTCTCCAAGTGGACAAGGTAAGGGTGGAAAATTCATCAGACATTTTTCAAAGAATCATGCCGACATTTTGACGAAGGAAAATCGTATAATACGGAACTGTTTTGTAAAGTATGCCATTATGTCACACCACAGGATAGAACCATGGAGAGATCAATGCTGGGATATACAAGAAAGGATAGGAAAAGGGCAGATGACATCCGGTCTCTGACGAAGGTTAAAGACATTTTAGAGACAGTAGGTTCTTTGAAATGGCAGTGGGCTGGCCACGTCGCAAGAAGAAAAGACAACAGATGGACGAAGCTAGTACTGGAGTGGAGTCCGAGAGAGCACCGGAGGCCTAGAGGAAGACCACCAGACAGATGGGACAAAGACATCAAGAAGATCGCTGGTAACACCTGGCAGAGAACTGCCCAAGACCGTCCCACTTGGAGAAGACTGCTGAAAGCCTGCCTGAATCCACGACTCGAAGAGGCCACATCATTCAATCATTGAATTGGCTGATGATTATGATGATGATGATGATGATGACAGGATAGGAGTATGGTCAAATGGCTTTGAGTACTATGGACTTAACATCGGAGGTCATCAATACCATAGAACTTAGAACTACTTAAACCTCCTAACTAACCTAAGGACATCACACACATCCATGCCCGAGGCAGGATTCGAACCTGCGATCGTAGCGGTCACTCGGTTCCAGACTGAAGCGCCTAGAACCACTCGGCCACAGCGGCCAGCGATATGAGTATATCGTAATCCAGTTCACTTTAAAATATTGTCTATTCGCCCACAAAATCATACAGTAGTTACATACATTTCCATGTTCGCTTATTATCAGTAATCATCTTCAGATCATCCAACCATCTTCAGGTCGCTTTAGTGCCTTCAATAAGCAAGATGACGTGGTGATAACGACATTGGACACGCATTGGGGAGGATTACTTGAAATCCAATTCTGTCGTAGAGATTTAATTTTTGCTTCGTTTGTCGCACGAACAATCAACATGGCAGTAGTTGCGTGAATAATGAGAGTTACAACCATCGGATAAAAAAATTCGCGACGTATTCAGTTGTGAGTGAGTGAGACAGAGCTGTAGCCTATAATCTAATGTTACTCAGCCTGTACACTGACAAAGCAGTAAAAGAAAGTAAGAAGAAATTAAGTGTCAGGGAGAAAAGAAAGTCTTTTACGTATGACGAGGGCGAACGGCCTAGAAGATCAGTTCAACAGGCTGAAATAGTCTCCAGAATAGATTTTCAGGCTGCTGTGCGCTGATATGCTGGACCAGGACTCGAACGTGGGACCAGCAGGCAACTGCCTGGATAGTGTTTTGAAAAGAGCTTATAAAAATGAAATGATTTTATGGAACTGTTGGCCGGGAGGCCCCATGCGGGGGGGGGGGGGGGGGAGGGGGGGGAGGGGGGTTTTCGGCCGTCGTATTGCAAGTCGTCTTTACCTGACGCCACTTCGGCGACTTGCGAGTCAATGATGGTGAAGGACACACAACACCCAGTCACCTCAGGGCAGAGAAAATCCTTAAACCCGCCGGGAATCGAACCCATTAACCCGTGCGCTGGAAACGAGAACGCTACCGCAAGACCAAGAGATGCGGACAGAGCTTATAAGATGAGCATAAATAAAAGTAAAACATAGATAATGGAATGTAATCGAACTGAATCAATAGATGCTAAGAGAATTGGAGTAGGAGACGAGACACTTAAAGTAGTGGGCGCGTTTGCTGTTTGGACAGCAAAATAACTGACGATTGCGCAATTATAGAGGAAGTGAAATCCAGACCGGGAATAGCAAGAAAAGCGTTTCCGAAAAAGAGAAATTTGTTACTATCGAATATAAATTTAAATGTCCGTAAGTCTCTTCTGGAGATACTCTATGTAATCGGATGTACCCGGACACCTCCAAAAACATACTTTTTCTTATTAGCTCCATTGTGCTGCCATCTACTGCCAGGTATTCCATACCAGCGCCTCAGTAGTCATTAGACATCGTGAGAGAGCAGAATGGAGCGCTCCGCGGAACTCACAGACTTCAAACATGGCCAGGTGATTGGGTGTCGCTTATGTCATACTTCTGTACACGAGCTTTCGACACTCCTAAACATCCCTAGGTCTACTGTTTCCGGTGTGATAGTGAAATGGGAAAAACGTTGTGTGGAGTGACGAATCGCGGTACACAATGTGGCGATCTGATGGCAGGGTATGGGTATGGAAAATGCCTGGTGAACTTCATCTGCCAGCGTGTGTAGCGCCAACAGTAAAATTCGGAGGCAGTGGTGTTATGGTGCGGTCGTGTTTTCCTTGGAGCTGGATTGCACCCCCTGTTGTTTTGCGTGGCTCTGTCACAGCACAGACTACTTTGATGTTTTAATCACCTTCTCGCTTCCCACTGTTGAAGAGCAATTCGAGGATGGCGACTGCATCTTTCAACACGATCGAGCACCTGTTCATAATGCACGGCCTGTGGCGCAGTGGTTACACAACAATAACATCCCTGTGATGGACTGGCCTGCACAGATCCTGACCTGTCTCCTAAAGAACACCTTTGGTAGGTTTTGGAACGCCGACTTCGTGGCAGGCCCCACCGACCGATATCGATACCTCTCCTCAGTGCGGCACTCCGTGCAGAATGGGCTGCCGTTCCCCAAGAAACCTTCCAGCACCTGACTGAACGTATGCCTGTGGGAGTGGAGGGTGCCATCAAGGCTAAGGGTGGGCCAAGACCTTACTGAATTCCAGCATTACCGATGGAGGGCGCCACGAACTTGTAACTCATTTTCAGCAAGGTGACCGGATACTTTTGATGGCATAGTGTGTGTATGTGGAGTATAGCCGTGTACAAAAGTGAAGCGTGAACGATGAACAGTTCGGACAAGAAGGGTACACAAACTGTCGAAATTGATGTTACTCAAGAACGCTAATGATTACATGGGTAGAGCGGCCCACTGATGAAGACGTACAGAATCGAATTGAGGAGAAAACGAATGTATGGGATATTTATTTATTTGTCGTGTGGCAATACATATACAAACATTACAAAAGTGCTACATGTCAACATTTAAACACAGGTCTCCATCATAAAATAACACAAATGACAACAGCTCTTTACGGTTACCAAAGTCTTTTATGTGTTTTATCTCACCACTCGTTGCTGTCAGCCAATCTCCGAAAGGACCCTTGTAGATACGTACGGAACATGTTGGTACGACATGAGCTGTAGTCTGTCGTTTAGCACTACAGTCACACGATGGCGATAAGATTTTCCCCACTTGTGGTTATTGTCTGCACATCTTCCACGGCACGTCCGGATGATGTTAAGGTGGATCAAATTGCCCAAGGGTGGTCGAGTTCAGGGACTTTCTTCTGGTTGTATAGCATTTTCAGGCATTGTGGAGAGTAGTTGTGTCGCCAGCAGCGTTTCCATTCAACGATGGTATTGAAATCAGTTTTCGTGAGATTCCTAGCTGTGGTAAAAGTGGTCTGCCATGCTCTTATTTTTTTTTCACTCCACATGGAAAACATTGTTCATGATTGGAATGCCGGTATCATCAGCAATCTTCTATTACTCACGCAGTAGCGCGCTCTTCCGTCTGACATCAGGAGATGAAATGTGGTTCAAGACAGGTAGGCAGTATGTGGGAGTAAATCGTATTGATCCGCTAACAATGCCCATGGCTTCGTTAAGTTGTGCTATATGTTTCCTGCGTGTGGACTACTAAGCCAGACAGGCACACAGTGTTCTGCTGTTGAGTGTGCCGGTTAGAGTGCTGATTCTCGAAGTGTGTCTGCTGACGATCCCTAACGAGTGCCACAGACGTTGTGGAGAATGTTGCCTCTGATTTTGAATGTAGTGCGTATTCGTGTAAAGAGCTGCTTAAAAGAAAGTCTTATATGTAACGTGATCTTGGAATCACGTTATGACGAAGTTTGCCTCCCTTAAAGCAGACATCAAGGGCTGTGTGTGCCAAACTGGTGAACAGATGAAAACACGCAACGCCTGTTCTATTTGAGTTTGGTTGTAACCTACCTTTACGGAAATAGTGGCTCAAGGTGTCTATATCTGAAGTTAGCATATCTCCAGCTGTTTTGAAGGTTTCTGGAATGTGTTGGAGGAATATACGATATTTATAAATTAAACAAGAGAGGAGCAAGGAAGGATGCCTGTAGTAAGACATTATTCAATACTTTTGGACAGGTAGTGTCTTTTCCTATGGTTACCGTACATGTCCTTCCAGCTAAGATGCTGAGAGTTAGTTCTGTTATCCGTCTGCGTGGGACAAGTTGTAATAATTTATGAAGCAGTCCATGCCTCCAAACGGTATCACATGCTGAACTTAGATCAACGATAGCAACTGATATGTTCTGCTTCATTTGATATGCTGCTTCAATATTGGTTGTTAAAAATAAGACTTGACATCCGCGGCTCCCTCCTGGTCGGCGCAATTTGGCTACGAGGAGGGACTGGTTGGTAGAACATGTCCTGAGGCATCAAGGAATCATAACTTTGCTAATGGCGGGAAGTGTGAGGGGTAAAAACTGTAGACGGAGACTAGCTTGGAGACTGCATAAGAGAAGTCTTCGGCAAAGACCACAACAACATTTGTGCTTAATGACGTTCCCTCGTCAGTAAATGTAACCCAGCAGGAGCCACTGTTGCAGCAACAAAAAGCCACACCGTAATACACAGAGGAGAGCCTAGGAACAACGGGTATTCAGCGGTTTGACTTGGGAGCTGGTAACCCGGCCTGGCAGTGCTGCGCGGTAACTTTCGGTTTCGCCCGACAGGCAGCCAAGCCATCAATCACGGTCACCTGGAGGCAGAGAAGGGGCAGCTGGCGGCGCCATTTTGCTCTTTTCCTTTCACTGCTACACCTGCCTCGGCCTGCAGCAGCACGCCGCACCCCATTACAGCCAAGTGGATGGATCTGCGTCGGCTGTCCTAGCGCGTTTTCACGGATTACAGCCGTCATATTTCCCGGTGACAACGCAGCTCGACTTATGACATGATGGTATTACCCTGGGTAATATATAAAATATAAAATAGCACCCCATTTGGATGAACATGGGGCACTGTTTAGGAGGGTACCATCATCAGAAAATAACACATCTGCATACGAGGCGTATTCCGGAACTAAGGTCCGGTGACCAATATTTAACTGGTGGTAGGTCTGAATGAAATTTCACGCAAGCTGTCTATAAACTCTTTAGGAAGCTATTGCAGAGTTCGTTTGATTCAGCAGTGATTTGCCAGTCGGTGAGAGCAGATCACAATGGCCGAGACAACAGTAGATCCCGCCACTTTTGAAGCGCGCGGCATGATAAGAGTTTTGCTGGCAAAAGGATCTTCAGCTGCTAACATCCACCGTGAGTGGTGCCTAGTGAATGGACCTGCAAGAATGAGTGACAACAACTCCGATAAAGGTGTCGAGAATTTCAAAACGGCCGCACAAATGTTCACGATGAACAGTGGCATGACGGGCCGTGTATTCGGACCGACGACGGCGTACATCAAGTGGACCAAGAACTTCGAAGTGATCGGCGATTGACGATTAGTGGTTAATGAATTCCAAAATGTTGCTCAAAAATCAGCCTACAAGATTGTCAATGAGCAGAAACTGTGCGAGGTCAAAAACTCTCACTGATCAGAACAAAGAGCAAAGAAAGCGTAACGCAAGACAGTTTTTGAAGCGCTATAGACAAGATGGAGGTGATTTGTTTTCCCACACTGTTACGGGCGACAAGACGTAAATATCGTACACCAAGGCAGAATTAAAACAACAGTCAATGCAGTGGCGCTCTTCAAGTTCAGCAAAAACCAAAAAAGTTTAAGCAATCTCCGTACGCGAATCGGAAAATGAAGGCTACCGTTTCGTGGAACGAGAAGGGCGTCCTTTTGATTGATTTCGTGGACTATGGGTCAACAATTACACGTGACGTGTATTGTGAAACGCTGCCCAAACTGAGACGTGTGATCCAAAATCGACACCGCGGGTAACTGTCGTCTGGCATAACCCTCCTTCACGACAACGCGCACCCTCACACCGTTGCCGAAACCAAGGAGAAGATTCAAGATTTTCGTTGGGAGATTGTCGAGCAGCCTCCGTGCAGTCCCGGCTTTGCATTTGAAAAAGTGCTTGGGTTGACAACGATTTCAAACTGTCGATAAATTCAAGACTGGCGTTACCAAATGGTTCAGTTCCCAGATGTTAGGCTTCTATACAAAGGGGTTAAAGAAACTGGTGCAGCGCTAGAAGAAGTGTATAGATGTGAAAGCTGGTTATGTGAAAAAATAAAGTAGATATGTAGTAAAATATTACCGTCGATAAAAATCTTTTCTCGTGAGTGTTTTTTTTTCTTTTTTTGACCAAACGGAGCTTAGTTTTGGAATACGTCTCGTGCACATTCTACAGATCAGTGTGAAATGCCTGGTAGAGGATAGTTAGTATTGTACACACAGCAGTGCGTCCGTGTAGCAATCGCGTGTGGAAGAAGAACGTTCGCTTATATGCGTATGAGCGCACAGTAATTAGTCTAATCTTGTCTCCGCTGTTCCTTCGAGAGCTGTATATGGGGGCTGAAGTTTATCTTTTAACAGTGGACCTACGGGTCAGAACGTGGAATGTTACGTCCCTTCATCACGCACGTAGGTTACGGTGATGTTAGAAACAGTGAGAATTAATTAAGTGCGATGGCAGAAAGAACAGGATGTGGTGTCAGGCGCGTACAAGGTTATGACCACAAAACAAATAGGCATAATGCAGGAGTGGGTGTTATAATGAACGAGGAAAAGTGAACAGTGCCGACAACTGTTAGTCACAGCCAAGAAAGACATAAAATCGCTGTCCGTGACAATAGAAAAAGTATGCAGGCGTGCTAGTGCCACAGGTGGCGAGGAGATTGAAAAAAATTGCAACGAGGTAAACAAAAGTATTCATTATCTTAAGAGAGCCGAAAATGTAATTGTGGAAGGAAGACTGGAATTAGACTAAGAGAACAGAAAGAAGAGAAGGACAAATAGTAGGAAAACACGTACTGGGCGAAAGTAACGAAGGGGAAAGCCACCTGACCGGATTTTGCATACAGTACAAGTTAACCATTACAAACACTTTACTCAGAACTATAAAAGAAGGCTGAAAGTGTGGAACAGACGTGCAGACGCAGGAAGGTGTAGTATAGGTTATACGAGGGTTGGAAGTTTAATAGTGGCAACTATTTATTTACAGCTCGTACAAAATAGATACGTATTTCAAAGTTTCACTGACCTTCAAAGTAGTTGATAGCATTGTGTATAACTCGTTGCCAGCGATGTGGAAGTCGTAGGATACTCTTAGCAGCGCCAGTTGTGTTGACAGTTAGAGCGGCGCGGTCTATTGACCGACGAATGTTACAGTTCTGAAGCAAATACGGTGAAGTGTTTCCTTCAGTTTAGAAATCGAGTTGAACTCATGAAGGCTTAAGTCTGGGGAGTGCAGTAGGTGGTGTAGCACTTAGCAGCCCCATCAGTCAAACACGTCAGTAACAGATTGCATTGTACGTGCTTGAGCATTGTCCTGCAAAGTGGTGGTTAGGCACTGCAGAAAGTGTCATCACTTCTGTCTCTATGCTGTTCATTTTTGGAACACAACGTACGACCAGCTTAGAGACAGAAGTGATGACACTTTCTGCAGGACCTGACCATTATTTTGCAGGACAATGCTCAAGCACGTCCAGTGCAAGCTGTTACTGATTTGTTTGACTGATGGGGCTGCTAAGTGGTATACCATCTACTGCACTACCCTGACTTAAGGCCCCGTAAGTTCAACTCGATTTCTAAATTGAAGGAAACACCATACGGCATTCGCTTCAGAACTGCTAAAAAATTGGTCGGGCTATATAGACCGCGCTGCTCGAACTTTCAAAGCAACTAGCACTGCCAAAAGTATCCTGCGACATCCACCTCGCTGGCAACGGGCTATACACAATTTTGCTGACTACTTTGAAGCTCAGTAAAACTTTGAAACACGTATTTATTTTGTACTATCTTAAAAAAATAGTTGCCACTACTAAAATTCCAACTCTCTTATAATTGTAATACGAACATTCCAAAATCAGACTTTAAACTGCAAAAAATTTCCAGGAGTGAATGTTCACCCAACCATAACTTATTGTTTATGGAATGGAGACTAAGGCTGTAGAAGTTGCGAAAGCGTAGGACTCTAAAGAATTGAGACGAGGGTAAGTAGAAACAGAGATTGTTGACTGTTTCAGTCGCAGTGTTAGGCAACTACTAATTGAAACAGGATAAAACAGTAGAATATAAGAGCATTGTAAGGCATGAAGTATTGAAGGCAGTACTGCAAGAACTAGGGAAAAAGACGAGGTACATTAGAAGCCCTTGGATATCACAAAAGAAACAAAATATGACCGATGAAAGGAAAAAAATATATAAAAAAGTAACGTAAATATGAAGCAAAAACCAGACAATTTGGAATATATATGCCAAAAAGTTAAGAAGGACAGAAACAACCAAGTGACAAAGTAGGAAAGGAGGAAATATACAAAAAAGTAACGGAAAAATTACGGAAAAATCACAAACAGAATGGAATATATACGCCAAAAAGTTAAAAAGAAGGACAGAAACAGCAAAGTGACAAAGCAGGAATTGATGAGTTTGAAATGCCGAACTAGAAAAGAATACCTGTTTATAGGAAACGTAGATGCACAAACAGGAAATTAGAGAAGCATTTGATTCAAATGGCTCTGAGCACTATGGGGCTTAACTTCTGAGGTCACCAGTCCCCTAGAACTTAGAACTACTTAAACCTAACTAACCTAATGACATCACACACATGCATGCCCGAGGCAGGATTCTAACCTGCGACCGTAGCAGTCGCGCGGTTCCGGACTGTAGCGCCTAGAACCGCTCGGCCACCCCGGCCGGCAAGCATTTGGTAAAGAGAGATGAATGTCAAGAGCTGATTGTCAGATGGGAAACCAGTATAAAACAGGAAACAGAGCCACAGAAGGAATAAATGTTTCAGCTGCACACAGGACAAATTCACAGACAGGGAAGTGGAACTGGATGAAGATGAAATGGGTGTGGTACGGTAGAGGGAGAAGAATCTGCCGCAACACTGACAGACATACAGTAATTCGAAACAAGGCATAGAAGACAGTATCTCAAAATTATTCACATCTTTTGCCGAACCAAAAATAACAAAACTCTTCCACAAAGTGTAAAAAATTGACGCGTTACAAAAAAATAAAATATCTTCAGTCTTCAAGAAGAGTTTACGAGGAGCGTTCAGTAAGTAATGCCATACTTTTTTTTCCTAGCCAATTTCGGTTGAAAAAATGTGCAATTTGCTGTGGGACATGAGGAATATTACCCCTTCAGCCCCTATAGTATAAGTTCCGACAGGTGGCGGCGCTATAAGTAGCCTTCAAATTGGCATCTCTAACGCAGATGCGTTCCAAGCAGAGAGCTGTCATTCAGTTTCTTTTGGAGGGAAACCAGATATTCATAGGTCCTTGCAGAAGGTCTACAGAGGCCTGGTAGTGAACAAATGCACGGTGAGTCGTTGGGCGAGGCGTCTGTCATCATCGAAACAAGGCTACGCAGACTTGTCCTATGTCCCGCGCGCCGGCCGGCCGCAGCAGCTGTGACTCCTACAGTGCTCGAGTGAGCAGACACTCTCATTCAAGTTGATCGACGGCTCACAATCTAAACACCTAGCTGCACAGCTGCTCGTCTCTACTGGTAGTGCTGACGCACTCGTCCACCATTTGCGGTACTCAAAGATGTGTGCCCTCTGGCTTCCTCTCCGCCCAACAGAAGGCCATAACGCAACGAAAGGGTCCTCTTGCGCGGAGTTGCTTGCCGCTACGAGGCTGATCGTTACAATATATATATATATATATATATATATATATATATATATATATGTGTGTGTGTGTGTGTGTGTGTGTGTGTGTTGTTGTTGTTGTTGTTGTTGTTGTTGTGGTCTTCAGTCCTGAGACTGGTTTGATGCAGCTCTCCATGCTACTCTATCCTGTGCAAGCTTCTATATCTCCCAGTACCTACTGCAACCTACATCCTTCTGAATCTGCTTAGTGTAGTCATCTCTTGGTCTCCCTCTACGATTTTTACCCTCCATGCTGCCCTCCAATACTAAATTGGTGATCCCTTGATGCCTCAGAACATGTCCTACCAACCGATCCCTTCTTCTGGTCAAGTTGTGCCACAAACTTCTCTTCTCCCCAATCCGATTCAATACTTCCCGCTTAGCTCGAGCTAAGCGGGAAATTCAGGTTGGAGTCTCGGTCCGCCATGAATTTTCATTGTCGTCATTCCATTCTTCAGCTGATGCTAGTTCTCATCCACAATTTCGAATTCATTTAATGATCAACTCATTAAGCCATGGCTGAAAAATACTAACACGAATTATTTAGAGAAGAATGTAAATAATGGTGCAGGCCGACGTTGGGAAAGTTCAGATCGGGTCCCCGGGAGATGTGGGAATATGCGAGGCATCACAACCACTACGAATTATCTTATAAAGAAGATAAACAGAAGAAATACAAACCTACAATTACAGAATTTGCAAATTCAGAGCACACTATTGACAATTTTGTCTACAATACACAGTTTGAAATTCTAAAGACAGGCTAAAATTCAGGGAACTAGGTTGTAGTCTTATCAGCCAAGTTATTACATTTGTAGACAGAACAAGCTGTAAAGAAAATTAAGGAGAAACTTGAAAGGACTACGAAGGAGAAATAAAATCATTAAGGCTTTGCGATGGCGGTGTAATTCTTCGACAGACGTTAGATAACTTGATGGATCAGCTGAACGTTGGACAGTGTCTTGAAAAGAGGTTATAAGATGAACACGAATAAAAGTAAAACGACGGTAACGGAATTTAACTGAATTAAATGATGCGCTGACGAAGAAATTTAGATTAAGACCTGAATCACTGAAAATTGTAGATTAATTTTGTCATTGCCGGAGTGGCCGAGCGGTTCTAGGCGCTACAGTCTGGAACCGCGTGACCGCTACGGCCGCAGGTTCGAATCCTGCCTCGGGCATGGATGTGCGTGCTGTCCTTAGGTAAGCTAGGTTTAAATAGTTCTAAGTTCTAGGGGACTGATGACCACAGCATAGTCCCATAGTGCTCAGAGCCAAGAACAGCTTTATTAAAATCATGAAATACGTTAACATCGAAAATCGTTCATACGATACACCCTGAGGCACGAATTCATAGTTAATTTGGTAATGGAGGGAGGTATGGGTGAAGGGAGGGGGAGAGGACGGTGGGAATAAAGTTGTACATGGAGACTAAGCCGGTTCTAATGTGTGTGTCTTCAGTAACTTATGAAGAGACTTACACAAGATGGACTAACATGGGGAGCTTGATCAGCCACGTCGGACTAATGATTACGGCAACGAGTAAGTTGCTTCTTGTCAGCTGCTGGCTACATCATACAAATCTGCATAGTTTTGATGCCTTTGCTGTTGGTCAAAATATGATTAGAATTCATAAGACTGTTACAGGTATTAGAGCAATACTAAGGCGAACTAGATTTTCTTTTTTGCTTTTTTTGCATTGGAAATAAAGTCACACAGATTCTTTACAACTTTTATTATTAACACTTCTAAAAACTTCATACAAATGCACACGCGTTTGCTGGTGATCAGTTGTGTATCGCATTACGTCGTTTATGGTAAACGTATCGCATAATGTTGTCATTATACGCTGAGCCCCATGTTATTTAAACTATTTTATTTTGCACTGTAAACTTTCACGTCTCTGCGTGTTAGTTCCCAGCCCAAACTCACACGCGATTTTCTGGTTTTACAGATCTCTCTTGCCGACGTTTAGGAATGTTTTCGTACCCGTTCAAACAACTCCTATCTTATTCGAACAAAGTCACGGATTGCAATATTTCTTGTCATGATACGTATGCTCTTCAATATTTATAGTTGTTACATTTACAAGACTTTTCACAAGACCCCACAAGAATTAATGGAATTAATGAAGTGTCGCCATCCCCGAATTGCTCTTCAACAGTGGCAAGCAGGAAGCTGCTTATAACATCAATGTAGGCCTATGTTGTGATGGTGCCAAGCAAAATAACAAGGAGTGCAAGCTCCCTCCATGAAAAACACGACCACACGATAACGCACCTAATATGGAAAAGGTATGTTTTTGGGGGTATCCGGATACTTTTGATAAGTGTGTGTGTTCCGGATAGGATATCGCGATAAATGTATTTCTTTGATAAGATTCTGGTCAGGCTTTGTTTTCTGAAACTAAACAGGATTTTAAAGGAAAAATCACTGGATACGAAAGAGTGAGCTGCTAAGGACGTGTCTAATTGGAGCTGAACGAGAAGCTGTGACAAGCCAAACATCTGCAGTCATTGTCCTGCAATGACGTCCACCGAAACGTAAATGTGCCAAAGATTTTTGGTGGAGCGTGCGCTGCATAATACAAATGAGGTACTGGCCGAAGTAAAGCTGTGAGGGCGGGTCGTGAGTCTAGCTTAGTTGCTAGAGTAAGTCGTCCGCGAAAGGCAAAGGTCCCACGTTCGAGTCCTGGTCCGACACGCAGCTCTAATCTGCCAGGAAATTTCACACGAGCACACACTCCGCTGCAGAGTGAAAATTCATTCTAGAGATTTTTCAGTCCTTTCAATTCATCTCTGATCTCCTCCTCGTGCTGGGAGGGCGAGGAATGGTGATTACATCTGCAGCACATTCATTCCAGGAAAACACCACTATTATTACTGCTGTTCGAAGGACCATATTGTACAATTTCGAGCCACTCGTGGAAATTCAAATTAAAAGAAATACTTTGTAGAAATTTTCTGTTAATGAAACATTAAAAAATTTTCATTTATCAAGACTCAGAACTCCGAATCTCTGTGGTGAATCATTAAAACATGACTTGTAATAATTAAATTCACTTAAATTTTGTAATAATTAACAATGTCTTTAGTTCTCAGATTAATTAGTTAGGCATTGCACTGAAGTGAATTGATATGTTTTTCTCTATTGAGGTGAAAAGTCTTACAGCTGTGGTTTAGTAATAAAGAGCGTTACATGAATGATCCCTTGTGTTTATAATGTGCGAGTGCTGTTGTAAGTGAATGGCTGGTTGAGTTGTGTCTAATTATACCTTTTAAATGACAAGGTTCAGCAGCACTGCCAAATTCGGCATTGTGTGAAGTACAGCGTAATAACTGCAGTACCGTCTGCTTTGAAATTATTCATTTATGTTGCTTGTTAATCAATATTATTTTTAAAGTTTTTGAAGTTATGTTCGTAGCTTTTGGAACTGAAGATTCTGTCTTTCTGTGATGGCGTATTTATTGTTCTCCCCAACCTTCAGTCCGTTGATCTCGACCAATGCTGACCAGACCATTAACAACTGGACTTTTGGACAATGACAGGCTTAGGAGAATATTGTGTCTCTCATTTCCTGTACGATACATGATTACTAGTAACAACGGCAGCTCATGGCAGGCGAACTCCATTGTAGATGCGTATGTCAAATGTAAATAGGAAGTGCAGCAGCATACACATCTGGTAAGCACACGCATAGGAGAAAAAGAGACGTTAGAAAAAGAGAAACAAACTTTCCGCCGCTGACCGTCCACAGCATCGTAACACATGGTATCTACAAGTGAAATGTCAACAGTTTAGCATTCACTCCAAGTAATTTATGTTGTTTCTGTGGTGGAGACGTTAGAATTCCCCTGTCACGTTGTATTTCATTTTGCACGCATCCTGATTTGGGTTGTCCGAGGTATTTCTAAATCATTACAGAGGAGTGGTGGAATGGCTTATTAAAGAAGGACGCCGCCGATTTCCTTCCCTATTCTAATTTTATACTCCATCTCCGATGACCTAGTTGTCGACAGGACGGTAAACTCTAACCTTCCTGTGCGTAAGGTTGAAAATATTCTACTTTTAGAAATATTTGAAATTGCGAAATATCTGGCATGTGTGGCATATTATTAATTGCACAATCTGACGATAATAATTAAATATATTTCTGTATTCATTTATAAAATAATGTTATAACTTGGTGATGATTCTTCTTTCGTCAAGAAAGTATGTAAACTCTTTTACTTTGTTTACTCTTTGAAATATTGGGAGTATCGCAGAATGTGGGTAGTAGTGGCCATGCCTCTGGTGGAAGCGCACATGTTTTTTTGATTTTGTCTACAACAACCTAACTGATGGTTTTATAAAAATGGAGATAGTGAAGTCAATGTGGTATAGAACAATGGGATAAAATAAAAATATATTCATAGCAACAAAAAGAATTCCATCAGCTATTCAGTTCATCTGGAAACTACAAAATCAAAATTTCAGCCGCAAGAATGTACCCCTACACCCAAGAAGTGGAACCAACAACAAGAGAAAGTTAAGATAAGTAAAAACTTTTTGTTTTGTATATCTTACGCCTCACGAAGGTTTCAAAACGTACAGAGACAGAGAATTTTAATAGTGATGTGTGGGAGGGTAACATTGCAAGTCTCAACTTTTTCTTCAATAACGACAGAAGCTGAAGCAGTGAATTAAAATTTGTGCCAAGAGTTAAGAAGGGGAATATTGGCTGAAGGTGTGAATTGAGGTTCGTGTTAGGAAGGTATCCGGGCTACGATAGTCAGTGTATATCTAGCATGTACAAGGCTACAGTGGTGTAGTGTTTAGCATATGTACCTAATACGTGGGAGACCTAGGTCCAGTCCTGGCTGTGATACAAATTTTAATTCATTGCTTCAAGTTCTATCATTATCGAAGAAAAGGTAACTGTTACACCATGAACACCATTATCTTACGCTAGCAAACTGATACTCCGGCAGTTACATTTCTGTGCGATATGTTGATTGACATTTCGTCCTTATGAGAGCTTTCTCACAGTATATGCAGTACAGGAAAAAGCCATTCCCACAGATGAAGTACTTAATGGGTATTGCGGGTCTCTAACGTTAGGTCGAACTTTCCAGACAGAGATTGCAACAAATTGTGCCCAGTGACGTGCAAGTGCAGCGTATTGCCATCTTTCGGACTTTGAGAAACGTCGAATCACTGGCACTAAGGACGTAGGAACAATTTACCGACAGATCGCACTGGCAGTAGTGCAGCTTCCACATAGCGAGTAGTGACGAGATGGTCCCAGGACAACGTGGTGGCAAGGAGAGCAGGCACGTGCCCTTCCAGAACGACTACACCACGAAAAGGTCGTAGGATTGTTCGACTTGCTCTTATGAACAGGCGTGTGAGAACGGCTTAAATCCTGGCAGGGCGTCTCCATGAATCATTGGGAACAAGGTACTGGACGCTGGGTTGAGACATCGAGTTCCCATGCGTCCTTACTGCTGGCACCATGGCACAGGAACTGGGAGTGGTGCAGTACAAAGCAAGACCCAGCTTCGACAATGAACGGCATTCTGTGACTCTCAGCAGCTAGTCTTGTTTCTGTCTGCGGACGTCATATCGGCGCCATCCTGTATATAGCAACCTGTGAAAGGTCACAGGAAGCACCGATACTCGAGACTTACAGCTCTTCAACTCCTGAAATTATGGCGTGGGAAGCTAAAGAATACGGCAACAGGACTAATTTGGTAATTGTTGAAGGGAAGGCCTTATACTCACCAGAATGTATCAAGAATGGTAAACCCTGTTGTCATATACTTGACGATCGGCATACCAAGTGCCACATTCCAGCAGGATAACGCAAGTTCCAACACGACTTGAAACCACAAACGCCTTGAGGAATGCACAGATCGCTGGACTGCTCAATGCCTTGGTTTGTTACAGAAATAGCCTGTCTGGGACGCAATGGCAAGACATATACTTTTACACTAGTCTCCACGCAGCTATCTTCACGAACTGACGTGTTTCAAGAATGACAATAAATTCCTCAAGATGACATTCAGAGGCTGTTTGTTTCCATGCTAAACAAAAACAAAGATTTATTCGCGTCCTTTGCAGTCACATCCCACATTGATATTTACGATGTTTATCAGTCCCGTACGGTATGAAATTTTGATCATTTAATTCCAGTTTTTTCGGATAATTTCCTTCCACTAATTTGATAAATATCAAATTGGTGCTTCGCTTCACGACGCAGCACTTCTTCCCTTTCCTTCATTGTGATTTGTGCGGTTGGAGAAAAATGTGGAACCACCGCGTGAAGTGCATGCTTGATGATAAATGCAGATGCTGTCCAAGCCTGGCCGACCGTGGTGGCCGAGCGGTTCTAGGCGGTACAGTCTGGAACCAGGTTCGAATCCTGCCTCGGGCATGAATGTATGTGATGTCCTTAGGTTAGTTAGGTTTAAGTAGTTCTAAGTTCTAGGGGACTGATGACCACAGCAGTTAAGTCCCATAGTGCTCAGAGTCATTTTAACCATTTTTTGTCCAAGCCTGCGCATTGCACTGTTTTATTTGGCCACGAACTGAACCACTGCAATGTCCTCAGTACATAGTGAGCGCATTATGTCAGAGCTAACTGAATTCGAACGTGGCCAAACTGTTAGTGCAAGTAAGGTTGTCGCTTCCATAACTAAGGTAGCAGAGCCGTCCGCGGTGACCGAGCGGTTCTAGGCGCTTCAGTCCGGAACCGCGCGACTGGTACGGTCGCAGGTTCGAATCCTGCCTCGGACATGGATGTGAGTGATGTCCTTAGTTTAGTTCGGTTTAAGTAGTTCTAAGTTCTAGGGGACTGACGACCTCAGATGTTAAGCCCCATAGTGATCAGAGCCATTTGAGCCATTAAAGTAGCCGAAAATCGTTTTGCGTTCCAAGAGGCACCATTTCGAAGATTTCTACCGCATGCAGGAAGAGCAGAAAAACGTCATCCGCTAAGGTACAGCGCGAACGGAAGTCTATGTTGAGTGATCGTTATAGACGGTCATTCTAGAGGATTATGACGAAATGTAAAAGGAAGGGAGCTACAACAGTTACTGCACAATGAATGTCTGACTCGCGAACACTGTCAGCATCAACATAACTCGAAAAGAGCTCCAGAATTGAAGGATTGCACAGCGAGCTGGAACTCAGGTGCCCGTAACAGGAAAACCTAGGCCCGAGGCTATAAAACCTGTGCTATGAAGAATTGGAAGAATATCATTTGTTCGGGTGATTCTTATTTCACACTGTTTTCATCTTCTGCCGGAGTTTATGTTCCAAAAGATGGCGCGCTTCGATGATGATTTGGACAGACATATCTCGCTATTCCACGAGCCCCATGGTTACTATTGCAAGATCTCATTACTGCCGAGGACTATGTGACCATTTTAGCTGATCAGATCCATATCATGGAACACTGTTTGTTCTCCAACTGTGATGCTTCCTTTAAAGACGACAGAGCTCCTGTTCACACAACTCGTGTCGTCTACGGCTGGTTTTGTCAGCGCGAGCATGAATTGTCACGTCTCTCTTGACCACTACAGTCAGCAGGTCTTATTATTACCGAGCCTTTTCGGTCTCCTTTGGGGAGAAGGGCGCGGGATCACTATCCACCTCCATCATCGTTACCTGGACTTATCACTATTTCACAGGAAGAATGGTAAAAGATTGCCTTCAAAACCAAGACCTGTATTTCTTCTTTATGAGACGACTGGAAGCTGTTTTGTAAGACAACAGTTTTTCTACACCGTATTGGACATAGTAATGTGTTGTAGTTTTGGAGTTTCTACATTTTTGTCCACCCTCTGTACATGAATTAGTAGTGCGTCACGTCGACAGATGTCTGCCGTAATGGTCGAATGCTGAAGTCGAAAGAATCTAAGGTACAATCTAACAACATGATATTGCTTCAAGGCAGCTTCGCCCACACATTTCGAACCCAATGTGCATTCATTTTTGTAAGTCTTACGGGTAATTCTCACATATTTTACAGTGTGAAATATGTTCTTCGTGGATGTCGCTTTGAACCAGTAGGGCATGTATGCAGATTCATTTGATGCAGTTGGTGGTTATGACAGGCGCTTAGTAGCACCGTTATCAGCTATTTCGGCACCCCAACATTATCTCAGGAAGGAGAGTTGTTGCCTCATCTCTTAGTGAGACTACTGGGTTATTAGCTGCACAAATTTTGAGATAAAATGCCACTACAATCACGTTTCGACATTGTTCCCCAAACAATGCCCGGACCAGTAACATTGTTACACTGAACGTACGGGTAAGGCGATAGCGAGAAGATATGTGCCCTTCATGTGAGATTTACGGGTCCAGACAGATTACACACACACGTACCGCATTTGTTTGCTGCGCGCGGCACGCTTTTGACGCGAGGTAAGATAAAAGGGGAAGAACCTATGTGTAAGGCTCAAGCGTTCTGTAAACCATCGTTAGTCATATCGTGATTCCGTGGAATGCGGGAAAAACACACATTTTCCCCAAACCGCACCTTGGTTGAGTGTTCTGTGTGACGTACTTTCTAGGCGGAAAGTGACAAATAGAACCCAGGACATTTACTCGTTATCACTAAGTAAGTAGACTGTCATCGTCCTGATCTTTGGCCCACGTCTTCAGCCACGCTCCGTGTAAGCCTTGGTACCAAAGTACGCACTGTCTTCCCAGACCATTTATTGAAAAATGAGGAACTTCTTCTCATATACAGGATGAATCCGTAACTCGTCGACATTATTTCAGGGGTTGTTCAGGGATATTTTCTGAGTATTCTGATATAAGACGCACGTGATAACCGGCGGTGCGTTACAGAGAAACGATGTAATTCTCAGTTAATCGCTTTGTTAACACAGTTGCCTTTGTTTATATGAAAATACTTTCACAACAGTTAAAAAGACTTACCAGTTACCAAAACGCACAACGAATCACTTCCAGAGGTACTGTGCTATGGTTGCCGTCGGTGCAGGAACAGCCGGTGGGCATCCCTGCCAGTGCATTGAGTGAACTCATACGCGCCCCAACTCTTCGTCAGTAATCACGAGTTGCGACACATTCGCAATAATACGGTACTACTACAGTGCCTGCGTTAAGAAGAACAATGCATTGGTCATTCGGACTTGCGTGCATGTCCAAAGGATCAGACACTGCAGCGATTTCAGCCGTTATGAAACACATGAAATATCCGAAGCAACATTACATAGTTCTCAACAATACAGGCATTGCAAAATCGTATTTATCCGCCGATACCAGGCAGCGACTTTCAATTAAAATGTCCTCCCCCCTGTACGGGAATTACATAACGAGCGTACGAGTGTACGAGTACAGGTTGTGAAGCAGGAACGAAGTTAGGTCGGACCGTGAGTCGTGCACGGGTAGCCGAAGTGGTTATGGCGACCGCTCGTGTGAGGCGGGAAATCCAGGTTCCAGTTGCAATGGTACTTGAATTACACAACCATTATGGCACCTCACCTGAACCTCTCGATACCAGTAATATTCTACTGTGTTTCTGCAAAGTTGTTGAGATATTTCTGAGACAACATTCAGATTTAACTTGTTAGAAAGTCGGACCTTGAGAAAGTCAAGTCGTGGACGTCATGTTGGAAAGACGAATATTGTCGTCAGCTTAAAAAATGTGTACTTTAACAGTGACTGTGAGGAAGATGTTTTCAAGTATGTTTTGTATTGTGATGTGATGTTTTGTGTTTACGTGATATTGCAATTAAAAGGAAGTACTGATTGCTTTTTTTACATCACCATTGTCCTGCAAAAGTGTAATCTTCAAGGATGATTTGTGAAGCGCATCTACATAACTTTTGAATATAGCAAGATAAAACCTAGGCCTCTTTGCATCCGAGCTTGGAGTCATAACCACCTAGATTTTCGACGATCGAGCCATGATTTTACGACGAGACCAGCGTGGGAAACACAAAACGATGAGTGCCTAGTTTTTTGATTATTACATGAAATGACTTTATTAACTGTGCTCTAATGACACCTGCCACATAATATGACTGTTGTTGCCCGAAAATGCAGTATTTAGCAGCGTGAGCAACACCGCAATCGTTATTAAATGTTGACCTTTGTTGTGGTAGGGTTGTTACACAGTCACGGTCAGGCATTAATTTTCAATATCGTCGTTCCCTTATACAGCTGATGGTTGTCCATATTTTCACCTTCAAATACGTTTTCGGAATAAGGTACCACAGCGATACAGGACATACTTATTTTGTTACAAATCCAGTCGCGGACAAAAAAATTTATTGATCAGGTAATTAATTTCCTTGAGCTATGACTATCTTCAGACAGAATGCACAGAATCATAAATCATTATTAGCAAACGTGACAACACCTCCCCTGAGTAAATCCAGTAGACTACATATTTAGTGTCACTGCGTATGCAGATGGTACAGTCACATTAACCAGCCATATAAGTTTCGTGACAAGTTGACAATTTAAGGTCACGAAGCACACTGCCGAACAGCAGCGAATGACGTGTCTGCAGCCTGGCACGTTAGATGTCGCTGTTGCATATCAGTTCACGTAACTTCAAAGAAATAGTCCTTTTAATTGATCGCACAAAACCTTCCCCACAGAATATAGTGCAAACATATCTCAAAACGCACATGACTGTACTTATACAGGTTGAAGAAAAATTCGCGCAAAATTTCTCAGAAAATTTCGTCCTGCGCACATTTCGGGTAGTAAATCGACGATGAAGGGTGGTAATCTGGCAACACTGTAATCACGTCTACGGTAACTACCTCTCGTCAGTATACGTCAATAGCGCCGTGCGTGTGGTGCATAGTGTTTCGGGTTAGCATGCAGGAGGTCAAGGTTCGAGTCTGGGTCGAGGCTTATTTGTTGAAACTAGTCTGCGTGGTACGATATCTGGCATCTTAATCGTCATACAGCGAGTACAGTGGGTCTTGTACAAAACATTTGCAGTTACCTACTACGATCACAGAAATGGAAACACAATAGTTTTCATTGGCCAGCTTTTAAAGAAACCTTTTGCATGTCGTGGACGCGAATTGTTTCTCACTACTGCATCTACTAGAGTCCAAATTTGTTTTGTGTGGCCGGCCGGGGTTGCCCCAGCGGTTCTAGGCGCTATAGTCTGGAACCGCGCGACCGCTACGGTCGCAGGTTCGAATCCTACCTCGGGCATGGATGTGTGTGATGTCCTTAGGTTAGTTAGGTTTAAGTAGTTCTAAGTTCTAGGGGACTGATGACCTCAGAAGTTAAGTCCCATAGTGCTCAGAGCCATTTGAACCATTTTTTGTTTTGTGTGTACCCTTCCCCAAAGGTTCCATCGATTAATACTAACAATTATTCTTGCCATGTTCAGGTCTATTACACTTCGTTAGGGCCTTATATTACCAGTATGATTAGTAACGCGCTTTGCAAATAATTTCAATGGGACCATTGGCGGAGTGTACACAGAAAATAGGTTTGGAATCTAGTAGATGCAGTGGCGCTGAACAATTCGCGCCCATGGCATGGAAAAGGCTTCTTTAAAAGCTGACCAGTGAAAACGACTGTACTTTCATTTCTGTGTTCGTAATACGTAACTGAAAATGTTTTGTAGAAGACCGACTGTAATCGCTGTATGATAATACCATACCAAGCTGACTACTTTTAGCAAATAAAAACAAATATGTCTCGATCTAGAATCGAACCTTCGATTTCCTGAACGCTAACCCAAGACACTATCCACTGCACCAATTGTGCAATGAAACATTGTCTCAAAATATGGTAGAAACCCCAAAGAGGTTCTGGTCGTATGTAAAGTACACCAGTGGCAAAAATACAGTCAATACCGACCAGTGCGATAGCGATGGAAGTGTTACCGATGATGGTGCCACTAAAGCGGCGTTACTAAATGCAGTTTTCGGTAATTCCTTCACGAAAGAAGACTAAGTAAATATTCCAGTATTCGAAACCAGAACAGCTGTTAGCATGAGTGACATAAAAGTACATATTTTAGGTGTTACGAAACAACTCAAATCACTTAAGAAAGGCAAGTCTTCCGGTCCACATAGTTTACAAATCAGTTTTCTTTCAGAGTACACAGACACAATAGCGTCTTTTTTAGCAATCATATACAACCGCTCACTTGGCGAGAGGTCTGTTCCTAAAGACTGGAAAGTAGCACAGGTCACACCAATATTCAAGAAATAATATAGGAGTAACCCATTGAATTACAGTCCCATATCACTGACCTCAATTTGCAGTAGGATTTTGGAGCATAAACTGTATTCGAACATTATGAATCACCTTGATGAAAATGAGTTATTGATACATAACCAACGCGGATTCAGAAAATATCGTTCTTGTGCAACACAGCTACTAACTCTTTATTCCCATGAAGTAATGAGTGCTGTCGACAAGGGATCTCAGATCGATTCCATATGCCTAGATTTCGTAAAGGCTTTTGATACCGTTCCTCACAAGCGACTATTAATCAAATTGCGTGCGTTTGGAGTATCGTCTCAGTTGTGTGACTGGATTCGTGATTTCCTCTAGAGTGGTCACAGTTCGTAGTGATAGACGGTAAATCATCGAGTAGAACAGAAGTGATATCTGGCGTTCCGCAAGGTAGTGTCATAGGCCCTCTGCTGTTCCTGATTTACATAAATGATCTAGGCGATAATCTGAACAGCCCCGTTGGATTTTTTGCATAGGACGCTGTAATTTACCGTCTAGTAAAATCATCAGACGATCAATTCCAATTACAAAATGATCTACAGAGAATTTCTGTATGATGCGAAAAGTGGCAATTGGCACTAAACAAAGAAAAGTGCGAGGTCATCCACATGGGTACTAAAAGAAATCCCATAAATTTTGGGTATATCATAAAACGCACAAATCTAAGGGCTGTCAGTTCGACTAAATACCTAGGAATTACTATTACGAGCAACTTAAATTGGAAAGACCACATAGATAATATTGCGGGGAAGGCGAAACCAAGACTGCGCTTTGTTGTCAGAACACTTAGAAGATGCGACAAACCCAGTAAAGAGACAGCCTACATCACAGTTGTTCGTCCTCTGCTGGAATATTGCTGCGCGGTGTGGGATCCTTACCAAGTAGGATTGACGAAGGACATCGGAAAAGTGCAAAGAAGGGCAGCTCGTTTCGTGTTATCGCTCAATAGGGATGAGAGTGTCACTGATATGATACGCGAGTTGGGGTGGTAGTCATTCAAACAAAGGCGGTTTTTCTTTCGGCGAGATCCATTTACGAAATTTCAATCACCAGCTTTCTCATCCGAATGCGAAAATATTTTGTTCACACTTACCTACGTGGGAAGAAATGATCATCATAATAAAATAAGAGAAATCAGAGCTCGAACGGAAAGATTTACGTGTTCCTTTTTCCCACGCGCCATTCGAGAGTGGAATGGTAGAGAAGCGGTATGAAAATGGTCGATGAACCGTCTGCCGGGCACTTAAGTGTGAATTGCAGAGATGTAGATGAAGATGCACAATACTGCTCGACCACTAAACAGAGGTAGCTACCGTACATGCGATTTCAGTGTTGCCAGATTGCCAGTCTTTATCGTCTGTTTACTGCCCGAAATTTTGTGACAGATATTTGTGTATTGCCAGTATGTGAGGAATCGCGCTGCGAAGTCCAAGTACGCAATTTTTTTTTTTCACCCAGTGTATTACATAACAAAATATAACAAGGAAAGTAGGCTTGTTAAAAATAATGCTAACCGTGATATAAAATACATATCACCATTATATAATGCAACATTGAAACAGAACCTGACCCTCCACACCTATAAATTCCTGATCCAACCAATTCTCTGCTGTGCAAACGTGACTTGGACTTCCGCTCCTCTCACCTTTCATCACGTCCTCCAGATCCTCGAACGCCATGCACTCCGCCTATCCCTTTCCGACCCGCTTACTCTCTCCCACCCTAATCCTCTACCACCTTATACAATTTCCCGCCCCACCCTTCCATATTGAACACCTCCGTGTGTACTACGTTACCCGGAAACTTGACACTACCCACCTTCTAGTTTCCCCCCTGCTCACTGGTCCTGGCACACTGTAGCGCCTCTACCGCTATCTACCCCCAACACAGCACCTACACACTCTCCATATCCTCCCCCAACGCAACTTTCATCGCCTTCCCTTCCCCGGTCGTGAGACCCACCCTGATATATGCCCGTTCTAAGACATCTAAAAGAACCCACCTCTCCTCAACCAGTCAGGGTTCTCTTCATCTCCACCCACATCCTACGACTTGGTCCTCTTCACTCTCCCAAATTCCTTCTCCAAACGTCCGCCCACACAAACACCCTCTTACGCACTACCCTGTCTGCTACGGTCCCATGATATCCCCATGCCTGGCATTATGCATTCGCTCATTACTTCACTCGTCTATGTGTCTAACTTAACCAGTCAACACATCGGTTTTTTTCTTATGCAACTGTCCACCTGCCTTTTATATTTTATGAAACATTCACTTACCACATCTTCTGTGTCAACATTTTAATTACTCGACAAATCAGCCTTTTATATTTTAAATTATGCAGCTAACGATCTATCTTTTTACTGTGTCGACGGCCATGTCCAATTTTATAATACGTTTAAAATGTTTGCAATCATATGGTTCAAGAGCGGCGATTTGTAACCGCTGAAAGACCGCCCTCCGCGAATAAGGGACGAGGGGACTGAAATAATGAAAAAGAAAAAAACATAAAACAAAATTTGCAGCTCGCTAATCAAACAGACCAAAAAACCCTTCCTCCAAGCGCACATATCGCGCCCACGTAATCCACTGCGAAACACAATCCAACAAAGCGGTCCCCAAACACACGCAAAAAACCAACAAAATGTCACTGCACATAATCAGCGCTATTGTCGCACCGCATTTACTCAAGCGACAGTTAAAATTAACAGTAACAAAGGAGGTTTTATTGAAACTACTATGTTATAGAAAATATACAAGTCATTAAACACGATGTCTGCAGTGCGCCAGTAAAGTAAAAACAAAGATTTTTATTAAATGGACAAACTGCGTCCGCACAATTCTTCACCAATTTGAAGCACACAAGCAGACTCACAATCACATTCAACGATATATAAAGCAATTATCAGTCACACCTACCATCCACGCGCCTGAGCTACAGATGAACCAAGCTAAATACAATACTAACTACATTACGTAACTAACACTACAGTTATACAAGTGTAGTTGGTAATGAAAACACGAGGTCCGCAATTTGCTAATGAAGTACGCCACAGAGTTTTTCAGCGGACGGGTTGCGCACGCACAATCTTCCCCATCGGTGCGGAGCACACGGAACTGGCCCGTCTGTAAACCTGTCCCTATAGCTGTGCATCACTGTTGACGTGCAAATGACGTTGTCAGGAAAACAGACCCGAGACAGAAGGAAGTAGTTCTGAACGGAAGATTGAGTTCATTGAGAGAAGGGAGCGTTACTGTTGTAAACAGCAAGTTGAGTGTGTGGAACAATGCAAGTTTTTGTGTTTTTAAGTGGTTGTCGGTCCCGGTACGTGAAGAGTTCGAATGCTGGCCCTATCAACTTTGACATATGTTGCCACTCCTCCGTTTTCTCACGTTGACTCCACATGAAAATGATGCTATTCTGTAGCCACTTGTGTTTAACTTGTCTCTCCCTGTGTTTGCACGGCGTTCAGAAATGCACAGAAAAATTACCTCTTCAGTAGTTTCTAACTTTCCTGATCATCTACCTTTTTTGCAGTCCGATCCCGTTCTAACAAGACATATCAACTTTACTTTTCTGGAAACCGTTAGGTATGTTGTGATTCTGTTCTTTTCGATTTCTTTCAAGACTGCCTGTCCACACCCACTTCCAACAGAAGTGCTGCCAGTCACTCCTTACCCCTTCTACTCAGGAGGAGGCCATGCTTTCTGGATCCACATCCCCAAATTGCAGCATAACACAGACCACAGATAAGAGGCGTTGCAGGCAACAAACAGCAATCCACTCGGATCCTTGTTTAAGTGGCACACAGCTTTGTTTGCACAGGGACGGTCATTCTGCAGCAAAACCTCCACAAAAGCCAGGTGGGTGTGCCGTTGCCACTCATACTGCACCCAGATAATCTTCAATGTTATAATTCAAGTCGATAGCCAGGCTGCTTACTGCGCCTCGTACTACGAGTAGTACCTGATTCTTATGAAAATCAGTGCATGAGACGTCCTATTTTTCTATGTCTCCTGGATAATGTTGGCACTAGCTTTCATGAATCTGCTGGCGTGGTACTCGACACCAAGCTGTTCCTACAGCATCTGGCGAACGCCCCTCCTGTGACTGCTAACTAGCAGCAACACTCTTTTCTTTCTACTTGAGTTTTGTTTCGACCTAGCTATAATGTCATTCCCTTTGGTCTTCTTTACTTTGCTTTCAATCTGGCTGAAGCTGTTCTCCACCCATGCCAAATTTGCATATAATTGGAAGTTTCAAATGTTTTCTGACGTTTTTTCTTTTCTACTTTTACGTGTCATATATATGGGGACAGGAGACAGAAAACTGGCGTTCTACGGATCGGAACGTGGAATGTCAGATCCCTTAATCGGGCAGGTAGGTTAGAAAATTTAAAGAGGGAAATGGACAGGTTAAAGTTAAATATATTGGTAATTAGTGAAGTTCGGTGGCAGGAGGAACAAGACATTTGGTCAGGTGAATACAGGGTTACAAATACAAAATCAAATAGGTTTGATAATGAATAAAAAAAATAGGAGTACGGGTAAGCTACTACAAACAGCATAGTGAACTTGTACTACTACAGTAGTACAAGTTTGTATGCCAACTAGCTCTGCAGATGACGAAGAAACTGATGAAATGTATGATGAGATAAAAGAAATCATTCAGGTAGTGAAGGGAGACGAAAATTTAATAGTCATGGGTGACTGGAATTCCCGCATAGGAAAAGGGAGAGAAGGAAACATAGTAGGTGAATATGGATTGGGGCTAAGAAATGAAAGAGGAAGAATTTTGCGCAGAGCATAACTTAACCATAGCTAACACTTGGTTTAATAATCATGAAAGAAGGTTGTATACATGGAAGAACCCTGGAGATACTAAAAGGTATCAGATAGATTATATAATAGTAAGACAGAGATTTAGAAACCAGGTTTTAAACTATAAGACATTTCCAGGGGCAGATGTGGACTCTGGCCACAATCTATTGGTTATGAACTGTAGATTAAAACTAAAGAAACTGCAAAAAGGTGGGAAATTAAGGAGATGGGACCTGGATAAACTGAAAGAACCAGAGGTTGCACAGAGTTTCAGGGGGAGCATAAGGCAACATTTGACAGGAATGGGGGAAAGAAATACAGTAGAAGAAGAATGGGTAACTTTGAGGGATGAAATAGTGAAGGCAGCAGAGGATCAAAAAGGATGTAGATGAAGATGAAATGGGAGATATTATACTGCGTGAAGAGTCTGACAGAGCACTTAAAGACCTGAGTCGAAACAAGGCCCCCGGAGTAGACAACATTCCATTAGAACTACTGACAGCCTTGGGAGAGCCAGACCTGACAAAACTCTACCATCTGGTGAGCAAGATGTATGAGACAGGCGAAATATCCTCAGACTTCAAGAAGAATATAATAATTCCAATCCCAAAGAAAGCAGATGTTGACAGATGTGAAAATTACCGAATAATCAGTTTAATAAGTCACAGCTACAAAATACTAACACGAATTCTTTACAGACGAATGGAAAAACTGATAGAAGCCGACCTCGGGGAAAATCAGTTTGGATTCCGTAGAAGTGTTGGAACAAGTGAGGCAATACTGACCCTACGACTTATCTTAGAAGAAAGATTAAGGAAAGGCTAACCTACGTTTCTAGCATTTGTAGACTTAGAGAAAGCTTTTGACAATGTTGATTGGAATACTCTCTTTCAAATTCTAAAGGTGGCAAGGGTAAAATACAGGGAGCGAAAGGTTATTTACAATTTGTACAGAAACCAGATGTCAGTTATAAGAGTCGAGTGGCATGAAAGGGAAGCAGTGGTTGGGAAGGGAGTGAGACAGGGTTGTAGCCTCTCCCCGATGTTATTCAATCTGCATATTGAGCAATCAATAAAGGAAACAAAAGAAAAGTTCGGAGTAGGTATTAAAATCCATGGAGAAGAAATAAAAACTTTGAGGTTCGCCGATGACATTGTAATTCTGTTAGAGACAGCAAACGACTTGGAAGAGCAGTTGAACAGAATGGACAGTGTCTTGAAAGGAGGGTATAAGATGAACATCAATAAAAGCAAAACGAGGATAATGGAATGTAGTCGAATTAAGTTTGGTGATGCTGAGGGAATTAGATTAGGAAATGAGACACTTAAAGTAGTAAAGGAGTTTTGCTATTTGGGGAGGAAAATAACTCATGATGGTCGAAGTAGAGAGGATATAAAATGTAGACTGGCAATGGCAAGAAAAGCGTTTCTGAAGAAGAAAAATTTGTTAACATCGAATACAGATTTAAGTGTCAGGAAGTCGTTTCTGAACGTATTTGTACGGAGTTAGACATGTATGGACGTGAAAAATGGACGATAAATAGTTTCGACAAGAAGAGAATAGAAGCTTTCGAAATGTGGTGCTACAGAAGAATGCTGAAGATTAGATAGGCAGATCACATAACAAATGAGGAGGTATTGAATTGAAATGGGGAGACGAGGAGCTTATGGCACAACTTGAGCAGAAGAAGGGATCGGTTGGTAGGACATGTTTTGAGACATCGAGGGATCACCAATTTAGTATTGGAGGGCATCGTAGAGCGTAAAAATCGTAGAGGGAGACCAAGAGATTCAGAAGGATGTAGGTTGCAGTAGGTACTGGGAGATGAAGAAGCTTGCACAGGATAGAGTAGCATGGAGAGCTGCATCAAACCAGTCTCAGGACTGAAGACCACAACCACACCACATTTGGTGAAGGCTGCCGGTCTTGCTTACGAGATGAAGGCAGAGCTCACCATCTGCAGCATCGTTGACAGAACCGACTGCGGACCTTTGGTGCAGAGCCGGGTGGAGGGTCTGAATCAGAGGCTCAGACGGTTTTGCGACCGTATTGGCTGCAGATTCCTTGACTTGCGCCATAGGGTGGTGGGGTTTCGGGTTCCGCTGATTAGGTCAGGAGTTCACTACACTCAGCTGGCGGCTACACGGGTAGCGGAGGCTGTGTGGCGTGGACTGGGCAGTTTTTTAGGTTAGAAGGCCTCGGGAAAGTGCGGGATGGGCTGCAATGTCAAAGGGTGCTTGGCAATTACAGGACGTGCTTGGATCAAGGAACAGTCGGAATTATAGTTGTAAATTGTTGTAGTTGCGCTGGAAAAGTCCCTGAGCTACCAGCGCTAATAGAAAGCACAGAAGCTGATATCGTTATAGGTACAGAAAGCTGGCTAAAGCCTGAAATAAGTTCTGCAGAAATTTTTACGAAGTCTCAGACGGTGTTCAGGAAAGATAGATTAGGCAGAATTGGTGGTGGAGTGTTTGTGTCTGTCAGTAGTGGTTTATCTTGTAGTGAAGTCGAAGTAGATACTCCGTGCGAATTGGTGTGGGTGGAGGTTATACTTAACAGCCGAATTAAGTTAATAAATGGCTCCTTCTACCGACCCCCAGACTCCGATGATACAGTTGCGGAACAGTTCAGAGAAAGTTTGAGTCTCGTAACAAATAAATACCCCACTCATACGGTTATAGTTGGTGGGGACTTCAACCTACCCTCGGTATGTTGGCAAAAATACTTGTTCAAAACCGGTGGTAGGCAGAAAACGTCTTCCGAGATTGTCCTAAATGCATTCTCCGAAAACTATTTCGAGCAGTTAGTCCACGAACCCACGCGAATTGTAAATGGTTGCGAAAACACACTTTACCTCTTGGCCACAAACAATCCAGAGCTGATAGAGAGCATCATGACTGATACAGGGATTAGTGATCACAAGGTCATCGTAGCTAGGCTCAATACCATTTCTTCCAAATCCATCAGAAACAAACGCAAAATAATTTTATTTAAAAAAGCGGATAAAGTGCCACTAGAAGCCTTCCTAAAAGACAATTTCCATTCCTTCCGAACTGACTATGCGAATGTAGACGAGATGTGGCTCAAATTCAAAGATATAGTAGCAACAGCAATTGAGATATTCATACCTCATAAATTGGTAAGAGATGGAACGGATCCCCCGTGGTACACAAAAAAGGTCCGAACGCTGTTGCAGAGTCAACGGAAAAAGCATGCGAAGTTCAGAAGAACACGAAATCCCGAAGATGGGCTAAAATTTACAGACGCGCGAAATTTGGCACGTACTTCGATGCGAGATGCCTTTAATAGGTTCCACAACGAAACATTGTCTCGAAATTTGGTAGAAAATCCGAAGAAATTCTGGTCGTATGTAAAGTACACAAGCGGCAAGACGCAGTCAATACCTTCGCTGCGCAGTGCCGATGGTACTGTTATCGACGACTGTGCGCTAAAGCGGAGTTATTGAACGCAGTTTTCCGAAATTCCTTCACCAGGGAAGACGAACGGAATATTCCAGAATTTGAAACACGAACATCTGCTAGCATGAGTTTCTTAGAAGTAGATACCTTAGGGGTTGCGAAGCAACTCAAATCGCTTGATACGGGCAAGTCTTCAGGTCCAGATTGTATACCGATTAGGTTCCTTTCAGATTACGCTGATACTATAGCTCCCTACTTAGCACTCATATACAACCGCTCGCTCACCGATAGATCTGTACCTACAGATTGGAAAATTGTGCAGGTCGCACCAGTGTTCAAGAAGGGTAGTAGGAGTAATCCATTTAACTACAGACCTATATCATTGACGTCGGTTTGCAGTAGGGTTTTGGAGCATATACTGTATTCAAACATTATGAATCACCTCGAAGGGAACGATCTATTGACACGTAATCAGCATGGCTTCAGAAAACATCGCTCTTGTGCAACGCAGCTAGCTCTTTATTCGCACGAAGTACTGGCCGCTATCGACAGGGGATCTCAAGTTGATTCCGTATTTCTAGATTTCCGGAAAGCTTTTGACACCGTTCCTCACAAGCGACTTCTAATCAAGCTGCGGAGCTATGGGGTATCGTCTCAGTTGTGCGACTGGATTCGTGATTTCCTGTCAGGAAGGTCGCAGTTCGTAGTAATAGACGGCAAATCATCGAGTAAAACTGAAGTGATATCAGGTGTTCCCCAGGGAAGCGTCCTGGGACCTCTACTGTTCCTGATCTATATAAATGACCTGGGTGACAATCTGAGCAGTTCTCTTAGACTGTTCGCAAACGATGCTGTAATTTACCGTCTAGTAAGGTCATCCGAAGACCAGTATCAGCTGCAAAGCGATTTAGAAAAGATTGCTGTATGGTGTGTGAGGTGGCAGTTGACGCTAAATAACGAAAAGTGTGAGGTGATCCACATGCCTTCCAAAAGAAATCCGTTGGAATTCGATTACTCGATAAATAGTACAATTCTCAAGGCTGTCAATTCAACTAAGTACCTGGGTGTTAAAATTACGAACCACTTCAGTTGGAAGGACCACATAGATAATATTGTCGGGAAGGCGAGCCAAAGGTTGCGTTTCGTTGGCAGGACACTTAGAAGATGCAACAAGTCCACTAAAGAGACAGCTTACACTACACTCGTTCGTCCTCTGTTAGAATATTGCTGCGCGGTGTGGGATCCTTACCAGGTGGGATTGACGGAGGACATCGAAAGGGTGCAAAAAAGGGCAGCTCGTTTTGTATTATCGCGTTATAGGGGAGAGAGTGTGGCAGATATGATACACGAGTTGGGATGGAAGTCATTACAGCATAGACGTTTTTCGTCGCGGCGAGACCTTTTTACGAAATTTCAGTCACCAACTTTCTCTTCCGAATGCGAAAATATTTTGTTGAGCCCAACCTACATAGGTAGGAATGATCATCAAAATAAAATAAGAGAAATCAGAGCTCGAACAGAAAGGTTTAGGTGTTAGTTTTTCCCGCGCGCTGTTCGGGAGTGGAATAGTAGAGAGATAGTATGATTGTGGTTCGATGAACCCTCTGCCAAGCACTTAAATGTGAATTGCAGAGTAGTCATGCAGATGTAGATGTAGATGTAGAAACTAAGGTTAAGTGCCAGAAATGACTTTTTATGGACCACAGCATGACAAACACTCGGATTACAAGTGGAAAATATGGTTTGTTTACACGAAAAATATGTAAAATGTGATTTCCGTAGTGGTGGTGCTGAACCAGAGCATCTGTTTTATGGTCTGAGGATGGCAAATGACGGCCGCAACCAGTCGTCGTTTCGCCATTGTTGTGATTGTGGATGACAGTAAATACTTTTCAAAACAAGCAATAATCAGAATGAAATTTCACTCTGCAGCGGAGTGTGCGCTGATATGAAACTTGCTGGCAGATTAAAAATGTGTGGCCGACCGAGGATCCTTTCTGTCAGGAGTGCTAGTTCTGCGAGGTTCGCAGGAGAGCTTCTGTAAAGTTTGGAAGGTAGGAGACGGATACTGGCAGAAGTAAAGCTGTGAGTACCGGGCGTTAGGCGTGCTTCGGTAGCTCAGATGGTGCCGGCACTGTACCTTAGCATGTTCGGTCAGAGGGTTAACTGTCCTCTGTAATAAAAAAAAAAAAAACTTGAGTTAACCGATCGACGACGAACTTCAACGGGTGTCTTACGACGTCCGCCCCGAGCAGATGCAACTAACGATAGCGAACAAAATGAGATTAAAAAAAAAAATGGTAGAGCACTTGCCCGCGAAAGGCAAAGGTCCCGAGTTCGAGTCTCGGTCGGGCACAAAGTTTTAATCTGCCAGGAAGTTTCATATCGGCGCACACTCCGTTGCAGAGAGAAAATCTCATTCTGGAAACATCCCCCAGGCTGTGGCTAAGCCATGTCTCCGCAATATCCATTCGTTCAGGAGTGCTAGTTGTGCAAGGTTCGCGAGAGAGCTTCTGTAAAGTTTGGACGGTAGGAGACGAGATACTGGCAGAAGTAAAGCTGTGAGGACCGGGCGTGAGTCGTGCTTCGGTAGCTCAGATGGTAGAGCACTTGCCCGCGAAAGGCAAAGGTCTCGAGTTCGAGTCTCGGTCCGGCACACAGTTTTAATCTGCCAGGAAGTTTCAAGCAATAATCACTTTGTATCTCTAATTCGACTGAAGTGTCGTTCTTTTAGAAATATTTAAAGCCGCTCTTTGTCTGAGTCTCTTCAGCCCGGAATTTCATGTTAAGACACTGTCTGATCAAAAGTATCTGGACACTTATTAGTTAACATTCTTAAGGGAGGTCCCCATGCTTCGCCTTTTTACGACGGCTTGCAGGGGGATGAGGACACTTTCAGTGAAGTGTCTCGATGTCTGTGGATGAATGGAAGCCCAGTCTTCCTCACGAGCCAAAACCTGAGAATGTGTGTGGGCGAATTCTTAAGGGAACAAACTGCTGAGGTCATCGGTCCCTAGACTTACACACTACTTAAACTAACTTATGCTAAGAACAACAAATGCACTCGTGCCCGAGGGAGGACTCTAACCTCCGGCGGGAGGGGCCGCGCAGTCTGTGACATGGCGCCTCAAACCGCATGCGCACTTCGCACGGCAAACCTGAGAAGGCAGTATTGTTAGACACTGGGATTTGGAGCGAAATCGACGTCCTAACTCAATCCAAAACCGTTCCATAGGTTTCAGAACGGCACTCAGGACAGGCCACTGCACTTCAGGCATGTTATTGTCCACAAACAATTGCTCCACAGGTGTTGCCTTATCAAAGATTGTATTGTCGTGCTTATATAAATAATGGTCGTCTCAGATCAGTTTCTCTACTATATGCAGGTACTGTCAGATATGTTCATATCTCTCCGCATTTAGCGTTTCCTGAAGCACAGTAATGGGACCATGCCCCAATCACGGAAAACAACCCTACACAGTTACAGCACATTCTCTGTACTTCAGTGCTGGCACTATACAGATATCAGGTAACGCTTTTCAGGCGTTCGCCAAATTCAAATCCTCTAATCGGACTGACAGAGTGTACCAAGTGATCCATCGCTCCAAATCATTCGTTTCCGACTGTCCAGTGACGTCGATCGTTACGCCATCTCAAGAATCGCTCAGCACTGATTACAAAAAGTGTGGCTTATGCGGAGCTGGTCGACCAGTATTACAGACACTGTGCTAGCTGAACTGCTGGTAGAACTTTGGAACTCTCTCGAGCGATTCCTTCCGGTGATTTCGTGCTGTTTTTCACGACCACTCTACGCAATGCTCGACGGTCCCTGTCCGTCAGTACAGAAGGCATGACTCTATAACACTATTCGTTTATGGTTCATCTAAATTTTTAAAATTTTTTGTTTTAAAATTTTCGCATATTGGTACTATATTTTCTGCATTTGTAAAGTAAATTGATCTATACTGGAGGCTGAAGTTCTTTGCATTGTAAGGGAGAAATACATGTAAAATACTATGTAATTGTTTATAACGTTAAATAATTTTCTGATGACATATTGTATTTGATGTTACGTAAAAGCCAGTGTGATTTTGTTAGGAACGAAAGCGGTTCTGGGGAGTGGCAAACGTGGCAAGGGCGAATTGGTACGCAACCTAGAGCAAGTGCAGGAAGTAAGTCACACAATCTATAGGCGGCAGTGATTGACGTAACACCGTTGTGGAACAGGAGAAGCTTTGCCTGCAAATTTTCACAAAAATGCCTCGGATTAAGAGTGCAAATGGCATAGCTGCGAGTTGTTGGGGTACTGTACGCAAAAACTGAACGACACCAAGAACAGAAACTGAGCCCATATAGCAAGATGCTGGCAGGCCGCACTGTGGGTAGTCTAGCCGTCATAACTTTTCGCCACACGCAAGCCTACAGCCACCAGATAAGATTTATTTTCGTATTTTACTTTTGTACACCGTGAGCCATTAATTTAAACTGTGTTTTATTAGTGAATAATCATTCTGGAACTTTAAAGATACTGGTTCATCCTGTTATTTCATCCGAATCATACACCTAAGTATGGTTCTTTCCCGATATTAGTATCCTGTTTTACAGACTTATAAAGTCCCAAGTTAATAGAAAGAGGCACCATTTAAATTGTTTTTGAGTAAATAGTGAGATGTATGTGTGAGGGACTAAATTCTGTTCGAATATGGGTCAAATGGCTCTGAGCACTACGGGACTTAACATCTGAGGTCATCAGTATCCTAGAACTTAGAACTACTTAAACCTAACTGACCTAAGGAAGGGGAAACTACAGCCGTAATTTTTCCTGAGGGCATACAGTTTTACTGTATGATTAAATGATGGCGTCCTCGTGGGTAAAATATTCCGGAGGTAAAATAGTCCCCCATTCGGATCTCTCGGCGGGGACTATTCAAGAGGACGTTGTTATCAGGAGAAAGAAAACTGGCGTTCTACGGATCGGAATGTGGAATGTCAGATCCCTTAGTCGGGCAGGTAGGTTACAAAATTTAAAAAGACAAATAGATAGGTTGAAGTTAGATATAGTGGGAATTAGTGTAGTTCGGTGGCAGGAGGAACAACACTTTTGGTCAGGTGAATACAGGGTTATAAATACAAAATCAAATAGGGGTAATGCAGGAGTAGATTTAATAATGAATAAAAAAATAGGAGTACGGGTAAGCTACTACAAATAGCATAGTGAACGCATTATTGTAGCCAAGATAGACACGAAGCCCACACCTACTACAATAGTACAAGTTTATATGCCAACTAGCACTGCAGATGACGAAGAAATTGATGAAATGTATGATGAGATAAAAGAAATTATGCAGGTTGTGAAGGGAGACGAAAATGTAATAGTCGTGGGTGACTGGAATTCCTCAGTAGGAAAAGGGAGAGAAGGAAACATAGTAAGTTAATATGGATTGGGGCTAAGAAATGAAAGAGGAAGCCGCCTGGTAGAATTTTGCACAGAGCATAACTTAATCATAGCTAACACTTGGTTCAAGAATCATGAAAGAAGGTTGTATACATGGAAGAACCCTGGAGATACTAGAAGGTTTCAGATAGAATGGTAAGAGAGAAATTTAGGAAACAGGTTTTAAATTGTATGACATTTCCAGGGGCAGATGTGGACTCTGGCCACAAACTATTGGTTATGAACTGTAGATTAAAACTGAAGAAATTGCAAAAAGGTGGGAATTGAAAGGGATTCGACCTGGATAAACTGAAAGACCCAGAGCTTGTACAGAGTTTCAGGGAGAGCATAAGGGAACAATTGACAAGAATGGGGGAAAGAAATACAGTAGAAGAAGAATGGGTGGCTGTGAGGGATGAAATAGTGAAGGCAGCAGAGGATCAAGTAGGTAAAAAGACGAGGGCAAGTAGAAACCCTTGGATAACAGAAGAAATATTGAGTTTAATTGATGAAAGGAGAAAATATAAAAATGAAGTAAATGAAGCAGACAAAAAGGAATACAAACGTCTAAAAATGAGACCGACAGGAAGGGCAAAATGGCTAAGCAGGAATGGCTAGAGGACAAATTTAAGGATGTAGAGGCTTATCTCACTAGGGGTAAGATAGATACTGCCTACAGGAAAATTAAAGAGAGCTTTGGAGAAAGGAGAACCACTTGCATGAATACCAAGAGCTTTCATGGAAACCCAGTTCTAAGCAAAGAAGGGAAAGCAGAAAGGTGGAAGGAGTATAGAGAGGGTCTACACAAGGGCGATGTACTTGAGGACAATATTATGGAAATGGAAGAGGATGTAGATGAAGATGAAATGGGAGATATGATACTGCGTGAAGAGTTTGACAGAGCACTGAAAGACCTGAGTCGAAACAAGGCTCCCGGAGTAGAGAACATTCCATTGGAACTACTGACAGTCTTGAGAGAGCCAGTCATGACAAAACTCTACCATCTGGCGAACAAGATGTATGAGACAGGCGAAATATCCTCAGACTTCAAGAAGAATATAATAATTCCAATCCCAAAGAAATCAGGTGTTGACAGATGTGAAAATTACCGAACTATCAGTTTAATAAGTCACAGCTGCAAAATACTAACGCGAATTCTTTACAGACGAATGGAAAGACTGGTAGAAGCGGACCTTGGGGAAGATCAGTTTGGATTCCGCAGAATTGTTGGAACACGTGAGGCAATACTAACCTTCGACTTGTCTTAGAAGAAAGATTACGAAAAGGCAAACCTACGTTTCTAGCATTTGTAGACTTAGAGAAAGCTTTTGACAATGTTGACTGTAATACTCTCTTTCAAATTCTAAAGGTGGCAGGGGTAAAATACAGGGAGCGTAAGGCAATTACAAGAGTCGAGGGGCATGAAAGGGAAGCAGTGGTTGGGAAGGGAGTGAGACAGGGTTGTAGCCTCTCCCCGATGTTATTCAATCTGCATATTGAGCAATCAATAAAGGAAACAAAAGAAAAGTTCGGAGTAGGTATTAAAATCCATGGAAAAGAAATAAAAACTTTGAGGTTCGCCGATGACATTGTAATTCTGTTAGAGACAGCAAACGACTTGGAAGAGCAGTTGAACAGAATGGACAGTGTCTTGAAAGGAGGGTATAAGATGAACATCAATAAAAGCAAAACGAGGATAATGGAATGTAGTCGAATTAAGTTTGGTGATGCTGAGGGAATTAGATTAGGAAATGAGACACTTAAAGTAGTAAAGGAGTTTTGCTATTTGGGGAGGAAAATAACTCATGATGGTCGAAGTAGAGAGGATATAAAATGTAGACTGGCAATGGCAAGAAAAGCGTTTCTGAAGAAGAAAAATTTGTTAACATCGAATACAGATTTAAGTGTCAGGAAGTCGTTTCTGAACGTATTTGTACGGAGTTAGACATGTATGGACGTGAAAAATGGACGATAAATAGTTTCGACAAGAAGAGAATAGAAGCTTTCGAAATGTGGTGCTACAGAAGAATGCTGAAGATTAGATAGGCAGATCACATAACAAATGAGGAGGTATTGAATTGAAATGGGGAGACGAGGAGCTTATGGCACAACTTGAGCAGAAGAAGGGATCGGTTGGTAGGACATGTTTTGAGACATCGAGGGATCACCAATTTAGTATTGGAGGGCATCGTAGAGCGTAAAAATCGTAGAGGGAGACCAAGAGATTCAGAAGGATGTAGGTTGCAGTAGGTACTGGGAGATGAAGAAGCTTGCACAGGATAGAGTAGCATGGAGAGCTGCATCAAACCAGTCTCAGGACTGAAGACCACAACCACACCACATTTGGTGAAGGCTGCCGGTCTTGCTTACGAGATGAAGGCAGAGCTCACCATCTGCAGCATCGTTGACAGAACCGACTGCGGACCTTTGGTGCAGAGCCGGGTGGAGGGTCTGAATCAGAGGCTCAGACGGTTTTGCGACCGTATTGGCTGCAGATTCCTTGACTTGCGCCATAGGGTGGTGGGGTTTCGGGTTCCGCTGATTAGGTCAGGAGTTCACTACACTCAGCTGGCGGCTACACGGGTAGCGGAGGCTGTGTGGCGTGGACTGGGCAGTTTTTTAGGTTAGAAGGCCTCGGGAAAGTGCGGGATGGGCTGCAATGTCAAAGGGTGCTTGGCAATTACAGGACGTGCTTGGATCAAGGAACAGTCGGAATTATAGTTGTAAATTGTTGTAGTTGCGCTGGAAAAGTCCCTGAGCTACCAGCGCTAATAGAAAGCACAGAAGCTGATATCGTTATAGGTACAGAAAGCTGGCTAAAGCCTGAAATAAGTTCTGCAGAAATTTTTACGAAGTCTCAGACGGTGTTCAGGAAAGATAGATTAGGCAGAATTGGTGGTGGAGTGTTTGTGTCTGTCAGTAGTGGTTTATCTTGTAGTGAAGTCGAAGTAGATACTCCGTGCGAATTGGTGTGGGTGGAGGTTATACTTAACAGCCGAATTAAGTTAATAAATGGCTTCTTCTACCGACCCCCAGACTCCGATGATACAGTTGCGGAACAGTTCAGAGAAAGTTTGAGTCTCGTAACAAATAAATACCCCACTCATACGGTTATAGTTGGTGGGGACTTCAACCTACCCTCGGTATGTTGGCAAAAATACTTGTTCAAAACCGGTGGTAGGCAGAAAACGTCTTCCGAGATTGTCCTAAATGCATTCTCCGAAAACTATTTCGAGCAGTTAGTCCACGAACCCACGCGAATTGTAAATGGTTGCGAAAACACACTTTACCTCTTGGCCACAAACAATCCAGAGCTGATAGAGAGCATCATGACTGATACAGGGATTAGTGATCACAAGGTCATCGTAGCTAGGCTCAATACCATTTCTTCCAAATCCATCAGAAACAAACGCAAAATAATTTTATTTATAAAAGCGGATAAAGTGCCACTAGAAGCCTTCCTAAAAGACAATTTCCATTCCTTCCGAACTGACTATGCGAATGTAGACGAGATGTGGCTCAAATTCAAAGATATAGTAGCAACAGCAATTGAGATATTCATACCTCATAAATTTGTAAGAGATGGAACGGATCCCCCGTGGTACACAAAAAAGGTCCGAACTCTGTTGCAGAGTCAACGGAAAAAGCATGCGAAGTTCAGAAGAACACGAAATCCCGAAGATGGGCTAAAATTTACAGACGCGCGAAATTTGGCACGTACTTCGATGCGAGATGCCTTTAATAGGTTCCACAACGAAACATTGTCTCGAAATTTGGTAGAAAATCCGAAGAAATTCTGGTCGTATGTAAAGTACACAAGCGGCAAGACGCAGTCAATACCTTCGCTGCGCAGTGCCGATGGTACTGTTATCGACGACTGTGCGCTAAAGCGGAGTTATTGAACGCAGTTTTCCGAAATTCCTTCACCAGGGAAGACGAACGGAATATTCCAGAATTTGAAACACGAACATCTGCTAGCATGAGTTTCTTAGAAGTAGATACCTTAGGGGTTGCGAAGCAACTCAAATCGCTTGATACGGGCAAGTCTTCAGGTCCAGATTGTATACCGATTAGGTTCCTTTCAGATTACGCTGATACTATAGCTCCCTACTTAGCACTCATATACAACCGCTCGCTCACCGATAGATCTGTACCTACAGATTGGAAAATTGCGCAGGTCGCACCAGTGTTCAAGAAGGGTAGTAGGAGTAATCCATTTAACTACAGACCTATATCATTGACGTCGGTTTGCAGTAGGGTTTTGGAGCATATACTGTATTCAAACATTATGAATCACCTCGAAGGGAACGATCTATTGACGCGTAATCAGCATGGCTTCAGAAAACATCGCTCTTGTGCAACGCAGCTAGCTCTTTATTCGCACGAAGTAATGGCCGCTATCGACAGGGGATCTCAAGTTGATTCCGTATTTCTAGATTTCCGGAAAGCTTTTGACACCGTTCCTCACAAGCGACTTCTAATCAAGCTGCGGAGCTATGGGGTATCGTCTCAGTTGTGCGACTGGATTCGTGATTTCCTGTCAGGAAGGTCGCAGTTCGTAGTAATAGACGGCAAATCATCGAGTAAAACTGAAGTGATATCAGGTGTTCCCCAGGGAAGCGTCCTGGGACCTCTACTGTTCCTGATCTATATAAATGACCTGGGTGACAATCTGAGCAGTTCTCTTAGACTGTTCGCAAACGATGCTGTAATTTACCGTCTAGTAAGGTCATCCGAAGACCAGTATCAGCTGCAAAGCGATTTAGAAAAGATTGCTGTATGGTGTGTGAGGTGGCAGTTGACGCTAAATAACGAAAAGTGTGAGGTGATCCACATGCCTTCCAAAAGAAATCCGTTGGAATTCGATTACTCGATAAATAGTACAATTCTCAAGGCTGTCAATTCAACTAAGTACCTGGGTGTTAAAATTACGAACAACTTCAGTTGGAAGGACCACATAGATAATATTGTCGGGAAGGCGAGCCAAAGGTTGCGTTTCGTTGGCAGGACACTTAGAAGATGCAACAAGTCCACTAAAGAGACAGCTTACACTACACTCGTTCGTCCTCTGTTAGAATATTGCTGCGCGGTGTGGGATCCTTACCAGGTGGGATTGACGGAGGACATCGAAAGGGTGCAAAAAAGGGCAGCTCGTTTTGTATTATCGCGTTATAGGGGAGAGAGTGTGGCAGATATGATACACGAGTTGGGATGGAAGTCATTACAGCATAGACGTTTTTCGTCGCGGCGAGACCTTTTTACGAAATTTCAGTCACCTACTTTCTCTTCCGAATGCGAAAATATTTTGTTGAGCCCAACCTACATAGGTAGGAATGATCATCAAAATAAAATAAGAGAAATCAGAGCTCGAACAGAAAGGTTTAGGTGTTAGTTTTTCCCGCGCGCTGTTCGGGAGTGGAATAGTAGAGAGATAGTATGATTGTGGTTCGATGAACCCTCTGCCAAGCACTTAAATGTGAATTGCAGAGTAGTCATGTAGATGTAGATGAACATATATATTTATGAAGTGAAGGTACGCGATTATTTGTATTTAAACTCCGTGTCACTGCACAGAATGATATTCAGCCTTGTGCCCTGTCTTTCAAAAAGTATGAGTGTGTTGCATTTTTTTAATGGTGACCCATTCATCAGATGACTACATTAGCCTCAGCCATCCTATTGTGTCATCGAAAGGAGCAGGCAGTGTGCTGCCATCAGACTGCACTATTCTCTTCTTGTCGTTTCCACGATTTTCCGTAATAGCTATTGTGCGAAATTGTAATGTGACACATACACCTCACGCTCTACGCTGGCGTAAGTAGGTGGACCACACGTAATTACTTCAGCGTCTCTTGCGAAAGCATCCCACCAAGTTCGCGGTCGAGGTAACAATAAGATTTAATTCCCAAATTCCCACATGTACGCTGGATCTGTCAGTATTCACTGCTAACATTGCCAAGTGCCATAAATTTTTTGTCCCTCTGAGCGTGCTCCGCTTTGCAATTTTGCACTGAGATGGCGCCATCAACTTGTTAAATGTAAACCAATCCAGGATTACGTTTCAAGTTATGGTGATGACGTCAGCCTGAAACGAAGGAATTATTTGTAAGCGTCCTATAGCAGGCAAGAAAAAACATATAATTAAGAAATATAGACAAAATGTTAAAATAATACCCCGTTAGCGTTGAGGTCTTCTGTCACCTAGTTGTGGATCAGTTCAGCCTAAGCAAATTTTGGAAATTTTTTGTAATGTCTTATGGGACCAAACTGCTGATGTCATCGGTCCCTAAGCTGACACACTACTTAATCTAACTTAAACTAACGTACACTAAGGATAACAAATACACCCATGCCCGAGGGAGGACTCGGACCTCCGACAGGGGGAGCCGCGCGGAGCATGACAAGTTGCCCTAGACCGCGCGGCTATCCCCCGCGGCTCAGCCTGTGCATCTGAGCTGTGTCTGATACGATTTTGTCTGGGACGAGCCAAACTTGTAAGTACATAGAGTGAAAAAAATTATATGTCAGAAAGAGAGAAAGTTTGTGTTGAATGGTATTATTAACTTGATACTACTACGGTGACGGGAAAGTTAATCACCTGTGACAGGCACATTTATTGAAAAGCCACTTCCGATTTCAGTGTATCTGATGACCATTCTCTGTGTTCTTTTTCTTTCTTTTTTTATTAGCACGGAGTGCAGTAAAAGGTTTCCCAATTACAAACATTTCCTGTGGGACTTCCAGTTCCGACATTTACCAACAGAAAACTCCAGATAACCTTGGCTGGAACTAGGAGATAGGAACAATTTTGAATTTGTTATTAGGACAATAGTGAACATAAATTTGACATACATACACTGATCAATCAAAATATCAGACCACTACCCAGACAATACCGCCCAGTGCATTGCAGCCACGTGGCTGTACGAGGGAGGATGAAGTGGGGATTTTCCCATACTACCATTTCACGAGTGTACCGTGAATATCAGGAATCCGGTAAAACATCAGATCTTCGATATCGCGTCTGTTGGAAAAAGATCCCGCAACAACGGTACCAATGACGACTGAAGAGAATCATTCACTGTGACGGAAGTGCAACCCTTCCGCAAATTGCTGCAAATTTCAGTGCTGGGCCGTCAACAAATATCAGCGCGTGAACTTTTCAACGAAACATCATCGACATTGGCTTTCGCAGCCGAAGGAGCACTCGTATTCCGTTGATGACTGCACGACACAAAGTTTTAAGCCTCGTCTTGGCCCGTCAACACCGAGATTGGACTGTTGATGGCTGCGAACATGTTGCCTTGACGGGTCCCGATTTCACTTGGCAAGAGCTGATGTTAGTATTCCAATGTGCCGCAGACCCCACGAAGCCATAAACCGAAGTTGTCAAGAAGATACTATACAAGCTGGTGGCGGCTCCATAATGGTATGGGCTGTGTTTACGTGGAATGGATTGTGTCTTCTCGACCAACAGGACCGACAACTGACTAGAAATGGTTACGTTCTTTTACTTGGACACCAGTTGCATGTCATTCATGTTCCCAAATTACGATGGAATTTTTTATGGATCACAATGTGCCATGTCAACAGACCACTACTGTTCGCCGGACACGAATCTCATCTAACATTTACGGGACATAATGGAGAGATCAGTTCGTGCACAAAACGTTGCACCGGCAACACATTCGCAATTATGGACGGCTATAGTAGTTACATGACTCAGTACTTCTGCAGGGGATTACCAAAGACGTGTTGAGTCCATGCCACATGGAGTTATTGCACTACGCCCGGCAAAAGGAGGTCCGACACGATAGACGGGGGCATCCCATGACATTTGTCGCTTCAGTGTATATGCGATGACACGCGAGATACGTTTCACAGGAACGATCCGTTCCGAAATCCGTGTTTATTTCTCCTAAAGTGGCCCTATCTTTAAGTAAACAAAGTGTTGTGTGATACTATACCCAAGAAGCGCAGGAACGACTGAAAGTAATGCTGTCTGTATTTACCTTCCAGATAGCGATACGAAAGCAAATAAGAATCATATTAGCGAAGTTTATTCAACAACCAAAGCCACAGCTTAGTAGGCCAAGAATGCTCTTTCTTGTTTTCCACAGGTTTTCAATGTGTATTACTGTATATTGAATGCTAATCTGACTCTCAATATCTTTCTTCATTTAAACAACAAGGAAACATGTAACTGTGTAACACAAAGAACATTCCTTACAAGATAAATAAGAACTCTGATCACGCGATATCCACAGTGATATGTGTGCTATCGGAAAAAGCTGAAACTACTTTTAAAGACCCACAGTCGGCCAAAGAGAGAGCAGCCTGCCCGAGCTACAGAACCCATTATTTCGCGGCAAAAGTGATGTAATGCAGCAAACTCGCAGCAGCTGCTCCAAAGCGAAATTCGAACGACAGATGTGCGACGCCTTTGTATTTAAGGCAGGGGTGAGACAAGGAAATCTACTATCGCCTCTGCTCTTCAAATGTATTTTAGAAAATATGTTCTGACTATAATGGAAGGGTTAGAAAATGGGGTGGGGCTACAATCGACTGGCTAGCTTTTGCAGATGGTCTACTAATCATTTCAGACTTCGTACATACGGCAGCAAAACATCTTAACCAGCTGAGACACAGGAGGTGAAGACTGGATTTAAAACCTCCTTTGAGAAGACGTATTTTGTGACAAACGTAAAATCAGCGCCACGAGAACGGAAAAAATTTAGCATGCAGTAAAGTTTAAATATGTAGGTGAATGAAAATGGCCTAACCTATCAGAGAGAGAGGTCTCCGTGTCACATATTAAATGGCCTGCCAACTAATGAAAAGCATCTACAACAAGAGATCTAGAGGGTGTTTCAAAAAAGACTTTACAACTTTAAAAATTCATATAAATTTATTGAAAAAAGGTATAGAGCTGGGTAACATCAATGGGATAATGTACCTGGATATGTTACAACAATTTTTGATACCGCAGATCGATGAGAGTGACCAATGTTTACTTCATGCAAGACGGTGCGCCACCCCACTACCTGGCTGACGTTCGGGATTTTCTCAGTGACGTCAACTACGTAGTGGAGTGGTGCACCATCTTGCATGAAGTAAACATTTCGTTCTTGCTTATCCTCATCGATCTACGGTATCAAAAATTGTTGTAACATATCCAGCTACACTATCCCCTTGATGATTTTCTCACAGAAAAAAGGGGCTGTACACCTCGTTCTGTCACAATGCACAAAAAACGTTCGGTTTAGGGCTGTCACGAACATGTCGTAATGTTGGATGTGAATTTTCACTGCCAGAAATCCTACAGTGTTAACTTTGCACATAAATGAAAAGTCGACTCGTCAGAAAAGATGATTTTGTCCAAGAAATGTTCATCCTCATTTAATCGATTTAACATATCCGCACAGAAGTTCTTGCAAGCAATTTTATCAGTGTCTTTTATTGCTTGTACGATCGTCAATCTGTTACGGTTTCAAATGCAAACGGTTTCTCAACACACGCCAAACGGTCGTATGTGGGATTTGCAGTTCGTGAAACGCACGCCGGGTCGATTTCGTAGGGCCGTTGACAAAGCGCTGTCTCACTCGCCCAACGACGTCGTCAGATGTACTTGGACGACCTGATGATTTCCTATGTTTTACTGAGCACCCTGTTTCTACAAAACATTTATGCCACTCATAAATTACAAGTGGACTATAAGGATCTTCAGCGTACTTGGTACGGAAATACGCTGAACTGGTGTCGCCGCTTCGTTTCTTCAAACCAAAACACACAGCTAGCATGCTCGTGTCCAGTGAAGGCAGCCATCTTTAAGGCAACTGCTACTAGCGCTCCTTACGGTGCGATTCTACACTAACGAACTACGCGAGACAAAACTTGATGTATTTCGCTACAAATTGACCCTACAATATGCTCTCTGGGTACTGTGAATTAATTTAAATGAATTTTCAAAGTTTCAAGTCCCTATTGAAACATCCAGTATATTCTTAAAAGCTTGGAGGCTCTATATGCGGCAGAGACTCTTACGATGAACAAGAAAGGTCTAATTGAGAAACCTGATGTCAAAGAAAGAAAGATTTTTGAGAAAAATCGTGGGTCCCATCAAAGAAATAAGTGAGTACAAAATCGTCACAACAAAGCAACTATACTGACGGAAAAAATCTGAACACCAAAAAATAATGTTAAGTAATGAAATTCTGGGAGTATATTTGTCTATGTGGCATGTTTAAGTTATTAACATTGCAAGATGCAGGTTAATGTGCACACGAGGTAAGCCATTGCAAAAGTGAAATGCTGATGCATTAGTAACCGGTGTAATCGCCAAAATGATGAATGTAAGCAAACGTGCATGTATTGTGTTGCAGCGGTGTCAGATGTCAGTTTGTGGGATGGAGTTCCATGCCTGTTGCACTTTATCGGTCAATACAGGGATGGTTAAAGCTGTTTGTGGATGACGCTGGAGTTGTCGTCCGATGATGTTCCATATGTGCTTCATTGGAGACAGATCTGGTAATCCAGCAGGCCAAGGCATCAATTCGACCCTTTGTACACCACGCTGGGTAACAACTGCGGTATGCAGGTGAGCGTTATACGGCTGGAAAACAGCCTGTGGAATGCTGTTCATGAATGGCAGCTCAGCAGGTCGAATCACCAGACTGAAGTACAAATTTGCAGCCAGGATGTGTGGGATACCCCCGATAGCGCTCCTGCTGTAATACAATATCGCACCCCCGCTGTAAGACCAATGTGTCTAGCACACAGACAGGTTCGTTGCAGGCTTCAACCGGCCTCCTTCTGACCAATACACGGCCATTACTGGTACCAGTCCTACTGGCCCGGGTTCGATTCCCGGCTGGGTCGGGGATTTTCCCCACTCAGGGACTCGGTGTAGTGTTGTCTTTATCATCATTTCATCCCCATCCGGCGTGCAGGTCGTCCAATGTCGCGCCGAATGTAATAAGACTGGCACCAAGGCGGCCGGACCTGCCCCGTAAGGGGCCTCCAGGCCAGTGACGCCAAACGTTCATTTCCATTTTTTACTGGCCTCCAGGCAGAACCAATTTTCATCAAATAACACAACAGACTTTCACTCTGTTCTCCACTGAGCACTCGCTTTACAGCAGAGAAGAAGCAAACGGCGGTGGTTTGGGGACAGTGGAATGCACACTAAAAGGCGTCGGTTCGGAGTTTTCCTTGAAGTAACCTGTTTGTAACAGGTCGTTGTGTCACTGTGGAGCTAACTGCTGCTCAAATTGCTGCTGCAGATGCAGTTCAATGCTCCAGAGCCATACGCCGAATACGATAGTCTCTCCTCTCCGCCGGCCCTTGTGGCGGAACGGTTCTAGGCGCTTCAGTCTGGAACAGCGCGACCGCTACGGTCGCAGGTTCGAATCCTGCCTCGGACAGTGTGTGATGTTCTTAGGTTAGTTACGTTTAAGTAGTTCTAAGTTCTAGGGGACTGATGACCTCAGATGTTAAGTCCCATAGTGGTCAGAACCATTTTTAATTTTTTTTTTCCAAATTGACATCGACTATCAGATGTAGAAACACGCCTACCAAATTTAATTTGTCTCGCACAACTCCTTTATGGTGCTGCGATTTTTTCCCGTCGGTTTATATAAGCACGAGGAGAAGTTAAGTGACACCAATCGTAAGAAAAGGATTGCCTTCACTGCTACGTGCACGTATGAACCCAGGAAGGATAGTTAAAAGAAAACCAAAGGAGAGTGGTTCACAGAAGTTGAGAATGATGTACGAGAAATGGAAATTTCTCCTAAAAAGCCTGATCCGCTACTACGAATACTCAAAGGGTTCCAGGAAAAGGCGAAGGCAAGGTCTAGATCCAAGAGACAAATCGGAAACGAATGCAGGAGGGCTGGACGGCAGTCCCAGGTCGGAAAAAGAGACAGTTGAAATGACGTGTTCTCTATTGGTCGAAACGAAGTATGAAGAAGTAAACGAGACTCTGGTGCCAGAATTTAATTTTAACCCTGCAGCTGACAGTGCGTTGATTTAAAACTACCTGACAGATTAAAACAGTTTGTCGAACCTTTTCTAACGACTGAGCTATTAAAGCACATATCGCGACCGACCGGCCCTCGTGGCAGTACCTTACATACAATATGGTGAACATCTCCGTCCTTTCAAGGAACTTTGATATTGTGAAAACCGTTTCTTCAGTTATTTTCGTATGTCTCATGAATAATTCGAAACACTTCACAGTATCGTTGAACCGAAAATCTTGACTAACTCCAGATGTACATTGTTAATCATCTAGTCAAATCAAAGAAAAGAAAAATAATTACGCATCCGAGAACTACATTAAATGGTTCTCCTAAACGATACTATCTTATTACTATTTACAAGCGTAGTCTCTGCAGAGGAATAACTGTGATATATAATTGTTGGCTCTAAGTTCACACATATTATTATTACACTGTATTTTGTACAGCAATATCCATGTGATAGTGTGTATATACAAGTGTACATTTATTTATAAATATATGGAATAGGTGAATATCTACTTTATTGAGACATGCGCATACTTTCTTCCACATTTTCGCCTTTTTGACTAATTTATTTATTGTCTGGCGTGTATGCGATGGAGATATAGTGGAAGTTATCTAAATCTTGATAAGAATTTAGACTAGAATATCCACATTGACTACCTATCAGCTAAATTATGAAGCTCTCCTTTGCGAGTGCAAGTATTATCCAGTGTGCCTGTCACCTCCACATTGAAAATTGCATACAATAATTATTTGGAATTAGTAATCAGATACGGCATTATTTTCTGGGGAAATTGTAGTAATATATCACGTATACAGAAACTCAAGAAACAAGTCATCAGAAACGCATGTACTACTAGTCCAAAGGAATAACGTCGTCCATTATTTTAAAAACGTCGAACATTTAACAGTCCCCTGGCTAAAAATCTGTAGGATAATAATCATGTTATACGGGAAACCAGAGTTATTCTAGAAACATTATTTTGATCATTCATTTAGCACAAGGAATAAACATAATTTTATACTTCTTGTACATTTATTTTGCTTCAACTCTTCAATACATGAAAATGAAAGTCTTCAAGAGGTAAAAAAATTAGAACATTCTGAACATGAAGATAGGTCGAGTGAAGAAAACGGTGCATGGTATTCTAACGCAGAAATGTTACTACTCGGTGGAAGAGTTCATGAAGGATGAGCTGATAATTTAAACAGGACGACTGATCCTTAGCACTGTTATGTAGATATGACTTTAACCTTAATAAAGGAATATTAACTTCAGAATACCGCCCCATCTAATCAGCTATAATTTTATGTAATTTTGACGTGGCTCTCGAACCCTAATATTGTGATTAATAAGTGTACTTATGTGACGAATAAATCACTACTGACTATACACTATTTGTACAAAAAACGTTGACATGCACCAGACTCAATTAATCTTTCTGTTTATTCTGACGTTTCTCACACGTACCCCCTGCGGTCCCAGTAGAAAATGACTAGCTGAAAGCGGCATTCCGCCGGCCGTGATAACCGAGCGGTTCTAGGCGCTTCAGTCTGGAACCGCACGACCGTATGGTCGCAAGTTCGAATCCTGCCTCGGGCATGGATGTGTGTGATCCTTAGGTTAGTTAGGCTTAAGCAGTTCTAAATTCTAGGGGACTGATGACCTCAGATGTTAAGTTCCATAGTGCTCAGAGCCAAAGCGGCATTCCGAAGGCAAGAGCGCGTCTAGCGCAGACTCTCGCCTCCTGTTTGCACTTTGCAGAGAACGTGTTGCAGTGTGCAACGTATGATTGGGTGCTACCCACTGCTTTTTTGGCCGAACCTTGAGTAATGTAGTGGTTAGACATGTTACCATACTTAATGCGGTGCATGAAGTCTTTTGGCGTTCAAAATAGCTTCTAGTTGCTTCAGAATGGATAAACATAGGTCCTGTATGGTTTTCAAGGAAACCTTATACCGTTCTTCCTGCAAACTAGACTACAATGATGGAGGAGGATAGGATGACGCACCCTTCTCTCCAAACTAGACCACAAAGCCTCAATAATATTCAGATCTGGTGATTCTGCTGGCCAGGGGAGATGCGACAATTCATCCTCGTGCTCACGATGTACTGTAGGCGGACCTCATCAGCTAAAATGGTCACGTAATCCTTAGCGGTAACGCGGCCACGAGGTCTAAGTGCATGGAATATCACGATATGGCTGCCCAAATCATAACCGCCCCCCCCCTTTTCCGCTACGTTTCATTGTTGGGACGTACACTGAGCTGACAAAACTCATGGGATAGCGATATGCGCATATGCAGTATAAAAGAGCAGTGCATTTGTGGAGCTGTCATTTGTACTCAGGTGACTCATTAGAAAAGGTTTCCGACGTTATTATCGCCGCACGATGGGAATTAACAGACTTAGCACGCAGAATGGCAGTTGGAGGTAGACGTGAGGGATATTCCATTTCGGGAATCGTTAGGGAATTCGATAATCCGAGATACACGGTGTCAAGAGTGTGCAGAGAATACCAAAATTCAGGCACTTGCTCTCACCAGGGGCAAAGCAATGGCCGACGTCTTTCACTTAACGACCGAGAAGAGCGGCGTTTGCGTAGCCTTGTCAACAATAAGAGACAAGCAACACTGCGTGAAATAACCATAGACTGGGACACTCAGATGTTTAGGACGGGTGGTAGGGACAGAGCATCGAGTGACATTATACTGAGTTCACTATCCGAAAATTACCTCGAGCAATTAAACAGAGAACCGACTCGTGGAGATAACATCTTGGACCTACTGATAACAAACAGACCCGAACTTTTCGACTCTGTAAGCGCAGAACAGGGAATCAATGATCATAAGGCCGTTGCAGCATCCATGAAAACGGAAGTAAATAGGAATATAAAAAAGGGAGGAAGGTTTATTTGTTTAGCAAGAGTAATAGGAGGCAGATTTCAGACTACCTAACAGATCAAAACGAAAATTTCTGTTCCGACACTGATAATGTTGAGTGTTTATGGAAAAAGTTCAAGGCAATCGTAAAATGCGTTTTAGACAGGTACGTGCCGAGTAAAACTGTGAGGGACGAGAAAAATTCACCGTGGTTCAACAACAAAGTTAGGAAACTACTGCGAAAGCAAAGAGAGCTTCACTGCAAATTTAAACGCAGCCAAAACTTCTCAGAAAAACAGAAGCTAAACGATGTCAAAGTTAGCGTAAGGAGGGCTATGCTTGAAGCGTCCAGTGACTTCGAAAGTAAAATTCTATGTACCGACTTGACAGAAAATCGTAGTAAGTTCTGGTCTTACGTTAAATCAGTAAGTGGATCGGAACAGTATATCCAGACACTCTGGGATGATCATGGCATTGAAAAACAGGATAACGCGTAAACACCTTTTTCCAGAGGAAGACCGCACTGCAGTTCCTTCTCTAAATCCTCGCATGAACGAAAAATGGCTGACATCGAAATAAGTGTCCAAGGAATATAAAAGCAACAGAGGAAAGTCCACTGGACCTGACGGGTTACCAATTCGATCCTACACAGAGTACGCGAAAGAACTTGCCCCCCTTCTACCAGCCGTGTACCGCAAGTCTCTAGAGGAACGGAAGGTTCTAAATGATTGTAAAATAGCACAGGTAGTTCCAGTTTTCAAGAAGGGTCGTCGAGGAGATGCGCAAAACTATAGGCCTATAACTCTGACTTCGATCTGTTGTAGAATTTTAGAACATATTTTTTGCTCGCGTATCATGTCATTTCTGGAAACCTAGAATCTTCTCTGTACGAATCAATATGGATTCCAGGAACAGCGATCTTGTGAGACCCAACTCGCTTTATTTGTTCATGAGACCCAGAAAATATTAGGTACAGGCTCCCAGGTAGATGCCATTTTCCTTGACTTCCGAAAGGCGTTCGATACAGTTCCGCACTGTCGCCTGATAAACAAGGTAAGAGCCTACGGAATATCAGACCAGCCGTATGGCTCGATTGAAGAGTCTTTGGCAAACAGAACACAGCATGTTGTTCTCAATGGAGAGACGTGTACAGACGTTAAAGTAACCTGTGGCGTGCCACAGGGGAGTGTTATTGGACCATTGCTTTTCACAATATATATAAATGACCTAGTAGATAGTGTCGGAAGTTCCATGCGGCTTTTCGCGGATGATGCTGTAGTATACAGAGAAGTTGCAGCATTAGAAAATTGCAGCGAAATGCAGGAAGATCTGCAGCGGATAGGCGCTTTGTGCAGGGAGTGGCAACTGACCCTTAACATAGACAGATGTAATGTATTGCGAATACCTAGGAAGAAGGATCCTTTATTGCATGATTATATGATAGCGGAACAAACACTGGTAGCAGTTACTTCTGTGAAATATCTGGGAGTATGCGTACAGAACGACTTGAAGTGGAATGATCATATAAAACTAATTGTTGGTAAGGCGGGTGCCAGGTTGAGATTCATTGGGAGAGTCCTTAGAAAATGTAGTCCATCAACAAAGGAGGTGGCTTAAAAAACACTCGTTCAACCTGTACTTGAGTATTGCTCATCAGTGTGGAATCCGTACCAGGTCGGGTTGACAGAGGAGATAGATAAGATCCAAAGAAGAGCGGCACGTTTCGTCACGGGGTTATTTGGTTAGCTTTATAGCGTCATGGAGACGTTTAGCAAACTCAAGTGGCATGCTCTGCAAGAGAGGCGCTCTGCATTGCGGTGTAGCTTGCTGTCCAAGTTTAGAGAGGGTGCGTTTCTGGATGAGTTATTTTATATATTGCTTCCCTCTACTTATACCTCCCGAAGGGATCGCGAATGTAAAATTAGAGACATTAGAACGCGCACGGAGGCTTTCCGGCAGTCGTTTTTCCCGCGAACCTTACGCGACTGGAACAGGAAAGGGAGGTAATGACAGTGGCACGTAAAGTGCCCTCCGTCACACACCGTTGGGTGGCTTGCGGAGTATAAATGTAGATGTAGATGTAACCACAGAAATCAATGTGAGACATACGGCGAACGTATCCGTTAGGACAGTGCGACGTAATCTGGCGTTAATGTGTAATGGCAGCAGACGAGCGACGAAATTGCCTTTTGCTAACTGCACGACCTCCTGGGCTCGTGAGCATATCGGTTGGACTACCGGAAAATCGTCAGACGAGTCTGGATTTCAGTTGTTTAGAGCTGACGGTAGGGTTCGAGTGTGGCGCAGACCCCACGAAAGCACACGCCCAAGGTGTCAACAAGGCAGTGTGCAAGCTGATATGGGCACTATAGTTGTGTGGGCTGTGTTCACATGGAATGGACTGGGTTCTCTGATCCAACTGAGCTATTAGTAGCCATTCATGGACTTCATATTCCCAAACATCGGCCGAATTTTTATGGATGACAATGTACCATGTCACTGTTTGCGACCTGGTTGGAAGAACGTTCTGGTCAATCCGAGCAGATGATTTGGCTACCCAAATAGTCCGACATGAATCTCATCAAACATTTATGGAACACAATCGAGAGGTAAATTCAAGCTCAAAATCCTGCACTGGCAACACTTACGTAATTACCGACAGCTATAGAGGCAGTATGGCTCAATATTTCGGAGGGGCCTTCCAACTGCTTGTTGAGTCCATGCCACGTCGAGTTGCTGAATTACATTGGACGACAGGAGGTCCGACACGATTTTAGGAGATATCCCATGAATTTTGTCACCTTAGTGTAAAACTCGGCCAGAAGTTGCAAACAGTGTAAAACAAGATTAATCCTTCCAAATGTCATCCTCTTATTTTTCTCCTCAATCCTCTGGACTGTCCGTCACGATAATACAACACACACTTTGGTCCGCGCTGTGACCCTGTGGATGATGATTTCCTTTTTCCCTGTGTGCGGTATAAATATTTGGCTTCCCTGGTTATGGAAGCACCCACTATACGAGCGTCAACAATTTGCCCAAGTTCGATTTCACTTAGCTACGACATAACGCACTCACAACTATACAGAACGCTGTTCTCATCACGGCTGACAGTAGCAACGAGCTGAGCAATTTGCACAGGTGCCGTTCGTGGTCAGATACAACAGCTCAACTTGCAGGATTGTCTAGCATCTGCATTAACGTTTAAGAACGCATATCTCGCGGTCTTTCGATATTTTTGTCCAACTCCTGTGTAAAATTACCAAGAGTCACATTGAACGTACTTTAGCGTTTCTGTAAACTGAAAAATCCATATGAATCCAAACGTGGAAGGTATGGCGTACAGTGTAATACATGGTTAAGCGAGAGAGGTCAATGATACCTCAGGTTAAGTTGAAACGTCCCCTTAGAACAATTATACAAGGCTGTGCTTAAACTGACACACAATAGTTTTTAGCGCAACGCAATCTGACTTTCAAAAATCCCTACGAAAGCATGGCCCTCACTAATATTAACCTATATGTTTCACAAATCACTTACCTCACAAAAATCTTCGTTACTCGAACTAGTGCAATACAGGGAGCGCCACTACTGCCAGCTAACTAAAAGATTCAAACTACGGAAGTCACTAACTACTGATAGGCACAGTTAGCAAATGAAAGATTTTAATAGAGAACAACCAATGTATTTACCTTTATAGTCATAATATATATATCAGTTCATGACACCAATTCTTACAAATTTCAAAACTCCGCCATCTCTCTCCCCACGTCCACCACCGCTGGTGGCTCACCTCCAACTGCGCAACGCTATGCGCTGTTAGCATCCAGCTGCCGCTGCCCGACACTACAATGGCAGACAACAATGCAAACTAGCCACAGACTGCGCACAGCACAGCCAGTGATTTTTCATACAGAGCGCTACGTGGCGGCGGCGATACCAATAAAAAAAACCTAAACAGCCTACTTACAAAGTCAGCGAAGAGCCTTCAAGCGAAGCGGAAGCTTGATCACGAGAGACAGTAAGCCCTGTTAATCAGAACTGAAGCCACATCAGCGTGTGAATGTTTCGAAGCAGGGCACAATGATCAACTTTCTGCGAAATGGATTTGTTGTAAATTGCATACTGCTACGTCAGAGATGCTGCTGTACATTTATTGGCCAAAAGGCTAGCAAATGCAAGAGGCAGAAGCAGGTCATTTGCTACTGCAGTTTAGGCGGTGCTTTGTCTGCGTACAGTCTCAGCAGAAATGGGTTCCTGGTGCCCCACAATCAAATTTGCACTAATTTGATCCACAATCACATTAGGCCTTCAATAGCCCAGCTTAACCCTGCTGTCTGCTTTTCATACGTTTTTGGTCGTCGGTGCAGCAGTTTGTGGGTGTGGAAACATTCCCTCTGCGATGTGGAGGATCCACCCTGGAAAATGACGACCTAGTAAATACGAATTATAGTGTAATTTCCGATGTACTCCTTCTAGAAGACTAATGGGATAGCAAGAATCCGCATCCCACCCACAAGAGCCCTGTACGAATCCTGTAGGCTTTTTACACATCCACGAACAGTAAAAAAAAAATTGAAAAACAGTGTAACTGGTTAGGTGTGGTTGAGTTCTGACGAGCGGCTAGCGCCTGGCCTGAGTTTCCGCCTGTTGATATCAGAACTCTTAATTCACATTTCATAGACTAACAACGTAGAGACCGACCATGGCCACATTTTAATACAGCATATCCAGCCATATTCTCGATACGTTCCTTAATTTACAACGTTCTCTCGTAATTATTGGAACGGATTTTGCGAAATTTTCTGCAGAATATTTTCTCAACGTTGGGAAGCCAAATGAAGTCGTATTACAAGCTATCGTCACATTCGTTTACACATGGTAGGACAGGGAATTATCCCTAACCATAAAAGATAATAAAAGGAAAACTAAAAGTGATAGAGAGCATTTATTTATTACCTCAATGAAGCACAACTGGAAGCTTAATTGTATTAAGTTTTGAACATCAAAACCTGCAAGTGGCATCTCTCGTTGCCAATATTCAGCTATAGCTGGTTTCTAAAGTTCTGCATCACTGTATGGAGCATCTGTTGTGGAATACAGACTATTTCAAGGCTTATAGCATCCTGCAAGGGACCGAGGGTCCTCTGGCGGTGTTTATAAACTTCAGCTTTGAAATAACCGCAGAGAACGTACTCGCACTGACTTAAATCAGACGAGCGTGCAGGCCATGGAATGTCGCCGCACCGTGAGATCAAACGACTGGCAAAGATTTCCATCAAAACATTCACCAAATAATAGACCAATATGGGATGTGGCACCACACTGCTGAAACCAAATGAACCTCATAATATATTTGTTGAAGTTCGGTTCAAAAATCATATTATCTTACCGTCCGCTACTGATGGCAACAGCATGGTTGCCCTCCTTAAAAAAAAAAAAGTGAAGACGTCTCTCATGAGTTCCTCCAGGATTCACACAACTCCAACAGCGCACGTTCTGCTCACTAAAACATACAGAAATGTGAATGTGTGCCTCGTGACTGAAGAAAATGTACACGTCTTGAGGAACGATCTCACTCAAGTCTTCACAGGCCTGTCGTCCATTTTGCCGGTCCTGTTATGACTTGAGCTATCACTGTTTTATGCGGATGAAATTGAAGGTCTTCGTGGAGAACCCGAGGCACAGTACAGTGCAAGGGACGACGCATGCCTGCGAGCAGAACATTTAGGGGACTGCGACACTGACCATCTTACACGCTTAATGTTTTCAGGAGTTCTGACTGTCCTCTATGCTCCACCTCTCTTTTCCATAACACTACCACATCGGCGAAAGTTCTCTACCCATAACAGAACTGGTTTACAGTCAGGAGCATTGTTTAGATAAGGACTTTGATACCAGTATGCGTAGCACTCTGTACTGCAACTATAAACCGGTTTTCGGAAAATTTGGTTTCGACTGCAAAAGTACATTGTTCGTTAGCCTACGGCATGTTTGCAACTAATAGTGGTACGAACGTAAGCTTCCAATCCCAGTGTGACCTTGGGCCCCCCTCCCCCCCCCCCTCTTTCATTCCCCCTCTTTCTTCGCAGTACCAACTTAAAATTAAGAATATTATCTGCCCCACCCTGTAAAATGTACGTCAAGTCACGGTCGTGTTGAATCATGTTAACGTGCTACGGTTCTCAATGTAAAATGCATTGCACTATGTACGATTAAATATTTTTAAGAGAAACGCTGATAGCACCACTGATTTCATACCGAGCGATGTATAAACAGGAGCCAGAGCACGCACTGGAAATACCAATGGATGCAGGGCCCAGAACAGCCTCCACCTTTCACTAATTACAAAAGTGCCCTCAGTTAATGTCAACGAAACAGGGATGACTCAAATGAAAGGCAGCTGTCGGTATGACAGAAGCAATGTTTTCGAGTAACTGTGCGGAAAACCGGGAAGATCGCCATGTTGCCATTTTTAACCCTTGCACATGCCAACAACGCATATATCGTGTCCAGGATTCTGCACATGCAAGCCATAAAAGAGGCACTCCTTCTTCGATAGGTATAATGTCGACTTACACGATGATAACAGTGTTAACAAATTCTAACTTTTTATTTATCTTTACGTTTTGACTATTATTTACAATTTGTTTACTTCTATAGAGTGCGGGAACTACCTATTGTTCCCCATAAACTTCATTTTTTTCAGCGTGTTTATGATACTGCAGTGACGTAATGTGGCCTTATACTTGATAGTTCAGTTTATCTTCGGTTTTCAGACAGGCTAATTAAATTATTAAAAGATGGCATCAAGCGTCTGCAAGTATCTAGCAGATAAATGTTTCCTATGTGCCTGATCAGTCTACCAAGAGAAGAACACAAAAGTGCTCCTTTCATGGTCCTTGTAAAATGTGTGACGTGTACTAAGCATACTTCCACATGCCTTTAGGGGGATCAGGACAAACTCTGGGCATCCCATTTCGCTCGTGGACACTGTATAAGAATTCTGGTAGGTAAGATGGACAGTATTTACACACCCATTCCTTTTGCGGCTGCTGTCGTTCACAAACGTTCACGTACTCATCTATGGCGAGCGTAGACAAAATGCAGCTTCAGCCTGCAGATTGTATGCAGAAAGGTACCCGGACAGAGATCATCCAACGCGCCGCACATTTGAAAACACATACAAATAATTGTATGCAACAGGTATAGTCGCAACACACAAACGAGTCCTTAACAAACCTATCGCAGGAGAAGCAGTTGTAGTTGGTATGTTAGCTACTGTTTCCGTGAACCCACACATGAGTTCACGTGACATTGCTAGAGGCAGTGCAATGTGTCAAAACAGTGTAATTTCGCTTACTTCATCGTCACAAATTTCACCCGTATCATGTGTCGCTGCATCAGCAATTACATGGAGATGACTTTAATAATCGAGTGAATTTCTGTTAGTGGCCATTCACAGAGAAAGCGTTGCAGTTCTACCTGTTTACCGATGAAGCAGGTTTCACAAACCAAGGTGGGGTGAATTTACGAAACATGCATTACTGGCCCATGGACAATCCTCTCTGGCTTCGACAGGTAGAGCGAAAGCGACAGTGGAATGTTAATGTATGGTGTTGAGTGCGATCATCTCATTGGTCCTCACTTCATTGAAGGCACCCGAACAGCAGCAAAATACATCGAGTTTCTACAAAATGATCTGCCAACATTGCTAGAAAATGTCCCGCTGGAAACGCGTAGACGTATGTGGTATCAATATGATGGTGCTCCTGCACATTCTGCAATGAACCCTAGGCTGACCCTTGACAGAATGTTCGATGGGCGTTTCATAGGACGTGGAGGACGCATAAATTGCCCAGTCCGTTCTCCTGCTCTTACACCTTTACACTTCTTTCTACGGGGTACGTTAAAGGAGAACGTGTACCGTGATGTGTCGACAACCCCAGAGGATATTAAACATCATACTGAGGCAGTCTGTGGCAACATTACATCTTATGTACTGCGTCGTGTAAGACATTCATTAGGCGGTCGGTTGCAAATGTGTGCAGCAAATAATGGGTACCACTTTTAACCTTTATTGGCCTGAAATGTCAGGACACACTCCTTTACATTCTGTAAATGAAAACAAAAAACATTTAAATTTTCTTCTAACAAATCAGTTCCGTACAGTATTCTTCAGAGAAAAAGACTATCAAAAATGTTAGTATGTGGACGTAACGTGCTGTTCCAAGTATCCTCTGCACCTACGTTACATCACTATTTTTTTGTGTGTCCCTAATTAATTCAGTTCTCTCCGATACACACGATTGAACTGCTGAGGAGCTACTCAAGCGACAGCTTTACGTTACAAATTATTCTGGGCGTAATTAACATTTTACAATGTAAGAAACGGCACTGATGAAGTATTTTTTCTTGTTTTAGTTGTGCCGAGAATAATAACAGGTTTGAATTTAAAAAAAAGTAAGTATGTGTTGAAAATCATGCTTCCGTGCATTTCTCAATGGTTTGTATTAATCAATTACACCAGCCCCTCTGCTCACTTTCGGTCAGCGGAATTTGTTATTCCGTTTCTGTTGTGGTTTGGAAGGTGTTTCCAGTGGTAATGTTAGGTGACACCCTGCATAATTCCATAGTATCTATCTAGCCTGTTATTGTTGAGGAATGATGGTGGACATATTGAGCATTTCCTGTAAATAACATCATCTTTGCTTTGTCTTACTTTTTTTTGCTAATTATTGCTATTCTGATCAGATGAAGCGCCATCTGTCGGACATTTTTTGAACATTTGTATTTTTTTTATTCTAATAAAACCCCATGTCATTCCAAGCATGTGTGCAATTTGTACCTCTTTATCTACATTATTCCGTGATTTATTCAGTTTTCAAATTTATACTGACTTTTTGATCACCCGGTATTTTCAGATCACATTGCTGTTACAACCTAGACGATGTTTTATACATGTGACAAACAGAATAAAATTTTAGATTGTCACAAGTCATACCTTGAGGAGATCTGGGCAGACTTGTAATCCCTATCTTAAATAATGTAAAATTTATTCAAGTGAAAGGTACCTTTTATCAGAAACTACTGGGAATAAAAATTTGTAAAAAGTATGGCTTGAAGCTTACACATTTCTAGCCACTTCAACAGAAGGATTTCTAAAATATTAATTACTTTTAAGATTACTATTTTTGTAATATGTGGGCATCAAAATAAGAAACTGTCTACATTTTTTGTGCACGTTAGACTCTAACTTCTTTGGGATCTAAAAAATAGGAAATCCCCTGATTTTAAATATGCGCAGTACTCAGATTAGTGAATCCTGTAATTTTGAATAAATTTTGGCGAGTAGAAGCTGAGAAAAAGTACACTTTAGTCTTCAAAAACACATCTTACGGGAAGCAGCCATTGAAGTTGTCAATGCATTCCAGCTCCATAAGAGGAGTTGACAGCATCCTCTTCCATTTAATCTTGCAATGTCCTTTTTCCTGGTCGTCTGTGTTGTCTTGTGCTTGTTTCAAGGTCTCTAATAGCCCTCTCTGATGTGCTAAGTCTTTCTTTATCTAAGTTTAACATTTATTTCACTGTGAAGCGACTAAGAGTTTGTAGGAGTCTTTTCAAGGCTTCATATCTCGCAACATTTTCTTCATTGAAGGTTCCCGCTGCATCAAAGACACCGAAATGCTGTGTATTAATTGACACAAACGCTGTGTTGAGAATTCTGGCACAGAATGTGCTGGTGATGAACATGTTTGTGGCCATGAAGAGATTTCTTCAAAAGTGTTACATCTGACAAATTCCTTTCGACACTTCCACTACAGCTAGAGGTATAACTAGAATGTGAATAAATTTCTCACCATTTTGGTTTGCGTGAATCACTTCCTGCAGGGCACAGGCCATTAATGGGTTTATATTTAACTGAAGAGAGGTGAAACAAACCTACCACCATACAGCTCTTCTCATATCTTTTACGCTACTAGCATTTTGCCTGATGCCATAATCATACTGGATTTTATGTATGATAGATTCTGCGAGTTTGTCCCTGTCATCTAATCCTCTGCCATATTCGAATTCCTTTCCCTTGTATGCAGTTTTCAGTCTTCTCAGCCTCGTACCCATTAGCTTTTGTACATGACATATGCGCTACAGTTTAGTGATAGTTACATCTTATCCAAATGGATCTCCTGCTCAGATGCTTTGAAAGCTTTTGAATTCCCATAACCTAAATAAATGACGAATATTACCTTCTTCAGCTGTTCAGATTCATGGAACAACTTGAGAAACCTGCTGCCTCGATGCCTCTCCTGGTGCCTCTGTAGATTGAAATACAGCTCTCTACATGTTCATTTTTATTTTTATTTTCCTATCTACGGTGTTTAAACACGATATCAATGCCTAAAACTTCCCCTGTGTCCACAATTTTACACATTAGTACATCGTTCAAAGACGTCTGGACCCTTTTTTGCTAGGATTCTTCGAAGCCTGCTGAAATATGTATTCTGTTGTTATTTTCTGATACAGCCTCTTCTGTGATATGACGCAACGATTTTACGGCAACATCAGCCAGTACATTATGACCACCCATCTAATAGCCTGTATGTGTGCATTTGGCACGGATAACAGCAACGACGCGTTGTGGCGTGGAAGCAATGAGATGTTGGCAGTTCGCTGGAGGGAGTTGGCGCCACATCTGGCAACACAAGTCACCTAATTCCCGTAAATTCCTGGGGGACGGGCGATGAACCCCGATGCCACGTTGAACCACATCCCAGGTGTGTTCGATTGGGTTCATATCTGGCGAGCTCGGGGGGTCAGCACATCAACTGGAACTCGCCACTGTGTTCCTCGAACCACTCCATAACCCGTCCGGTCTTGTGACATGTCACATTATCTTATTGAAAATATACCATTGCCGTCAAGTAACATGATCGTCATGATGTGGTGTGCGTGGTCTACAACCAGTGTACGGTGTTCCTTGGCCGTCATGGTGCCTTTCACTGGCTCCATTGGACCCATGGATGACAACGTGAACGTTTCCAAGGGCATAATGGAACCGCCGCCAGCTTGTCTCCGTACCACAGTACATGTATCAAGAGGTTATTCCCCTGGAAGACGTCGGATTCACGCCCTCCCATCGGAATGATGAAGATGGTATCGGGATTCATCAGACCATGCAACGCTGCCCCACTGAGCCCACGTCCAGTAGCACTTGCCGATGTCGTGTTGTTAACGTTGGCACATGCATGGGTCATCGGCTGCAGAGGCCCATTGTTACGAGTGCTCGGTGCACTGTGTGTTCAGACATACTTGTGCTGTACCCAGCATCAAAGACTCATATTAGTTCTGCCACAGATCGCCGCCTCCCCTGTTTTACGAGTCTGCCCAGCCTACGACGCCCGACATCTGTAATAAGGTGTGACCGCCCAACCCCACGACGTGTGGTCGTGGTTTTAGCTTGGTTTCGCCACGTCTGGGAAGCACTTACTACAGCACTCCTCGAAGCAGCTGTCAAGTCGTACAGTTTCAGAAACGCTCGTGCCGGGCCTCTGGCCCATCACAGTCTGTCCTTGGTCAAACTCAGACAGATTATGCGCCTTCTCCGTTCCATACACGGCAGCACTCTCACTGATACGACGTGTGTCTGCCTAGCAGTCATGCCTCGCCAGGTGACGCTGCTATTGCCTGGATGGGCATACATCGAAAATAGGTCGGTAGTCTTAATCTTCCGAGTGATCGGTGTATCAGTAATCTGTTCAACATTTTTGCAAATCTAGGAAGAGACGGAGTCAAATTCATTAGGTCTCGTAACAGTGCATCATCTGCTGCACCTTCACCAATTGCTCTCAGTGTATAGACCAAATGTAGGTTTATGTCAAAAGCCTTTGATCTTGGATTATCATATTTCTGAGAAACAGGTGAATAACAGAATGTGACAGTAAAATCATGTTTTTCGAACCTTGTCTTGAATATAGTAGCCAGTCCAACCCTTCTTTCAGATTCAAGTTGCAAACCATACTCACCACATTGTTTACAAACGCTGTTATGTAAAATACTGCACACAGTGTATCCATATACATTATTTTCATTACACTCTTTTTTAAATGTACTACATTGCTGCGTCGTTTAGCACTTTCCGAGAACTGGTACGCTGAAATTGTGGTTGAACATGAGGTTTTCCCGCGTTCTTTCGTTTTGTAAGAAAAGCTTCGGATGATTCCTACCGATGTATTTTATATTGGTAATGAACTAAATTATGTATAAACAACACTAATAAATTCACAGTACTCGGATGAAAATTGTCGCTATACACAAAACAATGAGTACTTCCAAGAATATTCAAACAAAATCATGAATAAAACCAAAGCAAAGTAAACAAATCGAGATCGGAAAGCAACCTCTGTGCCGTGCAGCTAATGTAGCAATGTCGCTGGAATCCAAGAAACATGAACTCGGAGCCGGACGATCTAAAAAATGTAATTTTAGTCTGAGAAGTGACAAATGTACATGGTCACGCCCACACAATATTTTGTGTAAACGAATGAATAAACTAGAAATAAGGCTGTAATATGTATGTATTATACAGTATATCATTGAAAAGGGAAAATTAAGGAGATTAAGATCAATGAAACAAATTGAAAATTTCAAGATTTCAGCTGGTATGGAGACCCATAACGACATCGCCGATATTTTACACAATAAAATTGGAGATTAAACAAATGAATGTACATACAGATGAATATGTACGTGTTAATAATGAAAGAACTGCTTCACTCGGTTGACGTAAAATTGCGTAGGTATTTGAACATTCAGTTGTACAAAATGGTTATCTCCAATAACTCAAATGTTTAACAGTTAAATTAAAACAATTATCTACATCAGTAACTTTAATTTTCTCACACGTCGCCTTTCGGGGTCTTAAACCTTCTCATTCAGGTGAAATAATGTACTACATTATAGTTTTATTTCCTGGATGTAGCCAGTTTTCTGTGATGAACTGCATTCCGATACAAATAAGGTATACATAACGCAACTGGTACTGGAATTACAATTTTTAACCGATAATAAAATTACTTGCAAAATGTTCCAGCAGAAAGAACCCCGAGGATCGTCATAAATATAAATTTTCATCTTTAGATGGCACAAACACGAAACAATAACGTAGATAGATCCAGAGAATATACAGAAGTTGAAATACAGTCTATTGTAAGTCAAAGAGCAACCCAATTTTTTTATGACTTCTTCTTTGTTTTATTAGTTGTAAGTCCAGTGCCACGAGCATCATATTAAATTAGCAAGTGCTAATTAGACCTTATTTCTGGCGAAACGAATGTCAAAACAGACAACAGACTACATGCAATGAACAAAAATGTAATAGAATCCACTGATCCGCCTAAAGATCACGGTGTAAGCCTTTGAAACACGTCATGGGGGAAAATGAAAGTGACTGACAAAGTAACTGTTTTAGTTTAGCTTTTAGGCCATAAAAAGTAGCAGTTTTCTAACCATAGTCCAATATGGATGACATAAGGTTAACTCAGTGATTATTACAGAAGCAGTTGTATTGCAATTCATGACTTTACTTAATGAACTGCCAGATGGCAAGGTCCTCCATATAACTAGTGACTGGGCGCATTTCCAGATAACAGATGGATAAATAAATGTCTGTTGGTGTTAGGATTCAAGTCCCTGCTGCTAGACATACGTCGTCTTGACAATTCCCACACGTCACCTTCATCTGCATAGGAATACAATCCTCCTTTGCTGTTCCATGTGCAAGTGGTACGCTGGATGAACGAGTGTCAGTAAGCCTCCGCGTGAGCTCGAATTTCTCTGATTTCCACGCCATGTTTATTTCACGAGGTACACACGACAGCAAGTAGTAATAATCATAGGGGTCCAAAAAATGTATCAACTGCTTAAAAGTCCATAACTGGCAAACTCATCTTTGCTAGTGTAACAGTTTGTAGTTCCGGCAATCGCCACACAAGCGTTGTATTGCGTTGTTTTGTTTTGTCAGATGACAGTCGCCAGATAGTGTTTTGTTCTTAGTTGCACCTAGTTACTCGAGTAAACATGGCTGGCGCAAGGCTTACATTCGATGAAAGGAAGTTAGTTTTGAAGTGGTATTTTAAGTATGAAAACATTAATGAGGTTCAACGGCAATGGCGAAATCAGTATCAAACAGAGCAACCGACACGTTTAACGATTCGTCGCATTCGAGACAAAATTGAAGCCGAAGGCTGTATTAAAGATGTACACAAACAACGATCTGGACGACCTGTAACAGTAAAAAGTCGAGCTAACTCCCGTCGTGTGATGCAACAATTCACTCGCTCACCACAGAAGTCTGTGAGACAGTGTGCCTGTGAAAATGGAGTGAGTCGCTCAGGTGTTCGGCGAATTTCTAAGACAGCAAAGTGGAAGTACTACATCCCACGATTGCTACATGCAATGAAGGAGGACGACCCAGATCGTAGAATGGAGTACTGCGAGTGGTTTACTAACATGGTGCGCATCGTTTGTGTGTGGATGTTAATGGTTACCATTTCGAACGCCTATAGTGATATCTTTAAGTTGGACTTTTAAGCTACACTTTCACCAAAACTGAGACAACTCCATCAATTAGTTTGCAAGTTGTGGACTTTTAAACAGTGAATACACTTTTTTGGACCCCTCTGTAAATCGTCTCATTCTTCTTGGAATGTACGCTCTCCGAACATTAACTGATAACTCCTAAGTGTGCATAACGCACAGCTTGCTCATGCAGAATAATGCAAGAGTGGACACAGACAATGCGTCTCTGACGATATTACAAGTATTTTGATGATAAGAACTAATTATACAGCACACTCCTGTTTTCACGCCACGCATAGGTAGTCGATGTAATCATGAAGAATTGCAACATCGATTGTTCCACAATTTCGCGTTCCACGATAAATCCACTCGCACTTCATCAGAAGAAACAGAGTATCCCACTATTAACATTCTTCATTATGCACCGACTGCAACAATGAGTTGCAGCGCTCACGTCGAGCAACAGTATGTGGTTTGTTCAATCGACGCACTAATGAACTGCAGTTACTTTGTAAAGTTTCAGTCGTAGTTTGTACATAACGCTGTCAGGAAGCACTACAGACACACCACTCCGAAGTGCTAAATGAAGCAACAATCTTCTCAGACTTCTTTCCTAGAACGCTCCTAACTCGATCAGTTCGGTGAAATCGATACATCATATATCAAAGTCCAAGCAACGGACCGGGACGTATGCGTCAATTGATGCTTCCCTCCCTGGTATAGGTTTCTGCCCAATATCCAAAAAGAGGCTGAATTTGCACACACTTCGTCTGAAATGCTACTCTCCAAGCAAAAAGATGGGATTCCCCACAGGGGTCTTTAAAATTCCGCAGGGAACTCGTGCATACAAGCAGAACTCTCAGCTGGCTGCATTCCAAGGGTCAGCAATTCAAATGATGTTCAGCTGCCCTAACAGCAGAAACTTGGATTTCCATATTATTCACAACGTGTAGGGAATAACCCATGCGTTCCTCTAACGTTAGCAGAACAGCAGATACTGCTGCTGATCCAGTAACTTAATAAAATGCTACTCATCTCACTAAAACAAAAACTTGCGATACTGTGTGAATACAACGCCAGGTTAGTAGAAATGGTTCCATTACATCTGATGTCTTGACGATCAGAACACAATATCACAACATTCCTGAATATTAAATTTTTCAAATTCATTAATCTAAGTATGGACATGGGCATAGTTTATTCAGTGCTGTACGTACTAAACATAGTATTTCAATCATTCTAGTGTACCAAGAGGAATCAATAAATACGGTAGATTTCGGGTATTTTCTGGTGACAGGTTGTATTTTCAAAGTTTTATTGTGAAGCAGAAGAGAATATTGATTTAAGGCCTTTAGACACACTCCATTATTTCAAACAATGCTGGTTCCTTATCAAATGCACAAACATTATATTGTAAAATGCGTGCGGCTCGTCAGCAGAGAGGCATCGTAAAAATTGGAAGCCTCGGTCAAATGCTCTATGGCAACATTTGTTTCTTCACCAATGGAGAAACAGTGTTTACACTACTGGTCATTAAAATTGCTACACCACGAAATAGACGTGCTACACACGCGAAATTTAACTGACAGGAAGAAGATGCTGTGATATGCAAATGATAAGCTTTTCAGAACAGTCACACAAGGATGGCGCCAGTGACGACACCTACAACGTGCTACATGAGGAAAGTTTCCAACCGATTTCCCATACAGAAACAGCAGTTGACCGGCGTTGCCTGGTGAAACTTTGTTGTGATGCCTCGTGTAAGGAGGAGAAATAAGTACCATCACGTTTCAGACTTTGATAAAGGTCGGATTGTGGCCTTTCGCGATTGCGGTTTATCGTATGACGACATTGCTACACGCGTTGGTCGAGAGCCAATGACTCTTAGCAGAAATTGGAATCGTTGGGTTCAGGACGGTCATACGGAACCCCGTGCTGGATCCCAACGGTCTCGTATCACTAGCAGTCGAGATGACAGGCATCTTATCAGCATGGCTGTAAAGGATCGTGCAGCCACGTCTCGATCCCTGAGTCAACAGATGGGAACGTTTGCAAGACAACAACCATCTGCACGAACAGTTCGACGACGTTTGCAGCAGCGTGGACTATCAGCTCGGAGAGCATGGCGGCGGTTACCCTTGACGTTTCATCACAGACAGGAGCGCCTGCGATGATATACTCAGTGACGAACCTGGGTGCACGAATGGCAAAACGTCATTTTTTAGGATGAATCCAGGTTCTGTTTACAGCGTCATGATGGTCGCATCCGTGTTTGGCGACATCGCGGTGAACACACATTGGAAGCGTGTATTCGTTATCGCCATAGTGGCGTACCACCCTGCATGATGGTATGGGGTGCCATTGGTTACACGTCTCGGTCACCTCTTGTTCGCATTGACGGCACTTTGAACAGTGGACGATACATTTCAGATGTGTTACGACCCGTGGCTCTACCCTTCATTCGATTCCTGCGAAACCCTACATTTCAGCAGGATAATGCACAACTGCATGTTGCAGGTCCTGTACGGGCGGTTCTGGATACAGAAAATGTTCGACTGCTGCCCTGGCCAGCAAATTCTCCAGATCTCTCACCAATTGAAAACGTCTGGTCAATGGTGGCCGAGCAACTGGCTCGTCACAATACGCCAGTCACTGTTCTTGATGAACTGTGGTATCGTGTTGAAGCTGCATGGGCAGCTGTACCTGTACACGCCATCCAAGCTCTGTTTGACTCAATGTCCAGCCGTATCAAGGCCGTTATTATGGCCAGAGGTGGTTGTTCTGGGCACTGATTTCTCAGGACCTGTGCATCCAAATTGCGTGAAAATGTAATCGCATGTCAGTTCCAGTATAATATATTTGTCAAATGAATTCACGTTCATCATCTGCATTTCTTCTTGGTGTAGCAATTTTAATGGCCAGTAGTGTAAAACATTTGTGGTTTATTCACATTATTTAACGACGTTCGGGATATAAACTTTGTATGAAAAGGAAGACTCGATTCAGAAAATCGACAAGGCTCCAATGCCTTCCCCTACCTTCTCGTCCATCCTTTATCCTTCCTTTTCCAGAACGAGCGATGTGACGCAGTGGTTAGCAGACTGGACTCACTGGGGAAGACGGCGGTTCCAGTCCGCGTCCTACCATCCAGATTTATGTTTTCCGTGATTTCCCAAAATTGCTTCACGCAGATGCCAGGAAAATTTCTTTGACAGGACACGGCCGATTTTCTTCCCTATCCTTGAAACATTCCGGCATGTGTTAAGTCTCTGATGACTTCGATATCGATGAGACGTTAAACCTTTAACTTCCTTGGTTTTTCAGCACCCATCTATACACTGAACATATCGCCCCGACATCATCATACCCACGCCCCCTCCCTCGTCACAATATTCTGTTATCCTTCACTCCTCCAACGTACCTCCCTACTCAAACATAATTTACTAAAACTCGAGAGATTAGCATCAGCAAATTTTCATCATAATTACGATCTTAACAACTACACCATGTCCATCTACATTTTATAGTACGGATCATTAAAAGAAATATTTTTATTGTATTTAATTATGTTACTTTAACCGCAGGCCGGGGTGGCCGAGCGTCTCTACGCTACAGTCTGGAACCGCGCGGCCGCTGCGGTCGCAGGTTCGAATCCTGCCTCGGTCATGGATGTGTGTGATGTCCTTAGCTCAGTTAGGTTTAAGTAGTTCTACGTTCTAGGAGACTGATGACCTCAGAAGTTAAGTGCCATAGTGCTCAGAGCCACTTCAACCACTTGTTATTTTAACCCTTTTAATTGTAAAAAACTGCGTGTTCATATTTTTTATATCATTTAGCTGAGGAGAAAAAAAAAACAGGAATAACAGCGAGGTAGCACAGAGGTAAGATACCAAACTATTATTCAGGAGACCAGCGGTTCACCGGCCGGGGTGGTCAGGCGGTTCTAGGCGCTACAGTTTGGTACCGCGCGACCGCTACGGTCGCAGGTTGAATCCTGCCTCGGGCATGGATGTGTGTGAGGTCCTTAGGTTAGTTGGGTTTAAGGAGTTCTAAGTTCTGGGGGACTGATGACCTCAGCAGTTACGCCCCATAGTGCTCAGAGCCATTTGAACCAGCGGTTCAAATCTCGCATGGTTACTTAGATTATTCCGCCTTTCTATTGGGCTGGTGCATAAGTTCGTAGCGTTTTCCCATAAGTTCAATAAACAACACAACAGATACACATAACACGAAATTTAGACTTCAATAATACCGTCTCATTCATTATTTACAAGTCTGGCATCGCTGGAGTAAGTTGTCGATTCCGCGACTGTAGAGGCGAAGAAACGTCGAGCCATGTTCGGAGTACAAGTTAGATAACATAGTGGGTAAGCTTACGGACCGACGACCTCAGCAGTTTGCTCCCATATGACTTTACCGAAAATTTCCAGTTTCCAAATTTTAGCATTTTCTTCCGGAAAGTATGTTGCTTGATAGTTGTTGGATAGAGGTCGGAAAATGTGAAAATCTGAGGGCACAAGATTAGATGAATAAGGTGAGTGCGAAATTACTTTCCAACCCAATTTCTGTGTCTAGCAGAATGTGGGCGGGCGTTGTCGTCGAGTAGCTTCACTCCACGCACTCTTCCTGGTCGTTGTTCTTGGGATGCGTCTGCAAGACGTCTCAGTTTTTTACAATAGAGGTCAGCAATGGTGGTTACACCTCGGGGAAGCAATTCGCAGTACCCCACATCATCGGTGTTCCACCAGATGCATAACATTACTTCCTGTAATTGCGCGCAGGTCTTTGCACGGGAGTTGCTGCATTTTTGGGCTTAGCCATTCATTTCGTTTCCAGCATAAAGACGCCATTTCTCGTCACCAGTAATGATACAAGAAAGGAATAGTCGACATTGTTCACGAGGCAATTTATGACGAGCAAGCAGAGGTGAACATCTCGCCACCCTCTGATTTTTGTGATTTTGCTATTTTGTCTACAAATGACATGGTGAGACCGTGGCTGTGTACTGTTAATATAGGTTAATTCTTACAAAGAAGAAAACAGCAACCAGCCCTGCTATTTATTTAGGTAAATAGCGCCGTTACCGGTTTCGAACAGGCAAGTTCATCATCAGACGGCTGTTTACATGATTTTGAAGATACACTTCACATTATCGTCCGTTTTCGATTTTTTATTAGTCCACTGTGGCGAAGTAATTTTGGTGTGTTGTTGCCGTCGAAAATTCCGCGCGATTCTGTGGCGAAGTTGCAGGATTGCATTTTTCGCAATTTCCTAAATATATGCAGCACTTACGCAAATTGTTCATCACCATATTGTGCAAAGCACCACACATATATATTTAGGAACATGCGGAAAATACAATCCTGCAACTTCGCAACTAAATCGCGCGGAATTTTCGACGGCAACAACACACCAAAAATACTTCGCCACAGTGGAATAATAAAAATCGAAAACGGACGATAATGTAAAGTGTATCTTGAAAATCACGTGAACAGTCGTCTGATGATGAACTTGCCAGTTCGAAACCGGTAACTGCGTTGTTTACCTAAATAAATAGCAGTATTAATACTGGCTGGTTGCTGTTTTCTTCTTTGTAAGAATTAACCTACATCGTTTGTGATTTTGCATTAGAGCGCGCGGTTCCCATACGGACGATTTTTGAGTCTTCCCCAACGCGTGCATATGTCACACGACGTTAGAACGAACACACTTCATCACATTTACTAGTTCTCGAGTACACTGACGCGGATCCTTGTGTATCAATGCTTTTTAACGATCTTCATCAATCCTCGAAGGTCTTCCTGAACGTGGAGAGTCACTAATGTCAAAAGGAACCTCCTTAAAACGGGAAAGCCACTTTCTTGCCGTGTGTTCGACGTATCGGCGTATAAAATTATCGGCTACACATTGTAAATATACTGCTGGTTATAGAGCACGGTATTTAAGTATTGATTTATTATTAGAATTCTGTACATCAACAAGCCAGTAGTTCGGTTATCCCCCTTCGACCAAGGATTGAAAGAAAAATAATGCACGTTCACGCTTGGCGATAACCAATGTGCTGGCAATGGCAACAGCATGTAAGTGACACAATAAAAGGTGCCCAGTGGGTCCGACGTTCGGTTTCGTCACACGTCGGATTTGTCCAGAACATTTCATGTTGACTTCCCCGTTTTTTTCATTTCTGCAAACGCCAGCGACATAACAATTGTAGTGTCATAATTGATTGATTGAATTTAAACGTTGCAGTTTCTATTGGTCGCGCCGAGCTCCTGTTACATCACATCTCCTACACTCCCCTCCCACCAAAAAGACAAATATTGTCAGTTTGATTTTTGTTCATTATTTTCAGCGACTGTTTTTGAAGAATGCCTGTGTGAAGAAATCGCACACCAGTGTCGTTAAAAACTGTTTCTTAACACGACTGGTGTGCTATTTCTTCACACCGGAAATCTTGTGTGCCACCTTTACCGCTTCACACAGTGAGAAAGACTGCACGTGATGAAAGCTCAAAAAGTAGTAAGAACCCTTCACACAGTGAAAGTAAAATTAAGTTCTACTACAATTTCAAAAGAAGGATCTAAAATATTTACCGATAATTGGTTCAAATGGCTCTGAGCACTATGGGACTTTACATCTGTGGTCATCAGTCCCCTAGAACTTAGAACTACTTAAACCTAACTAACCTAAGGACATCACACACATCCATGCCCGAGGCAGGATTCGAACCTGCGGCCGTAGCAGTCGCGCGGTTCCGGACTGAGCGCCTAGAACCGCTAGACCACCGCGGCCGGCTTACCGAAAATTGCGAAGTTAATATAATATGTAATAAAAATATCGGCACCCGATATTGACAATTCGATGAAAAAAGTATCGCCGCTGTATATCGATACGTTTTTGTTTAAGTTGTCGATATCCTCAGCTCCAGTAACTACACGTAGCCACAAAGAATATTCATCTCTGGAGACATTCTGACGTAATTTTGAATCAAGGTCGGGTTGTCGATAACAGAAATACTCACAAATTATCTTGTTCTCAGGTCCACTCATTGTGCATCATTACCAACGTACGGGGCAACAACAATGCTTGGACTGTGTTCCTCGCAGCTGCTCCTGCAGTAGTTCTGCAGAAATGTCCTACAGCAATGCAGTCAAGCCTGCTGGGGTCGCCTCTTGCAGAGCTGCCACAACTTGCATGGCAGCTCGCCAGAGTTAAAAGCACTCGTACCTCACGAGAGGGAGGACTACCTCCGATAGTTCATCGAAGCCCGCATACAGGAGAAATGAATTAGGCGAAGTGAACGTATATTCGGTCTTTACACCAGTTAAGGCATTTTGCGAGTGTCATGTCGGGTATGAGGGTGCTAAATGCCGCAAGGTGGCAGCAACATACAGGCATCATGGCATGGGGAGTATTGGTGCCAGATCCAGTTCGCAGGAAATCGAGACTTATGGACTGATAATTTACAAGTATCGTCAGGAAAAAGAACCGAAAAACCAAAAAAATTTGACGTAAACTTTCAGTCATCACATAAATATTTCCTTGTAATATATTACGAGGAGGGTTGGTACACTGGTACAGCAGTGGAAAAGTACTTCCTCTTAATCCGAATTGCGAGCATTAAATAACGTTTCAAAGAATTTTGCAAAACTTCAGATCCATTTGACCCGTGCTTCATCGAACAGTCTTTCGTTCAAAGTTAATATATATATTGCGAGGCGGTACATTTCACCTGCGCGAGCGAAATATTTATTCCTTGTGTGAATTTTAAAATTTTCCCGGCGAATTGTCTGTTCAAACAAATTTCGGGCTTGCAGAGTCTGCGGCGGCTCACCTGAAGATGACTGGCAGGTGCCCAGTTGAAATATCGTGCGAAGTATTGAACGACGACCGGCTGCAAGCCCGAAATTTGTTTGAACATTTATTCTTTGACTTAGCGTTGCTCCATGGCGAGCGAAGAAATGTAAGAAAATCGGTATATGACTTGACTTTGTTGCGAGAGAGCATAACGAGGGGACGAGTATGAAGTGTGTGCAAGGAAAGTCATTATTAGCCGCCACACTGTATAATTAGTGTTTTTTGAGATTCACAAGCGATATGTAACGTTAATGTGGAGTTTAGTAACAATCATAATACCGTCTGATGCATTTCAAAGGTAATTTTGCGCATTTATTTTCGATCAAAATATTCTGTGATGAACTGTAATATACGACAAGCTACTACAGAACTTAGAACATTTGGTGGTCGGTGTTTGCTGTAAAACCTGCTTCAGTAAACGGTCAGAAACATAGAGAAAGTTTTCTCTGCTAAAACGAACTCATTTCACTCCCAGACAATCATCGAATGACCAAATGCGAATGGCAGTATCCCAATTCGAGAAGATCCTATAGCAGTTTTCTTTCTCTTACATTTCAAGAATTTTACAGGCTACGACGGAATCGGCAGCTGCTTCTACACCACGAGGGTAACTAGTATACGTGTAAGAAATTAGTTACGCTGTGGCAGTGGTCGACGCCGCTCTGGAAATTGGTATTGTCCTTCACAGAGATACAAACAGAGACACTACACACACTAGTTCAGTAACGACGACTTTAATATTACCAGCTTGAAAACATTAATTTCTTCTTTTGAGCCTTAATATTATAATAGCTATTACTCATTAGCTTATGTATTTAAAAATAGTAATACAAAAGACTGCTTGTTAAAGTGTTGAAACACACGAAAGAACAGACGCATAATAAAGAATTGTATGCCTTCTTTTTCTTAAGCATACATAGAAAAACTTTAAAACATAAATCTGTTCGATATCATTAATTAATGAAGACGCCAGCCGTGAAAGCTTACATGTTATGATAATCTGTTCGATGTTTAGGCTTGTTAGTGTAGTTACTTAATACACTTACAGCAGAGTTGGCAAAAATGATCGCTGACAGTTGTAATTGGCTAGGAGGGGCTGCCTCACACATCTTCCTAAACCAATCATATGACGTGATTTTGTGCATGTCTCTATGATAAGGCCACACTGTTGTAGCTGCTCTGTAGACGGCTATTCTTTTCACCTGGAGCTGTTTGGGATTCACAGAAGAAAACTTGCAGCAGCGCTGTCTCCTGTCAGAAATCAGTTCTCACCGAGTGTACTGTAACTATAGCGCCCGTCACGAAAATAAACACCACAGGGTCTCTTCAGTGTCTTACAGCATTGCCAGTCAGTGAACATTTCAAATGTTAGTAAAAATGCCGAAAAAAATTAGTCATCTCTATTTTTAGTCTAGAATAAGATGGAGGTCTTCCCAAAAGAAAACTCATCCCAGCTGCTATGAAAAAAATAAAAACTAACATTGCAAGATACTTTGAAGAAAGATAAATTTTTACTTCAATCTGTGGAAAAACCAGAACCGGTGATATACTTAGACTGAAAAAAATATACTAACATTCTCAAAGTTTACAGAAGCGTGTGATATACATTTTATTGTGAAAACGTAAGGTACTCCTAGATAAGAAATACAATACCTTTAGAGGTGTGAAACTGTTCCGTCTGTGCAACGACAAATGTCGTCGTCGATGAATTTCCATTTTGTTGGACCTTGTGGAAACTTCCAGTGAGAAAATTGTTAAGAAAACTACGAAATTAATTGTGGTAACATTTGGGACACCATTATTGTATCACGTCACGTGTGGACGCATTTTATTTACGAGAGCATGTGAGCGGCTGCCGCCGCGCCGCCAAGATTTTGATCCCGGCGACTCCCGTAAATACCAACGATCGTATTCAGTCCTCCTGAAAATATTTTATTTGCAGCTCTTACTGACACTTCGTCACTGCAGCCATCACCCAAATCGCCGATGTATGCTATACAAAAATAACTGTAGGTACTTTCAGGCCATTGAAGTCGAGCAAAATGTGTTTGTGCGTATGATTTTATGGGATGCTAGTACAAGACTATTGTCCTCAACAGGCAATTTATGCATTGAACACTAAACTTCGTTCTTGCTGCTGCAATGTCTCTGCATTCCATTAAAAGTTTTCGTCCGTCATGACACTTTTTGAATCAAAAACCAAGTGAGCGGAGAAGACAATGTAGGGAACTCTCTGAGTCGGAATAATTACGAGGGTCGGTCAAAAAGTAATGCCTCCCATTTTTTTTCTACTTAAAAAAATTAAGTTAAGTGAAAAATTTGAATTTGGCGCCTTTCCTCAAACCTTCTTCTGCAATCCACTGCAGTAGTAACTTTCTGTGTCAACAGGTGGCAGCACAGCAGAAGTTTGTAAGATGGCCGACATCGATGTTCGTTTGAGACAGCGTTGTGTGATTGAATTCTTGAATGCAGAAGGTGAAACGCCCATACGCATTCATGAAAGACTGAAGAAGGTGTATGGTGTTGTGACAGTGGATGTCAGCACTGTTAGACGATGGGTTCGTCGTTGTAAGGAAGCTGAAGGGCAAACACCGTTGACTGACGAAAAGCGGAGCGGCAGGCCGGTGAGTGCAGTGACTCCACACAACATTCAGCAAGTTGACGACATCATTCGTGGTGACCGTCGGGTGACTGCAGATGAAGTGTGTCGCATTATTTCTCTTAGTAAAGGCAGTGTGATCACGATTATTAAACAATTGGGGTACTCAAAAGTTTGTGCACGGTGGGTTCCAAGAATGTTAACCGATCAGAATAAAGAGGCAAGGAAAACAATAGCCTCCCAACACTGGCAGCGCTTCCGTTTGGAGGGAGATGAGTTTCTGAAAAAAATTGTGACCGGGGACGAAACATGGGTGCATTTTTTTGAACCCGAATCAAAGAGGCAGTCAATGGAGTGGCATCACACAAGCTCGCCGAGGAAGAAAAAATTCAAAACTGTGCGATCGGCAGGGAAAGTTATGGCAACAGTTTTCTGGGATACAGAGGGTGTGATTCTGGTTGATTTTTTGGAGCAGGGATGCACAATAAATTCTGTTCAATACATCACAACCCTCAAAAAACTTAAAACACGTCTTCAGCGAGTTCGCCCAACAAAATCAATGGCAGATGTTCTTCTTTTGCATGACAATGCAAGACCACACACCAGTCGTCACACCTCTGACGAGATTGTCAAAATTGGATGGGAAGTTTTGCCTCATCCCCCATACAGCCCTAACCTGGCACCATCAGACTTCCATCTGTTCGGGCCACTAAAAGAAGCTCATCGTGGGATTCATTTTGAAGATGAGGAGGCCGTCAAAACATCCGTGCGTCAATGGCTTAGGAAGCAGAGCTGTGATTCTTACCGTGCTGGGATACATGCCCTTGTTCAAAGATGGACCAAAACTGTAGAGATGGGCGGATATTACATTGAAAAATGACAAAATGATCCTCAATGATGTGGTTTTCAACCTATGTAATTGCATTTAAATTTCCTGACAATTAAAAGTAGAAAAAAAAATAGGAGGCATTACTTTTTGACTGACCCTCGTATCTTTTTCACGGAGATCACCCTTCATTTTTTTAGTCGTCGGACACTTTCTTCTGTCGCGGTACCGAAATACAATTCTGTGCACTACCGTTTTGTCAAAATCATCCAATTCTGTAGATTTCCGTTTTCATTTATGTCCCTTTCCTGGGGAATCAAAACATGTGGGCACATCTAGAGACTCTGTCGATGTTATTGCACTGTTAATACGGATGCAGTCGATTCGAGAATACCAGAAGACTTCGCTGTCATTTTATGAACTGGCGCTAAATTTAAATTATTTGTGGCTTCTTCACTGCTGGCCAAATCATTATAAAATTTTAATACATTCGGTTCTCCGATTTTAGATTGTTTTCGAATGTCTTTCCGCCCTTTATGCACACCGACCGGAGTAGCACTACACGTAGGCTCTTGCTCCTTCATTTCAAAAATGGTTCAAATGGCTCTAAGCACTATAGGACTTAACATCTGAGGTCGTCAGTCCCCTAGACTTAAAACTTCTTAAACCTAACTAACCTAAGGACATCACACACATCCATGCCCGAGGCAGGGTTCGAACCTGCGACCGTAGCAGCAACGCGGTTCGGGGCCACAGAGACCGGCTGCTCCTGCATTTCGCTCACTACCAAGCACACGTCAACGCATCGTTTCACGGGAGACTGAAACCATATGTGAATACGCGATATCGCACGGAAACTAACATTCAGCCGGCACTGACGTACAGCACTGTTAACAGTGTACATGCAGCAACAAAGCTATGAGGCGGGCGTATCAGAGCGCTTAGAGCTTGAGGTTTGCAGACAGTGGAAGTGACTTTGGGGTTTCTACTTCCGCGACGGCCACTCTGGCAGGTAACTTCATTCGAATGGCTTGTATTTGCTTTGAAACGTACATATTTTCTATAATTACTTGGCAGACGTATTTCCACTGAGTGACTGAACTGAGAATGTCGACTGCCGTTGTGCATACCTTTGTTTCCTTCTACAAGGGAAAGCAGGAAGAGAACAAGTGGACGGACACGAAAGGCGGGCACCGCCGTAGAGTAGAAAGTGCAGTACTAATTGAGTCACCGAAAAGGCGCGACCACTCATTAGGCTAGAAAGGTGCAGAGGCTTCAAACTCTCTTCACAAAATAAAGGCGTAGCGGTAATAATACAACAATGAGAGTCGCGTGGCTGAATGTTTTCGAAACGTATAATTTTGGGCACGCGCTGAGGTTCGTTGGCTCATTGCGACCTCGTGGAGCACAGTATATTCTGAGTTTCTTGGTCACCGTCGTCGACGTTATCGGAAACTCATTTCGAAACTTGAATGTACTCCACCATTTTTGATCCGAATTTGCATTGCATCTTGAATTATTAGCAATGTCTAAAATTAATGAGTTCCGCCTTAGTCCAAGGGTTACACCGTACGGTCATGACACCCCTAAAAATTGGGACATCCCCAAAAATGGGAACCTATCGCGGCACTAATGGGGAGCCATAATATTCAGTGATCGCCTACCAGAACCTAGCCTAGCCCAATATTTTATTGTTCCTTCAACACCATGGAGGTATTCTTTCTAGAAGGACAGTTTTGCTGTATATGAAGTCTGTTCAGAAAAATTCCGGAACTTTGTCCACAAAATTTTTCTACACTTACCTTTTACTTATTGTGGATGGTCTCCTTCGAAATACCCTCCTTTACATCTGATACACCGCTCCCAACGACGTACCCACCTCTAAGAGCAATCTTGGTATGCCTCTTGCTGGATCGCCAGCCGGTGTGGCCGTGCGGTTCTAGGCGCTTCAGTCTGGAACCGCGTAACCGCTACGGTCGCAGGTTCGAATCCTGCCTCGGGCATGGATGCGTGTGATGTCACAGATGTTAAGTCCCATAGTGCTCAGAGTCATTTGAACCATATTTCTTGCTGGATCACGCAAAGCGCCGCCTCAGAATTTTCTTTTATCTCGTCTGTCGTTGCAAATCTTCGTCTTTCCAACGAGGTTTTCAACTTTGGAAACAAAAAAAAAAGTCCTTAGGGGCCAGGTCTGGAGAGTATGGAGGATGAGGCAGCAATGTGATTTCTTTTTTTGTGCAGTAATCATGCAGCAACAGCGATGAATGTGCGGGTGCGTTATCGGGATGCAAGAGCCTTCAATTGTCTCGCCACATTTCAGGCCGTTTCCTTCCCACATTTTCCGGCAGGCGTCGCAACACGTCCCGATAGTACCATCGATTTATAGTTTGTACCAGTTCCACGAATTCAGGATGAACTAATCCTTCAAAGTCAAAGAAAACCATTAGCAAGGCTCTGACATTTGACCTGGCCTGACGAGCTTTCTTTGGTCTTGGAGAACCTTTCCCGACCCACTGTGAAGAGTGAACTTCGCTCTCAGCATCATAACAGTACACCCATGTATCATCAGCAATTATGATTCTCTTAAGGAATCCAAAAGGTCTTCACAGACTGCGAGGCCAAGGTCTTTGTGGTCTTCACTCATGAGCTGTGGGACGAACTTGGCGACAGTACAATGGTTCAAATGGTTCAAATGGCTCTGAGCACTGTGGGACTTAACATCTGTGGTCATCAGTCCCCTAGAACTTAGAACTACTTAAACCTAACTAACCTAAGGACATCACACACATCCATGCGCGAGGCAGGATTCGAACCTGCGACCGTAGCAGTCGTGCGGTTTTGGACGGAGCGCCTAGAACCGCTAGACCACCGCGGCCGGCGACAACACAATGCATTCCAAAGTGCTGTGTCAGGATTTCATGACATGATCCAACAGAAATCCTACATTCTTATGCAGTCTCTCGCACAGTCAATCTTCGATGGCCCGCACAATTTCGTTGACTTTCCTGGCATGAGCGGTAGACGCCGAAAGGCGTTCTGAACGAGGGTCATCTTTAACTTCCGTATGCCCATTTTTAAACCGTGTAAGTCATTCGTAACACCGAGTACGGCTTAAGCACTCATCACCGTAGGCTTCCTGCATCATTTGGCGTGTCCTTGCAAAGGTTTTTTGGAGTTTCACGAAAAATTTAATGCAGACGCGTTGCTCCTCTAACTCTGCCATCCCCAAATTCGCAAACTTTGCGATATAATGTTCTACTCAACACAGCACTGAGGCATAACTAACAGAGGTACAACAATAAAATATTAAACACAGGCGTGTGCAGGGACGCCAACAGCGTTTCGCTCCAACACACCATCGGCGTTGAAGTACGAATGTTCCGGAATTTTTTGAACAAAGTCGTACACATACTACGTTACAAAAGGTGTTCTTGGAACGATGTGCAACACTATTATAAGACTTTATGGCCGGCCGGGGTGGCCAAACGGTTAAAGGCGCTACAGTGTGGAACCGCGCGACCGCTACGGTCGCAGGTTCGAATCCTTCCTCGGGCATGGATGTGTGTGATGTCCTTAGGTTAGTTAGGTTTAAGTAGTTCTAAGTTCTAGGGGACTGATGACCTCTGATGTTAAGTCCCATAGTGCTCAGAGCCAGAGCCAAGACTTCATGTGGTTGAGGTTACACATTTCATTCCAATATGTACATATCTGCACATTTCAGACAAACCTAGGTTCATTAATGGAACCATATACAGGGTTTCCACAATTAAAGTTCCAATTTCAAAACACTGGAAAACCTAGGTTCATTAATGGAACCATATACAGGGTTTCCTCAATTAAAGTTCCAATTTCAAAACACTGGCAAACCTAGGTTCATTAATGGAACCATATACAGGGTTTCCACAATTAAAGTTCCAATTTCAAAACACTGGTCATATTGCCGAGCGAGGTGGCGCAGTGGTTAGCCCTGCAGTGGTCGCGTGGATTAGGTATGTAATCCACCTGTGGAAATTCAAATAAATTTGGAAGTCCAGAAGCGACAATGCTTCGATCTTTTGTGTACTTTAAGATGGATTGTTGGCGGACCCCCTCAGTGTTGTGCGAGGGCCGGTCACGTGTGGTTGCCTCACAGGACCTCGTCAAGTTGGCGGTCTACCGCTGTAGTCCGCGCGACCTGTCACGTAAGTATTTTCGTTTCGTTTTTAGTCCACTTTTTGTTGGAATACGTATTATATCTATTCATTATTGTTTTACAATGTATAAATATTTGAAATAATAAAAGAATTGCATTGAATTTTAGGTAAATTATGGATCAGAGACAAGAAGCTCAGATTGTGGGATGGCTGAAGGAGATTGAGGATGAGGAAGATATTCCCGTCTCAAGTTCTAACGATGAAGATGAGGTTCTGGAAGAGCAGGACCATCAGTGTGAGTCTGAGCAAGAGGGAGAAGGACCAGATGAGGCAGCTGAGAACAGTCCTGAATTTTCATGTGATGAACCATCCCAGAGAAGCAGACGGGTTGATTTTTATACTGGTGTAGATGACACAATTTGGACAAAGACTCCTCCTCTCAATATAGGAAGAAATAGATCTCATAACATGGTATATGTTCCTCCTGCTCCTAAAGGAACCGCACGACAGAAAACTACTATCAAAGATTGCATGTCCCTTTTTTTGGACGATAATATCATTTATGTTGTTGTTGTTTTCAGTCCTGAGACTGGTTTGATGCAGCTCTCCATGCTACTCTATCCTGTGCAAGCTGCTTCATCTCCCAGTACCTACTGCAACCTACATCCTTCTGAATCTGCTTAGTGTACTCATCTCTCGGTCTCCCTCTACGATTTTTACCCTCCACGCTGCCCTCCAATGCTAAATTTGTGATCCCTTGATGCCTCAAAACATGTCCTACCAACCGATCCCTTCTTCTAGTCAAGTTGTGCCACAAACTTCTCTTCTCCCCAATCCTATTCAATACCTCCTCATTAGTTACGTGATCTATCCACCTTATCTTCAGTATTCTTCTATAGCACCACATTTCGAAAGCTTCTATTCTCTTCTTGTCCAAACTAGTTATCGTCCATGTTTCACTTCCATACATGGCTACACTCCAAACAAATACTTTCAGAAACGACTTCCTGATACGTAAATCTATATTCGATGTTAACAAATTTCTCATCTTCAGAAACGCTTTCCTTGCCATTGCCAGTCTACATTTTATATCCTCTCTACTTCGACCATCATCAGTTATTTTACTTCCTAAATAGCAAAACTCCTTTACTACTTTAAGTGTCTCATTTCCTAATCTAATTCCCTCAGCATCACCCGATTTAATTTGACTACATTCCATTACCCTCGTTTTGCTTTTGTTAATGTTCGTCTTATATCCTCCTTTCAAGACACTGTCCATTCCGTTCAACTGCTCTTCCAAGTCCTTTGCCGTCTCTGACAGAATTACAATGTCATCGGCGAACCTCAAAGTTTTTACTTCGTCTCCATGAATTTTAATACCTACTCCAAATTTTTCTTTTGTTTCCTTTACTGCTTGCTCAATATACAGATTGAATAACATCGGGGAGAGGCTACAACCCTGTCTCACTCCTTTCCCAACCACTGCTTCCCTTTCATGCCCCTCGACTCTTATTACTGCCATCTGGTTTCTGTACAAATTATAAATAGCCTTTCGCTCCCTGTATTTTACCCCTGCCACCTTTAGAATTTGAAAAAGAGTATTCCAGTCAACATTGTCAAAAGCTTTCTCTAAGTCTACAAATGCTAGAAACGTAGGTTTGCCTTTTCTTAATCTTTCTTCTAAGATAAGTCGTAAGGTCAGTATTGCCTCACGTGTTCCAACATTTCGACGGAATCCAAACTGATCCTCCCCGAGGTCTGCATCTACCAGTTTTTCCATTCGTCTGTAAAGAATTCGCGTTAGTATTTTGCAGCCGTGGCTTATTAAACTGATAGTTCGGTAATTTTCACATCTGTCAGCACCTGCTTTCTTTGGGATTGGAATTATTATATTCTTCTTGAAGTCTGAGGGTATTTCGCCTGTCTCATACATCTTGCTCACCAGCTGGTAGAGTTTTGTCATGACTGGCTCTCCCAAGGCCGTCAGTAGTTCTAATGGCATGTGGTCTACTCCGGGGGCCTTGTTTCGACTCAGGTCTTTCAGTGCTCTGTCAAACTCTTCACGCAGTATCGTATCTCCCATTTCGTCTTCATCTACATCCTCTTCTATTTCCATAATATTGTCCTCAAGTACATCGCCCTTGTATAAGCCTTCTATATACTCCTTCCACCTTTCTGCCTTCCCTTCTTTGCTTAGAACTGGGCTGCCATCTGAGCTCTTGATATTCATACACGTGGTTCTCTTCTCTCCAAAGGTCTCTTTAATTTTCCTGTAGGCAGTATCTATCTTACCCCTAGTGAGATAAGCTTCTACATCCTTACATTTGTCCTCTAGATATCCTCTAGATATCCTCTAGATATCATTTATCTCATAATCAAATACACTAACATAAAAATAGACTATATCAAGAATAATTTTTCTAGAGAGAGAGAGATTTTCAACATACAGATCCAACTGAAATAAAGGGGCTTACTGGGATTCTGTAGATGAAAATAAGCCAATCGAGCACGAGCCAAATGTTTGACCAAATAAAACATACTGGAATTGATGCAATTTATTTGACTATGCTGCGCAAAGATTTAAATTACTTATCAGGATTTTGCGATTTGATGAGATTAATGATCGTGAAGTGACAAACTGGCCCCAATACGTGAATTATTTGATCTGTTCCTTACAAACTTTCAACAGTACTTTGTTCCGAGTGCTGAAATGACTTTGGTTGAACAACTTTCGGCATTTAGGAGACGCTGCCCATTTAGGCAGTACATTCGCAGCAAGTCCGCAAAATATGGAGTGAAGGTATTTGTGCCACCCCTACACTTTCAACTTGGAAATATATGCAGGCAAACAACGGAAGAGCCATATCGCTTGAGTAGCGAAGGAAGTGGTTTGGTAATAAGAGTCGTACGTCCTGCGTTCGACAGAAACATCAATGTAACAATGTACAGTTGGTTCTGTTCGCTCCATGTTGCCAAGCAGATGTTTGAAAATAGAACACACATGATTGCCACAGTACGGAAGGACAAAAGAGAAGTGCCCAGGGAATTTCTTGTGGCGAAAGGAAATACAATAAACTCATCAAAATTTGGCTTCCACGCCCCTTGCACATTGGTTTCTTACGTGCCAGAACCTAACGAAGCAGTGATTTTGTTGTCAACAATGCACAATGACGCAAAAATTGATGCCGATACATGATCTAAACAGAAACCAGAAATAATAACGTACTACAACCGTACAAAGAATGGTATGGATCTAGTTGATAAGATGTGTATGCTTTATGATGTATTTTATGATTTGCTGAACCTTAGTGCCCTCAATGCACTTTGCATTTATACAGCGAACCAAAACTACACTGTTATTCGACGTCGAAATTTTGTTATTGACCCGTCGTTGTCTTGGATGAAATCTCTGGATCAGCGGAAATAAGGCACAAAAATGTTGTCAAGAAGTCTGTCCTTCAAAATAAAGGACTTTCTTGGCATTTCTCCCTTGGGAAGTCAGCCACCAACTTCTGGAACGACACAGAGTAGTTCTGTGGGGCGCTGCTACGACTGCGGAAGATCAAGTAATAGAAGTGCAAGAAAAATGTGTAAAGCGTGTAAAAAAATTGTTTGTCCCGATCATTCCAAGATCGTTGGTATTTCTTGTTCACAAAATCAAGATTACATTTGTTTTTACACAAATAGGTGTTTTTTGAAAGTAAATCAAAGCCAATGATGCTATCTTCCTTAAAATTGTGACTTGCTGTGAAAAATTTGTTTTTTTTTTCAAATATGAGGTCATATGTATACTTTTTGTTGCTAGTTTTTAATAAACAGTATTACGGACAACACATAAAACACTCAACAAAGGTATTTAAAAATTCATTGCCCTCTTTTTTTAGTTAAGAAAATGGCATACATATGTAATCCATGCGACCACTTACGCTTCTTTTAGAGCGCGACCACTGCAGGGTTAGCACACTGGACTCGCATTCGGGAGGACGATGGTTCAATCCCGCGTCCGGCCATCCTGATTTATGTTTTCCGTGATTTCCCTAAATCGCTTCAGGCATGTGCCAGGATGGTTCCTTCGACAAAGGGCATAGCCGATTTCCTTCTCCATCTTTTTCTAATCCGAGCTTGTGCTCCGTCTCTAATGACCTTGTTGTCGACGGGTCTCTAATGACCTTGTTGTCGACAGGACGTTAAACTCTAATCGCGGCCTCCTCCCTCTCCTGCCTTTTCGAATTTTGTACTTACTTTCTCCAGACCTGTAGCAGATAGACCAACCCTCGAGTGTATGAAACTTCCGCAGGACTACTGGCACACGATCACCGCTCTTGTAAAAGATCACTACCAGCAGCGCGCGATCCTTAATAGAGGCAGTCAAGTTGGGCGTCTCATAAGCAAACTGAGGAGCAGCCGTGTGCCGCGCGTCTGTAGTTGTACATATTCTGAGGCTTACAGCGCCATCTGTTGGTCAAATTTTCATTAACTTCTTTTGTGTGCCGTGATACTTCCTCCTGCATCAATACATGTGTTCAAATTTAACGTCATTCTAGGCAGTGGTTCTCTTTCTATAGGGTTGTGTACCTGGAACATTGATTACGGGCACGCTGTAAATCGAAATCGACAAGTACATAAGCCCATGTGACTAAATATTATCCTCTGGAAGACATCGCGTTAATAACCACAAGTTTCTTCAGGTACACAACATACAGCTGAAGCAACTCACTGATTATCCTGCTGAGATAACAAACTGCGGGAATGCTAATTCTTACTATTTTCCGCCTGTTCAAAACAGTTGCAGATGTTTCCTGTGAGATTAAGATCGGGGGATGTACTGGCGATTCGAGGTGTGATACGCTGTCTGAGTGTTCGTCAGACTGGGAACATATGCTTGCCCTCCTGCGAACACCACTATTGTCAACTTGGAAAACGAGAGGGTCTACAGCATACTCATCATGAAGATGTAGAACAAACAATAAACGGCAACACTTGGTTATCGAAAATTTTGAAATCGACATAATAGTTCATATTCAAGATAAGCTGTATGAGTGGCTTTAGAATCATTGTACGAAAAGCGTCTCCCAAACATCACAGAACCACCTCCGACCTAAAGTACATCCTTCAGATATTACAGGTTAAACGGCACACTGGACCGTCGGCACATTCGACGCCTTGCATCGTTTGAAACGAGAGATAATGCGGCTCGTCGGACCACACTACACGAGTCCAGTCAGTTAGTGTCCAGTTTCTGAGTCGTTTTGCCATATGAGAACGGGCAGCTTCTTGTGCCACTGTGAGCAATGGCTTTTTGGGAGGTACACTGTTCCAAACGTCCACTGTATGCAACTCCATTCAAAACGTTCTTTCTGAAACTGGTTGATATAGACCTGCATTCACTGACAGCGGCAATTGCAGTCCAGTTTCAAGTCGATTGTCAAAGTTGCCTCAGAAAACGATTCATATCGACGTGCATACACTGACAGAAGCAATTCCTGTCAGGGTGGAAATCAGTTGTCAGTGTTCGCTGGGATACTGGTTGAGATCGAGATGGATTCACTTACAGCTGCAGTTCCCCTTCGGCTTGAGACCGATTGTCAGTGTTTGTCCAATAACTGGTTGAAATCGATCTGCATTCACTGACAGCAGAAATTACAGTCCGGTTTAAAATCCACTGCAATTCCTGTCGGGTTTGAAATCGATTGTCAGTGTTCACTTGGAAACTGGTTGACATCATTATGCATTCACTCACAGCAGCAATTTCTGTCCGATCTGCAGTCGATTGTCAAGATCACCTGTCCATCTGTTGGGATAATGATATTGAGGAAGCTGTGAAATTATACTAGCGAATAACCTTACGAATAGAGGCAGAGGATTTTGTTTAAATTCTGCATGGACTCCTGCTCTCTCACATGTCAAAAAACAGAGGGATAGAGTTCATGCTACCACACCAATAGATTATTAATTTCACTATCGATAACTTCTGACGTCGGTCATATTTGGTTTGTGATGGTGCTAGTGTTTACAGTGTGTTCGAGTGTGTGTGTGTGTGTTACGGAGTTCCACTGAAAACCGAGGTTTTAAATTCGCTTGCACAGCGCTTACTTGCCAGTTTTGTCTTGAAATGGCAGGGTGTGCTACTGTTGAAATATCGGCTGTTGTTAGAGACGTCACCGGCTTCTTTCCAGTACGTTATATGAACATTGTATACCCCAGGAGAAACTAAGGCCTCAGATCTTGACCAGTTTGAAATGGACAGTCAATGTTCGCTTTGAAGCTGGCTGACATAGGCCTGTATTCACTCCTGACAGTAATTCGTGTCCGGTTTGAAATCGATTCTCAATGTTAGTAAAGAAACGGGTTGAGATCGACCTGCATTCTCTGACAGCAGTAATTCCTGTTCAGTTTGAAATCAGTTGTCACTGAGAAGACATGATAGTCACCTCCAGTCCCTGTCGGTTCGGATCATCTTACTGCCGCTCCTCCTGTGCCATGTTACACGGCTGCGAGTGCGACACCCTTCCTTGTAGACGTGTTGGAGAGTTTCTACACCAAGAAATCGCGGAACTTGATTCACGTTGTTGTCATGGGCACTTCCAAACATGGGGTTCCTTTCCGCCATTCGTCTGTACATCGGTCCATCTTATTATACTGGTTCCGTACAATAACGTGCATATACGTAGGGTCACGTGATCGTCTGATACCAGCTCTACATCAGGACGTGACCCGTCTGGTTTTTTAAGGGCGTGGATGATACGTAGTCCGGTGAGCTTATGTAGTGCGCAAAGCAGTTTACAGTGAGTGAAGGAGGCTATTTCGTACCAATATTAACGATATTCTATCCTACTCGCGTACTCAGCGGGGGAAAGTGACTGTTTAAGTGTCTCTGTATGGTTCCTGTGCTCTCTTATCCTATTCTCACGAGCCCTACGTGAAACATAGTCTCTCCCAAAGTCTTAGACTAATTCCCGCTCTCAGGGTTTAGCGAACAGTGTTGCTTTTCCATTTAAGAACTCTTAAGTTCCACTTTTGTACTTTCGCCACACAGACGTGGATCTAAGATATTTCCGAAGCGGGCAAAAACTTGATAGTGGCGACCCCACACCCCTGTTTGAGACAAGATGCCCAAAATTTAAAAAAAAATTAAAAAATATGTTCATTTTGTAGTGCACATCTTTCCGAAGAGTTTGATACACAAAACATGTATGTTCGAGGAAATGTAAGACTTGTTATTTGGTCTTAAGTGTGCCAACGTGTAATTACACACCTCTTCACACTACACTCCTCTATCGCACATCACTGTATTTACCTATTCAACGTGTACGTTTTGTAATGGAAGCCACAGGACAGTGGAAATTAATATGCCCTGTGTTGTCTCTCCTGGTCCCATTCGGCCGGTTTGACATTCTACCCCGTGCGATTATTTGTGACCGGCAGAATAAGAACTTTTCAGAAGATTTTTATTCTTTGTTGTCTGTTAGCTAATAACTTTCTCTTGCCGGCCGGAGTGGCCGAGCGGTTCTAGGCACTACAGTTTCGAACCACGCGACCGCTACGGTCGCAGGTTCGAATCCTGCCTCGGGCATGGATGTGTGTGATGTCCTTAGGTTAGTTGGGTTTAAGTAGTTCTAAGTTCTAGGGGACTGATGACCTCAGAAGCTAAGTCCCTTAGTGCTCAGAGCCATCTGAACTTTCTCTTTTGTGAGACAACAAATTAAATATAGAAAATATAAAAGCAGTAAAGACAAGAGACAACTGAGACAGTACACATTTCTTCAGTCCCTATGTCCTAGCATTTTTTCCTTCTAATATTGCTACAGCTTTACATGGGGTGCTTTCCTTTCTGCGAAAGAATCTATGACCTCATCAAAGTTCGCTAAACGTTTTGCTTCCATATAATTTGTGTGATGTCCCCGATTCTTCTCCTTCACCGTTCTAACAAACAATCTTGTCATCATTAATTCTGTAACTATTTCTGCCACTGTCTAAACTTACTCTTCGGTTAACTTCACTAACCCTGTCAGAATCACCGGTTTAGTTATCCTGCGTGTATTCACCGGCTAGGCGTTATTACGCGTTCGTACAACGCGTTTTCCGCTATATTCCGAGAATAGAATAAAACAGCTGCTAACCGGGGACTGTACAACTGGCCTTTAGTAGTGTAACGATCTGGCAAAAATTTTCTGCGAAAATTTAATTTCTTGGATACACCGAGAAGATAATATGTAATCTTTCTCACCTGTTATTCCTGTTAGTCGTTTATCTCCACTCTGATAGTCTGAATCTGTAGATTTTGCTAATAATTATAACAACGCTGATCGTTCGCACAACCTGTCAACCACATACAGAAAGAGCGATTGGCATTCACCTGTTCGCGTTTATTCGGCTCAGTTCGTATAGCTCCGCCCCTTTTGCTGCGGGAAAGTATTTCATTTCTAGATGCGACGGGGATTCCCATGGCAGTGGTATCCCGTACGCTACGCACACGTTCAAAAATCAGCAGCTTAGGATTCGTTCAGATATCACTTAGAATGTGTTCAGAAGTATTCAAAAATTGACAGACATGCGTTTCAAAATCAATGAACAATCGATAGACCAATATGCACTGGATGCCAAGCGCTTTGTGAAACAAGGGCTTTTTCTTCAAGAATATGAATTTGGCTCCCGCTGAAATTGTCGCCCCAGATACCCCAGTATGCCCCTCCCCCCCCCCCCCCCCCCCCGCCCTCCCCCCTAGATCCGGGCCTGTCGCTATGTCAACATTTTACTTTCCCACGTATCTCAATTTGTTAGGTATCCGTTGTTGCACATACTTGGCAAGGAATTCCAAACGCTAAAACAATATTCTGCACTCTTTCATTTTGTATGTGGTTACGGTTACAGATGCCCTGCACTTTCCCAGAATATTTTCAACACATCTAGGCCTTACCTATCGCAGAGTTTGCGTGTTCGCCCCATTTCATACCGTTTCATAATATTGCTCCTCAATATTAAAACGACGTAATTTGGCCAGATGTTGGCCACAATCTTGCAATCGTCTGCTGTCGGGTTCATCTTCTTGGTCATTGTCACAATCTCGTATCCATCCACATTTCAAGAGAGTTGCCGTTTCTTGCACCTAATGGAAAATGCCTCTACATTTCCTTACAATAGTCCAAGTACGGTACTTTCCCGTAGACAACAGCATCGTGAGCGAGAATCTGATAGCGCTGCTGATTTTATCTGGTAAACTGTTTACATATACTGCGGACATCACCGGCCCGGACAGCTGAACGCGGTCGCACACTGTCACGATGATTTGAAAATGGGTCCCGGCCCTAAACTAGTCATCGAGTGAATAAAAAAAGTGAAATTTGCAACTTTGACTGGTTTTCGATTGAACTGAAGATCATCGTGTACGGCGTTTGGCTCTGTCGCATCATACCGCATCTGCAGCAGCAATTTGAGCAGCAGTTGGCATCGCAGTCACTCAACGAACCGTTACAAATCGGTTACTTGCAGGACACCACCGAGCCAGATGCCCTGTAGGCTGTAGCGTGCTTTCCACTAACCAGAAACCACCGCCGTTTGCGAGTTCACCCGCGTCAACTCAAAGCTCACTGGAGGACCGTGCGAACTGCTGTGTTCTGATGACAGCTGGTCCTGCCTCGGTGCCAGTTACGGCATGGAAGTGCACCCCACAAAATGGCATCCGGCACCTGTACAACACAATGCACGCACATTTGTATGCTTGCATTCAACATTGTCGACTCGCATTCGAGAGGACGACGGTTCAAGCCCGCATCCGGCCCTCCTGATTTAGGTTTTCCGTGATTTCCCTAAATCGCTCCAGGCAAATACCGGGATGGTTCCTTTGAAAGGGCACGGCCAACTTCCTTCTCTATCCTTCTCTAATCCAATGACACCGATGACCTCACTGTCTGGTCTCCTCTCCCAAACAACCCCTCTCAACATTCTGGCTGTTACATTGGACCATCATTTCAAATTTACGGTTACTTATCTCGCACTTACATTAACCTGTGATCGTGCTGTGTTAATCATTTCAGTTGTTTCCCAGATAAATGTATTCTCGAAATTTGATTTCTCTGCGTTATGGTGTTGTAATTTTTTTCCGTCAGTGTAGAAATATATAGTGTCGGTCTTAATACACTCCTGGAAATGGAAAAAAGAACACACTGACACCGGTGTGTCAGATCCACTATACTTGCTCCGGACACTGCGAGAGGGCTGTACAAGCAATGATCACACGCACGGCACAGCAGACACACCAGAAACCACGGTGTTGGCCGTCGAATGGCGCTAGCTGCGCAGCATTTGTGCACCGCCGCCGTCAGTGTCAGCCAGTTTGCTGTGGCATACGGAGCACCATCGCAGCCTTTAACACTGGTAGCATGCCGCGACAGCGTGGACGTGAACCGTATGTGCAGTTGACGGACTTTGAGCGAGGGCGTATAGTGGGCATGCGGGAGGCTGGGTGGACGTACCGCCGAATTGCTCAACACGTGGGGCGTGAGGTCTCCACAGTACATCGATGTTGTCGCCAGTGGTCGGCGGAAGGTGCACGTGCCCGTCGACCTGGGACCGGACCGCAGCGATGCACGGATGCACGCCAAGACCGTAGGATCCTACGCAGTGCCGTAGGGGACCACACCGCCACTTCCCAGCAAATTAGGGTCACTGTTGCTCCTGGGGTATCGGCGAGGACCATTCGCAACCGTCTCCATGAAGCTGGGCTACGGTCCCGCACACCGTTAGGCCGTCTTCCGCTCACGCCCCAACATCGTGCAGCCCGCCTCCAGTGGTGTCGCGACAGGCGTGAATGGAGGGACGAATGGAGACGTGTCGTCTTCAGCGATGAGAGTCGCTTCTGCCTTGGTGCCAATGATGGTCGTATGCGTGTTTGGCGCCGTGCAGGTGAGCGCCACAATCAGGACTGCATAGGACTGAGGCACACAGGACCAACACCCGGCATCATGGTGTGGGGAGCGATCTCCTACATTGGCCGTACACCTCTGGTGATCGTCGAGGGGACACTGAATAGTGCACGGTACATCCAAACCGTCATCGAACCCATCGTTCTACCATTCCTAGACCGGCAAGGGAACTTGCTGTTCCAACAGGACAATGCACGTCCGCATGTATCCCGTGCCACCCAACGTGCTCTAGAAGGTGTAAGTCAACTACCCTGGCCAGCAAGATCTCCGGATCTGTCCCCCATTGAGCATGTTTGGGACTGGATGAAGCGTCGTCTCACGCGGTCTGCACGTCCATTACGAACGCTGGTCCAACTGAGGCGCCAGGTGGAAATGGCATGGCAAGCCGTTCCACAGGACTACATCCAGCATCTCTACGATCGTCTCCATGGGAGAATAGCAGCCTGCATTGCTGAGAAAGGTGGATATACACTGTACTAGTGGCGACATTGTGCATGTTCTGTTGCCTGTGTCTATGTACCTGTGGTTCTGTCAGTGTGATCATGTGATGTATCTGACCCCAGGAATGTGTCAATAAAGTTTCCCCTTCCTGGGACAATGAATTCACGGTGTTCTTATTTCAATTTCCAGGAGTGTATGTAAGTATAGTTATATGGAACGACGTACTTTTCAGTAGGTACATCAATAAATTTCTGAGAAACGATATTATTCATGTTATGTTCCAGCGATAAACACTATCCCTACTTATATATTGGTATTGCGACACTACAGCTGTTATATTTTCCCGTTCGATTAAACTATGTCAAATGATTCAGTGATGGCAGCATTAACCTTGGATGAAAGATTCCGGAAATGAAACACTACCCATTTCAGACCTCCATGTGCGGGGCTACTCAGAAAGATGTTGTCATCATAAACAAAGTTCTGAAACAATACAACTGGAGTGTACCTTATATTGAAGTGAAACGTGGACGATAAACAGTTCAGACAAAAAGAATATAGAAGCTTGTGAAATGCAGAGTTATGGGAGAATGCTGTAGATTTGATGGCGACATCAGATAACCAACAAAGAGCTAGCGAACTGGATCGGAAAGTCCTTTACGGCACAACTTGAGTAAAAGGAGGAATGGTTGATAGGACGCATCCTGAAGCATGAAGGAATCATTAATTTGGTAATGTAGGTTAGTGTGTGTTTGGGGGCAGGGGGGGGGGGGGATACCAGTGGGACTCAAAGACGTGACTGCAGTAAGTAGACTGAAATTTAGGTAGGCTGCAGTAAGTCCGCAGAGATGAAGAATCTTGCACAGGGTAGACTGACATGGAGCACTCCATCAAAGCAGTCTTCCGATTGAAGATCACACCAACAACAGAGGGTGCGAGGGTATAAATCATGAATAGAAATTCAGTCGTGCGACTACAACTCTGTTTTTCAGTATTCACTAGTTTATTGTTACCGAGGTAGAGTGGACAGCACTGAAAGGTAGAACGACTGTTAGGGAACATCCTAGTGGACTCATAAGACAAATTAAGAAAAGGCCTACAATCTGTTATGGAAAAGTGTTGGGCGTGGTAGAGTATGTTGCAGTGCTCGCTTCCTGCGGACGGCCTTCACTGCTGGACCACGCCGTGTCAGCCCACTTGCAGGAACCCAGTTACCGCAGACGGAAAAAGACTCGTCTCCGTCTGCCCAGTACTGCTGCACGGATCGCCAGCCACAGTGCATTTCTGTGCCAGCCGCTGTCTTGCACCTCTGGATCGCTGTCACTGCAAAGAATGCAAATTTACGCACGTGTTGGCAGAGCTCTTGAGTCCCGCTCTCTAGAACAGCGACGCATTCCAGAAGAAGCGGCAGAGCAAACTGCCAGGACGCATTGTTGAACCACGCTGACGTGGGGCTCGTTCTCCAGCTGCCCTTACCTGTAGACAGCTCATAAAGAGGATTAAATCGGAATAGAAACGAGATACAGCAAAATGTTTTAGATAAAAGTTATAGGTGGCAAAGACGGTTACGCATTGCTACTAATGGTCGTGACCCTGAACGTGATTTTCAAGACGTTTTGTAGGTAAAGTGATTTGTTAAAATGGGAAACCCAATTTTTGAGCCAAGATTTGAAAAGAGCGGTAAATTTTACGAATAAAATGAAACATTATTCAGAGTCATAGCAAGGTTCAGTCAAGGTCAAATAAGCAAATACGTTTTTAGTTCTTGCACGGATTAACTCGGAACAGAGGAGGGATAGACCAAAGTACAGTGTTAAAAGCAGACTGGAAGGGGCATAAGGGGTCACGTATCATTACCAGTAGCCACGACTTTCAAGGTAATTATTGAAGATAATTCGAAGGCTGAGTTTTGTTTCGTGGAACCCCCATTTTTGACGTCGGATTTGGAAGGAGCAGACAGAGATTTGAACTTTAAGTTTTAATGAACGTGTTTATTGGCAAAAATAAATACATCACGGAGTAGAAATGTTACTGTGGCATTTGCAAGGCAGAACAAACATCAATAAAACGTAGAGTCGCTGAATGACTCCCCTCTCATTCCTCGGGATGTCCCTTCCAATCTGTATCTAAGATTGTATTTTGATGTACCTCTCCTCTGGTCTAAGTTAATCCCTTCTAGAACTAAAAAACGTATTTGCTTATTTGACCTTCACTGAGCGAGCTATGACCCTGAATAACGTTATAATTTTCTATGTCAAATTTGCCGTTCTTTTCAAAACTTGAATGAAACATTAGGGTTCCCATTTTGAAAAAGTCACTTTAACCTTTAAATCAATTTGAAAATCACGTTCAAGGTAATGCCTTGACCCTCTTTGTAACCTATAACTTATAACTAAAACATTTTACTGTATCTCATCTCTGTTGCGAGTAATTATCCATGATGGATTAAAATAGTCCACCATGTATACATTGCATGTCTCGTAATTAATAATGAAAACTAACATACGTAATTTACTCGATAACAGAAGCAAAATGTTCCAGTACCCATGGGTCTAGAAATGAGCTGTTTGTGAGATGACTATGATTGTGTGCTTACAAGTCGCCACTGACTTCAGTACGAAGTTTTGCCCTGGTAAAATGTAAACATCGTGCGACTAGGGCCTCCCGTCGGATAGACCGTTCGCCGGGTGCAGGTCTTTCGATTTGACGCCACTTCAGCGACTTGCGTGTCAATGGGGATGGAATGAAGATGATTAGGACAACACAACACTCAGTCCCTGAGCGGAGAAAATCTCCGACTTAGCTGGGAATTGAACACGGGCCCTTAGGATTGACATTCTGTCAGCTACCGGGGACGGATTTATTTTAAATGCAAATATTATTGATTAATTCTCCATCTAACTGGGCAGAAATTGCGCCCATATCCTACCTTAAGAAGAAATACAAACCTGCTTCAACATTTTTCATGTTACAACGTACTGTACAGTCGACCTGTTAAAACAAGCATTTCTCGTGTCATTCTCGTATTTGGATGCAGTACTGCACGCATCTCTGCATTGAGTTACTAATTATTCTTTTCAACAATCCCATATCATCTTGCACATCACTAAAAGGCTCGGCGACTCAGTGGTCCCTTTCTTCAACTACATCAATGGAAGTTGAAGCACTTGAGTTTTGGGACGACCCTAGACAGAAAATGACTGAGGTCAGGTAACCTCAGATGCCGAGTTGCAGGCTCTGCTCGACCATATTGGCACGTTACACAAGGCGATTCAGCTGCCCCTATCACTGGGTTTCACACAATCTGCAATGCCTTCAAAAATCATGTACAAGATTTTCATATTCTTTCGCTCGCTGATCACTAAGCGCAAACTGTTAGTCCTACAGAAAATATGTAGTCAAGTTTTGAACTGGGATACAATTTCGCGGACGGCCACTGTTTTCGAGTTATTCAAGAAAAACGCGTTTGAAAGCCACTTTCGTACGATTTTCTTGAATATTGAGAAGATTATGGCTTCTAGCGACAACGCATCCCCAAAAAAAATGTAACTGCATTACATTTCCTACAAAAATGCCCAATCGTTCTGTTCTGTAAGATTAAATGTTTGCGTGTGTCGAGCGAAAGAGTGTGAAAATTTTGCGCACGGTATTTGAAGGCGTTGCAGGTTGCATAAACCCCAGCGCTAGGGATATATGAGTTCCGACAGACTAAGCTTTTTGACTTCACTGTGTGACTATGGTGGTTAATCTCAATAATAATATACTATTCTCTTATCTCTAGACATTTTCTATGAATAACACGGAGTAATAATTTCTTAGATGTTATTTACAGTACTTAAATTGAAAGTAAAAGAGCTACAATTGCAAGGTTATGGAAAGGGTCTTGCAGTATCGGCCATTGTCATTTCTGTGATAATATCGGTTGTTAATGATACACTGTACTGGTACTTACTGAATAATAATAGAATACATAAGCACGGAAACTTATTGTTACTCTTTTCAGTGCTGTTCACCACTGTTCAGCTCACTGTTTTACAAAGTCAGCAAATAAAATACAGACTATTGTCCTGATCCACACTTACGACATGTGCCGAGCCTCTACATTTGGTACAAAGCACCCAGTCTTTCATGGCTACCTTTTGTGCGTTTATTTTATTTTGGAGCACCCGACTTAAGTTCACCTTCCTTCAACTCTCTTCGAGCCCGTATTTTTCTGCTTGCAATTTCTTCTATTCGGTGTCGATCTTTTTCTTTTTTAATTGTTAAAAACGCTTCAGCTGTCTCCTTCGCGGTTATTTTGTTAGACATAACCTTGCCCACAGCAATTTTCATGCACTCTTCATGCCATTTTCCTCTTACTTTTATTTCATTTTCTGCCATTTCAGTCGGAAAGAAATAAGAAGAAAATATAATTTAAAACCTGAAATTACTTCTGCCCAATACTCATAGACAATTGGGTGGCCGGTACTGCAAGACAGACACTCAAAAGGTTCTAGTCGTATTCACTGTTCTTTAATGGAAATTATCATTGTTGGATGTCATTCCTTACAAAACAAATATAACCGAAACATAGTAACGAAATTAATCACTTACCTTAAAAACGGGTACGACAGGCATAAAAATGTCTAACATGCACTAAGAGCTACAGCAACACCATCAAGCACTCACAATAGACAATGAACTGAAGAGAGGAAGGTGATATCCGGCTCCAGTGCACACGGATACACAAGCTTGCTTTTGCTTACTGTACACTTCTGCCATTTGAGTGGCTGGTACTGTAAGCCGCCCGGCCGGGGTGGCCGAGCGGTTCTAGGCGCTACAATCTGGAACAGCGCGACCGCTACGGTCGCAGGTTCGAATCCAGCCTCGGGCATGGATGTGTGTGATGTCCTTAGGTTTGTTAGGTTTAAGTAGTTCTAAGTTCTAGGCGACTGATGACCACAGATGTTAACTCCCATAGTGCTCAGAGCCATTTGAACCATTTGACAAGCTATATATATATAGATATATATAGATATATATAGATAGATATATATAGAAGTGATCCGGAAAATTCATGCACACCAAGTGTAAAGATATTAACAAAAAGAAACGAACTATTGTTTGAACTAAACATCCACATCTTTTTGTAATCACTTAACAAAAATGTTCACGTTACAGAATAAATAAAACGGAAACCCACTGATGATGGCACAGTGGTGCTGAAACATGTTTGGGTACAGAGAAAAAACGGTGTTTTCCATAACTGGCGGACCTCAAATCCAACCATTTGAACAGTTTTGCTCTTTTATCGTGTAAATTATATGTGTGTCAGTTTTTTCTGTTAAGTATGATACATAATAACAAATACTGCTCGTCATGTCTTTCGTGTGATGCCTAGTATCGACGAGAGGCGCTGGTTTGTTTCCAGCAGCAACAGCATACCCTGGCCCGCGCTGACTGCTACCACCACGTAGCAGCGCTGCTCAGTCACTGCTGGAGTACTGGTTGTTCTTCCTGTTTTAGTCTTCCTATTAATACATATCGATAAAACAAATATCGCAATGTATCGCAGTTGATTAATTTAGGATCACTCTGTCGAAGAGACACGTAAAATTCCGCTTTAAAAATCATTCTGCTCGTAACGGGAAACAAAGCGATCCCGTCGGCCGATTCTGGGCGTCACATGTAAGATGTGATTATCAATATTGGTTTGGGCTGGCTGCAACTACACATTACAATAGCAAAACTGCAAATATCTGCCGAAACACCTAATAAAATGTGGTTGACGACTCTTAGGAGGGAGACTTTGTGTATATATCCTGAACCTACGCCGTTTTATTGGGTCCCTAAACCACGCCAAATACAGCAAGTACTTGTCAGACAGTACACTCAAATACAAAGCAGTCGTTTGCTGAATGTGTGGACGTCTACAGACCAAGCTCCAGCGGCTGACTGCAACTACACATTACAATAGCAAAACTGCAAATATCTGCCGAAACAATAAAATGTGGTTGACGACTCTTAGGAGGGAGACTTTGTGTATATACCCTGAACCTACGCCGTTTTATTGGGTCCCTAAACCACGCCAAATACAGCAAGTACTTGTCAGACAGTACACTCAAATACAAAGCAGTCGTTTGCTGAATGTGTGGACGTCTACAGACCAAGCTCCAGCGGCTCTTTACAACGATGCTGAAAGGCTGATTCGCCAGACTGTTAGCGATGGTGGCAATAGTCCTGATTCACCAGACTGTCAGCGGTGGTGTCAATAGTCAAACCATCTACCAAGTCATAACACAATGAACTTTATGGTTATTCTCAGGCCAGCGATGCGATTTATTCATTGTGACCCAAAAAATATGACTGATTGTTTGTGACGTTACGATTTATATGTTTTCGTTTATGTGTGATTTCTGAAACCTTGTTATTTTAAGAATTATCTTATTGTTTGTATTTTTAGTACACGATCATATGTGATTTGCTGTTCCATGTTCCAAATAAAATAAATAATGCGTCGTAATTATACAGATTGTGAAGGATCCTAAAACTGAATAGGTGAACGAAGAAACTAATGATCAGAAATAAACATACCGTTTTGTTATTGACATAATCAGCTTACATGCTGCAGCAACAACGTAGGCCTATAACAACTGCTGAAAGTGAAGAACGCCAGACTTAGTGCATCGATGTGGGACGATTCACCGTCATGTTGAAACCACGTCCTCTCGCAGACAGCAAGCACCAACTGCTCACTGATTTCAAGGAGGTGGCATTCCTGCTCGACGCTGTATTCTTCGTAGAGTGCAAGACATCGGGTGCTTATTGATGAATCTTCTCCCACTCGATCCGACGCCATATTCTTTGTCGACAACCTTGGCCAACTCCATGTATCTTGAAAGACTCAGTTTCTATCCATCGCGATAAACTCCTTCCAATTAGAATGACGGCTGTTGAGAAATTTTCATGTGTACGTTTGTTGAGTATCCAGATACTTCATCCTGTAGTGTACGTGGTATTAATGAAGTCGAAGAGAAGGAGAATTACTGACCTATCTGTTACCAATTCCCCATCAGCAGAGGAAAGGCACCTCACCCTGACAGCACCGGAGGTCGACCCTATAGCAAGTGTTTCTTCGAGAAGAAGTTATATAACAAAGAACAGGGGAAAGGCCACAAACACGTAACAGACAAGCACTAAATTAATGGAATAATTGTATAATGACCATTAAACGCACGTTTGAATGCGAATAGCCTTATTACAGCATGGGACGACATCAGTCCACAATTACGCATTACGCGTCGCATAGTAGTCGCTCTCGCAGAAATGAAAAGTTACTACAGAAGAACAATCGCGCAAGAAACAACTGCTCGTCCAGCTCCTAGACAGATATTAGATCTAACTAGTGCAAAGTGAGAACCAATGTTAAGAAACGCATAGGAGATATTGTTGTTGAGCGTGAGAGACGAGATTCGAGTGCAAAGGACGGGAAATTCAACAATTTTTTACCCATCAGCATCGGTGAAAAATTGGCAGTCAGCTCAGAAAGCAAGCTGTGAGCACGCTTAATTACAGCAGTCGAAGTAAGCTCTTGCATACTCTCGCGGCATGATGAGATTTGAACCGATGTAATTTCATACACGACTGATTCCAAAGCAATAGAATCCACTTCATGTTAGCTGAAGATGGTAATGATTAAACATCACCTTCCCAGACCTGCGTACAATTGGTCTCTGTCTGAATTCTGTAATAACTGGACGGACTTGAAGAATAAGTAATAAGTGTCCTGAATTAAGTGTAACACATTGGAGTCCATATTCCAGAAAAAAAAGAATTGTTCCTGTAGCCAAAGCGTTACTCGATAGAGGGGCGAGGGGGGGGGGGGGGTGGATGGGGAAGGGAAGGGTATACTGGCCATTCCAGTGCTTTTTTTTGGGGGGGGGGGGAGGAGATGCAAAGGAAGACTGAGGTTGATCATGCTGTGGTGGTGCCAGGAGGCATGCTCTCACGAAAAAACCATCTCTTTCCGTGCTGATGTATCTTCGCCGCCAGTTTGAAAGCAGCAGTTCTGCTCTTTACTGATTTATGCCATATTGAGAGTTCCTCAGACTATTTATTAAGATGACACGAAAACTGACTCGTTCCCAGTGTCCGGTGGTCCTGCATCTAGGCAACATAGCGTTGGGTCCAAAAGGACGGGAAAAATGATGTTATAATTGAAATTTTCGTGTTTAGTTTTGGATTTGTTAAATATTCACGTAATTAGCCAGTAATCATTGTCATTAGACTTGTAATATCGCCTCACGTATGAATTCATGACTGAAAAATTATTATTACTCACCATAATTAAGTACTCTTCCTTTGCAAGAGATTGTACGATACAGCCACTAAGGGGTCTCGATGTGTGTAGGTGGTACATACCGGAAAAGTCTCACTTTCACCAATATACTGCACCATATATTACATGTTCGCATGCAAGTTCATGTAAGCAGTAACCATCCGTCTTTGGAAACAGGTGGAGAAGCAGAAATTTAAAGTTGTGTAGTGAGTTATGTGATGGGAGTGGGGGATGGGAGAGCGGGGAGGGGCTAACCTGAGACCTCAGAGGCTGTGATACTAACATGTTGGTCATTTTGTAAGCAGCCATCTTGGATGCTGCTCGTAATTTTCAAGTAAAAACGAGGTCATGTGACATATCACACAGATAGAGAATTACACGAGAAAAAACAACGGGGCCTTTCATTTGAGCATAGGTTTATTCACATTATTATTATGTCACATGTTGTGCAGAAGAAGGCAAATGCTGGTGATGACACACTAAACCTGCAGGAGTTGATCGAAGTATTGTCCAGCACATTATAGCTGTGTTATTAGCCCCATAGGCCTGTTTCAACTTTTTAAAGGTCATACTCGCGGAATCGCCAATTTCAACACAAAACTTGATGGCATGATGTTCTAAATTTCGCTGTTCTATTTTCGTAATACACAACTTCACTGATGGCTCTGTCAAAAGTTACATATTGGCTGTACGGAGCTGAATCTCGGACTGAGCACCTCGAAGGGATGAACACACCGGTCTACGCAAGCAGTAGAACACAGCATAGCCGGATCACTCGCAGTGTTGTCAGTCTCATTTGATTTCTCATGCGCCTCGTAAATTGACAATGGGCAATGTATAAACTTAACGAGGTATTCTCTGAACGATAGAAAAAGAAAACTATTGTAATTTCGTTAAGGGAGAAAGGTGCACAAGTGTGTAATCAGATCTTGAGAAGATTTCAAAGTGATGTGGAGACTGGAAACTTGCATTAATTGTTCAGTAACATAAAATTTGACACTTAAAAAGAAACTAAAACACCAATGAATCGCTAATGGAATAAGTTAAGAGACAAATAGCTGGGTGTAATAACTTGTAGGGTTTAGAAATGGAATTATCAAACAGGAATAGGAGGACTGGAGAAGAATTCTGCTTCTTAGGTATGGACATACAGGAGATTGCTGAAAATATCACGGACGAACAAACATTTCAACAAACTACTCATTCAGGAAATCAGGTTAGAGAAGAGGTTGTTCAGTATTTCCAGTTTCCAGCGAATCCTACAGTTCTTTGGTTACCTAGTTTGACACCGTTGGAAAATAAGAATGGTCACGAGAAAAGATTGCAGGAAAGACTTGAGACAATTAATGGACTAAATAAAGGAGAAGGCAAACCACAAATTGGGCTAATTGCTCCTGGATGCAGAAGATCGGGAAGAAAGACTGTTAAAAGGATTGCGTGATGGGTCTCAACATTCGGCTGTGAAAGACGAAGTATCGATCGTGGAACAATAATGGGAAAATGCAGTGTCTTATAGCATACAAAACATACGTCTTGCCTATCCTATAATATTGCTCAAATATATGCGCTCCTATCAAATAGACGTAAAAGGCAATTTTCGATCTATATAAAGTTAATCAGCACAAATGGAACACATTTGGGATGAGATAGAACGTCGACTTCCCACCGGACCTCGGCGTACAAAGTCAGTAGTTGGTTTCGGCCTTTGAGGAAAAATGAGCTGTCATTCCTTCACAGACATTCAGACACCTCAATGAAACTGCCCTAGCAGAGTTCAAGCCGTCATAGAGGTGAAGGTTGGACACACTCCGTATTAATATCTACTAACAGTTCTCTCGGTATTCTTGATCAGATAGTGTAATTACCAGAACCGTCTATTGCTGAGCATATATGGGATACAGATTGTGTCAGAAACACTCTACTAGAGAAGCTAAGTTTGTATGGGAAACTTGATGTCTGCATTAATTTCTGTTTAAGAAGCAGTGGAAGGAACGAAATTTGGGGATGAACGCCCCGTCGAGACGATGTCATTAGATCTGGAGCACAAACCTTTCGAATAAATAGTCCTGGTTATTTGCCTTAAGTAATTTAGAGAAAACACAGAAACTCTATATCTGGATCACTCGAGCAGAATTGGAACCAGTGTACTTCCGAATGGGAGTCCACTGTCAGAAGTACTGCTTTCCACACAATCGATCATATCATTGATCCATAACGTTTTGCATCAGGAGACAGAAATAGTACTTCTTGCAGATGGTATAAGCCATATTGTCAAACCGAAAAAAAGCATCAACAGGGAAACCAGTAAATGATGATTTTCTTATATCATTAACTAGTATTGCACATATAAGCTATCATTATGACGAAATTATTATTATTATAGTTAAGTTATTAAAGTTTGAAACAAAACTCCCCGTATAGTCTAGAAATAATTACAAATAATCCCACCTCTCCTTAATGCTGCGCATTTAAACATAATGATAACAATGATAACTAACAGAGGAGAAAGTTCTAAGTTCTTGGATGTGTGTAATAATGAAACTTTAAACTGGGAAAAGTCATGCAGTAGTCGTCCCGAAACATTGGAGTCAATCTCTTTTAACGTAAGAATAACTGCCAACTTCGGAACCATAGAACTCTATAAATTAAAGTATCTTACATATTTTTATTTATTGATTTCCTACACAATTATATTCTGTAGTGGCTCCTCCCTTAAGAGAAAACATTCATTTCACGAAAGAAAATAATTAGAAGTATTTTGTAATTCACACAGACATATTTTGCGAAGATCTGATGAAACAACTGGGCAAATTGACCACAGCCCCACAGTACATATATCAATCATGGACTTTTTTTTGTCAACAATCATTTGTAGTTTGAGAGTATATGACCTATTCACGGATATGTTACTAGAAGAAAACAAAAACTGTACTTTTCTATAGTGAATCTAACAACACCCAGCATCTTAACATCGTGGTGAATAAAGGTTGCACTTTATCTACAGTAAAGCCAGAAGTCCAGCCATGGGCTTGCGCCACAGATTTTGCCTTTACTTTACACAATTTCTTGTCCAGTTGACTCGCTACATGTTTCAACGTTCGTCTCCAGTAAGATCTGTGGGATGTGGAACTCGCTTTGGTAGACCACCGCCTGGTATAACCTGCATTATTGATTATATCTCTTTCGAAAATACGACGACATTTCGAAATAGTATGTATTGCTGTCTTCCAAGATGACACCTGTATTTCCTTGATCGTCTCTAAGCGCGGTTAGAGAACTTCATTGTAGCTACAATAGGCTTTTACAATAGGCTGCAATAGTCCAGGATAATCTGGGTATAAGAACACCATCATAAGCACATCATCATGTGATTATAATTACATGATGCTCTCAACCTATGTAAAAGTGAATAAATCATCTTTAGGAGACCATGCACTTAATAATGCAATGAAGACTAAAGAAAGATCGAGACAATTTCGCAGGATTTATCGGCTTTGAAAAAATGTTCGACAACGTCAAATCGCACAAGACACTTAAAATTCTCAAGAAGATAGATACAAACTGTGGAGAATGATGAGTAATATGCAAAACGTAGGAAAACCAAGAGGGAAAATAAGATTGGAAGACGGAGAGACATGCATGTAAGACAGGGGTATACTCTTTATCCTTGCTGTTCCATGTGTACATCCAAGGAATGTGATAAAAATTCAGGGTGAAAGGACACCAATTATAAGATCGCTGATGGCTTAACTATCTTCTGAGAAAAAAGTGACAGAATTATTTAGGCCTGTTAAATGGAATGAAATTTGTAATGATCACAGAATATTGAGTTAGAGTAGATCAAAAATAGACTTAACTAACTTAATAACGAAATAACAGTCATTCTTCCCAGACTCCAAACTTGAATGAAACGAGTGCAGTGGGAAGCGGCGTTTGCTACGCACTTCCAGTAGTTTGCAGCATACGGATATATCTGAAGGTGAATGTAGATGAAGCATTTACGAGATGTGACAATAAAGTAATGAGATTGATTTCGTTTGCAAGATGTGGCAACCCTGCAGACTTGTGTAGGCACAATATCTTTGACCTTGGTCTACAAGCTGCTTCTAGTCCAAGCGACACATCAATGCAACTGCTCAGTCGTGAGTTGTGCTATACTAAGTTAACACGTTTGTGTCTCTCGTCACGGAAATTGAAATGCATAATATTGCGCAACGGTATGCCATTTCTTTTTGTGTTAAATTGAGTTAAAACGCGACAACAACTTACGGTAAGCTTCAGAAGGCTTTTGGAGAGGAGGTTAAGTCAAGAGCTCAAGTTTTACGTTGGCATAAAATGTTTAGTGAAGGCAGAACGAACGTTCAAGACGAAGACAGCAGTGGACGACCATCAACCTCACAGATGGATGTCAACTTGGCTAGGGTATATGAACTCTTACAATCTGATCGAAGATTATCCGTGATAATAATTGTAGAAGAAATGAACATCTTTCGAGAAACGGTTCGTCTAATAATGACTGAAGATCTTGGTATGAGAAAGATTTGTGCAAAAATGGTCCCCAAAAATCTCACACCACAACAGCGAGAAACACGGAAAAATGTGTCAACCGATCTGTTAGAGCAAATGGAAATCAATCCAGAATTGTTGAACTGTGTTATCACTGGTGATGAAAGTTTTTTTTTTCAGTACGATCCAGAGACAAAACGCCAAAGGTCGCAATGATGCTCAAAGGGATCACCCAGACCAAAAAAAGCTCAAATGTGAAAGTCAAAAGTGAAATACATGCTTGTGTGTTTCTTTGATTCCAAGGGAATTGCTCATAAAGATTGGGTGCCTCCTGGACAAACAGTTAACCAATATAACTACAAATAAATTTTAGAAAGACTTCATAAAAGAGTTCTTTGTGTCCATGCCAACATTGCTGATAATGTGCCATCCCATATTGCTCTGCCAGTAGAGCAATTTTTAACCTCAAAGAAAATTTCAGTTCTACCACAGCCACCTTATTCACCAGATATCGCTCTGTGCGACTTTTTTCTATTTTCAAGGTTCGTGATGTCTTTTCTGGCTACTCCAAAATATAACTTTCACTGTTCGTGAACAGGAATTTATTCCATATGGAAAATTAACTATCGCTAGATATATGAGGTGCGACAATAAAGCAATGAGAATGATTTTCTTCGCAAGATGTGGCAACCCTGCAGGCTTGCGTAGGCACAATATCTTTGACTTTGGTCTATAAGCTGCTTCTAGTCCAAGTGGAACGTTGCTGCAACTGCTCAGTCGTGAGTTGTGCTGTAATAAGTTAACACGTGTTTGTGTCTCTTGTCATGGAAATGGAACCGCATAATACTGCGCAATGGTATGCCATTTCTTTTTGCGTTAAATTGGGTTAATACGCAACGACAACTTACAGTAGTCTTCAGAACGCTTTTGGAGAGGAGGTTATGTCAAGAGATCAAGTTTTTAGTTGGCATAAAATGTTTAGTGAAGGCAGAACGAACGTTCAAGACGAAGACAGCAGTGGACGACCATCAACCTCTCAGATGGATGTCAACTTGGCTAGGGTATATGAACTCTTACAATCTGATCGAAGATTATCCGTGATAATAATTGTAGAAGAAATGAACATCTTTCGAGAAACGATTCGTCTAATAATAACTGAAGATCTTGGTATGAGAAAGATTTGTGCAAGAATGGTCCCCATACTGCTCTGTCAGTACAGCAATTTTTAACCTCAAAGTAAATTTCAGTACTACCATAGTCACCTTATTCACCAGATATCGCTCCGTGCGACTTTTTTCTATTTTCAAGAGTCAGAACGGCGGTAAAGGCACACCACTTTCAAACAACACAAGATGTCCAAAAAGCTGTGACGAGGGTCTTGGAGGATATTACAGAAGATGAGTTCCAGAAATGTTACCATTAATGGCAGAAGCGCTGGAAAAAGTGTGTGCAATCAGAAGGGAACTACTTTGTAGGAGACAACGCTAAACTTGACTAAAGCAGTAAGCAACATTTTTTCACATCAGTGTCACTACTTTATTGTCGCACCTCGTATATTACACTTTCTTATGGGGATGGAACATCGCTAAATCCTCTCGTGTGATAAGTTAATTGGAGTGAGCCCTTTTTTCTGCTAATCTGAACAAAATACTTCGATTTACATCGAGAGTAAATACTTGTCAAATCCTAACTATGGAGAGAAACGGAAGCCAAACGGGTGTGTGTGACTCAGTTGCAACGCAGACCCACTGCTTGGTGCTGCGTCTTCGAAGTCCATCCACATGTACTCGACCTTTAACTTACCTTACCTTACCTGTAGTGCAGTTGTAGGTATGTGTTCTCCAACATATGATCTCTGATAACGAATCGCTATAACACAACAACACCCTGGATGAGGTTGGTACGTCAGCTAATCAAGAGCAAACAAATAATGTAAGGTCTTAATGGATTGTTGAAGCCCAGTGTTTTCTTGCTCGGTAAGTGTACATTTCTTACAGCAGTTATGCAAGGTTACCATTGAGAGTATGAGACTTCACGGAGATCATGCAACGATAACAACTCTGATTAACCCAGCACGACTTTAGGACTGTTAATCTATCTCATAATATAATGGCCTAACTCGATTGGTCCAGTGGAGACACTCTCAGAATGATACGTGAAATAATTTCTACTACCTTCTAATTGTGAGAATACGTAATTTTATGATGGACTATTTTCCCTTTCTGTACTCCACTGCCTTGGACTGTTCCACGATCCCGGCGGGGTCAGGGATTTTCTCTACCTCGTGATGGCTGGGTGTTGTGTGATGTCCTTAGGTTAGTTAGGTTTAAGTAGTTCTAAGTTCTAGGGGACTGATGACCATAGATGTTAAGTCCCATAGTGCTCAGAGCCATTTGAACCATTTTTTGACTGTCCCACGAGGTCGTAGGTGAGAGGCTGTGCACCCTTGCAAACGACCTTGTATTTTTATTTTTGTGCCTGCTGGTTTTATTATGTCAATCTTCCAGATGCCCCAACGCTACACTCGGGAGTGCAGCCACGCTGACTTGCGTTTTGTGTGGATAGCTTCTCCCTCCATTACGACAATGGCTTTTCGCGGCCGCTCCCGCAACCGTCAATTCTGGTTATTAAGCACAATCAAAATTCAAATATCTCGTGATCCTAGGCTCGGATCATGAGACACTTTTCCCCAATATCACCTTAATAATAATTCACACACACACATTTACGTTAAGTCTCCACCTGATTCCTTAGCTTTATCTTTGTTTTAATCCGCTAAACCTAGTAGCTGGAGTGAGCGTGCGCAGCGAAGTGTCATAGCAATGCCATGTCTGAGGCTGTAACAAATGTTGCGATTCTAACAGTGTCTGAGTTCGTTCGATGTCGTTATTACTTGATAAGGGCTTCAAACACTGAAAACTATCGAACTGGTCATACTAGTGTCTTGTACGCGAGCTTCTTCACAAATGCACTGCACTTTCCCAGAGAACTTCTCAGAAATCTAAGTCTTCCGTTTGTCATCCATAATTCTGATTTTAAGTGGTCATCCCAATTGACTTTACAATGGTACAATCCGACATGTCGAAACGTAACCTGAAATTTTTCGTGCAGGAAGAATACACCGAAAGAAATGCACTTTCTTAATTTTAGGTACTAACGCACATTACAAGTGTATCCAAAAAATGTTAAAGTTACTCATTTTTGCTAGACAAATAGCAGTATATACAGCGGTTTGTACAGTCCTATGCGCAAATCGGTGAATAAGTAGACACAAGAGGACATAGTGCCGTGTAGCGTGAAGTCCAGAGAACATACACGTGAATTTTAAACACTTAACCATACCAACTTTTTTGAACAACTTGCGGCTCATATCGACATGTAAACTGTTGTATATGCTTGCAAAAAAGCATGATACACACTGTACTGACTTACAATACATTTATTCACTACCGGTTTCGATGAAGGACCATCTTCACAGTGAAAAAAAAAAAAAAACTTGTGGCAATTTCATATGGCATACGTGCTATTTAACCAGGAAAGTATATGCCGTTGCGGACTTGAAAACGTAAGAAAATTGACATTTAACGCCATAGTACACGTTTAATCATGCAAAAACCACGTTGAAAATGTGTCTTTTCGTCGTCCTCCTAAAGAAGTGTCGTCATGCTCAGCCCAAGAGTTTAACAAAAGCAATTAATTATTTTCTGTAAATAGTGGGAAGACGTTTCAGATGTAATGCTGAAAATTATTGTCTGCTATTTTTCCAGATTTGTAACGTCGATTGCAAGACTTTTGCTAGTAAACAGGCGTTATTTTAAAATTTCTGGTCCTTATGACAAAATGCAATTTGAAAAAAACCTGACTGATTGACTTTATAGGCAGCTTTTATGAGATAACAAAAAGCTTCATCTTCACGTGAGCCACTTACTCGACATAAACGACGTAATTCAGCGACTTGCTATTCTGTGCAATTTCCTGAATCCGTTTAACCAGGTCAAAGAAGCCTGGAAATCAGTAGTGTTCATCTGCATTGCGGTACGAAGTACCCATTCTCATAGATATCCCTCTGTAACACTGCACTGACTATCACAAGCAGTTATATATCGGGAATAGTTTTTCTTTCATATTTTTGCGGGTTTTATTTCGGCAGTTATTTCGTACTTCGTGTAAACCTTTCTTCCATTTCTACAATGCAAACGAAACCAGTCTTGATCACTGCGTGAGTTCAAGCGTTTTCTCCAATCTTCGTTTAACCAAAAAACGTACAGACTGTTTTTTCTCACTGAAAGCTATTACTGCACATGTTTTCTTCGGGCTTGGAAGGTTCCCTATTTTTGTTGTGCATTTTGATGTCACAACAATGATCATTCTAACCACCAATCAGGTAATCGTCCAAGTTATTTCCTGTTTGTTCTAATGGCTCCACATTTTCTAACGAAATGTTGGCAACAATGCAGTGAACATCCAAGCAACCTAACCTAACGTAACCTTAACTAATAAATGACACATAGGTAGGTCTTTAGGAGTAGTAGGTGAGTTTGATGGCATACCACCTTTTCCGTATTTCATATTTGTAAGGTTGAAAACATTAATTGAATTCCACGTTATTGTAGAACTCTGGAACCTGCACAAAGAAAGATGCTATTAGCAAATATAAACCAAGAAATCCCGAAGAAAATTAATTCAGCTTTATCTCCACTGTTAACCCTGAGCGACTCCGCAAAGACAAATGCTAATTATTATGGATATTAAACGAGCTGCAAATTCGAGTGAATAGTAACTGTGAACAGTTGTGGCAGAGAAACTGTGAACAGAAATTGAACGTCGCTTTACAAAGTACGATCGCCAAGACAAAATATGTTCGTCTGGATGAACTGACATTGCTGCGTCATTGCCACTACTGCCGACAACGAATTGGCGTAGTTTACCAGTGTGTCGCGCCATTTTGTTACGATCCGGTAGCAGTATGGTACAGTTAAAATTAAAATTTAAAACAGTCTTGATTCCAATCTTGTTAAAATATTTTTTATTGGAGTGAGTGACCGGTTTCGACTCTATGAAAGAGTCATCTTCAGACTCCAGAGCGGTGGATGGACTCTGCTAGATGAGTTCCGTCGATCTTCAACGCTTGTGTCCATCCACCTCTCCGGAGTCTGAAGACGACTCTTTCACAGAGTCAAAACCGGTCACTCACTCCAGTAAAAAAATATTTTAACAAGATTGCGAACAAGACTGTTTAAAATTTTAAGTGCTTTTAAGATCGCTGAATATGTGGCCTGGGGATTCAGCGTTTACCAGAACAGCAGACATCTAGCTGCCACCAAGAAAAAAATTAATTTTAAATTTGAAGGTGATGATTAAAACGTATAGAAAAGTTAGAGCAATCATTAAGATAGCAAATAAAATACTAATGCAATTAAATAAATTTTGCTACTTGGGAAATACAATAACAGGTGACGCTTTTAATACATACTAAAAGAAGAGCAGCACTGACTAAACCAACCTTCATAAATAAGAATAATTTGTAACAAATTATTATCTAGAATATAAAAGAATGATTTTTTTTTCTTTTTTGTTGGCTTTCGGTACCTGCCCATACAGCCATGTCAACACTGGAAATACGATTCTACAAATAATTTTGACAAAGCAGAGTACACATTAGTTAAAGTGGTACCCTAGTACGAAGTTACATAGGCTTAACAGAGGACAGATTCCGACATGCGACAAATTTTATGTCCACATTGTACCGAAACGAGTAAACAAGACGTAAATGTAACACAGGATACACAGAGGTAGTATGCTATAATAATCCTACTGGAAACACAATAAAAACGATAAAACGGCGTTGGTACAGATCTGGGATACTCTCATGTCAATTCATATTAATGACTATCTATCCAAATTAACAATAAAGTGTTCTTTTGTATGTCATGTAAGAATTGTTTCAAAAGCTGCAGTTAGAGGAATGAATGTTTGAGCAGGTCTGTAAGTACCATCTAGAAAGATATTTATTTGGCACATTTTAAGTACAGTTGCGGGGGGTAGCTCTATCGAAAGAAGGAAAGATCAAAAATGGAAGCAGTAGAGACGTGGATATGGTGACGAGCCACAGTAGCATCCTGGAGTGAAAGAAAATCTAACGAAAAAATTCTAAACAAATTAAAGAGTAAAGCACAGGGGCTAATATGACATAGAGAACAAAAACTAACTGATCTGAACACCTATTTCGACATAAAGCTGCATTAAAAACATGTTATAAGGAAAAATCCGGGGAAAAAATCAAGAGACACGAGCAGAACATCCATATCACGAAGTGTTATCCGTGGAATGGATTGCAGCATGTGCTAAAAAACTAAAATAAACTCCGTCCGAATAGGCCTTGGAAGGCCCAACGGTACCGACCGGCCGTTGTGTCATCCTCAGCCCACAGGCGTCACTGGATGCGGATATGGAGGGGCATGTGGCCAGCACAACCGCTCTTCCGGCCGTATGTCAGTTTACGAGACCGGAGCCGCTACTTCTCAATCAAGCAGCTCCTCAGTTTGCCTCACAAAGCCTGAGTGCGGCCCGCCTGCCGACAGCGCTCGGCAGACCGGATGGTTACCCATCCAAGAGCCCAGCCCGACAGCGCTTAACTTCGGTGATCTGACGGGAAGCCGTTGGCTTGCAGCGTATACTGGGTGGTTACAGTGAAGGTACAGCTATTCACGGAGGTGCTGTGTGCGCTGTAATTATCGTATGGCAGCGAAACTGGGTAGATATTCTAATGCGGAACTGATTTAAGTCGGAAAAGAAATTTTAGCTCCAATTTTGCTCACCAGGTGCAAATCTGTCGCTGTACAGTATCTGGTCGACGTCTACAGTGCTCATATTGAACAAACTGTGTCAGTGCTGCTTAATATTAGCATCAACATTTTGCCTTTCTCACTTTTTTTTATCCATTTCTGCCCATATCGCACTCGTAATCCATTACATGTGGAAACATTTCTAGACGTCTATCTCGCATTCACAGCGCCAGATTTTCACCTTGTGGCCAAAACTGGAACCAAATTTTTTCCAGTATAAATAGGTTCCTCATTAACATATTATAATATTTTTTATTTTTATTTACACGTCAAGTTCCGTAGAGCCAAACTGAGGAGAAAATCTCCAAGGCTATGGAACGTGTCAGCACATGAAATTACAACGTAAAAATAATAAGAGATAAAAATAGAATGTTTATAAATCCGAAAAAAGTCAATCCATAAGTTTCAGTAAACACAATCAACACTACAACAAGAATCAGCTTAATTTTTCAAGGAACTCCTCGACAGAATAGAAGGAGTGAACCATGATAAAACTCATCAGTTCTGGTTTGAAAACGAGTGGATTGCTGCAAAGATTTATTAATTCGAGTGGGAGCTTATTGAAAATGAACGCAGTAGTATACTGCACACCTTTCTGCACATGACTCCAAATGCAGGTTTGATTTCTGCCGAGTATTAACTGAGTGGAAGTTGCTTATTCTTGGGAATAAGCTAATATTATTAACAAGAAATGACAGTAAGGAATAAGGGTGGTCCACTGATAGTGACCGGGCCAAATATCTCACGAAATAATCGTGAAACGAAAAAACTACGAAGAACGAAACTCGTCTAGCTTGAAGGGGGAAATCAGATGGCACTATGGTTGGCCCGCTAGATAGCGCTGCCATAGGTCAAACGGATATCAACTACGTTTTTTAAAATAGGAACCCACACTTTTATTACGTATTCTTGGAGTACGTAAAGAAATATGAATGTTTTAGTTGGACCACTTTTTTCGCTTTGTGATAGATGGTGCTGTAATAGTCACAAACATATGGCTCACAATTGTAGACGAACAGTTGGTAACAGGTAGATTTTATAAATTAAAATACAGAACGTGGATACGTTTGAACACTTTATTTCGGTTGTTCCAATGTGGTACATGTACCTTTGTGAACTTATAATTTCTGAGAATGCATGCTGTTACAGCATGATTACCTGTAAATACTATATTAATGCAATAAATGCTCAAAATGATGTACGTCAGCCTCAGTGCATTTGGCAATACGTGTAACGACATTCCTCTCAACAGCGAGTAGTTCGCCTTCCGTAATGTTCGCAGATGCATTGACAATGCGCTGACGCATGTTGTCAGGCATTGTCGGTGGATCACGATAGCAAATATCCTTCAACTTTCCCCTTACAAAGAAATCCGGGGACGTCAGATCCGGTGAACGTGCGGGTCATGGTACGGTGCTTCGACGACCAATCCACCTGTCACGAAATATGCTATACTACACGGCATACCAATACCAGGCGGCATATCAATTACATAAATAAGAAACAGAAGTGGCCCTAACACTGATTCCTGTGGCACCCCCTCCTTGACTGTACCCCGCTAAGGACCGCACATCACAACCATTCTCAATACTGTCAATAATGAACTTTTGCTGTCTGTTGCTAAGGTACGAGGTGAGCCAATTGTGAGCTACTCCCCATATTCTGTAATGATCAAACTTCTGGAGCAATATTGTCATCAACACAATCAAACGACTTAGTTAAATCAAAAAATGTGCCTAGCGTTCGAAACCTTTTGTTTAACACATCCAGTACCTAACAGAGAAAAGAGAGTGTAGCATTTTCAGTTGTTAAACGACTCCTAAAGCTGAACTGTACGTTTGATAGCAAAATCGTGCGATATAAAATGATCAATTACCCTTACATACACAGCCTTTTCAATAACTTTAGCCAACACTGATGGCTTAGAAAAAGGTCTAAATTGTCTACATTATCCCTTTCTCCCTTTTTATAAAGCGGATTTACTAATAAATACTTTAATCGTTCGAGAAACTGACCATTCCTAACTGAAAAATTACAAATATGGCTAAATACAGGGCTAACACGTGCAATACAGTACTGTAATATTCTGTTAGGCACTCCATCATATTCATGAGAGTCCTTAGTCTTCAGTGATTTAATTATTGACTCAATCACCCCCTTGTCTGTATCACAGAGGAGTATTTCAGACATCAATCTCGGAAAGGCATTTGCCACGAAAGTTATGCGATTCCCTGTAAAACTAAATTTTTATTTAATTCACCAGCAATGCTCACAAAATGATTGTTAAATACTGTACATATATGTGACTAATCAGTAACAGCAATATTTTTACTGCGAACTGATTTCATATCGTCGACCTTGTGCAGCTGACCAGACACTTCCCTCACAACTGATCGTATGGTTTTAATTTTATCTTGCGAATTAGCTATTCTATTTGAATACCACATACTCTTTGGCTTCCTACTGACTTTTTAAGCACTTTACAATACTGTTTGTATTGGGCTACTGTAGCTTGATTGTGAGTACTTCTAACATTTTGATACAATTCCCGCTTTCCAGAATGAGATTTGCACTCTGCAGCGGAGTGTGCGCTGATATGAAACTTCCTGGCAGATTAAAACTGTGTGCCCGACCGAGACTCGAACTCGGGACCTCCCGCTTTGTTCTGCATGATATCCTTATCCCACTAGTCAGCCACCAGGGCTCCCTATTACTGCTAGTACCCAGTTTAGAACGTTCCAGTGGGAAGCAACTCTCAAAGAGCATGAGGAATGTGTTAAGGAAAGCATTACATTTATCATCTATGTTATCGGCACTATAAACACCCTGCCACTCTTGTTCCTTGACAAAGTTTAAAAAAACTCTCTATTGCTGTTGGATCTGTTGGATTAACTTTCCTACATAGTTTGTAATTACATGTGACATTCATTTGAGCGCAAAAGCCCTTTAGTGTTAAAATTTGTGCATCATGGTCTGAAAGGTCATTCATCCTTTTACTAACAGAATGCCTATCTAGTAATGAAGAATGAATAAAAATATTGCCTATGGCTATGCTACTGTCCCTTGCAGCCTAGTTGGAAAATACACAGTCTGTCTCAGATCTTTAGGAGATCTACCAACACCCTTTTTCTTGAACCATCCTATACAAAATTTATATTGAAGTTAGCACATATAACTAATTTCTTGGACTTCCTACAAAGTGAATCAAGAACCTTCTCTAGCTTGAGTAGAAATGCTCTGAAGTCAGAGTTAAGGGACCTATAAACAACAACAATTAGAAGTTTAGTTTCACTAAATTCGCCGGCCGGTGTGGCCGAGCGGTTCTAGGTGCTACAGTCTGGAACCGTGCGACCGCTACGGTTGCAGGTTCGAATCCTGCCTCGGTCATGGATGTGTGTTATGTCCTTAGGTTAGTTAGGTTTAAGTAGTTCTAAGTTCTAGGGGACTGATGACCTCAGCAGTTAAGTCCCATAGTCCTCAGAGCCATTTGAACTATTTTTCACTAAGTTCAACTGATCCACCACAACATTCAGATATAAGTTCAGTGCAGTGCCGTGAGACGTCTATGGACTCAAACGGAATACTGTTTTTTACGGACATAGCCACTCCCCCGCCAAGCAAGGAACACCTTGAAAAACAGCCAGCTAATCTGTATCCTGGTACAATGATTACAGCCCACTCTGGACGTCTGTCCGTAGCATTTTAATTGCCCGGTTCGACAAAAGGGCGAGGGATGTAGTATCTGATGTTGATGAATTAAAATTTTATGCCTACCCTTGTACTTTGAGGCGAGCGGTGGCTCAGGAGGAGAAGTCGTTGCGAATTGCATGAAACATGTCAGAAGGCTGGTCGGCCAAACAAAAATTAAGACAACTGCATAGGCTTTGGCGCAGTGGTGACAACGGTTCTCGTCAGATCACCGAAGTTAAGCGCTGTCGGGCTTGGCCAGCACTCGGATGGGTCAGTTGGCGGGCGAGGTGAACTCAGCCCCTTTTAGGCCAATTGAGGAGCTACTTGACTCAGAAGTAGCGGCTCTGGTCACGAAAACAGACCACATGCCTCTCCATATCCGCATCCAACGACGCCTATCGACTGCGGATGACACGGCGGTCGTTCGGTATCGTTGGGACTTCCTAGGCCCGTTCGCACACAGTTCGATTTTTCGGTAGTGCAATGTTGAGGCTCCTTCGAGCCGGCAGGGACGTGAGTTGGACAGTGTTAGCGAGAGCGCGGAACCTTCGAAGGCGCCTGGCGGGGACGGTGGAGGGGCGCCGCTGGCCGCTGGCGGCTGGCACGTCGGGGCGCCTGGCGTCGCAGCCCGAGGACATAAAGTGTGGCGGCGCGCTCGGCTCACTAGTCGACCACGCGACTCGACGCGACGCTGGACATGGCTGCGCTCATGGGTGAGTACTCCCCACCTGACAAGTGCGGCGCCGTGCCTTCTGTGCTACGGGGCAAGCTCGTCTGGATGAAAGTGCAGGGCTCCATCCGGCGGGGCGCAACCCGTCGCAGAGTTACGCGAGTGTCGCAACAAAGTAATTATTTCGTGTGGCTCAGTGGCCGGGTTCAAGTTTTTCAGCAGGACGACACTTCGGCGACTTGTGTGTTTCAAATTTACCCTCTTTATGGAGAAATGAGGCCTACAGTTTAACGAGGAATCCGAGCGACGTGCCGATACTGGTTACTCCTGAGGTGAAGACGGGATTAAACGCGGGCTAAAAAGTTGCCTGACCTGACCGAGACTTGATCCCGCGACTTCTCGGCTTTCAGGCCCGCGCTTTAGCGCTAGATAACCGGGCCCGACTAACAAAGTAATTACAGTGTTGTATTATCGAGATCTGGGTTATATGTCTCCTCGACGTGTGATAGTGAATACGCCTCGAATGTCAGGGACTGCCGCAACTTGGCGTTTTAGTTAATCCTGTGCTACATAGACCACACTCAGGTTAAAATTATAATTCCTAACAAAAGGCGGAAAAGCAAGTAAAAAGAATATAGTTATACATGCTGATCGTTAGAAATTCTGTTTAACTACTGATTTCTATTTGAAAATCCTCCATGCAGCGTTTAATCTTTTTCATAAACGAAATTGTTTTTGAGGTCCACTTTTATTGTGGAACCCCCGGTTTTGCTTCTGTAATGTATATTTTAATACAGAATTCTATGAATGAGAGTATCTTCAACAAAACTGACAATGTTATCAGGACAGCGATCACCTTTCTTCTATCCGTTCAACGTAAAATCAACCTCCCTCCTTCTCCTCTCTCTCTCTCTCTCTCTCTCTCTCTCTCTCTCTCTCTCTCTCTCTCTTGCTCTCTCTTGCTCTCATAACCTGACCAGAAATATTCAGGCACCTATATGTAATCCGGAACTGACCACCACACGTCACGAGAGCGACACCCGCCAGTCCAAAAGGAGGCGGTCAATACCGTGTTGTCAGTAGAGAAGCAGAAACAACGGATAGCCCGGTCAGGAATAGATCCGTAGATGAAACTTGAGACATCGCAATCTTTCCAAAAATGTATCGATATATAACGGCGATATTTATGTGAGCAATATATCGAATATCGAAAAGGCAAAACTGGGTGACCATATGTTTGTTTTATATTTTTTTCGCAAGTTTCGGTAAATATTTGAAATTATAATAGAACATAAATTTGACTTTCACTGTCTGAAGGAGTCATACTACTTTCTGGACTATCATCTTCTCATCTTGTCCAGACTTTCTCTCTGACTGTGTGGCACAGTAGAACTTGTCTTATTGCACTGGGAGGTGTGTGTGTGTGTGTGTGTGTGTGTGTGTGTGTGTGTGTGTGTGTGTGTGAATGGAAAACGATACGTCCGAAGTGAAGAAATAGCATTCCAGTTGCATAAAAAACTATTTTTAACACAACTAGTGTGCTATATCTTTACATTGGAAATCTTCAAAAACATAATTGCTGAAAAATGGTTCATATGGCTCTGAGCACTATGGCAGTTAACTTCTGAGGTCATCAGTCCCCTAGAACTTAGAACTACTTAAACCTAACTGACCTAAGGGCATCAAACACATTCATGCCCGAGGCAGGATTCGAACCTGCGACCGTAGCGTCGCGCGGTTCCAGACTGTAGCGCCTAGAACCGCTCGGCCACACCGGCCGGCAATTGCTGAATATGATGAACAAAAATCTTAAAGACAAGATTGGTCTTAGCGGTGGACGAAGACGTGTGAGGAGAAATGCCGATGCAATCGACATTCGGCACTAGCAACAGAAACTGCAACGTTTAACTTCACCACATAATTTTCACACTGCAACTGCTAAGTCGTTGGCGTTGGCACAAATGAAAAAACAGGGAAGTCGACATGAAGTGTTGCGGACAACTTCGATATGTGACAACACTGGACGACGGACACATCGGACAACTTTTATTGCGCCACTTACTGCAGTTGCCATTGTTATCACCGCCAAACGTGAACATGCATCGTTTTCCTTGCAGTTCTTACTCTAAGGGGATAAGCAGGCTTCTAGCTTGTTGAGGTACAGAGTGTCTAATAATAATTCAAAACTTAAATGTACAGCTTTAAAATCGGCAGTATATTTACAATGTGCAGCCGATATTTTTGTAGCCCTGTACGTCGATACTTTTCCCGTTGATTTATCAGCAGTCCTAATCAGGAGAGCTCAGTGATTTTCAAGGTGCACTAAAGCGACGTTTCATGTCGTGTACAGAGCGACGTCACCGGTCAGTGTGTGATTGGAAATGAGTGGTTTGGAACAAGGGATCACGCTATCTCCTCTGGCAAACCGATGCAAGGGGTCGGATATGGTGAATGTCAGGAGAACTTTACGTTCCAAAATGTGTAGTGCCAACAGTGAAGCAGAGGACGTTGTATTACGGTATGAGAGTGTACTTCGTGCCTATGTTTTGCTACCTTTATTGCGCTTAAGAAAACGGTAAGTGCGGAAGAATATGAACACATTTTACAATATTGTGTATTGTGTACAATAGAGGAACAGTTCAAAGAATGTGATTGTATCAGCATGACAACGCACAACCGTATCTGTGAGGCAGTAGTTTGTGGACAATAACATTCCTGACAAGTACTATTCTACCCATAGTTCCGGCGTGAACCCAATTCAGCACCGTTGGGATGAGTTAGAACGTCGAATGCTCCAGACCAGAGTCCAACGTGAGTGCCTTCTCTGGTTTCAGCTCTAGAGAAGAATGTGCTCCCATTCCTCCAGAGATAGCAGACACCTCGCTGAAAGTGTCTCCGGCAGTGTTTAAGCCGTCTTAAAGGCGAAAGATGGACTCCTATACAAAGCTACAAAGGACGTACGATGTCGACAATACAGTTTAATGGCGAATCAGATTACTCGTCCTATGAATTGTTGTTTCAAACAAAGGAATTCATTTGATTTCAATATTCTCTAACTATACGTTCATTCGAACGTACATAGCGCTGTAGGAAGGAAGAAACTTTTGAGTAGAACTATCAGTAGTCGTCTTAATCTGTACTGTTTATCGCCGTTATCCTAACAATCAGCGATAGTGTCTGAGCCAGACATTTAAGACCATTCAAGACTATCAGTGAAGTGTTAATCTCTGTCTTAATAAAAAAAAAGCACTCCCTCTGCAGGCGACAAGCTTCCCATCGGGACCATCCGACCGTCGTGTCATCCTCAGATGAGGATGCGGTTAGGAGGGACGTGTGGTCAGCACTCCGGTCTCCCGGTCGATATGATGGTTTTCTTTGACCGATCTGTTTTAATAGCCTCACTAGAAACAAAATTTTCTTGTCAGATTTCAGTCAGAGTAATTTAATCTACTGTAATGTGCACTTTTCATCAGTTCGTAAGGCTTGATAATACTTTTTCCTCTGATAAATACACTCTGTGCTTTAGCTTGGTTACCGTAATTCGTCGTAATATTTTTGGTCAGGAATGTATGTTGCATTTATAATAACTTTCAGTTAAATAAAGTTGCAGTTGCAATATTCAAGCAAATATTGTTTCTCCATTAATTATAGCAAATAATACTCTTTTCAGGCATGGGAATTAAATGACACTCATAAATCAGTAGATCTGTTTTCAATAAAAACACGTGAACACTATTTATCTGTGTGCATGCACTTGGCCTCATAATAAAGTGCTATGGAATGTCAACTATTAAAAGCCGAGAAACATATATCAGTACAATCATCATAAGTCGTGTTCACTCATGAGCTTGTGATTCCATGGACAGAAGTCTCCATCTTGGATGGTTGCCCTCTCGGCTTCTGCTGAAGGGGTAGACTGGAGATCTTGATTTGATCTATGCACTTGCTTTCTGTTCTTCCGCTCGACTCTCGATTTTTCCTTCGATAATGATTTTCTCTAGATTTTCTCAATCTCTTCTCACAATATGACCAAAGTACTGGGAACTTTTTGATTGTCACGAGAAGAAAGGCGCCTTGAGATACTGTGTTGCGCAATAATGGATGTATTAGTTCTCCTTTCGGTCCATTTTGTGCGCTGCAAGGCTCAAATGCGTTAATCCGCTGCTTGTCTCTTGCCTTAACTGTCCATGTTTCGCAGCCGTAAAAGAAGATGGGATGCATGAAATGTAAGACTCAAAATGAGACTAAAGACAATTTTAGAATCATACATCATTTACAGTAGTGGTTCATTTTTCATGTTATCGGATGACAGTCGCCGCAAGAGATTTGGTGTCGCTTCTGCTTCTTCATATTGTTGATGGCTGTCGACCAGATGTTATATGTATCTGGTGACGTGTGATGTTGAAGCCTCGCAAACTTTAGCCACCCGTTATCCCAAGGTCTCTGCTGGCGTACATGAAACAAATAACACATATGGTTTGTAAAATCTATTAATAAAATAAAACTAGCACAATCATAAACCAGAAATGTTCCAGAATGAGATTTTTACTCTGCAGCGGAATGTGCGCTGATATGAAACTTCCTGGCAGATTAAAACTGTGTGCCCGACCGAGACTCGAACTCGGGAGCATTTCCTTTCGCAGGCAAGTCCCGAGTTCGAGTCTCGGCCCGGCACACAGTTTTAATCTGACAGGAAGTTTCAACCAGAAATGTTAATAATGTTTGTACCATAATATCACAGTAGAAGTGCACTTTTTTTTCTTTTTTCGGAAGTCAAGGCTTACGGGAAAAGATAGCAAATACTTTTCTTCAAAACTTTCTGTAGAATGTCTTGAACACTTGATTTAAAGACGTTGCTCTATTGCGATTTGTGTCACGACTACGCTGACCTACCATAGCTGGAGGTCCATTGCTAACAACTGACAACAAAATTAGGCTACGAAGCCGAAAGGATCAGTATGGAAGGAAGAGTATGGCATAAATCAGTTTAAAATATGGTCCATTTGTTTGGAACATGCCATTTTTCGCCTGGTAAAACGTCCCCGTGGTGACGATCCCTCTAAGTTCTGTTCCAATTTAAAGTGTTTAAAAGAAGGAACAATTACATCTGATGCCACAGTCTCACCTGTAGATCATTACGTCTGAAGTTCAAGATTCTGAAACGCTCTTCCATGTGAACAGTTTTGTAAGAGACAGTATCTTGTGGAATGAGGTGTACTTGTCGGTGGCACGCTCTCTGCTTGCTTACAGTCGGGGACGTTCTTTTTCTCAAGTTATCAGTGACCTTTTTTATCTGATTCGCGGTACTGCATCAAGATTTGAGCACTTCTGTTTGTGCAAAGCATACCTGATAGTAATAAGGGTTTGCAGTTAACGTTTTTCACGCCCTTTACATTGAGACAAATATAAAAGTATTCAACTGGCATTCTTTAATTCATTTATTTATTTATCATGTTCCGTGGGACCAAGAGACTGATAGCTATTTGCTTGCAGAACGAGTCAATATCTACTTTACAGAACGCTTACTAGGAAATTTATGTATAAACCTAAGGAATTAATAAAATACGAAAAATTGATTTCTGAGAGAGAGTACTTAAAAATGCAAGGACTTGCTGTACAGAATAAGAAAACTTTCAACTTGTAGTGGAAGACTTTGGGCTTATTATTCAAGTTCTCCAATTCTGCTGGAAGCCTACTGAAAATGAAAGTATAGGTTTACTGTTACCACTCACAATTTATTTTCACTAGGCGTTTAGGATCAACAAAACTGTGGACCATGGACTAAAATCGTGTTTCGTGCCAGAGATTACCCAGAAGTCGCATACACAAAACGTACATGCAATATTAATTGACATGAATGAACTTGATATTGATACGTTTAAACGTCTGAACAACATAGTGGAAATAAAATAAACATTGACAGTAAACGTGTAGTTTCAGTCGATGTCAATAAAAATCACATTAGAGGCTAATCTAAAGAGATCACATTTTAAGTTATTGAAAATGAAACCTGATGAACAGTGCAGACTTTTCGGTAAAATGCTTAAGGAAACGCTATCCAGGTGCAAATCGTTTTTGCATCTCTTTTTAACTGAATGAACGCTGTAGCTGCTTCTAAATGAGACAATACTGTCAACAACAAATCCAATAATGGAGCATATGTACAGGTATGGCAGTGTTAGAAACATAAGACAGCTCAACAACAGCCTACACGAAGCTGTCAAACTCACATCTCAGAGAACACGATCTCGACGCATCTGTTATAGTCATTCGAAGAATCCAGATCGGTATTTTCGAAGATTATAGAATACTCGAGCATGCCATCTCACTGTAAATTTACTACACTGTGTTCTATAAATACAATGGTAACCGTTTGAAAAGCACGCTCTGAGGATTCATAACGAGATCTTAATTTTTTATTGGAGGTCAGTCAGATGTGTTCTAACTGTCTGTACAGGGTTGGGGGCCTTGTGTTTCCACTTTCGATGAAAGTCTTATAATCAAACAAGCACAAATACCCACGATTACGGATCACTTTGCTATCAGTCACTTCCTTCACACGAATCCGCTAACAGTCGTCTATAAATTCCGATGCCTGTATAAAATGTGTATAGCAAAATTAATGACTTTTCTAATCGTAAATATGTCGGATAACCTAGAAAGTTTCACAGAGTTCTGTTCGTTCTATTCGACTAAACATCTACTCAGATGTCACAGGGAGTGGTTCCAAATCAGGCTATCGATTAAATAAGTAATAATAATAAAAGTGATTCGGCACTAATATCGGGCGCTTGCGATTACTGTAAATCTGATCTCCTTCCCACCACCAACTGCCACTACTCCACTCTTTGCGAAGCTGGTGGCGTCTTAGCAACACAACATATTTTCTCCGGGTTCTAAGCCACTCATGTACTACGTCCTGTTGCAGTTTCGGTGTTACAGACTTCCTCGCCCTCTGATGTTTTAACATTTGTCCTATCATCCTGTCCCCTCTTCGCATCAGTGTTTTCCATGTAGCCCTTTCCTCGCCGATTTTGCGGAGAAGATCCTCATTCTTTACCTCTCCTGTCCACCTTATTTTCAACATTATTCTGTCGAACTACATCTCAAATGCTTCGATTCTCTTCTGTTCCGGTTTTCCCACAGTTCATGTTTCATTACTATACAATGCTGTGCTCCAAACGCACAATATCAGAAATTTCTTCCTCAATTTAAGACCTATGTTTGATACTAGTAGACCTCTCTTGGCCAGGAAAGTCCTTTTTGCCAATTTTAGTCTGTTGTTTATGTCCTCCTTGCTCCGTCCATCACGCGTTGTTTTCCTGCCTAGGCAGCAGAATTTCTTAACTTTTCTACTTCTTGAAATGAACTAGCCTGCCCAGAATCCCGACCTGAACCCAATGAGACACCTTTGGGATGAGTTAGAACGTCAGCTCCGCTCCAGATGCTAAGTTTCTCACTGTTCTCAATTCTGCTACAGGTAATTATTTGCGTCTTTCTTCCATTTACTCTCAATACATGTTCTGCACCTATTAGACTGTTCATTCCATTCAACGGGTCGTGTAATTGTTCTTCACACTTCACTCAGGATAGCAGTGTCTTCAGTGAATCTTGTCAATTATATCCTTTCATCCTAACTTTTAATCCTATTCTTGAATCTTTCTTTTATTTCTTTCATTAAGTCTTCGATGTATAGATTGAACAGAGTGGACGAAAGACTACATCTTTGTCATATACCCTTTTTAATCCGAGCACTTCGTTCGTAGTCTTCCATTCTTATTGTTCGCTCTAGGTTCTTGTACGTATTGCTGTTGCCAGTTTTCCCCTACAGCCTACCTCTATTTTTCTCAGAATTTCGAACATTTAGCACCGTTTCACACTGTAGAACGCTTTTTCTAGGTCGACTAATACTATGAGTGGTCTTGATTTTTCTTCAGTCTTGCTTTCAGTGTCAAGCGCAACATCAGAACTGCCTCTCTTTCCTAAAGCCAAACTGATCGTCATCTAAGAGATCTTCAGTTTTCTTTTCCATTCTTCTGTATATTATTCTCGTCAGCAAATTGCTTGCATAAGCTGTTAAGCAGATTGTGCGATGATTATCACACTTGTCGGCTCTTGCTACGTTCGAAATTGTGTGAATGATGTTTTTCTGAAAGTCTCATGGTATGAACAATAACATTCCTAAAATTAACTGGCCATACCAGAATCCCGATCTGAGCCCAATTAAACACCTTTGGGATGAATTAGAACGTAAGCTCCACTCCAGACCTCACTGCCCAACATCAGTATCTTCCCAAAATTTCTGCTCTTGGAAAAGAATAGGCTGTCATTCCTTCAGAAACACGCTGAAACCTCGTTGAAAAGCCGTCGTCCAGGTGAAGGGTCGAGACACCGAATGTAATCTTCAAAGACAGATGTCGTGTTACTTTTGATCATACAGTGTACATGCACCAAGTTTTGGCTGAAATTGCTCTGGAAGTTCGAGAGTTAAGCATTACATGTCACCCTTCCAACTGGATCCCCAATTACGGATAAAATTTCATCGGATGTGTTTTCAGTCGGTCCAGCAATCTCACAGACTAGGTTTTCGGAACTAATTAGTTCATTTTCAATTAATTTCAGATAGAATCTTCATCATAGGTCACTCCACTGCTACAGGAGGAGAAGGACGGGTCTTACTCTAACAGCATATTTTCCAGATGGTACTTTATGCAGAGGGTATCATAATTAATAGCGAAAAATGAGACGACTGAAAGTATGTGACAACAGAAGCAAGAACTTTCTATTAAACATTGGTCCGCAAACGAGCTTTTGCCAAGATACACGGTTCAGTCGCATGAATGTGCAACCGCCTACGTTCGACGTCAACGTGGATCAATCACTCACAGACGGTACGTGGGAGCAGTAGCAGTGGAGGGGAAAGTAAAGCATGTTAGTGGGAGCGAAAAACAGTGCAGCCATCATCATAATGCGGAAACAAGATGATATACGACTTTCAGGAGAGCATGATCATTTGCTTTTGGGCCAAGGGTGGAAGCATTTCACAAACAGATAAGTTTTTAAACTGTACGCGTGCTGCCGTTTTTAAAGTATTCCGTGCATGACATAATGGCGCTATCCAAATCGGGCAACGAGGTAGCTGTGGCACACAACAGGCCATAGATGACAGGGGTGAACGTCGGATGCAGAGATGTGTACGAGCGAATAGACGAGAAACTGTTGAGTAACTGACCAGCCAGATGAAGCAAGGGGCTATCAATAGTGTCTCCCGAGCGACCGTTCAGCGAATGTTGCCGGGTATGAGACTTTGCAGCATGCTCCTGGTTCACTTACCTATGCTGACCCTGTTCACCGACGATGAATGCTGAAATTTCCACAGCTGTACCGCAACCGGACGCCCACTGAGTGGCGACAGGTGGGTTTTTCAGATGAATCACGTTTTATGCTGTATCGGCGTCAAAAGCCTGAAAGCAAACACCCTGCAACATTCGTCAGCAGTGTCCATACTGGAGGAGGGAGCGTTATAGTCAGGGGAATGCTTTCCTGGCATTCTCCGGGCGATTCCGTCATTCTGGAAGGCACACTGGATCAACACAAATATGTATCTATCCTGCGGGACTACATCCACCCCCACGTGCAGGTTGCTTTTTCTTGGCACGATGGCATCTACCAGCAGGACAACAGAACGTGTCGCACAGCTTGCAGTTTACGTGCGTGGTTCGAAGAGTACCAGGCTGAGTTTATCGTACTCCTCTGGCTACCTGACTCCCCGTATTTAAATCCAATCGAGACTCTGTGAGACCACCTCGATCGCGCCATAGGTTCTTAGCCGAGAAACCTTGGGCAGCATGCCACAGCAATGCTCCAGACCTTCCAGAACCTCATTACCTCTCTTCCTGCACGTGTGTGGTTCAAATGGCTCTGAGCACTCTGCGACTTAATGTCTGAGGTCATCAGTCCCCTAGACTTAGAACTACTTAAAACTAACTAACCTAAGGACATCACACACATCCATGCCCGAGGCAGGATTCGAATCTTCGACGCAGCGGTCGCGCGGTACCAGACTGTAGCGCCTAGAACCGCTCGGCCACGTTGGCCGGCGCACATATGTACTTTAATAGGTAGTTATTCAGTTTTTCAACAGGTGGTCACATTAATTTAAATGGACGACGTAATTGGAAACATATGGTTATGAACCGTCAGTGGCTTTAGTATGAAATATTGTTCCAGTTAGAACAAATGCATTTGAAACGTAAACTTTACGATCAAACTAAAGTTTGTCTACGCTTAAATTTCGCCTTATGGCGTTTAGCTGAGTAATGCTGCTAATGTAAGGCGACATCCAACTGGGACGGTATGGTCCAAGATGGATAGATCGAGCAGGGAAGGTACCTTGGTATCAGCTGACCGCACTCCTACGGAGTCTTCCGTCCTGACAAGACTACAATTCGCTGTATCGACGGGAGCTTTGCGTACTTGGATTCTGAGAAGACCACAGACAGAAAAATCCAGAAGTTCGATAATCTTAGAGGTCAGTGTATGATACTGCGTGAAGAGTTCGACAGAGCACTGAAAGACGTGAGTCGAAACAAGGCCTCCGGAGTAGACAGCATTCCAGTGGAACTACTGACGGCCTTGGGAGAGCCAGTCCTGATAAAACTCTACCATCTGGTGAGCAAGATGTATGAGACAGGCGAAATACCCTCAGACTTCAAGAAGAATATAATAATCCCAATCCCAAAGAAAGCAGGTGTTGACAGATGTGAAAATTACCGAACTATCAGTTTAATAAGTCAAGGCTACAAAATACTAACGCAAATTCTTTACAGACGAATGGAAAAACTAGTAGAAGCCCACCTTGTGGAAGATGAGTTTGGATTCCGTAGAAATATTGGAACACGTGAGGCAATACTGACTCTACGGCTTATCTTAGAAGCTAGATTAAGGAAAGGCAAACCTACGTTTCTAGCATTTGTAGACTTAGAGAAAGCTTTTGACAATGTTGACTGGAATACTCTCTTTCGAATTCTGAAGGTGGCAGGGGTAAAATACAGGGAGCGAAAGGCTATTTACAATTTGTATAGAAACCAAATGGCAGTTATAAGACTTGAGGTGCATGAAAGGGAAGCAGTGGTTGGGAAGGGAGTGAGACAGGGTTGCAGCCTCTACCCGATGTTATTCAATCTGTATATTGAGCAAGCAGTGAAGGAAACAAAAGAAAAATTCGGAGTAGGTATTAAAATCCATGGAGAAGAAATAAGAACTTTGAGGCTCGCCGATGACATTGTAATTCTGTCAGAGACAGGAAAGGACTTGGAAGAGCAGTTGAACGGAATGGATGGTGTCTTGAAGGGAGGATATAAGATGAACATCAACAAAAGCAAAACGAGGATAATGGAATGTAGTCGAATTAAGTTGGGTGATGCTCAGGGAATTAGATTAGGAAATGAGACGCTTAAAGTAGAAAAGTAGTTTTGCTATTTGGGGAGCAAAATAACTGATGATGGTCGAAGTTGAGAGGATATAAAATGTAGACTGGCAATAGGAAGGAAAGCGTTTCTGAAGAAGAGAAATTTGTTAACATCGAGTATTGTTTTAAATGTTAGGAAGTCGTTTCTGAAAGTATTTGTATGGAGTGTAGCCATGTATGGAAGTGAAACATGGACGATAAATAGTTTAGACAAGAAGAGAATAGAAGCTTTCGAAATGTGGTGCTACAGAAGAATGCTGAAGATTAGATGGGTAGATCACATAACTAATGAGGAGGTGTTGAATAGGATTGGGGAGAAGAGATGTTTGTGGCACAACGTGACTAGAAGAAGGGATCGGTTGGTAGGACATGTTCTGAGGCATCAAGGGATTACCAATTTAGCATTGCAGGGCAGCATGGAGGGTAAAAATCGTAGAGGGAGACCAAGAGATGAATACACCAAGCAGATTCAGATGGATATAGGTTGCAGTAGGTACTGGGAGACGAAGAAGCTTGCACAGGATAGAGTAGCATGGAGAGCTGCATCAAACCAGTCTTAGGACTGAAGACCACAACACAGTGTGCCGGCCCTGATCGACGTGTCCATCACGGACCATAATTCGCCTCCAATGTCGTTTTACAACAACAAAATATAGCGAAGCCGCATCAATCGTCTGTTACATTCGCCGACGATTGGCCAGTGATGAAATCTGAGTCCATTATGTTCTGTCTTACGGCAGGTGTAGTCATAGGGGAAGCCTCGTCACAGAGGTCCACCGCATGAGCGTCTAGGGAAGTGATTCCTGTGGTGGTTTCCCGTTGCCTTCCTCTGATGATGATGAAATGATAATGAGAACAACGCAACACCCAGTCCCTGAGGGGAGAAAATCTCCGACCCAGGCGGGTGTCAAACCTGGACCCCTTGGCGTGACAGACCACCGCGCTGACCACACAGCTATCGGGGCTGACTGAGTCCATTAAGATGAGAGCTTAATCGAAAAGTTTGCATTTCTAGTACATTTGTTCTAAGTAGGTCAATATTTCATTCCGAAGTCTGTGGCGGCTCATAACTACATACTCTCAAAAATCACCGATCTTTACTGCAAAGTTTTTCTTTCTTTTACCGAATACCTTCACTCTGATTAGTTTTCGCTGGTAATTATGAGACATCCTTTAGACGTTTTCATAGTCGGTTAGGACAGTTTGCAATTAGACAAATACTCGGCAGTCAATATACGGTAGCTGTTCCTGCCACTAACTACCGGAGAAATAAACTACCGCGGCGATGACGGCAGTTTGGAAGATACGTAGAAGCAACTCAGGACCGTACAGAAAAGAAACCCGCTCAGATGTTTCCACGCCAATTCACGAGCGTCTAAACATTACTTCAGCAGATCTTCGTAGTGCAATACGATGGATAACTGACTGGTCGACTCTGCCCTGAATCGATCGTGTAGAGATGGCGTGTAATGTAACCGTAGGCTTCCGCGGCCGTTGTCAATGTCAATAAAATTCTTCTGGGTTAGAGACCGCATTTTACCATGGAGATTGAAAAGAACGGGGTATTGCCTTTTCTCGACGTAGAAGTTTATCGTAAGCCAGACGGGAAGCTTGGACACAGAGTTTACAGGAAGCCCACCAACACGGACAGGTACCTGCATGCATCCTCCCACCACCATTCTATGCAAAAGAATTCGGCCCTGCGAACTTTAACTAAGAGAGCCTACAGGATCAGCGATGAATACAACCTGCAAGCTGAACTGCAGAACCTCAGGACCATTTTTGGAGCTAATGGCTACGACATGAGGCTGATACGCAAAACCATGGCGCCGAAGGAGGAGGGCAACAGGGAAATACAGAACGAAGCACAGAACACCGCCGTGTTACCGTATGTACAAGGGGTTACTGAACGTCTGGGCAAAATTCTCCGTCGGGCAGGTATTCAGCCGATTTTTCGTAGCAACAACAAAATAAAAGACATTGTGGGCTCGACAAAAGATACAATTGACAAGTTTCATGCCGCCGGAGTTTATGAAATCGAGTGTGAATGTGGACTGGTGTATGTAGGTGAGACTGGGCGTCCAATAAGCACGAGGCTAACTGAACATGAGAGATACATCCGCCTCAAACAATATAGCAAATCAGCGGTGTCAGAACATCATGAGCAGTGCAGGATGAACATCGAATTTCGAGAGGCCCGAGTACTGGCGAAACAGCCATTTAGTTTGAGGAGGAAGATTAGAGAGGCTATAGAAATAGCCAAGCGACCCGATAATATGAACAGAGAAGACGGGTACAGACTTCCAGCGTCTTGGCTGCCTGCTGTGACAGCTTTGCGGAAGGACAGCTAGCGCAAAGCAACAGGCGTGCGGTAGGCCACAGCGGAGGATGGTACACAGAGCGCTGACGCGGCCTAGTCGATACTAGGCAGTTAGTAAACAACGCTACGCTCCAGTCGCCGCTAAGTCTCCTATTCGCCGATTTCCACCAATGGCAGGCAGTAAAGGAAACTCCAATGGAAAACGCCTATTTCCGCCAATAACAAGACGCAATGCAAACGCCAATAAAATGAACTCCTAGTACCCTTCCTCCTCATCCTCACATCCAATCACAACACTCTTCCATAGTATATATGTACCCACACTTGCGCTCATTCAGCAGTTAGCAACACACCCTGAGGAAGGCGTCTTGCAACAGACGCCGAAACGTTGGAATTTTATAAATGACAATGCGGTCTCTAACCCAGAAGAATTTTATTGACATGGCGTGTAACGTCCGCTCGGACGAATCGAGTGACCTCGGTGTGGGAGGAGGCCTGGGCATGCGACTGTCGTCGGCGCGCACCGCTAAGTCCGATGGCTGACCCGGCTCGTCAGTATTCTGCGCCAGTGTCGCGGCCCACTGAACCCGCATTCGGGCCTCCGCTGTTCAGCGCGCCGCGTCGGCCTCCAGCCGACACACTGAGCCCAAGTTTACGGCAGTTGCTCGCCGTCGTCCTGCCGCGTAATGTTACATGCTCAAATGTGTGCAGTTACGCTCAAAGTCTCATCCTTATGGGCCATGAACGTGCAACGACAAGCACAGACAAGTAGAGAGGCAGGAATGGAGGATGACTGAAATAAAAAAGAAAAAAAAACCACACGCCAATTGAAGACCGGAAGCTGAGTTTCTAAGTGACAAGTCTCAGATTTAGCAGGAGAATTAGTAAATAACATACGTAAGTGATTTTTGTTAAAAAAATTGACAAGGCATTCTGATACCACATGATTATACTGTTCACGGCACCACCGGGTAATATAATCAGACGAATTAAAAAATAAGTGCTTTATTAAGAACGTTCTAAGTGCCGTATTGGGAAACTGAGTGGTACTGGGTGGCTATATGGAAGTGTTTACAAGTTGATAGCGATCAACCGCTGCTAATACTGCAATTTACGCAGAGGTGATAAAAGTCATGGGATACTGATACGCATATAGAGAAATGGCGGTAGTATCGGTATAGAAAAGCGATGCATTGGCGGTTGTGTCATTTGAAATCGTTTCCGACGTGATTATGACGGCACGCCGTGAATTAACACACTCTGAACACGGAATGGTAGTTACAGCTAGGAGCATCGGACACTCAGTTTCGGAAATCGGTAGGGAATTCAATATTCCGAGATCCACAGTGTCAAGACGGTCCCGAGAATACCAAATTTCAGGCGTTACCTCTCACATGCACAATGCAGTTGTGACCAACCTTCACTTACCGACAGAGAGCAGCGGTGTTTGCATTGAGTTGCCAGTGCTAACAAACAAGCCACGCTGCGTGAAATAACCGCAGGAATTAATGTGAGACGTACGACGAACGTATCCTCTAGGACAGTGCAGCGAAATCTGGCGTTAACGGACTGTGGCGGCAGACGATAGAAGCGACTGCCTTTCCTAACAGCAATACATCTCATAAGCAGCGCCTCTCCTGGGCTCGTGAGCAAATCGATTGGACGCTAGACGACTGGGAAACTGTGGCCTGGTCAGATGGGACCCGATTTCAGTTGGTAAGAGCTGATGGTAGGGTTCGGGTTTGCTGTAGACCCCACGAAACCATGGACCCAAGTTGTCAACAAGGCAACGTACATGTTGGTGGGGGCTCCGTAATGGTGTGGGCTGTGTCTGCATGGTATGGACTGGGTCCCTTGGTCCAATTGAGCCGATCATTGAATGTAAATGGTTATGTTCGGCTACTTGGAGACCATTTGTTGCCATTCATTGACTTCATGTTCCCAAACTACGAGACACCATATCACTGGGTCTCAGTTGTTTGTGATTGCTTTGAAGAACATTCTGGAGATTTTGAGTAAATGATTTCGCCATCCAGATCCCGCATGACATGAATCCCATCGAACATTTCCATAATCGAGAGGTCGGTTTGACCACAAAATCCTGCACGGCCAACACTTTCGCAATTATGGAGGCATTGATGATGATGATGATGATGATGAGGTCCCATGCTTCGAGGAGCTTAGGGGACGATGCGTATGACCCCACACCGCTGTACTAGGCAAGATCCTAGTGGAGGTGGTTTGCCATTGCCTTCCTCCGACACAAGGAGGCAGTATGGCTCATTATTTCTGCAGGGGACTTCCAGCGACTTACTGAGTCCACGCCACGTCGAGTTGCAGCACTACACAGGGTAAAAGGAGATCTGACACGATATTAGGAAGAATCCCATGACTTCTGTCACCTCATTGTATTTAGACAAAAAGTATCGTTACCGGTCTCTAACTAACAGGTTCATCATCTGACGGCTGTTCACATTTAAGAAGATGAGGTACTGGCGGAAGCGTCCGCCCCCTTAGCTGAGTGATCAGCGCGGCGGAATGCCACGCCAAGGGCCCGTGTTCGATTCCCGGCTGGGGCAGGAGATTTTCTCCGCTCAGGGGCTGGTTGTGTTTCCTCATCATCATTTCATCCCCATCTCCGACGCGCAAGTCACCCAATGTGGCGTCGAATGCAGTAAGTACTTGCCCTCGGCGGCCGAACTACCCCGAATGGGGGACTCCCGGCCCACAATGCCGTGCGCTCACTTCCATTTCCACTGGCGTTAGTAAAGCTGTGACCACGGGTCGTAAGTCGTGCTTGGGTAGCTCAGTACTGGCGTGTCAAATTCTGGCGGCATCAGGATACTTTGTGAGTACAGGGCTGCTTTTTAAAGTCGGGTATGAAACCTTCACCCTCCCCAGTAGACGGGCAGACCTTGAGCTAGCCCACTTCCGCGACCAAGCAGTGGCTGGCGATCTGTGTCAGCACGATGATGAAGATGTAGACGCGACACCAGACGAGTCTCATTGGCACCATGGTAGAGGAACATATATCGCGACATATATCGCATATTGATTCGAGGACGGCCGAGCAATGCTGCAGAGGGATGGCAAACAACTATTGGAAGACCAGTGGTATTACGAACCGGTACACCTTGATATGGGGATGTGCGCGCTACGATATCAGGTTGTGAAACAGAAATATATGCCACGTTTCAGGTTACAGTCAGTTCACATGACGGATACGCCAATGTGCCTAAAGCATAATGTTATACACGCAGATGAACACCGCCTGACATGCGAGTCCAAATAGTGATGGCCTTCCTCCTTCGGGTGGTGCCGCAAGCAATTGAGCCTCGGATGCTACTTCTCCCAGATACGACCTACTTTCCCCGAACGAAGACGAACACAACGACTTGGACTTTAGAGCTGACTGTACTTTATCTTTCCCGACGGGACACTAAGAATGTGTCAGACTCTTGTGCCTTACTACGAGAATGTCACTCACTGGTTTTGGAAAATCCGAGATATCGAACATATTACGCTAATTTTGCCTTGCTCGATACCCCACCCATTTGGGATGTATCAGGTAGGAGAACGTAATTACTGCATATGATGATTCCGAACAAGAAAGGACCTTGAAAAATACTCTCAGTTGCGAATACGGTCACTCATCAGCTGTATAATGGAGTGACCACAATGTAAATTGGTGTCGGACCGGAACTCGAACTCGGATTTCCCGCCTATTGCCAGCGGTCGCTTTACCATTTTTTTTTTTTTTTTTGTATGGGAGCGAAAGCTGGGTGGATTCAGGATACCTTATCAACAAGGTTGAGGTTACGGATATGAAAGTAGCTAGGATGATTGCAGGTACTAGTAGATGGGAACAATGGCAGGAGGGTGTCCACAATGAGGAAATCAAAGAAAAACTGGGAATGAACTCTATAGATGTAGCAGTCAGGATGAACAGGCTTAGATGGTGGGGTCATGTTACACGCTTGGGAGAAGCAAGGTTACCCAAGACACTCATGGGTTCAGCAGTAGAGGGTAGGAGGAGTCGGGGCAGACCAAGGAGAAGGTACCTGGATTCGGTTAAGAATGATTTTGAAGTAATAGGTTTAACATCAGAAGAGGCACCAATGTTAGCACTGAAAAGGGGATCATGGAGGAATTTTATAAGGGGACTATGCTCCAGACTGAACGCTGAAAGGCATAATCAGTCTTAAATGATGATGATGATTTTTTTTTTTGTAATCTCATTTTGTTCGTTTTCGTTCGTTTTATCTGGTCGATGCGGACGTCACAAGACACCCATTTCAGTTCGTCGTTGATTCATTAACTCAGTATTTTTTATTGCAGAGGGCAGCTAACCTTCTGACCGAACACGCTGAGTTACCGTGCCGGCACCTTTAAGCTATCCGCGCACTGTTCACAGCTAGACTCAAACTTCCATATGTCGACAACTATGTGTCCATAACCTGTACTCGTACATTCCTATGCATGATTGAAAGTCGCTTGCCCGATGTTAGCGGATAAATTCGACATTTCACTGCCTGTATTATGGCGAATGACGATGCAGTGCTCTTCTGGACATGCATGCATGCATGGATGTTGAGGATTGCCTTGTATGCTTGTATGCGTTCAAATTAAAGGAGTAGAGCTGCTTTTCGTCGAAGTCCATGGGGGAGAATGTGTCTCAGTATGGATAGACATTCGACGGGTATTGACCTTAGTATACTGCTGATAACCCTCGTTTTGTTGTTCAGCTGTGCGTTGAGAGTTGGCATGTTTGCACCATTGAGCCACACAGGAGCACAATATTCAGCAGCAGAACAGACTAGTCCAAGGACCGAAATGCGCAGGTTTCAGCAGGGGAGCCACAGGCAGTTTCACACAGATTATGTATCATGTTGTTCCAAGTTCGTATCTTCGCAGTGGTGTTCTCTAGGTGTTTCTGGCAGGACAGTGTCTGGTCCAGCATAATCCCTAGATATTTTTGTGTTGATTGTGGTCAAGTAGTCTGTCATTAAAAGATTCCTAGAGCTGCCTATTCACCAGTATTACAGGCCACACTGGATGTCCGGGAGTTCCTTGACTCTAATTATAATCACCCGGTACTTGTAGCTACGCTTTCCACCCCCTTTTTTTATTCCCCATATAGTGGAACTGGAATAGCTAGCTGTTGCTGCAGGCCCCTCAAGTAATACTGAGATTTTTGCTTCTTATCTGCCTTGGGGTGAGAATGCGTTTCTGCGCAGATGTCACGTTGTTTTGACCTAGTTCATGTGCGCCATCTCAGTGCAGGATGTCAATTAATTATCTTTACAGCTCTAGCCTTTATTATAAGGAACGATCAAAATGTGTCCGTTCGAAGACCGTACAGTGCAGAATCGGTATGCCAATCAGGCAAAATCGCCCTGACCACTGAGGCAATCATCCCATTGACGCACCAAGTCGATGATACCGTTTTGGAAAAAAACTGTGTCCTGCTGCGTGAGGAAGTCCGCTACTGCCTGCTGCACATCCTCATGCGATAGGAAACGTCTCACCCTCAACGCCTTTTATAAGGCGCAATTGCATGGGGTGAGGTCACGACGGTAGGGCAAGTTAACTAGTCTCCCATTCGGTGTAATTTCTGCATTACGACATTTGCGATACGGGGACGTGCATCATGAAGCAGGAGCACTCCTTGTCGCACGGAACTTGGCACACCATTTTACTACGGTGATTTTCGAGAGACCTGCTGACTCATACACTTTCTTCATTCCCCAGTGGACGTCTGCCGCCGTTTGTCCTTTTGCAACCAAGAAAAGGATAACGGTTTGTTGGTCCCCTTTGGACTTGTTTGGTAGTAACGTCGCCATAGTTCACGTTTTTACATTTACCGCAAGCACGTCGGAAAGACACGAATCCCAGACTAATGCTTTGCCTACATTGTTGGCGCTATGTACCCACATGGGAGTCGCGCTATGTTGCATATACGCAGCAGTAGCGCAGTCAAACGGAAACTTTTTGATCGTCCCTTACAACTTTAACACTATGCCACACATTAACATTTGGTTGGAATATGTGACAAAACAACTAATGTTTTCTCATTATACACATCAAAGTGTGCACCCGTTCTGGCGAGGACAATATCCATTCGGTACTCGGTTTCTCTTCACGTATACTCCAGGAACTTCATAGCGGTATCTTCACATGTGTTGTGCATGTGTGTCTTGAAGTTATTTTTGGTCTGTGTCCTTGGTTTGGTGAACTTTTACAAAGCCTAATTGAAAGGAAGGAAGTCTAGTGATGGGCCGTCACGTGATCGTGGTGGTCACCGAATGGGGACATCTTGTGCAACTCACCTATCTGGAAACTACACACCCAGAAACTGAGCCGGCCGGTGTGGCCGAGCGGTTCTAGGCGCTTCAGTCTGGGACCGCGCGACCGCTGCGGTCGCAGGTTCGAAACCTACCTCGGGCATGGATGTGTGTGATGTCCTTATGTTAGTTAGCTTTAAGTAGTTCTAAGTCTAGGGGACTGATGACCATGTTAAGTCCCATAGTGCTCAGAGCCATATGAACCTTTTTTTTTTATCTAGAGAGAATTTCTGTGTAGTGTGAAAAGTGGCAATTGACTCTAAACAAAGAAAAGTGCGCGGTCATCCACTTGGGTACTAAAAGAAATCCGATAAATTTTGGGTATACGATAAATCGCACAAATCTAAGGGCTGTCAGTTCGACTAAATACCAAAGAATTACATTTACGAGCAACTTAAATTGGAAAGACCAATAGATAATATTACGGGGAAGGCGAAACAAAGACTGCGCTTTGTTGACAGAACACTTAGAAAATGCGACAAACCCACTAAAGAGACAGCCTACATTACACTTGTCCGTCCTCTGCTGGAATATTGCTGCGCGGTATGGGATCCTTACCAGGTAGCATTGACGGATATCGAAAAAGTGCAAAGAAGGGCTATAGACATGAGAATGTCACTGATATGATACGCGAGTTGGGGTGGCAGTCACTGAAACAAAGGCGGTTTTCTTCGCAGCGAGATCTATTTACGAAATTTCAGTCACCGATTTTCTCTTCCGAATGCGAAAATATTTTGTTGATACCCACCTACGTAGGGAGTAATGATCATCACAATAAAATTAGAGAAATCGGAGCGGAATGGTAGAGAAGTAGTATGAACTATCTGCCAGGCACTTAAGTGTGAAGTGCAGAGTAACCATGTAGATGTAGAAGTAGGTAGCATGTGTTTCTCGTTGTTTTCTCATATTTATGTCCAGCCCCTGTATATCTTTATTTATACTCCGCAACGCATAAAAAGTAGGTGGCAGAGGGTACTTTGTACCATTATTATCGATTTTTTGTCCTATTGTTCGCATATTGAGTTACGAAAAAAATGATGATCCACGTGGCTGTTTGCGCGACACAGTTTCTGCACTCACGATAACTACACAAGATATATGAGGGTCATTTCAAAAGAAATGCACACAATTTTTTTAAAATCCATCTTTTATTCTATGTGTTTGAAAGTTTTACAGCGTGTAGATACATCCTTTAGGAACAATATTTTCATTTCTCCACATAATTTCCATCCCTCTCAACTGCCTTACGCCATCTTGGAACCAGCGTCTGTATACCCGCACGGAAAATTTCTGGACCAACCTGTTGGAGCCACTGTTTGGCAGCGTGGACAAGGGAGTCATCATCTTCAAACCTTGTTCCACGAAGAGAGTCTTTCAGTTTCCCAAAGAGATGATAGTCACATGGAGCCAGGTCAGGACTGTGAGGCGGATGTTTCAGTGTTGTCCATCCGAGTTTTGTGATCGCTTCCATGATTTTTTGACTGACATGTGGCCGTGCATTGTCGTACAACAGCAAAACATCCTGCTTTTGCCGATGTGGTCGAACATGACTCAGTCGAGCTTGAAGTTTCTTCAGTGTCATCACATATGCAGCAGAAATTATGGTGGTCCCACGTGACATGATGTCCACAAGCAAGAGTCCTTGGGAATCTAAAAACACCATAGCCATAACTTTTCCAGCAGAAGGTGTGGTTTTGAATTTTTTTTTATTGTGTGAGTTTGTTTGATGCCACTCCATTGATTCCCTCTTCGTCTCTGGTGAAAAATGATGGAGCCATGTTTCATCACCTGTCACAATTCTTCCAAGAAATTCATCTCCACCATTCTCGTACTGTTCCAAAAGTTCGCCGCATACCGTTTTTCTTGTTTCTTTGTGAGCCACTGTCAACATCCTGGGAACCCATCTGGCACAAACCTTTTTTAACGCCAACGCTTTCAGTATTCTGCAAACACTTCCTTCCCCTGCCCCAACGTAGCGTGACAATTCGTTCACTGTGATGCATCTGTCAGCAGTCACCGATTCGTTAACTTTCTGCACATTGTCTGGAGTGTGTGCAGTACGAGGCCTGCCGCTGTGAGGACAGTCCTCAATATTGCCGTGCCCGCTTTCATCACGTAACCTGCTTGCCCACCGACTAACTGTACTGCGATCGACAGCAGCATCTCCATACACCTTTTTCAACCTCTTGTGGATGTCTCGTTTTCACAGCACAGGAATTCTATGACAGCACATTGCTTCTGACGAACGTCAAGTGTAGCAGCCATCTTGAAGACATGGTGTGACAGCGCCACTCACGGGAACAGATTGAACTAAGCATGAAAACAAGCGCGAAGGATGTATCTACACACTGCAAAACTTTCACACATGCAGAATGAAAACTGTATTTTTACAAAAATAGCGTGCATTTCTTTTGGAATGACCCTCGTATGATGATATCGGCAGAATTTTCACGCACTCTTCCTTGAATATCGGTTCTTTAAATTTAGCAATTTCGCCAACATTGGTTTTCGACAACAATGTGACCTTCCCTCTAGAGATTCTATAATATTACTGATGTTTAAAAAATAAAATAGTATTATATTTATCACTTCTGCTAGTGGCAAAGCTTCTGAAATGGTAAAATGCTATTGTAATTACATTATTGTACTATTAAACGAAAAGTTACAAAGACGAGAGCGACATATTTTGTGAAACAGCCCTCGAAAACAAACGAGAGAGAGAGAGAGCTCACAACTGCTGCTTTTAAATAGTCCAAAACAAATTAGGGCAAGTTGCCTTCGATATACAAACATTGCTCTGGTAAATTCTTTATCGGAAACGGCAAAAATAAATAAATAAATAAATCTCCTATACTAAATCGTGGCCTTTTCTCCTTACTTTACAGACTTATTTACACAGAGGAAATTTATTCTTAATGTATTTTAGCCTTAATTAAACGTTTGGGTCTGACCTCTCTGTCAGGCATGCGTTGCATTGCCTTTTTTTTCTTTCCGAGGGTGTACTTACATATACGAAGACTCATTTACATGTACAAAATAAATGAAAAACAATGATTTCTTCTGCATTTAATTAAATTTGAAAAAGTTTATTCAAGTGATTCGGGACGTTCAATATTTTTGTTCTTTCTGTCTTCTGAAAAACAAATAAATTTTCCGGCTACCCCACTCATAAGTAAGCATAATATAAGTGAGAATGTGAAAAGTATGGATTTGCCAGCTTAGGCATATTTCATATCTGCTTCGGACACATACACATTCCTCATACGTTTAACATATTCCGCACATATTTGTATACGTAGTTCATCCGTATCTACAGCGAATTTTGCCATGCAACTGCATCCGAATTTAGAGGAAACTTGTAATCCTGCCAGTAACTGAATGTTGTGATGAGAGAAAGGACTAACGCTGACAGCTGTCTGGTTCTCCACTGTTTTACACAGCGCGACTCTAGAGAGGGCGTTAAATGTGTAGGTGGTGTTGGAGCCGTGTGGCATGATCTTTGGTCCTGAAACACACTCGCAAAATTATTCGATCGCAGAAATACTCAATTTCATCATGTAGTTGATGCGCTGAACGACGTAAACAAGAGACGTATTGCGTTTCATACTTTAAAAACATTCCACTGCAGGAAAAAAAAAGACAACAGGTCGGTTTTGGACGTTTCTGCACGTCATCCCTTCCCATCGTCACACTTGCCCCTAGCGTTGGTAGGTTATCTTACGCCCACATAATTTTTATGTAATTAATGAGTAGTGTACATACCAAACTTGAAATTTAAATGAAATGCTCCACGTATTTCTGAGTTACGCTTTTATGTCACCTCTTTTCACTCCCATCCACAGCCATAAAGTGTTAGGAGTGTCTTACTGTTACAGTGAATTTTTCCAAATAGCCTGTGATGCATACGCTAAGTGTGGTAGAAATTCCTTCCGGCGTCACATAGATGTACTGATACGTTACTGTGTTGCAACTTTTCTCCCCTGCCGCCAACTCCAGGGGTGGAACGCCCTAGTGACTGTCACCAGCAAGTCCAGCGACCCAGGAACTGTCGATTCGATAGTTATATCGGGCGTCATCGAATATCTTGTCTGTGATGTCTTCTCGCTCCCAGCGACACCCCTAGTGGTAGTGGGATATATTACGCCCACAGTATTATTATACAAATAATAAATCATGAATACACAAATTTCGACTGAAGTTACTCCAGATATTCAGAAGTCAAGCTTTTATGGCACCCCATTTTCACACTCGCTGCTATGGATGGTAAGTGTTTCCTTACAGAAAACTAAGCGAGCGTGTGCAAATTTGAATGTTATAGTGGCCATGCGGTTCTAGGCGCTACAGTCTGGAGCCGAGCGACCGCTCCGGTCGCAAGTTCGAATCCTGCCTCGGGCATGGATGTGTGTGATGTCCTTAGGTTAGTTAGGTTTAATTAGTTCTAAGATCTAGGCGACTGATGAACTCAGAAGTTAGGTCGCATGGTGCTCAGAGCCATTTTTTAAAAAATATTATAGGAATGCGCAGAAGACGAACAAAAAAATAAATATTTATGTTTGTGTATTAGACATATATTTAACGATAGTAGCAGTATGATACTGCAGTTCTTCGAGGTCTGCTTCATATCAGTTTTATAATAAAGTGACAAAGGTCATGAGATATCTCCTAATACCGTGTCGGACCTCCTTTCGTTCGGTGTAGTGCAGCAGCCTGGCGTGGCATCGACTCAGCAAGTCGTTGGAAGTCCCCTGTAGAAATAGACCCAAGCTGCCTCTATAGTCGTCATCATTCTGAAAGTGTAGCCTGAGCAGGATTTTAGGCACGTACTGACCTCTTGATTATGTCCCATGACTGCTCGATGGGATTCATGTCGGGCGATCTGGATGACCAACCATTCGCTCAAATTGTCCAGAATGTTCTTGAAATCAACAGCGGACAACTGTGGCGCTTTGACATGGTGCACCATTATTTGGGAACATGAAGTCCATGAATTGTTGCAAAGGGTCTCCAAGCAGCCGAACATAACCATTTCCAGTCAAATATAGATTCAATTGGACCAGAGGATCCAGTGCATTCCATGTAAACACAGTCCATACCACTGTGGAGCCACCACCAACTTCCACAATGCCTTGCTGACTACTTGAGTCCATGGTTTCGTGGATTCTGTGCTACACTCGAACCCTGCCATCAGCTCTTACAAAATGAAATCGGGACTCATCTAACCAGGACACGGTTTTCGTCTAGGTCCCAACCAATACGGTCACGAGCCCAGGAGAGGCGCTGCTGGCGGCTGTTAGCGAAGGAACTCGGTTCGGTCGTCTGCTGCCATAACGCATTAAAGCCAAATTTCGCCGCACTGTCCTAACAGATACTTTCATCGTTCGTTCCACGATAATTCTACAGTTATTTCACAAAGTGTTGCTTGTCTGTTAGCACTGACGAGTCCACGCAAACGCAACTGCTCACTATCGTTAAGTGAAGGCCGTCGGCCACTACGTTGCCCGTGATGAGAGGTAATGCGTGAAATTTGGTATTGTCGGCACACACTAGGCACCGTCTATCTCTATATATTGAATTTCTAATTATTTCCGAAATGGAATGTCCCATGTGTCTAGCTCCGATTACCGTTCTGCGCTCAAAGTTTGCTAATTCCCGTCCTGCGGTCATAATTACGCCGGAAATCTTTTCAAATGAATCGTCTGAGTACAAACGACAGTTCCACCAATGCATTGCTGTTTTATTCTTTGTGTACGCGATACTAACGCCATCTGTATATGTGCATATCGCTATCCCATGCCTTTTGTCATCTCAGTGTACAAGGCCTCCAAACGTTGGGCTAATATTCGTGAACTGGTTACAATATTGTCGCATACACGGTTCCTTCGCAGATGCATTGCACTTTCCCAGAACTCTTCCAAAAATTTAAGTCTTCCATTAGCCTTCTCCAATCTTGCGTGCTCGTCGCACATCACATAGCTACTAAATATCACCCCAAAATGTTTAAACCATGTGCTGCAGATGCTTTTCACTAAGCTTGGAATAGCATACTTTTGGGCCTTCTCTCTTTCTTATAGACATTACACTGCACTTAACCACATTTAACGACAGCTACCATTCGAAAGGACAGTTGTTAATATTCCCGTCCGGCCATCCAGATTTAGGTTGTTTGTTGTGTCCTTAAAGCGATTAAAGATAATGCGGGATGAATCCTTTGACGGGATCACGGCCGAGTTCCATGGCCAAGCTTCTCCAGCTGGAGCTCGTCCTCCGTCACTAACGAACGGTGGTCTACGGGACGTTAAACGCTAACGTCACTTTCTTCCCCTTTTATATACTTGCTTCTGCCTGCCGTGGCGTATTCATGGCCCATAAGGACGTACTTCAACAGTAACAGCGTGTAAGTCAGCACGAAGCATTAGCGCTTTGATGTTACACATAAAGTTGTCCTCGGTGTGTCAGTGTACTCCTCCAGTGTTTGAGGCTTTTATTAGGTCGGCCTGATGTGGACGCTGACGGAATTCAGAAGCCACTCGAAAGTGTTAGAGAAATGTGGAAGCTAAATGAAACTCGTCAAAGGAAGAAAAAGACGTTCTTGCGAAACTCAGCTGGATAAACTGGTTTGTTGCCTCTGTCGTACGATTTGGAAGTGTACCGAAGCATGTCCGCAGCTCGTGGTCTTGCGGTAGCATTCTCGCTTCTACATCTACATCCATACTCCGCAAGCCACCTGACGGTGTGTGGCGGAGGGTACCCTGAGTACCTCTATCGGTTCTCCCTTCTATTCCAGTCTCGTATTGTTCGTGGAATGGAGGATTGTCGGTATGCTTCTGTGTGGGCTCTAATCTCTCTGATTTTATCCTCATGGTCTCTTTGCGAGATATATGTAGGAGGGAGCAATATACTGGTTGACTCTTCGGTGAAGGTATGTTCCCGAAACTTTAACAAAAGCCCGTACCGAGCTTCTGAGCGCCTCTCCTGCAGAATCTTCCACTGGAGTTTATCTACCATCTCCGTAACGCTTTCGCGATTACTAAATGATCCTGTAACGAAGCGCGCTGCTCTCCGTTGGATCTTCTCTATCTCTTCTATCAACCCTATCTGGTATGGATCCCACACTGTTGAGCAGTATTCAAGCAGTGGGCGAACAAGCGTACTGTAACCTACTTCCTTTGTTTTCGGATTGCATTTCCTTAGGATTCTTCCAATGAATCTCAGTCTGGCATCTGTTTTACCGACGATCAGCTTAATATGATCATTCCATTTTAAATCACTCCGAATGCGTACTCCTAGATAATTTATGGAATTAACTGCTTCCAGTTGCTGACCTACTATTTTGTAGGTAAATGATAAGGGATCTATCTTTCTATGTATTCGCAGCACATTACACTTGTCTACATTGAGATTCAATTGCCATTCCGTGCACCATGCGTCAATTCGCTGCAGATCCTCCTGCATTTCAGTACCATTTTCCATTGTTGCAACCTCTCGATATACCACAGCATCATCTGCAAAAAAGCCTCAGTGAACTTCCGATGTCATCCACCAGGTCATTTATGTATATTGTGAATAGCAACGGTCCTATGACACTCCCCTGCGGCACACCTGAAATCACTCTTACTTCGGAAGACTTCTCTCCATTGAGAATGACATGCTGCGCTCTGTTATCTAGGAACTCCTCAATCCAGTCACACAATTGGTCTGATAGTCCGTATGCTCTTACTTTGTTCATTAAACGACTGTGGCGAACTGTGTCAAACGCCTTGCGGAAGTCAAGAAACACGGCATCTACCTGTGAACCCGTGTCTGACGCCCTCTGAGTCTCGTGGACGAATAGCGCGAGCTGGGTTTCACACGACCCATGCTGACGACGGTTCAATCCCGCGTCCGGCTATCCTGATTTAAGTTTTCCGTGATATCCCTAAATTGCTCCAGGCAAATGCCGGGATGGTTCCTTTGAAAGGGCACGGCCGACTTCCTTCCCCGTCCTTCCCTCATCCGATGAGACCGACGACATAGCAGTTTGGTCTCTTCCGCCAAACAACCCAACCCAACCCAAGTGGTATACTTCAGCAGGATGCGGAATTTGCTACGCAGAACTGCCGCCTCAGGCACCAATTATTACTCTAATAATGCTGGGCACGAGATGAACTGAGCTTAAATGATAGACGGTAAATGAAATCTTCCGCAGTGACTGTTAAAACATTTTTAATTAAAAGTCAACGCCACACTCAGATCTGTAGACATCCATATTCAGATGTTCTGTAGAAGAAACTTAAATGTTACAGAATTACAACGGGTTTTAAAAGAGATGTGTACTACATAAGCCGGCCCGTGTGCCCGAGCGATTCTAGGCGCTTCAGCATGTATCGCAGAAGGACTGGGAACAAAACTGGCCGTTATCTTTTCAAAGGCAGCGTCCCGGTATTCTCCGCAGTACACTTGGGAAACCCACGGAAAACCTAAGTTGCGAGTCCAGTGTCTTTAGCCACTGCTCCACCTCGTTCTTAAACATCAAGGTTGTGTCTGCGGCAGGCAGTGTAATGGGTAGATTAGTTGTTCTTACCGCACGGCCGGCCGGAGTGGCCGTGCGGTTCTAGGCGCTACAGCCTGGAACCGAGCGTCCGCTACGGTCGCAGGTTCGAATCCTGCCTCGGGCATGGATGTGTGTGATGTCCTTAGGTTAGTTAGGTGTAATTAGTTCTAAGTTCTAGGGGACTGATGACCTCAGATGTTAAATCCCATAGTGCTCAGAGCCATTTGAACCATTTTGCACTACATAAAGCGCTATTTGTCAATGAGACGTGTGATGTCGACTATTTTTCCCCCGCTGTGAATGGCTTTCGGGGACACTTTTTTCACAAACCGCCTTCTCACTCGATAACGAAATTTCTGGCGAGCTTGGGATGAACTCTACGATACAGTAAATATCTCAGAGAACATTTCAGGCCAAAAACATTCGATTTTTTTGAAATGACCAAAGTACACTCTCAGAATATCAAAATAACGTTAACATATCACAGGAACTGCTCCCTTCATTTTAGGGAGTGGCAGGTACATTTAAATATAATTAAACGGAATTTAAAAATACACACATATAAAAAAAATGCAATGACCACCTACACGGGTATACGTAGACTACGGCTGAGCCACGCACACACCAGTGCGGGCAAATGTAGAATAATGAAGTAGCAATGGGTTATGGAGTAGGTGTAGGTGTAGTTAGTCGGCAAACTTCGAGTTCTTCCGAGGCTGCCAGTAATATGTCTACTATGTTGTTTTTATTTGAGTACATTACCAATATTTTGTATTATTTCTACGTTAATATTAACAATGTTTGGTGTTAACGTAATTTATAAGCCCATAACATTGTCTGTCACGATGTGTAGGTGAATATGTACGACCTGGCTAGTTTCCAGATGACGGGTCTAAAATTCATGACAATAAATTAAAATGAACCGAATGCTTGCTATATCAAGGTAAGTAGGTCCTAGCAGAACGGGCAACACGTTATCGTATGTTATTTTGTGGAAAATTATGTCACAGAGACCTCGAAGATAAGCGACAGCTATCGGCATTAACATGTCGAGAATGGGACGGTTGCTCTCAAAATTACCGACTATGAGATCCAAAAGTCATCCTGGTTAGACACTGGCACACTATACCATATCGTCAGAGGCTGGGCCCGCATATCGATGACGAAAGTAATCTCGAAATGTTCGTTCCTCTTGAAGTCTCCACTCACGAAAACGTCCGTTGTGTTGCTGCTAGGACTGTTGACATTTTTAAAAATATCGGGAATCCGATATGTCAGTATTTAAAAAATTATCATTATCGCCCCTCGATATAATGAAAAGAAGTATTGATATATCGGAGAAAAAAATATCGTAGTACCAGTCTATTAAAATATCGTCTGCACATTGTAAAAATGATATCGGTTTTAGAGCTGCATATTTAAGTATTTATTTATTATTAGATATTCTGTACATCGACAAGTTAGCAGCCTGCCTACCTCCCTTAGAGCAAGAATTGACAGGGAAACGATGCACGTTCACGCTTGGCGACAACCACGTTGCTAACAATGGTAACTACATGTGAGTGGCAAAGTACGAGGCGTCCGTCGCCCGGTTTCAGACACATCAGAATTGTCCAGAACACTTCATGTCGACTTCTCTGTTTTTTTTCATTTGTGACAACACCAGTGACTAGCAGTTTCTGTGTCAAAACTGTATGGTGAAGTTAAACGTTGAGTTTCTGTAGTTAGCGTCGAACGCCAATTACATCAGCAGTTCTCCTCACAAGTCTCCGCCCACCGCTAAGACCAGTCTTGTCATTTAGATTTTTGTTCATTATCTTCAAAAAATGTTTTCGAAGAATGATGATGTGAAGAAATAGCACACTAGTTGCGTTAATTTTTTTTTTAACGCACCCAACCCGTGTGCTATTTCTTCACATCGGGAGTCCTGTTATTCAATTCACGCCGCCACTATCCCGTTCATTCGGATTTCTTTTTTGTTCCACCTATACTCGCTACACACAGTCAATGAGAAAGACTGGAAGCGAAGAAAGCTCAAAAAGTAGTAAGACTCCTTAAAACAGTGAAAGTAAAATTATGTTCTACTACAGTTTCAAAACAACCATTTCAATTATTTACCGAAAATTGCGAGAAATACAATCATGCTCATAAATTAAGGATAATTGCAGATTGTGGTGTCACACAACGTACCACTACACAAAACTGGCGCTAATAGCATAGGTACATAGGGAACACACAAGACACAGCTCTTTAAGTCCACGGTAAGCTGAGAAAACCGCCCCGAAACACACGTGCTACAAAATGCGACTGTTTTCTGTACATGTACCCCGACACAAGTATGGGATATGATCACCATGCACACGTACACAGCCCGCACAACGGGTTGGCATACTCTGGATCAGATGGTCGAGCAGCTGCTGGGGTATAGCCTCCCATTCTTGCACCAGTGCCTGTCGGAGCTTCTGAAATGTGGTAGGGGTTTGAAGACGTGCAAAGATACGTCGACCGAGAACATCCCGGACGTGCTCCATGGGGCTTAGGTGTGGAGAACAGGCAAGCCACTCCATTCGCCTGATACTTTCTGATTCAAGGTACTCCTCCACGATGACAGTTGGATGGGGCCGTGTGTTATCATCCATCAGGAGGAAGGTGGGACCCACTGCACCCCCGAAAAGGCGGACATACAGGTGCACAATGACGTCCCGATACGCCTGACCTGTTAAAGTTCATCTGTCAAAGACATGCAGGGGTGTATGTGCACCAATCATAATCCCACCCCACACATTCAAACCATGACCTCCGTACAAGTCCCTTTCAAGGACATTAAGGGGTTGGTATCTGGTTCCTGGTTCATGCCAGATGAAAATCTGGCGAGAATCACTGTCAGACTATACCTGGACTCGTCCATGAACATAACCTGGGACCACTGTTCCAATGACCATGTACTGTGTTCTTGACACCAGGGTTTATGGGTTCTCCTGTGACCAGGGGTCAGTGGAATGCACCTTTCACGTCTCCAGGCCAATAAATCATGTCTGTTCAGTCGTCTGTATACTGTGTGTCTAGAGACAACTGTTCCAGTGGCTGCAGTAAGGTCCCGAGCAAGGCAACCTGCAGTACTATGTGGCCGTCTGCGGGCACTGACGGTAACATATCGGTCTTCTTGCGGTGTTGTACACTGTGGACGTCCCGTACTGTAGCGTCTGGACACGTTTCCTGTCTGTTGGAATCCTTGCCATAATCTTGAGATCACACTTTGTGGCACACGGAGGGCCCGTGCTACGACCTGCTGTGTTTGACCAGCCCCCAGTCGCCCTATTATTCTACTTCTCCTAACGTCATCAATATGTGTTCTTTGAGCCATTTTCAACACACAGTCACCATTAGCATGTCTGTAAACATCTGCACACTTACTCGGTGCACCGTACTCTAACATGCAGGAACACACCTCTGCGTATGTGGACTGCTGCCAGCGCCACCGTGCGACGACCGCAGGTCAAATGGACCGCATGGTCATACCCCGAGGTGATTTAAACCCGCAAACCGTCGACCAGAGCATTGTTTCACTATGTATCAGCATTGTCCTTAATTTATGAGCATGAGTGGACATAACATAAGATAAAACATCGGCTCTCGACATTTAGATGTCGATATCGATATATCGACACAGCGACTGAAAAATGTCCCCGAAATATATCGACGTTTCTGGAAAAGATGTCGATATATGAATATTTTATTAACAGCCCTAGTTGCTGACTACGTGATGCCACTCGTGTGTTCACTCTGGTCTCTGAACGCACCATCGTGGGCGCGTTTCCTTCTGCTGCCGCGCCCCATCAATGGTCGCCGTGCTCATAATCCATATTTATTTATCACAGTACACTTTCTTGATGATAACAATGTACCGTTGCCTACAGGATTACGTATATGTGTGTTTTTATAATAATCTATTTACCTTTCCCTTATTTTTTCCTGTCATGACCACTAAAATAAACTTAAAGTGTCTGTAATCCTTCTTGTTCCTTATCTCTCATTTCTTTCTACTTCTATCATTATAATACACTCCTGGAAATTTAAATAAGAACACCGTGAATTCATTGTCCCAGGAAGGGGAAACTTTATTGACACATTCCTGGGGTCAGATACATCACATGATCACACTGACAGAACCACAGGCACATAGACACAGGCAACAGAGAATGCACAATGTCGGCACTAGTACAGTGTATATCCATCTTTCGCTGCAATGCAGGCTGCTATTCTCCCATGGAGACGATCGTAGAGATGCTGGATGTAGTCCTGTGGAACGGCTTGCCATGCCATTTCCACCTCGCGCCTCAGTTGGACCAGCGCTCGTGCTGGACGTACAGACCGCGTGAGACGACGCTTCATCCAGTCAAAAACATGATCAATGGGGGACAGATCCGGAGATCTTGCTGGCCAGGGTAGTTGACTTACACCTTCTAGAGCACGTTGGGTGGCACGGGATACATGCGGACGTGCATTGTCCTGTTGGAACAGCAAGTTCCCTTGCCGGTCTAGGAATGGTAGAACGATGGGTTCGATGACGGTTTGGATGTACCATCCACTATTCAGTGTCCCCTCGACGATCACCAGAGGTGTACGGCCAGTGTAGGAGATCGCTCCCCACACCATGATGCCGGGTGTTGGCCCTGCGTGCCTCGGTCGTATGCAGTCCTGATTGTGGCGCTCACCTGCACGGCGCCAAACACGCATACGACCATCATTGGCACCAAGGCAGAAGCGACTCTCATCGCTGAAGACGACACGTCTCCATTCGTCCCTCCATTCACGCCTGTCACGACACCACTGGAGGCGGGCGGCACGATGTTGGGGCGTGAGCGGAAGACGGCCTAACGGTGTGCGGGACCGTAGCCCAGCTTCATGGAGACGGTTGCGAATGGTCCTCGCCGATACCCCAGGAGCAACAGTGTCCCTAATTTGCTGGGAAGTGGCGGTGCGGTCCCCTGCGGCACTGCGTAGGATCCTACGGTCTTGGCGTGCATCCGTGCGTCGCTGCGGTCCGGTCCCAGGTCGACCTTCCGCCGACCACTGGCGACGACATCGATGTACTGTGGAGACATCACGCCCCACGTGTTGAGCAATTCGGCGGTACGTCCACCCGGCCTCCCGCATGCCCACTATACGCCCTCGCTCAAAGTCCGTCAACTGCACATACGGTTCACGTCCACGCTGTCGCGGCATGCTACCAGTGTTAAAGATTGCGATGGAGCTCCGTATGCCACGGCAAGCTGGCTGACACTGACGGCGGCGGTGCACAAATTCTGCGCAGCTAGCGCCATTCGACGGCCAACACCGCGGTTCCTGATGTGTCCGCTGTTCCGTGCGTGTGATCATTGCTTGTACTGCCCTCTCGCAGTGTCCGGAGCAAGTATGGTGGGTCTGACACACCGGTGTCAATGTGTTCTTTTTTCCATTTCCAGGAGTGTATTTAAATTTCTATCTATGACATCTCTTTCCACCCGCAGCCGCATCTTCGTTATCGTGACAGAAAAAAAGAGCTATACGTTTTCGTTATTTTAAACTGCCGTGTGTAATTTTACTGTTATCTTTATATCTAGTGCTATTATTACTGCTGCAATAAGAAACAATTTAACTTTTACAATTACAAAAAGGTCCTATTACTATTAACGCCATCTTGGCTTCCTTCAGGACCTACTACTACAATTACCACTAATACTACTACATTAATACAACTAAATATTGTGTCAATAATACTGACACTAATCCTAATGCTTCTACTATTATTACACAAATGACAACGTTAACTTCGCTGACCCTTGGAGAATAGTTAAATAGCATACAGCCTTTTGTAGCTTTACTGTTTATATCTTTTACTGTAGTCTGAGATGCAAACACACACACACACACACAAATATTCACTACTAACGGAATGAATCCAGTTTCTCTCTACGTTCTGCACTAGATCGGCCACCGCTATTGGGCTTCATTCCCGTTTCCTGGGCTGACACACAAGCCTTAATCGTCTATGCTGTGGTGTCTGCTCACTATAGTTACGCCTTTCTTTCTCGGAGACATCGTCAGTTACAATTTTTAATGTATCAAACTCGCTTTTTCTCTGTTTATGTCATAAACAATTTTACGCCTTAAACCCTGCCTAGCACCCCTTGCTATATCTTCAGTTACGAAGCATTCCCATAGGACATGACCTGATGTGCTGATTTCGCCACAAGCACAGGTGGTCGATGCTATCTCGTCAGTTCTATTAAGATATGTAGGTTATGGCCCATGTCCAAAGAAGTAATGACCAGTCCCCAACCTGGCTCAAAATGTGTAATCTGAAGTCTTTCGTTTGCATCACAAAGAAACTGTAACGCCCATTTTTCTGTGTCTGAACAATTCCATCTCTGTTGTCCTACTGTAAATATTAAATTATGCAGCATTACCCAGAAATGTCGCGACAAACTTCAAGAGGTTGTAGAGGATGTCTTGAAAAACAAATCGAGGACAGGAACCCATGACCGGAAACGTCATCCAACGGCGCTACAGAGAGTCGAAGTTATAGGATCTGGCGCGTGCCACAAGGACACCCCTTCGGCAGCAAAGTGACTTCGTAAGCTCACGTATCGTAGGCGGAATGTCTCGCATATTTTGTATGTTATTCAGTGATTGTAAGTAATTGCCATTATCGCCAGTGGAGAGGATAGAGCTAGCTCATGCGTAGACAGACCTTGTCTGTTATGAATGAGATGCTCACTTGCCTCGATGGATGAAGATTTCGGTCACAGGTTTCCATCTGCAGTTTATTTTTGTCCTGTTTAGCCAAACCAACAGAGCACATATTCATAGGAGACAATGCTTTTCTACACAACAACTAGCTCCTCTTCTCCACTGGCGATTGTGGCAATCAGTGCCGCGATCAAACAACAGTGCAAGACGTTCTGGCTGTATTCCGTCAGCGTAGAAAGTTACGTTTGCTGCCGAAGCGGTGGGCTCGTGGTAGGCGTCGACACCTGTAACTTCGAAGATCCGTAGCGTCGTTTGATTATGCTTCCAGACACGGTTTCCTATCCTCGACATGTTCCTCAAGACACCCTCTACAAACCTTCGAAATCTGTCGCAACATTTCTGGGTCACCGTGTATATTAATGAAGGATCTATGTAACCAGTTCCCAAAGAATTTCATGTATTTTTTTCGTACTGACAGGTAGTATATGTTATATCTTATGCATTCCCAGAAGCTGGATGCTGTTTTACTTGTCCCTTGTGGTAATGACGGATGCTATTATCTAAACGTGATGCACAAAGGAATTTAAAAAGGAATCATCTCTACAATCAAAATGTGCATTTTTTAAAAGAATGCATGTGTAGGAATGAATATTTGGCTTCTTCAAAACAACTCAGTGTTAGATGTTCAGACGCCATTTAACTGGCGTGGGGTCATTTCACTACCAGAATGAAGCTCTCGTTGCATACAGACCTTCCCACAACGGGCAGAGAATACACTTGCATTTGCGACTGTGAGAAACGGGAGAAGCACCATATTTGAACTGGTAACATAGCATGAAGCGCACGAGGATGATTAAGCTATAACCTCCCGTCAACTAGAAGGTTGTCAGAGATAGAGAATAACCTAGTACTGGGGAAAGGTATCGGACATGTACTTTAAAGAAAAAAATTCTGTATTTGCCTAAAGTGATTTAGTGAAACCAAGGGAAAACCTAGATCTAGAAGGCAGGACAGGGATTTGAATCACCATTCTTCGGAAAGTTGAGTGTCTCACTACGACACCACTTCTCTCCTAGTGGCACGTAAAAAAAAGAGTACCAAAATGTTCAAATGTGTGTGAAATCTTATGGGACTTACCTGCTAAGGTTATCAGTCACTAACCTTACACACTACTTAAACTAAATTATCCTAAGGACAAACACACACACCATGCCCGAGGGAGGACTCGAACCTCCTCCGGGACCAGCCGCACAGTCGAGGACTGCAGCGCCCATAGACCGCTCGGCTAATCCCGCGCGGCCAAAAAGAATTCCAGTTTGTTCAATAGATCACATACCCCGAAAAGTGCAGCACTGTAGCCGGCCGTTGTGGCCATGCGGTTCTAGGCGCTTCAGTCTGGAACCGCGCAACCGCTACGGTCGCAGGTTCGAATGCTGCCTCGGTCATGGATGTGTGTGATGTCCTTAGTTTCGTTAGGTTTAAGTAGTTCTAAGTTCTAGGGGACTGGTGACCTCAGATGTTAAGTCCCATAGTGCTCAGAGCCATTTCAACCATTTTTTGCAGCACAGTAAACAACCAACTCCAAACACAAATTGTCCTTCGCTGAAATGATTCAATTCATGTAGCACTGCCTACCAACGCGATCACTTGAAAAGAATAGAAACGAGGCGCTGAGAACCATAGGGGCCAAAAGCACACTGTCGTCAATCCGACATTTAACTGAATGTCAAAGAAACCAGTGAGATAGCTTTTCGTGAATGTTCATATATACACTGTGGACCTACAGACAGATAAACCTGACCCACCACAAAAATGTTCAAATGTGTGTGGATTCCTAGAGGACCAAACTGCTGAGGTCATAGGTCCCTAGACTTACGCACTACTTAAACTAACTTAAAGTGACTTATGCTAAGCACAACACACACACACCCATGCCCAAGGGAGGACTCGAGCCTCCGGCGGCCGCGAATACAACAAGATATCAGAAGCATGGATAAATGCTACAGTCTCACAATAAACAATTATGTATTTTATGGTTCCGAGCGCCTCAAATGGATTACTGTATGTGTTCCGGCGTACCATCAAGTGCCGGCACGTCGGTCTGGAACTTTACAGCATAGAAGGCCGTGAGACGACGTCAGCGATTTGTACGCTGACTTTTTGGACGACACCACGACGGCTGCGGCCCTTTTACGAAGAGAATACACTCCTGGAAATGGAAAAAAGAACACTTTGACACCAGTGTGTCAGACCCACCATACTTGCTCCGGACACTGCGAGAGGGCTGTACAAGCAATGATCACACGCACGGCACAGCGGACACACCAGCAACCGCGGTGTTGGCCGTCGAATGGCGCTAGCTGCGCAGCATTTGTGCACCGCCGCCGTCAGTGTCAGCCAGCTTGCCGTGGGATACGGAGCTCCATCGCAGTCTTTAACACTGGTAGCATGCCGCGACAGCGTGGACGTGAACCGTATGTGCAGTTGACGGACTTTGAGCGAGGGCGTATACTGGGCATGCGGGAGGCCGGGTGGACGTACCGCCGAAGTGCTCAACACGTGGGGCGGGAGGTCTCCACAATACATCGATGTTGTCGCCAGTGGTCGGCGGAAGGTGCACGTGCCCGTCGACCTGGGACCGGACCGCAGCGACGCACGGATGCACGCCAAGACCGTAGGATCCTACGCAGTGCCGTAGGGGACCGCACCGCCACTTCCCAGCAAATTAGGGACACTGTTGCTCCTGGGGTATCGGCGAGGACTATTCGCAAACGTCTCCATGAAGCTGGGCTACGGTCCCGCACACCGTTAGGCCGTCTTCCGCTCACGCCCCAACATCGTGCCGCCCGCCTCCAGTGGTGTCGCGACAGGCGTGAATGGAGGGACGAATGGAGACGTGTCGTCTTCAGCGATGAGAGTCGCTTCTGCCTTGGTGCCAATGATGGTCGTATGAGTGTTTGGCGCCGTGCAGGTGAGCGCCACAATCAGGACTGCATACGACCGAGGCACACAGGGCCAACACCCGCCATCATGGTGTGGGGAGCGATCTCCTACACTGGCCGTACACCTCTGGTGATCGTCGAGTGGACACTGAATAGTGGACGGTACATCCAAACCGTCATCGAACCCATCGTTCTACCATTCCTAGACCGGCAAGGGAACTTGCTGTTCCAACAGGACAATGCACGTCCGCATGTATCCCGTGCCACCCAACGTGCTCTAGAAGGTGTAAGTCAACTACCCTGGCCAGCAAGATCTCCGGATCTGTCCCCCATTGATCATGTTTTTGACTGGATGAAGCGTCGTCTCACGCGGTCTGTACGTCCAGCACGAGCGCTGGTCCAACTGAGGCGCCAGGTGGAAATGGCATGGCAAGCCGTTCCACAGGACTACATCTAGCATCTCTACGATCGTCTCCATGGGAGAATAGCAGCCTGCATTGCTGCGAAAGATGGATATACACTGTACTAGTGCCGACATTGTGCATGCTCTGTTGCCTGTGTCTATGTGCCTGTGGTTCTGTCAGTGTGATCATGTGATGTAACTGACCCCAGGAATGTGTCAATAAAGTTTCCCCTTCCTGGGACAATGAATTCACGGTGTTCTTATTTCAATTTCCAGGAGTGTATAAGGGCCACTCAGCCTAGCCGCGGCCGCTCTAGAAGACGAGCTGTTATTCAAACATATTAGCCGTGACTTACGAACTGTTGTGTTTTGCTTGCATTGAAATTGTATATACGAACGAACATTGATTATTTGCATGTCGCCAGTTGCTTGCGACACCTCTTTGTGAAAACGCAAAGTTAAGTATTGCCAATGTAACTTACTGTAATAAATTCCATTAATAAGATTTACTTGAATAGTTTTCTAGCTATCCGAGAAAACAGCTTCCTAGGCATTCTATATTCGACGAGTGGGCAGGGTACGACAACATGATAAACTCCGAAACTTAATATACACACATCAAAAATAGTTCTGCATCTCCTCAGTTCCGAGAGTTCAGGAACCAGTAGAGAAGACTGGAATAGAGATCAACATAAACATCATTTCCGCCCTTCTTATTGCTCATGAAAATCACAAATTGCATGTTGTACCACCTTACAGCAAGACTGGAGGAGGTGGTCCAGATTGCTGTACACACCGGTACCTCTGATACCCAATAGCACGTCCTCTTGCATTGATGCATGCCTGTATTCGTCATGGCATACTATCCACAAACTTATCAAGGCACTGTTGGTTCAGATTGTCCCACTCCTTAACGGCGTAGATCCCTCAGAGTGGTTGGTGGGTCACGTCGTCCATAAACAGCCCTCTTCAACCTACCCCAGGCATGTTCGATAGGGTTCATGTCTGGAGAACATGCTGGCCACTCTGGTCGAGATATGTCGTTACCCTGAAGGAATTCATTCACAAGATGTGCACGATGGGCGCGCGAATTGTCGTCCATGAAAACGAAAGCCGCACCAATATGCTGCCGACATGGTTGCACTATCGGTCGGAGGATGGCATTCACGTATCCTACAGCCGTTATGGCGCGTTCCATGACCACCAGCGCCGTACGCCGGCCCCATATAATGCCACCCCAAAACATCAGTGAACCTCCACCTTTCTGCACTCGCTGGACAGTACGTCTAAGGCGTTCAGCCTGACCGGGTTGCTTCCAAACACGTCTCCGACGATTGTCTGGTTGAAGGCATATGCCAATCCTGAGCGGTCGATTCGGTATGTTGTTGGGCCCATCTGTACCGCACTGCATGGTGTCGTGGTTGCAAATATGGACCTTACCATGGACGTTGGGAGTGAAGTGGCGCATCATGCAGCCTGTTGCGCGCAGTTTGAGTCGTAACACGACGTCGTGTGGCTGCACGAAAAGCATTATTCAACATGGTGGCGTTGCTGTCAGGGTTCCTCCGAGCCATAATCCGTAGGTAGCGGTCATCCAAAGTAGTAGTAGCCCTTGGGCGTCCTGAGCGAGGCATGTCATCGACAGTTCCTGTCTCTCTGTCTCCTGTATGTCCAAGCATTAGTTCACTTCGAGACACCTGGACACTTCCCTTGTTGAGAACCCTTCCTGGCACAAAGTAACATAGCGGACGCGATCGAAGCACGGTATTGACCGTTCAGGCATGGTTGAAATACAGACGACACGAGCCGTGTACCTCCTTCATGGAGGAATGACTGCAACCGATCGGCTGTCGGTTCCCCTCCGTTCAGTAGGTGCTACTCACGCACACTTGTTTACATCTTTGAGCGGGTTTAGTGACATCTCTGAACAGTCAAAGGGACTGTGTCTGTGATACAATATCCACAGCCAACGTCTGCCTTCATTAGTTCTGGGAACTGGGGTGATGCAAAACTTTTTTGATGTGTGTATTATATCTCATTCACAATCCCATAAAATAGGTTTTTCTGTCAGCATAACTGCAACATGTATTGATGTCCAATCTAATTTTACTATACAGTTTGTGAATTGGCTACCGTCTAGTGGGATTTATGCAAAGTGAACGGGAATAAAAGTCTGCTGCAGTGTGCTACCACCTGGTGGTATTGACGTAAACCTGTAGGTGTGCACAACATGAAATGTGCGAGTTATTTATCAAATCAGTACGTGTTTGGCCCGTAAGGCAATTGCGTCATGCCAGTTGCTCATGCGCAAAGGCTCCTTAAAGCGCGCACGTGCGAACCTGATGCCAAGTTCTGTGGAGTCTAGAGGAGTAGCAATGTAGCAAAGCGCTGTTGATTTAGCGCCATGTATTTCGGATTATTGCATCAACATTAAGTTTAAAAGCATTCAAAGGAAAATAATCAACAACTCCGAAAGGTGTCAAGTGGCGTCGGTTTCGGATAGCGTCATTTTGCAATGCACGGTGTACTTTAACCATGGCGGCATACGAACAGTTTACGAAATTAGAAGTTTTGGAAACGCTTCCACCGTTGGCCTTGGCCCGAAAGCCAACGTTCACGTCCGATAAACCGCACTGTTTCCTCATTACGACAACGGCTCCACTGTCCCCCCCCCCCCCCCCCCCAACGAGGTGTGCAACCATCGCTGCTAGTGCTGCCACCTGCCATCTGTGAGTGATTATTGTACGTTCATGTCGAGCACAGGCGGTGGCTATTTTCAGGTGGTTTTCCGTGTATGTCCAAGTAAATTCCATCATACGATTATACGAGGTGCAACACTAAAGTAATGAGACTGATGTGAAAAAAAATTTTGCTTACCGCTTTAGTCAAGTTTAGTGTTGTGTCCTTCAAATTAGTTCCCATCTGATTGCACACAGTTTTTCCAGCGCTTCTGCCATTAATGGTAACATTTCTGGAACTCATCTTCTGTAATATAATCCAAGACCCTCGTCACAGCTTTTTAGACATACTGTGTTGTTTGAAAATGGTGTCCCTTGACCGCCGTTTTGACTCTTGGAAATAGAAAAAAGTCGCACGGAGTGATATCTGGTAAATAAGGTGGCTGTGGTAGTAGTGAAATTTGTTTTGAGGTTAAAAATTGCTGTACTGAAAGAGCAGTATGGGGACCATTTTTGCACAAATCTTTCTCATACCAAAATCTTCAGTTATTATTAGATGAACCGTTTCTTGACAGATGTTCATTTCTTCTGCAATTATTATCACGGATAATCTTCGATCAGACTGTATGAGTTCACACATCCTGGCCAAGTTGATATCCGTCCGTGCGGTTGATGGTTGTCCACTGCAGTCTTCACCTTCAACATTCGTTCTGCCTTAACTAAACAGTTTATGCCAACTAAAAACTTGAGCTCTTGACATAAACTCCTCTCCAAAAGCGTTCTGAAGCCTACCGTAAGTTGTCGTCGCGTTTTAACCCAATTTAACGCAAAAAGAAATGGCATACCGTTGCGCAATATTATGCGGTTCCATTTCCATGACAAGAGATACAAACACGTGTTAACTTATTACAGCACAACTCACGACTGAGCAGTTGCAGCGATTTTCCGCTTGGACTAGAAGCAGCTTATAAACTAAAGTCAAAGATATTGTGCCTACGCAAGCCTGCAGGGTTGCCACATCTTGCAAAGAAAATCATTCTCATTACTTTATTGTCGCACCTCGTATATCTAGCGATAGTTAACTTTCCATATGGAATAAATTCCTGTTCACGAACAGTAAAAGTTATATTTTGGAGAAGCCAGAAAAGACATCACGAAAAAAATAAAACACATGTTCCTGGATAATAACGACTACTGAACTGAGACCCCTGCTCTCAGAGAATACATTTATTCATGTAAAACACTCACTGTTTAATGGCAAGTCAACTCACATACAGGTAATCTTTTATGGCGACTAACCTTTACTTCACGACTTAACGTAGAATACGACGCCGTAAGTCGCCGTGGATTTATCTCTCATGCGCTTTATGATGCCGTTAAAGGAGGCAGTTATTCTTGAAAGTGCCGCGTTCTAAACATAATCTTCCATTAGTCTTGACCTCCTTCAGTCTTACAACAAAGATACAACGAGATCCTACCGCAGTATTCTTCGCGAACTCTGACTCTTGCTAGGAAGAAGAGCAGAGCATTTCTGTTTTCTCAGTAGAGTGCATTGAGTGCATTTATTGTATCTCTCCCCCCCACCACCCACCCCCACTCCCATCCCCCACAGCGAATGTTTTGAACGGCCAGGTCGCTGGAATTGCATCGAAGACTTGTGGGACATAATAGACCTGTCTGTTCGTGCACAAAGGCTTGCACCGGCAACACTTTCGCAGTTATGAAGAGCTATAGTGGCAGCAATTGTTAGTATTTCTACAGTGGACTTCCAACGACTTGTTGAGTCCACGCCACTTAGAGCTGCTGCACTACGCCGGGGGAAAGGATGCCCGACACGATATTGGGATGTATCCCATGACTTTTGTCACGTCTTTGTATTAACTAATATACTGAACCGCAAAAGAAACTGGTGTAGGCATGCTTATTCAAATACAGAGATATGTAAACAGGCAGAATACGGCGCTGCTGTCGGCAACGCCTATATAAGACAATTAGGGTCTGGCGCACTTGTTAGATCGGTTACTGCGGCTGCAATGACAGGTTATTAGGATTTAAGTGCGTTTGTACGTGGTGTTGTAGTTGGTACACCAAAGACGTGACACAGCATCTCCGACGTAGCGTGAATATCAGGAGTTCGGTAAAACATCAGATCTCCAACATCACTGCTGCTGGAGAAAAATCTTGCAAGAACGGGACCAACGACGACTGAAGAGAATCGTTCTAAGAGACAGAAGTGCAACCCTTCCTCAAATCGCTGCAAATTTCAATGCTGGGCCATCAAAAAGTGTCAGCGTGCGAACCATTCAACGAAACATCATTGATATGCCAGAATGAGATTTTCACTCTGCAGTGGAGTGTGTGCTGATATGAAACTTCCTGTCAGATTAAAATTGTGTGCCTGACTGAGACTCGAACTCGGGACCTTTGCCTTTTACGGGCAAGTGCTCTACCATCTGAGCTACCCAAGCACGACTCACGCCCCGTCCTCACAGCTTTACTTCTGCCGGTACCTCGTCTCCTACCTTCCAAACTTTACAGAAGCTCTCCTGCGAACACTCCGCTGTAGAGTGAAAATTTCATTCTAGAAACATCCCCCAGGCTGTGGCTAAGCCATGTCTCCGCAATATCCTTTCTTTCACGAGTGTTAGTCCTGCAAGGCTCGTAGGAGAGCTTCTGTAAAGTTTGGAAGGTAGGAGACGAGGTGCTGCCGGAAGTAAAGCTGTGAGGACGGGGCGTGAGACGTGCTTGAGTAGTTCAGATGGTAGAGCACTTGCCCGCGAAAGCCAAAGGCCACGAGTTCGAGTCTCAGTCCAGCAGACAGTTTTAATCTGCCAGGAAGTTTCGTATCATTAATATGGGTTTTCGGAGACGAAGGCCCACTCAAGTACCCTTGATGACTGCACGACACAAAACTTTACGTCCCGCCTAGGCCTGTCAACATCAACACTGGTCTACTGATGACTGGAAACATGTTGCCAGGTCGGACGAGTCTCGTTTCAAATTGTGTCGTGCGGATTGACGTGTACGGGTAAGGATACAGCCTCATGAATTCACGGGCCCTGCATGTCAGCAGGGAAGTGTTCAAGCTGGGGAAGGCTCTGTAATGGTGTGGGGCGTGTGCAGCTGGAGTGATGTGGGAACGCTGATACGTCTAGATTGGACTCTGACAGGTGACACGAACTTGAGCTTCTTGTCTGATCACCTGCTTCCATTCATGTCCATTCTGCATTCCGATGGCCTAGGCAATTCCAGCAGGACAGTGCGACACCCCACACGCCTACAATTGCTCCAGAGTAGCTCCAGGAACATTCTTCTGGGTTTAAACACTTCCGCTGGGCACCAAGCTCCCCAGAGATGAACATTATTGAGCATATCTGGGATGCCTTGTAACGTGCTGATCGTAAGAGATCTCCACCTTTTGTTCTCTTACCGAGTTATGGACAGCGCTGCAGGATTCATTGTGTCAGTTCCCTCCAGCACTACTTCAGACATTAGTCAGTCCGTGTTAAGTCGTGTTGCAGCACTTCTGCGTGTTCGCTGGAGCCCTACACGGTATAAGGCAGGTGTACCAGTTTCTTTGGCTCTTCAGTATAGGTGTCCGGATGCTTTCGATCAGGTAATGTGCTTATTACGGTGCGTGTCGGAATGCTTTTGAATGAGTAATTTGCTTATTATGATGGCGGAGACTTCCGAACGAGGGCACTGAGGCATCTTGGGCAGGAAATGGTACGAGGCGGACCTCAGAACGCCGCGGACGCATCCCGGCCTGTGTCCGCTGCTCTGCATAGCAATATTGCGCGTCCGAACCGCGTTACCATTCATAGCAGAGGGACAAGGGAGTGGGGAGGTTATCGCACGAATCATCCGGGGCAGCAGGCCGGCACGCTCGCCTCCAGAATAACAAGCAGCTGCCCACCAGGACACGGCAGGACAAGAGGAACTGCTGCACAATGCCCTCTCATTTGGCGCCCACGTGTGAAGAGTTGCAAAGTGAATACAAATAAAAGTGAAACAAGGGTAATGAAATGTAGTAGAATTAAATTAATTGTTGCTAAGAAGGGAAGGCATCAGACACAGCCAAGCGATTCGGCTCATATTTGGCCGGTCGCTTGTGTACAACCTAGAATGAAAGACCCTTTAAGGTTTTTTTGGCTCAACAACCCCTCGTTTCTGCGCAAACTACACATGTAGTACATGACGCGCAATCGAATCAGAATTGAGGCGATCGACAGATGAAACTTAGTGTTTTTCAGCAGCGTATATAACGTCCACAAACGGAAGTTTCTCTACAAATCGGAGAAAGCAACTTTTTCGACTGCCGCTTATGTATTCATAAGGTACGAGCTGTTCAAAGATAGCGCCGCTGCTGTAGCGACCAAGACGTCTGGCTTCAGAGCGGCGAATCTGTGTTTCATTCGCAGTTGCATTCCGCAGTTTTTTCTTATTTGTATTTTTTTCGTTTCGAAATTGACAGGCATAAGTGGCTTAATGAGGTAAATAAATCAATAGTAATCAATTTCTCAAACGACTTGGATTAGTAAAGAACTAAAAATTTAACCCTGGTCGATTTAGAATGCCTCTTTCTCTGACTCTGTTCGTGTCCTCAGTTTCCTTCGAACAACTAGAGGGACGCATACGATAAGATTGAAAAATCAGTGCTTAAGGTGAGTCATGAATTATGCTGCATCCGCTCGGCTGTGCAATTCCCGCTGTGTTTCCAGAAGCAGACAGTAATTTTGAAGCCCCGAAACAAAGTTTTTAATTTGGGGATAAAATAAACACCACAAGGCTGGCACAACGCTGTACAGTTTCGCGGTATGACTTCTCACACGTAAGTCGACTGACCCTCGTCGTCTGTAAACGCGCTATTATTTCTTATTGACTGACTTGGTCGCGCGGGATTAGCCGAGCGGTCTCAGGCGCTGCAGTCATGGACAGTGCGGCTGGTCCCGGCGGAGGTTCTAGTGCTCTCTCGGGCATGGATGTGTGTGTGTGTGTTTGTCCTTAGGTTAATTTAGGTTAAGTAGTGTATAAGCTTTGGGACTGATGACCTTAGCAGTTAAGTCCCATAACATTTCACACACATTTGAACATTTTTTTGACCGACTTGCCCTATTAACTCTCCTACTCCTATCACTTTGACTGCAGAAAAAATACAAAAGAAAAAAAACCGCAGAAATCAGTTGGGAATCGAATAAAGGTTTTCAGCTTTCCAGCGAAAGGCCTTGTTCGTTACACCAGCGGTGACTTCCTTTAAGGGGAGACATATGAGAAAATTCACGGGTACATACACTGCAGAACCAAAGAAACTGGCACACCTGCCTAACATCGTGCAGGACCTCCGCGAGCACGTAGAATTGCCCCAACACGACGTGGCATGGACTCGACCAATGTCTGAAGTAGTGCTAGAGGGAATTGACATAATTAATCCTGCAGGGCTGTCCATAAATCCATAAGAGTACGAGGGGATGGAGATCTCTTCTGAACAACACTTGCAAGGCATCTCATATGCTCAGTAATGTTCATGTGTGGGGAGTTTGGTGGCCAGCAGAAGTGCCTAAACTCAGAAGAGTGTGGCCGGGGCCATTCTGTAGTACTCACGGTGGTTGTGGATGTTGCTGAGCAGACCCATCTTTTTTTGTGGATCTCGTTATAAATTCTTCCATTTTGTGAGACAGTTAGATAATAATGAATAGATGGCCTTCCATCTGAAGCTGCTGTAGTATCTCACAATTCATCTTAGATTGACAAAAAGAGTGGAAAGTTGGAAGGAATGGTACCAAAGGTACTGAATACGTTGAAAAGTGTGCTCGAAAAATATTATATACCCTCCTACTTAAAAGATCAAAAAATGGTTCAAATGGCTCTGAGCACTATGGGACTTAACTTCTGAGGTCATCAGTTCCCTAGAACTTAGAGAACTACTTAAACCTAACTAACCTAAGGACATCACACACAGCCATGCCCGAGGCAGGATTCGAACCTGCGACCGTAGAGGTCGCGCGGTTCCAGACTGTAGCGCCTAGAACCGCTCGGCCACCCCAGCCGGCCTTAAAAGATCACTGATCATGTACGTAGACAAGTAAACGCAGTTTCGAACATTAATGGGCCGTTAAAATTTTAGCGACTGACCAGGATTGAGAAGACAGTTTGTTTCCACATTCTGCGTACGTGCATGTAACACTAATGTCATCACGATTTGTATTTCTAACTGGTATCCTTTCTTAACTTCCAACGTTATCTCCAAAGATATTTTTATTTCTACTAGATCTGTGAAGAAGCATACAGACATTGATTGAGTAAAGTATCTGAAACATTCCCATACTATATTTTTGTACTTTTCACAATGTGTCACTTCCTGACATTTTACTATAACAAATTTTCTCAAATACGACGCCTGTTCTTATACATCTTAAATGTGCCATTGCCATGGAACAGCATATATTCATATTACAAAAACCGTCATATTCGCTTACGGCATCTGTTCAGTTCACTGTGTGAAGCTATCTTGCATGGTACTGGTCCATGTTTCGTAACATTTTGCTGACTTATCGACATGACTTAACGCATCGTTCACGAGCGTGAATCATTCGCAACGTGAAACTCTGTGCTTCATCGCAAACTGCATGGATGTTAGTTATCACGTCCTGTGTGAGGGCGATTTATGCCCGTTCTGCTATTTTGCGTCAGAGGAAGGGATAAAAATGCGGCGAACACCAGTACTCTAATACGAGTGTGATGAATTCTGTAATAATCTGGGGTAGCCTGGTCTCGACTGTATGTTGGTCTGGCCAAGTCCACATTTTCTGTAAGGATGTTCCGCCGTACCGTCTCACGCCATTCTCCGTGGACACTGGTCGGCAGGTTCATTGCTGCTACCCAACGCCTAATTGTTCTGCTATTTCGAGGACATGACTTTTACGGTCCAGTTACCGGAGTGATGTGTGGAGCACCATCGAATGATGCAGGAGTAACTTCAGGAGTAACCTAGCGAAGTACATTGCGACCTTTGCTAATCACGACTTGTATTACTCAATGCCAAACAATATTAATACTAACTTCAAACAACTTGCAGATGGTGTACCTATCTATAACGAATGACTGTATGAAAAAGCTACTCAAAATTCTGTCAAATCTTGATACGATTTCAAAGCGGTTCAAGCATTTACAACCTGTTTTAAATGTTGAGAAGTCTAAAACGTCGCGTCCTGTGACTGTGCTGTCACGTCCGATTTCTTCATTATATGAAAAGGTGTGGAACAATATTGTCCTATACCCAACCTTATAACGTCTATGCAGAAGACGTCATTAGGAACGCTCTTGATGGTTGGAATAAAGGCATCTCAGTTGGTGTTAGAACTATTAACAGTCTCAGATTTTCTGATAACACCGTGTTTCTTGCCAGGAGCGAAGATGATCCTGCAGAGCTACTAACAAAAGTACAACGCATTAGTCTATCATATCGATTAGACCTCAATCTCAGCAAGTTCAAACCCATGTTAATTGATCGAGGGGCACAAATCCAACTCACAGGTCGATTAAAGGAACTTGAAGTCGTGCCTTATACCATCAGTCTTCGATCAGCCATCTGGGACACGGGAAGCTGTCAAGATGATACAAAAAAAAAGCAGATCACCTTAGGGCGGGTGGTTATGAAGGAACTCACCAAGATTTGGCAGAACAAAGCGAGTACCAACACTACAAAGTGTTGTTGAAACACTCGCTTTTTCCGTCTTCTTTTTCGGTTGCATAACGTGTACGCTTAAGGCGAAAGACGAGTAGCATACGGATGCATTCGAGCTTCTGTGCTGGCTCAGAATCGAAAGAAAAATAAATGCGATAATTTTTCAGCAACTCATTATCTCCAGGCGCATTTCACCTCCTGTCCAGTTCTTTGGCGATAGTATTAGAAAATATGGAGAAAATAATCACGGAAGGAAAGATCGAGGGCAAGAGACCCAGGAGAAGAGCAGCGAGCAGGTGGATGGATCAAATCAAGAAGATCAACTCTTCAGCAGGCTCTAAGAGAATCTGGTAATTGTTCAGGATGGAGACACTTGGTTCATGGCGCTCAGCAATGACCACAGTGACTTGTGATAATGATGATGATGATGATGGTAATGATGATGACTACAATATCAGTGAGTTACAATTGGAATCAGTCAAGTCGTAGAAATGTCTGGATATGACTATTTGCCTGGACACGATATGAAATGATCGCATAGACTCAGTTCTAGGTAAAGCAGGTGGCAGACTTCAGTTCGTTGGTGCTGGATGTTTATAACTGAAGTGCAGCTACTCACAGAGGTCCAGCATGGGGTTTAATTATCATATGGCAGTGAAGCTTGGTAGGTATCCTAATGTGTTAAACATTAGTTACAATTCTGGCCACCAGGCGCAAATCTGGCGCTGTGAATGCAAGAAAGACAAACAGCAACTTTTCCATAAGTGATGGATTAGGAATGGGACGTGGGCAGAAAAGGTCAAACAAGCGAGAAAGTTTATTATTAACTGCGCTAAACAGCTGGTTCACTATGAGATGAGCACTGGAGACAGCGACGAAATGCTGTACAGTGCCAGATCCGTCCCCGCGGCCAAAATTGAAACTAATGCTATCCAGGGTAAATCAGTTCCGTATTTAGCATATTTACCAAGTTTCGCAGCCATACGATAATTAAATTCCACACCGGACTTCTGGAAGTAGCTGTTCTTTAAATATAGTCACCCTACAAAGGAGACTGCTCTACAAAGGAGACTCGTCCTAGAATATTGCTCTAGTGTGTCGGATCCAAACTAAATGCGACCAACTGGGACTACTGACATGCAAAAAGGCAGCAAGAATGGTCACAGGTTTGTGTGACCCATGGGAGAGCATCCGAGATGTCGAAAACCCGAATCAGCAGACAGATGCCAGCTATCTCGTGGAAGCTTACTTGTGCTGTTTCAAGAAACAGTGCTATACGTCGGACATAGGAATATTGCAGGGGAGGGGGGGGCAGTCAAATGAAAACTGAACACCGCTCACAAAGGTAACATGGAATGGTTCCATTCACAAGCGATCATTAGCACTGTCAGATCTGAAACATATTCCAACAGGTATCATGTACGAAAGAGCGTTAGACAGATAATCTGCGGTACCGGCTTTCAGTCCAAACGTTATCTGTCTTTTTTTTTTCAGAAAATGATATCTCGTGTTTGTAGGTACACCAGTCTGACACGTCTATGGCTGCTCCTAGCTTGTGATCATCTGTACTTAACGAAACTCAGAATGGATAGTTTTTTTTACTGGATAGAAATACATGTAGCTGAGACCTGTCGTTTGAGAAATAGTTGACATAGTTTATTTCCATAAACTGATTTTCAATTAATAAATGAAAAGCACAATATAATGTATGCGCTACAGGATTCCTGTAGAACATGTACGATGTTGTCCATTCATTAATCATTATGTTAATTCGCCAGGAATCGAGGGTAGATTTCATTAGTTTTCAAGCCTTTTCATATGGCGCACGCTAAGCCTTCAAAAGAGTGAAAACTAGTTTATGGAAATAAAAAAGTGTTTCATAACTGACCGCTTGTAGTTATCTGTATTTATATTTCATTATTTATACAGCCACGGTTTTCTGCAATGCCCATAATGGATACCCTTAACCTGGATATTTTGCTATCAGTGACCGAGATACAATAGTCTGCGTTGTAGAAAATTATCGGCTAAGCCTAGTTGTTGTACTTCGAACAAAATTTCTTGAAGCTGAGACGAAGTAAGACTGCGCCGGAAATACTTTATCAAAATGAAATGTTTCACAATGATTCGCAAAAATCGACAATCTCTGTCTGATGCAGAAAATTGGCAGGTACGTAACGTAAGCCTCCGTGGCGCAATCGGCTAGCGCGTTCGGCTGTTAACCGAAAGGTTGGTGGTTCGAGCCCACCCGGGGGCGATAATTTTTAAGTATGTTATTTGGCACACTTTAGCTTAGTGAATGAAATTCGATCATTCTCACCTCTCATAGTTCCAAATGCCCATATTTTTAATGCCCAAATTTCTTAGTCGTTTCTTACCTGCTACGACGTTCCACAATTGTGTGTTAATTCGCCGACTACTATCGAAAAACTGACACGTAAACTACGGAAGAATTTTGTAGCGATCAAAGTTTGAACGCCTTCTTTATTTACTTGCTTCAAAATCTCGAATCTGACTGTGACTCATGAATTTCATTGTATTCGTAGCTCGTTGCCTGATACCCAAACAGCTGCAAAGGAAGACTAAGATTACACGTCCCATCGAGGACTAGAGATATAGGTACACCAGGTACACTATTAAAACGTTTAGATACGTACTGTCTATTTTTACTTTGTAGAAGCGGTGTAATTTAATAATCTAAATAAGAAATTGGTGCACCAGTTACGCGTTTTGATGCGTAGCACGACGCGTTTCAGGAATTTAATATTTTCAATTGCTGGGGGAATTTACATTAGTGTTTTGTTCTGATTCTCTCTCCCTGCAGTTGCATTTCACTGGTCTAAGAGTATTGTCCCAGGTTTTGTACGCAGAAAATCATATACAGCTTGCACACTGTTCGCTTTACGTTGAACTATGATTTGGTGCTAAGATATTGCGCCATATGCAATAGTAATGTAAACTCCCACAGCATTTGAAAGAGAATAAATTCGTGTACTGTAAAGTGTCGCGCTACGCATGAAGAAACTTAGATAATTGGTGAAGTACTTTTTGTTTATATCATTACTAACATAGTTAAAGGTTTTCAAAAAACATCGTTTATGGTGGATGAAATTAAGTTTATTTAAACTTAGGATGTTCCTTCTTACCTTCATTACGTGAGGATGCTCAAGCTTGTGTACCAGAGCATATGATAAACACCCGAGACGCTACGGGCTGTCGCGTTCATTCTTCTCAGAAGGTGACAAGTGATGGTGTGGACTATGTGTTATGTTTTAGGTGCTTCGTGGTGGATATTGACATCCTTATTGCTGCTGGGTACATCATCAGCTGACGATCCGCCGAAAGCTGAACCCCGTGGAGACACCTACTTGGACGCTTATGCAGACTCATATGGCAGGGGCGACCTCATCGGTGCCAATGGAGAAGGAGGTGGGAGCGCAGTTGCTCTAGCCTAAACTTTTTACTCCCTTACCCACACTACTGTCCGCAGTCACGAGAGCTGACGAGCACTCGACTTACCTGCGAAACGCATTTAAAGCTAACGCTACTAGCACGGCATAAACACCTCAGAAATTTAGTGCTATTGATCACATATCCCACTGAAAAATAAGCAGTTTGTACCTTTACGTCAATGATGCACTCACTCAGGTAGTAATAACTTCACAGGGCTGGAAGAGAACGTCACATCACTCTGCACAGTTGAGCAGAATAATACAAACATTTACGAAAAAGAAAAAGAAAGAAAGATTGAGTTTAACGTCCCGTCGTCATTGAGGTAATCAGAGACAGAGTGCAAGCTCAGATTGTGTATAGCATGGGGAAAGAAATCGGCCGTGCACTTTAAAAAGAACCATCTCAGCATTTGCCTGGAGTGATTTAGGGAACTCATAGAAAACCTAAATGTAGATGGCCTGATGGCCGGACGCGGGTTTGGAGCATCATCCTGCCGAATACAAGTCTAGTGCGCCAATCACTGCACTATCTTGCTCCGTCTATGAAAAAAAGAGATAAAACCTTTATCATCAGACTGTCTGGTCATCTCGCATTATTTACCGCTCTACGGTCGCAGGTTCTAATCCTACCTCGAATATGGATGTGTGCGATGTCCTTAGGTTAGGTAGGTTTAAGTAGTTCTAAGTCTAGGGGACTGATGACCTCAGATGTTAAGTCCCATAGTGCTTAGAGCCATTTGAACCATTTAATTACAGCTTTTATCCTATGTGAGAAAGTCATTCTCAATTTTCAGAAGGATACATGCTCACTCCACTTGCAAAAATAACGCAGATGTAGAAAAATCTCCTTGGAGCAATGCATCCCTCCCGCTTAGCTCTCAAGGAAAGTAAAAAATATGTTGTAGTCAGGTGCTTGTTATTCAAGAAAACGATTTAAAAGTCGGCATTAGCCACATTTTTAACTGTTTCAGAATCGGAATTTTTTTTTATGGATACTCACACGTCGCCATTCGTCTACGTAAATATTAAACTTACTCCATAGCAACCTTCCCTTGGAGGAGGAAATCGGCGGCAAAGCTTGTCCTCAAAATTTCCTCACAAAAGTTCAGTTTCATTTCATGTCAGGAAATTGAAAGAGCAATATGAGGTTTTGTGTTTCATCAACATATACATCAAACTGCCAACTGTAGAAACATGAATGTGGGAATTTTTGTCCTATTACACAGGCTGTTCACTAGGAAAGACAGCACTGGGTGAAAACGGACAGCCAGAATACTGACATAATCCCTCTTTGTGTTCCACCCATGCAGGACAACAAATGGGCACCATGACTGCACCATTGATGGGACAATAAACTCTAATCATCCTTACTTTCCTTCCTCTACTGTCCATGGAATACCCACAAAAAATACACGTTTAAACACTTACTGAGACAGAAGTTAAATTTTTGTGAATAAAGCCATCTAATCATTTAACATATTTCTGTATTTATAAGAATGTTTCGGCTACTGCCATTATCAGATCAAAACTTACAACTCATGGAACAAGTTTTACTGTCACTTTCAATAAAACTTATGCGTAAGTGGGGTATTAAAAGGCCGTTGGCAGTTGACACCTCGCTTAGGCATATGTTTTATTGGAACTGACACTGAAACTTGTATCACAAGTTTTAAATTTTGATCTGATGATGGGCAGTAGCCGAAACATCATTAAAAGTAAAGAAATATAATAAGTGGTCTATAGGGCTGTATTCACAAAAATCACAATGGTCTTACATTCATCCACGAAATTTGTTAAATTTATGAAAAAAAGTTTATGATATTTTTAATACGATTTATATCTTTAGATGAAGCTAGCTTTACCTGCATTGTGAGAATGAATTTGGAATAAAGTCATATTGTTCATTGTCATAGTATAAGAGGTGATCAAAAAGTTTCCATTCAAAGGCTGTACTGTCCTGAACGGGTATGCCAGACAGGCAAAGTAGTCATGAGGATGGAGGCAATCATCCAGCTGTTGCACCAGGTTGAAGATACCTGTGTGGTAAAACACTGTGACCTGCTGCATGAAGAAGTCCAGAACTGTCTGTCACACCTCTTTGTCCAACAGTAATTGTCAATTGTTCAAGGCCTTTTATAAGAGACTGTAGGCATGATAACTGCTTGGAGAGACATGAGGACTATAGGGGGGTGGGTGTCAAGTGTCTTTCCTCTTAAGTTGTGGTACAATATTTACAATATGGGAGTGTGTATTATGATGAAGCAGCACCGTTCCACAATGGTAGTTTTCGACAGACATGCTGCTGCATACACGTTCTTCATTCTCCAATGGATGTCTAGCATCGCTTGTCCTTTGGCAGCTAAGAGAAGTATAACAGCACATTGGTCCTACTTGGACGCATTTGGGAATAACATCGCCATAGTTTACATTCCCACATTTACCAAATGCATGTCAGAAATACACAAAAGCCACACTAATCCCTTGACTATATGTCGATGCTTCTATATCCGCATCAGAGTCATGCTTCATTACATATATGCTGCAGCAATGCCCTCAAATGGAAACTTTTCGATTGCCCCTAATAGTTTGTGGATGTAGACATAACGAAGCATGTTCTTGTAGTTCCCCTGGCAGGTTAGCTACTCTGTCATGTGATGCAATTGCACAATAATTTTTCCCCTCCTCCTTCTGTTGCAGGTTACTTTGGAGAACCCAGTCCAGTGTATGGTGGGCCAGTTGGAGGTGGGCCCAGTGGCAATTATGGCCCTCCACCGAGTGGAATCTACGGTCCACCACAACCACGGCCTGTTTACGGACCGCCACACCTGCCCAATGGGGGACCCTACCCAGCACCAGTGCGCCCACCCCTCCACGACCATCACCATCACCATCACGACCACCACGACCTCTCCCCGGCACCCTATGCTGCTCCCGATCACTTCTTCCCACCTATCCCCTTCGATATCAGCCTGCTCTTCAAGATAATCCTAAAAGTGGTCATCTTCAAACTGATTGTCAAGTTTATTGCTGTCATATGCCTTCTGCTCTTTTTGCCAGCCCTCGAGATATACAAGAAAGGCATGGGCATGGTGGGCGGCGGGGCTGGCAATAGCAGTGGGGATGCTGATGATGACCGGGCCTTCTCAGGTAGGTGTACCGTCATTCTGCATTTTCCAGTGGCTGCAAAGTGTGACACCCTTATTACTTGCAAAAGTGAACTGGAAACCTTGACAGCATGATAACATTGTCATGTTTCTTGATCCCAAACGGATATGTCCAGTCAAACATATCCCTCCTTTCAGTAATTTTGTGTCTCACAGCTATTTTATATCCATTTTGATTCTTTAGTTATACAGACTATCCATCCTGTCTTCAATATTCCCCTTTAACAATCCAAAAACGTCTACTGTCTTTTTGTCTGCACTGTTTATCATACACATTTCATTTTCCTATAAGGCTATAATCCAAACACACATATTCAGCATTTAAATCTATATTCAGTGTCAACATACTTCTCTTCTGTAAGCAAAACTTTTCTTATTATTGCTATATTGCATTTTAAATTCGCCACACTTTCACCACTGTCAGTTATTTTGCTGCTCAAATAGCAGAAATCATTACTACTGTTAGTGTCTCATTTCCTAATACAATCTCCTCGGCATTACCCGATTTGATTCCACTTCATATTGTCTTTTTCCCATGTTTCATTTCAGTTTAATCAAACCCAGTTACTGTTGTTATAGATTCATTTATTGGTTGTCATTTGTTATTTGTAGTTCAGTGTTGCTATCTGATTCTACATGTTGTCATTTTGTCATTTGGAGATATCTAGTGGAGCTGTGGATGCTAGAAAATGGAGTGCAAAGTGGAGGAATCTGAACGTTTCTGACCTATTCTTCTGTTTGCGTTCGATAAAGAGGTGACAGTAGTGGAGGCAGCCAGAAACATTTGCACTGTGTATGGGGATAATGCCATTGGACAGAGAATGGCAGCAAAATGGGTTTCTCATTTTAAGGAGGATTCCTTCAACATTAGCGACCCTCCATGTTCAAGAAGACCTCCAGGGTTTGAAGAATATCGTTTAAAAGCAGTAATGCACAGTGACCAATCTTACACAATGGGGCATGTTGAAAAACTGAGTGTATCAGGACAGCACACTCTAAGCCAAAATCACAAAAATGAGTGAATAGCCATATGTGCTTTCCTCTGCTTGCACATTATCAATTGACTTGTGAACAACACCAACCATTGCTCTCCTGTATCATTACTAGTGATGAGGAATGGTTGAGCCCAAACAAAACAGCAGCTCCCCATACAAAGACCTGCACACATTCATGCATGTTATGCATCTGACAGAACAGAGACATTATGGAGACAAGTGTATCTAGCGTTTTAATGTTTTGTGATGTGTCTGGACTCTGGCCTAAACTTTTAGGCTGGAGGTTTTAGTGTACTGCAGAGTGGCTGACTCCTCCCTTTTTTCTTGGTGGTCAGCTATATTGTTTTAGTACCTTCACCCACTTTCTTCCAGTGTTGTCTATGTTTTCCTGCTGACGGCATACTTCATCCCATGCTTTGGTATGGGTAGGCACATATTTTTTTTCAACCTTGTTACCTGTGTTTTACATTCTGTTTTATCTTCCTGCTCTGATTATTTTCTTGATACCCATCTCACACTGTTATTGAGCGGGTGCTGAAGACCTTGCTGTCGTGCGCCCATACCAACCTCTCCATTTATCCATCCATCCAGAGACAGCATGGTGAGCTATAAATTACTTCCCGAGGCATAACCATCATAGTTGACATTCACTGTCAACAACTGAGACGTCTTGCAGATGTAGTCCAAGAACAATGACCAGAAAGACTGCGTGAAGTGATGCTACTCCACAATAATGCGTGCCTGCATTCTAATAGACTGACAAAAAACACTGTGCGTCGGTTGGGATGGGAAGTCATTCCACACCCACCTTATTCACTGGATCCAATGCCCTCAGATTTTCACCTTTTCCACTCTCTATTGAACAACCTTCAACAAACTTCCTTTCTGAATGAAAAAGCATGCAAAAATGGCTTGGCAAGTTCTCTGCATCGAAACCAATGATTGCCAAAATTGCAGAATTAAAAGTTCCCCAGCTTTGGCAGTCTGTTATAAATAGTGAAGGAGAATTTATTATTAATGACTAAAGTCTCTGTTATCTGTATTTGTTGTGTTGTGTTTATTAAACTTGTGAAAAACACAATGAACTTATGCACCAACCTAGTATTTATTCCTTAATGTCATTTTTTGCTAATAATAAAAGTTAATTTCAACTGAATTGTAAATTAAGTAAAGCTATCGCTGACCCAAAGATAAGACTGAACTCACAGTGTTTCACTAGGCAAAATCCTATTGGAGCTGGTATGCCCCTTCCTTCCTTCCTCTGACATGACTTAGTCAGCCAGTTGTAGAGGGACATACATTTTAATATGAATTGAACCATGGTGAAACCAGCCATTTTTAAAATTAAGAAATCATTGCCAGAGGAAAAAGAAGTGATAAGTGAGACAAATTATCCAAGGAATGACTAAGATTGGAAACCTGGATCTATGGAATCACCTTCTGACACCCATTGAGCAACAGAGCTTGTCTGACAGGTTAACGGTCAAAACACGAAACAAAAGTAATTTATACATAGGGTTTGTCTCCAAATCTTGTTTTGAGAGCAAAGTTCTGAGTTCTGTGACAATTTAGTAGCCTACCAGCTGACAAAGAAAGAAACTGTGAATCATTATAAATTTAAATCCTAATTTACTTGTAACCCTCCCCAGAAATTATCTGAACACACTCATTCAAGGACTGAACATTCCTGTGAGCTAAATTATCAGCAACAGAAGGGGAAAATAAACTAAATTATAAGCATCAACCCTCACCATAAACAGATGTCTGTTATTACATAGTCTTGGTGACTGCTGTTCTTTGATAATCTTCATGTGTTCATGTTGATGTTCACTAGTAGTAGCAGGTACACAACACTTATATACACATAACCAGAACCAAAGATGATTTAAGGCACAAGCCACCACTTGAAGTGCCAAGCTTGGGGAGGGGGGTGCCCGAGGCAACACAACTGTAGGATTTAGAGGGAGATTTTCATTCTGCAGTGGAGTGTGCACTGATGTGAAACTTCCTGGAAGATTAAAACTGTGTGCCAGACACAGACTCGGTACCTTTGCTTTTGTGAGCCAATACTCTACCAAATGTGCTATCCAAGCTTGACTCTCCCCAAAGCATTACATCCATCAGTACCTCATCTCCCACCTCCCATTTACACCTGCCTCGAAATGACTGGGTGTTTGTGTTGTTGTCATCATTATTCATGAAAGTGGTGGGTTTGGACTGAGCAAAGATTAGGAATTTATATGGGTACTGATAATAGCGCAGTTGAGTGCCCCACAAAACAAACATCATCATCATCATCATCATCATCATCATCATCATCCCACCTTCCAAACTTCACAAAAGCTCTCCTGCAAAATTTGAAAGACCAGCTCACCTGGAATAAAGGATATTTGAGAGATATGGCTCAGCCACAGCCTGGGTGATTATTCCAGAATGAGAAAAACTATTCATTTCTACATAACGAGTAATAAAAATGCAGTCTGCAGAACAAAAAACACATTTCTGTACAATGTCTGAAGAAGTGTTATCAAAGAAACTATTTTCCACTTTTAATGCATCCATAATATTAACTACAAGTCCAGTGAAGGGAATAATTTTAACTCTCAGTCTCTTAAACAACAGTTTGCAGGATTTTCACCAAATAGTATCACAGATTACTCTCCTGTCTCATTTCTTGGCTCTAATGTTACTTGTCAGTGCAAAGAGTTGCCCTAAAATTTGATACCAGAGAATATTCTACATCAATATACACACTCTGCAAACCACCAAAGGATGAATGGCAGAGGGCACAATGTACCACTACTGGTATTTTCTTCCCCATTCCACTCACAAGCAGAGCAAGGGAAAAACAGTTCTCTACATTCCTCCGTAAAAGCCCTAATTTTTTTTCTTGTCTTCATTACCCTTACATGAAATGTACATAGGCAGCTGTAGAATAGTTCTGCAGTCAGCTGCAAATGATTCTTCTCTAAATTGTTTCTGTAGTGTTTCATGGAAATAATACCATCTTACCTCCACGGAAGCCTATTTCTTTTTATGAAGTGCCACCATAGCACTTACATATTGATCCAAATCTAGCAGCATGCGTCTAAACAGCTCAATGTCATCCATTAACATGGTGTGTGTGTGTGTGTGTGTGTGTGTGTGTGTGTGTGTGTGGGGGGGGGGGGGGGGGGGGAGGGGGGGGTACAAATGCTTGAGCAATATTCAAGAATGGATCACACTAGAGTTCTATAGCTATATTTTCTTACAATTCTCCCAATAAACCAATGTCAACAATTTACCTTCCTACTACCTTCCTTACAAACTCATTCCATTTCATGTTGCTTTGCAGTGCAGCACCTAGATATTTAACTGCCATTACTACGTCAGACAGCACACTACTAACGCTGCATTTGAACACTGCATCATAATTTTTTTCTACTCTTCAGTATTAACTTTCCCACACTTAAGAGCAAGCTGCCATTCATCACACCAAACAGAATTGCTGTATAAGTCATTCTCTATCCTCCTACACTCACTTAATGATGATACCTCAGCATATAATTGTCATCAGCAAACAGTCACAACAGCTGCTCACACTGCCCATGATATTAATTAACATATGTAAAGAACATGAGCAGTCCAATTCTTCAGTGTCAAAATAAGTTACGTAAAACAATCTTTCACATGAAACTTCCGGGCAGATTAAAACTGTGTGGCGGCCCGAGACTCGAACTCGGGAACTTTGCCTTTTGCGGGCAAGTGCTCTACCACTGAGCTACCCAAGCACGAATCATGCCCCGTCCTCACAGCTTTACTTCTGCCAGTACCTTGTCTCCTACTTTCCAAACTTAACAGAAGCTCTCCAGCGAAGGTAGGTGCGTGCGCGTCCACTCTACAGTGTGTAGCACGTTATCCTTTTCATAATCCACCCTGGATTTTCCATTGTTTGATCTTCCATTTATTCATAATTATTTTACTAATGAGTATTTAAATCTTTCTGCAAACTTATGACCCCAACATATTGCACAGGTGGACAGGTGTAAAATTAGTGCATAGGGCAATAATTAGTTTACCTGACGCCCCTGTGAGTGTCTTCTTGCAAATGATTTAATAATTAAATTTGATTTATTTCTGCCTTTTTCCCCATAGTTGTGTTATGCATATGTCTTGGAACACTAGAATGTAAAAATTTTGCACTCTTGACCCTACCAACAAATTTTGATTCGTCTAGCTGACTATTCATTGGAATCATTAAATTTTTTCTACATCCCCAGTGGGTCATCAACAGTTTCATTATCTCCAGCAGATATGTAGCATGTTAAACACTCATCTTCTGGTTCTGATACTTCTTTTACAACTAATCAGATAACTTTAATTTTATTCCGAGGCCTCCCCATTTCCTTGGTCTAATGCATTGTTGATTTCCTTCAGTAGTTTACAAAGTAGTGAAAAATGTAACTATCCTTCATATTGTGATATAGCTCCCCTCACTCACTAATAACAGTAGTAACGAAAACTGGGTTCTCAGTAGTACTGGAGTTTTACCACTGGTTTTTAATGGACAGTAACTATCAAGAAAAAAGATACTTGATTGCAGAAATGTATTAAATTTGTCACTCAAGTTGTCTATAACATAGACTTCTTGCCAGGATTTCCCTTCAAGTCTTATTTTAAAGTATCAAGTGGATATATCTAAATTTTTTATTTAGTGACTTTTCATTTGTATGTCTCCATTCCCTTCAGCCTTGTTACTTGTACATCATGGTGTGGCAGACTGTTACTAATTTTTTTCAGTATGTGCTTGTCAATTAAAGAACACACTATGAAGATGTTATTATATGTGACTGGTTTACAGTTTTCCTTTACTGTGACTGGGAAGTACACAGAGATTTTAAGACCGGCTGTCCATTAACATTTTCCTTTGGAGAATTTGTCAAAACATTGCTACTGAAATGCTTTAACAAAATTAACTTGATTTTTTTACTAGGGACTGAGCATAGCTAAATGTCAATTTTGTAGAAAACAATCCGTTACTTCAAACTGGAATATCTGTAATGAACTTTTAAAGTTCTCTCACTGAAAACAAACACCTGCCATACAGCATTCAAGTATATTCTGTCCACAGTATTGCTAAGTCAGTACTTTTGGAAAAAATATTACTTTTGACAAATATAGCCACTTACCTGGTCAGCAAAGGACTTCTTGCGTAAAAATCAAGTAAAACATATCTGCCTCAACAAACTGTCCATCTTAGTCTCTGATACAAATTTCAAAGTCAAGCTTTATTAACATCTACCTAAGCTCTAATTGCCCTTGTAGTTTTATGAAACAACTAAAATCAGCACTGTGATTTGCATTATCCATTTTACTGAATTAATTTGCAACACAGGAAGAAAGATGTTTGGTGGCCTTCTTTATCCCCCAAACACTCCACTTTTACAGGCATGGTCATTACACAAAGTTTATGTGGGAGGAAGAAGTATGTTTCTCCAAAGGTATTGGAACATAATCTCAGGGAATTTGAGAGTAAGGCTGTATGCAATACACCGTGACTTTTTTCTGGCATAAATGTAAAATAACAAAGATCGACATAAAATTAAGTCAGAGCAATAGGAGATTGGATTGTTACTAACGAAATTACAGGAAGGCAGAATGGCTGGTCATTACTTACCTTCAGAGGGTGAATTTCCAGTATTGACAATACACAGACATGAAAGTACAAAAACCTACCCTTGCTTTCAAAAAGATTAGTTTCTTCCTCAGATAACTAAGAGGCATAGGTCATTAAAGTTAGAAATGTTAGGTCACTCTAGACTCCAGAATGGGGCCAATCATTTGTTATGAAAATAATGGTACAAGTGGGTCACACTCATCCTAGAGTGTGTGTGACTCACCTCTTCTTTCTAACCTCCATGAACCTACGCTCCTTTCTTCTTTGAGGAAGGAACTAACAGCTTCGAAAGCTCGGACAGCTTTTTGTATTTTTTTATATGTATCTATCAGTACTACTGGAAATGCACCTGCTGGAGAGCCATTCTGTTTTCTTTAAAATCTGTTGTTGCTACTGACACTGACAATGATTAAATAAATTTGAACACAAACCACACTACTGCAGGTATTGGTTACAACATAGTCAGCACTGAAAAAATTTGATGTGTAGTAGGAGAAAGGCTACCATTCACCTATATTGGAATGATATGGGGAGCATAGAAACACAGAACAGAAAACATTATTCACATTAGTTTTTGAGCTCTTCCTCTTTTTCTAGCAAAAGTACACACATTCTCATATACAGACATCCAAATGCACTCTCCCATTGCCACACAGAATTTTTTTTGCAGCTGTGGGAGTGTGGGTTTTAGATTAGATGTATTTCTCATTACAATGAATCCATAGTGAAGAGATCCTCCAGCATATAGCACATGTCAAAAATGAAAAGGAATATACAATCAACATATAAATATTTACAAAGAAAAACCAAACCTGGTAGTACCTTCCTCAGGTCCCAAATGAAATGGTCCTCATCGATGTGAATTAAAAAATAAAAAACCTTGAAGATAATTGCATAGGCTTTTGTGGCCAGAGTTAGTTGACATAAAGGTTTCCCGAGTATTGTACTGTGTCATAACGCAAGAAACTGTACTGGAGAAACCCGTGTTGGTGTTAGAAACCAATGTTTTGGCCACAGTTGCAGTGGTCTTCTTCTGGGTCTACTGATGGCAGACCTGGAAGAAGGGAGTGTAACCATGACCAAAACATTGGTTACTCCAGTACAGTTTTTTACTGTCATGAAGCAGTATGATATTCAGAAAAATTTTATGTCAAATCTTAAATATATTTCTATTCGAAACGTAATAAATAAATTGCCACAAAAAATGTGTAAATTTTCAATACACTTAGGAGTACAAAGATTAGTCCATTATAGCTGAGTGGTTGCATATCCCTTATTTTACAAATTATTCCATCTGGCAATTTCCATTATTGTTATAAAAATTTAATGTATGAAACCCCGGATATTCATAAGGCAGTAAAACAGTTTACAGATCCTCTGAGACAGTCATCAAGCTGTCAACAGTAAAAAGTTAGTTTTGAACACCACTACACCTTACTAGGTGTAAGCCTATTGGAGATTGTGTGCCATTGTCTTCCTTTGACCTCTGAACTGACTTGCCCACCCAGTTAGAAAGCACACACACTAACATGGCTCCAAACAACTGTGAAACTAGGCATTTTTCACATTGAGAAACACTGACAGAGGCAAAAAATTAAGTGTTTCAATATTTTGATATCTGACCAAGACTTGTTATGTATGCTATTTGCCAGTTTGAGATACATTCATTGTGGTTACAGTTCAGGTGGTAAGCACATCTAATATCATTGCTTGCAAAATCTGATCAATGTGAACATGGTAGCCCTCAAAATAGTGTACTGAAAAATGTAATCTTCAGACTGAATGGACACCTGCTGGTACTTATAAATGCTTCAGTGCCTTATCTAAACCTTCTCTTCTTGCCTTGACCATTTGCTTCTCCCCTTTCTGCTCCACTTGCACATTATCTTTATGCACCTTCCACATCGTGCCTTCTCTCCTTTCAAGGACAATGTAATTGTTTTTTCAGGAAGATTAAAACTGGAAGTCTTGTTTCAGTCAACACCTGTTGCAGTTTTTCCTACATAGGTAGTTAGTGTCCCCCCCCCTCCCCCTCTCATGCTTACTCTTCAATCCCAAAGCTTTCTTTTTTTAAACTTTTAAACAATCAACATTCATATCCTTAGGCAGACAGGTGCTTGATACACCCGTGCCACAATATCTTGTTACATAATTCATTTGCTGATAAGTAAATGCTCTTTATCCACAGAAGACTGCAATTTTAACTATAATTGGAGGAAATCTACGTATGAAATTTAGTGTATGATCGAAAAGACTATTTTTAACAAAGCTTCAGCAGTAAAACATTACTTTTGCTGTGCATGTTCACGAGCATAGCATGAACATATCAACTGACTCATATCAAGTACGCTGCCTATTGATTAGATGCTGGTCATTCATTTAAATGTTGTAAATATTTTTGCACATTTACTTGGTTCTAACTGCAAGTGGTGTTCCTTACTTTCCCAAGTGTATGTCCCACATGCAGACAGAGGCTGTGGCATAGCCTGTCAGAGAAACATCCATCACCATGTGTGAGGTAGTTAACATGTTAATTAACACTGAAAGCTTTGCACATTAGTTATTTCACATCTGACAATAAATGTGACTCAAAATATTGAGTCTAAAGAACTAAATTAATGAATAGACTTTAGGTAACGTAACCTTCTCAACATTTAATTCTGGAAATTCATATAGTCATGCAGAGTAAAGGTATCAGCACACTTATCTTAAATAAATTCACAATTCCTACTGTTAAATGCAATTTGGATTAATTCATATGGGAATTTCTGTATTTTGAATCTACACAATGTCCACAGTCCAGCCCTAATAAAAATGTATAAACATGTCATATCAGGAATTCACTTTGAATCATACACTATTTTCAATGCTAAAGTAGATTAGAATTAAACTTCCTATCAAAGGCATAGGGATTTTAACATCCAGCCACTTGAATGCAATTCCTATGTCTCAGCCACTCTACCACAATGACACTAAAGGTAAAAATAGTAATTAGCAACACTAAGTGTTTGAATGTGTCAACAGCCTTCTTATGTGACAGAGAGAGAGAGAGAGAGAGAGAGAGAGAGAGAGAGAAAGTTATATGTTGCTGCAGTTTTGCACAAACTTATGTATTCTGGATATGTCCTCAGTACCAAAACTGTACTGCTTCTAGCAGTGTAAACTCACAACATCTAACTGCATTTAGTATCACATCAGTTTTCATTTGTTCAACAATTATTCTAATTGTGTGACACAGCAAGTGTTTAAAGGACCATTTCTTATACTATTGCAATTGAAAAACCTTAAATCCTGTTAATATCAGTTTTTAAATAGCTTTGTAACTAAACTGATATCAAAGGCAGGTTATTATTGTATACATTTATAATTGTGCCCAACTGCAATGTGAACATTTATTTATTCTCACTTATAAACCAACTACACCAAGAAAATATAAATATGGATAGTGAAGAAGATATCACAACAGGTAAAGATGAGAGGTCAATCTTAAAATAGAGTTTAGTATGGTCCGTTACCGTCCCCAAGGAAAGCTTGACTTGGGTGACAGACTGGTTTGTGGCATAGACCACTATAAATGGGAGTCCAAAGCATAAGTTGTAGCAAGAGACTGCTCTGTAACAAAGTCCGATTTCTATGTTCACAACATATGTAACAGTTTTCTTGTTTACAATAAACTGTAATGGAAGATAGCAGGCAAGCATTTTGCCATACGCAAGGAGGGGGGGGGGGGGCACTATGTAACTTTTAACCATTTTTCTACTGTAGCTTATATTCTGCAATGATAATTTATGAGACATTAAATTTATGTTATGGACTGGGACTCAAATCCATTCGCTATTGCATAAGGGGCAGTGGAATACCAAAATTGCAGAGGATATTACACTGCTCATGAATGGATCCCAGTCTTTTCACAGAACTAAAAGTGGTCACAAATGCTCAAGATGTAAACCATGGTAGCCACAACTTTCCCCAGGTGAAATTCCGTGACTTCCACACAAGTTTTAGCATTTTTCCCTGACAAATTTTGAGATGTCACGGGTAAGTTAAAACCCAAGTTGATAATCTGTCTTTACAACTACGGTGCAAGAATCAATAGTGCAAATGAGGGAATGTCTACAAAAACCTTTAAAGCAGATGGCATTTCCTGACATGAGCAAAAATCTTAAGCACTAACATCAACATCTTTTTTAATGAACTGTTTTTAGATGGAGAAAATAAGCAAAATGATGTGTGTGTCATTAAGACCACTGGCGCTTTTTCTTTCAATAAAACAAAATACATTTGGTGACAAAAATATGTATTTGCTTGGAGTTGAAAGACAGATTTAAAATACCTTCATTGATTTCAGAAATAATCTCAGAAAAAAGTAGGTCTCTTGAAAGAAGTGTACAAGGTGAGGAAGAATTGTGTAAACAAACACTGTAGGTGACCAAGAACAAAATGTTGGTTCTTTTATGTTCATTATTGTCAGTTACATCTATTATTTTACAGGTATTTCATGATTCTTCTTTGAAGAAACATTCGAGTACATAGCATACAAATCGCAAGTGACTGACAATTTTCTTCTTCTTGCTGTCCATACTTTCTACCATATAAACTACCTTGAAATCCCAAAATCTACTAGCTCTATAAATGTCTATAAAATGCCACACTGCACAATGTATTTGCAGCGAGATGTTGCAATTTTTTTTATTCAAATTTCCCTGGCATGTTTGAAATTCCCTGATTTCCAGAAGTTGTGGCAACCCTCAAAACTCTTATCTGGCATAGGGCAAAATAAATTCAAAGGCACTTTGGAAAAGTGCAGTTAAAAGAGCAGTTAAATAGTCGTTTTCTAGATACTGATGTCTGGTCGTATGACAGAAATTTAATAAGTTATCTAAGTGTGAACATAACTTTCAAACAAATATATTAAGCAATGGAGGGATAGTATGGAAAAAAAAGTTGCAAATACAAAAAGCAAAATAACTAACACAAAAAAAAAAAAAAAAAAAAACAGAAAGGGGAATGCCTACTTATAAGTAACACAAAATACCAGTGCAATGATCTCATAAATTCCCTGTATCTTTCCTTTTCACTCTTTCACCCTTTATTCTCAGTTTCTTGTATCTGTTCACACATATCTCCAAGTTTCAGCTTAATTACATGAGATACCCAATTTTTTTCTTCTTCAATTTCTCTGATCGTTTTTCTAATGTATGATGTAGTGGTACATTATTATTCATTTTGGGGAACACTAGACATTCAACTGCATATAGCAATGGAGATTATAAAACATTCCAGCATCCTAGCAGTGAATCTGCACTATATAACTACTGCACAATTCAACAAATTCAGGTGGTACTGAAAACTATGCTAATGTAAGAGCAACATCATCACTTCAAATATCAGTATTTATACCCCATATGTAACTGCAAAATACTTTCCCATATTATATTACCTACACATCACATTTTACTGGAACTGCTTCTCATATCCTAATTCCTCACAAAATGTGTCAAATTTACACTGATATGAAAGTAAATTTTTTATTCAAACTTTAATGAGTTTCTATTGTGGAAACAGACTACACTGAGAAAAATATTGAAAAAATAATGAATAATATTGCAGAGCTAAATAAATGGGGAACGATGATAGTGCTTGTGTCACTAACACAATTACAGCTCTCTCTCTGTCTCCTGTAGACACAGTGTTTTATTACCAAGAAATAAAACTATGTAACATACTTGCGAAATATGAGACAGTATTCTATTAAATTGGATGCTTGCATTTATCTCCTATTATCATAAAAACACCAATTTTAAGTACAACTTCTTTCCACGCAGAAAGGCAACCTCTGCAACCTTTCTAGAGACAATAAGTAACAAAAGGGATAGGTACATGTGTGGTATTCAATCATAGGCAGTATTATTGCAAATAATTCAATATATTATACTTTTAACACGAATAATTATTTGAAAGAATTAACAAAACAGGAATTTTACAACAATGGGAACCACTTACAAAACCCATAAAAAACCAGAGGAAAAGTACAGCAGCAAAATGATACAAATCTAACTGTTCAATTTACCAAATACTGAATTAAAGGACTAGCATCAGTAGGTTAACACATACAGTGGAATTTAGCAGCCATTTGTCCCACAGTTTTAATCGCAAAACTTAATGGGAAGAACTTCAAATACACAAATATGCACGTAAAAAAATTTTCTTCCTAGAACTAACATGGTCCCATATTCTGCTCCAGGGAACACAGTTTGCTTCTCTCTTTTCCTGTACATTATCGTATACTTGCGTATAAATTCAGGACGGACTTATTCTCCTTTTGAGATCGAGTCTTACTGAACACATTCCAGAACCTCAATGTTTCATCTCCTGCACCGGTAACAATCGATTCTCCATCTGGTGACACGGCCAAATAAAGAACTCTGTATGAATGTCCTGTTAATTTTGCAACTTGTGTCAAGCTAGGATATTTCCAAACCAATATCTGGTTTTGGGAATATCCATGAGTGCTGACAAATTCTGAAGAATGCTTGGACCATGCCAAGTTGCAAACTTGGGAAGAGGTGTCTATGGACTGCATTGGCTGTCCAGTAAGAGTGTTCCAAAATCTTATGCATCTGTCAGCTGTGCCACCACCACTAGCAAGTAGTCCATGGTGGTGGGGAGACCAAGCAATTGCTTTCACTGCAGCCTTATGTTCGGTGTATGTCTGACACGGAGACAAGGAATGTAAATTCCATACATGTAACCGGTTGTCATTCCCTCCAGAAGCCAGATACTGATTATCTGGAGACCATTTCAGACCACAAACTTCCTGCCGATGGGCAACAAGACTCCTTTGAGGCACTGTACCAGCAGTACGTATGTCACGCTGCAAGATAAGCCTGTCTCGGCTACCAGAGGAGAGGCTGTCACCATTCCATGCTAATGAACCCACCCTTGCTGAATGCCACTGTGTTTTATATATATGTTTGTTAACACTGATATCCCATACTTGAGTGTATCCAAGATGAGTACCCACTGCTACCAGATTACCTTTTTCATTCCATGCAACAGATGTCACGGAGTCTTGATCAGCTGAAAGATCACAAAGTCTTGTGACTTGACCTGTACCTGCAGACCATAAGTATACACAGCTGCCAAGACCAACACCAAGTACATTCTGAGATGACCAGTCAACCAAATTCAAATAAAAGTCATCCTGCAGCTCAGGTGCATCCAGAATCTTGAATGGAATTTTCGGTATTTTTCTAGTAACTTTACTGGGGGAGTTAAGAAGTTTTTCACTTTTGGCACTCACAGGTGATAAAGAATAGGACGACACTCGTGAAGCATCACACATAGATCTTCCCTTGCACGGTGATGAATACTGAAATAAATTTTTACCATCCAGCGGTTGCAGATTTTCACTTTCTTCCAAACGATTTTCAATGCGTTCAATATCACACCCCAGCAGTTCATTTTTTAACAAAGAAGTGTATGTCTCCACATCTCTCGCCGACTCACCGGCTTCCCGAGTCCTTCTCCTCCTTGAAGACAATCCTGGTCGCTCATTATTTGAGATCATAGGAAACTTAGTGTACCAACTTGATCTAGTGCGGCGTGGGATGAATCGGTCGGGTCCACAAGAAACTTCAACAGTGTCTCTTACACATCTAAAGCGTTGCAATCCGTACTCTATACAGTTTGTGGCATCACCTTTACTGCAGTCATTTACAGCATTCGAAGACTTCAAAGGAGACACAGTATTCTTATCAGGTACCCAGTAGAGTCGTTTCTCGTAGCTGTGGTTGAACATTGTTGGCTTATTTTCAGAAAACGAAATCGTTCCTTTATGACGTCTTGGTTCTGTCAGATGGTTCGCCTATACAAGAAAAATCATGCAATAGAATAAACACACAACACAACCCTTTTGATTAATATTATTCTTATAATACTACTACTACTACTACTACTACCACTAATTTACAATAAATTAAAAGTCACACGACAATACCTTTCATTCGATGTGGTAATTAGACACTTCATGTAGTCTGCTGCAGCAGGCGAATTATTCACATTCATAACGTGAAGGCTATATGACGAACGTCTATCCTGTTATTATACCACAACTCGGACTCTTCTAGACCTCAAGCATCCTGAACACAGAATACAAACAGAATGACACGCTGCTGCACATCTACATCACACATCCGCTTGTTCCCAATGCACTACACACGCAGCACAGCTGCTGCGTCTGCCAGACAAGGAAGCAAAACAAATGCTGTTCGCGTCGCCGTACGGACCGCCGCTATCGCCATCTAGCGGTTGTTATCTTTACGACGACGTCACACTCACAGCTGCGAGCCTGCGGCGCGCTAGCAAATGGGTGTCTGCTTTTACGTTGTTTACGTTCGATTCACGGGAAATTAATCTCCTTTTAGAGGATGTTAAGAATGCGGTCTGTATTTGTGCATACCTCTGGAGTTGAAATTGTGTACAGCAGAAAATGTAGAGTTCATTATAACACCACAATGACCGCTTTTTGTATCGTTATGGAGCGAGCAATAAAACGCCTTAGAAGTCTTCTAATGCTTCCACTGAAATGGTATTCCAGTCTGTTTTACCTTACTCATATAATAGTTGAAATACTTTGTCATAAAGCAACATGTTTACAGTTAGAAGCTGGTATTGGTACCACGTTTTTCAACTGTCAACCAACATGCTCATCTCCGACGACATAGGACTTAACGAAACCCTATTTCATAGGTACACCGAGGAAACTGGTTAATTTTCAGGACTAACAACATTGTACAGTGAAATCCAATGTTATATGATTCATTTTTCCAACTTAACAACGGCTTGAGTTTCTCCAATATCGGAACTCACTGTCTAATAGACGCCTTCCCGTAACCCATTTTAGCTGCTATCAAATTAGTCTGCGCGATATGTAAAATTTCGTAGGAGTACACCAAAATATGCAAATTTAAGATGAGGAGCTATTTCTGGCAGTTGCAGCGCATAAGTTTAACTGAAAAAACGACTGGATTCTTTTAGGAATACTTTTTAATATTATTTACATGTTTTTAACAAAAACTAAGATTCATTGTTCAGTTTACCAACGGTCTCACATTACTTTACGGTTAAAGCAGGCTCAGACATGGTAATTGGATGTCTCTAGAGGCCCCCGGGCTCAGCAGCTGTTGTGGCTCAGCACTTGAAGAATAATTTGGAAAATATTTCGAGTAGATTTCCCCACCATGTTATAGTTCTGGGTGGAGATTTTAATTTGCCGGATATAGACTGGGAGACTCAAACGTTCAAACGGGTGGCAGGAACAAAGAATCCAGTGAAATATTTTTAAGTGCTTTATCTGAAAACTACCTTGAGCAGTTAAACAGAGAACCGACCCGTGGCGATAACATATTAGACCTTCTGGTGACAAACAGATCCGAACTATTTGAATCAGTTAATGCAGAACAGGGAATCAGCGATCATAAAGCGGTTACTGCATCGATGATTTCAGCCGTAAATAGAAATATTAAATAAGGTAGGAAGATTTTTCTGTTTAGCAAAAGTGACAAAAAGCAGATTACACAGTACCTGATGGCTCAACATAAAAGTTTTGTCTCAAGTACAGATAGTGTTGAGGATCAGTGCACAAAGTTCAAAACCATCGTACAATATGCGTTAGATGAGTATGTGCCAAGCAAGATCGTAAGAGATGGAAAAGAGCCACCGTAGTACAACAACCGAGTTAGAAAACTGCTGCGGAAGCAAAGGGAACTTCACAGCAAACATAGGCATAGCCAAAGCCTTGCAGACAAACAAAAATTACGCGAAGCGAAATGTAGTGTGAGGAGGGCTATGCGAGAGGCGTTCAATGAATTCGAAAGTAAAGTTCTATGTACTGACTTGGCAGAAAATCCTAAGAAATTCTGGTCCTATGTCAAAGCGGTAGGTGGATCAAAACAAAATGTCCAGACACTCGTGACCAAAATGGTACTGAAACAGGATGACAGACTAAAGGCCGAAATACTAAATGTCTTCTTTCAAAGCTGTTTCACAGAGGAAGACTGCACTGTACTTCCTTCTCTAGATTGTCGCACAGTTGACAAAATGGTAGATATCGAAATAGATGACAGAGGGATAGAGAAACAATTAAAATCGCTCAAAAGAGGAAAGGCCGCTGGGCCTGATGGGATACCAGTTCGATTTTACACAGAATACGCGAAGGAACTTGCCCCCCTTCTTGCAGCGGTGTGCCGTAGGTCTCTAGAAGAGCGAAGCGTTCCAAAGGATTGGAAAAGGACACAGGTCACCCCCGTTTTCAAGCAGGGACGTCGAACAGATGTGCAGAACTATAGACCTATATCTCTAACGTCGATCAGTTGTAGAATTTTGGAACACGTATTATGTTCGAGTATAATGTCTTTTCTGGAGACTAGAGATCTACTCTGTAGGAATCAGCATGGGTTTCGAAAAAGACGGTCGTGTGAAACCCAGCTTGCGCTATTCGTCCACGAGACTCAGAGGGCCATAGACACGGTTTCACAGGTAGATGCTGTGTTTCTTGACTTCCGCAAGGCGTTTGACACAGTTCGCCACAGTCGTTTAATGAACAAAGTAAGAGCATACGGACTATCAGACCAATTGTGTGATTGGATTGAGGAGTTCCTAGATAACAGAACGCAGCATGTCATTCTCAATGGAGAGAAGTCTTTCGAAGTAAGAGTGATTTCAGGTGTGCCGCAGGGGAGTGTCATAGGACCGTTGCTATACACAATATAGATAAATGACCTGGTGGATGACGTCGGAAGTTCACTGAGGCTTTTTGCAGATGATGCTGTGGTATATCGAGAGGTTGCAACAATGGAAAATGGTACTGAAATGCAGGAGGATCTGCAGCGAATTGACGCATGGTGCACGGAATGGCAATTGAATCTCAATGTAGACAAGTGTAGTATGCTGCGAATACATAGGAAGATAGATCCCTTATCATTTAGCTACAAAATAACCGGTCAGCAACTGGAAGCAGTTAATTCCATAAATTATCTGGGAGTACGCATTAGGAGTGATTTAAAATGGAATGATCATATTAAGCTGATCGTCGGTAAAGCAGATGCCAGACTGAGATTCATTGGACGATTCCTAAGGAAATGCAATCCGAAAACAAAGGAAGTAGGTTACAGTACGCTTGTTCGCCCACTGCTTGAATACTGCTCAGCAGTGTCGGATCCGTACCAGATAGGGTTGATAGAAGAGATAGAGAAGATCCAACGGAGAGCAGCGCGCTTCGTTACAGGATCATTTAGTAATTGCGAAAGCGTTACGGAGATGATAGATAAACTCCAGTGGAAGACTCTGCAGGAGAGACGCTCAGTAGCTCGGTACGGGCTTTTGTTAAAGTTTCGGGAACATACCTTGACCGAAGAGTCAAGCAGTATATTGCTCCCTCCTACGTATATCTCGCGAAGAGACCATGACGATAAAATCAGAGAGATTAGAGCCCACACAGAAGCATACCGACGATCCTTCTTTCCACGAACAATACGAGACTGGAAAAGAAGGGAGAACCGATAGAGGTACTCAGCGTACCCTCCGCCACACACCGTCAGGTGGCTTGCGGAGTATGGATGTAGATGTAGACTTTTCTTGTTCTTAAGCCAACTTTCAAATTGTAATGTCATGTATGTGCAAAATACCAGTCAATGTAAATAAAAATTAAAGCACCCGAAGTGGCAACGTATTTCGGACTCCATCTTTAAAATGTAGGTCTTCCTACAGAGTTTGTAAATGTACGTCTTCCTACAGAGTTTGTAGGGTGAATTCATATTGTAAACTGTGGATTACTCGTTATAGCAAACAAGGGTATAATGCTGCAACATTTATATTACGTCTTCAGGAGTGGCACTTTTGCGCACTGCTTATGGGGTTGTCATTTGGTTAATGTGTTTGAAGTGACGATCATTTATTTTTATCATGCTCGGGATTTGATTTGGAAAAGTTACGCTTTAATCGCTAATACCATAGCTAGTTGTGGTCTTATGGCAAAGTAAGATTTTCGTCGTGACTCCTTGGACTCGCGACGTGGGAAATCCGTTGTAATGACAATTGGTTTTATGCTGGTGAGAGTTGTGACACAATAAGAAATAATCGTTCATGTAGTTTTTCATAATATGTCTGCTGAATCTGATGATGATGACTCCGAAGAAGAAGATGAAGATGACTGAGATGAGAAGAAGATGACTACTGAGCTGTAAGCAGTAAGTGTCATTTAGTTCTGCAGAAAACGTAAGGCATAAAAATCATCGGATGTACGTATTTGTGTTAGAATTTTATTACAGCTAGATAACTACACTTTTCAGTTTTATGTCTAAATCGTTTTACGTGCAGTAATATGTTCGCACACAGACGTAAAGGTGTTATGTTCTCGATTAGTGCCAAGGCGTTATATCATTATTGGCCTAGTATTTTCGTTATAAATGTCAAATGGAATAAGACGAACTACTTAAACCTAACTAACCTAAGGACAGTACACACATCTATGCCCGAGGCAGGATTCGAACGTACCGTAGCGGTCGCGCGGTTCCAGACTGAAGCGCCTAGAACCGCACGGCCACACCGGCCGGCGAATAAGACGAGAAACTAGACGCTACCGAACTCACTTCCCTTACATTTTTAAAACCGAGGGAAACCATGTTGTTCCAAGAATTGTCTGCACGCTGAAGGCCGAAGCGCATAAGATAAACACACTTGGCTACCAAGTGAACTGTACAACAGGTACCGTAGTGAAAATGTACTGGTAAAGTTCTCACGGAATCCTAATAAGTTGAGGTGTTATTGCTGTCATTTGCACAAAAATTAGTGCTCGTACGCTTGTTGATGAGAATAGAACCGAGGTAGACAGTAGCAAAATGAAGACGAAATGATGGATTCTGTCTTCAAATCATCATCTACGAACTATACTCACTCTTCAGTTGGCTGCCGTAAGATGTCAAAATGCAATTGTAATCACCATACTCAACAATATCACAGGGTGCAACGGAGTTACTGTCATATTCCATGTTGAACTGTAAAATAATCAGTTCCATTATTTCCCCTAATTTACTGCAGATCCCTTGACTGAAAATTTTTCTCACTGATTGGTAGAGAGCACATACTACACCCATACATTCCATGGAACTCAACAATTTTTTGTTAGTAGAGTTCCAGACGTATTTTAGGTCAAAATAAACTGAGCTACCTAAAACGAAATGACATTTCACATGGCAAACAGCTTGTAACTTCTAACCAGTTTTGAAACAGAACAGAAACCTTTGTGGCCCATTAACTTTAACGGATATACAATGAGTCGGAAAAAATCATGGGATACCTCCTAATACCTCCTGTTAGGCGCAGTCCATTCCTTGTGAACACAGCCCACACCATTATGGAGTCGCTACCAGCTCGCACAGTGCCTTTTCGCCAACTGAGGTCCATGGCTACGTGGGATCTGCGCCTCATTCGAACACCACCATCAGCTCTTACCAACTGAAGTCTGGACTCTTCTGACCAGGCCACCGTTTTCCAATTGTCTGGGGTCCAACTGATATGGTCACGAGCCCAGGAGAGGCGCTGCATGAGATGTGCTGTTAGCTAAGGCTTTCGCGTCGGCCGTCTGCTGCCATAGCCCATTGACGTCAAATTTCGTCGCACTGTCCTAATGGATAGATTCGTCGTACGTCCCACACTGATTTTTAAGGTTATCTCACGCAGTGTTGCTTGCCTGTTAGCACTGAGAATTATGCGCAATTGCCGCTGCTATCGGTTGTGGCCGGCCATTGTGACCGAGTGGTTCTAGGCGCTTCAGTCTGAAACCGCGCTGCTGCTACGGTCGCAGGTTCGAATCCTGCATCGGTCATGGATGTGTGTGATGTCCTTAGGTTAGTCATTTTTAAGTAGTTCTAAGTTATAGGGGACTGATGACCTCAGATGTTAAGCCACATAGTGCTTAGAGCCAAAAGAGCTATCGGTCGTCAAGTGAAGGTCGTCGGCCACTGCGTTGTCCGTGGTGAGAGGTAATGCCTGAAATTTGGTATTCTTGGAGTACTCTTGACACTGTGGATTATGGAATATTGAATTGCCTATCGATTACCGAAATGGAATGTCCATGGATCTAGCTCCCTACCATTCCGCGCTCATTTTCTGTTAATTGCCGTCGTGCGGTCGTATCACATCGGACCTTCTCACGTGGACCACCTGAGATCAAATGACAGCTCCGCCAGTGGAATGTGCTTTTATACTTCGTGTACGCTGTACTACCGCCATCTGTATGTGTGTGAATCGTCACTGTACCGAGACTTTCATGATCCCAGTGTAGCTTGTGCACAACAACGTTCCTGAAATGGACTGGCCCGTCGAGAGACTCGACATGAACTCAATGGAAAGCCTTTGGGATGAGCTAGAACGTCGACTTCGCTCAAGACCCCAGCGTCCAAATTCACTGCCTTCTGTGGTTTTGGCTCTTGATGAAAAATGGTCTATCATTCCTCCACAGATATTCGAAAATCTCACTGAAAATGTCCCCAGTAGATCTGAAGCAATCACAAGAGGAAGAGTGAACACAACCCATGTTAATATCTACTAAAAGGTGTCCGGATTCTTTTGGTCAGATATTGTATACAGGATACAGGAAGCACATTAACCTCAATGTGGCAGTTTTTAACCTTTACACACATTTGATATTGTTGGTTTAATCTGAGATTTAAATATTATCACAGGTGCGCGAAGGTTAAAAATCTCCGCAGCGAGCTTATTAATCATCTGGCAATGGAAGATTATGTGGTTTATTAGATATAAAATAAAATTATGAAAGACGTAGCCCATTTTTAGACCCAGAACATTTTGTCCAACGTATTACATGAGAGTAGATGTCACTAAAAAAGCACGATTATGAAAGGTGTCTAAAACGCCCCCTGACGTTGGTCACACGAGTACGTTATTGAAACATATTTTTTCATCAGCTGTCCATGAGCATATTTTCCTGTTTGATTACAAGACGTTTCCGAGCTATAACTCCATTTTAAAGGACTATGAGGGGAAGTTGTTGTGTTTTAACTACAGCTGCATTTTGCCTGTTTAGGAAATGACCCATCTTGAAAATCACCTCGTTGTCGTTCTGGAAATGTCTGCCACTCAGTGGAAAGAGGAACAAGTCACTGGATGCCACGTCAGGAGAATACGGTGGTGTGGCCGATTCGATAACCCAAAGAAGCAGCGTATGTGACAGTAACCTAAAAAGAAAGAGCCGGGGCGTTGTTGTGGAGCAAAAGCACCCCTTCGGACAGCTTCTGGCGGCTCTTCGCCTTGACAGTGTCTCGTTCTCTCGTCAAAAGGTTTTGGTTGTATGCTCCTGGGACGGTTTCCCTCCTTACAAGCATTATCTGTTAGCACCATACCACGGCAGTCTAATGCAAAAATAGCCTGCACCATTATGGAGCCACCACCGGCTTGCACAGTGCCTATTTGACAAATCGGCTTCGAGGCGTCACAGTGATTCACTCAGTACTCGTCTGCAATGGTGAGGCAGCTCAAGCCCCTTTTACACGATCGTCTCTCTTGTCTCAAATGATTACTTAAGAAAGTGAGTGAACTGCAGCATCCTTGGCGTTTTATTCCTATACTGAGTGCCATCTGTTTCGAGTGGTAATTTCGGTTTACACTTAAGTGCAAAAATTGTGTGTAATATGAGATCCGTTTACTGTCCAATTTGGGATCTGAATTATGGAAGTGTAGTTTTGAGGGATTATCCTTTTTACGAAAAAATCGAAATACAGTACAAAATGTAGGAATAAGCAAGAATAATAGACTTTATTGGTGACCAAAGGAGAATTCGTAGTGGACATTCTTGCCAAAGTTCGTATGGTAAATTCTTTACGCTCCAGAGAATTGAAAGACTGTGAAAAGTTTTATCTAAATATTTTGCAACATGGACGTTTATTTATTGGAGAATATGTATATACACTCAAACAAATTTTTTAAAAAAGTCGGCCTGAGTGGCCGAGCGGTTCTAGGCGCAACAATTTGGAACCGCGCGACCGCTCCGGTCGCAGGTTCGAATCCTGCCTCGGGCATGGATGTGTGTGATGTTCTTAGGTTAGTTAGGTTTGAGTAGTTCTAAGATCTAGGGGACTGATAACCTCAGCAGTTAGGTCCCATAGTGCGCAGAACCAACCACAAATTAAAAAAAAATCTAGAACGCAGTAAATAGCGCCTACTTGTTTTCTCCTTTGTGACTCGTTTTCTTGCAAAGTCCCAAAACCATCGAAAATTACCTTTCTCATAAAATAATTCTTTTTCTCTGTTCAAATAACTTACATTGAAGCAAATTTATCAATTTAGGTTCTTGTTTATCCATTATTTTTTCTCTGTAGAACGTAAATTCCATCGTGCTTTCAGGTATTTCGTCTGTCTTGTAAGACAAGGGTGGCCAGGATTTCGGCTCATGGGTCATGACCGGTTTCGTGTGCCAAAGCCCTCAGCCTCGCTTCACATTTCCCCCACCGCCACGCCGAGAAGGGGGAAGAGGGGTAATCAGTGAACACGCCGCATTTAAATGGCAGTACAATCGGACTGCATCCGACATGGTCCATATTTCACATTTCTCAACAACACAGATCACAAGCAAAATAAGTGTTCAGTACTAATTAATTATATTTGGTGCATTGAAGAGACAGTTTAATTTTTGTCTGGTGCAAACTGTCGACATGCGGACGGACGCAGACAATTTCAGAGTCACGTAATTGTGACTTATTTAGTTTCATAATCGAAACAAGTTTTCTCACAGAAATATGCTGATCGAAATACTCTAGCACTTTAGAAACCTAATTATGGAGACTTGAAAATCCACCTGAGAGAAGCAATGTAGATATTCTGGACCGTTCTAACGTAAAATGATTCGTAGGGAAAACTAGTTTTACTTTGCAGGTCAATTAGTTACATCTGCACATGCACATGGGCGCTTTCAACTGAAACGGCAAACAGTCTTGAAAACAGATGTAAAATTGACAGTGTCCTCAAAAGCTTTATAAAAGTATCGTTGTAATTCTTACAAGACCACAACAAATACGTTTTCTTTAACGCCAGTAAAATAAGGGAACTGGATTGTCTCCATCAGATTATCTTTTTAAATGCATTCCCATCAAACCAGAAAGAAGTTACCTAGCAGTGCCTTACTGTGGGCAGTGAGCAGTCAAGTCCACTCAAAATGCGAAGTCTGCAATCCATTCCGGATGTTCTAATTTTCGTTTCTGCGCTCCTTTTTCCTTCATAAATTCAACAGTAGCGATATTTGAATCGAAAAACGTTACAGGCATGCACCTTCACTTAACCTACGTAATATATGAAATATCCATACTCTTCATTCATTTCCATTAAAACCGGTTGCAGCTGTAAATGGAATAAACGTTGCGAATTTAGAAAATTTTACTATTTGCATCATTGATTTTTTTCAATGCTCCATACCTGCAAATTTAGCACAAAGTCCTTCTTGATGTTCAGAACAATTTCTTCAAATTCTCCACACCTCCAACTTTAGCACAAAGTGTTCCATGATGTGCAGAACAATGAATCTCGTTTGTAGATCATTCTAATTTTTTGCTCTATCATTGTCATTTAAAAGTTTCAAGTCTTTCTCCGTGGTACTATAATGTCGTTTCGTAGCAAATAAGCAGTGCCCGTCTGTTACGCGAATTGAGAATTCTTTTACCTCTCTTCTGTCATTCCCATTCATTGTAAAGGATTGTGACGATAGACCACTAGCTGTCTCTTTTTGTGCAAACAGCCACAGGACCTGTGACCGTCCTTCGTACCACAAACAGAATAGGTTAAATTTCGATTGCAGCAGAAGCTGCCAAAGTTCCTGCTTCTGTGCATGCGCAGTGTGTAGTGTAATCGGAAATTTAGAGCTCCACACTCGGCAATATCTAAAGATCGTTGAAGCCCTGCACACACTCGCGTCGTGGTTTGTTGCTCATTTCCACGCAGGCGCAAAAGGCGTACGCACTTTACGCACTTTAAGTAGTCGATTTTGACCAGAAAGTCATCTGAAACGGGCTTAACGAAGTCATCTGGAATGGTTTGGCACGGCTGCAACATTTCTGCTACTGTTTTTGTTCCGATGGGCCTTTGAACGTGCGTGGGTAGTCGCAGAAGCCGGCGTGCAAGATGCTGAAAACTGGTCCATTGCGATAAGACGGTCTTCCAACAGCACTTCTCCTGCGATAATCTGTTCTTCACTGAGGTATGCTGTGCCACGTTCTTCTTCGTCATTCAGACTTGTACTGCTCACAATGCAAGAGTCTGCGTCACACTGCCACTGTATCTTATGATGGTGTAGTGCTTCCTACTGAAGAAAGAACACGCGTAGAAGAACGAGCTCCAAGTTCGTGGTCGAAGCTTGAGTTTTTCGAGATGATAATTCAAAATTCTTGACTCTCCATCGTATTTCTCCCAGAAGAAAAAGAATGACCTTAAGCACTATGGGACTTAACATCTGAGGCTATCAGTCCCCTAGACTTAGAACTACTTAAACCTAACTAACCTGAGGACATCACCCACATCCATGCCCGAGGCAGGATTCGAATCTGCGACCGCGGCAGGAGCGCGGTTTCCGGACTGAAACGCCTAGAATCGCGCAGAAGACTTGCATCGTTTGCACCTGATATTGTTTTACGTTTTCCAAGCTGATTAACAAGAAGAATCATGTTTGTACATCCAAGAAAATATCGATCATAACCTTTTCGGCAGACGAAGTCGATTCTGTTCTATTTTGTGTAGGCACTTGCTTCCACCCAATACCTAGATTGTTGATTATTTTCTGGCGTGAAGAGATACGTCTCACGTTAGCCTACAGTGACACTTCAGCACGAAAATCGATTGGATTCTCTAATCAGCTTTAAATATTGCCGAGAAATTTGTTGTAGCATTCTCATGAATCCAAGCAGATCTATGTTAAATGTCCCTATCCTTTAAAACATTCCTCATGGGTGCTCTCCCTTCTCAGCCTCCTAACACGTCAACTATTTCATATACCTTTAATCGCCGTTATTCTATTGACATTTTGCGCTCATTCTCATATGCCGTTATACTTCTAGTATGTCCTCTAGGTGGCTCATTTTCAAATGGTGTATGGCTGCGTTTCAATTTAGGCGCCCAATTTTTAACTCTTGAAAATAAAGTAGAAGACACCTTGTAACAGTCGGCCAACTTCGTATGAATTTTCTGGAGCGGTTAATCGTAAAAAAAAAAAAAAAAATCCCGACAAGTTACTCCAGTTTACAAATTTAAATGCAATACAACACGACCCCACCATTTTAAAACTTCATAGGAACAAAGTTCTTCCTCTAATGCCGTTGTCACTTAATTTACATTATTCCTAAGCATATACCACATAAAAAATTAATGATATCAATGCCTCCTCTGTTGCCGAAGCCAAGATATTTTCACTTTGTCTTAATTCATCTTGTTGTTCAAACTCTCTTTTTGTCCACTTTGCTTTCAGATATATAATTGTGGGAGACAGTTCTGCTCTCAGCAAACACGATTTGCAGGCAATACAGAAGGTTAAACAGTCGGGAGTATGGGTAATGCATGTTATAAGCCAAAATCACAAAAATTTGCCGATGGCAATATGTGCATCACGGCTTGCTCGTCATCAACTGGCTCGAGAACAACATTAACCATTCCTATCTTGTATCGTTACAGGTAACGAGAAACGGCGTCTTTATGCTAACACAAGGAAGAGAAAGTGATGGTTAAGCCCAAACAAAACAGCAACTCCCCGAAGAAAGACCTGCATGCATCCACGGAAGTGTAATGCCTGTGGTTGAACAGCAACTGTGTGGTACTACGAGTTGCTTCTCTGAGGAGTAACCATCACTGCTGACATTTACTGTCAACAGCTTAGACGTCTTGCAGACGCATTCCAAGGGCAAGGACTAGGAAGAGTACGTGAAGTGATGCTACACCACGTTAACGCCCGTCGCCATTCTGCTAGACTATCAAAAAACATTACCATCAGATGGGATGGGAAGACAGTTCGCACCTGAGATTTTCACTTGCACCGCTCTTTCGAACAACCTTCAAGGAACTTCCTTTCCGGATGAAAACGCGCTCCGAAAATACTTGGAGGAGTTCTTCACCTAAAAACCAATGGCAGAATCGAAAAGTTAGCCCAGCGTTGGGAAACTGCTGTAAATAGTGGAGGAGAATATATTATTGATGACTACAGTCTCTGTTATGTGTATCTGTTATATTTATTAAACTTATGGAAAAACTTATGCACCAACCCAATAACTCTGTGTGAGCCGATAAAGGGTTGGGAGACGAACCGACTGGACTGAGTCTCGAAAAGATACTATAAGCTAAACAACAGCAAAAGTAAAACGGAGGTAAGGGAATGCAGGCGAATAAAATCAGATAATGTTAACGGAATCGTATTAGGAAATGAGACAGAGAAAGTAGTCAGTGAGTTTTGCTATCTGCGCTGCAAAATAACTGTCAGTGTTCGAAGTAGATACGATATAAACCATATATTGGCAGTAGCAAGAAATGTGTTAAAAAAATGAATTTCTTGACACCGAGCCGGCCGCGGTGGCCGAGTGGTTCTAGGCACTTCAGTCCGGAACCGCGCGCCTGCTACGGTCGCAGGTTCGAATCCTGCCTCAGGCATGGATGTGTGTGTTGTCCTTAGGTTAGTTAGGTTTAAGTAGTTCTAAGTCTAGGGGACTGATGACCTCAGATGTTAAATCCCATAATGCTTAGAACCATTTGAACAATTTTTTTTATGTAGACACCGAATACAAAACTTAATGTTATGGTGTCTTTTTTGAAGATATTTGTCTGGAGTGTAGCCTTCTATGGAAGTGAAAAGTTGACGATAAACAATGCAGACAGGAAGACACCAGAAGCGTTTGGCATGGGTACTTTAGTAGAATGCTGAAAATTAGATGAGTGGATCTAATAGGTACTGAACCGAATTGTGGAGAAACAAATTTAGGGTACAACTTGACAAAAAGAAGGGATCGGTTGACAGGACATATCCTGAGGCATCAAGGAATCGTATTCAAGCAGGTTCAGATAGGTGTAAACTGCGGCAGTTATGCAGGCGTGAACAGGCTTGCACAGGATAGACTGGTGTGGACAACCACAGCGAGGAGGAGTTTTCACACCAGTCTAGAGTTAACTGCTGGCCACACACTTTGTCAGAGAATATGTATGCGCCATACTGCATTATTGGAAATAGTGTGAAAATAAAATCTTGATTTTTGATTACAGGCATGGTGGAGGCTCGAGCGCTGAACGAGCTAACGCATAGAGTGACGTCAGCTCTGGATGCTTTCACCGGCCGCAGCGGTGAGCAGTGCAGTGACGCATGGAGCTGCAGGTTGCAGAGGACATTCCAGGAAATCGACCGTCGAACCAGCATACCCAGGTCAGTGACTGCGCACGGCGGCTGTTTACAGTTGCTCATTCCTTTGGGGAGAGTCACAGAGCGGGCTCACGCTCTTCCCGTTTCTGTCAGTTCCAACGCTTCCATCAGCGCCGACTTCATGGCGATAAGCATTCGACTTCTCCCGAACTTCAGCTTTTAACTCTGGTTGACCATTCAGTGTTCAACATATAATCCCATTCACACAATCGCTCATCAGATTTTACCAGCTTTAAATCACAAAATTAGATTTGTCTGTATTTTCCGTGATCTACCCAGAGTATGTGACTACGTAAATCACAAACTTCGTTAGCAAAATTGATGTTTTGCGGTACTACCGATGTAGCTAACAAGTGGTTTACGTCATAGTTAGCAAGAAACATGTGAAATATTTCTAACTGGACAGATGCCACTGAAGAAGTTCTACGAGGTTCAGTCTTAGATTCGTTCTGGTACTCATACAAGAAAACGGGTTTTTAATGCACATTGAACAGAATTAGTTCTTTTTACAGGTAACGTGAGTATTTTAATCAGTCCTAATAGACACAGAGCAACAAAGGCAATGAAAAATGACATGGTTAAAGCAATTTCTGACTTATTTTCTCATTTCTTGAAATGATCTCTATTTTAAAATATGAAAGAATAATCGTTATTGCACAGAAACCGTTGCACATTAATCATAAATTTATTGTTTGATCAAGAGATAATAAGACTAGATTCCAAATCTTAGGGTATTCATATTTATCAGAACTGTAATAATAAATAAAAGTGAGAAAACTTACGAGCCTCTTAGGCAACTCAGTTTAGCTATTTTTCCAATTCGTGGCACTGCAAATCTTGGTGAGCAGCAAGTAAGTATGTTAACATCATCTGCTTATGCCTTTAGGCAGCAGTGTCGTCTGAAATTATATTCTATGGTAATACGGTTTTAAGAAAGGAAGTTTGCTGTAAGAATATATCACGTAAGTAAATTCTCTCGATGTAGATGGTACATTACAGTCCGAAGGAATTTCGGTGTCCGTAACTAAAACAACAGAAAAATGTCACCTTCGTGATTTTATTAACATCGATTTTAATTCAGAAACGGCTGAATGATGATGCTACAAACACCTCTGATCATATTTATGTTTATATGAAGTCCTTGATAAACAGCGAAGTTAAATTAGAAAGAAGACGTAACTTTCTTCTGAGAAACATTTTCCACAAAAGAATTTATGTTTAGAATTTTTTTAGCTTATGTAAGACTTACATACTTCCTTACTCTATTAAGCGAAATATTTTTTTATTGTTATGTAAACTCATATGTGAATGGCCATCCTGCAGCCACATAGAAGTACGACTGACATTAAATAACATGTAGTTTGTTCATTCGGCATCATAGTAGTACATCACAGATATAGTCAATGGAAAATTTAACTAAACCTTTCGGTTGCTCACTCTGCAGAAGCTAATAGGCTAAGAAAGTTTAAAAAGTTATAGCAACTTTTCTGATCCTGTACCATTCAGGCTGAAGATGTAGAGTGTCTTCCGCAAATCGGCATCTGTTTTCCTCTTTCACCTCGTAATATCTACAGCAGAAAGAAGCAACTGCATCACCAAGGTTTTGCGTTTAATTCTGTTATTGCCAATAACTACCCAAGATTTAGTCAAAGTCATTGATAGAACCGACCTATCAGTACACAGCCTCAGATTCGTTTTGTCCTTCTTTCGTTGACTTTTTTTCATTAATATCAACTTCTTCGAAAGATGAGAAGTTGTAAACGCGGAACGATGAGAGGTTGTAAAAGCGGTACGTAATACTCTTGGCTCTTTTATTATGAGTGAAAATTTGTGGTTAAATTACGATGGGCTTCAAAATGCCTTGAAATCTGTTGATTTGGGAAGTTCAAAATTTTACTTTGTGCAGTACAAATAGAACTCATGGCAATTAATTGAATTAGGAGAATGCGAAAGCATCAGAATAAACGTCTCACTGTTCACATAATTTCGTACTGTAGCGGAGCCTATTCAGCACAGTTACCTTACGCGTCAAACTGAGATTGTCTGTACTTTCTATAGTGCCCTACATCCTACACACAGCTCTGTTCGCGATGGTTTCAGACTCGTCGTGCCAAAATGAACGGAAAATTAAATTGAAATAAATACAAAATCAAACAGAATTGAAGTTGGTAAAACTGAGACTAGTGACGTACCAAAAAAGACGAAGAAAGTAGCAGTGTTCAAAGAAATTGTATACAAAAGGATGAAGTCCGTGCTTGCAAGGAATGCGGAAGAACTGTCTCCTTTGACTTCTACGATGGGAATACACTTTTGTCATATCGAATATTATTGTTTCCTTGCGGTATACGAAATGGTGTAACACAAATTTTGTATATTAGTTTTGTTGACATTTTTTTCGCTAAAGCATACAATGTTTGAATAAAACGGAACAAAAGAGCGGAGACATTGACAACGGCTCACATTTATTAGACGTTCGTAATTTTTTAATATTCATGTTTTCCCGGAAGACACGAAATTACATAACCTTCATATTCGTTGGAGGTGCGCCCTCCCCCCAGTCTTTTTTCTTTTTCTCTGAATTTGATATGCAGTCATATCAAACCAAATCTGCAAGGACTCGTGCAACAAAACAAACATTGTCAATAAACGCTAAAATTGTTACTATAATTCAGTTATAAAAGCCTATGTACGCTATATGGATTAATATATTGTGACACTGAAAGTAGGGGAAACACAACGAAGAGAAAGAAAGAAATAACAATGTTTCGTATAATTCTGTGAGCGAAAACAGAAAGAATCAAAGTTATATATTGATAAACTACAAAGGACACAGGAGAAATATCCGGGAACCCTCACGCTCAATCCAAAACAAACGTTCTTCACATTCCGTGCAAGTGCAAATTTTTCAGAATTTAAGTAGCATAAAGATCAGAAATCGGAGCATCAGTGGTTTGCAAACATGTTTGACTATATCGGATGAAGACATTCAAAATAGAGAAAAATGCAGAAGGAATCTGATATATTTTGAGGTTGTTGTACAGAAGTATCAGAGAAGACAAATGTGAGAACACTAAAACACAGGCTACTGCGAAGTAAGCCAGAGGAACTGCAATAGAAAGATTAAATCATGAATATTTGTTATACCTCTGCATGAGTTTTCAGGCTTCGAATCAAAAGAAGTTGTTAATAATATAAAGTTGTTTATTATATTAAAATATCGGCGAGTGGAGTACTTGGTTCCCCTCTGTAATATTTTCCACGTTGCTACATTTTGAAATTTCGGCGGGAGGAAAGATCTGCGATGATATGGCAAAGATAATGCTCTCTTTCAAAGTTGCTCATATTCAGCAGAACGAAGTGTTCAATAAGACCAAATTGCCACACATTTTATTCGGTGTGATTAAATGCTGATCCCAGCCTAAATAAATAAAAATCAAATACCGATAAGTGAGATGATGAACGGAATCAAAGAAGATACCTATGGTCTGAGCATTCAAATGCGCAAAAAAGAATTTTTGTTGTGGACGTACATTGTATCCGAAGTCACGTGACTGTGTACTTACTGATGAAAAGTAGTCGTATTTATTTGCATCTATAGCAGCAACGATTAACCACAGTTGTTATTACTAGTGTGTGACAATAGGGCAAGTACATGTATTAGTAAGGGTTCTGGCTTAGCAAAACATATAAGCAAACAGAGTTATACTGATGTGAAGTGACAATTCCTGTTTGATGTTGGTGACGTGCACAGTACACTATGATTGAATTTTCTCATTTTGAGAGTATTGAAGGGCAACCTGTTTAATTGTAAAAAACCATTCAGCAGCAAAGATCGCATAAAACATTTCTGTATTTAAGACAAGCGGTCTCAACAGACATTTGCTGTCATCTTCAGGTCTTAAAACTCTTTTCGTGAGTTGTATCCTATGCGTCAGTTAAAGTGGATTGGCACTGTTTACTTTAGAATATGTCCAGCATACGTTAACAGTTGTACTTTTGTGTACCGTGTTTGTATGATGTAACACGCTTCTGTGAGAAATATGTAAATGGACACAGCTTTTTGCACAAGGTGCTTTATGTTTATTTATTTTAGCGATGACAGACTGTTTATAATTTGCTGATTTTTATCCACTTGACATCTTGTGCGTGAGGTTAAGGATAAAATGAACATGTTTTACAACAAAAAGTGTTTTAAGAGCTGAAGATGGCAGGAAATGTCTGTTGAGACCGGTTGTCTTAAATAAAGAAATATTTTATGCCATCTTGGCTGTTGAATGGTTTTTGTAGAACAGAATCACCGCAAGACACTCCTGTTGCGTGAGCGGAGGAGACAAAGAAAACACTTCACAGTCGATCAAATAACTCTAGACAGCAAAATCTGTGTCAGGTGTCTACTTATTTTATTATGTTCTGATCTAGGACGTTTAGCATATTTTAAAAGACAATGTGATCATCATTTTTAAATTACGTATGTAGCTGTTGAAAGCCATAGTACGTAAGCTTATGAGGCGTAACTGTGAAAATTTTTTTCTGGCTTTTTCTCTCATACCAAGAAAGGAAGAAAGAAATTTAAAAAAAAGAAAAACTAATCAATCAAATGTTTTGTGAAGTGGTTTGTCTATCAAAAGTAAGAACTAAATAGATTAGAAAAACATTTATCGAACCTTATTTGCTGTACATGCTTTCGAGAACCATTCAAAGGGACGTCAATCTATTTGTAGTTTATTTCTTAGTTTTACACAAAATAACTGACCGACTAGTAAAGCTAGGCCTTGAAACGATAAAATTGTTGATACCTCATTTGTCTTCCTAGTGTCTGCTGCTCTCGAAATGGCGTAAATCTAGTACTTTATATGAAGGAAGCCATTTTGAAAGTCAAACATAATAACAATGCAATTTTTTGAGGCAACGCCTTGAAGAGATCTCATTTGCCTTCCTAGAGCCTTCTGTTCTCCAGATGCCCTGAATTTATTAGCTGATTCGAAGGAAGCCTTTAGATAAACATTACACCAGCGTAACTTTTTACCCGCAAAATAGCTATGCCTTGAAGTGAGCACCGTTTTTAGACGTCGTTAGCGGCAAATGTTCATGAAAGATTTCAATTTCCCTCAAATCACGTTAACTTTTTCCTGAATTATCCTAAATACTTTCAAAGAATTAAATATTTTTTTCGAAAACTATGCCTAACGCTTGTTTGATACTCCGTTTCCAACTCCATGAAAATTCTATAAAAATTCGGTCAACAATTTTCCTCCAAATCAACAATTTAACTTTTTATTAATTATCCTGATTGCTTTCAAGCAAATGAACCTGTATTAGCAAAAGTAGACCTTACGCTCGCTAATTTGACACCGCATTTGTATATTTCCCACTTTTCGTTTGGCTATGAAAATTCGGACTAAAAGCCACCGTTTAATTTAGCAAGGAACATCTAAGGCGGAGATATTCTCTTACTAAGTTTCAGCCAGGTTTTACCAAAGTAAATTGTTTTTCTGTACTATAATAAGAATTTAGCTATTGCACATACACTTAAGATTAAATTAAGGAAGTGACGGATGCTTTGTATAGAACATTGTTCGCGTCATGCATCAAGCACGCATACTGATGATAATTGTTGCTGAAATGTAGGAACGTTCGTCTAATGGGAAGCAGTCTTTCAAGCCAAATGAAAATGTTCAGCCCTAACATCATCATAGGTAATAGTTTACTTTAAGGAGAATAATCACTCTTAATCGTAGAATCTGTTTGTCGCCTAGATGCTTTGCTTTTTCTTGTCCTTTTTCGTGCAGACGCCGTTTCTCAGGCCTGATACACGTTGCGTGTATCCTGCAGGATTACCAAGGATACTCTTCAAGCAACTTATTCAATCGCGGATGGCAGATAACTACTATAAGCCGACAGCAGCTATCTTTATGTAAGATAGAACAAATTCGACAGTATTTAATTAAATTACTTTCCGATAACCAGTCACCTTTCGTGATGTTCTTAGATCATGTCTGAGCTCTAGAACTAAAATCCGTGGCACTTTGCGACTTGAATAAAGCGGACTCCCTGTCATATGAGCAAACACGCACACCGAAAAAAAAGTCGTTATTCAGAGACAAAAAGAGATCAAAAGTTTCTTCACATATGCTATAACTAGTTGAAAGCACACGTCGTTGACTGGACCCCGCAGAGCGACCAAATTGCGAATATGTTGATTATGACGTTTCATCTACATCTACATCTACATGACTACTCTGCAATTCACATTTAAGTGCTTGGCAGAGGGTTCATCGAACCACAATCATACTATCTCTCTACTATTCCACTCCCGAACAGCGAGCGGGAAAAACGAACACCTAAACCTTTCTGTTCGATCTCTGATTTCTCTTATTTTATTTTGATGATCATTCCTACCTATGTAGGTTGGGCTCAACAAAATATTTTCGCATTCGGAAGAGAAAGTTGGTGACTGAAATTTCGTAAGAAGGTCTCGCCGCGACGAAAAACGTCTATGCTGTAATGACTTCCATCCCAACTCGCTTACCATATCTGCCACACTCTCTCCCCTATAACGCGATAATACAAAACGAGCTGCCCTTTTTTGCACCCTTTCGATGTCCTCCGCCAATCCCACCTGGTAAGGATCCCACACCGCGCAGCAATATTCTAACAGAGGACGAACGAGTGTAGTGTAAGCTGTCTCTTTAGTGGACTTGTTGCATCTGCTAAGTGTCCTGCCAATGAAACGCAACCTTTGGCTCGCCTTCCCGACAATATTATCTATGTGGTCCTTCCAACTGAAGTTGTTCGTAATTTTAACACCCAGGTACTTAGTTGAATTGACAGCCTTGAGAATTGTACTATTTATCGAGTAATCGAATTCCAACGGATTTCTTTTGGAACTCATGTGGATCATCTCACACTTTTCGTTATTTAGCGTCAACTGCCACCTGACACACCATACAGCAATCTTTTCTAAATCGCTTTGCAGCTGATACTGGTCTTCGGATGACCTTACTAGACGGTAAATTACAGCATCATCTGCGAACAGTCTAAGAGAACTGCTCAGATTGTCACCCAGGTCATTTATATAGATCAGGAACAGTAGAGGTCCCAGGACGCTTCCCTGGGGAACACCTGATATCACTTCAGTTTTACTCAATGATTTGCCGTCTATTACTACGAACTGCGACCTTCCTGACAGGAAATCACGAATCCAGTCGCACAACTGAGACGATACCCCATAGCTCCGCAGCTTGATTAGAAGTCGCTTTCAGTAATTCACAGACGCTTCCTGTGGAGTTGAGACCGGATGATTTAGCGGGACGGTCGAGATGCACTAGACTGTCTCAGTATTCGTCAAACGAGGGATTTATGCGTGCAGCACTGTGAAACAAAGGTCTTGTTGTTTATGGGAACTAATGTATTTTAGTGTGACGTATAACAAAGAACATATACATTTGCTCACCACAGATGATCAATTTGAAATAAAAGAAAAAGGGCTGTATTCGTTGAGAACACTTTCTTTTCAAAGAATTATGTTTTATTATGATATTATTTACCATTTCCTTGGTTGGAGCGAAGCAAACACATTGATTATGGCATTGAAGTCAAATTCAGTATCTTATTGTATCGACGAAATAACTGAATTTGACGGCCTGGTACGCCTATGCTCGATCTTAAGTATAGTCTTATCACCTTTCATTTGCTGAAACTGGGCTCATAAGATGCTGCAGGCACTAGAATTGTCATACATTTCTTCAAACCTGTTTCAATGTTTAGAAAAGCATCTCGTAAATCATACTTTGCAAAATAAATCTTCAGTGTAGGCAAACGGGAAAATGTGTCTGTGCTCTTTATCAGCTCTTTCTACTTGAGTTTGAAAGCCGCTTCTTCTTTAACTAGTTCAGTTGTATCGATTTATTTGCTACATTTGCGACCAAAATCTACCGTATATTTTTCAAAATAAGATACGTAACTCTTATTTAAGGCGTTACCGCCAGGAAATTAAAGTGAGATGAAATGATGCGATACGTACGAAATCTTTCACCCATTTTACTAGCTACACTACTCTTCATTAAAATTGCTACCCCACGAAGACCCCACGAAGATGACGTGCTACAGACGTGAAATTTAACCAACAGGAAGAATATGCTGGGATATGCAAATGATTAGCTTTTCAGAGCATTCACACAAGCTTGGCGCCGGTGGCGACACCTACAACGTGCTGACATGTAGTCCCCCCTTAATTAAGGGGAATGCATGAATTGTCCCATTCGAAAAGACAAGACTCGATTCCTTCCTGTTCCTTGTTCAGTAGGACCTCATGCGTCATTTCTAATATCCACGTCGCCCTCGGAACTTAAATACTAATGCACCTACACGTCTCCTTTCTTCCTTAGTTTATCCCACAGTAGCAGTGTCCGCTTGTTGACATATCTGCCCCCATTTCGGTCTGTCAAGGGCATCTCCATAGGTGGCGTTGATGAATTCCATATCCTTCTTGATACGGTCCATCCATCTTGCCTTGGGTCAGTCACGAGGTCACCGACCATTTAAGTCCTGGTGCATAATTGTTCTTGCCACTGAGTCTGCTTCACTGCACATGACGTGTCCTCACCATTTTAACCTGCTTTCCCGTAGTTTGTCTGAGATGGGTGCAACTCCAAGTCGCCGTCGAACGTCGACATTTGTTGCACGGTCAAGACAGGTAAGCCTAAGGGACTATCGGAGAATTCGCAGTTCCATCATTCGTTACCGTTGACCAACACTCCGACCCTTAAGGTGCGACTGAGCGTACTACAGGCCTACAAACCTTTGACTTAGGGCATGCGGCGCCATTTCATCCAAGCTGTGTGAACACGGGCACGCACATCCGGTAGAATTACATCATCACTGCATACGAGTGAGCTAAGATATTAGAATTTTTCCACTTTCTTCAGGTCTTCTCCTCTGACTCCAATGGTTCCATCGATTTGAATACCCCCACCATCTATTCTGTCTTCTTGTTACTCAGTCGGAGGCCAAATTTGCCGAGTCGTTGATTCCACTGGTGCTCTGTCTAACCAAAAGCATCCGGACATCCCAGCATAAAGCGCAGTTGACCACCAGATGTCACGAGAGGCGGACCCGCCAGTATAAAACGAGCCGAGGAGTACTGTGGTGTCTGTCAGTAGAGAAGCAGTGACAGCAGACTGGGTAGGTCAGGAGAGCTCAGTGATTTCAAACGTGAACTGGTCACTGAATGTCAGCTCAGTAACGAATCCCTCAGGGACATTTCACCTCTTCTAAAGCTGCCCAGGTCGACGTCAACGTGAAGTGAAAACGCGAATGAGCAAACACAGCTAATCTAAGACCAGAAAGACCTCATTTACTGACGGACGGACACAATGGAACGTACGGGACGGTAGTTGTACAAAGTCGCTTGAAATCAGTTGAAGCAATCACTCGTGAGCTCCAAACTGCTATCAGCCGTCCAGCTAGCGCAACGGCTGTGCGTATGGGTTTAAAAAGAATGGGTTGAGCAGGTAGTCTAAGAGGACGCCACTGGACGCACCGGAAACGAGTGCTTTGCGTTGATGAGTCACGCTATACCCTATTGCAATCCGATGCAGTGGGTTAGGTTTGGCGAATGCTAGGAGAACGTTACCTTCCATCATGTGTAGTGACAGCAGTGAAGTACGCAGGAGGTGTTACGATATGGGGGATTGTTTCGTGTTTACGGTCTGGTAACCTTATTCCGCTCAAGAAAATACTAAATGCGGAAGTATCAAAAATGGTTCAAATAGCTCTGAGCACCATGTGACTTAACATCTGAGGTCATTAGTCCCTTAGAACTTAGAACTACTTAAACCTAACTAACCTAAGGACATCACACACATCCATGCCCGAGGCAGGATTCGAACCTGCGACCGTAGCAGTCTCGCGGTTCCGGGGTGAAGCGCCTAGAACCGTTCGGTCACAGCGCCCGGTGCGGAAGTATCTGTACACATTTTACAGCATTATGTACTGTTTACAGTTGAAGAACAGTTCGTAGACGATGACTGTATAAGCTTGACAATGCATCTTATCATTAAGCAACCCGTGTGAGGCAATGATTTGTGGACAATATCGTTCCTGAATTGGACTGCCCTGCCCAGAATCCCGTGTGGTCGTATGATATTACAAGTACAAATGTATGCAGTTCAATCCTTGGCCAGAATTAGGAAATTTCATACACTTATAAGGACTGTGATTCTTTTAGTACTTTTTTGCGTTAAAAGCGTAATTTGCAGTGTGGTTTAGATTACACACTTAGTTGTAGAGCGCCCTATAAGAGAGTGAGTGAGCAAGATCTCCGGTAATTTGCAGTGTGGTTTAGATTACACACTTAGTTGTAGAGCGCCCTATAAGAGAGTGAGTGAGCAAGATCTCCGGTCTGATTAGGAAAGGATATTCCATTATAAAAGGATCACTCAAACTAACCTTTCAAATCACAACTTCTCCACTTTCATCTCTGTTCTGCTTGATAAGCACATGTTGTATAAACAGTTTTGTAAGCTTACGAGAGGAGAGCAGCTTATCTGATGTCAATAAAACAACAGTTTGATGCAGTATGAACAAAAGATTTTATTGAGTCAATAACTTGTTTAATTTCCCACAAAACAGACGAGTGACTGACGCAGTAAACTGTTTTATTTACACACAGTGGCAACCCTCATGACGTCGTCTCCTACGTACGAAACATTCGTTTTACAGACTAGACAGTTTCATATCAAAACGCAAGGAATTTATTTGCTGATTACGCAAACAACAATGTTATCATCGTGGACACAATACAAGAGAGTGGAATGGAAGTCGGTTACATAAAGTTCTTTGGACCTGCTGTTGCGTAAACTGTCGAGCGCTTGTTTCCGTAACAGTTAAGATTAATGTTCGATTCGAGCGCCTGAAGAAAACAACACAGTGGGTGACAGGGTCGTTGTGTCAGGAGCCGTAGAAACATCCAGCTATGTGAAACCGCAATATGTCAGAGGCTCGTGTCAGTAGTCTAATGAGCCGTAATGTATTCTAACGTACGACACTCGTGTATACCTAAATGACATTCTTACATGTAGCTAAACCGTTATCGTGCTTGAAGGAGAACCGAGAGAGAGGGCATAGCGTGCCGTCGACGGCGCGACCGTTAGAAATCGTAGCACGAACACGAATTGCAGAAGGACTGGGAAGAAAACTGGCCGTAATCTTTTCAAAGGCATCGTCTCGGCATCCTCCGCAGTCGACTTAGGGAAACCACGGAAAATCTAAGTCTGCGAGTACAGTGTCTTAGCCACTGCTCCACCACGTTCTTTAACATCAAGGTTGTATCTACGGCAGGCAGTGTAAGGGGCTAGATTAGTTCTTCTTCCTGCATGTGTTTGAGCGCTAACTGAACCATTCCACTAATTTTTCCTTCGCACTGGAGTGACAACAAATTAATGACCGTTGATATCGACATTATTGGGAACAAACACATTTCAGTTATACAAGTACCGACATCGGTCAGAATTCTGGCGCAGCTTTTGAGAGGAAACCATTTTTGTGTTCAGTTCCCGTCTTTTCGGGAACCTGCAAGTAAACATGCGTCACGACGGATGGATGGGAACTTTCTGTCCCTCTGAGAAATGAGATCCGTTGGTTTACCACTGCGGCAATCGATGGCGCTGCAGTGAGATTTACGTGAATCTCTTGTAGATTTATGATAAGCTGTGTCGTGAAATGGTTATATTGCTTTTCATCCCTCACGTAAAGTTTTCGTACATGGCTCCGTTTTTTCCTTTACTGCATTTCTTGCTAATTTTGCACCCGATTTTTGGTGTGAAAAGACGAGACTTGACTTAAGAATATGACCTGCGCGCAAGATAACGCTAAAAATCTGATTTTGTGTTTATTACTTATCTAAACTTCCACGTCCGTAGGCATTCCTAGTCATTTCGAAGGGATTTTATTGATTCAATTTCTGACAGTTCGTCTTTTAATGACAATAAGTCCCCAAGCTTCGACTTCTATTATTCCCTGTGGCAACGCGATATTTATCGCCTTCATTTTTGGTGGCGTATCTTTTCCCACATCCATCTCGCTTATATCGTAATATCTGTTACCAAACTCCTAGAGTAGGAACGCCTACGCAGTGATCATAGCGTACTGCGCATGTCAGCAACATAAAGCTCCAATAGTCGTGTGCCGTTGGTGTGGCGCTGCTGTTTACCGTTTGCGTTAGGACCGGACCTTCAATATTACAATTGTGTAAGAGGTCATTAATTAAGACTGTGAAAAGAGAGTGCCAAGGAATTAAACTTAGGTCGCTAGAAAGGTATAACAGCCCATAAGTGATTGGTTCTGGGTATTCCTTAGTATGATTTTTTTCTTGTCTTATTAAATCTGGCAACAGTGCAGTACGTGTGCTGTTGGGTTACAGATTTGGAGTTCTTATTTAAAGGCTTCCTACATGCTTGGTGTCTCAGCGAGTTTACTATCACAGAGCAAAGAGCGATACGATAGTAACGTTATCACCAGCATTATGGGCCTTTGTAAACACTCCAGAAGCATCACTAAAGATTGTGGCTACAAAATCAACTCAGCTTCATTTTCCGTACGCTCTTTTGAAAGCATTCATAAAGTGCAAAAAATAAACAGACTTCGGGTACGTATCATAGTAAATGCCGTGTGAAAGTGCTCATAACGTTCTCTTAACGACTGGCTGTTTATGGCGGTGGTAATGGGGGAGGGAGATGTGGGTTGGGTTGATAGGGTTTAACTGTGAAAAAGGAAAGAGGTGATAGTCCAAGAGAATTGTAAGCATCACACACACACACACACACACACACACACACACACACACACGATGTCGTATCAGCATTGAAAGTAAAGACAATGGTTACACTTCCTTGTGACCTTAGCAGGAAAATTTCGATATGGGTAGAAACACTTTGAGGTTCTAGGTAGGTGACTCATGTCGTGAGTCTGCCCATATCTGTTTTGCACTGCAGTTTTTTTCCCGAGTGTTGAATACACATGAGTGTATACAGAATATGTCTCCAGCACTCGGAGAAGCCTTTTCTCAATCCTGTGTCATATTTAAAAGTCCAGAACGCTTGATCCGGCGTACTTGAACTGCAAACAATCTCCGCGCTCGTATCGCTCTAGTTTTACGTGTATACAAGCAACTGTGAAGTGCATGGCAGAGAGTGGTTCCCACTGTACCACATGTTAGGGTATCTTCTTGTTCCATTATCTGCCTCCGTTGCTGAATTGTCAGCGTAGATGGCTGTCATGTGGAGGACCCGGGATCGATACCTGGTTACTGCCAACGTACGGGGTGCGCTCAGTCTCTTGATGGCAACTAGGATCTATTTCATTGACAAGTAGCAGCACGAAGGTCCAGAAAGAAGCCAAAACAGCCGGCAGAGCGGGGTGCTGACAACATGCCACTCCATACCGCATCCGCATGACGCCGCATACCAGAGGATGACATCTCTTGGGCCTTCAGTTCCTGTACGACGATCTAGTTTTCTTCTTTCGTTCTCGAATGGAGTGCGGGAAGAGTGACTACTTTAATGGCTCTATGAGCGTTCTAATTTGTGTGATCTCGTCTCTGCGGCCTCTATGAAAACGCTGCATACGAGAGTGAAGTGTATTCCTAGGTTTCTCACTTTATTCTGAAACTCGAAATTTTGTACACAGACTCCCGCGGGACAAAAATGGTTCAAATGGCTCTGAGCACTATGGGACTTAACTTCTGAGGTCATCAGTCCCCTAGAACTTAGAATTACTAAAAACCTAACTAACCTAAGGACATCACACACATTCATGCCAGAGGCAGGATTCGAACCTGCGACCGTAGCGGTCGCGCGGTTCCAGACTGTAGCGCCTAGAACCGCTCGGCCATCCCGGCGAGCTTTCGCGGGACAGTTGGCGTCTATTTCAAGTGACTGCCAGTTCAGATTGGCAACTGTCCTCTGGGTCATACAAACCTGTGACCATTCGTGATAGCTTTCTTTGTACGAGTACACGCTGTACTGAAAAGCAGTGTTTCCGAACTTTGTACGTGACAACTCTTAAAGCTGTTTAAATTTTAAAAAAATATTATCAACATTCGCCGGCCGGGGTGGTCGAGCGGTTCTAGACGCTACAGTCTGGAACCGCGCGACCGGTACGGTCGCAGGTTCGAATCCTACCTCGGGCATGGATGTGTGAGATGTCCTTAGGTTAGTTAGGTTTAATTAGTTCTAAGTTCTAGGTGAATCATTTTTATCAACATTCTACGTCTTTATTCTTCATTTCTACAAATTTATTTCTGAACACTGTCATCCTGGCGAGGAGCATATTTCTCCCAACGAGAGAAAAGTTTCTTGATACTGTCCGTGTAGAAAGTCCTACTTTTCTGACAGAGGCAGAACCTCGCCTCTGCTTGCACCGCTTCATTACCATCAAAGGGAAGTCGTCGAAGGTGTTCTTTAAGTTCTAGAATCAGATGAAAATCAGATGGGGCCAAGTCGGGGCTGTATGGAGGATGATCGATAACGGGGAACCCAACGCGTCACACTGTTGCAGATGTCGCAACGTTCGTGTGTGGTCTGCCATTGTCATGATGAAAGAGACGGTGCTCCATGTGTGAACGATATCTTCGATTTCGGAACCCGATAACAGCACACCGTTTCTCATCCACTGACATAGTTAAGTTAGAAACAATTCGGAGCTTCGGAGTTTTCGCATAAAAAATTCAGAGGCATTACTGTTAAGCGCGCCCTGACATTTTATACAGTTCTTACAAAGTGGAGCAGTACAGTAGAATGATATGCTTACATGGTTATGGTGTCTGTTCTTTCGGACATGTCCCATTTTGTTGCCCTTCATGGCAAGTCACCTTGGTTTTACATCTCAGCAAGATAATGCCCACCCGCATACGGAGAGAGTTTTTATTGCTTGTCTTCATGTTCGCCAAACCGTACCTTGGCCGTCAAGGTAGCTGGATCTCTCCCCACATTGAGAACATTTGGAGAGTTGTGGGCAGGGCCCTCTACCCATATCGGAATTTTGACGATCTGACACACCAATTTTGACAGAATTTGGCAGGATATCCATCAGGAGGGCATCCAGGGACTCTGTCGATCAATGCCAAGCCGAATAACTGCTTGCATGAGGATCAGTGGGTCCAACGCATTATTAACTTGTTCTGTTTGTGAACCTCTTTCTCTTGAACAAACCATCAGATTTGTTTGAAATTGTAATCATTTGTTTGTCTGTACATGTACATCATATCTACCGACTTCCGTCCAAACTGGATAATTCCTTCACGGTGCGTCGTCTTTTTTGTCTTACAGTGTATTAGTACCAATCTTAGAAGATTTTTATTTTTTATTTCTCATTATTTTTATCTTTTATTTTGAAGTGGCGCTGTTGTCTACGATACAGTACTGCTGACACATTTAGTCGTAATATGCAGTCAGATTTGAAGAAAATATTAACCTGGTGCAGTGATTTTGAACTAATTCTTCATTAAGAGAAATGTAAAGTTGTACAATTAGCGAAACGAAAGAAATGTAGTAATTTTTGTCTCCACGACTCGTAAGTCATAAATGAAGTCACTCATCTCATATATACAGAGTGTCCCAGAGAGAATCGTCACTATTCAGGGATACGATAGGGATGATCATTCGAAGCAAAACAGAGCAGTAAACATGGGCTCTAAAATGCACACCTCAAAAGCTATGAGTTTTTGTTTAGCAGCACAGATGTTGTTGAGGAATAAGTGCTCATAGCTCTTAAGGTTTATTACTCTTTTTTGCTTTCAATGCTCGTTTCTGTCTCATCCCTAAATATTGACCAGATGCCAACCAAAAACGCGAAGAACTGTAAGTAACCACTTATTTACATAAAAATGAGACATCTACAAATAACACATATCAAAACAAAAGTGTATCGTTGTAGATTACGCTGAAGATGCCTTAACGTAAAAAAGGCGAAACGCGTCTGGGAGAAATAAAATACAGTGCATCAACAAAAGGCGGTTTTCATCAAAAAAGAAAACAGAATTCAACTACTTGGTAGGCGCGGTAGTTAATATACTGGAGTCGCACTAGGGAGTACGATGGTTCGGACCCGCCTCCAGCCATCCTGATATAGATTTTCTGTGTTTTCCTTAAATCGCTTCAGGCAAATGCCGGGTTGGTTCCTTTGAAAGGGAACGGCCGATTTCCTTCCCCATCCTTCCCTTTGATGGACCGATGACCTCGCTGCTTGGCCCCTCCCCAGATCAACCAACCAACCAAAAAATTCTGCGCAGCGTATACTTACTACTCGATTATTACGTGGGATTCGACTCTAGCTGGAATATCCGGGTTTTGTTAGCCTATACAAACAACAGCAGAGTCACCGTTTACCGGCTGGTTCAATTCGCGGGAGAGACTAACGGGGATGCTGAGAATTGTCTGCTGGCGGGCGCTTAAAGAAAGACGCTGAATACCTTGCGAGAATCTACGGCCGAGAAAATTTGCGTGCGGAAGTCCAGGAACTGCCCTTCACGACGTCTTATATTTTTAGGTTAGGCGGGGTAAAGTCCCGCAGTTTTCCTAATATTGTGGTTAAAGGGAGGTAGTTTTCCCGCGATTTCAAATTGAAGTCTTAGGTTGGGTTGTTACCTGTAACCCAATCAAATTCCAGCTCGTATCTAAATATTAATTACAGAGAAATTTCTAATTTCGTTAAAACAAGAACTGCGGGGTTTTACCTCATAAAATAGGGTAAAGCCACGCATCGCGGGTCTTTGCCCAGTTTGAGATAAACATGGACAAAAATTGATAACTACATATTAAAAACATTTGAAATAACCCTTTGTAACAATGTCGTATTGCAGCGACGTTAACGAACACAATATTGAACTGAAATGTCTTGTAAATTTGAATATAATGCTTACAAATACTTGTACAGAAATAATATTTGCTTCTCTACGAAATGAGGATTAGTAAGCTAAACTAAATAAGTTCAATTGCTGAGAGTAAGCTGTCCAGGTATCTAGTAAATATTATACTTTGTTAGGTCCTTTGACTCTTCTCTGAAGTCCCACGCTATTCATCTTCTTCTTTTCCTTCTTCTTCTTCGGATACTTCTTCGCCAAATAGTTAATCCATGCATCTGAGCTACTGTCACGATATGAGAAATCTGACTCTGAAGAGTAATAATCTGGCTGCTTGATCTGTTTTTTTCCTCTTTTTTGGCAGTGATGTAACGAAATATAGTGTACGTCTTGTTTCTATACTAGGCTTGTTTCTTTCTTTGACACGTGTTTCCTTCTCAATAGCAAGCTTTTCCTTTCCCATGCATTCTTCTATCAAGTTTTTTTGTTGGGTGTCGACGTAAGAAGCATAGACGTAAATGCTTTGCCAGAAAATTTTCCCTAAATCTTTATTTTAGAAAGCGAAATTGTATCTTCAGGTGAGATTATCTCACGCAGTGTCTTTTTTTGTGTCATCTTTTGCAGGGGTTATCATTGAAGAACTATCACATTTTTGGGGCTGCAGAGGTTCACCCAAAAACAGCTGCGAGGATTTGCCCCATTTCACCATTTTCTGACAAATGCGAACAAATTTAAACAGACACAAAATCCCCAAGATCGGCGATCTTTTACAGAAGCTCGAAATTTAGAACGGACTTAAACACGAGATGCTTATAATAGTTTCCACAACGAAACTTTGTCTCGAAACCTGGCAGAAAATCCAAAGAAATTCTGGCCGTATGTGGAGCATGTTAGTGGTAAGAAACAATCAATGCCTTCTCCGCGGAAATACTATCGAAGACTGTGCTGCCAAAGCATAGTTACTAAACACAGCCTTCTGAAATGCCTTTACAAAAGAAGACGAAGTAAATATTCCAGAATTCGAATCAAGAACAGCTGCCAACATGAGTAACATAGAAGTAAATATCTTCGGAGTAGTGAAGCAATTTAAATCACTTAATAAAAGCAAGTCTTCTGGTCCAGACTGTATACCAATCATGTTCCTTTCAGAGTATGCTGATGCATTAGCTCCATACTTAACAGTCATATGCAACCGTTCTCTCTACGAAAGATCCGTAGCCAAAGACTGGAAAGTTGCACAGGTCACACCAATATTCAAGAAAGGTAGTAGGAGTAATCCACTTAATTACAAGCACATAACATTAACGTCGAAATGCAGCAGGATTTTGGAACATATATTGTATTCGAACATTATGAATTACCTCGAAGAAAACGGTCTACTCACACGCAATCAACATAGGTTTAGAAAACATCGTTCCTGTGAAACAAAACTAGCTCTTTATTCGCATGAAGGGTTGAGTGCTATTGACAACGGATTTCAGATCGATTCTGTATTTATGGATTTCCGGAAGGCTTTTGACACTGTACCACACAATGGCCTTAGTGAAAATGCGTGCTTATGGAATATTGTCTCAGTTATGCGAATGGATTTGTGATTTCCTGTCAGAGAGGCTACAGTTCGTAGTAATTGACGGAATGTCATCGAGTAAAACAGAAATGATTTCTGGCGTTCCGCAAGGTAGTGTTATAGGCCCTTTGCTGTTCCTTATCTATATAAACGACTTGCGATACAATCTGAGCAGCCGTCTTAGCTTGTTTGCAGATGACGCTGTCGTTTATCGACTAATAAAGTCATCAGAAGATCAAAACAAATTGCAAAATGATTTTGAAAAGATATCTGAATAGTGCGAAAATTGGCAGTTGACCCTAAGTAACGAAAAGTGTGAGGTCATCCACTTGACTGCTAAAAGGAATTCGTTAAACTTCGGTTACGCGTAAAATCAGTCAAATCTAAAGGCCAGTCAAATCTAAATACCTAGGAAGTATAAATACGCACAACTTAAATAATTGGAAGGAACACATGTACAATGTTGTGGGGAAGCTGACCAAAGACTGCGTTTTATTGGCAGGACGCTTAGGAAATGTAGCAGATCTAGTAAGGAGACTGCCTACACTACGCTTGTCCGTCCTCTTTTAGAATACTACTGCGCGATATGGGATACCAGATAGAGTTGATGGATTACATCGAAAAAGTTGAAAGAAGGGCACCACGCTTTGCACTATCGAGAAATAACTGAGAGAGTGTCACAGAAATAATACAGGTTGGGGCTGGAATTCGTTAAAAGAAAGGCGTTTTTCGTTGCGACGGAATCTTCAATCACCAACTTTCTCCTCCGAATGCGAAAATATTTTGTTGGCAACAACCTACATAGGGAGGAACGATCACCACGATAAAATAAGGGAAATCAGAGCTTGTAAGGAAAGATATAAGTGTTCGTTCTTTCCGCGCGCTATACGAGATTAGATTAATAGAGAATTGTGAAGGCGGTTCGATGAACCCTCTGGCAGGCACTTAAATGTGATTTGCACAATAGACGTAGGTGTAGAAAGTGAAGCTTAAATGCGGTAGTGATAACGAGCAATTCGTTGATTCTTCTTTTCAAACCCTACGTTATACAATGTTGAAGTAACACATCAGAAAAGTTACATGTAAGCAGTAAAAATCAGAGTTAACTCTCGAGCGACCTACCGGGACGGACTTTCACAGAACAATAAGCTACAATAAGACGAACCGGCCACCCGGTGGTCAGCTGCTGGATCGATGGCAGTCAATTCAAAACTTAGCTACTGGTTTTCATCCCACCTTCCATACTCTTCAGGCCCCACTGTGTCACTCCCGTAGAGACAGCGGGCATGGAATTAGACTAATAAGAGCAGAAACATGGATAAATACGCAATAACTTTTATATAATAGTTCAATTTAGATCGCAGTTTAAACTGTTGGACAAGTGCTACAGTGATCGCAGATCTCTATTCAGTTGTCATATTTTTCATTTATGCCCTGGAACGTGCAAGAAACTTATCCTCTGTCAAGGACTTTCCAGAGATTTTCAGAATGTAAATGAATATCCAGTTGAAGACATGTCTCTAAGTGCAAAGAAACGCTCAAAAACTAAGAAAGGGAGTCCATGTGGCAATGTGAATATCAGTTTTTCCACGTTCACATCTTGGTTGGTTACTGTAGTGTTCCACCGAAGCCCGGAAAGATAAAATAAATGTTTGAAAACGTGTGAACACCTGACCTGTATATACGAGGATGGTGACCGTTCACTACAATACAGAAAGCTCTGGTGTGTGTGGGTGTCATCTGTCGAAAGACAATACAGCCACCCTGAAGTGATAAGCGAAACAGTACCTACATGTTGTCACAAAGATACTTGAAATCGTTTCACGTTCAAGACCTGCATTTTGGTCCATCCATCACGGCAACGCTACAGCACACTGGTCAATTCTTGCTGACTGTTTATCTGCAGCATACAAGGAAGACTCGCGTGAGCACTGTTTCCCTGTCGCTGTCTGTTGGCCAGCATTTGGATAGTGACCGTCCGGGTCTTCAGAGCGCTATTGGCAAGCAGGGGGCACTCAACCCTTGTGAGGCCAATGGAGGTGTTAGTTGATTGAGAAATAGCGACTCCAGTCACGAAAACTGACAACGGTCGGGAGAGCGGTGTGCTGACCACATGCCCCTCCGTATCCGCATCCAGTGACGCCTTACGTGTGTGAAATCTTATGGGACTCAACTGCTAAGGTCATCAGTCCCTAAGCTTACACACTACTTAACCTAAATTATCCTAAGGACAAACACACACATCCGTGCCCGAGGGAGGACTCGAACCTCCGCCGGGACCAGCCGCACAGTCCATGACTGTAGCGCCTTAGGCCGCTCGGCTAACCCCGCCAGTTACGCCTATTGGCTGAGGATGACACAGCGGTCCGTACCGTTGGGCCTTCCAAGGTTTGTTCAGACAGAGTTTAGTTTTAGTTTGTCTTATATGTTTACGATAATAACAATAATAATAAATGGTTCAAATGGCTCTGAGCACTATGTGACTTAACATCTATGGTCATCAGTCCCTTGAACTACTTAAACCTAACTAACCTAAGGACATCACACAACACACAACACCCAGCCATCACGAGGCAGAGAAAATCCCTGACCCCGCCGGGAATCGAACCCGGGAACCCGGGCGTGGGAAGCGAGAACGCTACCGCACGACCACGAGATGCGGGCTAATAATAATAATAATAATAATAATAATAATAATAATAATAATAATAAAGAGTAATAATAATAAATAAATAAATAAAGAATAATAATAATTTGTTTAAATATTTGCTTAGTACATCGCTTTAACATAACTTCCAAGAAATCGCAGTTCAGATAAATATAGCACTTGTAAAGCATTTGTCCAAAAATTTGAGAAGTACATGTGTCACACAACTGATTTAAGAACTATAGTAGCAACAAACTCTCACAGCATCGGCAAAGTGATATTTTAGAAAATGAAAAATTGTAGTGTGCTCTCAGCATTATCACTGCTTAACCTAGCACTACGATTGTGGACACAGGTCTGCATACTATGGTCATGAGGGGAACGCTGTTCCTTTCAGTGGTTTGTGCCTACGTTCAAGAAAACTTTTTCATGGAGAGTTTTCCCTCCCTTTGGTCTTGCCTTTCTCATCTTCCTGCTGTTTTCCGGTTCTACCTATGAACTCTGGAAATGTGTTGAATTTGTTGATGGCAGCATTTATGGAGAACCAATGCATGTTCGCCTTTTCCTGGCTGGAGTGTTTTCTGTTGGGAGCCAGATCACAAATCCGTCCTCGTGGGCAAGAAACTGAAAAGTATCTAGTGTTAAGAATAGCTTTTTTCTTGCCCTTTACGAGACTCTTAGTTTTGTTCTACTTTGTTCTGTGGAGGTTAAGTTACAAATTTGGAAATTGGTATATGCAGGATGATTCAGTTGCCCCTACCTATTGGTTTTATGCGTCCCAAAACACTTTCAAATACCACGTGCAAATTTTCATATTCCCTCGCTCACTACACACAAGCTAATAGTCCTACAGAAAAAATAAACAGGACCTATTTGTAGCAAATTTGTAGAGTTAAATTTTGTATTGGGATACATTTTCGCTAGAGGACATAGTTTTCTAATTATTCAACAAAAACGAACAAAAGTGGCATTCAAACGGTTTTGTCTTGAACAACTCGAAGAACATAGCCTCCAGAAATAGCGTGACCCAGTACAAAATTGAACCACATTAAATTTCCTACAAAAATGTCCTGTTCATTTTTTTCTGTAGGACTAATAGTCTGCGTGTAACCGCGAAACCCACAGGTAGGTACGAGTGAAGAATCCTGGTTATGTTTCACAATTGCTAAATATGTTTCGGAATTGGATATCACACTTATCTCCTTCTCCTTCCTATCTCTGTCCATCTACTCCTCCCTCCTCTCTTTGTCCATCAGTTCCTATTCCCACTCTCCCTGTCCATCGACCCCCCCCCCCCCCCCCTTCCCCTTCTCGCTCTCCATCCCCTATATTCGCATTTGCGAATATTGCTAAACTCTTGGTGCACTGTGCACTGATGACAATTAAAACATTTGTACACGGTCCAGGACTCCAAATCGGATTTTATGCTTGACGCGAGTGATCGCCTTGGCCACATTTTTAAAATATTTTTTATATTTCTTTATCTACATTCTTTTTGCCTCCTTCCTCCCCTCGTGGGCCCGCCTTGAGCTCCCAGTGTGTGCCTTCTCGGCCCGGCCTCGTCACCTTCAAATAAAACGTCTTTCATATTCCGGACATAAAATAAAAAATTATGTTTTCTGCATCAAATAAAAATATGCTTCTTCCTCTGCTTTTTTAGCTTTTTTGGTTTGTTTTATCAGAAAACTGAGTAGTGCACTTGTTGCACCAAATTGGGGGCTAAGTTTATGTAGGGGACTGACAGAACGTAGTATGTAGCTTCTGTCGCAGCGAAGTAAAGAGGAGCCAAGTATGTGGGTAATGAAGCACTGAAATAAAGTCGAATGGTGGTATCAACACCAACTGTAACCGGTAGTGCACTGTGCGCTGGACTGGAAACAAAAACAGCTGAGGATCCTTCGTCAGTTAAGACGAAAAATACAAAGGGGGCACATGCTGAAACAAAGAGCAAAGGATTATGACAAAACTCTCCCATGGCTTAGTGATTCAGGTAATACTTTTCGTTTTGACTAACGTATATCCCACATTGAATCGTACATTGTTCTGTCGTCGTCTTTTAATTCTAGCTTCTCCTACCCGTGACGATCCAGCTGCGGGAGGCGTACTGATGCGCACTCCATATACTGTTAGAGAAATATTGTCTATATTTTTGGTTATAGTTCCAAAAGTTCAAATTGCCCTTGGGCCGTCGTGAAACACAATGCTCTGCGTCTGCGATTGCGTCGGCCACCCGAACACGCTCTCCGAACCGATCCAAATTTCCCCATGTTACGGTTATCGTCTGCATCCTATACTCGCTCAGATACTGTGAGTCCCTTACAGGAAGAGACATACGCTATGTGATCAAAAGTATCCGGGGACCCGCAAAAACGTTTTTCATATTAGGTGCATTGTGCCAACTGTTGCCAGGTACTCCATATCAGCGGCTTCAGTAGTCATTAGACATCGTGAGAGAGCAGAACTCACGGACTTCGAACGTGGTCACGTGATTGGGTGTCACTTATGTCATACTTCTGTAAGCGAAATTTCCACTCTCCTAAATATCCCCAGGTCCACTGTTCCCGATGTGATAGTGAAGTGGAAACGTGAAGGGACACGTACAGCACAAAAGCGAACAGGCCGACCTCGTCTGTTGACTGACAGAGACCGGGGACAGTTGCAGAGGGTCGTAATGCGTAATAGGCAACATCAATCCAGGCCATTACACAGGAATTCCAAACTGTATCAGGATCCACTGGAAATGCCATAACAGTGAGGCGGGAGGTGACAAAACTTGGATTTCATAGTCGAGCGGCTGCTCATAAGCTAGACGTCACGCCGATAAATGCCAAACGACGCCTCGCTTGGTGTAAGGAGCGTAAACATTGGACGGTTGAACAGTGGAAAAACTTTCTGTGGAGTGACGAATCGCGGTACACAACGTGGCGATCGGTTGGCAGGGTGTGGGTATGGCGAATGCCCGGTGAACGTCGTGAACGTGTGTGGTGCCAACAGTAAAATGAGGAGGCGGTGGTGTTATGGTGTGGTCGTGTTTTTCATGGAGGGGTCTTGCACCCCTTGTTGTCTTGCGTGCCGGCCAGAATGGCCGAGCGCTTCTAGGCGCTTCAGTATGGAACCGCGCGACCGCTACGGTCGCAGGTTCGAATCCTGCCTCGGGCATGGATGTGTGTGATGTTCTTAGGTTAGTTAGGTTTAAGTAGTTCTAAGTTATAGGGGACTGATGACCTCAGATGTCAAGTCCCATAGTGCTCAGAGCCATTTGAACCATTTTTTGTTTTGTTTTGCGTGGCACTATCACAGCACAGACCTACACTGATGTTTCAAGCAATTTTTGTTGAAGAGCAATTCGACGATGATGACTGCATCTTTCAACACGATCGAGCACCTGTTCATAATGCACGGCCTGTGGCGGAGTGGTTACACGACAATAACATCCCTGTAATGGACTAGCCTGCACAGAGGCCTGGTGTGAATCCCACAGAACACCTTTGGGATGTTTTGGAACGCCGACTTCGTGGCATGCCTCACCGACCGACATCGATACCTCTCCTCTGTGCAGCACCCCGTGAAGAATGGGCTGCCGTTCCCCAAGAAACCTTTCAGCATCTGACTGAACGTATGTCTGCGAGAGAGGAAGCTGTCATCAAGGTTAAGGGTGGGCCAACACCATACTGAACTACAGCATTATCGATGGAGGGCGCCACGAACTTGTAAGTCATTTTCACTCTGGTGTCCGGATACTTTTGATCACATAGTGTATGATTCAGGTCGAATCCCATTCATTAGACAAGAAAAACTAAATTGCAGCATATGTGTTGTTCTAATGTCCTTTGCAATGTCCTTCAGACATGTATTATTATATAAAAAAAACAGGCCGAGTATGAGTGGGACTCGCGCACTGAGAGTTCCATACGAACTTAATTACGTGTATAGACAGTTCGTCCATTCCAGGAATCGAGGATTTCGACGATTTCTCCCTGTCATCGACACTGTTCTTACCACGATATTGGTACCAGGGATTCAAAGACTTTCGAGAATATTTTAATTTCAACTTTTATGTCGGATAACAAACGACAAATGAAATGTTTTTCGTGTTACATTATTCCAGATTAACAATTTTCGTATTTTTTCGCCTTTACGTGGACCTTGGAACTTAGCGTCTTGCCAGATTTCATGATTCTAGGTCAACGGGAAGCTTTCGATGAGTAGATTTCGAGTACCAAAATATGTGGCATAAATGGCCAATCTTTTGACTGAATTGACTTAGCAGCTTAAAATTTTTAAATTTTTACACCGCTGAGGGACTGTAGACGTTAATATTTGAGATAAATTTGAACGTGATACGTCCGCTCGTTCCTGAGAAGAAGGGTTATTAACAGTCGGACAGGCACCAGACAGACGGACGACAAAGCTATTTTATAAGGGTTCCGCTTTTACATACCGAGGCACGGAACCCTGAAAATGTGTCCGCCTTTCACAATGCACCTGAAAGGTGGTAGTCTTAATTCTCTGATGTAACTTCTTTTGACTTCCCATGTTTGCTACTACACGCAACATATATTCACCCTCGCTGCAACAAGACAGGAAGATGCTTACCGTACCTGTGTGATTGGATGGATGATGGGTTTGGGGGAGGAGACTAAACAGCAAGCTCATCGGCCCCTTCACATTAGGATGGGATAGGAAATAGGCCTCGCCCTTTCAGAGGACCCGTCCCAATAGCAGCATTAGAAGCACTTTTCGCAAAATGCATCAGCAGTTACTTCCTATTACCGTCTTTTAACGTAACAATTTAATTAAAGCGCAAAATCAATGCAACCTTCCAACAAAACCCGTAACTTGAATAATGGTTTTAGCTGGATAGTACGTCGAGAACTGACCCTTTGTGAATAGGAGCTGCGATAATCACATTATTTGGCGGGCGCTACATTGATAAAAATAGTTGAATAGTAATAGCTACTTACGTGATTATGTTCGTCCGCAAGAAAAGAGCGATAGCACAGCATTCCGCTGTTTCGAACTAATTTCTGGCTATTTAAACGTTAATCCAATTCGGTGCTGTATTTTCACTACAAACGTATGTTTTCATCTGCACGTGTGGTAGATTATTAACCAGTCTTGTGTAGGATTAATATGTATTCTTACAGTAATTATTTATCAGATGAGACTGATAGAATTTAGCTGTGACCGTATTTTGAAAGACATTCATTGTGAAATTAAAATAGAGAGACAGCAGCATGTTGTATACGCTGAATGCAAACTAGCAAAGACGACATGAATGAAGTGCCAGAATCGCTAAAAGACTGCTGGAATGAATACTACAAGGGAGATAAGCAGACGAACCGAGTAAGTAAGTATTAGTACAATCAAAGAGAATCTAGAGTTTGCGAGGGTTTGAGCAGCGGCGCTTCCTTATTTGTTTATGTATAATATTTGAATACGAAGTCCCATTGATAACGAGATTACTGATAGCGAAAATGCTCAGATTAGGCGGGAGCTGGAGGATTAAACGTAATGTAGGGAAATAGTACAAACCCTCTACAACTCGTCAGAGCGTCTCCTGCCTCGGACATGGATGTATGTGATGTCCTTAGGTTAGTTAGGTTTAAGTAGTTCTAAGTTCTAGGGGACTAATGACCACAGCAGTTGAGTCCCATAGTGCTCAGAGCCATTTTCACTTTGTTGTGACACACAAACAAGTTTCAAGCTCTCTCTGCAGTGATGACATGTACTGTCACGTTTTTCATTGCGGGCTCTTTTAACTATGACACCTTGCCCAGTGAGCAAGTCTGAACTCGCTTTCACACACACACACACACACACACACACACACACACACACACACATTGCCCCCCTCCCCCCACCACCGTCCCACAGGCTTCCCCACGCGGCTGCAACATGCCGCTACTCTCGCGGTGTTGCATGCCGCGCATCCTAGCGGCGAGTTGACAAAACTACTCGCGAACTCCAGTTTCCTTAGCGATTTCTCTGCGTGATAACGAGAGCAGAGTCAATGCTGACATAAGGCACAATGGCTTACGGGAGCGACTACAAATGGAAGATGCCTTTACGGTGGCTCGCATCAGCCACCGCGCTATATGTCAGCTTGGAGTGCGCGAATTAATATGCCAACCGTATGGATGTGAAATTCGAATGTCTTCGCAATTGTTTCCTGTATAGACCGGTAAATATAAATTTGACGTGTCTCTGTCATCGTTGAACATTACTTAAGAGACCATGTTTAAGCTACTTCTGCTTTACCATTTTTGTAATACTGGTACTCCTTGATGTGATCACTTTTTCTCAACTCCTGTGCTGTCTTATTTTTTTTATTTTTTCCCTACGTAATACCACTCATTTCCTAACAGGACATCAGTTTCTTCCAACAGAGTCATCCTTTTGGAAATAATGGATTCTCCAATATTTCACACATTCCAATCCCTACCCACAGTTTGCAGGAGCCTCTATCATACAACCCTCATTCTGAAAAAAAGCACATCACATCACTGTCGTTTTCTCAAAAAATGAAATAAAAATTTCTTAATTGATTTTGTATTAATCTAGAAATTTCATATAATTCAGTGGCATTTTTTTCTGTTGCCATCCTGCCTCGAATACACATATGTGGACTGTAACTGAGTGTTGTATAATAAAAATTGGTATGTACCAGGGACTGTTTTGTCTTGGAAACCTTACAACTTCTTAATCTTGGTTTTGTAATGTGTTCTTTTTTCCTTTTTTTTCTTTACTTATGTTCAGATCTTCATACACTTACTTAAGCCAATGAAGTTTCAATTTTTTAAATGTACTATTTTGTGTCTGCTGTTTGGATTCGTTATTTTGGCGTGCCTATAGAATTAACGTTCTTATGCTAACTGCACTTATTCATTTTTTTGTACAATGTTGTGATATTCTGTGCTTTCTTGCTTTAAATTTTGTTCTGTCTTCAATTTTTTCTTTCTTCAAGTCAAATGTCTAGTAGATGTTCATAAATTTAAAAGAAATTATCATACCTTTTAATTTTTCAACGTGTACAATTTCTATTGTTAGTTTGCTCAGACTCATTCTTTGGACGTCTTTCTTCCAAGTATGTGTAAACAGAAAGTGCAAAATGACTAAGCAGGGATGGCTGGGGGAGAAATGTAAGAATGTAGAGGCATATATCACTACCGGTAAGATACGTACTGTCTACAGGAAAATTAAGGAGACCTATGGAGAAAAGAGAACCACATGTATGAAAATCAAGAGCTCAGGTGGAAAACCGGTTCTAAGCAAAGAAGGGAAAGCAGAAAGGTGGAAGGAGTACATAGAAGGTCTACACAAGGGCGATATACTGGTGGGCAATATTTTGGAAATCCTATGCTGAAATTTATTCCCCTGTGCAGGATGCTCTTCTCCTCTCTGGCTTTAAAATTGTAGAAGGGCTCTCCACGAACTAGACAAATCTTCTTGTTTTTGCGTTTCGTGAAACCGATTTTCTTGTCTTAATGAATCTGGAAATGCCAGTTAACAGTCACCTTCACTAAGCCTTCCCCGAATGTCATAGCAATTAGTGTCAGCACAATTTTCACTGCATAATATTGTTTTAATAATACTTTTTAACTTGTTACCTTTCTGTTTTGGAACATTTGTTTTCCACTGTTTAGGACGCCGCTTTCTTTTCCGGGAGGGACCGTCGCCCTTGATCTCGTTCTGGTCATTTTCAGCTACTGCTTTGAGTTCGATTCCTTGCAGAATTCCTACTATTTCACTACTTCCACTTCGTTTGTGCCATCTTCTGGATTTAAACCGTCCACAGAATCACTCATTTTCTTTAAAAAAAAAAAAACTGGTGCAAATACGCCACACACATCCTGCTGATCTGATGAACTGTGCTTTCCGGTCTATGTTTCGACAACGCATCGGCAGCGAGGGCTTCTTCACCTTTGCGTATGCATTTGCTACAGCGCAGTCAGCCTTACTCTGAATAACAAAAATACCCCGCTTCAATTCTAACAAACTGAAATTTAGCTTTGAATGTCTACACTGGTACTGGTAAGTCTGATGTTAGTTGAAGTGATGAATCCGGCCATGGAACGGCGACCGCCATGCCTGTTGAACTTGGTGGGTTTTACAAACGTTGGACCTTTAGCGGGCTTCGCACTCAAAGACAACGTGCAATTAGCGGCCCATACACACCGCTTTCTACAGCCATTTTCAACAGTTTGTAGCGGGTTTTGCACACTGAAACATATTTCCATCGTGCAGATGCTGAAAAAATCTATATGGCTGTGTGCTCAACTCAAAATCGACAAAAAATGCATTTGGTGCCTTTGCATCTGGGTCACTGAAATTATAGCTCGTGTGAAACACAGCTCGTCCTTTTTACACACGATGTTCTGTGAACTATGGTTGCAGGCCAAAAGACAGATTCTCTACTCTTAGATTTCTAGAAGACTTTCGACACAGTACCACCACATTATAGCAGGCACGGATCCAGGGTTAAGTTGTAGGAGGGCGACAGGGTCTGGTTCGGGAGAGTTGCAGTTTCCTAATCCCCTTCCCCCTTTCCCAAATACAATAAATATAAAATATACGGCTTTCGTGTACCACAGTTTCCTAGAATCTCTTCTCATCTTCTTCTTCTTTTTCTTCCTCCTCGTCTCTTCCCTGTATGTAGGGTGTCTGTTTTAACTTGAGACAACTAAATATCTCGAAAACGATGCATCGTACGAATATGTTCTAGGTGAAAAGTTGGTATTAGTAAAGGGGACATCTGTCTGCGTTACAACTGCACACCTCCTATCCGTCCCTCCTGCGTAGGCGACGTCAGCTTCGTATGTTCAAATGGAAACCACCCATTTTTATTGCACTTCCGGATTCTTCGCCAAAAAATACATACTGTTTACTCGGACCACTGTTTTACATTCATGGCACGTGGCTCTGTGATCGACAAATATCAAGCATGGCCAGTTTTTGCAATTAAGAACTGACGCATTTGGTTCTCCATTTCATTTACGATGTAAATGTTAACCTTGTTGTTCTAACTGTTGATACTTATTTTCAAAATTTACTTTAGTGTTGCAAATTTTTTTGTATAGCACAAATAATGTGGCTAGATATCGACGTTTCTGGAAAATAAGCTACTTTTGTTAGTAGTTCTTTCTTCCGTAGTTGGTTAATTGCGGTGAGTCCCCAGACAATCGAAATGTTCCGTTTCAGTGGCCACCCTCGAACCCCACCATCAGGGTGATCGGTGCGTGTTTCCACCCAACCGTCGCAACTCTCCGCTATCTGCTACGCTGCTACGGCCGGAATACAAACTATAACCTCTGTAATATGGCAAAATTTGGTTGAAGAAATAGCGACTGGCGCACCTCCCATGGATACTCACCGAAGTCAAGCAACCCATTGGTGGGAGGCAAGGGGTTTTACGACATCAAGCTTCCCACTGGGAACCGAAAACTATTACATCCACGTCGTGTTTCTTGAGTCGAGCTAAACACAGTTTCTAACCAGACACTGAATCGGCCAACCATATGCACTCTACAATCAAATTTACGACACTGAAGTATGTTTCGAACATAGATGTCAACTGTTAGGACCTAAAGGTTTATAATTACATCGTAAATCAATTGGAGAATAAAATGTGTCGGTTCTCAATTGCAAAAAGAAGCGCACTTGATAATTGGCGATTACAGCGCCATCTAACACGTGTAGGAAACAGTGTCTTAGTCAACCGTACTATTTTTTGGCTTAGAATCTGAATTTACATTAAAAATGGGGAAAGGGGGGGGGGGTTGTTCCCATTTGAAAATGTAAAGTTGATCCTGCCCACGCAAGAGGGGCGCTTAGGAGGTGGGCAACTCTAGCACACACAGATGTCTCCTTTTCTATTATTAACTTTTTACCTAGAACTTTTTTTTTCGTACGATGTGTCGTTTTTGAGATATTTAGTTTTCTCAAGTTGAAACAAACATCCTGTATATAAACTGAAGTCCCGCAACCAGTTGTGTTTGTATGCACGGTCTAGTCGCAGGAACTACTGCAAGGATTTTCATCTGGTTTTGATTAATGAATAGAGTTATTGTCGAGGAAGGTTTGTTTATGTAATTTATAAACATATCATGGAAACTGGCTGAACTATTATGAGCAAAATTCTACCACCTCTGTTAACACGATGCCATTGCCATTTACGAGTACAGTAGGTGCAAGTCTAGAAAGCAGCGAACCTTGAGCAGAATCGAGTCGGACTGGTGGTCTTGAGCGTGCCAGAAAACCAAAAGGTCGCTTAATCGATTCCCGGTCGGACCACGGATTTTTCACTGCCTTTTACCCCTAGCTTTCCCCTATCAATGGTGTGTACCGACATTACAATGTGCAAACGTTACAGAAACGTATGGCCAATGCATCCGAGGCAATCCGGAAGCAGCCAGTCGTTTTTGAAAAAGTCCGTGATTCAATGAGAAGAAGAGCTGAAGGACGAATTTGTTAGGATGCGTGATAACCACATACAACACTGCCTGTAGTTTCTGCTTCTATGTAGCAGACAGGTGGGGAATAAGAGGACACACTATCCCATATCTCAATAAGTACTGGTTTCCAGACATAATATTATAAAAACTTTTGTTCTAGTTTGGACGAGTACTACCTCCTATAGTGATACGGGTATGTGAACCTTTAATTTTGTGCATCAAAAACTCCAATGTCTATTGTTAAATAATTTCGATAGTCATATCGGTAGTAGTCACGCAGCTTAATAATCAAAGAAGTATGAGTGTGGCGGTACCTGTGCCGTTTGACGTAGGAACCACGTTTCGTGTGGGCACATCTACATCTACATCATACTCCACAAGCCATCTAATGGTGCGTGGTGGAGGGTACTTTCGGTACCACTATCTGATCCCTACAACCCTGTTCCACTTGCGAATAGTGCGTGGGAAGAATGATTATCGGTAATCCTCTGTATTGGTTCTAATTTCTCAAATTTTCTCCTCGTGGTCAACACGCGAGATGTATGTGGGGAGAAGTAATATGTTGTCTTCCTGAAAAGTGCTATCCCGAAATTTCAATAGTAAATCTCTCCGTGATGCACAACGTCTCTCTTGTAACGTCTGCCAGTGGAGTTTGTTTAGCATCTCCGTAACGCTCTCTCGCCAGCTACACAATCCCGTGACGAAACGCGCCGCTCTTCGTTGGATCTTCTCTACCTCCTCTATCAGTCCTACCTGTAGGGACCCCAGGTAGATGAACAATACTCAAGAATCGGGTGAACAAGCGCCTTATAAGCCACTTCTTCCGATGAATCTAAGTGTAGTGTCTGCTTTCCCCACTACCTGTTGCATATGGTCATTCCACTTAAGGTCGCTCTTTATTGTTACGCCAAGATATTTTACGGCAGACGCTGTCTCCAGCTGATTGTCGTGAATAGTGTAGATGTAAAGTAGTGGATATCTTTTCCTACGTATGCGCAATATGTTACATTTATTTACGTTCAGGGTCAACTGCCAGAGTGCAAAAAAAAAAAAAAAAAAAAAAAAAATGGCTCTGAGCACTATGGGACTTAACATCTATGGTCATCAGTCCCTTAGAACTTAGAACTACTTAAACCTAACTAACCTAAGGACACCACACAACACCCAGCAATCACGAGGCAGAGAAAATCCCTGACCCCGCCGGGAATCGAACCCGGGCGTGGGAAACGAGAACGCTACCGCACGACCACGAGATGCGGGCTGCCAGAGTGCACCATTCATCAATTCTCTGCAGGTCGTTCTGCAATTTCTTACTATCTTATGGCATTGCTACTTTGGTATAAACAACTGCATCATCTGCGAATAGCCTTAAAAAGCACCCGACGCTTTCTACTAGATCATTTATATATATTGTGAACATAAACGGTCCTATCACACTCCCCTGTGGTACTCCAGATATTACCTTTACCTCTGGCGATTTAGTTCCTCTAAGAGCGTCGTGTTGAGTTCTGTCTGCAAGAAAGTCTTGAGTCCAATCACAGGTCTGCTCTGCTCTGATACTCCTTAAGCTCGTATTTTTTTTCATTAAACGGCAATGTAGAACGGTGTCAAATGCCCTACTGAAGTCAAGGAACACGGCATCAGCCTGAGCGCCGTTGTCCACTGCGCTGTAGATCTCATGGAGGAACAAACCGAGCTGACTTTCGCAGTATCTCTGTTTGTGGAATCCATGTTGATTTTTATGGAGGAGCTGTTCATTTTCCAAAAACGTCATAATTCTTGAGTGTAAAACATGTTCCACAATTCTACAACAGATTAAAGTCAACGATATAGGTCTATAATTGTGTGGATCTGTCTTACGGCCTTTCTTAAGAACGGGAATGACCTGCCCTTTTTCCAGTCGTTAGGCACCTTTCGTTGCTCAAGCGATCTATGATAAATTACTGCTAGAAAGGGAGCAAGTTGTTTCGCATAATCTTTATACAATCTTATAGGTACCTCATCTGCTCCTGAAGCGTTTCCACTACTAAGCGATTGTAGCTGCTTTTCAGTTACGCGATTGGTTATCTCAGTATATGCCATTTCTACGTTTGCACAGCGAATGAAAGTAGGGACAGTGTTGTGATTTTCCGCAGTGAAACAACTTCGGTAGACCGAATTCACTGCTTCGGCCTTCGCGCTGTTATCTTTCGTTTCGGTGCTGGTGCGGTCGCTGAGAGGATGAACAGATGATTTTGACCCACTTACTGATTTTACATACGACCAAAATCTTTTAGGGTTTTTGCTCAGATCGGTTGACAACGTCTTACTTCAAAAATCATTGAACGCTTCTCTCATTGCTCTCATTACGCTCATTTTCACTTCGTTCAGCTTTTGTTTCTCAGCTAGGTTTTTACTTCTCTTGAATCTGAGATGAAGTGCTCTTTAATTACGTAGCGCTTTTCTAACGCGGCTATTAAACCATGGTGGATCTTTTCCATCCCTTAAAACATTGCTCAGCACATACTTGTCTAGGGCATATTGCACGATGCCTTTGAATTTTTTCCATTTGTTCTCCACATCTTCGTCCTCATCACCGAATATTTGATGCTGACTGCTGAGATATTCTGAAATTTGTATCCTGTCACCCTTGCTGAGCAAATATATCTTCCTACCTTTCTCATCATTCCTTGCAGGACCCACCCGTCATAGATGCTGTCATAGCCTTATGATCGCTGATACCTTCGTCTACGTTAACTGATTCGATAAGCTCAGGTCTGTTTGTTGCCTGGAGGTGTAAGACGCTACCCTCACGAATTGGTTCTCTAACTATCTGCTCAAGGTAATTTTCGGACAAGATGTCCAGAACAATGCTACACGATTCCCTGTCTCTGGCACTAGTTTTGATGGCATAACACCCCCAGTCTATACCTGGCAAGTTGAAGTCATCCCATATTACAACGGCATGATCAGGAAAATTACTAATGAAGAGCTCTAAAACTACAGATCCTGACCCAGGTGGTCTATAAAAGCATCCGATCACCATTTTTGACCGTTCTTTGATACTCAGTTTCCCCCAGATTAATTCACATTCGAAATCCGTGATAACCTTGATTTTATCGAATGTTTTACTGCAATAAACACGTCGCCAGCTGTAATACCTACAGCTGCAGGGGCGATAATATTGGGTTGGTGCATACGTTCGAGGCGTTTTTCCATAATTTGAATAAACACAACAGATACACATAATAGAGACTTTAGTCATCAATAGCGTAATCTCCTTCACTACTTACAACGGCATGTGACTTTTCGATCCCACGACTGTAGAAATCATATGCTTTTGAGGCGAAGAACTCGTCAATCTATATTTGGAGCGCATTTACTTTCCAAAAGAAAGTTTGGTGTAGATCATTCGAGAGAGAGCAGAAAAGGTGAAAATCTGAGCTCGCAGGATCAGATGGATGCCGGCCGCTGTGGCCGAGCGGTTCTAGGCGCTTTAGTCTTGAACTGCGCAACCGCTACGGTCGCAGGTTCGAATCCTGCCTCGGGCATGGATGTGTGTGCTGTCCTTAGGTTAGTTAGGTTTAAGTAGTTCTAAGTCTAGGGGACTGATGACCTCAGAAGTTAAGTCCCATAGTGCGCAGAGCCAAGTGTGTTCTGTCGGTCTAGCTGAGTACGGACGGCCGTTATCGTGGTGTAGCACACTTCTCGTAGCCTTCCTGGTCGTTGTTCTTGGATTGCGTCTGCAAAACGTCTCAGTTGTTGACAATAAATGTCAGCAGTGATGGTTACTCAATTCCTTGTGCACCACATCGTCACTGCTCCAGATGTCTAATATGCGTGCAGGTCTTCGTACGGGGAGTTAGTGCTTTGTCTGGATTCAAATATTCCTTCCCCCCCTTTTTTTTTTTGTCATCAGTCTAGTGACTGGTTTGATGCAGCCCGCCACGAATTCCTTTCCTGTACTAACCTCTTCATCTCAGAGTAGCACCTGCAACCTACGTCCTCAATTATTTGCTTGACGTATTCCAATCTCTGTCTTCCTCTACAGTTTTTGCCTCTAGTACCATGTAAGTCATTCCCTCATGTCTTAGCAGATGTCCTATCATCCTGTTCCTTCTACTTATCAGTGTTTTCCACATATTCCTTTCCTCTCCGATTCTGCCTAGAACCTCCTCATTCCTTACCTTATCAGTCCACCTAATTTTCAACATTCGTCTATAGCACCACATCTCAAATGCTTCTTCGATTTTCTTCTGTTCCGGTTTTCCCACAGTCCATGTTTCACTACCATACAATGCTGTACTCCAGACGTACATCCTCAGAAATTTCTTCCTCAAATTAAGACCGGTATTTGATATTAGTAGACTTCTCTTGGCCAGAAATGCCTTTTTTGCCATAGCGAGTCTGCTTTTGATGTCCTCCTTGCTCCGTCCGTCATTGGTTATTTTACTGCCTAGGTAGCAGAATTCCTTAAACTTCATTGACTTCGTGACCATCAATCCTGATGATAAGTTTCTCGCTGTTCTCATTTCTACTACTTCTCATTACCTTCGTCTTTCTCCGATTTACTCTCAAACCATACTGTGTACTCATTAGACTGTTCATTCCGTTCAGCAGCTCATTTAATTCTTCTTCACTTTCACTCAGGATAGCAATGCCATCAGCGAATCGTATCATTGGTATCCTTTCACCTTGTATTTTAATTCCACTCCTGAACCTTTCTTTTATTTCCATCATTGCTTCCTCGATGTACAGATTGAAGAGTAGGGGCGAAAGGCTACAGCGTTGTCTTACTCCCTTCTTAATACGAGCACTTCGTTCTTGATCGTCCACTCTTATTATTCCCTCTTGGTTTTTGTATATATTGTATATGACCCGTCTCTCCCTATAGCTTACCCCTACTTTTTTCAGAATCCTGAACAGCTTGCACCATTTTATATTGTCGAACGCTTTTTCCAGGTCGACAAATCCTATGAACGTGTCTTGATTTTTCTTTAGCCTTGCTTCCATTATTAGCCGTAACTTCAGAATCGCCTCTCTCGTGCCTTTACTTTTCCTAACGCCAAACTGATCGTCACCTAGCGCATTCTCAATTTTCTTTTCCATTCTTCTGTTTATTATTCTTGTAAGCAGCTTCGATGCATGAGCTGTTAAGCTGACTGTGCGATAATTCTCGCACTTGTCAGCTCTTGACGTCTTCGGAATTGTGTGGATGATGCTTTTCCGAAAGTCAGATGGTATGTCGCCAGACTCGTATATTCTACACACCAACGTGAATAGTCGTTTTGTTGCCACTTCCCCTAATGATTTTAGAAATTCTGATGGAATGTTATCTATCCCTTCTGCCTTATTTGACCGTAAGTCCTCCAAAGCTCTTTTAAATTCCGATTCTAATACTGGATCCCCTATCTCTTCTAAATCGACTCCTGTTTCTTCTTCTATAACGTCAGAAAAATCTTCCCCCTCATAGAGGCTTTCAATGTATTCTTTCCACCTATCTGCTCTCTCCTCTGCATTTAACAGTGGAATTCCCGTTGCACTCTTAATGTTACCTCCGTTGCTTTTAATGTCACCAAAGGTTGTTTTGACTTTCCTGTATGCTGAGTGTGTCCTTCCGACAATCGATGCCTTCACATTTTTCCTGCAGCCATTTCGTCTTAGCCTCCCTGCACTTCCTATTTATTTCATTCCTCAGCGACTTGTATTTCTGTATTCCTGATTTTCCCTGAACATGTTTGTACTTCCTCCTTTCATCAATCAACTGAAGTATTTCTTCTGTTACCCATGGTTTCTTCGCAGCTATCTTCTTTGTACCTATGTTTTCCTTCCCAACTTCTGTGATGGCCCATTTTAGAGACGTCCATTCCTCTTCAACTGTGTTGCCTACTGCGCTATTCGTTATTGCTGTATCTATAGCGTTAGAGAACTTCAAACGTATCTCGTAATTCATTAGAACTTCCGTATCCCACTTCTTAGCGTATTGATTCTTCCTGACTAATGTCTTGAACTTCAGCCTACTCTTCATCACTACTATATTGTGATCTGAGTCTATATCTGCTCCTGGGTACGCCTTACAATCCAATATCTGATTTCGGAATCTCTGTCTGACCATGATGTAATCTAATTGAAATATTCCCGTATCTCCCGGCCTTTTCCAAGTATACCTCCTCCTCTTGTGATTCTTGAACAGGGTATTCGCTATTGCTAGCTGAAACTTGTTACAGAACTCAATTAGTCTTTCTCCTCTTTCATTCCTTGTCCCAAGCCCATATTCTCCTGTAACCTTTTCTTCTACTCCTTCCCCTACAACTGTATTCCAGTCGCCCATGACTGTTAGATTTTCGTCCCCCTTTACATGCTGCATTACCCTTTCAATATCCTCATACACTTTCTCTTTTCCCTTAAGTTAGCATAAAGATACTGTTTCTCGTCACAGTAACGATACACCATAGGTGTTCAATCGATGACGGCCACGCAGAGATGCACATATGGTCACTCGCTGATTTGTGTGATTTTGGCTTAGAGCATGCGGTCCCCATGCACCAGATTTTTAAATCTTCGCCATTGACGTATATGTCGTACGATGGTGGAGTAATCACAGTACATCACATTTGCCAGTTCTCGAATACACTGACGTTGATCATTGTGGAGTAATGCGTTCAAACGATCTTCATCAAACTCCAAAGGTCTTCCTGAACGTGGAGAGTCACTAATATCAAAAAGATCCTACTTAAACGGGTAAACCATTTTCTCGCCGCGCTCTGCCCAGTGGCATAATCCCCATACACAGCGCAAATGTTCCCGGCTGCCTCCGATGTTGTCGCCTCTCCACTGAACTCCAACAGAAGAATATGTCTAAAATCTTCCCGTTTCTTCACTTGTCACTCCGTTTTCTAGCGTCCACAGCTCCACTCACTATCTCCAAATGACGAAAAGAAGATATGTAACCTCAAATAGCAACAGTGAATTGCAAATGAAAAATGACAGTCGATAAATAAACCGATAGCAACCGGAATACCAACATGCAAAACAAAAACGTTACGAACTTATGTACCATCCTAATAATTCGCAGGCATACAACACTACAGCTCCACTCACTATCTCCAAACGACGAAATGAAAATGTGTAACCTCAAATAGCAACAGTGAATTGCAGATGAAAAATGACAGTCGATAAATAAACCCTTAGCAACCGGAATACCAACATGCAAAACAAAAACGTTACAAACTTATGTGCCATCCTAATAATTCACAGGCAAACAACATTACAGAAAATGATCAATTGTCCGATCATCCATCATAAACCGCAATCTCGTATTGAATGAAATATGCAAGCCAATTTCGTGTATGGAGGCGAAGTATTGCCACATTACAGCGTAACGCCCCACAGCACGCACTCTCGCGTTCCTGCGCCATGGTTTCACCCTTCACGCGCAGTCTTGCCTGTGGCACACCGTGGGCGCCTATCTTGTTCATAAACTACAAACCTGAAAGCCACGGTCCAGCTCGCGTTCCCGCTTGGATGCATATCGTCCTCACTCATACTTGTGAGGGTACCCTACACAAACAGTTGCACAATTTGCTCTTCAGACCGCTGTGTCAGCAGCATGTACTCGCAGAGCTGTGCGCAAATGCATGTCGAAATCTTACAGAGGTACGGTAGTGCAGTGACTAACCAAGTCATGTACAGCAGGTCGACGTCAGTTCTGAAAGTGGTGAGATAAACACATTGCTGCCCATTGATGTTTCTCTTCTTTCTACACGTCCAATGTCCCCTGTTAGTCTTTTTTGGTATGATCTCATACACTCGAGCAGTAATCTATGAAGATTTTCGGACTATTTTGTAACCAATGTCCTCTGTAGACATTTTCCCTAAATTCAGCCAATGGACGGCTCAACCACCTGCTGCGATTGAGTCCACGTGGGCCAGTCGAGAAGTTTGAATCATCAACTTGAAAAAATAAGTTAGGCTATTAATGAAGTAAAGTTCGGTTATTAATTTTTTTCTTTATTATCAAGCGCATGATCATATCTGCAGTCATGGTTGTTGTTAAGGACTTCAGTCTGAAGACTGCTTTGATGCAGCTTTCCCCACCAGTATACTCAGTGCAAGCCTCATCATATGTGCAACCTACTTCCATTCGAACCTTTTTACCGTACTCAAGCCTTGGTCTCCCTCTACAGTTTTTACACCCAACACTTCCCTCCGTCACCAGACGGTTCCTTGATGCCACAGTATGTGTGCTGTCAACCGATCCCTCCTTTTAGTAGAGCTATGCCATACATTGCTCCCCCCCCCCCCCCCCCCCCCCCGCGCAACTAGATTCAGTAGTTCCTTACTAGCTATTCAGCTATTCGATCTGCCAATCTAATCTTCACCGTTCTTCTAAAGCACCACATTTCTACTCTCCTCTTGTTTGCGTCTTTTCTCGTCCAGATTTAATCCTAATGGTCTACACCTTTGAAATTGTCACATGAATTATACAGCAAGTTTCATTGACCCTCAGTTATTTGCTGGAGAAATTGGTTGAATGTGGAATATTTTATAATTAAATTGGCTCTCATATAACGAACACATTTTGTTTCAGTATTGTCATGTACCTTTTCAGTTAATTTGAGTATTAATAAGTAAAAACTCTCAAGGAAGCTTTCCAATGATGGAACCTGAAACTGTTCCGAGTCCAAAGATTTAAATTACAGTGCAATTAGATGAAAATGCGGTTGTTTTAATGAAATGCACATATTACACAAATATTTTCAGCTATTCTCAATTATTCCTAAAGAGATTCATTCATTAAATCCGCACTATTGCAATACTGTTACCGGTAACTGGCAGGGCTACTCTTTTAGGATCAGCTGTGTTCAAGCAATTACCATTCTTACCGTGAACGACTGTATTTTCTTCATCGCTATCTGAAGATTCGGCAGACAAATTAGTTCCGACACATAACTCGTGCAGGAGTATCAGCTTCAGAAACACCCTCATCACTTTCACGATTGAGTTCTTTTAAGACTGCTTCCCGTATAGCTTCTTCCATTAGTAAAATGTAATTTCTGTGCCATATTTTCGTAAATGTACTTTACACTCAACGACAGAACTGGGTCATAGCGATCCTTCAAAAAAATATTTCTGTCAAATTAATTAAACAGAGACGGCTCCCAACTTCGAACGTCCATCTCTGTTATGTCTCTCTCAACTCTGAATTTACGTTAGTGGCAGCGGGCTACGTATCTGCAATTTCGCGTTTGTATGTGTGTAGTCCGTCAGAAAAGACTATATATATATATATATATATATATATATATATATATATATATATATATATATATATATATATAACTATATATATATATATATATATATATATATATATATATTCACTCCTAACAAATGCAGATTGAAATACCCGCCCCACAGTACCGCTAGAGGACCTGAAGCAAAATGACGCAGCTCATCTGCACTTTAACAGTGGGGGACGCCAGTTTGGTTTGCCACTGTATGGACGTGTTACGATACTATACTGCAGGGATTTAGATGTGATCACTCCATCAGTTATCCGTAAGAGTTGTTATACGCAGGTATTTGCATGAGCTGATTAATCTCAACTGTATCTAATTGATATTGAGTTGTCCTAAGTGCACAGTATTCCATTACTGGACATTTGAAGGAAGTTGCGAATCTTTCAGTTCATCTTACGAGCTGACCGGATGTTTATGCAGATTTTCTTCCAGATAGTATTTCATCGCGCATAACTACACAGTCTGCAGAAAGTCTGAGGTTACTGTTAATGTCACCTTGTGTATATGGCTATGTCCATATGTACATCGCCCACAGGTGCTCGTTACAACACAAAAACACAGCACACAGAGCACACCTGTTTGTGTAAGCAAGACATATTATAAACATTGAAAATTCGTCTTAAACGGCGTATAAGGTACAACTCACTGTAAGTAAACAGACAGGCAACTGTGTAATATATATATATATATATATATATATATATATATATATATATATATATATATATATATATAGCCGTTTGCACAAGGTGCTTTATGTTTTTAGGTATTTTAGTCATGACAAACCTTCTATAATGTGCTGATTTTTATCCAGGTGACAACCTGCGTGAGATCCAACGTAAAATCGACAAGTTTGATAACTAAAAGATTTTTTAACCCTGACAGCAAAGACTGTCGAAACCGGTTGTTTTGAATAAAGAAATATTGCGCGATCTTGGGTGCTAAATGTGTTTAGCAAGTAAAACAGGTCGCATCTTCAGCCTTCTCAAAATGAGGAACTTCCACCTGATGAAAGGTTTTTCTTCAGATGTGTCGAGTATGGAATTTCTCTGTGGGTCGCAGCCCTTACCCACAGCGCGCAGCAACCTGTCCGCCACTCCCACTGCCGCCCCCGCATCCGAAACCACTCTCGGCTGTGACGCGGCGGGTCGCCGCGCGCACGGCTCTGAGTCAGCCCGTGGGGGCGCCGACCGTCAGCCACACAGGTGGGCCGCGCCCTCACCTCTCTGCGCGTCTCTCTTCCAGGGATCTCCCGCCACAGCTGGTCCAGACCTGCCCGGCACGCCCCCACCGTGGGACTGGGGGTGCAGCTGGGAACCCGCCCCTCAGTCTCTCTTTGAGTGACGTATTGAGTTGCCGAGAGGGGTGGAGATCAGCTCCACGGCCTTTGTCGGTGCCAGGGAGGGAGGCTTCCGGAAATAATCCCCCAGGTGGCTCGCCGGGCACGCCAGTACCGGTTTCGATCGCGTCGAGTCTGGCTAACCTACATGTTGATCTCTTTTATTTTCCTGTGTACATTAAGTGTTTATCCGCCGTTACCCGGTAACTTATTACTCTCAGGTTGATATCAGATACGGAAACGAATTAAATTTGTCTATAGTCAAAAACAAGCTTACTTTATTTAAATGTTTCTAAATCTGTAAGTTTCTGTGATAACGCCTGATTGTTATGTGACCATCTGCTTGCATACGGCGAACATATTTCATTATACAGGCTGTTACAAAAAGGTGCGGCCAAACGCTCAGAAAACATTTCTCACACACAAAGAAAGAAAATATGTTATGTGGACATGTGTCCGGAAACGCTTATTTTCCATGTTAGAACTCATTTTATTACGTCTCTTCAAATCAAATTGATCATGGAATGGAAACACACAGCAACAGAACGTACCAGCGTGACTTCAAACACTTTGTTACAGGAAATGTTCAAAATGTCCTCCGTTAGCGAGGATACATGCATCCACCCTCCGTCGCATGGAATCCCTGATGCGCTGATGCAGCCCTGCAGAATGGCGTATTGTATCACAGCCGTCCACAATACGAGCACGAAGATCTCTGAATTTGGTACCGGGGTTGCGTAGACAAGAGCTTTCAAATGCCCCCATAAATGAAAGTCGAGAGGGTTGAGGTCAGGAGAGCGTGGAGGCCATGGAATTGGTCTGCCTCTACCAATCCATCAGTCACCGAATCTGTTGTTGAGAAGCGTGCGAACACTTCGACTGAAATGTGCAGGAGCTCCATCGTGCATGAACCACATGTTGTGTCGTACTTGTAAAGGCACATGTCCTAGCAGCACAGGTAAAGTATCCCGTATGAAATCATGATAACGTGCTCCATTGAGCGTAGGTGGAAGAACATGGGGCCCAATCAAGACATGACTAACAACGCCTGCCCAAACGTTCACAGAAAACCTGTGTTGATGACGTGATTGCACAATTGCGTGCGGATTCTCGTCAGCCCACGCATGTTGATTGTGAAAATTTACAATTTGATCACGTTGGAATGAAGCCTCATCCGTAAAGAGAACATTTGCACTGAAATGAGGATTGACACATTGATGGATGAACCATTCACAGAAGTGTACCCGTCGAGGCCAATCAGCTGCTGTTAGTGCCTGCACAAGCTGTACATTGTACGGAAACAACTGGTTCTCCCGTAGCACTCTCCATACAGTGACGTGGTCAACGTTACCTTGTACAGGAGCAACTTCTCTGACGCTGACATTAGGGTTATCGTCGACTGCACGAAGAATTGCCTCGTACATTGCAGGTGTCCTCGTCGTTCTAGGTCTTCCCCAGTCGCGAGTCATAGGCTGGAATGTTCCGTGCTCCCTAAGACGTGCTTCGAACGTCTTCCAGTCGGGACACCTTCGTTCTGGAAATCTGTCTCGATATAAACGTACCGCGCCACGGCTATTCCCCCGTGCTAATCCATACATCAAATGGGCATCTGCCAACCCCGCATTTGTAAACATTCCACTGACTGCAAAACCGCGTTCGTGATGAACACTAACCTGTTGATGCTACGTACTGATGTGCTTGATGCTAGCACTGTAGAGCAATGAGTCGCATGTCAACACAAGCATCGAAGTCAACATTTCCTTCCTTCAATTGGGCCAACTGGCGGTGAGTCGAGGAAGTACAGTACATACTGATGAAACTAAAATGAGCTCTAACATGGAAATTAAGCGTTTCCGGATACATGTCCACATAACATCTTTTCTTTATTTGTGTGTGAGGAATGTTTCCTGAAAGCTTGGCCGTACCTTTTTGTAACACCCTGTATACACACCCATACGCGACGTATGTTTTTGGATAGGGTCCGCCTTTAGCAAAACACAATTTTGTTTTTTAACCCAAACGTGGTTCACTGCAGTTGCAGCATCTTCAGTGGGCTTGTTTTCATTTGTTAAAGAAAAACATTGTTCTATACTGTTTGTATAAATGTAAATATTAGTTTTTAAATCGTAATTACAGATATTTGAAAACACATTAATTATGAATTCATACCTTTTTACCACGTGGTGTGGTTTTTCTCATATTTTCTGGGTAACACATGAGAAAAACCACACCATGTGGTAAACAGGTATGAATTCATAATTTATGTGGTTTTCAGATGTCTGTAATTACGATTTAAAAACTAATATTTACATTTATACAAACAGTGTAGAACAATGTTTATCTTTAACAGATGAAAAATAAAAGCCCATTGAAGATGCTGCAACTTCAGTGAAACATGCTTGGGTTAAAAAACAAAACTGTGTTTTGCTAAAGGCGGACCCATCTAAAAACATACGTATTGTTAAAGCAATCACGGAAAAACGAGCTTCAACCCCCAGATGATTACATCCATACACTGTCTGATCAAAAATATCTGGACACATGTTAGTGCGGTGTGTCCCCTCTTAGCCATTATGGCGGCTTTAAAACTGCTGTGGACACTTTCAGTGAGGTCTGTGAATGTCTACGGCGAAACGGCATCCCATTCTTCAAGAACCGAACCAGAAAAGGTAGTGATTTTGGACGGTGTCTTCTGGGGCGAAGTCGACATTCTGTCTCGTCCCAACGATGTCCCATTCGGTAAAGGTCGGGAATTCGGGCCGGTCAGTCCATTTCGGGAATGACGTTGCTCACTCACACTATTGCCTCACAGACGCTGCTTTAACACAGGGTGAACTGCGATGGCGATACAATCAGTTCTCATCGCCGAACTGTTCTGCTAATGTACACAGCACACAGTGCTGGAAAATGTTAAAATGGCTCTAAGCACTATGGAACTTAACATCTGAGGTCATCAGTCCTCTAGAACTTAGAACTACTTACGCCTAACTAACCTAAGGACATCACACACATCCATGCTCGAAGCAGGATTCGAATCTGCGACCGTAGCGGTCGCGCGGTTCCAGACTGAAGCGCCTAGAACTGCTCGGCCACAACGGCCGGCTACAGTGATGCAATCTGCTTTCATGTGCAAAGTCAACATGAACACTGTTGAATCTGTTTTAAATGCTAGCAGAAAAGAAAGTTACCAGGAAAAGTCAACCGCAAAGAATTAGGGCCTCCCAGACCGATTCACTGAGAAAGTGACAAAGTCAAATGAGCGGTCATGGGATCGTTGCCGCAATATATTCGATCAAGTTCCTCCGCAAGTTTGTGGAGCACAGGAAGCAACCATATCCCTGACACAAGATCCGAATTTCATTTAATGAACCGCTTGGTCACAGCGGCCGGCCTGTAAAATGTGTTCATATCCTTCCACATTTAGCATTTTCTTAAATGCACTAGTGGGGACCACACCGTAACCACAAAAAACATCCCCGTATTGTAACACAGCTTCTCCATACTTCGCTATTGGCATTGCACATGATGGCACCTAACGTTCTAGAAACATTCGCCGAACGCAAGCCCTTCCAACGGGTTTGCCATAGATTATAGCGTAATTCATGACTCCAAATCACTCGTTTCCAGTCATCCTCTATCCAGTGGTGTTGCTCTTTACACCACCTCAACCGTCACGTAGTACTGACTACAGAAATATGTGGCTTGTAAGGAGCTGCTCGACCTTTGCACTATATTCTTTCTAACTCCTTTCAAAAAGTCACTGTGCTAGCTGGACTGCACTTTTCAACTGATGTCGTGCTCTATTTTACAGCCACCCTCCACAATGCTCATTGTTCCCTATCCATCAGTACTAGAGGTCTCTGTAGTCTTGGCCGGCCGGTGTGGCCTAGCGGTTCTAGGCGCTACAGTCTGGAACCGCGCGACAGCTACGGTCGCAGGTTCGAATCCTGCCTCGGGTATGGATGTGTGTGATGTCCTTAGGTTAGTTAGGTTTAAGTAGTTCTAAGTTCTAGGGGACTGATGACCTCAAATGTTAAGTCCCATAGCTTTCAGAGCCATTTGAACCATCCAGTCTTGCCTTAGCTACGGTTGTTTCTTCGCGTTTCCACTTCTCAGTTGCATCAGCAGCGGTAGACCTGGCCGCTTAACAGGGTTGAAAGGACCCTGTTGGATTTGTTACTCAGGTGACGTCCATCACTTGTCCACATTCGAAGTTACTGACCTCTCGTGACTCACCCATTATGCTGTTTAATACTTCCCTACTGACAACACAACACTGCCCGCCTCCTTGTATACTGGTGGGTCCGTCTCTCGTGGCATCTCGGCGTCATTTGTGCATTACAAAGAGATGGCCAGATACATTTCATCCGGTAGTATCTCCGTGGTAGTAGTTTCTCTCCAGGAATATTTGTTATTAGTATCCAGATATCAGTATAATTTGCTCAGTGACGTAGATTACATGCATCGGATTAGCTGTTTGTTTTCGTTCCTACGGCGTGAACCAGAGATGAATTTTTCACTCGTTCGTTGCTAGATCGTCAACCAGAGATGGACTTTTCTTTTTCTCGGCAGCTCAAATTCTATTCAGTTTAGACTACATTTAAATTATTTTACGTTATCTTTTATGTTTTCAGTACTTGCATGTTATATCTTATTTTCTGTAACTGGAGTTTTAACCCTTCCGCTACGGTGAACTTCTGTAGAAGTCGGGAGCGAATGTGCAGCTCAGCCGGTGGACTGCTGCAGCAGTTCCGCTTCACTACGCTCGACTTGTGTCACCGATGTTCACTCACCAATATTTTCTAAACTGCTACCTAGAGACCGATTTCAACGTATTTTGCGGTTTTTTCATTTTGCCAATAACGAACAGCCTCACGACAACGACTATTTGTACGAGCTATCAAAACCATCTGTGATTTGTATAAATATTTTCCCGAAGAAATATACAGTATAAAGTCCAATAACTGCGTTAACACTACTAGTATGAAAGTAGGCAGAGTAGCTTCGCGGACAACGCTAAAAATTCGCCGTACAGCCGGCGCGGCCGGGCGGCACTGGCGCTCGTCCACCGCGCACCACGCAACAATCACAGCGCCGGCGTGAAAGGGTTAGTACTTAGAAAACTTGTAGTTCTTTTATGTTAATAACAGAGCAATACGTTATCTGTGACTGCTTCATATACCGGAACGATATAAAACATTTAATTTAATTATCTTTCAGAGCGTCCAATAAAACACGCTTTTAATCTGTCAAAGTATAATCTGCTAATAAAATATTCAGATCCACACTTTACAGAAATATTACTTGACGGTTAACAGATGTGTTGCTGTCTTGATCAATGGTACACAGTGTTTCTTTAGTTACTTGACAGACAACTTTTTGGTTCCAGACACAACCAGAAGACGGAACATTAGGACGGCTAAATTCGTACAACTTTTACATGCAATCTTTTTGTTTCACATTTACAGTAATTATAGCTGCAGGCAACGAGAAGGAAGCGGATGTATCTTCCCTGGCCGTTGGCCGTTGGCCAAAGGAGTCCGTTTCACCGGCAGGGAGGTTCGCTCCCAGTAAAATACAAGCTACCTAGTTGCTCCGATCCCCTCTCGTTCAACATGAAGCGCATAAGAGAGATACATATTTTGTTATTATATCACAAATCACGACGGAATAAAAGTCTATACTTACGATTTGAATATAAATATTTACCTGACATCGGTCAGTGCCAAAACAGCAACGTCATCAAAAATTCTGTCACGCTATGAAGTACAGGTTCAAATGGCTCTGAGAACTATGGGACTCAACTGCTGTGGTCATCAGTCCCCTAGAACTTAGAACTACTTAAACCTAACTAACCTAAGGACATCACACACATCCATGCCCGAGGCAGGATTCGAACCTGCGACCGTAGCAGTCGCACGGTTCCGGACTGCGCGCCTAGAACCGCGAGACCACCGCGGCCGGCTATGAAGTACAGTACACAGTTATTAAAGTAAAATGTTTTACAGATTCATTGTAATGTAACACAAAACTTGACTACATACAATACTTTTAGTGTCCCTCACAGTTGCAAGAACAAGTACATTCTTGGAAGAACCTGCACTCCTAAGGATTAAAATTCTTTAGTACGTCGCCAATTAGCCTAGCGACACCAAATCTAAGCCTGGACACTAACGTAGTTAGTTTACATCTCACCTCCTTCATAATCGCAATCCACCTGTTAAGGTGCTACGGGTGTCTTACGCCATAAGTATGCTTTTTCCAACTGGCAGTCGTATACGTATGAGCCATTATTACTTATACATCAAAAGAAATAAGTGTTTTAACACGTCTAAAGCAAGAGAAGGAAGACTATGATATAAGATATTATATAAAACTATAGAATGCAACCAACATAATTAACTAAGAGCGTTGTTTGAGAAAAAATAATAAATAAAACCTACTGAAGAGAGCACAGGAAGTTCTGACACATATTTTAGGATAGCAAGACTAACCAAAAGGTGTCGTGCATAAGGTGAAAAATCTCTTGAATTTCTCTTAGTAAGTAAGAAAAGTAATAACATCTACTTCATTCATTTCAGTGACAAGTTTTGTTGAAACCTCTCCCTCCGTGCCTTGTCTGTCACCCTCTTTCCTTCCTTTACTCCTACTGCCACCGCTAGGGGGTGCTAGAGTCTACAAATCCCGAATTATATTTATCCTGTATAGTAAGTCGCATATGTACCAAGTCTGGTTGAATTTTCTTCAGGCGTTCCAGAGTCATGCTTGCACGTACCCACTTTCACATCCTGTTTTCTTCAAGCAGCGGTGTCAGGGGTGTTTTAAAGCAATGGAAATTGTGTCCATGTACGAAGTCATAAGTGTGTCAAACTTTATCGGACTTACCCCCTACGTTCGTTCGAGATCTGTTCTGGTACACAATCTTCATCTCTGCATAAATGCTGCAACTTACTTTTGTTCGAACATGCTTACTGTATCCAAGTTTTAACTCTCTTTACAAACTTTATCCTCCTCCCTGCCCCCCCCCCCCCCTCCCCACTTCGTATCCTATCAACTGATAACTGATCCCTTCTTTTACTCACGTCGTGCCACAAATTTATTCTCTTCCCAGTCCATTTCAGTACTTCTTCTTTACGTATTCGACTTACTCATCCAACGTTCAAAATGCTCCTGTAGAACCACAATTCTAAATCTTCTCTTGTCTTCCTGTCTGAACTGTTTATTGTGCACCACTTAAATTTATATTGGGTGTAAACAAATATCTCTGTTTAAAAGGCGCTTTTCTTGCAGTTGCCAGACTCATTCTACATCCTCTCTGCTTTACTACGTCGGTTACTTTCCTCCCCAAACAGCAAAACTCATCTACTACTTTCGGTACGTCATTTCCTAATTTAAATCCCTCAACATCTCCTGATTTAATTCGACTACATTTCATTGCTCTTGTTTTACATTTGTTGATATTTGTCTCATAATTTTTTATTGCAAGATGCACTCCACTGCATTCAACTGACCTCCCACGTTCTTCGACGTCTGTGACAGAATTATGATGTCGTCCCTAGACTTTAAACTTTTTATTTCAGCTCCATGAATTTTAATTCCCTTTCGAAATTTCGAGTTGTTTTTCTTTACCCCTTGCTCAGTGCACAGACTGAATACGTGGCTTATCGATTCAAAGTGCGCGTTTTAACTCCGTAATTGGCCTGACAGCTTTTACCTTCTTATCTTCGTAAAATCTTTTCGCAGATTCACTTTGTAGATTCTTATGTTCATACGCGTGAGATGGTGCAACGATCGGAACATTTGACTAGTTTGGGAGGACGGATGTTCAAATCCCCGTCCGTTCACCCTGAATTACTTTTTCCGTGCTTCCCCTACAGCGTTGACGACAAATACTGGGATGGTTTCTTAGATAAATAAGTACTTAAATGACGCCGCCGTCGGCGCTAATTTGCCTTCCACCCTTTTTTCTTGATCCGCTCATCAGAGCTTTTTGTAACAGTTTTCTTTTTAATTTCGTTCATGAATATGTGCCTCATTACTCGGTGTCCAAAGTCTTCCAGTTTCGGCGGATGTATTCTGTGATGTTCATTTCTCGTTAACTTACCTTTTATTATGGTTATAGGCATCTGCTGTTCTGTAGATCCAAATTCATTCTAAAGTCAGACTCTACATTTTTCTAAGAATTTCCATTCTATCTTTCACGTTGCGGAACGATTGAATCATCTCCTGTGGATATGGTTTGTGCAACGTTTGGAGTTTCCTGCAAAACAACTTCACGTAACGTCGCAATGTCACATTATACAGAATTACTTTTTCGTGGAAACTGTAAGTGACAAACTCGCCACTCCTGATGGCAGATGATATCTCGAAGACACTTCACAGAAGACATCCGTGCAATAGTCCCTTATTCCATCTGAAATGGATATTTCCTTTATATATAGGCTGGCCCTAAACAGCCTGAAAAGCTTGTAAGTATTTTACAGGGTAGGATGTGCTGAGAAATAATGGTTAAGAAACAATTCGGTACGTTGCGCCATACCCGAGTACATTAGTATTGAAGTCAGACATCAGGCTGTTGCGCGCTGAAATTCAAGCGGCCCGCCAAATGCAATCAGTGTCAGTCGGTCGCATAGCGTAGACTTAACTGCTAAGGTCATTAGTCCCTGAGCCTACACACTACTTAACTTAAATTATCCTAAGGACAAACACACACACCCATGCCCGAGGGAGGACTCGAACCTCCGCCGGGACCAGCCGCACAGTCTATGACTGCAGCGCCTGAGACCGCTCGGCTAATCCCACCCGGCACCGCTCAGCCTTTGGCTACAGTCCCATGTCCAGATTTTGTATCGTTCACTTGTTTGGATTTAGGAAACGAAACGAAGGGAACGTTTGGAGACACCAGCTCTGGCGGGCCGCTTGAATTTGCGTACGCACTACCTCATTGGCTAATTTCAATGCTAAGTAACTTGGAAACGTGGCAACATCTGGAATTTCTTGCTTGAATTTATTTCTCGGTGTAACCTATCCTGCAACAAACTTACAAGCTTTTCAGACTGTTTCTGACAACCCTGTAGAAGTATATTTTCTATATTACGGCGCGCGGAATGGCCGCGTGGTTTGAGGCGGCATGTCACGGATTTCGCGGCCCCTCCCGCCGCAGGTTCGAGTCCTCCCTCGGGCATGGCGTGTGTGTTGTTCTTAGCATAAGTTAGTTTAAGTAGTGTGCAAGTCTAGGGACTGATAACCTCAGCAGTGTGATCCCTTAGGAATTCACACACACACTCCATATTACGCTTTTCGTACGATGTCGGGAGGTTTACCGCAGAAGTTGTTATTTGTTGCCGGCCTGAGTGGCTGAGCGGTTCTAGGCGCTACAGTCTGGACCCACTCGACCGCTACGGTTGCAGGTTCGAATCCTGCCTCGGGCATGGATGTCTGTGATGTCCTTAGGTTAATTAGGTTTAAGTAGTTCTAAGTTCTAGGAGACCGATGACCTCAGAAGTTAAGTCCCGTAGTGCTCAGAGCCGTCTGAACCATTTGTCATTAGTTATTTTTCTGCAACAGAATTCGTTTCTTCTTTAATCTCGATAATCGTAGTTAGGTTATTAGTGATGGCTGAGTGAGCATTTAACCTTGAATTAGTATCCAGAATTTCCGATTCCTTTATCGCTTATGTCTGTTAAAGTTCTTCGATAACTTTATTCAGAAATAAGGTGAACAGAAGAACAGATGACGTCTCCCCATAGGAGGTTTGTACGTATTTGCAGACGCTCAGAGATAGACACAGGGAGTTTCAAACTAGATGCTGCATTTGTGAGAACTAGGCTGTTTAACGGCATGGCTTGGTTCCCAGTTCTGTTTTTTTCTGCTTATTAAAGTATCAAAGAAGCCGACGAGCGTGCTGGAATGTCAGCGTATATCACACACAGCTTGTTTAGTGCTAAAGCGGTCTACGTTAAAAATAGCAATAAAGAATAAAAGTAAATAAGAGTCGTCTACAAATCAAAACAGCTATGAATTTCAAGTTCGAGGAACGTGTAGTGGGAGATGTGAACAGATCTCTGAAGTTGTTCTAAATCAGTATGTGTCTGTTTCAAAAGTACTATTTTGCCAAAAATGCTACATGAATCGCTTGGGCTGCAGGCTGGTCCGATCCCCCTTTCCTCCTACACACAATTGACCTTTCCTGAAGAGATTGTTTGTTGTTCTAATCGACGACGACTAGAGTTTAACATTAACTCATAATCATTTTAAGTTAAGTTATTTACGAGACTGGCAACAGCAGACGGATACTTTTCTGATACCGGAAAACTACTGTGTAGACTTTCCAGCATTACCCAACAATCCCTTTTTCCAAAATAGTTTATGGGTAGCTGCTGACTTTCTTTCTTACTTCAACTGTTAACTGTGTCGAACCAGTCTTCTCCCAACTTTTTGACACTTGCCCACCTCTGTGGCAAGTATCAGCTGCTCCGTCATTCGCCATCCATCAGCTGTTCCATGTAATTCAGCTTGGTTCACCCCCTGCCGACGCTTGCTTTCAATCAAAGCCGACAAAAAGTTGCAGCACAATACGGGAGTCCTTAGGGGACGAGAGCAGTAATGTTAGTTCTTGATGTGCCACTCAGCGTGGCAGTAGGAAAACGAAGAGCAGAGTGGTGCTACTGGCAGCTCCGGCTAGCAAGTTCGTACCTGCAAAGCCGTGATTACGCACGTGCTTGCCCTCTGTGACCATTCGAGGTCAGCAGGCGGCGCAGTCCGCGAGTAATGTGCTGCGTCACGTAATCGCAGTTCATCCTATGCTCCCTAGATGGCAGACTCTGCCAGCTGTGCTTAAAGAGCCCACACTATTACAAAAAAAAGTTGCGGCACGTAAACAACGATCTCAGTCGAAACTAGATGTCGACCTAGGGATGGGCAAAATCGATTGGCTAAAATCGGTACCGGTATTTTAGGTCTGAATAACCAATATTATTCGGGTATTAGTTTGGTCTCGTTTATAGCAGCTTTTTTCATTGTTTTACCAATAACCGGACAAAAAAAGGCATATAAATTTGCCTCAGCATTTATTCAGAAAGATTCCATTGCTTTGAAATATATAGAAAATATATACAAATATATAGAAAATAGGGAGAGGGATCAGAACTATTTTAATAACAACCCTTACAGTTATAGAGTAGCAACGAATGCTCTGACATAAGAGTCGGTGCTGTAATGGTGGGAAGATGAAGTCCATGTCGCCTTGTGATGTGCCCAGATAGCACCACACCAGGTCTGTAAGGCAGTTTCTCGCTGTCGTCCTCGGGACAACAATTGTGTTGCAGAATTCTGCCAGACGTCGTCTGGAAATATTTTGCGGAGTGTAGTAGAACTGAAGAAAAATGCCAAGTTTGCGTTAAAAGATTTAATATGGGAGGAGACACAAAAACCTTGTCATATCATTTAAGTTGAAAGCATTCAAATGTCCCTCGGAAGAGAAGATAAACTTGAGTGATATAACTTTATTACTGTACTATAAGCATGGGATATAACTGAAGCCTTACTTTTGTGGTTGCTTCAGTAAGAAAAATTCATTCCATCCAAAAGTGGGACGCAGTGACGTTTTGCTCACGCAGTCACCGCGACCATCTCTATCACCCTCGCCACGTTTTCTGGGTGATGATGAGACCGTGTTCTGGCACAGATTCAATCCTATGTCGATCGAGATCGCTTACACCTTCACCTTTATTAATATTTTTCAACCTTCATTCGATGTCTACGTTTATTGCTGGAAATAATAGCAATCGAATATCGGTTATTTCAGAAACCGCTTGTTTTGAGTTACACTGAAGACGAAAAAAAACGGTATAACCGGAAAACAGGTTCCTTTAACGATAACCGCCTCCCCTATGTCGAACTCCGGCGTCCTGGCCAAGATCGTTGTAATTCGTATCTTGCCCAACTACACTACTTCGGCCACGAAGTGACTTTATAATATTAAAGAAATGATATGGAGAAGAACAAGAACGTGTACTTCAAGACTAGCGCAAAAAACGGTGATAATTCTGTTGTGGCATTCCGAAACCTTATGTGAGCCAGACACTTGCAGGCTGTATATATTTTTAATATGCATAATATATAAGCGTTATATAATTTATAAAGGGGAAACGTGGTTACCAAAAATCTCGAGAAGTTGTTGATCGATTTATTTGAAATTTTCATACGATATTCTAATAAACAATCAGTTGTTGTTGTTGTTGTTGTTGTCTTCAGTCCTGAGACTGGTTTGATGCAGCTCTCCATGCTACTCTATCCTGTGCAAGCTGCTTCATCTCCCAGTACCTACTGCAACCTACATCCTTCTGAATCTGCTTAGTGTACTCATCTCTCGGTCTCCCTCTACGATTTTTACCCTCCACGCTGCCCTCCAATGCTAAATTTGTGATCCCTTGATGCCTCAAAAACATGTCCTACCAACCGATCCCTTCTTCTAGTCAAGTTGTGCCACAAACTTCTCTTCTCCCCAATCCTATTCAATACCTCCTCATTAGTTACGTGATCTATCCACCTTATCTTCAGTATTCTTCTGTAGCACCACATTTCGAAAGCTTCTATTCTCTTCTTGTCCAAACTAGTTATCGTCCATGTTTCACTTCCATACATGGCTACACTCCAAACAAATACTTTCAGAAACGACTTCCTGACACTTAAATCTATATTCGATGTTAACAAATTTCTCTTCTTCAGAAACGCTTTCCTTGCCATTGCCAGTCTACATTTTATATCCTCTCTACTTCGACCATCATCAGTTATTTTACTTCCTAAATAGCAAAACTCCTTTACTACTTTAAGTGTCTCATTTCCTAATCTAATTCCCTCAGCATCACCCGATTTAATTTGACTACATTCCATTATCCTCGTTTTGCTTTTGTTAATGTTCGTCTTATATCCTCCTTTCAAGACACTGTCCATTCCGTTCAACTGCTCTTCCAAGTCCTTTGCCGTCTCTGACAGAATTACAATGTCATCGGCGAACCTCAAAGTTTTTACTTCGGCTCCATGAATTTTAATACCTACTCCAAATTTTTCTTTTGTTTCCTTTACTGCTTGCTCAATATACAGATTGAATAACATCGGGGAGAGGCTACAACCCTGTCTCACTCCTTTCCCAACCACTGCTTCCCTTTCATGCCCCTCGACTCTTATTACTGCCATCTGGTTTCTGTACAAATTATAAATAGCCTTTCGCTCCCTGTATTTTACCCCTGCCACCTTTAGAATTTGAAAAAGAGTATTCCAGTCAACATTGTCAAAAGCTTTCTCTAAGTCTACAAATGCTAGAAACGTAGGTTTGCCTTTTCTTAATCTTTCTTCTAAGATAAGTCGTAAGGTCAGTATTGCCTCACGTGTTCCAACATTTCGACGGAATCCAAACTGATCCTCCCCGAGGTCTGCATCTACCAGTTTTTCCATTCGTCTGTAAAGAATTCGCGTTAGTATTTTGCAGCCGTGGCTTATTAAACTGATAGTTCGGTAATTTTCACATCTGTCAGCACCTGCTTTCTTTGGGATTGGAATTATTATATTCTTCTTGAAGTCTGAGGGTATTTCGCCTGTCTCATACATCTTGCTCACCAGCTGGTAGAGTTTTGTCATGACTGGCTCTCCCAAGGCCGTCAGTAGTTCTAATGGAATGTTGTCTACTCCGGGGGCCTTGTTTCGACTCAGGTCTTTCAGTGCTCTGTCAAACTCTTCACGCAGTATCGTATCTCCCATTTCGTCTTCATCTACATCCTCTTCTATTTCCATAATATTGTCCTCAAGTACATCGCCCTTGTATAAGCCTTCTATATACTCCTTCCACCTTTCTGCCTTCCCTTCTTTGCTTAGAACTGGGCTGCCATCTGAGCTCTTGATATTCATACACGTGGTTCTCTTCTCTCCAAAGGTCTCTCTAATTTTCCTGTAGGCAGTATCTATCTTACCCCTAGTGAGATAAGCTTCTACATCCTTACATTTGTCCTCTAGCCATCTCTGTTTAGCCATTTTGCACTTCCTGTCGATCTCATTTTTGAGACGTTTGTATTCCTTTTTGCCTGCTTCATTTACTGCATTTTTATATTTTCTCCTTTCATCAATTAAATTCAATATTTCTTCTGTTACCCAAGGATTTCTAGCAGCCCTCGTCTTTTTACCTACTTTATCCTCTGCTGCCTTCACTACTACATCCCTCAGAGCTACCCATTCTTCTTCTACTGTATTTCTTTCCCCTATTCCTGTCAATTGTTCCCTTATGCTCTCTCTGAAACTCTGTACAACCTCTGGTTCTTTCAGTTTATCCAGGTCCCATCTCCTTAATTTCTCACATTTTTGCAGTTTCTTCAGTTTTAATCTACAGGTCATAACCAATAGATTGTGGTCAGACTCCACATCTGCCCATGGAAATGTCTTACAACTTAAAACCTGGTTCCTAAATCTCTGTCTTACCATTATATAATCTATCTGATACCTTTTAGTATCTCCAGGGTTCTTCCACGTATACAACCTTCTTTCATGATTCTTAAACCAAGTGTTAGCTATGATCAAGTTGTGCTCTGTGCAAAATTCTACTAGGCGGCTTCCTCTTTCATTTTTTAGCCCCAATCCATATTCACCTACTATGTTTCCTTCTCTCCGTTTTCCTACACTCGAATTCCAGTCACCCATTACTATTAAATTTTCGTCTCCCTTCACTATCTGAATAATTTCTTTTATTTCATCGTACATTTCTTCAATTTCTTCATCATCTGCAGAGCTAGTTGGCATATAAACTTGTACTACTGTAGTAGGTGTGGGCTTCGTATCTATCTTGGCCACAATAATGCGTTCACTATGCTGTTTGTAGTAGCTAACCCGCATTCCTATTTTCCTATTCATTATTAAACCTACTCCTGCATTACCCCTATTTGATTTTGTGTTTATAACCCTGTAGTCACCTGACCAGAAGTCTTGTTCCTCCTGCCACCGAACCTCACTAATTCCCACTATATCTAACTTTAACCTATCCATTTCCCTTTTTAAATTTTCTAACCTACCTGCCCGATTAAGGGATCTGACATTCCACGCTCCGATCCGTAGAATGCCAGTTTTCTTTCTCCTGATAACGACATCCTCCTGAGTAGTCCCCGCCCGGAGATCCGAATGGGGGACTATTTTACCTCCGGAATATTTTACCCAAGAGGATGCCATCATCATTTAATCATACAGTAAAGCTGCATGTCCTCGGGAAAAATTACGGCTGTAGTTTCCCCTTGCTTTCAGCCGTTCGCAGTACCAGCACAGCAAGGCCGTTTTGGTTAATGTTGCAAGGCCAGATCAGTCAATCATCCAGACTGTTGCCCCTGCAACTACTGAAAAGGCTGCTGCCCCTCTTCAGGAACCACACGTTTGTCTGGCCTCTCAACAGATACCCCTCCGTTGTGGTTGCACCTACGGTACGGCCATCTGTATCGCTGAGGCACGCAAGCCTCCCCACCTACGGCAAGGTCCATGGTTCATGGGGGGGGGAAACAATCAGTATCGTGCAAATATTTGAATATACGCGGGAAACCCCGACAGCAAAAACGTCGAATAGAGTTCGTGACCGATTTACTTAAGATTTTTACACGATACTTTAGTAAACATTCAGACGCTACATATTTTTTTTAAACAACAATGTACAGATTTTCTGTTAAAACCGACTGTGAGGAAGAAACTGAGTGTTCGACAGAAGAAAATGTTAACCCTCGGTTTTGAAAGGATTAGTTTGCTAATGCTATCTGTCGTTTTCGACTGCACCACATGCTTGGAACAAGCAGCTCCGTATGTACCGCTAGGAAAAACTGTCTGTTATATAAACTGCTTCGTCTCATTTAACTAACGTTCTTGTCTACGCATTTAACCAAAATTATAACACCCTGTATCTCGAAAGTCGCTCATGTGTGTCAGCACTTTTTTCCGTCGACCCCTTCAACTGCTGTGAATTTCTGGGGCTAGTTTTCTTTCTCGCAGTCTTTTTTAACGACAATAGCAAGGCATTTAAACCATTAGGCAACTTTTATCTGCCATACATAAATAGTGTACATTAAGTCCGGGAACATTTTCAATTATTTATTGCACAAGAACCAAACATTGTACATATATCATACACATGTATTTTTGAAGAGAAATCCTGAAAGGTTTTTTTTTTTCGTGTGTACCGCCACAGTGTGGTTTGGTAATCTGCCGAAAGTCAGCGCTAGTCGCAGAGATAGCGAGTTCAGGTGTCGGAGCGAGCTTTCTGTGTGTAGGAGTTCGACAAAACTGCTACGGTCGCAGGTTCGAATCCTGTCTCGGGCATGGATGTGTGTGATGTCCTTAGGTTGGTTAGGTTTAAGTAGTTCTAAGTTCTAGGGGACTGATGACCTCAGATGTTAAGTCCCATAGTGCGCAGAGCCATTTGAACCATTTTGAGTTCGACAAAAACAAGAGTGCTACAGCTGTTCAACGGATGTTTAGAACCAAGTACGGCAAGAAGCCACCAACAAGGAAGGCCATTTACCACTGGCACAACAAATTCGTTACGACGGGTTGCTTGCGCCCGGCAAAGAGAAGCGGACATCCCAGTGTGAGTGAAGTGAATGTGGAGCGCGTACAAGAGACATTCATAAGGAGTCCAAAGAAATCGGTGCATCGTGCATCTCGGGAACTCGAAATGGCTCCAGTGACAATGTGAAAAGTCCTGCGACAGAAGCTGTCTATAAAACCATTCAAATTGGAGCTAGTGCAGAAGTTCAATGACAACGATAAAGACAAGCGTTTTGAGTTTTCAGAATGAGATTTTCACTCTGCAGCGGAGTGTGGGCTGATATGAAACTTCCTGGCAGATTAAAACTGTGTGCCCGACCGAGACTTGAACTCGGGACCTTTGCCTTTCGCGGGCAAGTGCTCTACCGGAAGGCAAAGGTCCCGAGTTCGAGTCTCGGTCGGGCACACAGTTTTAATCTGCCAGGAAGTTTCATATCAGCGCACACTCCGCTGCAGAGTGAAAATCTCATTCTGGAAACAACCCCCAGGCTGTGGCTAAGCCATGTCTCCGCAATATCCTTTCTTTCAGGAGTGCTAGTTCTGCAAGGTTCGCAGGAGAGCTTCTGTAAAGTTTGGAAGGTAGGAGACGAGGTACTGGCAGAAGTAAAGCTGTGAGTACCGGCCGTGAGTCGTTCTTCGGTAGCTCAGTTGGTAGAGCACTTGCCCGCGAAAGGCAAAGGTCCCGAGTTCGAGTCTCGGTCGGGCACACAGTTTTAATCTGCCAGGAAGTTTCGTTTTGAGTTTTGTTCGGAGTTACAACAATTGAATGAAGTTTGGGATGGCATTGTTGATCGCTTAATTTTTTGCGACGAAGCCACTTTTCACACTAATGGGAAAGTGAACAGGTATAATTAACGAATGTGGGTTACAAAGGTATATGGTGTTTTTGTATTGTCACGTTGAAAACTGTACAAGCCATTCTTCTTTGCCGAGATCAGTGCCACTGGGTATTCCTACCTGGACATGTTGCCTCAAATGCAGTCGGACTCTCCGTTCATCTTTCAGCAGGATGGTGCTCCACCCCATTTTCATTGTGACGTTCGTGGGTACCTGAACACGGCGATGCCGCATCGATGGATCGGCTGTGCTACAGAAGGGAACAGCTGTTTCATGAAATGGCCTCCCCGATCACCAGATCTCACTCCATGTGACTTTTTTTCTATGGGTACACATGGATGTACCACCTCTACCACGTGATGTAGGAGAGCTCTGGGACAGAATACCATATCGATGTCTGCCGGGTCACTCACGGTTCGCATAGCTAACGTTTGGCATCTGTATATTTAGTTCTTGTGCAATAAATAATTGGAAGTGCCCCCAGACTTTATGTACGCCCTGTATTCTTTATCCTTACATATAATATTAAACAAAAATTGTACATACAACAATGTACTGTTTTCTTTTCTTCTTTAAAGTCGGTTTTAACGGAAACAGGGAAGTACTATTTACGGTTTATGGGCTAATGATTAGAATACAACTGCAGCATCTGAATCGTCCGAAACTTTGTAATCCTACCGTTCACAGATTAAACTACACGAAGTACTGCAGCTGGAGGGATCTGTCTCTTACTCCATATACCAATGTACCAACTCATTTTAAGCGACTTCAGTTTTCCATCAGTGTTTTGTTTACAATGATAACAAACAAGCCCCAACGTCAGAGAGAGAGGGGGGGATAGGAGATGGACAGAGATGGGGAGAGGAATTAATGGACATAGAGAGGGGAAGGAATAGAGGGACAGAAAGAGGAGAAGGAGCAGATGGAAGAGGTGGGGGAGAAGGAGGAGGATATGGACAGAGAGAGGATGGAGGAGGAAGAGATGGACAGAGGGATGGGGGGAGGAGGAGATTAGGAAGTATATCCAATTCCAGTACACATTTAGCAGTTGTGAAGTATTGCCGCATTTTCTAATATTATGTATAAATAAGGCGTGTACTTACATTGGTATCCACAGAAATTAATAGGGGATAGAGGAGCAGAACTCTAAAATTACCATGTTTGGTATAAATGACTTGGTCAGTTTAGAGGATCAATAATATTTTCCCGTTACCATCATTAACATAATACTACAATTGGTCAAATAAAAGGTTTACTGGAGTAACAGGAAATCATCTCTATAAGTGTATGGGAATTTTGTAATGAATGAAAATTCTGTGTTAAAATTTGTCAAATGCATTAAATTCTTATACGATTTCTTCTTTATTGTTGTTATTATTAGCGTGAGTGTTATTTCGATTCTGACGTTACATAGTTCCATGATTTGTTATTCTGTTTCTTTTTTTTCGTCCCACTAATAACTGTGAACATGCCGACGTATTTCATGTAAGTCACTGAAGCGGATTGAGAAACTGAGTAAAAATGAATAAATAAATATTTGTGAAACCTGACTCCTATTAATGTTGGCATTACGAATTCTGACCAATGATTTAATTAACAGAAAAGATATGTGCGGTTTATAAATGAGACAAAGAGAAGTGCTGGAGCGGCTGTAGCTGAAGCTTATCGAGTCGATTGTAACTGTGGGCGTGTAAAGTAAAGGAGAGCTGAACAATGAGTGGAGAAAAGTATGCTAAAAAAAGAAGTACGGTCTGCCTGGGCTATTGTAGTGCATCCAACTGCTGTACACAGGTCAGATGTCAGGAACACAATACGCCGGAGAACTTCCCCGCTGAAGGTGTGTGAACTCCTTGGAGCGGAAATCAGACGGCCTCTGTAGAATCACGCTCCTCGGCCGTCTCGCACTTGAGGAGGTATACAATTGTCTCTTAGCTAAACCACGTCACCCTCCAGTTGTCATTCTGTTAACTGTTTTCCCCTCAGTTTACTAGTTGGTATGACGCGACCCACCACAACTTCCTGTTGTGATTTCAGCTCTTATCTGACTGTGAGTAGCACATAAGCAAGGTACTCAATAATTTGTTGAATACATTCAGATCCCTCTTTTGCCCTACAGTTTTACCTTATAGAGTTCATTCTAGTACTACGTTCTAATACATAAGCTTACGCATGTGCTATCATCCTGTTCCTTCTTTTCGACGGTGTTTTCCGTCACAACGTAGGGGTAAGTAAAGGACAAATGAGAAATCTCCAGCGAGCAATCGATACCACGTCTGCTGCGCTGTTGCAGCAGATTTCCTGATAGCGTACCTTCACATACAACATCTACAAAAAGCACATTCGATCATAAATCGCCGGAATTCAAGAAATTGAAGTTTTTCTTAAGAAGAATGCATGGCAGGAATGTATCCTCGGGGCCCCTTGTTTGTCTAGCGTACCAAAGAAGATGAGAAGCAAACGAAATTTAAAAAAAGCTTAGAAGAATAAAAGAGCAAAGATGAAAAGGTTTCTTGAATTGGAGGCATTGTTGAATCGATGGAAATCCTGCTTAGCGAGATATGGTATTAAAGATAAACAAAACCGAAAAGACGAAAATAAATCTGTACGTATAAACATCTCACAAAAAGTTTAGCACCACCTGCATCTCTGTGAACATGGCAGGCGTCTCCTTGTTCTTCCTGGGCAGTATCACGTGTCTTCACGGGCTCGGCATGTTTTCCGGACTTTGTGGTAGAGGGTGGCCGGATGCCCTACCTGTCGCCACCCCTTTTTTCCCCACAGACGGAATTTGTCTGCGACTGGTTTTATCCTACATAAAAGCGTGCATACTTGTTTCTGAATGTCTGAGGCGAGACTCGAGGACCGGCCGGGCATTCACCTACTCGGATGTGGAAAATTGCTTAAAAACCGTATCCCCTCGTCACCGAGTGAAGTGGCGTAGTGATTAGTACACTGGACACGGTTTCTGGAGGACGACGGTTCAATCCACGCCCAGCCATTCAGATTTAGGTTTTCCGTGATTTCCCTAAATCGATGCTAGGATCGTTCCTTTGACACGGCACGGCCGACTTCCTTACCCATTATTGTAACATTCCCAGCTTATGTTCTGTCTCTAATGACGTGCATGCCGACGGGACGCAATCACCCTGTCTTCATCCCGGCATTCGTTGTTAGTAGGCCAGGCGGATTCGATCCGAGGCCGGCGCGCCTCCCCGAATGCCGAAAGGGGTGTGCCAACTCGCGCGGCTATTATCGGGGTGTGTTGTGTCGCGCTTAGAAACCCAGAGAATGAAAGAATAAGCACTACGAAACTAAAAAAGTGCTTAAACATGGAATAGAAACGAAACAATAACCAAAATAAAGAGAGTCAATTTCCAAACGTACATACCTGTGGAAAAAAGGTCTTCTGATGGAAAACATGTGATAATCTCATACTACAGCCCTTGCATCGTAACGGGCTTACAAGGGAACATCACTAACATGACGCTACGTTCTAAGGAGAAAAAAAGCACACTAGGAAGGTATCAGTCCTAGCAATCGACCCCGCACGAAAATTTGGTCCAATATTCTGACAGTACGCACTTATGATCTTCTGGAAGTACAGCTTTCAAACTTTCGCGCTCACCAGTTGCTTGACATTCGATTCTCTCCATTGAAGCCGCCTAACGCCCGAACGAGAAGTGCTGTACAGTGGAGTGACTGGGAGGTTTCTGACACACCGTTTGGACATACCGACAACATGCTCTGTTCAGTGTTTAAAGTCAACGGTTTCTAAGCGGTAGCTGAATTTATTTGCTTTAAATATTTATATACTGCGTTTCACAAATACCTTATAAATGAATGAAACGATTGAGTGTGTCATTAAAGCGGTGTCGTAGCTGTTTTGCGTTTTTTTTTTTTTTTTATTTTTCTGCTGGTACTGTTAAAGTCAAACACATTTTCAGGAGATGGACTATTCTTCAAAGCGTTTGGCGTGGTTGAATCGTAAATCGAAAGTCATTAACTTATAATAATTCATCAGTTGCTTATGTTTATTCGTTTTGATTTTGAGGCATGTACAGAGGAGTCCAGAATAAGATAGACACTCTTTGATAGTTAGTATTAATGGAACAAAATACCGTTCCGTTACAGTTCTTGCACTGGGAGAAGATCATTTTATGTGTTCAAAGTGATCCCCACTACCAGCCAGTCAACGCCGATGCCGCTGAACTGTTGACCAAACTATGGCTGTCAGTGTTGCCGGTGTGATAAACCACACAGGACGCCTCGATGGTTTCTCTGGCCTCTTTCAGTGTTGCTGCATTCTGTTGATAAACATCAGTTTTCACGGTTCCCCGTGGCTAGAAGTCAAGAGGTGTAAGGTCTGAAGACCGTGATGGATACTCGACAGCCCCTCTTCGACCCATACATCGTCCTCGTAGATTTTTACCCAAGCAGGCTCTGACAGATCTGTGGTAGTGAGGCGCAGCGTCAGCTTGTTGCAGGTAAAGTCTTTAATTTCCAAACCTTTCTAGAATGGCAGGTAAAGTCGATGGTTGCAGTATATGAAGATACACCTGACCAGTTACGGTATCTTCAAAAATGATGGGCCAATCAAACCGCACGATAACAGACCACAACACTCATAAACATCCGGTTGATTAACATGTTTGTCCACGTGGACGCGAGGATTTTCAGGAGCCCAGTACACGCAGTTACGGCAGTTTACAGTACCGTTCAGTTGGAACTGCTCCTCGTCAGACCAGATAACCATCTCTGCGAACCGTTCGTCCTCGCGAAGCATGCCTCTCGCAGTACTCCATGCTGCCAAAGTCGTCCTCGTTCATAACATGTAGCGAACTTGGAATGTACAGTTTCCGCTTTGCAGCCTTCAGAATTCGTTGCACACTTGATAGGCTTACCCTACTTTCACGTGCACCCTGGCTCACAGTCTTTCGAGGTGACTTAGTGTGATGTTGCAACGCAGCAGCTTTGGAACCTGGACTCGCTGATGTTTTTGGTCGGCCAGACCTTTCCTTATGTACGTCCTGAACAGTGCCGTCGGCTTCAAATTTATCCCAAATACGATAAATTGTTGTACGTGTTGCTGGCTAAGTTCCGTACACTTTACGCCATTACCGTTATACCTCCATCATGTTTTCCTATTTCTAGTACCACTTCAGTAAGGCCTCGCGTTGCTCAAAGGCAAAACGATGTTGGTTCTGTGAGGAACTAGAGCATTGTTGCAACATTTCTTAATTTCCGACGGATTAGCCTCGTGAGCGGAATAGCCCTGCTATAAGCTTCTGTGGTTAGCTGTGTGCATAGTAGCGCCATGTTGTTGAAGCCATGAGTAGTTATTTCTTCTTCCTGTAGTCGGCCAATGAAATCGTAAATCATTAAACAATATCGGTCAATGTTTCTTCAAGATCTATTGCTGCACTGTCACCTGCTGGAAAACGAACGCCAAGATCAACAGATGGACTACGCTACCGCACAAAATTGCAACGATATGTCATTTCGTTCTAGAGATATTAACTATCAAACAGTTTCTACATTTTTCTGGACCCCTCTGTATGTAGCTGCAGACTGTCAATACCAGAATATTGTTAAAATTATATCGAATGTATCTGTGTGTGAGACTGACATTTTATGTATTCAAATTACTTACTATTTTCACATAGAATAATAGGTTCTTCAACAAGGCCTCAAAACACGTTGGGCCTCTGTGCCCACATCCCCATTTCTCTTCCCTAGCGTTCAACAGTCCGCAATAGGTGGCCCCTGGTTGTCACGCAAATGTGCAGAACTTGGCTCTCGTGCATCAGGCGGCTGCAATAGGGTGGAGCGAATGGCAAACAACTGGTGCCCGCGAATGTTTAAAAGCTGTTCTTTCAGAAGATGGTAACTACGTACTGTCAGAACTATGGCCCAAATTTTCGGGCGATAGCGATTGCTGGAGCTGATATCTCTCGGTGTGCCTTTTTCTCCTTAAAATATGAGGTCAAGCTAACGATGTTTCCTTGTTAGACGCTTCTTGGCATGCTGACAGCAAGGTGGTTGATCGTAGCTCCTCAAACCGGTTCCACTCTCCTGAGGTCATCCAGCGCGTGAGGAAGATCCGTGCGGCGACGCGCAGCAACTTTCAACTGGTCGCAAACATGCTCGAGCAGGTTCATGTCAGCAGATACCACAGCCATACTGTTCTGTTTGATTCCTGCCTCCGGGAGGAATATGTTCACTCGGTGAGAGCTGTATGTGTCTATACATTATCGTCTCGAAAGTTGAATCCACTGCAGAAATGACAACTGTAGGCCTATACAGAAGATTAGAGGATTCCGCCGATGCTGCACAGTCCTCAAATTACGCTCGATGACAATGTCAGGTTTCAGACATCTCTACAGTGGCCCGAAACATTGCTGACTCACGTCCCTGGTGATATCGTAGGACTGTATGCATGTCACACGTGTTGGTACCTGACCGCCTCCACAATTTTTCTACGCTGAACATCAGGTATCAGACAAATTCTGCAGTCGTTGGTGAAAAGTACCCCGATGCCTTTGGTCACAGTTTCATTGCAGGCGTTGCCTTGCTCTCCTTCCCTCCGCACCAAGGTGATGGTGGAGGGGGTGGTGATGGTGGATGAGGTTTGTAGTATTGTTTGTAACGGACGTCTAGAGGCCAAAATGGATGATGTGAAGGTGGTTGCCGAAGTCTGCTTCGGCACAGCCCTCCAAAATGGCAGTGCACATTTCTGTTGCCTTGTCCTTCGAGTACATGGAACACTTGTGTGGAATGACACTTCTGTTGAGAGTCATTTCTATGGAGTCTGAGCCTCTTGCCAAGAAAAGCAGTCTTTAGTAGGTAGCTAATAATTACAACTGGCACGAGTAGTGTGTTTTTAGAATGAGTACTTCTCTAAGTAGGAGTGGCACAAGCAATCATTAATGATTATTTTCTTGTTGGTAGCAGATCAGTTATTGAAGTGTGGACACATGGGCACAAAACGCATAGAGTGTACTGACAGGCGCAGTCCACTTTGGTACACAGTAACGATTGTGCAGAAAACATCAGGTAGTAAATTATGTGGTGAGTTTGGGGGAAGATTGTTAGATACAGAAGAAAAAAAAAAACGATTAAAAGACTGAAATAGGTACAAATTAAGGCACCAATGATGACAATATTTGTACCTTTACCTCTAATACCCTGTATGTTGAAAGGCTGAAAAGCTGCGACCAGTCATTTTTTATGGTAATTTATTTTGTCTTTACCAGTTTAAGACTGGTTCGCCCATCTTCAGACGAGATGTAATAGGCTGGAATGTGACAGTCTAGTTGTTAGTGGACGAAACCAACAGACGTGAAAAAAACACCTGAAGTGTCTTGGGCTCCGCAGAAATGTCAACACATTCCATATCTGCACAAATGTCAGTCCGCTCTACTGTCACAAACTTCTACAAATCGCTCTTTGTACGTAGTGTTCATCAGATGGAATGTTTATCCATAGACAACCACTGCGAACTGATTTTCCATGTCTTGCGTCTCACTGTCGCGGGTGAATGTTCGAATGCCATCACTGAGTGAGACTAATAGCGCATTGTGCACAATAAATGGACTCTTCGAAGCTTATCGTCAGACTGTGCCGTTCACGCTGAACGTACGATTGCACGATTGCACAGCAACCACAGGAAGCAGTCCTGTCCATAGAATATGTGGGAGTATGTTTACGGAACGACTTAAAGTGGAAAGAACACGCTAAATTAACCGCGGGTGAGGCAGACACCAGACTGCGATTCACTGGAAGAATCCACAGGAAGTGTAATCCATTAGAAATGAGGTAGGTTACGAAACTCTCTTTCGACCAATACCTGAATATTGCTTGTCAGTCTGGGATCCGTACGGGGTAGGGTTGGTTGAAGAAACAGAGAAGATACAAAGAATAGCAGCGCGATTCGTTACGGGTTCATTTATATTGTAATCGGAAAGTGTCATTCATATGGTCTGCCATGTCGAGTGGCAACCGTTGCAAGAGTGGCCTTTTGCATCGCATTGTGCTTTACTGTTAACGTTGCCAGAGCTAGAAGTATTAACCATTATATCGCGTCCTCATCGTTTGTCTCGCGAAATGACTGTGAAGATAAAGATTCGAGTTCACACGGAGTCTTACCAGCAATAGATCTTCCGGGAACCACTAACGACTGGAACAGAAAAAAGGGGAATATGTACATAAAGTATCCTCTGCCACACACCGTAAGGGGTCTTCCGGAATGTAGATGAAGATGTAGATGCAAATGCTGATGTAAACAGAGCGTGCTTACTGAAGAGCATTGAGAATGCAGGTTTACATTTATCTCCTTTACATATGTTGTACATAGCTATTCCTTGTGATCAAAAGAGCATTCTGAAAGTATTGCCGGTGCTCTATTGAATATAAAGAATGCAAACTATGCGAAACTTTTATTGCACAGTTTTGAAGTCTGGAACACGGTTCACACTGCCAACCGGAGATTTAAGGCAAATGCAGAAACCAAAGCGATAACAGGTGATTGCCCGCTCACTCACTCATCGGTTGAAACAACGGAAAACGTCTACAAATTGCTCTTCGAAATAGTAGCCCGTCTGCTGTATTCTCCATATTTGGCTCATTGGGAACTTTCTTTTGGCACTGCGGTCGGCAACGCCTATGCAAGACAAATGTCTGGTGCAGTTGTTAGTTCGGTTACTGTTGCTACAATGGCAGATTATCAAGATTTAAGTGAGGTTGAACGTGGTGTTAACGGTGGGACATGCCATATTCGAGGTAGCGATGAAATGGGGATTTTCCAGTACGACCATTTCAGAAATGTACCGTGAACATGAGGAGTCCGATAAAACATCAAATCTCCGACATTGCTGCTGCCGGAGAAAAATCCTGCAAGAACGGTACCAACGACGACAGAAAAGAATCATTCTACGTGACAGAAGTGCAACCCTTCCATAAATTGCTACAGATTTCAATGCTGGGCCATCAACAAGTGTCAGCGTGCCAACCATTCAACGTAACATCATCGGTATGGGCTTTCGGAGCCGAAGGCCCACTCGTTTACACTTGATGACTGAACAACAGAAAGCATTACGCCTCGTCTGGGCCAGTCAACACCGACATTGGCCTGTTGACGACTAGACACATGTTGCCTGGTCGGAAGAGTCTCGTTTCAAATTGTATCATGGACATGTACTGGTATGCTGACAACCTCATGAATACATGGACTCTGCATGTCAGCACGGGACTGTTCAAGCTGGTAGAGGATCTGTAATGGTGTGGGGCGTGTGCAGTTGGAGCTAAGTTGTTGTACATAGCTATTCCTTGTGATCAAAAGAGCATTCCGAAAGTATTGCCGGTGCTCTACTGAATATAAAGATTGCAAACTACGCGAAACTGATACGTCTAGATACGACTCTGACAGGTGACACATACGTAAGCATCCTGTCTGATCACTTGCATCCATTTCATGTCCACTGTGCTTTCCGACGGACTTTGACAATTCCAGAAGGACAATGCGACACACCACAGGTCCAGAATTGCTACAGAATGGGTCCAGGAACACTCTTCTGAGTTTACACATTTACGCTGGACACCAAACTTCCCAGACATCAACATTATTGAGCCTATCTGGGATGCCTTGCAACGTTCTGTTCAGAAGAGATCTCCACTCTTTGTACCCTTACGGATTTGTGGACCGTCCTGCAGACTTCATGGTGTCATTTGCCTCCAGAAGTAATTCAGACATTAGTCGAGTCCATGCCAGGTCGTGCTGCGGCATTCCGAGTGCTCGCGGGGCCCCTACACTATATTAGGCAAGTGTATCAGTTTCTTTGGCTCTTCAGTGAATATGTTTCAGCGAAGTTATGTTCCCTTGCTACACTGGCATCCCAGGAAACAAGGCTTTGCGGAGAATAGCTGAACCAACGTGTTATTTCTAGAATGAAGTGTTTACGAGATTTCACCCGGCACCGGCGTGTAAGTTGTTATGGAACGTCTTAACACTTAAAAACCGTCTGCAGGAGCAAAAGACCAACCCAGAACTGCATATGAGACTAACATGTGAGACTAACATTGAAGTCCGGTTTAACGCTCAGTTTTAAGTAGGTTGTAGTGGGCGTGGACTTGTTGTGGCGAACCAAATGGAACTTATCCATTTGAGACTACCGGAAGATATGCATCTGCTATACATTCACATCCTCATCGATACTCTACGAGTCACTATACGGTAAAGTTGGTGGCAGAGTGCGGTTCTTATAATACCGTATATTAAGGTTTCTTCTCGTATCGTTAATGACTTGTGTCGAAATGATTATTGCTTTTTATACGCATATTCTACATCTACATTTATACTCCGCAAGCCACCCAACGGTGTGTGGCGGAAGGCACTTTACGTGCCACTGTCATTACCCCCCTTTCCTGTTCCAGTCGCATATGGTTCACGGGAAGAACGACAGCCGGAAAGCCTCCTTCCGCGCTCGAATCTCTCTAATTTTACATTCGTGATCTCCTTGGGAGGTATGGTTCAAATGGCTCTGAGCACTATGGGACTTAACAGCTGAGATCATCAGTCCGCTAGAACTTAGAAGTACTTAAACCTAACTAACCTAAGGACATCACACACATCCATGCTCCAGGCAGGATTCGAACCTGCGACCGTAGCGGACGCGCGGTTCCAGACTGAAGCGCCTAGAACCGCTCGCCCACTCTGGCCGGCTTCCTCGGGAGGTATAAGTAGGGAGAAGCAATATATTCGATACCTCATCCAGAAACGCACCCTTTCGAAACCTGGACAGCAAGCTACACCACGATACAGAGCGCCTCTCTTGCAGAGTTTGCTAAATATATCCGTAACGCTATCACGCTTACCAAATAACCCCGTGACGAAGCGCGCCGCTCTTTTTTGGATGTTCTCTATCTCCTCTGTCAACCCGCCTGGTACGGATCCAACACTGATGAGCAATACTCAGCCTCTGTGAGATGAGTAATTATGGAGCTGAAGAATAAACCTAATTTTTGTACTTCTTCGACTTCCTGGCATTTGAAATGCTCCAGAATTTGTTACTCTCTGCCGTAATCTCATAGTCCTGTGGCTGTTCACCCGCTCTTCCTTCTAAAAATGATCTAATGTGTGTTAATTGCTAAGGGTCCAAACTGCTGACGTCAGCGGTTCCTAGACTTACACACTAGTTAAACTAATTTTAAATTACCCTAGGGACATCACAGTCATAGCCATGCCCGAGGGAGGACTCGAACCCCCGGCGGGACCTGACACCCCTAAGCACGAGGCCACTCCGCACGGTCCTTCCTTCTGTACCCTTCATGTCTACTGCTACTTCAAATGACAAAATCCTACATTAAGCAGTATTCCACTATAGCCCGTACATTGAGCTACCTCTTTTGTAGAAAAGCAGCTGATATCCAGGATCTTGGCAACAGATCTAAGCCTGACCTTTGCTATTTAGACAACTGAGCTCATGTGATCTTTCCTCTTCATATCTCTAGACAGTGTTACCACCAGATAATTTTAGCAGATTGCTCTAATTGAGCGTAATTAATAGCGCAGGGAAAGGCGCAGCTTTACGTCAAAAGACAATTCCCAGTATTTCCCTGAATTTTGTTGAAATCAAACTGCACCGTATGTAAACACCCGTAATCAGGCTTAAGCCCAAAATATTAATTTGTGGGAAAATAAAAGTACAAAGAATCCGTTGCTCTTGTTCTTTCTATTTTGTTTTTTATCATTTATTCACATTCCATGCATTGGGTTGTGTTACCAGCAGCCCGGATCCTTTTGTTCATATAATCATAATAAAACAATAATCAAGAAGTAGAACTAGCATTTGTAGAAGAAAACGATGAAGACGAGACGACTGACGTGATGGTGAAGACGTACTCAGGTCTATGGCCTATAAGGACTATAGTGGTGCAGGTGCCTGGTAAGCGTACTAGGGTTTTGGGTGATTGAAGGGGATACTATGCACACAAAGAGTGGCATGTGTATAGGGGAAGGATACTGTAGATTCGATGAAGGCGCCAGAAACTCGGTGCGATTGCACATGGAATTTTTTGGAATGGTTCTGAAGTACAGTATAAGGTCGATACGATCGGTAGGTTTCTGGGAAGATCTCCTAGACTGGATGAGGAAGACGTTTATAATAGCCCTGGAAAACGGTGTTTGGATATGGAGGAAGGAGAGATTTACTAAAGTTTTTTATTGTCTTTTATTTGGTGCTTCCCGCCCCCATACTACGGTGGGCTTTCAGCGCTAACAGTAACATCCAATCTCATGTCCTGCGCTCGGTAACCCTACGGGAAGGGCCAGAAGTCACGAAAGGGCTACAAGTGTGAACAACTTTTTCATTTGCTCTTTTCCCCTATACCTACCTCAAATTATAAAAGAGGTAAACAACTGAAAAGATTGACGTAAATTAAGAACTGCAAAGTATACTGCATAAGACATAGTTTGTAATGTTCTAGAAGTACTTACCATTTTCGAGAACAATAAGTGTAACGTTATTTTATTTTCCGACAATTGGATGAAAAAGTGCAAAATTCCCATTCTTGGTCTTTAAGGCTGTGAAATATCAGTGGTAACTGATGATAAGTAAAAAGGTTATTCATAGTGACAACCCCTTCGTAACTTTTGGCCCACGCTGCGTAATGAACAATTCAACTGTTGCATGGACTACAGCTGCGGTTCCAAGTTCAGATTATGTGGGTTGGGGAGTCATAATTTGGTAACGATTTGTTACAAAAAAAGTTTTGTCATTGGCATATTTGTTACAGTAGCGAAAGGGTCATGGGTTCGTTGACCCCAAAGGTAACAGGAAACATGAAAAAAATTAAAGAAAGTAACAAATTAGTGTTATGATAGGTAAGGAAAAGCAAGATGAAAAGCCTAACATATTTTAGAATTTATCTAATACAGCACCAAACAGTTACAAGAGATTATGAATTCAGGGCTGTATACATACTATTGTGGACACTAGGTGTCAGGCGATGTGTACTATCGTGTCATAATGAAATTTTATAGAGGATCTCGCTTATTTTCAGCGAACTGTCGCCTTTAAACAGCAGGGGCAAACCGCTGAAAAGGTTGACGTAAATGAAGAAATGGGAAGTATCCTGCATAAGACACAGTTTGTCATCTTATCGGAATTCTTACTATTTTCTAGAACGATTAAGTGTCTCATTTTATTTTCCAACAATTGAATGAAAAATGTACAAATTGATTACGTAAAATATGCTTGTTTTCAATACTTCTACCGCCCTCTTCTCCCTTATTCCATGTGCACGTAATAAAATACCGGCAATTTCAGTTTAAAATGTGAAAGATGTCGTTTCATTGCTTGCTGGGTGTTCACACTTGTACACAGCACGCCATTCTAACGTAAACCATGTGTAATGAAGAGAGAGAGAGAGAGAGAGAGAGAGAGAGAGAGAGAGAGAGAGAGACCGCGTTTGCTTGTAAAGCTTTTTGCGCCATCTGTGAGCGAGATGAATAACTACTGCGACTGTAGCGCTTTCATCCGCCTTCCCGAGGAATGAAGGTCGGCTTTAAACTCCTTTCGGCGTTCCGGCCTTCCGTAAAAAGCTTGGTACAGATTTGGTACCCACGCCAATAATTTTTACCCATACGTAATAGCTCGTCTGTTTTTATAGGGACAAAGGTAATATTCTATTTCCTTCCTCACAATGTTATTCCTCCAACTTGGAGCAGTAGTTCTAATAATAAGAGTGCCGTTCAAATTCGTGTCTTGTATTACGTTTGAGATACTCGACGATTTGGATAAAATATGTTGTGATGAATGCCAGGATTCTTTATGCAACTTGCTCACCAGCAATTTTCTTACAGTTGAGCTAGTGCCTGTTGTGTGAAGACCTGGATGTCAACGCAGTGAACTCTAATCTTTCTCATGATTTATTTTGTTTAGAATTCGTGGAAAAGACTAGCGTCAATATTGCCACGTTCGTAACGTATCATACATCCTGCATAAATCAAAAATAGATGAACTAGAACAGATTTACATAATTTTCTCGCTCAATGAAAACTGTAGTTTGGTGTAGAATCATAGTCAGTAACAGTGTAGTTCCTTATTCACGACAGCAGAAACGCATGGACGAGATAAACGCATTTTACCTTACTTTCAAAGGTTTCAATGCATGTAAAAATATTTATCTCTGTTTCCCAAATCATTCTATTGACACCAGAATCGACGGAGTAACTTAGTTTCAGTGACTATTGTAACATTATGCATCATTTGCTAATTTGTGCTGATGATGTAATCCCACATATAACAGTTCTTGTACTTTTTCTGGACTGAAATTAAATGAAAACTTCCGCTCATAACTAAAACTGTATAAAAGCTATGATACATGACGTGGCCATGTATTTTAAATGGGAGGAATTTCGTAATGGAACGCAGGGGAAACTTTCTCCATGCCTAATGTAGACATTTCAGTACTTATATTGATCTGTTTTGCTGTGAATAAAGTTCCTTAGCTACATTTTAACTTTTCTAATTTAATTTATATATGCTTTGATAGCTTTTAGTAAAGTGACGTCAAAACAAAAGAGAAACAACTCTAATAATACTATGAACAGTGTAATGTAATTTAATTTAGCCCGACGCGGATCAGCTATCAGTAAACTAGCTCGGTACTCAGGGTGGTTACGGGATTATAAATAATTAATTGTCTCTCTCTTGAATCATCACACATATTCCTCTCTCTCTCTCTTTCTCTCTCTCTCTCTCTCTCTCTCTCTCTCTCATAGTTAAAACTCACTTCTTATAGCACCAGATAATATTTCGTATGTCAGTTCAATGTGAAGTAATAAAACCCGTAACTCCAAATCGTGGTTTCGTCTCGGATACCAGTATAAGATAAAAAGCATAATCTTTTGCAGATGAAATCTTATACTAGAACTAGAATCCTGTGACCAGGTCTTACTGCCTGGTATGTTATCTCGCAACCTTGAGAAAATCTGAAAGTGAATATATTAAATTGTTCGTAGCGGTCGCATAGCTCGTGGAATCTGAAAGAAAGTTTAGTGTCCTAACCGGCGGCGCGTCTCGAAGATGAGCTGAAAGAAAATTACTAATTATTTTCTAGTATGGCGCCTAACAACGGTCATTATTCCGTTAAGGTCACGTTTACTCAGGACAAGCAAGGTTTAGGTTTACAAATAAATATGCACCGTACGCAAGATGAACCTCAGACAATCGTTCTTTCTTCTACGAGTAAAAAAACAAAAAAAGTTCAGTCACAGAATCTCGAATTTCTATGGAGTATATTGCAACATAATGCATTTGTTTATTCTTTGGCGTAGTTCGTCAGCTATTCATACAAGAACCATCACTACATGGCATTTACAAATTTTAAATTCATGACCACCCCAGGAGATACAGTACACCTTCTTTTCAGAAGCGTAGTGAAGCATTAGGGGGACCAAAAAGTAATGTCGCTGTTGTGCATGCCGACATTTGTTTGTCATTAATAGTTCATCTTGTACTACAAAGTCTCCCGAGGACATTTTAAAGTTAGAGTAACTTGTTTGCCACTGCTTTTCGTAAGGCCAGTAACACAACAGTTGTTACCAAAAACATTTACAATGCTTATCCAACTGCATAAGACGTTCGTAAGTACCAAAGGCGGTTTTCTAAGTTCAAATCCGGTAATTTTGGTCTTTCCGATTCGTGTCGTTCAGCAAGACCAAAACTGTGGACAGTGGCCTGCTAAGGGCGGAAGGGGAAGCAAATCCGGATTAGGCAATCGTGGAATTGTCAAAACACTACTAACCAACATTGGTCGGCCACTTAGGAACATTTCAGCAGGTTGGCGACAAACGAAGCTAACCGATCCACCACATGTAACTTAGTGCTTCAGCGATAAAGAAGCGTTTTTTGATCGCTTCAACATTGGAGATGAAAAATGAGTCCTCAGTGATGCTCCAAAATTCTAAGGGCAATGGCTCTCTCCGGAAGAACGGCCACGTACAGCTAAGCCAGGTTTACGCCGCAAAGACGCGCTTTTGCTTGTTCGGTGGAATATTCGCGGAGTCGTTCATTTTGAAATGCTGAAACCTGGACAAAATGTAGACTCTTAGTGTGAACAGACGGATTGTGTGAATCAGTCTTTAATTGGAAAGTGCCCAGCGACTGTCAACAGAAAATGCGTTTTTCTGCAACACGACAGAGCATGACCGCACTCCAACCTTGGAAAAAATTAATATCGATATTGAGTCCGATCGCTGCAACATTTTCTAAGTGGTAAAAATGTGAAAATGGCACCTCCAGGTATTTCTGTCAAAACCAACTGATTTTTGTCGATCCGGCACTATAAGTTTGCACAAAGGTGACTGCATCACTGATTAAAAATAAAAACTTGTTAACTATTCATCTGTTTGAATTTAATGTAAAAAATGACATTGCTTTCCGGTTTCCCTAATAGCTGAAATTTGCAGTGGTTTTATTCACAAAGTTGCCCAGTTTCTGCTGGTAACCAACCATAGTCAGAAATAAAAAAAAGCGCAGAAAATACACAATGTGGATAATTACTGTAAAATATGAGATCACACGTGGCCCTGTAAACTAACTGAAGGGCGTATGTTTCGTCCAACATTTGTGCACTTTTTTACCCCATATTTCGCACTAAGTATTTATATTCTGTTCCGGTTCTTTTTAGTTCTAATGTTTGATTAGCATTTGAAACCAGTAAACATTGTTATAAATTTTTGCAGTGAACAAAATTTGAGTAAAACATTTTTGAATATGAGATTGTTTGCTTCTTAGACAACGTCTAGTTTCATGCACATTTCACGCAGCCCAAGCTGACGCTCGGCAAGACGCCTGATTAGAGACTGTAAATGCGTAACGCTCTTGAGATCGCTAAGATCAGCCACCGCGTCGAATGTCTTGCTGGATGCATAAATCGTAGCCGTAATTTGACAGTTGTACGTTATATACAAATGTCGAGTTGTGTAATAGTAAAGTGAGAAATGCTATTATTGTTCGAGACTGGAGTGACAGCTGGCTTACGTTTGTTTGTTTGTGTGTGTGTTTTCAGGTTGCTGGTTGAATATCTGCCTCCACTGATGCCCGACAGCAACACGACGTCTATCTACAGAGATCAGCAGGCTGCCAACCGGCAGAAAAAGCTCAGATGAAAGGAACGCCTTATCTATTTATTTATTTATTAATTTATTTATTTATACATTTACTGGTTATTTATTTTTAAAAATAATTTAATTTACGGACATGTGTAAATAAAAGTATTTTCTTTTAAAATGTGTTGAGCTTTTCTGATAACGAACGAGGATTTCCCTTTCTGGTGTGAATGCCAGGTAGAAGATTGATCAGAACTAAATTATTTTGTTCCTCATCCCCAAACAAGGAGAATAAACCAGATATTACAGATGGAAGCACATTCAGATTTGGTATACTGTTTTACATAATTCTTAAAAAAGAACTAATGTGGTTGGCATTTTCTCTTCTGTGAAATTAGTTTCAAATTTAGGGCCTAGAAAACACTAAAGACTTCCTACTCTGTACCATTCTGCAAAGCTGCCGATGGTATGTCAGATCGTATCTTGTAGTGACCCACAATTCAAGACTCAAGACCATTGGCTTAATCGGTAATATGATAAAATACGGTACACGCACTAGAAAACGTGTCGTAGCAATGAGTGATTCAAGATGCAGCATTAAAACTTAAACCCAATAGTGCGTGGAGCCCTACTGAGAAACGAAAGTTCACCTGAGCCTAAGTCCATGAACACCCGAGTCCCCAATAAAAGTGTACGATTCCTACATGCACCTCCATCAGACGTTGGTAGGTGACTCTGGAGACATCTACCATATTCGTGGACGGACGTAGCGCCACTGTCAGGAGAAATAAGAAATGTTATGGCCAATTATCATCAGCCATTTGAAAGTGCCAAATAAAGGCTTCCTTAAGATCTGCCCATGAGTTACGATCTCCAATGCAGTATGGATATTATGTAACGGCACAAACTTCAGGAAGTGATACATGACAAGAAGAAGAACAAACGTGTTCATACCAATGTGTGACTGGGACTGGATGGATTATGTTATGCCATTACATGGTATTAATTTCTTCCATCTTACAAACTATGTTCAAAGTGGCCGCCATAGGATGTAATTTTCTTTCTTTCGCTTGTGCCTTTTTCCCGCAATGATGCAGGGACGGCATGGTTAATCGGATTGGGCAAGGTTAATTTAAGAGGTGGCCGGATGCCCTTCCTGCCACCACCCGGTATCCTCCCGGGATGGAATTAGTGTGCCCCAACTCTCTCTGTCCAGTGCAATCCATGGAATAGTGCGAAAGTGTTCAGATGTCTGTGAGCCGTGTAACTGAGGCGGGATGTGGGGACCAGCACGGTATTCACCTAGGGGGATGTGGAAAACCGCCTAAAAACCACATCCAGGCTGGCCGGCACACTGGCCTCCGTCGTTAAGCCGCCGGGCGGATTCGATCCGGGGCCGGCGCGCCTACCCGAGTCCAGGAAGCAGCGCATTAGCGCTCTCGGATAATCCGGCGGGTTTCCACCGTAGGGTGTAATGTAAGCTTCAAACTCGCATCATCGACTGCATCACTCTTTTCAATGTGCCTCAGGCTGTAGCAGAATATTGTCACAGGCTGTACGGTCATGCTATTCAAGGGTCTGCACATCACGAACTGGCTCAGCATATAGAAAAATTTTAAGGTACCCCCCACAGGTAAAAATAAAGGTGGTTTAAGTCCGATGATCGCTGTGGCTGAATACAGTGGCCTCGTCTTGCTATCGATACGTGGATGATGCTGCTTATGAGGTGAGACGCAACGATATGGAAGTGGTCTGGCGCTCCATCATGTGCCAGTCACATTAACTGTTGTATTGCTAGAGGCACATTCTCCAGCAAAAGAGGCAGAGTGCCCTACAGGAATTTAATGTCCTTGTGTCCACTAAGTAGGCAAATGGGGGAGGGGGCGCCAATAAACCCTGAACTGTTGTTACTGATGCGACGATTAACCATTCCTCGTGGATTTTTTGTAGCCCACAGATGGCAGTCTTACGATGTCATCCCTGCGAAAAGTTTCTTCATTGAAGTTTTAACCATCTTCAGAAATCTACTTCGTATTAACTTATGTGAAAGCTTGAACAGGGAATGCATACAAAACTGGAGTTATCGTGTAGCGTGTTGTTTCTACAAGTGGCGTACTTACTCTGTGTTATTGTTAGTAAAAACCTTATTCTAACAGACTGGGCAATGCAACTGCCAATACCAATAGAGACATACAGTCACTACAAAATACATTCAACCTCTTAGGCACTGAATCCTCTGGCCCTGTTCAGAACTGGTAACTCTTGGTCCCTTTGCACATAACAAATAAGTAAAATTGTCTTACCTCTAAAGCACCAATGGTGGATCGCGATATATTCTGGTGTCTCATGAAGAAGAATAAAATATACTAGCTATAGGCTCAGCGGTGTGCAATGCTGGCCGTAATACTTTGAAATGTACATGAAATTATGTTGCCTGATAAATGAAAACATTTAAGAAATGTTCAGTGTCTTTGAAAACACATGACATGGATAGGGAGGCGGTACTGAATTGGATGAAGTACTAACAGTGACCTTTTTATATAGTGAAATTGTATTCGAAGTTAAGTTTTGACTTTCTGAAACATCTGACAGTTGAAATTACATTATTCAAAAATTACACCCTTTTTACTAATTGAGTCACAAACAATGTGATTTATACAGCAAGTAATATCTAACCTCACTAAAAAAAGCATATAGACAAATCATCAAATTACGTATACCTGTGTTAACAAATCTCAGATATTTTACAAAAGGGAAATATCTACCAAGTCTTTACATCAAATCTGTTGACGTACATTGTGGGGTTACTCAACAATTGCCATTTATCAGCCAACTCTTCTAGACTAACGTGCTGGCAAAACGACAGTCATAAATATTTAACATCTTTACCTTGCTTGCGAGAAGACTTCTGCTTCCATATTGGTATTTGCTACAATACATGTACTCGTAATTTCTGAATTGTAATTTAACACTTGATGGCTTCACAGAGCACACCACAAAAATCTACCTACTCCATCATTTTTCGCTCACAGACTGCATGCCCCAAGCGCTCTGTTACTCCGACACTACAAACTTAGACCAGAAGCAGTAACTTTGGCCTCTGCGGTAGTGCACAGTAAGCAATCCGCGTTATAGAGCCCACCAGAGATGTACTTCGTTTAATTTTAGTTTACCTTAGTATCATAAAAATATTTGGGTGCAGTATGTGAGTGTATAGCAGTAGACTCCTTTCAAGGTGTACTGACCGTAAGAAACCTATAACGACTGTCGTCTGGTGCAAACAACCCACAAAAATCTAAAAATTGTTTCAATTGGTTTTGAGAGTTGGCTGGTGCTGTCTAACAGGATAAGTGGCTGTAGTGTCTCCAACGTTTCCACATGCTTGACTGTAAACGAAAACAGTCGCAGCTTGCTTCTGCAATCAATATAGGACCATCATACTTCGACCTAAGTGAAACCACACAACGATGTTCATAAGTTCCACCCACGACGGAAAATTTGCATTCATTAAACAATAAATTAATACCATATAATTTGTTGTGTAATTGTCTAATTGCAGACTCACCATCCATTTCCGGACTTGCATTAATACACTCCTGGAAATGGAAAAAAGAACACATTGACACCGGTGTGTCAGACCCACCATACTTGCTCCGGACACTGCGAGAGGGCTGTACAAGCAATGATCACACACACGGCACAGCGGACACACCAGGAACCGCGGTGTTGGCCGTCGAATGGCGCTAGCTGCGCAGCATTTGTGCACCGCCGCCGTCAGTGTCAGCCACGTGGGCGTGAGGTCTCCACAGTACATCGATGTTGTCGCCAGTGGTCGGCGGAAGGTGCACGTGCCCGTCGACCTGGGACCGGACCGCAGCGACGCACGGATGCACGCCAAGACCGTAGGATCCTACGCAGTGCCGTAGGGGACCGCACCGCCACTTCCCAGCAAATTAGGGACACTGTTGCTCCTGGGGTATCGGCGAGGACCATTCGCAACCGTCTCCATGAAGCTGGGCTACGGTCCCGCACACCGTTAGGCTGTCTTCCGCTCACGCCCCAACATCGTGCAGCCCGCCTCCAGTGGTGTCGCGACAGGCGTGAATGGAGGGACGAATGGAGACGTGTCGTCTTCAGCGATGAGAGTCGCTTCTGCCTTGGTGCCAATGATGGTCGTATGCGTGTTTGGCGCCGTGCAGGTGAGCTCCACAATCAGGACTGCATACGACCGAGGCACACAGGGCCAACACCTGGCATCATGATGTGGGGAGCGATCTCCTACACTGGCCGTACACCTCTGGTGATCGTTGAGGGGACACTGAATAGTGCACGGTACATCCAAACCGTCATCGAACCCATCGTTCTACCATTCCTAGACCGGCAAGGGAACTTGCTGTTCCAACAGGACAATGCACGTCCGCATGTATCCCGTGCCACCCAACGTGGTCTGGAAGGTGTAAGTCAACTACCCTGGCCAGCAAGATCTCCGGATCTGTCCCCCATTGAGCATGTTTGGGACTGGATGAAGCGTCGTCTCACGCGGTCTGCACGTCCAGCACGAACGCTGGTCCAACTGAGGCGCCAGGTGGAAATGGCATGGCAAGCCGTTCCACAGGACTGCATCCATCATCTCTACGATCGTCTCCATGGGAGAATAGCAGCCTGCATTGCTGCGCAAGGTGGATATACACTGTACTAGTGCCAACATTGTGCATGCTCTGTTGCCTGTGTCTATGTGCCTGTGGTTGTGTCAGTGTGATCATGTGATGTATCTGACCCCAGGAATGTGTCAATAAAGTTTCCCCTTCCTGGGACAATGAATTCACGGTGTTCTTAATATTTACCCTATGTATGCACTAATGTTGTTCCTTGTTGTGTTGCTAACAACCTTTAACAGGTTATTTTTGGAATACTTCTTGCTATTAGAATTGTTTGAGGTCACTCGTTGTACAACGATTTGTCTCCATTTATTCAGTTTAAAAACTTATGATTAAACCTTTCTTAACATCCCTTTTCATGTTTCCCAATAACGTAAAAAATACATTTAAGTTTTATTGAAATTCAAATAACGTACCCACTGGTCCTCTGTCCGGAACTGCTTTACCACTTCCAGCAATACACAACATCCAACTCGTTTTAAGGGTTCAGATAAAAGTTCCGAATCTGCTTCTATTTTAATTTTTAGTGAATGTGGATATTTCAAAGCCAGAATTCCAGTTTAACTGAGGCTTCCCATCACGTGTTACTGAAGCAGTTGGTCTTATGTTGATAGAGAGATGGGAACGACTTGTGAACCTGAGGGGAAAAGTGACAGCCTTAGACACAGCAAGGTTCACTTGCTATAGCTCCACCGTTTAAAGAAGTAATTTTTCTTTATTGCCGTCATACACTTAATGCTTACACTATTACACTCCTGGAAATTGAAATAAGAACACCGTGAATTCATTGTCCCAGGAAGTGGAAACTTTATTGACACATACCTGGGGTCAGATACATCACATGATCACACTGAAAGAACCACAGGCACATAGACACAGGCAACAGAGCATGCACAATGTTGGCACTAGTACAGTGTATATCCACCTTGCGCAGCAATGCAGGCTGCTATTCTCCCATGGAGACGATCGTAGAGATGCTGGATGCAGTCCTGTGGAACGGCTTGCCATGCCATTTCCACCTGGCGCCTCAGTTGGACCAGCGTTCGTGCTAGACGTGCAGACCGCGTGAGACGACGCTTCATCCAGTCCCAAACATGCTCAATGGGGGACAGATCCGGAGATCTTGCTGGCCAGGGTAGTTGACTTACACCTTCTAGAGCACGGTGGGTGGCACGGGATACATGCGGACGTGCATTGTCCTGTTGGAACAGCAAGTTCCCTTGCCGGTCTAGGAATGGTAGAACGATGGGTTCGATGACGGTTTGGATGTACCGTGCACTATTCAGTGTCCCCTCGACGATCACCAGAGGTGTACGGCCAGTGTAGGAGATCGCTCCCCACACCATGATGCCAGGTGTTGGCCGTGTGTGCCTCGGTCGTATGCAGTCCTGATTGTGGCGCTCACCTGGACGGCGCCAAACACGCATACGACCATCATTGGCACCAAGGCAGAAGCGACTCTCATCGCTGAAGACGACACGTCTCCATTCGTCCCTCCATTCACGCCTGTCGCGACACCACTGGAGGCGGGCTGCACGATGTTGGGGCGTGAGCGGAAGACGGCCTAACGGTGTGCGGGACCGTAGCCCAGCTTCATGGAGACGGTTGCGAATGGTCCTCGCCGATACCCCAGGAGCAAGAGTGTCCCTAATTTGCTGGGAAGTGGCGGTGCGGTCCCCTACGGCACTGCGTAGGATCCTACGGTCTTGGCGTGCATCCGTGCGTCGCTGCGGTCCGGTCCCAGGTTGACGGGCACGTGCACCTTCCGCCGACCACTGGCGACAACATCGATGTACTGTGGAGACCTCACGCCCCACGTGTTGAGCAATTCGGTGGTACGTCCACCCGGCCTCCCGCAAGCCCACTATACGCCCTCGCTCAAAGTCCGTCAACTGCACATACGGTTCACGTCCACGCTGTCGCGGCATGCTACCAGTGTTAAAGACTGCGATGGAGCTCCATATGCCACGGCAAACTGGCTGACACTGACGGCGGCGGTGCACAAATGCTGCGCAGCTAGCGCCATTCGACGGCGAACACCGCGGTTCCTGGTGTGTCCGCTGTGCCGTGCGTGTGATCATTGCTTGTACAGCCCTCTCGCAGTGTCCGGAGCAAGTATGGTGGGTCTGACACACCGGTGTCAATGTGTTCTTTTTTCCATTTCCAAGAGTGTATTTTATTGACCACCGCGTGGTCATCGGTCTCATCGGATTAGGGAAGGATGGGGAAGGAAGTCGGCCGTGCCCTTTCAGAGGAACCATCCCGGCATTTGCCTGGAGTGATTTAGGGAAATCACGGTAAACCTACATCAGGATGGCCGGACGCGGGATTGAACCGTCGTCCTCCCGAATGCGAGTCCAGTGTCTAACCATTGCGCCACCTCGCTCGGTCATCGTGACTGAGTTAAGTGTCAAAACGTGATGAGAATGACAAAGTAAACTGTTCTCTACATTTATAACAACTATTTACGACATCAAAATAATCATAGGGAGAATACTTGCGAAGATAAACATCCAGGAAACGTACGAGGCACAAAAACAGGCAGGTGACATTACAAGCCCCACTAAATGCTCTTCAGTATTTTTCAGTGATAAATGTTGTATGTATTGTGTCGTCTATGGCACACACGAACTGATGTATTAGCACTCAGAAACAGCTTCCAATACGGCGGAACATGAGGCAAGTATGTTGCCAAATGCTGACGAATTACAATGGCCGAGACAATGAACTCATAATCAGGCTAAAGTCTCGATCCGCCCATCCATACTGAAGTACTCTCAAGTCACTTGAGGCAAATGCCATGACTGTTCCTTTGAAACGTACCTATCTGCTTTCATATCCTGCCAGAATTCGAGCTTGAGCTGACACTGACAGTGCTAAACAAAAAAAGTGAAGCATGAAGAGGGCTAGGAGGAAAGGAAATGAAATATCAGGAGTGCAAGGGTGTGTGATGTTATTTCAATGATAATAAAATCGAGTCAAATTTATAAAGAACGTATCAGTATTAGCCCACTTATGAGTATGACGTTTCATCCCCTCCGACCTGGATGTATGCTCTGATATAGTCCGTGCAGGATGCCATGGCCGGTAGATGCACAGATGGCAGGGCATGGGAAGGGAGAGCAGTAGTGGTGGGGCTTATAGGCAGGCGTTGTAGGGGAAATGCCGAGCGTTGGAGGGGAAGTGCCATTCTAAACTGAAGCCTACCCTTACATATTTTGTAACTATCAAATGGGACCTTTCCACGCCCACACTTGCATGTTGACCATTCAAAAAGATCTTCTGTCACTTCTGCTTTCGTTAGTATCTAAAAATAATTCCGTCGATAAATGCAGTGATTTGTTTTTGACTGGCTTGTTAACTATTTGTAAGTTTCAGAGAAGTGTCATGAGAGGGGAATTTTGAGTAAAACGTATGCATTTCTCTGGTTGCCATGTTAAAATTTGCTTCTTTTCCCAAAACACAGTAGAGTTTAGTCTCATCTCACTAACGTGTTGTGCAAACACAATTGCGGGAGAATTCTGAAACATTAGTTTATTGAGTTTATTGAATGATAAACTGAGGAAAAGTAAGGTCAATAGCGCATGAAAAAACATGTCCTTGGCACAAAAAAACATGTGACGTCTTCAGTTATCTTGTTGCAAAACCTGTAGCGTTTCTCATTGCACCAGCTACCAATGGTCCTTAAAACCACATTCTTTCACTGAAAAAATCTGTAGTTACTGGAATATCACGATAGATAATGGAGTTTTACATAATAACGATGTGATAACAGACTTTCCTCTTTGTGTGCTATCATTTGCCAAAAGCTCATTTTGATATCTGAAACCGCTTACGAAATATGAGGAATGGTGTGGATGTTTCACTCTGGTTTATCGCTGATGCGGCGCAATGACAAATGAGTGTGCGTCATAAGATCAGTCTTCTCGAGATTAGTGACTGACACATTCAATAAGTTAGCTAAATTTCATACACATAAATACATTATGCAATGTGTACCAAACGCAAAATCTTAGTGACCTCTATTTTCATTGCAAACTTTTCCGAATTTCGCGCAGTGTCTTACTTCCATGTAAATATAATAACTATGGCCATTAACGAAACGATGCGCGCATCATAATGAACCTGTCATATGAAGCTATAAGTAAAGAAAAAATGAAAATTTTTACAGAATAGTTTCTGTAAAATCGTTTGATAAAGACTGCAGAGCGTTCGCCTTGATTCTATCTTATTTGACCAGCCGAAAAGGTGGAAAACGCTTGTTGACCTCCCCTACAGAACAAACAAATGAACTCGCCCAACTCTTTGGACATTAGCCACCGTATCTTGAGCGGGCTATACGGTTGGAAATGATGCCATAAATCAGTTATAGCCTCTTTTGAAGCAGGTTGGATACTGGCACTGTGACAAAGTTGACATCTGACGGGTCCCACACGTGTTCTGTCGTGGGCAGATATGGGGACATTACGGTCACAGCAGTACCTCAACATCACACAGACATGAGTGGACGAGTATTGTCCATATGAAAAATGGCACAGTGATTCTGTCGCATGAGAGGTAACATGTTAGCACATTGAAAGTCCTTGAAATGACACTGCGCCATCAGAGTTCCCTCAATCACAACCACATATGACCTGAAATCATACCTGATGTCATCCCCACCATGACTGCCAATGATGGTAATCCAGGGAAGTGTATGCCACAGTTCATCACCGAATACGATGCGACGTCATTATTCAGCTGTCCACGATTTCTGGTCATGGTGCCACTACAAATGTGTTGTGGTGTTAATGGTCTTGGCATGGGACAGAAATGCTCTAGTCCGGCTGCTACTAACCTCTGACCAATGGTGCACGATGACATAGAATATTCCAGAATGTTGCTGGGAGTCCATTACTTGTTCTTGGATGGCAGGCGCAGATGCGAAAGGGTTACGATGCGCTTGTTGCACAATATGACGTTGCTCCCTTGTGGTGATCAGATATTGTCGACCAGGACCTTCACGACGAGTATGCTAGCCCTCTAGTTCCCATGTAGTCCAACATCGAGTCATTTTCATATCGAAATCTCGATATTGCTCGATTAAACCAGCTGACCATAAGGACGCCCACATTGAGGCCCCCATCAAAGTCTGACAGCTGCTGATAACGCTGTCTGAGACAAGTGGGCAGCATCTGTGTGTCCTTCACAGCGATCACTCAACATCTGACGCTGTTCACGCTCCTTGTATACTCTACCACGCCTGGTAGCAGTACTGAACCCGAAAACACTAATGCACTCTGGTGGCCATTCTACGTACCTGCCACAGAGAACTGAAGCTCTACTCGTAGACATATCTGCTGATGGTTTCTTTCTTTTCTTTTTTTTTTTTTTTTTGATTGGCATAGCTTATTCGAAAGCCTTTATTAGCTATACTTGTTCAAACTGAACAACCTGCCCCAGCTTCGCGCGGGGAGATTAGTGAGAACTGCATCAAAATGCTGACAGCAATTTTTGTGATCAGTATTCACAAACAGACCTAAAATGCAGTGGGGTCCTTTTATTTATAGATTATCTTATTTTAGAATGTTCGAATCTAAAAATGAGATCTTGTCAAAATTTCACTGTTACAGGTTTATAACTCCAATTTTAATGCTTCCAAAAATGTACAACTTTCCTAAGATATCATGATAGTTTATGAAATATTCATATTACGTAAACGTAACTTCCAGAGAAATACTTAGCAGTTTTTGGAAATGCAGTGCCCTTTAAAACTTCCACGTCATAAAATAATAGTAATTTTACCGGTTTTTGAGGACACAACTTTGGTTATACAAATTTAGTTCAATGCCCATTGCATCTTAATAATTTTCACTCAGTAAGCCTACCATTTCGTTTTGCACATAACATTTGGTAGCTCTAGGTTCAAATGGAAATAAAAAGCAATATTGGGCTGTAAATAACATTCGGTATATTTTCTAAGGTAGAACATTGTGCACTATTTTGTCTCTCTTAAGACGCTGCTTGCTGTGGTGAAACATCACTGAAAAACTTGTAAAAAAGACAGGTTATTATAGTTTGTTCTGTGAACTGCCGTTAGCATCAACAATGCAACACTTTAGATACTTACATGTGGCGAAATAGTTGTAATACTTTACAAGGAGCATAGAACAATTTAGACATGAAAATTTTAATTTGAGGATCCATTGTGCCTTACATCATGTTTAGGCCAGCCCATATGTGTTTAGGAACTGAAATAGCCCTGGGGAACTTATTTTGAGAGTTCACAATCATTTTTAGGAACCAATTTGACAGATATGTGAATGTGTGGAAAATAACAATGTGACACTTGATGTAAAGGTAACATTTTTTATGTTGCTGAAGTATTTTTACAGACATTTTAGAGATGTGGAGTACATTTTCACACTTGACAAGCATCGTAGGTAAATTTGGATGTGGAACAGAATTACTTTGAGATTCCGTTGTGTTATAGCTTATGGCACACACTTTGAGTGTGTGAGCGGACGCACGCAAGTGTGAATGTGTGTGTTGTGTTTGCAAGTAACACCTTCTACGGAATGTTTTTGGATAAATACTTCAGAGCATGCTGCTAAAAAATTAATCGTTCGGATACTTTTGAGGACGACCATGGCTGTACGGCCACGGCTGCTCTGAGGCTTTATTGTAACTGGCTGTTTCATTTCAATGATCAGTAAAATACCATGCTTCGATTGGCTGTTTCGTTTTACTACTGCTCTGTTATTACGTGGAGACTATAACACTCAGGTCTGCTATTGCTGTTCCATAACCTTAAAGCTGGAGGCTTGTTAAAGCGGTTATTGTATAACGCAACAGAGCAGTGTTACCCTCTGAGAGGAATTTTGTTGTGTTGACCGAGTTGTACCTAACGGGGGTGGCTTATCGGAAATGAAAGTCAGAATTGCGTAAGTATTTGAACAGTAACAAACTAAATGTTTGCCTATCTGCACTGTTTAACGGATAAAGAAAACGGTCGCCAACCTAATTAGGCAAGAGAATGATTAACATTCTTGTCCAAGAAAATAGTTATTACTAACTTTAACGGGTAAACACAACCTATACTTTGTCACACGCGAGTGCAATGAACTTTGACACATACTTATGTTTACGGTAAGATTGAAGCTATCAGCTAGAGCAGCACAAACTATTGGCAGAAATATAACAGATACGGAAACACACTATTACTTTCAGGGCTTGTTCAAACTGAATGGTCTTTATAACATTACTATTAACATTCACTGCAGGATCACACTTAGCGATCATGAACATATAATTTTCTTCCATTGCAGTTTTCCACTTTTACTACAGTGAAACACAATGTTGACAAAATTGCAAGAAACTGACTCACCTTTTAGAATTTACTTCAGACAGCAATGTGATCATCTACTAAGCAAAACTTTATAAACCTCAGTTTTAAGAGCTTTTAATCTTTAATAGAAAATGCAAATTGTCTTTATTACCACAATATTCTACATCCAAGTAAATGATGAAATAGGTGACTTTAAACTTCACAAAATTACATTTACTGCCTCCCACAGTTTCACTAAATCCACAGTAAATCTGAATATTCCCTTCTCATCAAAGATCAAACAACATTATGTAATTAACTGTCTTAACTTTGAGGCTTTCATTTTTTTCCACAAAATAGGACACTCGGTAATCATAGTTGAAATGCAGAGGAACATGAGAGGTGTTGTGATAGGATAAATCAAGGTAGGTACATGAATTCAGTTATAAGTTACCTTATATTTGTGCACACTAAAACATCCAATAAGCTGATCCTTCAGTGTACATTATTATAGCATTCCGATACAGTGATTGCGCAATGTGGTGACAACTGCATGTTGGTAGGTGGATTTGCAGGCAGAATTGCTGGACTCTATCTCTTCTTGGTGGCGATGATGGATACCAATTCCAGAATCGTTCCAGCTATTTATCCATTCATCCGAGGCATTGGAAAGTGGCAGAAAAAGCCTCTCTCGGAACCAGCACAATATACAACTGCAACATGGCAGTGCACAGTTTGGTAGCTCGTCCCCGACTGACTCTTGTTCCACCTTTTCCACCTAGGCCAACCACAATTTGCGCGCGCTACACAGTTCCGTTCCCGAGGGGAACTACAACACCTTTTGCATATTAAATAACTAAGACCCCTAAGTGAGGATCAGCAATTTACATAACAGCAAACAAACATTTTAAATCAAACAGAACATTTGCAAATATTGACATTTCTACAAAAAATTATTCACACAGAAATTACAATTATATACAGTAAGTTTTGTTCTCTTTAAGTGGGACAAAGAATTTAAATGACAGATATACTACTTTGCATAGAATCAAGCCACGGCATCGAAGTTTTTAAACCAAGAAAAGAGTATGCAAATTTGTGTTACCTATTCATTCAAACACATTTACAGAAGCTCAATGATGTAACATTAAATAAAACAAAAGGCAAAATAAATCAGTAGAGCATTAGAGTTATGGTGTTACAAGACGACATTCTCTGATTAGTAACATTTGACTAGAAGCGATGGGTATGCCTACGATCTTTTGATATTGTGAGTGTATGTTAGATATCCCTTTACTAATTTTAATATCCATAAAAACTGGTGACACTGTACTTTGCTTTTACGATGTAGGTTCACCTGATGATGCGGCTTAAAGCCGCGAAACCGCCGTGTTTTAATAAACATCAGTTTTACTAGCTGTGAGCGGAATTCTTCCTAACATCATACCTTTCAACACCTGCGGCTGCCTGGAATATAAAATACGAGTTTGTGAAGCAACAGTTACAAATTCGGTTATGGAAATCATTAAAGAACATATTTTAACTTACAATAAGTGATTTTTTTCCGTAGAAGTTAGCTGAAAAATATACCAAGGCAGCAATGAAGGAAAATTTAAAATTAATCAGTTTCTCGAAGCAAGCGCTAATAACATAAAGGAAAACTGCCATTCTGGGCATCTATACAAACTTCTGTGATTCTCAACCAAATTTAGTGAGGAGGAGTCAGGGTCAGTAAGAAAAGTATGCAAATGGTAAATCACTTATGCACACACATATGATCCAATGTCTCAGACAGTTATAAAATGTACAATTTAATACATTAAATCCACCAGGGTAGCCTTGTAGGCCCAGATTAATAATTTAATATTTAATTAATAACAATTTAATTAAAAAGTAAGTGTAGAGTCATAAGAACTTAGATAAGCTCAACGGCTAAGACCGATCAGGTAATAAAGTAATGATAAATGAAAGAAGAGACTACAGAGACAATGTGCTCTCGGACAACGAGTTGATTAAAGAGCCCCTCAAAAATGTAGTTACTTAAATGTTATACAGGATGGTCCACTGATCGTGACCGGGGCAAATATCTCACGAAATAACTACAAAGAACCAAACTCGTCTAGCTTGAAGGGGGAAGCCAGATGGCGCTATGGTTGGCCCGCTAGATGTCACTGCCATAGGTCAAACGGATATCAACTGCGTTTTTTAAAATAGGAACCGCTATTTTTATTACATATTCGTGTAGTATACAAAGAAATATGAATGTTTTAGTTGGACCACTTTTTTCGATTTGTGATAGATGGCGCTGTTAATAGTCACAAACATACGGCACACAATTTTAGATGAACAGATGGTAACAGGTAGGTCTTTTTAAAATAAAATACAGAACACAGGTACGTTTGAACATTTTATTTCGGTTGTTCCAATGTGATACATGTACCTTCATGAACTTATCATTTATGAGAACGCATGCTGTTACAGCATGATTACCTGTAAATACCACATTAATGCAATAAATACTCAAAATGATGTCCGTCAGCCTCAGTTCATCTGGCAATACGTGTAACGACATTCCTCTCAACAGCGAGTAGTTCGCCTTCCGTAATGTTCGCACATGCATTCACAATGCTCTGACGCATGTTGTCAGGCGTTGTCGGTGGATCACGACAGCAAATATCCTTCAACTTTCCCCACAGAAAGAAATCCGGGGACGTCAGATCCGGTGAACATGCGGGCCATGGTATGGTGCGTCGACGACAAATCCACCTGTCATGAAATATGCTATTCAATAGCGCTTCAACCGCACGCGAGCTACGTACCGGACCTCCATCATGTTGGAAGTACACCGCCATTCTGTCATGCAGTGAAACATCTTGTAGTAACATCGGTAGAAAATTACATAGGTAATCAGCATACATTGCACCATATAGATTGCCATCGATAAAATGGGGGCCAATTATTCTTCCTCCCATAATGCTGCACCATACATTAACCCGCCAAGGTCGCTGATGTTCCACTTCTCGCAGCCATCGTGGATTTTCCGTTGCCCAATAGTGCATATTATACCGGTTTACGTTACCGCTGTTGGTGAATGACGCTTCGTCGCTAAATATCTGTCATCTTCCCGTAATTTCTCTTGTGCCCAGTCGTCGCCATGCAATTCCTGGTGCATAGAAATATGGTACGGGCACAATCGGTGTTGATGTAGCATTTTCAACACCGACGTTTTTGAGATTCCCGATTCTCCTGCAATTTGTCTGCTACTGATGTGCGGATTAGCCGGGACAGCAGCTAAAACACCTACTTGGGCATCATCATTTGCTGCAGGTCGTGGTTGACGTTTCACATGTGGCTGAACACTTCCTGTTTTCTTAAATAACGTAACTATCCGGCGAACGGTCCGGACACTTGGATGATGTCGTCCAGGATACCGAGCAGCATACACAGCACACGCCCGTTGGGCATTTTGATCACAGTAGCCATACATCAGCACGATATCGACTTTTTCCCGCAATTGGTAAAGGGTCCATTTTAACACGGGTAATGTATCACGAAGCAGATACCGTCCGCACTGGCGGAATGTTACGTGATACCACATACTTATACGTTTGTGACTTACAGCGCCGTCTATCACAAAGCGAAAAAAATGGTCCAAATAAAACATTGATAGTTCTGTGCGTACTACAAGAATATGTAATAAAAATTGGGGTTCCTATTTAAAAATATCGCAGTTGATATCCGTTTGACCTATGGAAGCGCCAGCCATAGCGCCATCTCTTTCCCCCTTCAAGCTAGACGAGTTTCGTTCCTTGTAGTTTTTTCGTTTGATGCTTATTTCGTGAGATATTTGGCCAGGTCATTGTCAATGGACCACCCTGTATAGTTCTGGCTTAATAAGTAATGGGTCACAAATCCATTACAGAAGAAATATGCATTTACAATGACACACCAATTGGTCGTAGTTTCAGTGGAGTAGATACAACAGTTTCATTATTCCATTCGAGCTCACACTCCTCACAGGTATTGGTCCAATCGCAGACCTCCAGAACGTGCAGGATACAGGGAAGTCTGTTCTAGAACAAACTAAGACCTCAAATGAGAACCTATTTGGTACTGGCGTAACACAAGGACATACGAATCACAATAAAAAATTTACCTTCGGAGTACTAGAATTACATAAATAACGGAGTATCACATAGTGAAGAATTAGAAATACACAACGGTATGAGTGAGCTTTGAGATAAGCGCAGGAGCTCTTACTCGAGCCGAAGTTACTTAACGGGGTTGCTTAGATTGGTAAATTCTATTGCACGTGCATGGTTAGAATACCCGCTAAATGCCGCTCTAGACGAGAGCGTTATAAAATTAGTAAGTCTTAGATACTTACCTACAGGCAATGACTAAGTTCAAACAGTTGGCCGTTAGAAGACAGCTGCTAGCGAACCTAAACAAATTTCGAGTGCACTTGGCGCATTTAAACCCATCCACACAACCCCAATATTCGGCTCGCATAAAATGAAACATTCTCTTTACTCGAAATCACTTGAAAATTTACCACCCCATTTTGAAACAGCAGTATTTACGACTGCCAAATTTTAATCTGCATAGGACTGTCCCTTAAAATAACAGTTCAGCTCTGGATACTTTAACAAGTAGGAAGAGCCTGAAAAAGCCACAAATTTTTTAACAATATTGTCGTTTAACCAAGCGCTGTAACACTCGGGTATTAATATCAGTAGACCCAGTCTACGAAATCCTTAAGCAAATAATGAAGAGTACTTGAGGTTTCTTGCGATAAACATGAAAGCTGGAACCGCCTTCAGAAGGCTTCTGATTTCAGTTAATCTCTTAATAGATGCCCTGAACCAGTAGAATCCATTGAACAGAACAGCCATTAAAGTGCATGCTACCCGGGCGGAAAAAGTTTAAACGAAAGCACTCATCAGCAGTTCCCTCTTTTTTTTTTCTACGCACAGCCACGGCTGTCGCAGAACTCGCAAAACAAATCACTATATACACGTTCGTCATTCTCAGAATATAATCACTAGACTAGCTTAAGGAACGGGCCAGTTTAAAACAGTTAAATTCGACTGACTTGCAGTAGGGTGGCGTCAGACAAATTTTCGATAAACAGAAGCCACCTGGCACCTTACACTGATGGAAAAAAGGGCGAGTAGTACACAATACCAAGAGTTACGCTTTCAGTTTTGCTCACTAAACGAATTTGTTGCCAGCTTCCTTTTTCAGCATCCACCAACATAACCAGTCAAGGTGCACTTAACTCGCGAAGTTGTTCTAACCGCCAGTAGCAGTAATTGCACAACCAGCGCCTGTCCCCGCGCACAACACATCGACGGCCCATTTCCGTCCTCTCAGCAGTAGCTCAGGCACGTCGCACAAATTCCACTCCCGTAACCATCGCTCCAAAACTGCCCCATTGTCCAACTACCCATCGTGTTTTCGCATCCGGTATTTCGAAGCCAACAATGCCCGCCAAACCCGCAGTCAAAGATCCTGGCGGTGGGCCGCGAGGGCCGCGATGATCGATAGCGGTCGGGTATCGAAGTGCCCTGGCACGACTGTGGTGCCAGCAAGTCAAGCGAGTTGGCATCACATGCCAAAAAAAAAAAAAAAAAAAAAAAAAAAAAAAAAAAAAAAAAAAAAAAAACCGCGTCGGCTTGAGGCAGATGCTTAATGCTATCCGTGTGAAGGCAGGGCAGGTTGCTAGTTATTAATGAAGGATATTGTGGCAGAAGTAGTATTTCTTTTACTGTTTCTTTCACGGACAACTCACAAACAGATCAGCTTAATAATCTGGTTGTGTTTTATGTTGTATTTCATTTTTAGGTTTGTGATTGGTGGCACATGCTTTACTTGTTGTGTGTGTTATAATTCCTCTTTCTCTTGAATTGAATGTTAAAGATTGACTGTATTTGGTTACTAGAAAGAAGAGAGAGCTGAATTGCCATAATGGCGGCAACCGAGACGGAAGTCGGCGTTATCAGTCATTGTTGGCTTACATACATGCATACATACATTAGTCCTTGTGTCATAGACCATGAATACCACATTTCGTAATGATGTGGAACTTGTCACTTTAACGTAAGTTTTGTTTACACAAAATAATTTTTTTGTTACAGTTACTCCTTCATATCAAAGAATTCATCTATTGAGTAGGAGTTGCCATTAAGAAATTCTTTTAATTTGCTTTTAATTCTTCTCCTAACATTATCGTAAACTGGTCTCAAGGACTTTCCCTTCAGTTTTCATCAGTCTGTTCAGATCTTGCTCGGTTGTCCTCCAGGTGGCACATCCAAATTGTACCTCTGGCTGTAGGAGAAAATCAAATGGCTCCGAGCACTATGGGACTTAACTTCAGAGGTCATCAGTCCCCTACAACTCAGAACTACTTAAACCTAACTAACCTAAGGACATCACACACATCCGTGCCCGAAGCAGAATTCGAACCTGTGACCGCAGCGGTCGAGTGGTTCCAGACTGTAGCGCCTAGAACCGCTCGGCCACTCAGGCCAGCTCCAAAATGTCAGCCATTTACCTTAATTCTTCTTGCGACCCAGATAGTACCACTATATTATCGGCATATCCGAGGTACTTTATGTTCACATCCCCAGTCTGGACCCTTGTGAGTTCATTAGATTGCATCTCTCGCATTACCTTCTCTAATGCGAGATTGAAAAGAACAGGTGATAATCCATCGCCCTGCCGTAGCCCAATTTTTACTTTGAATTTTCAGTCATCTTATATCCAATTTTTACCTTTGCTGTAGTATCTGTAAGTAGGCTGTTTAGGTTTTCTTATTGGTAACGCCGCTTAGCGCTCGGTATGAAAAATCACTGGCTGTGCTGTGCGCAGTGTGTGTTTAGTTTGCATTGTTGTCTGCCATTGTAGTGTTGGGCAGCGGCAGCTGGATGCTAACAGCGCGTAGCGTTGCGCAGTTGGAGGTGAGCCGCCAGCAGTGGTGGACGTGGGGAGAGAGATGGCGGAGTTTTGAAATTTGTAAGAATTGGTGTCACGAACTGATTTATATATTATGATTAGTGAGGTAAATACATTGTTTGTTCTCTATTAAAATCTTTCATTTGCTAACTATGCCTATCAGTAGTTAGTGCCTTCAGTAGTTTGAATCTTTTATTTAGCTGGCAGTAGTGGCACTCGCTGTATTGCAGTAGCTTGAGCAACGAAGATTTTTGTGAGGTAAGTGATTTGTGAAACGTATAGGTTAATGATAGTCAGGGCCATTCTTTCGTAGGGATTTTTGGAAGTCAGATTGCGTTGCGCTAAAGATATTGTGTGTCAGTTTAAGCACATTCGTGTATAATTGTTCAAAGAGGACGTTTCACATAGACCAGTCTTGTATAATTTTTCTAAGGGGACGTTTCATATATCTATCAGGCAGGCCTTCGTGAGGCTTACTATTTTCTTGGCAAAACCGAACTCTTCCAGTAGTACTATCACGTAATTATAAATATTCTTGGGGGATCGGTAAATGATTTCCTGAGAACTTGGCAGTGGATGGAGGAAAAGCCGAGGAAAAACGAAATCAATACTTTCAGTTTCGGCAACAAATTTTTCCCTGAATACTTTGCAGGCGCTGGAGGAAAATCGATACGTCTTCTCAGCGCCACTATAGATCCTTTCCTGGTAGTTGTAAGGTCACTTCTTTGTTGATGGTGGAGTCGTCGAGGTCCTTATCACTGTGGGCCCTGTACGTACACCGGTCGCCAACACAGCTTTCGGTGCTGAAACACAGATACTCTATGCGATCAAACGTACCCGGACACCCCCCCCCCCCCCAAAAAAAAAGAAACATACGTTTTTCATATTAGGTGCATTGTGCTCCCACCTACTGCCAGGTACTCCATAACAGCGACGTCAGTAGTCATTAGACTTCCTGAGAGAGCAGAATGGGGCGCTCCGCGGACCTCACGGACTGCGAAAGTGGTCAGGTGATTGGGTGTCACTTGCGTCATACAATAAATAAAGAATACAGTAAAGAATCTGTACCGATATGATGACCAGAGGGCAATGAATAAGATATATGTTGTTGCAGTTAAAAAATTTACGATGATGTTTGGTTTGTGGGGCGCTCAACTGTGCAGTTATCAGTGCCCGTACAATATCCCAGTCCTTACACAGTCCAGTTTTAGCCACGTTCATAAATGATGATGATGATGAAATGATGTGGACAACACAAACACCCAGTGCCCGGGCAGAGAAAATCGCCATCCCGGCCAGGAATCGAACCCGGGACCCCGTGATCCAGAGGCACCAACGCTAGCCACTGGATCACGAGCTTCAGCCAAAAAAAATTTTTTTGGGGACCAGGGACAAGAATTAATACAGAAAAAGAAACCTCCCAAGTAATACGACCACCCAAATGCCGTAGACAAAATATTATCTGAACAAAGCTCCAAAAGAAAGGATGAAGAAGTATGAAGGAATAGGCCTAGACCCAGATGGGACATAGGTACTGAGTATACTATTCGTCGATTATCAAATTATATTGGCTGCAGATGATGATATGGAGACGTGACGAAGAGAATCATAAAATCATCCAGAAAGGCCGGACTAACAACAATTTTTTCTAAAATTAAATATTTCTCTGTAGGAGAAACATGACATTAACACAGATGGATATAGTATTGATACATGTCAAATGTAATAAATATCTGAGAATAATAACCTAAGATCGGCGTGATAATAAATAAGAAATAAGTCGGAGGGCAACACATCGTAAAGAAGCAATCAATAAGCCTAATTCCATCCAGTTATCAGATAAAATTACGAAAAAGAAAAAAATGTTTATATGAATCAATAATATAAAGCACTTGGATAGATGGAGCGAAATCCTGGGAAATAACAAAACAAGACAGAAGTAGATTTGAGGCCACGTGAACGGGCTCGTGAGACGAAGGTTGTAAAATATCAAGAAGAGCGAAACAAAGAAATTAGGAATGGGATGAAAACTTTCCACGTGCATCACCAAAGAGGTGGAAAAACGGCACTTAAAGTGGTAAGGGCATGTGATGAGATTAGGGGATGAAAAAAGTACTGTGTTGGCAACCTCCATACAAGAGAAAGAGAAGAGGATCCAGTGATGAACGGGGAAAAGAACTGGAGAGGATACGCAACGAAGAAAATTGAAACAAGATCTACGTACAGTGATCGGGAGGAATGGATACAAGGTCGCGAGAAACAGCCTAGAGAGCTGTACACAACTCCCAAAATAAAATAAAACAGATATCTTGTCTAAATAATTTTGCAATTCATTTTGCTCTTACGATGATTTTACTTGCTGGTAAACGACAGCATCATCTGAAAACAACCGAAGAGGACTGCTGAGTCTGTTTCCAATGTTGTTTACGTAAAGAACAGCAGAGGACCTACACTATGTGATCAAAGTATCAGGACACCTGGCTGAAAATGACTTACAAGTTCTTGGCGCCCTCCATCGGTAAAGATAGAATTCAATATGGTGTTGGCCTACCCTTAGCCTTGACGACAGCTTCATTTTCGCAGGCATACGTTCAATCGGCTGCTGGAAAGTTTATTGGGGAATGGCAGTCCATTCTTCACGGATTGCTGCACTGAGGAGAAGTATCGACATCGGTCGGTGAAGCCTGGAGCGAAGTCGGCGTTCCAAAACATCCCAAACGTGTTCTATAGGATTCAGGTCAGGACTCTGAGCAGGCCAGCCCATTACAGCGATGTTATTGTGGTATAAACGCTCCACCACAGGCCGTGCATTATGAGCAGGTGCTCCGTCGTGTTGGAAGGTGCAACCGCCATCCCCGAATAGCTCTTCAACAGTGGGAAGCAAGAAAGTGCTTAAAACATCAATGTAGGCTTGTGCTGTGATAGCGCCACGCAAAATAACGAGGCGTGCAAGCCCCCTCCTTGAAAAACGCTACCACACCATAACACCACCACCTCCGAATTTTAATGTTGGCACTACACACACTGGCAGAAGACGTTCGCCGGGCATTCACCATCCCTACACCCTGCCATCGGATCGTCACATCGTGTACCGTGATTCGTCACTCCACACAAAGTTTTCCACTGTTCAATCGTCCAATGTTTACGCTCTTTACACCCCAAGCGGGGCGTCGTTTGGCATTTACCGCCGTGATCTGTGGCTTATGAGCAGCCGCTCGACCATGAAATCCAAGTTTTCTCACCTCCCGCCTAACCGTCACGATACGGGCTGTGGATCGTGATGCAGTTTGTAATTCCTTTGTGGTGGTCTGGATAGATGTTGTTTATTACACATTACGATCCTCTTCAACTGTTGGCGGTCTGTGTCAGTCAACAGACGAGGTCGGCCTGTACGCGTATGTGCTGTACGTGTCCCTTCACGTTTCCACTTCACTATCACATCGGAAACAGTGGACCTAGGAATGTTTAGGAGTGTGTAAATATCGTGTACAGACGTATGACACAAGTGACACCCAAACAACTGAGCAAGTTCGAAGTCTGTGAGTTCCGCGGAGCGCCCCATTATGCTCTCTAACGATGTGTAATGACTACTGAGGTCGCTGATATGGAGTACCTGTCAGTAGGTGGCAGCACAATGCACCTAACGTGAAAAAAGTATGTTTTTGGGGATGTCTGGATACTTTTGATCAAGTAGTGTATAAAACTTCCTGGAGAACCATAGATATCTGTTTCACTCGATAACTCCCCATCAGTTACTATGAACTGTGACCTTTATGACAGCAAATCACAAATCCAGTCGCACAACTGAGACTATAGCTCATAGCTGCGCGATTGGATTAGAAGCTGCTTATGAGAAAGGGTTTCAAAAGCGTCCTGGAAAGCTAGGAATTTGGAATAAGCTTGTGATTCAATGTTGATAGCACTCATTACATACTGTGAATAAAGAGCCAGTTCTGTTTAACGGTAACAATATTTTCTGAATCTGTGATGGTTGATGTGTCAGTAAATAGCCTTTTTTTCGAGGTATTTCTAACATAGCATACGTTTCAAAATCCTGCTGCAAAACGATTTCAGTGCCACATTTTTGTGAGACCCTCGGTGGCTTCCCTTGTATGTGAGCAGGGCAGTATTGGCAATTGACAGCAAGCCTTCCCTATATAATATGACCCAGTGACACACTAGCGAAGCATGGAGTAGTCTGCTCTGCTTCCCCACAAACTACGTCACCTGCTCGAATCAATTACTTGCTCGGCAAGTAAAGAATGCGTTTGATTATTCTCCCATCAGTTATATCGTTCCGTTAACAGGGTGTGAGCAATCAGAAGAGATCCGAGTACCGCAGAAGAGAGGTTCAGCTTGGATGTTTATTGCGCAATCTCGAGGGGACAACAGCTTTTGTTGGGCAACTGTCCCATCCGTTGGGCACAAGGGCGGTGCCTGGCTGCGGGATGTCTTCCTTCCTCGGCTGCGGGATGGCCTTCCTGTGCATATGCGGAGCGGAAGGCGCTGCGGTCCAGACGAACAAACAATGGTTTCCGCTGGATGGGCGAGTCCAGGGGGCTGCGGTCGTCATATCAGTTCACTTTCCTTCATTGTTGACCTTAGAGGCGCACATTTCCTTCCAGGAACCGCGACACTTGGATTATGGATGTATCGCAGCCATACTTCTCAGCCTTCTTGATTCTCAATTAGATACCAAGTGTGAAGAATCAGAAATATTAAATTAGCAGTTGTTAAGCATTGAAGTGTTCACCCGCCTTCGTAGCTGAGATCGCTGACGCACAGACTTGCGCACGATTCGCTGGTAGCCGCTTCGAATCTGACGGTGGAAGAAATTTGCAGCGCCAGCATTTGGCCAGTAAGGGGAAGAGAGGTGGTAGTGTAAATTTCCTGTTAACTAGCCTCTACACCAGTGTCCTGGATTGAGTTCCAGTATTCTCCGCTGTGTCCCATAGAGTCGGGGCATGTAACACATCCGTCAGATGTGGCTGAGCGGTTCTAGGCGCTACAGTCTGGAACCGCGAGACCGCTACGGTCGCAGGTTCGAACCCTGCCTCGGGCATGGATGTGTGTGATGTCCTTAGGTTGGTTAGGTTTAAGTAGTTCTAAGTTCTAGAGGACTGATGACCTCCGATGTTAAGTCCCATAGTGCTCAAAGCCATTTGAACCATGTAACACAGTTGATGGTAAAGAAAACGGTCTAATGACACACAGTCAACATGGGTTTAGAAAACATCGTTCCTGTGAAACACAACTAGCTCTTTATTCACATGAAGTGTTGAGCGCTATTGACAAGGAATTTCAGATTGATTCCGTATTTCTGGATTTCCGGAAGGCTTTTGACACTGTACAACACAAGCGGCTCGTACTGAAATATATACGGAATATCGTCTCAGTTATGTGACTGGATTTGTGATTTCCTGTCATAGAAGTCCCAGTTCGTAGTAATTGACGGAAAGTCATCGAGTAAAACAGAAGTGATTTCAGGCGCTCCGCAAGGTAGTGTTATAGGTCCTTTGCTGTTCCTTATCTACATAAACGATTTGGGAGACAACCTGAGCAGCCGTCTTCGGTTGTTTGCAGACGACGCTGTCGTTTATCGACTAATAAAATCATCAGAAGACTCAAACTGCAAAACCGTTTAGAAAAAAAATATCTGAATGGTGCGAAAAGTGGCAGTTGACCCTAAATGTCGAGATGTGTGAGGTCATCCACATGATTGCTAAAAGGAACTCGTTAAACTTCGGTTACACGATAAATCAGTCTAATCAAAAGGCCGTAAATTCAATTAAATACCTACTTATTACAATTACGAGCAACTTTAGTTGGAAGGAACATATAGAAAGTGTTGTGGGGAAGGCTAGCCAAAGACTGCGTTTTATTGGCACGACACTTACAAAATATAACAGACCTACTAAGAAGATTGCCTACACTACGCCTGTCCGTCCTCTTTTAGAATACTGCTGCGCGGTGTGGGACCCTTACCATATAGGACCGACGGAGTACATCGAAAAAATGGCAGCACGTTTTGTATCATCGCGAAATATGGGAGAGAGTGTCACAGAAATGATACAGGATTTGGTCTGGACTACATTAAAAGAAAGGCGTTTTTCGTTGTTACGGAATCTTTTCACGAAATTCCAATCACCAACTTTCTCCTCCTAATGCGAAAATATTTTGTTGACACCCACCTACATAGGGAGGAAGGATCACCACGATAAAATAAGGGAAATCAGAGCTCGTACGGAAAGATGTAGGTGGTCATTCTTTCCGCGCGCTTTACGAGATTGGAATAATAAAGAATTGTGAAGGTGGTTCGATGAACCCTCTGCCAGGCACTTAAATGTAATTTGCAGAGTATCCATTTTGATGTAGATGTAGATGGTGGTCTGTCCGTTACACTGGGACATCAGATTCGGCAGATCCCTTGGTGCTGTTCAACAGTAGTCTATGTGCTGGTACTGGGTTTCATTCTCTCCCTTCTCTCATCATCATACATCACAAACAAGACATCACACCACACACACACACACACACACACACACACACACACACACACACACAAAACCGTTTCAGTCACTGCACTCAACAGATAGACTTAACACAACTCTCACACTGTGACGGAAGGGGTCATTGTGTGTGGAGGGTGAAAGCCCTTTCTCATTAGGCGGTGGAACATACCACTCATGGTCTCCCAGCCAACAACGTCAATATAACTTTCTCTTTCGTTTCTTGAAGCGTTCTCAGAAAAGTATCTCAATCACCTCCGTCCAACAAAGCATACACCCTCACAAACAACTAAGAGTTGGAGGTTGGTCACAATCTGACATACACTATATGATCTAAAGTATTCAGTCACCTATTAGTGAACATTAATATGCTTTGTGTCCACCCTTCGCCTCTATGACATCTCGAACTCTGCTGGGCATACTTTCAATGAGGTGTCTGAATATCTGTGGAAGAACAGCAGCCGATTGTTCTTAAAGAGCCGAAACCAGAAAAAGTAGTGATGCTGGACGATGGGGTCAGCTGAGAAGTCGGCGTTCTAACTCATCCCAAAAGTTTTCGCTTGGGTTCACTTGGGAACTCTGTGCCCTTCTCCACATCCTTTCGTATTGGCGAGTCCGTCTCTCGTGATACTTTGTGGTCAACTCCGTATTACATAGGCGTGCCCAGAGGCCTTTCATCAGACAGTGCAGACATTAGGGAAACTTTCGACTACACTTGTTCACTTGATATGTGTACCGCTGGAGAGATGGATGTAAGATCCCCAGGAAGAGGAGTGTTTATTTATTTATTTAGTTTACGCCCACATTGGAGAACTAAAATCGAACATAATACAACAGAGTCTACAATGATTAAGTTTAGGTCTCAGCCGTCAGCAATTTCTTCGTTTCCCAAAACTTCTTCATTCGCTGTGATCTGGCTGCTCGTTCTTCTGCAGATATGGCATACTTCTTCCGTTGTGGTGGTTTGAATGTGAGCCATGTGTTTTTGTTCTTCAGAAGTAGTTTCTCTTCTCTGTGTTGAATTTGGTATGTGATGATGTTCAGTTCATCCAGATCACTTTGTATTTCTTTAAACCAGATGTTTCTGGTTTTACTGTTCCAGAAGTAGTCAGAAAGTTGCTTCAGGATGCTAGTATTTGGTAGGCGAGGTATGTGGCCGACAAATGCAATCTTTCTTTTCCGCATTGTATCAATAATGGATTCACTTTCTTTATAAACTACTAAATTGGGCAAAAGTCTCCACTACCCATTAACTTGATGTTAAGAGTATTCTTCTATCAACTTTGTGCAATTTGTCAGTTATTACTTGAGCATTTAGTCTGAAAAGTGTTTCACTTGTATATGTTGCTTCCGGTTTAACGACGGAGGTGTAAGGTCGAAATTTAGCATTTATTGAGAGATATCGTTTTTGGTAGGTTAGCACGTGGCTCTCTGCACTCGCTGAAGTTTTAATGTTCGGCTATCTACTTATGCCCTTTCATTAACATCCCAGGTAATAATCTCATCACGATATTTAAACTTATTTACTACTTTAATTTCTTGGGAAGATGGGCATCATTTCTATTTTCTCAAACGAAACTTGCAATCTGACCTTTGCCGCTAATCGTTATAGTTTTTCTATCTGAACCTTTGCTTCATCAATATTATTTGCTAACAACGCCAAATCATCTGCAAATGCAAGGCAGTTAAGTCCAATCTTTCTTCCAATCTTAACAGATGCTGGGCATATCTTGTTCCATTCACGCATGGTTTCCTCCAGCACACAATTGAACAATAATGGAAACAATCCATCGCCTTGTCGAAGGACAGTATGAATCTCAAAAGGTTCAGAGAATTCATTTCTGAACCTTCCTCTAGCTTTAGTATTTCGAAGGGTGGTGTGTTTATAGCAACAAGTATTAAAACCATGTCTGGAGAGGCATAAAATGAGCCCGACTGTCACTTCTCAATCAAGTAGCTCTTCAGTTTGGTCTGACAAGTGCCGAATGCCCCCCGTTTCCCAACAGCGCTCGGCAGACGTGAATGGTCATCCACCCAAGTGCTGGTCAAGCCCGGTGATTTGATGGGAACCGGCGTTACCATTGCTGTGAACATAAGCAATACTATTACCTGTATGTGTTCCGTCTCCTCTGTTAGTCCGTTCTTATATGGGCCAGAACATTTGAATAGCAGCCACATACAATGATGATCCGAAACATTTTGACCACGTCTCAGCGAGGGATTGAATGCCGTCTGATGACGTTACAGGTATGTGGCGTGTTAAGGAAGCGTTATAAGAGCAGCAAAGACAAATGGGGAATGATTTTAGCGACGATACGGGTCGCAGCTGTGCAAATCCCCGGCGAAGCTGGTCGCGTCCTGCTGTCGGCAGGGTCTATAGGAAATTGTTAGAAAATGATACACCTACAGCCGTCCTTATGATGTCATTTACTGTGTAGCTGCCCGTTTCGGCGCTTCACTGCACCATCTTCTTCAGGACTTAGTAGATGCTGAACGGGTTATCACGACCCATATATAAGATGCATCATTGGACAACAACTGGTTTACGTAGACTACCTGTAACTGTGATGTCTCTCCAACCATCATCTGTCAACTCAGTTGATAACTGAGTTAACGTTTATGGTTGGATAGGCGACATGACAGTTATAGGTAGTCTGCGTAAACCAGTTTCTAGCCATTAATGCATCGTATATATGGATCGTGATAACACCTTCAGCATCAACTAGGGGTTGAAGATGGTGCACCGAAGCGCCGAAACTGGTAGCTGCACAGTAAATGGCATCAGAAGGACGGCTGTAGGTGTATCATTTTCTTGCAATAGTGAACGGCCGTAATCCCCGAGATCTCCAGGCACAAGGACGAACCTACAAAAACTCTATAGCAAACAGTTGAGGGACGGTGAAGCTACGAGTAGGCGACAACGGCAAGGTGTTGAACGTCCGCGACTCGGCAAAGAACCTGGAAGTCGGAGACTTCCAAAATCTGTAAAGTAGGATGGGCTGCCATCTGTGGCAGATATGGCGACGGAGTACAATGCTGGTGCACACACAAGTGTTTCGGAGGACGTTCAGTGCTGAACGCTAGGTTCCGCAGCAGGCGATCCCTGCGTTTCCACATGTTGACACAACGATATTGTTAACTGTCACAGCATGGGCACTGGATCATTGAAATTGGACAGTGGATGGACTGAAAAGTTTCATCTGCCTGGAACCAATCATGTTTTTGTTACAGCAGGTCGATGGATGTGTTCGAATACGTCACCATCCCGGTAAACGGATGCTCTAAACAAGCAACGCACCAGGGATGTCGGGTGGCGAGGGCAGTTATTACGCTATGTGAGGCACTCACATGGCTTTCATGGAATCTGTGTGGTCGTAATAGAAGGCACAATGACAGCTGAGCACAATGTCAACATTATTGCAGACCACCTGAATCCCTTCACGTTCGATATCTTTCCCAGTAGGGATGTCATCTTCCAGCATGAGAACTGCCCGTGTCACAATGCGTGGATGTTGGTGCAGTGGTTCGAGGAGTGAGACAGTGAACTCTTGCTGTCTTGACCACCAAATACGCCATATCTGAATGCAATGGAACGCACCTGGGACGCTATCGGGCACCAGCTCGGCACCAACAAACCACTGTCGTAATTTACGGGAATTTTGTGACCTTTGCATACACATTTGCCCAAAACATGCCATACTGAATCGCTGCTATGTTGCATTCCAGAGATGGTTCAACATGCTATTGAGCATATTTTGGTTCGCCAGTATATAGTCCTTATTGGAACACAAACAGCAATTTCATATGATTCTAACAATGAGTCATACGGTCATAGGGCCATTCAAAAATGTCCTTAACTGATTGCACATAAATTCTCTGACCGTATGACAGTGGTTGGGAGTTACTTTAATTCACCTATCATCAAATGTTAACACAACAAGTACGTAACAAAAAAAGTTCTCGTGTTTACAGCAACATCAAGTGATTAAAATAACACGAGCGTTCGGCCAGGCAGGCTTTGGCCATTGTCAAGTGATATGACAATCACATCACTTGACAATATCCGAGCAGTGTTTCGGCGAAAGCTCGCATAGTTGTAATCACTTGACATGCTGGAAACCCGAGAACATTTTACTCTATGGTAACGTCGCGATGTTCTACATTCTTACGAGAGAAAAAATGTTCTTGATTTTCTAGTTGCACCGTCAGCAGTTGCTAAAGGTAAAATTTTCACGAAAAACATTGCAGGGTTGCTGTTAAGCCTCAAACACAACATAACCCTCACTCTAGAGAAATACGTATCAAGTAAAATAATAAAACTCAAAGAGACCAACTACGAAATAATGGATTCAATCGGAGGATGTCTTGCAAAACAAAGATTGTTGCACCTTCGCTTCCCACATAGAATATAAAGAAAACTTAATATCGTTTCAAGAAACCTGAAGAGGGGTAGTGCGTAAATCCAACATTGCAAAATGTATCACAAAATCTTTGTAGCTTGCGGTTCTGTCTAAGATACAAAACAAAGGAGTTGAAACTGAAGGCAAAAGCTTAACTACAAAATCCTGCATTTAAATTTGAAATATTTCATGATTGTCCTGCTACCGTTCTATCGTTCGACCGCCGCAAAGGTTTTCAAATGGGTGGAGTAGAAACAGATGTGCCCTAGTAAGAAAAATAATGGAATACTACTAAAAGCGAACAAAGCACCGGCCGTAATGGAATTTCTCTTACATTTTACACCTCCAAATTTACTGATTTCCTAGCTCGCATTTAGGGCGAATCTCCTCCTCCCCGAACTGGATGAGAATCGATGTATCTGTAAAATCGGGTTTGCGGATATAATCGAAGCGGAGACTATTTAGACACTGCTTTCTAACAGAGACAATTGGGGACTGTCGGTATTGCATCCTATGAGTAATTACACAAGTTGCAGAATCGAATGTAAGCACGATAAATGAGACGGGTATGGTTATTTTCCACCACCTTCTTGGTACATACATCGAATTAATTTCGTCAGTAACTACGAATGATTCCTTGACTACGAATCATATGTATAGGAATATATATATATCTAATGATGTTTGCTACAATACGTTTGCGCTTACTAATATGCTGTCACCTGAGAATCATTGCAATTCTATTTGAATCTTGTTTCTAAAGTATTGACAGTATCGGCCGTGATTGACGACTTTGAGTCGGAATGTAGTTTCCCGCTACGCACACAGGATTTAGTTTTATTATGGTCGTTATTTTCAAGGAAAATTTTAAATGTTATTCTGCATATCTGCTTTTCAAACAAAAGACCTGAACTTGCTACGGTACAGAGCGCACTGGAAACCATCACATCCTAGTTACTGTGTGAAGAATTTCCGGGAAAAATGCATGACTTTCCTCTTACCTCAGTGTTGCTTGATTCTGCACTTCGTTGTTTGGCAACATCTTCGTTGTGCCGTTCCCGTCGCTGGTTCGCTTGGATTGCGTCTGATGTGGCTCCGCTCTGCGTGTAGTGTTCCACGGTGTGACGCCAATCTATCCGATGCACTCCAGCTGGCTAACAACCCTACTGGTTTCGTACAATTTTCCTGGTGGAGAATTTTGAATAGTTCCCGCAGATGAGTGTTGCGATGCTGTAAGCGGTTCAGAGTTTCCACCTTCTCCACAGATCCAACTAAACGTTGCAGACTGCTGCCAAGCCGGGATCACTTACTCGTGAATGTCGCATGACTATAAATTCTGTGGAGCTGACTTACTGACCGATCACGCTGGAGAATGATGCACCTTCTGCAAGTTCTTCAGTTAACGCAAGTAATTCAGAACGATTAGAGCAATGAAAGCCCATACTGACTTCTATAGCACAGCTGATACCAGGCAACTGCCACGGTATGCGTGTTACTCGTTGCCGAGGAAACTGCAGCCCGGCAGCCAGTATTGTTGAACTTCTTAGCAGACAAACGCCAAGAGTGATGTACTTCAGGGCGCCGTTGGCAACGTGCACAGCAACCACCACAATGGGTAGATATTAGAGCCCGAGGCATTGTCCTTCTATCAGGCAACAAGAGTGTGTATACCTCCATCGAGTATCAGCGGGTACTGACACGTTCGTGAGACATGCCGAACATTGAATATGTCTGCAATATGGTTAGTAACTTCTTCCCCGCTGTCCACCTGTAATACTGCTGCGGTTTTCGAACGAGCAGCAAACCGCGTGAAGGGAGATTGTCTAAGAACGTAAGTAGGCTCTCTTTTATTCGGTGTCACGGTACATGAAGCAAGTTCACCGTTCAATGGGATTATTATCTGACACGTATCCCTGTAGGTCCGGTAGCTTCCCCATTATAGAGCGATTTCGACTGTTTATCGATTACTCAACTGCTGATAAGTATGTGTGAGTCCGCGTGGTTTGTCATATCAGTAACATGCGAGTACTTTACCAAAAAGCATGACTCTACTGCCGACCAGACACGCATGCCTGGTGCAAGAATGGCTGACTCAGTCGTTGTATCAAAGACATCACTACCTTGTTTTATGAAAGTAAAAACACACATTCTCGATGAAAAGTTCACGGGTCTCCATCTACGTAGCAATACTGAAGTGCCGTGATATTTCACTCGTCTCCGTCTACGTAGCAGCACTGAAACAGCGCGACATTTCAGTTTAAGTAACTATCATCGAACACTGACTTTGCCAGAAAATAAAGCGTGTAACATTTGTCTGAACGTCGCGATATATCAACATTGCCACACATGTGAAGATCCGATAGCGTTTCATTAATCTTATACGCTGGGAAAGCCTACGCTAACACATACATTGTCCTATTACGGATAATAAAATTTATTTATTGCCTTTTATTTTTTCATTTTGAATAAGCAATACTTATTGTTTTACACTAAGTAATGAAAACACAACATATGCAGCCCGTTGGACATAAAAATAATGATAAAAGGAAATAAGCAACTTTTATTTCCCGTAAAAAGCTGCCCGCCATCACAGATTTACTTCCACCACTACATCACCTTCCTTTTAAACTTCGCCGGCCGCTGTGACCGAACGGTTCTAGGCGCTTGAGACCGGAACCGCGCTGCTCCTACGGTCACAGGTTCGAATCCTGCCTCGGGAATGGTTGCGTGTGATGTCATTAGGTTAGTTAGGATTAAGTAGTTCTAAGTCTAGGGGACTGATGACTTCAGATGTTAAGTCCTTTAGTGCTTAGAGCCATTAGAACCATTCTGAACCTTCCAAACTTCACCGAAATTCTCCTACACACCTTGCAGGACTAGTATTTCTGGCAGAAAAACTGCTAATGCTGCAACTTATTCAGAAGAACTTTCCTAAGTTTGGAACGTAGCTGTTGAGGTACTGGCGGAAATAAAGCTTTGAAGGTGGGCCGTGAGTCATATCTGAGTAGCCGTCTATAAAGCACTTGCCTGCGGAAGTCAAAGGTCCCAGGTTCGAGTCATGGTCCGGCATACAGATTTAGTCGTGCGAGAAAGTTTCAAATCAGCTTATACTCCGCTGCAGAGTGAAAATTCATTCTGGTAATAAATTCTGTTGTTGGACAGCACAGAAATCAACTCCAACACCACCGCAATAGACATTAAAAGCACCACTGCGAATACGAAGCAAGTTATCAGCAATAAAAATCACATAGTAGCAGACAATCGCTTTGATAAACTAGGAAATATATTACGGCATTTATTTGGAACATTATGAACTATGGGAAGGTGTACTGCAGGACTGAAAAACTGGGAAGAAAACCATATGAAGCAATAGAAATGATAGTATATAAAGAATAGTCCCAAATTTTGAATGAGAGAAATGCCAATGAAACGTTCTGACGGAATATTGAGTAAAAAGAAGTATGTTATTTAAAAATAGCGGAAGAGAGACACAGCAAACTGAATGAATTCTTAATTTTCTGTAACTGATTTCGGAAGGATTCATTTGAAGAGAAGAAACTATGAAAAATAAATCTGTGTACTCAGTCCGTCAGTACAATAACGTATCGTTAGCTAAAAAAATTGTGGCAGCAATTGACAAAGATGGAAAGAAACGGGGAAGAACGATTGTATTAACAAGGTACTGTTCTAAGACAACATGATGAGCCATTACCATCTGCCCTTTGACGAAGTCCTTTTAATCCGATATTCACTCAAATCTTTTCTCACGGAATAGAACAAATAAGTTATTGTAAAACTAGAAGCCTTTATATACCATCAGAACAGGGTGGCCTATGCCACAGGAAACGTAGGCGTGGTCCAGAATGAGATTTTCACTCTGCAGCGGAGTGTGCGCTGATATGAAGCTTCCTGGCAGATTAAAACTGTGTGCCCGACCGAGACTCGAACTCGGGACCTTGCCGCAACTTGCACCTGGTAGGCAAGTACTGTACCTTTTCTTTATTGGTATTCTATTTGGATACAAAATTAGGCAGTTCGCAAAGATTAAATAAAATGTATTGTCTTCACCTCTTCCTCAGAACGAACGAGCAGCAGAAGGTCGTCCGCAAAGGCACGACATTTGAAGGTGTAGCCCCGTAGTTCTATCCCAGAAAGAGAATTGGTTAGCCTCCCAGTTAATGGTTCCAACGCTATCGCGAACAGCAGCATCGAAAGAGGGCAGCCCTGGCGAATGGATCGTCGAATTTGAATGGGCCCTGCTATACGCCCATTAACCCGTACCAAGGATTGTGCGCCCCCATAAAACCTTCTAATCAGACCAGGAAAACGGTCTGGAAATCCCATTTGTCCCAGTACAGCGTACAGATAGTTGTGGCGCACCTTATCAAAAGCACTGTCACAATCAACCGCCACCATCGCTGCTTTAAGCCGGCACTCCTCCGCCAGCGCTATCACATCACGGCATTCGCCAGTAGCTGTTTGCACATTCACCGATCCACCCGGTGTCGTCTGTTCTGCAGGGAGAACGCTACGAATTAACATACGACATCGGGACGCTAACAACCGTGCAAAGATCTTATAGTCGGCATTAAGCAGGGTGATGGGGCGATAATGTCTGACCGTAATTCCTGGCTTCGGTTTATGCACTGGCACCAGGAGGCCTTCCATAAAAGCCGGTGGAATAGGCGCATCGGAATTTAACATCTCGTTGTACATTTCCGTCCATGCGGTGCCATTTCGTTGCGAAATTCTCGATAAAATTCAATAGGAAACCCATCAATGTCTGGGTACCGATTCAACGCAACCTTGTGCGATCGCATCATGTACTTCCTCACAGCTAATGGCTTCCAGTAAGGTTCCAGCGGCTTCCACCGTCAGTGTACGGGAGACATGCGTGGCTATACGGTCGAGGTCATAGACAGGGGCTGCTTCTTCCAGATAGATGTGTTGGTAATGGTCAACGAATGCAGAGACAATGTCCGCTTGACGCGTCACTCTTCGGTCTTCGCGGGTAATTAATTCCCGTACCAAAACGCGTCGTCGGTGCTTTCGTTCATTCACGACGTGGTGCATGGAAGGAATCTCGTGCCTTATCGTATCGTGACATCTGGCGCGCACCATGGTTCTCTGAAGATGTTTCCGAGCTAAAGTCACTAGTTTAGCTTTTATCCTTTTGCGTTCGATCCAGATGTCCTGTACCGGCGGACCATCGTCCAGGTCGCGCAGTGCTGCAAAATAAAAGTCGGTCGTACGGCGGCGCCATTCTGCCATCTCCCTGCTACATGAGATGAACGAACGGCGAAGCGCCGGTTTAGCACAAGTCAGCCACCAATCAAGCTTCGTCGCATACCTTCCAACCCTTCGCTCGCACATCGTCCGTTGACGGCATTCAGGATCATGTAGATGTTGAATGTTTAGTTTCCACGGGGCCTTACTGTTCCACACCTCTCTACGGGGAAGACGCGCCGTACAGATGTAAGCGCTGTGATCGGAAAATGCCAATGGCCAGCGTTCCGTGTCCTGGACATCATTTGCATGAGCCCGTGAGATATAAATGAGATCTAATCTGCTCGCCAAATGACTTGTCACATAGATGTATCCCGCTGCATCTCCATGTCGTAATTCCCACGGGTCACTAAGTACAAGGTCGTTGACAACGATTCGCAACTCCTGGCTGATGTTTGCTTGCGGCCATTGGTCTTTCTGGCTGAGAACACAGTTGAAATCTCCACCAATTATTATACATGCATAACGTCCATGGAATAGTGGAGCAATGTCTTCTGCATAAAATCGCGCCGTTTCCCGTCGCCGATTATGGCCGGACGGTGCATAAAGATTGATGATGCGTGTCCCAAACGTCGTGAAAGCCAATTCCCTGGCCGACCCAAGATAAGACACGTTTTCCACTGGGAAGCCATCTCGCACGTAAGCTGCCACCCCACTCCCATTATGATCTCCATGTGACGAATAGGATTGGTAGCCTCCGATGTATGGGAGTGCAGCTATGTGGACTTCCTGCAGCAAAGCAATATCCACATCAGATGCCCAAATCGTTTCCTTTAGTAGGTGTATTTTAGCCGGTGAACGCACGTCATTTATATTTAACGTCGCAATACGGTTCGCATGGCGTTGAATCCCACTCTGTCCAGGCGCAGCAACATCTCCCTGCATCGGCGCTGGGGGCTGAGTTAGAAGACGTTCTCTCGGCCCTCTCCCTTCACCTTCAGCAATTATCAGGCCGTCTTCGTGAGTGCCGGCTGCCTCTGTATGACGTCCGGCGCCTCCTCAATATCGTCATACCACATCTTTTCAGGCTGTGATATATTCGTGTCCATAGCAATAGTATCTGCGTCTGGAGAGCCAACTGGCTGTGATTCCTCTTCAGCATCACCACGTCCCGGTACCGTCAATGTGACAGACCGCTGTGGGTCTGATCGAACAGTTCCCATTGAATCATCCTGTTCCGTAGAGGCTGTCGTGCCGTCTTGGTCCACAGGCACATCATTGTCGGGGCAAGGGGAGTCATCCCGAGGAGATGTCGTGCGACGCCGCCGTTTCCTCCTTTTTGGGGAACGTTGTTTGCGTGATCTTCCTTCCGTGTCCTCAGATTGTAGGGAATCACGGCTGCCCGACAGAAAAGCATCCGTAGGAACTGGAAGTGTTTCGAGTCCCATCGTTGTACTGGGCGGGAGTTCGGTCGAAACTAATGTTGTCCTCTCAGAGTGCGTTCCGGGCGGAACAGCATCCGTAGAGGTTGGAACTGCTTCGTGAACTATCGGTGTGCTTGGTGGGAGTTCGGTCTCATCTGATTTTGTCGCTGTAGATTGTATGCTCGATGGAGCAGCATCCTCTGTCATCCCGACGTCTGCGGCAAGGTTTCGGAGAGTGCCATCTTGAGCTGCCACCGGGGCTGTGTCCTTTCGGTCATCAGCGGACGCAATGAGGGTTTTGGCATAGGTGATCGGTAGTACTGTCATCGCCGGCGATGGCTCCCGCACATCTGAAGGCAGTTGCGTAATCCGCCGTTGCATACAGTTCGTCCTGAGGTGTCCCTCCTGGCCACAGCCAGAACATGTACGTCGTTGACCATCGTAAATCACCACCGCTCGACAACCACCAATTGTCAGATAGGACGGTACATGCTTCTGAAGATCAATAGTGATCTGTCGTACTCCGTTAAGAAGGGGGTACGTGGCGAATTGTGTCCAGCGTTCTGCCGTGTGACCATGTACCGTGCCGTATGGCTTAAAAGCCTCAATAACTTCTTCAGCCGGGAGCTCAAATGGCAGCTCAAAAACTCGTATTGTCCGTATACCCAGACCATCATGTTCTAAAGTTACCGTGCCGACATTCCCGTCACTATGGCAAAATCGGAGACCTGCTTTTGTCGCCTGTAGAATTGTCTCACACGCCGCGTCATTTACCATCTTAACATGCACCGTGGGACTAATGATAGACAGGTGAATTCCGACAATATCATTTGGCGGTATCTTGACTCCCTCTCGAATGAATCGTTCCACTGCTAAAGCCTTTGGTCGTTCGTAGTCTTTGCAGAAATAGAATCGTAAAGTAGTTTTCCTGTACTTGTTCGCCATGATCGTTGTTACTAGCCCGCACGCAGACTAAGTCCACAAGTAAACAAACACTCGCGCACGCCGCACAGGCGGAAGTATCGGACCTCCGCTTCGCACGGCCGCTAGCGCCGAACTGCCATCTGAGCTACCCAAGGATGAATCACGCCCGGTACTCACAGCTTTACTTCTGTCAGTACCTCGTCTCCTACCTTCCAAACATTACAGAAGCTCTCCTGCGAACCTTGCAGAATTAGCACTCCTGAAAGAAAGGATATTGCGGAGACATGACTTAGCCACAGCCTGGGGGATGTTTCCAGAATGAGATTTTCATTCTGCAGCAGAGTGTGTGCTGATATAAAACTTCCTGGCAGATTAAAACTGTGTGCTCGACCGAGACTCGAACTCGGAACCTTTGCGTTTCGCGGGCAAGTGCTCTACCATCTGAGCTACCGAAGCTCGACTCACGCCCGGTGAAACTTCCTGGCAGATTAAAACTGTGCTACCGAAGCACGACTCACTCACCGGACGTGAGTCGCGCTTCGGTAGCTCAGATGGTAGAGCACTTGCCCGCGAAACGCAAAGGTCCCGAGTTCGAGTCTCGGTCCACACAGTTTTAATCTGCCAGGAAGTTTCACCGGGCGTGAGTCGTGCTTCGGTAGCTCAGATGGTAGAGCACTTGTCCGCGAAAGGCAAAGGTCCCGAGTTCGAGTCTTGGTCGGGCACACAGTTTTAATCTGCCAGGAAGTTTCATATCAGCGCACACTCCACTGCAGAGTGAAAATCTCATTCTGGAAACATCCCCCAGGCTGTGGATAAGCCATGTCTCCGCAGTATCCTTTCTTTCAGGAGTGCTAATTATGCAAGGTTCGCAGGAGAGCTTCTGTAAAGTTTGGAAGGTAGGAGACGAGGTACTGGCGGAAGTAAAGCTGTGAGTACCGGGCGTGAGTCGTGCTTCGGTACCTCAGATGGAAGAGCACTTGCCCGCGAAAGGCAAAGGTCCCGAGTTCGAGTCTCGGTCGGGCACACAGTTCTAATCTGCCAGGAAGTTGCGTAGGCGTGGTCATTTCCATGAGAGAAGAGGTTATAATTACTTGGCTGATCAATCGGTAACGTGAATGGTGAATGAATGAACGAAAGACGCAGTTCTGCAACGAGTACTTAGAGAAACCATACAAGATTTGAATACGTGTCACCTTTTTAGACTATAGAAATTAGCCAAGAAATTATTTTTGACAATTTACGGCCGCCTTGAGAGAAGAGACGCTAATAATATCAGCCACAGATCCAGATCGCCAAAAATATAGGATGATGCCTCACACAATAGCCTTTCGAGCGAGGTGGTGTTCTGGAGGACGACGTTTCAAATCCCTGCCGATCTGTTCAGATTTAGGGTTTCTATGCTTAACCTAAATCGATGTGGACAATTAATGAGTTGATTCCTTTGAAAAGGACACTGCCAAATTCCTCCTCCATCTGTCTTCGACCTTGTGTTTCGTCTTTAGTGATCTTATCGTCGACGGTGTGTTAAACATAAAATTTCTTATTTTCTTGCATCATCACTCCTCCGTTTCCCCATTGTGATGTTCAAAACTCACCACGGACTTTGAACATATCCAAGCGTGCATGAGGTTGCACTGGGAATCCCCCTTTGATCGTGCTGACGAGATGGGATAATACTTCTGATATAGTCCTATAATGGAGACTATCACAGGCTTCGCAGTGGTCAGGGAAGTTTGCGTTACCATCAGTGATCTGCGTCACTGTTACTCTAACGTAGCCCATGTTTGGTACTTTCGAAAGACTATTTCTTTGTGTAGAACTTGTTGTGAGAGGCAGTGTCTATAGAACAAGTACGGAAAGAAGCCGACCAATATATAAGAGTGAATTGTGACAAATATGGCATATCTAGATGTAATAAGGAAAAGCACGTAGGGGAGAGTACTGTACCAGTAAGGCAGTGTACCTAGGACCACATGATGCTGCTGTTAGGTATTTCGGTCTGTTGACTAATTTTAGAATCACATGAAGGGATGCGTTTGCTGATATTTGTGTTGTTATGAGACATGAGGTCGTGTTTTGTGCAGCGTTTGTAAACAATAGTATTTCTACATATTTAAATGCTGTATACTCTATTAAACCTATTTGGAGGATATTGTCAACTAGTTTAGTGGCAGCTGCTTTGTTCGCGTTGACTGTATGGTCTGCACAGATTTTTTTGTTTTTCTTTGATTTTTTTATGTTGTTCACAAATTGCAATATCTTCTAAAGATTACACAATAATTAAGGCCGAAGAAGAATATTATTTTCAGAATTTACTTCTGACCAGAAAGCAATTCTGGCAGCTAGAGTCGGAGGTCTTTGTTAATCCTACATTTTGAGCTCTTGTGGTCATACTTCCATTGAAACTTTCATCCCACAATACATATTTATTTAGAAGCCCAATATAAATTTTCGGAGATTTGTAATTAAAAACGTTTTATGTAAAGAAATATTTTCATAAAAAATTTCATCCCCTATTTCAACCGCTTAGTGGTCGAACTTCCAAAAACGTGGAAACGCGTAATTTTTTATTGCGACCGAGAAATCAAAAATCAATTTTCATAGATGTAGCTTTAAAGATGCTTTATTATGACTTAAGAAACGATTTATTTTCTAGACAAATTGTAACCCCCTATTGTTCCCCTTAGTGGTTGAATTTGCAAAACTGCTCAAGCACTTACATTAATTTTTGACAGAGAATTCAAGTGCAAGTTTTTCTAGTTCTAGACTAAAGACTGCCTTAATACTGACATGTTTTCAAAAAAAAACTTCTCGTCTCCTACTTCACCTCCTTAAGGGCACAATTTCGAACAATTCCTTACTGAACGGTCCCCACAGTATAAGACCAATACTGCCTCCAAATTTTAATGGCTCTGAGCACTATGCGACTTAACTTCTGAGGTCATCAGTCGCCTAGAACTTAGAACCAATTAAACCTAACTAACCTAAGGACATCACACACATCCATGCCCGAGGTAAGATTCGAACCTGCGTCTGTAGCGGCCGCTCGGCTCCAGACTGTAGCGGCTAAATTTTAAGTTTCTATCCTTAGCGATTCGGACTTGGTGAGTCAGTGAATCAATAAGGCTCCATTTCACTCATTTAGAGGTTGAATTCCCAGAAACACTGAAACGTGTTATATCTACTTCTAACCGAAAGGCCAAATACAGTTTGTCATAGATTTAGGTTCGAAAATGCTTTCATAATGAAATATCTCCGTAAAAATATTCATCTCCTATTTCACCCCCTTAGAGGTTGAATTTCCAAAAATATTGAAACACGCAATTTGTTTCTAACCCAGAAGTCAGATAGCAACTTTCATAGACCTAGATTTAGGAAGGCTTTAGTAGTTCCCTGATAATGATTTGTTTTCAAAAATAATTTCACCAATTATTTCATTCCATATAGGTTAAATTCCCATAAATGCTGACACATATATTTCTTCATTTCTGATCGAAAACCAAACACTAAATTTCGTAGCTCTTTCTTCAACATTGCCTTAATAGTGACATATTAAAAAAAAACCTTTCATCCACAATTTCATGCCATAGGGGTTAAATTTCGCAAAATCCCTTTTTAAACGACGCCTACAGTTTAAGATCAACGGCCTCTGCAAATATCAAGTTTCTATCCTTAGTCGTTTGGGCTGAACGATGATGAGTCAGTGAGTGAGTGAGTCAATCGGGCCATTGCCTTTCGTATATAGAAATTATTAAGGTACAGAGTTTTATAGTGAGTAACATTCTGTATAGTTTTAAAATTAGTTACGTAGCGTGTGAACGATTAAGCCGCACATCAGCGGTTGTTCATCATCTTGTACCTCGACGCGGAAGAAAGTCTTCAACCACGGAACACGTGGAGCTTGCAAATCAACTGAGTTTCTGTAATCCTTTGAGACCTTCTGGTTACACTTGTGTACATTAACTTTTACTATGTCTTAACTTTAACAAAATTATTTTTTGTCAATGGAAACCTGAGGTACACATTTGTGGATATTCAAGCGTTTCATCCTGCACAAGTGCTGCCAACTGTTGGGCATCACTATGAAAATATCAACAAGTCAATGGAGCAGTGAGCAGCAGGTCGTGACCACCAGAATACACAGCTGTCGTTGGTCGCTATATTCCACTGTATAAATGAATATTGTTATTGTTAATCTGCAAGCTAATTAATGAATGACTATTTTCCTATATGTTACAATAGAGAATATTTCATAATCAGCTACTTTAGTCCATGAAATGAAGCCGAGTGTGCAAAGTATGTTTTGAAAACGAGTACATATTTTTGTTTACATCTTACATCTAAAACCACTAAAATGTCATCTAAGAGCAATACTACATAAACAAAAATTTTCCTTCCTCCAGAAAAAAATTCAGATCTGAAACGGTTAACGTATGAACCATTTTAACTGCTTTGAAGATGGAAATTTGTATTAGTCACCAGTAACTTCTATTTCGAAACGCGTTTAGTTATATCTGGTTTAAAATAATACTTCTTCTTAATTTGATTTCACTTACAGTTATTGGTGTGTAGATCGTAATAATGTAACAAACAGACTATTAATTACAGTACTGGCAAGATTTTCTCGAGTGAAACATCTTTAAATTTCAATCGAATACTTGTTCCTAGGTACATGACCATATTGTACTTTCGAACAGTTCTTCACTCCTGGAAAACCCTTACTACTTTTTTGAAGTAATTTTGGTAATTTTAGAAAAAGGTCTCTGGACACCTGAAATAAACGCTATCATTTCAAAATGGACTAAGAAAATACAATGAAATCTATAACAGGACTGTCTGGAGGAAAACATCTCCCCTAGTAAGAAACAAAACGGCTATTACACGCATTCGCCTTTCTTCCAGGCATTCAGGTCTTGCAAGATACGGAAGAGAAGTTCTGTGGAGTTCAATGTTGCAAAAACAATATACAGAAATAGTAAATCCTTGAATTACTTTGTAACTAATGAAAAGAACTCTTGGTTAACATTTCTTAAGAGCTATTATAAACATAAAAGTGTAAAACAAGACCAGCATACGCAAATATTCTACCAATGGTTCAAATGGGTCTGAGCACTATGGGACTTAACATCTATGGTCATCAGTTCCCTAGAACTTAAACTACTTAAACCTAACTAACCTAAGGACAACACACAACACCCAGTCATCACGAGGCAGAGAAAATCCCTGACCCCGCCGGGAATCGAACCCGGGAACTCGGGTGTGGGAAGCCAGAACGCTACCCCACGACCACGAGATGCAGACAATATTCTACCAGTCGTACATGTAAGCAGACTGCAGGAAAAGAGGAGGTAAGACTATCAGACTATGTTATTAATGGTTATGTCTCTGCGCCTTTACCTTGGTCTGTCTTTCGATGATTTATTTTGTTTGATAGTATTCTAGGAATTACCGTGTTTCCTTTCTAGAAACAGTAGGCCTACTGAGTACCACTTTGTAAGCGGAAAAGTCAGTTGAGAGGAAAAATACGCTGACGTTAAAGGAAATGAAGCAGTGCGAGACGTTTATCACGACTCTAGAGAGGCAAAATGTAAACTAAACTGGTGAACCACAATGCATCGTGCGAAATTTGCCGTTCGGGTTCCTTAAATTTTCGAGAAAGATACGGCGTCATGATGGATATCGGACAATAAATTAATCACTTCCAAGGTACGTCAAGCTAATATCGTGTGACACTGTCTCAAGCCTTGATGACAGTATCAGCTGGGCGAGAAAGGGAGTACAGGAGGTTTTCCAGGTACGCCATATCCAACTACGACTACAGCTACACACTTACTCCGCAAGCCACCGTATGGTGCGTGGTGGAGAGTACCTTGTAGCACTATTAGTCACATTCTTTCCTGCTCTACTCGTAGAGCTAGGGAAAAACGGTTGTCTATATGCCCTAATTTCTCTTATTTTATCTTCGTGGTGATAGTGGAATCGTTCTGCAGCTAGGTTCAAATGCTGGTTGCTGTGTCGTCCGAAAAGCACCACAGGCGCAAAGATGCGAGCTGGTGGCAGCGCCACAGAGGCTCACCACTTGTCTGAGTACTACCAGCAACACGGGCGGCGCTGATAATGAAGATATCGACTTCGCCTCAGCCAACTGCGGGCCGAGTACAATCCGCCAATGACAACGGGCAGACGCCTGCTCGGAAGATAGAAGAGCAGCTCTCGCGCACTTGGTTATAGATTATTGTCCAGGGCAGACAAGGAACGTCGTTTAGTGAACTCTTAGAAGTCAACAGACACTTGCTGTATATTTCATTTTCTATGTACTGTGAAGTTTACCTACAATTAGTTGCACTTAGCCATTGAGGGCCTTTTCATTGTGTTATATTACAAGCAACGTTGTAGACTTCATTATTCGACAAGTCACAAAGATAAGTAAGCCTTTTAACTCATCAGTGTGACTTCGTTACAAATTTGTTTGAGTGTTGTAGACCCTTCGTTCTCCTATCCTGTTACTTGACCCTGGGGCATAGCTGTGTAATAGTGGCAGGGAGAAATTGTCTTAGCGTTGTACTGCACCACAAACAGTTTCACGAACTCACAAACTCGGCCTACCGTAAGAACAGTGGCAACTCGGCCTCCATAGCAGTAGCGACGAGACCTTTACAAAAGGGCTACGACGGTTTACAAAACTGGTTTTATAAATTTTCTAATTGGTTTCCCGCGAAAAGAGCGTCGTCTTCCAAACAGGGATTTCCACTTGAGTACGCTAAGTATCTCCGTAACATTTGTGTGTTCTTCTAACCGTCTCTGAATTGCTTCATTTTTTTTTTTTTTTTTAATTCGACCTGGTGTGGATCCCGAACACTCCAGCAGTACTCAAGAATGGGTCGCACTAACTATCTATGTGCGGGCTCCTTTACAGATGAAGCACACTTTCCTAAAATTCTCGCAATGAACCAAAGTCGACCATTCGCCTTCCCTATAACCAACACGACGTGCTCGTTCCATCACATACCGCTCTGCAACGTCACGCTAAGATGACCACAGCGACTGTGTTGAGCACAACACTACTACTGCTGCACAGAAACATTATGGGGTTATTTTCCCCACTGATCTGCATTAACTTGTAGTTTTTTATATTTAGAGCAAACTGCTACTCATCATACCAACTATAAACTTTATCTAAGTCATCTTGCACCCTCCCACAGTCACTCAGCGTCGATAACTACACGTACACCACAGAATCGTCAGCAGCCACACATTGCTACTTACCCTGTCCGTCAGACTTAAGAGGAGGTTTACTATATTTTGGTTCAAAAAATCGATTTTTTAAAAAAATTACGTTTTTGGATCCATAAAAGTATTTAGAATCCACCCCTGAAACGGTTTTCCTGAATACCGAACGGAAATGTTTGTTATTCGTGGTTGAACAAAAAAATGCACCTGCCTGAAATCGGTCTTTTTCACTCACCAGCTTCTTTTTCGGAGGACGAGTTATTGTACCGGTGCTTGGAAGAAAACACACAAAATTCAAATGAAAGTTTGAACGCGTGTGTTTGGAAACCAGCCCCCAAGCATTTGCATTCTGGTGTGAAGACTGTGGAGACTGTGACTTTCCTGGCAGTGAGCAGCTTCAGCGAAGGGTATTGAGCAATTCTGAAGACCATGACAACGATGGACGTCACCTTGTACCCTATTGGACGCAGTTCGCCAAGCATTCGGATGAGCACCGAATTCAAGCGGCCGAAAACCGCTTGTCACCGGCGTACGAGCGACTCTGGAGCAGCGCAGGATGGCCCAGATCGAGCAGAACGCCCTCTATGAGGAAGATAAAGGACTAGTTTATGGTCCCGAAATAGCAGATTGAACGTAAGTTGCATAATATTGCATTTATATGTAGTCAAAACTTCAAACGTGTTCTTCTCGAAAAGACTCTTTTTAACGCGCGGTATGGTAACTTCAAATCTACTGAACCGATTGGCATGATTCTTTGATTCCGACGAAGCTAACTAAATTGTCTAGGAGTTGTACTACTTTTATTCCGATCCATCAACTGTAAATATTCTTACTTGGCCGACGAAGTCGAAAAATCGATGAAAAAACCTATTTTTTTCAAATGGCCGTCATTTTATTTCATATGATCCAAATAATTTAAGCGAGGTACAACTCCTAAAGAATCTTACATACTTTGCTAATGTCAACTCAATTTTGATTTCTGACCAGCCGACTGACCTGTGACATACCGCGCATGGAGATATACACCAAAATTTTGTTCCGTTCCGACGGCACTTCCACCTTTGCTCCTCGACATTTCCGGTCTAAACAATTCCAGTTTCTAGAGGAAATATTAATAAACAATTTGACCAAATTTTACATTGATACCTATAACATACCGCGAGAAAAAAAATTCTCAAAGAACATGCTTTTTTCGGGCCAAAGATAGTAAATCTCCACTTAAGTCACATATCGATCCCGCACGGACATTAAACTGCGGGGATTTTGATGTGCCTCTTTCACTCCCCGTTTTCAATAGACGCAGACATGTTCTATAGCATTTAGGTGGGGTGATTTAGAGGGCCAGTCGTTGTGCAACAGGGTGCCTCAGTGTTCGTCAAACCAGGAACGTATAGGTGCAGCTCTGTGATCCCGGTTTTTCCTATCTTGGAGGACGGGAATGTCAACAGCGTATTCAATCACGAAAATGTAGAGGATATAGAGGAAAGGGCAACTCTTGGTCACCTAAAATGTTGAAATAAACAACCTGGTCCATGTTCACAGCAACCGTGAATGAGTGTTCACAAGACATGGTATGAGAAACACTTCAAAAATATTACCCAACCATTTCCGACTTAAACTGTACCCTCCACACAGAGCAGGTTGAATGGTAATTATGCAGAGGGTGCACTCTACGCCTCGCTCCAAATGACCATGCATAAAGTTTCCATAGCAATGCACCTGCAGTAATTTCTGGTAGAGTTTTAATCGATTTTAATTGATAAGGTACGACACAAGTCACCGGTCCCTGTCAGATATTTTTACGACCGCAATTCTCACGCTGTCGTGTAGGGACCGTTCAAAAAGTTTTCGTTCGAAGGCGCACTAAACCCACTTCTAAGAACATTATGACCACCAACCTACCACCGATATAAACCCGTACCGGCGATGGCAGCATCGCCTGGCAAGGATTGACACCAAGTGAGACACAGGCAGGGTCCTTGTAATATCTGTGAATGTGCTGTCCGTGTGTAGATTGGGGAAAGTGTGTGATCTATCTGAGTTTGACCGAGGCAGATGATGGTGCCCCGGAAGCTCGGCACGAGCATTTCGGAAACTGCAAGACTTGTCGGGTGTTCGAGGAGTGCTGTAGTGAGTGTCTTCTAGACGCTGCGAAACCATGGTGAAACCATGCCCAGATGTCATGGCGTTGTGCGCCATCCCTCGTTACAGATGCTGGACGTCGTAGGCTGGGCAGACTGGTAAAACAGGACAGGCGGCGAACTGTGGTGGAACTGACATCAGACTTTAATGCTGGGCAGACTACAAGTCTGTCTGAACAGGCAGTGCACCGAACACTCCTAACGCTGAACCTCTGCAGCCGATGACCCATGCACGTGCCACTGGTAACACCACGATATAGGCAACTACGACTGAAACGGACTCGTGACCATTGGCACTGGAATTTAGCGCAGTGGCAAAGTGTTGCGTGGTCTGATGAATCCTGATACCATCTTCATCATGTTGATGGGAGGTCCCGACTCTGTTGTCTTCTAGGATAACAGCTCCTTGACACCTGTACTGCAGGACGGAGACAGTGAGGGTCAAGGAGTTTCTTACACTGACTGAAGACCATGTACACCCATTCATGACGATCATGTTTCGTGATGGCAGTAGCTTTTTTCAAAAACATGATGGGCCCTGTCACAAACCCAGGAGTGTGATGTAGCGGTTTGAGGAAGACAGTGGAGAGTTCCACCACTTGACGTGCTGCCCCCCCCCCCCCCCCCCCCCACAACCCCCCTGATCTGAACCCAATGGAATACATCTGGGATGTTATTAAATGTGGCGTCAGAGGTCATTGTCCCCTTTCCAAAATTTGCGGGAATTAGGTGACTTGTGTGTGCAGATGGCGTGTCATCTCCCTCCAGCGACCTACCAAGGCTTTCTTGCTTTCATGCCACGACGTGTTGCTGCTCTTATCCATGTCAAAGGTGGACATACCAGCTGGTAGGCAGGTAGTCATAATGTTCTGATTCATCAGTGCATACCAGCGTCCCGGTCGCCCTGGGTTGCATATATGTTGCAGGAATGATCTGAAACGAAAAGTTTTGTCCAACCCTTATACTTTGCTTGACAATTGCTAAGGAACAGAGACTTTGTTGGATAGGAATAATCACAGGCAGTGCTGGAAGACATTAAAACACTGCGTATGTGTTGGAGAGGCAGATTGTTATAATCACGTTTATAACGAAAAATGGTACAGATTTTACCTACATCTACATTTATACTCCGCAAGCCACCCAACCCAACGGTGTGTGGCGGAGGGCACTGAACGTGCCACTGTCATTACTTCCCTTTTCTGTTCCAGTCGCGTATGGTTCGCGGGAAGAACGACTGCCTGAAAGCCTCCGTGCGCGCTCGAATCTCTCTAATTTTACATTCGTGATCTCCTCTGGAGGTATAAGTAACGGGAAGCAATATATTCGATACCTCATCCAGAAACGCACACTCTCGAAACCTGGCGAGCAAGCTACACCACGATGCAGAGCGCCTCTCTTGCAGAGTCTGCCACTTGAGTTTGCTAAACATCTCCGTAACGCTATCACGGTTACCAAATAACCCTGTGACGAAACGCGCCACTCCTCTTTGGATCTTCTCTATCTCCTCCGTCAGCCCGATCTGGTACGGATCCCACACTGATGAGCAATACTCAAGTATAGGTCGAACGAGTGTTTTGTAAGCCACCTCCTTTGTTGATGGACTATATTTTCTAAGGACTCTCCCAATGAATCTCAACCTGGTCCCCGCCTTACCAACAATTAATTTTATATGAATATTCCACTTCAAATCGTTTCGCACGCATACTCAAAGATATTTTACAGAAGTAACTGCTACCAGTGTTTGTTCCGCTATCATATAATCATACAATAAAGGATCCTTCTTTCTATGTATTCGCAATACATTACATGTTAAGGGTCAGTTGCCACTCCCTGCACCAAGTGCCTATCCGCTGCAGATCATCCTGCATTTCGCTACAATTTTCTAATGCTGCAACTTCTCTGTATACTACAGCATCATCCGCGAAAAGCCGCATGGAACTTCCGACACTATCTACTAGGTCCTTTATATATATATTGTGAAAAGCAATGGTCCCATAACACTCCCCTGTGGCACGCCAGAGGTTACTTTAACGTCTGTAGACGTCTCTCCATTGATAACAACATGCTGTGTTCTGTTTGCTAAAAACTCTTCAGTCCAGTCACACAGCTGGTCTGATATTCCGTAGGCTCTTACTTTGTTTATCAGGCGACAGTACGGAACTGTATCGAACGCCTTAAGGAAGTCAAGGAAAATAGCATCTACCTGGGAGCCTGTATCTAATATTTTCTGGGTCTCATGAACAAATAAAGCGAGTTGGCTCTCACACGATCGCTGTTGATTCCTACAGAGTAGATTCTGGGTTTCCAAAAACGACATGATACTCGAGCAAAAAACATGTTCTAAAATTCTACAACAGATCTATGTCAGAGATATAGGTCTATCTATAGTTTTGCGCATCTGCTCGACGATCCGTCCCACATGGGAAAGGAGGATAACAGACACAAATATCGTTAATCTCTGACACTGATCATACTACAGATATAAAAGTCATTATCGGGCTCTCAGTAACGAATATGCCCTCCTCAGGTACTAATATTCATCTGGCACGTGTTATTCGTGCTGGCTACCAAACTGTCGAGAAGCGCTTGGGGGATATGGTCCCTCTCCCGCCTGAAGACGGTTTTCAGATTTTGACCGCTTCGGAGAAGGGGTGTTCGTACAGAAACCCATCTGCCAGGAGCATCCCAGGCATGCATCCGGAGAGTTGTAAGGTGGCAGAATAAATGAAGATAAGATTCGCACCTTACATGAGAGCTTTATACATCGTAACCGGAAGGGAATATGGCATGTAACTTAATTCGGTGGTAATGAACAAATTTGCCTAGCAGTATGTAATGCAAAAAGGGATGACATTCAATCGACGACAATTAACACACCATTCCTATAATGCATGTTTGAGTGGAATGTGAAACAAGCAGTGAGAGGCGTTTTAGTTTGGAATTCAGAGGGATGATGCAGAGGCAAGGCCATGTTACAGGGGGTACCACGGAAACCACTTAAAGGGGTGTCCCAGGCGGAAAGTCAACAACCGACCAGGTGACTCATATGGGGAGAGCGAGTATAACGGCCCATCTGAGGGAGGACAGGAGAGATAGCTTTTAGAAAACTGCGTTCAGAATTCCAAATGGATACAAACAAGACCAGTGACGCATTTTTCGATCACATGTCCAGCGGGTGTTACACACGTGAGAGAGTCAATGTACACATTTAGGCGTCTGGAACGGGCGAAAAACGTCCGATTGGCGGAAACGCGCTAGGAAGGAGAAAAGAGCCAAAGTTTCGTCTCAATTTAATGGTAGGGGTCATGCGATTGGTAGAGAGAGTTACCACAAAATAAGAGGAACGCTCGTATTGGTCGTCAAAGGCGTGATGCGAAGAACGAAAGAACCCAGGTGGGGAGACAATTCGGCTATGAGCAAGACAAGACTCTTCTCTGAACTGGCGTGAAGAGCACAATGGTGCGCATAATGCTCTGTGTGACGCAGAGGAGTAATTTGTGTGAACACTGCGTTCACAGAGGCTGATATCCAGCTAGAAATTAGCTGAAGCGTCGTTTAGCTCCAACTGCGGAGAAACGAACCAGCCAATTAGTTAATTGTTCTTGCGAGAACTGAGAGGGCATTATAATATGCATGCTGCTTCAAACACGCGCGTGTATATCGCCACATTCTAAGACTAGGGACGAGTAGATGTTCTCTCGCCTAACGAGAACACAGGGACAGTTTCTGCTGGAAAATTCAGCAAAGGTGTAATTATTTTTATAGGAAATTCAGCGGAAGAGAGCGGCCTAGCAGACATCAATTCATCACAGCTTAAGGTAAACTCTGCGTGCAGAGGTGTGAAGTTGTTGATTCACCAATTTGCGTCCACTGTAAACTCGAGCGATCTTGGGTAATCTTTTGCTCAATTTGTCACAAAACTAACCATTCACCATAGACTTAATTCCCATTGCCGGCCGCGGTGGTCTCGCGGTTGTAGGCGCGCAGTCCGGAACCGTGAGACTGCTACGGTCGCAGGTTCGAATCCTGCCTCGGGCATGGCTGTGTGTGATGTCCTTAGGTTAGTTAGGTTTAAGTAGTTATAAGTTCTAGGGGACTGATGACCACAGCAGTTGAGTCCCATAGTGCTCAGAGCCATTTGAACCATTTTTTTAATTGCCATCCTAAAAATAGTACTGAGCTTTGAACCGGAATCGGACGATTTTCGTAGTACTGACCAACATCATAACGTAAGTGTAGGAACAATTTCGTAAAGAAACTTCTAATGAAACTTTAATATTGTCGTCTTTAGGATGATTTAACATTCTGACAGTTAATATTTAATATTGCTGTGTTTAGGATTATTTAACTTTTTGATGTTGACGAGAAGCGTCCTGGGACCTCTACTGTTCCTGATCTATATAAATGACCTGGGTGACAATCTGAGCAGTTCTCTTAGACTGTTCGCAGATGATGCTGTAATTTACCGTCTAGTAAGGTCATCCGAAGACCAGTATCAGCTGCAAAGCGATTTAGAAAAGATTGCTGTATGGTGTGTCAGGTGGCAGTTGACGCTAAATAACGAAAAGTGTGAGATGATCCACATGAGTTCCAAAAGAAATCCTTTGGAATTCGATTACTCGATAAATAGTACAATTCTCAAGGCTGTCAATTCAACTAAGTACCTGGGTTTTAAAATTACGAACAACTTCAGTTAGAAGGACCACATAGATAATATTGTCGGGAAGGCGAGCCAAAGGTTGCGTTTCATTGGCAGGACACTTAGAAGATGCAACAAGTCCACTAAAGAGACAGCTTACACTACACTCGTTCGTCCTCTGTTAGAATATTGCTGCGCGGTGTGGGATCCTTACCAGGTGGGATTGACGGAGGACATCGAAAGGGTGCAAAAAAGGGCAGCTCGTTTTGTATTATCGCGTTATAGGGGAGAGAGTGTGGCAGATATGATACACGAGTTGGGTTGGAAGTCATTACAGCATAGACGTTTTTCATCGCGGCGAGACCTTTTTACGAAATTTCAGTCACCAACTTTCTCTTCCGAATGCGAAAATATTTTGTTGAGCCCAACCTACATAGGTAGGAATGATCATCAAAATAAAATAAGAGAAATCAGAGCTCGAACAGAAAGGTTTAGGTGTTCGTTTTTCCCGCTCGCTGTTCGGGAGTGGAATAGTAGAGAGATAGTATGATTGTGGTTCGATGAACCCTCTGCCAAGCACTTAAATGTGAATTGCAGAGTAGTCATGTAGATGTAGATGTAGATGCGTTATCCTGACAACCGTTATCTGTTGTCACATTGATAACTGTGTAAAAGCATGTATTTTTCTGCTCATGTTGCGACATTAAACATGTCATTTCAAGTTACACAGTTTTCTTCAATCCTAGAATAAGTATACTACAAAATATTGCACCTTACCATGTTGCCGCACCTCACGGAATGTTGCACCAATCGGTTCACAACAACATTCGTCAAACAGCGTACTGCATGAACTGTCGAATGCATTTAGAGCTTCCGCGCACAAGCTTCGCTGCAGTTAACACGTACAGCCCTCTAAATTTCAAAAAAATGGCTCTGAGCACTATGCGACTTAACTTCTGAGGTCATCAGTCGCCTAGAACTTAGAACTAATTAAACCTAAATAACCTAAGGACATCACACACATCCATGCCCGAGGCAGGATTCGGACCTGCGACCGCAGCGGTCTCACGGTTCCAGACTGAAGCGCCTAGAACCGCACGGCCACTCCGGCCGGCCTCTAAATTTCCTTTTACTTTAATTGGTCGGGAGTTATGTAGCAACTGTCGGTTGTTCCTTAGCAATTGGCAGTTGTTCCTTAGCAACTGTCAGTTGTTCCTTAGCAATTATCAAGCAGTGTACTCGGTTGCGACTGCTATATTATTGGTTGTAGACGGCTCATCCGTTACGCGCTAAAATAGCAACAAGTCGGGCAACTAAGTACTCAGTATTGTCACGGGCACGTCCAAACACGGCAGCTCTTTTCTTTCTGTCGCGTCTCCACTTTGCCTCATCTTACTGCGCTCATTCCATACAACCAACTGGCAATACACTATTTCCCTGCCACGCCTGACGTCGGGAGTGAAGGATCACATGACCGCCTATAGTGCTTGAAATGGACCAGTGTGCTCTTGTAAATAGGTGACTAAAGTTTGTTCGGTGCGGTTATGACCATAGATGGATACTGAGACGACTGATGCAACTTTCCAGTGAACGCAGTGAATGAAGCTGAAGCGAAAGCGGGATACCATCGAGACACATCTTCATACTGCATGTTTCTTCCTAGACTGTAAATTGTATTTCGACGTTCGTGAGATCTCCTTTATGGTGACACTGATTTGGATTCACTTGTCGGATTTATTTTTTTCCGAGGATGCCTCTATAGCTACTTATTACGAGGGTCGCCGTTAAGCTCCTGAACAATTTAAAGAATACATTGCTGGCTACAAAAATATTCTCTTGAACGTTATTGCTTAATTTTGGCCCTCTTTGAGATGACGGAATATTCGCTTCTTTGCCATTTTTCAGAGCCAGCGTTTTGCACCAAATCATGATTTACTAATACGTATGCAGCTAATTGGGCTAATCACTGTTAAAAGATATACATCACTTTCTTCTGATCACGACTGCACGTCAACACTGCTCCAACGGGAAAACGCCTTGTAACATGTGCCTGAACCCCAAGAACCCTGTGCATCTAACGCCACAGTCCCAACAAGTAAAGTGCTCCCCTCAGAAATGACAATAATTTCTACAAATTTTACGCACTCTATTATTTTAAAATGATTTACTATGGATTTAAATGTTACTTTAATTGTCTTTAACAAAATTAAATACAATTCTCTACAATGCGCGGCGTATAGATACAAACATGCGTACACTGCCCAAGCACTCTAAATTTACTCAAATTTCAAGGTAAAAACAAATATCTTTGAGATCTCTGGATGCGGTCTGCTACGAGTTAAAGATATTACTAAAAACGTTTCAAGAAGAAATATGTAGGTGACTTTTCCTCCTTTGCCTCATTAGAGAAAATAGACACCACATACGTAACAGTACAGATACGTCTCGATCTGCATACGGCTGTTTCAGTTATTTCAATGCGAATGCATACCATCTTTCGTCCTCTTATGAGAATAAATTGAGACTGCGAGCAAATGGGAAAATGAACTGGATCACAACACCTGAGTCTGCAGGGGAAGCGTGTCCGAATGGCCTAGGCGTTTGCCGGCACGGTAGCTCAGCGTGTTCGGTCAGAGCGCTGGCTGGTCTCTGTAACAAAAAAGAAAAAAATAAACTGAGTGAAGGGATCAGCAACGAACTTCAGCGGATGTAAAAGGGGGCGTTCAAGGTGATGATTCACGAGAAGTGGAGAATCCGGGTTCGAGTCCCAGTCTGGTCAGAAATTTTCAAATGCAGCTGTTGAATTATTTCAACACCCAGAGCAATTAAGTAATACAAATTCCCCTTTGTTACATGCAGTAACGACGTTTTTGCTTAGTTTTTTATACACTGCTACAGCAGCTCTCCAAGCAGCTAGAAAGCTACGTTTCTGAATACGATGTCAGATGTATAGGAATCGTTTATATTGATCCGTAGTTTCCACTACAGGGAGCGTAGGTAGTGCCATAAAAATCGGCGCTAACTAAAAATTGACATCACCTTTGGCTTTGTTTCGTTTCCTAAGGAGCCTGGAGGTTTGAAACGGGTCATTACAGGACAGTTCATTTACGATTCTCTTATAAGCTACATACATTTGATGCCTAATGTCGTTTTCTTTTAAGAACAAAAAAGTACTTAGTAAACAGCAGAAGGTCTGACATTTTGCAGAAAGAAGTTCTGCATACGTCCTGTTTCTGCTCAACAAAGTGAAGTTTCTTCACTACACTTTTTTTCAGACATATCAGTAAAAGTGGAACTTAGGAAGTTTGTATGTAATGTAATACCCAAATTAGTCGACGTAGGCCAACTAAATAAGCTCCTACAGCTATAACTGATAAGAAAACCACACAGACTTGATGATACAACGTTAAAAGCAATAAAACTGTTTCCCAATATAGAAGAAATGAATCCCACAATCATTGCTACATTTGTGCCACAAATGGCGAGTATCTTCAACATATTCGCTTTTGAAGCAAAAATAATTACATTTAAAAAAATATTTGTGTATTAGAAACTCGAGTCAAGTGTAAAAAGGTGCGAATCATTAGACAGCGTACAAAATGTTTACGTGTCACGGAAGGTACTTCTCATAATACGAAAGGACAAGAGATATATTTAGGTTCATGCATTAAGTGTGTGCTTTATTGGCTTTCTTTCAGCGGCGTAATGCTCTATTATATGCATATTCAAAAGCAATTATTTTTGAGTTAGTTTTAACTTGTATTAATTCGGATGTTTCATTTATTTCGCTATAATTCATGTCTCATGATCATTTTATAAGGCTTGGAACGCAAAAATATAAGTATTTCGTTTAAAAAAATGATTGAAGACAAATATTTATCTTTCATCTGGTTTTCTCGCAGCCAGGGGCGCTCGTGTCGTTCCCAATGTCACTCACAGACGTGAGTGTTGCAACTCCATATGTTAGACTGTGGTTTCAATTCGATATATCGTTTAGGTTGAAATCACTGGGCTTTACCTCAATAATTACATAATGGTTGTATGTATTTCATTATGCGTCTTATGTCAGATAAGGATAGTGGAAATGTTTGTATTCATATAAAAATGAGCTGTTGGAGAGGTTGATTGTGTAGAGCTTTTCTCAATTGGACACATATCGACGGTATCTCAAATTCAGATGAAAAACATAGCCACCACTTAAGAGCTGTAAGCGATGCAGCCGTGGGACTTCATACGAAACCTTTGTGGTCAGTAGGTCAAGCGCAGTCGGTTATCAACAAGACCTTGACGGCAGTAAATAGAAACCAGTTACGCGTGCAGATAACAGAACTTATTCGAGATAATTCCTGATACCAGGAAAACTACAACATGTGTTAATCAAAAGCGGCATGCAGCTTCTATTTTTGTATGGAGGCTGTGTTTGTAAATATTGATGTGTAGGCACTGTGTGCGCTTTGAGAACGCGTATTAGTCAGGCAATATTTTCTCATGAAAGATGGAGAGCTGTCTCTCATATTTCTGTTTATGAAGTATTTAACTCTTCCTATTCTTATGGCTTAACTCACCGCTCTTTTGCACGCGGCCTTAAAACATGGAACGGACCCGGGTGGAATCCGCGCTTTGGATTATCATCTTTTGGTGCAATACACCTGAGTGCGATTTTTAGGTAGTTTCTTATTTTTATACTGGCGAACTCCGCCTCAGGAAACGAAATAGACAACACAGTTAAAGAAACAACTTGCTCAGCACGAAGTTCACTCAGTTCGGGGGCTGACAATACACACGACTGTACTTCATTAGCGTAACTGACGATTATGGAAAAAGGATGTCTGAACGGCGAGCTGAAACAAATTACTTACTAAATCAGGTATTCGCTATTGCCCACCGTAAGTGCGTCGTGTTGTGCAGAGACGACCTCTAATGGATAAGATGACGAAATAGGAATAACTTTACAGTTTCAGTGAGTTGTATCAGGAACTCGTAGTAGGAACTTAATCATTTAGCGTGTTTTGACGCTCATATATGAAAACAGTATAACTGCTTCCAGTTCTTCTTCATACAGGATGAATCAGGAGGATAGGTACATGAGGGGTATAGTATTGGTGATCCTGAACTTCAACTGTACGTATGCCCTTTTCTTAACGGTGTCCGACGTACAGAGGTTTGACAGTGACACAGTACCTCACTGAAAACTATTCTGAGCATTGGATCGGGCGCCACGAGATCATTTCTTGGCCACCGTGGACACCCGATCTCTGTAAATTAGATTACTGTTTGTCGGGTTGGTGTAAGAGCGATGTCTTCAAACGCAGAGTGGACACAAAGAAGGAACTTGTCGCTCGTACTATTTTGCATTCGTCACCCTGTGCGCAAGTTAAGGGCGCATTGAAATGCTTAATAAAGAGAGCATTACGTTGCCTAATGTCGCTTTGTTTGTACACCCATGTGAGTGCTGGTGAAGGACACGAGACTGACGTCCCTCTGCTCAAGTAAAGGGAAGTACGAATGATCTCAGATCAGCAACACAACAACTGTCTGCAAGAACAGCAAAATTCATTTTAGTTGAGGTTGGACGTTTTGAAGATCTTTTGTGAGAGAAGTACGCTATTAAACAAAACGTTAGATCACAATATTTCATTTACTGTCACCCGCATCTGCCCTGTTCCTCATAGTTTTCATTAGGGTCTTCGGGAACTGTTAATAACAGGACATATGTACATTTTTTTTGTTCAGAATCACTGATACTATCACCCATCTAAGCACGTACCTTTCCTCCTGACTCACCCTGTACATTTGCCTGGAAAACAGCTGACATACGACTACTGCTGCTTTTAGCAGGGTTAGAGAAATGTAAACTAGGGAGCTTGGTGCCTTGTTTGGCAAGTTTATGGTTTAAGAGATCTATGCGGAGTGACCCTGTGGGTCACGAATACGCCCTTGTATTTGTTGTGCCGTGTAAGAAAACAGACTCCGAATGTTATCTTGTGGAATTTTTTGCACGGCAGAGACGCTTGCTGTCTCGGTTCATGAAGGTAGCTGTTGGAGCTTGGTATGAAAGTAAACGTCTTCCCATCAACTTGTAGAGATGATCTCTGGGTTCCAAATAAATGTACTGGACAGACCAAACAAGGTCCGTTCATTCGTCATGGCGTTGGTGGTTTGGACTGCAGAGGGAAGTTGTCATTTGGGATCCTGGCCATGAAGGTTATGACCACAGTGTTTTCATTTTTGTGACAGACTGGCCGGCTCTCAGCCTCCCTTCAACAGTCCTACTGTTGTATTCGTTAGTACCCCACACCATGATTACAGGAAATGGAGAAGTGCAAGTGTTGAGAACTGTTACTTCTTGTGACCTCTCACCACTTCGTCTACAGACTCGTTAACGTTTACCTGACCACCACAAACGGTACAGAACGTCACTCAGTATCCGAATTGGTTCTTGCTCCAACCCACGCAAATTTCTATTGTCTGTGGTGTGGTATCAGTTGCAAAAATCACTTAGAAACTGAAAATCTCTGTCTAGATTGCAATAATCTGGTCTCGACCGTTCAGGGTGCTCCCTGTCTATAGCCTCTACCCAGACTTCAGAAGTTGTCATCTGTCTGGTCATCAGAGCCAGATGAACAATCCTTCGATCTCCTCATGGTGTATCGCTTCTGGAAGGACCCCTGTCTGCTCTCCCTGGCCCGCTGTTGTCCTGAGCCCATATCGTCACCACTCGTTTTACAAGTCAATGTGATTTGTCAGTATGGTGCTGCCAATGATTCGACCTTTCTCAACGTTAGGGAGATCGCGTTAAGCTGGACGAGCACGATCTCTGCACAGGCTGTGTTGTGAACTCGACCTGAGAAGTCCCATAATTCAGACACACCGAATGGCCATAATGTGTTTATACCATTCTCCATCTGTAGGAATGAGTTTTCTGCGCTGAAAATAAGCTTGAATTAGGACGAAACTTTAATCAACAGGCATCAGTTCAGTAGCGTTTGGTCAAGATGCCCACGGTGCAACGTTTTGCATTTCCATCCTTGTACAAACGAAAGTGCTTAAGATATCCTAAACTTTTAGAAATGGTCATCTGCAGTATCTGTCAAAATCAGACTCTCTAACGCTGAGTCACATTATGAGAAAAAGGATGAATTGCAGCCTCCAAGAAAGTGGTTGGTGTAGAAAGCCAATCAGAATTTGTACTATGGCACTCAGAACGAGCCACAGTGGTAAGTAGTGGTGATACTAGTGCAGGGGTTGTATTTGGGGGGTATCTGGGCACATACGTTTGTAGCAAAAGAGGTAGCAGTTAGCAACATTTTGCAGAAGCGGTCCTCAATGGCGTGACGTTCTTTGCATAGACACTGAGATTTGAAAGCAAACTCTGTCCATTGGGGCCACCGATTTAGGGGCAAAAATTCTTACTTTATTGTTATGCCTATTCCAGCAAGTTATGAGCCATGTGCAAGTGAACTGCCAAACTAATTCTCGCCTAAACAGGATAATTATGCCATCCAACATAATTCCAGAATACAGACATTAGAATTCATAAGTAGTCAAACACCAGTTCAACATGTGAAAGTAGTCCTTCTCGCTGTATACTACTGATTAAAAGCTTTGGCTTTGCATCCGGATGGCAGCGTGAAGATACTGCAGTGTTTCGATGAGTGTAGTGAAGATGAGTCTCCACACATGGACACACTGATTACGTTTTTATACATAGAACTTGGACTCGTTTGAAAAGACGATGTAGTGCCTCTTCTGTGACCAATGTTGACATTGGGCTCACCACTGTCAGTGTTCCTCTCTCTGCCTTTGCCTAAATGAATACTCCAAAAATTGTCGCTATGCTGACAGTCTGCAGTGCTCCAGATGTCGTCTCACTGTCTGTGTGGACACTTGTGTTGCTGCAAACAAGCTCATTTACTTATACAAGGCACGTGACATGGCTGTGCAACCCTGCATGATCGAATGAAGAAAATAGCTGTCCACTAAGGTGCTGACCATTAGGGCTACTGAGATCATGGATGGTGTTGAGCATGGCTCCCCTGAGTATTCGTGCAAGAGTTGTGGGATCCCAGCCAGTGCAAGCAGCAATATCACCGAACGATAACTGCAGTCTTGATTGGCCATGATCATACTACTGTCAAATTCCAACATATCCTAGTAGACATTTCTCCTTGTTACAAGAAGCAAATAGCGGAGCAATGAGAGAATGAGCAAGAATTTTCCTGACATTGGCATCATCATTCCTGGAATTTATGACATCGGTACGCTGCCCAACACAACATCCTTCATTTCAATCACTGCTTTACAGCTTGTACCATATGGATCCTTCCCAGCAACACCAGCTTTTCTGAACTGCGCAGGTGGAAACCTTCCCTGCAATATATCCTACATTCCCGTAATCCTCCTGGCCTCAACATCCGTTAGTCATTACCCTCATCCATGCAGCACCTTCCCTGATCCTATTCCAGCAGTAGACAGCCCTTATTCCGCTGTCACACCCAGTATTTTTACTTCCTCCTTTTCTGCTACTCCCACCTCTCCCCTGCCCTCCGTCTAACCTCCCAACTGCACATAGCTGCCCTCCCCTCCCCAACTCGTCCCTGCATGCTCTCCAACAGCACTTAACTGTCCCCCACCCCTAACCTACTATCCCTCTCTCTCCCAGCCCCAGCTTTCTCCTTACCCCTACCTAGTCGCCACTCCCATCATACACTGGTGCTGCTGCTCACAGTATGGCTTCAGTTCCAGAGACTGCAGTCATGTGTGTGTGTGTGTGTGTGTGTGTGTGTGTGTGTGTGTGTGTGTGTGTGTGTGTGTATTTTTGACAAAGGCCTTGCTGGCAGAAAGATTTATTTGTGACAGTCTTTTTGTTGTGCCTATCTGGGATTCAGCATGTCCACTATATGGTGAGTAGCAACTTTCCTTTTCATAATATTGTTACATTCAATCCTGGATTTTCCATTGTTTGACATCAGATTCAGCTTTTTCTGGAATCACTGATGCCATCACACAGTGATATTATCACTGGAATTACCACCAACCACCCCTGGCCCCCTACCCCTCCCTCCATGGCCAACGGCATTACACTGAAATGCATTGGGGCATCAACAGAGTTTAAGCTCAGTGCCCCCAACTCTTCACAACCTTTACTTTTTATTGTTCAATTGCACGAGTGGCATTATTTACCATCTGTATGTCCTTCCAATATGTAGTGCCACCAGCAGTACCAGCAGCGATCACCTTAGAAGAAGAAGCCTATCAATAAGTATTCATATTGTGGAGTCTTGTACCAACGGAGGATGTTGTTATGGATGGCCTGTATCCACTTCCTGTAACACAAATGCACATGTGGATTAACACGGTTCTTTATTTACAGGAACAGGAAGCTACTTATCTTGAATAGAATCCATGTGTTCTGGGACAAGCTCAGTAATAATAGTCCTCTTGCAGACAATATCGGTAATGTTGCTATTATACTAATCTGGACGCCATGTACTGGCATAGCCTGTGCTGAACTATGTCAGTCCACAAATGAATGGCAGAACTAAGTGAATCAACGAGTCAGTGACTGAGGTCCTCCAGTCAGAGGTGGTGGCCTAAATAAATGTTGTCGAGAAGGCATTGCCAATGTGTTGCTTCTCGGTTTGCCTCTGGCCTCTCTTGTGATAAGCGCATTTCATCAAGTGCCTACTATCGATCGCCGGCCGCGGTGGTCTAGCGGTTCAGGCGCTCAGTCCGGAACCGCGGGACTGCTACGGTCGCAGGTTCGAATCCTGCCTCGGGCATGGATGTGTGTGATGTCCTTAGGTTAGTTAGGTTTAAGTAGTTCTAAGTTCTAGGCGACTGATGACCTCAGAAGTTAAGTCGCATAGTGCTCAGAGCCATTTGAACCATTTTACTATCGATCTTCTTGCTACATCTTTGCTGACTGGTGTGCTGGTGACAGCTTACACCAGCACACATATATCTCTGATTATTAATATTGTTATTATTACAATTATTAAAATACATGTGTGTTTCACTATACTTTGGACTTTGCTATTGTTACAGACAAGGACATGCAGCTGTTCCCACCTGAACCACAGCAGCAAGAGCGATCAGATGGAAAGAAAAAGAATATGAGATAGGTAAGAATGGGGGATTGCTATAATTTCGACTACCTAGTTTTGGGTACTGTTCAGCATCATCCAGCAACCAATTCCTCCCATCAAAAAGAAACATCTTGGAGGAGTGGGTTATTGGGGGACCTTGAAAAGTAGCTGAAACTACACAGATGAAAGCATATAAGCCCCCCTTTCTTACCTATTTGGAGATCTACCCTTAACATAATGCAGTTACTGTAATTATTTACATTGCACACATATTTTTTCTGTTTTCACACAGTAGGCAGATACACACACATCTGCTCAGGTTTTTTGGCTGCTACATCTGCATTTTGGTGTATCCTATAAATATTTTCAATAGTTTCCATATTCTGTGCCACTCGACTAACGTTTTGCAGACTTTGCTATGAAATGATAATTTTTTTATACTGTCAAAGTACCTTACCATGATGTATATATGATATGTGTATGGTGCATATGTGGCATATACGCTGATGTAAACTATTATGCCAGTGTGATATCAGCATGACTCCAGTGTGATACCAGTATGACGTGATCACAAGGATGTCACAGAGTCAATCTAATGCTGGTATGATGTCATCAGACCTTTCGAACACTTTTATGTAAAAAATAACGAATATATTATGATAAATTCCTGAGAAATCAGCTGCAATGGGGAGCATGTTGCTCGAAAGTAGTGAGAGTCCCTTCATCCTCAAAGTACAGAAGAAATGACAGACTTCATGCATTTGAACTATAAAAAGTAAAACTGCTCGAGGGAGGGGGAGAGGTCATTGAGCTTGCATGTCAATGATGGTCTGGAACCCATAGACATAATATGGGAATTAATGTCATTTCACAAGGGTCAGATGCAGGCAGCAGTTATTCCGGAAAACGAGCCGATGCTGATGTCATCAATTCCAGAAATGCTGCTGCTGATGTCAGCAACTTTTGGGCTCATTCTCTCCTTGCTCCCCTACAGCTGAACCACAGCACAATATTCTCATAAGCAAGCTACATTCTAATGCTATTTCTGAATGAGAAACCCACTGTGTAATCTTTCCCTGTGTGCAGAATGTAGAAGGCACTAGTCTTGCATACAGTACACATTATGTTAATTTAACATTTGTTGCATGCCATCTTCACAGTTTTGAAATTTTACTGGCCAGCAGTGTGTTATTGTGATTAGATTACTACCATGTAATTAGGATGGTGTACTGCTACTATTGATAAGGATTCTTATCAGCACTAGTATGTATTCTGATCCAGGTTATATTGGATTTCTTCATACTGTTTGAGGCTATGTACATCATATTTCAGTATTATTCCACCTGCTTTTAAGTAGTAACTCATATATGTTCAACAGTTTGAATGGTCTGTAGTGTCCATATATCACAAAGCTTTGTTAAACTGGTGTATTTTTCAGTTGGCGCTAAAAAAATTTTATTGCTGTTTTATCGAAAACCGACATCTCGAGAGTGTGGCTGTGTACATAATACGATTCCTACAAGTAAGAGTACAGCTACGAATCACCATTAATAAACTGAACTCCATCCAAACGGGCCTTGGAAGGCCCAACAGTACCGACAGGCCGCCGTATCATCGGCATCCCATAGGTGTCACTGGATGCGGATATGGAGGGGCATGTGCTCAGCACACTGCTCTCCCAGCCATATGTCAGGTTACGAGACCGGAGTCGCTACTTCTCAGTCAAGTAGCTGTTCAATTCGCCTCACAAGGGCAGAGCGCACCGCGCTTGCTCGGCAGACCGGATGATCACCCATCCGAGTGCTAGCCCAGCCCGACAGCGCTAAACTTCAGTGATCTGACGGGAACAGGTGTTACCACTGCGGCAAGGCCGTTGGCAAATCACCTTTAACAATGGGATGTATTTGCACAAATAACGCCACTGCGTGTTTGGAACCGACAGGTTCATGCTCTGGCGGCTGCTCTCGTTTAGATACATTTGTTGTTGTTTACATTAGTTGTCAGCTGTTTTTTCCCTTCGTGTAGAAGTGACTTGGATAGTGGTGCCCTACAGCAAAAAACGGCGTGTAAAAAGGTCTCTTTTACTGTAAGTGGACTTAATAACGATTGAAAACAATATAAACAAATCTCTAACGCATAACTAGTTTAGTTTTAGGTTACTTTCATCGAAATTACCGCGTCATTATGTTGTGCTGTATATTTTGTTTTGTTCACGAAACAGTAAAACATATATATTGCATTTTTTAACGCATCAATATGCACATAACATACAGCAACAAACATGCACACACACACACACACACACACACACACACAGACACACACAGACACACACACACGATATCACAGATGAAACAGTGTTAAAAGATTTCTCTCTCAGAGTTATTACGGTATGTACATTGAAGCGATAGCAGAAATTTTACAATGTACAAACTTTTCATTACAGACTATATACAATGAAAGAGCATTCGTTACTATTAAAATAAACTTAGAGTTAAATATGCCATTTCTCATATTGCCTTTCTTTTTCTTCTGGTAACTTTATCCACAATGGGGGATAAGAACAGTCGACAACTAATGCGAACAACAACGAATGTAATCTAAACATGAGCAGCCGTCTGAAGATCAACCTGTCGGTTCGAAACAGGCAACGGCGCTATTTGTGTAAATAAATAACATTATTAACGTTGTTTGGTGAGTTTTTTCTTCTTTGCAAGAATCAATTTGTGAAAATTTTAATTTCTACCTTGAGATTTGCACACCGTGTGTCCTATTAACAATTATATAGACCAATAGAACGATAATCAATGTCCCTGCTTGTTCGAATAACACTTCAAATTGTGTATTATGCAACAGAGTTGTTGATCATAAGGTCTGTTACAAATGATAATCCGAAATCCAACAGGACAGTTTCAATAGTAATTTTAAGCATCCGCTCTTAGTGGTGACCCATTATTTAGGAAACTTGCATGGATCTGAACTTCCAAATCAGTAATGTCTTTGCTTCCGTTGCACAAAGGGTTTGAGTTGACAGTACTCACGACCCAACAGACAGCCATGAGTTACAACGTCCAGTCACACGTTCACACTGTCACTCACAAGGAACCCCCTGAGTGCGAGGTCTCACAAGGCCAATGATATTTACGACATTCGACGCCCCACATACTGCATGCAACCACAATATTGGCTGCTGATGAAAACAAGGGGCGGGACCGGAGGTATCCAATGGTGAGAGCAGCATGAGGCTACGGAGCATAGCTGAACTGCTTAGTCAAATGGTTCAAATGGCTCTGAGCACTATGGGACTTAACATCTATGGTCATCAGTCCCCTGGAACTTAGAACTACTTAAACTCAACTAACCTAAGGACTGTATACGCCCCACACCATTGCAGGTCCTCCTCCAGCTTGAACAGTGTTCTCCTGACATGCAGGGTCCATTGATTCATGAGGTTGTCTCCATATCCGTATACGTCCATCCGCTCGATAGAATTTGACGTGGTACTCGACAGCCAAGAAAACATGTTACCAGTCATCAAGAGGGCCTAGGCGAGACGTAAAGCTGTGTGTCGTGCAGTCATCAAGGGTAAACGAGTGGACCTTCGGCTCCGAAAGTCCATTTCGATGATGTTTCGTTGAATGGTACACACGCTGACACTTGCTGATGGCCCAGTATTGAAATCTGCAGCAATTTGCGGAAGGGCTGTTACATTGGACGATTCTCTTCAGTCGACGTTGCTCCCTTTCTTGAAGGATCTTTTTCCGGCCGCAGCGATGTCGGAGATTTGATGTTTTACCGAATCCCTGATATTTATCGTACACTCGTGCAATTTTCGTACGGGAAAAGGCCCACTTCATCGCTACTTCGGAGATGCTTTGTCCCATCGCTCGTGCGCTGACTACAGCACCTCGTCCAAACTCACTTAACTCTTGATTAACTGCCATTTTAGCAGCAGTAACCGATCTAACAATTGCGCCAGACACTTGTTGTCTTACATAGGCCTTGCTGACCTCAGCGCCGTATTCTGTTTACACATCTCTGTATTCGAATATGCATGACTATACCAATTTCTTTGGCGCGTCAGTGTGGATTACCGTGGTCCCAAGGGAAGCTGTAGATGTCTGCCAAACTTCAAACAATGTTACATAACGGAAAGACGTCAGGTAGCGTAATTTCAAACAAAGCATCCGACCGAGGATAGACAGCATATTGATGAATTGGCCCAAAAATTTGCGGATGAGGCAAACAAACTTATCCCATCGGTCAGTAACGAATTTGTTTTCACCTCCGACCAATCGGGATTTCAAGAGGAAATGCATATGAAAGGAACCCTGGAAATTAGAGGTACCCAGAAACTTGTATCAAGATCAACTTACAACAGTGTCTTAATCCATTCGTGTACAGTTATTTAATCTGGATGATAAATTGGCTGCCCAAGTTATTTATTGTGCTGTAAGAATTTCGAGGTGCTCTGCCCTTCATGATTCTTTCTAGTGTGCGTGATATTGTAAGGGCATTAGGGAATATTTACGTCACAGCAAGCAAGAGTGGCAAAATGAGCGAAAGAAAATTACAACTATGCTAGGAGCATTGCCTTTGCCAATGGCTGGTCAAAATAATTTGAGTTTGCTTGATTCCTGGTCCGCGTATAAAAATCGTACTCCTTTTAGAGCAAACTATCCCTCCTGAAACCACTGGACAGATCCAGCCTCTGGATGTTTGTTTATTTCATGCCTATAAAACATAGTATCACACTATCTGCAGCTACGCCTTAAAGGATAGCCAGTTTCAAGATAAGCTCCATGACTGAATGTTTCGCATTCGATTGCATACCATCAGTTTTCATCACCTCGTTACACCAAAATGACTCTATGAGTGGATGTCTAACTAAACATTCTGCACGGTTTGTAACTTCCAACGAGTTCGCCTTAGCTGTTCATGGTGCAATCTTTTGTGATCACTGTGGCGCGCCATTTTTCATTTAGTGTTCATGGAACAAGTTAATGACTTTTTTAAACATTTCTTGAATGTCGACATTGTCCGTTTTGTGAAGTGTAGTACATACATCCTACAAAACGTTTATGTCGGCACCTCCCGCACACTCATTTTCTGTCGGCCTCCTGATGCACATGGTGAATCATTAGCAGCTAAATTTTTCCTTCACTTTCAAATGAGTCTTATTAAAAGTTGAACTTTCGATCTCGCAATCAAGGGGTTCCTTGACAGTCTGTAAGATACCGTAACTTAGGGCATGTGTTATAACAATTTTTAAACGTAAATAGTAAAATAGTAGGCTGTGGTTGGCTGGTCACTTACAATCCAACTACATGAGCCAGACAACCTGAAAGTACATTACGAACAGCTCTCCAATATTTTAGCGAACAAGCTGGATATTTAACAATTCCTTAACATTTTTAATCCATTCGTCTCGCCGTCTACTAAACCAGAGTGCAGATTTGTGGCTAAACTACCCTCTGGTCTATAACCTGACATAGTCAACGGTAATGAAGAGGCCTGTTTGTGTATGCGTCACACATTGGAGGGTTCCTTGTGTTACAGCGCACGGAGGCTGTTAGCAGTTCGCCGGCCGGTGTGGCCGAGCGGCTCTAGGCGCTACAGTCTGGAACCGCGCGACTTCTTCGGTCGCAGGTTCGAATCCTGCCTTGGGCATGGATGTGTGTGATGTTCTTAGGTTAGTTAGGTTTAAGTAGTTCTAAGTTCTAGGGGACTGATGACCTCAGAAGTTAAGCCCCATAGTGCTCAGAGCCATTTTGTTAGCAGTTCTTGTACATGATCCTGTTGAGCAGTTCTTGTACAAGACTCGGAAATGAGGTCAGAACTTGTTTCGCCTCTAAAGGTAACAATATGTGACATAACCAAACTCCTTCCCATCTTCGGCAGTTCTCCTCACTCTGATTACATATGCAGACATCTTAGAACATCTAAATCTCTTAACATCAACTTTTTTCTAAGGATAGTGGAGTGCTGTGACGGTCAACGCCTCCTGTATCTATGACGTCTGACGAAAATAAGAGAGACTTTCGCGTTACTGAGACACTATTCGCCGTAACGTATAGTGTGCGTTAACGGCCGAATTATAGCACTTCCGTCTATGACCTAAGTGGCAAAGGTCAACCAGTTTACAAAGTCCATATTTTTTCTCGGGATTCGTCACGAAATGTGGTCTACGGATTCTGACGCAAAAGAAAGCAGACCAGTGGTACAAATTTATTTGCATACTAATGTGTTCGGTGCCTTCTTTCGGCAAAACGTTTCCTGCTTGTAATATTTCAAAAGTAGCCTCTTGTGCGAGACAATCGTAACCCTAAATCACCTACTAATGATTCATGTGACGCAAAAGGACAAAGTAGACGGCAATATTAAAAGAAATGGGACTGCCTACCCTACGCCTACAATATGCTTTGGAGACCGAGCTTAGAGTTGCTAATGTATGACTCCAGAGTGAGCCACCTTACCTTAACGTAGTGGGATCGTAAGTTAGCGCTACCATCCATCTTCGCTCCGACTGCCTGTCTGGATGACATGCTTTTGCTTCCACAATTTTGCACGTAACTCTGCCGCCCTTGTTGCGACCGTAAGCGGATACAGACTGCCTGACAGGAAAGTGAATCTCCCAGAAAACTTGATCGAATGTCAGCGTAACTTCGAACACATACACTTATTGTTGGATATGTAAATGCAGTTCTCTGTGACAGGCAGAACGCCCACCAGACTGCATTAGTTCTGTTGCTGTTTAGTATCGTTACCAGAACTAGTTTGGTGTGTAACGGGTTCGAACTTCGTCGAACGTGTAGTGATCATTGTGAAGGACGCTTAGATGCCACGTACTCGTATGAGACAGCGTTCTCAGTGCCTGAAATAGTGCGAAACAAGCCTCATCGTTGGTCCCCATTTGGCCGGCTGGTCAAATGGTGCAACATGCAGATTTGTCGGACTTTCGGATATGACAGTGCCGCAGTGTTGGACTTTATCGGAGTGTTAAGGCAGAAAATGCTCGTCGTCAAAGTTTCGGTCGATGTGACCACGACAAGGGAGGACCGCCGCATTGTGCGCCTGACATCCGAGGAAAAAGTAATGCACTCCCTGCAACATTTTGTGGCATCCCGCACCACTGGTCGGAAACTAGCAGCAACTCGACTAGGGAATTACCACGGCATTAGCTGCCAATGGGGATTGATTTATATCAATGAGGCAAGCTGAAAAATTGTGCCAGACCAGGATTCGAACCTGGGTCTCCCGTTTACGAGGCAGATGCATTTCATTAAGCACTTACCTAACAAAAATCTTCATTACGCGAACTTCTGCAATACAGCGAGCGTCAATACTGCCAGCTACATAAAAGATTCTAACTACTGAAGCCACTGACTACTAATAGACATGTGGTTAGCAACGGAAAGATTTTGTTGTAAACTAAATAACGTATTTTTTTACCTTAATAATGTGACATCCAGTTCAGACACGAATATAAATCGTCATTGACATCTAGTACAAAAGTATATAATCATGAATACTATTCAGTAGCCAAGTAGAACATATACAGATCGTTAGCCTACGCTAACACTTCAGGCCTCTACCCTCCATCAACGCTAATTTCTCACATATAACATCCATCACCGCTGGCTGTTCATCTCAAACTACGCAACAGTACTTCCATCACTGCTAGCGACTAACTTTCAACTGCCCAACACTACTGGCGATTAACTTCCAACAACGAGTCCAACCAGCCACAGAGTCTCTTACAAAGAAAGTGCAGTTAGAGATGTAATGCTAAGTGCTACACAGCGCTGCCAACACAGAATCAGCCCACTTACACCCTCATTACTCTCGCATCTCACAGATTCCCGTAAGAGTTCGAGCCTGGTGTGCATCCACACTGAGGGGTCATTGGCCGTCATCGCCTTAATTATACGTGTGGTGTCTGCTCTTTCAGGTGTGTGTTTGATTATTTTGTGTCTTGATTCATCGTGGCTACCATATACGGGGCATTACCGTCCCTTGTGTAGGCTACTGTTGACCCCACAACACGAACGGCTTCTTTTGGAGTGGTACTGCGACTGGGAAACATAGAGTACTGATGAATGGCGTCGCAACGAATCGCTGTTCTATACTACCTCGAATGACCTGCGTCGGCGAGTATGGCGACGATCAGGTGATAGGTCCCTCGCTTCCAATGTTTTGGAGAGGAGCAGCGGTGTTACTCCCATTGTCATGGTGTAGGGAGCCATCGAGTATGATTACAAGACAAGGCTGGTAGAGATCAAAGGAACCCTGTTGGAACAGTGGAACTTCACACACATCCTGAGTCCTCATGTAATGTTTTCCATGCGACAGTATTTTGGTGTCATTTTTCAACAGAACATTGCTCGTCCAACCTTGTGACACACCACTATGAAATATTTGCGTGAGTCTGAGGTGTCCCCACAACCAGCAAGATCCTCAGATCTGTCCTCGATACGATATATGTGGGACCATCACGAACGTCAGTTCCCTCCCAGTGCCAGTATCCCCTATATCAAGCACCAGTTATAACAGTTGTGGGCCAGCTTTCTCAGGACAGGATAAAATCGGTTTATGAAACCCTTCCCTACCGAACCAGTGTACGCATCCTGGCCAGAAGGGGTACTATGTCATACTGATAAGTGGGCACATACTGCCGATTTCTTTGTAAATCTGACCTGAGTTTGCAATCAGACCAATACTCTTTCGAGGTGTGAAGTTTCATTTCGTTTTTTTCTCCCCTTCTTAACGCTTCACTTGTTTTTTTACGAACTTCCAGCGTGGTGCAGTAGCTTGACTCGGCAACTTCTGTCAATCAGTAGAACGAAAAACCAGTCCAAGTTGCAAATATTTTGCTTTTCATTCATTCGATGGCTAGTTTCGATCCTAGACTCATTTTCAAATCAATCTACAGGGCAGAGAACCAAATTTACACTCGTGCATAATACAGTTATTACCAGATTCTTAAGCATGTGCCAAAGATACAGAACATGTCGTTTTAAACTTACATAACGAAGTCGAAAATGGCATTTCCGAAGACGTCGAAAAATGTACGACGTACATTTGCAGTACATACAGATAATTCGCAGTTAACTCCTTCCTCTGTTGTAAAGAAATCTTGGGATGAGAGTGCCCTATTAGGAAAGAGGAAACCTTTTATTTATTAAAATGGTCTCCAACCATCAAGAATATAACAATTCATACAATAACTGTGGAAGTCCACAATAAAATTAATACTTTTCTAAATCTGTGCCAAAAGAGTCAAATACGTAAAATCATTGTGCAGCAATACACAGTAGCTGCACAAACGGCACGTGTTACAAAATTATATGCTATGTTGGCAAGAAAAAATCATTAAATGTGAAACCGTACAAGTGATCAATAAAATTATTACCTTTTTAAATCCTCTACCATAAACAATCAACTATTTAGAGCCACTGAACAGTAAAACACAACAGCATGACGTACGGCGCGTATTACAAAGTTGTATACCGTGTAGGAACCTAAAAATCATTAAATGTGAACAGAAACAACAGTATTGAAAAAGAAAACAATAGGAAAACTTTTTAAATATTTATCAAAAAGAGTCAGTAATACATATTTATCAAAAAGAGTCAGTAATACACAGCAGCACCACTTTTTATCAGGCAGTGTAGTTCTGCAAACATTTATGAAGGGGTTGGTACAGTGTACGTTCGGGTTCTGCTGCACGGTCGAAGTTAATACCTTTAATAAGACTTTGAATAACAATCATTGGGTGAACTATGTCTTCTTTAAATGTCTAAAGACTTACTATGTCAATGCTTACCACAAAAAAAATTGCTTTTGTGGATGTAACCGGCTTTGCTACTGAATTGATGAATCTCAAGAGGTAGAACGTACCCGAGAAAAGGACCAACAGACGGAATATGACATCAGTCAATAAGTATCGTGTAGGATGTATGAGCATAACAAACAGTACTAACAATATCTTGTTGTTCTTAAGTTGTGAAATGATTTACGTGGTGATAGATTGATTTCCTTTTAGTTTGAGAGGATACGTATGTTAAATGAACTGAATGATTACAGGATTATTCATAAGTACCTCCAGCGTTTCATACTACACTGCGTGAAAACTACGAGGCGTACAGAAAACATATTCATATCATTGTATTGATAATCTCTCCAATTTTTTAACTCGCATTGCAGGTACTCAATACGGGTAGCGTCTGTGAAGCTGCAGATATCAATACGACAGTCAGACTCTTTCCACGTATGTCCCAACACGCTGTGGTCGATATCAACGACAGCATTAATTATCCTACCTTGCAACTTTTCCAGATTTTGTAGCAATGGAGCCAGGAACAAACGATCTTTGTCATAGCCACATAGAAATCTTATGAACCTAGGTAACAATGGGGGCCACTGAAGAAGAGGAAAGTCACGATGAGATGCACAATCAGTCCAACGCTGAAGCAGTTCGGCACTGAGATAATCAGGAAAGTCTGAAAGATTTCTGAGACTTATTCCAGTTTACACAGCAGAGCTACTGTGAGAAGCCCTAAAGAACACAATTATGTTACTGTAGGTGTGTCCGTCTGCACACCATCTACGGGTCAAAACGCATAAGTCGGAAGGAAGAAATATCATTTTCTCTGCTAAAACAGAGAAAAAAGTGAGATATTTCAAGGGTGGAACGATACCTTCTCCAAGAGTTGCGATATTCTCAACCCGTATGGTGGGCAACGTAGCGGAACCTGGAATCACAGAGTTACGAGTTCTGAAGTCTGGTTGCCATGGCTGCACAACAGTGCGTCAAATTAAGAGAACGAGAACTGCCTTGGTTCAGTCGTAACCCGTTAAGAATCTGTTGAACGGCCCATTTGAGCATTTTTGGAAGCTTTCTCACATTCATCTAGTTGAATTCCGGCACTGGGTCTCATGTTACTCACAGAAAAGGTAAAAAAAATCTTTATCAACATGTATTTGCAAGTTTTCTTGTCCCAGTCAACATTTAACAAATATTCATTGAAATAATGGAATAACGTGGTCAGATGTGAAGTTTTGCGAGCGAAGAAAGGTTGATGCAAGATTTCCTCAGTCTATCCGATTACTTTTCTTATTTCAGTAGGTGACAATCCAGGCGCTGACTGTGGTTCAAATGGCTCTAAGCACCAAGGGACTTAACATCTGAGGTCATCAGTCCTCTAGACTTAGAACTACTTAAATCTAACTAACATAAGGACATCACACACATCCATGCCCGAGGCAGGATTCGAACCTGCGACCGTAGCAGCAACGCGGTTCCAGACTGAAGCGCCTAGAGCCGCTCGGTCACAGAGGCCAGCCGCTGGCTCTGGCATCTAGCCGATCGTATTTTCCTGAGATACAATATCACGTAGTTTTGTAAGAGTTTTTAGCTGACGAGTAGCACGAGACACTTCTCGTCCCTTCACATCCCACACTTCCTTGATTGGAGGCAAGTCTTGAGATCGTCTTGGCCAAGGAAGTAGCTGCACGTCCTGAAGAGCACGTTAAACTTTTACCGCAATGTGTGGGCGAGGATTATCCTGTTGGAGCAACACCTCACCTTCCTGTTGCAAGAAAGGCAAAGGAAAGGGTCTGACAACATTCTGCGCGTACTGAGCGCTGTTTGGCGTCCCCTCCAGAAACACCAAAGATTGTCGAGGGTTGTAGCTTATCGCACCCCAGACTGTAAGGCCAGGGGAGGGACCACTCTACGAGACAGCGCTCACTAGGTCTATATCGTACACGCAAATGACTGTCACTTGCGTGCAGGCAGAATCTGCTTTCATCGCTGGAGACCATGGTGCGTCACCTCATCTTCCAAGTGAACCTCTGACGGCAGCAGTCGGCCCGTGGGTGTCGACGCTGCGGCGTGAGTGGAAGACAAGCTAGAGGTGCGCGTGCCCCGTGCTAATGACCAGTTCGCAACAGTTAGTGGTGGCATGTCTGGGCTTACAAGCCCACTTTCCAGTGCTGTGGTAGCTGTACGAGGTGCTACTGCTGCCGTTACGATATTACGAAACTGGGGGCCGTCTGTGCTGCGTGGACGTCCAGAATCTCATCAGCGGGTCCGAGAATGTTCACGCGACCACTGATAACTAGCATCGCTGCACAACTGGTGCAACACGTCCAACATGTGTGGCACATATCCGGAAGGACCATTACGCCACTCGGAAGGCCAAAATTTGACCGCTTTCAAACTCGAACGAGCGCGTCTCCGTGGCATGGTTGCCTTCTTGCTTCACACGTCTGCACCACACTGAGCTTCCTGTATTTTTTTTTCTTTATTGAATTTCGATTCCCCCCGAAGGCGCGGGCTGGCAGCAGCTTAGTACGCTGCTCTTCGGTCTACAGAATTTTTAAAACATAAGAAGAAGATAAGAAACTATAAAAGCAGGCGATAAAACGGTGACTTAAGCTGTAAAACGGCGGAAAACTATGGGAAGTTAAAACATAAAACAAAGGGTGAGCAATGCTAATAAAATACACAGGAAGCAGACATGTAAAATAGTCGACAGACAATTAAAAAACGTGGCGACAGTCTGGTTTGTGCTCGCAAGAGATATAAAAATCACACCCAGCGACAGTACAATGTCCATTCGCAACACTTCAGAAAAGACACACAACACTTAACAATCACTGGAAACACTGCACTAAAAAGTCGGCACGAAGATGACACTCCACAACCAAGGGCAGATGGGGGGAGGGAGTACATGGACAGATGACGGGAGCAGGGAGAACTAGAGGAAAAACGAAACGAAGGGGGGGTGGGGAATCGACAGGGGGGAGGAGGACCCATAAAGGGGGGCAGGGCAGACGTGAGAGGTAATCGGGAAAGGTAGAAGAGGGAAATGCAAAAGGATTTGGGGGAGAGAAGGGAGGCAGAGAGAGGGTAGGCAGGGAAAAGCATGATGCAGGGGGGGGGGGGGGGGAGGGAGCACAGGAAAAGAACCGAGGAGGGGAGGGGGAGGTGAGGATCAGAGTTGATAGGAGCGATAAATGGACAAAGAGAGAGCATCATCCGGGAGGGGCAGTTGACGGAAGCCGTCTTGGAAAAGGAGACGAAGGGTGTAGAGATGAGGGGTAGGGGGGACACAACAGTGAAGGTGCGGCAGAGGGCAGGGGTTGGAGAGGAGCGGAACAACCAGGGGATGAGGGGGATCAAGGCGGCGGGGGGTGTAAAGTATGCGGATATGTTCGATTAATAGGAGCAGATGGGGGAAAGGAATCAGGTCATAGACGAAGCTTTCTGTAGTTGATCATTGGCTTTTAAAGGATTGAAATAGATAGCGCTCTGGTACCTATGCGACTGCTCTCCCTATTGGCGGAAGGCGCTAAATCCATTATCAGTACATCTACTATCCCCCAGGAGGCATATGCCGTCATCGGGTTAAAATTAACATCGTCTGTCCACGTGTACTAATTTTTTTCTGGCCACACACAATAAAGATGTAACTGTAGATCGTTGAATAAACAAGAGGGATCTATATGCATTTCAGTAACATAAAATAATGCACTTCACACAAACTGGAGAAATTAATCGCCTTCAAACCATCAAAGATTATTGATTTGATGATTAGCAAATGTTTTGAGACACGATTTTATACCACATTCCAAATTTAGTGTCTCGTGCACGGCACGTTTTTCGACTCATCGATTCAGTTACATTGAAACGTGCCCTTAGAACAATTTATACAAGACTGTGCTTAAACTGACACACAATATTTTTAGCGCAATGCAATCTGACTTTTAAAAAATCCTACAAAAGAATGGCCCTGACTAATACTTACCTATACCTTTCACAAATCACTTACCTCACCAAAAATCTTCGTTACTCGAACTACTGCAATACAGCGAGCACCACTACTGCCAGCTAAATAAAAGATTCAAACTACGGAAGGCACTAACTACTGATAGGTATAGTTAGTAAATGAAAGATTTTAATAGAGAACAAACAATGTATTTACTTTAATAGTCATAATATATCAATATCAGTTCATGACATCAATTCTTACAAATTTCGAAACTCTGCCATCTCTCTCCCCACATCCACCACTGCAGGCGGTTCACCTCCAACTGTGTAACGCTACGCGCTGTTAGCATCCAGCTGCAGCTGCCCAGCACTACAATGGCAGACAACAATGCAAACCAGCCACAGACTGCACACCGCACAGCCAGTGATTTTCGTATAGAGCGCTACGTGGCGGCGGCGTTACCAATAAAAAAACCTAAACAGCCTACTTACATAGCCCCCATGCTCCCCACAAAAAATTTACAAATTGTTTTGGGCAGTGGCCAATACAGATTTGAAATTTTTTTTTCATAATTACAATAATAAAGAAATGAAATGCACACACTTATCTATACAATGTTGGTCAAAAGCTAAAATTTTCTCAAAGTCCATAAAGACAGTCCTGATCATTCATCAAAGTAAAATTGCAGTGTTTTTCTCAAAGTCTGAGTAGTAAAAGAAAATGCACACGGAAGTAGTGGATTTCCATGCAGTCTTGAAGAAGTAGTGTTGTCCTTCCAATGGAAAGACAGTGCTGACTCTTGACATGCAGACAGGTAATGGGCCACAACAGAGCAAACACACAGCAGAGTCAGTCGAAGTTTTGAAGAATGTTGGAAGGTTGGTCATCACAGAGCAGACCCACTGTAGTCCTAGTAGAGATTATGGTATTGGTGGGCCACCAGAGGTGCAGACCCACTGCAGTCCTTGTAGAAATAATGGTATTGGAGGGCCATCGAAGGTGCAGACCCACTTCAGTCCTTGTAGAGAGGGCTAGCTGCCATCCATTGTGACTGTGCAGGTGCACAATCACCATTGAAGAGTCTTGCGGACAATATAGCAAGTCCATAAAGCACCACTTGTGTACTCACAAAGTTTTTGGAATATCCTTAGAACCAGCAATGCTTTTAACCAGTCCCTTGCTGAATTGTTAACACACGTGCAAACACTATCAGTCCCTACTTCTCACATATTGTCCATATACTATGACCAACAGAAATGTGTGCAGTGAAATGAAACTTAATTTGAAGAACTGGTGTCTATACAGTTATAAATTTACAACATAAGAATACAATTACAAAGGTACAAAATATATCATTAAAGAACATAATAGTACAGATAACATTTGCAGTAATACATGCTTTACGAAAGAATCGAAATAACAAATACATCAGTGTTACAAAAATTATGACATAAGTACATACATAAAAGATCAGAATAACTTTTGAAACATCAACTTTACACATGAGCATTAGAACAAAACATAATAAATAATGTGTAAACATCTTTAAGAAGTAAATAACATGTTATTAATGCAAATTATATTTGAGGATAACAGTATTCCTCATCATAGTTCATGTAGCTGAGTATTAGAAAAATTCTACAACATAAATCTTATTAGCTAAACACATAAAGACAGGAAGAACACAAATACACAAGGGTATACAAAAACATAGCGGAATAATACGAAAGGACAGGATAGGGTTTGTTTTCAGTGTAACATTTGGCACTGCAGTCCAACCCAAAACTTCATTCCATAGATCTTTCGTCTTATTTCAAAATTGTTTCCACCAAAAAAATCCTATCCAAACATGCTTTTTGTAGTTATATGTTCACATATTTCTTACCTCATTATTTATTTTCCATTATCTTATCTCAGCATTTATTTCCAAGAAAATCCTACCTAAACCTGTTGTCTCTAAACCCTACTGTTTTGTTCATATCCTATTTGGAAATACCTTTTTTCGCCAAACCATTTTCTTATAGCTTCTCAATGCATTCCTTCCAATTCATCGCAACTCATTCTCTTATATAGTCTACCCCCTCTTAAGCTAACTTAAACCTACTGAGCTCAGATGCTAAACTAAGGGACGACGCAATGAAGCAGCACAAAACAATTAACACAAGCAGCAATGACAAAAAAATGCAAATTGGCAAAAAAAGGCAGCAATATAGGACTTAGCAAAGCATATGCAACATTACAACTCATATGAAGCAATGAACAGCAACAAGAAAAATAAATCAGTAGTAAAACTGGCTTAACAGAGTAATACAAAGTGAAATTCAGTAACACTATGCCTGGCAAACAGCATCAGCAAATGCAATAACTTATATCTAAACATGACAAAGCTCAAGCAGAAAAATATATTACAGTAAAGACAACAATGCAGAAAAGGGAAATGTCTATTCATATATTAATATCTATGTCATTAAAGTGGTGCACCACAAAACTAATTCTACAAAAGATATTACCAAGTAGTTGAAAAGAAAATTAAGTATGCAGTAACTGTTATTAATCCCTTCTTATTGTCCTTTCCTTTCCGAGTGCTCCTTTTTCGAAGAACGTGGCTCATAAAATGATTATTTAATAGATCTGTTGACAGAAAGTGTTCACATTAGCAAATGCATTTAATTTTATTTTATAAAACCAATACTGCAACACAGCTGGAAACCAGATATCAAATGAAATAAGCAACTATGAAAGGCAAAGCATAAAAATATCATTCAATAGTCATGTGACATTTCATAAGTTAGTACAAATTCTCTCAACTCTCGTAGAAAGACGCTTGTCATTATCAGGTGTGCAGATGTAAATAAGTATCTTTTCCAAGTAATGAGCGTGTCGTTTTTGCGATGCTTTCTACAAAGGAATGTCAATAGCGAGGATAATGGCCTCCTTTTTTTTCTTGTGCCTCTGAAAGGCACACACTAATGGCTTGTTTCCAGGTGGCTGTCGTGCAGTTGGGTGCCCACGACGCATTACGTGCAGGTGGTCTCTTAACTTTCTTACCGAAATATTTACGACATCAGTTTCCCCTACAGTGGCAGTCTCATATAAAAATATTTTCACAGGTTGAGAATTTGCGTTACAAATGTGTAGAAAATAAAATCCTATAAATATAACAGTGTCCAAAAAATTTTCGCGGCATTGTAATACATTCACGCATTTACATACATTTCATAACTCTTAAAGTACGATTCTTGGTTTCCAACAACCTTTTTCACAAACCAGAGTCCCTAACCACTACTTATTATTCCTTACCTTATTCGTTGACACGTCTTCAATATTTCATCATAACAGATGCATAGCATAATCAAATAACTCATATAGCATCAGCTTATTGATCATAAACATACCGCAACAGCGTAATACACATCGTCATCATAACATCATAAAACCTCAGCCTAGTCTCAAAATCGTCGTAGCTTCCTCCAATAATTTCAAAACCTAAAAAAAAAAATTCTCTGCTCATGTCAAAAGTGTCATCTACCTCAAACGTACTTTAAAAATCATGATCTCATACCAAATACATCATCCAAAGCTCTCATAGTATCACAACGGTTCCGAAAAAATATGAACAGTTCACAAAGTACAGATAAAATACAATTTCATAAGTGTGAAGTTATCCAACTGTGTAATTGCGTAAACATCTGTCACTGACATAGTAAATAAATGTTTGTCTCTCTCAGTTAAATGATAAGATAGCTGTGTAATTCTGTGTTAGAGAAATATGGTACCGATGCGTAAAGTTGTATAAGCAAATACCATATTAGCTAGGGCTCCTTTTGTTTGCCAGACACATGGTACACAAAGTAAGCGTGTACCCCCCTGAGGATTAATGTAATTATATCCTCAGGTGTTACAGATTACAGCAATGGAATGAACTGTATCACTGAAAACCTTTGTATCATTGTACTTCAAATATCTTTAAAAATAAATGTTTTAAGTACAAAATTAATCACTCAAATACGTGTACTGTAGCGCTAAACTGTGCGTCTTGTTGTAAGATAATCTCTGTGGAAGTGTCGTAGTTATCGTCCTCCGAAAGCTAAGTTCTGCAGAAGTCAATGTACTTACCTCATGATAAACAAAAGTGAAATTCTTTGTGTATAGATATCGTAGTTACTACGCTTATTGCCGTGGTGAAGTAAGTACTGTACTGTAACGTATTGCTGTGCTACAGAAAAGGCTGTCTCATTGTAGCTATACAATTAGTTACTACTAAAACATGTTTTCCTTTCCAGCAGAATTCAGAAAAACTGTGCAGATATAAAACAGATACACCGCAAAAGCACAATGTAAATTGTGTCACACATTAGTAGCGTCGTGATATAATCGTGTAGCTATCAAAGAAACCGAATGCTATGTCATCTTTAATCTCACAGAAAGTACTTCAAATAAAGAATGTCTTTTCAACTAAACCAAAATGTTGTATTAAAATCTCATTAACAGTATATGTTGTAAGTATGTAAGCCTTATAGTCGTTACGTAATCGTGCAACTAACAAGCAAGAATTTACAAATAACAACACTGTGTCGTCTGTTCACTATAACAATGCATTCGTAATTTCTGTTTAAAAATGTTCCCTAGGTTATAGACTGGATAGTCTAGAACCTAGGCTGTTTGTTGCATGTTAACAGTTTCTCAGTGTGACAAAGCATACTAGAAATGTGAAGTGAAATGTTTTATGGCAAAGACAAAGTTAAAAAGCAGATTATATTTCAATAAAGGGTTTTACATGTGAAATGTGGTGTAAACCTTTACTCTTCCTAGTGCACAGAGTTTCAACTTCAAAGCAATTATCATGTTGTATACGTCGGTAAGGAATGCTAAAATTTTTCTCAAAGTTAGCGTCTATGTTATTTTTCTCTGAGCCAGCCGGCGCACGTGGCTGCCTGCGGTGCGAGTCATTGTCTGTTTCTTTGTTAGCGCGCGTCGTTATTGGGATTAGGAGACCTAACTGCTACAAATTCACCTTGACGAGAAGGCTCTGCCCTGTTCGAATCTCGCCAGTTCTGATGAAATTCAGGTCTGTCGTTAGGATTATATCGTCTGTCGTCATGTCGGTAAATTCCATAATTTCTTTCTTGTCGGTCACGTGGTGAAGAATTTCTCCCGGAATAACTGCGTGCTATCTGATGCGTCTGAAGTTATTCTGTCTCCCATGATAATAATAGTTCTGGTTGCCATATTGTCTGTTTCTATGACTGTCTCAGTCATATTCATTACTACGGAAATGCAATCTTTCTCTGTAAATATTACTACTCTGCCAGCGGTTGTCGTACGGGTGGTGTCTGTTTTGGTCACGATTTGTATTGTGAGAATAGCCTTGTCGTGTCCAGTTATTATTTCTTTCATCGCGGAATTGTGACGGATGTGACCTGTAATTGTTGTGTTCCTGTTTTCGCGTCCCGCGAATGTCAGTGTCAATTTCCATTTCTTGTAACAGTCCCTGAAAAGTTTCAACGTCCTTTTTGCAAAGTCCTGCCAAAATAATATGTCGTAAATGTTCAGGCAATTTGATTAAGCAAATGCGGATGAGTTCTGAGGGGCTGTATGAGTTTGAAAGATACTGATTCTTATGTAACATGTCTTCAAAATATTTGACAAGACTGGAAAATTCAGATTGTTCGAAATGTTTCATCATAATGATGCTATGTTTTACTCGGTCTTGTGTAGCTTGAGACCAATACGCTGAGAGGAAGGCATGATAAAATTCTCCTTCACTGTGACAGTCGTGAATGACCGATCGCATTCTTACAGCTGGTTCATTCTCCAAGTAGCCACACATAAATTCTAATCTGTGCTCTAATGACCAGTTGGGGGGGAAGCAATGAGAGAATTGATGAAGCCATGCTTGTGTATGAATGTCGTCAGAATTCTTAAATGTTTTGAATTTACGTGTAGTAATGAACAGCTTATGGTCAAAATCATCATGTCGGCGAGTCGCATGTCGGTCATTGTTACGTCGTTTCGGCGGTTCCATCTCAAAATTCGGTGTACCTTGCCAATTTCTTTCATAATTTCCCAAGTGCCCTGTGTTATTTTTTTGTGGTTGGTCCTTATTTCTGTGACCCTCTTCACGTATTGGAGCGCGAGTGTTCTCTGAAATATGTAATTCTTGTATTACTTGAGCCAACTGATCTTGTACTTCCCTCATTTCTCTTTTGTACTGTGTGTTGATTTGATTTTGATTTTGTTTGAATTTTCTAATTTATTCATACTCTTCAGGGTCAGTGAAGGCTACAGGTTTTGTGTCATTCAGATCACCATCTACCTTTGTAGATAAGTTAGTGAACTGATCTGAAAGTTCTTCTACTTTATCCGATAGTGAAATTATTTCCTCTGTGTGTTTTTCTGAACCAAGTTTCAGAGTGTCCATTTGTGTTGAAATCGTATCTACTGTGTCCTTTAAGTTTTCCTGAGTTTTTGCAAGTTGCGTAATCGGTAGGTGCAACTGAGTCAATTTTAGCTTGCAAGGTCTCATGATTTTCATGAAGAATAGTTTGCAATTCTTTTATGGCTGCTTCGTGATTCTGTAATGCATTTTCATGCCACGAAAAAATAGGTTGAAAATACTCACAAATTTGTGTTTTTACGTCATTACAGACTTTTTGACATTTCGATTCAATGTTATGTAACTCATTAGTTAAATCTTCACGTGTTTGTTCAAGCGTGGTGTCTAACTTTTGAAGCTTTTGTTCCATTGTGTCTAACTTTCGAAGATTTTGTTCCATTGTGTCTAACTTTTGAAGATTTTGTTCCATTGTGTCTAACTTTTGAAGCTTTTGTCCCATTTGTTTCTGATTTTGTTCCATTTGTTGCATTAATTGCAATAATAATGTATTAGTGTCTGGAATCTGTTTCTTTATGCTTTTTGGCAGTGCATTTTCACCCGCAACATTCACATTTTGACAAGCAGAAAATGTGTCTTGACTCATTTGAGATAACAGTGAGGACCCGAAACCTAAGTCTACAGTATTTGCAAAATTGTGTTCTGTCATTTCGGATTCCTGAGGCGAGCTGTTGCCGACCGATCGATCGATAATGCTTCCCTGTTCACTACTTGTTTCATTGTCTACACTAGTATTTGACGCTCGCTCCATTTCCCTATGCACAATTACCAAATTACTACTTCGAATGTCTGTTAATTCACTGCACTGTGGTGCTGATAAGCGACGCTCGTCGTCACTATTACTTCTCAGTTTACTTTGGAGCCTAGTATTAAGTTTTTCACACGCCATTATTGTCACAATATTTCACACGATAACACAGAAAAGCACAATTTGAAGAGCAAAAATAAGAGAACACATTAACGTAGCACTGAAAATAATATCTAGTTAATTGTAAGCGCAGCTGCGAAATACTTGGTGCAAATCTACATGCATGCCACAACTGTTTTACTATACAACAATGAAAGACTACAACTACAAAGGAGATTCTCTCTACAATTACGCGCTAGCAATAAACAATAGCTACACTAATTACACAAACTACAAGAAAAAATCAGAAGATTCCAGTGAGGTATCCTCGGCTAAGGGTCGACATATGAAACGTCCCCTTAGATAAATTATACAAGACTCTGCTTAAACTGACACACAATATTTTTAGCGCAACGCAATCTGACTTTTAAAAAATCCTACGAAAGAATGGCCCTGACTAATATTTACCTATACCTTTCACAAATCACTTACCTCACCAAAAATCTTCGTTACTCGAACTACTGCAATACAGCTAGCACCACTACTGCCAGCTAAATAAAAGATTCAAAATACGGAAGGCACTAACTATTGATAGGTGTAGTTATCAAATGAAAGATTTTAATAGAGAACAAACAATGTATTTACATTAATAGTCATAATATATATATCAGTTCATGACATCAATTGTTACAAATTTCAAAACTCCGCCATCTCTCTCCCCACATCCACCACTGCTGGCGGTTCACCTCCAACTGCGCAACGCTACGCGCTGTTAGCATCTAGCTGCCGCTGCCCAACACTACAATGGCAGACAGCAATGCAAACCAGCCACAGACTGCACACCGCACAGCCAGTGATTTTCATACAGAGCGCTACGTGGCGGCGGCGTTACGAATAAAAAAACCTAAACAGCCTACTTACAACATCACTAATATAAAAAAATGGCAATTTTAGAATCTTGGCCCCTTCTTGCATATGTGGCTGCAGACACGCATGGCTACTGATATAACAGCAGACAGGATGTTGTTCACTCCATAGGTGATGATGATGATACTCTCGGGCGTTGCTAATAACTGCGCCATATTTCTGGAAAGCGTAAGTTCCTTAACTTCAGGTGATTTTCATCTGCATCTAAATCTATGTAATTACTCTGCTATTCACAACAAAGTGCCTGGCAGAGGGTTCAATGACCCACCTTTAAGCTGTCTTTCTACCATTCCACTCTCGAACGGCGCGCGGGAAAAACGAGCACTTAAATTTTTCTGTACGAGCCGTGATTTCTCTTATTTTATCGTGATGATTATTTCTCCCTTTGTAGGTGGGTGTCAACAGAGTGTTTAAGCAATCGGAGTAGAAAACTGGTGATTGAAATTTCATGAGAAGATCCCGTCCCAACGAAAAACGCCTTTGTTTTAATGATTGTCACTCCAATTCACGTATCATGTCTGTGGCGCTATCTCACCTATTTCACGATAATACGAAACGAGCCGCTCTTCTCCGAACTTTTTCGATGTCATCCGTCAGTCTCACCTAATGCGGATCCCACGCCGCACAGAAGTACTCCAGAATAGGGCGGACAAGTGTGGTCAAAGCAGTCTCTTTAATAGATATGTTGCACCTTCTAAGTGTTCTGCCAATGAATAGCAGTCGTTGGTTTCCTCACCCACAACATTATCTATGTGATCGTTCCAATTTAGGTTATCTGTAATTGTAATCCCTAAGTATTTAGTTGAATTTACAGCCTTCATATTTGTAATCGAAATTTAGCGGATTTTTTTTAGTATTCATGTGAATACCTTCACACTTTTCTTTATTCAGGGTTAATTTCCACTTTTCGTATCACACAGATATCTTATCTAAATCATTTTGCAATTCGTTTAGATCATCTGATGGCTTTACAAGACGCTAAACGACAGCATCATCTGGAAATAATTTAAACTCTTATTGTCTCCTATGTCATTAATGTAGGTCAGTAACAATAGATGGCCAATAACTCTCCTTGGGGAACCGCGGATAGTACTTCTGTTTTACTCGATGTGATAACACTGATTACTTCGATTACTTCATGAGTATAAATAGCTAGTTTTGTTTCACAAGAACGATGTTTTCTGAATCCGCTCAAACGGCTCTGAGCACTATGGGACTTAACATCTATGGTCATCAGTCCCCTAGAACTTAGAACTACTTAAACCTAACTAACCTAAGGACAGCACACAACACCCAGCCATCACGAGGCAGAGAAAATCCCTGACCTCGCCAGGAATCGAACCCGAGAACCCGGGCGTGGGAAGCAAGAACGGTGCCGCACGACCACGAGATGCGGGCGTCTGAATCTGTACTGACTATGTAACAGTAAATCGTTTTCTTCGATGTATTTCATAATGTTCGAATAGAGTAAATATTCGAAAACCCTACTGCAAAAGCTATGTTAATGATGTGGGCCTGTAATTCAGCGGATTACTCCTAGTTCTCTTTTTGGATACTGGTGCGACTCGAGCAATTGTCCAGTCTTTAGGTGCCAGATTCTTCTGTGAGCGAGCGGTTGTATATACAAGCTAAATATGGGGCTATTGTATCTGTATACTCTAAAAGGAACCTGACTGGTATACAATGTGGACCGGATGCCTTGCCTTTATCAAGTGATTTAAGCTGCTTTGCTACACCAAGGATATCTACTTCTATGTTTCTTTGGCTCTGAGCACCATGGGACTTAACATCTGAGGTCATCAGTCGCCTAGAACTTAGAACTACTTAAACCTAACGAACCTAAGGACATCACAAACATCCATGCCCGAGGCAGGATTCGAACCTGTGACCGTAGCGGTCGTGCGGTTCCAGACTGTAGCGCCTAGAACCGCTCGGCCACCCTGGCCGGCTCTATGTTTCTCAGCTTGGCAGTTGTTCTTGATTGGAAATCAGGAATATTTACGTCGTCTTCTTTGGCGAAGGAGTTTAGGAAAACCGTGTTTAATAACTCCTTATCGCGCAGTAAAGGTATTGATTATGTCTTGCCACTGGTGTGCATTATGTCTTTGGGTTTTCTGCCAGATTCCGAGACAGAGTTTCGTTGTGGCAGTTATTAAAAGAATCTCACATTGAAGTACGCGCTATATTTCTAACTTCTGCAAAATTTTGCCAATATTGGGGATTTTGTGTTCTTTTAAATTTGGCGTGCTTTTTTCGTTGCTTCTGCAACAGCAATCTGACCCGTTTTGTGAACCATGGGGGATCAGTACCATCTTTTATTAATTTATGTGGTATATATCTCTCAATTGCCGTCGATACTATCTCTTTGAAATTATTCCACATGTTTTCTACGCTTACGTGATCAGATCGGAAAGAGTGGAGACTGTCTCTTAAAAAGGCGTTAAGAGCATTTTTATCAGCTTTTTTAAATAGATGTACTTTGCGTTTCAAAAATGGTTCAAATGGCTCTGAGTACTATGGGACTTAACACCTGAGGCCATCAGTCTCCTAGAACTTAGAATGACTTAGCCCTAACTAACCTAAGGACAGCACACACCTCCATGCCCGAGACAGGATTCGAACCTGCGACCGTAGCAGTCACGCGGTTCCAGACTGAAGCGCCTAGAACCGCTCGGCCACAGTGGCCGGCTTTGCGGTTCTTTTTGATGGTTGTGCGTGTTACGGTAATCAGCATAGCAGCAACTGCCTTGTGGCCGATAATCCCTGTATTCGTCATGATGCTCCTCATTTGTCCAGGATTATTTGTTGCTAAGAGGCTTAGTATGCTTTCGCGACCATTTACGCTGCGAATGAGCTCATGAACTAATTGTTCAAACTAATTGTCTGAGAAAGCATTCAGTACAATTTAGGATGACGTTTTATACCTGCCGCGGCCTTAAAAGGGTAATTTTTCCAGCATATCGCGGGTAGATTGAAGTGACCACCGACTATAATTGTGTGAGTGAGGTACCTCCTTGAAGTGAGACTCAAGTTCTCTTAGAGATGTTCAGAAACTATATCTTCTGAGTCGGGGGGTTGGTAAAACGATCCAATTAATAGTTTATTCCGATTGTCAACCCATACTATTTCGCAGGAAGTATATACTTCAATTTCACTAAAAGTTAATCTGCTTCTGACAGCACCAACTTCATTTAATTTATCCTTTCTGAACACTGTTAGCTCGTTCGAAAAAATTTCGCTGAACTTATTCCCAGCTTTATTCAGCTTTCCGTACCTATAACTATTTGAGCTTCAGTGATTTCTATTAGGGCTTGGTGCTCTGGTTCTTTCCCAACACAGCTACGACAGTTTACAACTACAATACCGATTGTTTCTACAACTACCTTACTGTGTTTTACCTGCTCCCTTGTAGACGTACGCTCTTTCTGCGAAATGAAATGTCTTGTGGCTAGGGCCTCCCGTCGGGTAGACCGGTCGGCTGGTGCAAGTCTTTAGAGTTGACGCCACTTTGGCGACTTGCGTGTTGATGGGGATGAGATGATGATGACAAGTCAACACCCAGTCCCTGAGAGGAGAAATTCTCCGACCCAGCCGGGAATCGAACCCGGGCGCTTTAGCATGGCATTCAGTCGCACTGACCACTCAGCTATCGAGTCGGAATGCCTTTCTGTGGTTTCCTGAGACCCTCTGACCTGAAAAACCGCCCAGTCGCTTCCACACAGCCTCCGCTACCCGTGTAGTCGTGTGTTGGCTGTTGTTGCAATACCCAACGTGACACTGGTAGCAGCGGCGGAACCCTAGTGTGCTGGCTACAAGCAACAAAATTGTAGTGTTTTCTGACCGATTAGGTCTTTATGTCGGGAAGGGGCACTAACCCAGGCCCTGACATTTGAGAGAAATGACATTTTCTGTTTAGGATTCCCCGTCACAGCTTCATTACCGTCAATACCTCTCTGCTGCTCCCCAAACTTCAGCGAAGCTCTCCTACGTACCTCGATGGATTACGTTCAGACACTGGACTCTCATCCGGGTGGACAGAGATTCAGATCAGCGTGTGGCTACTCAGATTTAGATTTTCCGTGGTTTCCTTAACCTGAATAAAGCGAATGCCAGGATGGTTCCTCTGAAAGTGAAGGAAGGAAGATTGCAGTTTAACGTCCCGTCGATATCGAGATAATTAGAGGTGGAGCACAGTCTCCGACGAAATTATCTACAAAGGCAATTTTATCTCTGAAGGTGATTTGTGAGCTGTGTCTGGCTAAATTAGTTGGTAAGAAGAGCATTGCCTGCGAACGAAATGCTCTGGATTCAATTTCATGGAGGGTATGCAGTTTTTTAAAAAAGCGCGCATTTCGCTCCAGACGAGCCTTTCAGCCTGAAGCAGTCTTCAGCTCCAACCTTAGGAGCTTATATCACTATTTTTGCCCTGTTATTCGTGTACCAGAGCTGACGACCGTTGTTTGGTGCCTGTGCTATCGAGTTTCGGCACAAATGGCACTGCTCTGTTGGCCTCTTCCACCCAGGTTTTCCAGGTATCTCAACTTGTCCCGATATTCCTGTTGAAAACCTGACTCCCGACTAAGGATTGTGGCTGCGCGTAAAAGTTTCGCCTGCACCAAAACTTTTAGTATTTGACACAATGAAGTCTTTTCATTACGCTAAACTAAGAGGTAATACTAGGTAAAAATTCAGTTTTTAATCCGATTTTGGCAAACCTGCACTCAAAAGCCATTCTAGCATAAAGTGATGAGTCTGAAATCGATCATATTGTTGTTATTGTGCATTTAGAAGTTAGTGAAGCATTTTTACAAATGGATTTGTTTTCAGAGAAATTAAGTGCCTGTGACGAAAAACGAGCAGAAGCTGAAACTGAATATCATGTTTAATACTGAATGACCTTAGGTTTACTCAGAGCTTAACAAAGGTGAACATGTTAGGGTTCTCTGTGTACTGTGTGCTCATATTTACTGTGTCTCACGGTTGCGAAAATGACATTACAATGGCTACGGCAGAAGCTGAACTAATAATGAAGATGAATTACTCATTTGCATCCCGTCATTGTCTACATTTTCTCGACAGAGGAAGGAAAGATTTACATATGAGAGTGAAAGGCGAGAAAAAATATCAAGAAGGTAAAAATAAAGTGTTTTGCGTCATTTCGGGATTGTTTATACCGAGTTACCCACATCACTGTAACAATTTCGGACGAATAATAAAAAAATAGTAACTGTAGTATATAAATTTGAATCTTGGATCATATGTGTTAATTCTACCTTTAGAGATCTCAGTCTTGAATAATTGAAAATTCTCTTTAATTAAGAAGTATCAAGTTTGTAAGAAATCTCAAGTTTGTGTAGAAAAATCCGGACAACCTGTTTCCACCAAAAGGTAATGGTAAGGAGGTTAGGCGACAAACAATTGCGAAGTTTCATGGACACCACCGAACACAACACTCGAAGGCATTGGCAAAAAAAACGAAGAAATTTGTGGTATAATGCTTATTAAAGGAAAGATGAATCCAGTCACCAGTTCCGCCAAAATAAATAAATTCTGAATACTGTCGAATATTACAACTAGTATGTAATCCTGGTACACTGCGGTGACGAGAAACCTGGTCGGCGTGCCAGGGGGCTCAGTCTCTGGTAGGTTAGTCAGAGTGCCACATGAGATGTAATCGGGATCAGAATGTCCACCAGTCTGGAAAGTGGTACTTTATTCCAGACGGGGTGGTGATGTTACATTCATAGGTTTCCAGGATAACATAGTCTGATGGAAAAAATCTCAACACCAAAAATATTTAACGTAGAGTAATTAAATTTCGTAAATATATTTGTCTAGGTAACTTATTTCATTCAAGATGTTAATGACAGCGCGAGGTAAGCGATTGCAAATGTGAAGCGCTGATACATTAATAACTGGTGTAACCAGCAGAATGATGAATGCAAGGATGCATTGTGCTGTACATGTGCTGGATGTCTGATTGTAGAAAGGAGTTGCATGCCTGTTGCACTTGGTCGGTCAACACAGGGACAGTTAATGCTGTTTGTGGATGACGCTCGAGCTGTCGTCCGATGATGTCCCATGTGTGCTCAATTGGAGAGAGACATGGTGATCGACCGGGCCAGGGCAACATGTCGACACTGTAGAGCATGCTGGAGTATGCGGGCGTGCGTTATCCTACTGGAAAACACCCCTGGAATGATGTTCATGAATAGAATCACAACAGGTCGAATCACCAGATTGACGTACAAATTTGCAGGTCAGGGTGCGTGGGATAACCACAGGAGTGCTGTAGCTGTCATACGATACCGCACACCAAACCGTAACTCAAGTTGCAGATCCAGTATGTCCATTGTGCAGACATGTTGGTTGCAAGCTCTCAACTGGCGTTCTTCTAACCAATACAAAGCCGTTACTGGCTTCGAAACAGAACCAGCTTTCAGCGGAAAGCACAACAGACCTCCGTCTTGCCACCAGTGAGCTCTCGTTTGACACCTTTCCAGTCGTAAATGGCCGTGGTCTGGTGACAGTCGAATACGCACTACAGGGCGTCTGTCTAAAATTACTGCTGCAAATGCAGCACTATGCGCCAAAGCCATACGCCGAACACGTTAATCTTCCCTCTCGGTAGTGCCACGAGACCTTCCGGAGGCTTGACTTACGCTGACGTACATTGACGTACATGGTCGTGACCACTGCTTCCAGCAGTCAAGTATATTGCCTACATTCCTGCGAAGTCTTTCAGTAATATCGCATAATGAACATCCAGTTTAACGTAGTCCTGTTACATGACCTCGTTCAAACACAGTGAATTGTCGATAGTGGTGTCTTGACTAGCATCAGATCACCACGTCCAATCTCAATGGTGTCTAATGCTCATGACCGTTACAGCGTGTATGTAAACCACACCTGGTTTGTTCAAAATGGTTCAAATGGCTCTGAGCACTATGGGACTTAACATCTGAAGCCATCAGTCCCCTAGAACTTTGGACTTCTTACACCTAACTAACCTAAGGATATCACACACATCCATGCCCGAGGCAGGATTCGAACCTGCGACCGTAGTGGTCGCGCGGTTCCGGACTGAAGCGCCTAGAATCGCTCGGCCACAGCGGCCGGCTACCTGATTTGTATCCTCATAGTGGCGCTACTACTGTCACTCTCACGTGACTGGTTCAAAATCTGAATAGATATCGTCTTTGAGACGCAGAAACACGCCTCCCAACTTTCGTTTATGTCGCACAACTCGTTCTTAGTGTTGCGATTTTTTTTCCGTCACTGTAGTTCCGTGTACAAAGTCCATTTAAGACAGTAGCTACTGTACGATCCTTGAATGTAACACCTTTTTATTTACTCGCTATTCGTGGAGAACGTACACGGATAGATGAACCGGATGCGAAGTGTTATCTCTCTCATTGTGTAAGATATGAAGGTCACCAGCGTAGCAAGCGCAGGGCCAAGCTTATATAACGAATTTTTCCGAAGACGAACATTTCCGCGGAACGACGTTTCCCCAGCAACACATTCAAATCTGTTACTGCTGCGAGAGGAGGTCTCACCAATCGTGGGAAATTTCATAGAAACTAATTGGCAATAAAAGGTGAACTACACGGAATATATTTCGAAGGTTGTTGAGAGTTATTTTCTGAGTATTTTGGTTTACGAGATCCGTTGATTGTCATTTGTTCGGTTTGTTACCCCAATCAACTTTGTTTCTGTGGAAACACCAACCCAACAGTGGAAAAGCCTGTAATATGCAGTCATCAAAAATTGCAACGACGAATACAGAGTAACGCGACAATCCTCGAAGGAAGCCTGTAGATTTACACCACAAACGGTTCCGCCAGTATACCGAGCAGTGCGTAACAAGTGTAGAACTGTTCTCTTACAAATGTTGTCCAAAATGTGGATCACAATGACCATGGCAGACTGTACAGCGACGTATTGTCTTCTGCGTTACACGTTCAAGAATTTCAAGAGTTTGGTGTTCTGTTACCGTTGCTGCGACAATCCTAGCAACCAGGCCGATTTGAATATCGAGGCAGGATCTCGTATACACACTTATCCCTTGCTTTTGTGTCATATTTGATAACAGAGCTGGCCATAGAACAGAACCACCGTAACCACCTTATTGTGGTTCAAACGAGACAGTTACTCTGTAACGAGCCACTTGATACCAAGGGTCCCTTATACTAAAATACTCAGAAAAAAATCCTTAAATAACGTCCGAAATTTTGTCTGATAACTTCGGGTTCACCCTGTATGTGTATATAGGGCTTCTGCAAAGTAAAAAATGTCCGAAGACAGCAATAAGACGGGAAATATAAAGCTACTGAATGCAGAGTAAATTATTATCGCGGCAGTGCTGCATGAAACTGCCACATACTAATTAGGGAGTCTACAACCCGATTTCGTTATTTCTACGTATCAAACAATCGCAACTGCAAGTTGAGAATGACGCAGCAGATGGTTATGTGCGAGTGAAAGAGACAGCCAATTCGGTAGAATTACGTCGAGACACCATTTACGGACGATCTGCTATCGAGGGTCAATCACAACCTTCACACGCTACATTACTTGCGGAGGATGAAAATTGGGTCTCGGTGACAGAGTTTCACCGTCGAGTCTTCATGTTTGCCTGACAACGCTTTGCAGATTCGATCAAACATTGATTTTCCTAACGTTTTTTAGTGCCTATAAATCAGTTATTCTGATTTCATCAACACAAAAAAGTGAGGCTATTAGAAACTTTTTAATATGTTTATTGAAGGCAGAATACGATTTTCGTACGAATGTCATGATCTCACATAGAGGAAGAGGAAGAAATTGCTCAAGAACAAATCTATAAAAATCTCATACAGGTCAATTAAAGCGTGCAAGACTTTTATTTCATCCGCCTGGATCACACAAATTGTAGGAAAAAGTACGAAGCAATGACTACTGACACATTACTGTATTCAAAAATTTTCAAGACTCAAAATGGTTAGAAAACTCCCAAGACTCGTCCTAAATCAAGTGTACAGAAACAGTAAATGTTTTATCCCAGCCTTAGGCACTAAAATCGAGAGTAGGTGCAAATAAGCAGCTTACGCAAGCCATAGGGCTCTTGCCAAACAGTTCGAATTGGTAATGCAGTTAAAAATATCAGCATTTGTGCATCTCTCTTCTCCTAGGAAGTACAGAAATTGGGCTTAAATGTGGAAACAACGCAAAAAATGCAAGCCTGAACATAAATGCAATGCTGTCCTCCTCCTCCGTAGCGCAGCAGTACCGTTACCGCCTACCACGCAAGGGGGCCCAGGTTCGATCCTCGGCATGGGACTGGCTGTTGTGTGTCCTTTATCATCATTGGCACGCAAGTCGCCGAAGTGGCGTCAACTAAAAAGACTCGCAATACGGCGGCCGAACCCTGAAGGGGATATCCTGGCCAATAAATGCCATACCATCATTTTTTTTTTCAATCCAGATGCTAGCCAAAACTGTAGGTTTCGCTGTTGCGTTTTACCACGAACAACGACAACTGTACTGCAGTTGTCAGTCTGGGACGGAGCAGTGTTCTGTGTAGTTCAGAATGCGTTATGTCGGAGCCAAGGGAGGTCGAACGAGGACAAATTGTGGGCACTCCTATCGTGGTTGCTTCCGTAACCAAGGTAGTCGAAGGGTTTGGTGTTCCAAGAGTCACCGTATAGAAGATTTATACGGAATACAGGCTAAGCAGAAAAATCATCCCTTGAGTCACACTATGGACTACAGTACGTGTTGAGTGACCGTAACGGACATTCATTGAAGATATATAAAGATGGTATCTGTTCTTTGGGACATGTCCGACAGAACAGATACCATCTTCATATAGTTAAGGCTAGCCGTCATTGACCTTCTTCTTCTGCGCTGGATGCACACGCGTTGCCCGAATTCTTACGGGACTCGGTAGATTGTCTGCGGCGAGTAATGAGTGTAATGGGCAGAGCCACTACGAATGTAGTGTTGGATTTTAAGTTGGGAATGTGGGTCTCACGGGGAGCGTGCAGGGGATAAATCCCTGCAGTCGCACCACCCTCTGTGCCCTCGATGGCAGTCTGCTTTCGGCTGCGGTGGGGCGAGGACGTCCGCTGCGCCCCGCCGTGCGCGACCGTGAGCGCTTGCTTGTGTTTACCTTCTCGCGGCGCGAGTTGTATTAGTTCCAAGTTCGGTGCGACTATGGTACACACATGGCGCCACGATACGATCAAAATTACCTTCCAACCAGATCACGCGCGTCCTCGAGCCTATGAAATAGAACAGTTCATACGCGACGATCTACGTTTAGATCCGGCGACTGTTGTCGGAATACATTTTTCTACATCTACACATCTACATCTACATCTACATGACTACTCTGCAATTCACATTTAAGTGCTTGGCAGAGGGTTCATCGAACCACAATCATACTATCTCTCTACTATTCCACTCCCGAACAGCGAGCGGGAAAAACGAACACCTAAACCTTTCTGTTCGAGCTCTGATTTCTCTTATTTTATTTTGATGATCATTCCTACCTATGTAGGTTGGGCTCAACAAAATATTTTCGCATTCGGAAGAGAAAGTTGGTGACTGAAATTTCGTAAAAAGGTCTCGCCGCGACGAAAAACGTCTATGCTGTAATGACTTCCATCCCAACTCGTGTATCATATCTGCCACACTCTCTCCCCTATAACGCGATAATACAAAACGAGCTGCCCTTCTTTGCACCCTCTCGATGTCCTCCGTCAATCCCACCTGGTAAGGATCCCACACCGCGCAGCAATATTCTAACAGAGGACGAACGAGTGTAGTGTAAGCTGTCTCTTTAGTGGACTTGTTACATCTTCTAAGTGTCCTGCCAATGAAACGAAACCTTTGGCTCGCCTTCCCCACAATATTGTCTATGTGGTCCTTCCAACTGAAGTTGTTTGTAATTTTAACACCCAGGTACTTAGTTGAGTTGACAGCCTTGAGAATTGTACTATTTATCGAGTAATCGAATTCCAACGGATTTCTTTTGGAACTCATGTGGATCATCTCACACTTTTCGTTATTTAGCGTCAACTGCCACCTGACACACCATACAGCAATCTTTTCTAAATCGCTTTGCAGCTGATACTGGTCTTCGGATGACCTTACTAGACGGTAAATTACAGCATCATCTGCGAACAACCTAAGAGAACTGCTCAGATTGTCACCCAGGTCATTTATATAGATCAGGAACAGTAGAGGTACCAGGACGCTTCCCTGGGGAACACCTGATATCACTTCAGTTTTACTCGATGATTTGCCGTCTATTACTACGAACTGCTACGGCGAGCGTGGTTTATGTTAAAATGACCAGTGCAGAGGTCTGCGCGACAGTGGTGTCCAAATACTCGAACTCTCTCAGAATCAAACATTCTGACGGACATATCGGTGCAGTGACGGTGGATCATGCAGGCATGGGCCTAATTACTGTAAGGGTTTTTGAGCTCCCCTTCGAGGTCCCAGAGGAAGTTGTCAAGGCCGCCTTCCGACCGTACGGCAATGTTATCAACTACGTTGCAGAAAAGTGGCAAACTTTTTCGACGTATAAGGTCTACAATGGTGTGCGCCAAATTAAACTTGAGCTCAAGAAACATGTGCCGTCCTATTTGAACATCGGTGGCTGTCGAGCAATCATCATGTACGACGGTCAGCCGCGTACCTGTTCCGGATGTGGGCAGGAAGGCCATGTTCGATCGAGCTGCTTACAACGTCGAATTACGCACATACCAGTGGGAGACTCCGTTTCCCCGACGGGGACGACAATCCTGCCCCTCACGTACGCTCAGACGACGATGCGCACCATAGTTGGGGACGAAACGGGCGATCAGACACACCCATCGACGCCAGAAGCACCAAGGGAGGAAGAGGAAGGACCCCCGATGCCAACCCATATGTCGCCCCCTCCACAGCAACAACAGCAGCAGCAGTCCCACGGACTCCAGACGCAACGTAACATCCAGAACGCGATGGACGTGGACGCGAACATTGTCCCGACCGCGGCTTTCCTAGCGGAAGGTGATACGACGCTGGATTGCCTCCCACATTCGGATACGGATGTCCACGTTCGAAAGCAACGTTCACCTCGACGACGGAAGCGACGTCGGCGGACCCCTTCAGACGATTGCCTCCTACACACGGCCGGTCAAGAAGGTGACATCTCCTCAGACGGCATGGATGCTGCGCCTGCTGAGAATCTAAGTGGTGTAGACGGTTCACTTGCCCATACCACGAGTGCCAAGTTACTTCTTGCACCACGGATTCAGCAGGTCGCGTCGATGGATGGCGCTCCGTCTCCCTCTAACAAAGACGACGTACGTGCGGCAGATTTAGGTGCTGATCAGCTACACAGCATCGTGTTGCAGCCACTGTGGTCGGACGATGTTGAGGAACTTCCTAAAGAGGGCACGGGTGACAGCGGAGGGGGTGGCATTGGAGATGCCACTCCTATCGTAAAAGACGCATAATTTCTAACGGATTTGGTAGGTCCGGCATCTCTTGCGGTTAGCTTTGATTTCCATGGGGTCTACCCTAGGTGAAGAGGCTAGGCAGCACACCTTTCGCCTAGCCACAATCAATATCAACGCGATAAGGGCACCACACAAACTGACAATGCTACAACGCATGCTTGATGCGGCGGACGTCGACGTGGCCCTCTTACAGGAAGTATGTGTCGCTAGTTTCCCTGACTTCTACGGATATACCGCCCACATCTCCCACGCCTCTTCTACCGATAGTGGTGTGGTTGTTCTGCTACGTGACGGTTTGGAGGCTACAGACGTACTGTACTTACCGAGTGCAAGAGCCATGGCCGTAACTGTCAACGGTGTACGACTCATCAATGTCTATGCCCCTTCAGGATCAGGGAGACGGAGAGATCGGGCCCGCTTCTTTTCGGAAGATATCACGCGTCTATTTATGGGCCGCATAGACGATATGGTGATCGGAGGAGATTTTAACTGTACATTATCTCCGTCTGATCAGCAGCCACATCACGTCCCGTGTGCGGAATTGGAAATGCTAGTGCGTGACCTCCACCTGATTGACACGTGGCGACATATCCATGGCCCAGCTCCTGGATACACCCACTATACAAGTCATTCATCAAGTCGGTTAGACAGGATTTACGTCACAAGCACCCTTTCGACGGCGACGAGAGGAGCAGAGCTCTGGCCCACTGCATTCACCGACCACACAGCCTATATTTGCACCATTGCCCTCCCAGCTGCACGTGTGTGGCGCAGTAGGCCCCCCTGGAAACTGAACGTCGCCCATCTGGACGAGCCGGCATGTAAACGTGCTATCGAAGAGTCGTGGAACGCGTCCTTACAGCGTCGTGGTCGTTACCGATCGACCCTCAGTTGGTGGATTGAATGTGCGAAGCCTGCTCTTAGGCGCACCTTCATGGCTTACGGCCGAGAAGCGGCGGCATGGAGGAGGAGCACGGAAAACTTTTATTACACCGTCCTACGGGAATGTCTTGCTATGGAGCCCTCACCTGACCGGCAGATCATAGTCAATCCCGCGAAAACGCAGCTCATCTCCTTAGCACGCCATCATTTGCAAGGCGCTGTTATACGGTCGCGTGCTCCAGACATGATACAATCAGAAAGGCCATCTATGCACCACGTGCTCCTAGAACGCAGGAGGCTCCGTAGGGCACTGGTAACCGACATGATAACGGACGACGGACGACACATGGCAGAACAAGCAGATATAGCAGAAGCCTTCTATGGGCATTACGCTCAACTTTATTCATCAGTGCTCTCTGATATGGCGACGGCAGACTCCGTGTCAGCACATGTCCACGGTACAGTTCCACCAGACATGGTACCGACTTTACTGGGAGAAGTGACAGAAGAGGAAGTGCTCGACGTCATTGGTAAAGGTGCTCCCCATAAATCACCAGGAATCGATGGATTACCATTAGAGTTCTATCGAGCATTTAAACAACGTTTGGTACCGTGTTGGGTTGAAATTTGTCAGGAATTGATGTCCCCGGGTATACCGTTGCCTGCACCGTTCTTGGAAGGACTGATTATCCCCATCCATAAGCCGAAGGGACGGAATCATGTCCGCGATTATCGCCCCTTAACGTTATTGAACAGCGACTTCAAGATCTTTTCGAGGCTGCTATCAGGACGTCTTCGGGGCACACTATTGCACGTCCTGTTCAGCGATCAGATGTCCTTGGGGGGACCCAACAACATCAGAACTGCGTTATGTCGTTACAGAGATCTCATCTCCCTTGCACGGGTGAGACTTTTACCGGCAGCCCTGGCGTCTATCGACTTTAGCCTGGCTTTTGACCGTGTGGGCCACACTTTCCTCACTGCTGTTCTACGGCGCATGGAATATCCCGACCCCTTTATCAGAGTGTTGACACGCCTTCTGCATGGGGCTACTTCTAGAGTTCTTATTAACGGAAGACTGACGGCACCCATGCCGATCCGCCGATCAGTACGACAGGGATGTCCATTATCAACATTGTTATTTGCATTGGCCTTAGAACCCTTGTTGTGTGGTCTCCGAGACAGGCTCACTGGGATACAGTTCGGCGGCTCCATCTATCGCTGCACCGCATATGCGGATGATTTGATGATTGTCATACGAGGAGCTGACGATATGGCCGCGACGTTGGACTGGATTGCAACCTACGCTACAGCTTCTGGTAGCCAAATCAACGTTGACAAATCTGTCGCCTTGAGCATCGGGATTGGGCTACCGCAGGAACACATTGCCCCCTTACGCTTCAGTGATACTGTCCGCTGCTTGGGCTTAGATTTCATGAACGACATGCGACGCGGGACGACGCTCAATTATCGACGCCTTCTTCACCAAATTAGGACCGGAATTGCAAATCAGCGCTTGCGATCCCTCAACATCGTTCAGCGGGCGTATTATGCCAATGTATACCTTGCGTCCCGCATACCGCATGTCGCCCAAACGCTACCCATTCCGAAACCCTTGGCTCGTAGCATTATGGCAGCGCTGGGATACTTCGTCACCGCTGGTATGTTACTGAAGATCAGATACGTATCTCTTACTCTCCCCAAGGAAAAAGGTGGTCTCGGCCTAGTCAACGTCCATGATAGGGCCATTGCCCTCTATGTTAGCTCACATTTATGTCTGCTGCGCCGTTGTCCTACGAGCCTCACGAGTCTGCTTCTGACGGCGCTACGACCTGCTTCACTAAGAGCGCCGGTGCCACTACAGGACATCCCAGCGCCCCTCTTTTATATAGGACGTTTCTATTTAGAACAAAGTTATTGCAGTGTAGCGCTCACGACACCACAAATGGCCACGACTCTACGTATTTATCACGACATGATGCAACGCCGCCCCCTAAATGTGGTCGAACTAAAATATCCTGACGTATGGTGGCGCGTGGTGTGGAAGACTGTACACGATGCCATGCTTGATTCCGACGTTGTTTCCCAATGGTACGTAGTCGTTAATGGGAAGCTGGTGACGCAAGAACGTCTCTACAATATCCACATGGCAGAATCTCCTAATTGTGTGGGTTGTAACACAGTAGATTCTGACGAGCACCGCCTCAGCTGTGGAGAGGCGGAACTGGTTTGGCACCTTGTGCGGCAGATGCTGGCTTATGTCTTGCGAGTTAGGCCGGAGTATATATCTGCACGCACGTTATTGTTTCCGGATGAGACATTTTACCCCAAGACTCGAACCAACTCCGTCACCTGGATACGTGGACATGCGGTCCATTACCTCTGTCGTGACGGACACAAGAATTTCCTTGACTTCTGGCTCTATTTGCAAGAAAGACATCATGCTATTTCCGGGCATATCAGATATCGACAATGCTTCGCAAACTACCTATGGAGCGCCTTTCACAGCCCCCGGTGCAGCTGGGATGTTCCAGGCAATGGCAGATGAGGTCAGAACAAACTGCAAACGAGCATATATTGAACAATCCTTATCAGTGGGCGCAGTCAGTGGGAAGCCTAACTACGACGTGGTAGCTTTCTTTTCATGTTATTTACGTTTAATATCTTCGATGGCGTTTTCATTCTATTTTAGTTTTCCAGGCTTGATGAACTATGACTGTTCGCACATTGATACCTATATAAATAATAATAAAAAAAAAGATTTTAAAAAAAAGTGGGCAGGAGACCTGCCTTTAGAATCCAAATAAATACACAAGAACAAACTAAGAACAAAATGAACAACAAATCAAATGTAATAACGTATTATACCCTTTCCTTTCTCCTTTTATTATTTTTTTATATTAAAAGTTCAGAGGCATATTTAATTTTTGTTTCGTTGGCAAAATCTAAAGTGGTGGTGAACGGCCGTCCTAGTTAACTGTAGGATGAAAGTGGCGGTGGCACTATCTTTGTTTTTGTTTTTAGGCTAGACAGGTGGAGAAAAAAAAATGTCCACTAATGAGTTTTTGTTGGGGCGGTGGTTCCCGTCTAAACACTTCCATTAAAAAAAAACGATAGGTTGTGAGATCAAACCTAGTTCGCTGCTTAATATTTTATTTATTTAAAAACAATATCGAAATGTCTTACTAAAAAAAAAAAAATGGCTCCGGTGGATTGAGCGTCTGCCATGTAAGCAGGAGATCCTGGGTTCGAGTCCCAGTGGGGGCACACATTTTCATCCGTGCCCGTTGATGTATATCAACGCCTGTCGACAGCTTAGGGTCTTGATTTAGTTATCATTTCGTTCATTTAAGAGGATTGTGGCGAAAAATGAGAGGGCGACAGCTCCAAAAGTCACTGAAGACTGAACGTCGCGCTCATGGACCATGTCAGCACCAAAACAACACCGAGTTCCAGAAGCAGGGAATTGCAGGGCGCGCTGGAATTCCGAACCTACTGTACTGTACTGTCGACACCTCAAAACTTGGGCTGTGGAGCAATGGTAGAACGTCATTTTGTCGGAGGGGTCTTGTTTCAAACTGTTTGCAACTTCTGCTGGAGTTTACATCCGAAGAGTCAGACATGGCGCGGACTCGGCAATGATTAGGGGAGCCATTCATAGTATTCCTTGGGGCCCATGGTTAATCTGCAAGGCAGCATTACTGCCGAGGATTCTGTGACAATTATGAGTCCTCAAGTCTGTCCTATGCTAACATACATTGCGTTCGAACATTATAAATTACCTCGATGAAAACGGTCTATTGAGGCACACTCAACATGGATTTAGAAAGCATCGTCCTTGTGAAACGCAACTACCTCTTTACTCTCATGAAGTGCGAAGTAGTAGTGACAAGCCATCTCGTGGTCGTGCGGTAGCGTTCTCGCTTCCCACGCCCGCGTTCCCGGGTTCGATTCCCGGCGGGGTCAGGGATTTTCTCTGCCTCGTGATGGCTGGGTGTAGTGTGAAGTCCTTAGGTTAGTTAGGTTTAAGTAGTTCTAAGTTCTAGGGGCTGATGACCTAAGATGTTAGGTCCCATAGTGCTCAGAACCATTTGAAACATTTTATTGACAAGGGTTTTCAGATTGATTCCGGACAGTGTGCGATTTGTGCTTTTACCAGTGGGGGGGGGGATGTATTAGGGGGTTAGTATAATTATATATGTTACTAGCTTGGACCGTGGCGTTACCCATGGTTAAACAGTTATTTATAAATAGATGTTAATGCCGAAACTCACTATTCTCGCATATGCACTATCGGAAAAGCCACTTTGTGAGATGTTTCGGTAAACCTTCAAATTTAGATCTCTCCTGAGTTGATCAGGAACCATCATCTCTCAGTTTTTCAAAAAGATGGACAAGAGTACTGTGTCTTTCAAGAAAAGCTCGAAGAGCATTAAATGAGGAAGCAACCCAACGTACGCCAAAAATACTGCCAAGTTTTAATAGCTGCGAGGATAATTCTTGTTAAACACTTTTTAGTAGTCTCTGATTTTTGGGACTTCGAGAAAACACAGAATATAAGTAATCTAAAAAAATACGGTGTATGGTATACATCTGCTACATCATTCATAACATCGTGGACACCACAAAATGAAATTAGCTAATTTCATTTTGTGGTTCATACAATGAACGACAGTTAAGTAGTTATGTAAATGACTGTCTTTTGTTGGCAGGACACTTAGAGAACGTAACAGATCTACTAAAGAGACTGCCTACACTAAGCTCGTACGTAAGTTGGCGTTTGGCTTTGATGCGGTGAGGACGCACTGTTTGTGTTCCTGTCGCGGAGCGAGCGCTCGTGTTTGTTTACCTAGTACTCGGCCGTTTCGCACTTGCCGTACTCAGCATATAGATCACTATGGCGCACCAATATAGAAAATCGACGCTGAAATTTACGTTCCGCAACGAATTTGCAGGCCCAAAGCACTCGAAGTCGAACGATTTCTACGAGAAGAAGTTAAAATCCCGGCGACCGACATTCTCGGCATTCACTTGTCCATTGTGAGTAGTATCGTATATGTCAAGATCATCAACGATGCAACATGTGAACGGATCCTTCGGGACACGAAACAAGGCCTCCGTTTCTGCCATGCTGATGGCAATGTGGGGACTGTGCACGTCGATTATTCTGGCATGGGATATCGCACGATCAGAATTTTCGAACTTCCTTTCGAACTACCGGCGGAGGACGTCGTGACAGCGCTGCGCCCCTACGGCACGGTCCATGATCATATTTCGGAAAAATGGACGCAATTCCAGACATATCCTGTGCTGAACGGAGTCCACAAGGTCCGAATAGAACTTAAAAGACATGTACCTTCATATCTGAATATCGGTGGCTGCCGTGCCATCGTTAACTACGATGGGCAACCGAAGACCTGCTCTGTTTGTGGGAAGGAGGGACACCTCAGATCAGAATGTATCCAACGCCGAATCACTCAACTGCCGCCGGCTGACGCGGACCCGCCATCGCAGCCGACACTGCTTCCCGTGACCTATGCAGCAGCCCTCACGACAGCTACCACTTCACCGCGACAGCCGACATCCACTGTTAGGTCGCAGGTCCATGCTCCAGTACAGGGCGATGATGACACACCCGTTCCACAAGCTACGGATTCAACTCCGATGCCGCCTCCCCCGTCGACTGATAAGAACATACATGGCGATAGCATGGCCGTCGACTAGCTTATTGTGCCTACGGCTGCCTTTGTGCCGAAACGTCGTGAATCTTTGCCATCGTCTGACACAGAAGGACACGCCAGGAAGCAACGCTCTCCGAAGCGGCGGAAGCGGAGGCGTAGAGCAACTTCCGAACGGGATGCGACACAGCCTCCAGAGGATGACGACTCCACCTTCAATAACGACGCTACCACAGAGGCAGTCGCCATTTGCTGCAGTGTGGCACCACCGAACGGAACTGAGGACAAACCACATATATTTACAGTGGCGAAATCGGATGCCGATATGTAGGACAGATGCTGCCCACCACCTTCTGGAGTGCAAGCACCCATGCCGTGTCCTGAGGAAGCTAGGGAGGCCGATCTTGCTTTGAGTTCCCCGACGTGGGCGGATGACCACGACGATGACGGCACCATGCAAGTCTCGCCAACGGGGCCCACGCCATTGGCGCCGGCTCTCTAGAAAGGACTGCAGGTGAGGTTTGGGGGGATGCGGAGGTGTCAATACAGTCAGAAGCGTCATAGGTAATTCCAGTCTTAATGGATAACTTAACACCTGCGGTTCGGCAACAAGCTTATCGTATCGCCACGCTTAACCTCAACACGATACGAAGGGCAATGAAGATCCAGTTGCTGCGTGAGATGCTTCGTTCTTCGGATGTTGACATTGCCCTGTTGCAAAAAGTGTATAGAGCGGCCCTCCCCGATATTCTACGGTTATGTGACATATGTGTCACCGGCGGACCGGAACGGCAGCGGTACGGCAATACTAGTTCGTGACGGAATTGCCATGGAAGAAGTGACTTACCTTCCGTCAGGAAGGGGGCTGGCGATCACAGCACTGGGTACGTGCATCATTAACATTTACGCGCCATCAGGAACTGACCAACGCCGCGAACGATCGCTGTTCTACTTGGAGGATATCGCTCCCCTTTTTATCAGCCGCTTCGATCAATATATCTTCGGCGGCGACTTTAACTGTGTGCTCCACCCCAAAGACCAAGTCCCACATGTCTCGACTTGTCAAGAACTTCGGCTCCTGGTTCGAGATCTGCTTCTCACCGACACGTGGGAGACAGCGCACGGTGACCGTCGCAGGCCGACATACCTTACTAGTCACTGAGCCAGTCGCCTAGACCGCATTTATGTCTCACGAGCTCTAGCGCCGGGAGTATTGGACGCCGAACGTTGGCCGCTTGCCTTCTCCGATCATAGTACTTTCATATGCACACTCACTCTACAACAGCAGCGGATATGGCGCAGCCGAGGACCCTGGAAGCTGAATGTGGCACATCTTCAAGACCCAGAATGCCATCAGATTATCGCCAACACATAGCTGGATTGCTTACGTCGTCTTCCCCGATACCCTTCGACTCTAGCATGGTGGGTGGACTGTGCAAAACCAGCGTTTCGGCGTGTGCTAACACAATTCGGAAAAGATATCGCAGCTTGGCATCGTCACACATTGGAATTTTATTACACGATTCTTCGCGAACTTGACAGCCAACACCATCTCCAAACCAACAAATGGAAAGCTGCCGAATGAAAGGTAAAATATTGTCTCTTACGAGGAAACGTTTGGAGGGGGTCGTAGTGCGAACGCCACGTCAAGACCGAGCGGAAGGAGAAAACCCGTCTATGCATCACATCGTGATCGACAGCCGCCGACGCCGACAGCAGCTGAGCACGGACCTCGCATTGCCAGGTGGTAGGGTCGTAATGACTCAGGCGGCGGTTACAGAAGCCTTCGCAGATCACTATCGCCGGTTTTACGACAAGGTCAATACAGAGGACGAGGAAGCGGACGATCACAACATACTGCGACACGTGTCGCACACCCTCGACAATGCAGCAGCGGTGACGCTGTTAGGTGTAATTACATGGGATGACATCGAGGCTGCGCTTAACAAGGGAGCACTCAACAAATCTCCCGGGCCAGACGGACTGCCGCTCGAGTTTTATCGGACTTTCCGCGATTTAATGATGCCCCGATGGAACATCATGTACCAAGAACTGATGACCCCTGGGTCCCACGTGGCACCTGCATTCGTGGAAGGTCTCCTCATACCGATACACAAGCCTTCCAGAGGTCGGACGGTCGAGGACTACAGGCCCATTACAGTGCTCAACTCCGACTATAAAATCTTTGCCCGACTACTCGCCAGCCGCATAAAGAAGGTTCTTCCCCCACTCCTCTCCATGGAGCAAACGACACAGGGCGGAGTGACCAACGTGCAAACGGCAACCAGTGAATGCAGGGATTTAATAGCCATCGCCACATCCTGTCGCCTTCGAGCTGCTCTGATCTCCATTGATTTCGACCACGCCTTCGACAGAGTTCATCACAAGTTCCTTCTGTCCGTTATGGCCCGCATGGGCTTCTCGCCTGCCTTTCTCGACATCTTTCAGTGCCTTTTCCGTGGAGCTGCATCCCATGTACTGGTAAGTGGACGGATTGCGGGTCCCTTTCCGATCCGACGGTCAGTTCGCCAAGGATGCCCACTCTCCATGATCCTTTATGCGATCGCACTCGAACCACTTGTCGGAGGGTTGAAAAACAGGCTCTCGGGCATGTCATTGAGGGATCACACCTTTTACTGCAGGATCTCTACTGATGACCTATTACTTGTCAGATCTGGTGACGAGGTACGCTCGGTGATAAAATGGATCAATCGCTATTGATTGGCAGCGGGTAGCCTCATGAATGTGGTCAAGTCGGCAGCGATGCCCATTGGGAGAGGTCTACAGGAGGACGCTTTAGCCCCACACCCACTAGTTAACAAGATCCGGTTCTTGGGCATAACATTTACACAAGATGTTCGCCGCACGGCTGTCATGAACTATGCACGGTTACTACACGCAATACGCACAGAAGTTCGCGGGAACTTACTTCGACGGATGGACCTCCTACAGCGTGTGGAATACCTCAACCTTCACGTGGCGACTAAGATGATCCACATGACCCAGGTCCTACCGATATCGACAGCGATGGCATACAGACTGCAAGCAGCGTTCGGATATTACCTTACCGACGGACACCTATTCAAAGTCCGCTACGAAACACTCACCCTCCCTCCGCTTGATGGCGGACTGGGACTTATAAATGTACGAGCGAGGGCTACAGCATTATACTTGTGCACAGTGATGAAATTGTGGACCCACACAGATGCTTCCCTTACGGGACGTCTGTTAGAGGAATTGCTGCCGGCGTCTCTTCTGCCACTTGTCACGGTTGCGCACATTACACCCTCAGTCTCGCACCTCTCGGCATTTATTTTTGAGTATAGTTACGTGCACCCAGACCTTCCCAACACTCCCACTCCCAAGGCGAGAGACGTTTACAGACTGCTGCTAAGGTCCATCCCTCGCCATGTAATTGAGAGGAAGAGCCCTACGACCCTATGGCCTGCAGTGTGAAGAGCGGTCCAGAAGCCGTTCCTCCCCACGTGGTACCAGGTGGTGAACGGGAAGGTTGTAACACGACAAAGGCTGCACGCTATTGGGATGACGGATTCCCCCCTTTGCCCACGTTGCCACCTCGTGGATACTGACGAACACCGTTTAACATGTGGATCGTCGTTAGAGGTATGGCTGCTACCTACGTATCGCGCCTCGCACAATTGAGCCACGGCTCCTCCTTTGTCCAGAGGATACTTATTCCCCACCTGCGAAGACTCACGCTCTCACATGGTTTAAAGGCATGTCCATATACTACCTCTTTCGCGATGATGAGAAGATGGTGCTTAATTACTGGCAATTTCTCCAGCACAGTCATAGCACACTTGAGTGTACACCCCGATACCGACAACTATTTGCGAACTATTTGCTCAGTGTCTTCGATGACCCTCCTCACAGTTGGGGAGTACCGGGCACAGGATGACCTCCTTCATGGGGCTCCACACGCTGCGATATGTTTTACCAATTTGGTACATGGTTCCGTACGCCGATGGGCCATGCACATGGAATGGCGTGCGGGATTTGGTTACATTTTTCTTTCTTTATTATCTATCATCACACTATTAGTTTCAAATTCTATTTCATAGTTCAGAAGGAACTTTTGTTCTGTTGTTGTTACGGATGTACAGTCTAATTTTGTTTGTCGTAACTGAAAGACGCCTTTTTCCATATATAAAAAAAGAAAGGTTTGCAGAGGAAATAATTTACAATTAAAAAAATTAAAAACAAAAAAAGTCAATGAAAAAGAAATAAAAATGGTAAAGCGCATTGCGTACAATACAGGCAACCTAGGAGCAATCCCAGGTGCTTCCTGATTTTTTTCTGTTTTTTTCCCATGTTTACTTTACTTTGCTTCTTCCGATTGTTCAACTATTTACCGTAGAAATTAAACACATTCAAGCAGTATATTTATATAATTAGGCCAAAGAGCTAATGAAAACAAAGTTTCCAAAGATTCTTGTGATTACGTGCGGTACTTTTTATTCATTATCGCAGTGGAAAGTCTGTAATTTTTATGGTAACATCTGTAATAGGAACATATATCTTTCACACCAGGCACATTTTATGAAGGCATTGTCTGAACAGTTACATTTTGCCGATACATGTGTCATTGGAAAGAGCACTTCCTTGATGTTTTGAAAGACGGTTTGTCCGCTATCAGTTTGGATGCAAACCAAGCGTATTGGATCATAGTGGTGAACACAGGAGCACTGAATTGATGCTGCACGATCGAATGTATTTTAATTGCATCTTCTCTTGATGATATTTCTCGCTGTTGTTGGAACAATTCAGGGGCACTTCGAAGTCTTTTAATTAGAATTTTGACTTGGCAATAGACATATAGATCACACGGTTGAACCAGTGGTGTACAATTTGATGGAATGACCTTCATGGTACACATTGCATCATATAGCTCATTCGTAAATGTCTCAAAAAAAATGTGGATTGAGCGTCTGCCATGTAAGCAGGAGATCCTGGGTTCGAGTCCCAGTGGGGGCACACATTTTCATCCGTGCCCGTTGATGTATATCAACGCCTGTCGGATTAGGGTCTTGATTTAGTTATCATTTCGTTCATTTAAGAGGATTGTGGCGAAAAATGAGAGGGCGACAACTCCAAAAGTCACTGAAGACTGAACGTCGCGCTCGTGGACCATGTCAGCACCAAAACAACACCGAGTTTCAGAAGCAGGGAGTTGCAGGGCGCGCTGGAATTCCGAACCTACTCATCAGTGACGCAAATGCCCGTAACAGAAAAACTGTGCTGTCGACACCACAAGACTTGGACTGTGGAGCAATGGAAGAACGTCATTTTGTCGGAGGAGTCTTGTTTCAAACTGCTTGCAACTTCTGCTGGAGTTTACATCCGAAGAGTCAGACATGGCGCGGACTCGGCAATGATTAGGGGAGCCATTCATAGTATTCCTTGGGGCCCATGGTTAATCTGCAAGGCAGCATTACTGCCGAGGATTCTGTGACAATTATGAGTCCTCAAGTCTGTCCTATGCTAACATACATTGCGTTCGAACATTATGAATTACCTCGATGAAAACGGTCTATTGAGGCACACTCAACATGGATTTAGAAAGCATCGTCCTTGTGAAACGCAACTACCTCTTTACTCTCATGAAGTGCGAAGTAGTAGTGACAAGCCATCTCGTGGTCGTGCGGTAGCGTTCTCGCTTCCCACGCCCGCGTTCCCGGGTTCGATTCCCGGCGGGGTCAGGGATTTTCTCTGCCTCGTGATGGCTGGGTGTAGTGTGAAGTCCTTAGGTTAGTTAGGTTTAAGTAGTTCTAAGTTCTAGGGGCTGATGACCTAAGATGTTAGGTCCCATAGTGCTCAGAACCATTTGAAACATTTTATTGACAAGGGTTTTCAGATTGATTCCGGACAGTGTGCGATTTGTGCTTTTACCAGTGGGGGGGGGGGATGTATTAGGGGGTTAGTATAATTATATATGTTACTAGCTTGGACCGTGGCGTTACCCATGGTTAAACAGTTATTTATAAATAGATGTTAATGCCGAAACTCACTATTCTCGCATATGCACTATCGGAAAAGCCACTTTGTGAGATGTTTCGGTAAACCTTCAAATTTAGATCTCTCCTGAGTTGATCAGGAACCATCATCTCTCAGTTTTTCAAAAAGATGGACAAGAGTACTGTGTCTTTCAAGAAAAGCTCGAAGAGCATTAAATGAGGAAGCAACCCAACGTACGCCAAAAATACTGCCAAGTTTTAATAGCTGCGAGGATAATTCTTGTTAAACACTTTTTAGTAGTCTCTGATTTTTGGGACTTCGAGAAAACACAGAATATAAGGAATCTAAAAAAAAAAAAATGGTGTATGGTATACATCTACTACATCATTCATAACATCGTGGACACCACAAAATGAAATTAGCTAATTTCATTTTGTGGTTCATACAATGAACGACAGTTAAGTCCTTATGTAAATGTCTGTCTTTTATTGGCAGGACACTTAGAGAACGTAACAGATCTACTAGAGAGACTGCCTACACTAAGCTCGTACGCCCTCTTTTGGAGTACTACTGCGCGGTGTGGGATCCTTACCAGATATGTCTAACGGAGTACATCGAAAAAGTTCAAAGAAGGGCAGCACGTTTTGTATTATGTCGAAATATGGGGGAGAGTGTCACTGAAATGATACAGGACTTGGGCTGGACATTATTAAAATAAAGGCGTTTCTCACTGCGGCGGAATCTTCTCACGAAATTCCAATCACCAACTTTCTCCTCCAAAAAATGGTTCAAATGGCTCTGAGCACTATGGGACTTAACATCTGTGGTCATCAGTCCCCTAGAACTTAGAACTACTTAAACCTAACTAACCTAAGGTCATGACACACATCCATTCCCGAGGCAAGATTCGAACCTGCGACCGTAGCGGTCACGCGGTTCCAGACTGCAGCGCCTAGAACCGCACGGCCACACCTGCCGGCTATCCCCTCCGAATGCGAAAATATTTTGTTGACGCCTACCTACATAAGGAGAAACGATCAGCTTGATAAAATAAGGGAAATCAGAACTCGTACAGAAACATATAGTTGTTCGTTCTTTCGCGCGCTATACTAGATTGGAAATTTGGAAATTTTTGGTAAGGTCTTATGGGAACAGACTGCTGAGGTCATCGGTCCCTAAGCTTACCCACTAAGTTAAACTAACTAATTCTAAGGACAACACACACATCCATGCCCGAGGGAGGACTCGAACCTCCGACGGGGGGAGCCACGCGGACGGTAACAAGCCGCCTGAGACCGCGCGGCTACCCCACGCGGCATACGAGATCGGAATAATGGAGAATTGCGAAGGTGGTTCGATGAAACCTCTGCCAAGCACTTAAGGGTGATTGGAAGAGTACCCATGCAGATGTAGGTATGCTACAGTGTTTGTTCTCGAATGGCGACGCTGTAGTCCAAGACCACAGGGGTCCTGTTCAAACAGCTCTCATTGTCCAAGACTGGTTTTGTGCGCTTGAAGATGGAGTGTAGCATCTCGACTAGCCACTACCGTCACTAGATCTCAATATTATTGACCCTTTGGCGTCTACTCTGGAGACAAGGGCGCGTGAACGCTTTCCAACTCCATTATCGGTACTCGAACTTGCCACTATTTTGTCGTAAGAATGTTATAAGATCCCCTTAGAACCATACCAGCCCCGTATTTGTTCTTTGACGACTGGAAGCTCGTTTGAATGCCACCGGTTTTCCTACACCGTGTTAGGCACGGTAATGTATTGCGTTTTTGGTGTAACCATAGGGCCCATGGAATACCAAGACGTGGCTGTGCAAAACATCACCGAACCCTTGCCATTTTTAACTGACGGACAGGAACTAAGCCAGAAGTTGGAAACAGTGTGAAACTATATCATCGGAACAAACCACTTCTTCTGTTACCCCATAGTCAAGGATTTATAGCTTCGGCACCTTGGGCAACACGTTTTCCTGTTACTGACGCCTGCATCACTGTTGAGTGGTTTTGGGATTCCAGCTCGCCGTCAAATTCCCTGCTCGTGGAGTTGCCTTCGGGTTCTTTTGGTGCTGACAAAGTTCACGAGTGCGAGAGTGTGTTCTGCAGTGACGTTTGCATCTGTCATCCTATTAGTTTTTGTTGCAATCCTCTTCAATGACCGTCTGTGACAATCTCTCAGCATAAACTTTCATCCACATCGTGACTTAGCGGATGATGTTTTTCCGCTTTCCCTTTATAGGATACAAATACAAATTGCAAATTGTGCACCAAACCACCAAACACTGTGGCCGCCTTAGTTATGGAAGTACCCACCATACGAGCACCAACAATTTGCCGCCGCCCCCCCCCCCCCCCCACTCAGAGTCCATTGAGCTGCGACATAGTGCACTGACGACTACACATTACGTTGTTTTCACCCCGACTGACATTCACAACGTGTTGAGGGCAGTACACATTGCCGTTCGTGGTTAAACACAACAGTGCAATCTTCAGGCTTGGCTAGCGTGCTCATTTATGTTCAATCATGCGTTCCTCACGGTTTTTACGTATTTCTGTCCAACTCTGTACGTGATAGGAGAAGCAGGTTGGTTTGTGGTGCATATCCTTGGGTTCATATTGTTCTCAACCCTTACCATTCTTAACCCCTTAGTTGACAATGTTGCTGTTCAGAAACACTTATTTCCAACAGCCATTTTACGAGTGTCACCAAGGATTTGAACTGTAGGCGTTGCTGTTAGTCATCCATTGGCTACGGGAATGTTGACAGCGCATACCTTCCGAACACGCTAAGTATACGGCTGATTGGGACGTGAACTGTGAGCAGGAGGAAGACATGTGATTTTTTAAATTTTATTTAAAAGCAATTCTGATTGAAGCAAGCGTGGTCAATTCACTTTTGAAAGAAATCTATGGGTATTTTTAATTCATTTACATATAAAACGAAGCAATATCTTGTGTTGTATTGTATGTTAACCTGGGACCTAGAAACTACGGAGAGGCTCTGTCCCCACCGCAGCCGCAGTGGTTCACAACCCCACGACGACTACCGCAGTCCACTTCACCACTCCGCCGCCCCACACCGAACCACTCTTTCATGTTTATTGTTCGTTTCGGCCCCCGGTGGATCCTCCCCCCCCCCCCCCTCCCCGAGGGAACGTCTCACACCATATGAGTGTAACCCCTATGTTTGCGCGGTAGAGTAATGGTGATGTACGCGTACGTGGAGAACTTGTCTGCGCAGCAATAGCCGACATAATATAGCTGAGGTGGAATAAGGGGAACCAGCCCGCATTCGCCGAGGCAGATGGAAAACCGCCTGACAACCATCCACAGACTGGCCGGCTCATCGGACCTCGACACAAGTCCGCCGGACGGTCTCGTGCCGGGGATCAGGCGCTCTTTCCAAATGCCGAAGGCATTGCGTTAGACCGTGCGGCTAGCCGGGCGGGCCGAGCAATATCTTAGTTGCTGGCGCGACTTAATTGCTTACGAGCTGTATCATATAGTTTTTAAAATGAATTTATGTAAAATGCTTTATGTCATTCAGGAAGATCCATTTACTCACAAAAAAGACCAAAATTATTTTTTTTTCTCAATTTTTAAGCATTGAGAAATGAAAAGTATGAGTAAGACAAACTAAAAATATCGGCAATATTATACCACTATGAAGAAGCCAGTAGGTTCGATGCCTCAAACGAATACATGCAAAGGTGCAAATGCATTAAGAAAGGAGAGCGAACATTTATTCTGGTTGAGTCAAGTTCCCCACGGAGGGATATAAAACGTGAGGCAACTCCTCATTACCAACACGTGCAGTAGTTCACTCGTATGTTCACGCCAAGTAATAGCAGCTGTGCCCTTGAAAGTGATATTCTCCAGCCGTCGTACGTAAGTAAGAGGGTCATCTGAATGCCTAATGAGCGATACAGCGTCTGTTATACAGAGCGATCAATAAAAGTTTACAATTTGGTATGGCACATCGGACATCCAACGCTGATCAGAAATCAGATAGGAACCGGGGATTGTAAACGCCACCCGGGACTACTAAACGGCGTTACAGTTATTTAGTCACATGCCACAAATGGACGACCACTACATGTGGTGCTCAAAGTTTTGTCCAGCTGCATCGAAAAACGCCTGACATCGAAGCTGCAACCTCTCAAAAATAGCTGGTGTACCTCGAAGATATCCTGCTGCCACAACAATCCAACAATCCTGCCCACTATGTCCTCCGACGATGTAACAGGTGTTTCGCACACAAGGTCTTTCAGATACCCCAACAGGAAAAAAATCGATTGGAGACAGTTCGGGTGATTGCGGTGGTCATATGACTGGCCCATGGCGACCATTCCAGTGGCCGAAAAAGGCTGCGTGCAGACGGAGCCCCTTCGCATTTCATCAGATAACTCTCGCATGAATACGAGCCGGCCGGGGTCGCCGAGCGGTTCTAGGCGCTACCGACTGGACCCGCGCGACCGCTACGGTCGCAGGCTCGACTCCTGCCTCGGGCATGGATGGGTGTGATGTCCCTAGGTTAGTTAAGTAGTTATAAGTTCTAGGGGACTGATGACCTCATAAGTTAAGTCCCATAGTGCTCAGAGCCATTTGAACCATTTTTGAATACGAGATACGAGCGACCATCAAGTCGGCCCGGGATAATGGTCGTTCCAATGAAACAGTCTCCAACGATGCCAGCCAACACGTGACCGTAGCGCCCTCCCGTGACGTTTGCGACCCCCGGTTCCTCTGTGATTACTGACCCTGTTGTGCGCCCGATGTCCCATGTCAGTTTGTAAAAGTTTTTTTTGAGCCACCGTGTGTACAGGGTGTTTCACAATCCATGTTCCACACTTCTCCAGGTTGCAGAGACGACTTAGTGTGTCACGTTTTACATACCAGCCCATGTCCGGAAACTGTTCGTTTCCATGTTGCAAGGAAAACAAGAGCTACCCAATCGCGCGCTAGATGTTTCTTACTCAGTTCGTCTTTTAAGCAGTTTACCCACATTCATGAATGGCCCGATGACACGATGTGACGTGGTGTCCCCTTTTTCCACCTGCCTTTTTTACACGCTTCCTGGTGATGCGTCAGTTGACATTGCGGTGACCAGTGGTGCAGTAACAGGATGCCTGAGTACACGTTCGGGGAGTACACCGATACGTTGTTACTTTACGGGGATCTCGACGTCGTGGCAGAGAAGCTCAGGTCTGTACGACGAGAACTTTCCAGATCGTGTGACTCCATCTCATCCCATGTCTACCGGAGCAGAACAACGGCTCGGGAAAGTGAGAAATTCACCAGCAATAGAGCAAACTGTGGTGCTCCAAGAAGGTTGCACAGTGCCTTGCTTCATCAGCTTGAAGAGAACCCGTCGACAAATATCCGAGCCACTGGACGTGACTCGCATGTGTCTCATTCGTCTGCCTGGCGTGTTCTGCTTCAACAGCAACTTCACCCATATCACCCCCAGAAGATGCAAGCAACGTTGTGTAGATTTTCCTCCGTTTTCGAATCAAATTTTGCTCTCTGACCAAGCGCATCTCAACAGAGAAAGTGTTCTGAATGCTCGAAATAGCCACATTTGTGGTCAAGCAAACACTACAGCCACGCACACAAGATGATTTCAGCACACCTTCGGCTTCAGTGTCTGGCCAGTCTCTGCGATTGTCGTGTGACGGGGCCGTACATCCTTGCTCCCCACATAACGGGTGGCATGTACTTGATACTCCTGCAACAAGTGCTGGCAGAGGTTTCGGAAGATGTGCCTTTGGACATTCGGCACGAAGTGTGGTTCCAGCATGGTGAAGCGGCTGTACACATTGCAGTTCTCACCCAAAACCATCTGAACATAGTGTACGCGGACAGGTGGATCGGCCGAGGTGGACCACATACTTGGCCACCAAGATCACCAGATTTAACCCCTTTGGACTTTTGAAGTCCGTAGGTCTTGTTTCCCCTGTAACATGTTAACGAGCCGTTTCCGGGCATGCGTCAATATGTAAAATCTGATCTTCTAAGTTCACTCTATAACATCTAATAATACGTAACATGAATTGTGAAACACCCTGTAGAAGTGACGCACGTATCAGTAACTTACAGCAGCCGCAGTTCTCATTTAACGCCATCCGTCACAGCTATCTGTTACGTTTCCAGAGAGCAACAGGAAATTTCACTCGAATTCGCTATCATATTGGCTCATTTCTGATCGTTTTTATGTATCTGCTGGACAGTTCCAGGATTTTTTTTTTTTTTTTTTTGGTATTCGTTAATCTCTGTATATAACTCACTGACTCATCATCGGCCAGCCAAACAGCTAAGGACAGAACCTTGAAATTTGGAAAGGGAATTGATCTTATACAGTAGGCGTCGCTTAAGAAGGAATTTTTCGAAATTTCACCCCTAAGGGAGAGAAATAGGGGATGCAAAGGTTTTTGACAATTTTTAATTAGACCTACGAAAATTGGTGTTTTGTTTCTCAGTCAGAAATAAAGAAAACTTGTTTCAGCATTTTGGAAATTTAACCCCTATGGGGGTGAAATAGCGGTTGGAAGATTTTTACAAAATAGATCATTATTAAAGAACTACTGAAGTATTTTTTGAGCTACATCTATGAAAATTGGTATTTGACTTCTTGGTCAGAGATTTAAAAAAAATGTGTTCCAGGGTTTTTGGAAATTAAATCATAAAAGGGTGAAAAGGTGGTGGCAGTTTTTAAGAAAGTGTTCATTGATATTAAAAATTGCAAAACTATATCTATGGAAAATGGTATTTCACTTCTCCGTTTGATATTAAGAAATATTTGATGAGGGATGAAAGATTCTATTGAAATATCTCCACAAGAACGCAAATGGCAAGATGAACAAAAACTTTGCATTCCAGGTACTACAATCGCTTTCATGTCAGAAGTACATTCGGAAAAGAACATACTTCTATGGCTTTAACTACCGTGAAAAGTTTAGAAGATCATGTAATTTGTAAACAACATAAAAATTCGATTAAAGAAAAAGAGAAAAATTATGGAGGCTGTACAGTCTACGAGAGCGAAGCAGCGGGCGCTAAGCTAGTAAATAATATTCAGAGCGTTAGAGAGCCAGGTGGTGCAGTGGATAGTACATTGGGCTCGCATTCGGGAGGCAGTAAATCCCCGTCCGGCCATCCAGGTTTAGGTTTTCTGTGATTTTCTTAAATTGCTCCAGCCGAATGCTGGGACGGTTCCTTCTGTAAAGCACACAACCAATTTAGTTCCCCATTCTTGACTACACCGAGCTTGCACTCCGTCTCTAAGTGACTTTGCTGTCGATGAGACGTTAAATCTTTCTTACTTCTCTTCAGTATCAAGAGAGGTGATGATTCATTGAGCAGTAACACTTTTAAAAAATCCCACCTTACGGCGGTTATTTGAGGGCCGTACATTTAGTATAGATGGATTTTAATTATGTGCATAGAATCCCGAAAATAGGGTTTTGTCTATCTTTGCACAATATTCCGCTCCACAATCGCTTCCCTGTCTGACAACAATTCCTCGCCATCGATTAAAAAGTAAGAAGAATTAATTTTCCCCTTCTTTCTTTCTTAAATCAAAATCTGAAGAAGGTTAACGATGATCAGCTGGACAGAAAGAAAATCCAACAGATATAATCCATACATATTATGAAAACAGATGTATGTATGTATGCGTGTGTGTACGTACGTTTCACATCTCCTCCTAAACCTGTAGGCCGATTTCAACCACGCTTGGTACACATATCCCTTACTGTCAGGCAACAATCGCTGTCGGGATAAGAATAACCTACTTATCATGGCTCAGGAGATATGGCGTCATAAACACTCAACTGTATGAAAAAGTTCCACATCATTCACGACATCTTCATATATTTATTCTTTACTACTAACACACTTCTACAGTCGAGTCAACTTAATGACATTCCTGACATCTGGCAGCGCTTTTGACAGCTTCCAACTGTGAACCGCAAACGACTGTAGGCGAGAACAACAGCTGTCTTTAGAGCCATGAAGAGGCTTTCCCATAGAGACGTTAACAAAATTGCGTTGTAGACACGCCAAGCAGCTGTACTTATACGCGTGCACATTATGCATAACTTTTCGTACGACTGTTTAATAATTTCAAAGGTATTTTCACGAGTACATATAAATGAAATTTTTCCGATGTTGCACCACAAACACAGTTTACTTTATGTTTCCGTTTCTAATAGAAAATTGGCATAATGAATACCTCGACAGTGCCAGGTTTGTCAGCTAATCTGAAGCAAATAAGCCAGCTAAGAAGCCTCATAGCAACTGTCAAAACAGGGTTCAAATGGTTCAAGTGGCTCTGAGCACTATGGGACTTAACATCTGAGGTCATCAGTCCCCTAGAACTTAGAACTTCTTAAACCTAACTGACCTAAGGACATCAGACACATCCATGCTCGAGGCAGGAGTCGAACCTGCGACCATAGCGGTCCCGCGGTTCCTGACTGTAGCGCCTAGAGCCGCTCGGCCAATCCTGCCGGCTGTCGTGTTATGCCTCGGAGGAACGTGTACCAGCATACGAGGGAATTCACAGCAGCAGGATGGTGGCCTATTGAGGGAGCGGTCTATCGTTCTGTGAAATTGCAGCTCGCGTTTGTAGGGATGCTACGACGCTCACGCGAATATGGAATCAATGTCATGGAGGATTTCAGGGGTCCCAAGCGCGTAGCGCCCGAGAAGAGAAACACGTTATTCGCTCTGATGTGCAGGTTCGCAGAGCCACATAATGTCCCTTGAGTCAGAAAATGGGCTTCTTTGCCTGTGATGAGTCAGACGTAGGCAACAACTGAAGCTGAAGATAACGTTATAAAAGTAACGTATGGGGCACAACTAGGCAATGCCATATACATTGATAATACGAAATATTAGGACCACTCGCCACCGCCGAGTTGGATGCCCCCTGGTAGCGTTGCGGGCACGTCACGTGACGCGGTAACAAAAGTGTGTAAGCGGAGCAGACACGAACGAGGGATCACCCTAGCGAAGATATGGGATGCAGATGGGGAAATATGTTGAGCTAAGCAACTTTGGCAAAGGACAGATTTTGATCATGCAGAGCCTGTGAACGAGTATTTCGAAAACGGCGAAGCTGGACGAATATTCGTTTACTATTGCCTTGAGCATCTATGGAAAGCGGTGGAAGGACAGTGAAACTACAACAAGGCGTTAAATTGTTGGACGTCCACGATTCTTTACACAACGTGCGGTTCGGAGGCTTACCTGCTCTGTAAAGAAGGATAGGTGGTGATCTGTGGCATCTCTGCCGGAAGAACACAACGCGCAAGTGTTTCGGAGCGCACCGTTCATCGTACATTGTTAAACATGGAGCTCCACTGCAGATAACCCCTACGTGTTCACATGTTAACCGAACGACATCAGTTACGATAGCAGTGGGCACGAGACTTTCGGGATTTGACCGTCGATCAATGGGAACGTGTCGGCTCTTCGGATGAATCTCATTTTTGCTACACTAGATCGCTGTCATCTCCACAAAGGCCGTCATCGAGGAGAACGTCGGGTCGAAAGGTGCAGCGCGCCACGAACGCAGCCTGGTGGGAGCAGCGTTATGCTATGAGAGACATTCTCCTGCGCTTGCATGTGACCTGTTGTGGTAATCGAAGACACGCTGCCAGCTGCGAACCACCTGCATCCCTCCACGCAAGATGTCTTCCCCACCGACGGTGCCATCATTCAGCAGTACAATTTTCCATGTCTCGGAGCCAGAACCGTCTAGTGGTTTGAGGAGCACTATAATGAACTCACGTTGATGCTCGGCGAACGAATTCGCTTGACGTAAATGCTATGGAACCCACCTGGATTGCTATCGGGCGCCTCCACCGTGTATACAAACAGCTGCCCATTATTTACGCGAATTACATGACTTGTGCATAGACACACATACCTCCACAAGCCTACCAACAAAATGTCGGATCCTTGATACGCAGAATCAGTGATGTCTTTCTTTCCAAAGTTGGACAAACAAAATATTAAGCAGGTCGTCTTGCTTTTTGGCTCATCAGCGTAATACTATTCAGTTACATTGAACCGTATCTGCATAAGTCACTTCATTGACTTTCAGAGTCGATTCTCACTTTTACATTACTTAACAGCATCAGTTATGTGGCGGTGTACCTACACTTTCAAACTGAGAGGAAGATGGTCAGCTGGCTGCTATATTTCGCAGCCAAAATGATTTTTCAACACTACATTACGACATCCGAACTGTACTTCATCTATAAATTGGTTCCCATATTAATTGTATACATATTAAGGGCTTAACTGATGCGGTAAAGTAATCATCACGGCCGGCCGAGGTGGTCGAGCGGTTCTAGGCGCTACAGTCTGGAACCGTGCGCCCGCTACGGTCGTAGGTTCGAATCCTGCCTCGGGCATGGATGTGTGTGACGTCCTTAGGTTAGTTAGGTTTAAGTAGTTCTAAGTTCTAGGGGACTGATGACCTCAGAAGTTAAGTCCCATAGTGCTCAGAGCCATTTGAACAATTTAATCATCATGTATTTACGTCGCTACCCTATTTTCCCACATACCATCCTCTTGTTGTCTGCTCGGAAGCGTGTTTGTCGTCAGCTTGAGTATATGTCTTTGACCTTGGGGTATATTTCTCTGAATACAGGGACAGTTTAGCCAAACTTTGTGTAAGGCTAAGGGGAACTGTTGTGGGTGAGAGAGGCACCAGCGACCAATTATCCGTCACTTTGATAAGTTTGGCACAGGCAGAACGTGCCTATTGCCTATGCCGGATTGACTGAGGAGAAGGTTAGCAGCTTCAATGCCTCAGGAATCCTCGGGGACGTAGCACCTAGCTTCAGTCATTATGTTAGTTATTTTGTAAATGCGTAAGTTAAGTTTAACTAAGTCTCTAACTCAGATATTATAGACTAGCTCGAGATTCTTTGCATATGTAGGAATTGATATTAATTCTCAAGTTTCGGAATTTATTGGTGTGTTCTTTGTGGTCTATAACTTTGCGATAGAGGTGCATGAGGCCACGTGTATGTATGAGTGTGATTCGTTTTTTTGAATCAGGCGTGTAACTGGTTACGAGCACTTCACGTGTATTTACCAATTCGGTGGTCATAATTAAAATCTCATTGCGTTTTGTGGAGATTTGAGTGCATTTCATTGTGCATGGGTTGCATAGCCGCTACTACATGTTTGTTTGAAATAAATTCTTGTATCCTATAGTTTGGACTCGTGTTCTTTTTTGTCGTGATTTTGCCGTTAATCTGTGTTCCTTGTAGTGGATAGCGACGTAGCTACTGTTGATTTACGGTGACTCCCACCTTAGGAAGAACTCTTCACAGAATCTAGTTTCTTTTTACTGTATCCGTTATTCTAATTCCGTGTAATTTTAATTATGAATTTCCTTTTCATTTTGTATCCGAATAATCACCCAACGAGTCTAGTTTCTGTCTATCCAATTTTAAATTAGCTTCTTTCTTGAATTTATGGGTAACTTCCTTCTCTTTGATGAATGGTTAGTCTCAGTCAGTGCATGTGTAATCCATGTATTCCTAATTTTGAAGTGATCGTATCAGTCGTGTAGTTATTCAGTGCGTTATTCCTATAGTGTTCAGTACCAACACTCCCAGCCAGGTTAAGTTCTTAATGATATGCTTGTTCCTATGTTTGTTTATTGGATATCTTAATCCAAGAATAAATGATAGTAAAAGGTATTCTTGATGTTAATAACTCACTCTCTACTTATCAAATTCCCATTGTGATTCTTCTAGGCCGATCTAGATCATATGTGTTACTATCATTTTATTTTTAAAAAGTATTTCCCAAACTCATTCTCTACCAGAATTAAGTAAGAAGTTCTCAGGTCTATGGACATATAGTTATTTTCTTGAATAGAAACCTGTTTGCTAATCAACTCTTATCTTCAGTTTAATCGAAGTTAATGTACAGTATAGTGATAGGATTCATTCAAGTGACGACTCTAACTTGTTAGGAAAGGTGACTATTCCATGTCAAACGCTCTATTCCAGTGAAGTTTTAATATTGATGGTGATACATGACTGAAAACGGTAGAAAACGTAAAATACCTAGAAACAGACGCTCAGAGCGACCTAATGTGGAATAACTATATAGAATTAAAAGCAGGTGACAGACGGAGATTCATTGGAAGAGTCTTAGGGAAATGTAATTGATCGACTAAAAACGTGGCTCGCAAAACGCTTACGACACCGATTCCTGATTTACTACTGATTAGTCTGTGATCCTTACTAGGTAAGTTTAGTAAAGCAGACAGAGAAGATCCAAATAAGAGCGGCGCGTTTCGTCACGGCATCGTTTAGTAAGCGCGAAAGCGTCACGAAGCTTGTCAACAAACTACAATGGGATACGCTACAAGAGAGGTGTTGTACAACAAAGAGTGATTTACTATTCAGATTCCGGGAGCGTTCGTTCCAATAAAAAGTCGGGCAACATACCCGTATTACGTTCTCTCACATACATCTCACGAAATGAACGCGATTGGAAAATCAGAAATAGTAGAGCCCGTACGGTGGCATACCGATGGTCATTATTTCTACGCATCTCTCACGGAAGAAACAGTGAAGGGGAGAAATGATAGTGATACCACATGCTTTGCGATTCACAGTGAGACGGCTTGCACCGAATGTACGAAGGTTCTTACTTTAAGAGTGGCTGCTGATTATTTACAACTTGTCCAAAGTAGTCACCAGGATTGTATGTTAATCGTTTCCAGCGATTTGGATGTCGTAGGATACCCTTAGCAGTGCCAATTGTACTGATAGTTCGAGTGGAGTGGTCTAATGTCCGGTGAATGTATGTAATAGTTATAAAGTGAATGACATGAAATGCTTTCTTCAATTTAGAAATCAAGTTAAAGCCACAAGGGGTTAAGCCTGCGGGGTGCGGTGGATGGTACAGCACTTCCCAAATCAGTAACCACTTGCGACATACAGGGGATAGGCAAAATAATGTACTTTCTTGGCAATGGTTTATTAATAAGGAGTTGGACCCCGTACTATAGCTGCGATTCTTCTCGGAATACTGGCTCAGAGTAATTGTATAGTCTCCAGTAGAATTTTATGCCAATCTTCGATCGGAACCTCTTCTAACCCCTGTAGTTGTCTCGTGGTCGTGCGGTAGCGTTCTAGCTTCCCACGCCCGGGTTCCCGGGTTCTATCCCCGGCGGGGTTAGGGATTTTCTCTGTCTCGTGATGGCTAGGTGTAGTGTGCTGTCCTTAGGTTAGTTACGTTTAAGTAGTTCTAAGTTCTAGGGGACTGATGACCTAAGACGTTAAGTCCCATAGTGCTCAGAGCCATTTTTTGAACCCCTGTAGTTGCGAGTGAGGCGGAAATCTGCTCCGGAGCCTGTGCCCCAATATCGCACACAATGGCTCCATGATGTTCGAGGCAGGGGGACTGTGCTAGCCGGGGAAGATGCTGCATTTCACTTGCATTCTCTTCATACCACGATTGTACTTTCGCGGTGTTGCAAATGCATGCATTATCTTCCTGAAACATGGCCTAATTGTTGGGGAACAACATTTGGATAATTGGGGACACCTGATCACCTAAAATGTTCACATAATCGTTGGCTGTAACATGGCCTTTGGGAGTAACGATGGGACCAGCAGAATACCATGATCAACGCGTCACACTTCCACCTCCATGCTTAACCGTTGGAATCGAGCAATCGGAATTGTAGGCTTCTTTTGGCGTTCTGCTGATGTAAACCCGGCGCGTTGCTGCAAACTACGAAAACGTTCACTCGTCGGACGATATTGCGCGTTTCCACTGATCAGCCGTCCAGAATTTATGCTCTTGACACCATATTTTACGCTTCTTTGGCATTGGTTGACGTCACTAATGGTTTCGATATAGCAACTAGTCCATGAATATTGGCTTTATGGAGTTTACGGCAAACACTATCGATAGATAAGGGTCTCGAAGATGCCTATTGAGCTGTACAGTCGGTTTAGCCTCCTTAGTTTTGTGTTGTTTTGACACAATTCGTGTTAGCGTACGATGATCTCTGTCATATAGTTTTGATTTGCGCCCACTGCTACGTTTACACGATGATGTCTTTCCATGTTTCGCGTAAGCTGTCAAGTTGGCGGTTTTGGTTACTGATTCTCCAACTAATCGCCCCCCCCCCCTCTCCCCCATCTGCGCATTTTGGAACTCTGTTAGGTCCTCCATTGCACGTCTAACTCGGCTTCTGAATGCAAATACGAAGTGTACACTACTCATAAACGACCTGCACTGATGCCTAGTCCGTACTGAACACGCAAAGTCCAACAGAACGCGTGCCTTACCTGCGATGTCGACTGTCAAGCACAACCATCCCATTAGTAACACTGTTAACATTACTTTGCCTATCCCCTGTATATGTCAAAGCACTATAGTAAGAAATCATGGGCGAGTCCTGCAGAAAGTATCACAGGTTGTGACTGATTTGTTCCATCGATGGGGCTGGGAAGCGCTGTACGGTTCACAACACTCCACGGACTTAGACCCTTGCCACTTCAACTTGATTTCTAAATTGAAGGAACATATCATTACCTTCGGTTCAGGAATGTTACATAGGTTCATCAGTCGACAGACCGCTCCATTCGAATTATCAAGACAACTGGCGCTGCTAAGGTTATCCTATGACTTCTGCATCGCTGGCAACGGGTTATATACAGTATTGGTGACTATCCTGAAGGACAAGGAAAAATGGCTCTGAGCACTATGGGACTTAACATCTGTGGTCATCAGTCCCCTAGAACTCAGAACTACTTAAACCTAACCAACCTAAGGACATCACACACATCCATGCCCGAGGCAGGATTCGAACCTGCGACCGTAGCGGTCGCGCGGTTCCATACTGAAGCGCCTAGAACCGCTCGGCCACACCGGCCGGCAAGGACGAGGAAACTATACACACAATGTTGGTGGCTACTGTGAAGTACAGTAAAACTTTGAAACATATATCTGTTTTGTACAATGTGTAAATAAATAGTAGTCACTGCTAAACTTGCGACTCTCGTATGTAGGCATAGATGTCCAATACCGCGGAAGCGTATGGTACTGGGGAACTGTCGAACACATACGTATCACCTCTGAACGCTTGCAGCCAAGTGGGGAACCCCATCCACCAGCACGGCTCGAGTGAGGACAGCTTTGCTCGTCTCGAACAGCGTGGAGGAAGCCGCCGGGGTAAAGCACCACTTGGCTCACGGATCCTCGCCAGCAGAGTCGCTTGCCCTCAGTCCATTAGTAATAGTGCACCACTGCCTCTCCTCTTCACACACCACAGTTCCAGCTGTTTGCTATCGGGTCGAGCACCACGCTTCGGGTTCGTGGCTGCCATGCTTCGTACTTCATTAAACTCTCAGGATAGAGGCTCGAGAAGGAGCTAAACGTAGCGACGTGAGTGTTGCAGATGTTGGGCGTTGGTCGGTGCTCTACTTCCTGCAGACGCTTCTGGAAAGCACACGCCTTCGCGGCTCCCACACACGCTGGCACCGCCGTACACCTGGGGAGGAGCTTACGGCCTGCGAAGGCTGCGGCTGTGTGGGCAGGCGCCTGCAGAACCGGCGAGACACTGGGGAAACTGCGCTCGGGTTACTGGTCTCCAGCAGCAGGAAACGCTGCGGCTCCGTATTTGTACTGGCAAGCACGTCGCCTACTCTCTTATAACACGACGTAAGTATCGAGCGGCGTCAGCAGTTACAGTGAAATTACAGCTCAATCGTGCCAACTTTGTGAAGGAAAGGCGAATGGCCCGTTTTGGAGCTACCTGGGGTATAGCGCGACCTGTCGGCCGTATTCTTTTGTGTTTCTCCAGAGAGCACCTTAACACATACTGTGACACATTTCATTCGCCATGGGTACACGAGAAGCTCTGAAGTGCTGCTTCATTACCAGGCACGCAGTTCTTTCGCTTGACCTATACACACTCTATACGATAACTTCATAAGATTTATTCGCACTAAAATGGAATATTATTTCTGTTGCATTGTATTAGGTTCCTTTCAGATTACGCTGATGTAATAGCTCCCTACTTAGCAATCATATACAACCGCTCGCTCACCGATAGATCTGTACCTACAGATTGGAAAATTGCGCAGGTCGCACCAGTGTTTGAGAAGGGTAGTAGGAGTAATCCATCGAACTACAGACCTATATCATTGACGTCGGTTTGCAGTAGGGGTTTGGAGCATATACTGTATTCAAACATTATGAATCACCTCGAAAGGAACGATCTATTGATACGTAATCAGCATGGTTTCAGAAAACATCGTTCTTGTGCAACGTAGTTAGCTGTTTATTCGCACGAAGTAATGGCCGCTATCGACAGGGGATCTCAAGTTGATTCCGTATTTCTAGATTTCCGGAAAGCTTTTGACACCGTTCCTCACAAGCGATTTCAAATCAAGCTACGGGCCTATGGGGTATCGTCTCAGTTGTGCGACTGGATTCGTGATTTCCTGTCAGGAAGGTCGCAGTTCGTAGTAATAGACGACAAATCATCGAGTAAAACTGAAGTGATATCTGGTGTTCCCCAGGGAAGCGTCCTGAGACCTCTGCTATTCCTGATCTATATAAATTACCTGGGTGACAATCTGAGCAGTTCTCTTAGGTTGTTCGCAGATGATGCTGTAATTTACCGTCTAGTAAGGTCATCCGAAGACCAGTATCAGTTGCAAAGCAATTTAGAAAAGATTGCTGTATGGTGTGGCAGGTGGCAGTTGACGCTAAATAACGAAAAGTGTGAGGTGATCCACATGAGTCCAAAAGAAATCCGTTGGAATTCGATTACTCGATAAATAGTACAATTCTCAAGGCTGTCAATTCAGCTAAGTACCTGGGTGTCAAAATTACGAACAACTTCAGTTGGAAAGACTACATAGATAATATAGTGGGGAAGGCGAGTGAAAGGTTTCGTTTCATTGGCAGGACACTTAGAAGATGCAACAAGTCCACTAAAGAGGCAGCTTACACTACACTCGTTCGTCCTCTGTTAGAATATTGCTGCGCGGTGTGGGATCCTTACCAGGTGGGATTGACGGAGGAAATCGAAAGGGTGCAAAAAAGGGCAGCTCGTTTTGTATTATCACGTAATAGGGGAGAGAGTGCGGCAGATATGAAACGCGAATTGGGATGGAAGTCATTAGAGCAAAGACGGTTTTCGTCGCGGCGAGATCTATTTACGAAGTTTCACTCACCAACTTTCCCTTCCGCATGCGAAAATATTTTGTTGAGCTCAACCTACATAGATAGGAATGATCATCAAAATAAAATAAGAGAAACTAGAGCTCGAACAGAAAGGTTTAGGTGTTCGTTTTTTCCGCGCGCTGTTCGGGAGTGGAATGGTAGAGAGACAGTATGATTGTGGTTCGATGAACCCTCTGCCAAGCACTTAAATGTGAATTGCAGAGTAGTCGTGTAGATGTATTTTAACCGGAGGCCTAGAAACGTCGGAGAGGCTCCGTCCCCGCCTCAGCGGCAGTGGTCCACAAACCCACGACGACTACTGCAGTCCACTTCACCCCTCCGCCGCCCCACACCGAACGCAGGGTTATTGTGCGGTTCGGCCCCCGGTGGACCCCCCACCCCCAGGGAACGTCTCAATCCAGACGAGTGAAACCCCTATATTTGCACTGTAGAGTAATTGTGGTGTACGCGTACGTGGAGAAAACTGGTTTGCGCAGCAATCGCCGACATAGTGCAGCTGAGGCGGAATAAGGGGAACGAGCCCGCATTCGCTGAGGCAGATGGAAAACCACCTAAAGACCATCCACAGACTGGCCGGCTCACCGGACCTCGACAGAAGTCCGCCGGACGTATTCGTGCCGGGGACCAGGCGCTCCTTTCCAGTCCGGAAAGCCGTGCGTTAGACCGCATGGATAACCGGGCGCACATTATTTGTGTTACTACTTGCTGTTTACTCTCATGAGCAACTGTATTAGCATTCGTGTTGTCCTGATGGTGACGGCGACACGTCATAGGACGAATTCCACGGTATTCTGAAAGCGACGGGGAGCCATCGTTATTCATGACCATCATACACCAGCAACAAGTCACTGATACCTACATCTACATCCATATTCTGCAAACCACTGTAAAGTACTTGGCAGAGGGTACTTCCCATTGTGCTAGTTATTACGGCCTCTTCCCGTCCTATTCAAGTATGGAGCACGGGAACAATGACTGTTTAAATGCCTCTATGCCCGCTGTAATTAATCTGCAAGGGTTGCTCAGAAAGTAATGCACTGCTTTTTTCTCTGAGCCGAAAAGAACGCTACTAATGCGAAACGTTACGTATCTCCTGAGTGAACGTGTCAAGTTTCCGTCCCTTCCGAAAGACAGCGTAGCTGCAGGACAGTTTCAAAATGGCGTCTGTTGGTGACGTACGCTACAAGCAAACGTACCCTCATTACTTGCATGATATACCCAACTAATCTTGAGCATTCTTCTGTAGCACCACATTTCAAAAGCTTCTATTGTCTTCTTGTCTGAACCGTTTATGTCCACGTTTCACTTCCACACAAGGCTACACTCAAAACAAATATCTTCAGGAAAGACTTCCTAACACTTAAATCTATGTGCGGCTTTATAACATTTTTCTTCTTCAGGAGCATTTTTCTTGCCATTGCCAGTCTTTATTTTATATGATATGCACGTCGGCCAGCAGAACTTACTTTACTGCCAAAATAACAACGTTCATCTACTACTTTTAGTGTCTCGCTTCCTAATTTAACTCCGTTAGCATCATCTGATTTTATTCGTCTACATTCCATTTTCTTTTGTTGATGTTAATCTTATATGCACATTTCAAGACACTGTCAGTTCCATTGAAGTGCTCCCTCAAGATCTTCGTTGCCCCTGACAGAATTAGAATGTCATCGGCAAAACTCAAAGTGTTTATTGCTTGTCCCTGAACTTTAATCCCTTCTCCAGTTTTTTTCTTTGGTTTCCTTTATTGCTTGCTCAATGCACAGGTTGAACGACACTGTGGATAGGCTGCAACTCTGTCTCACACACTTCCACACGATCGCACTTTTGATAATAATGTCAGAGTGTCACGTGAGAAAAGTGCAACCTGAGTTTCACATGAATCGATATTTCCGTAATCCATATTGGATGGCATGGGAGAGGTCGTTCCGTTGTAGATGCATGATTAACTTCTGAATAAAACCGTCTATATCGCTTATTAAAATTACTTTCTTACGACGTTTCAACTACTGCCATCGTTAAGTATAAATAAGCTTAGAACTTGTGAAAGAATGTTATGTGTCAGTTGTTTTTTGTTGTGGTCTTCAGTCCAGAGACTGGTCTGATGCAGCTCTCCATGCTACTCTATCCTGTGCAAGCTTCTTCATCTCCCAGTACCTACTGCAACCTATATCCATCTGAATCTGCTTGGTGTATTCATCTCTTGGTCTCCCTCTACGATTTTTACCCTCCATGCTGCCCTCCAATACTAAATTGGTGATCCCTTGATGCCTCAGAACATGTCCTACCAACCGATCCCTTCTTCTAGTCACGTTGTGCCACAAACATCTCTTCTCCCCAATCCTCTTCAACACCTCCTCATTAGTTATGTGATCTACCCATCTAATCTTCAGCATTCTTCTGTAGCACCACATTTCGAAAGCTTCTATTCTCTTCTTGTCTAAACTATTTATCGTCCATGATTCACTTCCATACATGGCTACACTCCATACAAATACTTTCAGAAACGACTTTCTGACACTTAAATCTATATTCGATGTTAACAAATTTCTCTTCTTCAGAAAATCTTTCCTTTTCATTGCCAGTCAACATTTTATATCCTCTCTACTTCGACCATCATCAGTTATTTTGCTCCCCAAATAGTGTCAGTAGTAAAAATAGTTCCTAATCCTAGCTTACAATTACACATAGCTTTGGAGTACTGACACAGAACTTCATTTGTAATTTCTAAGCTTACTAACCTATGATTAGTAACAGTTTCTAGTACTGACACGGAACCATCTTTTACAAGTTCTGATCTCTTTCATATCTGATGACGGCAGTGGTCGAAATCTCGTAATAAAATATTAATTTTAATAAGGGGTATAGACAGTTTCGTTCAAAAAATATTCATAATAATCGCGGTCTCATACAGGACATTCATTTCCTGTATTAAGAAATACCTCGTTGTATTGGTTGAAGATGGATACATTGTCCTCACATCTCAGTAGATGGCGATACGACTAAGATAATACGGTGTGGAGACTTATACCCTCACATCGGTTCCGGGAGAGGTATTGCAGCTGAAAAGGAAACGAACTCCCACCAGGGAACATGAATGTTCATATCTGTGGTGATCCAGGGTTTTCTGTGATTTCCTCAAGTCACTTCAGAAAGCTACAGAAATGATTTCTTTAAAAAGGACACTGCCGATTCCTTTCTCACTCTTTCCTCATTCCGAGCATGTGCTCTATCTCTTACTGGACTCGCCCTCAATCACACGTTAAACTCTGATCTCTCTTCTTTCCTTCCTCAGTTCTGTGGAGTGTTTCTCAAACTATTCTGACGTATTTAGTACGATATGTTGCTGAAGATGTAGGCCGCCTGTAAGTGTGTTGTCTGCGAATACATAGATCTCGAAAACGATCAGACAGCACGTTCCTGTATCGTCGTTTAACCGTGAGAGACGATAGTAGAGTTAGAACTGACATTTCATCCTATGCCAATATCCTCTACACGAGAATGCCTCCTCAACATTTCGGGCGGTGTCCTGTTGTGAGCAGGATTCATCGTCTCAAACTATGTTTACATTATTCGTAAATTGCCATAAGCGTCTAAGACCATGCAGTGCAACCTATCAGTCAAAGTAACTTTTTCAACGTTGATAGCCTAATGATAATGTTAGTTTGAGTATGTTGCCGTGGGTGAAGGTACAGATGCACACGATCAAAATTTTGGTCCCTATATGTTTTATAAGAGAACACGAGCTGCATCAGAACCATCCTTTCATCCCAAATTGTTATCCTCTAAAGGATTTTCGAATCATACATTTCCTGCCGTCACCACTGTAGGAGACCTCATTCCATGCTACGAACATGCAGTGACATTGTTTTTGCGCCATTTTAACCCAGTGCGATATGCAGTGAGCAGAGGTAAACGTATGAGCCAGTAGTTTCTAATAGCGAAGAGGTGATTCTGCGTCGTATGGATCCCCATCGGTTCTTCTCGACTTTGTTGTCATTCCTGCTTTAAGAGAAGACGAGACACGATCTCCTCATTATGGGACTGAAAGAAAGAAAAGCTCCAGTTTCTTCTTGAGTGATGCAGAGCACTGAATTGTAGGCAGAGAGGGGGGTAACTTGTTATGGAGGCGGACAGCAACAACAAGAGAGGAGATTGCGAAAACACAGCTAGGATACAAGGCAAGTGAGATATCGTGTTACGGTTGTGACGGGATGACAGGTAGTTAATTTTTGATGTGAGACAGTGTGGTGCGCTCGCAGTGAGGAGATGATGAAGGACAGTTAGCGAGGACGTGAGTCTGTATGATGTGGCTTCTCATCGGTTTTTAGTTTTTCGTCATTCTTCCTGCTTTAAATGCATTCACCTTTTCCTCAGCTCAGCTGTTCCTGTCTCAGTCTGGAAACAATTTTCAAAAGATCTTGGCTTTGACATTCCCTTTCCAATCCTCCTACTCTTTTCTCACGCTTCGTCCAAGTCGACACTACGGGGTATCCACACGAGAGCACCCGAAGCTGCGTGGATACAGGAGGAAGTGTTTCCCCAGACAAGTGCATTTCAGGCGACCAGGAGCTCTACCGTAGAGCCCGGGTGGACATGCTGGTACTCAACGTTTTGTTGGTCTGCAGGGTCAGTGATAATTGTATAAGCATAGCTCTATTCAAAGAAAGTAGACGAGGTTTCTCACAAAACAGAGTACAGAGATTTGCAGACATCGCTCCACTATAGACTAACCTGGTTGGAAAGCTTTTGGAAAAGAACTCACCTGGCTAGTGTGTGTTTCTTTTGGTGTTGGAAAAGAGGGCGGTAATGAAATATAATAACAAGTAATTAGATTGGCTAGACGAAGAGTCGAACTGTGAAATCAGATGTAAGGACATGTCCAGAGCATCATTTTGCGGAAGCACTGCTACTCTTCGCTCCTAGGCCTCATGCAAGGCACTTCATCACCTGCTGGGGCATCGATCGTGTCGTTGGTCGTGGATGCAGTTGATTACAGTCATTTGACGTTGTTGGAGCTGACGCTGGCAGTTCTGTCTAGTCTACCCCTAAATAAAAAAGCTGACTGCGAACTCTCATGCACAATCACTCGATGCGACACAATGTCACCTCATTGCAATGGCGATACTAAAATTTTCTGTGGTTGGTTATCGATGTTTTGTTTACCTCAAAGTAATAAAATGGCTCTGAGCACTATGGGACTCAACTGCTGTGGTCATTAGTCCCCTAGAACTTAGAACTACTTAAACTTAACTAACCTAAGGACATCACACACATCCATGCCCGAGGCAGGATTCGAACCTGCGACCGTAGCAGTCGCACGGTTCCGGACTGCGCGCCTATAACCGCGAGACCACCGTTGCCGGCCCTCAAAGTAATTACTCACACCTAGGAAAGCAGTCCTCAGATAATTGTTGACAAGGGAGAACGTTATCAGTTTCTTTTTCTTTATGACATGCGATGAAAAGATATTAGTTCAAAATAAATGTTGAATATTTCTTAAAAATAAAAGCAATTACAATATGTTTAACTTATATTTCGCAGCTGGTACATCGAATACTTTTGTCTGCTATCGACTGCAAATGCTGCATTCAAATGAAATTCTTGTTATAATTAATAGGACATCGAGAAAATAGAAAGACAAAAAAACCGAAAAGAATATTTGGCCCCAAAATTCAAGATGGAAGCTGATGCGCAAAAGCTCAGAAGAACTGTTCCTATTGACAACGGTTCCCCTGAGTAGCTCGGGAAAGACGTATGAAACGCTGTAGTTGTATAGAACTAATGGACGGCTGTCGTTTGACGAAGGAAATGTTCCCTAATCAACGGAATCCGAGAACCCAAAGTACGATGGCTTGTAGACTTGATAAAGTGATCTCACAGAAACGTGCTATTGACGTGCGGTTTTCACAGAATGGATTGGCAGCCAAGGGCTCGTCTTGTTAAACAATCAACAGATTGTAATGGTACTCAGAAAATGTATTTTTGAAAAACATACACTTTTTTAAATGTAGCAATGCTTATCGAAAAACTGGTAAATTAGGCTAACAGTGGCGTTTGCTGCAGGATTCTAGTAGGAGTCATTTACGACGTAGCGTATTTTCATAAGTTCTCCCATCGACACTTGGGCAATTCCTGTGGTTAATTTTTTCTTTTTTTTTGAGTCGTCAGTTTTCTGACTGGTTGATTCAGAGACACATCGTCTTTCTTTGTGTGAGTAGGCTGCCCCAACAACGGTCCTCTCCGCTCCCCAGCAAACACAACTCTTCCAGCTCGAACCTGCCATCTTCGTTATTACGTTATTCATTCCAAGTGCTTTTTCATCTCTGTTATAGCAATGCATTTTATCGTAGACTGTAGAACACTATCAGATCAAAAATACCCGTACATCACTTTGTAATGGGACTTGAGGGCTAGATGTCACGGGAGGCTGACCGCTGCTTTGAAAAAAGGAATAACTATTGTGTCCTTACTAGAGAAGCAATAACAGCTCAATAGCTCGCTCGGTAGAGCACAGTGACTTCGAAGCAAGACTAGTCACATTGGATGTCACCTTAGTAACGTATCCGCCAGGGACAATTCGGTCCTTATAAAGCTGCCCGTTGGTGATGTGACTGTGAAGTGAAAGTGCGAAGGAACAACCACAGCTAAACCAAGGTCAGACAGACGTCATGCAAAGACCGACAGGTACTGTCGGGAATTGCTCATGGTGGCTGTAAAAAATCGCATGAAATCAGAGGAAGGAATCATTCGTGAGTCCAAAGTGTCACCTGCAGTCCAGCTAGCACAATGACTGAGCGTACAGAGTTAAAAAGAATGGGCTGCAGTGGTCGCGCAGCTCCTCATAGTCACACATTTCTTTAGTCAGTACTAAGCGACACTTGAGGTGACCTAAAGAGCGAGGCCACCGGAAAGTGGGTGACTGGGAAAGAGTTATTTGAAGTGATGAATCACGCCATATCCTGTGGAAATCCAATGGAAGAGACTGGGTTTAACGCATGCCTGGAGACCGATACCTGCCATCGTGTATAGAGCCGAGAATGAAGTGTGGAGGAAGAGGTTTTAATATTTTTTTTGTGGTATTCAAAAAATTTAAAAACCTCTCTCACACCGGCCTGATTTAGCTTCACTGATCAGGATAGTAAAAACATGCGTATGTTAAGGGAATTTTCATTCACAAAGCAGGCTTATTACATTCACACAGTTCAATACTGTTCTATCCTGATTAAATTGAGCGTAAGTTAAATTCCATAAGGCAGTGAAGCAATTTCGAAGTCTCGGTGCGACGAAAATTGTCAGTCGATCTCCTGAAAACATTTTTAATAATTATTAACTTTCGGTGATCGCATGGGGAAGACCGGAGATCTGCTGGTAAGACCGTGTTAGCCTATTTATTTGAAGTAACTGGATATCTTGAGCATACAAAACGGCAGGTTCGTCCAGTGTAAATCAGACGTTCCCCACTGATCACGTGCAACACAGCGTAGTAAGCAGACGCTGTCAACAATAATCAGTTTAATAATACGCGAACACACTTACTTCAGTTTAGTTCATGTATTAAGTTGCTTCTCATACAGAATCTCATCAAGATGGCGACTAGCTCAACAATACATACATATACATCCTCCTTCTTTCACGGCTAATCGGCAAGATCTTCTTCATTCTTTTCATAAGAGAAAACATAGATAGCAGAGAAGCTATTCCATGGAGTGAATGGACGCTCCAAGGAATAACAGGGCTTGAAACTACTTTGCATTGATAAGCATCGTATATTAAAGTTTAGGAATCGGTAAGGTAAGAAGAGATATTTCGAGATATGTATTGAGTTATATAATTTATAAAATTTCTGAAAATATCACGGACAGACCGCTGCAAGAGACATTACAAGATGTTAGGGTGTGGGGGTGTTTTTCGTGGTTATTGTGTGGTCCCCTTATTGTGGTTAAGAAAACAGTAAATACGGATGGCTACGAACACATTTCACAGCACTGTGTGATACGTACAGTAGAGGGGTAGTTCGGAGAAGATGATCGTGTTCGTGTTAGCGTGACAGCGCACCCTGTCATAAGGCAGCACTTGTGGGGGAGGGGGCAGTAGTCAACTAACATCCCTGAAATGCACTTGCCTTCCCAGAGTTCGGACTCGTACTCAATGCAATACATTTGTTCTCTGGTTTCGGCTCTTGAGTAAGACTGCGGTCCCATTCCACCACCTTTTTATAAGATACATCATCCTAAGACACCTCATTATTAGTGTAGCCAACAGAGTTCAAGCCATCATGAAGGCAAAGGGTGGACACTCCCTACATTAGGGGCCAATGATAAGTCTCCGGACAATTTTGATCTGATAGCGCGCATATATACATTTCACCCCTATATCTGCCACACTCAACCTTGAACAACTCAACCTTGAACACGGATGGAGTAAGATTGAGAGAACTGGGAATGAAGTTTCAGATGTGAAAGACGCGATTTTTCAGATGAAGACACAAAACGAAATCTTCGAAAACCTCATACAGGAAGAATTAATCGATTAATGGGATGTGTAGTAAGGTGTCCAGGAGCGTTTCTTGTAGCTCTATATGGAAAGTCAATTGTAAACCATCTTCATATACATTTGTAACATATCATAGTGTGTAGATAAACGTCAGTGCCACGGTTTAATTCCCCTCTTGCAAGCGTTCTTGGTTCCTAATGAGAACAGATCACTGGATTGTGAAGCGAACTTGTAGCTCATGGAAAAGTTTATTACCGGTTATAAGGCTCGTCATAACTGTTTAAAGTATAATGTTTGACACGAATGTGATAACGTAGTTACCGCTCAGCACTTACTTCATAATGAATGTTCCACTCTGGGACTCGTCGTGCAGCAGACTGCACGGAAACCATGCACAAGATTAATGGTGTCGTTAGTACTAGATTCATGCAAAACTTTGTGGTGTGGGTCGTCGAAAAAGTTTTAATTTCAGAGGAACTGCATGCAGTATTAAATCAGTAACATGCTGTTTCCCGTTAAACATAACTTTCTGCCTTTCGATGTTTGCCTATGTTCTACGTTCTGTGGCTGAAGGAAGCTGCTGGTGTGTGGTTGAAGAAATCAACTAGCGATTTTTCAAAGATGCTTAGTCAGTATTGGGGTTTTCTTGAAGTCGAGTAGATAGCAAAAACTGTATGAGGAGAAAATGTAGGTGAAATATGGCGGGGGCAAGGAGCAGGAGGAGAACGGGACGGGGGAGAAGAAGGAGGGGTGTATGGAATATAAATGAAACTTTACGCAGCTCCATTAGTTACGTCACCAGCGTGTGGGTGTGAATTATGTTCTTTCGGTTGTGTTATATTGCATACGTTCGTTTGTCGCTTTTCAGTCGCAGCCATAAGGCGTCTGGCTAATTCGCAACAAATATTAGCGTAGAAGACAAGACCAAAGGCATCTTAGGTTCTTCGGTTGATTCTAGCTATTGTTCTATGGTTAAGGCAGTTCATTATTTTTTTAAGGTTGGTACAAAGTCACTATATTTAGCTGGCAGTTAACCGTCGACCAGCAGGCAGAGATGAATAAACGGTCACCAGCTGGTTTTATGGGTTTCATTTATAATGTGTGGTACCAAAGCACTTGACTTTAGGATCTTTCATATTGAATCCAAGTGTAGCATGATGGATGTAAACTCCATGGGAGTTGAAATAAACTGGTACTTCTCGGGTTCAGTGGAGTGAATTATTATAAAGTAATGTGGGTAGCAACTCTTCATCAAAGGCAGTCCTCACTGATGGCGCATCACTCAAACTCAAGTTGGTATATTTGAAACAATAGAAACGTTCTCTTGATGTGCCTTCTCCAATGGTACTAACGACGTAGTTAGGGTAAATGATTTTCGTCTTCGTCGTTATTTTTGCACTTCTAATTAAATTAAAAATGAAGGTAATAAATAGTAAAAAATTTCTCCATATATGCAAAATGTAAGGCTTGTTGACTGCAAATGGCGAAGCGCAGGTGACTAACGGTAAGCGATGTCCTAGCAACACTCTTTTGGGTTAACAAATAACAGCTCTCTTAGCTTACGCATCAAGATAATGTTAAACTGTTTCCCAAGTATCTCGCAGTAGAACGCAGATGCCAGTGAAAGTGTTAGGGTTCCTTATCGATAGCCTTGTTTGGAAAGTATGGTTACTGACAGCATACACTTTTTATCCCTAAGGAAGTTTGATAATGGTGCACACATCGAAGCAAATGTGAAAGTTTCTTTCTGCAATTCAAGAGCTGATCGTAAAAGGACGTGGATCACGCTGTAATGGTATGTTTCGGAGTATCAACATAACAATAATTGTAGAATTTGTTATTTATTCGCTGTTTACATAAAAGGATGAAGAATACGGCCTAATTCTAGGCTTTCTCTCCTAGTCTACATCTTCATGTGCATATGTAGTCTGCAAACCACACTGCAGTGCGTACCAGAAACTAGTTACCATTGTAACAATTAGTAGAGGTTTTTCTGATATGGTTCGCGATGAAGGAAGAATTACTGCCTAAATACTTCTGTAGACGCGGTAAGCACTCTAATCTTGTCATCGTGGTCCACATAGGAGCGATACGAGGAAGTTTTAGTATTTCTTGGATCGATCACTTAATGCTGGATCTTGGCTTCTCGGTTTAGTTGGTGTGTATCTTCAAGCGTCTTCTATTTAAGGTTTTTAGCGTCTCCTTGGCGCTCATCCGTAGTTCAAACAACTCTGTGACCATATGCGCTACCCTTCTTCGTACACTTCCAATTTCTTATGAACGTCCTATATGATACGGGCCCCACACATTTGAGATATACTCTAGCAAGGGTCTCACGGGGAACGGTAAGCAACGTCTCTCATTAACTGATTTCGTTTTCCCAGTACCCTTCCAATGAATCAAATTGTAATCATGGAATCATACAGTTTCATATACCTACAAAATAATTCTCCCACGTATTTGTATTAGTTGACTGATCACAATTGTGACACGCTGCTATTTAAGTCGTAGAACAAGACATTTACTCATTTTCTGAAGTGAACGATTTTGGGAGTGCCTGAGTTTTGGTCCAACGCTGCGCTTTCAAGAAATGTGGGACATAAAGTAACCCACATAACCGGTTATTACGAAATTTGCAATACTATGTGACACTCGAAGGCACTGCAAAACCACGATTGACGTGTTTCCGGAAATATTCGTTAACTGTTCCACGCTTTTTAGCTATATCATTATGATAGTCATGAATATTCAAAATGTGACGTTTATTCAGTTACTTTGCTGTAAAGCATTACTTTCGACCGTATTGTGTATTTACCTTGAAAGGCCATAACTTTCGTCGTATCTAATGACGTTCTTCGATTGTATTTTGTGGCACTCAAAAAAGTGAAAATATAACAGTAAAACAAAAAACGAACTAGAGGGCGGAGCGACATAGTACTGAGAAATTTTACGACGTAAGAGATTAGTCACGCTTTTCACTGTCTGCGCTTTGTTATGCCAAAGGTACTTACGCATTTGTGTGACTCATGAAGTACTTGCAAGCGGTCGTTACTTACTCAGCGGTTCCAGCTTTTATCAGCTCGTTACTTTTGCAGCGCCAAGAACAGGAAAGCGCAGGTTACACGAACTCGTTCCGCGACTGCTTGTGTCTAGTGCGAGTCTGTTAGTACACAAGCCATTGGTTTTCCGTTTATTTCGGACTGGTGTTCGGACCTGCGTGTATAAGTAGGGGTGAAGGAATGCGCGTGAGAATTCATTTCACAGTCTGGTGATACAGGTGTGTATATACCAGGGCTATAAATATTTTTTGAAGGTGCCGACCGGTGGCGAAATGGAAACAACAGTGAAAAGCTAAAATACGTTATCTGCAAAATTTCATTGCACCTTCCAGCAACGTCCCTACATAGTCTAAGACATTTTTCGTGGCGTGGTATCAACTTTGCAACACCCTCGTCATAGTAGGCCGACGCCTTTGCTGCCCATCTGTTCTCCACGCGGGTCTGCAGCTCGTTGGCAGTACCAAAATTCAGTCCTCATAACCAGCATTTCATGTGAATAAAGAGATTAAAATCAGAGGGAGCCAAGTCTGGGCTGTGTGGTGAGCAATGAAACACTTCTCGTCGAAAGCGCTACAGAAAGTCTCAGCTGCAACTGCAGCCAAGCTCTGTCATGAAGAAGGACAATGCCTGATGATAACATTCCTCTTCGTATGTTGTGCCTTGCCCCTCCTAGACGACTTTCTGGAATCACCTGATCCACTCGTTCGACAAGATCGTCGGTTGGCACTCAGCTTCCTTCCCCGACCGCCTGCACCACAATCGTCTGTGCATCGTGCTTTAAAGATCCTGCCCACTCGCCGTGAGAAATGATGGTGTGGCTATGTTGGCCACGAGGCCCCGTCCGGGGAAGTTCGGCCACCGGATGCAAGTCGTATTTCAGGTGACGCCATATTTGATAACTTGCTCGTCGGTGATGATAAGGATAACACAACCCCCAGTCTTCGAGCGGAGAAAATCTCCAACCCGGCCGGGAATCGAACCGGGCCTGTTGCGTGGTGGGCAAGCACGTTACCACTCAGCTAAACTGGTGGACACCATTGCCATCCGTTCCTGTGTCCCACGACACATACGTTATGTAGGCTGCATGGGAGGCACGCATTTCACATTTGGTAGGAGAGTACATTGTTCTTCACATCTTTAGGTACTTACTGTGCGCTCAGAACTGAAAAGTGGGGCGGAATACGATCAGCGAGCGTACTAGAGACACTGCCCAACACATCACCGCAAAACTTCATCGGATTTTTGCTGTCGTTTAATTTCGCGACCGATAGAAACTTAAAACTATGTATAGCACTCGTAATACAGAAGGGGAAATCCGACCCGGATAATATTTATAAGACTGAAGCGATACTGACACTTGTTAATTGGAACGTGCTATTTGCGTCCAATAATACGACAGGAAGCAGCCGGGCCAAACATGCACAGCTTATGTTAAACAATGTTTATTAACTCTCACATTTTCAGTGCAATAAAATTGATCAATTTGACAAGCAAAATTAATTTTTTTCCTTAAACCCCTGTTGCAATCAGTACAACAAATGCATAAAACATTAAGAAAATTTCTGTTGATGTAAATACAATATAAACTTGCCAGACTCTCACATCGCAAGGCTATCCTGTACAATGTCTTCTCTTTTGAAATATAAATACATACCAAAGTATAACATTAAAGCATAACATAATGCAAACAAATAACAATAAGACAGCTTCTAATACTTGAACGCTCGGCAATAAAGACACCGGGCTCACTAACTTCTGACTAAGGAATAATCCAAAAAAATTCAAATGGCTCTGAGCAGTATGGGACTTAACATCTGAGGTCATCAGTCCCCTAGAACCTAGAAGTACTTAAACCTAACTAACCTAAGGACATCACACACATCCATGCCCGAGGCAGGACTTGAACCTGCGACCGTACCGATCGCACGGTTCCAGACTGAAGCGCCTAGAACCGCTCGGCCACACCGGCCGGCAGGAATAATCCAATTTATGCCAGTACAAGTAGGCACTAATTAAATAACAATTAATAGAAACAGCGCCTCTACGTCTAAACATTCCCTGAGAACGTACGCACATGAAACCCTCTTTTATAAGAATTAAACTTCACAATCAGCGTACAAGGTACCGATATGACAAAAATGGCTGGTAAGGGAATACAGAATTAATAAGGCGGAGCCTCCAGCAATCTGATCGGGCACTAATTACAGAGTGGCCCAATTTTACAAGTTTAAATTCATATTTCGAGTGCGAGGTGCATCCACCAATGCGGCGGAGGAACGAGCTACATGGCATTAACGACCTGACAGAGCCGGGAAGAAAGAGAACAGTAATACTCAACTTAAGAACCAGATCGAGACAGAAGGCCAGAACATGGAACCCGGTCTAAGAAAACACCTTCCACTGGCAACTGCCACGCCCCACCGTACCGGACGAAATACACTGCGCTCCGCCCAACTGAAACATAAGTCAGCTACAACACCACACTTGTGACTGAACATCCTAATTACACAAAAAAATAAAACATAACGCTGAAACAGGAAGGCTCGTCAGTATTTTTTCCCTTTTTTAAACTCGACACTTAATATTCATTTATACACTGCAACATACGCGTAAATAAAATTATTCCTTGAAACGTAATAACAACAGCTGAGTGTTGCCTTAAACGGGCAAGAACTCACGACAATTGCACTTTCATGGAATCTGATGTAATTTTACAACATAGTATTTCGTTACTCGTGAATTAAGGTGCAAATTTTGGTACCTAATCACCAAGACTACAACAATTTTAGATACACCATCACTCAATAATGAGGAGCTCACCGGGTTTCCTTACGTATAGCTGCAGATCCGTCATCAACCGGTAGGAAACTAAGATGGATAGCCCAAGCGCTGTTACCATATCAAGTGTGACATAACTTTGACATATCAGACTCGGGCTTGAAGACAACATTAGTTAACCATTAACAAATATATATAAGCACACAACTGCATCTGTTTAAATCGAACACACACCATACGCCCAGGTGAAAGGTTAACGCCAGGCGACGCTCCGGCAAGCTCTTCTTCTCAACATGCACTGCGTGACGAGAAAAGCCAAAACACCACGCCTCGAGTCGTGGTCGCGTTCTCGCTTCCCAAGCACGGGGTCCCGGGTTCGATTCCCGGTGGGGTCAGGGATTTCCACCTGCCTCGAGATGACGCTGGCACGGTAGCTCAGCGTGTTCGGTCAGAGGGTTAGCTTTGTAATGAAAAACTGAGTCAACGGCTTAAAACTGAACTTGAACGGGTGTCATGGGAAATCCGCACCGAAGAAATGCAACGAATATTATCGAACAAAAAAAAAATTGATAAAAGACTGGGTGTTGTGTTGTCCTCATCATTTCATCATCATTCATGAAAGTGGTGAGATTGGACTGAGCAATGCTTGGGAATTTCTACTGGTGCTGATAACCGCGCAGTTGAGTGGCCCACAAACCAAACATAATCATCATCATCATCATCGAGTCGGAGCCTAAAACCTTTCTGCCGTCTCCGGCCACAGCACTCCAGTAAGAACACGCACACCGAGCCTGCGCGCCAAACAAGGGCCGATCTCCCGACCGCGTTGTAACCGCAACCGACAGACCACACAGTGAGACACTGCAGACTTAAATAGCCGAATCCGAGATGAACAACCGACTCGCGGACGGCCAAAGCGAAATCGATGGCAAAGACGACACTACAAGAAAGAGATACTGGCGCCAGCCGCGCGATGTATCATTAATGAACTGAGAACGGCCCAGTGCACAAAACGCTTTACACCGTGATTATATTGCACCAGTCGGTTTCGGTTCCTGCTGCGTGTCTACGCATGCAGATCTCTTGCATCCTCTGTCCCAGTACGTCGCTATGCCGTTGCGTTTGAGTGAGTGAGAGGAGCAGACGTGTTCAATGAGCAGTTAAAGCAACACAAAGTGGTACTCAAGGTAAAACAGCCTTTGTTCCTTGTCGAGTGTTACGCACAGCACAGTTGGTGGAAAGCATCGGCGAAACTTTGCACTAACGTCTATGAGTGAATGTTTTTTGGGAAACTTCCATCAAAGTCTTAAATGCAAAATTCAGTGACAAAGTGGCGTGAAACAGACTCTGTAGCGAATACAAGTAGTGACTATCCGAAAATAGAACATCAACAAAAATCGGCCGAGTGGAGGAGAGACTAGAACAAAGTCCTTCGTAGTCTCAAGGTCGTTTGTCTGTATAAGTGGGAATTAAGAGATCGTCGTTATCAAAAAGAGTCTTCGTGAGTTCCCTCACATATTTACTATCGTGCGTGAGCTAAAGCGTACGGACGAACTTTCGCAAGCTAGTTTCTGCCGGCGGTTTCTGAGCGAAGTGGAATCAGCACTTTTGGTTCCTCAGTTTTTCATTGATTCATATGGGCCTGGTTCAGCATGTCAGGGTATGTGATCTCACGTGTTGTATGTATTGTGTTGTATGTTAACTGGGGACCTAGAAACGACGGAGAGGCTCCGCCCCCGCCGCAGCCGCAGTAGTCCACAACCGCACGACGACTACCGCACTCCACTTCACCCCTCCGCCGCCCCACACCGAATCCAGGGTTATTGTGCGGTTTGGCCCCCGGTGGACCCCCCAGGGAACGTTGTAAGTAGGCTGTATAGGTTTTTTTTATTGGTAACGCCACGTAGCGCTCTGTATGAAGATCAATGGCTGTGAAGTGTGCAGTCTGTAGCTCGTTGGCATTGTTGTAATACTCGCCATTGTAGCGTTGGGCAGATGGATGTGAACAGCGCGTAGCGTTGCGCAGTTGGAGGTGAGCCGCTAGCTGTCGTGGATGTGGGAAGAGAAATGGTAGAGTTCTGAAATTTGTAAGACTGGATGTCATGAAGTGCTATATATATTATCACTTTTGAACACTATTGAGGTAAATACATTGTTTGTTCTCTATCAAAATATTTCATTTGCTAACTATGCCTATCAGTAGTTAGTGCCTTCAGTAGTTTGAATCTTTTATTTAGCTGGCAGTAGTGGCGCTCGCTGTATTGCAGTAGTTCGAGTAAACAAGATTTTTGTGAGGTAAGTGATTTGTGAAACGTATAGGTTAATGTTAGTCAGGGCCATTCTTTTGTAGGGATTTTTGAAAGTCAGATTGTGTTGCGCTAAAATTATTGTGTGTCAGTTTAAGCACAATCTTGTATAATTGTTCAAAGGGGACGTTTCATATGGATCCTGGCAGGGTCGCCATATGAAACGTCCCCTTTGAACAATTATACAAGATTGTGCTTAAACTGACACACAATAATTTTAGCGCAACACAATCTGACTTTTTCTTAATACGTTCACTGACTCTACTTGTGCACTAATGTTAATTTCTGTAAGCACTGTTTTCGATATGACACAATTTCTCACAGTATGGTGGTTTCCATACCTCATAGTGTACGAAGGTCCTGCGTGGTACGGCTACTGATGTCTCGTTGCTGCCTAACATTATTTGGCAAGTGATCTGGTGAACGGCTTTCGAATTCACTCTCTTCCAACTGAAACTTCTTGACAATATATTGTTCACAATGCCAGGGGGAGAGGGGTCTACTGGAATTGAGGGTAACCTTGACACAGTAATCTGTGAAAAGCTCTTTGCCTAGTCTAGTGTGCATGTAACTAGGCTGATCTGTTTACTAATACTGCTAGTTTCCATCATTTCCCCATCTTATACCTCATCATTCAGGCTTTGAGAACAAGTTAAAACTTAATGAAAATATTTCTTGCCACTTCATTCAGTTGTCTAGGCGAAAGAAACACTGTGTCTTCAGCTCTTTCTAGCGGCCTGAAATAAGACAGTCTCGGTTGCAAATTCTTTTTTATTTACTTTTTCATATCGTCATAAGATGAGTTTCTTTAAATCAATGATTCACCTCATCACAGAACTTTTTATAAGTCAGTCTTCCATCGAGAAAGAATTAGTTAACCTTAAGCATATTGCTAACAGCTACGAATACAACCCTAAAATTACAGATGATCTGTATCAACAAAAAACAAATCCTGGTAAACTGAACTTCCATTAGGCCTGTTAGCCAACAATACTAGATTTGCTAAAATCCCTTTTGTTGGCACCACTTCGTAGGGCCTTGTAAATATTTTTTAGGGAGTATGGTGTGGACGCCTCCTTTTCGTCGACAAACAAAGTCCAGTTCGGTACATAAATAATGAAATATCCACCACAGACAAATACGCCAAATCCCGTGTTTACAGAACAGACTGCGTCAACTGTGGAGCTTCATATGTGGGCCAGACTAGTAGGTAATTTCGATCCAGATTTAGTGAACATTTCCTTAATAAGTATGGACAAATTAAACAGAATTCGGCCTTTGTAGAGCACTTAATGTCTACTGGACACCGTTCCCTGACGGTCAGCAATTTACATACAGCTAGTAAAGGGAAAAGGTTAAATCTTTTACAGAAAACTGAAATTCTGAAACACTCCGGTACAGGAAAAGGTATTTTATTGGACGATCAGCTGGTTAGCAGAAATCAGTCATATTATGATACCCATTATTCGTTTGTTGTTGTTGTTGTTGTCTTCAGTCAAGAGACTGGTTTGATGCCGCTCTCCATGCTACTCTATCCTGTGCAAGCTTCTTCATCTCTCAGTACCTACTGAAACCTACATCCTTCTGAATCTGTTTAGCGTATTCATCTCTTGGTCTCCATCTACGATTTTTACCCTCCATGCTGCCCTTCAATACTAAATTGGTGATCCCTTGATGCCTCAGAATATGCCCTACCAACCGATCCCTTCTTCTAGTCAAGTTGTGCCACAAGTTTCTCTTCTCTCCAATTCTATTCAATACTTCCTCATTAGTTATGTGATCTACCCATCTAATCTTCAGCATTCTCCTGTAGCATCACATTCGACAGCTCCTCTTGTCTTGTCGTCTAAACTATTATTATCGTCCACGTTTCACTTCCATACATGTCTACACTCCATACAAATACTTTCAGAAACGACTTCCTGACACTTAAATCAATACTCGATGTTAACAAATTTCTCTTCTTCATGAACGCTTTCCTTGCCATCGCCAGTCTACATTTTATATCCTCTCTACTTCGACCATCGTGAGTTATTTTGCTCCCCAAATAGCAAAACTCATTTACTACTTTGAGTGTCTCATTTCCTAATCTAATTCCCGCAACATCACCCGATTTAATTCGACGACATTCCATTATCCTCGTTTTCCTTTTGTTGATGTTCATCTTATATCCTCCTTTCAACACTGTCCACTCCGTTCAACGGCTCTTCCAAGTCCTTTGCTGTCTCTGACAGAATTACAATGTCATCGGCGAACCTCAAAGTTTTTATTTCTTCTCCATGGATTTTAATTCCTACTCCGAATTCTTCTATCGTTTCCTTTACTGCTTGCTCAATATACAGATTGAATAACATCGGGGATAGGCTACAACCCTGTCTCACTCCCTTCCCAACCAATGCTTCCCTTTTATGCTCCTCGACTCTTATAACTGCCATCTGGTCTCTGCACAAATTGTAAATAGCCTTTCGCTCCCTGTATTTTACCCCTGCCACCTTCAGAATTTGAAAGAGAGTATTCCAGTCAACATTGTCAAAAGCTTTCTCTAAGTATACAAATGCTAGAAACGTAGGTTTGCCTTCCCTCAATCTATCTTCTAAGGTAAGTCGTAGGGTCAGTATTGCCTCACGTGTTCGAACGTTTCTAAGGAATACAAACAGATCTTCCCCGAGGTCGGCTACTACCAGTTTTTCCATTCGTCTGTAAAGAATTCGTGTTAGTATTTTGCAGCCGTGGCTTATTAAACTGATAGTTCGATAATTCTCACATCATTCAACGCCTGCTTTCTTTGAGATTGGAATTATTATATTCTTCTTAAAGTCTTAGGGTATTTCGCCTGTCTCATACATCTTATTCACCAGATGGTTCTCCCAAGGCTATCAGTAGTTGTAATGGAATGTTGTCTACTCCCAAGGCTTTGATTCGACTAATGAAATAGGTGGCAAAACACAAAATTAGCACCGGTAAAAAGATATCTCCGGAAGAGGTGCGGCAAAAAGATATCTCCAGAATATTTCTTGGGTAAAATATTACCGGTGCTAATTTTGTGTTTTTGCACCTATTTCATTATTATTCTTGCACTAAATTCAATTTTAGTAATTCACTGTTTTACCTAATTTGTCTTCCGCATAAGTAATTTAGTTATGCAATCGCTTTTTGTAAGCACACTGTTTAGCCAACGTCACCTACCTTTAATGTCTGCTACTACGGTCGCATAATCTTGCCTCTACGGCTCTATGTTTGTGTGGCTGGCTTCAAGGGCTGCCGTATCCTGTCCTCGACCGCATTATCTACTATTTGCCAGCTGTGCCCAACGCTCCATGCTGAGTACGCCAGAACGCGGTTGGCCCCGAGTTATGTAAGACTTCTTAAATTTCCTTGGTTTGTCATAGTTTTTCTGTCTGCAGACACTGTAGTTATACTTGACATTGTGTTCCTGCTTTTAGGTTTCGTAATGCTTCTATAACGATAGGAGATGGTTCCCTACAAAATTTCATCTTAATGCCATACGTGGGCATTAATGGACGAATATTGGTTTTTTACATTAATTTTACGTAAGCTCACTATTGTGGTTGAGTGTGGAGACTGTGTTACATCCTGGAACATTGCCTCTTTTGCTTTTTTAAAGTAACTCCATTTCCCCATTTTAATCTGCATACGCCTCACTATTGTCAATTTTCACCCCTAGGCCAATCTGATGATGCCCCAAAAGGGCAAAACGCATCGTTTCCTGTAGATAAAAAAGATTTTGCAACGAAGACTGTCTTATTTCAAGAATTCCATAACCGGTTGATGTACCAGGCGCCCAGTATGGAGTGAAACCAATTTCACTTTCTAGCGATCTTTTCGAACCCAATAGCACTGCCGAACCGTGTTGATATCCAGTTTTTGACCACGCCTTCGTCAAACACAGGAACCTTCAAAGGTCTATGAGAGATTTTATTCGACACCATAACATTCTATATTAGGAATGTATTAACTTCATAAAAGTGGTATTTGCTGGAACTCTGCAACTTTAGATAATAAGGGACTCTAGATGTATACGAACTCTGACGCGCAGCAACTCTAATATGTATAGCTGTGTCATTCCAGCGTCTGACCGCGCATGTAATAAGCACCATCGAAGACGTGCCGCATGGTTCTGAGGACATCAAGACGAATCTCGGTTGTCCAAACCCGTTTCAAGGTGACTAGTGATTACTGGAAAGGATGTGATTTATGTGAAGGGGTCAGAGTTCTGGAATATCTAAGCGTAGTGTAGTGCCTTTTAGAGTCTACCAATGAATAACATTTGTTGGACAGTTATCCTGTTTTTAACTTTTGATTCATATATTTCCATCGCTGGACTGATATTACCGGAGAACTGACTGGCCGTAGGACAACCCGACAACGTTCCCTCAATCCGTTCAGATATTCAGTGACGTCAGGGGACTAAATGCTGATATTCTTACTTTACGATATTTCTGGACAATCGGTTGCAATCGTGACCTGACTGCTAACTTGCCGTTAAGGTTTTAAGCCAGCGAATAACTTCAGGTGAGTGACAAATATGAGCAGAACAGTCAACAACAATTCCTGCTAACAGTGGTAAACTGTTCTGAGCCTGATAACAACATCTACTTTGTTATTTACGGTGGGCCAGAAATCCAGAATGTAGAAACAACTATTTAAGAAGGGCTGAAAACAACTAGAATAGCATAACAACACGTTGTGCTGCATAGTTTCTTGTTCAGATGTTTGACTCCCATTTTCGTGAAGTGTCGAACTTCGCGGCGACGCAGTTCCCAACCTTGTAATCGAAAGAATCAGAGCTGTATCCCCATTCAGTATGCGAGAGGTTGCCAAGGAATTCTATTCACTCATGCTTAATGGAATGTGTGATTTTGATGTTACGAGTGCACCATCGCATTACCTGCGCGCCATTAGTTCATTTCCTGTACAAGTATGCCATTGTGGTCAAATATCAAGAAGACGACTGGACTTTCATTTTTGTAATGTACACAGGTTGCTCTGCTTGGGAAGGTGGAACCACAGCAGTCCATTATGGAATCTATTCATTGCGTTGCCTATCTGCAGGCGCGATCTAATTCAGTGCAACAATGCGGAGCAGACGATTTGCCTACATGTTCTGACACTCCTGTCCCCCAGTGGAGGGCTACATAACTACCATGGTAGTACGTATTACGAATGGGAACTCGGAGAGTCATTCTATCCAGTGATGTGTGTAATTTTTTTATGGATTTTAGTTTTCACATAGTCACCTTCTGAAACCCCAGAAGTATTTATGATTACCCTGCATACGCAAATAATAGGTTAGAAAGATTAATAAAATGGATTGTCACTGAGAGGTAACCAATTATAGATCAGAGAGATCATACCCCTTAATGTCTTTATTTGCAGAGCGTATTATATTATTTTATTGAATGGAAACGGAAATAAGCGTTTGGCATCATTGGCCGGGAGGCCCCTTGCGCGACAGGTCCGGAAGCCTTGGTGCAGGTCCTATTACATTCGACGCCACATTGGGTGACCTGCACGCCAGATGGGGATGAAATGATGAGGAAGACAGCACAACACCCAGTCCTTAAGCGGAGAAAATCCCCGACCCAGCTGGGAATCTAACCCGGGCCCATAGGACGGCAATCTGTCATGCTGACCATGCAGCTATCGTTGCGGACTATTCAATAAAGAAATCTAATTTTGCAACAACCTGTGTGTAGGAGAAATTAAAATCAAGATACGCACCTGAAGCTACAGCTTTGTAAGCAGCCAACAGGGCATGTTTTGGGAGCTTTCTCATCAGAAACTTGGAGATGTGGTATTTGGGAATGCATTTTCATTTAAGAATGTACTGAAAATTACACTGCCGGAAACTGTTAGTACACCCTTTTAGACGTTTCGAATTCACTTATTGTTGCAAAAGTGAAATAAATACATTTGCAGATCAATAGCGCAAGCGGTTCTAAGGTACCAGGTATCGACCCATGCTGAAACACCCATATTAGTACGTGGTGTAGCCTCCAAAGGTGGCAATACTGGTTCTGACACTGATATCCATTAGATAGTACCGACTGCGAATACTGTCCTGGTATACGTTATGCCACGCCTGCGCCACCTTTTGACGTACTTCTCTAAGCGGTGTTGGTACGAGCAGCTGCACGAGTCACTTCTCGTCCCGTCTGATAGCACACGTGCTGTATTGGAGCCAAGTTCAAATGGCTCTAAGCACTATGGGACTTAACATATGACGTCATCAGTCCCCTAGACTTAGGACTACTTAAGCCTAACTAACCTAAGGACATCACACACACTCATGCCCGAGGCAGGATTCGAACGTGCGACCGTAGCAGCAGCGCGGTTCCGGACTGAAGCGCTTAGATTCGCTCGGCCACAGCGGCCGGCTGGAGCCAAGTCCTGAGATCGTGCTGGCCAGGGAAGTTGCTGCAAGTCTTGCAGAGCACGTTTCACGGAAAGTTTGTGGGCGTGCACTATCGTGTTGGAACTACAAACGACGTTCCTGTTGCAAGAACAGCAAAAGAACGGATCTAACAACATTCTACATGCAATGAGTGTTGGTCAGCGTCCCCTCCAGAAACACGACCTATGGTGTGGCCAGTGTGTCTTGGACAAATGCACTCTACGAGACAGCGTTCGCCAGGTCTACAGGTATGCCGTACGCGCGAACGATCATCACTTGCATGCAGGCAGAATCTGCTTCATCACTAAAGACCACGGCGCGCCATCTTCCGAGTCATCCCTGCTCGTCGATGCTGTGACGTGAGTGGAAGACAGGCTAAAAGTGTGCGTGCCCGTAGTCCCACTGCTACTGACGGTTCTCGTCAGTTCTTCTGGGCTCACAAGGCCTCTTATCTGTGTCGTGATTGTCATAACATCTGCCACTGCTGCCCTTACAATACAGCGACCCAGGCGGGTGTCTGGGCTGCGTGAAGTCCAGAACCTCGTCTACTGGTGTGAGAACGTTCACCTGACCACTGATACCAGCATCGTTGCACTACTGACGCGGCACCTTCAACCTGTGTGGCAGTCCTCCGAGAGGACCATCCCGCGCCGCTCGGTACGCCACAATCCGCCCCATTTGAAACTCGCTCAGTTGGCTGAAGGAAGCACGAGTGCGTCTCCGTAGCATAGTTGCCTGCTTGCTTCCCACGTTTACACCACACTTAGCCTTCTGGTTGTCAGCAGTCTCTATTGGGTAGACACAGATGGCGCTCTGTTAGGTATGCCATTACACTATATGTTGGCGGACGACGCTGAAGCCATTATAGGTACATCTACTATGCCCCGGGTCGCATATGACATCTTCGGATCAATACCGACGTTGTCTTTCTAGGTGTAATTTTTTTTCCTGACAGTGTTTTTTTTTTTTTTTTTTTTGAAATATGTGCTGAGATCTTATGGAACGAAACTGCTGAGTTCATAGGTCCCTAAGCTTACGCAGAACTTAATCTAACTTACGCTATGGACAGCAAGAACACCCATACCCGAGGGAGAACTCGAACTTCCGAGGGTGGGAGTCGCGCGTACCGTAACAAGTCGCCTGAGACCGCGCGGCTACACCGCCTGCCAGAGTATCTTGTAAGTGTAAGCTACATAAGAGATTAAGAATCAAGATGGCAGTGGTCAAAGACGTTGCCACCCTTGAAAGAAATGGTTTGATTGTTGCGCATTTGAGGTCGATACACCAAACAGACAGCTCAGCTTTATGCACTACGTATTTGGTAATATTTTACTACATGTTGGTAGAATATGAGAAAGAATTGATGATATCTTGGGCTCATGTGTTTGGATACCAGTAGAATGAGTAAAGTACACTACGCAAAGGAATTATAGGAGCACTTTTTCGAAGCTCCGTAGATGCCCCCTATTGCGACGTGTAAGTGTGATATTTGGCTCAAAGTGCATACAATCCTCCTCTGCAATGGATCAAAGTGCTTGCGACCTCACCCTTTCGCTCGATGACGTTTGGAAAAGCAAGGTGCCGACACATGCGTGAAAAAAGGTCTAAGCGTAAGGTGAGTTAATGATGTCACATTGGCAGCAAATTTCGCCACAATTCTGACAAATGCCGACATGGACATGTCACACGTCTTCACACCCCGTCTTTCCCACATTTCACACGTTCTTTACACGCCTCTGCGATGGAGGTTAGAACCGCCACTCACATCTACATCTATATCAACATTATTACTCTGCTATTCAGAATAAAGTGTCTGTCAGAGGGTTCAATGAACCACCTTCAAGCTGTCTCTCTATCGTTCCACTCTCGAACGGCGCGCGGGAGAAACGAGCACTTAACTTTTTCTGTACGAGCCCTGTTTTGTCTTATTTTATCTCGGTGATCATTTCTCCCTACGTAGGTGGGTGCCAACAGAATGTTTTTGCAATTGGAGGAGAAAACTGGTCATCGAAATTTCATGAGAAGATCCCTTTGTTTTAATGATTGCCACTCCAATTCTCGTGTCATGTCTGTGGCACTACCTCCACTACATCACGATAATACAAAACGAGCTGCCCTTCTTCGTACTTTTTCGATGTCATCCGTCAGTCCCACCTGATGCGGATCCCACACCTCACAGCAGTACTCCAGAATAGGGTAGACAAGAGTGAAGCCGTCTCATTAATAGACCTGTTGCACCTTCTAAGTGTTCTGCCAATGAATCGCAGTCTTTACTTTGCTCTACCCACATCATTATCTATGTGATCGTTCCAATTTAGGTTATTTGTAATTGTAATCCCGACGTATTTAGTTGAATTTACAGCCTTCGGATTTGTGTGACTTATCGCGTAATCGAAATTTAGCGGATTCCTTTCAGTACTCATGTGAATGACTTCACACTTTTCTTTATTCAGGGTCCACTGCCACTTTCCGCACCCAACAGATATCTTACCTAAATCACTTTGCAATTCGTTTTGGTCATCTGATGACTTTACAAGACGGTAGACGAGAGCATCATCTGCAAACAATCTAAGAGGGCTACTCAGACTGTGTTCTATGTAGTTAACGTAGGTTAAGAACAACAGATGGCCTAAAACACATCCTTGGAGAACGCCGGATAATACTTCTGTTTTACTTGATGACTTTCGATCTGTTACTACGACCTGTGACCTTCCTGACAGGAAATCACGAATCCAGTCACAGAACTGAGGCGATATTCTATAGGCACGCAGTTTGGTTAGAAGACGGTTGTGAGGATTGGTATCGAAAGCCTTCAGGAAATATAAAAACATGGAATCAATTTGACATGCCCTATCGATAGCACTGATTACTTCATGAGTTTCACAAGAACGATGTTTTCTGAATCCGTGCTGACTATGTGTCAATAAATCGTTTCCTTCGAGGTACTCCATAATGTTCGAATACAGTATATGTTTCAAAACGCTACTGCAAATCGACGTTAGTGATATGGGCCTGTAATTCAGTGGATTACTGCTACTTCACCTTTTGGCTATTTGTGTAACTTGAAGAATTTTCTAGTTTTTAGGTACGGATCTTTCAGTGAGCGAGAGGTTGTATATAACTGCTAAATATGGAGCTATTGTATCTGCATTCTCTGAAAGTAACTGGCTGGTATACAACCTGAATTGGAAGCCTTGCCTTTATTAAGTGATTTAAACTGCTTCGGTACACCGAGGATATCTACTTCTATGTTTCACATCTTGGCAGTTGTACTTGATTGGAAATCAGGAATATTTACTTAGTCTTCTTTGGTGAAGGATTTTTGTAAAATCGTGTTTAATAACTCTGCTTTAGTGGCACTGTCATCAGTGACTTCATCGTTGTTACTGCGCAGCGAATGTATTGATAGCGTCTTGTCAATGGTGTGCCTGTTTGTATGACCAGAATCTCTTTGGGTTTTCTGCCAGATTTCGAGACAGAGTTTCGTTGTGGAAATTATTAAAAGCATCTCGCACTGAAATACGAACCATATTTCGAACTTTTGTAAAAATTTGCCAGTCTTGGGGATTTTGCGTTCTTTTAAATTTGACATGCATTTTCACTGCATCTGCAACAGCGATCTGACCAGTTTTGTGTACCATGGGGGATCAGTGCCGTCACTTATTAATTCATGTGGTATGTATCTCTCGGTTGCCGTCGTTGGAATCACGCTGTTTTCCTATGAGTGGTCGAGAAAAAGTATTTCAGACACACCACCGCTCAGAACTGATACAAGAAGGCCTGTGGAGGTAGCATAAAGGGCGTCAATGAGATCAACCCTTTAACTGGGCTTCCCATTCCCATACATCTACGTATCGGAAACGACAGTTGCCAGTGTGGTGAGCACCAGCAAGAGGTTCCTGACAACCTTTGACATTTTCGACACCCTCGGACGTTTCAACCCTTCTCTGAAGACACTGTGGGGCTGCATCCCCAATGAACGTAGTCGCGGACCTATGCAGTGTAGCGCGACCGCATGTTTTGCTATCGTGTACAGTTTCGAACCTTTAGGGACCATTGAAAACCATTCCACGAAATTTGAACGTCATTCGACGCAGCAAAGGTTACTTATGATTTTTCTACCCTCGGTTTTTGCGCCATGCTGTGCCTGATCATGCGGGAGTGCAACATCAACATGTACGTAAATAATATGGTAAAAGGTCCCTCTAAAACCACGCAGTTCGGCAACTCTCTTGGTGAAACTCATGCACCTTTGTTGAGCTCTTTACAAATGTGCCTTCAGAAATTTCGACACCAAATCAGCCGGGCGGCTGTTCTAGTACCTGCGAGTTACGCAACCCCGTCCGACACCCATTAGGTGGGTTCGCCCACCTTCAGGCCCTAGAGCAAACGAAAGATCCTTTAATTTTGTTCCGCAATGTACTGTATAAAGAAAATAAAATAATCACTGAAACAGAACACTTTCCATATTCCCATGGAAGCTGACAACAATATCGCGGGGATAGAGGGTAAGCTGGAAACCGGAAGTGTAACTGAAGTTCATGCATAACAAAGCGTGTTTTGGGCGGCAACGTAACGCCTGCTTGTGGATGCATTCCAGAGAGCCTTGCTCTGCTAGTCTGCCCACACGCATAATTTAGCAAGGCGGGGCGCACAAACAACGTCATTAGCTGCAACTACTTTAAATAAGTTATCACAACAGACAAACAGGCGTCAGCTTCCACGAACCAAACCTCTGCAGTTATACAAATCTCTCGAGATCGTGAGACTTTCGGTTGTTGCAAAGAAATGGTATGCGTCAGTTCTTCGCATTTGCAACAAGCGTAATTTAATTGAGGTTTGCTCTTTTCCACACTAAAATGAAGTCATGGCACCAAAGAACCATTTACACAATTTATTTCAAACTAACAGCTTTCAAGCTGTTTTCACACCATGACGTTTGTAGTGCACACTCAGATTCGCTGTGGCAAAATCTAGTTCACAAATAGTGGTGTACTGACTGCCACGTTATATGCAATTTTATTAGCTTTGCAGACAGACTTTCGGATGTTACTGGAAGAAGTGCGCAAAGTGCTTGTGTAACAAAGAAGGCATATCTTTAACGACTCATTACTGTACAGGTTATTCCGGGAGGAATGCTCAATATCAGAGATATGACAGGAATGATCATTCGAAGCAGAATAGCCCCGTAAACATTGGCTCTAAAATGCATACCTTGAAAGCTGAGAACACTTCTTCATCTTCGACAATGTGAAACGAATCTCTCTTCTGCAAGCTCTTTGATTTTACATTGTGGGAGAAGATAGTATGGACCAAATCAAGAAAGAATTATCGGGTACATATGTCCTCCAAAATGCGTACGTTACAGCTACGAGGTCTTGTTTCACAGCAGCGAAGATGAACGAGTGGTGATATCTCTTAATGTGTACACTTTATAGCCCATGTATACCGGATATTTCCTTTTTTTTCTTTTGGTCTCGTCTCAAAATGTGTAAAGGAAAGAGCTTGCAGAAGAGGAGATTTGTTGTGTCGAAAATGAAGTAGTGCTCATAACTAAAAAGGTATGCCTTTTAGGGCCCATGATTACTAGACTTGTTTGCTTCGTATGGCCGTCCCGGTCGTATCCCTGAATACTGAACGTTTCTCTTTTTACGTCCTGTATAATTCGTTGGTAATAATGACGACGACGTATTCGAAATGTGCCGTATCCGGGATAAAACAAACGAAATATGACTTAAAAATTCAAGCAGACAAGAGCTAATTTTGTTCTGACGACTGTGACAGCACGTTTACAGACATCAAAATGTGACCGAAAATTTTAAAATCGCTTCTCAATTAACCCGACACTCATAAGGCGAAATAAATTTGGTTTTGTTTCTTTTGTTATAATATTGTTCAGTATCTGCACTTCAGTGAAGAGATCAGCTCCACAGAGGCAAGATATAGTGGAAGAGGCGAAGGTCCAGGTTCCACAACTATCCCGAGACCCTTTTATAAATTTCTGGCACGTTTCATTTGACGTACACTTCACTGGAAACAGGAAGTGTGGTTTTAGATAACGCTGACTATGTCGTAATTGCTGGAAACTGTTTTGTATCTTACGAACATGAGGCAACACAGCAATCACAAGTCAGGGTCCAGTGAAACAAGTAAACTGAACTTCGTTATCAGCAATACCACGAGGAAGTGGTTGGTTTTGTTTAGCTACATGACATTGCATTCCATGAAAGCCAATATCAAGATATAGTTCTTTCCTCGAATTAATGTTCCCAGCTGAAACACGAGCTGTTATCTAATCGCGTGGACTGTCGAAATTGGGAGAAACGGATGTTGTATCGAGAATGATCTGTATAGTAGCTACGCGATGGGGTTTCGAAAAATTAGAAAATTATTATTCGCTGCAGAATATAAATATGTGTGTGTCGTTCAAGAAGGAGGATAAGTGGTACACATTACCTCGGGAGAAAGAAACCAGAAGAGAACTTGATCATATAAGTAACGAGATGTTTGTTATGATGTATTAGCGTGCGACATTTCCTGGCAGGGAACTGTGCCCTAACGTTGTCTCAGGTTTCAGCTTGATTCGTACAATCTAATGTCAGTTAATGGGCACACTGATATGCTCTTACGCTTCGCCAAACTTTATCGTGTGTGGCGTGTGTCACAGGAAGAAGCAGACTTTAGCTGCAAGTTTGTGTGCTTACCAATGTGGTTAGAAGTTTAAGGCACTGGAATCGCATTCGGAAGGGCGGCGGATCAAATCCATGTCTAGTCACTCAGCATTAGTTTTTCCGTCGTTTACCTCACTCGCTTAAGGCAAATGTTGGGATGCTTCGTTTGAGAATGGCACAGCAGATCTCGTTGCGCATATTACTGATCAGAAATGAGCTCCCTATAATCTAGTATAATATAATTCGCCAGCAGGCGCTATGACGTCATTCAGAACTCGTCGTCACCGTTGTTCGTAGCGTCGACTCGTGAGTCTCCACCGCTTATCAATCGTCACCTGAGTCTGCTGTCGGGTACAAATGAACTCGACTCGCCCAGGAAGGAGAGCGAGTTCACGAGTTTGTAAGTATAACCGCGGGCTCGCAGTATTCCCCTCATACATGCAGCCGCTTTTAAAGAAATTTCCACCTTTAAACTGTAAATTACTCTTTATTTATTTCAGAAAATCATGCTTTTGCCTTTACGGACTTTATCAAATACAAATTGAAATATCGCAAAATGTCCGGCCTTCCTAGACGAGATTAGCAACCATTAGTCATGGCGATTACTGCATACCAATGTAATGACTGATCGGTTAGTGTTTAAGTATGTATATCTGTAAAACTTCCTCGAAGAGTCCTGTAAATTTAATTTAATAATTAATATCAATTTTAACAATGTCTAACATATATACTGACGAACACACACTTTCGAGGCGCTACTGAATCTGTAAGAAAAGTGCCAGAAAACATGACATGGGAATAAAGTGCTACCTCTAAATGATGATTAATTATTAAAATAAAATTATAACAATCTTCGAATATTTACAGAAACGAATGATAAGCTAAGCTACACCCCCTGTTAGCCCATAAACTCAAGTTTCCATGACCAGAAAAATATAGAAATAGCTCGCTTATTGTCGCAGGTATATATCTGTGACCTTATTCCGTGCCCAGTTTTTTTGACGCAGTACATATGTTGTCTGATGGTCGAGGTGGCATAAACAAGAATACAACCATTTTGTTCGCAACGGACGAAATCTTACGCTTCTCGTCTGAAGCGTGGACTGCAGAGTAAAGGTTTTTAAGGCAACACTCCCCTAATGGAACACATCTGCAACTGTGTACGCTGCATCAATGAATTTTCGTCTCACACCCTCCAAAGTCTCACAAAAGAAACAGCTAATGCTGACAATCCTAGAATTGGTCATTTCACCTTGTCAGCGCTACTTCACAGCAGCAAATCGTTTACTCATATTCTGTAATAACAGTAAGTCGCGACTAGCTTTACACTCCTGCATGTATCAGTAAAAGAAAACGAGTACGAAGCGACCGCACCGCCACAGTTCTTACCATAACACATGTCTTGGTCGTGGAACTACAGTGGGAACGAAGGAAACCCGTTATCGCTGATGTAACAGTGGCGCCATCTTCTGCAACGTATGCAACCCGCTACATTAGAATTGCACACACTCCGTTTATGACCTCTGCCACACGTTCCCAATACAGGTTTGTGCTCCGTCTCTAATGATCTCGTTGTCGACGGAATATTAAACCCAAATCTTCCTTCCTTACCTACTTGCAAAGTAGGAACCATTAGGGTAGACACATATGTACACTCGTAACTTCCCGGCGGAGCTTCGAGTCCTCCCTCGGGCATGGGTGTGTGTGTTTGTCCTTAGGATAATTTAGGTTAAGTAGTGTGTAAGCTTAGGGACTGATGACCTTAGCAGTTAAGTCCCATAAGATTTCACACACATTTGTACATTCGTAGCTTCTGTGTTTAAAATGTTTCTGTGCGTCAACTACCATGAGACAGCACGGACGGTACGCCATTTTACGACGTAATATGAGAACACGTCTTTAGTTAATTGCTCGTGAAGTACCACTGACTTGTCGATTTTGGTAAGGAGTGGTTCGGTGTCGATAACCAGTGGTGAACTAATACATCAAGATAAGTACACCGCTGTCCATCAAAATCGCAACACCCCAGAAGCGGTATGCAATAAGAGCCAAATTAGCTAATATCATTTATACAGTTCTGAATGTTTCTCGGTAGAGCTGTCGTAGACTACTTACATATTTTTGTTGTTTCTGCTAAGACTATTGTTTGGATGACTCACATTAAATGAAAATGTGAAACTAGAGCAGTCTTTCAAGAGATATTACATCAGTCTGATGATATCCTTAGCATAGAATTTAATTGAAAGAGTAACGAAATAAACAAAGAGTGTTCAAGAGTACGAGAAACGAGGGTAAAATCTAGCTGAATATCAGAGCTAACGCAGATATATTACAATGAATAATGGATATTGCTTTCAAACCTCACTTTTTCCCAGCCAACTGGTCTAACTCAGTGCTATTCGTCATCTTAAAAAACTGAATCAATGACAGGATGGTTAGGACTCCACTCTTGTTTTGAACATGAATATTGTAAGTAATCATACTACTTACCTTGTATGACGACATCTTTATGGTTTCTTCTTAGTACTGGCATAGTGACTCGAGGTATCAGTTATTCTTATGCGGAGCGGAACGTTGTTGGGTTAATTTTACGTATCATCCGCACAACAACGAATATTAATAAAAATGCACAAGTGCTTAAACTGATTCCATTGTACTTTCCTTTCTCTATTTCAAGTACAGTATTTCCAGAAAATATACACAGAAACGACGTGTCACATTCAACTCCTAGTACGACAGATAAACAATATTCCGTGAATAGTTTGAGAGATTTTATCTAACAACTTTAAAGCCAATTACTTAAAATGTAATTGCATCACGTAGCAAAAATTTTAAATAAATTCGGTATAAGAAAACAAGCTAGCTTTTTGAAGAATAAAAAAGAATATTACTGATATTAGGTTTTTATTTAAACTCAAATTCCGTATATAATTACACGTGAGCGATTTATTTATCTTATTCAAACTATGTAAAATTTTCGTAGCGAATGTAGTTGTCCAGCGCTCGTTATTAGATTGTATCGTAAATTTATGAGATGCGTCGAGATATTCAATAAGCAGTAACAGTGTACCATTGGTCAGTTCCATTAAATGTGGAGCATGCTAAAAATATTCTGAAGCCAAAATCGCATAAATGTTTATTAATCAGAACAACCGGTTTCGACAGACTTTGCTGTCATCTTTAGGTCATAAAATATCTTTTTGTTGTGAAACGTGTTCATTTTAAGTTGGACCTTACGACAAGTTGTCATGCGGATAAGAAACAGCACATTATAAAATGTTTGTCACAACTAAAATATTTAAAAACGTAAACTAGCTTGTGAAAATGGCCAAGTCTATGTATGCTGTTCGCAGATACTTGTTCGTTACAAAAAGTCAGTACATAATAGCACATCTGTTTACATAAGCTGGACATTTTCTAAACACTGAAAATTTTCAATGTTTAGAAAATTTTCAATGTTTAGAACATGCCCAGCTTATGAAAACAGATATGCAACTGTGTACTGTGTTTTTGTGACGAACAAGTGGTATATATATAAACATGGCCATTTTCACCAGCTGGTTTACGTTTTTTTAATATTTTAATTATTACAAACCTTTTATAATGTGCTGTTTTTTATCCACATGACAATTTGGCGTGAGGGCCGCCTTAAAATGGACACGTTTCATAACAAAAAGATTTTTTAAGACCTGAAGACGACAGCAAAGTATCCTACATAGCCTGCAGTGTCCTGCGAGAGCATAGAGCCGTAAATACCTGCAGCTTTCACAGAGCCTGCGTAGTGATCACGGAATATTGCTCTGCTATCGGCAGACTGGGGCATCTTCTCTGTACCTTCCGCCGAAGGCTCATTTTGCCCTTCTTCCGGGTCCTTTACTGTACTTTACGATGTCCTCATCGTAGGAAAACGTTTTTGGAACGTGGGAGAGGCGGTGATCTCCCGCAGAATTCCAACGACAGCGTTAGCTGCTGTCAGCATTGTGTCGGCTCAGGAAGGGCATCCGGTCACACTGTCCAATGCACACAGCAGCCTTCGCCGAACGCTGTTCTACCTGGCGTCGGCGTCACCTTTACAACTTGCGTTAAGGTGATGGAGCCCATCGGCCCCCTTTGATACGCTGTCTGTGTGCGAAACTGCTAGCCCAGCCAAACGTAAATCTCGAGAAATAAAATTCCTACAAGTACTTCATGTATCGGCAATCACTTTTGGATAATCTTTAATAAAAATAAAGAAATACTCTATTTTCAAATCAAATTAATTCCATCTACATATCATTCTATATAATTTGCATCTCAGATATTGGTTATGTGACAGTCGACGAAATCGTCAGTTTCGCCATTTTTCAGTAGGCTGAAATTTATCTTTTCCTGGTCGCAACTTTCCTTTAGTTTTTCCGGGTGGCCGCAAGAGAGGTCACATTCCTTGCCTTTTTATTTGTTATTGCATCGAAGAATGGAAGTCGCGTTACATGTTGATCCTCCTGTCTTAGTTGAAGGAGATGACGATTTGGTTTCCTAGACAGAGGTGTCTTAATGCCATGGACTGAAGGAGCTTTTATTCTGACCGCAGTCGTCAGATGATTGATCTCGAAACAGAAGTGATCCTTGTTCGGAACTGTATACCCCAAGCCACTGATGTACGGACTCCGTATTGCTCTAACTTCATACAGAGACTGTCATTGATGTTTCGGATACCATTTTATGAGATAGCGTACCACGCCTACGTTCTTCCAATTGGTCAATTGTGAGTTGCTACAACAAACGTTAGAACCGTACGCAGACTCTCGTCCATGACTAGTGATGTTTAGCAAACAGATCCTGTCGGTCCTAGCAAGCAATCTGGGGCGGAAGTGGCTGTAGTTTGTGTAGTATTGCTATCAGCAAGGGCTGCTCCTCTTTCCAGCGCTCCAAGTGATACTGTTTTGCAAATTCCATCCACTATCCAGAATAACAAGCCGTAACATCTCTTTTGTTTAGTGGACGGTTCCAGATATCGAAACGGGGTCCTCAAAAAATGATAGTACGCGAAGGGACGTGTACTTTGGTATGTGATAAGCAGTCTTTTGTGTCGATAGTGACACTGAAGCAAGTATTTTTTTAATGGCACCGTATGCTTTTCGTAACTGCATACAACATCTGTTGAAAAAGCAATTGCAGTGATATAGCACTTGTTAATATTTGCAGAATTCTTTGGAGAAGAATGGAAAAGCCAGTAGAAGCAGACCTCGGCGAAGATCAGTTTGGATTCCGGGGAACTATAGGAACACACGATCCAATACTGACTCTACGACGTTTCATACGAGTTGGGTTAAGGAAAGGCAAATCTAAGTTTACAGCTTTGTAGTCTTAGAGAAAACTTTTGGCATTGTTGACTGGAATACTCGCTTTGAAATTCTGGGGGTAGCAGGGAGCGTAAGTCTATTTACAATATGCGCACAAACCAAATGGCAGTTATAAGAATCGAGGGGCGCGAAATAGAAGCAGTGGTTGAGAATGGAGTGAGACAGTGTTGTAGCCCATGTCCGATGTTATTCAATCTGTATATTGAGCAAGCAGTAAGGGAAACAAAAGAAAAATTTGGAGTAGGAATTAAAATCGATGGAAAAGAAATAAAAACTTTTAGATTTGCCGACAACATTGTAATTCTGCCAGAGAAAGCAAAGGAGCCGGAAGAAAAAATTTAATGGAATGGACAGTGTCTTGAAAGGAATACTAGGATAGCGGAATGTAGTCGAATTAAATCAGATGATGCTAAGGAAATTAGATCAGGAAACTAGACACTTTAAAAAAAGGAGATGAGATTTGTTATTTGGGCGATGATGATCGAAGTAGAGAGGATACGTCAAGAAAAGTCATTTCTGAGAAATTTGTTAACATCGAGTATGGATTTCAGTGTCAGGAAGCCTTTTCTGAAGGTATTTGTCTGGAGTGTAGCCATGAATGAAACGTGGACGATAAACAGTGTGGACAAGAAGAGAATAGAACCTTTTGAAATGCAGTGGTACAGAAGAATGCTGGAGATTAGATGGGCTGATCATCTAAGTGATGATGAGAAGGCACTGAATAGAATTGGGGAGAAAAGTAATTTCGGGCACATCCTGACTAGAAGAAAGGATCGGTTGATAGGACACATTCGCAGACACCAAAGGTTCACCATCTTAGTATTGAAGAGAAGGGGGGGGGGGGAGGATTAAAATCTTGAAGGGGGACCAAGAGTAACCATACCGAGAAGGATATAGATTGGAGTCGTTACTCGGAGACGAGAAGGCTTGCGCATGACAGACTAGCATGGAGATCTGCATCAAATCAGCCTTTGGTCGCAAGGCCACAACGACAACAATACTGATCTTGAAACCTTTCGCAAAAGAATCCGCAAAATGTTCTAAAATCATAAGCAGTGCGGGCAGTTGGCTTTTGCGTTGTAAACAACGCCAAGCAGAGCTCTCTGGGCAGGTTCCGTTGTTATATGCAGCGAGACAGGCCTACGCTGCTAAAATTTCTCCAGGTCGTAGATACTGGATCAGCTACGATGTTTGTATATAGAACTATGGCATATGCTGTCGTGTAAGTCTTAGGAAAACTACGAAAATTTGTGTACATTCCAAGGTTTCTGTGGATCCGAGAACTGTTTCGTCACGCAGTTTTCCATTGCCGTTTCGTCAGAGTTTCTTTGACATTCGCCGTATAAACGTGGTATGTCTACTTTTTCTTCATTAGAATACGTGTCTGCATGCAAAGAATGTTGAAGAAGAAATGACCTGTCGACGGAGGATACCTGGTAGTACTGCAGTGCAGACAAGTAAACTGTCGAAAGCCTTCATACAAGGACGTAACCTGGAATGAGCATGTTTACACCGTGGTAGTCGACTCTGGCCGACTTGGCTTCCAGTTTGAGAATATGTCTCTGATTCTTTTACGAAGAGTTTCAACCTCAAAATCAAATGGCTCAAACTGCTCTAAGCACTATGGGACTTAACATCTGAGGTCATCAGTCCCCTAGACTTAGAACTGCTTAAAGCTAACTAACCTAAGGACATCACATACATCCATGCCCGAGGCAGGATTCGAACCTGCGACCATAGCAGCAGCGCGGTTCCGGACTGAAGCGCCCAGAACCGCTCTGCCACAAAGGCTGGCTCAACCTCAAAACTCACAACCATTGTATCACTGCAATCGTCTTTTCAGCATTTTCGGATACCGTTATACAAAATATACCATTCTATTTTAAAGAAATCATACTTGCTTCAGTATCTCGATGATACAAGAGTTAAGAATCTTTATCACACACCAAAGTATGAGCCTCTTTGCGTACTATCACTTGCCAAAAAACCTCGTTTCGATATCTGGAACTGCTTATGAAACAAAATGAGTCTTATGCCTTACGTCACTTACCCTGTATATCTACAGTGGACCACCAAAAAGCGTTGTTTTTAGCAGTCCCTGGACTTCAAAAATCCGATTCCGACGTTTTCAGTAGGTCTTTGAAAAATTCTTTGAGATTCTTGTATTCTCACAATCCGAAGCATCTGAAATTCAGCTGAGGACACGTACTCGTCCACATGATTTACCGGCGCATTATGGCCCTACGCGACTGCAGAGTAATCACTGGAAGTATTCACATCCATGAAATATATAGCAGTATGCTTACAGAAGGATTTAAAGTGGAAATACCGCCTAAAACAAATCGCAGATAAATCAGATGCCAGAATGAAATTCATTGGAAGGATTCGCAGAAAGTGTACTCCAGTCACGAAGGAGGTAACTTGCAAAACCCACGTTCGACCAATACCAGAATACTGAGCGTCATTCTGGGATCTGTACCAGATAGGACTTATAGACGAAAGACAGAAGGTTCAAAGAAAAGTAATTCGTTTCATTACATGTTCATCCATTAAGGACGAAAGCGTCACCGAGATAGTCAGCCGACTCCAGTGCTAGTCGCTGGAGGCGAGGCTTTCTGCACCTCAGTGTGTGGTTCACTGTTAAAGTACCGAAACCGTCTGTTCCTGGAAGAATCAACAAATATATTGCTTTCTCCTTTGTCATACTTCGCGAGAAGGACATGAACATAAAATAAAGGAGATTGGAGCCCACACCGAAGCATATCAACAATCGGTCTTCCTGCAAACCTTTCACAGCTGAAATGGGAAAGGGGGAGAAAGAGACAGGGCTCACAAAGTATCCTCCGGCACACACTGAAAGGTGGATTATGGAGTGCAGATGTAGATGGCGCCCGAACTAAAAGGCAAGTCTTACCACAGGCAAGATACGTTGTAGTGAGTTCAGCGCCACTTGGATTTCACCCCTCCTAGGTCCTATAAAGCCCTGCAAATCTTAGAATTCCATGCACTCTGCTTCACCTTCCATATCTGCCTTCCATCCCCCACGTGAATCCACTATCTTCCTCTTTTCCTCAAATTCATCCACACCCTGTACATTGTCCACAGACTCGATCCCCCCCCTGGCGTCTCCTATCCTCTACACCCCCAGCCCATTGTTGTTGTGTTCTTCCCTGTTTCCAGCTTCACATCCTCCACCTCCTTTCCCAATGCAACTTGCAGTGCCTACCACTCCCGGATGATAACCTTCACCCTGATCTCCTATCAACTCTAGCTGCACCTTCCCCCTCCTGCTTCTCAGGCCTCCCTTTCCCCTCCCCTTCCCTTCTCCTGTTTTCCTCCCTCCTACACCCCCTCCCTTTCCTGTGCCCCCATTCTGTCTCTGCACTCCCTCTTGCCTTGCCTCCCATTTTCATTTCTCGCCCCACTTATTTCCTGCCTCTTGGTGTGCCCCCTGTCCCCCTTTTTCCTTTCCTCCCATCCTCTCCAGCCCCCCTCACTGCACCTTCCTCCCCTCTTTTTCCATTCTCTCAGGCCTCCAGTCCCTCGATAGGTCCCTACCAGAAGTTTTTGTTTTTCATGTGTGCTCTATTGCTTCCAGTGGTTTTTTAAGTCTCTCCTGCTCTGTGTGTTATTATACTGTGGCCAACTTGTGTGGGTGACTGCAGTGTATTTTAAGTCCGCCGAAACCGCCAAATGTGTTATTTTAATTTTATGTCGACTTTTTTAACTGTCCCCCAATGAACGTCGCCGTCTTAGTGTATATTTTTACTTCCATTGTCTCCATTTACAGTGGTTTTATATTCCCCTTCTTCTACCCTTTTTTATGTCTAAGTTCTCATTTTTATATATTGCAATGCCACTCGGCTGAAGAGCGGCGGCTTACGCCGCTGCCAGCCCTCCCCTGCCCATGTGGAGCAGGGGCATCAAATTACAATAAGGGGTAAAGCAGACTCATCTGTTGTTCATTCAGCTGTGTGTTGGATTCTGACATCTGCCCAGTCAGCTCCTCAGTTGTTTGCCAAGGCAAAGTGTAGTGGCGTGGTGCCATGGCAGGTTTTTGGTGAGGAGGCACACCTATTGCCCAACACAAAGTGGTCTTGGGCTGGCTGCTGGAGTGTCCCCAGTTCCACTCCGAATTCTACTATGACTCTTGATGACGCATCTGCGATGTACCTGGTGTCAGTAGTCATGTGATGGTTAATCTCCAGCCTACCACTTGTAAGGTCTCAGCACCCAGATGCACTTCAGTGTCGAATAGGAATGTGGACCCCAAGAGACCCCACTGCTGGCTTCTGCACTGGAGATCAGTGTTAGCAGCACCCTGTGATGCGGTGTTATCAGAGACAATCAGTTTCTAAATCAGTAGATGGTAGGTGGTGAGCGGCATTGAGTTCATCATGTTAAGGTCATCATCTTGAGCACATCTTCGGCTAGTTCATAGACTGTGCTGTAGCATCTAGGACATAGATTCACTAAAGTATCATAATCATGGAATGCAGTGCTACTAAGGTGAATGCCATCAATCATAATGATCAACTCCGTACAAAAGTGGGGAGAGCTGGTATATTTAAATTAACTGGTGTGAGGCTATGATGCAGTGTTCGGTTTGAAATGACCACATGTGTCTTCCTCAGTCTGCTATACTCAGTTAGCAGGCAGTTAACTGCTGTGTCAGTTCATCATTAGGTGCTTTTGTGCAACATGTCTTACGAGCTAACGAATGTGCTTGTCCTGCTTTCTTCGGTATTCTGTCTCAGTCCCCTTTCTGTTGAATGTGTGCCTTTACTCAACAGACAGTGTTCTAGGACGACCTGACCTACTTGCGACACACTGCCTTCTTCCTGCTTCCGTCTCTATCTCTAGTATGACTTGATTTTGTCTGTGGCAATGTAAGTGAGATTTTAATAAATTTCTCTAATTTCCACCCATTAGTATTCTGTGCTGTAAAGATCACACGGGTTTCATTGAAGAAGGTACTGCAGTGGTACCAGGTAGTCATGTTCCACTGACGTAGTCTTGGCAATGAAGTGGTCTGTAGGTGTTAGTCTGTTGTATGGAATCAGAGCAGTAAGAAAGGCAGACGGGACGGAATGACAGAAATGAGATATCTTGTTCCACGGTCACACCTCGAATGTAGTTTCCCAATTTGTTAATGTATAACAGGGAGTGTACAATGTGTTTACAGGGAATGGTGTACCACTCGCTCCCTCGTAAAACATTGTAAGAACAGTCGTTAGAAAAAGATTCTATAGGACAAGGAGAAGGACAGCAGACGAGTGTCATCATTCTTTATCAGTGACAATCAGCAGTGCGTTTCAAGGGCGGCGGCAACTGCTGAAGTCAGTGAATGCACGTTCATATCAACCAGTTTCTGTGCGAACGCTGTGAAACTGCATTCGGTGGGCGTCTGGAGTCGGCTACCTTGCGAAAGGCTACTGTCCACGGCGCCACATAAAAATGAACGTCGTCAGTGAACCAAACAACACAGGAAATGGACAGTGGCTGAGTGGAAGCCCATAGTGTGCCCCCGACGAGTAGCGATTTTGCATCTTTTGAAATAAGGCGTTTTATCCGAAGTGCGTGGAGACTGCAGTACGGCCAGAGGTGGTACTGTGATGTTTGGGGAATGTTTTTTGCATACCGCGAGTTGTGCCTTCTGTTGCGGATTACCGTGAACTTCAAGTGGCATGTTTATTTTACCATTCTCAGTGACGAAGTATTGTCTGCATCCGGCATCTTTCTGACAGGTATAGTGTAGACACGCCTGTCTTTCAAGATGACAACAGCCGCGTTCACAGGGCTGCACGCATACTCACTCAGTGTGAAGAACACTCAGGTACACTATGCTGTCTCACCCGACTAGCTCGCTGCATCGCCAGAGCTTAATCTCGCAGAAAATGTCTGAGACTATTTCGAAGAGCGGACGAAACGTAGCAATCAACATCCTCACAGTCTGGTAGCTCCAAGGGATTTAAACGTCAATGAGTGCTTCAGCTAGCTATCACAAGAAACTTGCGCTCACTCTTCCTCGCCGAAGTGAGGCTATTATCTACGCTAGGGACGGTGTTACTCGTCTGCAGCAGTATAGGGACACCAGAACACACAATGTGGAACTGTGCGCTCTGTGAAGATGTGGCAGGTAATGCCCGTCAGCAATTAACGATCTGCATGTGTACCTGCACAGATACTCCACAATCCGCCTTACGGAGCATGACGGAGAGTTTCCTGTACCACTACTATCCATTTCGTTTCCAGTTCCACAGGCAAACTGAGCAAGGGAGAAACGATTGTCAACAAGTGTCCTTACGAACCCCAATTTCTTGTATGTTAACTTCTTGGTCCTTACGCTCACTGTATGTTGGAGGCAGCGGAATCGTTCTGCAGTCAGCTTCAAATGCTTCTCTAAATTTTCTCAATAGTGTTCCTCGAAAAGAACGTCTCCTTCCCTCCAGAGATTCCCATTTGAGGTCCTGGAGCATGTCTGTAACACATACGTTGTTGGATGCCGAAGCACCCCTAAGGAGCGAGTCGCGCAACTTGGAGAAACTGCGGCTGCAGTGCCCAGGAAGGCCAACGAAGACTTGACGAGGCATTCAGCAACACGTCAGTATGCTGCCATCCCGGCTGGATAACATACTCTCTAGACTGAGAGAAGACAACTGAGATCGGCGACCACTGAATGAAATAGTTTCTCCAGGATCTACATAGCGTTAGCGAAGTGATTATGGAAGTGTAGACTTTTAAGACGTAACGGTGATGGGTGAAACACTCTGACATGTTGCCCGACACTCAAGGAATCCAGCATACAATCAATGGTGGTAGTATGAGGGCGGATCCAGCAGCGGAAACAGGCCCCTACACGTTAAACGCGCCAAACAAATGAACAAACACAGAACGGGGTCTGTATAGATAGTAGTAGCATCGGTAGTTGGGTAACTGGTTAACCGTTATAGTTTGGCAGTTCTAGAAGTAAAACTTCCTAGCAGATTAAAACTGTGTGGCGGACCGAGACTCGAACTCAGGACCTTTGCCTTTCGCGGGAAAGTGCTCTACCAACTGAGCTACGGAAGCACAACTCACGCCCGGTCCTCACAGCTTTACTTCTGCCAGTATCTCGTCTCCTACCTTCCAAACTTTACAGAAGCTCTCCTGCGAACCGTGCAGAACTAGTACACCTGGAAGAAAGGATTTTGCGGGGACATAGCTTTGCCACAGCCCTGGGGATGTTTTCAGAATGAGATTTTCACTATGCAGCCGAGTGTTCGCTGATATGGAACTTCCTGGCACATTAAAACTGTGTGCCGGACCGAAACTCGAACTCGGGACCTTTGCCATTCGCGGCCAAGTGCTCTACCAGTCTCTACGAGTTCGAGTCTTGGTCCGGCACATAGTTTTAATCTACCAGGAAGTTTCTATATCAGCGCAGACACCGTTGCAGAGCGAAAATCTCATTCCAGTTCTAGAAGTAGTTGTACTATTAAAAATATTAAATACCAGAAATAAATAGTTAATATATAAATTTGTTATTATCCAAGGAAATGTGAGCTGTATGGCCTACTTTAGCTATTCAGATAAGGGCTGTAATTATGAAGAATAAATTAAAAATAAATAAAAAATACACGCCATTAGCGTGAAGTCTCCTCGGCGTCATTAAGTTTTTGCCCGGAGACTGAATCAAGAGTTTGGATGTATTATGTTTCAGTTTCTCTTTAGTGTACAGGGCGGTTGTAATTAAACTTTCATCACTTGATCCCCTGTGTTTACCGTATGGGCACCCAGCTTTAACGGAGTGATGTCGAGACTGTGCTATGCTGGATATGCGTTGTTAGTAGTGTTAGGATCATGACTTGCCGTTACGCGCCAATACTTGTGCCGCAACGTAGGGTGAAACAAAAGAATCAGTGTGCGTTACAGTTGCACAAGCCAACATGGGGCTGGACAAGGTGAGCATGGCTTTACTCGTAAAGCTGTTTCATAAAAAGAAAAAAAAAAACAAGGCTGCTGTCGCTCTTCGCGGCTATCGACACATTAAAGAAATACGGAGAGTTCTTTCCGTTCGGGGGTCGAGGAACATGGGAGAAGCCGGCGGCCAATTGCGTCACAAAGCGTTGAAGACGTTACTGCTGCCGTGATTGACAATGCTAGTCGCAGTGTGCGTCCTTCAAGCAATGCACGGGCTGTGTAACGGCAGCTGAACATTCCGTAGGCCATCGTTCAAAAAGTGCCACGAACAGCTACAGATGGTCGTCACATTGAACTCTTTATGTGTTCTGAAACTTAAATATGGTAATCAATTAACAAGTGTTACCGCCTCATGTCGAAATTAAGATATGTTTCTTTCGATAGTTTACTTCTTTCTCTTCCCCATCTCCTTATAAATGTTTTCACAAAGTTTCATCGTCCAACGATCAGCCGTTTTTCATGGGGGCCTTCTCAAGTAGCGAAAATTTAATTGCACCCGCCCTGTATAACGCATTACATTTTTCGTAAACATGAATAACAGAAACTTTTCTGTTAATTACACAGCATTGTTAATGAAAATATGACCTTATAGTAATTGTCAAATTTAGGGATCCGTACTTCATTCGGTAAAAACAAATCCATTATAGTATTTACCGAGCGAGCCGGCGCAGTGGCTAGCATACTGGACTCGCACTTGGAAAGGCGACGGTTCAATCCCGCGTCCGGTCGTACTGATTTAGGTTTTCCGTGATTTTCCTAAATCGCTCCAGGCAAATGCCGGGATAGTTCCTTTGAAAGGGCACTGCAGACTTCGTTCCCCGTCCTTCCCTAATCCTATGAGACAGATGATCTCGCTGTCTGGTCTCCTCCCCCAAACAACCCAACCAACCCTCATAGGATTACTTCGTAGTCAGTCTGTCCTTCTGTTATACCTCCTTTTCTCAGGAACGAGTTGAGGAACCAAGTTGAATTTGACGTCAAATGCAAAGGTGGACAAGGTGAGCATGGCTTTACTCGTAAAGCTGTTTCATAAAAAAAGAAAAAAAAACAAGGCTCCTCTCGCTCTTCGCGGCTATCGCGAACGGTGAAAAAATTTAAGCCTTTAACTCAGTATGATACGGCCATTTGTGTCATGTATTTTAATACTCTCAAACTCACTAATCAAAATCTATGCATGAATTGTCGGTGTACATAAATAAGTTTGTGTTGACTCCTTCTAACGTGAGTTGCTCCCTCCTTCAGTTAAACGTTTCGTCAAAAAGTATTAACGCTGATGATGTCACGCCCATTTTTCCTTCATCACGCAACGTTGTTATCAGTGAGTCACTCGCAGGAAGTTAACCTACTGATTGGCGGTCTTTCAATTTTACGCCACTTCGGCGACCTGCAGTCGATGAGGATGATAGGATGATGATGACGACAGCACAACACCCAGTCCCTGGGCGGAGAATAATCCCCGAGCCAGCCGGGAATCGAACCCGGGCCCAGAGAATTGACAATTGGACAGGCGATAGCAGAAACACCTGGCAGGGAATTACTGCTAGTCAGACACATGCACGGCGCACGCTCTATTTGAGTTTGACCGAGTGAAATTCGTGATGGCCCGGAGACTCGGCAATAGCATTTCGGAAACTACACGACTTCTCAGATGCAAGAAGGGATTAGTGTTTAACGCCCCGTCCACGACGAGGTCATTAGAGACGGAGCGCAAGATCGGATTAGGGAAGGACGGGGAAGGAAATCGGTTTTGCCGTTTCAAAGGAACCGTACCGGCATTTGCCTGAAGCGATTTAGGGAAATTACGGAAAACCTAAATCAGGATGGCCGGAGAGGGGTTTGATCCGTCGTCCTTCCGAATGCGACTCCAGCGTGCTAACCACTGCGCCACTTCCCTCGGTTTTGTCAGATGTTCGAGGAGTGCTGTGATGTGTGATTTCAGCATGTGCAGAAACCAAGATGAACCCACTTCCAGACTTCGTGGGACTGGGTGGCCACTTCTCATTGCAGATGTTTGACGTGTAGGCTGGGCACACTGGTAAAACAGGACACGTGGCGAACTGTGGCACAACTGACATCAGACTTCAACGCTGAGCTGAATACTAGTGTGTCTGAACACACAGTGCACCCAACATGCTAATGATGGGCCTCTGCGGCCGACGACCCATGCATGTGCCAACGTTAACACCGCGACATCGGCAACTACGACTGAAATCGGCATGTGACCGTAGGGCAGTGGACGTTGGCGAAGGGTCAGAGTGTTACATGGGCTGATGAATTCCGATACCTTCTTTATCTTGCCTAAAGGAGGGTGTGAATCCCTCGTGTTCCAGGGAACAGCTCCTTGACACCTGTACTGCGAGACGGAGACAAGCTGGCAGCAGCTCTATTATGCTCTGCGGAACATTCGCATGGACATCCATGTGTCTGGTGGATCTCGTGCAAGGCACCATAACGGCCAAGAAGACTCGTACACTGGTTGCAGGCCACTTCATAATGATCGTGTTTCCCGACGCCAGTGGCATTTTTCCGCAAGATAATGCGCCATGTCACAAGGCCAGGAATGTGGTGAAGAGGCTGGAGCAACACAGTGACAAGTTCCAGTTGATGTGCTGGCCCCCTAACTTTCCAGATCAGAACCCGATCGAACACATCTTGGATATGACTGAATATGACGTCAGAGCTTATCGCCCACTCGCCCTCCCCCCCCCCCCCTCCCCCCTCACCCCACCGGAATTTACGCCAATTATTTATCTGGGCCAAAGGTGGGCAGACCAGCTATTACGCAGGTGGTGATAACGTTCTGGCTGATCGGTGTACTTCGCTATGAAATAATGTCCATAGCGACAAACTAATTAGGCAGAGTAACCACGTTCCGGCACCACTACGCATGATAGCGCTATAGCAATGCAGTGAAGAAAGCTGTTAACAAAGAACTGTTATGCACGTTACTGATTTTGTGATCGAAAAACTATTACACTAACGAGACACATACGCCTATTTGAATTAGTTGGTTGATATGGAGTACTTTTAACAAGTGTTTACCCCACATTCTGAAGAAATTTAAGCAACTGTAATAGAATTAGTCAGAATGCAGGTAAAAACCCGCGCCGAACATACTGATCAGACAGTTACACACTTCTGAACCTTGTTATCTTATGATTGTGAAAAAACTATTTAGAATAACCAGAAAACAATTTTATTTAAGAAATGTAGTATGTTACAAATATACAGTTTCCACCGTAACTAAGCTGTCTGACGTATTTAATAGTTTTTAACACAAGCGTAATATTCCTCTAGGAAGGTAAGTAGTAAAATCGTTTTTTCAACAGTGCTTCTACCTTATAAAGATGCCCGCTTTTTTCCATGATATTTGCTAAAGTAGTCATAAAAACCACCAACCGAAAACGTGCGAGCAGATATAAGCCTATGGTGCTCAATTAAAACGCATTCCACTGCATATTATAGTGGAAACAGAGCTTGTTGACAGTACAAGAAACCGCCTACGTTGATTTTTCAGCTGTCAAGATGAACTCCCAGCAAGTGTGAGGACAGAAGTAAATCAGCGACAGAGAGAACTGTAATAAGTTTTACTGGCAATAACAGCTTCAACCCTTCAGAGAACAATACTTCACTTCAGAATAGTGGTACAAAAATATTAAGCATACTAGAGTTAGTAGTAGGGTACTGGGTTACTTTTGATATCAAATTAATGTCAAATTGATATGCAAATTAATTAAACTGATCAATCAATTACCCCTTCCCCAACGACGTCCACCCCTACTCTCATTTGATGTCATGTGTTCTTCTTAGGCTGCAGGTGGGTCCCCACACCCGCCCCCTCCCCCTCTTCCACTTATGCTATTGGCAGCAATTCTGAATTTTTGTTCGAAGTTCTTTGCCACAGAGTTGTGCTGACGTCCTATCTCATCCCCACCATGGAATTGATAGGAAATTAAAAGTGGTGGTGCCCTCTCTTGGACTTGAACCCCGGTCCTTCTGGACAGAAAGTCCAAGTGTCTCCTCTAACATGTGGAAACTGCTCAGATGCAAGAGAGGAAGGTTAGAGTAGTGTATTTAATTTATTTTTGCTGGGAAACTGAAGTAAAGATTGGTCTTAATTACATAATTAATCATACGAATTGGTCCTAATTACACAACTATATGTGTAGAGCTACGCAGTAATTGCCTAAAATCGCAATGCAGCTCAAAAATCGATGACGCTATACAACAGATGTTATATTGCAAGGAAAAAATTTCTCAATACCACTCAAAACTAGCGATAGGCGTATTCAAACTCTGCCCTTCACCTACAAGCTGGCAGGAAAAAGGCTGAGGTGCAAGGTACTATCTTTATTTTTTTTGGTGGGAAATATATCCAACTGACGAGATGCTGCTGTTGGACAGAGAGAAGGTTACTACATGTATTACCTGCAAGTGTACAGCTGAGGAATGCGTTTGCCGCTGTTTGATGTCAGGCTTCGCTACGAAGCCAATACACTAACACAACTGATGGAAAAAATGCATCACTGTTGAACTTACACTTTGATATCGTCTTGAACATACCAGCACTCGTAATGAACGGTTCATAATGCAGTACATGTATTGGGGGAACTGGGAAAAAATCATCTTAATAACACAACTACGGCAAAAACCGACCCCAGAAGATTGTAGAGGGGCAGCACTTGTAGCTGTGTCGTTCTCGATCTGTGCTTACCAGCTGCCAAAATTCGAGGATCTCTTGCCTCCCCTCATCCCTCTCCTCCCCACCTTCCCTCCATCCACCTACGAGGGGGTGGGGGTCATAGGCTTTTTCAAATGGTCAACTGCTACCACAGAGCACCTCGCGGTTTTTCTGTGCCCAACAGCCATCCCTTTGCGGTCGCAGACGCTGGCCGCCTTGAGGCAAGGGTCCTACATCAACATGTACAGTCAAATAAACAAGAGGAGGTAAACGGTGGGCCATTCCAAATACAACTTCTTCGTCTAAAATATGGCGATACAGACACACCTCACAGGCCATGCTCTTTTCAGGACACATCTGCGTAGCGAGACCACCCACAAAACATATGCTAGATAGTCCCCCACATCGACGTTCTACAATGGAGAACAATTGTATTTAACGTCAATGCATCTCTTATAATGGAGCATCGATTAAATCGGAGAACACAATCACGACATTGCATATTCTTTTAGTGTTATGAGCAAAAACGGTATAGCTTTTACGTTCGACTGCAGGATACAATTCGCATCTCATTGTTCTGCGACATGCAACGAAGTGCACCACCACAGATACAAATGATCAGGGTACACACCCCCTGTACATGTCCATCCTGCGTAAAACTGGGAAAAAAGGACTTCTGCTATTTTTCTGCGGAAACTACCGATCACGGCAGAATGCCATGGTTATTTCGAAACCAAGAGTAAAGAAAAAGCGAGAATTTAAACTCCAAAGAAAAAGTATTTCTTTCAGCTTGATGGACAAATTACACTACCTGAGAGCATCTCTCTCGCTCAAATCAGTGTCTATCAATAAACTGTCACGCACATGTGTATTACAAAAATTTCAGACATGTGAAATAACATTAAAAAAGACAATCTTTAATGCATTCGTTCACATGTCGGAAAAAAGCAAAATCATTTTATGGTCAACAACAACATGGGTGTTTTGTATACTACGGTAAGTACCGTTTTACCAATGTGAAGCTGTATTACAGTTGCATTTACGAAATATTGTGAGAGCCTTTCTTGTAACAGAACCTCCTATAAGAGTGAATTTTATCCATAGTGGATACTGTTGAGCTTCATGACTGTTCCTTTACAGGGTGTAGAAAAATTCCCACTATCAGTCACAACAAAAGATTATTTATTCGTCACACGAGCGGTTTTGGGCTTGTGCCCATCCTCATGTGTTTATAAATTCATGTACCTGTTTAGATTGCTGGAGATCATTGTTTGAATACAAAGAAAATTATTTTCTAGTGATTAAACAGATACAAGTGGAACAACTGTAAGTAGTAAGGCAGCATTCGTGAAAATATATCTATATTTACATAAAGTATCCTTATTATAATTATGCTGTGGCGACAGTTTTTCACTCAGTTGCACATATATTACCATCTTCATGTCCATGTTGAACTTTTTTAAAATTTTTGAAAACTGAAACATGGATATGAAGATGGTAACAAACGTGCAACTGAGTTTCATCTATGTGCTTTGGTAGTTTAGTTTTTGAATTTCTGCTTGTTAATTTAATATTTACTAGACACAATTCTCGCATATTCAATTGTGTCGGAAGGTAAACCGATTTTGTGACATACAAGGATTGTCCAGAAAGTAACTGTTGAGCAGTTCCTTCTTCATGCCAGTTCTCGGCCGCACACTGCAGGGGCTATGAAGACGCTCCTGCAGCGTTTCCGATGAGAATTGTTTGATCACCCACAATACAGTCCGCAATTGGCTCCTCCTGAGTTTCATCTCTGCTTACAAGAACCGCTGACAATGAAGACAAAATTTTTCCACAGACAACGAGCTGCAGACCAATGCAGATAACTGGTCGAAATCACAGGCGGCTGCTTTTTATGACGAGGATACTGGAAAGTTGATACAACACTACGACAAAACTCGAAATTGGAGTGCCGACTGTGTAGCGACGTTGGTGGAAGGTGTACGTAACTGTTGCAAATAAAACGTTTATGGTTTTCACTGTGGTTTCCATTTCACGACTGATCGGTACTTACTTTCTGGACAACCCTCATATTACAGGTTCCTAATCAGGAGCGATTTATTTAGTCTCTCATGTGTGCTTTGCTAGCTTAGTTTTTGAATCTCTGCGTGTTACTCGAATTATTAGACACATGTCTTACGTTTTCATCTGTGTCTACAATAGAATTCTGCAGCATATGTCGATAGTACTTTCTTTTCTTGTGTAGTGTAGTTTTACATGCTCTTTAGCATGAATAGGGACTGTGATTGCGGTGTGTCGATGCTAGCGGAGTTGGTGACACTTTGCTTTCTGCTCCAGGCTGTGATGGCTTCTGTTACACAGCTTGAGGCAGCAGTAGGTGGGAATCATTGTTGTGGGCGGGCCGTGGGAATCCAGCAGACGTCCAGCACTTCTGAAACTGTCAATCGGTCAGCACCAGTGGCCTGCCCAGTTACTGATAGCAATGAGATTGACCCCTTATCTGTGATCTAGTTGGACGTTGCCTCAGGGCGTGGTAGCGTGTGAAAGACTTCCCTGGGGGTAGAATGTAAGGCCCCCCTCAGTTAGTCTGACAAATGGGTTCCAGGTACTGTCTGTGACTGACATTGTCCATCAGGCAGATGTAGTCGCTTCTCCTGTTTCAGAGGAACCTCTCGGCCTGCAAGATCCGAGCAGTCACAGAGATTGGTATTATTGGTAGTTAGGAGCTCTAATTTTAGGCTTGTTATGGGGCTCCTTAGAGACATGGCTGTGAAGGAGAGGAAGAAAGTCAATGTGCAGTCTGTGTGCATACTGGGTGGAGTTGTTCCAGATGTGGAATGAGTCGTCCTACATGCCGTGAAGAGCACAGGGTGCAACCAGATATAGGTGGTCGCACGTGTCGGTACGACTGATGTGTGTCGCTCTGCCATTATTGCCTGTGAGGTGAAAGCAGAGCTCACCATTTGCAGTATAGTCGACAGGACCGATTGCTCAGACAATTCTGCGACCATGTAACCTGCAGATTTCTCGACTTGCGCAATGTGGTGGTAGACTTTCGGGTTCTGCTAAATAGGTCAAGAACCCATTACACGCAGTAGACGGCTACACATGTAGCGGGGGCTGTGTGGTGTGGTCTAGGCTTCAATGTCAAAGGGTGCAGGCCGAACACACGAAGAACGTAGACACAGGAGCCATCAGTATAACAGTTGTAAACTGTCGTAGCTGTGTTGGGGAAGTATGAGAGTTCCAAGCGCTAATAGAAAGCACTGATGCTCAAATCGTATGGGCACTTGAAGCTTGCTAAAGCTGGATACAAGTTAAGTCAAAAATTTTTCAACAGACCTAACGGCGTTCAGAAAGGACAGGCGAAACACAATTGGCGATAACGTGTTCTTTGTTGTTAGAAGTAGCCTATATTGTACCGAAATGGAAATAGATAGTTCCTGTGAGTTAGTACGGGTAGAGGTCATCACTAGCAGCCCTGAATAAAATAATAAGTGGATGGTGTTACCGACCTCCCAACAAACATGATACAATTGTTGAAAGGTTAAGAAAAACTAGAGTCTAATTTCAAACACGTACCTGATTCATAAAATTACAGTTGATGGTGAATTTAATTTACCCCCCCCCCCCACATGTTGGCGAAAATACATGTTTAAATCCAGAAGTAAGCACAGGGAATCATCGTAAATTGTGCTAAATGCAATCTCTGAATATTGATTCGAGCAATTAGTTAATGAGCCCACTCGAATAGTAAACAGTTGTAAAAACACACTTGAACTTTTAGCAGCAAATAATCCTGAGCATCGAAAGGTATACGGGGATAAGTGAACAAAGGGTTGTCGTAAGGGGACTGAATACCGTAATTCCCAAATCTTCCAAAAATAAACCAAAAATATATCTATTCAAAAAAGCAGATAAAAAATTCGCTTGACGCCTCTCTGAGACACAATCACCATTCCTTCAAAATTATCAATGTTAGTGTAGACTAGATGCAGCTTGGATTCAAAGAAGTAGTATCGGCAGCAATTGAGAGCTTTATACCAAATAAATTAACAAACCACAGATCCCTCATGACACCCAGTACAGGTAAGAATACTGCTGCAGAAACAACGAAAAAATCATGATCAATTTAACAAACGCAAAATCCCCAAGATTGGCGATATTTTACAGAAGCTCAGAATTTAACGCGGGCTTCGGTGTGGGATGCTTATAATAGTTTCCACAACGAAACTTTGTCGCGAAAGCTGGCAGAAAACTCAACAGTTTGTCTCAACTTTCAGTAATGGAAAGCTGTTTTACCTTGCGAAAGAGATACGTCATTGCTTTAAGGAGTAGCCTGCGATAATCCAGAATCAACAGACTTTTTATCAAACAAAGACACTTGGTCACCTTGACTTTCTACGTATGCTAGTGGATGGGAACGTAACTTATCGTAGTGGAATCAAGGCTGTTTCTGTTGACTTCCTGCAATAAGCTGCTAGTCAAAATTAGGTCTGCAGTGTGTTATTTGTGCACTATATTTTGTGCTTTACTGTATTCTTTTGAATGTTAACTGAAAAGGCGGTACAAAAAGTGGAACACAGCTTCCGCCCTTAGACATGAGTGAGTCGTGCGTTAGGCATCCTTCCGACTGTTGCTCCACTGGTGGACTTGGAGACGTACAAGATGGGGATTCTGACAGTGCACAGGCAACTTTCTTAAGTAATGAGGGAGGGTACTGTTGGATCGGGTTCCACACATTTTACGTCTTTGAAGTCCTCTTCGAAGGTCCTTCTCATTGCCACAGCAAAAGTACGTACTGCCATAATGAAACAGAGTTTATTTCACTATTCGGCAGCAGTATATGTCAATAATGAATTGTATAATGGTTCGTCAGATCAGTTACCGCATTCTCCGCAATAACTCCGCGACAACTGTATCTTTATAGAATAGTGGCCATTAAAACTGCTACACCACGAAAATGACGGGCTACAGACTCGAAATTTAACCGACAGGAAGAAGATGCTGTGATATGCAACTGATTAGCTTTTCAGAGCATTCACACAATGTTGGCGACACCTACAACGTGCTGACATGAGGAAAGTTTCCAATTGATTTCTCATATACAAACAGCAGTTGACCAGCGTTTCCTGGCGAAACGTTGTTGTGATGCCTCGTGTAAGAAGGAGAAATGCGTACCATTACGTTTCCGACTTTGATAAAGATCGGATTGTAGCCTATCGCGTTTGCGGTTTATCGTATCACGCACGACATTGCTGCTCGCGTTGGTCGAGAGCCAATGACTGTTAGCAGAATATGGAATCGGTGGGTTCAGGAGGGTAATACGGAACGCCGTGCTAGACCCCAACGGCCTCGTATCACTAGCAGCCGAGATGACAGGCATCTGATCCACATGGCTGTGACGGATCGTGCAGTCACGTCTCGATCCCTGAGTCAACAGATGGGGACATTTGAAAGACAACAAACATCTGCACGAACAGCTCGACGACGTCTGCAGCAGCATGGACTATCAGCTCGGAGACCATGGCTGCGGTTACCCTTGACGCTGCATCACAGACAGGAGCGCCTGCGATGGTGTACTAAACGACGAACCTGGGTGCACGAATGCCAGAACGTCAGTTTTTCGGATGAATCCAGATTCTGTTTACAGCATCATGATGGTCGCATCCGTGTTTGGCGACATCGCTTTGACGCACATTGGATGCGTCTATTCGTCATCGCCATACTGGCGTATCACCCGGCGTGATGGTTTGGGATGCCATTGGTTAGACGTCTCGGTCACCTCTTGTTCGCATTGACGGAACTTTGAACAGTGGACGTTACATTTCAGATATGTTACGACCCGTGGCTCTACCCTTCATTCGATCCCAGTGAAACTCTACATTTCAGCAGGATAATGCACTACCGCATGTTGCAGGTCCTTTATGGACCTTTCTGGATACATAAAATGTTCGACTGCTGCCCTGGACAGCACATTCTCCAGATCTCTCACCAACTGAAAACGTCTGGTCAATGGTGGCCGAGCAACTGGCTCGTCACAATACGCCAGTTACTGATCTTGATGAACTGTGTTATCCTGTTGAAGCTGCATGGGCAGCTGTACCTGTACACGCCATCCAAGATCTGTTGACTTAATGTCCAGGCGTATCAAGGCCGTTATTACTGCCAGAGGTGGTTGTCCTGGGTACTGATTTCTCAGGATCTATGCACCCAAATTGCGTGAAAAAGTGATCACATGTCAGTTCTAGTATAATATATTTGTCCAATGAATAGCCGTTTATCATCTGCATTTCTTCTTGGTGTAGCAATTTTAATGGCCAGTAATGTATACACCTTCTGGATAAATATCCGATGACATTCTCTTTGTTGCTTTGCTCTGTATAAAATGTCTGATCAGAAGTATTCGGACACCCTTATGTAATGCGGATTTGACCACCAGATGTCATGAGAGGCAGACTCACCAGTGTAAAAGAAGAGGAGGGAGGAGGGACGTATTGGATTATGAATAGAGGAGCAGTAACAGCAGAATGGGTCGGTCATGAAAGCTCTCTGGCATCGAACGCGGGCTGGTCGTTGGATATTACTTGAGTAACAAATCCACCAGGGACATTTGTGTCCTTATAAAGCTGCCCACGTCGACTGGTGGTGGCGTGATTTTGAAGTGGAAACGTGAAGGAACAAGCACAGCTAAACCAAGACCAGCCAGACTTCACTTACAGGGACCGTCGGTCATTCTGGAGGGTGGTTGTAAGAAATCGCTTTGAAATCAGGGAAAGGAATCACTCGTGAATTCCAAAGTGTAACAAGCAGTCCAGGTAGCACAATGTCTGTGCCTGAGGAGTTACAAAGAATGGGGTACAACGGTCGAGGGGCTCTTCACACGGCAGCATTCCTGCAGTCAGTGTTAAGTGACGATTTAGTTTGCTTAAAGAGCGATGCCACTGAACAATGGACTACTGGAAACGAGTGGTTTGTAGAGTGAATCACGCTATAGCCTTTGGCAATCCGATCAAAGGGTTTCTGTTTGGCAAATGGATGGAGAACGTTACTCACCGTCAAGTGTAGTGCCAACAGCGAAGAACGGAGGAGGTGGTGTTATGGTAGGGGTGTGTTTCTCATGGTTATGGTACAGCTCCCTATCGGCCTTCAGAAAACGCTACATCAGATTGATATTAACACGTTTTACAGCTGGTGTTTTGCTTACAATAGAGGAACAATGAATTGTGGACAATAACATTCCTGAAATGGACTGGTTGCTTAGAGTCCCGATCTAAACCCAACGGAAAACCTTTGGGGTGAGTTAGAGCGTCGGCTTCGCTCCACACCCCAGAGTCCAACATTAGTAGCTTCCTTGGTTTCGACTCTTGAAGAAAAACGGGCTGCCATCCCTCCACGGAAATCACTCAGACACCTCATGAAAAGTGTTCCCGGCTGAGTACAAGCCGTTGTAAAAGGGAAGAATTGACTCATCCCATATTCATGTCGAGTAATAAGTGTCCAAACACTTTTGATAGTAGTTTTTGGTAACCTATTTACACTCTTCATTGTGCACAGTCCTCTTGCATCCAGTGGTTCCACGAATGCATGATTGTACAGCTCGCAAAAAAATTATGTGGCCTCGGTGCTGAAACGTACTCTCGTCCTTAGCAGTCGACAAGTCCTCCTCGGTAGACTGTCCCCCACCAAGGGCACAATTCGAGCACTCTCGATTTTATTTTACGACATAGCATGACACTGCAACCTGTGAGGCACGAGAAATTCATTATAATTAGACACGTGTGATTATATGCAATGCCATTTAGTTTATGTCGGTAGGGGCAAATGAAGAAGCAGGGATGACATTAAAAAGTGTGCTTGAACTAACTACACTCCTGGAAATGGAAAAAAAGAACACATTGACACCGGTGTGTCAGACCCACCATACTTGCTCCGGACACTGCGAGAGGGCTGTACAAGCAATGATTACACGCACGGCACAGCGGACACACCAGGAACCGCGGTGTTGGCCGTCGAATGGCGCTAGCTGCGCAGCATTTGTGCACCGCCACCGTCAGTGTCAGCCAGTTTGCCGTGGCATACGGAGCTCCATCGCAGTCTTTAACACTGGTAGCATGCCGCGACAGCGTGGACGTGAACCGTATGTGCAGTTGACGGACTTTGAGCGAGGGCGTATAGTGGGCATGCGGGAGGCCGGGTGGACGTACCGCCGAATTGCTCAACACGTGGGGCGTGAGGTCTCCACAGTACATCGATGTTGTCGCCAGTGGTCGGCGGAAGGTGCACGTGCCCGTTGACCTGGGACCGGACCGCAGCGACGCACGGATGCACGCCAAGACCGTAGGATCCTACGCAGTGCCGTAGGAGACCGCACCGCCACTTCCCAGCAAATTAGGGACACTGTTGCTCCTAGGGTATCGGCGAGGACCATTCGCAACCATCTCCATGAAGCTGGGCTACGGTCACGCACACCGTTAGGCCGTCTTCCGCTCACGCCCCAACATCGTGCAGCCCGCCTCCAGTGGTGTCGCCACAGGCGTGAATGGAGGGACGAATGGAGACGTGTCGTCTTCAGCGATGAGAGTCGCTTCTGCCTTGGTGCCAATGATGGTCGTATGCGTGTTTGGCGCCGTGCAGGTGAGCGTCACAATCAGGACTGCATACGACCGAGGCACACAGGGCCAACACCCGGCATCATGGTGTGGGGAGCGATCTCCTACACTGGCCGTACACCTCTGGTGATCGTCGAGGGGACACTGAATAGTGCACGGAACATCCAAACCGTGATCGAACCCATAGTTCTACCATTCCTAGACCGGCAAGGGAACTTGCTGTTCCAACAGGACAATGCACGTCCGCATGTATCCCGTGCCACCCAACGTGCTCTAGAAAGTGTAAGTCAACTACCCTGGCCAGCAAGATCTCCGGATGTGTCCCCCATTGAGCATGTTTGGGACTAGATGAAGCGTCGTCTCACGCGGTCTGCACTTCCAGCACGAACGCTGGTCCAACTGAGGCGCCAGGTGGAAATGGCATGGCAAGCCGTTCCACAGGACTACATCCAGCATCTCTACGATCGTCTCCATTGGAGAATAGGAGCCTGCATTGCTGCGAAAGGTGGATATACACTGTACTAATGCGGACATTGTGCATGCTCTGTTGCCTGTGTCTATGTGCCTGTGGTTCTGTCAGTGTGATCATGTGATGTATCTGACCCCAGGAATGTGTCAATAAAGTTTCCCCTTCCTGGGACAATGAATTCACGGTGTTCTTATTTCAATTTCCAGGAGTGTATTCCAATTGCACAAATAAGAGAATGAAACGGGAAAGGGAATACTATCTTCACTACTTAAGGAAAGGCGTCGAAGAAGAAGAGAAAAAATATATTTAGGTAATATTGATGAACAAATTGTTAAAGGACTGAAACATGTTAATTGCCAATATGATAGAAAATGACGTTGTCCACCACAATACATTTTATATACTTGTTTGTTTTATGAGATTTCCTTCTCGCTTCATTTTGTTGGACTTGTTTTGCTTTGTCTGATCTTTGATTGTGCAGCTATTTACTTAACAATATCTAGTGAGAAACAATTGGTTTTGAATGTCGTACCGTTCGCAGAGACAGTAGCTGGAGCTGAGAAGTTACATGAGATGGGACCAAATTGCTGAGATCATCGGTCCCTGGGCCTACACACTACTTACTCTAACTTAAACTAGCTTACGCTAAGGACAACATACGCCCCTACCGAGGGAGTAGTCCAACCTCCGATGGGGCCAGTCTCGCGAAATGTGGCAAGCCGCGCTAGACCGCGTGGCTACCCCGCGCGGCTCGAGGAGGAGATTAGTGTTTGCCGTCCCGTCGACAACAAGGTCATTAGTGGGGGAGCACAAGCTCAGGTTAGAAAAGGATGGGGGAGGAAATTGGCTGTGCCCTTTCAAACCGCGGCTGGAGATGGGAATCTGAACGCCAATCAGTACCAATGCAAATTCAATACACAGTTAATGGACTGATGAATGTTTAGTGACTATCTAAACAAATGGAAAAACTGGTAGAAGCCGACCTCTGGGAAGATCATCTTGGATCCCGTAGAAATGTTGGAACACGTGAGGCAATACTGACCCTAAGACTTATCTTAGTAAATAGATTAAGGAAAGGCAAACCTGCGTTTCTAGCATCTGTAGACTTAGAGGAAGCATTTGACAATGTTGACTGGAATACTCTCTTTCAAATTTTGAACGTGGCAGGGGTAAAATACAGGGAGTGAAAGGCTATTTACAGTTTGCACAGAAACCAGATGGCAGTTATAAGAGTCGAGAGGCATGAAAGGGAAGCAGTGGTTGGGAAGGGAGTGAGACAGGGTTGTAGTCTATCCCCAATGTTATTCAATCTATATATTGAGCAAGTTGCAGGTTGCAGTAGGTACTGGGAGATAAGAAGTTTGCACAGGATAGAGTAGCATGGAGAGGTGCATAAAACCAGTCTCTGGACTGAAGACTGAAGAGAGAGAGAGAGAGAGATTGAAATCTGGGCTAATCTCGGGAGTGAGAAGAGTTGGTAAAGATCATCACATGGCTATCGTAACAACGTAGTGTTTATTAAACGTCGGCCTTACGGTAGTTACGTAGAGATGACCTGTGAAATCAGAATTGTCCGCAGTGACATCGTTGTTCCGTTTGACATGTTGAATTTTGGTGCTAGATCATAAACTGGAATTCATCATACTCCTCACCCATTGTGAGAGGATTACCTTCTTTTGACATGAACATAATAAGGTGTTTGGAAAATGCAATCATCACTGGGGAAGGTATCAGTTCTTGTGTGGTTTGCGTGGTCAGAAGTAACGCTGACGGGGTCGTCGGCATTCATGGCGCTTTGTCTGATAATCAGTGTTTCTACTGAGGACAAGCGGTGTGGCCCCTTCATTCGTTGTCATACCATAATTCTGAAGCCAGTACCCGCTGTGTCTCCAGTGGTGAAGCAGTCAAGCAGTCGTTGTCGTTTCAGGATGGCGACGCGCTCTCAGTCACTCTTCGGCGTAATCTAACAAATGGTTCAAATGGCTCTGAGTACTATGGCACTTAACATCTGAGGACATCAGTCCCCTAGAACTTAGAACTACTTAAACCTAACTAACTTAAGGACATCACACAGATCCATGCCCGAGGCAGGATTCGACCCAGCGACCCTAGCGGTCGCGCGGTTCCAGACTGTAGCGCCTAGAGCCGCTCGGTTAAATTACACGTGGCGACCCTGTTCTGTGATTCCGCTAGACTCTGGAATCTCTGAAACGTTAGACTTCGAGCGTTGTATAATCTTAATTTTTTTCACTGCGGCGCTCAAACAACTTCTGCGTTGTTTCTGAGCAGACTTTGAAAAGATTCACGGCGTTGTTGAGCGGCGTTGTGTTGTTTGTCTTGTTTTGTTTTCTATATTTGTGTGTTTTATATGCATGTGTTTTTTTGTCGATTGTAAATTGCACTGATTTCGATCAAAGATATAAATTTGTTTTGCGTATGAAAAAGTGCGTACGAGGTTGGATACCTTTCGTAATTTTTGGGGAATACATTTATTCTGATTAGAGTATTGCGTACCGGGTATAAATTGAACTAATGCAGACACACAACCAAGCTGAAAGTAGGCGGTCCAACAACTTAAGCAACATGGACCAAGGGGATAATTTGATTTCGAATATTAAGACGTCGGACAGTTCCGAAAATGCAATGGGGAATACTTCAGAGGAAATGCAAAACAGGACGAAATTAATTTGCCTCCTACTAACCAAATTGATTTGGCAGAACTCATAAAAGCCTTATTGCATCAAAATAAAGAAAACACAGAGCGATCAGAAAAATCGTTCCGAGAACAAAACGAATCATCCGAAAAATCGATCCGAGAGCTGGGCGAACAAATGACGCAGAAATCTGAAAAATCGATCCGCGAGCTAGGCGAACAAATAGACGAAAAACTAATCCAGCAGACAAATAAAGTCGACAAGTCGATGCAGAGACTGTCCGATGATACCTCACAAAGAATAAACAATCTGGCAAGTGAAATAAAAAGTGATATTATGAAAGAATTAGGCCGTACATTTGAACAAATCGATGATCGTCTGCAAGCCTTAGAACAGGGCAAGCGGAGTCGCGATGCAGAATCGAAAGAGAGCGAGGAACAGCTACTTAGGAATTTCCAAGCGCTGAGAGAAGAACGCCAAAGGGAATACCAGCAGGTACTCTCTACGGTCCAGGAGGCGGAAACGCATTGTCCCGCGTCCGTTGGCAACATAGTAGCGGACAACAGTCAAGCGATTCACTCACTCTAACAGCAAGTAGAACAATTGAAGCAGACTGGGGCGGAGGACAACAGACAAATACATGATAAGATTGCGGCATTAGCGGACATCGTAGGCACGGTGAAGGTGACGGAGAGCAATAACAATACTACATAGCGGTCGTAGAGACCGAAGAAGTGCGTTCGCTTCTTAGATTTCAGAAGGGACAGTTCGAAGTGAACAGGCGGCACAAAGCTGTAACAGGCGAATTACAAGAACGCGTGGCGCATCTGGAAAGCCGCACGGGGTGTGATTCCAAACTCGCCAATAGCAGTAAAAATAGCTGTACGAACAGTGCAGAGAGGGACTCCGGCCACGAGGGAGATTTTGACGACAGGGAAGAATGTATTTTGAGGGGAAGACATGAGGAAAATAGAAACATTCAAGGGCCTCGCCGGGAGGAAATGCGGGGATTTGATTTCAAACATTTCCTTACGGTGAGTAAGTTTGAGATATTTCGAAATTCGCAAAAGCGAATACATCCACTAGCATGGCTCGAGTAATTTCAGTTCTGTCTTCCCCCCGACTGGGCAAGTTCACATAAGATAGAATATATGTGTGGCTATTTGGAAGGCGAACCGGCGATTCGCTAGAGGCCGGCAGCGCGTCACTGCAACTCCACTCGTGACTTTCTACAAGCCTTTCTGTCCACCTATTGGTCGGAAGCGGCACAAGATAGGGTCAAGCATGGCATAATTATGCTGCCAAATTTGAACCAGTTTGGTTTCGGCAGCCCAGCACGCCTATTAGACCACACGCTGCAGGCAAAACAATTTCTATACGACCCATACGGGCCTGCAGAACTAATTAGGATATGCATCACCAAATTGCCGATGCACTTACGCCACGTCATTCTTGCGGGGCGATGCAAAGAGGACGTGGAAATGTTTAACACACTTCTCCAAGAGTTGGAATATAATACAGCAGAATGCCCGCCTAATCAGGCACAAAGTTATTACGGGGCACAGCAACGCGACCGCAGTCTTGGCCGTAGTACTAATCAACGGCGTGACTGGTCGTCGCGACGCGAACGGAACAATAATCGGGACCGGCCGTACAGAAACTGGGGTAACAGTCGCGAACACCGGTGGAACAACGGAAATGATCGAGGACGTGGACAGGATCGTGAACGCAACAGTTACGGCAACCAGAATCGGTACTACGGTGAACACGGTGGGAATAGGACTGTAGGCGGAGCACCTCATGATGTTGAAATTCGGCCGGCTAACCCAAGACATAACCCAGCAAATGGAAATGAACAAAACCAGCAATGACAAATGATCAGCGTAGAAGGCGCCCGGGGAACAAATCAGTGACATGGCAAATGAGTACATAGGGTATATAGAGAGGAGAATGAATTGATTGGTTTACATTTGTGACATATGCATTTTGAATAATATGTAGGTAAAAATAATGATAAAGATGTTTCTATGTGATCGACTGAAGTGATGTTTTTAGATTTTTTTTCTTTCTTGTGAAGTTAGGACTTAGACTGGTTCAAATGTGAAGATAAAAGGTTTCTTTGTGAACGAGTGAAATGCTGTTTATGGTTTTTTTGTGTAACTTGAAAAGAGTCGCTCCTGAGAGAAGCAAGATCTGTGTTGAATTAATGCAAAACTCAGGGGAATATCCGATCTGTGGGTATTATGGGTCTGGCAAACCCAAGTCCCCAGCTGTTAGTAGCCTTGTTTCCAATTTTCTGCTTTCAGTGCTACTATCTATCCATTACTATCCTATATCTGTCAGTATAAATGAGGATCTCTTACTGTAGTATGCGTGCTGTATGAATATTTTAAGATGGGAGAACTCTGAGAAAGGAATGAGTAAGTTTAGGATCTTGAAAACAGGATGCAATAATACGATTGTTTAACCATTGGCTTCCCAATATGCGATGATATGTTAATATTGATGATATGTCTTTTTTGTTCTTTATAGATAAGTATGTAAAGTGCTGTCTGTGGATTTCATCAGTGTATTGATTCCCTTCAAGGTGAAAGAAGAATTGTGGTTTGTGTAATTTACGTGGCCCTGAAATATTATTGTGGTAGTCAAATACGAGCAGTTTTTCAGCAACTGGAGAGTGGAACAGAAATATGGATCCTTTCTGTAGTCTTGATTGATGTTGAGCCAGAGCCTGAAAAATGATTCTGCGTTAATACTTGCACTAGAAAAGCGACGTTTATGTGTTTTGATGTTGCTGTAAGCATTACAGCTTACTGTATTCGCTGGTGCGGGATGCACTGCAGCCTATATGAGTTGAAATGAATAAATTTCGCTCTTGAAGGTAGAGGAAGATTAAATAATTTTGATTATGGGACCGAAGGAAAGCTTGGTTTAATGTAATAAGGATGGAGCAAAACATTTGTCACTTAAACTACAGGAGGATTCGGATCTTTTGTGTTCAATAGGATGTTAAGATGAAACTGTTTTACAGAATACAGGAGACCACAATTTTGCCATTCATGAGAAATGAATCAAGAATAACCACCACAGGCGAAATAACTGATTTGGAAGCGAAAGGTAACTTAAAGAAGGAACGAAATTGGAGCAAAATGGGTAAGAAAATGTAGTATAACCTGTATGATGAAAATATTTTTACCCTTCTCAGAGTCATCTGTGTGAGTAATTCTTGTGATAATGTGATCTTAGATGAAATTGTCTTACTGTCTTATGAATGAACATATGAGTATAATAAATGTATAATTCCGAGTCTCTTATCAGGTGTATCAACTGGTATAAATGTTTTGGCGTGTAAATAACCATTTTTCTTTTTACTGTGTATGTTTAAGGAAAGTTTCTCCATATTTATCATGTGACAAGACATATGCCACGAGCGTCAAGAAGAGGACGAATTAGAACAATGTTGTAGTGGTATAAACACTGTGCTGAAGTAGCATTGAAGTAGCTTGTTGGATTAACTAGTAGTGGATTGAAGTAAAATTTTGAGTAATTCATGTGTATGGGTAGTTATGAATGCAGTTGAGAACATGAAAGCAAACCGGCTAAACTCTTACGAGAGAGCGGGAGCAGCGAGGAGGAGAACTAGTTGTAAACAGGCGGGTTTCCCAGCAGGACACACTGTCAACCAGGCCACTTCGGGAGCGCGGTCGACAACAAAAGAAGGGTACGCGGCAAACACTTTCCCTTGCACCCGGAGCTAATGGCCGGCCGCACCAGTGCGACCCTCCGTGGAGGCGATGACCTGAGATGGCCGAGCGGTCCACCGCGCGGAAATCCATCTGCCAGCAACGCACCACACCCACGCGACCGTGGCGAGACGGCCGCGGTGAAACGACAGAAGACGGGGGATAAAGGGGCGTGGAGCCTTTTGACAGGTACTGTCCAGAGAAACTTGCAGATGTCAACGACGACTATCAACATTTCTTGGCGGAAGCCCACTGTCAAGCGACAGTAAATCATGGTTCGATGTTCTCTGGTCGCTAAGGGTGGCACAAAGAAGAGCCATTAAGTGTCATCCTTGCCCAGGAATATCAACCTGGCGTGTCAAACGAGGATACCACACGAATTTGACAACACAAACATGTAACCAAATCGAGATGTACGTGACACGGGCCACCAAGAGAAACTTAATGAGAGGGCAGAGACAGCGGGATTGCACGCAACAGATGGACAAAAATCCCTACTGACAGCTGCGGAGACGAAACGCTCCGCCCCCCTCTTACATTGTGCCTCGGAACAGTGGAACTACTGAGTGTCAGTGAACGGTGATTATACGGTTCTCAGTCCAATACATATACGTGTATTCTTTCAGAGAAACTTTGATCGTGTATTTTGCAGGTTTTTATTTTTTTTAATTTTTTTTAGTCGTTGGCTACTGTAGTTTCAGAGCTCCTTTATTTCTCAATGTTTGTTTTTGTGTGTTGTATTAGATTTGTGATATTTTGTTTCGTAAATTCATTCCTGTGGCATTGCTTCGTTTATCAGTCAGATAGCTATTCATTCTCATTGGACTGTGATCGATTAGTCTTTGCATGGGGCATATTTATAGTGAGGAACCCCTTAAGGGTAACACACACATAATTAATTGTAGTTTCAGTATAATGACACAGTGATCATTGTTTGCTAACTAACTGAAATATAGTAGAGTGATTAAATTAGTGCCACAAAGTTATTTTAATTCTACAAATTATTAGTTTTATAAGATATAGAATTTTTTTGCGATAATCACTTTGTAAAACATGTTTTTTTCTTTTACTTTTTTGGCTTTTGAGTATTGTGCATTGTAATGTTCTGCTTCATAATACTGATATTATTTTCATATTTTTCTTAATTACTGTGGCACCTTAGCTATTTTCATAAATTGTACTTGTTAATAAACAGTCATAAATTTTCCTGTGATCAGTTGGCTCTTGCAATGAGCAAACACTGGTGAACTCCATAAGGGTAACAACCAGAAATTGTTTTCATATTAATGACACAGGAACCATTGTTTTTACTTGCTGACCGAATTAGGTCTACACTATCTTTTAAATAAGTGTCACAGATTGTTTTTTTTCCTCTTTGAAATTGGTAGATTCTAAAGATGTGTTGAAATTATTGTGTTTTAGCAAGTAGCTGGTGACCTTTTGCCTTTTCTTTACATTTTTGGTTTGAATTGGGTGTGAGAAGCTTGCTTGGGATTGTCCTAGCATGGCCAGAAAATTCCCTGCACAGTCTTTTCCTGGAGCGTCGGGGTTATGAAAGGTCTCTGTTGGATTTCTTTCATGTTAATTTCTTAAATCTGTTGTCATTTACGGCATAAATTACTCTTCTAAATTTACTGCGGTGTTTCTGACTGTCTAGGAGGCGACAGAAGAGTGAAACGTGTTACTTTTACACATGAACAAGAACGACCTGTCACACTACTACACTTTAAAACACAGTTTATATGTAATTCATGTTACACAGTTTCATACGAAACCTACATCAGTAACTCTAACTAAGATCATCAATCTTAAATGCGAATGTGGGTGAGATTATAACGTCTCATTTTGACAAATTTTTCAATATAGCAACTTTTCTTTATGTTCAACCCACGTGGGGTGTACTTTGTGAGACCAGTACCATCTGCTTATACAATTGTTTGACCCATCAGGTTAATAGGAAGATGATAGTAACCAGTTCGAGGTTTTTCTTTTGTAAATTGAGTTTCGATGTTTTTCATTTTAATTATCAAAATTATTGTGGAGTTACACGCTTTGTGTAAACCAAGTTGACCACGTGAAACATGTGGTGTAAGTATCAAAGTAGCCCTCAGGTATTCTTTTCGGGAAGATTTCACAGAGAGTTAGTACGAATTTAGTATACCAGTGTGTGGTAATTTCATAACGGACAGGATTGCGCTACGACCGTAGCCTCTTTGGGTGAAAATTGAATCGGTTGGTTGTGGTTAATTTCCTCTTGAATATGTTTCAACGTTCTTTGTGTGTTATTTTATGAATGCAGTGTTGTACGTAGTCTCCCAATCTTGGCTCCCTATTTGATGTGTTCCATAATATTACAAACTCACATTTTCACATTCCTAAATAAGACACCAGTTTAGTTATGAATCAAGTTTGATATGCTGAAATTTTAACGAAACAATGATCAATGTTAAACTAAATGTCCAAATATAAACTGATTTATTTATTTTCATTTAAATTGTCTTTATATACACTCCTGGAAATGGAAAAAAGAACACACTGACACCGGTGTGTCAGACCCACCATACTTGCTCCGGACACTGCGAGAGGGCTGTACAAGCAATGATCACACGCACGGCACAGCGGACACACCAGGAACCGCCGTGTTGGCCGTCGAATGGCGCTAGCTCCGCGGCATTTGTGCACCGCCGCCGTCAGTGTCAGCCAGTTTGCCGTGGCATACGGAGCTCCATCGCAGTCTTTAACACTGGTAGCATGCCGCGACAGCGTGGACGTGAACCGTATGTGCAGTTGACGGACTTTGAGCGAGGGCGTATAGTGGGCATGCGGGAGGCCGGGTGGACTTACCGCCGAATTACTCAACACGTGGGGCGTGAGGTCTCCACAGTACATCGATGTTGTCGCCAGTGGTCGGCGGAAGGTGCACGTGCCCGTCGACCTGGGACCGGACCGCAGCGACGCACGGATGCACGCCAAGACCGTAGGATCCTACGCAGTGCCGTAGGGGACCGCACCGCCACTTCCCAGCAAATTAGGGACACTGTTGCTCCTGGGGTATCGGCGAGGACCATTCGCAACCGTCTCCATGAAGCTGGGCTACGGTCCCGCACACCATTAAGCCGTCTTCCGCTCACGCCCCAACATCGTGCAGCCCGCCTCCAGTGGTGTCGCGACAGGCGTGAATGGAGGGACGAATGGAGACGTGTCGTCTTCAGCGATGAGAGTCGCTTCTGCCTTGGTGCCAATGATGGTCGTATGCGTGTTTGGTGCCGTGCAGGTGAGCGCCACAATCAGGACTGCATACGACCGAGGCACACAGGGCCATCACCCGGCATCATGGTGTGGGGAGCGATCTCCTACACTGGCCGTACACCTCTGGTGATCGTCGAGGGGATACTGAATAGTGCACGGTACATCCAAACCGTCATCGAACCCATCGTTCTACCATTCCTAGACCGGCAAGGGAACTTGCTGTTCCAACAGGACAATGCACGTCCGCATGTATCCCGTGCCACCCAACGTGCTCTAGAAGGTGTAAGTCAACTACCCTGGCCAGCAAGATCTCCGGATCTGTCCCCCATTGAGCATGTTTGGGACTGGATGAAGCGTCGTCTCACGCGGTCTGCACGTCCAGCACGAACGCTGGTCCAACTGAGGCGCCAGGTGGAAATGGCATGGCAAGCCGTTCCACAGGACTACATCCAGCATCTCTACGATCGTCTCCATGGGAGAATAGCAGCCTGCATTGCCGCGAAAGGTGGATATACACTGTACTGGTGCCGACATTGTGCATGCTCTGTTGCCTGTGTCTATGTGCCTGTGGTTCTGTCAGTGTGATCATGTGATGTATCTGGCCCCAGGAATGTGTCAATAAAGTTTCCCCTTCCTGGGACAATGAATTCACGGTGTTCTTATTTCAATTTCCAGGAGTGTATTTGGAGGGAGTCTTCCATAGGTGTACGTAGAAGACGATGAGAATGACTTACATCACAGGAGAGTAAACATAGAGGTAAGAAGTAGCAAAGTACATCATAAATGTAGATATTGTTCCTGTTACATACATAGGGCAGACACCTAAGTCTCTAGTTTTTTGGTATTCTTGTACTTTTAACATGTAAAATGCATATGTAGACAAATGTTTCTAAATCGATAAATAAATTTAAAAAGCGACGGTTTATATAATTTTCAGTTATTGTAGAAATCCGAGTGGTCTTTAACATGAATAAATCCTTGAATACTGCATGGTTGTCTCATGCCAAGGTGCTCTTAAGGGGAAAAAATAGTAGGAGAAATCGGCAAGATAAAGAAGAAAAATAACAGGTTTGAAATTAAAACTGTGTATTCCTTGGTCAACATAAGCTACGATAGTTTCACAATTAAGTGTAAATGCAATTGGAAATCTGTGGATGCCGATGCGTTGCAAGTACGTAAGAAGTACTGGGATAAGCACGTTTGTAGATTCTATGTAGATATGAAAGATATCGCATTTGGGAGTCCCTTACAGGATCTTACAGAATTCAAGTGATTGTAACAAGGTGTTTGTCATATTCTTTAGGGGAGGAGCAAAATTTCTATAGATGTGTTTACGCAAAAGAATGATCAGTAACGGGAGACAGAACAGAAATTATTCTTTTGGAAGTTATCTGGAGTCTGTTCAGCGCCAAAAATACGTCTTTATTAGTGTCTTTTTTCAGTAAAAAGCTAAATGTATCATTCTTGTGGGCAGTTTCAAGAAGCATAGGAGCAATAAGACTGCTGTTTTAGAAACTCAGAACCAACTCTTAACTGAAATCAGCAGTTATGCTGCTTCTAAACATAAAAAAAACCAATCTACACTGTGCGTGTTCGTATTCACTGCAACGGCAGTTGTAAACACTTACGTAAGAAACTTGTCGCATTACACTGCGACGTTGCGTGTGCGACGAGGAAACTGATCTTTTCCCGGTGGAGATGAACCTTTCGACCTTCACTGAAGCCTGCAAATGAGTGTTGTTTATTGACTTTTTTGAAACTATTGGGAAGGGAAATTTCTTAGTATTTGCATCCATAAATCGCTAGGCAACAGAATACTCCTGGTACTGATTGCTGATATTGAGAGGTTCAAGTGATAAAAGCGTTCACGTTCACTATTTGGAGGGAGTCTTCCATAGGCATACGTAGTAGCAAAATGCAACATTGCAATCCCTTCATAGTAGACTGAAGAAAATCAGAGAATAGAATCAGCTTGTCTGAGATGTTCTGATGGTCGCCCATGGCAACCTATGTTAAGCTGGCCTATTGTCCACTGAAACTGCAACAGCAGGAAGGGGTATGCAAGTTATTTGTGTCCATGTGGACAGCCCAACGACGTCTGGAGCAGCACAGACTGTCAGCAAGGAGGCCACGGTTGCTGCTAGCCTTGAAGGGGCCAGCAGAGAAAGACATGTCGACCATGTTGCCTCCGATGACAAAACCAGAAAGAACAAACAACTCCACGGCGTTTCTTCAGGCGAGTCCGGTGGAACGCACGTCATCACAATGGATGAATCCCGTGAGGAGACTCTGAGGAGATCGAACGTTGCCATACTGCATTCGTTATCGTCATTGGGGCCCAACCCAAGCGTGACAGAACGTGGTTGCCATGGTCACAAAACAGAACTATTCTGGTTCGCGGTGCTGGTTAATTTCGACAGCAGCCATTGCATTTCGGTGTCTGTCATCGAGGTTTCCGTAACGTCATCTTTCAACAAGATAACGCAAGATCGATGGCGCCTGTGGCACGCACACCTACCTCGATGCAGAGCGAGTTCAACTGTTGACGTAGTTGGCTTTTTCTCCACTGAGTTGAGGCTACATGGCATGACGTACCCCTGACATTCGTCAAAGTGCAGCTGAATTCGATGAACAAGTGGATTAGGCAATTGTCACTGCCAGATGTGGCAACTCTGTGTACTATTTTTCAGACCTTTTACACCACCAAGTCGCCTATAAATAAATTGATTTATCTATCCACACAATTAGTAAAATTACTTTGTTCTTCCAGTTTTCGCAATTTTAATTGGCAGTAGTTTACTACGCAAGAGCGCCGTATGATAGTTTGTAACGCAGGGAGGGCGCAAGATCTGTGTAATATCCACTTTTAAACCTTTTTCTTGAAAGAAAAACAGCTGACCACACTATATTTTTTCATTGCCCTGAGAGCGCATGTGGACGCCCTTGTTCCTATCGCATTTATTTGCAACGTTGTAATACTCTTATGTGCGAAGAGCAGAGAGGAAACAGAAGAGAAAACAACGAATATAAACACATCAGAGACTTCCAAAAAAGTGTAAATGTTTGCAAAATAGTAATATTCCGATCGAATGTAGTGAAATGCAAAAATCTTTTCAAAATTTTTTTTGTGAGTGACACCAGGTCACATCGCTTCAGTTCTTGCTGTGGTCACTTACTGGCGTCGTACGTTTTAAGCCTCACGCAGTATGAAGAGATGCCCTGTCATGATGACGCTCACAATCCTCACAACCAACTCGCCTTCGACAGAGTGCAATTAGACGAAAAAAATCCTCGTAACCTTTTCTTGCGTCATTGCCAAGTGTATCAAAACGAGAAAACCAACTCCTCAAGGGATCTCCAAATTTCACTGTAGGCCCCATCCCGTCTGATGAATGTTTATCCTCCAAACACCAAGTCTTGTGAATATGATGTATCTCTTAAGAAAAAGTACTTGCCCGAAGAAGCTTAGTTTATCCGTTTTACACTGCATAGTCGTGGAAGTCTTGATGCATAGTAGAATTTCTGTAAAAAGAAACTTTTAAACATATAATGTAAATTTTATTTTCAGGATAGCTCTACTGAAAATTACTGTATGGAACGCAGCGTTATATGGAAATGAAATGTGAACGATAAACAACATAAAGAAGAAGAGAAAACAAGGGTATGAATATAGTATTAGAAAAGAATGCTGAAGATCTGCTAGGTAGATCGCGTAAGTAATGAAGAGGTTCTGAATCCCATACGTGAGAAATGAGGTGGGACACACTCGGAAGGGTGTTGGTTCAGATTCACGTCAGGGCATCGAGATTATTCTTCTCCGTGGTTTCCCTAAATCTCGTATCAAGAATGTTGGGATGATTTCTTTGAAAAATTTCGCTGCCGACTGCTTTCCCCAAAGCGAGCTTATATTCCGTTTCTACTGACCTCAAGGTCGACCACACATTAGGCCCCAGTCTTTCTTCCTTCGTGCAAAAATTTGACTAAAAGGAGGTACGAATTGATAGGACACATTCGTAGGCATCAAGGAACAGTTAATATTTTAAAGAAGGTAACAGTTGTAGAGGAAAATCGATACTTTACTACAGTAAGCAGATTCAAATGAATTTAGATTGCAGTGGTTAAGCAGAGATGAAGAAACTTTCTCAGATTAGACTAACGTGAAGACCTTTATCAACTAGTTTTCGGATGGATGATTACAGCAGTAACAGAGTATTTCCTCAGAACAGGTTCCGAATGCCGACGATGGTTTCTGAAGACGACCGTCATCAACGCTTGACCATTTTTGGAGTAAAATAAGTAACAAATTTTGTTGTTGTTCTTGTTTGGGAAGAGAAGCACGAGAACATAGCCATTAGCGAGCCGCATCAACATTTCGATTGTGACTGTATATACACTACTGGCCATTAAAATTGCTACACCAAGAAGAAATTGCAGATGATAAACGGCTATTCATTAGACAAATATATTATACTAGAACTGACACATGATTACATTTTCACTCAATTTGGGCGCACAGATCCTGAGAAATCAGTACCCAGAACAACCACCTCTGGCCGTAATAACGGCCTTGATACACCTCGGCATTGAGTCAAACAGAGCTTGGATGGAATGTACTGATACAGCTGCCCATGCAGCTTCAACACGACACCACAGATCATCAAGAGTAGTGACTGGCCTATTGTGACGATCCAGTTGCTCGGCCACCATTGACCAGACGTTTTCAGTTGGTGAGAGATATGGAGAATGTGCTGGCCAGGGCAGCAGTCGAACATTTTCTGTATCCAGCAAGGCCCGTACAAGACCTGCAACATGCGGTAGTGCATTATCCTGCTGAAATGTAGGGTTTCGCAGGAATCGAATGAAGGGTAGAGCCACGGGTCGTAACACATCTGAAATGTTACGTCCACTGTTCAAAGTGCCATCAGTGCGAACAAGAGGTGACCGAGACGTGTAACCAATGGCACCCCATACCATCACGCCGGGTGATACGCCAGTATGGCGATGACGAACACACGCTTCGAATGTGCGTTCACCGCGATGTCGCCAAACACGGCTGCGACCATCATGATCCTGTAAACAGAACCTGGATTCATCCGAAAAAATGACGTTTTGTCATTCGTGCACCCAGGTTCGTCGTTGAGTACATCATCGCAGGCGCTCCTGTATGTGGTGCAGCGTCAAGGGTAACCGCAGCCATGGTCTCCGACCTGATAGTCCATCCTGCCTCAAACGTCGTCGAACTGTTCGTGCAGGTGGTTGTTGTCTTGAAAACGTCCCCCTCTGTTGACTCAGGGATCGAGACGTGACTGCACGATCCGTTACAGCCATGTGGATAAGATGCCTGTTATCTCGACTGCTAGTGATATGAGGCCGTTGGGATCCAGCACGGCGTTCCGTATTACCGTCCTGAACCCACCGATTCCATATTCTGCTAACAGTCATTGGGTCTCGACCAACGCGAGCAGCAATGTTGCGATACGATAATCCGCACTCGCGATAGGCTACAATCCGACCTTTATCGAAGTGGGAAACGTAATGGTACGCATTTCTCCTCCTTACATGAGGCATCGCAACAACGTTTCACCAGGCAACGCCGGTCAACTGCTGTTTGTGTATGAGAAATCGGTTTTAAACTTTCCTCGTGTCAGCCCGTTGTAGGCGTCGCCACCGGCGCCAACCTTGTGAGAATGCTCTGAAAAGCTAATCATTTGCATATCACAGCATCTTCTTCCTGTCGGTTAAATTTCGCGTCTGTAGCACGTCATCTTCGTGGTGCAGCAATTTTAATGGCCAGTAGTGTATATGGAAGTACTTAAATATTACACATAGACTTACTATTCCGGCTGTTCTTAAAGTTTGCATATTAGACGGAACAACCTACTCTGGAACCGCGCGGCCGCTACGGTCGCAGGTTCGAATCCTGCCTCGGGCATGGATGTGTGTGATGTCCTTAGGTTAGTTAGGTTTAAGTAGTTCTAAGTTCTAGGGGACTGATGACCTCAGAAGTTAAGTCCCATAGTGCTCAGAGCCATTTGAACCACTTGGAACAACCTACAGTACTACTGCTGGTTTTCTCGCTGATGCTGTCCTCCTTGAGTTGTGTAAAGTCGTTGTCTGTCACACGTGTCCGTCAAGTGGTGGCCAGATGCGTTCTATCAAAGAAAGCACACTCAAAAGCAATTACATCAGCACCTACCTACTAGTGCAATGTATACGGGCGGCGACGCTTTGTTCTTCTCTAAGAACACTGATTGCATTGGGGAGTGATTATCAGGTGTCGGTTGAGCATGTAGCACACCTCTGAGATGGAACGAGATCAGAGCCCGGAGATGTATATATTGAACCGATCGCTCCCATGACGTGGTATGAAAAGGCAAAGTCGCACAAAGGATAATGAACTGATTATCTGAATTGAACGGGGGAGGTCCACTGAATATGAAATAAGGGAACCATACCTCAGAAGAAAAAATTGATAAATTTTTTCATCAAGTTGCCAAATGAAACTAAAGGTGACTATAACAATGTTATTAATTGCTAGATGCCTTAATCTGATTCCAGTCACTGAATAAACAATACGAATAATTACAAACGGCACAAGGGTGGTAAAACATGTAAGAAGGACATGTAGCATTACACGAGTAATCGTCCGTATAGCCTTCGAAATCTTTAAGGAACAATCTTGTGGGGATGTTCATTACAGTCGGATATATCTTGTGTCACGTGAGAGTAGGAGAGTCAAAACAGGTAGTAACCCATTACGTCTTCTCAAGTCGAGATTTTTTTGTTGTGAAATTTTTGCTGAGTGATTGACACTATATTCAAGTAAGTCATTTCTAAATTTTATTAGTTATTTATTAAGCAAAGAATTTAAGTTCAATATGTTTTAGGATCAATAGGTAATGAGTCTTTATGAGATGTATATAAATGTGTTTTGACATAGCAGGTCGCAACGCTGCGTTGTGCGTGATATTTTTTCTCTTTGAGAAGGATAATACCTTCTGAGTTGCTTGAGTGCTCGGACAAGTCGTAATCGAGTGCGGGTCCTCTGTAATTTTTATGGATGGACATAGAACTGATAATTCAGAAGCCGGAGTTGGTTTAGAAAATATTCTAGGGAGCCACGGCCAAACTTTGAAATATCGGGGCGAAGTTTGAGATGCGCGGTAGGCTTTCGCGCGTTATAGTCGCGTGAAGGATTAAGTAACACTGACCGTGATTTATTGACGTTAAATTAATAATAATTATCAAAGAATAATCGGAAGGGTTAGTAAGTGTTCTTGATACTTAAAGCAAGTGTGAGTTGATTTACTGTTTGAATACGACAGATATTAATCACGGAATAGTCAGCTAGTTGAAACGTTGCTTAGCAACCCATAAACAGATTGCGATAGAATTATCGGAAAAATCATTTCAGTCATTAGTGACAACTAAGCACACATGCCAGAAAACTAACTACTCTCGTTGTGAATGACATCTGGAACGGATGAATTTTGTTTCGGCTTCTTGGGATCAATAAACTTCATCCCAAGTTGAAACTTTACAAAGTATGTCGTGTTCCTTCAGTTTGGTAGAACGATAGACATAGCACTCTACTCTACTATTTACGTTTTTTTTTTCAAAAATAGAGCACTTACCTTTTTCTTTTTAGAGGAATGTTTGTGCTTCAGAAATCAATTTTCTCAAAACGGAGGTAAGGGTGACAGTCACATAACACTACGTCATCATGATCAACCTCACACGTGTGCCCCCTTTCTCCCTCCCTTTTTGTGTTGAAAACACTGATGTATAACCGCGGTACGACGAAGGAAGAGGAGAAGAGAGAGAAGAAAAGGAAGAGCGGGCCAAAAAGAGGAGGTCACAGACCTTGGCACAGGTACGTGGAATTGGGATAGAATCTTATGAAAATTGTGCTGAAAGTCGTCTTTTCTTTCAGATGGTCTGTATTTCACTCCTCAGTCCTTATTTGAACTACTTTTCTTCTATGCAATTACTGACCAACCAATCTGTCTTCACGGAAGGGTACTAACAATGCATTTTAAGACGAGGTCGGCTGTGGTTCGTGTACATTTAGGAGTATATCTGCATGATTTAATTTACTAGCCGGGAGTAATTTCTGTCTTCTCTGAATTGAGGCTGGCAGCAAGTTCGGTAACGGGTGGCGGCCCACCGCAAAGAGAGAGCGGGCAGGCGGCCTTTCGGGCAATTGGCCATGTCGGAGGTAAGACTGTACAGTAGTCTCCCCTCACAGGCAGCGCACCTGTGAAAGTACGCATTGGTTACACCGCGGGTAGTGGAGCTTATTTTCTGTGAGCCAGTGAAGGACATTGACTGCGGAGAAAATGGTGTGGGTGACGCCACCGCAGGTAATGGCAATGTGGGCAGAACACTGGCTCGCCCGACAGAGCAGTGCCCGATTTATCTTACTTCTCCCACACCAGCAAGGTCTGTTTCCCGCTGTGAGGTTGGTGCCGTCAGATTCAAAGAGTTGCCTCGTTTTCGTGGGCAAAGCTCCAGTTGACTGAGTTTCTGTTGTATAGATGATCGAGGCAGTGTATGTGTTCGTGTAAGATGATTCAGTTGGAGGTAAAAGAAAGCAGGAAGCCACTACTATTTGCTGAAGGCCTTTTTGGCCGTATGGCAGACACTCAGACTGGCACGGTGAGCTGAGAAGGAAAGTTCTACAGTCAGAAATGGCATGGTGCGCCAAGAAGGGAAGCTTGTTCGAAGAAGGGGGCGAGGTGAAGAATGAGTTTGAGTCAGGCAGGCACAGGACCCCGTGCTGTTAGATTGTTTGCATCTGGGTGCGGCGAGCGGGTGTAGCCGCCGGCACTATGAAGGCAGATAAATAGCAGTAGTTTGTAATAGCACCATTTCTTGCCGCATCTGTGTCTTTTGGTAAGAATATTTGCAGCTTTGCAGTTAGGGAAAGTCGGGAGTTATTTCATTGCCTGTGGAGAGCGTATTTCCACTAGTTTTGAGTTCAACAGAGAATTATTCGTAGGATATTTTGTTGGTTCACAGTCATAATCAACTTCTGAATTCTGTTTACAGTCAGACTGCGTTAAATGAAATTCCTATCCACGGGAGTAAGGGAATTTATTTCCATTCCTATCACACCTTTCGCTAAAGTAGTTTGTGATGTTCGTTATGTGCAGAGTTTGTTCTCATCCATTGCATTTTTGATTAAGTGTTTGTTTTTTGCATTCTGATCTTTGAGAAACTAAAATGTTTTGTTACCCGGTAGCTAATGTTTGATTTCTATAGTGTAAACCCTTTGGTTAATTATTTTGGATGGGTTTAATATTTTGCTTACCACTGAATGACCTGAGTCGAAACAAGGCTCCCAGAGTAGACAACATTCCATTAGAACTACTGACGGTCTTGGGAGAGCCAGTCATGACAAAACTCTACCAGCTGGTGAGCAAGATGTATGAGACAGGTGAAATACCCTCAGACTTCAAGAAGAATATAATAATTCCAATCCCAAAGAAAGCAGGTGCTGACAGATGTGAAAATTACCGAACTATCAGTTTAATAAGTCACAGCTGCAAAATACTAACGCGAATTCTTTACAGACGAATGGAAAAACTGGTAGATGCGGACCTCGGGGAGGATCAGTTTGGATTCCGTAGAAATGTTGTAACATGTGAGGCAATACTGACCTTACGACTTATCTTAGAAGAAAGATTAAGAAAAGGCAAACCTACGTTTCTAGCATTTGTAGACTTAGAGAAAGCTTTTGACAATGTTGACTGGAATACTCTCTTTCAAATTCTGAAGGTGGCTGGGGTAAAATACTGGGAGCGAAAGACTATTTACAATTTGTACAGAAACCAGATGGCAGTTATTAGAGTCGAGGGGCATGAAAGGGAAGCAGTGGTTGGGAAAGGAGTGAGACAGTGTTGTAGCCTATCCCCGATATTATTCAATCTGTATATTGAGCAAGCAATGAAGGAAACAAAAGAAAAATTCAGAGTAGGAATTAAAATCCATGGAGAAGAAGTAAAAACTTTGAGGTTCGCCGATGACATTGTAATTCTGTCAGAGACGGAAAGGACTTGGAAGAGCAGTTGAACGGAATGGACAGTGTCTTGAAAAGATGATATAAGATGAACATGAACAAAAGCAAAACGAGGATAATGGAATGTAGTCAAATTAAATCGGGTGATGCTGAGGGAATTAGATTAGGAAATGAGATACTTAAAGTAGTAAAGGAGTTTTGCTCTTTAGGAAGTAAAATAACTGATGATGGTCGAAGTAGAGAGGATATAAAATGTAGACTGGCAGTGGTAAGGAAAGCGTTTCTGAAGAAGAGAAATTTGTTAACATCGAATATAGATTTATGTATCAGGAAGTCGTTTCTGAAAGTATTTGTTTGGAGTGTAGCCATGCATGGAAGTGAAACATGGACGATAACTAGTTTGGACAAGAAGAGAATAGAAGCTTTCGAAATGTGGTGCTACAGAAGAATGCTGAAGATTAGATGGGTAGATCACGTAACTAATGAGGAGGTATTGAATAGGATTGGGGAGAAGAGAAGTTTGTGGCACAACTTGACTAGAAGAAGGGTTCGGTTGGCAGGACATGTTTTGAGGCATCAAGGGATCACAAATTTAGCATTGGAGGGCAGCGTGGAGGGTAAAAATCGTAGAGGGAGACCAAGAGATGAATACACTAAGCAGATTCAGAAGGATGTAGGTTGCAGTAGGTACTGGGAGATGAAAAAGCTTGCACAGGATAGAGTAGCATGGAGAGCTGCATCAAACCAGTCTCAGGACTGAAGACAACAACAACAACAACATACTGATTACCAGTACTGGTATGAGTACACAGTTACTTACTGGGAGGGACCATCTCTAATTAGTGTTATCCTTGGGCACAGATCTCAACAGGATTCTGAAGGGCGTTTTTCTGTGCTAAAGGGAAATTCTGGGGCAGGAAGTTATAATAAGTACGCGCAGGGTACCATTACAACATCGCACTGTGCACAACGAGGAGCCGTTGGCAAGCTCATGTATTGCAGAGTATATAAAAAGGTTGTGTACAACTTTGAACCCAATAGTAATGGAGGTGGGCTACCGAGTAGTATGGGGACTGTCGTCTTAGGCAAGCTGGACAGAGCAGAGGTGATTAGCAAACACGATATCACAGTAAACAGAAGCTTAACTTAAGCTGTATTTCTCCAAGTGTACGAATACTCATTACAAATAATGTACCAAGAAACGAAGTCCAGCCCAGATACCAGCAACTAGGACGAGGCTCGCTGCGCTATAGCACCAACAATGGTGACTTCACCAACAGGCTCCAGGTGCAAGCGGGCTGAGCAGCTGGTGCCACCAACCTATATCGTGGTGGCAGTGGGTGCCCGTAGGTCGGAGGTGCTGGGGACGTGGCTCAGTGGGTGCACCCCACTGGGTTCGCCAAATACCGTGCGACTGGTGTTGGTGTCTGACGGAATCTTGCCGCTCCGTTACCAACCTTGATAAGCCTTGGGGTCGTATCGATGTGTACACAGCATCTCTTTCTTCCCCCTAAACCTTTTCACCATTGTCAGGTAGTGTAGATGGGCAAACCAAGCTGTGGAGGCGGAGGATGAATGTAGATGGTAATGAGGAGATGGGAACCAAAACTGAGGATGATGCCAAGCTCCCACTTGTGTCCTGGCGTACTCCCTAGGCATGCCTGGGAACACCAGCTGAAAAATTGGGCAGAGGGTGTTCCAGAGATGGAGCAGCAAACGAAGAGGGAGGCATTTCGATGACTGCAGAGGGATCCGAGGCAGCACATAAGACACAGTGGGAATAGGGCCCATCCCCACACGACATTGGCTGTCACTAAGGCAAAGATCGTGAAAGGACATTACTTACATCGGCTCCGGGACTGGCGGTAATGGTGTGGGGCCTGCAGGAGCCAGATGCAGCGAGGGATCTTGTACCAAGGCAGGCATGGCATCTGAAAGCACAAAGCATGAGGCAAGATAACAAACTTCAAGTATACGAATTTGATTCTGTTGGCGTTTCGGGAATCCTCTCAGTCCCTGCAGGAGAAACATAGAGTTCAATACATCGTATAATGGTGCCTTGCTCCCAGCGCCTCCGTCTTCCATACAGCCTGTAAAACACCAAATCGTTAGTTTGATACTTTGCCCATCTAGGCGGACTGGACACCGCACGCCGCTGCAGCTGGAGCAACTGAAGCAAGGTGTGGTGCGCCGTCCATGTTACAGTTCCGCCGGCGATGGTCCGACACTAGGCTGGGAGCGGTAGGAAGACATAAATAACAACAGAGCTTGATCCCGTGTGTGAGAGACACGAAGTTTGTCCTTCTGTAGCTTAAATGTTGGTACAAAGCGTTCAGATTCACCGCTGGGTTGGCCGTGGAACGGTGCACTCATGATGTCCTTGATGACAGAGGTGATGCAAAACTGTTCAAACTCAGCGACAACAAACAAAGGTCCATTGTCAGTCACAATCAGTTCAGGCAATTTCTCTAGGCAAAATACCGACTACACGGCGTGGATTATGGAACGAGCCATAGGGACTATGAAGGGAAATTTTCTGAAAGAGTCAATGACGATGACCCAACGCGTATACCAGTAAGGACCTGTGAAGTCGAGATATAACCGTTGCCAAGGTACTTCTACCTGAGGTTTGGGCCATTCAAAGAACTGCTGATGGTGGAGATGACTGATGTTCAGCACAGGCTTGACACTGACAAGTCAACTGTTCAATTTGTGCATCCAGACCGTGCCAAGTGCAATGGCGTCGCGCCAGCTGCTTCGTGCGAATGCCCCCCCCCCCCCCCCCCCCCCCAGTGACCTTAGTGCAGCAAACGAAGCACGTCAGGTTGGAGAGCCTAGCGAACCACAACATGAGACGGGTCATTACTGGTGCGAATCAAAATCACACCTTGGTGAACGGCAAGTGCGTGCTGATGAGAAAAAATTTCAGCAAACCACAGGGCTACGAACCTGTATGGGTGAAAAAGGCCAAAAATTGTGGATGTAGTGCCACAGAATTTGCAAATCCGAATCCGCTGCTGTGGCCTGGGCAATTTTCCTTTGATTAAGCGAAAAGCTGTGCAAAACATTTGCTTACTGTGTACCAACGAAGTAACAAGAAAAAGAGGACTCGTCGAATGATGAATCTGGACCAACATGGAGGCGAGAAAGAGCATCTCCATCTGTCTTGCCAAACTTAGAAGTGGACCAATACACAATCTCATATTGGTAATTTGACAAAAGAAGAGCCCACTGTTGCAGATTCGGCGCTGTGTGAGTTGAAACTAACTGAGAAGGGCTGAACAAAGATTGTGGAGATTTATGGTCGATCAGCAAGTTAAATTTTCTTCAGAAAAGATACCGGTGAAACTTAGTGCCACTATATACAATGGTGTGAGCCTCCTTTTCAGTTACATTGAGGTCTGTTCAACAACTTCGAAGTAAAGGCAATCAGCCTGACTCTCTTGCGACCAAATAAAAGGAACATTCTTCCCGCGTAAGCGATGCAAGGGAGCCGCAACTTCAGTGACGATAGGAATAAAGTGGCTGTAATATATAAGCACATTGCGTAAGGTGCAAAGTCACAGATGTCAAGCAAATGTGATTGCAATGGGTGAACACCCTCGCTATTAATGACATGTTCTAAATACTCAAGTTCAGTCTGAAGAAACACACGTTTGTGTCCATTATACTTGAGACCCGTAGCAGAGAGCACTTGAAACAGAACGCGAAGATTGCTAAAGTGTTCTTCAGGGAGTGCGACCTGAGACGACAATGTCAGCTAAATAATTTGAGCGAAAGCGAACTTTTACAGTCAGCTGCTCCAGAAAGTGCTGTAACATGGCGAGCGCGGAACCACTGCCAAACGGTAATCGCAAAAATTCGAAAAGACCCAGATGAGCGATAATGACAAAGACTTGTTGCAACTGTTCATTCACAGGGATTTTCGAGTAAGCGTCGCGCAAATCAGTTTTGGAAAAGTAAGGCCTCGGTGTAATCGGTGGACAGCCGGAGTCTGCCGAACGGCTTCTTTAGAGTAACAAGAGAGGATGCCCACTGACTGGCAGTAATGGTTGCCAGGATCCCACTGTCTTGCAAAGCAGGAAGTTCCTTCCCATCTGTTCTCGAAGAGCCTGAGCGACAGGGCGCGCTCTAACAAAACGTGTCTCTGCACAGTCGTTCATTGTGACATGTTTAACAAATAAGTCTGTGGCCCCTTCATTATGACGAATACAAATGCAGGCCATGCATACCACTCTACTGATACAGGTGCAGAGGATGGCTGCAATAGTGGCTGAGAATTCCAAGTTCAGCTCCAGTATCTGTGACCAGCTGTAAAGCGAATACATCTCCCTCTTCTTCTGTCGAAACTTTCGTGGTCGATCAATAATGGTCAGTTTTCTCCTAGAACAGTCCAGTAGACATAAATTCTCTTCCGCTATACAGGGTGGTCAAATACAGTCTGAAAAGTTTGTCCACAGTTCGTTGTCTAGTGGCTAGCGTTCCTGCCTCTGTATCACGGGGTCCCGGATTCGAATCCCGGCCGCGTTGGCGATTGTCTCTTCCCAGGGACTGGGTGCTTGTGTTGTCCTCATAATTTCATCATCATTCGTGATAGTGGCTAGATTGGACTGTGAAAAAAATTGGACTGTGTAAAACTTGGGACTTCGCACTGTTGCTGGTGACCGCGCTGTTATGCACCCCAGAAGACAAACATAATCATCATCGTCTGAATAGCTTGTAATGGTGTTTCAGAGGTGGTCGTGCTGAGAAATAATTTTTAAGAAGAAACTTAGACACGACAAAACCTAGATACATTTGCCGTTTCTGAGCTATTTGGCACTGAAGTTATCTAATCAAGTCCTTGCGCACGCCAAGCAGTTACATGGTCAAAAATACTGCAATGTACAGAAACCTGCGAGTCTGTGAATTACCACTTGTTGAAATGCTCATTACCAGCTATAATGTGACATTTTAGGAAGTGATAAATTTAAGCTAGGTGATCCAAAGTTATGTTTGTTCGTTTTGAGGTAGCCAAATGAAGAACAGGTCTGGCGACACTGCTTCTGCAGGCTGTTGGAATTTGCACACTTCCTCTTCTCCTTGAACTTCAATTCATATTATTTGAAATTTTTCATTGGTTGCCGTGACTACATGTTCAAGGTACATATTGAATATCATCGGAGATAGGCTACAATTCTGTCTCTCTTTTTCTCAACCACTGCCTCTATTTCACGCCCCTCGACTCGAATAACTGCCGTCTGGTTTCTATACGAGTTGCAAGTAACCTTTCGCTCCCTCTATTTTACCAATGCTACCATTCATAATTTCAAAAGAGAGTTTTCCAGTCAACATTGTCAAAAGCTTTCTCTGAGTCTACAAATACTAAAAACGTATATTTACCTTTCCTTAACCTTTCTTCGCCGGCCGGGGTGGCCGAGCGGTTCTAGGCGCTACAGTCGGGAACCGCGCGACCGCTACGATCGTAGGTTCGAATCCTGCCTCGGGCATGGATGTGTGTGATGTCCTTAGGTTAGTTAGGTTTAAGTAGTTCTATGTTCTAGGGGTCTGATGACCTTAGAAGTTAAGTCCCATAGTGTTCAGAGCCATTTCAACCATTTTGATAACCTTTCTTCGAATATAAGCCGTAGGGTCGGTATTGCTTGGCGTGTTCCTACACTTCTCCGGAAACCAAACTGATCCTAGCCAAGATCGGCTTCTACCAGTTTTTCCATCCTTCTGTAAAGAATTCGTGTTAGTATTTTGTAACCATGACTTATTAAACTGATAGTTCCCTAATTTTCACACATGTCAGCAACAGCTTTCTTTGGAATTGGAATTACTGCATTATTCTTCAGGTCGTATGGTATTTCGCCTGTCTTCTACATCTTGCACATCAGGTGGGAGAGTTCTTCAGGGCTGGCTGTTCCAAGACTATCAGTAGTTCTGATGGAATTTGGTCTACTCCCAGGGTCTTTTTCAGTTTTTTGTCAAATTCTTCTCTCAGTATCATATCTCCCATCTTATCTTGATCTACGACCACTTCTATTTTATAATACCGTCTTCAAGTTCATCTACCTTGTACAGACTTTCTACACTGAAGCGTCAAAGAAACTGGTATAGGCATGCGTATTTAATTACAGAGTTATGTAAATAGGCAGAATACGGCGCTGCGGTCGGCATCGCCCATATAAGACAACAAGTGTCTGGAGCAGTTCTTAGATCGGTTACTGCTGTTACAATAGCAGGTCATCAACATTTAAGTGAGTTGGAACGTGGCGTTGTAGTCAGCGCACGAGCGATGGGACACAGCATCTCCGAGGCAGCGATGAAGTGGGGACTTTCCCGTCGACTATTTCACGAACGTACCGTGAATATCATGAATCCGGTACCACATCAAATGTCCGAAAAAAGATTCCGCAAGAAAGGGACCAACGACGACTATAAAGAATCGTTCAAGCTGACGGAAGTTCAGCACCTGCGCAAATTGCTGGAGGTTTCAGTGCTGCGCCGTCAAGAAGTCTTAGCGTGCGAGCCATTCAACGGAACGTCCTCGATACGGGCTTTCGGAGGCGAAGGCCCGCTCGTGTACCCTCGATGACTGCACAACACAAAGCTTTACATCTGACATCAACATTGGGCTATTGATGACTGGAAACATGTTGTCGGCTCGGACGAGTCTCGTTTCAAATTGTATCGCTCGGATATTCTTGTACGGGAATGGAGAGAACCCCATCAATCAATGGACCCTGCATGTCAGCAGTGGACTGTTCAAGGCGGCCGGCCGTGGTGGCCGTGCGGTTTTAGCCGCTTCAGTCCGGAACCGCGGGACTGCTGCGGTCGCAGGTTCGAATCCCTCCTCGGGCGTGAATGTGTATGATGTCCTTAGGTTAGTTAGGTTTAAGTAGTTCTAAGTTCTAGGGGACTGATGACCTAAGATGTTAAGTCCCATAGTGCTCAGAGCCATTTGAACCATTTTTTTGTTCAAGCTGGTGGAGGCTCTGTAATGGTGTGGGGCGTGGCAGTTGGAGCGATATGGGACCCCTGATAATTCTAGATAGGAGTCTGATAAGTGACACGTACGTAAGCATCCTATCTGATCACCTGTATCCATTCGTGTCTATTATGGATTCCGACGGACCAGGGCAATTCCAGCAGGACATTGCGACACCCCATGTAATGTTGTTGCATTAATTTGATGTGAAAGGGGTGCTGATAGACAATAAGAGCGGGTTAAAAGCTGTGAGCTCTCTGAGGAAGTTAACCTTGCATTACTGAGCAACTGTTTCACCAGGTATCGAGTCTAGCTTACCAAATTTCCAACCAGACTAACATTAATTATAATCTTTTAATAATCATACGAAAACCGGTGATACATATATAAAAAAGAGAATTTAAATAAAAAGAAATAAATCAGTTGATATTTGGAAATTTATTTTAACATTGATCATTGAAATTTCAGCATGTTAAACTTGAGTCATAACTAAGCTGGTGCCTTATTTAGGATTGTGAAAATGTGAGTTTGTAATCTTACGGAACACATCAAATATGGAGCCGAGATTGGGAGACTGCATACAACACTGCATTCATAAGGTAACACACGAAGAATGTTGAAACATATGCAAGAGGAAATTAACCACAACCAAACGATTCAATTTTCGCCCAAAGAATTAACGTTCGTAGAGCAATCCTGTCCGTCATGTAATTACCACACACTGGTATACTAAATTCATACTAACTATCTGTGAAATCTTCCCGAAAAGAATAGCTGAGGGCTACTTTGATGCTTACACCACCTGCTTCACGTGGTCAACTTAGTTTACACAAAGAGTGTAACTCCACAATAATTTTGATAGTTAAAATAAATTAGATCGAAAAGCAATTTACAAAAGAAAAACCTCGAACAGGTTACTATCGTCTTACTATTAACCTGATGGGTGAAACAATTGTATAAGCACGTGGTACTGGTCTCATAAAGTACACCCCACGTGGGTTGAACATAAAGAAAAGTTGTTATATTGAAAAATATAGTCAAGACGAGACGTTATAATCTTACGCACATTCGCATTTAAGATTGATGATCTTAGTTAGAGTTACTGATCAACACGTGGTTCCACTTTACTCACAAAGTAGTAACAAAGCGACTACCGGAAGATATTCTGAAATGTACACTCGAATCACACTGCGTTGCAATTTAAGATAACATTATCTATTTTAGAGCTAAACCTGAAATAAAGATGATTAAATTTTCAGTTAGGCTGAACTTAAGAAATCCATTGTCCTACGGACTTAGCAGACACGCGCTTAGCCGGAGATCTTACCACTTCAGACGCTCGCCACGGACAGACTGACCTGCGCTCCTACCAAGGGTGCTTCTCTATACAAAACGGAAGTGACCAGAGGGGCCGCTTCCTATACCAACATGACAAGGGACGGACAGGACCATACTAAGAATAGAAACCTCTCTGCTTTTAGAAAGGGTAGCTACCTGTTCCGACGTTGGTCCTACTGTTCTCTAGCAGACAGGCTTGTCTGCTATCCTCAAGCATGCAACTAGAAATACATTTGCTCAGTCATCCTCTCACACAGAAGGGAAGGGGGATGACAGTATCTTATCATGTACCGTACATAAAAGAAAGCGGATGTAGGTTCCGTATGAGACTGTGTGACATGAAAACTGTGTTTTAAAGTGTAGTAGTGATCGTTCTTGTTTACGTGTAAAAGTAACACGTTCCACTGCTCAGTCTCCTCGCAGATAGAAACGCCACAGTAAATTTAGAAGAGGAATTTATGCAGTAAATGACAAGAGATTTAAGAAATTAACATGAAAGGAATCCAACAGAGACCTTTCACCCACACATCCAGAATTGCTACAGAGTGAGTCCAGGAACATTCTTCTGAGTTTACACTGCCGCTGGCCACCAGACTCCCCACAGATGAACATTATTGAGCATACCTGGAATGTCTTGCAACACGCTGTCCAGAAGAGATCTCCACTCCCTAGTACTATCATGGATTTATGAAGAGCCGTGCAAGACTCATGGTGTCAATAGCCTCCAGCACTATTTCGGACAAAAAAACTCAAATGGCTCTAAGCACAATGGGACTTAACATCTGAGGTCATCAGTCCCGTAGACTTAGAACTACTTAAAGCTGTCTAACCTGAGGACATCACACAGATCCATGACTGAGGCAGGATTCGAACCTGCGACCGTAGCAGCAGTGCGGTTCCGGACTGAAGCGCCTAGAACCGCTCGGCCACAGAGTCCAGCTATTTCGGACATTAGTCGAGTCCATGCTAAGTCATGTTGCGGCACGTCTGTGAGGTCGCGGGGGCCCTACACGATATCAGGCACGTGTGTCAGTTTCTTTGGCTCTTCAGTGTATTTAGAATAGTGATTGGTGAGGATATATACGGAAAAAAACAGTCAGCTGGTGATGATGATGAAGTCTCATACTCCTTTACAGAGCATAGGGGAACGATGCGGGAGACCCGCACCGCCGTACTAGGCAAGGTCCTAGTGGAGGTGGTTTGCCGTTGCCTTCCTCCGACCGTAATGGGGATGAATGATGATGATGAAGACGACACAACAACACTCAGTCATCTCGGGGCAGGAAAAATCCCTGACCCGCCGGGAATCGAACTTTGGACCCCGTGCTCGGGAAGCGAGAACGCTAGGAGCTGGTAGGATTAAGAAAATATTGCTATAACATGCGAGACCCCTGAAAATACGGGAGAGTTACTCGCCCTACGCAATACACACTTGCAGCCTATCCTAGCCTGGCAAAGCAGCGCGGCTGTTGCCTTCACCCGCCCAGCTGAGGCCGGTGCGGCCGCAAGCCGCAGGGCAGGCCTGCTGTCGGCGGCCGCTTTAACTGGCTGCGCTCCTTCCGCGAGGCGGCGCGAAGTTTGGGTGGCGGGGAGCAAGGTCAAGGAAGCTCCGCCGCGTGACGTCACGGGACGGCCGCTTATGTTGGGCGCGCCGAGCGGGCCGCGCCAGTCCGCGGTTTGCAGCCGGAAGGTGCCAGCGAGCAGAAAGCAGACATGGCCGCAGCCAAGGTGGCGCTCTGCGTGCTTGCGCTCCTAGGTGAGTGGGCGCGCCGCCGACAAGTACAAGCCATCGAGGCTCCGGGGCACAGCACACTGTCGCTCCTGTCATAGTCATCAGTCCGAAGAAGATCTTTTGAGGCCTTCCGTGCCAGTCTTATCTTGTTCAAATCTTGTACACGTGCGTAACTGCTGTGACCTACATCCAACTGAACAGGCTCCGTGTTCAGGCCTTGGTCTCCTAGATTTGTTAGCCGCTCCCGCATACACACATTTTCCTCCATTACCCAATTAAGTACCCCCTGATGCAACAAGATGAGCTTTACCGACCTCAGCCTTAAAACTCTATTCGCCTCTGTTCAATTCGTGACATCCTACGTACTTACTCAGGCTACCTACCTAATCTTCAGATTTATTTTGCGAAATTCCATTCCATAAGGTTGTATTCTGCTTTTCCTATTTGTATTGTTTTTCGTCCGGGTTTCACTGCAACATGTGGCTACACTCCAAAGAAATACCTACAGAAGACATACAAACGCTAAAACTTTTTTTACAAATAACGACATTCTGATAATAGTTGAGACGCCACTGGTGTTTCAAATGATTGTTTACGCTACATTCACACAGAATTCGAAAAGAAATACCCATGTTCTCCTGCTTGTTTTTCGGCATGTTTTTCCTCAGTTGCAATTATACAGCTGATATAGGTTACTTATCGTCTTTTGTTACTTTAATAGAAGCCTTAAGACCAAAAGCGTTCGCCGGCCGGGGTGGCCGAGCGGTTGTGGGCGCTACAGTTTGGAACCGCGTGACCGCTACGGTCGCAGGTTCGAATCCTGCCACGGGCATGGCTGTGTGTGATGTCCTTAGGTTAGTTAGGTTTAAGTAGTTTTAAGTCCTAGGGGACTGATGACCTCAGAAATTAAGTCCCATAGTGCTCAGAGCCATCTGAACCAAAAGCGATGCGCTTTATTTAAACCATCTCCCGTGGTTGCTGTAACAATATGCTTTTTCTTACAATTGTGTTTGCTAGGATCACGAATGGGTCTTAAGCTTTAACTCACCTATTATTACCATTACTTGTTTTGTTTTGTTTTTTTACTACATTTTTTACGTTCTTCTTCACGTATTGGTTAAATTTTTATTCATCAGTACTTCCACTGACACGAAATTAACAGTTTCGGCCATCGCTGGCCATCTTCAAATCACAAGACGGTTGCAGTAGTTCGATCCAACCGTTGAGGAAAATACATTGCTGAAAATAAACTATTTAAAAAACCAGCACTTAAATTAGTATTAAATGTTACCATTTTCGTCTTTTTTGGGATGATTTTATTCTTATTGCAAGTTTGCATTTTAAATCAGCTTTTAACTTCTGCCATCGTTAGTTACTGTGTTGCCCAAATAGCAAAACTAGTCTGCTACTTTCAACATCTCAGTTCCTAACCTAGTTCCCTCAGTATCACCTTACTGTACTCTAGCACTCTTACTTTATTTTTGTTGATGTTTTTATGTAACTTCTGCTAGAGACTCTTATCTATTCCTCCCAATTGATCTTACATGCCATTTTTGATATCTGACAGAATTACACTGTCATTGACAAATGTCGAAGTTTTTATTTTTCTGAATGAACGTTAATATGGTTCAAATGGCTCTGAGCACTATGGGATTTAACATCTTAGGTCATCAGTCGCCTAGAACTTAGAACTACTTAAATCTAACTAACCTAAGGACATCACACACATCCATGCCCGAGGCAGGATTCGAACCTGCGACCGTAGCAGTCCCGCGGTTCCGGACTGCAGCGCTAGAACCGCACGACAATGAACGTTAATACCTTTCCTTAGTTTCCTTTTCTGTTTGTTGAGTGAACAGATTGAATAGCATGTTTGAAAATCTCCAAACATGTTTCACTCCTCAATCACTATCTCCCTCTCTTGCCCTTCGACTCTCATAATTGTCGTCTGATTTCTAAACAAGTTCTGTATAATCGTTCGCTACTAGCACTTCACTCCTGATAACTTTCGAATTCCAAAAACTAAATTCACGCAAACGTTGAAATAGCTTCTTTTTTTAAATCTGGAAGTGCTATAAATTTGGATTATTCATTGTTCACCCTATGGGCGGATTTTCCTTGAGGTCCTTTACTGCTTTTCCTTTTCGTATATCCGTAATTCCTCTTGAAGCACCTTTCATAATTCAGTCTGTTCTCACTGAACTCTACAGCCACTTACTGTTTCTACTGTCAGTTATTCTCAGCAACAGTCTTTTGGCATTTATCCTTTTTAATATCTCCAGTTTGTTTTACCAACGTGCTGCACCTTTCACACGTATTCTTTGCTTAAGAGAAAGTAGATGATGTTTTTGATTATAGGAAACGAGTGATATCTCTGCTTCGTGTATGGTATTTGCATTGTAAACAAAAGCACATGTCTGGAGCTGCAACTGACACGAGGAATTTTATGAAGTGTTTATGTGCAACGGTAGTTTGCTTATAATAAATGTGCTGCTTGCACTGAGAGTTGTCCATTGCTCTGAAAACGCATAAGGACGTAAATAATGCTAAACGCCGTCTACCGGAACGCATGTTAGTTTACATAGGTGTTACACTTCATATCTGATGAAATGCAGGCATGTTATCATGTTTTAGTTATCCGCAGAACACCTAAAGTGGCACTAAATACTCAAATATTGTTGTCTAGTGCAGCAGCGGGCGACATGCTGTTGAAAGAAGCATTACTATAATTAAAACTGTTAGCAACGTACTTAACGTCAAGCTTGCATCTCCATTCGTGTCCATTCGTGACGCCAACTCGCCACATCCGCTGCGCTTGTGAAAGAGAAAGGAAGGCTGTGGTTTGATGTCCCGTCGACGGAAAGTTCATCTGAGATGGAAGGCAAGGTATGACTGGGGGACCTCTTCATGTGAACCATCAAAGCATTTAACTTCAGATATTAATGAAAATTGAGAAAAGCCTTAACCTAGATTGGTTGCTGGAATTTGAACCTCTCACCTCCTGTATGAGAGTCTGTTGTCTTAACCACTTCTCAATTTGTCTAGTTACGCTGATTGCATTCCAATATGCATTTACTCATCACCGCCCGCAGATGTTTTCAACTTCCTCGGCGTCCTTTATATCTATTCGATACTCACTGCATGGCAAAACAGTGAATACAGGACGAACAGCCGGCAGGGGTGACCGAGCGGTTCTAGCGCTACAGTCTGGAACCGCGCGACCGCTACGGTCGCAGGTTCGCATCCTGCCTCGGGCATGGATGTGTGTGATGTCCTTAGGTTAGTTAGGTTTACGTAGTTCTAAGTTCTAGGGGACTGATGACCCCAGAAGTAAAGTCCCATAGTGCTCAGAGCCATTTGAATCAGGGCGAACAAAATGAAACTATCCTGGAAAATACCTCGTGCACCTTAACACCGGTAACCCAACTTGGGGCAGATGGTGGTTGGTCGGTCACGTCATCCGTAAACAGCCCTTTTCAATCTGTCCCAGACATGTTCGATAGGGTTCATGTGTGGAGAACATGCTAGCCACTAGTCGAGCGATGTCGTTATCCTTAAGGAAGTCATTCACAAGATGTGCACGATGGCGGCGCGAATTGTCGTTCATGAAGACGAATGCCTCACCGATATGTTGCCGATATGGTTGCACTATCGATGGAAGGATGGCATTCACGTATCGTACAGCCTTTATGGTGCCTTCCATGACCATCAGCGGCGTACGTCGGCCCTCTTAATGCCACATCAAAACATCAGGGAACCTCCACCTTGCTGCACTCGCTGGACAGTGTGTCTAAGGCGTTCAGCCTGACCGGGTTCCTTCCAAACACGTCTTCGACGATTGTCTGGTTGAAGGCAAATGCGACAATCATCGGTGAAGAGGACGTGATGTCAATCCTGAGCGGTCTGTTCGGCATGGTGTTTGGCCCATTTATCCTGCGCTACATAGTGTCATGGTTGCAAAGATGGACCTCGCCATGGACGTCGGGAGTGAAGTTGCGCATCATGCAGCCCATTGTGCACAGTTTGAGTCGTAACATGACGTCCTGTGACTGCACGAAAAGCATTATTCAACATGATGGCGTTGCTGTCAGGGTTCTTCCGAGCATAATCCGTAGGTAGCGGTAATCCACTGCAGTAGTAGCCCTTGGGCAGCCTCAGCGAGGGATGTCATCGACAGTTCCTGTCTCTCTGTATCTCCTCCATGTCCGAACAACATCGCTTTCGTTCACTCCGAGACATCTGGACACTTACTTTGTTGAGAGCCCTTCCTGACAATGCGGACGCTTTGAAACCGCGGTAATGGCCGTTTTGGCATGGTTGAACTGCAGACAATGCAAGCCTTGTACCTCATTCCTGATGGAATGACTGGAACTGATCGGCTGTTGGACAACCTCCGTCTAATAGGTGTTGCTCATGCGTGGTTGTTTACATCTTTGGGCGGGTTTAGTAACATCACTGAACAGTCAAAGGGACTGTGACTGTGATACAATATCCACAGTCAACGTCTGTCTTCAGGAGTTCTGGGAACCGGGGTGACGCAAAACTTTTTTTGATATGTGTGGTTAACTATTTATCTCGAGTTGTTAGTACACAACTGTTTTCGACGTTGAACCACGTCCTTATGCTGGAAAGTCTAATAAAAATAGATTAACTTAGTGGCAGTGAAAGAACAGATTACTTTGGACATGTTGTTGAGCCGGCCGGTGTGGCCGTGCGGTTCTAGGCGCTGCAGTCTGGAACCGAACGACCACTACGGTTCAAATGGTTCAAATGGCTCTGAGCACTATGGGTCTTAACAGCTATGGTCATCAGTCCCCTAGAACTTAGAACTACTTAAACCTAACTAACCTAAGGTCATCACACAACACCCAGCCATCACGAGGCAGAGAAAATCCCTGACCCCACCGGGAACCGAACCCGGGAACCCGGGCGTGGGAAGCGAGAACGCTACCGCACGACCACGAGATGCGGGCCGACCACTACGGTCGCAGGTTCGAATCCTGCCTCGGGCAGGCGTTGCTTCACGCGCCGGCATGTCAGCCTAGAACGTAAGAGCAGAGAAGTCTTCGGGACACCGTCAGTCAACTATACGGAGAGAATATAAGCGCCGCTCCAGCCAGTCTCAGGGGCACTAGGAGAGCCGCACTGGTAGACAAGCCGTGACTTGTATCAATTACTTGCATGGAAACTGTATATATCGAGGGACATTGATTATTTGCGTGTCGCCATTTGCGAAAGTTAAGTATTGTCAATTCAATTTACTGTAATAGACTCAATTAATAAGATTTGCTTGAATGTTGACTGACTATCCTAAAAAACAGCTTCCTAATCACCCTACGTAAGACGAGTGGGCAGGATCCCACATCTTTTACTAGAAATTATTAAGGCAATGATTTATTCAAGAATATGTGGGCGCTCTTGAAATAACCTATATTGCAGCTCATGAAATTTGCTGTCAGCTGCTGGGAATTTCTGTTCTGAAGACTAGGACAGCAGAGGAAACACACATCAAAACTCGAGCCAGCAAAAGCAAAAACTACACTAAAGTTAAAGTAAAATTAATAAAAAACGCTGTTTGTCGAACATGTAGATCTTGGAAGAAACTAAAACATACAGGGTCAGTCGGAAAAGCCTTTTTCAATCGCATGCCGGCCGCAAGTATGGTAAGGAATTCTTCTGGTTGCGTTACATCCGTCCACCCAAGCCGCTGATATGCGCTGGATGGTGGTCGGTGCATGTGGACGTGCAGATGTATGAAATTTCCTGGCAGATTAAAACTGTGAGGACGGGTCGTGAGTCGTGCTTGGGTAGCTCAGTTGGGAGAGCACTTGCCCGCGAAAGGCAAAGGTCCCGAGTTCCCGTCTCGGTCGGGCACACAGTTTTAATCTGCCAGGAAGTTTCATATCAGCGCACACTCCGCAGCAGAGTAAAAATCTCATTGTGGTGCTGAAATATGCCTCCCAATGCACTCCGCAAGTGCTCGGTGGCATTTAAATCGAGGGAACGGGCTGGCACGTCTATTTGCCGAATATCCTCTCGTTCAGAGACCTGCTATCTCTGCGCTGTTCGGTGTGGTCGTGCATTGCAACCCATAAAAATGGAGTCAGGGCCGAACGCGTCCCTGAAAAGACGCACGTGGGAAGGAGTAGTGTCACTATGACGCTGACCAGTGAGTGTTCCGTGTTCAGAGATTTGGATGTCAGTACGCCCATCGAACGTTATGTTTCCCCACTTGGACCACCAAAATGATGGATATCTGTAAGCCCGTCAAACATTATGCCTCCTCACGTGGACCACCAATACTACCACTTTAGACAGCGTTTCTGGGTGCATTACATGTTCCCATCTCTTGCCAGATGAGGGTACGTCCAACATTGTCCAACATGATCGTGGTCCTGGTGTTATGGTTTGGAGAGGTATAATGTTGCACTGTCGTAATGAGCTCAAAATCTTTGAAGACGTTACACTCACCGGTGTGACGCTGTAGTCGTTCCGCGTGTGTTTCTTTTCATGGGTGCTTTAGGTCCTGGATTCATTTTTACAGATGACAATGCTCGGCGGCATCTAAAACTGCATGTATTACAGCTCTTGGAACGGGAGGATATTCGGCGTAGTGACCTGCCCGTTGTCTCAACCTTCTCACCGAGCACGTGTGGCATGCGTTGGGGAGACATATTGCGGACTCCACATGCACCAACGACCACGCGAGTGGAGGACTAGACCTCCCTGTCACAAGAAGTCCTTACCGAGCTTGTCGCCAGCAGGAGAGCCCGTTGATCTCTCACCCTATTAAGAACCATGCCCCGCCGTTTTAATGTCGAGGGAATCATCATGAACCGCCGTGGTTATATGGTTATCTTTTTCGAATAAAAGCGTCTTAATGTTCGTCTTATTGCGCATTTGTTTCACTTCACTTCTGCACTATACTGTAGCAGTCTTTCTAAGTATGGCCCAAATTTCATCGCGCTACGTTACTGACACATCGTGCTAAAGTCACTTTAGTTTTCGAGTTCTGTACACCACTGTGCGTAATTGTAAACTTCGACCACAGGATCTGGCAAAACCACCGAGTAACTACTGACAAACTCTCCTGATGAGAGCGAGTACAAATCAGTTTTGTGTACTAATACACAGGAGGTCGGCCATGAGCTGTGATTTCGTGCACAGCCACAGACTCTGATATGCGCCGTATACTGTCGTTGCTAACCAGCCTGTGAATGGTTGACATACTTGGGACTTCACGGAATTTCTAACTCTCTCTGCCTAATGCCCTGCACCTTGTTATCTTTGCCTGCTCTCTGTGCTCAGTGGTATATTTCTGCATCGTGCTGGACAAACACTGAATAGCTATGGATGCACGAAAATAACTTACCTAACCCGGGTAGAGCGATGTTATTTACCTACCGCGACAAGATTTGTATCAACCTGAATGTGAATAAAGATCTCCTGTGAAGTTCTACTTGTTAGTTGGACTAGCTCCTCTGGCTGTATCAGTATTAAAGGAAAAACACACACCCAACCACCCACCCACCCTCCCACGCACACACACATACTCACACACACAAAGTCACACACACATTGGCTTCCGTAATGTTACTTATCCACCGCGATAATTGCAAATTAGTGCCAGACCATGACTCGGAACTGGGTCTCTTGCCTATCAAGAGCAGTTGGTTTAACCAATTAGGCCTTAATTTTTTGTATATCATTTAATGTAAATATTGGTGGTCGGATGGGAATTTGAACCATCGTTCTCTAAAACACGTGTCTAATATCTGCCATTTAGACTTTTTATGTATTTCATGGCCACCCTCCTTCGGTTCGAGCTCTTCCTTTTGCTCGTCATTTGGTATTTATGGCGATAGTAGTTCTGTAGTAAATCAGTCGAAATAAGTTCGAGGAAACTGTCCTGTTGTTAGCCTTGGCGTCCATCCGCAGGTATGTGATATGAGCAGAGCTCCAGTATTGGTCCAGATGAATGAGGGCGGGTTTACATCAGTGAAAGTGAAACATGAATCAGACCTACCTGGACGCTCAGGTAGTCCACTTTCGTAATACGTATGTATTCACTTCTCGCCGTTGATGAGAAACACAAACTCAGCGATCACAGTGAACGTTAGCTATATACTGATGAACCAAAACGTTATGGTCATCTCATAATAGCGTTGTTGGTCCACATACAGAACGCATTACAGCAGGTATACAGCGCTGCACGGATGCGGTAAGTCCTTGGTAAATTTCCAGAGGTATGTGACATCAGACATCTACGCATATGTCCAGCAATTCCCGTAAATTACAGACAGATGTTTAATAGACGCGAAGCTCGCACCTGATACCGTTCCCCTTGTTTTCCTTCGGGTTCAGAATTTAGAGACCAAGACATCAACGTGAGAGAACTGCCGCGCTTTCCAAACACCAAAATTTAGCACAATTCTAGCTTTACAATACGGACAGTTATCCTGCTGGAAGGTGGCATTGCCGTCAAGGAAGACATCACGCATGAAGCGATGTAGGTGATTGGCAATAACGTTCACGTTGTCCATAGTTGTCATGGTGCTTTCGATTACCACGACCTGTACACAGAAGCCCAAGTGAACGCCCCCCCCCCCTTGCCACCCCCCCCCCTCCTTGCCACCAGTTCCATAAAAATCTCCCACCGGCCGCAGTGTATGTTTCGTGCAGACGTTCGGCTGGTTGGCGGCGCATCCGGATGAGACTATCGACCTGGCGTAACAAGACACGTGGTTCCTCCAACCAGGAGGCACGCTTCCATTGATCCACGGTCTAATCTCGATCATCCCGTGCTCAGTACAATCGCAACTGACATTGTGTTGCATCAACGTGGGGAAACATAGCGGCCCCAGGTTCAGCAATGTGTGCTCAGCTGTGTGCTCCGAAACACTTGTGCCTGCACCAGCATCGACCTCTGTCGTCAGATCTGCCACGTATCGCCGCCTATACTGTTTCACAGAGAGGAAAAGCCTCCGACCACCACATTCTGTGGTGAAGTCTGCACGACCGACACATGGTTGCCTACTCACGGTTCAACCGCCATTCAACAACTTTCCGAATATACTCTTGACAGTAGCACGCAAGTAGCCGACCAGATTCACAGTTTTCCAGATGCTCGCTCCCAGCTGCCGGGTCATAACAGTCTGCTCTTTGATGTACACATGCAGACTGAATCGGGATTTGAAAGCAGGTCTGTTGCTCACTACGGTGTTGCTTTAACCACTACACCACCCCAGCAATGTGGCTTTGCACAGACTACCCTAGCACGCCTCCCTCCTCGGTCCAAATTCCCTTACACGCCTCAGCCCACTTGGTTCTCCCCATAAACTCGAACAGCATTGCAGAGGCTCTCCAACTGCATAGAATAGTACCAGCGCATCGAACGAAAGGTGGGATCCTGCCTGAAACCCAGGCATAGGTGCTTTAATCAAATGACACTGTATGGTTCTAGAGACCTTTTCAAGTCTCAACCATCTGTGGTGTATATAAGCAGAGAGAAGCGACGAATGAAGATTTGTACCAAGGCTAGGATCGAGCCTCTGCAGTGCTGTTTCAGTTTACAGGGAATACCAATTGGGCTCAGGCGTGAATGGGAATTTGGACTGAGGAGAGAGGCGTGAATCGGAAGTCCGCACAGCTGTACACAGCCACTGTGCCAGGGTACTGTACTAGTTAGCGAGTCTGCCTAGTGTGCAGGAGATCCGGGTTCGAATCCCAGACCCGGTACAAATTTTCATTCGTCACTTCAGCCAGTATATGTACATCGTAGATGTTTGAGACTTAAAAACGTTTCTGGAACCATATAGTTTCATTTAATCTGCCCTTTGTCAAAGCCGCTTATGTCAGTGATTTTCTGTTTGCGGCCCATGTCATCCCTAGAATGTTTCACCATTCGTCTCTGCTTCACTTATATACCTTTTTTTACCGCAAAGCCACCAGGGAGTTTCAGTCTTCAGCAGGCTCACGGTCCATGTCACGAGGCCAGAAACGCGCTGTAGTGGTTTGGGGAGCGTGATAATGAACTCGCATTGGTATCTTGGCCACCTTTTCACCTGATCAGAACCCGATGGGACACATTTGGGACGCTATCGGACGCCAGCTCTGTGCTCACAAACCACCGGTCCGTAATTTACGGGAATCGCATGACGTCTATGTAGACATCTGGTGTCACCCACACATACCTCTACAGATCTGCTAAGGACTTGTAGAATCTACACCAAGCAGAATCGCTGCTGTATTGCACTCCATAGGTGGACCAACGCGGTATTAAGAAGGCCGTCATAATGTTTTGACTCATCAATCTGAATTATTTACTCCTCAGTGTACTGTAAGACAGTGGTGTAGGCCTTAAACGCACTAAAATCCTACGTTAAACACGCGGAGTGAGATACTAGCGTCGGCCGTGGGAGTCGACTTCCGTTATATAAGGTCTAGGATCATCATGTTGCAACACCATCGCTAGACGCTGCCGATGTGTGGGACGTTGATGAGAGTATTTCATGTATCTTCATATGCGTGTGAATTCATATGGGACCAAACTGCTGATGTCATCGGCTCCTAGACTTACACACTACTTCAACTAACTTATGCTAAGAACAACACACACACCCATGTCCGAGAGAGGTCTCGAACCTCCGGCGGCAGGGGCCGCGCAATCCGTGCATGGCGCCTCAAACCGCGCGGTCACTTCGTGCGGCTGAAAGTAGTTGTCACGGAACATGCTGTGGTGGACTGGAAATCTAGCTGCTTAGTTTAAAGATATACATTTGCGACTTGTGCAGAAATATTGATTCCGCGGCGAAAGATCTCATGAAGAGAAGAGTTTCTGACAAATTGCTGTGTGGGTTCGTCGATTAGATTGCGTCAGGCACACGGAAATATTATAAACTGTTAAAATGTCGCTGGAATCCGAGATTTGCAGTGGTTATATAAATTCCTTTAACAGAAATGATTAAGGCAATGATTTACTCAAGAATATGAGGTTGCTGTTGAAGTAACCTAGATTGCAGGTTATGAAATATACTGCCATCTGCAGAAAATTTTTGTTTGAAACACCGGGAACACGGTCTCGGCGACAAGAAAAGGATAGAAGAGAATATGCACATAAAACGTTAAGTCACCAAAAGCAAAACCTCTATTAAAGTTTAAGTAATATCAATAGAAAAGTACTCTTTTTCGGACATGCAATTCTCGGAAGAGACGAAAATATGCCGGGCAAGTCGCAAAAGACTATTCGAGCCGCATTGCTTTTCAATTTTAGAACGTTTTTCGCTTATTTGTGCGAAAAGTTTCATCGTCAACATTAATAAGATTCATGTCACTGCGCTCGTGTTTTTAATCGGCTTCTAATGCCGTTAAAATAATTGTACCGTTCCATTGAAACGAGGATGCTTGCTTCAAAATCTCAACTGATACCAGAGTCAAGAGGATTAAACACGCAACTAAACTGGGTGGCCCTCTGAAATTTCATTTCAGTGTCTTGAACCATACACGAAATAAAGAGCGTGTTCTATCTTACGTAATTTACACTATTCATGAATGAAGAAAGACATTGTCTGTGTAAGCCACGCAGTGTGTTTCTCCATCTATAATTTCAAGCAGTGAAAGCTCCCTGAGGCGTCATATCATGTTATATTATCGAATATGTTTCACATCTTCTTGTACTGTCACCGTCATTTTTAACTTTTTTTTGTCTTTGATTCCAGGAACTCAGTTCTTTTCATCCAAAAATCAAAGGAGTTGGGTGAGGGAGGCCGTTGAAATCTTAACTAAAGTACTTGTGTAGGGTTTTCCTGTTCTGACCTTTGTCTAATATCTGACGGAAACCCAACCAACCCTAAAGCATCACGCCAAGCGGAAGATTGGAAATATTTTAGGTGTATTAGTTTTAAATGGCTCCAGTTATTTGGAATATGTAGGAGAACTAATTTATTAGAAGCGAGACCGTAAATTTTCTGAGAATAATTTTTATTTAAGTCACTACTGGCCACTCTTAGCTCCAAGAGCCAGTTTCAAGTGGAGTTGTGTGTCCAAGCTCGTGAATATAAATCATACGTTACGCATCAGTGCGAGTGAGAAAATATACTGTGCTTAATTTCGCGGGTTACATCGTAAGGAGGCAGAGATACTTTTGGGTTGTCCTGTAGAACATCACTGTCAGGATTATGGCATCCTGAAGCGTTACGTAACTAGCGAGTCGTGCGTAACACGAATGTAAACAGACAAAGTAAAGAAGTAGCGCGTCTTCCAGAAGCGACAAATTCACTGTACGCTTGAGCGACCAAGGTGCGCTTTCCTCGCGGCTTACGTCCAACCGAAAGGTAAACTCATCACGTCCGTGCTGCGTAGATGAAGGCGCCTGATGAACGCTAACCGACTTTATTTGATCAACGCGCTACCGTGTATTGACTCGTCAGCGCCGCTGGTATTCTGCACGTCGCCTCGGTAGTGAAAATTCCATTCTGCGCTCATAACTTCGTGCCAGGAAAGAAAACGCTCTCAGCTTCCGTTTCGGATCAGCATTAATCGAATACAATGACTCGCCTACAGCTAGCAAAGAAAGGGGTTGTGTGTAAATTTTTTTCGTTGATAGTAATGCTTAACCCTATGGTTGAACACGACCACCGTAACATATTGCAGTAATCTGACAGTTATTTATTAATTATACTGTCAGTAAGCACTGGGGTGGTGCCTAAGTTCGTAACGTTTTTACGTAAGTGGAAACACAGTAGATTCACATAAATCGTTTTTAGCGGAAGACCTTGTTCGGGGCGCATTTTCATTCAGAAAGGAAGTTCCTTGAAGGTTGTTCGATAGAGAGCGGAAAAGGTGAGAACATGAGGCTGAGAATCTGAGGATGTGCGATCAGGTGAATAAGGCGCGTGCAGAATGACTTTCCAAGCCAGTTCATGTATAATATTTTTTTCGTCGTTATAGCAGACTGCGGGCGGGCATTACCGTGTAGTAGTATCATTTCACGCATTCTTCCTGGTCGTTGTTCTTGGATTGCGTCTGCAAGACGTCTCAATTGTTGACAAGTTACACCTGCGGGAAGCGATTCGTAATACACCACACCGTCTCTCTTCCACCAGATGCATAACACTATATTTTGTGGATGCACGCAGCTCTTTGGGAGTTGCTGCTTTGTTTGCGCTCAACCATTGCTTACCTTTCCTTTCCTTATTTTAGCAAGAAGACACCATTTCTAGACACCAGTAACGAAACAGAACTGGAATGGTCGGTGTTGTTCAGGAGCCAGTTGGTGACGAGCAAGCACAGATGCACGTATGGTTAACCGCTGATTTTTATGATTTTGGTTTAGAGCGTGCAGTACCCTTACGCCCGATTTTTTAACCTTTCCCTTTGCATGCAAATGTCACACGATGGTGGAATGACCACAGCACTTCACATTTCTCACGTACAGTGACGTGGGTCATTGTGGCTTAATGCGTTTAAACGATCTTCATCAAAGCTCGAAGGTCTTTTGAACTTGAAGACTCACTAATGTCAAAATGATTCTCCTCAAAACGAGAAAACCCTTTTCTTGCCGCGCTTTGTCCAGTGGCATTATCCCTATACGTGAAGCTGAAGCTGGCACTCCATTGTCTAGCGTCCACAGCTCCTCCCTCTCTCTCTCTCAAAGTGACGATATGTAAACTCATAAAGCAACAGTGCAACACAAATAAAAAATGACAACCGATAAATAAACTCATAAAAACCGGAAACAAACACGGTGCGAATTTATGCTCCAACGTATTATTACTCAGTTCAACGTTGCGTAATGATAATTTGAAGATGTGGCGCGAATCGAGCGTTTTACACGTATCACGTGTATATTATTCGGAAATAGATCATTTTAAACTACAGCAGAACACATTTAATGGCTCTAAGGAGCAAATAGTTTCTTTATGAGTGGAGTTGGGATACGAGGATGTTAGAAATTCCAAATTTGCGATATTGCTATTAGGCAATATTCTTCCTGGTTCCAAGCAAATTCTGAACTGTTAATATCACAAATTGGTAAATTCTAACAATCTCAAGTGTCAAATGAAAACACAGAACAGCAGAGAGATTTCTGTTCATAGAATGTCCACACAACACTTTTACTTATCTCAAGAGAGGCAGTAGCGACTGTGATGCTACTTCAGAGACAATGGTCACCAAAGGTAAAAAGGCTATCAAAAAAGCTAAGAGAGTATTTATGTTTGATCTTACTGATATAGAGTTACTATCAAACTACTTAAATATCGAACTGAGAAGATTTAGTTTTTAGGAGCCAAACGCAGGAGAATTGCGTTTAAACTGAAGGAAGCTATAAATCGTGGTCTAGAAAAGTACATTCCAATCAAATCAATGCAAAAGGGAAAAGACCAGCCCTAGTTTAACGGTACTATTTGGAGAATATAGCGAAAGCTGAGAATGTTACAGTCTCGATACAAAAGAGACTGCAACGAAACTGATAAGAGAAAATTGGATAGGAACTCATGCAGCTGTAAGAAGGGCCAAGTATGAAGCCTATAATAGTTTTCACTGTCAGCTCTTGGAGAAAAAAATATCAGAAAATCATAGAGAGATCTGATCATACGTTAAGTCAATGAACTGATCCAAATGTTCCATTCAATATTTCGTGGGACCATCTGGTGCTGAAAGTGAAGGCAGCAAATAGAAAGCAAAACTTGTAAATTGCACATTTAAAAATTTATTTACGCTTGAAGATACTGCCGTAGCAATGTTTGACCGATGCACAACTCGCAAATGACAGATACTAATATTAACAACCCCGCTATTGACTTCTTTAAGTCAACACTAAATTCGAGGTAGATTTTACATTGAACAAGTTGCGTAATTAGATCATTTTCTGGGTCTCACTTATCGAGAATAGCGAATAACCCTGCGTAACTAGAAAAAAATGCACAGGTCACTCATGTATGCTAAAAGGTAAATGAACAGATGCACAGAATTACAGAACAATGTTCTAAGCTCAAACATTAACGCTCCTGCAGGAAAACAAGCTTCTTAAAAAGAGAGACGCAGGACTCAGGAGAAGCCAGTCGTCTGAAACGCAGCTTACTTTAGTCATACGTGGCATCTTACAAACAACAGATGCACGTGAGCAGTGTTCGACACTGTGACATATTGTCAATTACAAAACAAGCGACAATCATACGGAACATCGTCGTTAACATGTGATTGCTTTGATAAAAAAATGATTAATAGGACCCAGTACGTTATGCTCGAATGTTCTAGAGAATCTAAAGTAGCTTCAGGTGTTCCCAAAGAAAGCTTCGCACGTTCCACAGTGTTCTCAGTATATATAAACGACTTTTCAGACAGAGTCAGCAACATTGTTAAGATCGATCGCTGACAATGCTGTTGTCAAGAGGAAAGAATAGTCGATGCACGACTGCCACGAAATGTGAAAAGATTTGAACAAAATTTCTACTTCGTGTAATGAATTGCAGCTCTCATTAAATGTGGATAAATACAGTATAATGCATATGAAGATGAGAAAGATGTGGACAGTATCCGATTAGAAGATTAGTGGTAAACATCTTGAGCACATCACGTCATAGGAACATGTAGGGATAATGTGGTTCCGTGAAAGTTCAGTCCATCTCTAAAGGAAATCCCATAGACGATGCTAGTGCGATCAATTTAGAGTTGCAGTGTGTGCAGTCCTTATCAGGCAGACATGACATGCATGCACGTCCAAAGGAACAGGCACAGGGGCAACTACAGCCGTTATGAAATACATTAAATTGTGAAAAGGACAATCTTCAGCTGTATAATGGAATGACGACAATGAAAATTTGCGCCGGAACGGGACTCAAACCAGTATTTCCGTTTTTTTTTTTCCTTGTGAGCGGTCGTCGTACCATTTGGCTATCCCTGCATTTGGCCTTGAGTCGTGCGATGATAGCCGAAATCCGGGTTCCGGCGATTGTCGTTATTCGCAATTGCGAATCTATTTCATGTAAAAAATGTTCGGGGAAATTTATGTGAATCCTTGGAAGAAAGACGATATAGGTCTCCCGAAAGCCAGATGCGTAATTTTAGGGAATGGTCGTAAGGAAAGACTGTGATAACAGCTGGGTGCCACCACCACATGTCTCACGTGGGGATTCCCAGAAAACGATAACGGTGATTTAGATGAGAACAGGGACATACAGAAAGTAGCCTCTCCGCCGCCCAGAATCCTGGTAGACCAGGATAACAAATAGATGCTGGTAAGCTGTACAATGTGTTCTCTGCCATCCACTGCACAGTGGCTTGCGAAGTACGCAGGTACATGTAGATGAGCAATAGTGCAGCAACAGTGATTTATTGTGATCTCGATTAGAAATGTAATGAGTGACTACGTAATTTAGCCATAATCATGTCTTACGCAGGAAACTCTTCAAACAACTTGGGTCTCGAAAAGTCACTACAAGCCGGTGGGTAAGCTTGTTAACGACATGAGTGACGCAACGCTGCGCGCACCTCTCGCCAAGATTATTTACGAGCCACTTTTCGTCGCCGTTAGGAAATGCGTGTAAAATACTTGCTTTTGTTGGTGAAGTTAAGTACTCACAACTATGCGCAGCCAGGGAATCCCTTTTCTTTCATACACATCTTAATGTTAGTCATGTGACCTTGGGAACATTTATATTCGTTCTCGGCGGTATAATGTATGCGAACATGTAACTAAAAATAGAACGGACTCGAAAGTATGAGGGACTTGTGTAGTTAAGCAGACAGAATCTACAAAAAAGGCATTACGATCTTTAATATTTCCTTTCGCATCGCCATTATCTCATCATGACCGCCATCAGAAATTTAACATCCACTGGTCTATAACTATCTGGTCTAGACCTCGCCATACGAGTACATCACTGTCTTCAGCGATATTCTGAGCTCCTCAAACACTTAGGTTTAGCTACTTTTGCTCTTCGTATGACTGATAGTTGTCGAATAAAACTCCTAATGTATTCTGGACGTTTCTACTCAAAGAGAGTAGCGTACATATAACCAGTGCTGTGACCTAACGGGCGTGTTCTTCTTTTTAATTTAGCTGCTTAAGACTTTATTGTAATGCCTTTTTCTTCATCAGAGGTGAGGTACAGAGTATTGTCACGTACCGTCACAAATCAAGAACTGGATACGACACTAGAATAAGGAAATTGCTTTATCCCGTATTTTTAAAGTTGTCAGTGCTTTAGAAAAGAGTGTGAACAGCAAAGTTTTTTGATGATTTGCATAATACCATAAAAATGTGAATGTTTTAAATGTAATCTAAAAATCATTTCTACTGCATAACTGTTTCTTAGTTAGTGTCTGAATTGCACATTCCATAGATCATTTTCACTATTTTTTTTATCGAAATGATGTGGAACGATTCAGTTACAGGATATGTGTACATGAGTAGTGTTAACATGAATGAACTCATTTTCTTAATCCTATTCATAACTACACACAAAAAGATTTTTTCTTTAGGGAATACAAGTTTTTAAGTAGAAATTCGTGCATGAAATAGAAAGAGTTGTCAAGGAGAAATAATTTTAAATTGGATTTAAAATTTGCTTTGCTACCTCTCAGAAATATTATGTTGTTAGGCCAACGATAATAAAGGTAATTTTTCCCTCTATTGTTGTAGGTATGGACCTCAATGTTCTTCTGAAACTGTGAAGGATTGCTTATGAGGAATGTAATTAGTGAATATGTGCATTGTGACGGTGCAGTTAAAATGAATAGCTCCACGGAGATGTACTTATATTATTCTTACTGGTCGCTTTTTTTCTGCAATCAATACTTTCTCCATAAGTCGTGAATTACCACAGAAAAGTAGTCCATAAGACATTACTAAGTGGAAATGTGCGTAATATGTCAGGAGGTTAACTTTTTATTTTCAACATTGGAAATAAAAAGAGCAAAAGTAGATGAACGTAATTGTTTGAGAAGCTCAGTAATATGTTTCTTCCATTTCAAATTTTCATCAACATGTACATCCAAATATTTGGAGCATTCTACCCCTCTGACTGATCATGTGCTATATCACTTTTTGGAGTGACTATTTGTTGGACTCAAGTGAATACAAAGTATTTTTTACAAAATTTAGGAAGAGTTCAAATTCAGAAAACAAATTATTAATTCTCTGGAAAACATTTACAATCCCTTCTGTGGCATTCTCTCCAATAGGATTTATGATAAGACTAGAATTATTTGCTAAAAGTACCAGGGGCGATTCTAGAAGTCGGTCAAGGGAGGGGGGGGCAATGGGGGGAGAGGGATTTTGGGGAATGGAATATCGCTTAACAAAAGGTGAGTTGGGGTCCTCCACCGAGTATTGGTAAAATTTAGTGTTGCTTAAAGTAGTTTTTGGTAACTGTATTGGAGTTCAGGGTAAAAAAAAAATGTAGTAATAAATAACAAGAAGCCCATTTTAAGTTAAATGATAGTTATTGGTTTAGATAGTAAGCTATTTGCCGCTATTATTCTTTTTTAAATCGTTTTTGAAGTACATTGTAACCTATATTGCTACATAATTATAAAAAAAATATGATTGAATCTGTTGGAGTAATATATTTGCTGATTTTTGAAGTCATTTTATTCATTGTAATACGATACTCCATGGGGAGGGCTGTAGTCCCCTCCCCCCACCGCTTGCTACTGCCCCTGAAAAGTGCGAATTCTGCTTACTGAATGTTAAGTGGAAGGTCATTCACATATATGAGCTATAGAAATGGGCCCAAAATTGAACCTTGTGGGACTCCCTTTGCGGTTCGTCCCCAGTCACCCTTTCAGCATTATTTGAATTATTCAGCACAACTTTCTTCATTCAGATGGTTAAGTATGATAGAAACCAGCTATGTGTAAAGCCATTCGTTCCATATAACTTGAGTTTTTTATGACACTAACATGTCAGCACAATGAAACACCTGTAAAAGATCACGAAAAAACCAACTGGTGATATTTTATTAGGCTTGTAATATTTAGCGAATGAATGTGAAAACAGTATTCTCAAAAGAGCAATCCTTCTGGAATCAAAATTGTGACATGCTAAGCAAATTGCTTCTACTTAACTGTGAGATTGCGCTTGAGTATATTACTTTTTCGAATATTTTAGATAAAGATGTCAGTAAGGAAGTCGCATGATAAGTATCTAAGTCTTTCTTGTCACCTATTCTATGAAGAGGTTTATCAGTTGCATATCACTGTGCCAGTGATGCCTTACATTTATCGCTAAAGACATTACTTATTAAGTGAATTTTTATATAATAACTGGTAGCATGTAAAAAATACAAAAACACTAATTTTAAGAGTAGTTGCCTGTCCATTAACGTTAAATTTAGGCCAGTGTTTAGAAACAGATCAATGGCCAGCATGTTGCCACCCAGTGAAACTAATCGCGTATACATATTCTATAGATTTACTTCTCCCATATTATGTCGATAAAAACCGTTAAAATAATGTATGGAGCATGTAGCTAACTTACTAGTGAATTAACTAACATTCATGTTGCTCCTGCAGGTTTTCTAGTGTCACCTGGCCCCCTTCCATAAGGCCATCGTCTCGGCATTCCCTTATATCTAACATTCAGCAAAGAAATTGCTTGGTTCCACCTACCATGCGTTCGGCTGTCTACCTATCTTGTCGACCACCGTTTTCATTTCCATTACTATCGAAACTGTCTTTTCCACTCTAATTCGTTCCCTGACGTATGGGTTTCTTTTGTTGTCTGCGAGCCGGCCGCGGTGGTCTAGCCGTTCTAGGCACTCAGTCCGGAACCGCGCGACTGCTACGGTCGCAGGTTCGAATCCTGCCTCGGGCGTGGATGTGTGTGATGTCCTTAGGTTAGTTAGGTTTAAGAAGTTCTGTGGGACTGATGACCACAGATGTTAAGTCCCGTAGTGCTCAGAGCCATTTTTTGTTGTCTGCGAGCTCCCAGCATGTATTTCTCCATCGCTCGCAGAATAATCCCCAGTTTTCGAACGGTTTTTGTATTAAAAGTGCATGTCTCACTATCAAAGGCCAAAACTGATATTACACACTGTTCGTAGAGCTTCACTTCCAGTCAATTTGGAATTTGGGAAAGCTGTTTCAATTTGGAATTTGGGAAAGCTGTTTACTGTACAAAAATCACTTGAGGTCATGTTACACGAAGGGATGCAGGTGATCCGCATTAATGTTCACATAGTCTGAGCCGTGGGCGGCTCGTGTTCATCCCGTTTACTGTTTGTCATCTTCTCTTACGGTACTGCCACCTCGTTTTTTTATTCTATTGACTGGCGTCACTAACTTCCTGCCTTACCTGCCCGTGAGTGGCAGCAGCAGCGCTTCTCGATAACTGCACTGTCGTAACATCTCTGGAGCGACCGATAGTATTTCCGGGTCGTCGTGTGTCTGGAGTTGGGTTGGGAGCTCAGTCGGGGCGCAGCAGCAGTGAGTCGGTGACGGAGCGCCAGTGAGGTGCGGAAAGCCAGTGCTCGCCGACCGCTGGCGACACGCGACGGAAGGAGATTGGAGCGGGACGGCCGTTGATTGCTCGTTTGGTCGGTCGGTCTCATCAGACGACGTGTATTTGGTCGCCGACCGCTTGTCGAAACTCTCTGTGTGTCGAATTTATTCGTCCTTATTTCACTGACAGGCCTAAATATTTTCCCCAATCGCCTCATACAATAGAATGGTTCACATGAGTTACTGAACGGAAGTAGTCGTCATCTGTTGATTTTTTTAGAGCTGTAGAGTCTTGCAGTAAAAGTAGGAAAAAAGCCATGTAAACTGTAAGAATTCGCAAGGGAAATAAAGATAATGCCAGAACTCAGTGGAAACGGGAATAAATATAACGTCTGAAGTCAATGTAAAAGCAACGCGATACTTTTTCTGTCCGTCGAAGCGCTGCCTTCAACTATCTTTAATATTCAGATTGGTCAAATGGGTATATGACTTCACAACTAATTTGAATAATTTTTCGATGTGTATTGTGGTCTATCCATTTTTTCGGTCTATCACAGTTGATATTCAATCTACTTTCAAATTTACTCTTTTAATTTATTCTATTAGTTGTTTATGTGTAGTAGAGCCAAACATCGCAGCATTATGAGCAAAGCGACGGTGGTTCGGTTGTGATCCGTTAACATGCTATTTGACCGCCTCCGTAGCGGAATGATCAGAATGTCTGACTGAGATGCGGGGGACCCAGGCTCTATTCACTGTAATTCCAGGCCTCTGGTGGGAGGACAGGAGGAGAGTACACTCGAGTAGTAGCGGCAACAGGCCTGCTAACCCGACAGCGACCAGGAGGGACGTTTGCTGATTCCCACTCCTCCATACCGCGCCCAGATAATGCTACTGTCAAAGGAAGACACAGCTGTCGATAGGTCGCGGTTGATCCGTATTTGGACAGAATGACGGTGCTTGTTTGCTTTTTAACAAGTTGTTTCTTCGTAGTTCCCCTAGTTCAAGGTTCTGAAAATTTCTGCTTCCACTATGCGGATAGGTTTGTCAAAAGAGAACACTGTTGTTGACGCCAACAGGTCAATTACAGGTGACTCACTGTGCTCTCTATAGGCTGCTACTCTTGATTATGCGTTTAGGGAGACGAAACATTTAACGATATCCATTTCACATTCAACCGGTCGGCTTGCTTAGCTGAGTGGTAACGTGCTCACCTCCCATGCAAGCGGGCCCAGGTTCGATTCCAGATGGGGTTGGAGATTTTCTTCGCTTGGGGACTGGGTGTTGTGTTATACTCATCATCATTTCATCCCCATCACCGGTGCGCAAGTCGCCCAATGTGGCGTCGACTGAAATAAGACTTGCTCCTGGCGGCCGAACTTCCCCGGTTGGGGCCTCCCGGCCAACGATGCCATACGCTCATTTGCATTTCCTACTCAACCTCCAAGACGCAGTCATTGCACTCCGTCTCTCTGCGTCTAGATAAAGTTCTATATTCAAATGATTGAAAATTTTCTAAACGTTTGCGTAGCGTGTATCTTTATGCGAGACATGGACACCAGTCCGTTATTGACCTAGGGGGATGTGGGAAATCACCTAAAAACCACATCCAGTTCCCCCGTACACCGATCCACGTCGTTCACCCAGCAAAGCAGATTTGATTTGGGGCCGACTCACCTCCCCATCTCGGAAGTGGGCGCTTAAACACCTACAGCAGTCTGGGTGGATGTAGTCAAAAGAAAACTGTTGTAGTGACGAATGTTTTGTTCGGCTGCTAACACATGGTGAATCATTTACATTTATTTCAAATGTTGTTACAGATTTTGTTGAAACTGAGTCAATATTCATTTCTCTATTTAGTCATTTTGTTTCTGACTTCTATATTATCCGTTATTTCGCATTCACTTCTAAAGCAAACTTGTTCATTGTTGTTGTTGTTGTTGTTGTTGTCGATTTTATTGTGGTCTCCAATCCGAAGTTGCAGCTCTCCACGTTAGCCCATGCTGTGCAACCCCCATCGTGTCTGCTTAATGCTACACCCATTTGAACCTGCTTACTGCAGTCAGATTTTGGTCTCCGTCTACAATTTCTATACCCCCACACTTCACTTCATTACCGATTTGACACTCTTTTGATACACTGAACTACAGAGTGACAGTTATTGAGCTATATTAAAAAAACGTGAATTAGTTACAAACTACTGCGTGCACACACTTTATTCAACATAAAGATATTCGGATTTAGTTTACGATGTGTTGGATACGCCTAGCGTCATTGGCGATGATGTGGTGCACACGAATAGCGAAATTCTGCATGACCAGCTGAAGTGTCCGAAAATCGACGGCATCGATGACCTCTTGAATGGCTGTTTTCAGCTCAGCAATGGCTTTGGGGCTATTGCTGTACTCGTTGTCTTTAGTATAGCCCCACAAACAAGGAGTCGCATTTGTTCAGATCCGGAGAATTTGGTAGCCAATCGAGGCCCATGCCTGTGGCCTCTGGCTACTCCAGAGCCACAATGTGGTCCCCAAAATGCTCCTCCAGGACATGAAACACTCTCCTGCTTCGATGGGCTACAGTCCCGTCTTACACATCTTGTTGAAATCGGGGTCACTTTGGATAATGGGGATAAAATCATCTTCCAAAACCTTCACGTATCGTTCGGTAGTCAACGTGCCATCGGGGAATATCGCACTGATTATTCCGAGACCGGGCATTGGGTACCACACAGTCAAGTACTGAGGGTGAAGAGACTTCTCAGTAGCAAAATGCGGATTCTCAGTCCCCCAAATGTGCCAATTTTGCTTATTGCGAACCCATCCAATTGAAAGTGGGCTTCATCGCAAAACCAAACCATGCATGCGCATACAAATCCCCATCATATCCAGCGGCCACCCATGCAGTTTGAACGCCTCATGGAAACTGTTCAGAAGTTGTGATGATTCTATTCCATATAGTTCAATGATTCTCACCCTCTATGTTTGAACTAAGAACGCTTAGATCCCCTAGTCGAGCCATAAATTTGTTTTTCCGATTCCAATTATGTACCTCCTCACTATCATCGGACCTATCCATTTAGAGCAGGGGTGCCCAAATGTTTAGCTTACCTGGGCCACACTGGAAGAACATGAGTATTTCTGGCACGCACGTAACATACGTAAAACTAATTCTTATTGTAGCAAAGAAAAGAAAAAGTTACGGTCGGAGGAGACATTATACGCCTCTAACTCTCGCGTCGCAGCTGCAACTGAAGTAGCCGTAAGATAACAGACCAGCGCGTCTGACGGATCGGTCGGTTATAAGAACGAGACTCTGGGGATTCAGATATAGCGCGGGTGAAAAGAATGGAACAATGAGAGCATGGCATCATGTGTCGGGAGTTTCAAATTGAAAATATTCGATTTATCATAACGTTACATAAATTTAATTTTATGGGTTTTTATTTTTTGATTTTCCCGATCGTGCGATGGACGCTCACCTGTTGGACCACATTAACACTTGCTTTTGGCCATATGTGGCCCGTGGACCGCGGGTCTGGACACCCCTGAACTACACTCCTGGAAATTGAAATAAGAACACCGTGAATTCATTGTCCCAGGAAGGGGAAACTTTATTGACACATTCCTGGGGTCAGATACATCACATGATCACACTGACAGAACCACAGGCACATAGACACAGGCAACAGAGCATGCACAATTTCGGCACTAGTACAGTGTATATCCACCTTTCGCAGCAATGCAGGCTGCTATTCTCCCATGGAGACGATCGTAGAGATGCTGGATGTAGTCCTGTGGAATGGCTTGCCATGCCATTTCCACCTGACGCCTCAGTTGGACCAGCGTTCGTGCTGGACGTGCAGACCGCGTGAGACGACGCTTCATCCAGTCCCAAACATGCTCAATGGGGGACAGATCCGGAGATCTTGCTGGCCAGGGTAGTTGACTTACACCTTCTATAGCACGTTGGGTGGCACGGGATACATGCGGACGTGCATTGTCCTGTTGGAACAGCAAGTTCCCTTGCCGGTCTAGAAATGGTAGAACGATGGGTTCGATGACGGTTTGGATGTACCGTGCACTATTCAGTGTCCCCTCGACGATCACCAGAGGTGTACGGCCAGTGTAGGAGATCGCTCCCCACACCATGATGCCGGGTGTTGGCCCTGTGTGCCTCGGTCGTATGCAGTCCTGATTGTGGCGCTCACCTGCACGGCACCAAACACGCATACGACCATCATTGGCACCAAGGCAGAAGCGACTCTCATCGCTGAAGACGACACGTCTCCATTCGTCCCTCCATTCACGCCTGTCGCGACACCACTGGAGGCGGGCTGCACGATGTTGGGGCGTGAGCGGAAGACGGCCTAACGGTGTGCGGGACCGTAGCCCAGCTTCATGGAGACGGTTGCGAATGGTCCTCGCCGATACCCCAGGAGCAACAGTGTCCCTAATTTGCTGGGAAGTGGCGGTGCGGTCCCCTACGGCACTGCGTAGGATCCTACGGTCTTGGCGTGCATCCGTGCGTCGCTGCAGTCCGGTCCCAGGTCGACGGGCACGTGCACCATCCGCCGACCACTGGCGACAACATCAAAAATCTTTATTTCATAAAAAAAATCTTTATTTCATAAAAATAGAGATACTACTTATTCTAATAATAGGTTTACATCTTAAATTCTTAGAAGAGGATTAAACCTGCGGCGCACGAAACCCGATTAACTCGATTATTGCCACCATACTTGCTCCATAATGGAACCATTCAAATTTGCATTGCTCAGGAGGGGACAACTTAGTCTTGAACTGTCAGAGATGTTCTTCCCTTCCCTTCACAGTGGATTTTTCAGAGAGACTTTTCGAACTCAGTCATCAGTTTCTATGGATCAGCTCAAATCGTAAATAAAGGAAAAGTAATTGAGTAATGTCGAACGATGGTATAAGTTCGGAATAGAAAGGGTCGCCTAGTTTGAGAATCTGGAAAATCCCGGCTCATACACACTTGCCTGTACCGATTATACATGAATATTTCTCGAGGTGAGTGTTAATTTCTTAATACCACGGATAAATAGGCTTGTGAACGTATGCAAAGAAGAATAAGACTTTTGAATAATGAAGTAACCCGGTAAGAATTTAAAGAAAGATCTCTACTATCTCGCTAGAAATTACTTGCAAAATTTCAACAGTATTTAACTGAGGAACCTTAATTTACTGTAATTTACTCGGTGCTGGTGATGTAGTTATTGCGAAGAGAAGCTTGACTGCAGTAGGTGGAAAGGAATGTACGGGAGTTTTCTTTACTGAATTATGGATACGCCATTCTTAATTTTCAGTACAATACGAAGTCTATCTTAAAAATTAGGTAATGATGCAGTAAGTCTCGAGGCATTAATACAGTCATACGATTGCCCAAAGTACGGACAAGAAACGGTAAAAACCCATTGATCCTAGGCTCAGACCGACATGTCATGAAGCCACAATGAAATGTCACCTGCCTGTAATTCAGCCGGAGAGTAAACAGACATGAGAACTCCGGGTATTCTGATAATCGAAATATTGAAATAGCGCTGCTGTCAGGGTAAACAGTTACTTCGAGATGGACGCTAACCAACGGACTCGGCCAAGTTGGCTCTCTGGGCCGATAGATATGTTGTTGCTTATGTCATTCCTCGTGACGTGACTGAAGACGATGGAAATCTTGATGGACGGCGTGACGCTGTCCTTCGTCATAGCGACCTCGGATTGCGAAAGTTTGTGGCCCAGGTGCATCGTCAGTGGGTTTTATAGCTCGGCAGGTGGTGGAAGGTAGTGTATGTTTTACACTACCAAGCAATTGTATAATTTTACTGCTTCGTTATTGTAAATTGAACACTTAACGTCTGCATACGGCGCCCAACGGTCCTAATGAAAAGGCTATATTACGTATGCTCTTTGCAAACCAACGTAAAACCAAGAAATGTCTACCGCGTTTCAAGTATAGCGTAACTTTGTATATTTGGAAGCGTGTTTCTTTTCCAGTGAAAGTGTATATACATTTTAAATACATCTTTGTCGTTCACTATATGCCTAATAGATTTCATCTAAATTATGGTTATATCAATAGTGAATTACTGTGACAATTTACCTTGAAAACTCTATGAAAACTGACCTAACCTCCAGGCTCCAATGATCTATTGTAGACGGGAATTTAATATCTGACAAAAGAATCATGTTAAATTTGTAATTATAAATGTAGTACCAAGAAGTAGATTTTTGACACTGAATAATTTCTGTTTTCAAAAGAATGTACCGTTCCTTTGACACTGAAGTCATTAGCGATGGTAAGCCGATAACCATAATACACACTACCCATCCACAACAGTACGACGGCTTCACAACAAAGTGTTGATTCACCTGCGGTATGCAAAACTACAGCCGGTTGTAGCAACATGGATTCTGAGAATCGCCTCTATACCCTCAACGTACACGATCCCTACCGAGTGAGGTGACGCAGATGTAACACGCTGGACACGTATTCAAGAGGTTGAAGATTCAAAACTGTCCAGCCATCCAAATTTAGGTTTGTTGCGAATTTCTCAAAAAAAATTACGGGATGGTTTCTTCTTAAACCAAAGCTTGTACTTCATCTCTAATGACAACGTTGTTGACTGAATACTACACCCTAATCTTCATTCCTTGTTTCACATGATTCCTGTGATGCGAAGGTAGTCCTACTTTTCTTCTGAGCTGGCGCCCTCTAACTTGCACGTTGTATATGTTATGATGGGACGTGGATATTTCTGCAATGGTGGAATCAAACATCTCTCTTCATTATGCCCCTCTCATATTCGAACGTTCTTGTTTTGCACAACGTTGAATTGTCTTACTAACAAATATCACAGTCACAAGGGAAAATTAAGTCTTGACGTGATGCCATTTATGAGCAATAATACTGACTTACTCCTTAATTTTCAGGGTGTCATCTGTAACATCATTTTCTCCTACGATATTACACTGCTACTACCAGACCCTGTATGTTTTGGACAGCGAGTGTGATACTGATGTTCTCTTGGTAAATGGTGTACTGTCAGATTATCAGTACTGTGACGTAACATTATCAGGCAACTGCTATGGTGTGTGGTGGCGCACACAGGACTTCCATTTGGGATGAGTAGGGTTCGAAACCACTTCCGTCCATCCAGGTTTAGGCTTCCCGCAGTTCCGTAAATCAGTTTAAATGCATGCCAGGATAGTTTTTCTGAAACGGTCACGACCGATTTACTTCCCCTTCTTTACCCAATCCAAGCTATTACTATGAATCTAATTAACTCATCATCTAAGAGACGTTAAACCCAATTTTCCTTTCTTCCTTCAGGTACTTGATTCGTTTGTTTGTAGGCTGTTATCTCGTTGAAAACTCACTGAAATCAGCTGCTTCTCCTGCCAGCCTCACATTTAACTGATCTAATGAAACATCTGGAATCTATCGAACAGATTTAGTACATCACATGCCTTCTACATTATTTAGGCCTTCTCATTTCACGGCGACCGTTAGCATCTTTTCCTCTGTGATTAGTATAGATGCAGTTTATATAAAATCGTACGAGGGCTATTCAGAAATTAACCTTCGATTGGGTATTAATAATGAAGAAATGGTTATAGCTTCATGGAGCTTGCTAACTGGAAAAGAAGACCGTGGAGGTAGCATTGTGTCAGTTAGCTTTCTGTTTCGTTCATTAGTGTGTGAGCAGTAAACGAGTGAAATGGACGATGTTATTGCATCTCCCACCAGTTACGAGATATGTTCTGTCATTAGCTTCCTGCAAGCAGAAGGACTCAGTGACGCAGAGATTCGTCGTCGGTTGCGTCTTGTGTATGAGGATGGGGTTATGAGTGATGCAGAAAATTGAAGACTGGGGCTGCATAGATGTGCATAATGACAGTGGTCGAGGAAGACATTCAGATGTGATTAATGAAATTGTTTAGAGCGTTGACGAAAATGTACGTCCGAGAAATTGACTCATAATTTCCGAAATTTCTGATGGTATATCTCAAATTTCAGAGAGACTGGGTTATCATAAGTTTTGTGGACGGTCGGCACCAAAATATCTGACCGACGTTGGCAGAACTGAAAAGGTGATGAGAGCATTGTCGAGTTATTTGTAGGATACAAATCGGTTGAATGCTACCAATTGTTACTGTTGAAAGAATGAGTTCAGCCTTGAGATTCCTTCTGCGCTACCGTGAACAGGATGAGGAATTGCTGAATAGGTTGGTGACTTGGGAAGAAACATAGGGGTAGTACGTTAAGTCTGAAGCTGTGGAACAATCCAAATAGTCCACACACTCGTTCTACCAATAAGATCAGACAATTCGTGCAGACATTTTCAAACCGCAAAATGATGGTTACAGGCTCTTGGAATCACAAAGAAATTCTGACCAAAGAGTTCACGATAGCAACGCGCGGGAGTACTTTACATCACAGATTTGTTGTAGGATGCTTATGAAAGTTCGAAGGGCAATAATAATAATAATAATAATAATAATAATAATAATAAAAACTAACTGCGCAAGACTATTACTGAAGGGATAATTCTCCTTCACGACATGGGGCTATCGCATACTGCGAGTAAAATGAAGGAAAATCTTAGTTTTTTGTGATAGTCATTTTTCAACATCTTTTTTGGCACCATCTGTTCCCCAAGATGAAGACTTCGCTGGCTACTCGGCACTTCGTGACCGACGATTAGCTCAAGTATTGTATCAACAACTGGCTGCAGCATAGGTAGCACCATTCTTTGAGGAACGGATAATGAAGGTCGTATCACGCTATGACATGTATTTGATATTCGGTGGCGACTGTGTGGAGAACTGTTTTAAAATTTAGATCTATTTTTTCTTTTTTTGAAAGCCAGTCGGAGATGAAGTTACGAAACTGTCCTCGTATTTACTGGATAGGAAAAATTTGATGTACTTCTGTTCTTTTTGACATGGGTCCATTTGTACACTCACAAGGACAAGGTCATTTTATTAACAAGTGATGCTTTGGAAATGCGGCGATGTAGAAGATTACTTCGAATATGATGGACAACACAGTGAACTAGTGAATAGACCCTGAGGCAGCTTGGCATTAGAGCAAGAGTGTCGACTCTTGTCAACTAAAACGAATTGAAATATTTTGGTCACATTTTTAGAAGGCAAAAGACGACGGAAAGAACAATCACTGAGGGAAAAGTCGACGGCCAAAGACCTAGAGGACGCCCACCATTGCGGTGGATGGGTCAGGTTAGGAGATTGACGGTGATGGACTTGCAGCTGGCAAGTCACCAGGTCCAAAACAAAGGTTTGTTTTGTCAGAGGGTCTACCGCGTGACGCCACTGCACTCTTGCATAGGGTTATACCAGAGAGAAAGAGTGTTAAGTCGTCGTTGTAGGAGTCTTTGGTAAATATTCAGACGAAATGAAACACACATATCACAGTAAAGGGTGCACAAACAGTCGCGTCGGTACAGAGTGTACCCCGTCTGACAGCAACGATGGTGCGTATTCTCGCATGCAAACATACAGAAGCATGCCGGATGACATCTGCAATAGATTGTCTCAAGCATCTTGCATCATTTGTTGCAATGGTTCGTGCAGACTCTGGAGCACGCGTAAGTTTCCGTTCCACCATGTCGCATCTGTGTTCAGTTGGTGAGAGAACTGGTGCTCTTGTCGGCCGTAGCAGTTGTTGTAACCAGGAAGCGCGCGTTGCGTAGCAGCAGTTTATGTGGACGTGCGTTGTCCTGCTGAAAGACCCATCAGCTTCCTGTCGAAGAAATGGCATCAGGACGGGGACAATAACCTGTGCAGTGTGAGTAGCACTGATTACTTTACCCTGCAGAAACACCATATGTGACCCCGACTTGTAACTGATGGCTCGTGACGCCTGGGGTGGGACCTGTGTGTCGTGAGTGCATGCTCGCTGTGTCTATGCCGTACACTTCTATGTCCTTCACCCGCACACCCACACATGCTGTTCTCATTAGTGAGGACGACAGAGCGCCATTCCAGTGTCCAGTCGGCTCTTTCATGACACCAGAGTAGCCATGCTTGGCGGTGTCGTTGCGTCATTGGCTGCCTGCTCGGAGGCACACGTGTTATTAGTCCTGCAGCAAGCGGACGGCTCCCAACAGTCCTCACTGAAGCAGCAGGTGCAATATGTGTCCCAATTTTTTTTCTGGATTATGTTCGGTCGGACACTAGTGCTCGAACAATACGTCCATTTGTCCAGCGTCTGTAGTATGTGGGCGTCCAGAATCTGGTCTACAGGTGTGGAAATGTTCCAGAGACCACTGGTGAAGGCGGCGACGCACGTGCAGCAATCCGTCGAGGCGTCCATCCACTTCGGGTAGGCTCATAGTGCGACCCCGTTCAAATGCCTAAACCTGTTGAACTGAGTACGAGCTCACCGAGATGGCGCACAGTCAGTTCCCAGAGTGCCATCTGATCACCGATTACCGTACCCTGGGGCCACTGAACACATCCATTGAGGGTGTTGCTTTTCTTTCCGGCAGTATAGTTTCAGCTCGTTGCTACCCGCGCTTTCTTGCCTCGAACCGGACTCAGATAATAACTTCAGTAATTGCCTACCGCAGTCACTGTTGCAACAGCTTCCATTTGCGCTGAGAACTTTGCTACGCAGTTTCCTTGTTCTGTCCGCCAGCCAAACCCACTGAAGAGATAAACTGCAATCGATAAATGTATGGACGAGTCATTAGTGGCGCGCTGCACCGGGGAATGAAAATTTCCACACACAATATAGAGTTTAACTTGTTTGATACAAAGACACCGATTAAATTTCCAGAACTCCGAGAAGTAAAATGCTATTTCGGAAACACCGAGGTATACAAAAACTTACATCACTCTTGATTGCAAAGGTGCCTAACTGAGCTACAACAGAGTATATTTTAAAAAACGTGTTCCTTCTAATTGTTACTAGTGCTAGACGGAGCTGTAGATGAGAAAAAAACCGAAGGGTTCGACAGATTAGAATCCACCGAACAAATAATTGAGGACGTAGGAGCAAGTGCCGCTATCAGATGAAGAGGCTGTCACAAGAGAGAATTTGTGGTGAGCCGCATCAAAGCAAAATAGAGGGATAAAGCGTCCAGAATCTTCTGTTGCTGCGTAGACACGGTCAAGCAGGTCTCTCTCGTGCGAGACTTGGCCGTTATACATAGACAGAATGTAGGCCGAGGCTAAAATAGTACAGGGTATATAAAAAAGAATCATCCGATTTGGCACGTCTATATTTCTGAAATCAAATAACATTCAGTAGTTCAAATGGCTCTGAGCACTATGTGACTTAACTTCTATGGTCATCAATCCCCTAGAACTTAAAACTTTAACCTAACTAACCTAAGGACATCACACAACACCCAATCATCACGAGGCAGAGAAAATCCCTGACCCCGCCGGGAATCTAACCCGGGAACCCGGGTGCGGGAAGCGAGAACGCTACCGCACGACCACGAGCTGCGGACTAATCTGAGGACATCACACACATCCATGCCTGAGGCAGGATTCGAACCTGCGACCGTAGCGGTTGCGTAGTTCCAGACTGAATCGCCTAGAACCGCTCGACAAACATATTCAGTGAATTCTGTTTTTTTACGAACTGGAAACTCAAAGTTTTTTTCAGACCTTTTCATAGGTGTTCAATATGGCACCATTGATGCACGGCATATGTCAGTGCGGTATTCAAATTGTTCCCACACTGCAGCGAGCATGTCTTGAGTTACAACTCCCACAGCTGCTGTTATGCGATGTCTCAGTTCATTCATTGTTGTTGGTAACGGAGGCACATAAACAGTGTCTAAGACTCCACAAGAAATAATCACGTACAGTCAGGTCCGGTACCTTGGAGGCCAGTCATCTAAGGCTCAATTATTTGGTCCACTGTTCAGTAATCCTCTGATTAAAAAGTTTCCCTACTGTTGCTACCTCGCGGGTACCATGACAAACTCGTGAATTTGCCCTTTCCAACAGTACGTTGTTCACACATATATCTCAAACAACGTAATACTTACGATTCTTTAAAATAGGATCAATGTTTTTGATACACCCTGTTTATTGCCTCTTAGCGCTACTTCATACGACAGACATATAGAGTCAAATGCGGTGTTTGTCAATGGACTGTGCGCGAGCTTCCAAAGTATTAGAAATGGGTCAAAAACAATTTTAAAATATGTGTATGACCTCATTATTGTTTTTGTGAAAAAAATTGCGTTTTCATCAAGATTTTGTTTTTTATTTAGTCATACGTCTTCTCTTTCGGCTGCTTACTTGTTACCACCAATAAAGAAACGTCGCTCGTCCTTCCTCTCAGTTTTAGCAAGTTTCTTAGTTACTTTACGAAAAGTTTCAACCGCTACATTTACACGTTTTGTATCACTGTACTCGTCTGTTGAATAGCCTTCGAATGCCGTTAAAAATTATACTATTTCATTCAAAACGACACGAGCCTTCAGTATCTCGAGTCATACAAGAATTAAGAGTATTACATGCCTCTCAGAGTATAGTCATTTACAAAAAACCTCATTGTGATATCTGGAACCGTTTCCAAAATAAAAGTGGCGTTATGTCATCCTTAGCTCACCCTGTGTACAATGCACCGTACGGCATTAACTTGGTCATTTAGATTTGACAACAGAGCTCAAGAGTGTTGCAACGCCGTTACATTAACACTTAGTTAGGAAAGTCGTTTGCATCAGTATTCTTTGGCCATTGATCACTGGGTGCGAACCTGTTTGCGACGTAACTGGTTGCCGGGTTGACGCAGGCGGACGTCAAGTAGAAGAAAAGGTTATTTTTTTTAGTTTCTTGTAAGCGTCCTTCCAGACGTACACGCATTATAGTATTTCATGCTGAGGGCACTTTTACCATGGCGGCTGCTTGCCACTTCCAGTATGTTACCAATAAGGCACTTACGTCAAAATTGAAATGTTTAATTAACAAAGCCGCCTTTGCAGTTCCTCACTAAAGTGTATCTATTAATAAAACGTCATAACATAATAAATTCATGAATTATATGACCAGTTGGGTCCTTATTTCACATCATATGAAGGAATAACGACACAAATTAATCACCTCGCACTGTTGCCTTTGATCTTTGCCCAAACGCGCAATACCGTCCGTAGACATAGTTGTATGCAGATACAGTGAAAGTAAATTCTTTCAAAATGCCCTCACTGTGCATAGACTAAATTAAGTAGCGAACTGACTATGTGATTCATAAAGTGAATGAGTTAAGATTGTCTGTTAACTGGTACTTCTGAAGATGGAAATAAAAAAATCACGAAACATGTTGCATTAATATAAGATATTTCAACTGTGGCAGAGGTAATCGTTGATAGGATATTCCAAGTTTAGCTAGCGTTCGAGATAGCTGAAATTTCTCGTTCAGCACTTATGACTTACATTTTACAAGAATTCTTCAGATCACTGCAGCAGTATAGTGTGATAATGTGTCCCAACTTCAACCAGGAGATATTGTGATTTTTCCAGAGTAGCCTTGATGTGACTGATACATTATACAAAAAAATAATATAATATAAAACAAAGAATTAACAGAAATAAACCAACCATAGTCAACGGATGGACGGGATGAGACGTTAGCAGTAAAGATCTACGTGATTCAGTAGCTGATGAAGAGACTAATCTGTTTTACCTGGCTGTTTTATAGCTTGGCAAAACGAACTTAGCAAGCATTTAATGACGTTTCATACAGGGATTCTACCGACACATTCAAGAGGTTGGCCAGGAACCATTCTGTACAGTTACGCAACAGGTAATGGATATATATATATATATATATATATATATATATATATATATATATATATATATATATATACTACCGACACATTCAAGAGGTTGGCCAGGAACCATTCTGTACAGTTACGCAACCTCTTGAATGTGTCGGTAGTGTGTGAGTTTTACCCGAGAAACGAAGTTTTTAGTATGTTTTTACAATCTTGGACGTCGCGGTCTTTAGACACGGTTTTGCTTTATTCAAGTAATTTGTTTCGTTGCTTTTCATTATCACTTCCGGTACACATGATAGTACTCACTTGAGAACGGAGGGATTCACTGAAGGATTTATTAGAATTCATTAATCACGGTTCTAGACATCTATATATTACGTTACTACTCTACTACATACTAATAATCAGCAACTTAAATGTAATTAAGTAGAAATAAATTCAAACACCAATTGCAAGTTAAATACAATTTGAAATAACAAGTACTGAAAACTAACTCCAATTTTCATTTTCAAGACATTAAAGAAATATTGCATGGCAGAAGATCGTCTTACGTTTCTGAATACCGATGAAGTATTGCTTAATCGTGCACATATAGTAGGACTAGTATTAAAAATACGTAGAATGTTAATTACTATACAATTAGATAATTGAAGAATTGACAATATCTTACAAATATCTTACATACTGTATATTACAGAGCCGTTAAACGAGTAGAACTAAAAATATTTACAAGGGTGCACAAAGCACTACATAATGTCTCAAGGCAACAAAAAAAAGTTGAAAATTCCAAAAAGTACTTATGTCAGTGTGAATTCCTTCACCTGATTCTAAAATCAGTCGCTGGATTGAAACACTGACCAGGAAGCACTGTGTGTTCCTAGCTACACTATCCTATGGGCACAACACCCTCACTTGTTGAGTGGATATACGAGGTCTGTCCAAAAAATGCCGGAACTTTGTCCACAAAATGGTTCTACGCTTACCTTTTACTTATTGTGCATGGTCTCTTTCGAAATACTCTCCTACACAACTGATACACCGCTCCTAACGCCGGTTCCAGTTGTGGCAGCAGTCTTGGTACGCCTCTTGCTGGATCGCATGAACAACCGTCTGCGAATTTTCTTTTGTCTCGTCTGTCGTTGCAAAAATCTTCGTCCTTCCACCTTTTTTTTTTAAGTAGTTATGCCGCAATAGGGATGAATGTGTGATTGCGTTATTGTGATGCACGAGACATTAATTGTCTCGCCACATTTCAGGCAGTTACCTTCTCACATTTCTCGCAGGAGTCGCAACGCATCCAGATAGTACCATCCATTAACGGTTCGTCCCTGTGACACTATTTCATGATGCCAAAGATAACTATCAGTAAGGCTTTGAAATTTGATCTGACCTGACGAGATTTTTTTGGTCTTGGGAAACCCATCCCGACCCATTGTGAAGATTCAACCTTGGTCTCGACATCATAACCGTACACCCGCATCTTATCATCAATTATGAGTCTCTTAAGGGACACCTCGTTCTCATTTGCACCATGCGAAAGCTCTTCACAGATTGCGAGCCGAAGGTCTTTCTGGTCTTGACTCACGAGCCGTCGGACAAATTTTGCGGCAACACGATGCATTCCAAGATGCTGTGTCACTATTTCATGACATGATCCAACTGAAATGATACGTTCTTCTGCAGTCTCTTGAACAATGAATCTTCGATTGGCACCCACGATATCGTTGACGTTCCTGACATGAGTGTCATCGGTAAACGTCGAATGGTGTCCTGGACGAGGGTCATATTTAACTTCTTCCATCCGTCCATTTTTAAACCGTGGGAACCATTCGTAACACTGACTACGGCTTAAGCACGTATCATCGTAGACTTCCTGCATATTTTGGTGTGTCTCTGTAAAGATTTTCTGGGTTTTTAAGCAAAATTTAATACAGACGCGTTGCTCTTCTAACTCTGCCGTCTCGAAATTCGTAAACTTAGCGATACATCGTTCTACTCAATACAGCACTGGGCAATAATTAACTGACATACAAAAACGAAACTACCAGGAGCTATTCATCAAACATAGGCGTTTGCAGGGATGCCACCCTCATGTCCGGAATTTTTTGAACTGACCTCGTAGTTTTCGTCCACGTGATTGTACTGTTGCGCAGTCGTCTTTCTTCTACTTGAGTTTCCTATCGAAAATACGCACCACGGGAGGAAACTTCATTAGCCAAATTTTTATACTGTCCATATGCAAGGGGTCGTGGTGTGACGCCTGAGAGCGCAAACTTTGGTTCATCCTGTATACGGTAGAGCTATATGATGATCACTGTCGGCAGTACGCGACACTTCGTGTTGCACTGCTCACGATAGCAGACTACGTGAAAAAATGACATAACAGAGTATTGAGCGTCCTCCAACAATGGAGCCAAAGCCGAAAAGTCGCTACAAGTATGTTGGACGGTATCAGGTAATGGAGCGAAAAGCGTTAATACACTCATGCTCATAAATTAAGGATAATTGCTGAATGTGATGCCACACAACGTGGCACTACACAAAACTGGCGCTAATAGCATAGGCACATAGGGAACATACACGGCACAGATCTTCAAGTCCACGGTATTGCTGATAAGTTGAGAAAACCGTCCCGAAACACATGTGCTACAAAACGCCACTGTTTCCTGCGCATGTACCCCGACATCAATATGGGATATGATCACCATGCACACGTACACAGGCCGCACAACGGGTTGGCATACTCTGGATCAGGTGGTCGAGCAGCTGCTGGGGTATAGCCTCCCATTCTTCCACCAGTGTCTGTCGGACTTACTGAAGTTTCATAGGGGTTTGAAGACGTTCAGCGATACGTCGACCGAGAGCATCCCAGACGTGCTCGATGGGGTTCAGGTCTGGAGAACAGGCAGGTCACTCCATTCGCTAGATATCTTCTGTTTCAAGGTGCTCCTCCGCGATGGCAGCTCGGTGGGGTCGTGCGTTATCATCCATCAGGAGGAAGGTGGGACCCACTGCACCCCTGAAAAGGCGGACATACTGGTCCAAAATGACGTTCCGATACACCTGACCTGTTAAAGTTCATCTGTCAAAGACATGCAGGGGTGTACGTACACCAATCATAATCCCACCCCACACTATCAAAACCACGACCTCCATACAGGTCTCTTTCAAGGACATTAATGGGTCGGTATCTTGTTCCTGCTTCACGCCAGATGAAAAGTCGTCGAGAATCACAGTTCAGACTATACTTGGACTCGTCCATGAACATAACCTGAGACCACTGAACCGATGACCATGTACTGTGTTCTCGAGACCAGGCTTCACAAGCTCTCCTGTGACCGGGGGGCAGTGGAATGCACCTTGCAGGTCTCCCGGCGAATAAACCGTATCTGTTCAGTTGTCTGTAGACTGTGTGTCTGGAGACAACTGTGCCGGTGGCTGCGGTAAGGTCCAGAGCAAGGCTACCTGCAGTACTCAGTGTCCGTCTGCAGACACTGATAGTGAGATATCGGTCTTCTTGTGGTGTTGTACACTGTGGACGCCCCGTACTGTAGCGCCTGGAAGCGTCTCTTATCAGCTGGAATCGTTGCCATAATCTTGAGATCACACTTCGTGCCACACGGAGGGCCCGTGCCGTGTTTGACCAGTCTAGTCGCCCTAGTACTCTACCCCTCATAACGCCATCAATTGTGTTCTTTGAGCCATTTTCAACACACAACCACCATTAGCACGTCTGAAAACGTCTGCACACTTACTCGCTGGCCGTACTCTGACATGCACCAACACACGTCTGCGTATGTGGACTGCTGCCAGCGCCACCGTGCGACGACCGCAGCTCATATTCACCGCATGGTCATAACCCAAGGTGATTTAAACCCGCAAACTGGCCACCCGAGCGTTGTTTCACCATATACCATCATTATCCTTAATTTATGAGCATGAGTGTAGTTACTAGGATGCCACTCTTCGTGTAGGGTACAGACTGTACCAGTTTGTCACTGTAGTGTTTACCGATGTCACGTGTTGCAGCGGTGGGTGAGGCGGCCCGCTCGACGTCGACGGCGAAGTGCAACTGCAGGTGTGAGCTGTCGTTCAGCCCCGTCTGCGCCAGGGACTCGACGGGCGACGTCGACACCTTCCAGAACATCTGCATGCTCTCTTGCTACAACTGCACCATGGACAAGGGTGAGTCACGCTGCGCCCCTGGGACAACGGGGATGCCTCATACTCTACAGCGCTAGTGGCGATCTGAAGCTTCCTGGCGGGCTTACATTACGTGCTGGAACGGGACACGAACCAAGCTTTCGCAGACAGTACCCGCCAAGAATCAGAATTCGCGTTCGAGTCCCGGTTCGGCACACAGTTTCGTTTGCCAGGGAGTCCACGGATGCCTCAGGACATAAAGGCATTACCCAAAAAAGTAAAAGGATCTTTAACTCTTCTTCACTTTCTGCTGTTAGTATGTCATCAATTGCACATCTAAGATGATTTATGTTTATCGCAGGTATTCTTCATCTAACTCGACGTTCCCCATAATGTGCTCTGCATAAAAACTGAATAAATTAGATAACAATAGGCGGCCTTGTGTAGTCCTATTTGGATTTTGACCCATTTAGTCGCTCCATATATGGTTCTCCGTGGCTTCTTGATCAGAGTATAAATTCTGCGTGAGGTAAATGAGGTGATCTGGTACTTCTATGTGTTTGTGTACGTTCCATAATATAAGGTTGACGCAATCAAAGGATCAAATGGCTCTGAGCACTATGGGACTTAACATCTATGGTCATCAGTCCCCTAGAACTTAGAACTACTTAAACCTAACTCACCTAAGGATATCACACAACACCCAGTCATCACGAGGCAGAGAAAATCCCTGACCCCGCCGGGAATCGAACCCCGGAACCCCGGCGCGGGAAGCAAGAACGCTAACGCAACGAAAGGCTTTGGCGTAATCAATAAAGCAGAGATACATACCTTTCTGGAAATCTTTTGCCTTTTCCATAACCCATCGGCTGTTGTCTTCCTTTACGAAATCCAGTCTTGTTCTCTGGGTGCTTCTCGGTCCACATACTGCCGTAGTCTATTTCGTAAGATTTTACGCACGTCTTTGCTAGTCTAAGTGCGAGTGTTCAATGATTTCAATAATGTTCAGAAATTCCCTTCTGTGGAATCACGTTGAATACTGAGCTTTTCCACTCTTTTAGCCACTGTTGGCATCTCCATATTTTCTGAAATATTTAATGCAACACTTTAAGTGCCTTTAAGTGCCTGCTTTCCACTGATTTTGAACAATTCTGCTGTAATTCCATCGTAACCAACAGCCTTGATTTTAGCAATATTTTCTACGGCCTGTTTGGCTTCGCTCTCCAAACTGTCTGTCTCTGGTTTAAAAATCACATTAACGTCATCGTCATCAGTATGTAATTCTTTCTTATGTACATCTTCTACATAGTCCGTCCTTCTCTCTTTAATGTCGTCTGCTTCTATTAGATCTTTACCTTCTCTGTGTTTTATCCTACCAATTTTCTCCTGGAATTTTCCTTTAATATCTTCAATTTTCTTGTAACGATCCATCGTCTTCCCCATTCGGCAACTCTCTTCAACCTTTTCTTTTTGCACTGTTCATTTAAGAAGATACTCTTATCTCTTCTAGCTAATTTCCGATACTCTGAATTTAATTTAAACATTGCTGATCCAACCCCCTTTAATTTTGGCTTTCCTTCGTTCTTCTGCATTTACAGTACCTCACTCGATATACATTTGGAGTTATTGCTGCTCTTTTTGAGAATGTGCTTTTTTGTTGTCTCCTTAACAGGATAGGCTGCTTCTATTCACAGGGGATATGACGCCATAAGGATTAAGATGCGCAGAAGACCAGATTTTGCTTAAAACGGAGCGAAAATTATCCAGACTATTTTCATCCAGGGTTTGGTAGTGAGAGCACTTCGCGATTTTCAACGAACTTCATATATAATTTCAAACCTTTTCTAATTTGTTTCTCGCTTACATGTAATACGTTCACTCGTTTCTAAAGTAATACGGCGTGAAGCTCTCTTGTACACGGCATTTCGTGTCTTTAAAGAATCGGGTATGTACTGATGGGTTACTATGTTTTAACCATGAGGAATGCTATTAATCGAATTCCTGGTTGTGGCTAACCGCAGAGGAACGTCGCGTTTCATTAATAATTGCGGCAGCTCTCGAGGACAAGGAATTACAGGCACGTGCTCCAAGGTCTTACGGCAGACGAGTACTGAGCAAAGAGTTGAGAGATCGCAGAGCCCAGTTTGATATCGAGATGCCTGACTTCCGGAAGGCATTCAGTAAAGTTCTGCACTGTCACTTCGTAAACAAAATACGAGCTTCCCATGACGTTTCGAGGCTGCAACTGGATGACGACAACTTCTTGCCACGATATTTCTGCTTGCAGCCCTTTACTAAGATCTTTCACCAAACGTTTTTCCCTCGATTCCCCAATAACTGAACACCAGAAAGATCTTACCACACTGGAAAGGTATTCTGTAGATTCCAGCTTTTGGCAATCCCAGATCGTTCTTTGCCGCACAGAGAAGAGCCCAGACCTTTGTAGAGGCTTTGTAGAGTCTTAATTTCGACGAAATATTGCCGACATATGGGAGGAACACCTTGAACTTTAACCACTCTTTCTCCTCTTGCACTTGTGGGTGATCACGTTTGTTCCTCCTCAAAGATGAGCTGCTCTGGTGTGGAGACTATCCGTTATCTTTGAACACAGAATCAGTTTTCTTTAAAATCTTCAGAAACAAATCATTTTATAACTAATGACGCATCTAGCGACAGTTAGTTTTATTAACTTGATATCCGAATTTTAACTCCGCGAGCCCCTTTTCCGATTAAGAGCGCACGCGGAGCAGTATTCAAAGAGGGCGCGAAAGTCGACGGACTTCACTCATGTAGCGATTGCCTCTGCGCATGTGTCTCCGTGCCAATTTTTGGGATAAAGTTGTGACGTGAGCTAGCAATGTCTAGAGCAAAACACTCTCCTGAAGATGGCTGAATAGTTATCAGCGGAAATATCGTGGCAAGAAGTTGACATCATCCGGTTGCAATTTCAAAACTTTATAGAACACTCTTTACGTCGGAAAAATTTCAAGAATCACAGAATAAAAGCTTACCGAATATCAGACTGACTGGATTCATGACTTCGTAGCTCGCACAACTCAGCACGTCATTCTCAATAGGAAGAAGTAGTCAGATTTGAAGATAAAATTAGGAGTACCCTAAAGGAATGTTACCGAGCCGTTACTCATCACTGTATGTGTGAATGTGGTGACTAATATCGGGAATTCCACGAGGCTCTTCTCAGATTATGCTGTCGTGCACAGGAAAGTTGCAATGCAAGAAAACGGTAGTACAGTGCTTGGAGCAGGGCTGGCAGGTGACCAGTAAGGGAGTTGAATAAATTCAAGATACTGCGCTTAAATAGGAAGAAAAACGGTTACTGTTCTATTAAACTATTGGCGGTAAATCACTGGAAACAGCAACAAGCAGGAAAAATTTGCCAACATCTGTCCAGAGAAACTTAGAGGTTTCTTATATTTACTTGTCCAGCGGTCATCGACCCCGTGGAGTGTAGACGAAGCGATGAGTCTAAGAATCAGTTTCTACTGACTTCTCTCTGCTGCTGTTCCCCCCTAGTTGACTATATTCAAAGCTACCGCATCTTTCATTACGTCGTCTTCTCATCTCCTTCTTAGTCTACCCGGGGATCTTCTTGCTCTCATATTGGCAATGAAAGTGATCTGCCCACTGGACTCATCTGATCTTTCGATACTGTAAAACATTAGACTCGTTCATTAACTCATAAATTTCATTATTATTTGTTATTCTCCAAGTACCTCCGCTCCTCCCCTGGCTAAAGATTCTTTTCATCACTTTTATTTCAAACGTTAGAAGTTTTTGCAGCTCCTTTATAGTTACTGCCAAGCTTTCAGAACCATAGATGACGACAGGGCGTACAATGGTATTTTAGATCTTCATTTTCGCAGAGTTTGCTGTGGCTTTGGACTTGGACGTATCTCTGAGCACATATAGACATCGGGAGCCAGCGCTAGTTCTTTCATTTACATCTATGGGTATTTAATTATAACAACTGGTACAGTTACAGATACTTTAAATGAATACAGACTTGAACCTGTCTTCGTCAACTGTGAAGTGCTCGTGTGGATATTTAGTTCTGCTCACTTGAATACGGACTGTGTGTTTGTTTGTTGATGAGCAGTCCTGTTTTACTTGCTGCTGTGGCTACACTTTTGTACATTTCCCAAGATCTTTCTCACCAATGCTAATAGCTAGATGTAGGATAAGTCATTCCAGGCTGACATTCATAGGATTGTTCCCATGGAAATGTAAGTCACCTTCGAAAGAAGCGCCTCCCGAACACCTGTTCCACCGCTTCTTGAGTATTGATCTCCAACTTGGGACCAGTTCTAGGTAGGATTAATGGTAAAGATACAAAAGAGCCAAATAAGAGTGGTGTATTTCGTGATGCATTCGCTAGAAAGTGCGAGAGCGCTACGGAGATGCTAATCAAACTTTCGTGGCAGATTCTGTGAGAAAGGCGTTATACTGTGCGACATGGTTTACTGTTTAAATTAAGTTGAACAAAAACATTGGTTCCTAGATTTCCGCACCTAAATCGGTAAAAAACGAATCCTTACACGAGAACTTTGTTGTCCGTGTGTCTCTTTATCTGTCTCTCCGACTGTTAAAAACCCTTTTTCTGAGGATCATGTAGACATAACACGTTAAATTTACGTCACATACGAAGGTCTACGGTCCTTTGTTAGGGTTCCGTACCTAAATCGGTAATAAAGGACACCTTATAGGATCACTTTGTTGCCTGCTCGCCTGTCTGTGTCTCTGTCCGACTGGTAATAACCTTTTTTCTCAGGATAGGGTAGACGCATCAAGTTTGAATTTACGTCAAATATTGAGATGTACGGTCCCTTAGCGGTGCAAAAAATTGAAGCTTCAGAATCAACGCAGTCAAAAGATACGGCCATTTGTGTCACATATTTTGATGCTAACAAACTGCCTCATCAAACCCTATTGGGTACTTCTCGTTGTCTTAGAATCATGAAATTTGGCAAGAAGCAACGGTGCGCAGTACAACTAACAAATAATTCGAAAACTTTTAATTTGTAATTATATCATATGAAAAATTTGTCACTTGTTATCTGATTGTCTCTGTGTCCTTCTGTTAACGGGTAGACGTATCAAGTCGAAGTTTACGTCACCTACTAAAGTTTATGGTCCCTTGGCGGTGCAATAAATGTAAGCTTCCAAGTCAGTGCAGTCAAAAGATACGGCCATTTATGTCACATACTTTGATACTCGCAAACTCACTCATCAAAACCCATAAGATAACATGCGAATAAAAGATGTTTAGTCATTTTTATCCGACTTAAAATTAAATCATTCTTGAAAGTCTGGGAACTGCCTGGACCGATAACCTGCTAGTATCAACGTCGACAACAGGCAAAAATCATCGAGATTCTCGGTTCTAGAATGGATGAACTATCTACACATATACTTAAATTTCTACGGAACCATCAGAACACGAGTTCCTGCTCGCACCTTGAAAATTTTTTCACAATATATTCTTCCATTTTCTAAGAGTTTTCCTGCTAATACATTTCTCTGTATACTGCAATATCTTTCGCTACCAGGTTGGTAGAACTGCCGTTAATATTTACTTAGTCATCTGTGTCTAATACAACTACAGACACTGCATATATACTGCCCGTATCATAAGGCACGGCATTTTTCTTCTGGGAAAGGCTCGCTTCATGCAATGTGTGAGGAACTACTGTATACAATCGTGTCTTTTTTCCGATATTATGTAAGGATATTTATTGTAACAAACGACAACGTGTATTTCCACAGAAGATTTTACTTAAGCCAAGAAGTGGGGGATAACATGATCCCCAGTGCCAAATGGATCTGCTACCGAAAGTGATGAACAAAACAAGCGAGTTTATTTTCTGGCATGCGCAGAACCCAGGAACTGCCTGAGAGTGCAGAGCTGCCGAAATGTCAGTGGGCAAACTTTCTCCCCGATCCGGGACAAGGCTGCCAGGCGTCGCTGTTCTCCGCCTGCTGCAGCTGTTGCTCCTCATAGCTGTTTTGCACCAAGAGCATCACCATCGCCCTTGCAGAATATCACGAAACAAATACTGTTGACTCAACGAAGGAGTATTAAGTTGCAGCAGTATAATACGCGATGAAAGATGTAAAATAATTCCATAAAATTATAATTCTGCATGCCACAAATAATTTTCAGTCTCCACCGAAAACAAAAGAATTAATGGAGCATAGCAACAGCAAGAAATAGTAATAAATATTTTGTTGCGTGCAGATGACGTGGTAATACACCAAAACAGAGACAGTAAGCAACATTATTGAATGATGGATAATAGTTAAGTTAAGATATCAGCAAGCTAAACCACCGATGTGTCACATTGCGAAAGAGAAATAGTTTGCTCAAGCAATCAAATACAAGAAAAAGAAAATATTAATTTTCGGGGACTACAGATAGATCTCAACTTTAACTGGAAAAGATACAGCATAGAATTAATAAAGTGCATTTTTCAACTACATTCGCGCTAGTTATAGCTGACTTAAAAGTGAAGAAATTAGTTTGTAGCGCATATTTCCATTCACTAATAAGTAACGGAATAATTTTATTGGTAAACTGAATTTGCCTAGTGCTAGTTCGAGGATGTCCTACGGTGACCTCTTCAAAAATATTGTATTTAGACAGCTGTTTCACAACGTGTGTTTTCTTTAATATCCTTTGTCGTTATCAGTATTTTTATATTCTCAAACAGTAAAAACACTAATACAATACCGGAGCCAAAAAACTATACAAAGACTTCAAGCACATGTGTTATAATTAATAATAGCGCTGTAACACAATAATATTTCAAAGTACTAATTCATTTCATTGCATTGTATTAGAATAAAACGTACATCCTTGACTTCTTTTTATATCCTGGAGACCACTCACTGCGGCATCCAAGAAGTACAGTTAATGTAACATAAAAGCAAATGAAGTGCAGAGCAATATGTAGAATATAAGTTCATGAAGCGCAAGAAGGGGCGTTTATTGAAGGATCATAATCAAATTATTTTCCTCATGAAGAAAAAGAATCTCTTAAAGAATTAATGCAGGTTCCGGGATAAAATCACTCGTATTAAGTAAGCATCCATCGTTTTTCTTTCACAAACGATATCTCCATATGGTAAATACAGCGGAAAAATAGATTCCATCTTCGTAGCCCGACGTTGTACTACATTGCCAGACTAAACGTTCACGACATCGTCACGAGTAAGTGATTGACTCGGAGAATGTTTGGTTGACATAAATCAGTTTACTACAGTAGACAGCGAACCTTTTAATAGACCAGAAAGTACCACCACAGGTTCCACAGGGTGGCGTTACAAGATCAGTGAAAACCTTAGTATACATAGTGTCCCAGGAGGAATGGTCAATATTCAGGCATATGACAGAACGATCATCCGAAGCAAACAAGTCCAGTGGTCTTGGACTGTAAAATACATACCTCGAGAGCTATGAGTCCATCTTCGATACTGTGGAAAAGATCTCTACTAATGCAAGGTCTTTGCTTTCAACGTTAGAAAACAAACAAACAAGAAAAACATGTCACATAAATATGGTTTCTAAAATGTATTGGGTGATCAAAAAGTCAGTATAAATTTGAAAACTTAATAAACCACGGAATAATGTAGATAGAGAGGTAAAAATTGACACACATGCTTGGAATGACATGGGTTTTTATCAGAACCGAAAAAAAGTATTGCTTGACGCGTGAAAGATCTCTTGCGCGTGTCGTTTGGTGATGATCGTGTGCTCAGCCGCCACTTCGTCATGCTTGGCTTCCCAGGTCCCCAGACCTCAGTCCGTCCGATTATTGGCTTTGGGATTACCTGAAGTCGCAAGTGTATCGTGATGGACCGACATCTCTAGGGATGCTGAAAGACAACATCCAACGCCAATGCCTCACCATAACTCCGGACATGCTTTACAATGTTGTTCACAACATTATTCCTCGACTACAGCTATTGTTGAGGAATGATGGTGGACATATTGAGCTATTGTTGAGGAATGATGGTGGACATATTGAGCATTTTCTGTAAAGAACATCACCTTCGCTTTGTCTTACTTTGTTTGCTAATTATAGCTATTCTGATCAAATGAAGCGCTATCTGTCGTACATTTTTTGAACTTTGGTATTTTTTGGTTCTAATAAAACCACATGTCATTCCAAGCATGTGTGTCAATTTGCACCTCTCTATCTACATTATTCCGTGATTTATTCAGTTTTCAAATTTATACCGACTTTTTGATCACCCGATGTATCTTAAGAGCTATGAGCTTTTATTCAGTAGAAGAGATATGTTTCATAATAGTCAAGATGAACAAGTGCTCACGAGCATTTTAGAACCCAGATTTGCTGGACATTTTGTTCTTGTTTTGGTACATCTATCTACTCCAAAAACATGGACACCAACGAGTGTGGAGTAGAAGAGACTTGTTTCACCGTCTCGAAGATGAAGAAATATACATAGCTCTTAAAGGATGCATTTTAGTGCACATGTTTACAAGACTTTTGTTTTGAACGACGATTTTCGTCATGTCGATGAAAACTGATTATTTGTCCTAGACACCCTTTGTTTACAGATCCATTAGAAACGACCTGCAACTGTTATCTACATTTAAGAAATGATGCTGGGTGATCAGAAGGATATACTGAATGATTTGGTGTATCAATTCATTTACTGAATAGAGTCACCTTTTAGCCGGCCGCTGTGGCCGAGCGGCTCTAGGCGCTTCCTTCCGGTACCGTGCTGCTGCTGCGGTCGCAGGTCTGAATCCTGCCTCGGCCATGGATGTTTGTGATGTCCTTAGGTTAGTTAGGTTCAAGTAGTTCTAAGCTCTAGGGGACCGATGACCTCAGCTGTTAAATCCTATGGTGCTTAGAGCCATTTGAACCATTTCAGAACCACTTTTTAACTGTAAACAAATGTTAGGTAATTCCTACAATAAAGAGAAAGGACCTGACAATACCGGATTAGAAGTGAAGTGGTAAAGGTCTCGAGTATCTCACTCATCTGTTATGTGGTGTTAATGAGAAAGTGTTTGTGTTTGTGTTTGTCGTGATATGAAAGCAAAGTCTCCAGCCGATTGCAAGAAATGGTCTTTAGGATGCTTATCATCTCTATAACTATTCTGTTGGCTTTGACAATCTATGTTTCTTCTACTCGTAAAAGGACTTTGTCTTCCTCTTGCTGAATCGTGTTCACGTAACAGCGGCGCAAAGCAGCAACTAGTGCTTGGGCAGTAAACGCACACTAGAGAGAGAAAGGTCTGGATGACTCAAAAACACCGGAGTATTACCCAACGTTCTGATTCAGCTGCTGTCCTCTATTTCGGATATCTAGAAAGAGCTTCTATTCTTACATTGCTTTGCTGTTTTGGAGATATTTGTAAATTATGAGCTGATTATGGACTAGCGCCAAAGGGCAAATGCTGAGATAACGTTTTAGCAAAAAAAAAGTCTTGTATAAGCATAGCGTTTTAGCAATAACTCCTATCGTTCATAATGAGCTGGTATTCGGATAAATGGTGCCATAGAGTCAGCGATTAGAGACGTCGACTTGACTTTCCTGTTTCAGAAATGCCAAGGACAACAGACTGCAAATGCCTGTTGTGACGTCAGCTGAGAGCGAAGGCATGACACCCTTTCTACAATATCACTGAGTTCGAGGATTAAGCTAAACAGTTTTCCACTGCAATGTGTTTACATTGTTCTCTGCAGGTCAGTTTTTTCAAGTAGGGTGGCAAAGCAATTAATTAATTGTAGAAACAGCGGAGATGAAAACGATGATTTTAGATACGTCTTCGCTCCCTATTTTATCTCTCCTGGAGGGTACTTAAAGAGCTGAAGCAGCTTCATTTTAGAGGACTGCTCTCGCGGAACTTTTTCCAATTTCTCGTATTCATAGTGACGTTGTAAAGACAATTTATCTTCCTTCTTATGGTTCTGAGAGACTTTTGTATTCATCCACATATTGCGCCAACATCATTGGCGTTTGTTATAGGGTTGGTACCTCTATTTATAGTTTTATCCTAATGCAGATATCTGAAGTGCGATACTTGATCAGGGTACGACCATAGATGTCTATATTGGAGTGTACCGACTTTTTACCCTGGAAGACCATTATTTTGTCTTTGACTTTTAAATATCACTGGCCCACTGTGGTCAGACACTCGACTTACATTTTGGAGGGCGACAGTTGAAATTTCCTTCCGCTCATCCAGATAGCAGGCATTATGCTATTTCGCTGAATGGTATACGTTAAATCTGGCAGTGGTCTGTTTGAGAGGGCACAGCAGACTTGCTACTACATGGTATTTTCTGCACAGTCGTAACTGCTCTACTAAATGGACTACGCCTGTCAGTATAGACTAACCATACTGTGTCCACCTGCCCACACTTCTACACCTGACCTGCTGTCCAGCGGAAGACAAGCGTAATGGCTTGCTCTTGCCTCAAGTACTTGGAGGTACTAACTACCCAAAAACTTGTTACCTCTAATGGCTATAATTATTAGTATGCAAATGAAGTAAATACTGATGTAATGTTGTTCCATATACTGTCCTTAGTAGCCACTCAGAACGACCTCTAAAATGGCCGTGGCCTAGCCTCCATCTTTCATGAAGACGTCTCTGGTTACATTTGTTGTAAGGAAGTCTGAAGGAAAGATGTGGAACTGATATTACCTGGGGTACTGTCAGCGATTGTTCCCAGCGGGTTCTAACTACCAACGGGCCCAGGCGAGGCATAAAGCTTTGTGTCGTGCAGTCATCAAGAGTACACGAGTCGGCCACCGGTTCCGAAAGCCCATATCGATGATGTTTCGTTGAATGGTCACATCCTGACACTTGTTGATAGCCCAGCATGTGAAATCTTAAAATCTTATCGGACTTAACTGCTAAGGTCATCAGTCCCTGAGCTTACACACTACGTAACCTAAATTATCCTAAGGGCAAACACACACACCCATGCCCGAGGGAGGACTCGAACCTCCGCCGGGACCAGCCGCGCAGAGGCTGCACATCTGTCAAATTGAACGATTCTGTTCAGTCGTCGTTGGTCCCGTTCTTGCAGGGTCTTTTTCCGGCCGCATCGATGTCGGAGATTTGATGTTTTACCGGATTCCTGATATTCACGGTTCACTCGTGAAATGGTCGTACGGGAAAATCCCGACAGCATTGCTACCTCTGAGATTCTGGGTCACATCACTCGTGCGCCGACTATAACAACACGTTCAAACTCACTTAAATCTTTATAACCTGACATTGTAGCAGCAGTAACCGATCTAACAACTGCTCCAGACATTTGGTGTCTTATATAGGCATTGCCGACCGCAACGCCGTATTCTGCCTGTTCACATATCACTGTATTTGAATGCGCATGCCTATACCAGTTTCTTTGGCGCTTCAGTATATTTGGAAAGGGTATTAAGCTTCATGGATAAGAAATTAAGAAGAAATTAAATTTTGAGGTCTGATGATGACGTAATTCTGTCTGAGGCAGCAAAGGACTTGGAAGATCACTTGAATGGAGTGGAGAGTGTCTTGAAAAGAGGTTATAAAGTGAACGTCAATAAAAGTAAAACAAAGTTAATGGAATGTAATCGAATTAAAGTACGCAGTGTTGAGGGAACTAGATAAGGAAATGAGATTCTAAAAGTACCGGACGAGTTTTAATATTTGGGCAGCGAAGTAACTGACCACAGTCGAAGTAGAGAGGATATACGACTAGCAATAGAAAGAAGAGGATATCTAGTAAAGAGAAATTTGTTAATATCGAATATAAATTTAAATATTTGCAAATCTTTTCTGATGGTATTTGTGTTGAGTGCACAGAATGTGTTGTACAGAAATGAAACAGTTTTGAGAAAATTGCAATAGAAGCTTTCGAAATGTGGTGCAACAGAAGAATGCTGGTTACAAGGTGGGTAGATCGAGTAACCAATGAAGAGATGATGAATCGAATTGCAGAAAAAATAAATTTGTGGTGCAGTCTGACCAAAAGGAGTCAGTTGCAAGGACACATTCCGACACATCAAGGAATCGCCGATTTGGCATTGGAGGAAGGCAGAACAGGGCTCACAATAAGCAAGTTCTAATAGATGTAGGTTGCGATAGTTACACAGAGTTGATGAGACTTGCAAAGGGTAGTAGCCTACAGAGCTTCAGCAAACCAGTCTTCGGAGCGAAGAGCACCACAACAACCAACATGATAACTCTTACGAGCCATGTTGCAGGTCTACAAGGAGCAGTGTTGACTGAAAAGAATGTTCGGTAAGGCGACGAACTACTAATGAACTGCACTAAACAAATGAGCTAAGTGAGGCATGGGGTACGAGCAGCATTCAGACGACAGATGGTTCAAACCTTTGTTTGGTTATCCAGACTTACGTTGCCCGTACATCTTTTGAAATGGTGGGGACGATTTTCATCCATACGTCAACCCGAGTTTGTGGTCTGTTTCTAATGCCCTTCTCGTAGACTGGACATTAAGCGCTAATCTCCAGTTTTTTTATACTGTAGTAAATAATCAAGCAGCTCGTGTGTTGACCTGCCTAATGGCGCCACATTATTCAGGATGAGCGGGGAGGGTGGACTGCCGGCCGCGGTGGTCTAGCGGTTAAGGTGCTCAGTCCGGAACCGCGCAACCGCTACGGTCGCAGGTTCGAATCCTACCTCGGGCATGGATGTGTGTGATGTCCTTAGGTTAGTTAGGTTTAAGTAGTTCTAAGTTCTAGGGGACTGATGACCACAGATGTTAAGTCCCATAGTGCTCAGAGCCATCTGAACCATTTTTTAGGGTGGACTGGTATTACGTCATCAGTTTCACTAGGTCGAGCACAATGAAGAAAAAAAAACTGAACTACCGCACTAAGAATTTCTGTCGAAAGACGGTTCTATTTTAAAACCTTCCCAACTGGAGTACGCTATCGTCCTAATGTGAGCATAACCTGATTTACAAGACTGATAATCAGGAGCTGTCGCGATCGAAGCACTTCCATTCTCTTAGGTTTCTGTGGCGTTCTAAACCATTTAAGGCGAATGTCATTGTGGTTCTGTGAATAAGCCCTCTTCTTTCCTCCAGCCTTGTCAGAATGAAATAAATGCTTTGTCCTACAGACCTCGTTCTCAATTGTCATTCAGTCGCTGAAGAACAACACGTGTTCTTGTTTTGTTCACGAGACCTCTCCTAATTTTCCTGGTAGAGAGACCTTCGCTTACTGCAGTTCCGGGATGTAAGCAGGAAACAGTTGTGATGGAGGCCAGGCAAGGTTGGCGCTTAAGAAGAACGGGTGCTGTTACCCTCGCAAGGACGGCAAGTGCTCGCCAGAACTGCTTCTAAATCGCTGCACGGCTTCACTCGCTGAATATTTTGTAGTTATTTAATCGGCAACAAAGGTTCATAGTTTAGCTTCTTAGAACAACTGGAACTACTTTTGCAGGAAAGCCGAGCCGCATATTATGGTTTTTCGCTTCGGGTGTATTTTCCAGGTGACAAGGAGCTACTGAATGTAATACAGACGTTTGAAACATGTTGTGGTAGAAAAATGAAAAGAAATTACACTACCTGACAAGAAAAGTGAGGCACCCAAAGAACGTGAACGGGTCTCTCTCTCTCTCTCTCTCTCTCTCTCTCTCTCTCTCTCTCTCTCTCTCTCACACACACACACACACACACACACACACACACTCAACAGGTATGTGAATATTCATTGCAGTTCTCTATGACGGGTAGAACGGCCACCAGAGTGCACTGATGTTGTTTGTGTTTAGTGTTGTTACCAGGCTGTGTCAGAGGTTGAGTGAGCACTGTGAAGGACCAGAGATATTTACTCGTGTGAGACAGCGTTGGCAGGAACTGGTAGAGTTTGAAAGGGACCTGATTGTGAGCCTCCACTTGGCCAGCTGTTCGAATAATGCAGTTTACAGATTTGTGGGGCATTCGGATGTGACAGTGGCCCAATGTTGGACTGTAGTGGAACGTCATGTTCAGACATACTAGTCGTCAAGTTCCGTTCGACCGCGTCAAACCACCAGAAGGCAGGACTGTGCACCAAGCACATCGCAACCGCTTCACATCCCGCCTGCCATCGTAGAACAAGTACTGGACTACCTGGAACGTTCTGTGTCATCCCGCACCTTTAGTCGGAGACTAGAAGCAGCTAGAAAGGGAATTACTGTCTCATGCGTAGGCTGCCGTTAACATCACAAAACAAACGACTGCATTTCGAGTGGTGCAATCATAGACTGTTGATGAATGGCGCCAGACTGTTTTCACCAATGAAACGTTCTTTCACCCCGGATGACCATCGACGGGAAGTATGGCGGCGACCTGGAGAGAGGCCCCATTCTTCCAATGTTTTGCGGAGGCGCAGCTATTTTACTACTGGCGTCATGGTGTGGGCAGCCATCGGTTATGACATCAGGTCAGTGATCTGGAACAGTCTGACTACATGGACATCCTGTGTACTCATGAGCTATATTTCACACTAGAGTATCGTAGTATCATTTCTCATCAGGGCTGCGCTCTTGCAGAAGTGGCACCTCTCAATAGCCGGCCAATGTGACCGAGCGGCTCTAGGCGCTTCAGTCCGGAACCGCGCTGCTGCTACGGTCGCAGGTTCGAATCCTGCCTCGGGCATGCATGTGTGTGATGTCCTTAAGTTAGTTAGGTTTAAGTAGTTCTAAGGGACTGATGACTTCGGATGTTAAGTCCCATACTGCTTTGAGCCATTTGAACCTCTCCGTATGAAATGTCAGAGTGACGTTGAGGTACACCCGTGGCCATCAAGGTCCCCAGCTCCGTCCCCGATAGAACATGGTTCAGATTAGACAGAATGCGAAATCTGTCCCAGTGCAAGTAACTGGGATGGTAAGGATCAGTAACGACTCTTGTACGCCAACTTGCCTCAGGACTGGAAACAACGGATTTATGACACTGTTCTCACCAGAATCAGTGCATACATCCGAATAACAAAAGTGGGAGCAACGTCATACTAGCAAGTGGGCTCATACTACCATGTTCTTTCTAAATTTAACTCGATTTTGTATACAGTGAGCCTGCCGGAGTGGCCGAGCGGTTCGAGCCGCTTCAGTCTGGAACCGCGTGACCGCTACGGTCGCAGGTTCGAATCCTGCCTCGGGCATGCATGTGTGTGATGTCCTTAAGTTAGTTAGGTTTAAGTAGTTCTAAGTTCTAGGGGACTGATGACCTCAGATGTTAAGTCCCGTAGTGCTCAGAGCCATTTGAACCAAATTGTTATCACTGAAATACCATCACATATACTCCCAGCCTATGAAATTTCACTTCACTTTCTCCTCCCCTTCTGAGGGCTTCACTTTTCTCTCAGGTGGTGTATTTGTCTTTCATAAGTCGGCAGTTTTTCAGTAATATTTTCAGTGCTTCATGTTGGTCGTGAACGTAGATGATACTAAAAGTAATTCCATTACTTACTGTCTTCCACCGATAACTTTATCCTTTCACGGTTAAAATTTATTTAGCATGTATATCTGAAACATAAAAGCTCAAAATCGTGATAAAAAATACACTGTCGGCACGAAACGATTTTAAGCTTGCCGATTTTGAGGAACGGGGAAGTGGGACACCTGTCTCTCATGAATCTGGCTAGAACAATGTCTTAATGTGAACCGTTGCTATTCAGAGTTAAATATTTAATTTTAGAATGATTTTATTAGAAAACAGTCATGGAAAAAAGTAGAACAAATCAGCACCAAAACACGTTTATTCTCCTGACAGTGAAAAACGCTTAAGACCACACACAAGTTTTCAACATAACATTTGAAGATGGCTTTGACGTACCACACACTAATGTTTTCTACATTCTGTGAAGTTTTCTGGGGCATATATGTCCCACTAAAAAGAAATTACATACAAACCAGCAGAATTACTAAGGTGCGCGGTAACGGTTCAAAACAATGTCTATGATTTATGACAAAACACAGTTACTTAAGACATTTTAGGACTGGAGATGATGGTGATTTGATCCGGTTTTCGTGAAACAAACACACCGTAAACATACGCCGCTCCATCTGATCGCTCACAACCTCCTTTACATACACCCCATGGTCCGTAGTATTTTTCTCCAAGTTCCGAAAGCATCTCGCTACTTGCTAGTACTAGACATATGAGATATAGAAGTCCCAATGCTCAAAACTGCATATTACGTTAGTTGGACACATGCATTCCACAACTACGAAAGAGTTACCGATGGGCGAGGTGGCGCAGTGGTGAATAAAGTGGACTCGCCTTCAAGAGGATGTAACTACGGTAAAATTTGTGATGATATTTTAGGAAACGTGGCACGAACTCAATAAGAAGTAAGTGCTATGTGGACTGATGGTATCGGCTGTAGCTCACAAATAAGAAAGTAGAAACGATCTACTTTAAATCATGACTATGTTCCTAGTAGTGACGATATGCCCCCGTCTACCTCCAACTATTAGCACCAACCTAACCAGCCAATTATAAGGGAACAATAGTTAATAATGAGATAACAACTGCAGTTCGACTTGGCTTTTTCTTAGCAGTGCTTGTAACTTTCGCTGGCAGAAGGCACGCTAGGATCTGACATTAAACCAATTGTAGTATGGATACAGTATGTAAGAATGATGAGCAATCCTGTTGGAAGAACATCCGCAACTGAGCATTATACCAAGGGTTGAAAATATCGCTTCAGTTGTAAATTTCTTTTATTATCACGACCGGTTTCGGCCTCTCATAAACCCATCTTCAGGTGTCGCATCTGTACTGTGGCCCCCGAGGCGCGGTGGGCGGTTACTAGGCGGGGTGTGCTACCTATGAGCGCAGATCTGGGAGACTGCCTGTTCGGCGCTCCTAGGTAGCACACAGCACCTGCTACACGTCCACCGCGGCGCGATACCGTTATCTGCTACCGTTTAGTAAAAAAGAAATCTTAGGGAGATTAAAATCATCAAAATCATCAATAGTGATTGGAAATTTGGCGGCGACGAAAATCCCTCGTGATCTGTGTGAAGAAACCATTCGACCAAGAAGGGTTAGGAAAACCCGAAAAACCTAAGTAAGGATGACCACATGACGATTTGAAGCTACATTCTCCTTAGAACAAGTACAGCTTCTGCACCACTGTGCCACCTAGTTCAGTACGTGGAATTATAAAAATGCAAGAACTGGAGACTGACAATGAAAGGGCGTGGAGTCCTGTTGAGCTATGGAATAAACGAACTACGAAGGAGAACTGTTAAGTAGGCGTGTCTGATAGAATCCTTCCGAAGTTAAACAAAGAATAAATATAGACGGACAAGTATCGGCTTTTACACTACATCTACACTTAAAGGGAGACACCACCAGCATTATTGTTATTAAATAAACAAATTACTTTATATAACAACCACTGTCTCCAACCATGTCTACATATGACAAAACTGCATCATTGTTATTGTCCGAAGACTGATTATATCCCGCTGTGCACACTAATCTATCTTGTACAGTTTTTTTTCATGTCTGCGTAACTACTTTACCTCACCACATCTGAACCTGCTGACTAAATCAAATGGTTCAAATGGCTCTGAGCACTATGGGACTTAACATCTGAGGTCATCAGTCCCCTAGAACTTAGAACTACTTAAACCTAACTAACCTAAGGACATCACACACATCCATGCCCGAGGCAGGATTCGAACCTGCGACCGTAGCTGTCGCGCGGTTCCAGACTTAAGCGCCTAGAACCGCTCGGCCACTCCGGCCGGACTGACTACATACCTACGTTACCATATTAACTATTCCTTGATGCCTCAGGAACTGTCCTACCAAACTATCTTGTTACTCAAGTTGTGCCGTAGTGCTCTTTTCCCCGTTGCACAACACTGGAGACGGGCCACAACCGTGTCTTGATTTTCTTCTCTACTGCCGCTTCCCTTTCATGTATTTCACCTCTTATAACTGAGGTCAGATTTCTGTACAAGTTGTAGATAACCTTGCAAAACGCTAAGCGAGATGGACATGCCTTCTAGCAGCCGCAGTGATCTGCACCAGTTGGATCCTCCTTGAGGGATATCGCTACCTGTGGACTCAGATGTGACAATGAAAACTGTCGTGCAACATAATAATGTGATGAAAAATGTGGCCGTGGCAGATGAGTCCTGATTCTTTGAAAATGCTTAAATAATCTCAATAAACCGAGGGACCATCTATCTTCTGAAATAAAAGATCGGTCCAATCTCACCCCGATATTACAATACATCTGTGTCAAATACATAACACGAATTTTCTGACAAAATGATATCGCGAGAAATAACGTGCAGAGCAAACAAAACAACTAATTTTCATGGATAGTGATCGGTCTAAACTAATGACTGATTCACTTGACGAAGATCTCAAGGGATAAGGAAGAAAAGTTAACGATGATCTTGCGAACCATGGATGAAGGGTATCAGACGGATGCTATATTCCTTGACTTCCGGAAAGCGTTTGACTCGGTGCCCCAATGCAGACTCCTAAGGTACGAGCATATGGAATTGGTTCCCAAGTATGTGAGTGACTCGAAGATTTCTTAAGTAATAGAACCCAGTCCGTTGTCCTCGATGATGAGTGTTCATCGGAGGTGAGGGTATCATCTGGAGTGCCCCAGGGAAGTGTGGTAGGTCCGCTGTTGTTTTCTGTCTAGATAAATGATCTTTTGGATAGGGTGGATAGCAATGTGCGGCTGTTTGCTGATGATGCTGTGGTGTACGGGAAGGTGTCATCGTTGAGTGGCTGTAGGAGTATACAAGGTGACTTGGACAGGATTTGTGATTGGTGTCAAGAATGGCAGCTAACTCTAAATATAGATAAATGTAAATTAATGCAGATGAATAGGAAAAAGAATCCTGTAATGTTTGAATACTCCTTTAGTAGTGTACCGCTTGACACAGTCAAGTCGATTAAATATTTGGGCGTAACATTGCAGAGCGATATGAAGTGGGACAAGCATGTAATGGCAGTTGTGGGGAAGTCGGATAGTCGTCTTCGGTTCATTGGTAGAATTTTGGGAAGATGTGGTTCATCTGTAAAGGAGACCGCTTATAGAACGCTGGTGCGACCTATTCTTGAGTACTGCTCGAGCGTTTCGTATCCCTATCAGGTCGGATTGAGGGAGCACATAGAAGCAGTTCAGAAGCAGGCTGCTAAATTTGTTACAGGTAGGTTTGAACATCACGCGAGTGTTGCGGAAATGCTTCAGGAACTCGGGTGGGAGTCTCTAGAAAAAAGGAGGCGTTCTTTTCGTGAATCGCTACTGAGGAAATTTAGAGAACCAGCATTTGACGCTGACTGCAGTACAATTTTACTTCCGCCAACTTATATTTCTCGGGAAGACCACAAAGATAAGAGAGATTAGGGCTCGTACAGAGGCATATAGGCAGTCTTTTCCGTCGTTCTATTTGGGAGTGGAACAGGAAGAGAAGATGCTAGTTGTGGTAAGGTACCCTCCGCCACGCACCGTATGTTGGATTGCGGAGTATGTATGTAGATGCAGATGTAGAAATTATAAATCATCGACAAAAAGAAACGAGATCAGTGTCTGCACGGTGATCGCTCCGGCCTTGCCATAGGACACAGGATGTCACATGCAGCTTCCATAACTAACTGGGTCCTTAATAAGCCTTGGAACATCTAATCAAAAGTACTACGACCCCAGAATCTAACTTAGTCAAAACCACGCGCATTCCCAACGCCTATGCCGCTTTGCGAACTTCGTCGTTTCGACAATTGATTGCCATACTTAGTTGTTTGATTTGCAGGATGCACCCTGTCTCCAGCCAATCACAGAAGGAGCTGGAGAAAAGCTGGCTCTCACAGAGGTGTGGAATACGTGTGTATTCGTAGGGCCGTCCAACGAGAGTGCCCTCTGCAGAGCTGTAGCCTCTCTCTCTCCCAAAGTTCACATAAACTATCTTTCACCAACGACGAGCCTCCGTTGAATTCTGGCCAGCGAAAACGTTCGTAGCAAAACTGCTAAACCCCCCTTCATAGAAAATGTTTTATCAATCAGCCAATGGCTTGAGCTACCCCAAGCAGATCTCCCAAACGATAAGCGCAAAATTCCACTCTCTTCAGAGATGTTTTTGGTTCAAATGGCTCAGAGCACTATGAGACTTAACTTCTGAGGTCATCAGTTCCCTAGAACTTAGAACTATTTAAACCTTACTAACCTAAGGACAACACTCACATCCATGCCCGAGGCAGGATTCGAAGCTGCGACCGTAGCGGTCATGCGGTTCCAGACTGTAGCACCTAGAACCGCTCGGCCACTCCGGCCGGCAGAGATGTTTTTATTTCAGCCAGTATGCAGTTCCCGACGTCTGTAATTCTCAGAAAGTGGGGAGCTCTGTACTGCGTTCTCTACGACAGGAGAGGTAATTCACCCTGGGTGGAGGTTTCTGGCTGACGGCCGCTCGCCTCCACACAGGGACAAAACAAATTCTAAAACTAACTCTGCTGTTTGTCTCCCCATGAAAAAGACAGATCTTTTTATCTGTTACTGGCGTCCGGTTATCCTTCTTGCTAGGAAGGTCGCCGGTCATTGCAAAGCAAATTATATAGAGCCATGCTTTTACCGAATAGTTTTGGCATGTTAGAATGGGCAGTATTCAGCACCGGGCCAATTTTTCGTCACGGCTCATTATAGCAGTGTTTTAATGTGGAATCGACGGACTCTGGTGCTGTGCTGATCAGCGTATCGATGGAGAACGTGTGAGGCCACTGTCGGTCGGCGATCGGGCTAAACAAAACGGGCAGCAGCCTATCTGTCCTGTACGATGCCCCACGACCTTCGGCGGCAGTTCAGAAATGGTTCAAATGGCTCTGAGCACTATGGGACTTAACTTCTGAGGTCATCAGTCCCCTAGAACTTATAACTACTTAAACCTAACTAACCTAAGGACGTCACACACTTCCATGCCCGAGGCAGGATTCAAACTTGCGACTGTAGCGGTCGCGCGGTTCCAGACTGTAGCGCATGGAACCGCACGGCCACTCCGGCCGGCTCGGCGGCAGTCCTAGAATCAGAAGCGAGCTCTCCAGGACTACCTTGTAGTCACTGAACCTTTCCTGTCTTATCCTCAACTCATTCCGCGACCCAGACATACTGCAACAGAAACATTTCACATCCAATAGCTACCCAATGTGGAGAGGATATAAAAACGGGAACTGATGCTGTAAGCGTTGCGGTCACCCAGGCTGTTGATGATCAGAATTCGTACAGGGTGGTCAGAAGCAGTCTGAACCGCTTGTTAGGGTGATGAAGGAGAGGCTGTGCAGAAATAACTGTTCAGAAAAAAATATACACGTTGCTCCATTTCCGAGTTATTTAGCAATGAAGTTAGCCAAAGACATCATTGCGAACGCAAATCCAAGCAGCCTGCCAGAGAAACTGTAGCTTATCGCGTTCTTCGTTTGGTTTCCTCAGACCGTAAGGTTTTGCCCACCTACATAAAATTTCTCCTTTGCGGAAAAGGCACGTTTTAACTGGCACTGACCATCTGAACAAGTGACAGCTCAAGAACCCACAGATGTTTGTGCATTACCGTATTTTAGTGCGCAGGACGACCTGACTGGTTAACTTCGATGTTAAATAACTTGCAAACGGCGCAGTGTGTCGAATTTTCGCCCAACATTTGTTTCTCAGCACAGGCACCCCTGAAACAGTTTTACAAGCTTTTCCGGAGCTTTCTGACGGCCCTTTATATTTAAACGGTTCAAGAAATCCTCAGACCTGAAAATGAATTAAAGAAATGAAATAAAAATGAGACCTGTTACTCCAAATAAGACTGACACATTGCAGCCTTTCCCTCCCTGTATTTTACTCCATCGAAATTAATAATATCCTTTATTATCATGACATTAAAATAAGACTAGTGTATAGTCTTTTAGCAACATTAGCCTTCACGTATTTCGTAGTACTTTAAATTTATCCACTTTAAAATGTATGAGGGCCGAGCTGAAAAATGTCAAATGTTATTAACATTCTACATCTTTATTCTTCATCTCTACACATTTACAGTTCTCACCTGCTAGAGGGCTCTGAATTGTAACGTGTAACGTGACTCTGCTAACGTAATTGTGTAGGTGCGTGAGAAACAGCGTACTAGAATCGAGTTTCGAATGCGAAGAGTTCGTTCACATATGTAGTATCCTCTCCTTCCCCATGACAATGCCAGAACACACACGAGTGCTACGAAATCTTCAACAACCCGACGCCTTGGGTTCACTGTCATCGATAACCCTCGATGCAGTCCCGTCTTGGGCCCTTCTGATTTTCATCTGTTTCCGGAACTAAAAGACTACCTTCGAGGAATTCACCTGCCACAACGCCAGAAGTGATTTATAAACCTGGAAATAGTAGTACATGAGTGTAGAGCACGGTTGGATAACTGGTGGCCCACGGGTCGCGTTCGGCACACAAAACATCGTACAATGATGGTATCAACAAACATGTCTCTCGTTAGGAGAAATGCACTCGTCACCAGGGTGACTGTATTGAGAAATAAATATGTATAATGTTAGTAAACCCTCTTTTATTGAAAGAGCTTTAAGAGTTTTCACATACAAAATCGGAAGCATTACTTTTCAGCACGCCCTCTTAAGTTAACATTTCACTATTAGCTCAGTAAAGGTCGCAATAAATTGAAAGTACGTTACACACTGTTACCGGAGTTTCGGGCGACCCTTGGTACGTTGAAGGCCGTAATGGCCACTCACAAACGATTTTTTTTTGTGTGAGCGGCAACGTGGTTGAAGGTATGGAAGCGTTGGCTGGTGCACAAACAGCGAAGAAACCTTCAGTTTCTTTGAGACAAAACTGTGAAAATTTTAACTAGAGAAAACTTCGATAAAGAAAAGTAAATGTAGATGTAGGAACTACTGCTTGTAACATACCATTTACCGAAGATTCCTACATGGAAACGAAGACGAACAATGCAGCTGGGAAGTACAGGAAAGAGCACGAAAACACGTAACGAAGATCGCCAGCCAACTGCATCTATAGTTGCCACTTCTGCGAATAATTATGACGCAATTATTATGCAGTAATATAGCTATTTTATTAATTTTTTGAACTGACTGATTACTGTACAAAAAGACCAGGTCGTTGCATATTGAACAGTTGTCACATGTCGTAGTCTATATGCTAGTCTTAAAAAGGCACTTCTTAGAACTATATATGACAAGTGCCGGTTATACATTAGCCTCGGAGTCATAACTTATGTCATGTTCTATCTTGGCAACGCTACAGATTCTTTTTTGGTTTTGTGTGGTTTTGTCCCATTAGGCAAGTACTGCTGGTTATGTTTCCTAGTGCTGAAGATGATTTAGGCGATACCACGAGTATCAGACCTCCCACTCACGATCAACACAAGGTCCGAGGAAGCAGCTCTAAAGCAGAATTACTACAGCTGAAGATGGACGAGCGCTGTTCTTCCGTGACATGAGACGCTAATGGAGCGTAAGTGCCGGGCCTGACAAGCTAAACAGCTACTTTCCTCGTCGCTTGTACCACTCGCTGGCTTAAATACATCTCTGGAGATCTACAGCGATAACATCTGCTTAGGGACGCAGCAGCTATAATGTACTGTCTGCGCCATTTGAAAGGTTCCCACCACACATGGAAAAAAGGACACGGACATCAGTATAGTCTACATCTTTATTAGTTACTGAATGAGCACAATGGTTACTCAATGGTTTTACAGTCTGTCAAGTATAGCAGAAAAATGACCCTACTGGATATTAACAAACGCATGACGCAGAATGCCAGCCTATTATTAAATGATGACAATTTCCAATTTCTACTTCGTTAAATTATATTTTTGTTCTACATACTAGATTCAAACTGTAAACGCACCTTATTCCTTACCAGTTGTAAAATAATCGCCACACAAAAACTTCTTTTACCCCTTTTTTAGTTAATGTACTTATTTCTTTGTGACAAAAACTGAATGTTTTCCTGTTTGAAAGCTGTTATCATTGTATCTTCTGTACAAATAATATCTGTGTAGGTCGCACATTGTGTTTATCTGCGTTTGCGACATTCAGTTGTCACCTGAAGTGGACTGAGGAACCGAAAACGAGTTCCTGACCAAATAAAAGTAATTTTGCAGTACATTAAGTAGCGTTTTCCCTCCTTTGCAGTATTATGATGTTCTGCCAATCACAGACGGAAAATTCTATTAATATCAGCTAAGATTTAAAGTGGACAAAGATGAGAGGTTGGAGACTATCGTCTGATCTATCAGAGTTTCAATTATCACGTTGAAAAGCATCCAACTGCGATCATTAAACTTACAATGGGAGCATCAGACCCGTTAATCACGAATTTGGATGAGTATGCTGTAGACGATCCTTTCCTGAGTACCTGGTTAGGGCTTTTCATGTACCGGAAAAATCGATGCAAAATCAAAGTTAAAGTCATGCGTACCTCCTATACTGTAAAGTTAGAGATATTTTGACCAAATGAGAGTAGCGTAGAGACCAAGGATTAGCGCTACCACGATGGTGAACCGGATTCAAATCCATATTGTGCACTTGATTTTTCCAGTTTCATCCTACATAATATCATCAAATGGTATATGTGTTGCAAAGTTATTAAAAATAGTAATTTTCGCCGTAAAAATTTCATTATCACATCAAAAACTGCAGCAGACATTCTTCTAATGTGTATTTCTTTTGTTACAAAAAAGTTTATAGCATCATCTTACTCGCTATTGCTTGCCTCACTTGTTGTGTTAGAACAGAACTTCAGATGATATTTCTCGTAGAAGCAACCGAAACACAAATTTGTAGAACACAACACACATTAATGAAAGCCCCTGCATTGCAGACACACGAATTTCTCAGAAGCGATGCCGAGAAAACAGTGTTCGGTTAGATTCAAAAAGATTGTTATTTTTCGATCAGCTCCGATGCTAACCACGCATATTTGATCATTCCCTGTGAAAAGCGATGCACTAAACTGATGCAAAATTAAAGAATTTACTTTATAGAATCTTCTCTCAAAGCGATTTCCCAATTATTCTGGTAAGTAGGGAGCATTTTGAATTTTTAACGAAAATTTCAACCTGCACGTAAAAATACAAATAGAGTACATTTGGGTGGGATGATTTCTGAATAATTTAGAGTGATTTATATTATTTAATGATATTCTGTATGACGAAAAAAGAAAGAAATACAAGGACAGGGTTTGAACCCATCTGCCAGCGTGGTAGTCCTGATACTTAACTTCTGCGCTACGCACGTTTGGTCGAAAGCTGACTACATTTTCAGGAACAGGAGGGACGTATAAAGCTGTAACATCAATTTCCTCAGAAAGTAGGGACCCTCGCGTGAAAACCGCTAGCTAGGTACTCAGGACAGGTCCCTGTAGAACGTACTGAAGAGCCATCAAAAACCGTTGTTAAGAGGTGTGATGGCGCCCTTAATAGTGTAGGTTTTACTCCTATTCATATTCGCCCTTTAATGACACTCATTTTTTCCCAGCGTGAATTCTTTGGCAGAGATCTGCGTTTTAGAAGTTTGCATTTTCGCTGTTGCACCTCGAAAATCAACTCTTAATCATTCTGGAAATGGCCGTGATCTTATGGTTTCTTCACATGAGGAGAGGGGAGAGATTTACTAGGTTCCATACTACGAAAATACGGTGGTGGTGGGTTGTGGGGGGGGGGGGGGGGGGAGACAAATTTTCTTGGTCCAAAGAAGCAGCACGTATGACTGCGCCACTGTGCAGAATTATATGGGCGTTACGTGGGGCAAAAGCACCCCGACAGATTTACTCGAAGCTTCGCCCTGACCGCTTCACGTAACCTCCAGGGCCGGCCGAAGTGGCCTAGCGGTTCTAGGCGCGACCGCTACGATCGCAGGTTCGAATCCTGCCTCGGGCATGGAAGTGTGTGATGTCCTTAGGTTAGTTAGGTTTAAGTAGTTCTAAGTTCTAGGGGAGAAAGAAAACTGGCGTTCCACGGATCGGAGCGTGGAATGTCAGATCACTCAATCGGGCAGGTAGGTTAGAAAATTTAAAAAGGGAAATGGATAGGTTAAAGTTAGATATAGTGGGAATTAGTGAAGTTCGGTGGAAGGAGGAACAACACTTCTGGTCAGGTGACTACAGGGTTATAAACACAATATCAAATAGGGGTAATGCAGGAGTAGGTTTAATAATGAATAGGAAAATAGGAATGCGGGTAAGCTACTACAAACAGCATAGTGAACGCATTATTGTGGCCAAGATAGATACGAAGCCCACACCTACTACAGTAATACAAGTTTATATGCCAACTAGCTCTGCACATGACGAAGAAATTGAAGAAATGTATGATGAAATAAAAGAAATTATTCAGATAGTGAAGGGTGATGATAATTTAATAGTCATGGGTGACTGGAATTCGGTAGTAGGAAAAGGGAGAGAAGGAAACGTAGTAGGTGAATATGGATTGGGGAAGAGAAATGAAAGAGGAAGCCGCCTGGTAGAATTTTGCACAGAGCATAACTTAATCATAGCTAACACTTGGTTCAAGAATCATAAAAGAAGGCTGTATACATGGAAGAACCCTGGAGATACTAAAAGGTATCAGATAGATTATATAACGGTAAGACAGAGATTTAGGAACCAGGTTTTAAATTGTTAGACATTTCCAGGGGCAGATGTGGACTCTGACCACAATCTATTGGTTATGACCTGTAGATTAAAACTGAAGAAACTGCAAAAAGGTGGGAATTTAAGGAGATGGGACATTGATAAACTGAAAGAACCAGAGGTTGTACAGAGTTTCAGGGAGAGCATAAGGGAACAATTGACAGGAACGGGGGAAAGAAATACAGTAGAAGAATGGGTAGCTTTGGGGGATGAAGTAGTGAAGGCAGCGGAGGATCAAGTAGGTAAAAAGGCGAGGGCTAGTAGAAATCCTTGGGTAACAGAAGAAATATTAAATTTCATTGATGAAAGGAGAAAATATAAAAATACAGTAAATGAAGCAGACAAAAAGGAATACAAACGTCTCAAAAATGAGATCGAAAGGAAATGCAAAATGGCTCAGCAGGGATGTCTAGAGGACAAATGTGAGGATGTAGAGGCTTATCTCACTAGGGGTAAGATAGATACTGCCTACAGGAAAATTCAAGTGACCTTTGGAGATAAGAGAACCACTTGTATGAACATTAAGAGCTCAGACGGAAACCTAGTTCTAAGCAAAGAAGGGAAAGCAGAAAGGTGGAGGGAGTATAGAGGGTCTATACAAGGGCGATGTACTTGAGGACAATATTACGGAAATGGAGGAGGATGTGGATGAGGATGCGATGGGAGATGCGATACTGCATGAAGAGTTTGACAGAGCACTGAAAGACCTGAGTCGAAACAATGCCTCGGGAGTAGACAACATTCCATTACAACTACTGACGGCCTTGGGAGAGCCAGTCCTGACAAAACTCTACCGTCTGGTGAGCAAGGTGTATGAAACAGGCGAAATACTCTCAGACTTCAAGAAGAACATAATAATTCCAATCCCAAAGAAAGCAGGTGTTGACAAATGTGAAAATTACCGAACAATCAGTCTAATAAGCCACAGCTGCAAAATACTAACACGAATTATTTACAGACGAATGGAAAAACTGATAGAAGCCGACCTCTGGGAAGATCAGTTTGGATTCCGTAGAAATACTGGAACAAGTGAGGCAATACTGACCTTACGACTTATCTTAGAAGAAAGATTAAGGAAAGGCAAACCTACGTTCCTAGCATTTGTAGACTTAGAGAAAGCTTTTGACAATGTTGACTGGAATACTCTCTTTCAAATTCTGAAGGTGGCAGGGGTAAAATACAGGGAGCGAAATGCTATTTACAATTTGTACAGAAACCAGATGGCAGTTGTAAGAGTTAAGGAGCATGAAAGGGAAGCAGTGGTTGGGAAGGGATTAAGACAGGGTAGTAGCCTCTCCCCGATGTTATTCAATCTGTATATTGAGCAAGCAGTAAAGGAAACAAAAGAAAAATTCGGAGTAGGTATTAAAATCCATGGAGAAGAAATAAAAACTTTGAGGTTCGCCAATGACATTGTAATTCTGTCAGAGACAGCAAATGACTTGGAAGAGCAGTTGAACGGGATGGACAGTGTCTTGAAAGGAGGGTATAAGATGAACATCAACAAAAGCAAAACGAGGATAATGGAATGTAGTCAAATTAAATCGGGTGATGCTGAGGGAATTAGATTATGAAATGAGACACTTAAAGTAGTAAAGGAGTTTTGCTATTTGGGGAGCAAAATAACTGATGATGGTCGAAGTAGAGAGAATATAAAATGTAGACTGGCAATGGCAAGGAAAGCGTTTCTGAAGAAGAGAAATTTGTTAACGTCGAGTATAGATTTAAGTGTCGGGAAAGTCATTTCTGAAAGTATTTGTATGGAGTGTAGCCATGTATGGAAGTGAAACTTGGACAATAAATAGTTTGGACAAGAAGAGAATAGAAGCTTTCGAAATGTGGTGCTACAGAAGAATGCTGAAGATTAGATAGGTACATCACATAACTAACGAGGAGGTATTGAATAGGATTGGGGAGAAGAGAAGTTTGTGGCACAACTTGACCAGAAGAAGGGATCGGTTGGTAGGACATGTTCTGAGGCATCAAGGGATCACCAATTTAGTACTGGAGGGCAGCGCGGAGGGTAAAAATCGTAGAGTGAGACCAAGAGATGAATACACTAAGCAGATTCAGAAGGATGTAGGTTGCAGTAGGTACTGGGAGATGAAGATGCTTGCAAGGATAGAGTGGCATGGAGAGCTGCATCAAACCAGTCTCAGGACTGAAGACAACAACAACAAGTTCTAGGGGAGTGATGACCTCAGAAGTCAAGTCCCATAGTGCTCAGAGCCATTTGAACCATATTTGAACCTCATCAGGAGATGTCGGTGATATGCTCTTGTGACGGTTTGCCCCTTATCCGCATACACAGTTAGAACCATACGGTGGCAGTCCCAAAGAAACACTCAGCGTCACCTTGAGCGATAATGGTTGGATCTTCGCCTTTTTCGGTGTTGCTGAATCCACATGATGGCACTGAGTGCTTTGCTCCTTTCTCTCGGGGTCATAGTGATAAACGAGCACGCGTCCATGGCGATTAATCGGCTAAGGAAGACAGCTCGTTTGGCCTGACACAGCTGATACTTTCCACTGCTGTCTGCGATCGGTGGACTTCTTAAATGCATGTGAGCAGTCATGGAATTAAGTGGTTTCATGTCCAAAATGTAGTGTAAGATGGGGCCCATGACTGATTTTAACTTTTTCCGCTGTCGTGCCACCTAACCACAGTATCGTATGTTGGTGGACTTCCGTTGCACACTTCCACCAACTCAGCATGGGTTGTTGCATAGTTGTTCACCTTCAAATGCAGGAAGCGATACCCTACTTCATCAATGCATTGTGCACTTTGGGTGCTATAACACCGCGACATGGTACTGCAGCGTAGGGATTACAATATTGCGCAATCCTCCATTCTATGCACAGAAACGGAAAGTGCGTGCCAATGTTAGCAACAGCCATATTCCATTCCAATATGGTGTGATGGAACAAGGACTGCCCATAAGCATTAGTATGATGGTATTCGTACCTCTCTTACCGTATTCTCATTAGCCCTACAAGGAAAATACAGTTGAGGTACATGAATTCTTTGCTGTCTTCCTTTAGACGTACCCAACAGTGTCATTCATTGAAAGGATCCCATTTAAGCTGAGAGTGAGAGAGAACACTTGAAAGCTGTGTAGACAGATGAGACACGGAACGTTAGCTGAGACTGGTTACGGAGGCATGAAAGACTCATGACTTTGTTAAGTACCAGTCTCGGTATTCTGTTCAACTGGTGTAAGGAACCTAAGCTAATATGAGTCTCAGTGTCCAGCAGAGTACTTGAACTACAATGACAAACACTTTTATCGAGCGAGGTAGCGCAGTGGTTGGCACACTGGACTCACATTAGGGAGGACGACGGTTTAAACGCTGGTCCAGCCACTCTGAAGTAGGTTTTTCCTAAACCGCTTAAGGTAAATGCCGGGGTGATTCCTCTGAAAGGACATGGACAGTTTGCTTCTCCATCCTTTTCTAACTCGAGCTTGAGCTCCGTCTCTAATGACCTCGTTGTCGACGGGACATTAAACACTAATCTCCTTCTCTTCCAATAAATACATTATAAAAGCACAGTGCAGTACGCTTATTGCTGTTTTCGTCTAGAATATAGAGCCTTATCTCATTTCCATTTGGAAACATGAAGAATCGCTCAAAAAACACTACAAATATATCTTTCCCATACATATGAGAGAAAAGCAAGTTAATGGTGTGCTTCGAGGTGTTCACACCATTAATCAATCACGCCGATAAAACCTGAGAGAAGTTCATTACTAGAATATCTCAAAATTAAAGAGCACTGTAGGGACTTCGCCGAAATTCGACATCATAATTAGATACATTCAGGTACTGTCTACTCACGGGTGGAGCTACAGTGGCACGAAAATGATTAAGCTATCTTCAGTGTTACTCTATTTTAGCGTAAACGTTATTCCTCGCTGGGCAGTGACTTATAGTATCAGGTAAACTGTATATAGCTACTTTGAAGCCCCAAAGAAACTGTTATAGGCATTCGTATTCAAATACAGAGATATGTCAACAGGCAGAATACGGCGCTGCGGTCGGCAACGCCCAAATAAGACAAGGAGTGTCTCGCGCAGTTGTTACATCGGTTACCGCTGCTACAATGGCAGGTTATCAAGATTTAAGTGAGTTTGAACGTGGTGCTATAGTCGTCGCAAGAGCGATGGGACACAGTATTTCCGAGGTAGCGTGAAGTGGGGATTTTCCCGTACGACCATTTCACGAGTGTACCGTGAATGTCAGGAATCCGATTAAACATCAAATCTCCGACATCGCTGTGGCCGGAACAAGATATTGCACGGGACTAACGACGACTGAAGAGAATCGGTCAACGTGACGGAAGTGCAACCCTACCGCAAATTGCTGTGCCGTCGAGAAGTGTCAAGGTGCGGACCGTTCTATGAAACATCATCGATATCTGCTTGGTGACTGCACGACGCAAAGCTTTACGCCTAGCCTGATCCCGTCAGAACCGACATTGAATTGTTGACGACTGGAAACATGTTGCCTGGTCGGACGAGTCTCGTTTCAAATTGTATCGAGCGGATGGACATGTACGGGTATGGAGACAATCTCATTAATCCATGGGACCCCTGATACGACTAGATATGACTGACAGGTGACTCGTACGCAAGCATCCTGTCTGATCACCTGCATCCATTCATGTCCATTGTGCATTCCGACGGGCTTGGGCAATTCCAGTGGGACAATGGAACACCCCACACGTCCAGAATTGCAACAGAGTGGCTCCAGGAACACTCTTCTGAGTTTAAACATTTTTGCTGGCCACAAACTCCCCAGCCATGAACATTATTGAACATATCTGGGGTGCCTTGCAACGTGCTGTTGACAAGAGATCTCCACCCCTCGTACTCTTCCGGATTTATGGACAGCCCTGCAAAATTCATGGCGTCAGTTCCCTCCAGCACTACCTCAGATATTAGTCGAGTTGATGCCACGCCCTATTGCGGCACTTCTGCGTGCTCACGGGGTCCCTACACGATATTAGGCAGGTGTACCAGATCCTTTGGCTCTTCATTGTATAATGAATTTCCCTCTAAGGACGTGTTGACCTAAATTTCACAAGGAACGCATTATTGCATCGCCATGGTATCGACTCTGCAAATAACGTGGCACGAGACAGAAAGTAGACGGCATGGCAAGCTGACACCGGCGTAGGTCATTCATAATTGCCTTTGAGCTTCTCTGTATAATATCCCGGCTGGGTTAGGTATATGACAATTTTGGGAGAATGACGTCATTTAGTGTTCATCATATGCTTTCAAAGTAGTGAACCACTATTTGTCTTGGTGGAAAGCGAGAGCACTCGTATCACCAGAGTGGAAAGAACACTTCGATGTGTCACGTGACTAATATGTGAACAGCCCTTCAGCTGATCGTTAGTTAGTCGACGTAGGAAGGGCAGGAGGCATGAAATAAGCGTGATTTTTGACGCCCGTGCCATAGGTGCTCAGAATTATTGAGACCTTTCAGAAAACATACAATGACAACAGAACTGTGTAGGCTTCTGCGGCGGGAGACAGTTACCATGGAAGTTTTCTGCGCATGGTATTACGTCATACTGTAAAAGACTATCACTCATGAAATCAGCGTTTCGGCTGCAGTTACAGTGACATTCTTCTGGGTCTACTACTATGGGAAAGGCAAACAAGCCATGGTTGCAAAATACTGACATGAATTACTTGCAAAAGAATGCAAAAACTAGTGGAAGTGGACATCAGGGAAAATCTGTTTGGGTTCTAGAGAAATGAAGGAAATCGCGAGGCATCACTAATCCTACGATTTACCATAGAAGATGAGTCGATGAAAGGTAAATATACGTTAGGAGACGAGGAACACAACTCTTCAGTGTGTATAGAGACAGTTTCTAACATAATGTTTATAGTGCATCATTTTCATACCAATGAGCAGTGGCAAATCTAGTATCTCTTGTCACATGTACACGATGTCACCTATCACTACTAAAAGTATTACGTATTGAATAAGATTATCTCTCTTTGTGACATAAAAACAGTGGTATATGACAACCCGAAAGACAGGTCATGTGAAAGTTAAAGTTTTTGTAATATAAAACTTCCCGGCCGATTAAAACTGTGTGCCGGGTGGAGACTCGAACTCTGGACCCTTACCTGGAGCAGGCGAGCACTATATTGGCTCCGTTACGCAAGCACGACTTAAAATCCCTTCTCACAGTTTTACCTCCGTCGGTACCTCATCTTCTACCTTCCAAACACCACGGAAGCTCGTCTATGAAACTTGCGGTACTATCACTTCTGGTACGAAGGATATTACGGACACGTGGCTCAGTCACAGCCTGGGGGATGTTTACAGAATCAATTTTTCACTCCGCAGCGGAGAGTACATCTATATGGTACTTCCTGGCAGATTAAGACTGTGTAATATGTTTCATTGTCATCAACTTTATATCATGTTTCACTGACTTTTGAAAACAAATAGCTTGTGGTTTTATTGAGAGTTTATTTAAGTTAAATTACATAGGACAACTTCGGAAAACGTAAACCAGTCCGACCAGATAGCGATTCGATAAACGACCAGTGACCATATAATTGCAATACGTTTACGTAACGAAGATGATAGTCTCGAATTTTAGTGCATCTACCTGATCTAGGTACAATGAAACTTGTTATAGAGTGTGGAAATGACGAGCAAGATACTTTCATGGGTGTTACTAAATATCGAAATAGAATTTATATAACATTTCGCAACATAAGCTGTGAGCCCCCAGCTAACCAGACCTTTGACCGTAGGTCAATGAAAAAACGGTAGTAATCTCAAAGTCTCGAACGTTCGAAGTCTAAGTGTCTATGTTTATCCCAGTAGAAAAGGAATTTGTTCCTTAACATCACACGGGCACATTGAAACTGGACTCTAAACCTAGTGAAAACGTAAAGAAAAACACGATCACTTCTGCGATTCTATGCGACCAAAGCTTAGCAAGGATCAAATGTTTATTGATTACCACAATTTTTTGTACCTTGGCTGCAACTTTTCCATTTACCTATAACATACAGGACTTACTTTACGCTTTCCATCCGTTTCGAACTGTCTCTTATATCGAAAGCGAAAGACAGACGATAGAGCATCACAGTGCGCTTGTGGAAGTAATCATAAAGTTTCATCTGGATAAAAGTTTCGTAATAAATATACTGGTGAGCAACTGGTAACGATGAAAGGAATTTTCGCATGATGTGCCACTGTCAAATAACATATGTCGATGAAATTTGGGCAAACACAGAGAGAACCGCTGCAATATAGTACACAAGATAACCGACGTCCGCAACTCATGATATAGTGGTTAGCGTTGCTGCCTCTGGGCTAGTTGATCAAACAAGTCTGAACCACAAAGAAAGAAGAGGCAGACCATCTAACTCTGAAACAGCAGTAATCGCCAGAGGTGGAGGCGTTGGTGCTCAAAGACCAGAGCATCATAGCCGAGGCAAGGCAGTAGTGAGAAAAGTGATCAGTCATGGACCAGTTTTCAACACCTTGCACTGCGCTTTGAACATGAACCGGTTTGGTTCCGCGATTGCTCAATATCCATTCAAAAGGCCTGGGGAACGGAGGCACTAGCAGAAACGTATCAGTTGCGTCAGGCCAATCCACCTGACTTTTTTACCCGATTAAGCGCCATGGACGAGTAATTTTTTATTCTAGTATCCCCAGAGAAAGGAACAAGGCAAGCAGTGCTAACAGGCGGATTCAGCAAAGTCGAAAAAGGCGAAGATCCAACCACTATCGTTCGAGGTGACGCTGAGTATTTCTCTGGGACTGCAATGGGTGGCGGTAAGGGAAGAATCGCCACAAGAGGATACTACCGATGTCTCCCGACGAGGTTACGGTAGAGCTGTCAGGACGAAGCGTCGTAAAAAAGCTGTCGAAAGGGATGTTTGTTCCCACGAAACGCCCAACTCATTCCGTACAGTGACATAATCACACGTGATTATACTTTAGGCTAAGAAATTTTGTTTTCCCTCTCCCGTCCCGTTTTTTCTCGACATGGCATGCAGTTACTTTTCTTCATCTTCTCCCAGATAAAAAAAGCTTTGTGTTGCAAGAATTTCCAGAAAGAGGACTGCAACAGTTCCTGATTAGGCAAGATGCAGACATTTACGAGGGGGTGCTGTGCTGATAAGTCATCGGCTTTTTGTATTTAATGTGGATGTGGATTAATTTTGATGTTTTGGCATTAAACATTGTTCTTTCTATTTTATGTAATAGTATATACGCAGACTGAAGCGGCGAATGAAAATTTGTACCAAAGCCAGGATTCGAGCTCGATCCTCCTGCTCACTGGGCATATGTGCTGTGCTAACCGCTACGCCACCCTGGCAGAGTGGCTTTGCACAACTGCAAGGACTAGTCTAGCACGCCTCCTCAGTTCAAATTCCCATTAACGCCTCAGCTCACTCAGTATTTCCCCTAAACTCGAACAAAATTGCAGGGGCTCTCCAACTCTATTGGAATAGCACCTCACCATCAAACGAAACGGGGGATCCTGCCTGAAAACCAGGCATAGGTGCTTGCGGCATGCTGTTGGAATTTAGGGAGAATACCAAATGAGCTGTGGCATGAATGGGAATTTCGATGGGGTGGGGGGTGGGGGTTAGCGGTGCTAGGGTAGTCCATGAAGATGTGTAAAGCCCTCGAACCACGGTGCCGTAATGATTAGGACGTCTGAGTAGGAGATTCAGATTCTAATCCCGGCTGGGTACGAATTTTCATTTGTCGCTTCACTCTGTGTATATACACCATAGATGTGGGAGATTTGAAAAGGTCTGCGGAACCATATAGTTTCATTTCATATGTGATAGTGACTGCGTGCCAGTCACATTGGTTTTTATTTTTATCTGTTGCCTTGAAGTGAACATGGCTCGAGGAAAAAGAAAATTCGCAGTGAAAGAGTCGTGTTGTGAGTAACTGTATATTTTTTTTAAACGGTACATAGCCAAACAAATTTATGATAATATGTCGGTACATTGGGTGGTAACTGCCCTTCCTATTTCACTTCCAAGAATTCGGTTGCTGCATTTTAAAGAGGGCATTTCAGCATAAGATACAGAGCATTCTGAAAAGGTAACTCAAGTCACAGTTCCGGAAAGTGTGGATGCTGTTCATTCCATGATCCTGGATTGTCGAAGGATATAGCAGAGTCTCTGGGCATATTGATTACTCATAATACACTACTGGCCATTAAAATTGCTACACCACGAAGATGCCGTGCTACAGACGCGAAATTTAACCGACAGCAAGAAGATGCTGTGATATGCAAATGATTAGGTTTTCAGAGCATTCACATAAGGTTGGCACCGGTGACGACACCTACAACGTGCTGACATGAGGAAAGTTTCCAACTGATTTCTCATATACAAACAGCAGTTGACCGGCGTTGCCTGGTGAAACGTTGTTGTGATGCCTCGTGGAAGGAGGAGAAATGCGTACCATCACGTTTCCAACTTTGATAAAGGTCGGATTGTAGCCTATCGCGATTGCGCTTTATCGTATCGCGACATTGCTGCTCGCGTTGGTCGAGATCCAATGACTGTTAGCAGAATATGGACTCCGTCGGTTCAGGAGGGTAATACGGAACGCCGTGTTGGATCCCAACGGTGTTGTATCACTAGCAGTCGACATGACAGGCATCTTATCCGCATGGCTGTAACGGATCACGCAGCCACGTCTCGATCCCTGAGTCACTGATGGCGACGTTTGCAAGACAACAACCAACTGCACGAAAAGTTCGACGACGCTTGCAGCAGCATGGACTATCAGCTCGGAGACCATGGCTGCGGTTACCCTTGACGCTGCATCACAGACAGGAGCGCCTGCGATGGTGTACTCAACGACGAACCTAGGTGCACGAATGGCAAAACGTCATTTTTTCGGATGAATCACGTTCTGTTAAACAGCATCATGATGATCGCATCCGTGTCTGGTGACATCGCGGTGAACGCACATTCGAAGCGTGTATTCGTTATCGCCATACTGGCGTATCACCCGGCGTGATGGTATGGGGTGCCATTGGTTACACGTCTCGGTCATCTCTTGTTCGCACTGACGGCATTTTGAACAGTGGACGTTACATTTCAGATGTCTTACGACCCGTGGCTATACCCTTCATTCGATCCCTGCGAAACACTACATGCACGACCGCTTGTTGCAGGTCCTGTACGGGCCGTTCTGGATACAGAAAATGTTCGACTGCTGCTCTGGCCAGCACAGTCTCCAGATCTCTCACCAATTAAAAACGTCTTGTCAATGGTGACCGAGCAACTGGCTCGTCACAATACGCCAGTCACTACACTTTATGAACTGTGATATCGTGTTGAAGCTGCATGGGCAGCTGTACCTGTACACGCCATTGAAGCTCTGTTTGACTCAATGTCCAGGCGTATCAAGGCCCTTATTACGGCCAGAGGTGCTTGTTCTGGGCACTGATTTCTCAGGATCTATTCACTCAAATTGCGTGAAAATGTAATCGCATATCAGTTCTAGTGTAATATATTTGTCGAATGATTACCCGTTTATCATCTGAATTTCATCATAGTGTAGCAATTATAATGGCCAGTAGTGTATTTTGGATATAAGAAAGCTCTCAGAACCGAGCGAGGTGGCGCAGTGGTTAGACACTGGACTCACATTCGGGAGGACGACGGTTCAATCCCGCGTCCGGCCATCCCGATTTAGGTTTTGCGTGATTTCCCTAAATAGTTCCAGGCAAATGCCGGGATGGTTCCTTTCAAAGGGCACGGCCGACTTCCTTCCCCGTCCTTCCCTAATCCGATGAGACCGATGACCTCGCTGTCCGGTCTCCTTCCCTAAACAAACCAACCAAAGCTCTCAGCAAAACTGATTCGCAAATGTGTCAATACAGACGAAAAGCGTGAACCAATGGTTACTTCAAAGACTATTTTAGTCCAGTTTTGTCGTAATCCACTCGGTTTTTGCATAATCTCGTCACCACGGGTGAAAGATGGAACTACACTTATGATCCAGAGACTAAAGAACACCATGTACAAAAACTCAGAACAGAAAAGGTCAACAGAGTACTTAATAACTACTTACAACGCGGTAAAACCATCACAGCAAAGTACTATGTGGAACTTACCGACAAACATAAACGACAGTTCGTCTCAAACGTTGATGACAGTTGAGAAAAGGAATTTTGTTTCTTCAGTACAATGCCCCTCTTCGTAAGGCAGTCACCGCGTCGCAAAAATTGGCAGATCCTCACGCATCTATACTCTTCACCAGAATTGGCCCAGTTCAGCTATGCTCTGTTTCCAAACCTCAACAAACATATCAGGGGAACACGTCTTTTGAACAATGACGAAGGCTGTGGATGAGGGATTTGTACCATAATCGAAATCTTTTTTAGTTACAGACACTGGAACAAAGATGACAAAGGTGTTGAGGTCAAGCGGGATGATGTTGCTTAAATAAATATTTTCAAACCATAACAACAGTCTTTCTTTCTATAGCGAAGAGCTCATCATCACTATCTCGTGCTATTAAGATCTCCGTTAAGTCCTACGTCGGTGGAAAAAAAATGTGTCGCATTGTGGTGCTAATATGTGGAGAAACTCAACACCATCAAGTTTCATGATCACATACTCATTTTTTCAAGGTGAAAACTACAACCATATGACTACCCCTGGTGTGGCATCGATGCTGTGTAAAGTCATGGGACATGGGTTCGAAATTGGCTCTAAGCACTACGGGACTTAACATCTGAGTTCATCAGTCCCCTGGACTTAGAACTACTTAAACCTAACTAACCTAAGGACAGCACACATATCCATGCCCCAGACAGGATTCGAACCTGCGACCGTAGCAGCAGCGCGGTTCCGGACTGAAGCGCCTAGAACCGCTCGGCGACAGAAGCCGGCGACATGGGTTCATATCCTCGATTTATTCCAGACGTACACTATCTGTGGAGAAGTGTAATGCAGAATTCACAGCTAGATGTCACGAAAGGCGGAACGACCAGTACAAAAGCAGAGTTCAGTGACATCGGACGTTAGCGAGTCATTGGATGTCACCTGAGTAACGAGTCCAACAGGTACATCGCAAAGCTTCTACCGCTGCCCACGTGAACTGTTGATGACGTTATTTCGAAGTGGAAATCCGAAGGAACAACGAATGCTACAGCAAGACCAGGCAGACCTCACATACTGACGAACAGGAAGCGCCGAGCATTGCAGACAGTGTTTGTCAAACAGCGCGTTAAGTCGACGGAAGGAAACATTCGTTAGTTCGTAAGTGCTACCGGGAGTCCAGCTAGCACAGTCACTGCATGTAGGGAGCTAAAAAGAATGGGGTACAGTGGTTGAGCTGCTCCTCATAATCCACACTTTTCTGTAGTCAATGCTAATTGCTGCTTGATGTAGTGTAAAAAGCTACACATATCTGCAGTCGAGTTAAGCGACATCTGAGGCGATACACAGAGTGACGCCACTGGACAGTGGTTGAGTGGGGATGAGTGATTTCGAGTGACGAACAACTCTATTCCCTGTGGCAATCCTGTGGAAGGGAGTGGACTTGCTGAATGCCTAGAGAACGTTACCTGGAATAATGTGTAGTGCCAACAGTGAAGTATGGAGGAGGCGGTGTTACGATACAGAGACGCTTTTCGTCGTTAAGGTGTGGCTGTAGCCTATCCTCGATGTTATTCAATCTGTATATTGAGCAAGCAATAAAGGAAACTAAAAAATTCGGAGTAAGAATTAAAATCCATCGAAGAGAAATAAAAACTTTGAGGTTCGCCGATGACATTGTAATTCTCTCAGAGACAGAAAAGGACCTGGAAGAGCAGTTGAACGGAATAGACAGTGTCTTGAAAGGAGGATATAAGATGAACATCAAAAAAAGTAAAACGAGGATAATGAAATGTAGTCGAATTAAATCGGGTGATGCTGAGGGAATTAGATTAGGAAATGAGACACTTGAAGTAGTAAATGAGTTTTGCTGTTTGGGGAGCAAAATAACTAATGATGGTCGAAGTAGAGAGGATAAAAAATGTAGACTAGCAATGGTGAGGAAAGCGTTTCTGAAGAAGAGAAATTTGTTAACATCGAGAATGTCAGGAAGTCTTTTCTGAAAGTGTTTGTGTGGAGTGTAGCTATGTATGGAAGTGAAACATGGACGATAAATAGTTTAGACAAGAAGAGAATAGAAGCTTTCGAAATGTGGAGTTACAGAAGAATGCTGAAGATTAGATGGGTGGGCCACATAACTAATGAGGAGGTATTGAATAGAATTGGGGAAAAGAGAAATTTGTGGCACAACTTGACTAGAAGAAGGGATTGGTTGGCAGAACATGTTCTGAGGCATCAAGGGATCAGCAATTTAGTATTGGAGGGCAGCATGGAGGGTAAAAATGTTAGACGGAGACCAAGAGATGAATACACTAAGCAGATTCAGGATGTAGGTTCCAGTAGGTACTGGGAGATGAAGAAGCTTGTACAGGATACAGTATAGAGTAGCATGGAGAGCTGCATCAAACAACAACAACAACGTGTGGTCCTCTTACTACACTTAAGGAAACGCTAAATGCAGGAAGATATGAATACATTTTACAACACTGTGTACTGCGTAAAGTAGTGAAACATTTCGGAGACAGTCATAGTTTGCATCACACTGTCAGTGCCCCCTGTCATAAAATAGCATGTATGACGCGATGGTTTGTGGACAACAACGTTCCCGAAGTGAAATGCTCTGTAGAGATTCCCGATCTGAACATAGTGGAACAACTCTGGGATGAGTTTGAATGTCTGCTTCGCTCCAGACACCAGAGTACCAGGAACCTTCTCTGGTTTCCACTTTTGAGCAAGAATAGGCAGCCATCCCTCCGCAGACATTCAGATACCTTATTGAAAGTGTTCCCAGCAGTGTTCAAGTTGTCATAAATGCCTATGCTGTACGTACCCCATATTAAAGTCTCCCGATACCTTTGATGAGATGGAGGATATTTCTATGTATGTGACAAAGTGTGTGTGTGTGTGTGTGTGTGTGTGTGTGTGTGTGTGTGTGTGTGAGAGAGAGAGAGAGAGAGAGAGAGAGAGAGAGAGAGAGAGAGAGAGAGAGAGTCCTGTCTTGCGGAAATGGTAGCCCTGGATGGCTTGCCGTCAACGGCAACAAAATTGGTCATAGAATATCGTCGACGTTCCGTTGTGCTGTAAGGGTGCCGCAGATGAGAACCAAACGGGTCCTGGTATGAAATGCAATGGCACCATAGACCATCAGTCTAAGTTGCCGGGCCAAATGGTGGGCGACAGTCAGGCTGGTACCCCACTCCTGTCTGGGGCGTCTCCAGACACGTCTTCGGCCAGGAATCTCACTGACTAGAGTAGAACTGTCTTCGATTAGGAATCCCGCTTCGAACTGAGCCCTGATGAACAGCAAAGCCATGGTCTGGAGACGTCTGGACAGCAGTGGGATACCAACATAACTGACAACCAGCAGTGGTGGTTTAATAGCATGACCCCTTTGATTGTCATCCAGGCACGTTTGCAGCACAACGGTACGTCGACTATATCCTACGCCCCGTTGTGTTGCCTTTCATAGCAAGCTATGCTGGGCTTACATTTCAGCAAGACAATGCTCGACCGCAAGCGGTGAGAGATCCTACTGCTTATCTACGTGCTTGCTAAACCCTATTTCGGCCAGCAAGGCCTCTGGACCTCTCTCCAATTGAAAGTGTTTGGAGCATTATTGGCAGGAACCTCCAAACAGCTTTGCTTCTGACGATATAACGCGCCAATTGGACAGAACCTGGGACTATATCCCTCAGGAGGATGGCCAGCAACACTGTCAATGAACGCCAAGCCGAATAACTGCTTGCATCAGGGTCGTAGGTGGGCCAGTGCGTTATTGACTTGCTCAGTTTGTGAACCTCTTTGATTTGAATAAAAATCATCCAATTTTTCTGAAGTTGTTACCAATTGAATGTTCTAACAATACCACCACTTGCAAAGTAGGTTAGAAATCAGATTAATAATGTTGCTCACGCACCATATGTTCGCTTTATCGGGCAACAACAAAGTTATTGACTGTGGATGGTATCGTCAGAATGGAAATAATAAAGTCACTATAAAAAAGTCATTGAGTTTGGCACTTACCTTGAATGGATTCCCACGTAGATTTCGTCGAATTTGTTATGGCTCATCTTGTTGATTCTAGGGTGATTGCACTTTCACTGCTAGAAGATTCAGATCTGTATTTTAGCAATATTTGAAGACCTAACAAATGCGTTTTTCAGGAAATTCTTAATGATCAAACAATCCCAGATCAGAACAATGGTACGCTAGAAATAATTTTTGACTTGGTGCTCACGATCCACATTTTTATTAAACTTCTTGTAAATTCACATATACTACTTCTTAATTGTCACATCATCAAGAGAACAGTTTTGTATCAGTCTTCATATATTTAATTTCCACTTTAACCAAACACAAGACTTGACTGTTCTTTTACAAAGCGAAATAACAACTGAACTTCTGCAAAGTGAAATGAAGACTGCTCTGTGCGCATTCGCGCCAAAACGGTTACAAGTAAGTCAAAGATTATGACAGTCTCACAGAAATGAATACACAAGAACGATATCACTGTAATATATCGATACATCGGAGTACCTATACATTAATAAAACCAAATGTGAATATTGTCAAAAAATATGTCTGTTACTTCGCAGAAAAGTAGTACGATATTACTGGTATCGAGAACTAGGGTTCGAGTGCCGTAATGGACACGTAAATAAAGAACCATGTCTATACATGAACATCACATTCTAACATTCTGCGTGGTGTATGTTTGTTCTAAGTCGTGTCTCCCTACCACTTTCGCGCAACGACGCTCTGAGCGTGTTTTTTAGGGAATTGACTAGTTTGAACCTGGGACTTGTTGCTGGTAAGGAGACGCCAGACCACACATGACATGTAGAGTTCAGAAGAGTACAGAGGGACTAGCGATGATATAACCAAATACTTATAAGATTTCAGCGTCAGCTCCACTGCACTCCCTGTAAAAGAATCTTAATACTAACTACATTTATTGGAAGGGGTTCTAGGCTTTCCTATTTTTAGTTAGCTGGTAAAATAACGTCAAAAAAGCAGTTAAGTTTACCATTGGAAATTTTATTTTACTCACAAAACATTGTTTGTAAATTGCACTATTTATAAAAGGGAAATGTTTTAATACAGGATGTTAAAACCAACTGCGGTCAACAAAAATGTGAAAGAATACTCCCTGAATGGGTTTTCAAGTTCTACAATGGATCGAAGGATGACCTATGCCATATCACATCTATAATCTAGATTTTAATTAAGTTTCACAAAAGAGAAAACTATCAAAATGTTCTACAGTGACCCTCAATTATCTGTAATTACTTATCTAACTTGTAAATTACAGTGGCTGATGTGGCTTCTCAATAATTATATAACAAAAAATCATCGCGTTTCAGACTTTTACTTCAAGTGGCAAATGTGAACACCATGAGCTTTAATTTACGATCGACACTAGTATTACTTAAAAAGAGGGTGTAACAGATGAGACTTCTGCAGTTCTGAGTGAAGCTTTATGCGCTGTTATGCGGCATCGCGTGCGTTCATTACCTTGTCGGTGTTCGTCAGGGGGGCGGCGGCCGGCGCAGGTCCGTCCAGCTCGCCCTCTCGGAAACAACTAACTCCTAACTTCTCCTTAATACAATTTACCGAAGTTGGTTAAAAAACTATCTGGCTGTGTTTTCATCTGACCAATCAGGGTCTCAATGTTAACCTTAAGCTGTGCCTACAAAAATTCTGTCTATCCAATGAGAAACGTTATACTTTTCGTGGTGGGGAAATGTTTTTAACGTTTGCAACATAACAGACGCGAAAAAGTCTCACGCTAAAACTTGCAGCTGGTGTGGTTCTTTTAGTGTTACCGTAAAATCTATACTGTTTTTTCTGGAGGGCTCTATGTTTTAACATGGGATGGGGGGTGGTCCAGGCGGTTGGCTGGCAACGTGGGCGTCCGTCCCTTATCGTAGGGCCTTCTAGCTTAACACGGTTCTGCTCTCAGCTTCTGTTCTAGTTTCTCCCCTCGGAACTGCGTCTGTTTCACGGTGGGAAGGTATGACATGCATTTAGGCATTCTTGTGTTAGTCTGTGGTATTCCATTTGCTCACTCGTTAATCGTTTTACTTTGGTTAATTTAATGTCACGATTTAGTCCGAGCTATGTGACATACTGCTGGATTTGCTTACCCTGTCAAGATTTTCATGGAAGGTGTTGGTTTGGCTGACACCTTACAACATCTACCGATTTCCATCCTATTCGGATATTTCCTTGGCGGGGCGTCTTTTTTTTTGGTCTTAGAGTGTAGATAGTAAGCATTGTCTGACCGTGTGCTTTGTTTTTATGTTGCAGACTACGTGGTGATCAGGAGGGGGGAGTGCAGCAAAGCAGACCAGGTGGACGCTCACAGCAGCAGGAAGCCGCAGCGCAACAACAAGCTGAGAGGTCGGCGCAGCCTGCGGTGGCTCTTGGGCCGACGGGCCTAGTGCGGGCTCGTTCAGCTGAGCGCCGTGGCCTCGGACTGACGGCCGCAGCCAGGCTGTTCCCGGCCGCACACACCACACCACACCGCTATCATTCGCGTCTTGTCTACTCAGCGAGTAGCCTATCTCACATCCCATATTACACTCGACGCTCGACGGTAAATGTCTGACATGAATTCTTCGCCATGCAGTCTCAGACTCAGAACTCTCCTCTCGCGTTGCCAGATTTGGCGCACTTCGGCACTTGAACACCTATCGAATCTAATCTGAAATTGCGCCTAAGCTTTCGATGTTCGCAGATGCTCGGCGGCATGATTGTTCTGGGGTTTACAAAAGCGATTATTCCAGAAGTCTTTTCAACGAAAGAAAAGCGTACGGCAGGAAAAAACACCCTACCATTAAGTCACTTCCTGTACTTGAAATCCATCGTTTTATTCTCAAATGACTAAACAGCACAAATTTTCGCACTTTTTTCTTGGGGGCAACACAATAATGTTTATCAATTGAAACTACAAGTAGCTGTAACCAGTCACAGTTTATTTTTAGTTCCACTAAGGATTCCGAATGGTTACACCTCCACAATCTGATGTATGTATGTTAGTCGGTGATGGATGTAGGTATTGTATGTATGACTTTTGGGAAACTTGACACTGTCTTTCAGTGCTCGCAGTTTCCTTTCCCTGTCGCGTTCGCTGCGTGTACAATGTCCCGTACACTGAACTGAGCGAAGACACGCGGAAGTTTGTATTAACTGTTGCACGTTTGTCGATACAAATTTCGCTGTAGTTTACTTGCTTCGTTAACTACAATTTGAAGATTCAGTTTCTAGAACCCATACTTCAACATACAAAATATCCAGAGAATTAGTCATAAGGGAAAGCGCTGTGTTGTGCTACACGTACACCATCATTTGTGTTTCATTGTAAGCTTCCCCGACGAAAACAATGAAATAGAAATTATTTCGTAAACGAGACTGTGAACGCAAAACAAAACTAGGTAGAAAAATTATTTGCGCTTTGAAAATTAAATAGTTTAAGCGATTTCAGTCACCGCTGTGTCCACGTGAAGATGCAGGAAAGCTTAGGCGCAATGTTACAAAACGGACGTGTGTCAATAGTATTGTGGAATAGCACAATTTTAGCAGTTATTATCAATGAATTCATTGTAATAAATTGACTGTTAGCACTCAAAGTACAACCTTACCAAGAACTAAATATTATTTATCTGTAAAAGCAAGATTTGACAGAAACGTAGTTGGTTCTTATCATCGTGTGTTAAGACATTATTGGTGATAGTCTTCCTTGCTTCTTAGAATAGTTTCATCATTGTTCTGAACGCTTTTGAATGGTACATGTTCACAATACCATTGCAACATTCGTATAGAAACAATTTTTGTAAGTCATACCATTTCTTTAGATCTAAGTACAAATGTTTATACTTCATATTGAAATTTTAGTAACGTAACCAGTTTTCTGTAACGACAACGGCGATTATGATAGTTTACTCGCAATACATATGGCATATATATTTTGTGCAATTTGTTGATATCTCCTCCTACAGTCTAAACACACATATTTTTGCAGTTCTACTATTATACTCGTATCTCTGGTATCTTTCTGTGAAATGCTGATAACATTTTACAGCTTGTAAGGAATACAATAAAATATTTCACTGACAACAAATTTTATTACTAATAAAGTGAAGATGTTGCATAGGGGCTTAATTAAAAAGGAAATATATGTAAGAATGCAATAACTTTAGTAGCTGTGTGTCTTGTAGCTGTGTGGTAGTGTGACTCAAAGTACATGTATCTGGCTCGGTTCTTCCTCAATACGAAAAGATATTTTAAACACCATTTACAATGGACTAATTGAAAAACCAGAAATACTATAATTGCACATAGAAGCCAGAATTACAAGTCTAATACATGAACTCGAGCCAGATGCTTTGTTGACAACCTGTGACCAAGAGGCATTGTCATTAAAGAAATGTGAATTTTTTTTAACCTCAGTATATTGACGAAAAATACACTGATCATTGCAACATCTTCCATCAATACATTACACCAACCGAACAGCATCTACTCTCTCGCCCAACAGACCAACAACTGCACTCGACATCCTCTGAACTAGTACTGCTTTAGAAATCCTCTCAACAAGTACTGCCCACGGCAACCTCTGTTCTACTACTGCACCAGTGGAGGCGGCGGAATGATAACCTTTGGCGCAATCTCTCGCGCTGTGACTCAGTATAGCCACCTTTCATTGTTCGCACCGATACCTACAGGACTCTTAGGTTCGTCTTACTGTACACTAATGTCTTTTGATACGCGAAGAATGAGTATTGTAGAAGGTTACAGGTGTTTTACGCTTCTGATGGTCTCCTTTATCACCCAAAAAGCAAGTCACTTACATCTTGGTGCTACATATATCATTGACAACGATTTTATAAAAATATGTTAAAATTCTAAGGACGTTATTAGGGAACAAAATCATCCTTCCAGAATTAAATTTTCACTCTGCAGCGGAGTGTGCTCTGGTATGTAACTTCCTGGCAAATTAAAACTGTGGAGTACCGAGGCCCGAACTCGGGTCCCGAGTTAGGAGTCTCGGTCCGACACACAGTTTTAATCCACAGTTTCAAAGTCATCCTTTTTTCCAAAAACATTTCTGAATAGGACAAAACAGTCAATTTCTGTTTTAGGAAAGAGACTATTTAATAAAGTAAATAAATCGATTTCTGTCAATCTACGAATTTATCGAACTGAATACTCACGACATGTATAATGGAAAAGGGAACTTCAACTGGACGAAGATGCTGGCAAAACTTAATGCTGTATGAAAACAAAAGAATTTGCGTCACGTATGTTTTGAGTGTTGTGAAAACGTAAAAAGAAATTAAAGTTCGTGATTAACACAGCGGAATATGTGCACAAAAAAATACACTTTTTGGTCAGTATATACCTCCAAATTCTACACAAGTTTTAGGTGAAGCCTCAAGATCTATTCATTGTTTACGAAAGAATTTTCGTACGAGATTGAAACGTCCCCTTAGAACAATTTATACAAGACCGTGCTTAAACTGACACACAGTATTTTTTAGCACAACGCAATCTGACTTTCAAAAATCCCTACGAAAGAATGGCCCTCACTAACATTAACCTATATGTTTCACAAATCACTTACCTCACAAAAATCTTCGTTACTCGAACTACTGCAATACAGGGAGCGCCACTGTAGCCAGGTAACTAAAAGATTCAAACTACGGAAGTCACTAACTACTGATAGGCACAGTTAGCAAATGAAAGATTTTAATACAGAACAAACAATGTATTTACCTCACTAGTCATTATATATATATATATATATATATATATATATATATATATATATATATATATATATATATATATATATATATCAGCTCTTGACACCAATTCTTACGAATGTCAAAACTCCGCCATCTCTCTCGCCACGTCCACCACTGCTTTCCATTTTTTAACATTGCTGTTTGTGTAAATTGTTTTGTGCTGCTGCATTGCCTCATCCCTTAGTTAAGCATCTGAGCTCAGTAGATTTAAGTTAGCTTAAGAGGGGGGTAACCTATATAAGAGAATGAGTTGCGATGGATTTGAAGAAATGCACTGAGAGGTTATATGAGAAAAGTACAGAAAGTAGGTATAGATAGGACTTTTTGGAAATAATGAAGAACGAAGGGAGATCTCCGAGAAGTAAAGAAAGTTTTGTTTGCAAAATACTGCAGTAAAACAAACCCTGCCCTTTCCTTTCGTATTATGCACCCTTGTGTATTTGTCTTTTTCCTGTCTTTGTGTGTTTAGCTAATAAGATTTATGTTGTAGAATTTTTCAAATACTATGTTATTTTCTTTGTAAATATGTTCAGACATTATTTATTGTGTTTTGTTTTAATGCTCATGTGTGAAGTTGATGTTTCAAAAGTTATTCTGATCTTTTATGTATGTACTTATAATTTTTGTAACACTGATGTATTTGCTATTTCGATTCTTTTGTAAAGCCTGTACTACTGCAAATGTTATCTGTATTGTTATGTTCTTTAAAGATGTATTTTGTACCTTTGTTATTGTATTCTTATGTTATAAAATTGTAATTGACACCAGTTCATCAAATTAAGTAACTTGTAAATTACATTTCACTGCACACGTTTCTGTTGGTCATAGTATATGGACAATATGTGAGAAGTAGGGACTGATAGTGTTTGCATGTGTGTTAATAATTCAGTAAGGGACTGGATAACAGCATTGCTGGTTGTAAGAACATTTCAAAAACATTTTTTGTGAGTGCACAATTGGTGGTTATGGACTTGCTATATTATCCGCAAGACTCTTCAATGGTGATTGTGCACCTGCACAGTCAAACAGATGGCTGCTGGCCATCTCTACAGTGGGTCTACACCTTTGATGACCCACCAATACCATCATTTCTACAAGGACTGCAATGGGTCTGCACCTCTGGTGGCCCACCAATAGTAATCTCTACGAGGACTACAGTGGGTCTGCTCTGTGATGACCTACCTACCGATAGTCTTCAACGTCGACTGACTCTGCTGTGGCCCATTACCTGTCTGCATGTCAAGAGTCAGCACAGTCTTTCCGTTGGAAGGACAACACTACTTCTTCAAGACTGCTTAGAAATCCACTACTTCCAAGCGCAATTTCTTTTATTGCTCAGACTCTGAGAAAAACACTGCAATTTTACTGTGATGAACGATCAGGACTGTCTTTATGGACTGTGAGAAAATTTTAGCTTTTGACCAACATTGTATCAATAAGTGTGTGCATTTGATATCTTTGTTATTGTAATTATGAAAAAATTTTCAAATCTGTATTGGCCATTGCCCAAAACAATTTGTAAATTTTTTTGTGGGGAGCATGGGGGCTATGTAAGTAGGCTGTTTAGGTTTTCTTATTGGTAACGCCGCTTAGCGCTCGGTATGAAAAATCACTGGCTGTGCTGTGCGCAGTCTGTGTTTAGTTTGCATTGTTGTCTGCCATTGTAGTGTTGGGCAGCGGCAGCTGGATGCTAACAGCGCGTAGCGTTGCGCAGTTGGAGGTGAGCCGCCAGCAGTGGTGGACGTGGGGAGAGAGATGGCGGAGTTTTGAAATTTGTAAGAATTTCTGTCATTAACTGATATATATATATATATATCTCATGACTAGTGGGGTAAATACATTGTTCTCTATTAAAATCTTTCATTTGCTAACTATGCCTATCAGTAGTTAGTGCCTTCAGTAGTTTGAATCTTTTATTTAGCTGGCAGTAGTGGCGCTCGTTGTATTGCAGTAGCTTGAGTAACGAAGATTTTTGTGAGGTAAGTGATTTGTGAAACGTATAGGTTAATGTTAGTCAGGGCCATTCTTTCGTAGGGATCCTTGAAAGATTGCGTTGCGCCAAAAATATTGTGTTTCAGTTTAAGCACAGTCTTAATTTTTCTAAGGGGACGTTTCAAGATTGCTCCATACGTTATCTCTGACATAGCTTCAAATTAAACAAATTTCTTTTCAGCTGCTGGCAGCCGTCCGCAATTGAACGATTGGTGTGTGTGTGTGTGGGGGGGGGGGGGGGATGGGGGAGTACGAGAGTAAGAAAACCACTAGCAGTAACAACTGGGCTTTGCTGAACACGCAACATGATTACGCTTCCTCTTCCTGTCCTCCACTGTTAATACAAGTACTACAGCGTGAAACGTGCTTTTATGTATTCTTGTCATACAAACCTGACAATTATTTGTTGTGGCAATTATTTGGTGAGAGTCTTTCACTTAATCGTCATCACCAAAAGCTCTGTCAGGTGAAGGGTGCTCAAGCTTACAAGGAGGTTGTTGAAACTGCTCCCACTTAAATTCAAGAGTAACGTTGCTTAGAGACCGGGAATTATCTGAAATCCAAGAGCACTTGGTAATAACTCCACATCGTTTATTGTAGATTGTCGGGCAGAACATTTGTGTTGCATATTACATTACACATTCGTATTGCTGATGGTTCTCCATTGAAAAAAGTTCACTACCAGCACTGCATCTTGTTTCAGAATGCGTGCGAATGAATTCACCCACATAAAAGACTGGCTCCATTACTTCCTTCTTTATCACGGCGAGTGTACCCATCAACTGACTAGTGTTTGCTTACGTGGACTCAATGTCACAGTCCTTCGTAGTTTCCGGAAACTATAAGGCTCCACAAACCTTAACTTTTTTCTCGGACAGCAAAACCTATTCAGCCTCCTTAGGTTCCTCTATTCTGTATCTGTCGAGTCGAGTACAGACTAAACTGCACCCTAGTTGCGGCGGTATGTGATCGTTCATTTTCTGGAATTTACTCACATCAGTGAGCTTGGGACCACGGCCTACCTTAAGGCGATGTATAATGTGGCTCAACTTTAAACAGCTGTTTAAAAGCGTCTGTGTGTGCCAGAGAGGGTGTATAGATTTCATAACAGATAAGAGAGTTCATTTTATGCGGTTCGAGTGAAGCTACTAAATGAAACAAGTTCTTGATTAAAATTTCTGTGCTCTATTCTCTCTTTAGCAGTGGCTGCTACCAAGTCCGCGCCAACTACACAGACCCTAATTTATAAATATATACTTGCACGTAAATTGCACTATTCTGTTCACGCACATAGGATTTTCTCTCGCTAGTAGCCAGTATAAGTACAGAACTTGCGATCAGCCGTCCAAAGAACTGGAAATTTAACTTATCATAAATAGCTGAATATTTCACACGAAGTTTCTAAATTTCGAACCCTCGCATGACACTACACACTCCATCAACATTCAGCAATTTGATTTTTCTGGAACGTGACTGCACACTGTACCACGAGCAATTATTTAGTCCACCAGAAGAGTCACAAGTTTCACTAAACATCCCAAAACGTCTGGAAACGTCTTTTATACAGGACCCCATGTTTTTGAACTACTCAGCTTTTCAGCAAAACAATTTCACAGAACTACTACAACGCTAGTACAACGAAACCAACGAAGCAACTCCTCCAGGCTCGCACGCTAGTATCTCTCCTGATTCCAGAATGCCCTATTATTTTCTTCTCTGAATCACTGGAACATTCTGTCGGTAATCAGCGTCATAGCTTTTCACCCATCAGTGTAAGGTAACGAAGCAATCCAAAGGTTCGTAAAAAGAGAGAGAAAAGAAACAAAATATCATGTGAGGTGGCGCAGTGATTAGCACACTAGACTCGCATTCGGAAGAACGACAGTTCCAACCCACGCCCGTCCATCCCAATTTAGGTTTTTCGTGATTTCCTTAAATCGCTCCAGGTGATTGTGGGGATGGTTTTTTCGATAGCAAAGAGCCGATTTCTCCACATCCTTGAAAAAGTCAGAACTTGTGCTCACTCTCAAATGACCTCAATACCGACGGGATGTTCACCCCAATCTTTGATCCTGCCCTAAAAATAAAATTTAGCCATTCAACAGATGTGTACATAAAAGCAAAAACATAGCTAATGCGAAACCCTACTCCTAACTGGTGAATACAGCTACCGCTTGATCCTCGCTGCACTCGCGAGCTTGGCAGGGTCACCTGCATATTTTGTGTCTCAGATTGTGGTATAAACTGTACCTTGTGCTTACCATACAATGCACACCTAAAAATAATGACCTGAAAACTGATCCGGGAATGTTTGGGAAGGTGCGGCAAACTACCTGCTCGTGAATAACTACTCTTGTTGCCTTTCTTTACCCTAAAAGATTCCTCTAATATTCTCAGTCGGTCATGGAACTTGTATTTTCATTACCCGAATAACATATAAAGTCAGTCAATAATAATACCGAGATAATCACACTGCTAGAAGTACATCGTGAAAGAGCACGGAATAGACGGTAGTTGCAGTAAGTGTGGGAATCGAAACTAGATGACATAAGGATGTAAAACCTTAGGCATCCATAGAATATTTGAAAAGCTATGATAAGATCGTAAAAATAATCTACCAGAAGTTGGGACTGCAGTGCGAATGATAGACTTTAAATGTTGGCTGCTATGTAGCAACTTCTGCTATTTGACATGCAACTGTCACTATTCATTTATTTTCATATTACTTAGCACAGACCTTCTGCAAAGATACAGTTCGGTTCTTTGAGTTCTGGCTGAAATGGCTAAAAAAGTCGCTATCCACCTGGGGCATTCTGGGTTGCGAATTTGAGGAAGCACTTTCTGTCCTCGCTTGCATGGGGTAAGTCTTGTTTTCCAGTCTAAGGGATCAGTTGCCTGTTTCCTATTTTGCAATGTAGTATGGTGTATGTTGACGGTGTGCAGTGTTAGCACATTCGTACAATGTGTCTGCTGTTTGTTCACAGAAATAGTGTGGTTTTTTGCCTAAATATTTTCGTGGTTCGTATCACGAAATTGAAGGCAGAGAATTTACCATAACTTTCATGGCTTGGGAACGTGTCTCCCACGTGGGGACTGTTCTTTGTGATTTGGTAAGGAGAGTACGTTTCAATACTTGGTACAGAATCTGTTTGTTTCTCATTGCTCCTACTGGTAGAACATGTAATTTCGTCACGCTCCCTGTAAATGAACCTTTCTCAATGTTCTGCATCTTTTGTAGCTTTTGCTTGGTTTGATTTTCTCACCTATTGGAGCTTTATGTGCAACGTGTTTTATGAGAATTCATATCACACGTGGTACCGTGATTTAATTGTCTTTAGAGAGTATTATGTGGATTTATATCCAAACGTTCTTTCAGATCAGTTTTCCTTTGTCTGTCACTTCCCTCTTTAACCTCGACTCCCACTCAGCAGTCAGCATACGACCACTCAATGCGAAACGTGCTATTTGCCTTCAGTTATTGGTCGAATTTTCTGGATTTAATGTTATACTCCGTGTTTGTATGCGTAATCTTTCAGCAGAAGAGTAGGGGCTTTGGAATGACGCAGATGGCCAGTCCTTGTATATTTATTTGATGTCTTGCAATTGTGATCTATTATAGTAGACTTAGTCCACATGCCTGTAGCACTGGGCGAGGATACAAGCCGTATTGCTTCCCACATTTTTCACGCACAGCGATATGTTTGGATCCTTTGTTACTACTATTATAGTTCACGTAAAATCAGTATTCGTTTTCGCAATCCATTGGTGATCGTTGCGCAAAAAGTAAGTGTTCACTGTCTAATTTTCTGCACATTCTTTGCAGTCGGGTCACGTTACTGGTTTGATTCGTGGGTCTAAACATTGTGTACATGAGAGCATGCCTTTTCTTTGAGTGCATATCCCGACTTACTTTTACACGGAATCTGTTTTCAAAACCTACCAGCGAAATTTTAACTTTCCTCCATATTACAGCTACGATCCTCTCACTGTTCTAGAAAACCCAAGTTTTAGAATTTTCTGGAAAAGCAGCATAATAATCGATAATAAACCTGACATGACAATGCTCAACAAAATGATCAAGTCACCTTCCTCAAATGTAGCTGTACCAAGCACCCGTGCTTCGCAAACCAACTTCAATGAGGAGATGACGAAAGAGAAGGAACTAGCAGATGAAGTACAAGCCTTGCGGGAAGATAAATCCGTATAAACCGTTCATGTTGGTAATATCGGATACCGGCGTTGTCCCAAAACAGACTGTGGACAGCCTAAAGCCTAAGTACCTAAAGCTGCGTTCTTCGCTCTGATGTCAACTGCAGAAAGCAATTGTACGGAACACCTGCACAATAGTCCGGAAAGCTCTTTGAGAACATAATTTCATGATAACTTACTATTGAAACCATTAACATTACGTTAACACCATATAAAATGAATAAGGCGATAAATTATAATATTCCTGATTACTTTATGATGTCCCTACATCTTCAGTTCTTTTTCCCATTCCCAGGCAACTTTGTCTCCTTCGAGATTAGAAAAAGTGAGAGAGGGTGATGGTATTTCACCGTTATTGTTCAACATAATGAGAAAAATTATTGAATATACAGGGACTTTTGTAACATCAACAGTAAAATTAACTTCTTTAAGCCTTTTTCTATGTCCAGATATATATTTTTAAAGACAGGACAAGAGAGTAATTTATGTGCAACCATTGCAGGAATTCCGTTTACTTTATTCGATGTTTGCTTCTCTGTGTCTTGCTGACCGTCTTCTTGGGCTGGAACCTGAGCGAACTGGACGGGCTCGGACTTGTTAGACCAGGAGCAGGGGCGCTAACAAAAGAATCCACTGTGTAGCATGAAATATATTCTGAGAAGCAAGATTAAAATACTGAGGTAAAAATGCATCTTGTGGCTGTTCACTATTTTCACGGAGTTGGAATGCAGACTTCGAGAAATGTGTGCTATCGCAAAATATGCACCTCCACAAAGTCATTGTTCAGTACTTCGTTTCAGAGAACCTTATACGCAGTCTTCGGTTTCAGTAAAATTTGCTTAGAGATTCAAAGCATTTTAAACATAAACTCTTTGCAACTTGACATTAACATGATATTATTTCAGTATTCTGTGCCACTGCTAACATTATGATTATCCATTAGCACATTCTCAATAAAACTTTGATACACAGATACTGCACTTCATAAACCAATCAAGTTAGGAAGGAAACATGAAGGACTAGATGCTGTTTGTCTAGCATTCGCTGATGATCTTGCAATATTCACAGATAACACTGAAACTGCAAAAAACCAAATCGAGGTCCTGAAAGTGAAGACTGAAAAGGTCAGAATGCAGATCTCTTTCGAGCAAACAGGAAATGTGTCAAACCATGAAGATGCATAAAAAAATCACTACAAAAAATGATGAGGTCAAGACCGTTTAAAAAAACAAAGATCTTGGGAACATGACACAGGCAAACGGGGTAGAGAAAGAAGCTCATGCACAGAGAAATCAAAAGATGACTACAGCGTTTCGAAGACTGGAAATTTCTACAATAAATTGTACCTATCACGTAATGTAAAAGTTAGACTAAGAACATTTGCATCAAACCGGAAGCCTTATACCCTCTAGAATAATTGGTCATGGAGCGGAATGGTGCACTAGAAAATATCAAGACACTAGACTCATGAATCAACATATAGACCCTAGGATCCAATAAGGCAGAAGAAAGCTAAGATTGTGGATTAGCCAAGAGGCATAATAGCTGTCCAACATAGTACATCACATGAAGGCAGGTCGACTGAAATTTTACGGCCATACGAAAGAATGTCGGATACCTGACAAACTAAACAGACCCTGGAGTAGACACAAAGCATTAAGAACGTAAAGTTGATCACCGAAGTCATAGAAGTCAGAAAGGACCTCAACGATGCTTGCATAACAGACTCAGATATACTAGACAGACAAACGTTCAACTGCATAGTCCTGAAGTGGAAAGTGAGCCAAGAGGTCGAGAAATTCAAAACAGGAACATCTTGGTCGTAAGAAACGAAAAGGTTGCATAGGGAGAAGATGGAAGAATTGTGGCGCCTGAGAAAATCTCACATGAAGTAGACACTTCGCTTGGTCGTCTAGTAGACTAGACGTATATAATAATAATAATAATAATAATAATAATAATAATAATAATAATAATAATAGGCTACACCACTGCAATTTCATAACCATTTCTACAACCCTTTAGATCACATAACATCAACAGATACGAAGAAAGTAAAATGGCAAAAGAAAACACTACATGGCAAGGACCCATATCATCTAACACAGCCACACATCGATCAAGACGCATCCAACACATGGCTAAGAAAAGGCAATATATACAGTGAGACGGAAGGATTCATGATTGCAATACAGGATCAAACAATAAACACCAGATATTACAGCAACCATATTATTAAAGATCCCAATACCACAAATGATAAATGCAGACTTTGCAAACAACAAATAGAAACAGTACATCACATCACAAGCGGATGTACAATACTAGCAAATACAGAATACCCCAGAAGACATGACAATGTAGCAAAAATAATACATCAACATAAACTCACAAAACAACACGTTCCCACATACAAGTATGCACCACAAAATGTGCTGGAGAATGATGAATACAAACTATACTGGAACAGAACCATTAGTATGCACCACAAAATGTACTGGAGAACGATGAATACAAATTATACTGGAACAGAACCATTATAACAGATAAAACAACACCACATAACAAACCTGACATCATACTCACCAATAAAAAGAAGAAATTAACACAACTAATCGAAATATCCATACCCAATACAATAAATATACAAAAGAAAACAGGAGAAGAAATTGAAAAATACATCCAACTGGCTGAGGAAGTCAAGGATATGTGGCATCAGGATAAAGTTGACATACCAATTATACTATCAACTACAGGAGTCATACCACACAATATCCACCACTACATCAATGCAATACAGCTACATTCAAACTTATATATACAACTACAGAAATCCGTAATTATTGATACATGTTCAATTACCCGAAAGTTCCTAAATGCAATATAACATATACCGTACAGTTATAAGGAAGACACGCTTGATCAAGGTCCGCGTCACTTTCTGCTTTTGACCAGACATAAAGTCTGAGATAATAAAGAAATAATAATCCGTCTAGGACTGCTTTTACCCCCTTCACGCGCCTTCCCGCATGTGAGATGGAATTCCTAGATGACACTGAGGATAGGAAATACCTAGGTCAGATGAAAACTGTCTAACGTTAGGAAACTTCCAACAGCAGACTTTACCCACTTGGTGACCAGCAGTATCGGTAGCATAGGAAGATCGCAGAGCTGAACGTCGGAGAAGATGGATATATTACAGTCAACGCCACAGAGCGTCTGTTTCCCTTGTTAGGGGCGACTTGAGACTATATCTGTTCTCTGTTGTTGAGTCGTTCATTATCACAGCTATTAGCGGATGTAAAACACACATCCATTTAAATTGCGAATTTAGCGAAAGAAGCTACGGAAAGCAGACATTGCCTGGAGAGGGCTGTGGCGGATCGGGAGCTGCCACTGCTGGTAACAGCTTACTAGCAGGTAGGTACCCTGCAAACTGCGCACAGTGAAATTTGTAGCCAGAATAGACCAAGAAAACGTCCACTAATCCCCCAGTCCGAATGCCACAACTCGTCTGGAAGGTAGGCTACACAGTATACAGATGAAGAGGGCTGGTGATGCTCGAACAACAACACTTACGTCAATTTTTTCAAGTGGACGTGACCATTATTTTATTTTCCATCGGACGCGGTCACGTCACCTCACTCCGGGCTTACGGAGCATTTCTGATAGACTAAGACTCCACAGAAGGCAGGCATACTGTGACTTAGTGAGCAACTAATTTCCAGGTATACAATTTCACAGATTTTTATAGGCGCAGATTCCACTGGGCGCAGTTATAACATTCGCATGCCGGCAGTGATGGGGGAGGCTCCCAAACGGCGTCACACTGTCACCCTTACCAGCACCCGCCATACAGCAGTAGCATACAACGTCTTCAGATCACACTGCAAATTATTTGGTTGGCCCAAAGTCAACGAAAGCTCCGGCGCCACCTACCAAGGCTTCCAACCCGTGAGTGGACATGGCGAGATCCTGTGACATGAATGCACTCATTATGCGCTGCAACCGCACTTACTAAACTCGAGCTCAATCTAATCAACCGCAGAACAGAGCTACGTGTGTTATTTAGCAACAGTATTTCTACTTACACCCAAACCTCCAGATGTCAGACCCTCAGATTGGTACTTTTGTGACGGCTCTCAAAGGGCCTCGGCGGTACTTTTGGGGCAGCCACCACAAATTGTATAAGCGTGGGCAGTGACCAGGATGTAGCTATGTTGGCCGAAAAATAATTAATGACAAGAATTGCGCCAGCTAGAATGAAGAGATAACTTATCTTTATTTCTGACGAAATGTGCACCAGCAATACAAGTCCAAGTAATATCCAAGAGTAATCCGCGTACTGAGCCTAGTCGAATACAATAGCAAATATGACAGTGCAATGGCTCCGCTATAAACTCCACGAAAGGCTAGCAACAGACAATCGACAACAGACTGTCCGTGTCTGGGGGCCAGCCCTCCTCCTTATATGCAGAAGGCAGAGGGCGCTGCAGACTCGAGCTCAGCCATGGCGCGACCTCTTCCGTCGGCGGTGACGCCCTGAGACACCGACGGCCGCGCCAGGAACTGTGGCTACCGATGTCACGGTCATGGCGAGCGTGCGCGAGTTGGTTGGTTGGTTGGTTGGGTCCGTGAATACAACAGGTACCAAAGGTTGTATGTCAATAGAGTATCAACCAAAACGCCGATTCTGTTCGTGCCATGTGCTGTCGTCGAGCAGAACGGGCGTAAACGGCAATCAAGAGTGAACTACGGAGTACAGGAAAAGCGCATCTGTCAGTAATTGTCTTACAGCTCCAGAGGGAGTTGGTTGAGCGTGTGAAAGTGTATGGGAGAAGATTTTCTTGACATCTAAAAGGACTTTTCGGAGTTTGTAGCAATGTTCTTTTGGCAGCCTTCTTTCGCTTCGTTAGTTCACAGAGGCTTTTTGCAGATGATGCTGTGGTGTATCGAGAGGTTGCAACAATGGAAAATTGTACTGAAATGCAGGAGGATCTGCAGCGAATTGACGCATGGTGCACGGAATGGCAATTGAATCTCAATGTAGACAAGTGTAATGTGATGCGAATACATAGAAAGATAGGTCCCTTATCATTTAGCTACAAAATAGCAGGTCAGCAACTGGAAGCAGTTAATTCCATAAATTATCTGGGAGTACTCATTAGGAGTGATTTAAAATGGAATGATCATATAAAGTTGATCGTCGGTAAAGCAGATGCCAGACTGAGATTCATTGGAAGAATCCTAAGGAAATGCAATCCGACAACAAAGGAAGTAGGTTACAGTACGCTTGTTCGCCCAATGCTTGAATACTGCTCAGCAGTGTGGGATCCGCACCAGGTAGGGTTGATAGAAGAGATAGAGAAGATCCAACGGAGAGCAGCGCGCTTCGTTACAGGATCATTTAGTAATCGCGAAAGCGTTACGGAGATGATAGATAAACTCCAGTGGAAGACTCTGCAGGAGAGACGCTCAGTAGCTCGGTACGGGCTGTTGTTAAAGCTCCGAGAACATACCTCCACCGAAGAGTCAAACAGTATATTGCTCCCTCCTACGTATATCTCGCGAAGAGACCATGAGGATAAAATCAGAGAGATTAGAGCCCACACAGAAGCATGCCGACAATCCTTCTTTCCACGTACAATACGAGAATGGAATAGAAGGGAGAACCGATAGAGGTACTCAGGGTACCCTCCGCCACACACCGTCAGGTGGCTTGCGGAGTATGGATGTAGATGTAGATGTAGATGTAGATGTAGCTGAAAGTAGCAAATCTGTAGAGAGCATTTCTATAGACAGGTGCGGTGTTCTGTCGGTCATGTGCGACATATCACCGCACCTATCTGTACAAATGTACTCTGTAGGTTTGCTACTTTCAAATAACGAGGCGAAAGCAGGCTGCCAAAAGAACAATGCTACAAACTCCGAAAAGTCCTTTCACAAGTGAGGAAAATCTTCTCCCATCTGAAAACATAACAGTTAAAAATAATTCTCGTCAGTGGGACAAAACACAGGAATTTAGTATAACGATCACACCCTTAACCAGCTTACTCACACGTGATCTACAATACAATAACTCACAGATACGCTTTTCTTGTGCTCCGAAGTTCTGGTGTTACTTTTGATTACCGTTTACGCCCGTACTGCTGGACGACGGCACATGGTACGAACTAAATCGGAGTTTTGGTTGATACCCCATCGACACACAACGTCTGGTACCATTCTGAGTGTCTGACATCTGGAGGTTTGGGTGTTAGAAGTCACACAGCTGATAGTTGAAAAACAGCATTATGCAGTTGTTGTAAGGAGCCTGGTATCAAAATGAACAATGATTAAGTCAGAGAAGTCGTTGCTCAAATTACACACAATTATTAAATCCTTTTTCTGGCCTCGTTTTACCGTACTTTATGGACACATTTTTTGGGAAGTTGCTTTCAAATACTGATCATAAAATGCATAAAATTTCATATTAGCATCTCTCTCCATTTTTACCCCACCTCGTTCCACCTCTTTAACGTAATTCTTAAAATATTGCACTTTATGAACTATTACTAATCCTCACCGACACCTATGAACATGTCTCAGCGGTGTATGGTGCTACATTGTGAATCGTGGTTAGATAGTGCACTAACAACAGGATAAACCTTTTGTTTCCACCTTCAGAACTTTCAAATTTTCCAAATCTTCAAAGTTTCTAAGTTCCCTGATGAAGCAATACAACTTCACTTTTGTGATAACTGCTAAATATATTCTGACCTTCTTCTGTTCTATTTCAAGACTACCGAGCACTAAGAACAAATTGTGACTTTCTGCCTCCAGTAATCACAACGTTTTTTCCTAGTGTGCTTGAGCCCCTCCACCATCCATCCCCTTTCTCTTTCAGCAACACGCTGAGTTAATCTATCTTTCTCTGTCTATTCAAGTGCCGGCCGTTATTGGTTTGTGTCTCCCCATATTCCAATTACAACAACATGTACAGTATAAAAAGGAGACTCTAGCTGCAAGAAAAAAAAAAAAACAGCAATGTACACAGCTATATGTTTACGTGGCTGACAGCTGAAGTAACAGAGAGCTGCTCAAGGCACTGTTAAATATGAAACCTATGAAAGGGTGCTCAAGCTCGCGCCCGCACGAGCGCGCTTGTGTGTGTGTGTGTGTGTGTGTGTATGTGCGTGTGTGTAGGTGTGTGTGTGTAGGTGTGTGTGTGAGACACACACACACACACACACACACACACACACACAGAGAGAGAGAGAGAGAGAGAGAGAGAGAGAGAGAGAGAGAGAGAGTTGGTGCTGCAGCTACTGTTACTAAGAGAGAGAGAGAGAGAGTTGGTGCTGCAGCTACTGTTACTACACCAAAGTCATATTTAATGGGTTAGTATAATTCGTTAACGGCGGTGTTTCCTGCTAAAACAAAAACCGACAAACTATCGTCGCCTCCATCGAAATAGGGGTCCTCGGATGGGGATGCTCTTGTTACTTATGCGTTGAAACGTGTTGAAAACTGGAAAATATCGCACCGCAATGGAAAAACAGAGGTCTCAATTAGGTACGTGATTGTGAGTACCGAATAAGCAGTGCATGGAAAGGAACGATTGTCATGACAACCGTTGACTTCGCCAACTCACAACCCAACTGTCACCTAAGTCTCGTGCTACAATGCTTATCAAACAGTACTGTCTATCCATTTTCATCAATCTGAATTCAACCAGATACGGACTTACCATCAAAAGCAGAAACGACTAAAGCTCTATGTTAAATAATCTGGTATGTGGATAACACTTAACTATAAGCCTCAACAGAAACACAGATGGACACCCACCTACAGTCAGTAGAAATGTTGGCTAAAACATATCCATGTCATTCAGCCCGGAAAAATGCGTTAGGAACACAAGGAAAGCCTAGAACCTCTGTTGGGTTACAGATGGAAACGTAACTGAACCTCTGAATGACTATTGCACCTGCGAATGTTTATGTCCTCTTTAAGGAAGACGGCTGGGGCAGAAACCATGAAACGAAGCGTTAAAAGTACATGTTTCAGCCAAATTCCCCCGGTTTGGAAATTGTTAGCCGCATGTGAACTCTTGATTGTCGAAGAGGTTGCCTGTCACATAGGCTCTTAGGTATCGGTGAATGGCATGTCTTCATACGGGGACATTTTTAAGCTACGCACAAAAGATGCGCAAGTGGGACGGAGGATATGGCCAAGTAAGAAGATCTTAGAAAGATCCAATGCCGTTTTATTCACGCACATTTAAATGTCCCCCCACACGCCTCCCACAACATGCTACAGGAGTTCGTGAAACAGGAGAGCTGAAAATGCATAAACACGATTTGCTGGTTCGGATCATGTTTAAACTTCTTCGAACGGTATTGAACGGTCCGTAACAGTTCTACAACGCGTACCAGTGCAAAAATTGTGGCCGTGCTGTACATCAAAGGGCGACGTCACATTCAATGGGCTTCCATCCCCACGATATCTATGAGAAGGGCTGAATCGTCCGTGGGATGCCAGCAGTATCAAAGGTTGTCAAGAACATCGTCCTCTTGCTCATCACAATGAGGACCCTCATTTTCGACTGCGAAATGTGCGTAAATGAACGCTCCAGAGGAAAAGATATGTTCATTGACGCCCTTTATACCACTTTCTGACACCTTTCCGCGTCTATTCTGAGCATCGGAGAGTCTTTAAATGCGTTTCTCAGCCACTCACAAGAAACCTGCGTGTTTCAACTCTGGGCGTCGCTGTTCTGATCTCCATCACGAGGCGTCAAGAGAAGTGGGGAGATTTAAGTAAGGGGAGTTGGGACGACCTTCACTTCGTGTGACAGTCCATGACTGCGTTGGGCAGAATTCTGGTGAAATTTGATGCCACTGTGACATCATTAACCCATCTTACACTTCATGTGAACTAATGAGCTCTCGAATTTTTTTTGGCATGTCTATATCGATACTTTGGTGTTCGAAGCTTTGCCGAGCCCAAGGGTGTCATCGCATAGAGAGAAAGGTTGTGGGCACCTTCGAGCGAAATTTTAAATTTTTGCACGGCAATGGAAACAATTACGGGGTTCCAAAAGGTCCTTTAACTTTTTTCTACAGTGTACGTAAACAGGATTCAGTGTTACAGAAAAGTTCTGTTTAAAGTATTGACGAGGAATTGAATGTTGCTCCTTGACCGATGTATAATCGTCAACAGTTTATAACAGTTCTGTAATGACGAGTAAACGACTTTCTTGGCTTACCAACTTGCGCATGTCTGTCTCAGTTGGTTGCTGTGCCTGACTATGACTGCTAACCTATGTTAAATTACAAATAAAGATACTCGATGCGATTGGCTGACTTCCCCTACACGTTTGGATCCTCGCAAGATCAGGTCTCTGCGACGAAGAATCTGAAAGAGCTACGAATATAAATGATTGTTGCAGAAGGAAACAATGTTTCATATTGGTTCTCTCTGAGCAGGCCCCACTACACACAATAACAGAAGCACACGCTTAGCAAACAAACAAATATCAAACTACATACAGCACTACAACACAAATAAAATACAACGAACGTAAAACAGACAACGATTGATGACAGCATCACGTACAGTAAATACACGCAACCGACACACAGTGAAAGTGGAGTGTTTAATTGAAACGTGTTCGAAAACGACGTAAATCGGACATCCTTCTGTACTCAGGCCAACGAAACTTCTACTACAAGAACCAGCTTCCCACCTAACAATACAAGAAAGTCAAGAAACTGTAATATACACTCCTGAAAATTGAAATAAGACCACCGTGAATTCATTGTCCCAGGAAGGGGAAACTTTATTGACACATTCCTGGGGTCAGATACATCACATGATCACACTGACAGAACCACAGGCACATAGACACAGCCAACAGAGCATGCACAATGTCGGCACTAGTACAGTGTATATCCACCTATCGCAGCAATGCAGGCTGCTATTCTCCCATGGAGACGATCGTAGACATGCTGGATGTAGTCCTGTGGAACGGCTTGCCATGCCATTTCCACCTGGCGCCTCAGTTGGACCAGCGTTCGTGCTGGACGTGCAGACCGCGTGAGACGACGCTTCATCCATTCCCAAACATGCTCAATGGGGGACAGATCCGGAGATCTTGCTCGCCAAGGTAGTTGACTTACACCTTCCAGAGCACGTTGGGTGGCACGGGATACATGCCGACGTGCATTGTCCTGTTGGAACAGCAAGTTCCCTTGCCGGTCTAGGAATGGTAGAACAATGGGTTCGATGACGGTTTGGATGTACCGTGCACTATTCAGTGTCCCCTCGACGATCACCAGAGGTGTACGGCCAGTGTAGGAGATCGCTCCCCACACCATGATGCCGGGTGTTGGCCCTGCGTGCCTCGGTCGTATGCAGTCCTGATTGTGGCGCTCACCTGCACGGCGCCAAACACGCATACGACCATCATTGGCACCAAGGCAGAAGCGACTCTCATCGCTGAAGACGACACGTCTCCATTCGTCCCTCCATTCACGCCTGTCGCGACACCACTGGAGGCGGGCTGCACGATGTTGGGGCGTGAGCGGAAGACAGCCTAACGGTGTGCGGGACCGTAGCCCAGCTTCAGGGAGACGGTTGCGAATGGTCCTCGCCGATACCCCAGGAGCAACAGCGTCCCTAATTTGCTGGAAAGTGGCGGTGCGGTCCCCTACGGCACTGCGTAGGATCCTACGGTCTTGGCGTGCATCCGTGCGTCGCTGCGGTCCGGTCCCAGGTCGACGGGCACGTGCACCTTCCGCCGACCACTGGCGACAACATCGATGTACTGTGGAGACCTCACGCCCCACGTGTTGAGCAATTCGGCGGTATGTCCACCCGGCCTCCCGCATGCCCACTATACGCCCTCGCTCAAAGTCCGTCAACTGCACATACGGTTCACGTCCACGCTGTCGCGGCATGCTTTCAGTGTTAAAGACTGCGATGGAGCTCCGTATGCCACGGCAAACTGGCTGACACTGACGGCGGCGGTGCACAAATGCTGCGCAGCTAGCGCCATTCGACGGCCAACACCGCGGTTCCTGGTGTGTCCGCTGTGCCGTGCGTGTGATCATTGCTTGTACAGCCCTCTCGCAGTGTCCGGAGCAAGTATGGTGGGTCTGACACACCGGTGTCAATGTGTTCTTTTTTCCATTTCCAGGAGTGTATAACATGCCTAATATATCTGGAATCATTGTATGATGCAATTAATACATACATAAAACAAATATGAATTACAGGCCACTGAAGATATTTCATAATTAAAAAGAAACGAAACGTACATGCCACAAAATAAACAGCCTTTCATTTAGCTCTGGGAAATAAACTGTGCCGTAATCTATTCTTTTCAAAAACTGATCACATACTTTAACACTACAATATATTTTGTGTTTATGAACACAGATTTTCTATAACTTTCCAGCAACAAAACAATTTTAGTTAGCAATAAACTTTATTTTCGAATAACCAAAGGAATTGTTGGTGGATGGCTACTTCTCCTCTAGTGGCGGATTTCTTAGAAAAATCAGTCGATGCATATTTTAATAACGGTATCAAATAACCTGAGTGTTACTTAAAATCTTTAAAATATGACTTCTAGACATCTTCAATGCAGTAATGTGATAAGTAAAGTAAGTATTGTACGCTGCTTTCTGAGTGATGGTGTGTGGCTATAACTGCCTAAGAACTGTACTATTTTGTGTACGTAGTTATACGGTTGTGACAAGCTTTGATACTATCTCGCAAATGAAAATATGTTTCAGATTTTTTTGAGTTTCCCCAACCATGACGACCATTTCCCTTACAATCCGTGAAAGGAACGTCAGCATATGGCTCTTTGAAATTATATGTTATGTATTCCTATTTTCTTGACACATTCAACATGCTTGAAGATTTTCTCGCTATGTATTTATGGACTGTGAAAAAAAATGTAATCTGATCTTAGCAACACAAGTTTGTACACATCGTAATATCGGACTCAACCAGGCTGCAAAGCGAAATTTGAAGAATCTGAGCGAACACAGGACGCGCAATATGGCTGAGCAGTAACTGTATGGAAGTAAGGTGACCTTCCTCTGGACTCTATCGCAGTAAGACCGTCAATCGCGAACCTCCTTGATAAAGGACGCAACGCACGAAGGGTTCTTGTCACCAATGTCAACGCATCAATGAACACAAAGCGAGAGTGTATAACACATAGGCAGATTAGGAAATAATCTCAATTCTTCGGTATAACCAAAATCAATCCTGAACGTAAAATGTTTTAGATAAAATGGACAGCTAGATAGAGCTTAAGAATACCTGCAGTAAAAGTTTCCCAAGATAAAATATTTAAATTATGAGAAACGCCAACCATTTTCCCCCATCTGCTCTTGCGGAAATGTTATAAAAATGTGAGTTTCATTATTCTTTCTCTCTTCAAGACTTCCATTGTAAGAATTAAACACTGTGTTTTTAACAACAAAGAATGACGTCCTCCAAACGTACTGATCTTTCCTGCATCTTGTACTCACTGATGGCTACAAATGGTCATTTCGAGCAAGCGATACTATCAGCAACAAGCTTCACTTAAACAAGGATCCAGGTGGCAACCATAAAACACACAAGGTCCACGAAGCAGAAACTAATCAACAGAACTCTCCCTTATTTGCGGTGGTATACGTGTTGTACATCCTAAAGTACTAAATTTCTTAAATTGTGTGGGAAAATGAAGTTCATATACGAGAACAGAAAGCCATGAAGCTCAATTATGGCCAAAAACAAGTAAAAATTACTGCTGAGTAACGTGTAAGAGTTACAAACAACGCGTCGCTTAAAAAAAGAGAGGAGCGAACTACAACTTAAATATAAAATACAAGTTAAATATAAAATAAATTGCTCGCGGACCACCATCAGCTGGGTGGGAGATAGGGTTGCCACATTGTTCTTCAGCAACTACAGTGTACTTGGCGCAAAGAACAACTGGGATCATATGCGCCCAAGTCAAAACTATGGAACACGAACACAGAGAGGAGTTTAACGACTATACGTCAGTCCCAATGGGCAGAATAGGAGACAGCTAAAAACCAGTAACGTGGAAAAAGAGCTAAAAAACGTCATGCACAAATGGAGGTGCAAAACTAAAAATTAAATGGCCTTCGTCATATGGCTTCGGCGTATAAATAGTAAGATTCGGGCGGCAGCCCGCGCGTCATTCGCTAAAACGGCTCATAAATAAGACGGCAAACCCAAGCTGGAACGTAAATTGTTAAAAAAAGAGCATTCCAGCAGCAAGTGGCGGACAGTTAAAATTTGGGCATCAGTGCGTACAAATTGGTGTGGTAGCACTATTTAGCAAATGAAGATGTCTAAAAAGGCAGTGCCCAATACGTAGCCGAGTTAAAATAATCTTCTTCCGGTGGGAGGACCGAGGGGAGGTCGTCCAAGGTGCTGGAAGAGGCTTAATGAGCCGAAGCTTATTCCCTTGTAGGGAGGACCATTGGCGATGCCAACGTGACACCATCTCCTGACAGACGGCAACACAGAGATCATCCGATGGCATATAGCTACTCGTGGGATGAGATACAAGGACTGCAGCCTTGGCAGCAGCGTCAGCAGCCTCGTTTCCTGGCAGACCGACATGACCAGGAACCCCCAGAAACATCACACTGGCTCCACCAAGAGTGAGCAGTTGACAGTTTGCCCGCTGCAATAAGGGATGGGCGGTGTACAGCGCACATAGACTTTGGAAGGCACTAAGTGAGTCTGAGCAAAGGACATGATTGGAAAGGGTGTGTCACCGGATGTACTCCGTGGCCTGATAAAAGGCGAAGAGCTCGGCTGTAAATACTGAGTGTGCCGGAGACGATATCGAAAGACACGGGTGCCAACGAGGAAGGCAGTATACTGGCTGTTACGGGCAGAAAAAAATACATTGTATCGAAATAAAGTGTTGTTTTTATTTTGCTTAATTATTTTGTTTAAAAATGTTTTTATTGCTTTTAGCAACCACTTTTGATTTTGAACAGCTTCACAGCACTTTGCATTCTATATTTAAATTAAGATGTTTAAATATTTATTTAAATAATGGCACCAATTCAGAGACTCTTGGTTTTTTTCACACAGCACTTAGTAGTCATCACAGAATACCTACATATGAATGATGAAGTGGTGAGAATTGACGACAGAAGTGAAATTAATTTGTTCAATTTGTAAAATCATTATTTATCTTTTTATCATTTTTGCCATTTTTGTGCAGTGGATAATTCTGCAAAAAACTTCAGAAGTATATATTTATCAAATAATATGTGTAATAATGCAATTTCCCCATAGAGATCACCTCTATTTAAATTTAGTTTTTGAAGCTTTAAATTTTCGAATATATCAACAAAATGGTCTAATTCAACATTACTTTTTAAATTTATATTGTTTTGTATAAATAACCAATTTGTGTCACAAAACTCAGACCATTTATTTTGGTTCTCTATAGCTCCTCTAAAGCTTCATCAACAAATAATACAAAATTTCTACAACTTTTGCTAGTCAATTCTCGTGAAAACAACCTTTTATTTCTTGCCTGTTTTACATCCAAAGAATAGATCTCGTTTAATGTTTGTTAGTTCTTTTTTAACGTTATCGATAGTATACACATGAAAAATTGCTATGCAGTTATCTTCGAGGGGTTTTACAGTCCATTAAACAAAATTAAAATATAGCTAAGAAAATAAAGAATACATTTCAGTCAAAATCATTGGGTAATTTTCTCCTTACCTTACGAAATAACTTCTGAAAGTTTTCGTGTTTAGGCCAAGGAAAAAGAGGGAAGAATCTCGTTTCCACATGGCATTCCAGTTCATGAAAGGCTCCACCTATTCATTCTGCAAATTTTTTAAACTCTTCTGTTTGACAGTAGAGAGAGAAAAATGAGCATAAATTTTCAAGATTGTAGCCTTTATGCCACGTGACAAAAGACGCCTGACAATACTTATGCAGATATGCACAATGTGTGAGTGATAATTTCCCTTGATCAAATCTGGTACTAGATCTCTCATAATTATTAATAGAGAATGGTTAACTTCAAAATTAGCATTTGTGTTTTAGCACTTAGCCCAGATACATAATGACAAGATAACATGCATTTTTTTATTGTGTTTTGAATTTCCTTAAACATGTCATCAGGAGACTCATCACTACTTTTATAAACATCAGTTAACTTATTTTAAATGCTACTTTTGGTTGTAAAATGTTGTGCCAGTAACGGAAACAGTTTTACGTATTATTTTTCGAAGCACCAGGTTGTAACCAGTAAAACAAAAATATTCTGTATTTAGAACATCTATTGCATTTTGAACAGCATATGGCCGCAACACTTTTGTAACTAGAGCTTTCATTTTGATCCTGATCAGACCAATACTAGAAGCTGAGCTTGAATTAATATAAGAATTTTATTCAGTTTTACTGTACAGTACGTACTGCTGTAGGACAAACTATGTTTTAGAGTGTGATATGTTAAGGCTACTGCAGATGCAGCAACAACAAGATGAACTTTTAGATATGGATGCAGAAGTAGAGTCCAGAAATTTGTCAAACAGTCAAAAAGCTTTTTTTTATATTTCTGATTAAGACTTTTGATGCTTTGTTTCCAGATGTTGCTTAACCTGAAAATAACACTAATAAACTGATCACCTCACCCACCACCAACGGCCAATGCAACCATGACCATAACAAAACAAACACGCATATATACACAATACATTCAGAAAAGATTTTGCCACTTACCTATCCTATTCCACCTGAAGCAATTGTTAATGCAGCTCCACATTATTTGCATTTTCCATGATATTAATTCCCTGGATCATTAGTTAACCAAGTAGCATGTTCGATTTCCCGCTGACTTTCATACTTCTGCAATCGTTCTATCTTCTGCAATGTCGTGTCAATCTTTTCGTGGCATTTTTTGCTGTAATATATTCTCTATCTCCTTCGTCCGTTTCAGGATTGAGATAATGTTTTGTAAATGTACAGGGAGTACTCAGGTCACTAAAGTTGCCTTTATCCATGATTCACTATTACACAAATCTAGATCCGCTTCACACAAAACAAACTGACACACATAAAACACACAAAGCTTAGCCATGTTGCAACAGGCCCACAATTGCTAGATCGGTGAGGCTGGCGACAGTATAGAATCGAAATGTTGAGACTAGTGTCGATACCTAACGAGCAGCAGTGTGGAGGCCACGAGTTCTCCCTGAAAAATTTGACAAGAAACTTTGACATGAACTACACTGACATTTAAGTTTAAAATGAGTTGAGGAACTAATACATAGCTGATGGTTTGATTATTCAGCCTATCCATCATACGCAAAATTACGACCAACTTTTGTGGTCTTTAAACGATTTACGTAAAATAAATCCTAGAGGAAATCAAACTATGTGAAATAAAGTATTTTCAAGTACTTTATTGTTATCTTAAAGTACAGATAACAACTGCCCGAACTAAAATGCAACACATTATTATAAGGAATGGGTGGCATGGTATCAGACTTCGTTTATTAATTGCAGCCATAAGTGCTTTTCAGTTAAGTAGCGTTAGATGGGTAAGGACACTGAGGGAGGTGGCGCATTGATAAAGACACTGGATTCCTATCCGAAAAGATGGCAGTTCAAATATCGATCCGCCCATCGGGATTTAGGTTTTACCTAAAGGAGAATACCGCGATGGTTCCTGTGAGAGGGCATGACCGATTTCTTGCCCCGTTCTTCCCCAGTCCAAGGTTCCCAAGACAGAACACATTTAACGTACACTGTTACGTATTTTATGAACTATTCAATACATTGCCAAGATTACACACGTACAATTGGCAAACATTAAAACATGAATTACACGAAGTACCAAGTGAAAAATACGTATTTTTAACACATTGACCTCTAAGCTGCACCATTTCACTGATGATTTACTGTTCTTGCACAGGTTGTTCAACAACAATTTCAGAAGAAAAATGGAACTTGGAAGAATACCTGTTTCACGTAATGAGCTGAATACTCTGGTAAAGACACTGTGATGAGGAATTCAGCATGTCGCAAAATGCTGACGGTATTCTTCGACAGCAGCAGGAGCACTACCACCGCAGAAGTCGTAAACACACACCATATTTTCATCTTATTCATTAGTGTAGATGTGTGGCATTTTAGCCACAGCCTGGACACAGTTAACCAATGTTTCTCTGTAATGCACTCCACTCACAACACAATATGGGCAACTGCGCGTTCAACGGCGTTGTTTAATGGCAGAAAGACATTTCTATCAAAGAGGTTGAAAGCAAAGAGGTAGACTGGGCTAGAATAAAACGTCAAAGATCTTGGATGGGTAAGACACGAACGACTGCGCCACCACCTCAAAAACAAATGTACCTTAAATGTGTTCCACCTAGCAAACCCTTCGAAACGGGGCATATGTCCATATGAAAATTTTCCTTTAAAAGAGCTTTCCCGTCATATCGCTAAACATTGACTATTCTTTCTGGGATAGGCTTTATAAAGTTTGATTACGGTTTTATTATTTTACACTTGATGCATTACTGGTGCTGATTGGTATTCATCGTAACAATAGTGGAAGCAGTAATTTTCTCGACATCTTTCACATGTTACAGACGCCGCATTTTTATAATCACCTGGTTAAAGGGAACTATGGGGTTTCAAAGACCTTTTCAAGTATCCAACATTTATTGCGCATATATGCAGTTTCAAGAGACGAATGAAAATTTGTACCATTGCGTGGAATCGAACCCCGCATTTGTTGCTTCGAATTTTCATTGATCGCTTCAGTCCGCACAATTACAAGGCTGTTTTCAAGTTTGTATACAAAAACAAACTTGGTTTACATTCATAAAGGTTTTTCTCTCAACGCACAGCTTGACAGCGATAGCTGGTGACGTAAAATGGAATGTATTTTGATGCAGTCTGTTCGGGATGCGTTTTCTTTTTCTCCCTCTGTGAGATAAGATCAGTTTTGAAGCTTCTAGATCATATTTTTTTCCTGGCGGTAAAACCAGACATCACAGTGTTGCACCACCAGAGTTCATTTTGGGGAAATCACTTTAATACTAGACGATGGCAATCCTTCTTCATCCTGAAAAATGTCCTCCTATAATTGTGGATCTGTTTGACCTCGCCACGGGTCAGTTAACACAATAAATATGGTCTCCTGCACGCAGGGCTTCATCACGTCAGTCAGAATTTTTTTGCAAAAGACTTTTGTAAGTTTCCCACACTTTGATAAGGAAATGATGATATTTCCATATTTTTCTGCGTACTCGTCTACTGTTTCTTGAATTATAGGCACAAAATTTTCCTTTACCTTTCCTTTTCAAGCCTTTTAAGAAAATATTAATAAATGCAGTATGTTGAGAATTACCTCATTTTCAGTATAAGTAACGCGAACATTGAAAATAAAGAAGGGTTTCCGCATACGGACACAACCACACGACCATCGGATTACCGCTATGTACACTTCCCTTGCACCAACCGCCGCCTGGATACTGATATGACATTTATGGCCCAACCTCGCTCCATCCGTGCCAAAACTGCTATTTTTTTCCTAACCACTTTGCCACCTGGAGCTCCTACTGTAACATTCATTTCCGACCTTGTCGTGCAGAAACCGTATAAATCCAAAGGAAATCGGTGATGACGAGTAAGCACGGGCCCCATGTAAGAGAGATTACGGTGCGTAGCGAAGCATGCTGCCAACCATATCTTACTAGAATAGTACGTGAATAGAATAGGCCAGAAAATCTGTAATAAAGGTAGAAGGTAGCCACCACCATTTAACCTAATGCAGATCAGGGAATATACGCGTAGATCATTTGGTACCGTAAAGTAGCTGAAATCGTTCCCTCTGTCTCCAGAGCGTACACCAAACATACATCAAGCCATTACAGCAGAGCCTTGTAGTCGGCCACCACCAGAAATAACTAACTGATTGTATCGCGCCCTGCAGTATTTAGTAGCAACGGTACTCGTTAGTTCCCGCTGCGTTCTATGAGCGCGCTATTCGAACGGTGCTACCTGTTACAAGGACAGAAGTGGGATGTGTTGTAGAAATGGAAGCCGTGTGAGTGACGTCACCTCCGACCGCTGGAAGCCGGCACGTGCTAGTTACGTCCATTGTGGCGTTGTGTCATCACACAACTTGGTGTCTTACGGTCTGCAGCCACGAAAGAGGTCACTGGTCGTATTACAAGCGGCCACAGTTCTTTTTCCTGTAAAGTATTACTATAGCTTGGGGAAGCCCAGTCGATCTTTTTTAATTGGATTTGACCACAATCGTCCCTTACACTATATAATATCATTAGTAATTGTCATTTAGAAAAGAAAAACGTGCAAGTGGAAACGAATGATCCCCACCTCACGCACCAAAAAAGAAAGCAACATAAAGAATCGTTTGTGTAACTCAAGAGATAAATTTTGAAGAATGATATGTCGCAAACGCCTCAACAGTCTTTGTTAAGAAACACAAAGGCAATCATAAGGATCTGAGAACGGATGATAACAGCTGCACCAAATCATATTTCGCTAAAAGTATGCTCCATTAAATTTATGATATATGACCAAACAGTAAATCCGGAGATTCATTACACACTTTAAATCTTCATAATCCAGAAATCGTCCAACTTCATGCCGTGAAACGCGCTAGTGGCTTGTACAGTCATTTGAGCTCTCGTGGAAAATGGAGTAATATACACCACACTCCTGGGATAAATAATTAATGAAATAAGTGGCAAAGGTAATGATTCACCAAGTACCCGCAGTGAATTCAACGTAACTTAGGTATTCGTGGTTAAATTTGTTTGCCACGCTCGCCTTTAAAAGTACTGCAGCGTGTATCCCTCCCGAACTACACTGACAGAAAAAAATCGCAACACCATTTTGGGAATATATTTGTGTATGTAACATATTTAAGAGATTAGGTTAATATAAGCGCGAGATAAACTGTTGCAAACGTAAAATGCTGATACATTAATAACCGGTGTAAACGCCAAAATGTTGAATTTAAGCGTGCAAACGTCCAGGCATTGTGATGCGCAGGCGCGAGATATCATTTTGTGATAAGGAGTTGAATATCTGTTGCATGTGGTCGGTCAGTGCAGTGATGGTTAATGCTGTTTGTGGATGACGCTAGAGTTGTCGTCCGATAAAACATCCCGTATTGGCTCAATTGGAGACAGATCTGGTGATCGAGCTGGCCGAGGAAATACGGCGACACTTTGTAGAGCCTGTTCGGGGAGCAACAACGGAACGTGGACGAGCGTTATCCTGTTTGGAAACACCCCCTGGAATGCTGTCCACAAATAACACCACAGCCTATTGAATAACCAGACTGACGTACAATTTTGCATAACCACGAAAGTGCTCCTGCAGTCATACGAAATAAAAGACCGTTACTCCGGATGTAGGTCCAGTGCGTCTAGCGTGCAGACAGGTTGGTTGCAGGTCCTCAACTGGCCTCCTCCTTACGCGGCCATCACTGGCACCGAGGTAGAACCAGGTTTCTTCAGAGAACACAACATACCTCTACCCTGCCCTCCAATGAGTTCTCGCTTGACACCACTGAAGTTGTAAATGACAGTGATTTGGGGTCAGTGGAATACACGCTGCAGGGTGTCTGGAACGGAGCTGCCCTTGACATCACCAATTTGTAACAGTTGGTTGTGTGACTGTGCTGCCAACTGCTGCTCAAATTGCTACAGCAGATGCAGTACAATGCGCCAGATCCACGAACACAACGGCGTTCCCTCATGGCAGTGCCACGTGATCGTCTGATGCCCGATCTTCTTGCAACAGTTCATTCTCGTGATCACCGCCGCCAGCAATCATGTACAATGGCTACAGTCCTGTCCAGTATTTCTGCTTTAGCGCAGAACGAACATCCAACTTCTCGTACTTCTTTTATCCCTATTACCAGACCCTATTCAAACTCAGTGAGATGTTCGTATTGGCGTCTTTGTTGCCTCAAGGGTAACTAACGCTAACGGCCGTTGCAGGGAGAGTTTAAGGCAAATCTAATTTGCATCCTTAATTCCGGAGGTACGCATAAAATATCATCCGAAATTGTGCTAAACGAATTCGAGCAGTTAGTTCATGAGCCCACGCGAATAGTAAACGTTTGCGAAAACACACTTGACCTCTTAGCAATAAATAATCCTGAGTTAATAACCAGCGTCAAAACCGATATACGGATTACTCGTAGCGAGATTGAATATTGTAATCCCCACATCCTCGAAAAATAAGCGAAAAATCTACCTATTCAAAAACGCAGATAAAAATTCACTTGACGCCTTCCTGAGAGACAATCTCCAGTCATTCCAAATTATAAGTGTATACCAGATGCGGCTTAAATTAAAAGAAACAGTATCGGCAGCAATTGAGAGTTTTATACCAAATAAACTAACAAACGACGGAGCTGATCCTCCTTGGTACTCAAAACGGGTTAGAACACACTTGCAGAGGCAACGAAACAAACATGCCAAATTTAAACAGACGCAAAATCGAGATAGCCAAGATTGGCTATCGTTTACAGAAGCTCGAAATTTAGCGCAGAGTTCACTGCGAGACGCCTATAGCAGTTTCCACAACGAAACTTTGTCTCGAAACCTGACAGAAAATCCAAAGAGATTCTGGTCGTATGTGAAGTATGTTAGCGGCAAGAAATAATCAATGTCTTCTCTGCGCGATACAATGGAGGTACTATCGAAGACAGTGCTGTCAAAGCAGATTTACTAAACACAGCCTTCCGAAATGCCTTCACAAAAGCAGACGAAGTAAATATTCCAGAATTCTAATCGAGAACAGCTGCCAACATGAGTAACGTAGAAGTAAATATCCTCGGAGTACTGAAGCAACTAAAATCACTTAATAAAAGCAAGTCTTCTGGTCCAGACTATATACCAATTAGGTTCCTTTCGAAGTATGCTGATGCACTAGCTCCCTACTTAACAATCATATACAACCGTTCGCTCGACGAAAGATCCGTAGCCAAAGACTGGAAAGTTGCACAGGTCACACCAATATTCAAGAAAGGTAGTAGGAGTAATCCACTTAATTACAAGCCCATAACATTAACGTCGAAATGCAGCAGGATTTTGGAACATATATTGTATTCGAACATTATGAATTATCTCGAAGAAAACGGTCTACTGACACGCAGTCAACATAGGTTTAGAAAACATCGTTCCTGTGAAACAAAACTAGCTCTTTATTCGCATGAAGGGTTGAGTGCTATTGACAACGGATTTCAGATCGATTCTGTATTTATGGATTTCCGGAAGGCTTTTGACACTGTACCACACAATGGCCTTAGTGAAAATGCATGCTTATTGAATATTGTCTCAGTTATGTGAATGGATTTGTGATTTCCTGTCAGAGAGGCTAGAGTTCGTAGTAATTGAGGGAATGTTATCGAGTAAAACAGAAGTGATTTCTGGCGTTCCGCAAGGTAGTGTTATAGGCCCTTTGCTGTTCCTTATCTATATAAACGACTTGCGATACAATCTGAGCAGCCGTCTTCGGTTGTTTGCAGATGACGCTGTCGTTTATCGACTAATAAATTCATCAGAAGATCAAAACAAACTGCAAAACGACTTAGAAAAAATATCGGAATGGTGCGAAAAGTGGCAATTGACCCTAAATTACGATAAGAGTGAGCTCATCCACACGAGTGCTAAAAGATACTCGTTAAACTTCGGTTACACGATAAATCAGTCTAATCTAAAAGCCGTAAATGCAACTAAATACCTAGGTACTACAATTACGAACAACTTAAATTGGAAAGAACACACAGAAAATGTGGGGAAGGCTAACCAAAGGCTGCGTTTTATTGTCAGGACACTTAGAAAATGTAACAGACCTACTAAGGAGACTGCCTACACTACGCTTGTCCATCCTCTTTTAGAATACTGCTGTGCGATGTGGGATCGTTACCAGACAGGACTGACGGAGTACATCGAAAAAGTTCAAAGAAAGGCAGCACGTTTTGTGTTATCACGAAATATGCGAGAGAGTGTCACAGAAATGATACATGATTTGGGCTGGAAATCATTAAGAGAAAGGCGTTTTTCGTTGCGACATAATCTTGTCACGAAATTCCAATCACCAACTTTCTCCTCCGAATGCGAAAATATTTTGTTGACACCGACCTACATAGGGCGGAACGAACATCACGATAAAATAAGGGAAATCAGAGCTCGTACGGAAAGATATAGGTGTTCATTCTTTCCCCGTGCTATACGAGATTGGAATAATAGAGAATTTTGAAGGTGGTTCAATGAACCCTCAGCCAGGCACTTAAATGTGATTAGAAGTTTGTCTATGTAGATGTAGATGTAGATGTAGATGTAGAGGTGCTACTAGCGCCGCTCTAATGCGCCTGGCGCGAAATTTGAATAGATATCACCTTTTAGGTTTAAAAACATACCTACCAAATTTCGTTTATGGCGCACAACTCTTTCTTGGGACTGTGATTTTTTTCCGTCACTGTGTTTAATTACAAACACAAAAGATGACGTAGCACAATCGTAGCCGATTAGTTATATTAAGTCGTAGAAACTTACCAGCATCTAATTTCAGATAAATAGCTTTCGGCAGCTGCTTACCCCGTCGTGCACCCACATGAGCGAGAAATTGCAGAGATGTTGCGGTAGGATCCAGCGATTAGGCTGCTCGTTGAAGGCTGCAGATAGCAGGAAGGCGGATGGTAACGTTTTGCGGCGACCCCACCGAAGCGTCAGTCTTTTGTTTCTCTTCAATCGAAGGATGTTTATAGCCTCTGGCTGCCTTTGTTTCTCGTTCCCTCATCTTCGGCTCATCGTTTCTCTGAAACGTCGGAAGCTGGATCTTCAAGCATGTGACGTAAGCTTGTAGATATACTCAAATTTTTCTTTTTTCACTTACAGTGAGTCCAAAATATGCGTCTAGCTGCATATTTTTTAAAAGATTGGACAGGTGTAAATAGGACTCTCTGACTGAGGGCTCCGTACAAACTTAATTACGTTTACAGACAGGTAATCCATTCTGGGAATCCAGGATATTGATCCTTCTCTATTATCAACATTGATGCTGGAAGATGTCGGCCCTAGGGATTCCAAGATTTTCGGAAAAGTATTAATGCCATGTTTCAAGTCGGATAACAAATGAAAAATATTTTTTCGTGTGATATAATTACAACTAACATTTTCGGATTTTGTCCTTTACTAGTATTGTGAAACTTTCATTCTTACCAAATTTCATGATTCTAGACCACTAGGAAGGACCCTACAGGTTTTGATGAGTGAGTTTGCGAGTGTCAAACTATGTGACATAAATGGGCATATCTTTTGATTTTTTCGACTTGGAAGCTTACGTTTACTACACCACCAAGTGGCCGTAGCTCTTAGTAAGTGACATAAAGTCCAACTTGATACCGTCACCCGTTCCGGAGGAAAAGTGGTCTTAACAGACGAACGGACAAACAGTCAGATAACATATGACAAAAAAATTGTTTTTCGTCTTATAGAATAGCAAATTAACAATTTTAATATTTTTTCCTTCGGTTGTAGGGTGACACCTTCCTTCTTGGAAGTTTCATGAATCTAGGTCAACGGGAGGTACCCTGTAGATTTCGATGAGTGAATTTGCGAATATCAAAATATGTGGCGTAAATGGTCGTATCTTTGAATTGCATTTACTTAGAAGCTTCAATTTTTTTTACATCGCCAAGGGCCCATAGACTTTGATATGTGACGTGGATTTCTACTCAATACGTCTAACCGCTCCTGGGAAAAAGGGTCTTGAATATTCGGACACACAGAAAGACAGGCGGATGGCCAACAAAATGATCCTGTAAGGGTTCCGTTCTTATCGACTGTGGTACGGAACTCCAAAATGTCTGTGGCATGCGAAAAGAATCCAACACAAAATCTGAAGGCCCAGTCCTATGGGAAGTACCTCAGTAAATAATTTTTACTGAAAAACAAGAAACTTCAAAATCAACAAGATAAAAATTTATATAAGAACTGCTTCATAAACTATTCGTTCATTCATGACTTTTTTTTACATCTAGAGCCTGAAAACATTTAAATCACAAAAATTAATATTTAATAGAGTTTCCCTTTGCGCATATTGCTGCTTGCAGTCGTCTGGCCTTAGAGCTAAGTTTGCCCTCACAGACGATGGAATTTTGTTCCATTCATTTTGAAGAGCTTCTTTTATGTCTTTCATGTTAGAAATTTGTCTTTTGCTGATGTTCTCTTTCAGCACTTTCCAAAAGTATTACCTGAGCGAAGGGTTGAATTGTTTCGGCGTAGCCCGCTTCTCGTGGTCGTGCGGTACCGTTCCCGGGTTCGATTCCCGGCAAGTCAGGGATTTTCTCTGCCTCGTGAAGGCTGGGTGTTGTGTGATGTCCTTAGGTTAGTTAGTTTTAAGTAGTTCTAAGTTCTAGAGGACTGATGACCTAAGATGTTAAGTCCCATAGTGCTCAGAGCCATTTGAACCATTTATTGTTTCGGCGTGTTGTACAGGAGTCACATCCTCGTATTTACAGCCGGATACTTACGGCTATTGTCCTGTTGAAAGATTAATTTTCTTCGCGCTAGGATTTTCCACATTTTGTGATCCAGTGCACCCTCCATAAAATGTTGTTTTCCAAAACCTGCAGCACTCACTTACCAACAACTACGAGGTTCTGCGGCAGCATCTCCGTGTTTTTTCTTGTGCCATGCCACTCGCCTGTCATCCGATTCGAATATTACTTTAATCTGAAAATTTAACTAAGGCGCCTTGTCACTGCTCTAGCGCCTCCCCCTGTCGGAGGTTCGACTCCTCCCTCGGGCATGGGTGTGTGTGTTGTCCTTAGCGTAAGTTAGATTAAGTAGTGTTAATCGTAGGGACCGATGACTTTAGCAGTTTGGTCGTCCCATAGGAACTTGCCACAAATCTCCAAATATAACTCTATTCCAGACGTCTTTTCTTGAATCTATGACTTGGGGCCAAATCAAAACGTTTCTCTCGATTCTGTTAACTAGTCCAAAATTTCTTGCTACTTGCGTGGCCAATATGCACACACTTTCTGCAGGTATTTGTGACTGTTGGCACTTACCTTTCTGCCCCTCATCTCTAACTGCCTAACCAACTTAGGAGAGCTGATTTTAGGATTTTTCTTGATTTCTATCACAATAAATATCACGTCTGCATTGGTCATTGCGGGTGGGCTTCCGGTCTGTGGCTGGTTTCTCAGTGTTTTGGTTACGTAGAAGAGGTCTATTAGCGACTGAACCGTCGATCTGGGTCTGTCGGCTACTTTAGGAATCTCGTAAGAAGAGTTTCACTAATTATGCAAGTGAGGAGTAAGTTTTCTTTCAGTTAGGATTATCTCACTAGCCTTACGGCCCGTATTGCGAACTGTACTCTGCCTGCGCCGCTCATAACAACAACACGCCGGCCGTGGTGGCCGAGCGGTTCTAGGCGCTTCAGTTTGGAGCCACGCGACCGTTACAGTCGCAGGTTCGAATCCTGCCTCGGGGATGGCTGTGTGTGATTTCCTTAGGTTAGTTAGGTTTAAGTAGTTCTAAGTTCTAGGGGAATGATGACCTCAGATGTTAAGTCCCATCGTGCTCAGAGCCATTTGAACCATTTGAATAAATCTGCAAAATGCTCGTGATTGTCTGTTTCAACACGCTTCTCCAAAATTACTAAATTAATTTTCATGGGTTTTCGCAGGTAACTTGAGTATTGGTTGGGGCACTGTATAGGATATATATTCTATCTAAATCGGATAGTAAAAAAAAAAAAGACACCGTAATTGAAAGTTTTATCTAAGCTAATATTACAAATGCGAAAGTAACTCTGTCTCGTTTTTACGACTAACCCTCTGAACAGATTTCAATGATATTTGGCATGGAGGTATGATGAACTAATAATAAAATGTGTGAAATCTTATGGGACTTAACTGCTAAGGTCATCAGCCCCTAAGCTTATACACTACTTAACCGAAATTATCTTAAGGACAAACACTAACCCATGCCCGAGGGAGGACTCGAACCTCCACCGGGTTCAGCCGCACCGTTCATGACTCCAGCGCCTTACACCGCTCGGCTAATCTCGCGCGGCTATGTTGAACTCAGAGTAAGAGGATAGACTACTTTAGAAAGTGCATAGTACAAGGCTCTTATTGATTAGAAGAATATTACGCGAATCGACTAAAATATTTAGTTTTTGAAAAAGCTACTTGCTCTTTGACTTTTGATCTTTATAATATTTGCGAAAATCATGGATTTAAGAAAAGAAGAGAGTTGTCATTACGTCACAAACCTGAAGCCGACGTCCGTCATCTTAAGTAGCCCAAAACATTAGATTCATCGCATTCGTACGTCGATGGTTCACCGAAATGAGACTTCCCCGTGACGTCACTCTGACGTGCCTGTGACCCTCCCGTTTTACCGCGTTGGCTGCTTTATGAGGAGACGAAGTTGTTTCATTAAAATGCCAGCTTGCGTTTTTCACGAGTTTACTAACTTATCCTATCGTAATCTAAAGTTTAAATGTATCACATTTCTTTCGTAAGTGGAGCCGTTGAAGTAAAATTTACTTTTGTATACTTTAATTCCGGTTCCACTGTTTACTTTTATTTTAGTGCTTTTATTGCTGTCATTTGACTTACAATTTGCCTTAATTTCCTCATTGTCCGTTCTTTCTCTTCTTTCCTGTGTCTTTCACTGGCTTGTAAATCTCAAGCGCTCCGATATCCGAGGTACACTGTATCTACGATGTCTTTCTCATACAACACAGGCTACGTAATCCAACTGATTTTTAGGGCAGCATCTCATGCCCTAAATTCTTCTCGCCGATGATTATTCGTTGCTCGCATTTCTTTCCCGTTTAAAGAAGTTTCTGGCTAGAACAGCTGGAGACAGCGGTCATGTGTGTGTTTAACAGGAACAATCATGAAATGGTTCAAATGGCTCTGAGCACTATGGGACTTAACATCTGAGGTCATCAGTCCCCTAGACTTAGAACTACTTAAACCTAACTAATCTGAGGACATCACACACATCCATACCCGAGGCAGGATTCGAACCTGCGACCGTAGCAGCAGTGCGGTTCAGGACTGAAGCGCCTAGAACCGCTCGGCCACAGCGGCTGGCAACCATGATGAACATAATTACAATATTAGAAGAAAAAATGACATTCATTGCGACACCCTGTCTCTAGCAGAAACTGAATCAAAGCTCATAGGTAAAATTTCAAAGTGAGAAGATGTATGAAGTACAGCTAAAGTAATGCACTGAAAATCTAATAAAACAAGAGCTCTGTTCTGCATGGAGGTATTCCTCTACACAAATCTGTTTCTTTGACATTTTAATAAACGTTCATTTCGTTGACATGCACAATACGCAAAAGCATGCCATGCTTTTTTCCTCACTGCACAAGTTTATGGGCTAGCAAACAGCAGTAGGTAAGTTTCTTGCACACTGGAACATTAAAAATATTGTGCTTACGAGTTGAAAGCTGAAAATATGACGAACAAGAGGCAGTAACAGTAGGAAAACAAACATTGATTTCGGAATTACAGCTTCATTTGCTGTTGATAGAATATATAATAAAAGTGCAATAAAATGCATCACGAAAGCCGTCTCTTCCTCTTTATTCGAAATATGTGAACATAAACATGGCACATTAACGTCGCCAAATGATATTACTCGAGCAAATCGCATTTCAAGAACAGAACAAACTTTCGAAATTGCCTTCCTTACACAATGTTATTCATATGAGCACTGTAATTTTTAATATGTAAAACTACCGTTGCGAGCACACGGCAGAAATAATGAACAAGAAGCAATCGTGAACAGTAGTCTGCTAATGTTTTGGGCTAGTTAATATGGCGGCAGGCCGCCCACACTCTGACTTCAAAACAATGTACAGCCTACGTCTATGGTGGCTTCTTTCTTCTTTTTCTATCTCTACGGTAAACAATGTACAGCCTACGTCTATGGTGGCTTCTTTCTTCTTTTTCTATCTCTACGGTGAAAATACTTTTGACGCGTGCTAGGTGTAACGTTACAAAGAGTTGAATACAATGTTCAGTGTTTTTAATCCATGCTTGCACACTATTTGTTGCAAGACGTGCACGTTGTGTCAATGTACAGTTACTTAAATAGCACGAGGCACAGATGCGCGCTACTGCCCGTGCCTCACAGTACGCAGTGCTTAGCAGGGACGCTGCGCGTGCCGACGCATCATGCGTTGTGACGGTTTGGGAGGGGCAGAGCGGGGTGTACACCGCGAGCTGTGTAGAGGGCAGATGATGTTATTGCACGCACAGTAGCTTTACTTACTCGCCGTCTCTCATCATAACAAAAGTACCGGCATGCGAGCACGGCTGCTGTTAACAGCTAGATAAGAGATAAATTTTAATGCTGATACTTCACTTATTTGACTTATTATCGCACCTGTGCCGCGACGAGTATCATGTAGCTAACTGATTCCTGAAATTTTTTCTTCAAACGTGTTACCTGGAGTTATTCCTCAGCTGCCGTAAGTCCCGTATAAGCTTCTTCGACTTCATTTAGCCCGCATCTCGTGGTCGTGTGGTAGCGTTCTCGCCTCTCACGCCCGGGTTCCCGGGTTCGATTCCCGTCGGGGTCAGGCATTTTCTCTGCCTCGTGATGGCTGGTTGTTGTGTGATGTCCTTAGGTTTAAGTAGTTCTAGGCAACTGATGACCTAAGATGTTAAGTCCCATAGTGCTCAGAGCCATTTGACTTCATTTACTGTATTTCCGTAGTGTTATTTTCCCCTTTTCGATAGTAATTTTTACGGGGAATACTTCTCAGCTTAAAATCGGGAGTTTATTACTCGTTACATACAGTACATTCTGTGCTTGCTTGTAATTTGTCATTAATCGAAGTAGCATCCACTTCATCCGAACATTCGTGTTGTGTCCGAAAAAGCGAGCTACACAATGACTTCCCCTTCATAACGTAATGGCCATCGAAGTAGCGTTGTTACAAAATACATACACGATGTAAATGGTTAAAATGGCTCTGAGCACTATGGGACTTGACTTGGTCATCAGTCCCCTAGAACTTAGAACTACTTAAACCTAACTAACCTAAGGACATCACACACATCCATTCCCGAGGCAGGATTCGAACCTGCGTCGTAGCGGTCGCGCGGTACCAGACTGAAGCGCCTAGAACCGGTCGACAACTCCTGCCGGCTACACGATATAGGAACGTGCCGTATAACCGAGTTCCTCCTCTAGTTTTGTATTTTATGTTTGCGTACTGTTTCTGAGTTTACACATTGAACCTGCATTAGGCGCTTTCTCCGAAGAATAAATTGTAGAACTGTTATTTAGTTTTAAGTATCAATCATGTTGTAAGCTGACATTAAGTCACGCTCTCACTCCGCCACTTCCCCAACTTCTTTTTTAAGTTAATTAGCTTTCAGCCAACTCAACAGTGAAATCTCAAAAACGACGATACGATCGTAAAGATAACACAATACCTACTGTCCAAGCGGAGAAATTCTTTGACGCGGCCAGGAATCGAACCCGAGTCTCTTCAGTTAGCAAGCAGCAGCGCTGATCGCGCAGCTATCGAGACGGACGACTTTCCTTGAAATTAGCGGTCCTTACCCGTACACCCTGCTCGCTGCTATTGTCTCGCACCGATCGCCAAGCCGTCCCGTCAGTCGTGCTTCTGGGCCTGCTCCTACGCGAGGCGTACGTTGCCGAGCAACCGTTTCGTTGCGTCGCCATTGTAGCAGTTCGTGTTGCACCTGAGAAGCGTTGGGACTGAAGCTGCATAGAGCTTTGGTGCCACTGAACCTTTAATAGTTCTGTAAGTCTGTGAGTTTTCCCTGCTTAATGAGTAATGAGAAATTAGTGTAATGGAGTTATGGGAATGTGGCCGAATGGCGTCGACATATTGCGATGATATTTCGGCTGACAACCATTCAGCCGTTTTCAGATTTCCGGTGCACGTCATTAAGGTTATACCAAAAATTGGCACGGAGTCACATGCGTATACGTTACAGCTGCAAGGGCGCCCTCTGTCCCGTTTGGTGTCCTCTTCAACTAATGTTCCATCTATGTCGCTCATGCGCATGCGTAATGGTGATATGCACGTCCTCTGACGCATTACGTCCCCGAGGAATACAATTCTCATGTCAACAGAATAAAATTAACTGTTGCTAGACTTTTCATAACGCGTAAAAAGTTCTATTTTTGAAGATGTTAAAGAAATTACGAGATCCCTCACTTTCTTCTACTGAAACTCACCAGGACGATTAATAAGACCTTCAAGTTACATACCTCTTTGTTAAGTAATAAGTTAAGTAATAACGAGCAAAATTGTGAAGTTCTCACGTCATACCAATGCAATCATGAGACTTAATGAAACATAATAGTTCTCTGCGTCAGACGGAATGCTTTCGGTAAATCCACCAATCGGTCATTACACGCTTTTTGTTCAGTCACATAGAATATCGTTCCATCGATACGTTATTCCAGGGCCTGTGTTGCTCTGAAGCACGATGCAAATTTCCTTCGTAACATGCATGCATGCTAGAAGAAACAGGCACTGCGGCGACCACAGCCGTTACGAAATACATGATATCTATTCACAGTTGTGAATATGTACAAACGTCACATGTGTAATGCAATGACGCCAATGAAAATTTCTGTAGGAGCAGGAATCGAAAACGGATTTCCCGTTCATCGTGACTGGTTGCCTTACCATTTCGCTATGCGCGCACGAGTCACGAACAGACCCTAAACTACACATGTCGTTAGCCATGTGTCTACAGTCTGCACTTTTATATTCATTATGTATAGTCCTCCACAGGGGAGACATTTTAATAGTTGCTTGTCCGATATCAGCTGGTACACACGATACTGCAGTGCCTGTAAAGCGACTTTCAATTAAAGTGTCTTCTGTGTACACAATGAAATGTATGACTGCGGGTTGTAAACACATGGCTGACGGCATACAGTTGTCTGGGTCAGGACGTGAATCGTGCCCGGTTAGCCTTATGGTAAGGCAACCGCTCACGATAACCGAGAAATCCGGGTTCGAATCCTGTCCGGCACAAATTCCATTAAACCATTATTACATGGTGGCCCATATTCGCAACTGCGAATACATTTCTTGCATAGGTTTCTATAAACTACAACCCCTTGCCAGTGTGTTATCAACTGAAGGAGCTTCGCATCCACGGCTTTCTCTTTTTGCGAGCCACACAGTGCCACAGTGCCGCCGCCCAGTGCGGTTACAATGGCAGATTCAACCCGTTGCAACACGGAGCTTTCTTCATGTCCAGCCACGTACCCCGATGCATGCCCCTACACGATGGGTTAGTAACATTTCAACGACATTGATCGACCACCACTGCTGTCTACAACAACTGTCAATGTACACTTCAGCAAAATACTTACACGATATAAATGGTTCAAATGGCTCTGAGCACTATGGGACTTGACTTGGTCATCAGTCGCCTAGAACTTAGAACTACTTAAACCTAACTAACCTAAGGACATCACACACATCCATGCCCGAGGCAGGATTCGAACCGGCGTTTCAGCATGAACCGACGGCACAATGAGGTGCAAATATATATAGCGTTCACATAAAATGTGGGACACACACTGATACAGATACCAACTTAATCTTGATATTGTTTAGAAGCGTGGATGACGACTGAGGGTGATAATTTTTATTTATTTGTTGTTGGCGTTTGCTGTATGTACCATGTATTTACTACATAACAACATAAATTACACTTCTTCTGTTTAAAAACGTAGTGTAAGGACGGCATAATGATACGGCATTGTAAGTGACAACAAATACCATTCTTTAATGTTTTTGAGGGAAAAAATTGTTTAAAAGTAGTAGAAGTACAGCAATTTCTTTTTACGTTTTATTGCGGCACAGTCTCCTGGCTATAAACTGGCAGAGACTAAGAGATATATATATATATATATATATATATATATATATATATATATATATATATAATACTATTACCTATCAGGCAGTGTATGGGATGGCACAGAAGCGATACCGACCGAGGCGGTGCAGAGGTTAGCATTCGGGAGGTCGACGGCTCAAGTCCGCACCGGGTCATTCAGATTCAGGTTTTCCGTAATTTCCCTAAATCGCTCGGGACTAATTTTTTGCCGGCTGCTGTGGCCGAGCGGTTCTAAGCACTTCAGTCCGGAATCGCGCTGCTGCTACGGCCGCACGTTCGAATAATGCCGCGGGCATGGATGTGTTTGATTCCTTAGTTTAGTTAGGTTTAAGTAGTCCTAGGTGTAGGGGACTGAAGACCTCTGATGTTAAGTCCCATAGCGCTTAGACCCATTGAACCATTTAAAGAAATTCTTCCACAGTTTCCTTGAAGGGACGCTGCTGATTTCCTTCTCCACCCTTGAAAACAGTTCGAACTTCTGCTCCGTCTCTAATAATCTCTGTGTCGACGCGATGTTAACCCAAAATCTTCTTTGCTTTCTTTCTACGCAAGCGCTACGAGTAAACATACATTTGATTATACGAGTAAGCAGCAATCTTTTAAAGATTCCACAACGATTCTGCAAGTTTCTGTATTTAATGCTGCTAGGATATTAAGTTTACTGGTGTGAAATTGGTGTTTCGAGCTGTCTAGTGTCTTGCGCAGAATGGCTGGTAGCTGTTCCTATGCTCATATTAATGTTGCAGTCCTGTATCTTAAGCAAGTCAACTTTTGACAAAATAAATGTTCAACTTTCTACAGCAAGAGGGTAAAAATTGCTCCTTCAACGTATCAGAACTTAATGGAAAGCTTTGACCAAAAAGTACACCCTCTAACTTTAGCAAAAGTTACGTGGCTGACACTTATGGAAAGAACGGTACTGAGTTTCAAGAGACATTTGTTCACATAGAGTAATGTGTTTGGTTAACTCCAGTTATAACAACCACCAGTGACGTTGACAGCTCTTAGCGGGCGAAATACGTCACTTGTCGTGATCTGGCTTGGTCGATCGATAAGGCATTAAGCAGGTTCCCGCGACACTTATGGGTCGCTGCTTTTGCGAACAAAATTTGTAGCTGCAGCAAAGAATGATAACCGCTTAGGGGCCAAGTAAGTCAACTGATTCCCTGAGTCGACAAGTAAGGCAACTGAATCCCTGAGTCGACAAAATTCATCATCGCCAATAAGCGAATTTCCAACCTCATAACTCCAGTTGTCTACAATAAAAATTGTTTACTTTGTTCACTAAAAGTAATGAGGACTGATTGATACGATGTTATGAAGCAACTAGATGATTGTGAAAAATTAAAGTTCGATGAACGCGACTACAGAGAGTGGCTATTGTGTTCTATGTTGACGAAGACATTTTTGAAGGAAGAGGCTTTACTCTGCATGGCGCTATCTTGGGCTACCAGTATGTTCTGTTGCAACCAGAACCGCTTTCACCAACGCATATAGCTCAAGTCATGTACAACTTGCACCCTTTTTATTTCTTGAACCGTTCAAGATACCGAAACGAGAATTGCGTGCAAATGATAGAAGGCACAGGGCCACGTAATTTTGTCCTTAACTCTGTCAACTGACATGATCAAGATTTGAAACGCCGCCAAGCCCACAGCTTCGTCGCCGCAGCAAATCCTACGCTACTAACAAAGGCAAAACGTACTTCACCGAGCGAGGTGGCGCAGTGGCTAGCACACTAGACTCGCATTCGGGAGGACAACGGTTCAATCCCGCTTCCGGCCATCCTGATTTAGGTTTTCCATGATTTCCCTAAATCGCTCGAATTAAATGCTGGGATGGATCCTTAGAAAGGGCACGGCCGACTTCCTTTCCCGTCCTTCCCTAATCCGATGAGACCGATGACCTCACTGTTTGGTCTCTTCCTCCAAACAACCCAACCCCAACCCAACCCAAAACGGACTTCCTTTTCGCTCTACTTACGACATAGGTACCGGATCAACTTCGATTGTTGTGGATGAAAATATGTTTTAGTTTCCACTGTATCAGAAGGGGCAAGGGAAAACTATTTGAGACGTAGTACACGTGTTAAACGAAAAACTTTTGTGGAAATAAATAAAAGTTGAAACGACGGCGGTGTTTAGCCTAAAACCTCACCCGGCACTGTTCCCACCACAACAAACGATTACGGACATCTTGTAATTTAATTTTCGACAACTTTATGGTAACAAGTACTGATTCGCAGCATTGTAAGGCGTACGCAGGAATAGATACATACTCGGATAGCAATTTAATAATGAAGATTAGACTGAAGTTGAAGTAAATATTAGAGAACAAATAGTGTTGGAAGTGATGAGGGCGATCACAGAATTTCTTCAGACACACATAAGTACGAGAAAAGTAAATACGAAGAAACATTGGCTAACAGAAGAAGTACTTCAACAGATCGACGAAAGAAAGAAGTGAAAGACGCTCATCGAAAGACAATAATACAAAGATACAAGCTACGAAAGAACGAAATAAGTAGAAAATGCAGGGAAGCCAAGCCGAAAAGGCTGCAGGAAAAATGTGAACAAATTGAAAAGAAAATGGTCGTTGGAAGGATTAATTCAGCATACAAAAAAGTCAAAATAATTTTAAATGAAATTAAAAGTAACGGTGTGAACATTAAGAGCGCAATGGGAATTCCACTGTTAGCCAGAGGAGAGATCGGACAGGTAGAAAGAGTGGATTTAAGACATCTACGTACGGGACGACTTGTCTGATGACGTCATAAAAGTGGGAGTCGACATGGAAGACATAAAGGATGCAGTATTAGAATCAGAATTTAAAAGAGTATTGAAAAACTTTCAATTAAACAAGGCAGAAAAGATAGGTAACATTCCTTTGAAATTTAAAAATCCGTAGTGGAAGTGACAGGTAAATGATAATTTTAATTGATCTGTAGAACGTTTACCATGGGACTTTCGGAAAAATATCTTCCGCATAATCTCGAAGGCAGCAAGTGTAGATAAGAGAGAGAAATGTCGCACAATCAGCTCAACAGCTCATGGATTCATGTTGATGACAAGAATAGTATCCGGAAGAACAGAAAAGAAAATTGAGAATCTGCTAGACGACCAACAGATTTCGGGCAAGTAGAGGCACAGGAGAGGCTGGCGAGTAAGGTACGGTGTGTTCACGAATCAAGAGAGAACCGTGAGTATGGAAGACCAAATAAGAACTCCTCAGTTTAAAAGGGGAAAGGCGAGGATGTAGTCTATGTATTCTTTCATCTCTGCTGTTCAATTTAAAAACCGAAGAAACTTGAAGGAAGTAAACGAAGGTTCATAGTGAAATTAAATTTAAGATGAAAGGACACCAATCATAAAAATCGCTAGCGATATTGATGTCGTCGTGAATGTGAATAAGAATAAGCAGCCTAATGAGAACAGAATATAGGTTGAATGTAAGCCGAAGAAAGACGAAAGAAATGAGGAGTGGCAGGTACGTAATTAACGATAAACTTAACACGAAAATTAAATGAGCACGAAGAAGCTGAAATTATGGAATTCTGCTGCCTTTCGCCGGCCACTGTGACCGAGTGGTTCTAGGCGCTCCAGTCCGGAACCGCGCGTCTGCTACGGTCGCAGGTTCGTATCCTGCCTAGGGCATGGATTTGTGTGATGTCCTTAGGTTAGTTAAGTTTAAGTAGTTCTAAGTTCTAGGGGACTGATGACCGAAGATGTTAAGTCCCATATTGCTCAGAGCCATTTGAACCTTTTGAACCATCTGCTGCCTTTGAAGCAAAATAACATATGACGACAGAAGCAGGGATGACGTAAAAGCAGATTAGCATAGGCAAAGAGGGCATTCCTGGCCAAAAGAAGTATCATATTCATGATCTACGGAACAAGTATTAAACTAATCTAATTTAATTGGTATCAAGCAAAGGTCTTAATCTGAGGAAATTTCTGAGATTGTTCATTTGGAGAACGTCTTGGGTGGTAGTGAATCTTGGACTTTGGGAAAACCGGAAAAGAAGAGAACTGAAGCGTCTGAGACGTGGTGCTGTAGAAAGATGTAGAAAATTAGATGGACTGTTAAGAATTGTAGTATTCCGCAAAAACGGTGAAGACTGGAAAGTATGAAGATCACTGACAAGAAGGGACAGGATGATAGGACATATCTTGGGATACTGGGGAATATCTTCCATGGTACTAGAGGCGGCTGTAGAAGGCTCGAAACTGAAGGGGAAGACAGAGGTTGGAATACATCCAACAAATAATTGAACACGTAGGGTGCGAGTGTTACTTGGGGATAAAGAGGATGGCACAAGACGCAAATTTGTGGTGGGCCGCATCAGTATAAGTGAAACATTTCTGTATGCTGTACGGTACACGTATCAGTCGAACAGTCATCCCACAAAATACGTCACATAATTTACTACCTGGTGTTTTTGGAGACTAAAATTTAGCGTGCACCTGTTCGCACTTCAACACCTGGCCTGCTGCTTGCTCCTGACACGTGTACCTGGTTGCACCAACCAACCCAAAAACTTCCGACTTGTAGTGCCTATCATTGTTAGTCTGCAAATAACGTAAATACTTTCACAGTCACCAACAGAAATATCTGCGCTTTTATCTTTAACGCTCTGTGTATACAGAGTTTGGAATGCTGTTAAACATACACTTAAAAAAACATACTTGTTGACAATAGTTAAGGATATTATCCACATATCAGAATTATGTGCTCCTCTGCCTGCTGTTATGTGGCCAAAACATCGTTCCGACGCCTTGAACCGTTCATAAAATAAAGGGGGTCAAAATTTCAGGTGATTTTCCCTGTATATTAAATAACTACTTTCCGATTTAGAGAAAAGTAACAAATACAAGGACTTAAAAGGATGTCCCTTATGTAGAATGTCCTACGTATTTAGAGACATTCCTCTGATCGAGTGAAATGCGGAAAATTGTAATGAGTGATTTTTATTGGTCTTCCCGCTAAGCTTTTCTGATGGCTATACCTCCATAACCGTGTCGGGTCGTTAATTAACAAGAAATACACGGTTTGTAAATACAAGTTTTTGGGCGGTCTGTGGAATTACGGAGATGTTGGAGATCTAACCCTTCAGAATCACGTAGCGGAAAGATTAACAAAAGTCGTTTGTGCCAACTATATATGTGTTTCAGTTGATATTAATAACAGTCACGTTTATATTCTAGCTCATTTCGCTGTCTTTTTTCACTTGTCCACAACTTAGAGTGGGAGTATGTATGGAGCGAGGATTCAAATACTCAGAGTAAAATTTTTGTCGTGAGCATACATCAATTTCAACAATTACATGACTATGTTATGGCATAAGGTTTGTCCGTAAGCGCACGCGTGTTTTGAATATCATTACACCGCTAGTATCTGACGATCCCGCTATAAAATGATGTGTATTTTGTACAATTGTTTCACAAACATCTTAATAATTTACATTCGATATCTATAATGAACTTAGCTGAAGTATTTAAAGAGATAAATTGAAAGACGTTTCGCTTGGTTTACGAGTGCGTCACAGCTCATATATCACTATTTTTTTACTACATGAAAAGAAGCGATAGCCTCCGCTATTTTTAGGTTTCGTATTGTGCTTCATCGTATCGCAGCGTCTCGGAATTGATGAAGTATCCTGCAGCGGTACTGAGAAATGGCTTCCTAGTACATAAACAAAATATCTTATTTGGAATTATGACAACAAGATATGAACTTTGAATATCGACAATATTTCCTCTGTTTTCTGATATTTATTTATTGTGAAAAAAGTGGCGCTGAGGCTTTCCTGTTACGGATGAAACTCGAAATTCGTCAAAAGAGGGAAAGCTACTTTTTGTAGGAAGTACCACAAACATCAAAGGGGCTCTGAGCACTATGGGACTAACTTCTGAGGTCATCAGTCTCCTAGACTTAGAACTACTTAAACCTAACTAACCTAAGGACATCACACACATCCATGCCCGAGGCAGGATTCGAACCTGCGACCTAGCAGTAGCGCGGTACCGGACTGAAGCGCCTAGAACCGCTCGGCCACAGAGACCGGCCCACAAACATCTAATTACAGTTACCATACTACTAGGAGACGGAATATGTCTTGATTGATTCCGAGACACAGCTCGTAGGGCTAATTTACGTGAGTGCATGGCCGTATGTCTACGAGACAAATGGTAGATAGATTCTTAAATGTGGGAGTGCGCTGCCGGTCAATCTGAAGCATGTATACACATTTCGAGCAGTTTTCATCTCCACATAAAATTCATATAGGGTGTAACCGTTAACTGTTTACAGCGTACCCCAGTGTTGCTGGTGCATCGATACGAACAATATGATGTTGGACACCTTTGGTCTATCAGGTTCAGGAGTCGACCTCTAATTTGCGTAGCATGCGCACCACATGTGGAGTTGAATATCCTCTCGCCCTCTTTTGTCACCGACGTTTGCTAAAACTACCAAGTTAACCTTCCCTGCGAGAGTAATGAGAAAAAAAGACTTTTGATCACGTTATACAAAGATTAATTATGTTTTAAGTTCGATCTAATCTTAATCCTTACAAGCGCGGTAGTCTCTTAGTAAGAACAGAGAAACAAAATGATTTAAGTATTAATTTTATGTTGTTAAAATTCACGAAGTTGTGAGATAAAATTTACATAAACGTCTATTTCACAATTTGTATATGCACAAGTAAGAGGGCGAGAGAATGTAAATAACAGTGTCACGTCAGGATCACGTGACTTCGTCCATTTAAAGCTGGCCATATGAGCAGTACGCTACGTTCACCCCACAGATTCTAACTGTGTATTTGCCTGTCACAGTATTATTTGTTCCCGTATCATGCATTCCATTGTCTCACTTATTCCACTTGGCCAATTACTACCCTTCTGCAGCCAGTGAAAGACACCAGCATTCTTCTCTATCGTCTCATTCAGTGAAGTAGCGGAGCTTTCGTCACTATCAACCATCAGTAGTACACAAACACAGTCAATCCACATGACTCACACGACCACCAGAGATACGGCTTTCACTTGCACCACTGCAGTCAACGGCATCACAGCGCCTGTAGTGTAGGCAACAGTAACACTTGTGCTTTCCAGACACTTTAGTCTTGTAAATCTGAAAGTTTTCAAACACTTCTGATTACAGGTTTACTTTTTCTGTGCACAGCATTACTTGTGACTGTGGCCTATGCCCTTTTGCTGGACTCATGTATAGAAGCAGGGAGAGTTGAGAAGAGGGGCTTCTGGATAACATTACCGACTAATCACTCTGATTGGAGATTCCATATACGCGATGGTGCTGCATGCGAAGGTGTCGCCGTTGAGTGAAACTTAAAGTTAATGTAGATGAGTAACAAAAACAATCCCATAGTACTCGGATAATTCCCATAGTATTTAATCGAAGTGACGCAATCACTTCTACTAAATATTTACGCCTAACTTTGCTAAGCGATATGAAATGACTCGAGGATGTAAGGGCGGCAGTACGGAAGACGAGTGGTCCGCTTCAGTTCATTGGAGAATTGTAGGAGAGCGTAGCTAATTTACGAGGGAGACCGTATATAGGACACTAGTAAAACCCATTCCTGGGTACGGCTCCAGCTTTTGGGATCACCAGCAGGTCGGATTAAAGGAAGACATCGAAGCCGCTAAATTTGTCACCGGCAGATTCGATCAACACGCGAGTGTCACAGAGATACTTCGTAAATTGAAAAGCGAATCGCTGGAGGGAAGACGAAGTTCTTTTCGCAAAACACTATCGAGGAAATCAAGAGAACCGGCATTTGAAGGTGATTTCAAAACAACTTCTGATGTCAACGTACATTTCGCGCGAGTGCCACGAAGATAAGAGAAATTAAGGTTCGTATAGAGGCATAAAGATAGTCGTTTTTTCCCTCGCTCCATCTGCTTATGGAACAAGAAAGGAAATGATTTGTAGTGACACAAGTATCGCTCCGCCCTGCACCATATGGTGGCTTGCGGGGTATGTATGTAGATGTAGATATCGACTGTTTGGGCAGTTCTGTCGGTAAGAGCAAAAATTGTCCCCCCCCCCTCCCCCCTCTCCGCCCTTCACGCCACTGTCAAACTGAACTAGCGCTCCGGCTGTTGTGGCCGTTTGTGGGCGAGACATCATACTTTGGTTGTCTTTCGCTCTACCTGTGCGTCTCTGGGAGACATTTTCCTTGGATATAAATTCATAGCAATTAAAAAAGTGTTGGGCCATTACAAAGGCGGATCAACTAGCCATACCTTAAGTTTTTCAGTCTGGAGCAAGTCATGGAAATACTGAGCTATTCATCTGTCGATCGTGGCTGTGTCAGCAAAGCATGCGGCATAAATAGGACACTTACTGTGTACTGTTTGTTCCAAATTGCTCGAGGAGCACTAGATGTTGCAGAAAGAACGTAGCTTAAAGTAATAAAACGACTTCCACATTTAGAATTATTTAAAACGAGATACTAAAAGTTAATTGTTGATATTCTCCACAAACACATTGTGAATATGGTTGAACAATTCTTACTGGCGGTTGAAAATATGTCTGACATGTTACATCAACGACCTCTAACCGAAATGATTTTGATTATAACGTGTGCACCATGAACGTGAAACAGAAGTGGAGTTGAGTGTATTTATTTCGTATATGGCGTATGGGACAGGGTACAAGAGTAGCGAGAGCATTTCCCCTCTCCACCCCTCCCCATTTTCTTTGAAAGTGGCGTCTCGTGTCTCCCAGATCTGACTCCAGGAGCGTAAGTGTGATGCTCGTTATAAAACAAATCTCTGATGAAACAAGACGAGCGAGTGCTATGCTCGCTTGTTTGTCTAGATTCTTGACATAACTCATTGTTGAGTTTGGCCACTACACACAACGACAACACCGTTACAGTGGGCTCAGGAAATTCCGTGTTTAACACGTTATACACTGAAGAGCAAAAGATACTGGTATAGCTGCCTAATATCGTGTAAGTCCCTCCAGAACACACAGTACTGCCCCAACACGACCTGGCATGGACTCGACTAATATCTGAAGTAGTGCTAGAGGGAAATGACACCTTGAATCCTGCAGGACTACCCATAAACCCGTAAAAGTGCGAGGGAGTGGAGATCTCTTCTGAACAGCGCGTTGCAAGGCATCCCAGATAAGCTCAATAATGTTCATGTCTGGGGAGTTTGGCGTCCAGCGGAAGCGTTTAAACTGAGAAGAGTGTTCCTGGAGCCACTCTGTAGCAATTGTGGACATGTGGGGTGTTTCACTGTCCTATTGAAATTGCCCAAGTCCGTCGGAATGCACAATGGGCTTGAATGGATGTATGTGATCATACAGGATGCTTATGTAAATGTCACCCGTAGCCGGGGTCCGATATCACTCCAATCACACAAGCCCCACACCGTTTCAGAGCATCCACCAGCGTGAACGGTCACCTGCTGGCATGCAGGGTCCATTGATTCATGAGTATGTGTCCATACCCGCACATGTCCACCCGCTCGATACAATGTGAAACGAGACACATCCGACCACGCAACCTGTTTCCAGTCATCAACAGTCTAATGTTGGTGTTGACGGGCCCAGGCGAGGCTTAAAACTTTGTGTCGTGCAGTCATCAACGGTACATGGGTGGGTTTTCGGCTCCGAAAGTCCATATGGATGATGTTTCGTTGAATGGTTCGTACGCTGACACTTGTTGATAGCACAGCTTGAAATCTGCAGCAATTTGCGGAAGGATTGCACTTCCGTCACGTTGAACGATTCTCTTCAGTCGTCTTTGGTCTCGTTCATGCGGGATCTTTTTTCGGCTGCAGCGACGTCGGAGATTTGATGTTTTATCGGATTCCTCAAGTTCACTGTACACTCGTAAAATGGTCTCCCCACCTTTTTGCAACCTCGGAGCTGCTGTGTCCCATCGCTCTTATGCCGACTATAACACCACGTTCAAACTCATTTAAATCTTGATAACCTGCCACTGTAGCAGCTATAACCGATCTAACAACTGAACCAGACACTTAGGCGTTGTCTAGTGCAGCGCAGTATTCTTCCGGTCTACATAACCCTGTATTTGAAAATGCATGTCTATATCAGTTTCTTTGGCGCTTCAGTGTGGTTGTTATTTGTGGGTAACGCTGAGGTAATTAGATTACGAAACGAGACACTTAGTAGATGAGTTTTATTACTTGGGCAGCAAAAAATGATGACGGCCGAAGTAGAGAGGATATAAACCGTAGACTGACAATGTCAAGAAAAGCGTTTCCGAAAAAGATAAAATTGTTATGATCGAATATAGAATTAAGTGTGAAGAAGTCATTTCTGAAAATATTTGTGTGCGGTGTGGTCGTCTATGGTAGTGAAACATGGGCGATAAACAGTTTAGACAAGAACAGAGCAGAAGCTTAGGAAATGTGGTGCTACAGAAGAATGCTGAATATTACATGGGTAGATAACGTAGCTAATGAGGAGGTACTAAACAGAATTGGGGAGAAAAGAAATTCGTAGCACGACCTGAGTAGAAGAAGGTTGATAGGACACATTCTAGGGCATCTAGGGGTACGTCTCTGACAGAATTACAGTATCATCGAGAAACCTTTTATTTCTTCTCCCTGAACTTTAATTCCTACTTCGAATTTCTCTGTGGTTTCCTTTGGTGTCTGTTCAATGTGCGCATAACTGGAGGTAAATGTGGAGAGTAAAAACTGTAGGGGAAAACCAAGAGGTCGATGAAGTAGGCAATTTCAGAAAGATGTAAGCCGCAGCAGTTATGCAGAGAAGATGAGGATTACATAGGGTGAAGCAGCACGGAAAGCTGCATCAAATCAATCATCAGCTGCAGACCACATGAAAAGTTTATTCTGAGCTGTTCCTGAGCTTTGCTCAAATAACGCTAAATCCATCGGAAATAGATTTTTTGCAGAGTTAAATACTCAAGCAAAGTCGAATGTACTGTAGACTTCGATGTGTATAACGATGAACCTGTCTCAGTGTAAGTCACGGGGCGATGTTCTAGGGCGCAGCTGGAGGAGGGGCGGGGACCTCTTCACTGGCTGCCAGATCGCTATGACAAAATTTGCTGGGTTTTGTGGCACGAGTTGTAAAAATATTATTTTTTTCTCTCGTCGTTTCGTTCCTGACTTTTATGGGAACGAGTAGGCAGCTAGAGAGAGATTACGGACTGGGCCTCAGCCTTTCGCATGCACAGACGCATTTTACCGCTAAAATAAAATGTAAACAAAAATTATTCTCACACAATACTAGAGACAGTGATGTCAGTAATCTTGCTCTGATATACATGGCTGCTATTAAGTGAGTCATTCTTTTTCAAAGTTCCACGTTTTCCAAAGCGCTGTAATTATGCGCAGACATAATTGCTGCATCAACAGAATCGTCAAATCGCCGAGCTTACATTGTGCTCACCAGCTGGCATTACGGGTGCAGTGCCCTAACAAAACGATGACAAAGCAAGGAAGGAGTTTTGTGTGGTCAATACGAGTGATGTTTGTTGCAACACTGTAGCGTCCGTTTAGACGAAATTGCGGGACCGAACCGCCATGTAAACAGAGAGTTGTGCGTTAGTATAGACAATTTAGGGACACTGGTAGTATCTGTAAACATAAAAGAACCGGCTGATCAAGTGTGTTAGATACAGCTAGGGAGAGGGTGAGAAAAATAATTCGTACGCAGTCCGAAAAAATCAACGGTTCGCGGGAGGTCATGAACTTGAAATACCGCAGCAAAGTGTGTGGAAGATTTTGCGAAGGCGGTTATATTTCAGATCGTACGGTCTATAGGTCGTCTAACAATTAAATGTGGAAGGGAATTGCCGATGTCTGCAATTTTGCATCACAATACAGCAAGCACTCTAGAATGAACATTTAGCCCCAAAGCTGGTATTCAGTGAGGAAGAAACAATCCATTTGTCTGGAAAGGTTAAACGACACATTAAAAGAGTGTGGGGTAATGAAATTGTGTAGTATGAACGAGATTCGACAAAGGTCAATGTTTTCTTGCAGTGTCACAGACAAAGCTGTATGTGCCGTTTTTTCTCCATGAGAAGACTGTGATGGCTATGCTGTAGTTGTTGTTTTCATAACTGGCTGCTGGTTCCGAGTATTTCATCTTCCAAGATCGATGTTCCTCGCTACTTAAACGAGGTTTAAGCATAATTTGAGCATAGTTGTGAAGATGATACGTCTCTGTTCTCTTGGCACTCCAGATCGCCTGACCTGATGCGTTGTGACTTCTTCCTTTGGGGTACGTTTAGGACCATTTTTACGTGTCCCCACTGCCGAGAACACTGGAACAGCTCAGAGAACCCTTACAGTGTTGTTGTTATATCCACTTATTAAGATGTTGCTTCATAGGGTACGGAACGAGCTTGGATACCTCTTGCATGTATGTCGTGTGACCACATGGGCACTCATAGAACATTTATAGAACGCAAAATGTAAGCTTCGTGAGTTTACTGCTCTATTCATACATCAGTTATATTTGTACATGTAACACTTTGGAAAATACAGAGCTTCAAAAACGAATGTATCATTTATAGTAGCTGTGTGTATTTTTTGATCACGGAGCGGTGGGAGGAGGATTTATTTCTAGCATTTTGATAATATGCAGGCCATTTAAATAGGATACTGGGAATCAACGTGCTTTGTCACACACTTATATAAAACAATTGCTGCCCCGCAAAAAATAACTCTACGTTTTCGTGGGTTTGGTGGTGATGGGGGCCGGTGGCAAGTTAAAACTCTGAAACGGGTGCCAAACTATCTAGCAGTGCCACTGGATAGTCTTCAGTTACGCTGCACACAGTATCAGTGGTTTTGGAACAATGAATTTCGGACAACCTTCATAAAAAAGTTCACCGCAGGCGGAACCACGAAAGCGATGAAGCTCTGCACTGCAATTGTAAACCGCCCTTCGTGAAGGTAACCAGCAGAAAATGAAAGAATTGATCCGAGGCATTGTTTTCGGCTCAGTAAGCAGTCATCCAACGGTAGAGTTCAGTCTAAATTTCTAGTTTTATGCAACACTCTGTAAACTCTCACTGGACGCAAACCACTCCATCCATTTCTGAGCTGCGATTGTTTGAGCAATAACAGATCACAAGACTTAAAACATCACGAGGATGACATCTCAACAGCGCCGTAAAGCGACCGTTTGCAAAACTCGGAATGGTGCCCTCGAACCCTGACTCCGTAGCGTCGGCCATCTGAGTTACCAGCAGCGTCCGACGCGATACGAGCTGACGACAGACGCTGACGTCAGCATAAGGCGCTCGCGTGCGGAGCAACGCTCTCGAGGCACGTGGACCTCACCGCCACCGCCAGAGTGCAACTTTCCCTACGGCTCAAAGATCGTGACAGCGAATAACGCTTCCATGTGATGCCAGACCTGTTGCCTACCGTACGGGACCACACATTATCCACACGGGATTCGTATTCGAGAGATGTTCCCCGTCCGGTCACCCAGATCTAGAATGTCCGTCATTCTCCCAAAATCGATTAAGACGAATGCTAGGTGGATTCCTCTGCAAGGGACACCACTGATTTCCGTCCCATTCTTCACTAGATTGCCCTTATACTCTGCGTCTAATGACATCGTTCTCAACAAGTCGTTAATTGCTAATATGCCTCCCTGTGGACACTCACAAAAATGCAGTCTCCATTTTATGTCTGCGGTAACTGAATGTTAACATAGCAATTATTCCCACTGTATGATTCCAAGCATGGTGCTGAGTAGGATTACTTTTATTTTACAATACGCCTATTTCGGCTGAACTGCCATCATCAGGTTATCTCTAACTGAATGGAATACAATTTTGATACATTATTTCTAATTTTATGTATAATTGAACCACTTTCAAGCTGTCTCTCTACCGTTCCAGTCTCGAACGGCACGCAGGAAAACGAGCACTTAAATTTTTCTGTACGAGCCCTGATTTCTCTTATTTTATCGTGATGATCATTTCTTCCTATGTAGGTGGGTGGCAACAGAATGATTTCGCAATCGAAGGAGAAAACTGGTGATTGAAATTTCACGAGAAGATCCCGTCGCAACGAAAAACGCCTTTGTTTTAATGATCACCACTCCAATTCACGTGTCATGTCTGTGGCACTATCCCCACTATTTCGCGCTAATACAAAACGAGCTGCCCTTCTTTGTACTTTTTCGATGTCATCCGTCAGTAACACCTGATGCGGAACCCACACCGCACAGCAATACTCAAGAATATGGCGGACAAGCGTGGTGTAAGCAATCTCTTCAGTAGACCTGTTGCACCTTCTAAGTGTTCTGCCAATGAATCGCAGTCTTTGGTTTATTCTGCCCACAATGTTATCTATGAAATCGTTCAAATTTAGGTTATTTGTAATTGTAATCCCTAAGTATTTAGTTGTATTTACAGCCTTCACATTTGTGTGACTTAATGCGTAATCGAAATTTAGCTGATTTGTTTTAGTACTCGTGTGAATAACTTCACACTTTTCCTTATTCAGGGCCAATTACCACTTTTTGCACCATACAGATATCTTATCTGAATCATTTTGCAAGTCGTTTTGATCATCTGATGACTTTACAAGACAGTAAATGACAGCATCTTCTGCAAACAATCTAAGACGGATACTCAGATTGTCTCCTATGTCGTTAATATAGATCAGGAACAATAGAGAGCCTATAACACTTTCTTGGGGAACGCTGGATACGAGTATTACTTCTGTTTTACTCGATGAGTTCACGTCTTTTGACCTTTATGACAGGAAATCACGAATTCAGTCGCACAACTGAGGCGATATTCCATAGGCACGTAGTTTGGTTAGAAGACTCTTGTGAGGAAAGGTTTCGAAAGCCTTCTGGAAATCTAAAAATGTGGAATAAATTTGACATCCCCTGTCGACAGCACTCATTACTTCATGAGTATAAAGAGCTAGTTGTGTTTCACAAGAACGATATTTTCTGAAACCATGCTGACTATGTGTCAATAAATCGTTTTCTTCGAGGTACTTCATAATGTTCGAATGCAGTATATGTTCCAAAACCCTACTGCAAATCGATGTTAGTGATATAAGCTGTGTAATTCAGCGGATTACTCCTACTTTCCTTTTTGGGTATTGGTGTGACTTGAACAGTTTTCCAGTCTTTAGGTACGGATCTTTCTGTGAGCGAGTGGTTGAATGTAATTGCTAAACATGGAGATATTTTGATCAGCATACTCTGAGAGGAACATGACTGGTATACAATCTGGACCGGAGGCCTTGCCTTTATTAAGTGATTTAAGCTGCTTCGTTATTCCGAGGATATCTACTTCTATGTTTCTCATCTTGGCAGTTGTTCTTGATTGGAATTCAGGAATATTTACTTCGTCTTCTTTGGTGAAGGAGTTTCGGAAAACCGTGTTTAATAGCTATGCTTTAGTGGCATTGTCAACAGTGACTTCACCGTTGTTATTACACAGTGAAGGTATTGCTTGCGTTTTGCCACTGGTGTGCTTTATGTATGACCAGAATCTCTTTGGGTTTTCTGCCAGATTTCGAGACAGAATTTCGTTGTGGAAATTATTAAAAGCATCTCTCACTGAAGTACGCGCCATATTTCAAACTTCTGTAAAACTTTGCTAATCTTGGGAATTTTGCGTTCTTTTAAATTTGGCATGCCTTTTTCATTGCTTCTGCAACAACGATTTGACCAGTTTTGTATACCATGGGGGACCAGTACCATCAATAATTAATATTGTTAAATGCATTTCCTTATTAAACATTTTCAAACCCTTCTGCAGGTTTGAACATCCATGCGACATCGGCGGTTCCGTCAATGTCCATGTGCTTGTTAGTTAAGTTGCGTTGGTGTTATAATAGCAGTAACGGTTGGTTATCACCTTATGTGGCTTATTACTTTACTTAGTTGTCACATTATCTTCTTTACATATTCGTGACAGCTCAACTGAGAGATAATCCAGCGATTTTTTGTGGTTATAGGCAGTTCCGTTTGTTATTGCTTTTATGTAGATATTGATCTTCGCAAGTCCGTATGGCGTCACTGGATACTGTTATTGTAAACTATTTTCGTAGACAGATTTTGGTATAGGTTGTGGTGAGTCATATGCATTCGATTGTATACAATTACAAATGGAATTAAACATTTCTTTCTTGTTATTTATGTTCTATACGTTCTCTTCATTTTCATAGGTATGTATTGCAATCTGCTCGTTGACCGGTTTTCCAGCGATGCTGTATCGCTACAGTATTATTTGTTCGAATGCTGTAACCGAGGCTCACAAGAAGGACAGCCCGTGGTACGTAAGTCAAAGTACGCGACACTGTAGATCCTACAAGTGCCGGCAGCCGTTTGTGGGGGCGAGCGAGCAACTATTTCAGACGAGTTTCATAATAATCTTGACTGCGTGTTTAAATGTGTGCAGGCTCACGATAACACGCAAAGAACTTAAGGCCTTTAGTGGTTACTTTTCAATTACTTATTGATTTCCCGTAGACCCTGCAGGGATCCGAGCGTTCGCGAAGTGAGGCGGACAAGCCGACTCGTGTGACGTCACAAGTTCATTGTAGAGCCCGCGTTTTTCATTGGCCCCGGCTGTAATGTAATCTCTTATTGTCTACTATTATTTGTTTTTATGCATCTGTCTTATGTACTGGCGAATCATTTAATAAGGTTCGCTATGTATTGCTTGTATTTCAGTTCGACTTGCTCATTTAGTATTTTTTTGCTGATATTTGTGTGCACGTACACAGATTTCCATCTCTTGCAGAATTATTCTCGTGTTACCACTAGACAATTGGTCGAAAGCTGTCTGTGACTGTCATTTCCAGGTTACGGTTTTTTTGTTAGTAACATTTTTTATGGATTCTTCCGTTACTTCTTGCTAAACAAGACCACATTTAAGGTTGAATAATAAGTGCACTCTCTTTGTACTACTGATTTCTGTTTATTTTGAACAAGTTTTCGATTTATTAGGCCATCACAGGAAACAACTGACTAGAGTCTGGAATGGACACTGGTTCTTATGTAACCAAACACTGTAGGCGAAGATACAATTATATTACACATGTTTCTTAATGCTGAGATTACACTTTACACGGCAGCCAATGTTAAGCACAATAAATTGTTAAAGTACACAATATTGCAGATGAATTGATTTTTTCCTTAAGTGGTGTCAAACTGAATATCCTTCATTTATGTAGTGCAACAAAGATTTTTTTAACACAATAAACAGAACTTTAGTCAATGGACTGTGTTATACACAATAATTAGAATACGTAATGTTACATTATTATAGGTTATATAGTTGTTATGTCATAGTTTGTGAGGTTGAGGCTGTGACATTGGTTGAGAACTATCTAACTGAATATTAGATACTTATGCTGAGAAAAAAACTTGTTTTATACCGCAAACGACTTTTTTATGCAATGGGCAATATTCAACTTAGTACATGGTTAAAATGTACAATATTAAATTATCACAAGTCATATTGTTGAAGCTTGTCTGGTATTGAGTAGGAAAGTCTGTTATGTTTTAATGTTATGTAGCAGTATGTCTCATTGTGGCGGTCTGTGGGGATGTGGCTGGTTGAGACCATCATGTGAAGCTTAAAAGTGGTGATGTGCTTAGCTGTAATTGACCATTTAGAACCAGCCGGGAATTTTTAGTCAAATGTCTGTTTACCTCAAATGCTTCTAACACGCTTAGTTTTGTGCCTTTGTTGGCTAAAAGTAGTACTTCTGTGTGAATTTGGTATTTGTTTCCTTCCTTCAGCACATATTTGGCAAAGATGGAGTCTGACCTGCGTAATCTCCAGCTGCAGTTCTGTTCAGTCAGCCTTGTTGTTATAGCCCTACCTGTCTGACCAATATACAGTTTCTTGCAGTCATTGCAAGTGATTTTGTGAACAGTTTCAGTCCAAAGTGTTTTGAAGATACTACTCCATTTACGGGAACTACACTGCCTGATAAAGGAGTGAAGTACCCAAAAGACATTTTTGGATGTTAATGTAGCTTCGTACACGTAAGCGCCATCGGCGGCTATGCAATTATCTGTGACAGTTACGACGGCAACCAGAGTGCATTACCGACGATTGTGTTTAGTGCTGTTACCAGGCGTGATAACGTACACATAAAGTGTTGTGAACAGCGTTAGATGTTGCGTCAGTGATTGCTGTGAACGACGCAGACATACTGCGTACAGTGTAAAACAGCAATATCGGCTCCTAATAGAGCTTCAAAGGAGCCTCATTTTCGGTCACCCTCTAGCCTAATGGTTGTACTGTGCGGTATCCAGATTTGTGGAGCTTTCCGATGTGATGGTCTGGCCTGATGTTGGACTGCATGGGAGCGTGAGGGCCAGCACGTTTGTTATCAAGGTTCCACTCGACCACGCCTAGCCACCACAAGGGAGAATCGCCATAGTGTGCACCAAGCACATCGTAAAACCTTAACTTTTGCATCCGCCATCTAAGAAAAACTAATGGAGTTCCAGCAGCATTCTGCATCGTACTGGACCGTTAGACAGAGAATAGCATTAGCCGGACTCTGGAATTACAGTCACATGCATAGGATGGCGTTAGTACCACCAGACAAACGGCCGCACTTGAGAGTGGTGCCGTCCATCAGGTAGCATGGAATGATGATGAATGGTGTCATATTGCGTCCAGCGATGAACAGCGGTCCTGCATTACCCCAGACGACCGTCGTCTACGAGTATGGTCTTGACCTGTGGAGCGATCCCATTATTCCAGTGTTTTGGAGAGGTACGAATGTGTGACGCCTGTCGTCACGGTAGGGGAGCCATCATGAATATCTTCGCGTCACGGCTATAGTGACTGAGGGAACTCCGACGCCGTAACAGTACGTCACGGACATACTGCGTCCTGACGTGCCGCCCCTCGTGCGACGGTATTGTGGAGCCATTTTCAACAGGACAATGCTGGTGCACACATGGCACGTGTCTCTATGACCTGTTAGCTTCATGGTGAGATACTCCTTGGCTAGCAAATCCCAGTTCTGTCCCTGATAGAGCGTGTATGGGACTAGCTAAGACATCAACTCTGTCCCAGTGCGAGTATCCGAGATACCAAGAACCAGTTACGACAGCTGTCGGTCAGCTTGCCTCCGGAGAGGATAGAAAGGCCTTACGACTTCCTTGCCAACGGAATCAGTGCACGCATCTGACCAACGACGATCAAACGACCTAGGAATAAGACGGGTTGTGCTACCAAGTTATTTGTAAACTTGACTGGATTTTGTAATAACGTCACCTATCCTCTCAGCCCGTTAAGTTTCATTTCGTTTCCTCTTCCTCTTCTGGGTACTCCCCTTTTTCGTGGGGCAGTGTACATTACCGTTTTGTGGAAATTATATCCGCATTAGTTTAATACCATCATCTGGCTCCAAACGTTCCCAGTCTGCGCCTTCCACTTTAAGTAATGTAACTGTTTATGTTTAAGCTTTTCAGCGATGTAGAACTCGAAAATTCAGTGGCCAAATGAACGTAATAATCTGATACAGATGTAACCCCCCCCCCCAAAAAAAAGAAAAAATAAATTAATTTAGTCTTTTAGATTGTAGCTGTACCTCCGAAATACGTTGGACTAAAATAGAAATACTGTCTCTGCAGACAGTGTGTTACCTACCAATTACTAACCTAATTATTGTGGCGTATGTCCGAAGCTCCTCCCTTCAATACTGACGCTGGAAGCTGCCCAGTCACTTTGCAAACTCATCTACACCGTCTGCATCCGTCTCCTGTACTCTTTCATTCTTTTCATCGATAGATTCTAAATTATTGGTATTGTCATTATAAAATCCTAATTTTCTGATTTTCAGATAGCAACATAAGGCTGTAAGCTCGAATTGACAGATGCATTATCTGGTGCTTTGCCACCTACAACCTAACCATCGATTCATCTAGGAACGTACGTTTCTGAAATACAATAATGATCGTACACATGAGGTACGTTACAGTTGATCTGTGATAACAGTCAAAGCATAACTATAGAAAGGCGGAGATACGCCCTACATAAACCTTGCCTCTGGGGACAGGTTCCTTACGCCAAAACAAGAATAAGTTCCTACAAACGTGTGTCCGAAAATCTTTCGTTTATGGTTATTTATGAAAGTAAACAGTTTAGATGAGTACAGCTCATGAAGCCGGCCGTGGTGGTCGAGCGGTTCTAGGCGCTTCAGTCCGGAACCGTGGTGCTGCTACGGTCGTAGGTTCGAATCCTGCTTCGGGCATGGATGTGTGTGATGTCCTTAGGTTAGTTAGGTTTAAGTAGTTCTAAGTCTACGGGACTGATGACCTCAGATGTTGAGTCCGATAGTGCTTAGAGCCATTTGAATCATTTTTTTTTGCAGCTCATCAAAACAGAAATTCTTAATAAATGCTCGAAATGTCGTCCTCTTGCTTTGAAACACACATGCGCTCGTCGAACCATGGACTGTAGCACCATTTCAAATACTCTTTGACAGTTTCGAATCGTTTCGCAGGCTTCCATGACACGTCGATGAAGAGTCCTGCATCCGGGTGGTCTTATGAGTAGACCAATAGTTTAAGGTGCCTCCAGAGATAATAATCCAAAGGACTGAGGTCGGGGGAACATGCAGGTCATGGTAGATGTCAGCCAATGCATCTCGAACACTAAGACTGAAATGTGTTGGAGCTCCATCACGGTTAAACCACGTTTCTTCGTATTTGCAGGGGCATGTGTTCTAATAGGTCTTGGGGCGTGGTCTCAATTAAGTACCTATAGACAGCATCTGGAAGACGTGCTGGGAGAACCCATGGACCTACCAGATAGTCTCCTACGATTTCAAACCACACGTAAGTCTTAAAATGATGCTGCGATCCTCCCTCCTGTGTTTGGTGTGGAAATCTGTTACTCCATCTCTTCCAAACGTTGCCTCATTTGTAAGCAAAACTGACGAGAAAGCCAACGGACTGGTAGTTTATGTAACAAATCATTGGCAAAAGTTTTCACGCGGTATGTGATCGGTAGGTGTTAGGCCCTGCACACGTTTAAGATATGTGAGTTGTTCACAAAGTATCCTCCATGCAGAACTTGGCGATGTGCATGTCAGGGCTATCTGTCTAGCACTGTTACCTCGCTCATCTTCGACAGCCCGTAGAACGTGCTCTTCCTGGTCAGTCGTACGAGCAACACGTGGTCTTCGTCGATCAACAGTCTGTTGTGCTGCGGATCCTGTACCGGCAACACAACGATATACGGCAGCAAATACAGCAGCAAAGGTTGGATGACTTGGCTGTCCTCGGTCTGGCAATGCCATCTGATACGTGCCCCTTACCATTCTCACGGCTGTACACAGAAATCATACGTGCCTGTTCACGAAATGAATATCCAGACATGTTTGAAAAGAGCACTTTCAGTTAACGCATTACCCGTAGTGTACGAGTATATACACAATGGACCACATGAAGACAGACTAATGACGAAAGTCAACAAATCTCCCTGGTAACACAACGCCATGAAATAAGTGAAATGGGTGCACAGATACGTGAAGTTGTTCAGTTGCACCTAGAAAGCCGTCAACTTTCATGATGGAAATAATTCAGCAAACCTTACACTGAGGTGATAAAGGCCATGGGATACCGATATGCACGCATACAGTATCGAGTACACAGTGTATATAAGGGCAGTGCATTAGCGGAGTTGTCATTTGTACTCAGGTAATTCATGTGAAAAGGTTTCCATAGTCATTATGGGTGCGCGTCGGGAATTAATAGACTTTGAACACCGTATAGTATAGGGCGCTAGACGTATCGGACATTTCATTTTTAAAACCTTAGTGAATTCAATATTCCGAGATTTACACTGTCAAGAATGTGCCGAGAATAACAAATTTCAGGCATTACCTCTCACCGTGGACAATGCAGAGGCCGACGATATTCAGTTAACGACTGGGAGCAGCAACGTTTGTGTGCAGTTATCGGTGCTAACAGATACACAGCATCTCGTGAAATAACCTTAGAAATCAATGGGGGACCTATGACGAACGTATCTATTAGGACAGTGAAGCAAAATTTGGCGTTAATGGTCTTTGGCAGCAGAAGATCGGCGGGAGTGCCTTTGCAGAAAACACAACATCGTCTGCAGCGCTTGTCCTGTGCCCCTGACCGCATCGGTTGGACCCTGAGCGTCTGGCAAACTGTGGCCTAGTCAGATGGACCCAAATTTCAGTATGTAAGAGCCAATGGTAGGGTTTGAGTGTGGTGCAGACGCCACTGAGCCATGGATCCAAGTTGTTAAGAAGTCACTGTGCAAGCTGGTGGTGGCTCCATAATGGTTTGAGCTATGTTTACATGGAATGGACTGGGTCCTCTGGTTAAACTGAACCGACTATTGACTGTATGTTCGGCTACTTGGAGATCATTTTCAGCCAAAAAACGATGGAAGTTTTGCGGATGACATGCTCCATGTCACCAGGTTACATATGTTCGGCCGCGCGTGGTAGCAATGCGGTCTGAGGTGTCTTGTCACGGTTCGTGTAGTTCCCCCCGTCGGAGGTTCGAGTCCTCCCTTGGGCATGGGTGTGTATGTTGTCCTTAGCGTAAGTCAATTTATGTTAGATTTAGTAGTGCGTGAACCTAGGGACTGATGACCACAGCAGTTTGGTCCACAGTCCTTACCACAAATTTCCAAAATTCCACATCTGTTCGCGATTGTTTGAGGACCATTCGGGAACATTCGAGCGAATGATTTGGCCACCCAGGTCGCCCGGCATGAATCCCATGTGCACTAAATCGTGCACCGGCAACGCTTTCACAAGTATGGACGGCGTTAAAAAGAGGCAGCGTGGCTCAATATTTCTGCAGGGACCTTCAAAGACTTGATGAGTCCATGCCACGTTTAGTTTCTGAACTGCCCCGGGAAGAGGAGGTCCGAGGGCGATGTAGGAGGTATCCCATGACTTTTGTCACCTCAGAGTATGTTACAATGTACATCTACACCTGCATTCTGGCAACCACTTTCAAGTGAATGGCAGAGCGTATTTCACATTATATCACGTATAAAGGTTCCTTCCCGTTCAATGTGTTTTGTAGGCAGTGTCCTTTGTAGACTCATCGCATTTCCCTCACGTCCAATGAACCAAAGTCTACTGATTGCTTCACCTACGATTGTATTCACGTGATCGTTTCATGTGAAACCTCTATATACTGTTACACCCGAATATTTATCCGAGTTGACAGATATCAAAATTGACTCGTTGATATTATAGTCATAATATGTTGTTTGTTGGTTTTCTGAAGTGTAAATTTATCGCTTCCGAACATTTAGGGAAAGTTCCCAGAACTTGCGTCTCTCTGTGGTGTACGATGGGATTTCACGGAGTTTTTTACATGTTATCTTGGCAGAAAAGGTAACTTTTATTGCATGATGCACTACACTTCAAAGTCCCACAGATACATGGCGCTATTTTTCAACACAGTCACCAAGGCTCTGTGAACAACTGTCGGAATGTTCCACCAGTCGTTCAATTCCTCGGCGATAGAAATCCGCTCCTCGGTCACGGAACCAATCTAGAACCGCTTTGTGAACGTCCTCATCGTTCGAAGATCTCTTTCTTCCTTGCTTCAGCTTGCCGAAAAGAAGGCAACCGTTTTGTTTTTGTTTTACGGCGCAAAAACAACTGGGGTCATACGCGCCCACGTCAAAACTATAGAACACGAAAACAGAGAGGAGTTAAAAAACAGCTAAACGTCAGTCCCAATTGACGTAAGAGAAGCCATCTGAAAACAGGGACGTGGAGAAAGGGCTACTAAAGACACCGTGCAGAAACGGAGGTCCAAAACTAAAAACTGGGAACGACGGAACCTTCATATGCAGCGAAAATACGAAAGTGCATGTGCTAAGGTGAAATGCGCAAGCGCTCAAACGTTGCTGCTGCCGCCTGGCGCAAAAAGAGTCGCAGCGCCTCCAGTGATGAAAACCGTTCTTAAGATTACTACCTACAGCCGGCCGATTCAGATGCCATTGTTTCTTCATATCTGATAAAACAGGATTCCGAGTTTTACTTAGGGGTAATCCATTATCACGGTGAATGATATTATGTGTTAGTCTGCTTTCGACAAATTCTTTTGAAACACAATCCCAGTAACGCGAGGCGTTTGCAACCACTTGGGTCTCTCTGTATAGCATCCTATGTCCGTCTGTCAGACAGTGCTTAGCCAACGCAGATTTGTCAGATTGTAATAATTGCGTATGGGTTGAGGTTCAAAACATCTGTCACTGAGGTTACGAATAGTCTGGCCAATGCATATTTTACCGAACGCACATGGATTTTGTAAACGTCAGACTTCCTCGAACTGAATCGTCCTTAACAGAGCCAAAAAGTGCTCCTATCTTAGCCGGCGGACTGAACACACATGTGACTTCATGCTTCTTCAGAACCCTACCTATCTTGGCAGACACGCTCCCAGCACATGGAAGGAAATCTTCAAACCTGAAAGTGTCTTCAAGTGGTTTCGGTAGAGGTCCAAACTCAAAAGCACGTCCAATCCGTCTGCCTGTATAGCAGGTATGATTAAACACGTCCTTAAGGTGTTGAAGCTCTTGTAGTAAATTCTTAGCATCCGAGATATGCTCTTTTGTCCAAGGTCCGTAGGACTCCTGCACCTTGAAGCAGTGAATGACAGCTGGTAGCATTTAAATACCACTCAGTATGTGTTGGTTTCCTGTAAAACAATGTGTCAGAGTTCCATCATAATTTTTAAAAACCAGTGCATCTAAATAGGGGAACTTCCCATCCTTTTAAATTTCCATTGTGAATTTGATGTTAGGATGAAGACAATTAAAATGGTCCAGTAACAGGTACAAAGAATCTATTCCTTGTAGCCAAACAAGAAACATATCGTCAACATACCTCAAAAATAAGTAGGCTTCGAAAAAGATGTTTTCTGGGCCATATCGTCAAAGTCTTCCAAAAAGAGATAGCGACTGTTGGGGATAAAGGACTCCTAATAGCCACACCGTCAATCCACTCAAAATATTTCTCATTGTATAACAAAATAGGTGGACGTCAGTATATGACGACGTGTCTAGTTTTTCATTAATTAAAATCAATGACTCTTCAAGAGGGACCCGATTAAAAAGAAACACCACATAAAAATTGCCAAGTAAATCAGAGGGACCAAGACAAAGCGACTTTAAACGCCGAATAAAATCCATGGAATTGGAACGATGGTGTTCACATTTACCCACATGAGCGCGGAGAACCGACGCTAAATATTTTGCCAAGTCGCACCAAAATTACTAACATCAGGCGTAATGAGATCATCTTTACGGACCTTCAGGAAACCATATATTCTAGGTGAATCGGCCGCACCAGGACGAAGTTTTTAGTAGTGTCCTCAGGTTATGAGCTCTTCTTCACAAGTGAAGTCGTTGACCATTTTATGTAATACGTGGAATCCGTCTGTAATATTCGATAAGACGGATCCTTAAGTAAATCATAAATCTCATTCACATAATCAGCCTTGGAGATTAAAACTGTAGCGTTGCCTTTGTCTCCTGGTAAAATTAATAATTCATGGTCTTCTCTAATAAACCGAATAGCTGTCCATTCAGCCGAGGACATGTTACTCTGCCCGACGCAAAAGGTGAGAAACTTCCTGTCTGATCTCTTCCGCCGATTCTTCCAGAAGACGAGATACTACATGCTCAAGAGAAGAAATGTATTCCATAGCGAGTACATTTCTAGGTATGGGTGCAAAGTTTAAATCTTTTTCCGATATTGAAACCGTGACATCATCCAGTTTTTTACTTGTAACATTTATCACATTCCATCGACAATTATCATTTCCCGATATCAAAGTTGACGACAAAGACTTTGAAATTTAGAGAACTGCCTACTAGCAGCTCTCCTATACACCCAATCTGGTAATGCCCAGGAAGAAGATTCGACACACTCTCAAGATATTGCAGACAGCAGTGACGAAATCTCTAAATGAAGATAAAATAAATATATAATTTCCAATCGCCTACGTGTAAAACAGATGCGTTCTCTAAGGCAAAACTAGCCTACATCTGAATGCTACTGGCCGTTCTCGTATTAATGTAATGGACAAATCTGACAGATTTGAGGAAATCTGGCCTTTACAAAATACCATGTGAGAGCGGTAAAATATACATTGGCCAGACTATTCATATCGTTAATGACAGATGTTCTGTACCTTATCGCCTTACAACTTGACAAATCTGCGTTGGCTGAACACTGTCTTACAGAGGGATGTAGGATACTATACAGTGAGACACAAGTGGTTGCAAACGCCTCGCGTTACTGGGATTGTGCTTTAAAAGAATCTGTCGAAATCAGACTAACAGATAATATCATTAGCTAAATAAGACTTGGAATCCTGTTTTATCGGATATGAAGAAACAACGGCACCTTAATTGTCCGTCTACGAGTAATAATTTTTGCCGATATATCGTTTTTCGACAGAATTCACCACTGGAGGCGCTGCAACTCTTCTTGCGCCAGGGGGCTCCAGGAACGATTAAACGCTTGCCCATTTTACCTTAGGCATGCACTTTCGAATTTTCGTTGCATATGGAGGTTCCGTCGTTCACGGTTTGAATCAGTTATCGGCGAGAGCGGCTTAGCTTTTCTCACCTGATTAAGGCAGGCAGGTGGTACGCGGAAATATTGTGTGCAGATGACAGTTTGATCTGGCTGAAGACCCAACAAGAATATTAACCCAATCTGTTATTGGGGTTTTATAATATTTAAGACTCCTGTTTGCACATTCTCGTTTAGTGAGAGAATCTAAGTTTTCATTTCCAGTGATTTCAGAATGGCCTTTCATTTATCAAGAACAATATTCAGAAATTTTCTCTTAATCTCGAACATGGTGTCAGTGATAGCTTTAAGCTGTTCGATTTGTACAGTGTTGTGGTGCTTTCTGTTTAATTATAGGGCTGAAATTATATCGGATGTTAAGACTGTCGTTTCTTCAGCGGACGTCTGCACAAATATCAAGGCTACCAGTGAGGGATTTAGATCAGCCACGGTGGACTCAGGGCAGAGCTTCTGTAAGCCTTGTTGTTTGATTCTGGGACCCAGTAGGCACTATCGGTTCCTCCAATTGACTTGCGTCCAACTGTGTACATTGCGAATGCCCCATAGAGCTGTAAGAGACATTTCATTGCTGTTGTGTTGCTAAGATATGGTTCTGAAATGTTATGCTCGTCCTAACACTTGTTTGTAGAGTCGATGTTTCGTATGGCCGGTCACAGATACGTATGAGGGCTACTTTCAAGTCCTGTTCCTTACTTACTACCCGTCCTTGCATTTTGCCGCTGATGATGGAAGTTGGTTATTTAGTCAGTATTTTATGGACATAAATTAAATTGACAGTTAGCGAATTTTAACACCTGTCTACAAATATCCTTTAAGAGGAATTTATTGCTCAGGAATGATCTTTAAGGCTTTAATAGTGGCTCGTTTGCTTCAACCAGTATTGTATTTTTTGTGCCAGTATAATAGCCCTTGTAACTATATACAAGGTTGTGCAGTACATAATTTAGTGCTTCTTGAATGTGCTCTCTTAGTGTGATCCACAGCACATGTGATCACAATAGAAGTTGTCCTTTTAGGCTCAAGGGTGTAGTCAAGCCTGTACGTCACCTGGGAACTATGAACGTTTGCGTCCAGTTTCTGTTGATATAAACTGAGCTTACAGGTGTCAGGGGGATAGTGATATGCACGTTTATACACTCCTGGAAATGGAAAAAAGGACACATTGACACCGGTGTGTCAGACCCACCATACTTGCTCTGGACACTGCGAGAGGGCTGTACAAGCAATGATCACACGCACGGCACAGCGGACACACCAGGAACCGCGGTGTTGGCCGTCAAATGGCGCTAGCTGCGCAGCATTTGTGCACCGCCGCCGTCAGTGTCAGCCAGTTTGCCGTGGCATACGGAGCTCCATCGCAGTCTATAACACTGGTAGCATGCCGCGACAGCGTGGACGTGAACCGTACGTGCAGTTGACGGACTTTGAGCGAGGGCGTATAGTGGGCATGCGGGAGGCCGGGTGGACGTACCGCCGAATTGCTCAACACGTGGGGCGTGAGGTCTCCACAGTACATCGATGTTGTCGCCAGTGGTCGGCGGAAGGTGCACGTGCCCGTCGACCTGGGACCGGACCGCAGCGACACACGGATGCACGCCAAGACCGTAGGATTCTACGCAGTGCCGTAGGGGACCGCACCGCCACTTCCCAGCAAATTAGGGACACTGTTGCTCCTGGGGTATCGGCGAGGACCATTCGCAACCGTCTCCACGAAGCTGGGCTACGGTCCCGCACACCGTTAGGCCATCTTCCGCTCACGCCCCAACATCGTGCAGCCCGCCTCCAGTGGTGTCGCGACAGGCGTGAATGGAGGGACGAATGGAGACGTGTCGTCTTCAGCGATGAGAGTCGCTTCTGCCTTAGTGCCAATGATGGTCGTATGCGTGTTTGGCGCCGTGCAGGTGAGCGCCACAATCAGGACTGCATACGACCGAGGCACACAGGGCCAACACCCGGCATCATGGTGTGGGGAGCGATCTCCTACACTGGCCGTACACCTCTGGTGATCGTCGAGGGGACAATGAATAGTGCACGGTACATCCAAACCGTCATCGAACCCATCGTTCCACCATTCCTAGACCGGCAAGGGAACTTGCTGGTCCAACTGAGGCGCCAGGTGGAAATGGCATGGCAAGCCGTTCCACAGGACTACATCCAGCATCTCTACGATCGTCTCCATGGGAGAATAGCAGCCTGCATTGCTGCGAAAGGTGGATATACACTGTACTAGTGCCGACATTGTGCATGCTCTGTTGCCTGTGTCTATGTGCCTGTGGTTCTGTCAGTGTGATCATGTGATGTATCTGACCCCAGGAATGTGTCAATATAGTTTCCCCTTCCTGGGACAATGAATTCACGATGTTCTTATTTCAATTTCCAGGAGTGTAGATGGTGGTAGTATCGCATACACAATGGGAATGTATTGGGGGAAGCTGTCATTTGTACTCAGGTGATTCGTGTGAAGTGGTGTCGGATGTGATTATTGCCTGCACGTTGGGAACTATCTGCGTTTGCACGCCGAATAGCATTTGGAGCTACACATGTGGGGCATTTCTTTTCTGAAATCGTTAGGGAATTCAATATTCTGAGATCCACAGTGCCAGGAGCGTGCAGAGAATACCATATTTCTGTCACTGACTCTCACCAAGGACAGTGCAGTAGCTGATGACCTTCACTTAACGACCGAAAGCAATGGCGTTGGTGTAAAGTTGTCAGTGCTAGAAGACATGCAATAGTGCTTGAAATAACCACAGAAATCGATGTGGGGCGTGCGACGAAAAGTACCCGTTAGGACAGTGCGATGAAATTTCGCGATAATGCGTTATGGCAGCAGACGACCGACGCGAGTTTTTCTAACAGTACGACATCGCCTGCAGCGCCTCTCTTGGGCTCGTGACCGTATCAGTTGGACTCTAAACGCCTGTAAAACTATGGCCTGGTCAGATGAATACCGATTTCAGGTGGTAAAAGCTGATGGGGGGTTTGAGTGTGACGCAGACCCCACGAAGCCATGGACCCAAGTTGTCAGCAAGGCAGTGTGCAAGCTGGTGTTGGCTACATAATGGTGTGGTCTGTGTTTACTTGGAATGGACTGTGTCGTCTGGTCCAACTGAACCGCTAACTGAATGGAAATGGTTATGTTCGGCTACCTGGATACCATTTGCAGCCACTTCTGGACTCCATATTCCCAAACAACAATGGAATTTTTGTGGATGACAATGTGCTAGGCCACCTGGTCACAGTTGTTCGTGATTGGTTCGAAAATTTATGGGATGCAATCGAGACGTCAGTTCGTGCAAATAATCGTACAACGGCAACACTTTCGCAGTTATGGACGTCTATAGAGACAGCAAGGCTCAATATTTCTGCAGGGAACTTGGAACGCCTTGTTGAGTTCATGCCACGTCGAGTTGCTGCACTGGGCCAGGCAAAACGAGGTCCGATTTGATATTAGGAAGTATCCCATTACTTTCATCACCTCAGTGTAATATAGATATCATGACAATGGTAGATTTAGGTCAGCTTTGGCGAGTAATAGACCCTTAACCAGAATATGTCCACACAACTCAGAACAGTGAATTATCAATAGCGAGTGCAAATGCGTTAGTACAACGAGGAGCGTACTTTGTAAGCGTCTCATAACAAATTATCTAACAACAACTGTCAGGTATGAGATGAGAAATGCGTGCTTATGTATTTTAAGTACTTGGAAAGAAGGTATTTATGTAATTCTCGGCTGCGTTGTGAGGATGATACTCTGACCACAACTTCCACAGAAGAGAGGATGTGGTTAGCTGCGCACAACGTACTGGAAGACAGCACAGCGCTCAAAAGAGCCGCAAGCACAGAACATTTCTCACGTAATCCCATGACAGCACCAACTTCAGATTAAAAATAAGATGTTCCATGACCGTCACCTAAATCTTTTTTTTTTTTTTGCGTCTTCCTAGTATCTCTTTTGCTTAGAACGTAAGATTTATCGCAGAATCGATACTTAATATGGATTATTCACTTTGAACAAGGGCCGAATAAGGACAAATTAGGAAAAGGCTTTTCCATAACAGACTATGTTTTCTGTTTCATCAGCTAGTACTTGCGTGGCCATAAATTGTACCTTTCAGAGTTCACAGCAACAGTTCTTGCTGGACACACTTCCTGGGAAGCACAACGGCAGCTACCACCACAACTGATTACTGTCCCAGTGACGTCACAAGAAGAGAGCCAATGGTAGTTACTTATTCCAAGAAAATTTCATGCCACTGCTGCAGTAAGACGTCTGTGCAGGTCGATATAATTAAAAACTATATATCCAAGAACAAAATAACTATTGAACAATGAATGAGAAAGGTCAGTGGTGTAGCATATGCGACAACACAAGCTCACTGTATATTTCAGTGTACTAGGCCTTCAAAACAGAGTAAACGAAAGACTGTGCTAGACTGATCGTATGTTCGTAAATGAGACCGAGAAGTAGTTGACACATGGCATGTTACGCGCAAGCATATGATTGGAATATAGAGAGGAGAGGTTAGAGGTTACAAATTGATCGCCATTAACCCTGATTTCTCCGTGTGAGTCATACAGGGCGACTGGCCATAGCATCCCTGAGAGTATGTTATTGACGGTGTTGGTCAGTTCTTCCCTAAAGAGTACAAGTATACTCACGTCTTCATTAATTGTGTATAACAATAGAGAAGTGGTGTCAGTAGCGCGTTGTAAATTCGCTTTTGAAGGTTTTTCCCGAGTGCAGGTCAAGCAAAGATGTCTAAAAGGTGCTCGTCATCGTCGGCACGTTTCTAGAGACGGAAAACTTTCAGGAGAGCCCATGCTTTCTGAAGATATCAAATGAGTTTTTCTCTGGCGTTTCGTAACATCCTGATATGAGAGGAATAGGATCTGTGGGATAAAAACTGTGTACTGGTTCGTGACTCTAGCCCCGACCTTTGCCTTGTGTAAAAGATTCTGTGTCAGGGTGTGAGTTCCGGCCTGGCACACAGACGGTTGTAACGATCGAGGATTTTTTTTTACCCTCCCACCCCTTTAAAAGAGATTCCAACACTTGATGCTCACAATGCACATTCTTGAACTACTGTTGTACGGCAGACAGCGCGTAAGAGTTCAGAATATCCTTACGATCTGTCACCATGACTCACATGTATCCGAAGACGTTCACACCGGAAACTGCATTAATCCCTAATTTACCCACTTCCCACTGCCATAGCACCCACTACGTCAGCGGTAGATACCGTTCTCCAGATACTATCTGAACCTGCATGCTTCCATAGGAGGCATCATGCTGGTATGCTGTGATTCATCGACGCCCGACAGGATATTTCGCTGTTCAACTCTCCTATGCCATAATTTAATGCACTGCTTGCGACAATAACCAATTTTCGTCATTATAATGTGCCTGTGTTATGATTAAGTGTTCGGTAAAAAAATAAAATTTACGTCCCGGTTGATGAAGCTAAGAAGATAATTTGATAAATACGTTAAAAAAGAAGCAAACTTATTTACGACAAAAAGCTCACTCTACTGCTAAACATTATCTCCAAACCTTGCTTTGTATTTTCTGAAAGAGTTTACAGTCTTTTACATTCCGCTTAAAGAGCAGATCTGGTCGCACTCAGCAAAAGTGCACTTTGGCAACAACTCTCACTTCCCCATTTGACGCAAATTTTTTCCAACTGAGACTAATTTTTATGTTGAGGGAGCTCGTGCAGTTTTGCCGTTTTGACAGAGGTCTTGTGGTATGGTGCATTGTCTTACGGAAAAATCACCTTAACGCATCGCAGTCTTCGTCGCTTTTCATGCCACTCATGTATGCAGTTATCCAGTGGTGAAACATAAAAGGTTCGAGTTATGGTTCTGGCTTTTCCCATGCAATATCTGAGGATTATGCATTGGAAATCCCAAGAACAGAGGACATCACTTCACAGATGATTGATGAAACATCAGTGCACCTGTTATCGGCATTTTTCCATTCTTCAGACTGCTGATTCAATTTTAACGTGCAATTTTGGGAGCAGGCTTTATCCACAGTCACGAAATGGCGTTAGAAGACCCGTCGATTGTACTTATACATAACAAAATATTGCGTTCAAGCCTTTATATGGTTGCAGTTGCTACACAGTCCCGATCATAGATTTTTCGCTTCCAATTTTTAGTGAAGAGTATTGTGTAGTTGTGCAGTTGAGAGGCCGGCAGCATCTTGCAACTCACTCACGTTCACTCGCTGTCTGGCGTTACAACTGATTAACAACAACGGAAGCGTTTGAAATGATTCTCTCTCAAATCATGGATATTAAACATTCTTTTCAAACTAGCATTGTAGATACTGGTACAGTACGAAATGATTTGGGTGAGAAGTTATTTATGTGAGACCCAATCTACATCGTTAACTTCCTAACGGGTGGTGACGAGTCACCTGACCAGGCCATCCTGAATGAAATATGGTATACTTTTCCATTAACGGTTGAAAGGCTTTGATACTGTCAGATGCAAGACGTGTACTCCATTTTATTGAAGAGCGAAACTGGGCAACACTGGGGCGAAAAACGTAACGACGAGACTATCTTTCGGAAGATGTGTCTCTACCAAGTATCATAGACGGATGAAACTTGGACCATACATAGAAAGAACTGCTACAGTACAGCACAGAAATATCGGACCTCATGATCTCGGTGAATTCAGTGTAATTATTATCTCTGCATAGAAGTGTCATTTCTGTTCGTGTCATTGCGTATTTCTTTCGATTACCTTCTGTACTATACTGTATCAGTCTCTCTGTGCATGGTCCAAGTTTCATCGAGGTATGATACTTGTCAGTGACACATAATGCGAATGATGCTTTCGTCCTACATTTTGTACATCGGTCCAAATACGTGGTAGATATGGTGTTTCAATAAGTATATCGCTTCCAAAGAAATAAATTATTTACGATACCATTCCGAGAATATTACGAAAACGCAGACTACTACGTTCTCGCAATAAAAGATAACAGAGAGTAAATGATGAAGAAAACATCTCACAGCTCTGTAAGAACCGCTTATGTGTGAAGCCTACAACAATTTCCGAATTCAGATCCCGGTGAAAGATCTACACTCCTGGAAATTGAAATAAGAACACCGTGAATTCATTGTCCCAGGAAGGGGAAACTTTATTAACACATTCCTGGGATCTGATACATCACATGATCACACTGACAGAACCACAGGCACATAGACACAGGCAACAGAGCATGCACAGTGTCGGCACTAGTACAGTGTATATCCACCTTTCGCAGCAATGCAGGCTGCTATTCTCCCATGGAGACGATCGTAGAGATGCTGGATGTAGTCCTGTGGAACGGCTTGCCATGCCATTTCCACCTGGCACCTCAGTTGGACCAGCAAGTTCCCTTGCCGGTCTAGGAATGGTAGAACGATGGGTTCGATGACGGTTTGGATGTACCGTGCACTATTCATTGTCCCCTCGACGATCACCAGAGGTGTACGGCCAGTGTAGGAGATCGCTCCCCACACCATGATGCCGGGTGTTGGCCCTGTGTGCCTCGGTCGTATGCAGTCCTGATTGTGGCGCTCACCTGCACGGCGCCAAACACGCATACGACCATCATTGGCACAAAGGCAGAAGCGACTCTCATCGCTGAAGACGACACGTCTTCATTCGTCCCTCCATTCACGCCTGTCGCGACACCACTGGAGGCGGGCTGCACGATGTTGGGGTGTGAGCGGAAGACGGCCTAACGGTGTGCGGGACCGTAGCCCAGCTTCATGGAGACGGTTGCGAATGGTCCTCGCCGATACCCCAGGAGAAACAGTGTCCCTAATTTGCTAGGAAGTGGCGGTGCGGTCCCCTACGGCACTGCGTAGAATCCTACGGTCTTGGCGTGCATCCGTGAGTCGCTGCAGTCCGGTCCCAGGCCGACGGGCACGTGCACCTTCCGCCGACCACTGGCGACAACATCGATGTACTGTGGAGACCTCACGCCCCACGTGTTGAGCAATTCGGCGGTACGTCCACCCGGCCTCCCGCATGCCCACTATACGCCCTCGCTCAAAGTCCGTCAACTGCACATACGGTTCACGTCCACGCTGTCGCGGCATGCTACCAGTGTTAAAGACTGCGACGGAGCTCCGTATGCCACGGCAAACTGGCTGACACTGACGGTGGCGGTGCACAAATGCTGCGCAGCTAGCGCCATTCGACGGCCAACACCGCGGTTCCTGGTGTGTCCGCTGTGCCGTGCGTGTGATCATTGCTTGTACAGCCCTCTCGCAGTGTCCGGAGCAAGTATGGTGGGTCTGACACACCGGTGTCAATGTGTTCTTTTTTTCCATTTCCAGGAGTGTATCTCAAAATCCTAGGAAGTTCTGGTCTTACTTTAAGTCAATGAACTGATCCAAACATCCCACTTAATTTCTCGCAGACCTGTGTGTTACAGTGAACAAGAAACAATATTAAAATGACTTAGAAGAAAATCTGAGAGAAGTATGTGTGCAAAGGGGAATATTGCGCCTCCAAGCAACCAGATAATGTTCTAGCACGCTAGTATTACAACCGAGCGACAAGTCGACGAGGGACCAAATAAATTAGTCATAGAGATTTAATGACAGAAGTTTACGATTGCAGCGACCTGAAGACCGAAGATATCAATGATTTTCTTTTTAAACGTAGACGTATCTCATATAAACTAGGCAAGCTGCAAACACTCTTTCGTGTTACTATCCTCTATCTTCTGGCATCAAAAAGAAATCTTTTTACAAAAAGGGGGCTTTGCATATTGTAGCTCGTTGCTCAATGGATAACTGTTGGGACTACAAAACTGAAGGTTCGGTGTGCGAACCTGTTTTTTTTCTATTGCTGATCTGTTATTTCAGTCTAGCAATGATTTCTGTATATGTAAAAGACTAAGTTGCCACGGGGTTCGGAGCTGTGACTATCTCTCTCTTTCCCGGTTTCATTGACATAGACTGTCTCTCATTATCACAGACTCTCACCCGCTTCCACTTTCTCCTTCTCTTCATTCCTCTCCCACTGGCACTTTTCGTAGTACTGTTATGCCACTGTCAGCTAGGATCCACTGACACTGTGTCCTCTCTTTCTCTGTCACTGCCATTGTCTCCTTCGCTCTTTCTATGCCGCAGCTCTTTCCATCCTCCACTATTTATTACCTTTCCGTCTCTGTTCCACTGCCACTTTCTCCTTCTCTCTCAGCATAAACAAGTGCACATGACAAAGGTTTTGGAACATTTTGAAAACTGCTGAGGAAGGTAGACTGAGGCAACAGGTATCCACACCTTACAGTCAATCTTTTAAACAGGATCATATTCGCCTATTTTTCGCTGGTTTCTTTCTTTTCCCTGGTACAGCTGGGCATGTCACTCATCTGAAAAGGACTTTATGGGTCAGTAAAATTTTGGTAGTTTAGTTATGTGAAACTGAAATAACGCAAAACTAATTTTATACCTCAGATCGGATTTTACGCGCACAAGAATTTTGCATGTGCTTCAGTACTACGTCATGTTGTTGTTGTCTTCAGTCCTGAGACTGGTTTGATGCAGCTCTCCATGCTACTCTATCCTGTGCAAGCTGCTTCATCTCCCAGTACCTACTGCAACCTACATCCTTCTGAATCTGCTTAGTGTACTCATCTCTCGGTCTCCCTCTACGATTTTTACCCTCCACGCTGCCCTCCAATGCTAAATTTGTGATCCCTTGATGCCTCAAAACATGTCCTACCAACCGATCCCTTCTTCGAGTCAAGTTGTGCCACAAACTTCTCTTCTCCCCAATCCTATTCAATACCTCCTCATTAGTTACGTGAACTATCCACCTTATCTTCAGTATTCTTCTGTAGCACCACATTTCGAAAGCTTCTATTCTCTTCTTGTCCAAACTAGTTATCGTCCATGTTTCACTTCCATACATGGCTACACTCCAAACAAATACTTTCAGAAACGACTTCCTGATACATAAATCTATATTCGATGTTAACAAATTTCTCTTCTTCAGAAACGCTTTCCTTGCCATTACCAGTCTACATTTTATATCCTCTCTACTTCGACCATCATCAGTTATTTTACTTCCTAAACAGCAAAACTCCTTTACTACTTTAAGTGTCTCATTTCCTAATCTAATTCCCTCAGCATCACCCGATTTAATTTGACTACATTCCATTATCCTCGTTTTGCTTTTGTTAATGTTCATCTTATATCCTTCTTTCAAGACACTGTCCATTCCGTTCAAATGCTCTTCCAGGTCCTTTGCTGTCTCTGACAGAATTACAATGTCATCGGCGAACCTCAAAGTTTTTACTTCTTCTCCATGAATTTTAATACCTACTCCGAATTTTTCTTTTGTTTCCTTTACTGCTTGCTCAATATACAGATTGAATAACATCGGGGAGAGGCTACAACCCTGTCTCACTCCTTTCCCAACCACTGCTTCCCTTTCATGCCCCTCGACTCTTATTACTGCCATCTGGTTTCTGTACAAATTATAAATAGCCTTCCGCTCCCTGTATTTTATCCCTGCCACCTTTAGAATTTGAAAAAGAGTATTCCAGTCAACATTGTCAAAAGCTTTCTCTAAGTCTACAAATGCTAGAAACGTAGGTTTGCCTTTTCTTAATCTTTCTTCTAAGATAAGTCGTAAGGTCAGTATTGCCTCACGTGTTCCAACATTTCGACGGAATCCAAACTGATCCTCCCCGAGGTCTGCATCTACCAGTTTTTCCATTCGTCTGTAAAGAATTCGCGTTAGTATTTTGCAGCCGTGGCTTATTAAACTGATAGTTCGGTAATTTTCACATCTGTCAGCACCTGCTTTCTTTGGGATTGGAATTATTATATTCTTCTTGAAGTCTGAGGGTATTTCGCCTGTCTCATACATCTTGCTCACGAGCTGGTAGAGTTTTGTCATGACTGGCTCTCCCAAGGCCGTCAGTAGTTCTAATGGAATGTTGTCTACTCCGGGGGCCTTGTTTCGACTCAGGTCTTTCAGTGCTCTGTCAAACTCTTCACGCAGTATCGTATCTCCCATTTCATCTTCATCTACATCCTCTTCTATTTCCATAATATTGTCCTCAAGTACATCGCCCTTGTATAAACCTTCTATATACTCCTTCCACCTTTCTGCCTTCCCTTCTTTGCTTAGAACTGGGCTGCCATCTGAGCTCTTGATATTCATACACGTGGTTCTCTTCTCTCCAAAGGTCTCTTTAATTTTCCTGTAGGCAGTATCTATCTTACCCCTAGTGAGATAAGCTTCTACATCCTTACATTTGTCCTCTAGCCATCCCTGTTTAGCCATTTTGCACTTCCTGTCGATCTCATTTTTGAGACGTTTGTATTCCTTTTTGCCTGCTTCATTTACTGCATTTTTATATTTTCTCCTTTCATCAATTAAATTCAATATTTCTTCTGTTACCCAAGGATTTCTAGCAGCCCTCGTCTTTGTACCTACTTTATCCTCTGCTGCCTTCACTACTACATCCCTCAGAGCTACCCATTCTTCTTCTACTGTATTTCTTTCCCTTATTCCTGTCAATTGTTCCCTTATGCTCTGTCTGAAACTCTGTACAACCTCTGGTTCTTTCAGTTTATCCAGGTCCCATCTCCTTAATTTCCCACATTTTTGCAGTTTCTTCAGTTTTAATCTACAGGTCATAACCAATAGATTGTGGTCAGAGTTCACATCTGCCCCTGGAAATGTCTTACAACTTAAAATCTGGTTTCTAAATCTCTGTCTTACCATTATATAATCTATCTGATACCTTTTAGTATCTCCAGGGTTCTTCCACGTATACAACCTTCTTTCATGATTCTTAAACCAAGTGTTAGCTATGATTAAGTTGTGCTCTGTGGAAAATTCTACTAGGCGGCTTCCTCTTTCATTTCTTAGCCCCAATCCATATTCACCTACTATGTTTCCTTCTCTCCCTTTTCCTACACTCGAATTCCAGTCACCCATTACTATTAAATTTTCGTCTCCCTTCACTATCTGAATAATTTATTTTATTTCATCGTACATTTCTTCAATTTCTTCATCATCTGCAGAGCTAGTTGGCATATAAACTTGTACTACTGTAGTAGGTGTGGGCTTCGTATCTATCTTGGCCACAATAATGCGTTCACTATGTTGTTTGTAGTAGCTTACCCGCATTCCTATTTTCCTATTCATTATTAAACCTACTCCTGCATTCCCCCTATTTGATTTTGTGTTTATAACCCTGTAGTCACCTGACCAGAAGTCTTGTTCATCCTGCCACCGAACTTCACTAATTCCCACTATATCTAACTTTAACCTATCCATTTCCCTTTTTAAATTTTCTAACCTACCTGCCCGATTAAGGGATCTGACATTCCACGCTCCGATCCGTAGAACGCCAGTTTTCTTTCTCCTGATAACGACATCCTCCTGAGTAGTCCCCGCCCGGAGATCCGAATGGGGGACTATTTTACCTCCGGAATATTTTACCCAAGAGGATGCCATCATCATTTAATCATACAGTAAAGCTGCATGTCCTCGGGAAAAATTACGGCTGTAGTTTCCCCTTGCTTTCAGCCGTTCGCAGTACCAGCACAGCAAGGCCGTTTTGGTTAATGTTGCAAGGCCAGATCAGTCAATCATCCAGACTGTTGCCCCTGCAACTACTGAAAAGGCTGCTGCCCCTCTTCAGGAACCACACGTTTGTCTGGCCTCTCAACAGATACCCCTCCGTTGTGGTTGCACCTACGGTACGGCCATCTGTATCGCTGAGGCACGCAAGCCTCCCCACCAACGGCAAGGTCCATGGATCATGGGGGGAGGATACTACGTCATAGGCTTCCCAAAACCCTTATGAAGATACACAAAATCTTTCCGTGCCACATCACTTCATCAACTACATTTTCGTCTGACACTGGATTTTACCTACTTATTTTACGTGTGTACAAATAGTTTAACTTTGAATATTTGTACATCGGAAACGGATTAACATCTCAAGAAAATTATCAAGTAGGGCTATGCTGTCCGAGACCGGGATCTTAGGAAAATATCGTAAAAATTTCAGCCATTTTCATAAATGCCTAAAAAATATACTGTTAAAATTTGAACAATTTTCTGCATATTTAGATATCCACTGCTACTAGCGAAAAACGGTTAAAAACACGTTTTCGGTTTTTCTCTGGAAGCATCCAAGAACTAAATAGTGTCTCCATGAGCTCCTTAAGGTACCCCATAGACTACATATAATGCAAAAAGAACCAACTGATTCGCTCCATTTGCCTAGGCAGGAGGAAGTGCGTAATATTCAAACTTTGACCCTTTACTGTAGTACAGCTATAGTAAGACGAATCTTCTGTTGGTTACACAATTGGTACCTAGCTCAAGGGCTATCCAAAGCACTTAGCCCTATGTTTCTGTTAGCAATAGAACCCGAGGTACGATTCCCGGAAAAATGCAGTTTTTATGCGCGACGTTTTGGAACATACTGGTGGCGCGTGCTGTCGCATGCGTATCGATGTCTTGTGAATTCTGACTGCACATCACCGAATATTTCACATTACTCGTCAGAAGAAAAACGTCCCAATCTCAAAAGGCCCTCGTTTTCGGACTCCTAATTATGGGAACTTTCCATTTAGCTTTTATCAATAGTACCTACTCTCGGAATATATCTTCTAAACACGCTGCATAAGCGCCTCAGAACAATTCATACTGGTAAGCGACTGCGAACGCTATCCATATAATACCTGCGTAGTGTCGCGCCACTTGCTCTAATACATTCCTTTCGAGTGGTTCTCGAACACCTCCGCTTGCTAATCTGAAATACGAATACGAAATTTATCTTTTATTGGTGTGTGTGGGAGGGCTAGGGGCAGAGACACGTAACGCAATTATTGTTTTGTTGAATCGTTCAAGTAGTATATCGAGAAATCCTTCGATATGCAGTTATTTAACAAGGCGGATCAAATAAGCGCTGTTGCCGAAACTTTTATTGCTTTAACGTTTGCTAGAAATGTTGGTCCCCATGAACCATGGGCTTTGCCGTCGAGGGGTGGCTAGCTTGCTTCAGGGATACAGATAGCCGTACCATAGGCACAACGGAGAGGCATCTGCTGAGGGGTCAAACAAACATGGATTTCCTAAAGAAGGGCAGAGGCCTTTTCAATAGTTGCAGAGGCAACAGTCTGGATGATTGACTGATCTGGCCTCGTAACACTAACCAAAAAGGACTTGTTGTGCTGGTGCCGCGAACGGCTGAAAGCAAGGGGAAACTACAGCCGTAGTTTTTTCCCGAGGCGATGGAGCTCTACTGTATGGTTAAACGATGATGGCAAAATATTCTGAAGGTGAAATAGTCCCCCATTCGGATCTCCGGGCGGGGACTACTCAGGCGGGTGTCGTTATCAGGAGAAACAAAACTTGCGTTCTACGGAAAGGATCGTGGAATGTCAGGGCCCTTAATCGGTAGTAAATTTAAAAAGAAAATGTATAAATTTAAGTCAGATATACTGGGAGTTACTGAAGTTCGATGGAAGGAGGAACAGGAATTCCTGTCAGGTGAACACAGGGTTATAAATACAAAATTAAATAGCAGTAATGCAGGAGTAGGTTTTATAATGAACAGAATAATATGATAAGCTACTGTGAACAGCATAGTGAATGCATTATTGTAACCACGATAGACACGAAGCCCACACCCATCACAGTAGTACAAGTTTATACGCCAACTAGCCCCTCCGCAGATGATGAATAGATTAAAGAAATAAATGATGAGATAAAAGGAGACGAAAACTAAATATTCATGGGGAACTGGAATTCGATAGTAGGAAAAGGAAGTGAAGGAATGGTAGGCGCATAGGGACTGGGAGGAAGGAATGAAAGAAGAAGTTGCATGGTAGAATTTTGCGGGTTTTGTATGTGGAAGAGGCCTGGAGGCACTGGAAGATTACAGACTGTTTGTATATTCCTTAGACAGAGATATAGGGACCAGATTTTACATAGTAAGACATTTCCAGGGACAGATGTGGACTCTGATCACAATTTATTGGCTCTGAGCTGTTGATTGAAACTGAAGAAACTGGAAAAAGGTGGGAGATGCGACCTGGATAAGTTGAAAGAACCAGTGTTTGTTGAGCGTTTCAGAGGTAGTAATAGGCAAGAGTTGACTATAAAAGGGAAGGAATACGGTAGAAGAAGAGTGGGTAGCCTTAAGGGAAGAAATAGTGAATGCAGCAGAGGATCAAATAGGTAAAAAGACAAGGCCTAGTAGAAATCTTGGATAACACAAGAGATATTGAATTAAATTGATGAAAGGAGAAAATTTAAATCTCCAGCAAATCATGCAGGCGATAGGGAACACAAACGTTTAAAAAATGACACTGGCAGGAAGTGCAAAATATATAAGCAGCAATGACTAGGGGTCAAATGTAAGGATTTAGAGCATATTTCAGTAGGAGAAAGATAGATACTGCCTACTGGAAAAGTAAAGAGGTCTTTGGGGAAAAGAGAAGCAGCTGTATGTGGAAAATTAAAGAGGTCTTTTGGGAAAAGAGAAGCAGCTGTATGACTATCAAGAGCTCAGATGGAAAATCAGTCCTAAGGAAAGAAGGGAGAACTGAAAGGTGATAAGTAGTACACAGAGATTCTATGCAAGGGAGATGAATTGATGAATTGGAGGGGAGTATTATACAAATGGAAGAGGACGAAGCTGAAGATGAGAGGACAGAAATGACACTGCGAGAAGAACATGACACAGCTCAGAGCGATAAACCGCAACAAGGCCCTAGGAATAGACGACATTCCGTCAGAACTACTGATAGCCATAGCCTTGGGAGAGCCAGCCATTACGAAACTGTACCATCTGGTGAGCAAGATCTATGAGACAGGCGAAATACCCTTAGCCTTCAAGAAGAATGTAATAATTGCAATTCCAAAGAAAGCAATTGCGAACAAAACAGTTGCTGACAGGTGTGAAAATCACCGAACTATCAGTTTAATAAGTCATGGTTGCAAAATATTAACATTAATTCTTTACAGAAGAATGGAAAAACTTGTATTCCGCAGAAATTTAGGAACACGCGAGGCAATACTGACCCTAAGTCTTCTCAGAGAGGATAGGTTAAGGAAAGGCAAATCTACGTTTATATCATTTGCAGACTTAGAGAAAGCTCTATACAGTGCTGACTGGAATGCACCATTTGAAATTCTGAAGGTAGGAGGAGTAAAATACAGGGAACGAAAAGCTATTTATAACTTGTACAGAAACCAGAGGGCAGTTACAAGGGTCGAGAGGCATGAAGGGGAGGCAGTGGTTGAAAAGGGAGTGAGACATGGTTGTAGCCTATCCCCGATGTTATTCAGTCTGTATATTGAACAAGCACTAAAGGAAATCAAAGAAAAATTTGGAGTAGGAATTAAAGATCAGGGAGAAGAACTAAAAACTTTGAGGTTTGCCGATGACATTGTAATTCTGTCAGAGACAACACAGAACTTGAAAGCGCAGTTCAGCGGAATGGATAGTGTCTTGAAAGGAGGATAAAAGATGAAGACCAAGGAAAGAAAAACAAGGCTAACGGAATGTAGTCGAATTAAACAGGTAATGCTAAAGGAGTTAGATTAGAAAACGAGACCCTCAAAGTAGTAGATGAGTTTTGCTATTTAGGCAGTAAAACAACTAATGATAACCAAAGTAGAAATGATACTAAATGTAGACTGGTAAAGGTGAGAAAAGCATTTCTGAAGAAGAGAAATTTGTTACTGTTGAATGTAAGTTTAACTGTTAGGAAGTCGTTTCGGAAGGAATTTGTCTGGAGTGTAACCTTGTATGGAAGTGAAACGTGTACGATAAACAGTTCAGAAAAAAAGAGAATGGAAGCTTTCTAAATGTAGTGCTACAGAAGAATTTTGAAGATGAGATTGGTCGATCCTGTAACTAATAAGGAAGTACTCAATAGCACTGTGGAGACAAGAGATTTGTGGCATCAGTTAACCAAAAGAAGGACTCGGGTGATAGGACACATTCTGAGACATCAAGGCATCGCCAATTCAGTACTGGAGGCAAGTGCGGGGATTAAAATCGTGGCGGAAGACCAAGGGATTAATACAGTAAGTAGATTCAGTAGGATGGAGGTACCAGTAGTTTTTGGAGGTTGAAGAGGTTCGCAGAGTATAGAGTAGCATCAAACTACTCTTCGGACTGAAGAGTACAACAGAAACGTATAAATAAGCTATAAATCTTTCGTTTTCTATTTTACGAACACATCTGTCGGATACGTTTAACGTTATCTGTTTCAATAAAGCTGAGAGGCGTTTCTTTATAAACAGGATATCGTTCATGACATTTATTGAAGTTGCGGAGAACCATGCACGCAAAATGCCGAAGTTTCATATTTCTCATGTCACTATCGCGTACTCAAAATCTGTAGCCTAGCATCAAGGCAATAAGACAAACGTACCCCCTCCCATCCTCACGCCGTCACACTTTTTTCTGTGGGGGTGGGTTGATTATTTGTTGCTTACTGAAGCGACTGTCCAGTACATCTACGTTTATGTTTAAATGATTATTCTGCAATTCAGTTCACAATTAAGTGCCTGGCAGAGGGTTCATCGAACCACATTCAAGCTACTTCTCTACCATTATAGTCTCCAACAGCTAGCGGGAAAAATGAACACTTAAATTTTGCCGTGTGAGCTCTGATTTCTCTTATTTTATTGTGATACCATTTCCCCCTATTTAGTTGGGTGCCAACAAAATATTTTACACTCTGAAGAGAGAATAGGTGATCGAAATTTCATGAGAAGATCTTCTCGCAAAAAGACTTTCTTTTAATGACTGTCACCCCAATTCGTGCATCAAATCCGTGGCACTTTCTCCCCCATTTCACGATGAGGCAGCTGCCCTTCTTTGATGTCCTCCGTGAATCCTGTCTGATGCGGATCGCACACCGCACAGCAATACTCCAGTAGAGGGGGAACAATCTTAGTGTAAGCAGTCTTTTTAGTAGACCTGTTACATTTTCTAAGTGTTCTGACAATAAATCGCAGTCTTTGGTTTGCTTTCCCACCATTATCTATGCGATCGTTCCAATTTAAGTTATTCGTAATTGTAATCATGTGGATGACTTCACACTTTTCACTGTTTAGAGTCAGCTGCCACTTTTTGCGCCGTACAGATATCTTGTCTAATTTTCCAATTAGTTTTGATCATCTGATGACTTAATAAGGCGGTAAATGACAGTATCACCTGCAAACAATCTAAGAGAGCTGTTCAGATTATCTCCAAAATCGTGTATGTAGATTAGGAACAGCCGGGGGCCTACACCACTTCCTCGGAGAACGCCAGGTATTACTTATGTTTTACTCGATGACTTTCCTTTCAGACAGGAAATAACGAGTCCCATCGCACAACTGAGACGATAGTCCATAGACACTGAATTTGATTAGAAATCGCTTGTGAGGAACGGTGTCGACAGTCTTCCGCAAATCTAAAAATATGGAATCAATTTCACATCCCCTGTGTGTGTCTTACAAGAACAAATTTTTTTGAATGTGTGTTGGCTAGTGTTGCAACGGTACCTACTGCTGTGCCTAGAAAGATCAGAAGAAAGAAGTACTCAACACGTAAAGCGAAAGGTGATCACCCAACTAATTGCTCCTAAGAAAACAAACTTAGCAGAAAGTGAAAGCTGTGAAATCTCACGACTCTACAAAACCAGTATTCTCAGCTGTGTACGAAAACTTCTTCGTGCTCACATATTTATGACTAAACAGCCTGTTCAGAATTGCATATCATAAAGTTACTAGTGGAAAGATCAAGTGTATTTTTTTTTCTGTTAACGTCTGTCCTTCAGATATCAAAATGGTTCAAACAAAGCCTCTGCATATCTTCAGTTCTCTCTTCGAAAGTCATCCGATTCTGCATACAAGATTGAAATTTTTCTTGTTCCTGTCATCGTCGGTACTGTTGCCTTTAATATTCTGTAACTGAGCTGCGTTGTAGGATTAGAGTGGTTAAAATGTGTCCTTCCTATTCTTCTTAGACTTAGCATTTAATACAAAAATTGCATTTGTCGAAACGAGTACAACTACTAAGGCTAAGTAGTCGTGAAACTATAATGTTAGTAACTCATAGAATAGGTTATTCAAATCATTCTTGCAGCACACCCTGTAGTTGATGAATACTAATTCCGTGTTTCGGAATGTCTTAGCGGACCAGGTTTCTATCTTAATGTTTCTATGTGCATTAAGGCAACGTTTAACATTCTGTGCAACTGACAGGTCCCTGTTATTTCCACAATGTGTGGAACATATTTCGCTATTTCTGCCGTTTTTTCAGACCTAATATCAACAGATGCACTAGTAGCGTCGCTTTGCCAGAAGTCATCAAAAATTGAAAGCCTCCTATATTTCCTTAGCAACAATACATTTTGTCGCAGTCAGTTTAGAGTCAAGTTGTATATGTCATCCTGTGACCTCTGGTGTCCGTCACAGGCACCATGGTGAGTAGCGCATGCAGTGCTGCTATCTTGGGGCAAGAAACCGAACTGGTTGGAGATCTACAAGTTGAAGCGCGGAAAAAAGTCAGCCCTGTTTAATATTGTAATATCGTACAGTAGAACCCCTCTAATCCGTCACCTTCGGGACCGGGACCATGGTCGGAACGAAAATAAGGTCGGATTACCCGAAAAATCTAATATTTATTGCAAAAAATATGAAAAGACATTTAGTACAAAAAATTAAACGATTTAAGAAATAAAAAACGTCTACTGTAATATAAAAAGATGTTTTTTACACAGTGCTAAACAATATACTAACGAAAAAACGTCTACACACACTATAATATGTATTGGTCTTAAAAGGAAAACGACAAACAAATTACAGTATTGTACTGTACTTCATAACGTATAAACGATATATGCTGTAAACTAAAAAATGTTTATAGCAGTGTATACAAAAAAGAAATTTTTTACAAAGAAATAAACTACTGTACATATAAACTAAGAAATAATTATACTGTATACAGTGTTTTTACAGTAAATACGAAAACAAATTAATTGGAAAAAAATAAGTGATACATTTTTGTGTATCAGATGTTATTCTAGATTTACCTGCAGTGTCCCTCCATTTTTTTAATCCACAAAACGTCCATTGGAGTTGAAGTTGGATTCGGATCGATGTGAAAAGGAGTTTTTGCATCGCTGTGTGAAATCCTGGTGGGGGGTTCGTCTTCGCCGTCCGAGTCCTCACTCACAGTTCCCTGGCTAACAGCGGCAACAATCTGGTCGTCATTGAGCTCTTCAAAAGTGCCACAGTCTTCGTCACATTCGTTGATTCACTCTTCAACTTCATTGGCAGGGACGTTCGGCTCCAGAGTTTGTAGATCTTTAACGATTTCCAGGGCGTCGTTGTTTTTCTCATCTTCAGTATGCTCATTTTCAGTCTTCACTTGTGGCCAAAGCTTACGCCACGATTTCTGTAGTGTGTCAGGTTTCAGTTCATCCCATACTGCAGCGATTGTGTAGATAGCATCTTTGATGTTCAGGGATTTCATTGCCTCAAGTAAGTTATGACCTCCTTCAGATTCAGCTCATATACTTTCTGCGATATCGCCTTTTTAACCATTGGACAACGCCCTGATCCATTGGTTGGATGAGTGAGGTCACATTAGATGGCAGAAAGAAAGCTTTTATGTCCCCTTCCTCAGATTGTTGTGATGGTGCGTTATCCAACAGCAGTAGAGCACGAACAGGCAGATTTTTTTTTCTGCAAGTCTTTTTCGACCGGTGGTACAAACTCGTCGAAAAACCAGGATTTAAAAAGATTGCAGTCCATCCAAGCAGATTTTTGATTGCGGTAATAAACCGGCAAGGAAGATAAGTTTATATTTTTGAATGCCCTTTGCTTGTTAGATTTGCCAATGACGAACAAGGGGAGCTTGTGGGTACCATCTGCGTTGCTACAAGGAATGACTGTTATTCTGTCTTTTATAAGTTTCATTCCTACCACGGATTCATTTGAGGCTGCGAGCGTTTTTATTGGCATCATTTTAAAGTTCAGCCCTGTTTCGTCGATGTCATACACTTGGCAGGGTAACAGTTCGTTTTCTTCTACAATTTCTTGAAACTTAACAGAAAATTCCTTAGTAGCTGCAGCATCGGCAGATAGTTTTTCACCGGAAATAGAAAAAAATGGGACACCATGACGAGTTTTCCAACGATCAATCCAGCCTTCACTGGCAGCGAATTTACTTTCGGCTTCCAGTATTTTGTGCAAAACTATCGCTTTTTCCTTGAGAATTGGCCCGGATATTGTAGCTCCTTTCCTTCTTTCTTGACAAAACCACATCCACAATGCGTTATCAAGCAGTTCAAATTTAGGCTTTTTTTTTTAGTGTTTTGCGATTATTCAGAGTGTTTTCACCATCAATCGTAACTGTATAGAATTCAATGTCTTTCCGATTCTTCCTCCAATCCTTAATTGTCGTAACACCTACATTCAGTCCCTTTGCAATTTTTTGGAGCATTTCTCCTTCGTCCAGTCTTTGTGGCACTGCTAATTTTTTCATTTAGTGAAAGAGTTACGTGTTTACGTTTGAATCCAGACATGTTGAAAAACAACTGTACAAACCAACCTATAGTATAACAGTATGCATAGCGATAGACACCGCAACTATGGTCCGACAGGCATCCAGTCAGTGACAAGTTGGTACAGGCTCGCTAGCCTCAGCATGGTTGGACTAACCGGAGTGACGGACCGTCCAAGGTCGGATTAGAGGGGTTCTACTGTAATAATACTGCAGTAATGCACACTTGTAATAACAAAAGTTTTACTGTTGAAGACACAAAACAGGCCATTAAGTAGGCTGAGACACGGGATGCGACAGAGGCCGTAGGACTCTCATCAATCTATTATTTTGATGCATGAAGTTCGTAGCGTTTTTGTTCTGCGTGTTGGTATTCAGGTTTTTATGGGTTTAACTATTGATTAACTATTGATGTTTGAGTTAACATACTGTCATTTTGTCATTTGGATATAGTGAGCGCAGCTGTGGATTCTGGAAAACGGGTGAATTCCACGTGGAGAAATCGGAACATTTATGACAAAGTCAATAGAGGGGTGACAACAGCGGTGGTAGCCAGAAACATTTGCGCCGTGTATATGGATAGTGTCATTGAATAGAGCGCTGGAAGAAAATTGTTTTTTCGTTTATACGTAGGGTCGTTCTGCAGGAAGATCTTCGGGGTCTGAAGAAGATAGTATAAACTCTCTAATCCACAATGATACAAACCAGTGTAATCGACAACTGACAAATTTGATGCACTGTGATCATTCAACATCCTGCGACATTTGCTTGCAATGGGGAAGGTTCAAAAACTGAGTATATGGGTACCGCATGCATGAAACCAAAATCACAAAAACCAGCAGGAGGCCATATGTGCATGTCTGCTTGCTCTTAATCAATTGAATCGTGAAGAACACCGACCATTCCTATCCTGTATTGTTACTAGTGACGTGAAATGTTGTACAGAGACCTGCGCACATCCACGAAAGATAATGTTATGCATCTGGTTTAACATCGGCGGTGTGGTGTACTACGAATTGCTTCTCCGAGGTGTAACCCTCGCTGCTGACTTTTGTTGTCAACAACTGAGACGTCTTGCAGATGCAATTCATCACCAACGTCCAGGAAGACTGCGCGAAGACTACTGCAAAGCTGACAATAAACACGATACAGGTGTTGGGTTGGAAAGTCATTCCGCAGACGTCTTATTCACCTGATCTTGCGCCCGCCAGACGGTAACAACAGGGGATACTATGTAGGCTTTCCCGGAGTAATAAGTCTTGAAAGTCTCTTTGAGTTTGCTGCTGGATCCTGAAATCTGAACGGTTGCCTTTAGAGGACGTCGAATTGCAATCTTGCGTCAGTTCTCAACGGGACTCATCAGCAGAAGCAGCATTTTCTGAAGATGGCGAGCAGTTGGATCGCCGAAATGTCGAGTCAAGTTGATTTTAGGATCCGGCAACAAACCCGAAGAGACTTTCAAAAACAGGGGATACTGAAAGAACTCAAAAAATCAGGAGCTGCTTTTAAGGTTTCAGTTGATGAGCTGAATGAATTTTTCTCAGCATTAGCGAACCCTAGAGTTGAACTCTATCAAAATTACGGTTCTGCAGTTTTGGAACACTATGTAAATGATAGGTTACCGGTAGTATTGGTAGCACTGGCAGGGATAGAAACATAAATGAATGTTTAAGAGAGAAACTGGGAGTCGGTAATTTTCCTTTCTCTCTCTCTCTCTCTCTCTCTCTCTCTCTCTTTAAATTGCACATAATTAGAATTGTTAGTCCAATGTTTATTTTATAGCCTTACAGAATATAAATTAAATTTTACAAGTAATAAAAATTAGTTGGTCGTGTAACTTCTATGCTTTTATGTAACCAAAGCAATTACTTTGATGCAAAGTACCATTTACATGCGCAAACTTAAAAATGTATAATTATTGTTGTTACTTTGTACTCAATAGAACATTATTTAGGATGATCGAACACAAGAGTTTCCTCTTAAGCGACTGTTGTTTATGAATAACAGAAACATGTTTTAAAGAAGTTCGATGAAGAATGTTTGATAAATTTTTATTTTTTCGTCTTTTTTATTTTCTTTTCTTTTTTTAAAAAAATTACCTTTTTGTTGACGAAATTGCAGTTTCTTATGCTACGTGAACTTTTTTTTTAAACTCTAAGTGTCCTTCTATTTCGCGTTACAGATCAACAATTTTCTAATGAAACTTGTTTCACAATTTCAGTTTTGCTGTAAATATTGTTCACTTTTAAGTAAAGACTGGAAGGTAACTACGTTTACACAAATGTTCTATAGGTTACCCAGCCCTTTATTGGTCCTCACTCAGTTGCTAGACAGTTCATTGCTACTGTTTTTGCGGGTAATCTGATAAGGCGCAGATCGCATACACGAAGAAAATGATGATTATGAGGTAACGCCCCAATAGATATGCAACACATCTAATCTGCCGGCAATACGGTTACGACCTTCACTGACCACAGCTACCAGGGAAACTACCGTGGTCTGCGCTTACTTACGATAGTTTACGGTAGCCTGTGGTAGTTATAAGTCTAGTGACACGTCTTGCGGCAAAGAACTATTGACCCCAAGACTCCCCAGGCTACGTAACTAACCCTGACATTTTTATCCTAAAACACACATATATAATGAAAATGTATTCTGAATCGATAGGTACCGACGGTACCAGCATAATCCAGCCCTTGTGGCCGAGCGGTTCTAGACGCTTCAGTCGGGAACTGCGCTGCTGCTACGGTCGCAGGTTCGAATCATGAACCGCGCGACGGCTACGGTCGCAGGTTCGAATCCCGCCTCGGACATGGATGTGTGCGATGTCCATAGGTTAGTTAGGTTTAAGTAGTTTTAAGTTCTAGGGGACTGATGACCTCAGAAGTTAAGTCCCATAGTGTTGAGAGCCATTTGAACCAATTTTTTCGAATCCTGCCTCGGGCATGGATGTATGTGATGTCCTTAGGTTAGTTAGGTTTAAGTAGTTCTAATTCTAAGTGACTGATGACCTCAGGTGTTAAGTTCAAAAATGGTTCAAATCGCTCTGAGCACTATGGGACTTAACACCTGAGGTCATCAGTCCCCTAGAGCTTAGAACTACTTAAACCTAACTACCTTAAGAACATCACACACATCCATGCCCGAGGCAGGATTCGAACCTGCGACGGTAGCGTTCGAGGAGTTCCAGACTGAAGCGCCTAGAACCGCTCGGCCAGATGGACCGGCGATGTTAAGTCCCATAGTGCTTAGAGCCATTTGAACCATTTGGTACCAGCATAACCATGATCAAGAATATTTTCGATAGCTTAGTACCTGTATAAACAGTCATATTTAATTTTTCTCTCTTGAATGGAGCAAAGCCCATTTCAGAGAAAAGAGCATAGTGCGATCTACACCACTTTTGTACTGATCTAATGTTAGAGGTATCTCATCGATTATGTCCTTCTGTAAATACAATTTCCATGCGGACAATCTCTAGCTTTACCTAAGTGCCAGACCTTGAGATATCAGTACTGTAATCTTGAAAACGAAAGATGATCTATCCTCGGAGGTAAAATGGATGCAAAACCTAGGACCTAAAGTACTAGTAAAGGCAAAAAGAAATCACAAGTAATCTTACTAATAATCAAAAGTTAATAAGTTCAAGGTTCCGCAAACAGATGCTCCCTATTTTACTCGACAGTATTCCAATACCATATCATAAAGCAGTGAAGAACGTAGGTGTAGCTTTGGATAAGCATGTCAACTGGACAATACTGTCGCCATGTGCTGGAATACATTGCCTTATCGCTATGCCCTCAAATAGTTTCGCAACATATTTGTGAAACGTAAAATCGAGCAATCTTTCTTCCTGCCGAATGTCTTTTACTGTGATGTACACAAAAAACTCGTTTATAAGGGCCTCATTAATCCGGCTTCCCGGTGTATCCGTATTCATGTTTGTTTCCTTTTCGTTTTTCTTTTAACGTCAAAATGTGTGTTACACAACTGGTACAAAACGGTGTATGTACAATTGTTAGGATGGCACAGTAGGCGACACAGTGATGGCCGGTGCGACGCTTCCAAATACCGTTACCATAGTGAGTGTGTATGTATTTCTTACATAGAAGTTGTGCCAGCATTGTTCTTTCCCCCCTGTTTCTGACAGTGCTTAGCTGAAATGGCTTTGAAGAGAAAAAGAGTGGTTGTTTCCATGGACAAGTAGTTAACAGAACAGACATACGAGAATTGCTTAAAAATATAGCTGCAGAAACTGATGCAGCGACATCAACAGTGTCAGAGTGGAAGCAGAACTGAAAAGAATATGAATATTTCTGCCTAAAATGATAACTACAGACAGAACCGCGTTACAATAAAGAAAGCTAGAAGTGAAACACTGAATGGAGCATTATTCGTCTGGTTAAGTGTGGAAAGTGAACATGGTGTTTCGATACCCAGTCCAATACTGGGGGAAAAAGTGCTAAAATTAAACAGCAAGAAATTCGTCGGCGAGCCTAACCTCACAGCCAGCCAAGCTTGTTTGGAAAGATGGAAAGCTCGTCACGGCATACGCCAGCATGCAGCGACGATTGAACGTTTTTCTGGGGATGCAGCAGCTGCAGCAAACTTCAAAAAAGAATCTGAAAGAGTCATTTCCTCGGAGGACATCAAATGTCTACACAGAAGGCAGCTTCTGGGGAAATTAATTGAAGAAGAGGGGAAAGTTGGTGTGATTTCTGTGTTGAAATGTTGCATCTTCTTGATGTAAGCTACTGAGGTATCGATTTTAAAGTCATGGAAAGCAGTATTGCATGCTATTACTGATTATAGCACTGAATTCATGGGCTATGTTCTGTCGTTGCAACTAAACGAAAGGCAGTTTATTTCTGCCACATTCCTTTCACTTCATTTATTTATGAATCATCTTTACCTAGCCAGTAATGTATGTTTGTTTTTATACACATATTGTGACTTCTACGTAATACATTTTATCATATGTATAATAAGAAACATGAATTATAGGCCACTCAATATGCCTCATAAATAAAACAAGCGAGACGCATGCAACTAAAGAACGACGGAAAACGGAAAAAAATGACAATCTAGAACAGAAGTTTGTGAGATTGGCAACACCTCTCTCTCCTTGAAATGTCTGCAACCGAGCGAGGTGGCGCAGTGGTTAGCACACTGGACTCGCATTCGGGTGGACGACGGTTCAATCCCGTCTCCGGCATTCCTGATTTAGGTTTTCCGTAATTTCCCTAAATCGCTTCAGGCAAATGCCGGGATGGTTCCTTTGAAAGGGCATGGCCGATTTCCTTCCCCATCCTTCCCTCACCCGAGCTTGCGCTCCGTCTCTAATGACCTCGTTGTCGACGGGACGTTAAACACTAAGATCCTCCTCCTCCCTCCTCCTGAAATGTCTGCAGACAGTCCTGGTAGTTCGGATGTAGACAATGGTGATACAGTTACCCGATTGCTGAATGACAGTGATCCTGGTTACAGCATGCCGCCCGCTCTTCTTGGGAGAACGACATTGATGGTGAAATGGACAACAAAATTGGCGTTTCAGGAGGAGAAATAATGCCTAATGCAGAGACAACAGCGCATCTGGAAAAACTAATGGTTCGTCTAGAACGTCAGCTGGAAACAAATCGGGCCGACCTGATATTAGTGAAAGATCTAAGATATGGCGCTGCTCTCAAATGCCACACAAAACAAACTTACACACTATTTCAGTCAGTACACATGGGTAGACTACAGTGAGCTGAAGTACTCAAATATTGCCGTCCTACCTAAACTCTCTGGCAAGTGGCGCACTCATGCGGTATTCGCATGAGCTTCTTCAGAGGGCACTGGTGAGTCACGTATTGAGTGTGGAAGAAGATGCAGTCTCTGTAACAGTCCTGAATCTTGTCTTTTCTTTACAGAGCATAGGTAAAGAGATTTGGTGCATTCCAGTTACAGAATGAGTTTCATTGTGAAATGTAAGGACTAGAAAACCAGTTTTTTAATAACAGGAAGTTCGCATTCTTTGCTTTGTTTTGGATTTGTTGCTCTTCGAGCCATGTGCATATATTGTGATATGTGTCACATTTTGCACTGTTCTGCTGGCAGATGACATCATGCTGAGGACAAACAAATCGTAGGTAGGTGTGGGCATTGTCCCCAGGGATAGATGCATTACCTTTGTTGATCCACCGTATAGTCGTTGAGAAGGCACTGTAAGTGGTTCCCTGGTTCATCCTGGTGATCAGTTGCTTGACAGTTGTGTGCCTATTTACCTGTACACATCTCTGCAGCTGTCATTCACCCCTGCCTTCAGGTGTCTGCGTGATCAGGTAAGTGCACTGCCCTCTTCACCATGCCCACAACGCATGATGCTGCACCATGTCATGTGTCACTGCCGAGCATTGCTTGTCGACTAGCATGGGCAGGCGCGTGCATTATGCATCATATTGTTGAAGAAAATATATTGCACAGTGTATACATTACACAGAAAAGTTAATAAATTTTTAACATAGTTTATCTTCACTGATGCAGAAAATAAGTTCCATTCTCTATTTTACTCTCTTAGGGATCAATTTTTGTGTTCACTTTCTAAAGTAGCTCACGTTTTTCCCCAGTGATTAAGCTGTTTCTATACCAAATTTCATCAAAATCGGTTCTGCATTTGACAACATCAGTATGGAAAATATAGATTAAGCATATTGAGGGCTGTGTAAGCACAGTATTCTTTACATTGAATCGTATTACTTAGAACATGTCAATGAACAGAAGCATTTTCATGAACATGATAAAATTAAATGTCAGAGTAAATAGCTTTTTCAGGGAGTAAATACTTTTCCTTCATTCTCATTATAGTCAGATCAACAAGTATCTCTTACTACACACTGTCTAATATAGCTTTCATTCTTTTTCAGGGCTCAAGCTACCTCCACACAAAATTTCTTCAAAATCGATTTGGCGTTTTAGTAGTGAAAATGTAGCAATACTACTTTTGCATTTGTAATATTAGTACAGATATATTTGTATTTATTTTTGAAAACGTAGAAACATCTTTCATCTGTGAGAAAAAATAAACCTAATTTATTAAATGATAGCCATTCTTTTCATTTCTGCATCAATCCTATCACATTCTTCAAAATAATTATTGACAACAGGTGAATAGAGAATACTAGATTATACAGTGCACATGTACAGTCAAAACTGCACTTTAATTTCTACTCAAAGAGACACACTTACACCTTATTAACAGCAGTCTGATAGCACTGCTGGGTCCAGTTGTACCACATAACAGTACGTAGATACCTTTCTGCAAGGAGACACATTCACACTTCCCCATTAAAAGCATCTTTCCACTGTTGTTGTGCAGAATTTTATCGAAGGCAATGCGTAAATGCATATCCATTGCATGCATCTTTTCTACAAGAAGAAATACATTTACACTTCCTCATTCATTTCAGTCTGACAGCGTTGTTGAATTGAATTTTACCACAAAATTCTGGTCCACAAAGGTGCAGCTCACTGGCTTATGGTACCTAACATTGGGTTGAAACAATAATAGTCCTGTATTGGCAAAATTCGCTTTACAATGTCCACTAGTGTTGTGTTGTGTAACGCCAGGCACTCCTCAGTGGAGAGGTGAGGCTGCTCTATAGTCGAGTACGATCATTTTGGCCTGTGTTGGTGTGACCAATTTTCTTGTGAAAGGTAACAACGTGTTGCAGCTATTGGTAGCTTTATGTTAGTGAGATCAGAATGTGGGAGCTTTAAACATGTTGTAATCTATTCAGACTCAAGTGAGTAGCCAACTCACATAAATGATGCCATGGCAGCCACCACCTGATTGCACTAGGCTCCAAAGTGGGTTGGAGCTAAGGTGGTACTTGTTTGAAAAATAAATAAACATTTTCAGCCTATTCCAGCAGCAGTAACTGTTTAGTAAGACACCATTTTAAAGATCTGAGAGCCTAGCTTGGGGAAATCCAGTGGTGTTTTTATATTTAAACTTAAGTAAACTGCACTAGGTCAGCCATCTTGGATTTTTTGAATTTCCCACCAACTTAGGAGATGATTCTAAGCTTAGCACAACTGACCTCCTTCCTTTGTGATATCAGAGGAGTGGGGGGGGGGGATGCGGGGGCTATTCAGAAAGAAGTAGGGAACATCTCCCTCTGACGCTGCTAGGCGCGCGCCGATCGCATATATTTTGTAATGTGCGTGCTCGGCAGCTCAGTCAGCATCCATCCGTGACAGCGGGAACGTCTCTGCGCGTCTGTTTTTTCGGTATTCGAATTTGAAATGTGTGCTGCAATCGAAAATCCCGTCAGTTTTGAGGTGCGGTCTGTGACACGGTTATTGTTGGCAAAAACCTAAAAAGTCTAGAAATTTATGACGAACTCTGAGAAGCGTACGGAAACAATGTAATGAGTGAATGTTCTGCCCGGAAATGATGCATTCGGTTTAAAAATGGCCGAACCAACGTTCATGATGAAGAGAAGAGGGGACGACCGAGCATTGTGACTGACGATCTGGTCGCTAAAGTTGATGAAACGATTCGTGAAAATCGTCGCTTCACAATAACGGACCTTTTGCTTTCTTTTCCACAAGTTGCACAGACTTCGTTGTTTGAAATTGTCACTCAAAAGCTAGGCTACCACAAATTTTGTGCACGATGGGAACCCAAAATCCTTACAGAGCACAATAAACAACAGCGAATGGGGGCAACTTTGACATTTCTGGAGGCCTACCACAAACATGATGATTCATTACTGGATCGAATCGTATGGTGACGAGACTTGGGTGAAACACGTCAATTATGAGACAAAATTACAGTCCATGGAGTGGGGGCACACAAGGTCCCCCCCCCCCCTCCAAAAAAAAAACAAGAAAATGTTTGTAAACTTTGTCAGCAAGGAAGTTGATGGCGACATTGTGTTGGGATAGGCAAGATGTGCTTCTTATTGATTTTCTCGAACGTGGAGCAACCATAAATTTTGCCTGGTACCGTAAACTTTGCACAGCCTTAGAAAAGCAGTTCAAAACAAACGCCAAGGAAAGCTGACGTCCAACATTTTGTTTTTGCACGACAATGCCCTATCTGACACGGCAAGCCGCACCAAAGAACTCTTTAAGTCATTCAAATGGGAAATTTTCCCTCATCCTCCCTACAGCCCTGATGTTGCACCAAGTGACTTCCACTTGTTTCCCAAGATGAAGAACTGGCTTGCAATGCAGTGCTTTGATGACGACGCGGAACTCGGGGCGGGCGTGACTCACTGGCTCACGCAGCAAAATTTTACGATGAAGGTCTTTCAAAGCTTATCCATCGCTATGATATGTGCGTCAATGTTTTTGGTGAATATGTGGAAATGTAGTATGTCAGTCGCTCTTTCAGACGTATAAAATAAAATGTATTTCTTGTACTAAGTTTCTTTAATGCCAAAACGTTCCATACTTCCTGAATAGCCCTCATACAACAGAACAAGTGGATTAGGTCTGCCATTTTGAATTCTCTACTTCAACTATAATGGAACTGTCATCATTCAGAGTGTGCACAGGTCTGCCATTTGGATTTGACAGGTTGCTATCTTGAATTCCATACTTAGCACAAGTGATCTGGCAATCACATAGGCTGGCCTGAGGTCTATTATCTAGGATCCTTTACTTCTGCTATCTTAGACTGCTTTCCCTGCACAACTTAGTCAGAACTACAATCTAGGATTTGACAAGTGACCATTTTGGATTTCTGAATTTCCTCCCAATAGGGCAGTTGCCCATCTTGGATTTACCAAAAAAAAATGGTTCAAATGGCTCTGAGCACTATGGGACTCAACTTCTGAGGTCATCAGTCCCCTAGAACTTAGAACAACTTAAACCTAACTAACCTAAGGACATCACACACATCCATGCCCAAGGCAGGATTGGAACCTGCGACCGTAGCGGTTGAGCGGTCCAGACTGCAGCGCCTAGAACCTCTCGGCCACTCCAGCGGGCATGGATTTACCCTGTTTTATACTTATCATGAGTGGCCTGTGATGTCGGAGTGCTGTGTTCAGGTCTGCAATCTTGGATTCTGATCTGTTTTTATTTTGACATCATTTTATAAACTTCCAGCTGTATATGCACTGGGAAATTGGGCTGTCCACAATCTTGGATTGTGACATTATTGTGGTGAGGGATGGTCATTTAAAGTTGGTGATGTTACATGTGTCACTGGACAGTTTTCTGGGCAATTAGGTCGGTTATTGTAGTGCGAGCTGCCTATACACCTTGCCTCTGGGCCGGAACTGTTGCTTCTCCTCTACTGGCCTGAGAACCTAAGCTTGTCTGGTTAAATAAATCAATAAATAAATTTTAAAAAATAAATAAATGAGGGAAGCACGAATGCTGAAAGCTTTGACTGACTTATTTGCGAACATTACGGAAATTCTGAAATAGTTCACTTACTCCGCTAAACCTTGCATACAAAGTTTAAAGAACTAGTGTTAAGGAAGATAACGCGGAATTTACTACAGCTCCCTGTGTATATCTTGCGTCTTGACCACCAAGACATTTAGAGACGGAATAGACTACAAGAGGACCTGAATGCGAGCATATAGGAATCTGGCAATTATTTTTCTCACACTCAACAAGCGAATTAAACGGTACGAAATCCTAAAAGTAGAAAAAGGAAGATATGATTCAGCCACCTGCCGCTGACGACCTTATTAAAGACTGAGCACATGCTCGGATTGGTGAAGGAAAGAGAAGGAAATCGGCCGGGATCTTTATAAAAGAAACCATCCTGACATTTTCCTTAAGAGTTTCAGAGAAATCACGGAAAACCTAAATCTGGATGGCCTGTCGTTTAGTTCAACTGCCTTCCTTACGAATATGAGTAGTACGGCAAGAAAACCTAAAACGCGGTACAGTGCGAAGAAGCCTCTGTTATGCACTTCATAGTATTTTGCAGAGAGCATACCTGTACACGTAGAATCAGACAAGTCATAATTCCACTGGTAACGTTTAGCTAGCAAACTGTGGGTGTCCATTTTGTCGTTCAGGTATGCTATGTGACCGTAAGTACTCGAGTAGTAGCGGGGAAGACTGCAATAGATATGGGGCCGTCATTTGCCGTATGCAACTTAAGTTTAGCATCCACAGTCGCAAGACCTGCAAAACATCAGGACGAGGCTCTTTCATATCCGACCTCGTTGTATACCAATAGCCCAACAGTTCGCAGCAGTGGGTTTCAGCCATACTAGATATATCCTGGCCAGTGCAGACAAGTGGAAAGAAGACCAGGATTTAACAACCCGTCTAATAGGAAGCAACTAGAAGTGGATCTCAAGTCACACTTGGTAAAGGATTAGGAAGGAAATAGGTCGTTTCCTTTTGATAGTAAGTATCCTGAATGTCCTCTTAAGCAATTAGGCACGCCTTGGTAAACCTCAATCATTATAGCTGAAAAGGGATTTGAACTCCACTGCTTCCGAGTGCGAGTCCTTTGCGCCAACACGCATGGTGGCTCTACAATTGTATCTGTTGTGACTGAATAGGAAATCAGGAATTGAAGGAATGTCTTGTACCCATAAGTTATCAAACAGATCACATATTTCGATTTCAATGAATTATGGAGTGCTGAAAAAAGTTGTTCTGATAATTCGGTAATATTTTACCAGCATCCTTTCTTAGGAGCTTTAGCAACAGAGCGAAGTGGCTTAAGGTGTTTAAACCTTTGTTTTGTGTTCAGTGTTAACAGTATATAAATATTCATCTGAGCATCATTTTGGGGTTTCCCTAGCTACATTCAGACAAATATTGGTTTGCTTCTGGCAACAGCATTACGTCATGGCCTCCATCCTCCTCTAACGACATGAACGTTAACGAGAAATTAAAGCTATATGCTATTATTCCTTTCTCACTGTATCAGTATCCGTCCCCAACGTAATGGATGGTCATAATTTAGCATAAATTTTGTCTCCAGGTCCGATAGCAGAATCTTGGCGCAGATCATACTAACAAATCAGGCTTTAAATAAAACATCAACAAGCCACTTTTTGTTATTCTTTACTATTCGTTGTTACACTTTCGGATGCAAGTCCCTCTGGCTCATTTTCGAATGGAGATGCACGTCAGGGAGATTACAACTATTATATTCTAACTTGAACTGCTGAGAAACGGGAAGGTAAGCGTAAAATTTCAAAATATTGTAGGTATTTGTTTGAATTAAACCCGAATAGTAAAAAAACGCAAAAATATCGGGACTTTCCCCGAGGGGAAAAGTGTTTTGTGACACAGCTGTACGCACATTCGTCTCAGATGTCCATGCTGAGCGATGCAGCCTTCATGCAGACATCTCCCCCCCCCCCCCTTTTTCACACACACACACACATGCACATAGTGCGTTTTTTACAATTGATTTTTTTAAAAATTGCGTTACTGGTTGAATTAACCAATATGATATCTTTGTCACCTGATTGTTCATTGTTGGCGCAGACACCGTACAGATCACATCTTTTCACTAAGCACTGTGATCACGTTACAATGTAAGAAGAATTTTACAGGCTAAACCGGAACTGCCGCCTTCTCTGTACCATATAAAAATGCTTTCTGTAAGAATCCTATCCTCACTCTGAATTGAGACTCGTGGCTAATTGGTCACTGCTCCAGCGCCGCTGGTTCAGTTCTTTTTAATGGCTGCTAGGACTCAGATTCCACACACTGCCGGTTTCCCCACTTACGAGAAATTAGTTCCAATACGCTTAGTCGTGATTCTCTTTGAAAGTAATCACAAATGCAAACACCTCACTTTAATTTGTTCACATTAATATCATTAATGTTGAAGCTAGCCTTTTCTCCTTGTTCGCCTTCAAATAACTTGGTTTTCAAAAGGATTCACCATCGAGCGAACACGATTTTCTTCTTTTTCACTCAAAGACATTTCGGTCAAGTTCCGTCATCGTCAGTGAAACTTCACTGAAACAGATATGGGTGAAAAAGACGAAAACTCCGTTGGCTCACGGCAGAACTAATACAGACAGATTCTAATACAGACAACATATCTTACGTTTTTAGAGTAACATCATCAACAGATTTATTTCTCTACAATTATTTCATAGCTTTTGTGATATTTCGCAGTAACTCCTAGGCTGTATATAAATCTCAGAAATTTTGTTTGAGACAGTGTGCAAACTCATTAACGATTTTCCATTTAGCGTTCACTCTACAGTTCCGTGCTTCTGTAATTAATACATAAACAAACTTTAAAACGAAATTATTTAGGGGTAAATGTGTGACTTTTTTATCTACCGTGTGTGTGTGTGTGTGTGTGTGTGTGTGTGTGTGTGTGTGTGTGTGTGCGTCCGAGTTTTACGGCAGTTCTACGCGGGGCTTCCCAAATCCTTTCGGTCAAAATTATACAGACGGTAGATAATTTCAAATTGAATGTTTTGAGGCGAGATACCAGTGGTCGGAAATCAATTTTATCGATATATCGAATGAAACAATAAGTTTACGTCTACCAGTGACTTTATTTTCTCAACGCGTGGGTTTATCTAAATCAATATGGGACGTACGTGCTGTGTACTTTGAAGTAACCTGTGACTAACTTTTATAGAAGAACAAACCGTTATTTCATAAAATGATTCATAGCTTTGTGGAAGTCTTTGATTGGAAGGATGATGAAAAGTGTAAGTGTGAAAGTAAAATAAAAACAAAAATACTTCCAGTGGTCACAGGCTTCTTTCCCTGTCGTTGTAACACATAAACCATCACATTTTTCGAACACTAAGGAAACACAAATGGCATCTATAAACTAAATGCAAACAACATATGCGAAAGCAATACACTGTTTCATAGTGCAGTAGATAGACAAATGTAAATTAATGCATATGAATAGGAAAAATAATCCCGTAATGTTTGAATACTCCATTAGTAGTGTAGCGCTTGACACAGTCACGTCGATTAAATATTTGGGCGTAACATTGCAGAGCGATATGAAGTGGGACAAGCATGTAATGGCAGTTCTGGGGAAAGCGGATAGTCGTCTTCGGTTCATTGGTAGAATCTTGGGAAGATGTAGTCCATCTGTAAAGCAGACAGCTTATAAAACACTAATACGACCTATTCTTGAGTACTGCTCGAGCGTTTGAGATCTCTATCAGGTCGAATTGAGGAAGGACATAGAAGCAAATCAGAGGCGGGCTGCTAGATTTGTTACTGGTAGGTTTGATCATCACGCGAGTGTTACGGAAATGCTTCAGGAACTCGGATGTGAGTCTCTAGAGTAAAGGAGGTGTTTTTTTCGTGAATCACTACAGACGAAATTTAGAGAACCAGCATTTGAGGCTGACTGCAGTACAATTTTTCTGCTGCCAACTTATATTTCGCGGAAAGACCACAAAGATAAGATAAGAGAGGTTAGGGCTCGTACAGAGGCATATAGACAGTCATTTTTCCCTCGTTCTCTTTGGGAGTGGAACAGGGAGAGAAGATGCTAGTTGTGGTACGAGGTACCCTCCGCCACGCACCGATGGTGGATTGCGTAGTATGTATGTAGATGTAGAAGTGCCAAAGCTTTGTGGAGACCTCTGGTTGCGTAGGTAAATATGGTTTACATACCTTAATAATGCAAAGTTTACATAAATTAGTGCTTTGATATGTTAGAAACATGAAGTATAACAATCATGTTGTTAAAAGTGTCAAAATTTGTAAATAAACTTCAGTTTACTTATTTATTACTATGTTCCATTGGTTGTGTGTGTGTGTGTGTGTGTGTGTAACTGAAACATTACAGTGCTGTGTAGTAAGCGTGTTACATAGATGTAGAATGTATGAGGATGGGTAAATTTGTACTCTCAATGAGATTTTTGCGCAGCCCGTTGGAGAGCAGTAGGAATTTCGATGGAATGTGAACAAATCATGTTTGTTAGTGATCTGGTAGGGGGAGGTGAATGAACAGGACGTCGCACCAGTCTACGAAGTGACGCAGGAAACCCCCAAAAACAAGTCCTCTGCCTCTCTCGATCTGCTAACTGGATCTTCTCCACGCCGTGAGAGGAAAAACCAGACGGTCATAAAACCTGCTGCAGGACTTTCCGTTGGACGCAGTGCCGTTCTTATTCGGGTTGTATCATACTATATTCCATCTACTTGCAATCTGTTTTCTGCTTTTCCAGCCTTTTCAAGGGCAGCGGAAAACATTGTACCGTCGACAGCTTGAGAAATAAAATTTTAGAGTGCTATTACTAGGGATATTCCCATAATTAATTCATCATTTGGATGAAATGAAATTCTGGATACAAAAAAATTTCATATTAATTGCTTGTTTCCTTCACGACTATAATAACTAGCTCAAGGTAGGTTTTCTACAACTGGAGAACATGGGCTTAAATTCGAGGGGGACAGGCATTAAAAGAATAATTACAAATTTAGAAAATTAAATTACTACGAAGTAAAATCAAAACGGTATGTAAAGTACGGCGTCTATTCCAAAGTGCATCTCTTTCACATCTTTGAAATCAAAATATGCTACAGGACAACATTTAATACGGTGTTTCTCAACCCCGTGCGTTTTAGCACGATTGGATCCTCTTGGGCATATTGTGCACATGGTGGTTAAGACGTTTTTGCTCAAACCTGTCTCAATCTTCGGTCGCAGATCTCCTGAGGAAACTGTGTGAGGTGATTCCCTCTGACAACAAAACGCACGGTTCAGCTACTCCATGCTCAATCGGTTTCTTGTAAGCAGATAAAGCACGCAGTTCGTTTAGTTGATTCCAGCCTCCTCGTGAAGGATGTTCACGACCTGGGTGTGGCATGCGTTGAGCACTATCGTCTTGTAAGGCGAACCCATAACTGAAATGTTGACTGTGGAACTCGGTGATAGGCTGGAGAATGTTGGTATGATGTTACACCGCCCCTGGTCTGTAGTAAAGAGCAACGTTCAACATGTGTATGTGAAAACATCAAAACATGACTGACGCACCATCCTGCAGGCCGTGAGACTGCATACCTGTCACGTGTATTGGTGGGTGTCCGCCTTCATATTGTGTTACAACGATCATCAGACGTCAGACACATTCTATAATTGTCTATGAGCAGCAAAAGATACCATTTTTAATTTTATTTATCTATCAGGTTTCATGAGATCTTGCCAATAGACCTACCTGTTTATGGAACGAGTCAGTACACAGTTTACATAATACCGATTGGAAAATTTATATGCAATAGAATTAAACAATTAATAAAACATGATACAAACCGTGAATGAACAATGTCTGACAGAAGAGTAATCAACTGTTCTGAGGAATTCCTGTACAGAATAAAGGGAGAGTAGCACAAGGAAACATTATAACTTGGATACGAGTATCTTGGGTATACGACTTAATTTGTTCCGTTCTCCTGGCTTCCTACTGAAAATGAAACCTGCTGAGTACTGCACACCTTTCGCTGCAATCTTGAGGAAGGGTTATCCATGTGCATATTGTTTTCCATGTAGTATTCACTGAATGAATGTTGCAGTTTCTTCTAAATGGGTCCGTATTGTTCCACCCCATGACGGAATATATGTACAGGAATGGCAATACTTAGAACTACGAGGAAGCTTAAATAGTTACAACAACTTTGAGAACTCACTCTGCAGGTCAAATTGGCCACCCTCTACTGTGCTGAGAAGGGGACCGCGCCTGTTCGTCATCGACGATTTCGTCAAAATTTATGGTGTTTTCAGGGCTTTGCCGGAAATGAAAATGACAGAATTGGAAGTTACAGGTGGCAAAGGGTTTTTCAAAAATAGTATTTTTGGCGAAAGTAGGACTCGCCACGAGCCATCTACGATGATCAGCCAAAACATTATGAGCACGTACCTAATATGCAGTACGTCCACCTTTGGCACGGATAAAAGCGGTGACGCTTGTTGGTATGGAAGCAGCAAGGCCTTGTTGGGTCGCTGGCGGGAATTGCCACCACGTCTACACACACACGTTATCTAATTGACCTAAATGCTGGGGAGGGGGGCGATGACCTCGGACGCCACGTTCAATCACATCCCAGATGTGTTCGTTCGATTTTAGATTTGGCGAGATGGATGGCAGCATATCAATTGGAACTCGCCTCTGTTTTCCACGAAACACTCCATTGCACATGGCGCATTATATTGTCGAAAACTGCCACTGCCGTCGGTAAACATGATCATCATGAAGGGGTGTACGTGGTCTGCAACCAGTATACGATACCCCTTCGCCGTCACGGTGTCTTACACGAGCTCCACTGGGCTTATGGATGTCCACGCCAGATTTTCTCCGTCCCGCCGTACAGGCGTCAAGCGCTGTTCACCTGGAAGGCGACGGATTCGCGCCTTCCGATCGGATGATGAAGAAGGTATCGGGATTTTTCAGACGACGCAACGCTCTACCGCTGCTCCAACGTCCTGTGCCGATGGTCACTTGGCCATTCAGTCGTAGGTGCCGATGTCGTGGTGTTAGCATTGGCACATGCCATTTCATCGGCTACGGAGACCACTCATTAGTGTACGGTGCACTGTGTGTTCAGACACACTTGAACTCTGCCCAGCATTAAAGTCGGATATTAGTTTCGCCACATTTCGCTTCCACTCCTGTTTTATCAGTCTCCCCAGACTGAGACGTCAGACATACGTAATGAGGGGTGGCTACGCAAACTCACGACGTCTGGAAGTCGTTTCACCTCGGTTTCGCCATATGTTGAAGACACTCACTACATCACTTCTCGAACACCCGATAGGCCATGTAGTTTCCGAAATGCTCTTGCCGAGTTTCTGGGCCATCACGATCTGCCCTCGGTTAAACTCAGATATACCGCGCGCCTTCCCCATTGCACCATGGATGCGTCTGACTAACAGTCATTGCTCGCCAGGCGACGGTGCTATCGCCTGGACGGGCTTATGTAAGTAATAGGTACGTGGTCTTAGCGTTCTGGCTGACCAGTGTACGTTAGCGTGTTTTCCAGTTGGCGTTTGGCCTAGCGGAAGACTGCAGAACGGTAATCCAGGGGTTGTGGGGTCGAGTTTCCATGTGGAAACTTGTTATTTTCCATTTTTCCTTTACTTACTCCCCAAGGAAACGGAAAAAAATGTTTAGAATATTGTATTTTTTAATATTTTCATAAAAGGTATGAAAGGCAAGTGCAAAGGAGAATTGAGGATTGCAAATAAGATTCCAGGAAGTGATTGTAGAGCATATACGAGAACTCTGTGTATAAAATTTAGATACTTTTATGATTTTACAGTTGACAATGTACACGTGCTGGGGTGATATTCATCGGCATCTTGCATACGTTAGAAAAGCCGCATTTTTATAATTACATGGTTTTTTAAAGTTTCTACATAAAAAACAACCATGGTTTACATGCATTAAAGGATCTCATTGGACAGTTTGGGAGCAAACGCGTAATCAAGTACTTTACGGTTGAATCACAATTCCTCTTTGGAAAGTTATTTGGAGTCCCAAATCTTCCTTTGCCTTTCGTTTTCATGTCTTTTATGAGAATATCAATAAATACCACATACTGATTATTATCTCAGTTTATGTACGGTGAAAGTATCGTAAAAATAAAGAAAAGAAAAAAAGCATGATGCCGCAGACAGACTCGACCACAAGATCATCAGCTTATCGTTCTGTACTCTGTCCCACAGCGCCAACCGCTGCCTGGAAATTACGCTGACATAAATGGTTGCTGCCTCGCCCGACCCGCTCCACAAATCCTACATATCTCGAAACGCTTGACCATATGGGGCTCCCACTCCGTCCCTTTCAGTTCTGGTCAAAAGCCCTGCATGTAACATAGATCTGGACGGAATCAGCAATGACGACTGGGCGCGGTTCCCACGTACTAATGTTCTTGGTGAGTGTGCTGAGTTGACACCAAGTGTAACATCATGTGAGAGAATAGTGCATTCACAGTAAACAGATCTTCGGGTTTCAGTGTCAGAAACAGTGGAGATCGTTCTGATAGTGAAGATAGCGGCAACGAGTTTCTCCACAAGAGCTTGTCAGTTATATCTCCAAGAACGCCTTTTGTCTTCTCTCAGCCTAAGAATCTACTTCACATACTGCTTGACCACACTGAGACAACAAAATTTCGGTTTTACAAGAGTTCCGTGTCATAAATTGTATGAACCGCCTTTGGTTTTAATCAAGTGTTAATCTGTTCCGTGAAAGCCACACTCTGATCTTACTGACTACCCTGTAAGCTGCACTGTATTAGTCGCACGTCGTTTACAATAACACTTTTGTCATCTAAAAAGCGAAAACTTGTCGGTAGTCTGTCACATTTAGTGGCAGATTATTAACGTACATCAAGAAAAGCAGTGGATCTAAAACAGAACCCTGTGGCATCCTCACGTTACATGATCCCATTCTGGTTCAAAGCTCTTTCCCGTGTACACCGGAAAACGATATTTTCAGATACGAAGTGAACATTGTTGAAATTTTTCCCTAATCTCTAGCTCTTCCAACTTACATTAAACTATTGCGTGGTCCACATACTAAATGATTATGTTAAAAAAAACCTACTGACCTGAGCCCATTACTAAGCCCTGCTAGTGCCTCGGACATAAAAGAACAAATGGCATTTTCTGTGGATGTTCCTTTTCTCAATGTAGTCTGCAAGTTCAACAGTAAGTTATCTGCTCTAAGGTGTGCCTCTACTTTATTTCTCAAAAAGTTATGAAAACACCTGAAATAAATAAATTGGGCGCTAATTGTCTACATTATTTTTTCACTAACGAGTACTTCAGTCTGGTAGGTAAATGACCAAACCTGAAAGACATTTTGCACAGATGACGACAGTACAGAACTGATACACTATGTGATTAAAAGTTTCCGGATAACACCAAAAACATATGTTTTTCATATTAGGTGCATTGTGCTGCCTGCCAGCCACGGTGGCCTAGCGGTTCTAGGCGCTTCCGTCCGGAACCGCGCGACTGCTACGGTCGCAAATTCGAATCCTGCCTCGGGCATGGGTGTCTGTGATGTCCTTAGGTTAGTTAGTTTAAGTAGTTCTAAGTTCTAGGGGACTGATGACTTCAGATGTCAAGTCCCACAGTGCTCAGAGCCATTTGAACCATTTTTTGTGCTGCCACCTGCTGCCAGGTACTCCAAATCAGCGACCTCACTAGTCATTAGACATCGTGAGAGAGCCGAATGGGGCGCTCCGCCAAACTCACTGACTTCGAACGTGGTCAGGTGTTTGGGTGCCACTTGTGTCACACGCCTGTGCTCGAGATTTCTACACTCCTAAACATTCCTAGGTCCATTCTTACCGATGTGATAGTGAAGTGGAAACGTGAAGGGACACGTACAGTATAAAAGCGTACAGTTCGATCTACTCTGCTGACTGACAAAGACCGCCGACAGCTGAAGAGGATCGTACTGTGTAATAGGCAGACATCTATCCAGACCATCACACGAGAATTCCAAACTCCATCAGAATCCACTGCAAGTACTATGACAATTAGGTGGTAGGTGAGAGAACTTGGATTTCATGGTCGAACAGCTGCTCATAAGCCAAACATCATACCGGTAAATGCCAAACGACGCCTCGCTTGGTGTAAGGAACGTAAAAATTGGACAATGAAAAGTGGAAAACGTTGTGTGAAGTGACGAATCACAGTACACAATATGTCGATCCGTGGCAGGGTGTCGGTATGGCCTATGGCCGGTGAACTTCTGCTGCCAACGTGTGTAGTGGCAATAATAAAATTCGGAGGCGGTTGTGTTATGATATGGTCATGTCTTTCATGAAGGGGGTTTGAGCATCTTGTTGTTTTTCGAGACACTATCACAGCACAGGCCTACGTTGATGTTTTAAGCACCTTCTTGCTTCACACTGTTGAAGAGCAATTCGGAGATGGCCATTGCATCTTTCAACACTATCGAGGAAGTATTCATAATGCACGGCCTGTGGCGCAGTGGTTACACGACAATTACATCCCTGTAATGGACTAGCCTGCACAGAGGCCTGACGTGAATCCCACAGAACACCTTTGTGGAACGCCAACTACGTGCCAGGCATCACTGACCGACATCTATACTTCTCCTCAGTGCAGCACTCCGTGAAGAATGGGCTACCCATTCCCCAAGAAACCTTCCAGCACCTGACTGAAGATATGCCTGCGAGAGTGAAAGCTGTCATCAAGGCTAAGGGTGGGTCAACACCATATTGAATTCCAGCATTACCGATTGAGGGCGCCACGAACTTGTAAGTCATTTTCAGCCAGGTGTCTGGATACTTTTGATCACATAGTGTATGTGGTGCACTGATCTTCATAATCCTACTTTAAACATCATCGTATCCATGGAAGCCTTTACCCTTTAAGACTGTAATAACTGTTCGACTTCATCTTTGGTTGTTTCATGTAGCTGCATGTGATGTAGTTCAAATGGTTCAAATGGCTCTGAGCACTATGCGACTTAACTTCTGAGGTCATCACTCGCCTAGAACTTAGACCCAATTAAACCTAACTAAGGACATCACACACATCCATGCCCGAGGCAGGATTCGAACCTGCGACCGTAGCGGTCGCTCGGCTCCAGACTGTAGCGCCTAGAACCGCACCGCCACATCGGCCGGCCTGTGATGTAGTTCTGCAGCTTTCAATAGTAATGCAAATTTATCTCTGTCAATGAAATTTTGATTTATCTTGCTGATTACTGATAAGGTGTGATTACTGAATGTTTTTTCCATCTGCAGTGCATCCACGTTACTGACCAAATGTTCCCTTGCTCATCTTCTTCGCGCAGTCTGATGCTGGGCGACTTACACAGTTGTTCATAACAGCCCTCTCAGTCCACGTATATCACGTAGAGAGTTTTGCGTACTCTCTGTGTAGCACAGTCCTCCCAGCTGACTCCAAAAAGGCAACGCACATTTCTGTTGCGTTGTTCTCTTGGTAGCCAGTCAAATGAAAGTGAGAGACATCGGGAAAAAATTAAGTAAAATGTTATTTGTATTAATAGTAATCGGTGTAACTGTTAATAGATTTATACCACTGTGAGACGAGACTGTCAATGCCTTCATGAAAAAATATTTGGAGCTGCCTACCGTAATCCCACACATCACCAGTAAATTTTCAGTCTCTTCATTAGTTTCAAAAGCTTCGAGAGGCGTAAGATATACAATTTTTCTTTTTACTTATCTTCATTTTCTCGTTGTTGGCTGCAGTACGTCTAGGGATTGATTCTTGCGGCTGCAAGTTTGACTTCATAGGTTCCAGTTGACATAATAATTGATGAAGTACTTTCTGTTTCTATGAATTTTTTGATTTTATTCTGTTCTTCTATATCACACAGACCTTACAATCTCCATTTTATAGGATCAAACTTACATTATTATTGCCAAAAATAATAACACGTCCTTTACCATCAAAGGAATGCCCATTACTACTGCCTCATTCTGCGGTACTAACACATTCCAAAGAGTTTGCAAATCAAAGGAGACCGAGCGAGGTGGTGCAGTGGCTAGCACACTGGACTCGCATTCGGGAGGACGACGGTTCAATCCCGCGTCCGGCCACCAGGCAAATGCCGGGATGGTTCCTGCGAAAGGGCACGGCCGACTTCCTTCCCCATCCTCTCCTGATCCGAAGAGGCCGATGACCTCGCTGTCTGGTCTCCTTCCCCAAACCACCCCCCCCCCCCCCTACCTAAAACAAAAGAGTTTACAAACTTTCGTGACAAAAGAAGAATGATCAAGCTATATCATTATTTTGTAAATGAATCAAGAAATAAATTTAAGAATTAGCTTTAGATTGTGCAATTCATAATATGAATCTTAAGTATGCCAGATGTTTTGTGCTTTCAAATATTGCTAAAAGAAGAATAATTTTAGCTATACAAATAGAGCTAGTAAATATCGTTTGTAACCAATTAATTTCTTTTTTAAACATTGTAGCCTGAAAAACAACACATCGTATATAAAATCATATGGAATTCTTTCAGTGAAAGAATCGAGAAAACGTTCACCTATACGAGATTCGAAAATATCCCGGGTATAGGCTATTTCTATAAAGAAAGCTAATGTCGGAGGAGATTGTCAAATCAAATGGTTCAAATGGCTCTGAGCACTATGAGACTTAACATCTATGGTCACCAGTCCCCGAGAACATAGAACTACTTAAACCGAACCAACCTAAGGACATCACACATAACCATGCCCGAGGCAGGATTCGAACCTGCGACCGTAGCGGTCAGGAGACTGTTCCATTACACTACGGAACCATGATTGTACCTAGGCGTGTACCTCTACGCCAGAAGGAAATCGACAGCCACGAATGTCTTTCTTCAGGGCTGCAAAGATATGGAAATCGCATGGGGAGAGGACGGCACTGTGTGACGTGTAAGGGCTTCCTAGCGAAACGTTTGCAGTTACGTGGAAAACCTTAGAAACCTGTGAGCGGGCATATCCTACTACAGAATGATGCCATCAGTCAACAATCCTTGCGTCTGGAGCTAATGGCGCGTTTTAATTTTTGTAGGGTGTCCGTTGTACGTCAACTGTGGCGCCGTGTTCCCGAAAGTGAATAAGCAGCTGGCTCTTACAGTCAAAGAGAAAGGCCATCATGACTTTCCCGGAGCTGGAGTGCACGGCTTCGTATTTTTTCGTCGAATGTGAATACAAGTGCTTACACTATTGGCTCTGACATTTGGTCTGCGGCTCAAAATGATTTTATGGTATTTCATCTCATTAGGTAGGCTATATTACACATCCAGATACAGTATATCACTTCCCTCTACATACTGCAAATTTTGTTCACCATTCTCATTGTATTACATTTTTATTTTTATTTTTCTTCGACATTTGCATTGTATAAATTATATTCTCATCAACTAGGCAGAAACAAATTGTATAGAATCCTTTTAACAACTATTAAGCACTCAATTTGCTTAACATTAAAGATACTTTTGTATATTATGTTCTTTATATTATTTTAAAAAAACCATTAACAACTGTATAACAATAACATTGTTGTAATCAGAAGTGTTTGCCGTTGGATTCAGAAGTTTCAGACCTACCTTACATTTCAAGGCAGTGGATTACTCTGTACTGTTAATGAAATAAATAAATAAATTTCATCTCCCGTCACAATACGGTACAGGAAACGTATTCTTCATCGTGATACTGTTCCAGGTGCCCCAGCGATATTGACGTTCTGTTCAATTTCTGCTCCTTTGTCAAGCAGTGGGGCACTCTCTGCACACAGTGTTTGCGGAACTTCAGATGCTCTGTCATGATGGCGCGACCCTTACGAAATGAATTCGCATTTTGCGAATCCGGATTGACGTCAGCTCTTTGTAACAAATGAATGTCTGTGCCGGACTGGCACTCGAACCTGCATTTCCCACTTTCCGCGAGCGGTCACCTTAACCAAATCAATAACGATTACAACTTCTGTTTTTATATACTGTCTGTATCTTCGCATTACAATATCCTTCAGACATGCGGGCATACCTAAATAAACAGATATTATTCTAATGATTACATCTGCGGTACTTCTTAAGAATCGATTCGCATTTTTCGAATGCTGACATACGTCAGTGTTTGTGACAGACGAAAGTTTGTGCCGGACCGGGACTCGAACCTGGACCTCCTGCTTATCGCGAGCAGCCGGCTTAACTGATTCGACCACCCGAGCACACCTCTGGGACCGACTAAAACTTCTTGTATGGGAAGAGACTAATTTTAGCCCGCATGTATGCATGTCTGAAGGACATCGTGTTGTGAAGATACAGAAACACATCACATCACGAACAGTCGACTCGAGCAGCTTCTGAAGAGTTGAAATCTCCATGATGGGTCAGTTACTCTCCTCTCTTTCCGTCCGAACAAGCCTCGGGAGGCCCAAAGGTACGGACCGATCGCCGAGCCATCCTCAGCGGTCGGCGTCGCTGGATGCGGATATGGAGGGGCATGTGGTCAGCACACCGCTCTTCCGACAGTTGTCAGTTACTTCTTAGTCAGGTAGCTCTTCAATTGGCCTCATAAGAGCCGAGTGCAGCCCGCTTGCCAACAGCGCTCGCCAGACCCGAACGATCACCCATCCTAGTGCTAGCCAAGGCTAACAATTTCTAAATTCCCTGGTGTGAAGGGAGCCGGTGTTACCACCGCGTTCTCGTATACTGCCAGCTCCGCCTCTCGTGAAAACTGCAACTCACATGAAACGTCACAATGTTCGCTATTTATATTTATCTCATTACCCGTAATTAGTACTGTACGAGCTTCCTTAACAGGGCACACCTAGTCGCGTGTAACCCGGACTTTGATGGATTATATACCAGCAGTACAAGATATTTCATTAGCAGAGTTTCGATGGCAGAGTGTAGTGAGCTAGTGGCGTATTGTTCCCGATCACGGATATTCGGTGTTAAATCCCAGCGAGCACACGGTAAATAATAGATTGTGTTGCGGACTGTGGCTGGTGAAGTTTTGTCAGCGATGGGGCTGTAGATGTGTTTATGCATTGAGATTCACCCTCTCCTTCTTTATGTCATCATAATCATCTTCATCGATACGAACAGAACAATGTAACTCTTTGTGACCAAGTTAGTAACGCGTTTGCAGTTCAGAAAGGAAATGGGGTACGACTGATATATTTTTTCGACTGAAACTGGCCGAGAAAAAAATGTGTAGCATTACTTATTGAACGCTCCTCCTATATTTAGCCTATTGCCTCCAAAAAACAAAAGAAACGTGAGGTAGCCTTTACAGTGAGGGCAAAGTACCAATCCACGGTGGTAGGTTATCAGTGGTGATAGCCTGTTCTCCACGGGACGAAGAATACTTTTTGATAATGAAAAAGTTGGGTTCAGCTTCTCTATAATTCTAACTGGATAGAATGACCAGGGAGAAAGAGGGGAGATATTTTTTGACCACGAGAGTAATCGAGACGTGTTACAAAGACGACATGTGCAGCAAGTTACCAACACTGACTCAGAGTGAACCTGGCAGTCGACTCGCAGCACAGCCTGGGGGCGCGCTTGGTCACGGCACCCACGATAATCGGGCACATCGTTTGGCCATGTGAGCGAATTGCCATCTTGATTTAAATGGTGGAGGTTCGAGTCCTTCCTCGGGCATGGGTGTGTATGTGTAGTTCTTAGCATAAGTTAGTTTAAGCTAGCGCAAGTATACAGCACGAGTACTTAAGAGCAAGAAGAACACCGGAAAAGGTGTGACGATGCAACATAAGTAATCAAGAGTATACTGCAACCGATGTTTACTATATCGATTAAAGGGGTCAAATCTGTTTCCAACTGAATTAATGCAATTTATATTTTGCCATACAGGTTCTTCTCAGTTTACTATGAAGCCTCTCCAGTATATACAGTTTGTACACATTTATGTGTTACATTTATTTGTCAGCACATCGACAGAATTTAAAAATGTATATCGTGTTGCTAATCTTGTTCGTCATAAGTTTAACTGTGCATTGCCTGGCAAAAGAAAGAGAAGACCTGGCCAGGGTAGCACAAATGCGTTTACGTCTTAGAAAGAGAGAAGGCGGAGATAAGAAAGAATAAGCTGCAGTAATGTTAATCCTGATACTCACTGGGTCGCGAAGCTGCGGCTCCTTATGCAAGGGCATGAGTCCGCAACATTTTGTCTCAAGTCCTAGACACTGCATCTTGAATCTGATGCTTGCGGGAGAATATTTCGGGGACGTTTGAATACTACCAAGAACAGGGTTCTCAAAGTCATTATTGTGGAACGTTGCCATTATGGATATGTCAGCGATAGGCAACAAAAGAATTATTGTGGAACGTTGCCATTATGGATATTTCAGCGACAGGCAACAAAAGAATATCACACTGTGTCGCCATGTATAACACACTGCATCACACATAATTCATAAACGGATTTATGTTCGCAGGCGCTTTTTATGGCTGTGAGATCTTCTGGGTATTTTGTTTTAAAGTCTGCTCTTGTTAGACAACACAACACAGAAAAAACTCAGAACACTGGAGATACAGATAAGTTCAGCAGTTCAGGAATATATGAAATCACACGCAATACTTGTCAATCAGTATACATAGGACAAACATGTAGTAACTTTAAAACATACCCAGAACGACTCAGAGTCCCAAAAGTAACAACACCCATAGTACATTTGCTGACCACCTAATAGCCTATAACCACCATCCAACAACAATAGCAACAAATTTAAAAATTCTGAAATCCAATCGCAGATTATACCACAAGCTGACAATAGAAGAAAACTTCCACATACAGAAGGCAATAGCATAACGCAAACAAGTTTTAAATGAATACAGCACACCCTGTAAAAGTATGTTATTTAACACATTACAGGAAATTTACAAGAAAGGCAACACAAACAGCTAAAGGAGCTTACACACACACACGCACACACACACACACACACAAACACACACACACACACACACACACACACATATATATATATATATCTCATAACCAACCTAACCAGGACACGGCCATCACTGGCACCGAGATAGAACCACCTTTCATCAGACCTACACTCTGACGACCAATCAGCTCTCAATTGACATCACTGAAGTCGCAAATGGCTCTGCTTTGGGGTCAATGGCATAAACGCTAAACGCTACAGAGCGTCTGGCTCGGAGCTGTCCTTGAAGTAACCGAAATATAACAGTTCGTTGTTATCACTGTGGCGCTAACTGCTCCTCAAACTGCTGCTGCAGATGCAATACGATGCGACAGTGCCATACGCCGAGCACGATGGTCTTCCCTCTCGCTGGTGCCATGTGGCCGTGCGGAGCCTGATCGCCTTGCGACCATACTTTCTCCTGACCACCACTGCAAGCAGTCACGTACAGTGGCTACATTCCTGCTCCTCGTAGCCGTATTACACGACCTCATTCAAACCCAGTGAGCTGTTGACAATGGTGTCTTTGTCAACTCAAAGGCATTCTTGACTAACATCAACTCACATCATCCAATCTCAAAGATAACTAACGCCCACGACTGTGACAGCGCGTATTTAGAGGAAACCTGATGTGAACCGTCATAGTAGCGCCACTTTTATTCGACTTTGGCATTATTTGAACAGACATCATCTTTCAGATGTAGAAACAAGCTTGCCAACTTTCGTTTATGTCGTACAACTTCTTCTTGGTGCTGCGATTGTTTTCCGTCAGTATACACGAAAGCCGCCACCGAGGTTTGCATGAACCTTCTACCACTAAACATCTTATTTGCAGCTGATACGCTACACATGACTGCTTCCAAAGAGAGGGGAGCCAACACAGGTACAATAAAATGGCGGCAAGTCCTGCGTCACTGCTAATAACGAAGTGAAGCCGATCGAGAACTCCAGGGGAATGGGGCCCGGATGTCATTTCTCCGTGCTTTTGTAAACTTGCCAACAGCACAACAGTGTACGTCCTACGGTAGGAAAATGTTCCTGTAGCCATCTTGACTGGGGGTGGCTGTAAAAACAGCTCTAGTTGCTTTCCGCTGGTGGGGCAACTCAAGCCTCCTGGAGCTCAGGTTGGAGAACACATAGCGGCACCAGTTCTCCAGATGCGGGTGAAACTGGTATCTGTATGCGTTGGAGTGGCTGCAACTTGGTTTTGGGGTAACAGCACCGAACTTCTACAGATTTTCATCGTCTTGCGAATCTTTTGAAGTAACTAATTCATCAGCATGATAATTACTCGCTCACTACTATTCGATGGTCTTCCACTTAGATGAGACGCCAGTGGTTTCAGTTGAATGGGGAAAACTGCTTTTAATGCATAAATTAACTGATTAATTTCATCGAATGTTTAAATAATTGATTACTGCCATGGAGCTCATGGCTGCTTAAGGAGTCCAATTCTGCAATTGGAAACATGTGTTTAATTTAATAAAACTTTCTTTCCTTGTGAAGGGCTAGACTGGACAGTTATCTAGACTTCTCCACGTCTTTCATGCTTCTGAGAAAAGTCCTCAGGTCACACCATCATTTCTTCTGAATCTTCGATATCGAGGTCGAGTCGTAGAGGAGAGAGAGACTACGTCCTTGCGTCAGAACCTTTTTAACAAGGGCGGTACTTGTGTGCTAGCCGAAGGACGCTCATACAATGAATTTAAAGGCGGGGGGGGGGGGGGGGGGGAGGGGGAGGGGGGGGGAGGGAGGACTAATACTGGAGCTACGGACTATTCTTAATAGTTTGGGAAGACGAATGGTGACTTCTAATAAACAACTTCCACTTACAATCCATTTAAAAAGGTACATATGCCGACTTTTAAATCATTTCCTTGAAAGAAAAACACCTGACTACACTATGTTTTTTCATTTGCTTGAGATCTAGGAGAGGCACCCCTTCCCCCCTTGATCTCGGGCATAAGCAAAATTGTCTTAACCTACAGTTCTTATTGTACCTAGTTGTTCTTATATACAGCATCTATGAATCGTGTTTGCCTGTGGGGGATAGCTGTACTTTCCATGGTTACTAACTTTCGTTTCTGGTATTCAACGAAACTGATGTGAGCTCTATATTTTATTCCACCTGTCATGTTTCATGTTTGCAGGCTGGATATTTTTCGAACAGGTCTTCGGTATCCGATATGTTACGCTAACAGAGGTTCTGTGTACAATCAATGTGATTTCTGGTTGTCAGCAGTGTCGTCGTTGCCAGTGTAGCATTCAGTGAAAAGTTAGTCAGAGACTCGGGTGTTGGTCACGCTGCCGTGCGGTCTGGAAATATTGCAGAACACAGAGGTGCAAATGTGGAGGAGGCCGAGTTTTGGAAATATTATTTGATAAAGACTGATTTGAGAAGTGTGAAGATATTCAGGTAGCAGGTAACGTTGTTGCTGCATGTATGCACGCACGTAATTTACCACGAGTTTGGGAAAGTCAAATTTTTTCTTTACTGTTTCGGGTTAGCTAGCTCGAATATCGGGACAAAATAAAGTGAAATTGTCTGTTCATATGGGTTGTATTCAGAGTTGTAGTTGCACCACTCCTTCAACATTGCAGTAACAAATCTTATGGCAGAGTAATATTTTTAAATAAAAAGTAATCAGATTTTCTCAGTATAGTTTCTGAATGCGAGTCTCTTCCAATCATTTAGTAAATCGAGTTTCTGTCGTCGTCTCCTCACGAAAATTTTGTAATTCCGTGTCGCCGCACTGCACTGAGTGGAACACGGTCATCCAAAAGTACAGCGTGGTATGCTGCGTGTCCATGCTTTGCACTTGCGCCAAGTTTTCTTTTCTTTAGCTCGTTTGCTGCTGCGCTGTATTTTTATTTTCATCGCCTTGGAGGAGTATCGAGTCTCGGTTGTCACAGGGTAGTTATGAAAATCTGTTAGGGCCAATTTAGCATCAGTTAGGAAATAATATGACCATTCAAAGGTAAGCTTTGCATTTCAAATTTACTATCAAGTTCAGTTTAGGTGAATTTCAGACCAGATCTAATTTCTTATACAGACAATCTTATTCCTACAGTGAAGTGTTACAATCGTCTGGCCATAATTTAATGCTGGCAATTTTATTTAGCCAATTTGCGTTCGTAAATTTACAGGGCATTTTTGTAAAGCATTTTGGCCATTCATTCTTTCAAAATTCGTTTTGTCATTTTATCTAGAATTTTTATTGTATTAGTTTTGTGTGTTGTAACTGCAAGTTACGTATTGTAGCAGTTTCTTTAGGATAGTTCTACGTTTTCTGGAAGTTAATGTAATGCAGTTATACTGCTTCAGATTGATTTGGCTACTCCTGTCATCAGATATTATTTACATACCTAGACCACTTGCGTTTTTCAGGTTCACATTCGACACAGACATACACGTCAGTTTAAGAACAAGACACCAGTCCAGACAAGCTTACAACAACACACTAAAGAACAACAAAAAACACATAAAACTGTTACATCTTTCGTCTGCATATGATTAATGTAATATTCGCCAAATTAAAACCAGAATGCCTGAACATGCGCGAGAAAATTTCCTACATTCAGTAATGGCCTGGGTGGAATGTTACGTAATAGTTACCAAGTGCTCCTCTTGACGTCGTAGGAGACGTAACGGCTGTGTTGTGCACAGAATTACGTCTGGGATGAAAACGGGAAGTTCCCTGTGCGAAGATACGCCGCTTTATCTGGATAGCTTCGAAATCCTAGACACAGCCGCGCCTCCCGTTCGAGCCAAATCGCTTGCTGTTGTTGCGCCACGGGCATTGCCTTCCGCTTGGCTGGCGCCGGCATCTCCCTTGCGACACCGTCTCTATGCGTGCATTGCAACAGAGAACACCGGCTTGAGAGACAACAGTACTTACCACTCAACTCAGCGCCATCTCGTAAATCCTCAGTAGCTCCGGGGGACCTAAAGAAGCGACTATCAAAATTTTATCTAATTCGTTATCACGTCTAAAGCCGGATAAATATTATTACCAAAGCGGTAGAAGTCATAGTATCGAGTGCTGAATTCTCGCTCCAACACAGGAGTTTCAACATCTCAAAAAAATAATCGTCTAAGATTAGGATGAAACCAACAGTGAAGTAATGGTCAACGAGCAACATCCTAACAAAGGAATCAATCTTTACCGCAACATAGAAATGCACTTCCTCCATAGTATAAAATCAAGGCAGGATTATTATTAGCTCAAGGTAGTAACGCAGACCGGTTTCCCATGATTGTACCTTTCTTTCTATCAAACCCATTCTTTGTAAAACGTAAATACTGTAGCAATTGCTATTATAATTCAGTCAGGAACGAATGCGCAAACATCTGTACTCAGTGTGGTTTGCCTGTGCATTATCAAGAGGTAACGCAACAACCAACACGGCCGGAAAATCCGACAGAATCTGACACATCAATGTTACAATCGTGTTAAAGACAAGTGACTTTCCAGTGTAGACAACTTTGTATCACTTTCTGGCTCAGGACGATATTATGATGTACTAAAATCATTGCGCAAGCAGTTTCTGTCCAACGGGCTACTATTCTGTATTACGCTGTTTTATACACTGCTGGCCATTAACATTGCAATGCCACGAAGGATGACACATAACGAAATTTTTACTCCTCGTGCATGTTCTGAATAGTAGAAAGAACCCATGACTAAACTTGTAGGTGATTCGCCAGATTACAAGCAGATTGATGACCATACGCGAGGAAAGTTCCTACATTCACGAATGACCTGGGTCGAATGTTACGTAATAGATAACAAGTGCTCCTCTTGACGTCGTAGGGGACTCGAACGGTTGTGTTGTGCAAAGAACTACGTCCGGGATAATTATTCAGTAGTTCTTTGAGTTATATCACTTTCCTTGCTTTTCTAAAGCCTGTTTTTCTTGTGATTATGACCCCTCATATAATACTCTAGCCACTTGTCCACAAGTAGCAGAAATTTTTTATTAGAAAAATAGAAAATTATAATTTTCTGAAAATTAACACAATTTACAAAGGATTTAGCTACAATTTAAGGGACACAATTTGCGAAAGCATAGAATTTGGGCTGAAAAAGGGATTCAATATGAATTTTCTTTATTGCATAAATTTACTTACTACAATTTTGTTCTATTAAGTCACAATAACCCAAGTAAAACGTACTAAATTTTTATGTCAGTGTTACCTCCAAAGTGGTGGCAGCTTCTGTTATTGGAAATAATGTTCAAGGAACGGTGAGTACGATAAAAGAATTATCATCACCTGACGGATTTTTAGACTTTTAGAAGATTTTCTTGGATGGTTGACTTCATCGAACACCTTGTCGGGAGTGGAGGGGGGTGGTGGAGATGATACTCCATTATGTTCTACGCTAGATAAAGATAATTGACTTTATTGACTGGCTAATATAGCTTTTCAGTACTCTGTATTTTACGCCTACTTTATCTTCCCCTGGGACCTGTAATATTATTTTTTCTTACGTGACGGGGGTGGGAGAGAAGAGAGAGTGGGGAGGGGGGCGTGCTTTAGGAGAGGCGAGGGACCTGACAGTGTCATGGCATTTCCCCGGCCCCCACATGTAGGCATGCGAAAGGTCAAAAGTCAGTTTCCATCAAAAGTCAATTTCTGTCCAAACTCACTATTGTGTTCGTACTGAAAACAAAGAACAGCGTTCCAACATAAAATAAGATTTAATAACAATAATATACCCAGCCTACAGTGGTAATCTCAGGGTAACTTTCCTGGGTGTTGTTATTAACAACTTTGTGGAGAACTGCAGCATCTTTCGCTGATTTGGGTTGCCTGCGTAAAGCCTACCCCGCACACAGTAATCTTCGCTGTTAAGTTTGCTAGGCAACGCACTTGGCTGGCTTGCAGGGAGCGCAGACACTTAGGCACGCATGCCCAACCTCTCATTCTGTCTAGAAGATACTACGTGTAAGGTAAAAGCAGACTCGTTTCGCTGCGTGAACGGCGAAACTCATCGAAATGGTCCAAACGCTTTTTCTGTTAACGTAGAATGTGCAACTGTTCACTGGCGTCCAATCTGGAGATAAGGCACTAACTGTGTTCTATCGCTAATGATGATACCATGAATACGATATTTCCTTGAAGGAATACTCTCATTCGCGAATGAATTTCCACCCTCCAGGGGAGTTTGCGCTGGCATAGGACTCAAGGCTACAGATCCCGTGATCTAGGGGTAGCGTCTTTGATTCATAATCAAAACGTCTTCTGTCCCGAGTTCGCCACAGCCTAAATTTTGATAAATAATCAGCATTGGCGGCCGAAGACTTCCGGCATAAGAAGTCAGCCTCATTCTGCCAACGGCCTTGTCAAAGAGGGCGGAGGAGCGGATAGAGGTTCAGGGCATTCTCTTGTCCTAGGGGTGGGAAATTGCCCCTAAAGGCGGAAGATCCAAGCAATGATAAAGGCCATGAGGATGCAGAAGGCAATGGAAACCACTGCATTAGAGACACGTAACGTGTATCCACAGGACATGTGGCCTGTAGTTGAAGAAGTGTCATGATGATCTCTCCATTGGCAAAAGTTTCCGGAATAGTCCCCCATTCGGATCTGCGGGAGGGGACTGCAAAGGGGGAGGTTACCATGAGAAAAAGATTGAATAATCAACGAAAGGATAATGCTCTATGAGTCGGGGCGTGGAATGTCAGAAGCTTGAACGTGGTAGGGAAATTAGAAAATCTTAAAAGGGAAATGCAAAGCCTCAATCTAGATATAGTAGGGGTCAGTGAAGTGAAGTGAAGTGGAAGGAAGACAAGGATTTCTGGTCAGATGAGTATCTGGTAATATCAACAGCAGCAGAAAATGGTATAACAGTTGTAGGATTCGTTATGAATAGGAAGGTAGGGCAGAGGGTGTGCTACTGTGAACAGTTCAGTGACAGGCGTGTTCGAATCAGAATCGACAGCAGACCAACACCGACAACGATAGTTCAGGTATACATGCTGACGTCGCAAGCTGAAGGTGAACAGACAGAGAAAGTGTATGCGGATATTGAAAGGGTAATGCAGTATGTAAAGGGGGACGAAAATCTAATAGTCATGGGCGACTGGAATGCAGTTGTAGGGGAAGGAGTAGAAGAAAAGGTTACAGGAGAATATGGGCTTGGGACAAGGAATGAAAGAGGAGAAAGACTAATTGAGTTCTGTAACAAGTTTAAGCTAGTAATAGCGAATACCCTGTTCAATAATCACAAGAGGAGGAGGCATACTTGGAAAAGGCCGGGAGATACGGGAAGATTTCAATTAGATTACATCATGGTCAGACAGAGGTTCCGAAATCAGATACTGGATTGTAAGGCGTACCCAGGAGCAGATATAGACTCAGATCACAATATAGTAGTGATGAAGAGTAGGCTGAAGTTCAAGACATTAGTCAGGAAGAATCAGTACGCAAAGAAGTGGGATACGGAAGTTCTAAGGAATTACGAGATACGTTTGAAGTTCTCTAACTCTATTGATACAGCAATAAGGAATAGCGCAGTAGGCAGTACAGTTGAAGAGGAATGGACGTATCTAAAAAGGGCCATCACAGAAGTTGGGAAGGAAAACATAGGTAGAAAGAAGGTAGCTGCGAAGAAACCATGAGTAACAGAAGAAATACTTCAGTTGATTGATGAAAGGAGGGAGTACAAACATGTTCCGGGAAAATCAGGACTACAGAAATACAAGTCGCTGAGGAATGAAATAAATAGGAAGTGCAGGGAAGCTAAGACGAAATGGCTGCAGGAAAAATGTGAAGACATCGAAAAAGATATGATTGTCGGAAGGACAGACTCAGCATACAAGAAAGTCAAAACAACCTTTGGTGACATTAAAAGCAAAGGTGGTAACATTAAGAGTGCAACGGTAATTCCACTGGTAAATGCAGAGGAGAGAGCAGATAGGTGGAAAGAATACATTGAAAGCCTTTATGAGGGTGAAGATTTGTCTGATGTGATAGAAGAAGAAACAGGAGTGGATTTAGAAGAGATAGGGGATCCAGTATTAGAATCGGAATTTAAAAGAGCTTTGGAGGACTTGCGGTCAAATAAGGCAGGAGGGATAGATAACATTCCATCAGAATTTCTAATATCATTAGGGGAAGTGGCAACAAAACGACTATTCACGTTGGTGTGTAGAATATATGAGTCTGGTGACATACCATCTGAGTTTCGGAAAAGCATCATCCAAACAATTCCGAAGACGGCAAGAGCTGACAAGTGCGTGAATTGTCGCACGATCAGCTTAACAGCTCATGCATCGAAGCTGCTTACAGGAATAATATACAGAAGAATTGAAAAGAAAATTGAGAATGCGCTAGGTGACGATCAGTTTGGCTTTAGGAAAAGTAAAGGCACGAGAGAGGCAATTCTGACGTTACGGCTAATAATGGAAGCAAGGCTAAAGAAAAATCAAGACACGTTCATAGGATTTGTCGACCTGGAAAAAGCGTTCGACAATATAAAATGGTGCAAGCTGTTCGGGATTCTGAAAAAAAAGTAGGCGTAAGCTATAGGGAGAGACGGGTAATATACAATACGTACAACAACCAAGAGGGAACAATAAGAGTGGACGATCGAGAACGAAGTGTTCATATTAAGAAGGGTGTAAGACAAGGCTGTAGCCTTTCGCCCCTACTCTTCAATCTGTACATCGAGGAAGCAATGATGGAAATAAAAGAAAGGTTCAGGAGTGGAATTAAAATACAAGGTGAAAGGATATCAATGATACGATTCGCTGATGACATTGCTATCCTGAGTGAAAGTGAAAAAGAATTAAATGATCTGCTGAACAGAATGAACAGTCTAATGAGTACACAGTATGGTTTGAGAGTAAATCGGAAAAGGACGAAGGTAATGAGAAGTAGTAGAAATGAGAACAGCGAGAAACTTAACATCAGGATTGATGGTCACGAAGTCAGTGAAGTTAAGGAATTCTGCTACCTAGGCAGTAAAATAACCAATGACGGACGGAGCAAGGAGGACATCAAAAGCAGACTCGCTACTGCAAAAAAGCCATTTCTGTCCAAGAGAAGTCTACTAATATCAAAAACCGGAGAGGCAAGTAATTTTGGATAACTGAGGAAAACGTAAATCTGACTTGGTGGTGAATTTTTCTATAGCATTAGGTCGTTCGTCATCTAAGGCATATTTCTGTCCGCAACGATTCGTTTCGTAATGATGGAGACACCATCATGGCCATAAAGACCGAGACAGTGGTTTGATACTTAAAGAAGCTGAACCAGCCGAACTGATTAAGTGCACCCAGTCAACGGTCAGGTGGTACATTATCAGACTGCAGCCTGATCGGAATGTCTGAACGGTGTCTGCATCCCGTTCCTTGCAAACACTGCTGCAGTACCTTAACGCACTCCGCCACGTCCCTCGGCGTCGTTAGCACAACGAAGAATTGAATGTATAATAGTTTTGTTCTGATACTAGCACCCTGGAGGTATTGGAATACAGAAAAGTGGTCGTAAATTCCATGCGGCTACATTCAGGTCATCACTTTCTCATTACCATATTATTTCTGTCTTGAATCATTTGGGCGATAAATTTGGCATGAAGCCCATTGTGTCACGACAAATTTCAGTTACAGTACGAGGATATATTAGTAATAAAAGTTTTCCTCAAAACGAAGGTTTTTTCAGCAGCTCAGTGCTTTACTAGACCCGAGCCTATGTAGACCTCTGGCCTTTTATTATTTACTTCCTCATTTAGTCATAGGATGGCTACCGAATCAGAGGGTCCACTGGTAAAGCACTAGGTTTTTCGAAATTCCGGGATGGTTTCTTTGAGAAAGACATAATTTATTTCCTTTTCTGTCCTGCTCCAATCTCCGCTTATGCTCCTTCTCTAATGACTTCGTTGTCAATAGGACGTTAAACCCCGTTCTTCCTCACTTCCCGTCTACACTAGAATCTCCGAGCGATGCTCCATAAGCATCTCAACACATTTTTTTCTGGTTGGTTTTATGCAGGACTCCAATGCACCATATTATTCCTCACTCGTTTGGCTACAAAACCCTATTTTCCAACGTAATCTCCGTTCAACGCGACGGCCTTTCTGGGAGATCCTGTATGCCTGTATGGTACCATTCTACTGGACGGCGTCGGAGTCAACGTACACTACTGGCCATTAAAATTGCTACACCACGAAGATGACGTGCTACAGACTCGAAATTTCACCGACAGGAAAAAGATGCTGTGATATACAAATGATTAGCTTCTCAGAGCATTCACACAAGGTTGCCGCCGGTGGCGACACCTACAACGTGCAGACACGAGGAAAGTTTCCAACCGATTTCTCATACACAAACACCAGTTGACAGGCATTGCCTGGTGAAACGTTGTTGTGATGCCTCATGTAAGGAGGATAAATGCATACCATCACGTTTCCGACTTTGATAAAGGTCGGATTGTAGCCTAACGCGATTGCGGTTTATCGTATTGCGACATTGCTGCTCGCGTTGGTCGAGATCCAATGACTGTTAACAGAATATGGAATCGGTGGGTTCAGGAGGGTAATAAGCCGTGCCGGATCCCAGCGGCCTCGTATCACTTGCAGTCGAGATGACAGGCATCTTATCCGCATGGCTGTCACGGATCGTGCAGCCACGTCTCGATCCCTGAGTCAACAGATGGGGACGTTTGCAAGGCAACAACCATCTGCAAGAACAGTTCGACGACGTTTGTAGCAGCATGGACTATCAGCTCGGAGACCATGGCTGCAGTTTCCCTTGACGCTGCATCACAGACAGGTGCGCCTGCGTTGGTGTACTCAACGACGAACCAGGGTGTACGAATGGCAAAACGTCATTTTTTCGGATGAATCCAGGTTCTGTTTACAGCATCATGATGGTCGAATCCGTGTTTGGCGACATCTCGGTGAACGCACATTGGAAACGTGTATTTGTCATCGTCATACTAGCGTATCAGCCGGCCTGATGGTATACGTTGCCATTGGTTACACGTCTCGGTCACCTGTTGTTCTTGTTGAACATTGGACGTTACATTTCAGATGTGTTACGACCCGTGGCTCTAACCTTCATTCGATGCCTGTGAATCCTTACATTTTAGCAGGATAATGCATGTTACAGGTCCTGTACGGGCTTTTCTGGACACGGAAAATGTTCGACTGCTGTCCTGGCCAGCACATTCTCTGACCAATTGAAAACGTCTGGTCAATGGTGGTCGAGCAACTGGCTCTTCACAATACGCCAGTCACTACTCTTGATGAACTGTGGTACCGTGTTGAAGCTGCATGGGCAGCTGTACCTGTACATGCCATCCAAGTTCTGTTTGACTCAATGCCCAGGCGTATCAAGGCCATTTTTACGGCCGGAGGTGGTTGTTCTGGGTACTGATTTCTCCATACCAATGCAACCAAATTCCATGAAAATGTAATCACATTTCAGTTCTAGTATAATACATTTGTCCAATGAATACCCGTTTATCATCTGCATTTCTTCTTGATGTAGCAATTTTATTATCCAGTAGTGTATATCTGCATCAATACCTTCGCCATCACACACGTACTCCTTCCAGTGGCGTGTATCCCTCATTGGGCCAAACAGATGGAAGTCGGAACGTAGTTTGCTGGATGAGGAAGAACAAGCCAGTAAAGTTAAGTGAGTTCCTCTCGTGTGCACAGATTTGAGTGAGGTCTCGCGCTGTCATGGAGAAGGAGGAGTTCGTTTGCATTTTTGTAGCGACAAACACGCTGAAGTCGTTTCTTTAATTCCCTGAGAAAAAAACAGCGCAAGGCACTTCAGAGCTGATCGTTGCACCATGAGGGAGGACATAAAACAGAATAGCCCCTTCAGAGTCACAGAAGACGATACAATGTAGGCTTTCACGACCGGATGTTTCAGCTTTGGACGAAACGTCAGGGACTGAAGAGTTCCATGGACCACGGCCATACAACCCGGAAGAACTATCCCAGAAGGCCGTCGTCTTGACTTTACCTGCTGAGGATGCGACTTTGAATTTTTCTTTCGGAGGAGAGGTGGTGTGGCGCGACTCCATGAATTGCCGTTTTGTTTCCGGTTCCAAGTGATGAACCCATATTTCATTGCATGTGACGATATTCGGCAAAAATTGTCACGAACAGCCACGTAACGTGCATGCAACTCGGAAACAATGGTGGTTGGTTTCTCTTTATCGTCTTCTGGTCTGACTCCAAGGGAACCACCTTTGAGTGCTCCAAATCGACGAGTGTGTCAGCACTACCACCAGAGACGTCCAGTTGTGCAGCGAGGTGTCTGATTGTGATCCGTCCATCACCTGGAATGAGAGTGTCCACACCTTCCGACGTGTCACAGCTGTGGGTGGACGGCCGGCGCGCGGGAGATCAGACGTGTTTGCGCGACCTTGTTCCGATGACGACAATCGCCTCACTCAACGACTCACCGTGCTTTCGTACATTGCGAGATCTCTGTAGACATTCTGCAAGCATTGTATTAGGGTTCCTTAGTTTCCAAATTTCCTTCATCCTTTTAGAGTGTTGTTCCCTTTCTACTTGAGTCCACTTTCGTCTAGTCGATTTCTTTCTCTCCTGAAATTCTGCCTTTTGAACTCCCTTTCTGAAATGCGTTCTGTTTTTTATTGTGTCTATTGTAAATCGAGCGTTTTGCATGTTATTTTCAGTCTCTATGAACCATGGAGGCTTGGATTTGTAGCTATTGAGCAATGTGAATATCTGTTTGGTTAGTTCAAAATGGCTCTGAGCACTATGGAGCTTAACTTCTGAGGTCATCAGTCCCCTAGAACGTAGAACTACTTAAACCTAACTGACCTAAGGACATCACACACATCTATACCCGAGGCAGGATTCGAACATGCGACCGTAGCGGTCGCTCGGTTCCAGACTGTAGCACCTAGAATAGCTCGGCCACCCTAGCCGGCGTTTGGTTAGTCTATTGTTATCCATTCTTAACATATGCTCAAAAACTGTAGTCTTCTCTTCCTCATTACATCAGTTACTTTTTCAGTTGTCAAGTATAGCTCTCTGTTTGGTCTTAACCTGTATTCAGCATTATCGTTTCTTTTAGCTTCCAGTATTTTCCTTATAATTCTTCTTTCGACCTACTCTAGTTTTTCAAGATCTCCATTTCTCGTTTTCTGCCGTATACAGAGCTTCAGGTCTGGCCACTGTTTAGTAGTGTTTTAATTTCCTGTTCCACGACAAGGATTTTTGTTATAAACGTTTTTGGTCATATGAAACACTCTTTTCATTTTGTGCACTCTAGTTTCTGTAGCTGTCTTTTCTTTTACAATGTATGAAATCTGCAAGCATCTATGAATATTTGCGGTGCTAAGGTTTTCCGTCAAAGCAAACTCAATGACAGCACTCTGATTGGATACAAACAGAGCCGCCCCTATCGGAACTTCATTAAACTACGGGGGTGGAGCGGGAATACTCCACGATGTTCCGTAACAAATTCTGCGTTTTTTTTCAACCAAAACTGGCCGAGAAAAAAAGTGTGAGCATTACTTATTTATCGCCGCTCGCACTAATTCACGTTCATACTGCACCACGGTGCCGCATGGAATTTTTCCCAAATACGAGTCATTGCCAGATATGAGAGGAGTTACGAGAGAGGACTGACTCAATAGCAAACTCGTGACCTTCGATTCACCGATGTGAGTGAAATACAAATCTGCTGTCGAAGTGTAATCAACTTAGCATTTAAACACTCGGAAATTCTTTTTGCAGACAATGTATGCCAAATACAAATATATGTCTGCAATGTACTATAAGGCTTTGACGAGACACTGGGCAGATGCTGTAAACTGCCTGCACGGCAAAAGAACGACGGTTTTGAGGAAATGCCAAATGCGGAAACTTCTTTAGCATTTACGAGATGAGTAATGTGAAAGAGCTGTGAGTAAAGAGTTCACATTATTAAAGCACGTCACATTCTGTTGTCGGTACTTCTCAATGACGTTGATGGAGCTACGAGAAGAAAATTAGTCAGGAAAAGACATGACGTGTTGGAATAAGAGCTAAGTCGTAGACTGCGCTCTTACAAGATGAACCTCGAAACTGGCGCCCTGTTCTTGACAAGAAATAATGCAGAAAAGAACTTTCTACTTCAGATATGAGCCTTATTTAAACGAGGTGTCGGTGTTTCTAGATTAGAAATGTACATAATGCTATGTTCTGAGCGTCAAGCTTGGCAAGCAAAACAACGAAATTCCGAGCAGCGACTGGTTGACGAACATGATAATTGTCAGGGCCTTAAGTGCAGCATTATGTGTTCTGAGAAAGATCGTGGAGACAAATTTCGGGCAGAAGCGTAGCTATAGAACAAGTACTTCTTGGGATGTAAAACTATTGCAATTTACTATGACCAAATGTGCGATACCTTGTATGTGTGTGCTTGTTTGGTGGTCACATTAAGTTGCAGTTCACCCATAATTTCCTGAGTCGGTTTACAAGTCTTAGAAAGGTAAGGATATACAACCTTCAGGATGTATCTTCTTAAATACCTTATACAAACGCAACCCTGACAGAACGCAGCATCTGAAAGTATCATATATCCATAAATTATTCACAGCATTACAATTTCATAACGTTACATAAAATCAAATTACCTCAGAATGCCGTAAAGACTTTTCATTGGACGAAGAAAAAGAAGATAAAACGTACGCATACTGGTGGGCAGAGGTTTCAAATTCTTATCTCGCCATCCCCTCAAACTATCAGGGAAAGGCCTACATGGTTTATCTACATCTCTACATCTACATCCATACTCCGCAAGCCACCTGACGGTGTTTGGCGGAGGGTACCCTGAGTACCTCCATCGGTTCTCCCTTCTATTCCAGTCTCGTATTGTACGTGGAAAGAAGGATTGTCGGTATGCTTCAGTGTGGGCTCTAATCTCTCTGATTTTATCCTCATGGTCTCTTCGCGAGATATACGTAGGAGGGAGCAATATACTGTTTGACTCTTCGGTGGAGGTATGTTCTCGGAGCATTAACAACAGCCCGTACCGAGCTACTGAGCGTCTCTCCTGCAGAGTCTTCCACTGGAGTTTATCTATCATCTCCGTAACGCTTTCGCGATTACTAAATGATCCTGTAACGAAGCGCGCTGCTCTCCATTGGATCTTCTCTATCTCTTCTATCAACCCTATCTGGTGCGGATCCCACACTGCTGAGCAGTATTCAAGCAGTGGGCGAACAAGCGTACTGTAACCTACTTCCTTTGTTGTCGGATTGCATTTCCTTAGGATTCTTCCAATGAATCTCAGTCTGGCATCTGCTTTACCGACGAACAACTTTATATGATCATTCCATTTTAAATCACTCCTAATGCGTACTCCCAGATAATTTATGGAATTAACTGCTTCCAGTTGCTGACCCGCTATTTTGTAGCTAAATGATAAGGGACCTATCTTTCTATGTATTCGCATCACATTACACTTGTCTACATTGAGATTCAATTGCCATTCCGTGCACCATGCATCAATTCGCTGCAGATTCTCCTGCATTTCAGTACAATTTTCCATTGTTGTAACCTCTCGATACACCACAGTATCATCTGCAAAAAGCCTCAGTGAACTTCCGATGTCATCCACCATGTCATTTATGTATACTGTGAATTATGTTTATCTGAAAGGGTACGGCCGATTCCTTAATCAGTCAGAGCTTTTGCTCCTCTCTAATGACCTAATGACCTCGATGTCGGCCAGACGTTAAACTCTAATCTTCCTTCCTTTTTTTCAATTTGAATACAGTTCCGAAATGAACAGAAAAAAATTGTAGAATCATTGATTGATTCGCCATAAAGAAGTGGATGGGTATGGCGTTAAAAGAGAGCAGCTAAGTCATTCCTATCAGATATTTAGCTGTACTAGTAGAATTGACATAAGCTATGTTCCTAGCAAAGTAAAACTATTTGATCAATATGACCCTGAAGACCACACTATGCCAACCAATCGCCGCGTCATCCCCTGCTACACGAAGTCAAATGCTTCAAATGGCTCTAAGCACTATGGGACTTAACATCTGAGGTCATCAGCCCCCTAGAACTTAGAACTACTTAAACCTAACTAACCTGAGGACATCACACACATCCATGCCCGAGGCAGGATTCGAACCTGCGACCGTAGCGGTCGCGCGGTTCCAGACTGAAGCACCTAGAACCGCTCGGCTACACTAAATCACATTGATGAGTTGGGGAGGTGCACAGATTCAGCGCAGCTCTCTCCCGGCCCTTGTCTGCTTTCTGATCGTGAAACCGCTACTTTTCAGTCAAGTAGCTCCTCCGTTGGCACCACCTCGTCGTTCGTGCCCTCTCACCGAGGAAAAAACTTGGCAGTACCGCGACCCCGGGTCCTCCGCACGGCCGCCACACACGCCGGTATACCATGCGATGTGCTGGTCAGGCGCTGCCAATTCTCTACAAAGTAGAGCGTGGTTCTAAGAAAAAAAAGTTATAATTATATTCATAGACATCTCAAGTGTTATAGAAAATAAACACTATCATGTATTTTTAAGGTTCCTGCGTCAATCAGTAGAAACGGGACCCTTAAGGGGTCGCTTCATTGTCTGTGTCTGTGCAACTGTTAAAAACGATTTGTCTCAGGAATGGGTAGACGTACCACGCTGAACTTTGTGTCATCTACTAAGATATATGGTCTGTTGCCGGCGTAAAATATTGAAGCTTCCAAGTCAGTGCAATCAAAAGATACGGCCATTTGTATCACATACTTTCACACTCGGAAACTACAAAATTGTTAAGGTTTTTGTGGCCACTTGTTGACAAACTGCCCGTTGTCTTCTGTCCCAGGTTTTTCGACCAACGATTGGCAGGCATCGTCAAGGCTTCACCATTCATTGTTGGTGGTGGACTGGAGCGAACTAGTGGCTGCAGATTGTGTGACTGGCGCGCCAACGTCCGAGGGCTTCTCCGCGGTGATTTCCTGTGCGGTTCTCCTCTTGCTACCTGAAACGGTCGTTCGCTGCAGCACGGGAATCCAGGGTGCGTTAACCTTGAGACTTTCTTCTTTCTTGTTGAAGCTGTTCCCATGTTCGTATCTGTAGCTTCTCTGAACAAGCGGGCGTGACAGCTCTCCTCTACGGCCAGAACTTGGCGCGTCGGCGAATTTTACTACGTGGTCTGCCTCAACTAGCGTGCGCTCTGCCTCGTCCGACTTTTCCACCAGCCCCAACCTGCAATGTCGCTTATGTTCTGTACTCTTGGTGTTGATTTACCGTCCGGTCATTCCAACATAAACTTTTCCGCATCTGCATAGTATGCGATATATTCCGTACATTGCAGGCTGGTCCCTGTCTCCTGTGTCTATCTGAGATACTTTTACCCGACAAGGGGTGCTGGAAACCTGGGGCACAGCGTGTATCGAAAACCGACACACTCGGATCGATGCTTGCACAAATTGTCTAATCACCAATCGAGCCAGGAAAGAAGCATGATTAATAGGCTCAAAACGCAAACAAGTCGAAAATGTGAGCAGCACCTTAGACGCGAAATGCAACACCTGGAAAGCGTGCTGAGGAGCAATGGGTACTCCATAAGTTATATTAGAAGTGTGACAGAGTCAAACACTCGGTGAAGTGACACATCGTAAAAAGAAATGTCGTATGTGGTCTTTCTGCCGCACATCTACCGGCCGGGGTGGCCGAGCGGTTCTAGGCGCTACTGTATGGAACCGCGCGACCGCTACGGTCGCAGGTTCGAATCCTGCCTCGGGCATTGATGCGTGTGATGTCCTTAGGTTAGTTAGGTTTAAGTAGTTCTAAGTTCTAGGGGACTGATGACCTCAGTAGTTAAATCCCACAGCGCTCAGAGCCATTTGAACCATTTTTTCCCATAGTTCTTAGAGCCATTTGAACCATTTTGCAATACACTCCCAGTGACGGGTAGAATCGGCCTTATATTGTAGAAACACTTAAAGACTGTTTACAAACCGACAAAGAAGATCAAAGAGTGTCTCAGATCGACAAAGGAGAAAAGGGACCCACTTGTGATGTAGGAACATACAACATACCATGCACATGCGGGAAAGTTTATGCTGGAACGATCGGAAGATCAGTCAACGCCAGGATCACAGAACATAAGCGACGTTGCAGGTTGGGGCAGGTGGAGAAACCGGCTGTTGCGGAGCACGCGCTGTGTCACACCGACCATGTAGTAAAATTCGCCGACACGGAAGTCCTGCCTGTAGAGAGGAGCTATCATACCCGCTTGTTCAGAGAAGCTATAGAAATACGCCGCAAGGTATACGGGTCCTGGATTCCCGTGCTTCGGCGAACGACCGTTGCAGGTAGCAGGAGGAGAACCGCACCGGAAATAACCGCGGAGAAGCCCTCTGACGTTGGCGCGCCAGGTACATATAGTCTGCGGCCGCGAGCTCGGCTCCAGTTAACTACCAGCAGCGGAGAGTGAAGCTTTGACAATGCCAGCCACTCATACTGGCGAGAAGTAAGAAAAATCATCAAATAAATGTTGGCCGGAGAACCCCAGTCAGAAGACAAGAGACAGTTTGTCACTAGGAAACGCAGTTATCAAAGCGTCTAGAGTACTTCCCGTTAGCCTAGATTAATGATTTTTGGCAAAAAGGAAGGTTTACAGTACAACAAAGAGAAAAAATTGGAAAACTATAAATTTCTAATAATATTACACGAAAGAAATTCTTTTGTCATTTACAGTCTGACACACTGTCTGTTCGTCTGTTAACACCACCTTTTTTTTTTTTTTTTTTTTTTTTTTTTAGAAAAGGCTAGACATATCAATTTGATAGTTATGCGACATACTAAGGCTTATGGTCTTTTGGCGGTGTATGAAACTGAAGCTTCTAAGTTAATGCAGTTAAAAAACATGGCTGTTTATATCACATATTTTGATTTTCACAAACTCACACACCAAAAACTATGAGCTATTCGCCGGTGGCCTAGAATCATGCGATTTAGCAAGAAGCAAGACTTCACAGTACAACCAAAGGAAAAATTTCGAAAACGGCAAATCTGTAATTGCATCACAAGAAAAAAAAATTCTTTTGACCTTTGTTATCCGACATCAAACTTATAATTCAGTCAATAGTTCTGCATTTAGGCTGACTGTGTCGCAATGGTAGAGTCAAACATCTTGTAACGTGCGCGTGGGGCAGACAATACTCGTTACAGTCTATACTATGGTAAGTGAGCGGGGATTACCTTATGAGAAAGAATTTTTGTATAGATATCGACCGCGTGTACGTGAATGGTGGCAAATCAGACATACACCCACTCTGTAATAATAATGATCCGTCAAGCAAGTTCGAAATGCAATTGCACGTCAGGATGGACCAAAAGCAACACTGAAGATAACACCACTTTAGTAATAATACGGTCGCCAGCCTAATTAGGCATTAACTGAGTTTCTTCTCTGTACAAGTTGGTGTACATTCATGCAAAATAACAAGTAGTAACACTGCACAATATAGTAGAATCTTAGAACCAGAAAATCTATTGAACTGATAGTTTCACGTTCTGTACTGATATGGAAAAACCATGAATACATAACACTACACTATAATGTATACTACAAAACTTTATACTGTCTATTAATCTGATTAAAATCGGTCATAGGTTACCCTAGCAATAGCACTTTCGTGACACACACAAAATGTCAATTTTGATAAAGATAAAACACTGATAAATTTTGACTTTTATTTTGTTTTTAACTATTGCTGGTCAAAGCAACTTAGAACACTTCATAATTCAAATGAATAAAAAAAAGGGGGGACCCTGAAACTGTTATGATCACTGAATTAAAAAATTTGGTTACTGAATTTATTACGCGTTCAAGATTTTCAGTATATGAGTTACTACTCTTTGGTTCTTTTTTTTTTTTTTTTTTACTGTTCACTTAAATACCTTTATATCTGTCTCGAAATAATTAAACTTCATTAATATATCAATATTAAAGTTATCTTTCAACTTCGTTAGACCTTCGTCATTCATTTACTGGTTCATTAACAAAACAGTTCTTTAAACATCATTCTAACATAGTTAGGTCTGCAAGTAATTATTATTAACACAGGCTTTAATTTTTCATGTCGGGACACTCGGATTGCACAACATTTGGAAAGGACCCTGCCTAGGTTAGCTGTATCGATACGGCGGTTGGCGTGCGGCGAGATGACAACGCACAGAACACACATACAACGACAACTATGGCTCTTGACGTATTGGCACTTTAATTCTTCTTAGCGCCGCAATACTTTTCCATTTAGTGCCTATGGAATTTTGACATGCTGTGTGGGCGTTGGAACGGCATACCCGGGGCTCAGTGAAGCTACGTCTTCCAGGAGAGCCTCCTCGCTGCAGAAGATGTTGCTCAGACCAACGCCAAACTCCGACTACTACTGAGCCCGTTGTGCCGTGCGGTGCCCGCACGCATTTTCCCGCGTTCGCCTGCCATCCACCTTTTACCGCTCCCTTACAGACAGGGTATTCATCCGAGGTTTTGCATTCTGCATATCCTAACACATTGCCTACGTATGGAGCAGACGCACAGTTACACATTTAAACATCTTCCAACAGTCTCACCATTTGTTACATTTCAATTCTATTACAATATTGCTTGACATTTGACATAAACATTAATATTCACAATGAAACTTACTTACAGTTTTCTTAACACAATGACATGAAACAAAAAAGAAATGAAATCAGAACATCAATTACACTGATTTATCGAAAACTCAGATGGAAAAAAATTACTTCTATGTACAATAGTACAGCGTCGTTGTTGTTACAATCTCACAAGGAATAACTTTATTCCTCAAACCACGCCTTTTGGACGTTATCCGTTATCAGATATCCACGAGCGATTACTGTACGTAGACATGGCGTTTCAAGATGTGTGTGAAAAATATTTGCAGACTAACCAACCTGAATGCAGAACTGCTGATAATTATAATTGTCGCTTACCTCCTTTATAACAACATCACATTTATATTATTGAAATTAAAACATTCTCGAAGTTTTCGGAATCCCTGGGATCGATATCTTGCCAGTATTACTGTCCATAATAGGCAAAAATTGTCCAGATTCTCGATTCAGGGAATGAAAGAACTGTCTACATACACAATTAAGGCTTACACACTTCTTAATCTACCTTGAGCTAACTTACGCTAAGGACAACACATACACCCATGTCCGAGGGAGGACTCGAACCTCCGACGGGGGCAGCCGTACGAACCGTGGTTAGGCGCCTCAGCCCGTGCGGCTACCTCGCTCGGCCCCAACTACTGAATACTATACACACGCAAAGTGTCTGCTATTTACTTACAACATTATAACAAGGATCGATGAAGATGAACAGTTCTTTATTCTCAACACAACAGGTATAAAAAAGGAAGAAAACCGCAAATAACTGCCAATCTTTTTCCAGGGAGGATGAAGTCAGAGTACTCACTTCTCTAGATAACACTATCAGTTAAGCGAAAGTTTGCAGTGGTGTCCGCTTACACTGCAAGGAGAATTTTTTATGCTCTGTTCACTATAATTTTACATCTAAATGTACTGCTGGAGACTACCCCTTACATAGCTCATTCGCTCAACAAAATTCAAGGGTAGATAAAACAACTTCATTGAACTGAAGAGGCTGAAACCGTAACTAGAGGATCAGATCTGCATTGAAGAAAGACGCTTGGAATGGCGATACTTCTCAGTGACGCACATGAAAAAGTCTTTGACAATTCGATAAGATTCATGTTGGGCAATATAAGTGTCTAAAGCATTCGCTCGAACAGTCCAGAATGTTCTCAAACATATAGCGAGCATTTGTGGCCCGGTAACTTGGCGCATTATCATCAACAATAATTCAATTTTTTTTGTCAACATGAAGTCTATGAATGGCTGCAAATGGTCTGCAAGTTGCCGAACAGCCAAAAGAAAGGCAAAAGAAGGCAACATCATTATGGAGTCACCACCAGCTCACACCATGCCTTGTTAACAATTTGAGTCCTTGACTTACTGGTATCTGCGCCCCATTCGAACCCTACCATCAGCTCTCACCAACTGAAATAGGGACTAATCTGATAAGGCCAGGTTTTCCAGTCGCCTAGGATCCAACCGATATGGCCACAGCCGGCAGCGGTGGCAAAGCGGTTCTAGGTGCTTCTGTCTGGAACTGCACTGCCGCTACGGTCGCACGTTCGAATCCTGCTTGAAGCATGGATGTGTATTATGTCCTTAGGTTAGTTAGTTTTAAGTACTTCTAATTCTAGGGGACTGATGACCTAAGATGTTAAGTCCCATAGTGCTCAGAGCCGTTTGAACCATTTTGATATGGTCACAAATGCAGGAGAGGCGCTGCAGGAAGATGCTGTGCTACTTGCAAAGGCACTCGCGTCGTTCGTCTGCTGCCGTAGCCCATTAACGCAAATTGTGCTCCACTATTCTAAAGGATACGTATGTCGTAGTCCCATTTGATTTCTGCGGTTATTACATGCCGCTGGTCACGGTCGTTAAGCGAAGGCCGTCAGCAACTGCGTTGCCCGTGCTGAGAGATAATACCTGAAATGTTGTACTCACGGCACACTCTTGATACTGTGGATTTCGGCATATTGAACTAGCTAACGATTTCAGAAATGGAATATGTCATCTACCATTCCGCATTCAAAGTCCATTAATTCCCGTCGGGCGGCCATAAGCATATCGGAGGCCTTTTCACACGAATCACCTGAGTACAGTCCGTCCCTGGTAGCTGAGTGGTCGGCGCGACGGAATATCATACCTGACGGCCCGGGTTCGATTCTCGGCTGGGTCGAAGATTTTCTCCGCTCAGGGACTGGATGTTGTGTTGTCCTTACCACCATCGTTCCATCCCCATCGATACGCGAGTCGCCGCAGTGGCGTCAACTCGAAAGACTTGCACCAGGCGAACGGTCTACTCGACGAGAGGCTCTAGCCACACGGCATTCCCATGTACCTGAGTACAAATGACAGCTCCGCCAACGCACTGCCCATTTGTACCTTATGTATGTGATACTGCCGGCATCTGTATATGTGCGTACTGCTGTCCCATGACTTTTGTCACCGCACAGTATCTCTAGTGTGTAGATGACGCTAACGAATAGGTGCGTGTGTGCGAGTGTTATGGTGTTCTATGCTTGTGTCGTATGATGACATGAGGAGGATGAGGGTAACACCCCGTTGAAAGAACTAAGATTTGCAACGATAGATGAGATAAAAGAAAATTTGCAGGTGGTGCTTCGCGCCATTTAGCAAGAGGCGTACCAAAACTGGATGCAGAAGTGGAGCATGTTGGGAGTGGTGTGCCAATTTTGGAGGAGAGTATTGCGAAGGAGACCATGTACAGTACATAAAAGGTAAGCGTAGAAAAACTGTGTGGACAAATTTCCAGCATTTGTTGGCCAGACCTCGTATGCCTGCAAAATCATATCATTGTACAATACATAGTTCAGAAGATATAAATTCATAATTACTAGCATGAAAATCAAACAGTCCTTAAAACGGAATTGAAAATTATCCAGATTATACTCAACCTGGGGTTGATAATGAAAGCAGCTTGTTCAAAAAATGTGTGTGAAATCTTATGGGACTTAACTGCTAAGGTCATCAGTCCCTAAGCCTACACACTACTTAACCTACATTATCCTAAGGACAAACAAACACACCCATGCCCGAGTGAGGACTCGGACCTCCGCCGGGACCAGCCACACAGTCCATGGTTGCAGCGACATAGACCGCTCGGCTAATGCTGCGGGGCTGAAAGCACTTTGTGACTTCCAAACAAGGTGAAGTAATCAGATGTGTGAAGCAGTTTTATACAGGATAGTGCGATCCTTTAAGGAATTTTGCTCGCATGCTGATGGTTTTCAGCTGCCCTCTTGTTTTACACGTCTCGGCTTTTTCGTACATCTGGGAAAGTAGTTTTCGCAATTTCGAGCGAAGCGAGGAGTTGGAGCGTAGACAAGTGCTTGACGTTTCGCGGCATTTCTCTCGCCGCTAGAGCTACAACAGACAAAAGCCGGCGTTCAGACGGTGGGTAACTGGCGTGGCTATCCCAGACGCCATCTTTCGCAGAAGACCTTTCCAGCCACGTCCGCCAGTCGGCCAGTGCCTGGAAATGGCGGCTTCGTGTCTGTGAAGTGAGCGGAAGCGTCCAATCTCTTGTGTTGACGCCGTGTGGGACTGCACCCACCAGCAGCCGGAGCGACGCCGAGCGTCACGCAGCGCTAACGTCACCACTGCTATGTGCGGGAAGAGCACTCCAGATGGTTCTGAAAATGTTCAAACAAGTAATGGAAACTGCTCTCCTTAGACGCTTTTGTTTAGGCACTCTCCATCACGTTACGTACTCCTTGTAGGCAGGCTCGTGTGCTCCTGTGTACTCTAGACAATGTGTCTTGGAGAAACCGAGCCTCACATTTCAGTTTCTACAGAGAGTGTATTTACTGTCAGGATCACAAAGCGGCCCTTTGTAGATGATTTGCCAAACTATCTTCAGATTTATTTGAAACAAAACAGTACGAGGTTGTTTCGCGCACTACGACACCATGTCACTGCTCACTGAGCGTGTCGAATGGTGTGTTGTGTCATACGATTCTGACGTTGATACATAGACTCCTGATGTTCCTTGCCAGTGGAAAGAGGTTGTTCCACAATGCCTTTGAATAATTAGGGATACACGGTCTATGGCCGCTCATCACAGAATAATTGAAAACTGCATATGCGCCATGTGTCCTGTTTCTATTAGGTCACGGTACATGCTGTCGAAAACATTAACACCCATTTTACTTTACGCTCTCAACCTTGCATTCAGGAAGAAGGAACGAAGATTACGGTGTAACCTGCCGTCGACATCGAGGTCATTATAGACGGAGCAGAAGCTCGGAGTGGTTCAAGGATGGAGAAGGAAACTGGCCGTTCCAATTCAAAGGAACTATCTCGGCATTTCCTAACATTCAGTACTGCACGGCTTTGTCTTCATTTTGTTTTTCCGGCGCTAAGTGATACGCAGCTGTGTAAACGGAGCCGCTGATGAAGAGAAGGCCAATATGAATACTGAGTATGGGTTCACTGAATGCACCACTGAGCTGTTCCCACAGCACCAGCAAACACATCTCAGTTTAGTGTTTCGTCTGAGGGCTTGTTGCATTAATGTGTATCGTGTGATGTACTTGTTGGTTATTGCTTACTACTGGCTTCTTCACCGCTTTGAAAGTATTTTCACAGACACAATGGTGCCTGCGGTAACCGAGGATTAATAGCACGTCTACTCCGACACGGACTGAAACAAAACATTAAATAAGTCACTTTTTCATACAGAGCAATAGCACTTCTGGCCACTGGTCAGATTGTCACTTAATTCTTTAAACACACGCTTTATAAAAGTCAAAGTCGCTTAGAATGTTCACTGTTACAGTACAAACTGAACAAACAAAGTTTAAGACCTGTATAGAGCAAAATTGTCTAAGTCTAGTGTGTAGCTGTTTGAAAGTCCACAAAGCTGCCACAGCGACCCAGTTCCGATCTTCTTCATCGAGGAAGCCACTTTATGGTGGCGCCTCTCGAATAAGAACCCTGACTGAAGAAATGCTTGCAGAGTCGTCGCCTGGCCCAGGAAAACTCGCTCGGCGTGAGCTGGTCCGGTATGGGTCGTGCACTGCCCTAAATACCACTCAGAATTAGGATACAGTTGGACCTATTTTCAATAATGTATCTTGCAGAAGAGCAAAGATTCATGTGGCCCACAGCCTTCAGTGGCCCTTAGAACGCCTCCTGGTGGACGGTCAGAGCATGACTCTATTTCTTCTCGTAAATTGTCCCCTATGTACTAGGCAACACTAATGTGGTGTTTGTTGCTGACACTGGAGTTTCTGAGGTTCGGTACAGCATCCGTCTGTCCCTGCGGAGGGGAGGAGATGGTGAAGCTAATTTTGACGGCCATGGACGAGACAGGTTCCGCGCTGGTGACCGGCGTGGGTGGACGGGGTGTGGGGTGGATAATGTCCACATTCTTTGGTACCAGTCCTAACGCTGTGTGCGGTGGAGCTGTTGAACGCCTCTACAAAGAGATGGCCGCCAACAGCAGTTGAGATGGTCCAACGGTGGCCAAGGTGGAGATAGCAAGTATCTCTGTCTCTGGAGCAAAATAAAGTGGTAGTTTCTCGGTGCCAGGAGGATGACAGTGATGTTGTAACCAGATAACTTGTTTACAGTGAAGTGTGCTCTTCTGAAATGTGATGTCAGCTACGGTCCTGCCTAATAATTTGTTAATTACTTTTAGAAACCAATGTTGGTCTCTGTTAAAACCAATAGCCCACCCTGTATTTTTAGGATAAAAGCGATGGCAGATTAGAGCCGGTTATTGGGTTGTTAACTGTGGGTTCAAACCCACAGTTTGGAGCAATGGGTTCGTCCATGAAGTCTTTACAGGAGATGAGCTCTCCTCCAGGGTTAAGCTGTAGGATGTCAGAAAAAGGACGAGAACTTCGTCCAGAGGTTGGTAACGGTCCACTTTAAACATTTGGGTTTTAAAAGTGCGGACGAAATACTCTGCTAGTGTCATTTGGAAGCAAGGAAGAAGATTGCTGTGTGAGCTAGGGCGATGCCATTTTTGTCATACAGAGTGGAGAATTCTGCAGAAGCAGATTGGGAACCCTTGTCTGTGAGAATGGTGTCAGGAAGTTCTTTTATGGGAAAAAGTAAGATTAGATTTGAGTAGTTTCACTAGTTGATGTTGCAGACATGCAGGAAACGTATAGAATCCTGCTGACTACATCTATTGCAATGAGCCAGTGTGGCCTAAGGAAAGTCCCACAAAATGCTAATAAAGCTTGGGACAAGGAGCGGAGAGTCTGGCCAAGGAAAGAAATTATGTGAAAGTGGTCCTACTTGCTCTGGCAATGACGCAAGATTTCAGTAACAGCAGTGTCCATGCCAGGACAATAGATTTGGTAGTGGGCCAGATGTTTATTGAGCACCACACTCCACTGTCTGATGTCGAGAAGCGACAAAATGAGCTGCAGGAAATGCAGGTTGGCCACCCTGGTGCAGCTGTTTTCTCCTTGGAGAAGCCGCACGTCGTTCATTGTTGAGAGCTCATTCTGACTGTAACAGTAGGCCTGAACCTCCGTCTGCCAGAGCTGTTCATGGTTTGGCAGACACGTGTGGCGTACCATGTGGAGGATCTTACTGAAGGTTGGGTCCTCTGCCGTGTGGGCCTTGATAAGCTTGGTGTTAGTGGGATGTTATACCATGGATAGATTCGTCTGTAGCTATGTCCAGATAGAAACACGCTTCAGAATTCTTGCTAAACGCTTGGATTATACTACAGGGGTAGATGGGAAAGGAGATCAGCATTTCCATGATGTTTGCTAGAGCGATACTGAATACCATAATTACATCTCGAAAGGAACAGGGTCCAGCACAGATGGTTCAAAATGGTTCAAATGGCCCTGAGCAATGTGGGACTTAACTGCTGAGGTCACCAGTCTCCTAGAACTTAGAACTACTTAAACCAAACTAACCTAAAGACATCATACACATCCATGCCCGAGGCAGGATTCGGACCTGCGACCGTAGCGGTCGCGCGGTTGCAGACTGTATCGCCTAGAACCGCTCGGCCACTCCGGCCGGCGCACAGATGGTGGCAGATGGTTTTGGTGAGAATGTTGACTGAAGGCTGAAGCCTTGAAAAGAGGAAGAAAAGGTTTATGGTCCACATATAATGTGCCTGCTATACATATAACCATGGAATTTTTAAAGCCAAAGTTGATGGTTAATACTCTCAGTTGCCTATAATATCTTTCAGAAGCAGTCAGGGTATTTGACACAAAAGAGTTTGAGCGTTTCATCTCGTCAATCACGTGGGACAGGACTGCCCCCATCCGATGGTCTGACGCATCTGCTGTCATTGTAAGACGTTCGAGAGGGAACTATGCAGTAAGGCATGAAGGGTGGAGAAGGTCCTGTTTTAAATCTCTGAAAGCTTTGTCACGTGCTGGGTTTCTATTGTCAATGGACATCTTTCCACAATAAGTGGTGGAATGGTGCAGAAATGGTGCTGGATGGGGAGTAAACTTTCTGTAACACTTCAGTTGTTCCAACATTGATTTCAGTTGCCTGGTATTGGTAGGCACCGAAAGTTTCTACACTGCCTAGATTTAACGAGGTGTACAGTGGATGCCAGGAGCACTGAAAATGTATCCATGATCTTCAACTTGATGAACATTTTAAACTGGCCTGTTGTAAGACTGTAAACAGACCATCCCAACTGTTCCCTAGGTCCTGGACATCTTTGCCTGTGATGAGAATATCGTCCCTGGAACAGTGATAGTAAGGTGCTCCAGATATTGTTGAAATATCGCCGGGGTGCTGCCTATACCACAGAGAAGTGTGTTGTACTGGAACAACCTGAAGGAACCGTTCACGACTATGATACATTGGAAGGTCAGGAGTTCACTACACTCAGCTGGCGGCTACACGGGTAGCGGAGGCTGTGTCGCGTGGACTGGGCGGTTTTTTAGGTTAGAAGGCCTCGGGAAAGTGCGGGATGGGCTGCAATGTCAAAGGGTGCTTGGCAATTACAGGACGTGCTTGGATCAAGGAACAGTCGGAATTTTAGTTGTAAATTGTTGTAGTTGCGCTGGAAAAGTCCCTGAGCTTCAAGCGCTAATAGAAAGCACAGAAGCTGATATCGTTATAGGTACAGAAAGCTGGCTAAAGCCTGAAATAAGTTCTGCAGAAATTTTTACGAAGTCTCAGACGGTGTTCAGGAAAGATAGATTAGGCAGAATTGGTGGTGGAGTGTTTGTGTCTGTCAGTAGTGGTTTATCTTGTAGTGAAGTCGAAGTAGATACTCCGTGCGAATTGGTGTGGGTGGAGGTTATACTTAGCCGAATTAAGTTAATAATTGGCTCCTTCTACCGACCCCCAGACTCCGATGATACAGTTGCGGAACAGTTCAGAGAAAGTTTGAGTCTCGTAACAAATAAATACCCCACTCATACGGTTATAGTTGGTGGGGACTTCAACCTACCCTCGGTATGTTGGCAAAAATACTTGTTCAAAACCGGTGGTAGGCAGAAAACGTCTTCCGAGATTGTCCTAAATGCATTCTCCGAAAATTATTTCGAGCAGTTAGTCCACGAACCCACGCGAATTGTAAATGGTTGCGAAAACACACTTGACCTCTTGGCCACAAACAATCCAGAGCTGATAGAGAGCATCATGACTGATACAGGGATTAGTGATCACAAGGTCATTGTAGCTAGGCTCAATACCATTTCTTCCAAACCCATCAGAAACAAACGCAAAATAATTTTATTTAAAAAAGCGGATAAAGTGCCACTAGAAGCCTTCCTAAAAGACAATTTCCATTCCTTCCGAACTGACTATGCGAATGTAGACGAGATGTGGCTCAAATTCAAAGATATAGTAGCAGCAGCAATTGAGAGATTCATACCTCATAAATTGGTAAGATATGGAACGGATCCCCCGTGGTACACAAAAAAGGTCCGAACGCTGTTGCAGAGGCAACGGAAAAAGCATGCGAAGTTCAGAAGAACGCGAAATCCCGAAGATGGGCTAAAATTTACAGACGCGCGAAATTTGGCACGTACTTCGATGCGAGATGCCTTTAATAGGTTCCACAACGAAACATTGTCTCGAAATTTGGTAGAAAATCCGAAGAAATTCTGGTCGTATGTAAAATACACAAGCGGCAAGACGCAGTCAATACCTTCGCTGCGCAGTGCCGATGGTACTGTTATCGACGACTGTGCCGCTAAAGCGGAGTTATTGAACGCAGTTTTCCGAAATTCCTTCACCAGGGAAGACGAATGGAATATTCCAGAATTTGAAACACGAACATCTGCTAGCATGAGTTTCTTAGAAGTAGATACCTTAGGGGTTGCGAAGCAACTCAAATCGCTTAATACGGGCAAGTCTTCAGGTCCAGATTGTATACCGATTAGGTTCCTTTCAGATTACGCTGATACTATAGCTCCCTACTTAGCACTCATATACAACCGCTCGCTCACCGATAGATCTGTACCTACAGATTGGAAAATTGCGCAGGTCGCACCAGTGTTTAAGAAGGGTAGTAGGAGTAATCCATTTAACTACAGACCTATATCATTGACGTCGGTTTGCAGTAGGGTTTTGGAGCATATACTGTATTCAAACATTATGAACCACCTCGAAGGGAACGATCTATTGACACGTAATCAGCATGGCTTCAGAAAACATCGCTCTTGTGCAACGCAGCTAGCTCTTTATTCGCACGAAGAAATAGCCGCTATCGACAGGGGATCTCAAGTTGATTCCGTATTTCTAGATTTCCGGAAAGCTTTTGACACCGTTCCTCACAAGCGACTTCTAATCAAGCTGCGGAGCTATGGGGTATCGTCTCAGTTGTGCGACTGGATTCGTGATTTCCTGTCAGGAAGGTCGCAGTTTGTAGTAATAGACGGCAAATCATCGAGTAAAACTGAAGTGATATCAGGTGTTCCCCAGGGAAGCGTCCTGGGACCTCTACTGTTCCTGATCTATATAAATGACCTGGGTGACAATCTGAGCAGTTCTCTTAGACTGTTCGCAGATGATGCTGTAATTTACCGTCTAGTAAGGTCATCCGAAGACCAGTATCAGCTGCAAAGCGATTTAGAAAAGATTGCTGTATGGTGTGTCAGGTGGCAGTTGACGCTAAATAACGAAAAGTGTGAGATGATCCACATGAGTTCCAAAAGAAATCCGTTGGAATTCGATTACTCGATAAATAGTACAATTCTCAAGGCTGTCAATTCAACTAAGTACCTGGGTGTTAAAATTACGAACAACTTCAGTTGGAAGGACCACATAGATAATATTGTGGGGAAGGCGAGTCAAAGGTTGCGTTTAATTGGCAGGACACTTAGAAGATGCAACAAGTCCACTAAGGAGACAGCTTACACTACACTCGTTCGTCCTCTGTTAGAATATTGCTGCGCGGTGTGGGATCCTTACCAGGTGGGATTGACGGAGGACATTGAAAGGGTGCAAAAAAGGGCAGCTCGTTTTGTATTATCGCGTTATAGGGGAGAGAGTGTGGCAGATATGGTAAGCGAGTTGGGATGGAAGTCATTACAGCATAGACGTTTTTCGTCGCGGCGAGACCTTTTTACGAAATTTCAGTCACCAACTTTCTCTTCCGAATGCGAAAATATTTTGTTGAGCCCAACCTACATAGGTAGGAATGATCATCAAAATAAAATAAGAGAAATCAGAGCTCGAACAGAAAGGTTTAGGTGTTCGTTTTTCCCGCTCGCTGTTCGGGAGTGGAATAGTAGAGAGATAGTATGATTGTGGTTCGATGAACCCTCTGCCAAGCACTTAAATGTGAATTGCAGAGTAGTCATGTAGATGTAGATGTAGAATTGTTTATCCAGTGGCAGTTGGTGGGATGTGAGTGTAAGGCCAATTTTTCAAACACTTTTCTGCCAACTAGATGGAACGCGTCGTCCTCTGCATTAGGTACCAGATATACATTAATGACTGATGGGGCGTTGGCACCATTTGGTTTTTCAACAACGACAGTGAGGATGGCTGGAATAGGAGTGAGGTTGCATTCATTTTATAGACACTGTAATTCCCCCTGAAGCTTACCCCTGAGCGAAAATGGAACATGTCTGGCCTTCGCATTGTCAGTGGAAGGAGAGACACGTTGGCTGCATAGCCTGTAACATCTGAAATGTAAAGTGAAAATTCGGTGGTGAATTGTGAAAAAGTCTTTGAGGTATGGGTTTGTACCCAGAGAGTTGGCTGTAGGGCGGAGTCAAGAATTTGCAACCTAAGAGGATGGAAAGGTCTGTGTTTAAGAGACTGACAGCTGTCGGGAAGTCCACAACCAAAATGATGGCCGTTACGCTGTGCAGCCGATACTGTACTTGGGCCGTGTGTTGTGTGAAGTACTCAGATATTACACAGTAAGAGCTTACGACAGTTGGTACTACAGATACTATGGATACTGTGGATGTGAGTCCGCAGCAAGAACGTGGCTCTGCACATACGGATCATGATGCTCGCGAGAATCACGCATCCTGGAGTGGCAGTGCCACCAGGAAGAGAGACGCGCACTTAAATTAACCGTGCACGAGCGGAAGTTGGCAGTTGCAAGTTGCAGTTGAGCCTGTCTTGCTAAGAAGTTCCTGCAGATCGTTCGTCGTGTCTAAGTCGCCGAGTGAGACAGGAACAGTGGCCAATAGACAGACGGTGGTTAGTCTTCACTAGAAACAGAACAGTGAATAGAGTTATTTTAAATAGACAGAGAAAGCCTGCCCAGATATTTAACTGAGTACTGTTAGTGTGGAATTGTTCTCCGAATAGTACATAAAGACAGAATGTTAGTTTTCTTTTGACTTCAGTTCAGAGAACACTATTAATTTGTGTTCATGGAATTGTAGTTAACGCAGGACAGGTATGCTGAACCAGCATTCTACAATTGTTGTAACCAGCTATTCACTGTCCTGTATTACTTTCATTGTGTGTGTGCTGCCCTGGAATCCACGCATCCAGGACATCTTTATTAGTCAAACTTCCTGGCAGATTAAAACTGTGTGCCGGACCGAGACTCGAACTCGGGACCTTTGCCTTTCGCGGGCAAGTGCTCTTGCCCACGAAAGCAAAGGTCTCGAGTTCGAGACTCGGTCCGGCACACAGTTTTAGTCTTCCAGGAAGTGCTCTCGCCCGCGAAAGGCAAAGGTTCCGAGTTCGAGTCTCGGTCCGGCACACAGTTTTAATCTGCCAGGAAGTTTCATATCAGCGCACACTCCGCTGCAGAGTGAAAGTCTCATTCTGGGATCTTTATTAGTCTTTCTTAGCAGCAGCGAGAATTTCATCAAAGTGGACGGCTCCAGTCCTCAACAAATTGCCCATTAATTATTTATTATAAGGTGTTGCTATAACTTCACATTGGGGTATGAGAGGCCTGAAGACGAGGGAATGCAATGCCATAATATGATTCCCAATCGATAACATGGCGGACCCTGTCTCTGTCTGCAAGGAGATGTGTTCATTATTGATTTAGACATTTAATGAGGGACTACCTGTGTAGAGTGTGGGAATACTGACTGATATATGCTACGTCTGGACACAGTTTGTCCATGTTGTCTGACTCCATATCTGAGGGGTCCATGCAGGCACCGCCCACTGACATCTTCAAAGCTGATTGACACCCTTCAACCCTGTGTCAAAATTAACCAGAAGAGCTGCATATTGCTTGCCGGTAATGGCATTGGCGTCCCAGACGACTGATAAAGCACAGAGGACAGGAAGGAAGCTGTTGGAGACAGCACCCGGATGCTGTGTCTCTTTTTATGTCCGATCGGGGTTACGTGTAATTCGGTTTGCAAATGACGTGTTGTCCGAAATGTAAACAGTTGTAAGGGGTCCTGCACTTTAGATAAGGACTGTTGTGATTGTTTGAATGCCCTGATGAGGGGAAGACAAGTATCTAGAGATGGGTCCCTGAATTTCAATAGATCAGTTCTAGGAGTGTCATCCAGGGCATGCACCAAAACCGTATCTCTAAGCAAGAAAGCAGCGTATGACTGTTTGCTCTCGGGGATACTGAAGTAAAACAGCAGTCGTGAGGTAAACCTTATAGGTGGGCAATCCACTCTCTGTGTGACTATTCTTGGAGTTTATGACGACTAAAAACCTTGTGGAGAGCTGCCAGAACATGCACTTAATCATCTAAGGGTTTAAGTAAACTGATCTTCAGCTTCTCATAAGAAAGGGCATTAGGTTTCGCTTCCAGATTTAATTGTTGTGATAGGTGATTAATATCCAGGCCTACATATGCCAAAAATAAATTACGTGGCTATTCGTCACCTGAGATCCCGTGAGCCAGGATCTGCTGCTCCATACATGCGACCTAGTTTGCCCAAGATTTGACCTTCCTGTCGAACGGCTGAGAGCTTGTGGCACCAACTGGAACCCTTAACCGTGGAGCTGATACTAAAGGTAGGGGGAGATTTCTGGCGGCTACGTGGAGGTGACCACCTGATGCTTTATTGGTAGTTCATGGGTGCACTGCATCTGCTGGAGTAGCATTTACATCTGGGAAGGCGGAACTACGCGTTATGTCATGCTGCAATCAATGTTGTAATGAGCACATTGTCAAATGGAAAACAAACGCAAGCATGACTGCGTGGACTGGATCACATGTGTAGACCTAATGTGAACACAAAATCACGTCCCCAAATGATGTGTTGAGCTAGGTAGCAATAGTTGAACAAGTTTATTTGTCAAACACTAATAGCTCATCTACTCTGATGTGGATTGAAACAAAATATAAAATAAATCACTTCTTGGAACGGAACAATAATATTGGTGGCTGAAGGTGGGTTAGATTATCCCTAAGTTCATTAAACATACTATTTATAAAGTTCAGAGTCCTGTAGGGAGCAAAACTGTCTGAGCGTGGCGTATAGTTGTTTGAAGTTGTTTGAAGGTAAACAGGAATAAAATTACTAGTCCAAAAGGCTGCCATAACAACCGAGTTCCTACCTTCTTCGGCAAGGAGATGGTAGTTCTCAGGATCATGAAATCAGTCATGAATGGCACTGACACTGTGGAGACATCTCTCGAGTGAGAAAACTCACTGATGGAATCTTGATGGAAGCTTTCCGGAATCAGTGCCTGGCTCAAGAAAGTTCACCTGGAGCAAACGGGTCTAGTGTGGCCAGAGCACTGCCCTAAACACCACACAGCACTAGGATGAAACCAAGCCTATTTTCAGTGACGCGTGGCATAACAAAATAGGTCTGTGTTGTCATTGGTCTCTGTGGTACTTGGGTTGCCACTTGGTGGACGGTCAGAGCGGGGCTGTCTATCTGTCAGAAAATTGTTCCCTGTGTGTTAGTCATCTACGAAGCACTGATGCGACAGTGGATGCTGACACTGCAGGCGTTAAGCCTCAGTGCGGTACCTCAGATTAAAATTCAAGGAACCTCTAGAGTGAGAGATTGCACCTTCAACCTTTAGTAAGGCTCATTTGAAAGTGTTGTGTTAACAGTTATGACGAAAAATATTAGTTGCTTATGACTGGCCATGTGCATCAGGAGGACGACCGAAAACTGGTGTCTGGGAGATGCAGAGGTCAACATTCGCCTAGATGTGTTTAATACACTTCACAATGTGGACACCGTCGACATTAAAAAAATGTTCAAAACAAACCATTAACTTGCACCATGAAAACCAAATGAAAAATGGTGCGCCGGCCGATGTGACCGAGCGGTTCTAGGAGCTTCAGTCTGGAACCACACTGCTGCTACGGTCACAGGTTCGAATCCTGCTTCGGGCATGAATATGTGTTGTCCTTAGGTTTGTTAGGTGTAAGTAGGTCTAAGTCTAGGAGACTGATGACGTCAGATGTTATGTCCTATAGTGCTTAGAGCCATTTGAACCATTTGAAAAATGGTTCAACACCATCAAGATCGAAACCGAACTCCTTGGGAGATACAAACTATGCAGGACGCTAAGCTAGGTATCCACTCTTAAATGAGAATGCCTATAGAATGATATTGGTGTAACGGGGTGATGAGAACTGATGGAATGTAATGGCATGCAAGCGAATGTGGAAAAGTCTGCCATGGAGATTATCTATCCTTTAAGGTATATCTGCAGACAGTGCGATAATATGTTTTATAGGCATGAAAAAAATACATCTAGAGACTAAATTTGTTCAGTGGTTCCAGGTGGTATGAACTGCAATGTGATGCACTTTTCAGTAGGGGTAGTTTGCTCCAAAGGAGTATGATTTTTATACGCAGAGCGTGAATGAAGCAAAAGCAAATTATTTTGTCCAGCTATAGGCCAAAATAAGTGCTCAAAGCGCAGTTGTAGTTCTTTTATGCCCACTCTTGTTTGTTTTGACGTAAATATTCACTAATGCCCTTGCAAGACCACACAGAAGAGAAAGAATCGTAGGGGGCAGAACACTTCCAACCTCGCAATAAATAACTTTCCAACCAATTTACCACCTACATTAACAGTCGGTATAATTAATTGTAAACGAATGCGTTAAGGCAGTGGTATTAATTGATCTTGAAACAACTCTCTTCGAACCTTTAATTTTGAAGGTTTTTGTCATTTGCATTTCCTCTTCAAATTCCGACTGCTCGAAGATGAAAGATTCCTTACTGAACGATGAGATAAGTTTCTTTATCTCATATACAAATTTTCCAGCCGATTCCGAGTTTTGCTGTGCATAAGTTGAAACTTTGTTTGAAATTTCGTTGTCTTTCGTCTTCCAATTTCCAATTCTGTAGCAATGTTTGAAGTTATGTAACTACATACAGCTTCCTTTGAAATCGGTATGATCTAGGTCACGCGTAGTTTGATGAGCATAACGTAGGTCACTATCATGCACATCCTGAAATTGTATCGAGCATCCTTGAAACGCGCAAACGCCAGTTCTGTAACAAGTGCGCTTTGTCCTCCCTTGAATCTTCTGGTTTTTTTTTTCCCCAATGCTGTGGCAGATCTTCGAGGTACATATGTTTAATTGCCGCTCCTTGGACAGGAACTGTCCTTTACTACTTTTCTCTGGTGACGGGATTCGTGGCTTCCTGACCGACAAGGATGCTAAGGTACATGGTTCGACACCTGTTTAATATCACTTACACTTGTTAAGCATGTATCGTCAACAACGTGGTGTATGCGGGCAAGGTTCTGCTGCTATCTGGTGTGTCGTTGGTGTTCCCGGCAACGATCTTCGACAGTACTCATACTATGGCCTATTTATCTGATAGCCCCAGATTTTCGTAGTCCGAGATCGTGTTTCACACTACCAAGCAGTGCCCGTGTTTGGCTGGTTGGCTGGTGGGTGGAAGACAGTCTTCACTCAGTGTTTACGGGGCCTTGTCCTTTCTTCCCAGATAAGGAGCCACAAAAAGGAATAAGTACAATGACCGCATCCTCATGAGTATTCTCTTCTGATTCTGCCGGTTGTGCAGAGGGTACAGGACGTAGGGCTCTCCGAATTTGCCACTCCTTGTAGCCCTTTTACCGGAAAACCGCGCTCAGATGTTTAAATTCTTTCATTGCCAGAGAGGGATCGAGCCCTGTGTACCAACGTTTTCAGTACTCCGTTCCTTTGAGCGGAATGGGGTAGCTGTCCACATTTAAGTATAGATCGGTATGCGTCTTATACCGGTTTTCTCTGTAGCCCAAAGTGCAGTCCGCTCTTCTTTTAACCAGGACGTCCAGAAGGGGGAATACTCCACCCACTTCGACTTCCCCGATAAAATTGATGTTCTGTTGTATGGAATTGTGATGTATAAGGAAGTCATTCAGCTTGTGTCTCCCTCGTGTCCATATGACGAAGATGTTATCTACATACCAGAAAAAAAACATGTAGGTTTCCGCTGGACTAGTTCCTGGGCTTCCTTCTTGAAATATTCTGCATACAAGTTAGCGACAATTACTGAAAGTGGGCTCCTCATGGCTACTCCTTCCGGTTGCTCGTAATGGCCGTCGTCGAAAAGAATGTGTGCCAACGTAGAGACGTGCCTAAAAAGATTGATCGTCTCTGCGTCAAAATTCTTGCCAATAAGTTCTAATGATTCTTGTAAAGGTGCTCCGGTAAACAGAGAGAGAACGTCGAAACTCACAAGGATGTCGGTACCTTTGAGCTTAAAGTTGTTAAGACCTCCCACAAAATCCACAGAGTTGCGAATGTGATGTGAGCACTTCCCTACGTAAGGACTAAGTAGATTCGTTAGGTACTTAGCAAATGAGTTCGTCTGAGCACAGAGATTGCTGATAACGGGGTATAAAGGAACCCCACCCTCATTAACATTCGCCAGTCCATAAAATCTTGATGGTACTAATGCTCTGTGTCTTAGCTTCTTAGCAACCTCATCTGGCAAGCCAAATTGTTTGAGAAGCGCCGTGGTCTTCCTCCCCACCCTCTTGGTTGTAGGAGGAGTGGGTGTAGGGATGCTGGCCGCGGATGGCCGGTGGAGTGGCCGAGCAGAGGGAGAGGGGGAGGAGATACAAGCGCGGCACCTGTGCCCCTGTCACTCAGTTCAGTAACGTATCTGATGGCGGGAACGTGATAGGGTGTTGCAATTCTGTACCCTTCGACAGTGACATCCGTCAGCTCACCTGTGAAATATTTCGACTTCGTGTACGCCAGAAGAAGCCGAAAAATCACAACCTCTGGAAGTTTGTCGCTGGATAGTTTACAGAAAGATCTCCATGTATATATGAGTTTTAACGAACATTGCAATGGTATTCTACTTTTTATTTTTCCACATAGATCTGAAGTTGATTTTCTTCAAAAAAAGAAAAAAAAGACAGGTAGTTACCATTGTGATCCTGTAACTGAATAAGCACTCTCGTAAAACAGGAAAGAGACCTCACGGGCTTCTCAAAGATACAACGTCTCACTGGAAAAAATGTTTCACGCCCGGAGTCATCACATTAGTACCGTGTAACGCCACCTATAGACTTGATAACGGCTCCATTTGTTGAGGAAAATGGTGGACGAGTTTTTTTCAGATAAGCTACGTATAGCTGAGGCCACTCATCCGCTCTAAGTTCCCATATAGGTACCAAACCGTAAAATTGGTACGCTTCGCCCACTGTTACAAATACTCCCAGACATGTTTACAAGTTTAAGATCGGGTGATTTAACTGGACAGTTGAGGTGCGGTAGGGCGCCTGTGTTTGTCAAAATAGAGACGTACGCATGCAGCTCTGTGAACATGGTTGCTGCCATTTCGGAAGACGGAATTGTCTACAGCCACGGCACGCAAGACTTCATGCGTGTATAATGTGCTATGCGGTCTGAGTCTCAGCCGCGACATTTCATACATCAGTGCGATGCGACACTTTCTTCCAGCATTTGGTGTGGCTTACTTCAGTGGCGTAGCGTAGGGGAGATAGGACTGCAGGGGGGGGGGGGGGGGAGGGGGGAATTGTAACACTATCATATAATAAAATACGATATATCAGGGCTTGCATTGAGTCTAATTCATAAATCACGTCCTACGGTAATGTTTCTTCAGCGCGTATTATTTTACGCGTTCGGTCCCTGTCCATGAAAAGGCGAGATGTCCGACTGGTTGGGGTGGCCTGCTTTCGCTCGTGGCGCATGTGTTTCTGTTCGGAAATAGATGTTCTTCATGGCAGCCAACCTCCGGACAAAAAAAATTAATCAATGGCTAATTTTACTTTTACGTCGGCTAGACTGTAACAGTCCAGTCGTCGAGCACCACGGTGTCCTCTTCTCTTGTGATTCTCATTTCTTAGCAGAGAGATGTTCTGCCATTTAGTTTTTAGGACATTCATGTTTGTTTGACCACACTGGATTCATCTGTACCTTCTACCTACTGCAGCAGGTGATTGTGATTCTTCACGTAAATGATTTACCGCACGGTAGTCCATTTAATTAACGAACTGCCCCCATTTGTTACGTCGCCCCTTTTGTCGCATTACGGTACTGAGGAGCGGTGATTTTAATGTGTACGAGGACCCCAGACGTATATGTGCAAACAAACAAAAATTATTGCCTAACTTTAGTCATTCGACGTAATAATTAGAAAATTATATCTACACCTTTCAAGGTATAACAGTGACGATTCGACTGGTCGGGAACGCCTTGACAGCGCTGCAGAGCATGACTCGAATACAATTTGCAGCGCTTAATGGAGCATAGACTAGGAAGAATAATTAGGGGCTCTTTACAAGATCTAAGATTTTCATTCTCTATCAACCGTGGAACTGAAACAGTGCGTTTCTGCGCTATTTTTATTGGCTTTTACGTCGGAGTTGAGTGTGGACAAATTTCTCATCAAGTGCATTTGGAATTGGGACTTTTTTTGTTTGAAGGTGACAATATTTCTATAAGAAATTTAGACATGGGATCCCCCCCCCCCCCCCCGCCCCTCCAACCCGCCACCCCTCTCCAGCGATGGAGAGGCGTTACAAAACCCGGTAGGTGACATCTGTGAAATATGTACAAAGAATCACTCCCATCGGCGTGGGTCACAGAAATGATTGAGCACCCACCGAAGTCGTGGACATCGAATGCGTAACTGGCTCCTGGAGAAAATAAAGGTATAAAATGGTCCACTTAACCAGCATTCAAAAGCTTGTAAAAAACAACATACGGCTCCACATCATGTAGTAAAATTCAAATCACCATTTCTGAAAAATAGTCCGTTTTGTGTAGCAGTTCAGAAGCCAAATACCCAAGAGAGACACACTGAAGCTACAGTACCTAAAGGGTCTGTTATAGACCCAGTCGTACAGCGTATGTAGACAAGTGAAATACCGCTAGTATCACGGGTGCAATTTTGGTTCTTTCCAAATAATATAGCTATATAAAGAGATCGCTAAAATATAAAACAAAAGCCCCTGTCATTGCAACAGCGCCTCGAAGAAATCCAGAACTTGTATCTTCTGTCGAACTTTCAACTTCAACAGAACTCAAGCCATCACGTTTACCATTAAACAAATAAACCATGGTGTCTAAATAATTTTAAACAGAAAGTCCTATCTTGGAAAACCAATATCAAATAAACACTGAATATATCTGCAATACAAAAAATGCATTCTTATACCGTATGTATCCACTGAGCAAAGGAAATATTCAATATTTGCACCAAACTAAGAATTTTCAGCCTCTTTTTTTCCTTCAGAGATATGGTCGTTAGCTGCAAGTACCAAATTAAAAAAAACTGCAGGTGATACAAAATTAATAGTTTACGTGTTGCAACAGATGTCCCATGTGTAACTAACTCAGTCATATGCACAAAATTCCAGATGATCAAAATGCACGAAATCATTTAGCAATAAGCCAAAAAGTTATATCGGAAAATCAAAACTTCGCCGCATCTTCTGTTCTACTTTCTAGGACAAATTCCTACAGCTGTTAGAAATAAATTTACTTCAACGATCCTTGATAGTCAGCTTCTAAATTACACTATAGAAATCCTATAAAACACAGAAAAACACTCGTAATGAATCCAAACCCTCATTCTCGAAACCTGAAGCGCGGACCAAAGGAACTAGCGTCTAATGACTTGGCTGTTAAACACAGTTGGTCTGGAACCCCTCAGATTGCTCGTTCGCATGCTTGGCTGGCGTCACTGGTGTAGCTGGCCTTGAGACTTCCCTGGTTACACACCTGTACCGCAGCCGTTCTATTCTGGATAGGCGCAGCGGAAGTGCCACGACTGGAGGGGCTTACCAGGCTTCCGAGATCGGCCCTGGCCTTTGCGCCACCTGACCTTGAGTCGCACACTGCTCTCTTACTGTTTTACCATGTCCTGGGAGCGGAGCAGCTCACGCGCGCTGCCTGCCTTGATCTTACCACTGTTCCTCTACCGTGGGACAGACTTCGCTGTCAGTCTGCTTTTCAGTTCAACTGACGGACAGTCAACGAACACTCTACCAGGCTCTTAACAACGATCTGCAGCGTAGACACGTAGATTTAGATGGCATATTGTGCATTACATGATAATGCAACACGGCTATCAAATTCAAATGGTTCAAATGGCTCTGAGCACTGTGGGTCTTAACATCTATGGTCATCAGTCCCCTAGAACCTAGAACTAATTAAACCTAACTAACCTAAGGACATCACACAACACCCAGTCATCACGAGGCAGAGAAAATCCCTGACCCCGCCGAGAATCGAACCCGGGAACCCGGGCGTGGGAAGCGAGAACGCTACCGCACGACCACGAGCTGCGGACAACAACACGGCTATCCAATATTCTGCTTGCTGCACACTAAACACTAGACTACATCATGCCTTAGGCTACCACTCTTACCTACAGTGCATCGTCTCGAACTCAATGAAACTGCCAACACGGAGAAGCAGTTAACAACTTCGTGTACTAATGTCAACGACTGATAAGCATGTGCTGTGACGGCGGAAAACTTTTACTACTGCTGGTTAATGTTGTTTATCGGGTGCATTGTACCTGCCGGTACCGATCGTCTGCATTGACCAGTGAGGCAATGATGTTGAAGCGTGTGACGTCATTGTGTCCTAATGGAGATTGAACAGAACAGTGACAACATTTATATTGCGTTTTCATTATGTTTTGTGAAATAAGGTTGTAGTGACAGATTTGTATAGTAGCTCGATGTCTAGATTTGGTTGGGTGGCGATAGTAGGTTCCGAGGTGGCAAAACCAAACACTCTATGTTATGAAAATAACTATAATTGTTGTTACGGCGCTTATTTATTCATAGTGAATATCGATGATATGTTTATGTCCGTCATTTTGATGACGTTATGGTTCAGCTCGGAAGGGTGATATCCGCAGCTTCAGTATTTAACAATATGAGGAAACCATACTCAACAGTGTCTTTTCTTCTTTTTTCACTGTAGAATGTAGCCTTGTGCTGAAGGGAATTCCAATGAGAGACAATGATGTGTTTTAGGACACACGCCTTGCAAAGGGAGAGAATGATCTTGATATAATTATCCACCTTTTTTCAAAAACGCAATTGGCGCAATGAAAATATTGAACCTGCCGATACGTCTCCATGAACTGGTGCAGATAGCACTCACCGAGAAATCAATTGCTGATACCGCTCTCTTTACTAAAATCAGTTTTAAAGTTTTGCATTGGTTCCTGACCAAAATGGAGGCCTGTATGAAGGGCAGTTCAAATTGTTTAGGATTCCGTGTTCCATCATTTAGGAAGTACTACCGGGAGACAAATCTCTTTAGTTTTCGGGAGGAACAATTAGTAGAAAATAGCGAGCACCAGCTGCTTAGGAGTATTGCAATACACATGCCTTACTAATTGGAACTGTACGACTCCACACTTCCAATTACGTCTCTTAGATAATATTAAAAAATATCTTTCTCGGTTTGAAAACCACAATGCTTTACTAGGCACGGCATTATAAGCGGTAAAATGCATTCCTGAGTTACCCAGTCACTAATAAAGATAACTACAGCCTAACGTGGATTTCGAACCACGGGGAAACTTATTTTTCATAACAATAGATCACTGTCAGAGGTGAAACAAACGATAAGTGACAGAAAAAAAATCATAGGACCAACTGAAGATTAAACTTTGGACCTTTGATTTGAAGTCTGATGATACTCGCTTTGTTTTTACTTTACTCCCGAGTCTTCCTGTGTTTGACAGGACACATTGTCGCTTGTACGCCGTACTCTAACACCGGCCCTGCTGACGATTGATCAACAACCTGTCACTCTGCCTGTGACGTACAACACAGTATCAGCAATGACCAGCGCTAGACCGAAGACAATGAGAACCGATTAATAAAAAATGGTTCAAATGGCTCTGAGCACTATGGGATTCAACTGCTGTGGTCATTAGTCCCCTAGAACTTAGGACTACTTACACCTAACTAACATAAGGACATCACACACATCCATGCCCGAGGCAGGATTCGAACCTGCGACCGTAGCAGTCGCACGGTTCAGGACTGCGCGCCTAGAACCGCGAGACCACCGCGGCCGGCAACCGATTAATATTCAGGCTTCTAAGATAAGCGCCGGTCACCTTCATTGAAAACTTCCAAGATAAATTAATTTTGCACCCGAAACTCCGAACAGGCCTGCTTCGGAAGAGAATAACCAACAACACAAATGTTACAAATCTACTACTCAGAGTGGGGAGCTGTCACACCAGAGCTAGAAATCTCTAGGAGAGAGATGAATAGGCAGAAGTTAGACTCGTAGAGATAAGTGAAGTGAAACTGGGGGAAGTAAATACTTCTAATGACGATGATAAATTAGTAGTGACCAAATCAGAGGATTAAAGTAAACATGACATTTTAGTGTATTCGTAAATCGTCACGTTAGAATTTTCACTACTGGTTACGTTCGCCTAATATGTAGTCGATGAAAGCAACATTGATGAAGATTACGGCGTTTTTTTTAGCTGAAACTGAGATGATGATTTACCTTTAACTATCAAAATCTGCGTCAGCACAAATATGTGGAACATGCATTATTTGGTATTTTTGGAAATATGTGGTAAGGCCTCATGGGACCAAACTGCTGAGGTCATCGGTCCCTAAGCTTACGCACTGCTTAATCTAACTTTATCTAATTTACGCTAAGGACAACACACACACCCTTACCCGAGGGAAGACTCGAACCTCCTACGAGGGCGTCCGCACGAGCCACCACTGTAGGAATCCCAGTTGTGCGTGGCTGGCTGGCACATGGGAAATCGGACAGATTTGTTCGACCTTGTTGCGACGATGACAAGTTCCTCGCCTAACGACTCGCCATGATTTTATTCATTGCAAGGTCTCCATAGACACTCTGCAAGTGCCTATGAACATCTGCGATGCTCTGGCTTTTCGCCAAAAGAATCTCGATGACGGTTCTCTACTTGGAACGCACATCCGTTACAAACGCCATTTTGAAGGCTACGTGTAGCACCGCCACGTATCTGAAGTTCATGAAATTATAGGGGCTGAAGCGGGAATATTCCAACGGAAACTGGCCGAAAAAAAAACCTGTTGCATTACTTACTGAACGCCCGTCATACAGACATGGATTTATTAGTGGGCTGGTATATTTTTCTCGTATTTACACGAGATATAACACAATCCTGTCAAAAACACACAACATTCAGATGCGATTTGTGGATGAGGACTCCACTATATACTCTTTCATTATATACGGGTTGTAAATTGGGTTTGTCGGCCGAAGTGGCCGAGCGGTTCTAGGCGATACAGTCTGGCACCGAGCGATCGCTACGGTCGCAGGTTGGAATCCTGCCTCGGGCATGGATGCGTGTGATGTCCTTAGGTTAGTTAGGTTTAAGTAGTTCTAAGTTCTAGGGGACTGATGACCTCAGAAGTTCAGTCCGATAGTGCTCACAGCCATTGGAACCATTTCTTTTCTAAATTGCATTACCTCTGCCTGTTTTGTTCGCACGGTCGGTATAAAGCCCGAGCGTCACAAGCCACTGCCTGAGGAACCACGCTGAGAGGAGCGCCCGAAATGCATGATCAGTATACACTGTGTATCACAATTAACAGCGAAATGTGACTCGAGTGAAACTGTACGAGGGAAAAGGGAGAAACTGAGGCGCCAAATGATGAATGTCCCCCAATCGCCCCTGTTTGTGCGGCTGCACGGAAATGATAATTATTTACGCAATTTTGTAGTGCACTTTATGCCAGCTGGACGTTTCTAAAACGTAGCCTTCCTAGTGGGCACACCCCCGGCCATGGATGTTTTAATGGCCAGCAGTCAATAAATGAGAACTTGGACACCGTGGGGGTCAAGCGCCGGGAGGTTAACGGTCGCAGTTTGAGCCGTTCCAGCGATAGCGTGACCGCAAGAGCCGGCGCTGCCGCGAGAGAAGCCTCGTACCGAGAAACACGGAGCGTGACTCAGCTGCAGATGCGTTCCGATGTCTGCTCCGGGTAGGCGCCAGGTGACGCATCCGACACTTTGGTGAATAACAGGCAAGTGGTCGGGACCTTCGGCGAACGCTGCAATCTCGACACCGTTGATCGCTGAGTAATGTCGTCTGTCTGCATGCCAAGTCGGAAGAGTTCTATTCTCGGCTCCTTGTTTAAATTCAGTGGCTGTATCTGTGAAGTTGACAACATATTTTGAAACGTTGTGCATATAGAGATATGTTGCAGCACTACACGAAAACAAGATTCAGTGGAACTTCCTGGCAGATTAAAACTGTGTGCCGGACCGAGACTCGAACTCGGGACCTTTGCCTTTCGCGGGCAAGTGCTCTACCAACTGAGCTACCCAAGCATGACTCACGCCCCTTCCTCACAGCTTTACTTCTGCCAGTACCACGCCTCCTACCTTCCAAACTTTACAGAAGCTCTCCTGCAGGAGTTCGAGTATCGGTCCGGCATACAGTTTTAATCTGCCAGGAAGTTCCATATCAGCGCACACTCCGCTGTAGAGTGAAAATTTCATTCTAAAGGTTCAGTGGAACTGAACAGCTCACGAGCGCTCCTCAACGTGCTATGTGAGGCCATTAGGTACATTACTATGTAAATTGTAGGTGGGTGGAGCACAAAGAAAAGGGAAGGAACTAAACATATAAGCTGCGGAATCAGCGACGACGAATGAAAATGTGTGCAGGATCGGGACTCGAAAACAAGATCTGCTTAGCAGGCAGTTGCGTTAAACACTGCTCCGCCCCGACAGTGTAATACTGCAGATTCGCGGACTATCTGGACACGCTCCCCGTATGTCCCACAATCCCACGAAGGCCACCTATTCGCAGTCCCCGTCTATGTCCTCCGTTATCGCTAATTTTATATTCATACGGCAGGTCGAATGTAAACGTGCATGTGCAGTGAAGGTCTCAGAATCGTTGCCCATCGAGGCGAATCAATTATACTACTTGCATACGTGGTATCTGTTCTTTCGAACATGTCCTAAATAACAGACACCACGCATTCATGTGTCAGGTACAATACAATGAAGAGCCAAAGAAAGTGGTGCACCTGCCCAATATCGTAGAGGGCCCCGAGAGCACGCAGAAGTGTCGTAACACGACGTGGCATGGCTTCGACTAATGTCTGAAGTAGTGCTGGAGGAAATTGACACCATGAATCCTGTAGGGCTGTCCATAAATCCGTAAGAGTACGAGGGGGTGGAGATCTCTTCCCAACAGCACGTTGCAAGGCACCCAAGATGTGCTCAATAATGTTCAAGTCTGGGGAGTTTGGTGGCCAGCGTAAGTGTTTAAACGCAGAAGAGAGTCCCTGGTGCCGCTCTGTAGCACTTATGGACTCGTGGGGAGTCACATCTCCCTGCTGGAATTGCCCAAGTCCGTCGGAATGCACAATGGACATGAATGGATGCACTTTATCAGACAGAATGCTTGCGCACGCGTCACCTACAGGAGTCGTATCTAGACGTATCAGGGGTCTCATATCATTCCAACTCCACACGCCCCACGCCATTACAGAGCCCGCAAAAGCTTGAACAGCCCTCTGCTGACACGCAGGGTCCATGGATTCATGAGTTTGTCTCCATACGCGTACAGGTCCATCCGGTCGATACAATCTGAAACGAGACTCGTCCGTTCAGGCAACATGTTTCCAGTCACGAACAGTCCAATATCGGTGTTGGCGTGCCCAGGCGAGGCGTAAAAGCTTTGTGTCGTGCAGTCATCAAGGGTACACGAGTGGGCCTTCGGTCCTAATGCCCATATCGATGACGTTTCGTTGAATGGTTCGCACGCTGATACTTGTTGATGGTCCAGCACTGAAATCTGCAGCAATTTGTAGAAGGGTTGCCCTTCTATTACACTGAACGATTCTCTTCAGTCGTCGTTGGTCCCATTCTTGCAGTATGTTTTTCGGGGTGAAGCGATGTTGGAGATTTGATGTTTTACCGGATTCCTGGCGTTCACGGTACATTCGTGAAATGGTCGTACGCGAAATTCCTTACTTCATCGCTACCTCGACGATGCTGTGTCCCACCACTTGTGCGCCGACTATAACACCATGTTCAAACTCCCTTAAATCTTGGTAACCTCCCACTGTAGCAGCAATAACCGATCTAATAACTGCGCCAGACACTTGTATTATATAGGTGTTTCCGAGCGCATCTCGGTATTCTGCCTAGTTACGTATATCTGTATTTCAATACGCGTTCCTATACCAGATTCTTTGCCGCTTCAATGTACATTCTATGCCACATCGGCAGTTTCAAATTTCGGCACCTATACTTAAGAAAATGCTCCGTTACGCATGGTTTGCACCCAGATTTTCAGAACAAGGAGAAATTTTGCAAAATGTAATGAGCTTCGTTTTTTCTTAGAAACTCCGAAGATTCCTTGTACACGAGGGAAAACTGATCTCATTCGATGTGGTACATACCGTTTTAATTTATGTTTTCCAGGTCTGTATGGATGATTCATGCAACCTGTAATGTCCAAAGGCACATCCGGCCATTAGTCATACATTATTCATATATTCTGGCATATTGTAATTCATTGTATTACTGAAGAAAGTTATTTACACCTTGACATGTTGATGTCCGAGTTGAGCTTTCCAAGATTGTTCGTCGTTCTTAAAACCTGTGTCTGATTAGCAAAGTGTCCAAGTCCAAAGCAGTTCTCGGTATCTTACCCGACCGCAGGGGAATTGGATTACGGAAATCACGACAGGCGTACATTTTTCAGGAAAATGTTAAGCGTTTGGTCGTTTACTTGTCGATGATTATAATATTTATCTTGATAATAAAAGTTATCTAACAAACAAATAAAATTGGAAATTCAATAAAAGTTCGTGCAAATACACGTGTCTTTTCATCATATTACCTTTCAAATGGAATACTTATGAAATAATGGGACGTATGTTGGAAAAATATATAAGAAAAAAAAAACATGAGTGGGATTCTATCCAGCGATCCACCGTCTCCGGAGTTTGAACGTTAACCACATAACCGCCGCCTTTTCGTGCTTCTGATCACAATATACTGGTAGACCGCAGACACCTGAACTTCTCTAAAGATTTTCTCGAAATTGCCCAAGTAGTACGCCATACTACCTTCACATTATGTGTCGTAACAGATTACTTAAAGTGTACAAATTTTGAAGTAAATCCGTGATCCGAACGTTGTGGTCTTCCCTTGTAAAATAAATGTTTGAAATTAACCTTCGTGTTGGACGACTATCCGAAAAAGTTTTCTTAGCCACATGTGAGCAATATATCTAGAGAGCATCTAAATGCAATTCAGAGCTCTGATCTCCTTATAAATCAGTACTGTAATACTTCACACCAACAATCGTTACCCTGAAATACGCGATTCCTAAGCAAAATGTGCGCTCTCGAAATTAACTTCAGTCATAATTCGCACTTTCCCATTTTGGCGTATACAGAATAGATACAGAAACAACGTCTTGTAATGCTGTACGTAAGAGAAAGACATTCTAACTCTCAAACATTTCAGTAATAGGCTCAGGGTCGAAGACCTTCTGGATCACTGCATGAAATCTTATGCTGCACATCCTTGTGTTTATTGTTTAAATCAATGCCGCAAACAGGGATAGAAAATTAACAAACACATTTCTTAAATGAAACAAATGAAATCTTATGTTGGGTGATTTTCAAATGAATTATTCATAACTATATAATCATTAGTATGCTACTGGCCACATAAGTATATTACTGTTCGTATAGCGTAGCACGTAGCGCTCTAGCTTGCGAGATAGGGAGGTGAGTGGGACCCGAATCGAATCCGCGCGGCGCGTTAACGACTGTGGAGTGGAACACTTGGCAGTATGAGTGTGGGTTTTAGACGGTTCCTCTCTCTCTCTCGCTTACCAGAATTCCGCCTCGGATATTACAAGATAGAAATAATTAAAATACGATAGCATACGAAACAAAGTCTGTGCAAAATGGTTCAAATGGCTCTGAGGACTATGGGACTTAAATTCAGAGGTCGTCAGTCCCCTAGAACTTAGAACTACTTAAACCTAACTAACCTAAGGACATCACACACATCCATGCCCGAAGCAGATTTCGAACCTGAGACCGTAGTGGTCGCACGGTTCCAGACTGAAGCGCCTAGAACCGCTCGCCCACACCGGCCGGCAAAGTCTGCGCAATTCACAGACAAAAAGCGCCTACGGTTTTTCTCCCTTGAGTTATCTTTAAGATTGTTGCGACAGGAAGGGCACTCGGCAACAAGAATAACAGGAAATTTACCAAATCCTGAAAATGTGGAGCTAGTACTAGATGGGACGAAGGAGATAGAGAGAGAGAGATAGCTTTATCAAATAGTCACTATTACCACAGCTGTAACCGTCTTAATTTATTAATATCATCGACTAACGCATCCGTTTTACTAAGTACACGAAACTTAGAATCTCTCTCTCTCTCTCGCTCTCTCTCTCTCTCTCTCTCTCTCTCTCTCTCTGGCTCTCTCTCTCTCTCTCTCTCTCTCTCTCTCTGTGTGTGTGTGTGTGTGTGTGTGTGTGTTTGTGTGAGTGATTTAATCGTCAATCTGCACTTTATGTTTGCAATACAGTTCATTAATACACAAAACGGCAAAGTTTATCTGTTGTTGTTGTTGTTGTCTTCAGTCCTGAGACTGGTTTGATGCAGCTCTCCATGCTACTCTATCCTGTGCAAGCTGCTTCATCTCCCAGTACCTACTGCAACCTACATCCTTCTGAATCTGCTTAGTGTACTCATCTCTCGGTCTCCCTCTACGATTTTTACCCTCCACGCTGCCCTCCAATGCTAAATTTGTGATCCCTTGATGCCTCAAAACATGTCCTACCAACCGATCCCTTCTTCTAGTCAAGTTGTGCCACAAACTTCTCTTCTCCCCAATCCTATTCAATACCTCCTCATTAGTTACGTGATCTATCCACCTTATCTTCAGTATTCTTCTGTAGCACCACATTTCGAAAGCTTCTATTCTCTTCTTGTCAAAACTAGTTATCGTCCATGTTTCACTTCCATACATGGCTACACTCCAAACAAATACTTTCAGAAACGACTTCCTGATACATAAATCTATATTCGATGTTAACAAATTTCTCTTCTTCAGAAATGCTTTCCTTGCCATTGCCAGTCTACATTTTATATCCTCTCTACTTCGACCATCATCAGTTATTTTACTTCCTAAATAGCAAAACTCCTTTACTACTTGAAGTGTCTCATTTCCTAATCTAATTCCCTCAGCATCACCCGATTTAATTTGACTACATTCCATTATCCTCGTTTTGCTTTTGTTAATGTTCATCTTATATCCTCCTTTCAAGACACTGTCCATTCCGTTCAACTGCTCTTCCAAGTCCTTTGCCGTCTCTGACAGAATTACAATGTCATCGGCGAACCTCAAAGTTTTTACTTCGTCTCCATGAATTTTAATACCTACTCCAAATTTTTCTTTTGTTTCCTTTACTGCTTGCTCAATATACAGATTGAATAACATCGGGGAGAGGCTACAACCCTGTCTCACTCCTTTCCCAACCACTGCTTCCCTTTCATGCCCCTCGACTCTTATTACTGCCATCTGGTTTCTGTACAAATTGTAAATAGCCTTTCGCTCCCTGTATTTTACCCCTGCCACCTTTAGAATTTGAAAAAGAGTATTCCAGTCAACATTGTCAAAAGCTTTCTCTAAGTCTACAAATGCTAGAAACGTAGGTTTGCCTTTTCTTAATCTTTCTTCTAAGATAAGTCGTAAGGTCAGTATTGCCTCACGTGTTCCAACATTTCGACGGAATCCAAACTGATCCTCCCCGAGGTCTGCATCTACCAGTTTTTCCATTCGTCTGTAAAGAATTCGCCTTAGTATTTTGCAGCCGTGGCTTATTAAACTGATAGTTCGGTAATTTTCACATCTGTCAGCACCTGCTTTCTTTGGGATTGGAATTATTATATTCTTCTTGAAGTCTGAGGGTATTTCACCTGTCTCATACATCTTGCTCACCAGCTGGTAGAGTTTTGTCATGACTGGCTCTCCCAAGGCCGTCAGTAGTTCTAATGGAATGTTGTCTACTCCGGGGGCCTTGTTTCGACTCAGGTCTTTCAGTGCTCTGTCAAACTCTTCACGCAGTATCGTATCTCCCATTTCGTCTTCATCTACATCCTCTTCTATCTCCATAATATTGTCCTCAAGTACATCGCCCTTGTATAAACCTTCTATATACTCCTTCCACCTTTCTGCCTTCCCTTCTTTGCTTAGAACTGGGCTGCCATCTGAGCTCTTGATATTCATACACGTGGTTCTCTTCTCTCCAAAGGTCTCTTTAATTTTCCTGTAGGCAGTATCTATCTTACCCCTAGTGAGATAAGCTTCTACATCCTTACATTTGTCCTCTAGCCATCCCTGTTTAGCCATTTTGCACTTCCTTTCTATCTCATTTTTGAGACGTTTGTATTCCTTTTTGCCTGCTTCTTTTACTGCATTTTTATATTTTCTCCTTTCATCAATTAAATTCAATATTTCTTGTGTTACCCAAGGATTTCTAGCAGCCCTCGTCTTTGTACCTACTTTATCCTCTGCTGCCTTCACTACTACATCCCTCAGAGCTATCCATTCTTCTTCTACTGTATTTCTTTCCCCTATTCCTGTCAATTGTTCCCTTATGCTCTCTCTGAAACTCTGTACAACCTCTGGTTCTTTCAGTTTATCCAGGTCCCATCTCCTTAATTTCCCACATTTTTGCAGTTTCTTCAGTTTTAATCTACAGGTCATAACCAATAGATTGTGGTCAGAGTCCACATCTGCCCCTGGAAATGTCTTACAACTTAAAACCTGGTTCCTAAATCTCTGTCTTACCATTATATAATCTATCTGATACCTTTTAGTATCTCCAGGGTTCTTCCACGTATACAACCTTCTTTCATGATTCTTAAACCAAGTGTTAGCTATGATTAAGTTGTGCTCTGTGCAAAATTCTACTAGGCGGCTTCCTCTTTCATTTCTTAGCCCCAATCCATATTCACCTACTATGTTTCCTTCTCTCCCTTTTCCTACACTCGAATTCCAGTCACCCATTACTATTAAATTTTCGTCTCCCTTCACTAACTGAATAATTTCTTTTATTTCATCGTACATTTCTTCAATTTCTTCATCATCTGCAGAGCTAGTTGGCATATAAACTTGTACTACTGTAGTAGGTGTTGGCTTCGTATCTATCTTGGCCACAATAATGCGTTCACTATGCTGTTTGTAGTAGCTTACCCGCATTCCTATTTTCCTATTCATTATTAAACCTACTCCTGCATTACCCCTATTTGATTTTGTGTTTATAACCCTGTAGTCACCTGACCAGAAGTCTTGTTCCTCCTGCCACCGAACTTCACTAATTCCCACTATATCTAACTTTAACCTATCCATTTCCCTTTTTAAATTTTCTAACCTACCTGCCCGATTAAGGGATCTGACATTCCACGCTCCGATCCGTAGAACGCCAGTTTTCTTTCTCCTGATAACGACATCCTCCTGAGTAGTCCCCGCCCGGAGATCCGAATGGGGGACTATTTTACCTCCGGAATATTTTACCCAAGAGGATGCCATCATCATTTAATCATACAGTAAAGCTGCATGTCCTCGGGAAAAATTACGGCTGTAGTTTCCCCTTGCTTTCAGCCGTTCGCAGTACCAGCACAGCAAGGCCGTTTTGGTTAATGTTGCAAGGCCAGATCAGTCAATCATCCAGACTGTTGCCCCTGCAACTACTGAAAAGGCTGCTGCCCCTCTTCAGGAGCCACACGTTTGTCTGGCCTCTCAACAGATACCCCTCCGTTGTGGTTGCACCTACGGTACGGCCATCTGTATCGCTGAGGCACGCAAGCCTCCCCACCAACGGCAAGGTCCATGGTAACAACATTAATATACAAGAGGGAGCGATCGTGTAACTCAAGGGACTTAAATTGCAAAGTCACTGATTACATATATTTTATGTGGGCTTCTTTAATTCTACGATTGTGAGATACACTATGTGATCAAAAGTATCCGGACACCTGACTGAAAATGACTTACAAGTTCGTGGTGCCCTCTATCGGTAGTGCTAGAATTCAATACGGTCTTGGCCCACCCTCAGCCTCGATGACAGCTTCCACACTCGGAGGCATACGTTCAACCAGGAGGTTTCTTGGGGAATGGCAGCCCATTCTTCGCGGAGTGCTGCACTGAGGAGGGGTATAGACGTCGCTTGGTGAGACATGGCACGAAGTCGGCGTTCCAAAACATCCCAAAGGTGTTCTATAGGATTCGGGCAGGTCTCTATGCAGGCTAGTCCATTACAGAGATGTTATTGTCTTGCAATCATTCCGCCACAGGCCGTGCATTATGAACAGGTGCTCGATAGGGCTGAAAGATGCAATCGCCATCTCCGAATGGCTCTTCAACAGTGGGAAGCAAGAAGATCCTTAAAACATCAGTTTAGGCCTATGCTGTGATAGTACCACGCAAAACAACACCGAGCATTCTCCATACCCACTCCCTGCCATCGGAGCGCCACATAGTGTATCGTGATTCGTCACTCTACACAATGTTTTGCCACTGTTCAGTCATCCAATGTTTAGGCTTTTTACACCAAGAAATCCAAGTTTTCTCCCCTCCCGTCTAACTGTCATAGTACTTGCAGCGTATCCTGAAGCAGTCTGCCTATTACACCTTATGACCCTCTTCAACTGACGGCTCTCTCTGTCAGTCAACAGACGAGGTCGGCCTGTGCGCTTTTGTGCTGTACGTGTTCCTTCACGCTTCCACTTCACTATCGCCTCGGAAACAGTCGACCTAAGGATATTTAGGAGTGTGGAAATCTGGCGTACAGACGTATGACACAAGTGACACCCAATCACCTGACCACGTTCGAAGTCCGTGAGTTCCGCGGGGCGCCCCATTCTGCTCTCTCTGATGACTACTGACGTCGCTGATGTGGAGTACCTGGCAGTAGGTTGCAGCACAATGCACCTAACACGAAAAACGTGTTTTTGGGTGTGTCCGAATACTTTTGATCACATAGTGTAAGTTCTTTTGAACATAAAAACTCACAATAGTTTATGTATAGGTGGCTTAAAGGAGCTGGTGCAGCCCACGTTTTGCAGTTAATACGAGCTCTCACTCACGCGCACTACGTCTGTCTTAGCATTCCAGTCCTCTATCGACGACGTCATAAGTTGTCATGCGGTGATAACGATGACTGTTCCGCGTGTTTCACGAACAGCGAAATAACAATAACGAAATCAATACTCCCCTTTCAACATTTAACCTATATCTTAAAATGCGATATTCGTAATTTTGTTCCCATAACACTACGAAAAAGTGCAAAAATAATAAAAATCAGACTCGTTTCTAATAACATGTTGCCTGCCAAAAAGAATGATGGTACCCCACAAGACACTCTTACTCTGTCCGTTGCAGTGCAAAAGCGCAGGACCTTAACTTCAAGTAATTTAACCGCGTACATCATTTCCACGTTTGGCCACCAGTGAGGTCTTTCTGTTGCGTAATTACAAATATGACAAAAGAGAAAGTAATTTTCGTGGAGTGTAGTATGGAACTTTGCTGGACCAAATGCAGTGAACGCAAGAAAGCTTATTTGGGGAAATCAACGGGTGCGCCACAGAACTCGGGGTCTACCAGGCTGTCTCACAAGCAACCTACCACACGTATCGGCTTGGCACACGAGACGCGACTTCCCTTTCCAGACGCATTTAGAACAGCCCAGAACTGATTATTGACTCTAGGTTCCAGGAACATCTCCCCGTTTTTTAAATCGTTATTTGCTGTATATTCTATAGAAATCAGTCGACTTGGCCTATTTGTGAACCTCTGGCATCAAACAATAATGTAACTCAGTAACAATGTCAGTTGTACACTGCGTTTCAGGTATTCTGACGATTTGTCTCCTTCTGCAGTAGAGACTTCATTGGACAAATGAAATTTCAACTGAGGAAAGCATAGAAAACGAACGGGGAACACCTTGTCAAGAAGCGTGATGTCTGCAAGGAAGTGAGGTGTATTTAGGAAAGTGACACTGATGTTCACAGTTTAACTGATAATGCCGTGACAAACTGAAGCACAATGCTCCATCAGTGGGAACAGTGATGCGACATTTTAGTGCAAATAACGTACAAAACTCAGGTTGTAGTATCCTCATCGCCACTGTACGGTCTCGTACCGCAAGGAAGCAAAGGAGAGGATGTTGTTACAGGTGGCTGGTATCTTCTTTCTACAACACCACTGCACACGAGGATTAATATGGTTCTTTACTTACATGAACTGGATACTTAACTAGAATAGAGTCCATGTGTCATGGTACAAGCTCGTCAGTAATAGTCTTCTTGCAGACAATATCGGAAAACTTGCTATTACAAACTTTAGTCTCTCTGCTAGCTCCACTATAGGCAGCAATGTGATCGCTATGCGCATTTAGAGCCTTTGACATGAACTGAACCCGCACTGCGAATCTTCTGACGGAAGCCAGACTCGATGAGTGAGTGAGTGAGGCCCTCCGGTCAGCGGCGGCGGCCTAAATACTTGCTGTCAAGAGGGTATTGGCGGCGTGTTGCTTGTCGGTGTGTCTCTGGCCTCTCCCGAGATAGGCACATTTGATCCAGCCCTTACTTATCGATCTTCACGCTTCATCTTTGCCAGCCAGTGTGTTGGTGATAGCTTATGCCAGCACACTGGTGAATGAAGCGGTAGGGAGTTGGGTGAGAAGTGGTAATGCGCTAGGAAAATTACGTCATATTTCCATACATAACAATTTGCCATCTATTAACTAAAACAATCTCTTAACAGCAAAGGACAATAACTAAAGTGGAAGAGTCAGTCGCCTTATAGCTAAAAATTAAATAAAAAACAGTTAAGCATATTTATCAAAATTTTAAAAGCGCAGGATAATTGTATAAATACGGCAGCACCTATAGCAAAATACGAAAACTAGTCAACAGAACATTAACAACTTGCAACGACGACCTTCAGGTCAAGCTATAACAATAACAATGATAATACCAATAATAATAATAATAATAATAATAATAATAATAATCTTGAATAACTGAATTAGCAGCATAGGCTCAGTCAGGTTGTTTAGAACAGCACATTAAAATATAGGAAAGCCCACCGGAAATATGACTAATATTTATGAAATTGGCCCATTCCAATCAAATGTTTTCAATAAGTGAGATCTTTCAAAATTTTAAACATACACAGAATACTTAGCTTAGGTACAGGTGAGGCCAACTATGAACGCGAAAATGATTGTACAATTTCAAACACTTTTCCGCCGGCAACTGCAGTAATAGCTTTACCAAAACGATTTGACATCAACAACTGTGAATAATTAAGCTTAATACAGTCTTTCAGATTATTAAGAAAGTTATAAAATTAACTGTGATAACTACTACATATTATAGCAATAGATCAGCTGCCAGTAAGGCAGTGAAATTAAATTAGAACTGACTTGAGGGAACCAAATTAAATTAAATGCGCAATTAGAGTAATTAACCCTTTAAACAGTTAATGGCTCTCTACAGCCACCAATATAGACACTAAATACAGCAGCTTACTACCACTATGGCAGCAATACCATAGTAGCACAAGACGTGAGCACACTCAAATGCAGTGGAACAATAAACAACCTTTAAAGTGGATACATGAAACTGGCTGGCCAGTTGTTTTTAAAGACATAAGACACTCGGTCGAATGGAGTTTAACGGATTCAACCGAGGTCTCTTTTTCCTCTTTTTTTTTTTAATTAGTCAGCTATGAACTCAGTTCCGCTTGAAGACATACAGAACAATATAGCAAGGCCTACTTCTAGGATCCCTCTTGAATTCAATACAGTGAAGATTGTGAAATGACCCTTAGCTCCCCTGTAACATAAAAACTGCTTTAATCCTAGAGTCACTAAAACAAGAAACCACATGCACCAACGAGTGGAAAAAGGTTGGCGAGCATAAGAACTACAAAATTCAAGAAAATTTTAGAGCATTTGTTCTAGCATGCAAAACTGGAATGAATTGTTTAGAAACTGTAAAAGCCTTGGTTTGTTTCATCACTAACTGATTTCCCTGCGATGTTCTGACATATTTTACTTTTTTACGGAATACGACGGTGTGGATAATAGTACTCGCATTTCTCTTGGAATGTTATTTCTGGAAATGTTCAGAGCTCTGGCCAGTTTCGTGTGGTTTGAAATGTCTCGAATGAAGAAGCTCTCTTTCCTTCCTTCAGAGGCCGCAATTTGGACGCTCCTACGTCTATAGGGCTGCTGTATGCAGTTCTTTCCTCCATGCTCTGCAGCTTGTTTTCCTTTCGTGTTTCTTGCCAACAGCTCACACTTCAGTGTCATCTGCAAGGAAGAGTAGTTTTGAAAACTGCAGCACTTTAGAATACTTAGTTATATTTGAGTTGAGCCGATATTTTTGTCTAGCGTCGCTGGATGCAACAAAAGTAGTGAAAAGTTAAAATTATGTGATGTCACGAAACTGTAAACCGTTCCAACACACTGACAGGCACGACATAACAGTCTTATTACCACTGATTACTTGTTCTGCGTTAACTGAGTTGAAAAATACGGACCCTGTTGATAACAAAGAGATCTAAAATGTTATCTTCACAAGACGGTTCTCTAGTTAACTAATCAAGGTAATTTTCGGATTGGGCATTCGGAAGAATTTCACACGATCCCTTCCCCCTGGTACCTGCCCAATTCTATAGCTAGTAATTTGACCTCACTACACATTATCGTATTACTAACGGCTGTAAACACTCCTCCATGTTTATTCCCATCGGAATTTGTTTCCTTACTCTTCAGTTCTTGTTGCACCCAGCTTTCTATGTCCATTTGTGTGTAACCATTATAATCATTTATAAGCGAGGTTAGTTCGGCAATATTTCCATAGGAGCTCCAACTTTAAACCAATGCTATATTAACATTTTATTTCTGCAGTATCTACTATGATGAATACTATCCTCTCTAAATACTGGGGCTGCTATTTTCCCCTATCCTCCTCCATTAGCCACGTCCTACGTGTGGTACACGCGTGGCTTATTAAGTGGATTATTACAGTTTTCAGCCTTGTTCGGAAGGTCAAGGGATCCACACTGAAGACTGTTAAGGGTTTTAGATCGAAATTAAAAATTAAATGGTCAAATATTTCTGTAGATCCCTTGCCAATTAATATTCGTTTCAATTATGGAGGTCTACAATCAACTGTGAAGAAATTTACGTCGACGACAAGGACAGGCAAATCAACCGCTCTCTTTTCGAATGGGCCCTCCTGGAATTTGCTTCAAGTGATTTAGGGAAGTCGTGGAAAATCTAAATAACGATAAGCAGACATGGATATCAACCACCTCCTTTCTGAGTGCGAGTCCATTATATCATCAATGCGTCACCTCAATTGCTTTGTGTTGGATCAAGACATCCCCACAGCTACGACGAACAAAATAGTTGAGAACGTCTCTTGAAAGGGATCTCATAAGACCCTGCTATGACCTGTATCAAATCTAGAATGATAACAGCCCATCTGACGTTGTTCATATCGTGGGTGCCCGACGTATGCGACTCTAGTTCAAGATTTTGCAGGTCCTGGGCTTTTCACGCCAAGGATGTGCCTTTGACCAGGCAACGTGTTTCTAGCCATCAAAAATCCAATGCCGGTGTTGAGGCGCCCACTCGAGCCGTAAAGCTTTTTGTCGTGCAATCATTAAGGGTACTAGAGTGGGTTTTCGGATCCGAAAGCCCGTCCTAATAGTCGACTGATTTTGATTGGCGTTGTTGTTGGCTATTACGAACTGTAAAAACAGTTAAGTGGATCACATAGCCGCAAACAATTCATCTCTTCGGTGGCTCTCAACAGCAGCTGCTGACCAACCGTACCATACGGAACCACCACTTCAGCACGGGGTTGAAAAGGCACAACCCCACGCGCCTACCTATATTCGTTGCAGGACATAAAGTGGAAGTCCACAACTCCTCCTCACACTTGAATGTGAATTATACTCAAATGGAAAACTGTGTGTAGGCCCACAGAATTTGAGGTTCCCGATGTAGCATACATCCAGTATGGGCTCCCCCTTTGGCCACGCACCTGTAATTGGGGGTTCATATGGACGAGGTGACAGTGTCCTTACAAACTGATATCGTTTCGGCCGTTACTGACTGGGACACGTAAAAAAAGCGGGCCATCCCTTTGCATCATTTTTCCACCCTGTTGAAGAGTTTCAGCAATGATGTAAATCTCAGTAACAGGCTTTGTCTGTGGACACATGTATTATAAAGGAAACCAGTTAAGACTGTTGTCGCTGTCCCCCGCACCTGTAATTTGCTGCTCATGGATCCCTTTCATTCTCTGGGTTCAGAGATAGACCACAATGCATGAACAGTGCATTCAGTGTGTAGACCGCTGCAGGCACAACATTTCATTCAATGGTTCCCCACGATTTTTCACCGAATAAACTGGGGGTAAACAACTATGAGACAGACATTACCATATTACCAGAGGCTATTCCCAATTTTGCAAAGCCTGTAACGTTCCATTTCCTTTGTGGGACAGTCATCAACTTGATCTTTAATGCCTCCTTGAGGACGGGATTCTTTTACCAGTGCTCAGCAGCAGACGTACAATGTCCGTCATCTTAGTTGAGCAACGCAATAAGGCGATTCACGTCTGTGGGGTCTTTAAAGCCACCATAAATGCATAAGCGTTCACTGACTCGCGTCCAATCACCAAAGCTGAACAGTCTATGACTCGTCTCACTGAGTGTAGAATGTTTGTTAAGACTGACTTAAAGGATAACTATCTGCAGCTCCCCCTCGACAACTCCAAGAACTTACTGGTGATCAATATGCCGATTGGACTTTTCTGATATAATCGATTGCCTATTGGCATTTCCAGTACACCGTCCGAAGATTTTTAGAACAGTTAATCAGACGAGTTCCCAGCACAGCCAACTTCGAGAGCAGAGTAGTTTCATGGCAAAAAGGATTGTTTCCTTAAAAATTACCAGAGAATACGGACATGAGAGTCGTTTTTTTTTTGTCAATGTGGACGTCTTTGTACAGATGTAGTGACAACTCACTACAGGATCTGCTGAAATCTGTTCCGATCAGAAGCAAAAGGATCTTCACCCATGATGGCAGGCAGGACGGTTTTCTACGATTGCGTGCGTGCGTTTTAGATCTGGCCAGAAAACAGAGGATTATCACAATGACATGGATTTCTTAAATTATGAAAAGTGGACTGTCTTCGTTGTAGATAACCCCTCTTGCAGCAGCTGACGTGTGCTCCAATATCGAACTCCTCTAGGAGAGAAATGAGGTCCTTTTGACGGAAAAGGGAATTCCTTTACACAACGACTTGCTGAGACCCGAGTTAGATTCTTTGATCAAAATGAACAAACCAGGCCAGGGCAGTTATGAAAGAAACAGTCTTTTAACTAGACATGGTCATACTGTACCACGACTTCTTCCATACAACGCAGACTGGAATCCTGCAGGCTGATACGAGCAAGTGTCACGAAAGGCGTGTTTTGAACTTAATGTGACATTCAGAACAGACATATTGTTAAAACTTACAGATGAAAAAGTTGCTACCATAATAAAAAAAAAGACTGGAAGGAAATTGAAGAGCAGTGCATATCACTTGAACGTTTACTGGACCAAGCGCTGGAGATGATAATCAAATGTGGGAGGTGGTAGTGAAGGAAGTAACAGTGAATCCGCAAGTGAAGATGAAAGTAAACCAAACGAAACTTTCAGTGGAAGTGAAACAGATAGAGTCACAGAAGCTGAAGGAACATTGAGTGGAGCTTTTTGTTAGATGTGTTCTTATGTGTGGAAATAATGACAGTGAAGGTCCATAGTATTACGGCAAATGACGAACTGAGTTATTTTATAATGAGCATTTGTATCTGTAATTACGCAAAAGATCTGTGAACCTCTTCTTCACAGGGAAGCTCCTATTTAGGAGAAAACTGTATCTTTCACTTGGCTACGCTTGAAAAACAAACCTGCTTCCATGTTCGTGTGCATGCTCGTACCACCTGTAACTCCTATGCTCGTCCGCGTCAGTGCAACGCTCTCTTCCTCTTCCTTGCGTTTCCTCTCCAGCACATACAAGTGCTGTCCTCTGTTTGCCTACGATGTGCGACAATAAAGTAATGAAACTGATGTGAAAAAAATATGTTGCTTATCGTTTTAGTCAAGTTTATTGTTGCCTCCTTCAAAGTATTTCCCTTATGATTGCACACACTTCTTCGAGTGCTTTCTGCCATTGATGGTAACATTTCTGGAACTCACTGTCTGTAATATCCTCCCAGACTCTCGTCACAGGTTTTTGGACACCTTGTGTTGTTTGAAAATGGTGTCCCTTGATCGCCGTTTTGACTCTTGGAAACAGAAAAAAGTCGCACCGAGCGATATCTGCTGAATAAGGTGGCTGTGATAATACTGAAATTTGTTTTGAGGTTAAAAATTTCTGTTGTGACTGAGCAGTATGGGATGGCGCATTATTGTGATGCAAAATCCAACTATCAGCAGTGTTGGCCCAGACACGAAGAACTCTTTTACGAAGTCTTTCTAAAATTTCTTTGTAGTAATATTGGTTAAATGTTTATCCAGGCGGCACCCACTCTTTATGAACAATTCCCTTGGAGTCAAAGAAGCACACAAGCATGCATTTCACTTTTGACTTTGACATGTCAGCATTTTTTGGTCTGGGTGAATGCTTTGAGCACCATTGCGAACTTTGGCGTTTTGTCTCTGGATCGCACTGAAAAAAACAACTTTCATCATCAGTGACAACATTGCTTAACAATTCTGGATTGATTTCCGTTTGCTCTAACAGATTGGCTGCCACATTTTTCCTTGTTTCTCGCTGTTGTGGTGTGAGATTTTAGGGGATCATTTTTGCACAAATCTTTCTCATACCAAGATCTTCAGTTATTATTAGACGCAAGGTTTTTCCATTGATGTTAAGTTCTTCTGCAATCATTTTCACGGATAATCTTCGGTCAGATCGTACGAGTTCACGCACCCTGGCCAAGTTGACATCCATCCGTGAGGTTGATGGTCGTCCACTGCGGTCTTCATCTTCAACATTCGTTCTGCCTTCACTAAACATTTTATGCCAACGAAAAACTTGAGCTCTTGACATAACCTTCTCTCCAAAAGCCTTCTGGAACTTACCGTAAGTTGTCGTCGCGTTTTCAACCAATTTAACGCAAAAAGAAATGGCATACCCTTGCGCAATATTATGCGGTTCCATTTCCGTGACGAGAGACACAAACATGTGTTAACTTATTACAGCACAACTCACGACTGTGCAGTTGCATCGATGTGCCGCTTGGACTAGAAGCAGTTATAGACCAAGGTCGAAGATATTGTACCTATGCAAGCCTGCAGGGTTGCCACATCTTGCAAAGAAAATCAGTCTCATTACTTTATTGTCGCACCTCGTATACTTGTACATCGATGTAGTATTTGAGTCAGGTCGATGAACAGCTGCGTAATGCGAACACATAAGTTTTCCTTTCCAGGGTTTACTTTCATGTGATTTATCTTTCATTATTTTGGTATTAATACCTTCGTTTTCCTTAATTACCTGAAGCTGCACGTAATACCAGTTTGCCTTACTGTTTCAGCTTCATATTTGCATTCTAGCACGTATGGAGACTTAGTTAGGTGCGAGTGTTTGACGCTGATTTGGATTACACTGAGTTGACAAAAAGTCATTGGATAGCGATATGCACATATACAGATGGCGGTAGTATCGCGTACACAAGGTATAAAAGGGCAGTGCACTGGCGGCGCTGTCATTTGTACTCTGGTGATTCATGTGAAAAGTGTCCGACGTGATTGTGGCTTCTCGACAAAAATTTGAACGCGGAATGGTAGTTGGAGCTACACGTATGGGAAATTTCCATTTCGGAAACCGTTCGAGAATTCACTGTCCCTAAATCCACAGTGACGAAGGTGTGCTGATAATACCAAATTTCATGCGCTACCTCTCACCACGGACAACGCAGTGACCGAAGACCTTCACTTAACGACCGAGCGCAGCGGCATTTGCGTACAGCTGTCAGGGCGAGCAAACAAGCAAGAAATGACCTCAGAAATCAATGTGTGACGTACGACGAATGTATCCATTAGGATATTGCGGCTACATTTGGTGTTAATGGACTATAGCATTTCTTTGGGAAGAGCTGACAGCAGCGTTCGATATAATGCAGACCTCACGAAGCCATTGACCCAAGTTGCCAACAAGGAACTGTACAAGCTGGTGGTGGCTCCGCAATGGTGTGGGCTGTGTTTACACGGAATGAAGTGGATCCTCTGGTGCAACTGAACCGACCATTGACTGGAAATGCTTATGTTCGGCTACTTGGAGCCACTTGCAGCCATTCATGGACTTCATTTTCGAAAACAACCATGGAATTTTTAAGGACAACAATGCATCATGTCACCGCGCTGCAAGTGTTCGCGATGGGTTTGAAGAATATTTTGGATAATTCTGGGGAATGTTTGAGCAGCCATATCCCCCGAAGTAGATCCCACTGAACATTTACAGGACATAATCGAGCACAAAATCCTGTACCGGCAGTACTTTCGCTATCATGGACGGCTATGGAGGCAGTACGGCTCAGTATTTCTGTTGAGTCCATGCCGCGTCGAGTTAGTGCGTTATGCCTGGAAAAAGGAGGTCCGACACGATAATAGCAGGTAGGTCATGACTTTGGCTCCTCAGTGTAGAGCGCATGAAACATACACTGATAAGGAAATATATCATGACCACTGCCCACCCCGAGCTTGAATGCCGCCTGATGACGTTGCGGGCACGTGACGTGGTAAGGAAAGTGTATAAGCGGGACAGGGATGAACGGGGAATGATTGTAGCTACTATAGAGGTCGGAAATGGGGATCAATAACGTAAGCGACTTTTGGACCGAACGAGTTGGTAATGCCCGGTGCCTGGGAACAAACATCTCAGAAACGCGGTGATGGTCGCCTGTTCACCTACCATCGTCATGAGCTTCTACGGTAAGTGGTTGAAGGACGGTGAAACCACGAGCAGGCGACAAGGTGCTGGTCGTCCACTTCCCGTCACACAACTTGGAGGCTGGAGACTTGCCTTCTCTGTAAAGCAAGATAGGCGGCGATCTGCGGGAAAAAGGACTACAGAGTACGACTGTGCTGAAGGCGCAAGCGTCAAGATCGCAGCGTGCAGCGCACTTTGTTGAACATGGTCCTTCCCAGTAGACGACAACTCAATGTTCCCACGTTGGAGCAACGGCACAGTAAACTACAGTAGCTGTGGGCACGGGATCATCGCTATTGGACAGTGGATCAATGGAAACATGTCGCCTGGTCGGAAGAATCGTGTTTCTTGTTATACCACGTGGGTGGTAGTGTCTAGATAGGCTATGTCGTCAAGAAGGCCGGCAGCTGCTACGAACGTGCTCTGCGCCAAGAATGCAGGCCGGTAGGGGCGTTAATCCCGATATGTGGAACCTGTGGTAGTAATCCAAAGCACCATGGCAGCTGTGAACTATGTGAACGTTATTACCTACTTCAGGCTTGAACTCTTCCCTGGTAGCGACGGCAACTTCCGATACGACAACTGTCGGTGACATAAAAGCGTATTCGTACTACAGTGGTTTGAAGTCATGATGGTGATGTCTCGCCCACCAAATTCGATTGCCCTGGACCCAGTGGAACACATCTAACAATGAGACTATCGGATGGCAGCTCGGAACCCACGAACTACCAGCATAAAATTTACTGGAGTGGTGTAACATATGTCATCATATGGTGCCTAATACCTCCGGAAATGTATCAATGACTTGATTAATCCATGCCACACGGAATTGCTACTATATTTCGCTCTACAAGTGGAACAGCAGACGAGCGTCATGTTTTGGCTCATCAGTGTAATTCAGCAAGTGGCAGTGTTGGCAAAAGCTAGCCATAATCGTCTGTATATGAAATTTGAAGTTTCTATATGGGAAGCTAGAAGAAAATCAGAAGAAATTTTTCGGGAAATACCTAAGGCAAACTGTATCTTAGAGGGAAGTCCCGTTAAACAAATATAGCTGTTACACCTGTCTTCCTGCAGCAGTTCCGTTATCCTCAAGCGCTTGGTTTAGAAATTGAAATTGAAATTGTGACTCACTGGGAGAGGAGTTGCGCAGATTGTATAACGATAGAACAGCCGCTATGAGTCAACAATCCACTGTTCCACGTGGACTGTCTGTCACAACCAAGGAAGGCCTTGTGTGCCAGGAACGGCGCAACTGAGCAGGAAGAGGTGCTCAGGCCCTGAACGGGGAATGAATAAACGATGGCGATGTTGAGACACAGTCACTCAACAGTTTCCTGATGACGCTGTGGTGTGTGAGGAGGTGAAAAAAGGTAAGTTAATGCAGACAGGTAGGAGCACAGTCCTGTAACGTTCGAACGAAGCGTTGGTAGTGTGCGGCTCGACAGTTACACTGATTAAATATCCAGGCGTAACTTTGTGAAGCGATAAGGAATGGAATCAGCACGTCAGGCTGGTGGAAGGAAATACGAGCACTCGACTTTGTATTGATGGGAGGGTTTTGGGAAAGTAAGTCGTTGATCAAGGAGAAGACGTGCGGAACATTGGTGCGAATCATTTTTGAGTACTGCTTCAGTGTTTGGGATACCCTCCAGGTCGGATTACAGGAAGACATCAAAGCAATTCCAGGCGGGTTGCTAGATTTGTTACCGGGAGGTACAGCAAGTATTACAGGGACGCTTTGTGAGCTCAGATGGGAATCGCTGGCACTTCTGCAGAAACGTGGAGAACTGGCATTCGAGACCGAGTGCAGAATGACTCTGTCGTTGACAACTTACACCGAATAAGGACGAGAAATATGTGTTGAGAGAAACTAAGGTCTTATGGGGGTTATGGACGATCGTTTTTCCCTCTTCCGATTTGCGAGTAGAACGGGAGATAAAACTAATGGTGTTGGTGCTTGGTATTCTCTGCCACGCTTCATACGGTGTCTTGCGGAGTATGTATGCAGATGTGGGAGGCACGTGGAATGACGACCAACTTGTGGTGCGAAAGGCATCAAAGGCAGGACCATGATGCTGACGCTGAATGTGGCAGGGAAGCATGAATATCTCCGAAAGGGAAACGCAAAGGCTCAGTTTACATATAGTGAAGGGAAATGCAGACTTCTTGTAATATCAACAGCGACAGAAAATGACTTAGTGACAGAAGGATACGTCATGAATAGAAAGGTAAGGGAGAGAGTGATAGTGAGTTATCACAATTAACAGTTCAGCCATAGGAATATTCTTACCAGAGGCGCCATCAAACCGACGCCAACAACAGCTGGGGTGTACATGTCGACGCCACAAGCAGAATGCAAAGAGGCAGTGTGTTGTATGAGGAAATGAGGATCATGAATATATACTCAATCTGTAAAGGGAGATGAAATGTTAATAATCGTAAGTGATCGGAATACACTACTACGGAAAAGAATGGACACGGGAGAAGAGAGACTAACTGAGATATGCAATAAATTCTCCTAATATCAGCGAACACACTGCACAAAAGTTACAATAGAAAAGCAGCGTATTTGGAGAGGCCCGTCGATTTCAGCGAAATACATCTTGGTCAGGCAGAGATTCCAAATTACGGGAGTAGTAAAAGAAATGGGAGTTCATAAGGAAGTCATTGGTATCCAGTATTAGAGTCTATGAGAGCTTTAGACGAGTTCATAATTTCCCTCATAATTTGCATAAACGTTGAGGGAAATGGAAACCATACGAGTATTCAAGCCAGCTTGTAGAATCTAGTAGTCTGGAGACATATAGAAAAGGTATCATTCACGTAATCTCAAAGATAGAATGGGCACATACGTGCGAGAACTATCCCACAATCGGTTTAGCAATTCATGCAATCAAGTTTCTGACAAGAGTGACATACAGATCAGTGGAAAATAAAACGATCTGTTACACGGCGCTCAGATTGGCTTTAGGAATGATAAAGTCACCAAACAGGCAGTTCTGACACTGCTCTTGATAGTAGATGCTGGACGTAAGAAAAATATCAAGACAAGTTCATGAGATTTCTCGACCTAGAAAACCGTTTAACAATGAAAGAGGGTGCTACGTGTTCGACATATTCAGGATAATAGGTGTAATCTATAGGGAAAGACGTGTAATATGCAATATGCAAACAAAACCAAGAGCGAAAAATAAGAGTTGAAAACCGAAAACTAAGTCCTCGAATCAGAAATAGTATAATGGAAAGACGCGTGAAATGTAACATGCAGAAGAACCAAGAGGGAAAAATAAGAGTGAAGAACCGAACAACAAGTTCTCGAATTTGAAATGGTGTAAGACAGCGGCGTACTTTTCGCCTCCACTATTCAACCTACACATGTTGAAATAAAAGAAATGTTAAGGAGTGGGATTTACATTCAGGGTAAAAAGACTTCAACGATAAGATCCGTGGATGAAACTGCCATCTCCAGTGAAAGTACCGAAGAATTACAGGATATGTTGAATGGAATGAAGAGAATGATGAGCAGATAATATGAATTGAGTATAGAATATGGGTTGAGTATAAATGGAAAAAAAGGCGAAAGTAGTTAGGTTTAGTGCAAATAATATTAACAATAGACTTAACGTAGAAATTAGGATCGCAAAGTACACGAAGTTAAGGAAATCTGCTACCTAGGAAGCAAAACAAAACATGGACGGACCAAGGAGGACGTAAAAACAATCCAGGCACAGGCAAAGAAAGACTTCCTGACAAACAAAAGTCTATCAGTATCAGACATAGTCTTAAATTTGAAAAAGAAATTTCTGAGAGTGTACGTTTCGATTGCGACATTTTATGTTAGTGAATCATGGATTGTGGAAAAACCGGAGAAGAATCGAATCGAAGCTTTCCAGATGTGGTGCTATACAAGGATACTGACAATTAGTTAGATTGAGGAGACAAAAATGAAGAGGTTCTCCCCAGATCCGGCGAGGAGAGGAACGTGTAGAAAAGACTGACATGAAGGAAAAGAATGACACGATATGTGTAAAGAAATCAAGGGATAACTTTCATGGCACTTGAGGGAGCTACAGAGAGTAAAAGACGCAGGGGAAAACTGAGGTTCGAATATGTCCACTAAATATCTGAGGACGTTTGGAGTAAATGGTACTCAGGAATGAAGAGTCTGGCACAGAAGAGGAATTCGTGGCCAGCTGCATCAGACCGGTCAAAATACTGATAGCACCACCCCTGTCAACCTCAACCCATGCCAGCACAGAAGAATAAATAACTAAGTACAGCACTACAGCCGGCCGCGGTGGTCTCGCGGTTCTAGGCTCGCAGTTCGGAACCGTGGGATTACTACGGTCGCAGGTTCGAATCCTGCCTCGCGCATGGATGTGTGTGATGTCCTTAGGTTAGTTAGGTTTAAGTAGTTCTAAGTTCTAGGGGACTAATGACCACAGCAGTTGAGTCCCATAGTGCTCAGAGCCATTTGAACCACAGCACTACAGTTTAACGTGGTCTCTGGACAAAGGTGCAACATTAGCAAATACACTCCTGGAAATTCAAATAAGAACACCGTGAATTCATTGTCCCAGGAAGGGGAAACTTTATTGACACATTCCTGGGGTCAGATACATCACATGATCACACTGACAGAACCACAGGCACATAGACACAAGCAACAGAGCATGCACAATGTCGGCACTAGTACAGTGTATATCCACCTTTCGCAGCAATGCAGGCTGCTATTCTCCCATGGAGACGATCGTAGAGATGCTGGATGTAGTCCTGTGGAACGGCTTGCCATGTCATTTCCACCTGGCGCCTCAGTTGGACCAGCGTTCGTGCTGGACGTGCAGACCGCGTGAGACGATGCTTCATCCAGTCCCAAACATGCTCAATGGGGGACAGATCCGGAGATCTTGCTGGCCAGGGTAGTTGACTTACACCTTCTAGAGCACGTTGGGTGGCACGGGATACATGCGGACGTGCATTGTCCTGTTGGAACAGCAAGTTCACTTGCCGGTCTAGGAATGGTAGAACGATGGGTTCGATGACGGTTTGGATGTACCGTGCACTATTCAGTGTCCCCTCGACGATCACCAGAGGTGTACGGCCAGTGTAGGATATCGCTCCCCACACCATGATGCCGGGTGTTGGCCCTGTGTGCCTCGGTCGTATGCAGTCCAAATTGTGGCGCTCACCTACACGGCGCCAAACACGTATACGACCATCATTGACACCAAGGCAGAAGCGACTCTCATCGCTAAAGACGACACGTCTCCATTCGTCCCTCCATTCACGCCTGTCGCGACACCACTGGAGGCGGGCTGCACGATGTTGGGGCGTGAGCGGAAGACGGCCTAACGGTGTGCGGGACCGTAGCCCAGCTTCATGGAGACGGTTGCGAATGGTCCTCGCCGATACCCCAGGAGCAACAGTGTCCCTAATTTGCTGGGAAGTGGCGGTGCGGTCCCCTACGGCACTGCGTAGGATCCTACGGTCTTGGCGTGCATCCGTGCGTCGCTGCGGTCCGGTCCCAGGTCGACGGGGACGTGCACCTTCCGCCGACCACTGGCGACAACATCGATGTACTGTGGAGACCTCACGCCACACGTTTTGAGCAATTCGGCGGTACGTCCACCCGGCCTCCCGCATGCCCACTATACGCCCTCGCTCAAAGTCCATCAACTGCACATACGGTTCACGTCCACGGTCTCGCGGCATGCTACCAGTGTTAAAGACTGCGATGGAGCTCCGTATGCCACGGCAAACTGGCTGACACTGACGGCGGTGGTGCACAAATGCTGCGCAGCTAGCGCCATTCGACGGCCAACACCACGGTTCCTGGTGTGTCCGCTGTGCCGTGCGTGTGATCATTGCTTGTACAGCCCTCTCGCAGTGTCCGGAGCAAGTATGGTGGGTCTGACATACCGGTGTCAATGTGTTCTTTTTTCCATTTCCAGGAGTGTATGTCCTGTGGTTAAGGAAGTAATAACAGACAAAATAACCCTGTTAAGAAATTGGGATTGAAACCCAGGCCTTAGGACACAGGTATCCAGTGGATAAACTGAAACAACCATTAACACGCGTAGAAGGAACACAAGTTGCAGAAATTTGTAAACATAATAAGAGTTTTAACAGGAATGACAGACTCAAACGACAGAATTTTTTGCCTTAGGATTAAATGAAGCGAGTAGAGCCAGTTGCATGCGCTTCTAGCAACTACCACTGTTTGATTGGGCGATCTTCGAGAGCGTTCCAATAATATTACATGGTTGAATGGTTACGGCTCAACAGTTCAGCTGGCCTCCTGTTGGTGTCAGCGAACTGTTCTACATTATAGCTTTTCGGAAGATTTTATTAACGTTGAAAAATTTGAATACCTCTCCCTATGCCGTCTGATGTCTGTCGCAACAGGAAATTTGGAAATTTGTGATAAGAGCCTATGGGACCAAAGTGCTGAGGTCATCGGCCCCTAAGCCTATACACTACTTAATCTAACTTAAACTAACTTACGCTAAGGACAACACACACACCCATGCCCGAGGGAGGACTCGAACCTCCTACGGGGTTAGCCGCGCGAACCGTGCAAGGCGCTTGAGACCACTCGGCTATTGCAACAGGAGACAAGGCATCAGGCTGTGGTTTTAGGGAGAATTTAATGTGATGTATGAATACAGGAATGGAAGAACACGCCATAATGTAACGTAGTGGCGCTAGCACAGCCCAAATAAACACCGATAATTAAAATCGGTTTAAAAGAGTGGTGGAACAACTCTACACAAAGTGTCTACACTTTGCAAGCAATGCTGTTAACGACTGCACAGGCAAGCTTAAGGTTTATCCTCTAGCTTTCGTCGTACATGTATCTACACAGTTCTCCTACACAGTAGGGCCTTTGGGAGAAACATTACAGTGGAGAAATGGCTCAGGCATAGTCTGTAGGTTGTTTCCGGAATTGACTAATCTTCTTTTCCTTGTTCCCTATTGTTATACAGCAAGCATATTACGTGTGTTGAGGAAATGTTAGTGGTAATTGTTGGCCTGATGCCCTTCCTGACTTCACCTCTTCCACCCGGGGCGGGGTTTGTGTGCCTCATATTTCTGCGTCCAAAGCAATTCTCATGTTCAAGTGTGAGAACATTTTCTAAATGTTTGCTTTGCTCGTATCTCAGCCGGGCTTTGGCTGCCAGCCTACTATACTAAGCCACAATCAAATTTACTGACAAAAACTTCGTGTGGGATCCAACGCTGGACCAAGATTTCCCAGCTATGTTCTTCAGGAATGAATAAGTCCAAAATTAACGGAAATATATAAGGACGCCTCTGCAGTTTATTATCTGTGACATACTGAAGATATCATTCGAGTCATGAGTTAAACCTGTACGGCTTGGTTGCTAGGAGCATTGACTGCGAGAGGGCAGGGTCTGTTTTCGAGCCTGTTTCCGACATAGTATTAGCACAGTAGTTAGTGTCGTTACAGTGTGCACTCCGCTGCAGTGCACACGATGACTGCAGAATCAACACTTTAATTAAGCATACATGAATTATAATGACTTAAAATTAATTCGCTCAGCCTACCATCTTCGTTTCTACAGAATGTAACAGATTAGCGAAGCCTCTGAGCAGCAATTAATAAATGAAATCGGAAATGATGATACTTATTACTACTGATCAAATTTCTCTCCTATAACCTGTCCAGAAAAAACTTCAGAACCGAGTGAGCAGAGATGAAGTCACAATTAAAAAGATACGCTACAAAGTTGGCCAGATGGCTTCTGCTGTCTGGGGGTCTGAGTAAAATGAAGAAGTTAATAACAAAGTGTGAACAAAGATAAAGTACTTGTGTAGAAAGATATCATACATGTATCACTGCGAAAAGTATACTGTGTCAACATAGATACGGAAAACATGGAGAGAAGTTCTGTCAGCATAAAGTAAAAACGCACGAAAAATAATAAAATCAAAATCGCACAGTGGCGTGATTGCCCATACTAGGCAGAAAAAGAGTAAAAGCAAAATCGCACAGTGGCATGATTGCCTATATGGCAGAAAATCAATTTATTTTCGTATTGCGATGGCAACATTATGGTGTGACACGGAGGGTCCTTCAGGTACCATTAACGTTTCCCCACTTCTCTGATCCATTCGCGAATGGTGCATGGGAAGAACGACTTTCGATGAACTTCCGTATGAGGACCTCTGGTTTCCCAGCTTTTCCAAGTGTGGTCGTTTGGCGAGATATGTGTGAGAGTAGTAAGTCTTGGAATTTCAACAATAAATCCATTCGTCATATATGATTTCTGTATCCGGCTGAAACTGGATTTTTTGTTGAGTATCACCGTAACGCTCTCGCTCCTGCTAAACGATCCCGTCATGAAATTTCGTTTGATTTTGTCTATCTCTTCTATTAAGAATAATCTAATGTGATTTCACACACTGAACAGCAATACTCAACAGTCCCTCGAGAAAGTCTCTAAGCCACTTCTTTCTTGAATGAAATACATTTCCCTAAGATTCTTCCGATGAATCTCTGTGTTGTACCCATTTCTCTTACAACTTTAAATCGTCATTCCGCTTTAACTCGGACCGAACAGTTACTTCTCTATACTTTACTGTTGTTACTGTTTCCAGTGATTTTCCAAAAACAGTGTAATCGAACAGCAACATGTCTTCCCTATTCATGCGCAGAAAATTACATTTACTTGCGTCCTGCGTCAACTGCCTACAAAAACGATCATCTCTCTGCAGCACATATTCCTTCATTTTGATACAATCTTCTGGCGTAACAATCTACCTATGATAGCACCATCTGAAAACAGCTTCACGTTCGTTCCAACATCATCCAGATGGGCGTATAAGACTCCGTTACTTACTCCCAAAATTACATTTCGATACAGTCATTCGTCGTTTCATTATAGCCTTCGTATTTCTAAACCTTGTGTATATTTTATATGAACCAGACACACGAAGCTGAAATTGCTGTGTCCAACGCAATGACTAACGCAGAGAATTTGTGGCGTTAGCAGTGGATCCAAATCGGGGCAACTGCATAATATTAAATGTGATGTTAAATGAAGGTGTTAACAAACAAGTTTTCAATGAACGCATTCATTTTCTGAATTAGAAGATAAATATAAAACACACCTCAATTGATATTACAAACATGCCCTACATGAATTACACCAAGCGTACCTGCTGGTTTTCAGAGTTACCTGAAGTTCAATGAGAACATGCCTTTTAGACTCAACAAACATTAAAAAAGAGACTCGTGAGCTTCTAATCAAACAAATACAGCGACTGTTGGCCTGACAATTAGATTGGAAACCTCTTGCATTTACTAAAGCAATGCTGGACTTGAGATAGATAACTGCAGTGATCTGACCAAATTGGATCAAGGGTTATCATAAGATGCTGGTGCTGCTAATAATAATCAACGTGAGACGAGCACAGTGCTGCCGCCATGCTTGTGTCCCTCGAGTGCTGGGCGAGGGCCGTGGCTACGCTAAGACGAACTCTGCCCTCCCACTGGCTGCTAAGATGTGCACCAATGTTCCCTTGTCTCCATCTCCCGCTGAACTCCCCAAATTTTTAGCTGAATCGTACAACCTGCTCTTTCCTTCCTATCAAACAAGACATCGTCAATCACTCAATACGAACACTCAGTCAGCCAATGGCATGATAGTTTTCTTCGTGAATATCCCACCAAGAAAAACGGATCACATTAAAACTCCAATGACTTTCCGATCCACCCCTCTCTTTCAAAACACTACTGCTTATGCAAAGACAACCTGACGTCAAAAGTACTTTTACCAATCTTGCGTTTTCCACCTGGTAACCAGCCTCGCAACAGAGGTCCTAAGAAAAAAAAAACCACTGTGACTGAGGCTAGGCCTTATTTTTCAGCATGCCACGTTTCTTAAGGAAAGCATAAGATTTTTATCTCCTGAATGCGCTCTTCAGAACACAGTTAGCCACACGGGGTAGCCGTGCGTTCTTGGGCGCCTTGCCACGGTTAGCGTGACTCGCCCCGTCATAGGTTCGAGTCCTCCCTCGGGCATGGGCGTGTGTGTTGTCCTTAGCGTAAGATAGTTTAAGTTAGATTAAATAGTGTGTAAGCCTAGGGACCGGTGACCTCAGCAGTTTGGTTCTACAGGAACATTCCACAAATGGTTGGTTGGTTGTTTGGGGAAGGAGACCAGACAGCGTGGTCATCGGTCTCATCGGATTAGGGAAGGATGGGGAAGGAAGTCGGCCGTGCCCTTTGAGAGGAATCATCCCGGCATTTGCCTGGAGTGATTTAGGGAAATCACGGAAAACCTAAATTAGGATGGCCGGGCGCGGGATTGAACCGTCGTCCTCCCGAATGCGAGTCCAGTGTCTAACCACTGCGCCACCTCGCTCGGTATTCCACAAATTTACAAAAGCAAAAGAACACAGTTGAGCACCATCCACAGCTGAGCGCTCCCCTCACCACTGGCCAGCCACTAGGTTGAAGGTGAGCCGTAAGTCTACAATACCAACGGTTCTCGGGGGCTCGCCCAGCGAGGCTATTTTTACAGAGACAACACCTATCAATACCTGCCAGAATGCCAGAAGCCCCGTTACTTGCTCATCCACGATTTTTTCGTTACTTTCGACACTGTCTTGCCTGTCACAAATTCAGCGTGTGCCCCGTTTCCACACACACTGAAAACGTTTCGCCTCGAGAATTCTGCTATTCCGTTGAAGAACTTCTATTCTTGTGTTGTGTAAAAGGTGGTGGGTAAGAAATCGGAGTTTTACGTGCTCATTCGATAGAGTGCTCCAAAATTAGATTAGTCCAATATTCGTTTTCTCCGTATGTATTAAGAGGGACAGTAAATCACGAAGCATAAACAGCTGTCCAGCACCGACTCAGCAGTGCTACATGCTTGGCGGTAGGGCTCAGCGTGCGCTAGGGCAGTGTTGCCGCTGGAGTGCTGGTGATTCTCCGTGTCTTACTGTCCCTGTTACTACATATCGAGAAAATGAATATCGCATTAGACTAACCTGAGACTTCTCTTCATAATGATAATGTAAAATTCCACTTCAGAAATCATTTTGTTTGTAGCAGGAAACAAACCGACGCTTTCCGTCCACACTGGGCATCGCATGAAACGAGTAATGAACACTGTTTGTTTGGGCTGGCTACAGCTGCACAATGCAGGAACGAAACTGCAAATATATGCTGAGCCTGACAACTCTTAGGAGAGACATGTAGAAAAGATATTGACTGATTTACCTTAAATTTTTACACGATACTGTAATAAACGTACAGAGAGACATACGCTGCCCTTTTTAAGATATATCTGCTATATAAATGTGTATATATACTACATAAAACTGAAACATTGTTAGCAAAATTCTCCAAATGTTCTTGACCGATTTACTTCACATTTTTACACGACACTATAATAAGTCGTTTACAGTTACCAAAAATTTCGAAAAGTTCTTAATCGACTTCCCTCAAATTTTTACACGATCCTCAAACATTCAGCGGGGATGGGACGCATATTTTTCCATTTATGTGACACTTAACTATATATGTCATACAGAAGGGTGAAAAATGTTACCAAAAATATCTAAAATATCTTGACGGATCACTTTACATTTTCATACGATGCTCTACTACGCGCTATCACATGATACTCTAATAAATATTTAATATGACACAGGTTACATGTGTTTGATATAACTGGTACATAAATATATATTTGATACATGAAGGACAAATTTTGATATCGAAAACCTCAAAAAATTTTGACCAATTTATTTCAAATTTTTAGACGATTTTCTAATAAACCTTTGGACATTAGCTCTAAAATTTTTACGTATATTAAATATATAAAACTTCCTAGCAGACTAAAACTGTGTGCCGGACCGAGACTCGAGCTCGGGACCTTCGCCTTTCGCGGGCAAGTGCCCTACCAGCTGAGCTACCCAAGCACGACTCACGGTCCTTTCTCACAGCTTTTCTTCTGTCAGTACCTCGTCTCCTAACTTCCAAACTTTACAGAAGATCTCCTGCGAACCTTGCAGAGCTTGCACTCCTGAAAGAAAGGATATTGCGGAGACATGGCTTAGCCACAGCCTGGGGGATGTTTCCAGAATGAGATTTTCACTCTGCAACGGAGTGTGCGCTGATATGAAACTGCCCGGCAAATTAAAAGTGTGTGCCGGACCGAGACTCGAACTCGGGACTTTGCCTTTCGCGGGCAAGTGCTCTATCATCTTTTTATTTCTTTTTTTATTCTTTTAAATGTAATTAAAGTAAGAAAAAATGGGGTAAAAGTGGTTTGAAGCTCAGACTAAGACTTCAACGCTACTAATTTTTTTTATTTTATTTTTTATGTTAATTTGTTCTTCCTGTCAGACTTACAACCTTTGTTGATATACATTTTGTTGTACTATCGCATAAATAGTATCTACAATGTCCAAATGTTGACAAATATTGGCTAATTAGAAAATTAATTAATTAAGGAAATGAATAAAACTGAAAATGTCCAAATGAAAGACATGAAGACATCGCGGATAGTACAAATACTAAAGAATAATGCTCCTGTAGCAACGAAGTGAAATTCGTGTCGGCAGCGACCCCTGCTCACGACCCGACGTTCGATAGAGCAAGAGAGCCATCTGTCGACCCGTTCTCCACACGTTGGTGTAAGACTGGGTCGTCTTCTCGAAATTAACTAAGGGTCCGTGAGTGTGATCGATGTCTATCTCGGCTTCTTCGTCTATCTCATCTCTCACCCGTCACACCCCATCTGGCCGGCATGTCGGTAAATGTAAGTCGCAAGTAATTAGCGAAGTCTTGCCTATATTTCTTATGCTGCAGCTTCATGTGTCCATCCAGGAGAAAATGCCAAAAATCCATTTTGTCCTTCTCCGATTCGTTATAGACGTAGCCCACAACCATTCCCCGTACCCATGTCACTGCGTTGGTTTTTTGGACCGGAAAATAAGATTCTTGGGGGAAAAAAGTGTGTTTGATGAAATTGTTCGAGGGGCGGAGCGTAACAGGAACGCCAATATCTGTTGTGCCAAGTGCCACACCGGAGCCGTCCCACTACATGCTAAACGATGTTCATCAGTGGAGTGTCTGCCAAATAAATCGCGTGCCGCCGTTGATTCGTAGCAAACTTCCTATTTACCACCACATACCATGTTGAGCGTACCGACGTTGGGAGGTAAACGTTCCGTATAACGCGCCATGTCTGTCGCCAGTTCTTGTCTGGGTACTTCTTTTCCAGGATATTCCTGGGGCACCGGCGCAGTAAGAGTTGGTTTACATCTCGCGTCGTCGGTAGTCGTGTTGTTGGGAAGGATTCTCTGACATAGCTAGGCTCCTACATGTAAGCTACCCAAGCACAATTCGTGCCCCCTCCTCACAGCTTTACTTCTGCCAGTACCTCGTCTCCTACCTTCCAAACTTTACAGAAGCTCTCCTGCGAACCTTACAGAAGTATCACTCTTGAAAGAATGGATATTGCAGAGACATGGCTTAGCCACAGGGGGGGGGGGGATGTTTCCAGAATGAGATTTTCACTCTGCAGTAAAGCACTTGCGCGCAAAAGGCAAAGGTCCAGAGTTCGAGTCTCGGTCCGGCACATAGTTTTAATCTGCCAGGAAGTTTCATATCAGCGTACACTCCACTGCAGAGTGAAAATCTCATTATGGATTAAATATATAGGCTATACTTAATATATTAAAAGTCTCTGAATTTTCTTGACCATTTGATTTCATATTTGTAGGTGGTAAATTATTAAATATAGTGTTTTTTAAACAACAATGTACACATTTTTTGTTTAAATCGACTGCTAGAAAGAAACGTCTGTGCTGTGAAAATGTGATGTTTCATTTTGTTTCCTGCAGTCAGTTTTAATTGGGGTGTTTTGGGGGAGGAGACCAAACAGCAAGGTTATCGGTCTCATCGGATGAGGGAAGGATGGGAGAAGAAGTAGGTCGTGCCCTTTCGAAGGAACCATCCCGGCATTTGCCTGGAGCGATTTAGGGAAAACACGGAAAATCTAAATCAGGATGGTCGGACGCGGGATTGAACCGTCGTCCTCCCGAATGCGAGTCCAATGTGGTAACCACTGCGCCACCACGCTCGGTTTAACTTAGATGGCTGGGTGCTTTAAGTGTTAGACAAATTTTTGCTTCCACATATATTTTTTTCTCCTTATATGGTATAATTTTAAACAATAACTCTACGCTCAACATTTGCTGTTATGTTCTCTTTCTCGCAGCCACTTTTAAAGAGGTAAGTCGGAAGTTGTATTTATGCCACATTGACTTATGAATAGAGTATTAATGCGGTATATGTATCGTCCGAGACTTTGTAATCCTATCCATTCACACATTAAAACTGAGTAACACTGCCGTTGAAGCTACTAACTGAAATCCCCAGGAGTAGAACAAGTAATGGAGCTCCTTGTGGAAGGCTAAGTCCTGCTTATGACATCATTAATCATTCTCAGAATTTAAATTTATTTAAGGAGATAATCAAAAACTGAAAAAGAGCTAATATGTTCCAGAGAATTCGAACTATAGGAAAACAGCTGACGCCATTACAAGTTCAAATATTGTGCTTCATAATCCAATTCCTTTTTGTTGAAAAAGGAGCATCAAAAATTTGTAATTCTCAGTTGGGTCAGTGCTGAATGATAATTAGAACAACTACAGAATTGACACGTAATGCTGGACAAATATTCAATACTGAAAACTTGCGAATTTAACAAAACCAAACCAGTATAACTATTTTACGATTGTATTTAAAGCAATAAGTTAGCAGCGGGCCCCGAAACAGTTTCAGTGCAACTATCCTTAAGAAGGGTCCCTTGTAGGACAATGAATTAATTAGCAAAAATACAACTGAATAACAAGTGTTTGAGTCAAGGGCAGTTAGTCCCAAATACGACAGCAACTACGGCACTAACGATCAGAACCTCAAAACGTGTGGCACTGAGAAACAAGCGGCTAAGGTTACAGAAGGGAAGACAAACTCAACTTATGGAGCTGACGAAGTTGGATGAAAGGTGCCCACAGAGGTAAGCGACGGTGTCAGACCTCGCACTGCCCGACAAAGCTGGTCGGGTGCTCCTCAAACCAACAGTAATACCGTGCTTTGAAGGTCTGCCAAGGAGGAACGTAATACGTTAGGAAGCCTTGTCTATATTCAGGAAACAGCTCCTCATGTTCTGGACTGTGATTTTAGCTCCTGCTGAAAGTCTTTAATCTACGTTACTTCAGCATACACTAAAGATGCACCACACTCAGTGCCGAATGTTTGTTTCAGGAAGACAGCAATGCCCAGCCATTCACGCTTGCATTCAGAGGCCAGGAAGCGAGAGAGCCATAAATTAAAAGGTTTCCCAATTTTTAAATCACATGTCCGAATATTGAAGTCAGCGAAATTCCTGTGGCCTCAAAAATTTCTTCTTAAGTTCCTCGTCGATCTTCTTCAAAAGAATCTCAATTTTGGCATATCCTCCATTGACTGATATATTCAGTCTTGCAAAATCGTTTATGCCCGGACCGTAACTGTCAAAACGATCAGACCAGTGAAAAACTGTGCTATGCTCGACTATTAACTTAACAGCAAGCTTCGTCAGACTCATAACAAAGTAACTGCCACGTTCAATTTCAATCTTAATGAGTGACATTTGAGTTTCAACAGTCACACTGTGGATTGGTTATTGGTGCAGGCTCTAATTCAAGCCGGCGTAATTTAAAAACAGCATCCACAATGGAGGAAATGAAACAGTCGCTTCTCTCGTAAGCCCTCAACTGCATCTTAATCTTAATTTTTACTACTGATGCGCCATATTATGCTCAATTAGCCATGTGCACTGTTTATTACATGATTCTCGCTGGACGCATATTGTAACAATATAGCAGTTGATATCGGCGCGGCTTGTTTGATCGTAAGAATATTTTCACAGATATCTACCTAAATTTATAGAATTATTGCCTACCACGCTAAAAACACTACACAGCGATGCTTTGTTTCGTATAGAGCTGCATTTGGCACGCAGCTGGGCTCGCGGAAGAGCCTTGTCGTCCCAGGATGCATGACGTCACAAACTAGTTGGGCTGTCTCTGGTGTGCGGAACAACTTTCTTTAGTGACGATACCGTCCAAAAATAGCGGCAGCGGTGACGCCATAGTGCTGGCGTACTCGGCGCTCGTAGCCTTGACGTAATACATAGTGACGTCAGTCGCACGAAGGCACCAGGACCGGTTCGTTCAGTCAGTAAACGTTTCGGCAGGAGAATCCCTTGTGGCTCGCGTGTCTTCTGACACAAGCTGCAGCTACTGTGAAATGCGTGTCGCGCTTACCGTGAGTCAGCTTCATACCGACTTCTAATGAGCTCACCATCATTTCGAAAACTAGTGATGGTAACATGAATTTGAGTCACCTCTTGAGCATGCGGACTTTGGAGTGGTCATCGTGTTACACAGAGAAGTCACAAGCATCATATGTAAAACGTGCTGATAAAGTTACAATGACTCACTCAGAGGAGATAAATGTTGTATAAACTTCAGCAGAAAGCAACGAACACTGTTAGAGAATTCCTATCCCTTTACCCCATAATCAACTGTAACAGAACAAAAACTGCACTGTACTATTGGCTCGAATCCACGTGATGGAAGGATCATCCTGTAGATGGTAGATATTTGTTTGGTTATGGTTTTATAAATCATCCAGAACACATGTTTTTAGGCTCAAAGACTATTTTGTTGATACCTGCTACTAAGGTTTAATGTTAATTTCACATACATTTCTCACGTTAACTTCATCCGTATCTATATCTACATACATACCCTGCAGTCCACCGTACGCTACATGGCGGAGGGTACCTTGTATCACTGTCAATCGTTCCATTTTCTGTTCCACTCGCAAATGGAGCGAGGGAAAACGACTATCTACAGTATAAGAAATTTGTGAGAAAAGTAACGAGGCTGATTTCTCATCTACCAAAGTTTTTACTTATTTTCAAACAGCAATATTGTCTTCTTCAAAGCAGTTCCCTTGGGCGGCTATAAACTTTGGAGTAGTTGTCTCAAGTCTTGGCAGAAGCGATGAAAAGCATCAACTGGTAGGGTCATGTCGGTCACACTTTATCCAGAGTTCGAAAATGACGTCGTCTTAACAGATTTTTTCATTTCTGGAATCGAAAAAAGTCACAAGGACTCATATCGGGGAATAGTGGGGCTGTGAGACAGCAGTAATGCCTTTTGAGGCCAAAAATTCTGAGGTGGTGCACCATTCACTTCACTGCACTGTCCTGTTTCACTTGCTTCACACTTTTTCTGAGCCTTTCAATGACTTCTTTGTAAAACATTTGATTGAGAGCTTGGTTTTTAAAGTCGGATATCACAAGGGCTCGCACACGTTGGACGTTTTCGTCGGTTTCGGTTTTTGAAGACGAATGTCTCCCTGAGCGAGGTTCATCTTCAACGTGTTCTCTGCCTTCCAAAAATAATTTGTGCCAGCAAAAAACTAGTGATCTTGATAAGGAATGTTTCCCATAGGCCTGTTTCAATCTTTAAAAGGTCACACTCGCGGATTCTCCAGGATTAGTGCAAAACTTGATTGCATAACGTTGCTATAAATTCCGCTTCTCCGTTTTCATAACACATAACAAAAACATAACTTCACTGATGGCGCTCTCAAAAATCACATGATGTTTGTCCGGAGCTGAAGAAACTCAGACTGAGTATCTGGAAGGGGGGAAGACACCGGTCAACACGAGTAGAACAACACAGCTTTGCCACACTGCTCGCAGATGTTATCAGCCTCACTTCTTTTCTCACAGACTTCGTATGTTTCGTATGTTTTATGCAAGATGTATGTTGGTAGGAGTAGGATCGTTCACCAGGCTATCGCAAATCTCGCTTCCCCACCATAACAAATCCAGTAGCCTGCCTCTGAATTGCTTCAATGTATTCCTTTAGTCCGACATGGTTGGGATCCCAATCACTCGAGTAATACTCAACAATGTGTCGCACTAACGTTCTGTACACGATTTCTTTTATAGATAAGATACACATCCCTAGAATCGTCCCAATAAACCGAAGTCGACCATTTCCCTTCCCTACAACTGATCTTAAATTTACATTCCACTTCACGTTGCTTTTCAACGCTGCACCTAGATATTCAATCGACGTAACTCTTTCAAGCTGCACATCACTAATACTGTATTCAAACATTAAAAGATTGTTTTCCCTACTCATCACTATTAACTTACATTTTTCCCCACTTGCAAGAAATTGCGACTTATCACATCAAATAGAAATACTATACAAGTTATCCTGTAGCCTTCTGCAATCACCCAATTTTGACGCTTTCTCGCAAACTACAGCATCACCAGGAAACAATAGCAAATTGTTTTTCACTCATCTGTCAGATAGTTTATGCATATAGAAGACAAAAGCGGCCCTGTCAGACTTTTCGAATCCACAAAAATGGGTGAACAATGCTGGAAACAAGAATTTTGATCAGTCACCCAGTGATATAAGATCTCTGACAGACAGGAAAGTAAAATTTGAAAACAAACACGGAATGTTTCGCCTCGAGAACTCCAGCTGTTCCGTAAAAGAATTTCTGTCATTGTAATGTGTAAAATATAGTGCGACTGGCTCGTCTCACATTATTGCGAGTTATTGTCCCAATGATCCGTGGAAGGTGAAGCTAACTCATTCCTGTGACAGTAAACACGTCTTACATAACAGCGTAGAAGCAACACTCTATTGTTTAATACCACGATGTGGTTACATCACAGACATATCATCCATGGGGGCGATGATGGCATATTACTTTCGCTATGATCTCGTTCTAGGTGATCCCCTGATGTCTCAGGATGTGTCTTATCAACCGACCCCGTTCTTCTATTCAAGTTGTGCAATAAGTTTCTTGTTTCCCCAATTCTATTCAGTATATCACCGTTAATTACTTGTTCTACCCATCTAATCCTCAGCATTCTTCTGTAGCGCCACATTTCAAAAGCTTCCATTCTCTTCTTGTCCAAACTGTTTATTGTCAATGTTTCACTTCCATACATGGCTATACTCCAAACAAAAGCCATCCTAACTTTTCTCTCTATATTCAATGTTAACAAATTTCTTTTCTCCACAACCATTTTTCTTGTCTTCGTCAGTCTGCATGTTGCATCCTCTCTATTACCGCCAGCACCAGCTTTTTTGTTGCCCAAATAGCAAAACTCATCAACTAATTCATAGTCTAATACCCTCAGTACCACCTGCTTTAATTCAACTTCATTCCATTATCTTTGTTTTGCTCTTGTTGATGTTCATCTTATACCCTTCTTTCGAGACACTGTCCATTCCCTTCAGCTGCTCTTTCAAGTCTTTTGCTGTCTCTGACAGAATTACAATGTCATTGGCAAAACTGTATTTTACCCCTGAAGCCTGTAGAATTTCAGAGAAAGTATTCCATCCAACATTGTCAAAAGCTTTCTCTAAGTCGACAAGAGCTACTAATGTAGGTTTGCCTTTTCTTAACCTATCTAAGATAAGTCGTAGGGTCAGTATCGCCTCACGTGTTCCTACATCCTTAAATTTGTGCTGTACCATTTTTGCTTTGCCGTTTTGCTCTTCCTGTCAATCGCATTTTTAGACGTTTGTATTACCTTTCTCCCGCTTCTCCCGCTTCATTTACTGCATTTATATACTTTTTCCTGTGTTATCCAGTGGTTTTACTAAGTCTTATCTTTGCATCTATTTGATCCTCTGCTGCCTTGACTATTTCATATCTCAAAGCTACTTGTTCATCTTCTTCTGCATTCCTTTCCCTTGTTCATGGCAATCGTTGCCTACTCCTCGCTCTGAAACTCTCTAAAACCTCTGGTTCTTTCAACTGGATAAGTTGAAGTTCCCGTTTATGTCCTACCTTTTTGCAATTTCTTCAGTTTTGCTACATTTCATAACCCTAACATTCTGATCAGAGTCCACACCTTCACCTGGAAATGTATTACAGTTTAAAATCTGTTGCCGAAGTCTCTGACTTATTGTTATACAATCAATCTGAAACCTTCCTGTGTCTCCAGGTCTCTGCCAAGCATACAGTTTTTTTTATGAATCTTACACCAAGTGTTACCGGTGATTAAACTATGTTCTTTGCCAGTTTCTACCAGACAGCTTCCTCCTTTGTTCCTTCCCTCCAGTTCACATTCACTTACTACTTTTCCTTCTCTTCCTTTTTCTAATATCGAATTACAGTTTCATTAGTAAATTTTCCCCTACCTCCACTACTTGAGTAGTTTCTTTTATCTCATCGTACACTTCTTCAATCTCTTTATCATCTGCTGAAGTAGTTCACGTATAATCTTGTGCTACCGTGGTGGGTATGGGCTTCATTTCTACGATAATGCTTTCACTACGATGTTCATAGTAGTTATCCGCATTTTCATTTCCATATTCATTATTAAACCCACTCCTTCGTTACTCCTGTTTGATTTTGTATATATAATCCTGAATTCATCTTACCTGAAGTCCTTCTCCTCATGCCACCGAACTTCAGTAATGCCCATTATATTTAACTTCAACCAACCCTTTTCCATTTTTAAATTTTCTAGCCTACCTGCCACGTTAAGGGATCTAACATTTCATGCTCCGATAAGTATAACGTCAGTTTCGTTTCCGGTGATGACGATATCCTCTTGAATAGTCCCCGCCGGGAAATCAGAATGGTGGACTATTTTACCTCCGGAACACCTGACCCAAGACGATGCTATTTTCATTTAAACATATACGAGAACCGCATGCCCTCGGGAAAAATTACGGCTGTAGTTTCCCCTTGCTCTGCACTCACAAATTATCAAGCATCATTTAAAATAAAAGTTGCAAAAATGTAATCAATGAAGCCACCATAAGGCTGAGACGAGCGAGAGAGAGAAATGCTATCAATGAAGAGGGACAGTGGAACACGATGGTGCGTTGCATAACCCGTAGGCCGACAGCGGCTGCCGGTTGTCTACCAGATCCTTTGTGATGGACACGGACGTTACTTGTCAACTGCTCCAGGACACCGACAAAAGTGAAGCTAAGTGATCCTGCTAGGTCCTACTTCATCTCGGTGGCTTTGAGAGATGAAACAGTCAAGGCAGCAAAGGATCAAATAGATGCAAAGATAAGACTTAGCTAAACCAATGCATAACATAGGAAAAAATATAAAAAATGCAGTAAATGAAGCGGGAGAAAGGTAATACAAATGTCTAAACACCATACTGCCAGGGTAGGCAATATTTTCTACTGCCATACTGAACGGGCATACAAACAAAAAGTTGTGTCTGTCTTACCAGCAAGTAATGAGGGAATCCTCCAGATCTGTTAAGTTGCCATTACTTGGCTGGTCCTAAACTCCAACTGTCTCCCAGGAATGTATCCCTGCTGTTCGTCAAATAAACGTCATTGACAGTCAGTAACATCATAGCGACCTTCAAAACTTGTAGTTTGAAAGATGCTGCCTTAAAATTAACCTGGCCCAAGATTACTACCGTACAGAGGAAATAATGTTCACCAACTTCCACCTCGCTCTCATATATAGGGCATACAGAGACAATAGGGAAGCAGGCTTTTTCTTAATGTTAAGTTATATCTTAATTCCATAATGAAATAAATAAGTATCACAATGCCAGATATCTGTTTGCTTATTATTTTATAGATTGTCAATAAAACAGATGTCTTTACATGAAACTGGATTTTCCTAGTACTAATATTCATATTACGTCCAGATTCATTTCTTGTGTTCAAGGTGTACTGTGTCCTTTCTATACACATCTTCGCTTCTGAAATGTTAGATGGACAAGTGAGAAGCTGAAGTGCCAGTAGTTATATTTACCTGGGCACGCTACTATTCCTGTGGATGGTTCTTTGATAGACTGAAGACTTCCTCTTCAGCCATCTGCCATCCACTGTATACTGAGAATGTGGTACAGTAAGGACATCATGTTTGTATTGGTGTCCTCCACCTTAAATCATGTTTCGGATAATGCTCCATCATGTTCCCCTTACCAGCTGCCTTCACATATTAGCATTCAGAGTCCCAGAAAGTCTCTCCAAGTGTATGATGTGTATGTAGCTCTGAATTATGGTGTGTCTTCTCGAAAACGCATACAAATATCATATACAAATATGAATATAAATTCCTCTGAAACGGCTGATTTGTGGACTACGACAAAGCGCACAAACTCCCCCCATTATCCAAATGTAGCTATTGTGTTTTTCACTTGGGTAAAGGTGTAAGGCGGGATAGAGGATGTCATTAACTGTGACGATGATCGCAAGGGTTTTGTTCATAAAGGCCTGTTCCTCCCTGGTCCAATTCCATATTCGTGTTTTATTCCTCCAAAGCAGTAAATGTGGCAAAGCTTCAACCAGGCTGCAACAGTGGGAGCTCGCCTGCACCTTTATGGGCTCTTTCCACAGTAGGGATGGTTCCACTGACGATGTCGTTCAAATCCCCACTTACTCAGGTAGTTAGGGTGGCCCAGTAGGCTACGGAGTCGAATATTTTCATATGTTACTTAAAATAAACTCTCTTTATCTCAAAAACAGCAGAAACAAAAATTTCGAAAAAAATTATTTTTACAGCGACACATTTCAAATAAGTTCCAATCTCTCTCACTACCGATTCACTAGTAAGCGTCTGACTACTAAGTTTACTTCCTTACGGAAGCGAACTGAAGCCTACTGCCACCTATAGGAAAATCTGCGAACAACATTTACGATGAAGCGCCAAAGAAACTGGTGCAGGCATGCGTATTGAAATTCAGAGATATGTAAACAGGCAGATTACAGCGCTGCGGTCGGCAAAAAAAAAAAAAAAAAAAAAGGTACAAATGGCTCTGAGCACTATGGGACTTAACTTCTGACGTCATCAGTCCCCTAGAACTTAGAACTACTTAAACTTAATTAACCTAAGGACATCACACACATCCATGCCCGAGGCAGGATTCGAACCTGCGACAGTAGCGGTTCCAGACTGAAGGGTCTAGAACCTCTGGGCCACTGCAGCCGGCAGTTGTTAGGTCGGTTACTGCTCCTACAATGGTAGGTTATCAACATTTAAGTGAGTTTGAACGTGGTGTTACAGTCGGCGCACGAGCGATGGGTCACAGCATCCCGAGGTGGTGATGAAGTGGGAATTTTGATGTACGGCCATTTCACGAGTGTTCCGTGAATATCAGGAATCCGGTAAAACATCAAATCTCTGATATCGCTGCGGCCAGGAAAAGATCCTGCAAGAACGGGACCAACGACGACTGAAGAGAATCGTTCAACGTGACAGAAGTGCAGCCCTTCCGCAAATTACTGCAGATTTCAATGCTGAGCCATCAACAGGGGTCAGCGGGCGAACCATTCAACGAAACATCATCGATATGGGCTTTCAGGGCCGGTCCGACTCGTTTACCCTTGATGGCTGCACGACACAAAGCTTTACGCCTCGCCTGGGCCCGTCAACACTATTACTGGACTGTTGATGACTATAAACATGTTGCCTGGTCGGACAAGTCTCGTTTCAAATTCTATCGAGCGGATGCACATGTGTGGGTATGGAGACAACGTCATGAATCCATGTCAGCAGGAGACTGTTCAAGTTGATGGAGGCTCTGTAATGGTGTGGGGTATGTGCAGCTGGAGTGTTATGGGGTCCCTGATACGTCTAGATACGACTATGGTAGGTACACGTACGTAAGCATTCTGTCTAATCACCTGCAGCCATTCACGTCCATTGTGCATTCCGACGGACTTGGGCAATTCCAGCAGGACAATGCAGCATCCCATACGTCCAGAATTGACACAGTGTGGCCCCAGAAACACTCTTCTGAGTTAAACCACATCCGCTGGCCACCAAACCCCCCCAGACATGAACATTATTGAGCATATCTGGGATGCCTTGTAATGTACTCTTACGGATTTATGGACAGCCCTGCAGGGTTCATAGCGTCAGTTGTCTCCAGCACTACTTAAGACATTAGTTGAGACCAATCCACGTCGTGTTGCGACACTTCTGCATGCTCGCATGGGCCCTACACTGTGTTAGCCAGGTGTATCGGTTACTCTGGCTCATCAGTGTATTGTGTTGCAACTGACCCATGTTACTTTTGACCCCAGGCTCCCCTGCAGCTTGACGCAATACGTGCTTGTGGCTTCCATTCGGAGATCTACTTTCATATCGATTCCTTATTGAAACGACAATCGCAACAGTCGATTCCCCAGACAGAGTTATGTGAGCATAGCGTTGGTCAGCGGATGCAGTGTTCCCGACGATATCGCATCGGAAGGATGAGGCCATGAAAAAATGGAGGAGAGGTATTGATTTGAAGCAAATCATCAAGCGTGGTTAGTCACTGTTGTCCCAGTAGACTTCACATGCGTCAATGAGAATACCGTTACGCTTCAATGGGATGCTAAATTACTACGAGTTATGACAAAATCGACATCAGATGTAGACAGTGACCACAAAAAGCGGAGAACCGAATTTAGTTTTCGCCTGAATGTAAGTGACGTTCATTTACAAATTGCTTCGATGTCAGTGGTAGTCGAATAGGTTTCAGTATAACTGATGGAAGGCAAAAATATTTTCTCGTAACGGATGGAGAATTTATTTTGTGGGTTAGGGTTCCTTACGTCAGTCTGTATAAACGAAGCGCCTGTGGAATCACTTGTTGTCCGTCCGTCTGTCCATCAGTTAAGACCTCTTTTTCTCAGGAACAGGTGGTTGAAATTTAAGTCAGATACTAAGGTCTAAGCTCGAAGATACCTCCTAAGACAATGTGACCAAAAATGTGGCCGTTTATGTCACACTGAAACAGATGATGACACAGAAAAGGCCTAAGTACTGAACGCCTTTTGCCAAAACTGTTTCACAGAGGAAGATTGCTCTGTGGTTCCTCGATAAAGTCGCCACTTGAACGACAAAATCAACAACGTTTTCTTCACTGCATCCTGGAATAAATCCCAGCTATCGAATTCTTCTCTTCATTGTTCTCGAAACACTGCTGGGCTGTGCCATCGAAGTAAAAGTGACGAAGGGATAGAAAAGCAACTGAAATCGCTCAACTGAGGAGGGATCACTGGAACTAACGGTATACCAATTCGATTTTGATAAGAGTTTGCCAAAGAACTTTCCCCGAAGGTCTCTAGAGGAGCCAGGCGTTCTAATGATTGGAAGAAAAGCACGGGTCATTTAGTTTTCATAGAAGTCTATATCTCTGACGTGGGTCTGGTATAGAATTTTGGAACATGTTTTATGCGTATTGTGACATTTATGAAAAACGAAAATATCCTAGTAGAGATCAATGTGGGTTCCAAAAATAACGATCGTGTGAAATCCAGCTCGTTCTGTTCGTCCACGCCGACTTGTGTGGCCTAGAGGTTCTAGGCGGTTCTGTCTGGAACCGCGCGACGGCTATGGTAGCAGGTTCGGATCCTGGATGTGTGTGATGTCCTTAGGTTAGTTAGATTTAAGTTCTAGGAGAGTGATGACCTCAGATGTTAAGTCCCATAGTGCTCAGAGCCATTTGAACCATCTGTTCGCCCACGAGACCCAGAAAACAGTAGATACCGGCGCCCAGGAAGATGTCGTGTTCCTTGACTTGCAGAAGGCGTTCGATACGCACTGCCGCCTAATGAACAAAATACTAGCATATAGAATATCATACCAGCTGCGTGAGAGGACTGAAGAGTTTGTAGCAAACAGAAGGTAGCATGTCATTCTGAAAGATAATGGAATCTTCAGGCGTAAAAATAACTTCAGGTGTGCCCCAAAGCACGGTTTATAAGACAATTGCTTTTCACAATATACCAAGTGTAGAAGTATGATACCGGAATTTCGCTACAGATGGCGCTAGCCGTCAGTGTAGGGCCCGGTAGACTACATCTGTAGCGCCATCTGCTTCCTGTAACGGCGGACGAGGAACATCAAACACACAGTAAGTAAAGTTTTGCCTGCGAGCTACGATCTACGGAGAGCATTGGTCTTCTGTTATTGTTTGAAGAAAACTGCTGCAGATTCGCGTCGAATGCTTGTCGAAGCTTTTGGCGAACGTGGTCTTGGGAGAACATAGTGTTCCGAGTGGTTCAAAAATTTAAAAGTTGCGATTTTGACATGAGAAAAAACGAGCGCGGGAAACCACCGAAAAAGTGCGAAGACAACGAATTGCAGGCCTTATTGGATGACGATGATACTCAAGCTCAACAGGAATGCACGAAAAAATTGAATGTGACGCAGAAATCGTTTCTCTTCGGTTGAAATCTAAGATACAGAAAGTGGGGAAAAAGTGTTTCGCATGAACCGAATGAAAGACAGTAAGCAAATCGAAAGACCACCGGCGAAATGCTGCTCGCCAGATACAAAAGAAAGTCGTTTCTCCATCTAACAGTGACAGACGATGAAAAATGGGTATATTCTGAGAATGTTAAGCGCCGTAAATCATGGGTGAATCCAGGCAAATCATCGACATCCACTGCAAGACCAAATCGCTTTAGAAGGAAAACAATGTTCTGTGTTTGGTGGGATCAGAAGGGTGCCATCTATTATGAGCTGCTAAAACCTGGTGAAACCGTTAACACTGATCGATGACCTCGCAGTCTGGTCCCTTCTCCCCCCCCCCCCCCCCCTCTTTTAAACCAACCAACCACTGATCGTTACGAACAGTAGATGATAGATTTAAATCTAGCATTACGTGAAAAACGACAGGAATATGGAGAAAGGCAACACAAAGTCACATTGCTCCACGATAACGGCCCATCACGCGCAGCAAAACGGGTCAGGGAAACGATCGAGGAGTTCAGTTAGGAAATATTAGGGCATGCGTCTAATTCTCCAGACTTCTCCGTCCGATTATTATCTGCGTGCATCACTGGGACACGTTCTCGCTTAACATCGCTACCATTCGTATGAAAATGTACGAAAACTGCTCGCTGACTGATTCGCTTCAAAAGAAGATCTGCTTTTTGGCGTGGCGTTCATAACCTGTCGGAGAGAGGTGGGAGAAGTATGTAAACAACAGTGGAGATTATTTTGAATAATATATTCAGTTTCAAACAACAAACGTGTAATAATGACAACCAAATTGCGGTTTCATACTTCTACACCCGGTATATAAATGACCTGATGTATAACGTCGGAGTTCCATGAGGCTTTTCGCACATTATATGTATAGAGAAGTCGCAACGCCAGGAAATTGTAGCGAAATGCAGGAAGACTTGCAGAGGATTGACGCTTGGTGAAGGGAGTGGCAGCTGACCCTATGAATAAACAAATATAGCGTATTGCGAATATATATTTCCATAAAATATTTAGGAGTAAACGCACGGAGCGATTTGAAGTAAAAAGTCCACATGACATTAATCGCTCGTAAGGCAGCTGCCAAACTAATATTCATTGGAAGAATCCTCAGGAAATGTAGTCCACCAGTAAAGGAGGTAGCTTACAAAACACTCGTTCTACCAATACTTGGATACTGCTCGTCACTCAGATTCGTACCAGATGGGATGGATAGAGGAAATGGAGACTATGCAAAGAGCAGCAGAGCGTTTTGTTTTACGTTCATGTAGTTAAGTGCGAATATGTCACGGAGATGCTGGGATAACTCCAGTGGCAGACGCCGCGAGAAAAGCATTCCGCATCACGGTATGGTCTACTTCTAAAGTTTCGAGAACTTACATTCCCAGAAGAGTCGATCAATATACTGCTCTCTTCTACGTATATCTCGCGGGAAGACCATGAAGATAAAATTAGAGAGTTTCGAGTCCACATGGAGGCTTATCATAAGCGTTTTTCCCGAAAACGGCGCGCGATTGGTACGGGAAAAGAGGCAAGTAATACTGCTACATGAAGTACCCTCCGTGATTCACAGCAACGTAAACGTAGATACTTCGGTAGCTACAAATGCACTCATCGAAACCTGTAGGGTACGTCCTGTTGAGTGTGTCATGAAATTTGGAAAGAATGAAGGTTTCACTGTGCACCTAAAGGAAAAAATCCAAAAATATTAATTTGTAATTATATCACATAAAGATATACTTTTACCCTCTGTTGTCGGTTTGTCTGTCTGTTAAGATCCCATTCACAGAAACGGGTAGAGGCATCAAGCTGAAATTTGTGTCAAGTACTAAGGTCTGTGGTCCTCGACCGTGTAAGCAATTTAAGTTTCTCTCAGTGAATCCAAAGACACAGCCATTTATATAATAAGTTTTGATAGTCGCAAACTCACTCAACAAAACCTATAGATGAACTATCCGTACACATATTTAATTTTGTGTCTTCTCGCTCTTGCCCCGTCTTCTTACGTTACTGGTCTTAATTTCAACAAACCTCTTTATTCCCTTCTGACGATTTTATTAGTCGATAAATGACAGCGTCATCTGCAAACAATCTAAGACGACTGCTCAGATTCTCTCCCAACTCGTTCATATAGAAAAGAAACAGCAAAGGACCTGTAACACTACATTTGGGAACGCCAGAAATCACTTCTGATTTCCTGGATGACTTTCCGTCAGCTACTACGAACTGTGTCCCTTCTGACACGAAATCACAAATCCAGTCATATAACTGAGACGATATTCCATAAGCACGCAATTTCACTACGAGCCGCTTGTGTGGTACAGTGTCAAAAGCCTTCCGAAAATCCATAAATACGGAATAAATCTGAAATCCCTTGTCAATAGCACTCAACACTTCATATGAATAAAGAGCTAGTTGTGTTTCACAGGAACGATGTTTTCTAAACCCATGTTGACTGTGTGTCAATAGACCGTTTTCTTCGAGGTAATTCATAATGTTCGAACACAATATATGTTCCAGTACCCTGCTGCATATCGACGTTAACGATATGGGTCTGTAATTTAGTGGATTACTCCTACTACCTTTCTTGAATATTGGTGTGACCTGTGCAACTTTCCAGTCTTTGGGTACGGATCTTTCATCGAGCGAACGGTTATACATGATTCTTAAGTATGGAGCTAATGCTTCAGCATATTTAATTCATCTTCTCAACGAGCAAACAAGTGGATCGTATCACTGAATATTCTACCTCCAGCACTGTCTTACTCTAGCGTTAGCTGTGCCTATTGTTTCAGCGTCTAGGGGTTTCTAACTACCACTGGCACAAACCTATCTTGCCGGTTGTAGCAGCTTAAATAGCCATTAGAACCAACGGTTATTCCAATTAAACAGTAAAGGTGATGAAACTTCCTGGCAGATTAAAACTGTGTGCCCGACCGAGACTCGAACTCGGGACCTTTGCCTTTCGCGGGCAAGTGCTCTACCAACTGAGCTACCGAAGCACGACTCACGCCCGCTACTCACAGCTTTACTTCTGCCAGTATCCGTCTCCTACCTTCCAAACTTTACAGAAGCTCTCCTGCGAACCTTGCAGAACTAGCACTCCTGAAAGAAAGGATATTGCGGAGACATGGCTTAGCCACAGCCTGGGGGATGTTTCCAGAGACGGATACTGGCAGAAGTAAAGCTGTGAGTACCGGGCCTGAGTCGTGCTTCGGTAGCTCAGTTGGTAGAGCACTTGCCCGCGAAAGGCAAAGGTCCCGAGTTCGAGTCTCGGTCGGGCACACAGTTTTAATCTGCCAGGAAGTTTCATATCAGCGCACACTCCGCTGCAGAGTGAAAATCTCATTCCAGTAAAGGTGATATTTTCACATAGCTGGTGCTATATACTACCATATTTGAGCGATATTCCAAACACTGACTAAAGCACGTCTCTGCGTGGAACGTACAAACAGGATCTAAGCAAGCGGTAGGGGAATAATGCGTAGTAAGACGGAAAATTTGACAGGAAGTGAAGCAGATGTACCAGTAAAATCCTTATACTGAATTATGACGATCTGCTTTCAAGTCATTTTTCGTGGTAACCTATTGCAGCTAGTGACGTCATTTGGAACCACTACAGATCGACCTGCGGTGTCCGAACACGTACCGAGAGTAAATAGGTGTTATCTCTCAAGTGTGACAACGACTGCGAGAAGTCACGCTGACGATAAGCGCTCAACTGCCGTCGTCATAACCGATTGTGTATCGATGGAATGTGGACTCGGGGAAGGCGGGCAACGTGGTGAGTCAGCGGAAGCTCGCTGATGCCTTCACAGCTTTTAGGCTCGTGAGTTAATCACCGTGCTTAACAGGCAGTGCAGTCAAGCCGAAAATACTCACATTACAGATGAAACACGTTTCCACTTCGGCGAATATTAGGCCGAGGAAGGCCGAGTCGTTGTATAAATAAACATGCTGGCATCGGCAGTTCCACGTGAACTTTCTTCGAGTCAGTTGCCCTGTGGGTCGTCACGTTACATTTTTGATCAGCGAAAGTTCGTCACAGTATGTACTTTTTACTCTTACGAGCCACATAGCAACGTGGGAAAAGGCAACATGTGATGGCGTTGCCAATATTTCAGCACAACTTTAGTAGGTGAAGTTACTACCCGTCATTTTAGGATGGACATAAACCATCTCAAATATACTTCTTTACATATTAACTCTTTTTAAAAAATTGTTTAATAACATTTAACTGCCTAACTCGCAATCATATGACAATAATAAGATAACTAGTTCCGGCTGAAAAAAATCAATAGTCTTCACATGTGCACAGAATAAGCAAATTGAAACTTGATAAACGAAACAAGAATTTCTTACTTCCGAGTTACTACAGAAAAATGAATATTTGTATACCACAATAGAATCTCATAAACAAGGTATGTTTATTAAAAGCAGTCCATATCAACAGAAGAACAACAAAGTGCTTCTAAACTTATGAAAGTAAAAAAAAAGAGGATATGACTCAGAACACTCAGACAAAAAATTAGTATATGTCGTTCGAAATAGGTAAGTAGTTACAAAAACAAGCATACAATGTTGTATGAAAATGCACGCAAGTATAAGGTAAAAATTTGTGCACTGCATTGCCACGTAAAGTGATCTGACAACTTCTACAGGTATGCAAGCAGGTCCACGTTGACAGTCACCTAGTCGAAGGAACACAGTAGACTAAGAGCTGGATATATTGGCGTAACCCTAACCAGAAAGTTGATATACGAACTCGTAAATGGCGCGCGAGTATATATTGGTAGAAAAATTGAATAACACTAAGAAATTAAAAAAGTAACATGTAAAACAGTCCAATATAAAAATAAAGTAAGATATATAAAACAATGCTTACGACAAAACAAGGATAACTATGTGATGGTGAAGAGTAGACCATCGGAAAATGTAAGTAATGTGTAAGGCAAAATATTAAAATAACGCCAACAGTAACTAGAGTAGATGAACAGTGTTTACAGATGGAAAGTAAAGTGACGAAGCTTGGTTACTTCAACCGAGATCCGAAATACAAGGGCTATTCGGAAATTAAGGTCCGATCACGTGCGAAATGGAAGCCACACTGAAATTCCGACGAGGCTTTGCACAGATGCGTTGGACAGTTTCTATAATATACCCGTGGATCATTTCACTTCGCTCTTTTCAGTTCTGAGCGCACAGTGAGCACATAAAGATGCCTATAAAGTAGTGTCTTCCGCCAAGTAATAGGGGCTGGTGAGATATTTCTCATGACGTCATGTATCCCACATAACATCACTTTCATAGGTTTCCTTCTTCATAGCAATTGTGAGTCGCACTCTGCAAGGGCAATGAAGATGCTCCTGCGGAGTTTGCGATGGGAAGTGTTTGATCACCCACAATACAGCCCGTAATTGGCTCCCCTTGAGTTTCATCTCAGCTTACATTATCCGCTGGGTTTTAGCACAGATAACGAGCTCTACACCAGGTTAGAGAGTTGGTGGGCTGTATAAGTGGCTGTCTTCTACGACAAGGGTACTGGAAATTTAGTACAACGCTGCGACAAATGTCTAAGTCGGAGCGGCGACTACATAGAGAAATAGCTGGAAGCTGTAGCTAACTGTTGCAAATAAAACTTTTCCCACTTTCCATATCGCGACAGTAGGTCCTTACTTTCCGAATAGAGCTCGTAAAATACATAAACGAAGTACACAAATTGTCAACAATTTCTACTTCGTAAAATTACGAATTATATAAAATACAGAACAAGAAACTGAAAGAAGCATAAACGTTCATACATTCTTTTAGCCTAAAAAATAGCTACGATCTTCCAAAATTTTTACAGTTATCAAAATACCAGATGATGCTAAGTTCAACCTTTAGACATTGCCCGACTTTATACTAATGTCCCTGTGAAAGTAAATGTACTGTTTACCAAAGAGAACCTGATAATGCATAAAAAGGTCAGTAGAGGTGAAATTATTGTGTTGGAAGAAGTATTAGAGCGGTGTTTAATTTACAACTATATTGAAATTATAGGCAAAAGAGATACAGACTCGCTAAGGGTAACAGCCTTGCAGGTACTTTAGCAGAAAAATGGCATTAATGTTCTTGAGAATAACTTTTTTCGAAAATATAAAACATTGAGTGAGAAAATTATTTACAAAGGGACCCACTTCAGTGCTCTGCCTTAGTATTTGTCACGTTCACAAAACATTTACCGATGTGAAACAAGCTGTAACTGCTAGAAAAAAAATCTTGTTGCCTTTGAATTTATAATCAAGTTCTTAAGCATGTTTTAATTTTTTATCCACAGAGCCATCAGACCTCACAGTTTTTCTTCTATTGTATATAAGACCAGGCAGGACTGACAAATATAACAGCGACGATCCAACCAAGAGGGGCGTGTTTCGCCACAGGATCGTATAATTAGCGGTAGAGCACATTAGTTATTAAAAACCATAGTTCCACAAATGATTTATTTTTTGTTTTGTTGTGAAACTGCTTTCCATTTCATAGGCCATACTCAGACAACTTAAAACTAAACTGACATTGCATCCAACATCAGCAAGACCTTACAGCTGTACAAACACTTTTCTCAAAAAAATGTATCAACCCGTAAAACAAATGTTTGACTGAACTAAAACATGTAAAGATTTTAGTTAAGATCTCTAACTATACACAGACGCATACTGAATTATACACAAATGAGGTATGTATCAATAAAAGATTAAAAGGATGTGGAAATAAATGGTAAAACAGAATACCATATCGGCACATTTACTATACTGGTATATGGACAAAAACAGAAGGTGGGAGGTAGGAGGCAATGCAGTGTGGGGAGTGTGGAAATAGGCACATAATTTACGACAAGCATGTCACGTACGGTGAGTGCAATATTAATTGTCTGCTGCTATTTAGGATGGATGAATAACTGAACTGTATTTCAATATTAAGGACGAAATCAGGGTTCTGTGATTGACGTTACTTGATAGCATAGCCATGATTTCCAGTAATGTTAGTTTCTTTGATCTATGGAGAATACTACATTTAATATCATAAGAATGGCAATCATTCAGAGAATACTTTGCAAATATTGAATCATTCCTTTCATGTTAAGTCAGTAAAGCAATTTTTGCCCTATCTATTTGCCACATAAATTTGCATAAAATCCTATAAATTGCACTCTATTCCAAAGATGGAATCTTGGTCTTCATTTTTGAAGAAAACATGAGCAACCGTGCTAGGTTTACGGGTTTATACTCATAGTTCTAAAGCATACATCATTCAGCGTATCATCACAGATTATTTCTCTTTTTGAACCCGAGTCAAGAATTCTAATTCTATGTTGTCCGTAAAGCTGAATAATTTTCAAATGTCTTATACTCTTCTGGAAATTGAAATAAGAACACCGTGAATTCATTGTCCCAGGAAGGGGAAACTTTATTGACACATTCCTGGGGTCAGATACATCACATGATTACACTGACAGAACCACAGGCACATAGACACAGGCAACAGAGTATAAACAATGTCGGCACTAGTACAGTGTATATCCACCTTTCGCAGCAATGCAGGGTGCTATTCTCCCATGGAGACGATCGTAGAGATGCTGGATGTAGTCCTGTGGAACGGCTTGCCATGCCATTTCCACCTGGCGCCTCAGTTGGACCAGCGTTCGTGCTGGACGTGCAGACCGCGTGAGACGACGCTTCATCCAGTCCCAAACATGCTCAATGGGGGACAGATCCGGAGATCTTGCTGGCCAAGGTAGTTGACTTATACCTTCTAGAGCACGTTGGGTGGCACGGGATACATGCGGACGTGCATTGTCCTGTTGGAACAGCAAGTTCCCTTGCCGGTCTAGGAATGGTAGAACGATGGGTTCGGTGACGGTTTGGATGTACCGTGCACTATTCAGTGTCCCCTCGACGATCACCAGAGGTGTACGGCCAGTGTAGGAGATCGCTCCCCACACCATGATGCCGGGTGTTGGCCCTGTGTGCCTCGGTCCTATGCAGTCCTGATTGTGGCGCTCACATGCACGGCGCCAAACACGCATACGACCATCATTGGCACCAAGGCAGAAGCGACTCTCATCGCTGAAGACGACACGTCTCCATTCGTCCCTCCATTCACGCCTGTCGCGACACCACTGGAGGCGGGCTGCACGATGTTGGGGCGTGAGCGGAAGACGGCCTAACGGTGTGCGGGACCGTAGCCCAGCTTCATGGAGACGGTTGCGAATGGTCCTCGCCTATACCCCAGGTGCAACAGTGTCCCTAATTTGTTGGGAAGTGGCGGTGCGGTCCCCTACGGCACTGCGTAGGATCCTACGGTCTTGGCGTGTATCCGTGCGTCGCTGCGGTCCGGTCCCAGGTCGACGGGCACGTGCACCTTCCGCCGACCACTGGCGACAACATCGATGTACTGTGGAGACCTCACGCCCCACGTGTTGAGCAATTCGGCGGTACGTCCACCCGGCCTCCCGCATGCCCACTATACGCCCTCGCTCAAAGTCCGTCAACTGCACATACGGTTCACGTCCACGCTGTCGCGGCATGCTACCAGTGTTAAAGACTGCGATGGAGCTCCGTATGCCACGGCAAACTGGCTGACACTGACGGCGGCGGTGCACAAATGCTGCGCAGCTAGCGCCATTCGCCGGCCAACACCGCGGTTCCTGGTGTGTCCGCTGTGCCGTGCGTGTGATCATTGCTTGTACAGCCCTCTCGCAGTGTCCGGAGCAAGTATGGTGGGTCTGACACACCGGTGTCAATGTGTTCTATTTTCAATTTCTAGGAGTGTATATTTAAGAATAATAGTCTTTGTACAGCTAGAAGGTCTCATTTATATGTTCAGTCTTAAGCTGTCGAGCGGTGGCCTAGAAAATCGAGAACCTGTTCACAACAAAACACAAAATAAATATTATTGTGGAAATTTAATACTGTGCGTTTTAGTTTACAAAATATTTGCGTTCCACCAAGTACTGACTGAATAGCCCACAAACGTTGTGGAGACGCTCCTCAGACTGCAAACAGTACAAGGGAGTCGTTGTGCGTTAGGGAGAGGTTTGTTGTTGAGTTTGCGTAAGAGAATTTTCCGAGAAGAGTAGGGCGACAGGGCACTTCCTTCCACATACGTCTCATGAAATGACTAGAGCTAGAAAAATCAGAGAAATTTGAGGCCACACAGAGTGTTACTAACAGTCATTACTCCCACGAGCCATTCGAACCTGTAACAGGGAAGGGGGGATATGGTTATTGGTGCCAAAAGTACCCTCCGCCACAAAGCGTAAGGTGGATTGCGGAATATAGATATAGATAGTTTAGAAATTATAGTGACTTAATTTTTACCTATACCAATCGTCATCACTGTCATCATTAGCAATGAAAAAAAGGAAGAGGGATTTGTTCCTGGAGACTACTGCTCCTATACATGGGTCATTTTCGGTTGTGAAGAAAGTCATTGCGTTCGGTTTTGCCTTTTATTCACAAAAAATTCACAACCTGTTTCCACTGGACATGAGAAATGCTTTAAGATACTGGATGAGAGACCCGAAGGAGCGACCGTACCCGGATTTCTGGCTTTGGCTGCTACCGCATTGAACGAGCGTGGCTCATCGACAGAAATGCGTGAGTTTAGGTTTTCGCTAGTGCATGTCACCAGTATTAAGATCTCATTGACATCTGGATTCCGGGTACATTTCGCAGCAGATGGCAAATCGCATCATTTTGTATGACTCCCCACAAGGGTTGCGTCGTTTCTTTCATCAACCAGCTGCGCAGAATGGCCTCAGTGGCTTGGGAATAGAGCGAGATTTCACAAAGCTATCTGACCAGTCAGTAGTAACTGCTGCAGTAGACGAAGTGAGGGAATAAGTTTTACTTTTAGTTCAACACAAAGTTTTAATTTCCATTATCAACTACATTAAATAAATATGTGTTCCGCTGTCATACCACTCACGATGTAGAATAGAATATAACAGTAACAGACTGTTCAGTGAGTTATATCTCAGAACAATTAAAAAGTATGAAGATTAGCAGAAAATGTATTAATATTTTAGAAAATCTCAAGATTTGCAGAGTCAATAGAAGTATTTAAAAAATTACAGGGAAGCTACTTTGGTGTAGCGTGATAATTCCTGAGGATGTCTTCCACGACCGTGAAAGAAACAACATAAAGTTAATATTATCCAGCAATAAATTCAGAAGGGCTCACAATAGTTAGTGCGCCAATCATGAAAACGAACATTTTGCTCTTGTACGCAAAATGGAACCTTTCAGTTTGAGGAAACGCAGGAGCCTTACACTAACATAAATTTTTTCAGTGATAGAATGTCACCACGTCTTATTCAAGACAATTGATTGTATCAATGAAAATATTTGGTAGACCAAAGAAGCTTGAAAGGAGATAATGAAATAGCAAGCCACTAGTACATTTCTTATTTTAGGAAAAAAATAGTAGAAACTTGTGATTATTTATTGGGGGATACCTGTTCATCCGTATGCGAAGAAATTGCAGCCGTCGTTCCACAAAACTCGATTCTGGCTCCTCTGCTGTAAATGTATTTTATTCTATTTTAGACAGGAGACAGAATAAATTATTTTTGGAAATAAGTTATTAAAATATGTAAGGAATATAATTAGTGAAAATAGTAAATTACGTTTATAAAAGTGATTAACCGGTTACTTGCAGAAAAGATGACTGTCAATTTGAAAAGATGCAACGCTGTTAAAAAGTAATTTATTGTAATTCTAATTAAAAAGACGCTCAGCAAAGAAAACGAACGGGCGACCAGGGCGGACGAGGCAGTTACACCGAAGTCACCACAGACGACATGTCTGATCGCCGAAATATTGTGCCCGTTGGACACTATGGACCAGCAGTACACCCGTGGACTGTTCGAGCAAGAAATTTATTGAAGAAAATTGTAATTTTAGAAAAAAAAGAAGAAAAACGCTTGGTGGTAAGAACAGTTAACGACTTTTTGCGCGAAGAAACCACAATTATGACTTGTTGTGAAATATTTTATCCTTTTCTATTCTACTAGAACTGTTTAAAGTTAATTCTTGCACGATTTTATTGAATCATTTTTCATGACATCCGCCACATCCAACACACAAATTTCGCAGTAAAATTAGCACACTCAGCTTAACTGAAAATTCAGCATTCATCTTTATTTTTGTAAATTGCATTCCTAGTGAAATAACAGAAAAGTATGAGCAAATGAGAATCGTATTAGGAAGAAAATTTGACGAGCAGAGGAAACGGAAATTTATCCGTTTGCCCAGAAATGAGAGCAGTGTGAACGGGACTATAAGAGAGCTACTTTCTAAGTACGCAACGGCACCGTAAGTCACTGTTCCCCTGCTGGTAAAGGACATTCCTCCTGCCTTCTTTGGACGTTAAGCGCCTGCTTGAGTTTAGACGAGACGTTAGTCAGTTGCTTCTGAGGTGTCAGACAGTTGCACGACAGCGAGTAATAGCAGGCTGCGGCGGTCGTTTTTCACATGGGAAGCTGTCGGAATGTGTTCACACAGCGAGCCTGGCGCAGTAGACACTTTCATAAGACAGCAGCAACAGATCCTGGAACAGTTCCCTGGTTGCGTCAAAATTCCAGACTGCATCTCGTCTGCGTAAAGTAAGAATAAACGCGAGTGGCCTGATTGGACATTCTGTATCGACAGCAAGAAGAATCAAGCTTAGTATGAACATTACTTCAATTCACTCGTTACTAATGTATCACAATTCAGTCTGTAAAATTTGAAGAAGTGGAACTAACTGAGCAGCTTACAAAACAGTCATTCGACCAATAATTCAATATCGCCCGTCAGTCTGGGATCCATACTAGCTGGAATTGATAGAGGAAACAGAGAAGATCCAAAGGAGAGCAGAATATTTTGTTACAGGTTCGTTTCGCAAACCGCATAAGCATCGCGGTGATACTCAGTCGTCCATTGGTAGTAGCAGCAAAAATGGGGTTCAGCATCACGGTATGGTCTACTGTTAAAACTCCGAGAGTGTACGTCCACGGAAGAGTTCACTAACTGCTTCCTCCTGCGTATATCTCGAGAAAAGACCACGAAGACACAGAGAGATTCGAACCCGCACGGAGGCATACGAGGGATCGTTCTTTCCGCGAATTATAAGTGATTGGAACAGGAAAAGGTGAGGTGAAATTGGCAGACATAGTACCCTTCGCCACGTATCGTAAGGTGGCTTGCGGAGTATTGGTGCAGATGTAGATGTTGTCCCTCAACATAAACAACTGTATCGTATTGAGCATAAATACATAGAAAGACCCACATTTTTGCGTTTCCATTATTGTAGAACAGTCACCAGAAACACCCACGTCAATTAAACCATTAAGTGGAAGTATGCTAAAGAGCGATTGAACGTTAACCGACCACATAAAACAAATCGCAAGTATGGCAGATGCCAGACTAATATCCATTGTAAGAATACTCAGGAAGTGTTGTCAACCTAGCTTACAGAACCCTAGTGCGACCAGTATTTGAATACTGCTCTTCAGTCTTGGATATGTACCAGACATTACTGATAGAGGAAATAGAGTATTACAAAGAAAAGCATTTGAATTTCGTCACAGTTTCATTTACTAAGCGCGAAAACGTCATGGAATTGCTCACTCAACTCCAGTTGCATACGCAACAGAAGAGACGTTGTGGGTCACTGTGTTGTTTACTACATTAGATTAGATCAGATGTTCTTTTCGTTCCAATTAATCCACAGTGAGTAGATGCTCCAGCGTTTAGAACATATCAGAAGAACAAGACTATACAATAAATATTTACAATGGGAAACAAATATAAGTACGCTAATGTACCTTCCACAGAGCACAGGCCTGGTTTGATTCCCAGCCGAGTTGAGAATTTTCTCTGCCCGGGGACTGGATGTTTGTGTTGTCCTCATCATGACATCATCGTCATTCGTGACAGTGGATACACTGGATTGTGAAAAAATTGGAGTGCGTAAGATTTGGGACTTCGTACAGGCTCTGATGACCGCGCAGTTGAGCGCCCCACAAACCCAAACATCATCATCATCATAATCACCGATCACAGGTGGAATGGTCGTTATGGATGTGGAATGAGTCGAAAATTTTGTAAACACATTTTCATTTATGGGGTAAGAAATATTGAATAGAAGAATAATTTTACAACATTTGTTTACAATGAACGCATCACTGCACCGGATTCTTGCAGGAGTCAGATTGCACTAATACTCGCATTATTTTATATTATACGTTATACACACACACACACACACACACACACACACACGCACACACTCACACAAGTTGTTTCAACTAAAAAATTCATCAGTGGAGTAGGAGGAGTTGGCCATCAATAAATACTTTAGGCTGCTCTGAAACTGAGCTATATTGATAGTTAAACTTGTTATGGCTGTTGCCAAGTTATTGAAAATGTGTGTCGCTGAATAATGCACCCTCTCTGAACCAAAGCAAGTGACTTTAAATCTTCGTGAAGATTATTCTTATTTCTAGTACTGATCCCATGAACAGAGCTGTTGGCTTGAAAAAGAGATATATTTTTAATGACAAATTTTATTAAGGAATGAACACGTTGGGAAGCACTAGTTAGTATCCCCAGTTCCTAAACATGGCTGAGCTGGATGTCTTTGAGTTCAAACCACAAATACTTTTTATTATACGTTTTTGTGCCTGAAAAACTAGTTCTGTACAGATTTCCGAGGCTAACTATGGTTTCTCGGGGTCAGACGATGTATGGTTGCTGGCTGGAGTCTTCAAGAATGTGCCGCCAATGTTCTCAGTGGAGAAGAATAATTCGTGAAGCACATCGTACAGAACCTAGTACTTCATATGGTCGACAGTGGCTACAAGAACACGCATTTAGTGACGCCGAGTGCTGTAACTCGGTTTTCAAGCTAAAATATTAGTTTATGACTGATTAGTGTGATAAATCTGCTAGAATGTACCCCAAACAAATACTTACAGAAAGCTGCAAGTTTATTTTCAAGAATTACACAACCGACTTTAGTGCATGTGGTGTCACCGCAAGGCACCACACTTGCTAGGTTGTAGGCTTCAAATCGGCCGCGGTCCGTCAGTACACATCGGACCCGCGAGTCGCCACTGTATACGCCAGCAGACGGCTGGTCTTACGAGACAAGCTAGCGCACTGGCCAGTTCTACAGCCAACATTAATAGGAATGGTTCACTTGTTGTAGCTTCAGAGATATCATTTTCAGAGACGCTAGTTAGCATAGCCTTCACCTAAGTCAGGAGCTACGACCCAGCCAGGCGCCACATACAGTTTATGCATTGACAAATGATCGATATGTGTGAAGCAAGCAGAATTGTAAAGAAGTGTTTGCACTTCAGTCTATAACTGCACTTGTTAATATCATTGTACAAAGTCAAGATCGACGTTCTCTGCTGATGCTGAATTAAAGCTAAGTATTTAATGGTATTCCTGTCTAACAACTTGTAATCACATAAGATGTTCCAGATACATCCCGTCAAGTATAGTTCATTGATCCTCACGTCAACCTACGTGATCAACGCGTGCAATTAATGGCCACACCTCGTGATCAGACTAAGAGTCAATTTGCGTGACGCAGCCGGGTCACCCTTTCCCTTAAGGCTCATAGTTCCGCCTCATACATAACAGTGCACTTTCGAATTCGCTGAACAACAGCACATGTAGCCCTTGCGAGGTCGTTTTGGCATTCGTTTGTGAGGGTAGGACTATTCATAATCCGAACAATCAACGCGTCTCGCGTGTTTACTTTTTCTTTGTAGAATTCTAATTTCAACCATCATCACAGACAATAATGTTGTAGCCTAGGGTCCAAGGTCCTTGGTGGCCCCGCCGATCCATCTTCCGAGAAATGTTAGGTTTATATAATATTCCACCCGACACCTAGAATGTACAGGGGTCTCATCATGCCGGAAGGAAATGGACATCATTGTAGCCAAAGGAGCCACTTCCTACAATGCTGGAAGCTCGTTTTCAAGAAAGTTTTATTAGCAAGACTCCACAATGCGATGTGATGGCACAACTGGCCCAATGAGTTGATTGCTTATCATCGTCACGAGTGAAAGAAGCTTCATGAAACTCTCGGCGAGTTGCAATTAGCCAACGACAAACTTCCATTCTTCTACTTTCATCTCGTTGTCGAAGGTGCTGGATCCACTGTAAATGGTAAGGACAGAGATAGTGCATACGTTATATCCGCCGAAATAGTCTATGTGGAACACCGATACGTTTAGAAATTCTGGGTGTACTTGTGAACGACTACGTTCTGCCAACTGAATGATGCCATCTACGAGGGGCGTTTAATAAGTACTGAAACACACTTTTTTCTTAATGCAAGTTGGTTTAATTCAGGACTTCAATATAAAATATCATTACCCACTCTTTTAGTTACGAAGCCCTGTTTTTCAACATAATCTCCGTTCAATGTGACGGCCTTGCGCTACCTTACTGGGAGGGCCTGTATACCTGCATGGTACCAGTCTACTGATCGACGTCGGAGCCAACGACTTACTGCATCAATAACCTCCCTGTCATCCACATGCTGCTGTCCATGGACTGCATCCTTCATTAGGCCAAAGAGATGGAAGTCGGAAGGTGCGAGGTCCGTACTGTAGGGTGGATCAGGAAGAACAGTCCAATGATGTTTTGTGAGCTCCTGTGTGTAAGCACTAAAAACATAATTTCGAGTTGAGCAGCGAGGTGTTTGATTGTGACCCGTCGATCACCTCGAATGACAGTATCCGCACATTGCAACATTGCATGAATCACATCTATGTGAAGCCGGAAGGCACGAGGGAGATCGGACAGGTTTGAGCAAACCTTATTTGCGATGATGGTAGATGCTTCGCCCAGCGGCTCACTGTGATTTTGTCCTCTGGAAGGTGTCCGTAGACATCCTGCAAGCGCCTGTAAATGTCTGCGATGCTGTGGTTTCCCGTCATAAGAAACTCAATGACAGTTCTCAGCTTGGATCTGACCTCTGTTGCAGACGCCATACTGAAGACGACGTATGGCGCTGCCACCTATAGGAACTCTGAGCTTCATGAAACTGTAGGGACTGAAGGGGGAATATTCCACTGTGTCCTACAACGAATTCCGCATTTTTTTCAACCTAAACTGCTTGAGAAAAAAAAGTGTCGCTTTCCTTATTGAATGCACCTCGTACCTTAACCACACTGTCTCTTTCTAAACCCATACCAACTGAAGTGCCACCATGCGAACTGAAAACTTTACTCTGTAAACCAGGCTCAGCTCCAGGAATTTAGCCGCCCCGTAAGCAATTTGTAACGCCCCCCCCCCCTCCCCAAACGCCCGCTCTTTGCAATTTCGGAAGACGTAGTTAACGTTTTCCGTGATGTCATTCATCCATGACGTCTTATATTGACGTATTACATTTAGTCCTACTCATACGTCTTTTTCACGTGAATACATCTTAAGGGCCAGAGACAGGATGGTCCGTCAGTCACTGAAATGTAATTGAAACATTCTCAGTCTAATACATTTTAAGTAATAACTCCAAAACTAAATCAAAATTAAGTTATATCACTTACAGACTACAAAACTAAAATATATTCACTATTTCTCGTTCCCTGAGCAGAGGTCAGGGTGTAGTAACCAACAATGCTGCGTTGTTGGCATTAAGTCGTCGCTTCTGCTGTACAGAAGTGGAAGGCCATAGGGCAGCGGGTCACGTATAAATGCTTTATTTGTTGTAAAAAACGTGAATAAAGCCCCAGTGTGTCCGTAGTACATAGAGGAGAAAGGCTACGGTCGAATACCGAGAAGGCGTGCTTTCCTACATACCACGACCATGCTTTATGGCTCGAAACAAGTAGTTCTGAAAATACTTTCGTTTATTGCAGTGGAAAGTAGCAGTTATATCGTAAACAATGTTGTTCGAAAGGTGAAAGTGTGAAATACAACGAAACTGGATAAACAGTTCGTGCGCTGCAATTTAGTTGCTTCAGCTCTGTAATGACGTTTCATAGGTTTTCTCCATAGTAACTTAATATCTACTGGTAACGGCTTCAACACCGACAAAGAAGTGGGCGTGAGGGAAAACTTATAAAAATTTACAAACAAAGCAGAAAAATTTAATTCAGAGGACAGTGACAAGAAGAAGACCAATATAAATAGTATTAATGGCAGATTCAAAGGAGAGGAAGTGGTGGGGGAAGGATGCCATAAATCTTTCCATTACTAAACGCCGCTTAATCACAATGTCTGGATTCAAAAGACTACGACAGGTGACGGGCAACGCATATTTTAGTTATTCTTTATTTATTCATTACAATTTTTTTTTTCTCAGCGTAATTACTATAGGTATTTAAGGAACTGTTAGGCCATCATATGCTGACATTTATATTTGTTTTTTAATTATAAATTTTTTCGCTTGTGTTGCAGCTTTCACGTTAACGTAAGTATATTTCAAGAGTTGTGCAGGCACACTTAGTTGGCAACATTGCCACTAGGAACCTTTGATATTTTGAAAGACGCAGCAAAGGTGACCAACTCATCTGTTTAACAATGCTGCAACAATTTCCAGTAAGACACTGCATTTTATGAATGGTTTGTATTTGCAGCTTATTCCTAGACTTCTTAATTTGTTCAAAACTGTCATCGTCTTGTCTAACACATGCTTCTGGAACCCTATTAAAGCTTAGGATATTGTCGCCTCCAAAAGTCTAGCACCCAGGGCGGTGGCTGGTACCCCTCCGCCCTACTGCCCCACCCCCTCTCCCCTGCCCCTCCAGATCCGGCCCAGCTGTAACCAGCTGCATCTCTGTGACCAATAAAAACTGGACACGTATTATGTGGATTGTTGCAGTTGAGTAGCCTATACTATCACCACCTAAATTATTTACTACCAAGTGTTCACACTCACGCTTTGCTGTCGCTCAGTCTGCTTAAGTGGACAAGAAAGAAAAGAGAAAGTACTCTTTTCTTGTACGAATGAGAATTGGATATAACTACTAATCTCCTTCTCTCCTTCCCCCTTTCTTTGTCCCTCTTCTCCTCCCCCTCGCCCTTCATCTTCTCCTGTCCCCTCTACCGACCCCTATCTGTCCCTCCTCTCATTCCTCCCTTATCTGTCCAGCTTCCCTTCCCCCTTTCTCTCTCCCGTTTCTCCTTTCCCCTCTCTCTCCATTCTGCCTCGGGCATGGATGAGTGTGATGTCCTTAGGTTAGTTAGGTTTAGGTAGTTCTAAATTCTAGGGGACTGATGACGTCAGCAGTTAAGTCCCATAGTGATCAGAGCCAACTGAATTGATCTCTCTCCATCTTTTCCTGCCGTCTCTCTGTCTATTAACTCCTTCCCGTTTCACCGGCCGCCGTGGACGAGCAGTTCTAGGCGCTTCCGTCAGGAGCCGCGTGACTGCTACGGTGGCATGTTCGAATCCTGCCTCGGGCATGGATGTGTGTGATCTCCTTAGGTTAGTTAGGTTTAAGTAGTTCTATGTTCTAGGGTACTGATGACCTCAGATGTTAAGTCCCATAGTGCTCAGAGTCATTTGAACCATTTGAACCATCCTTCCCGTTTTCGATGTCCATTTCTTCCCACCTCTCTGACCATTGCCTCTCTTCCCCCTCTCCCTGACTTGAGCCTTGTTGATTGTTAATGCAAATTCAGATTGCGTAGTAGTATTCTAATCATAAACCATTAAGGCATAAATAAAACTTTCCTGTTTGTTAACAACTTTTCACTTTTGTGTACTATAAATATGTATTTATATTAAAAAGTATATGGTCTACATGTGTCCAAGAATTTAGTACAGTAAAACATAGAAATTTGGAATACAAAGGAAAGGGGCATTTTGAGATTTTTGGTAAAAATAGTTGCCCATTATGTATTACAAACATATATTTATAAATTATATGTATTAAAAATAGACGTATATAAAAGATTTAGGTACTCAAAACACGCCAGTAGTGGAATTCAACGTTCTGTCAAAATTTCAAAGCAGTCGGTCCAGAACATTCGGAGGTTAACTATTTCGAATAAACCGACATTAACATTTTTATAAACCTTCCTATTTTACAGCTTATATGTTAAATATATACCAGACGGCATACCAGTAGGTATATAAAAATACTTGAGTATTCAAATGCAATGTTGTGTCAAAATTTCAAAGCAATCCATGAAGAACTTCGAAGATTTGAGATTCTGAAGAAACAGACATCTACCTTTGTACTTATATAAAAAATGTAGATGTTCCTAATCTCAGATCTCGGATTGCTTTGAAATTTTTTATTTATTTATTTTTTAAATACATGTAATATATAAATTTAAACAAATTTAATAATAGGGAAACGTTGTTACAAAAAAACTGGAAACTTACATATGCATATATTGCACATCATATGTTAAAAGAATTAGGTATCTAAAAACATGCCCATATGAGAATTCAAAGTTGTGTCAGAATTTCAAAGCAACTGATGAAGAACGATCGGAGTTTAATGATTTTGAACAAACCAACATTTATGTCCTCATTTCTATAGACTCTTCCTAAAAACTAAGTTATTGTTCATATATCTTTGTGGGCTACATGTTTTTTCGTCAGTCTTTTGACCTCCTTGATGTGACTGGACACGAATGTGACTTGAGGTTCCTGCATCAACCTCATAATTTCTGAATAGCCCTTGCATCCAATGTCATCACTTACTTGATACATATTTCCAGTCTCTCATAATGAATCTAGTCCTATCGGTACTTCTATTCAGTTAACGAACTTTATGATGTCACCTAAATTCAAGCCAGATGTCAATTGATTTTCATAGGTAAATTCTGTACTCCATGTTCGTGAAGGTTTATTAATTTTTATGGGTGTTTGGCACATTTTTCCGTAAATATAATTTTTCATTTGTATTTCGATATATTCCCAAAATTCGAACTTACTCTATGAAAATTGGTTGACAAATAATGAACAGAAAATACTCGAAAATAAATGTACATTAAGTTAGCGATTTTTAGTAACTTCAATACATAGTGTTAATGTTGCTATTATTACCATTCGATTTCAAATGCAGATAAAACATATGTTTCTCTTTGCATTTTTTTTACAATAGACATTTAATCAGTATTGCAAGAAAACAGTTAGTTTCTAATTTTATATTTACAAATTTTGTAGCCTTTGGCACTTTATATTAATATTACAAGCTTTCACATAAATACATATCGTCGGAAAAATAATATAAAATAAATTTGATAAATTATCTAAAAGACATAAGTTATCATAATTTTGTTTTGACGCTGTGTATGTTCTACAAGCTTGGAAAGAAAAACGGGTCTTATATTATGTACGTTTGACCCCACTTTGTTTAGTATGGAGTCATTGCAATTTTGACATGGTTCGAGGCAACATATGAGTAGCTCTTTCTAATGAACGGTGGTCACAGACAAAGAAAAGATCCCTCAATTTTATTTGTTTGATATTTGCTTGTGACATTTTGAAAGTGTGTGTGAAACGCTATGTGAAAAGATAGATGAACAACGATTTATAACTGCAAAATTATTAACTCCACCCTGAGAGATTCAAGAACCCTGGACATGTACGTAACATTACTCAACGCTCTGTTGCCTTTGGACACTGATGCCGCCTTATAAAGATAAATCAGGTTTGTACTATTGTTACTTTCCTTGGACGTAAATATACCTTGGCCTTCAAACTTTAAATGATTGTGCGCAATGTCCATGTAAACTATGACCTTAAAGTTGTTTAACCACAGCAAAAGAGAAGCGTCATATTGTGCTCCCTGTATAGTCTTGGTTAGGTGGTTGATTTGGGGGAGGGGACCAAACAGAGCTATCATCGGTCACATCGAATTATGTAAGGATGGAGAAAGAAATCAGCCGTGCCCTTTCAAAGGAACCATGCCGGCATTTGCCTGAAGCGATTTAGGTAAATCACGGAAAACCTAAATCAGGATGGCCAGACAGGGGTTTGAATCGTTGTCCTCCAGAATGCGATTCGAATGCGGTATAGTCTTGACCCCCTACAGCTCCTTTTAATACTATAGAAGTAATTACCTGATGTCCCAACAAATATCATTTCTCCTTGTGTCTTCTTCTGGTCAGAGTATTCCGTTAAGTTTCTTTCGTCGTTTTTTTCTGCAGAGTACCTCCTCATTCCTTATCTTATCGGTCCACCTAATTTTTAACGTTGTTCACCGTTCACTGTCTACTTAAAAGCCCATTATGCAAATGATGCAGACTTCGTGGGTGAGCTGTTGACCATTCCTCCAGCTCAAGAAGGCGAGCAAGGAGAACTGAGTTTGTCAACGACATTATTGTTTAAGCTATCCTCACGTGGGACGTGTTTCTCGTAGTTAAGCACACGCGACTTGGTAGCATTGTGGATGGAGCACGCTCGCAAACGAACAGGTGCAACACACGGTACGTGCTCCTCAACATGATCTACAACCGTGGCGATCCTACCACCATATGCAGGCTGTATCTAGCGAGCACATCACACACACTATAGGTTTACGAAGCTGGACGGGCGTCAGTATGTCAATTGATAAAAATTTCATTACAAATAGTCGGATGCAGATTTACAGTAGTGTTCCATTCTTGTTAGATCACAGAAATACAGAATGCCTTAGTGCAAGTAGTGCAGTTCTCTTGTAGATTAGCAGAAAGAATCACTTATTTACTGGAAGTATATGTGTCTGTGTGTGTGTGTGGGGGGGGGGGGGGGGGGGGGGGGGGAGTGTACACGCATTATTGTGCAATCAATCAATAACTATATCTAAAAGGGAATTATGTGTCCATAAAACAAGAATATTTTTGGATGAAGAGATGAGTACTAAATTGAAATCGAATCAGGCAGTCACATAAAATATAATCTTGCAATCGGTTGGCCCGTATTCTCTAAGATGTTCACAAAATGAACTCTTGAGAGAGACTGCTCTTATATTTATATAACACTGAATATTAAGGATCATACTTCTATTACATTAATAAGAAAGCCCTAGAACCTTTTAGAAAATGTGAAGGTGGATAGAAAAATATTAGGGTGTAGCAGGATGCAAACTTGACTTCATAACTGTGTGTCTCTACGCACGACACTATGCTAGGCATATGGCGAGGCCTTTTATTTTACAATCTCCTCAAGACTTTAATCCTTGAAACATCAAATGACATTTAAATGACATTTAATTACAACTAACCATACTACGAACAACGCGTTTCTGATAAATCATCAGTGTACCGTTGCTTTAAAACAGCATACTTTCATACCACGCAAGTTATAATACGAAGAAAACCAAACAAGAGAATTCTCTAACCACCAACATGAGGTTTCAGGTCGTTTAATTAGACTGCGTTGTACCAATAACGAAAAGTTTTCGAGAGATCCTCAATGCATTCGTTCTTTGAAAAAGCATATATTCATATGACGTAAGTTGTAAACTAAAACCCAACAAATATGGGGCTCGGCTGAAAACGACGAAATCCTGAATGATGTGTACCAAGTTCCGCTTGTGACACAGAATGCGATTTTGCATCTTATTGGCCGCGTTCCTTTCCACGAATCAAAAATCTGACTAGTCTTACTTAGCCTTTCACGCTACTCAGTGCTGTGGAAAGGGAAGTTCTACCCTGTGACGTCATATAACTCGACCGACCCCGCAATCGCCTCCTTGCCCTTTGTAAGGCCGGATTGAAACGGGCGCCGCTGCGTGGAGATGGGCCCATCGAGGAAGCGCGGAGTCAGCTGCGGCACAGGAAGCCATCTTTTGTAACGCTGGAAACACTGACCCCGATAACACGACATCCAGTACGTCCCCTCAGAAGGGTTCCCACGCTCCTGCTCACAACCTGTTCGCCATCTACTCACTTCATTGCGATCGGAAGCTGCTATTTGCTAGTAGAAGGAGCAATATTTAGTTCCTGTCATGCGACAAATCCTTCTAATGGTTTCTACGAAACTATTATTTTTATCCTAACTGATGGCAAATTTATATAACAAGGCTTTCCAGATTGTAAGCGACATAATACACTTTAGGGAAAAAAAGACGCACCAGGAAGGAATTAGCCTAACGGGACGGAAATCTGTAGATGTGATGTACATGCACAGGCAAACAAATTAGTACATCTCAGAAAAAATTGATGATTTATTGAAGAGAAAGAGCTTCACAAACTGAGCAAGTCAATAACGCGCTTGTCCGCATCTGGCCCTTATGCAAGCAGTTATTTGGCTTGGCATTGATTGTTGGATATTTTCCTGAGGCATTTTATTTGCAACAGTCAGCTTCGTCTTTCAGCTGCTTCTCTACGTAGTTTCCACTGTGACTTACGCCGGAATTGCACTATCAAATTTCTTTGTCCAATATCTTCGTCAAATATCTTTGTCAAAGAAATTTGATGGTATAATAGGGAACTTTGTCAAATGTCGTCAATTATTTGATCAAATCTAGGGCCTCGCTGTATATTTTATCAAAGAAGTCGCTTGTCTTCCGTTCACTGCAATGTGACATGTTACCACATGGAGCGCTAGCATCGCTGCAGTGTTCTGTCATCTGTAGTGTTTTTATAAACATTGCCGGTAAATACAATTGGTGTGTGCCGACAACTACAAAATTAATAGAGATGTATGAAATTGATGAGACGCTTTAAAACGTGAGGCACCATGAATACAAAAACAGATTAAGAAGATTTGAGACCTGACCTAACCTAACCTAACCTAACTCTCTTCTGTAATAAGGAATCGGAGTGTTACAGTGCGCCTGTCTTCTGCAGATATAGCAGTTCTTAAGTGAGTATTGTGCTTTGTGATATGAGGATACACTTCACTGAGCACATACGAAATGTATGCTCACCCATTCTTAAGTAATTGATGTACAACTTGATGTCCTCCTCTATAAGCTCACGTAACAAGTTTTGTTGAATGCTTCACCCAGGCTTCACCCAGGTACGTTTCCTTTTTTCCCCCCATTTCTCTTCCACATGTACACACAGTGCAACTGTGGTAACGCAACTGCTGCGGTTAATAACAAGTTATTGAACACACAGTGCAACTGTGGTAACGCAACTGCTGCGGTTAATAACAAGTTATTGAACTTCGACGAAAAACTATGATGGCAGTGTAATACCCCTTTTTAGCGCCACGTCAAAGATCTTTGTCAAATATATATGATGAATATTTGGTCATATCTTTGATCAAATCTTTGACAAAGAAATTCGATAGTGTAATACCGGCCTTAGACGTTTGTTGTAGCGTCGTACCAACTTTCCAATACCTTCATTATGACAGTCAACGGCCAATGCTTTCCGTTGCTTTTCTCAGGTCTGCAGATAGTTGTCTGTGCCAGAATGTTATCTACAAAATCCACGATTCATGTGAGCAGACGTGAAAATCAGAGGGAGCCACGTCTGGGCTGTATGGTGGGTGATCAAATACTTGCCACTGAAATTGCTACAGGAGCGTCCTCAATGCTGCTGCAGAGTGCGGGCGAGAATAAAATTGTCATGAAAAGAAATGTAAGACGATTACGATACGTGGGCTGCATGAAACCATGCGAAATTTCTCAGCTGGCACACATGCTTGCCGGGAGACACTATCTTCTTGGCATCTTTACGTACTCACTGTACACTCAGAACTGAAAAGCGACGTGACTTTGCAAAGCTTCATAGGATTTTTACTGTGGTTTCCATTTTGCGACTAATCAGACATTGATAAACGTTCGTGTAAACTTACGTGTAAGCGCTGAGCACCAAAGCTAGTGCTCAGCGCCGATATGCCACAGTGTGCAACTGGCAACGAGCAGTAGCTTGGCTGTCCAGGTGGTTAGCAGCAGCAGGGTTGGTTGTATTCTGCAGATTGCTTTTTGTCGTTCAGTAGCGACCGACTTATGTGAGCACAGGTTCTGCCATTAATTGCAGTTCTGAAAACTGCTGGAAGAATGTTGATCACGCGCTGCAGCCCAATACGACCACGAATATGATACAGCGCTCACCTGGAATGAAATGCACAGGTGAGCCTAGCTACTGAATAGCTTGTTTGTTCGGTTTTTGAGCCAAATACATCACTTATTCTGGGTATCAGGGGTTCAACAGTTTGTTGGTAGGTTTGTGACATTAGACGGCTACGCACAGATCACGTAAAAGTCGTACGCCGTGATGGCGCCCAATAGCGACCCAGATGGGTTCCATAGGATTTACATCAGGCGAATTTGGTCGCCGAGACATCAACGTGAGTGCACTGTAATGTTCGTCAAACCACTGTAGCATTCTTCTGCCTCCGAGACGCGGACAATCATACTGTCGAAAGATGACGTCGCCGTCGGGAAAGGCATCAAGCGTGAAGGGATGCAGGTGGTCTGCAGCTGTCAGCGTGGCTTCGATTACTACCACAGGTCCATGCAAGAGCAGGAGACTGTGTCGCATGGCATAATACTGCTACCACCAGTCTGCGTTTCGAGCCGCCGCTCATATCGATGACGAGCATCAACCCAATGTAGCAGAAATATGGTTCACCCGAAGAACCTACACGTTTACACTGACTGACGGTCGAATCACAATGGTCTGGTGCCTACTGAAATCCTAACTGACGATGTCGTTGAGTCAGCATGTGAACACGTTGGCGTGGTCTGCACCGTAGTCCATTTTCAACAACGTACGATGAACGATGTGCTCCGAAATACTTGTACGTGCACTAGCATTGTACTCTTTCGGCAGAGACGCCACAGATCATCATCTATTCTGCTTTACAGACCAGACAATCCTCCGAACCCCATGTTCTGTGAAGAGTAGTGGACATCCAACCATTTAGCACCTAGTGGTAATTTCACTGTCTTTCTACCTCTTCCCGTAGATGCTCACGACAGTAAAACGTGAGCATTCGACCAGCTTCGCCGTTTTCTAGATACTCGTTCACTTGCTCTGCGTAACTGGCAAAGTCGCTTTCCCCATTTGCAGCCCATATCTTCTCTAGCGTGATCCCTCGTCCGTGTCTGCTCCGCTTAAGTACTTTTGTTGTCACTTGACGTCCCCTCAAAGTCACCAGGCGGCATCTAACGTCACGGTACGAAGCGGTATTAATGTTTTGGCTTACTAGTGTGTAAGCACATCTTCATGGTAGTGCTGCTGTTAACTGCGAGTCGCAAAGTAGTGGGAGGAAATGCTTTTCTTTTGATCACAGGATGTGTCTGACTTCCACTGTTAATGACATGATGGTACGGCATGATAGCAGGCATGCTCTGGCTTGCTCGCGCCTCTGCATGCAGGAACGAACCTGACTGCGTGACGATAAGCACCCTCAATTCCTATTGGTTAAATATTCAATGGAATGCGGCTTTCATACTTTAATAGTACATACTTTAAATAGTAATTCTTTTAATTCTGCTTGTTGCAATGAGTCAAGAGTAATATACTCCACAATCTTATCTTTTAAGTGATTTTCTTTTCAGCCTGAAAACAGAGCAATGATGTACCACTGGTGTATGGTGTCTTTGTCTCAAGTAACTTTACTCGTAAGCCTTGGCAGTATTTACCACGCTCTGTTTCTGTTTTTATTAAGTCCACCGCAGCCTTTTAGCTACCGATGTTTGAAAAGCATTGCAAGAGAAGTCGATTACTGTATCTAGCTCTCATAGGAAATCAGTGCCAACAACTCATTCTACCACCAATTGATTTGCAGAAAGGAATGGCATTTTATCACTCCATTTCATACTTTAATTTCCACCTGCATTTGTATCCTGACACAGCGTGACTCAACACAAATAGCCCCTGTAATCTTACAATTTTGTACTGGATTCATGGTTACTTCAGTTATCTCACGAATTGTATTTGGAGGGGGGGGGGGGAGGCTTTGATGAAAAACACACACTATTTCAAAAATGCACCAAATCCACAGTTTTGGAGATATGACGATGAAATTTTGTATCACGCTTTACATGAAAGTAACACATATACATACAAATCCTTTGATTATATATATTCAACTTTTTTTGAATGAAATTTGAAGTTTCATTTTCAAAAAATAATGTAAGTTCCTTTTTCTCAGAAAGTATTCGAGAGAGTTCTACAAAAAATTCTTTGTTGACCCTCTTTATATGTTGTAAGCTTGTCTCTTGAAGTTTTTGGAATAGGTCAAATAGGAGAATTTTCATAATTTTTTTATCAAATAGGAGAATTTTCATAATTTTTTAATATAATTTCACAAGTACAATTTTCAATTCATGCAGAATTCCAAGCACTTTGCCCTATATCTCAGCTTCCAATCATAATTTCAAAATTTGCCCATGAGACAACGTTTATTAGGTTTACAGAAATATGCGTACAAAATGTCATAATTTTAGCATTCATAAAATCTGAAAAAAAGGTCCATAAACTTTAAAAAACAAACTTTTCAGGAAACGCAATTTTTAGTTCAACCTAACTATTTTCCTTGTGTCACTACTTCAGGAGGCACCAGATTGGTGCTTTGGGGCGTCTTTCCCTTCAAGGCTTCTCTTCTGGTTTCTTGTTGTCTGTCTTCTTTCCTTTACCACGTCTTGAACTGACTTTTCAGCTGCAGAGACGCGCTGTAAATTTATTTTTCTCAGGATGTCTTAGGTAAAATTTCCTATGTTGAAGCCCATTCTTTCTAATACCTTCGTCGTCCTGACGTTCCCTTCATTAAGTACAATAACTGCATCATAAGTTGCAATTCTGAGAACTGTAGCAGAAGCAAAATGTGGTTTTAGGGCATCGTTTCCATATGAGTGAATTTGGAGACTCATTTGGATTTTGGGTTTTGCCATGAACACAAGTTTTGGGAAGTGGAGGATCGGCCAGAAACCTGTAAGTGGGCTTTACAAGATCCAGAATACATTTTGGAAGCCTCTCCTCGTGAATGTAGGGGTTGTTATCCCTCTGAGCTTGTAGATATTTACACCATCTGATGTGGCACAAATTACGCGTCACACTTTTAATTAATTTTCAGGACGCGATTTCAACATTGAAACTTTGAGAACTTATTGTCCATGAGTTGTACTAACAAAAAATAAATCTAATATTGAAATTTTTGATCGATTTCATCAACGTCCCCCCTCAACAGGCTGATTGATGTAACGCTCGTCACAGCACCTGTGACTGTTACAGTCGCAGTCAGTATCTTTCCTACTGCAGCATTTACAGTGGCTCGGACAAGCTATTCAATCTGAAAATGATATTTAAAATGGCATGTTCGATGTTCCTCTCTAATGTGTGCGCCATCTTTGTGACATAAAAATTTACTCTATTATCTGCATTGTGCCCGATCCACTCCATGGCGAACATTGGAGGGCACAAGGCGGCCGAGCTTAGTTCATTGACGCAGAACTAGTGGACCGTTGTCATTTCAGTGATGTTCGCAACGGGATTTTGTGTCTGCCAATCACCTCCAAAAGAAAGATTTGTATGGGGAGTTCATGCATGTTCAAAAATGCTTCAAATGGCTCTGAGCACTATGGGACTTAACATCTATGGTCATTAGTCCCCTAGAACTTAGAACTACTTAAACCTAAGTAACCTAAGGACATCACACAACACCCAGTCATCACGAGGCAGAGAAAATCCCTGACCCCGCCTGTAATCGAACCCGGGAACCCGGGCGCGGGAAGCGAGAACGCTACCGTACGACCACGAGCTGCGGACTCATGCATGTCATTATTGTTATTCGTGAGTGGTTGGTTGCGATATTCCATTTTGGAATTCCACCTGTTTTTCTGGTTGTTATTGTGGTCTGGCCAGTGACCATTATCATTACCGTAACAACCTGAATGACAGTGGTTATCCTTTCGTTTCTTTTTATTTGCGTTTGGTCGACTGCTATCAATCTGCTTTGCATTAGGCATAGGAGCTGCCCCCTGCTGCGCCATGTAATGCATCCTGCCGTGGTAGTACCACAGGATGCAGAGGAGAGGGGACCATGCCTCACTGTCATTGTTATAATTACTCGATTTCGAATATTTTTGTACAACATATGTGAGGTCAGCAAAGATATAAACTGTTGTAGGTAGATTTCATATACATGGACCAGTTTATCCCTATGATCCAGTCTCAGTTTAGCTTTTAATATTCGTAGAATGTCCCGATTAGATATGGGCACATTCTAATATCATGTTTTATTTAGCTCCATTTCAAAATGTTGCAAAGAGTACTCCGTGTACTAATGAACCGTTCTTCATTAAAGAGTTCATTTCAAATTCTTTCCTCGTCACACCAAGACCATTACTTAACTAAGAAGGCTCCCTCAAATTGTGGACAGTCTTGACAGTTCTTTGCAGTCTCATTGGCCGAAAGTGTGGCTTCGCTCTTAATCAAACCTGTGATGACGTGAATTCATTATTGATTAGTCCACGATCTTGGTAGTGCACCTTTAAATGACTCACTGAAGACAATGGGGTTAAAACATTTTGTATACAGAGTAAACATTTGAATCTGCAAATGCTTGAGTTAACTTTCATCCAATATAAGAGATGACGATTGTTGAGGTGCCCCCAACTCATATAATACGGGGTTAGTTGACATACCTGTGTGATTTAGATCATCACCATACCTTTCAAAAAAAAAAAAAAAAAGTGGTTCAAATGGCTCTGAGCACTATGGGATTTAACATCTGTAGTCATCAGTCCCCTAGAACTTAGAACTACTTAAACCTAACTAACCTAAGGACAGCACACACATCCATGCCCGAGGCAGGATTCGAACCTGCGACCGTAGCGGTCACGCGGTTCCAGACTGAAGCGCCTAGAACCACCGCCACACCGGCCGGCCTCACCATACCTTTCCTCATATATAATAGGACTACTACTTTCATCTTCTACTGTAACATCGCAGTGTGCCAGGTCAATTACTTTTCCGAGGTTATCCCGCCACTACAGTAAGTCATTGTCTAGCACCGTTTTAATTTGGTTTAATTCCATGTTAATTAATGAAGTGTATACACAGTTTCGAATATTGAGAACCATCAACTGTATAATGGAATGTCAACAATGAAAGTTTGTGCCCGGCAAGGACTCGAGCAGTTGCCTTACCATTAGGCTATCTGAGAACGTTTTATAGCCAGACCCATACTTCCACACGTCGTCATCCATGTGTCTACAACCTGTATTCGTACATCCACGCTAAATACTCCTGTATGGGGTAGACATCTTAATTCAAATCCACTTACCTGATGTCAGCGGATAAATACGATATTGGATGATTAAAGTGACAGGAACATAGAAAGCAATCACAGTAGGCAATAGACTCGCATAATTAATCTCATGTGGGATGGTAATTATGGTGGCAGTGACGGTAGCGCTATCAACATTCAGTATAACAAACTGGACAATCGAATCTAAGGAGTATGAATGTCATGATGACATTAGCAAGACTTTAAATTGTGTAAGACTTTTAATAGCTTTAAAGTTGACGGAAAATACAGCGGAACGGTCACATCATTGAATAATTGTGGAAATGTTTGTCGAAGAATTTCACAAACCTGCATAGAAAACTTTTTTCACGGAGACGTGTTGTAATTCAAAGTATGGATGATTTATGCAGGCAGCCCTTGTTGATATGACTCAACACGTACGCGTGAATAAAGGTTTGAAATATATTGTAATGATATTACGCTTGACATGGTCAAGAATGTGGAAAAGCGATCTTAATTTTTAACATGGCTTTTATTTGTCTAGGTTGCGAATTTATAAAATATTACCAGTTTCATGTAACAGCATTCATCATCAGATCCTAAATCATTGCAAAATAGCTGGATCTATTTTCCATGTAGTTTCTACGAAACATTAAAAGAATGTGCATTAGTATCTTGGATATCGCCCGCAGTGAAAACTAACACTGAAAACTTACAACACAGATGTGCCCAGGAGCAATCCATTTTCCACGCTGAAGAACATTATTAGCGAGCTAGTGAAATGCGGGTTTCGATGAGCTATAGCCATGATGACGGCACATGTCTTTATTTTGGTGTAAAACAACTCAAACGAATCGCACTGTGCTTCTTAAAAAGTTCATGTGCATCAAAATGATAAGAAAAGAAATAGATACGCGAGAGGTTTTAAGCTTTTTCCTTCATAAATGAGTTCTACATGAGAAGATTTGTTCTGACTAAACTTACGGTAGCTGGCATCTGCTCTCTCAATAGCTCATCTACCATCATTACCCGGGATCAGTAAAGATGAAATATTTCAGTGTTGTGTCAGCCTCTAATGGTGAAAGATTTGTGAAAAACGAAAATGTATGCCAGTCTCGGATGATTTATGCAGGCAGCCCTTGTTGATATGACTCAGCACGTACGCGTGAATAAAGGTTTGAAATATATTGTAATGATATTACGCTTGACATGGTCAAGAATGTGGAAAAGCGATCTTAATTTTTAACATGGCTTTTATTTGTCTAGGTTGCGAATTTATAAAATATTACCAGTTTCATGTAACAGCATTCATCATCAGATCGTAAATCATTGCAAAGTATAACTCGTTACAAATTGTACATTCAAGTACTGAGGCATAAACGTACATATAATACCTGGAGGATTTCTTCATTTGTGCTACCAGTATTAGCGGATCTATCAGCAATAGGAACACTTGAGCAGGGGCGATCTTAGCACTCTCTCAGACGCTCAAGAACAGCTTAAGAAGCCAAAAGACATAGCTGAGTCACTGAAGCTGTAGCTCGTGGGAACGAATTATTTTTGAACTATATAGGCAAGGACTAAGATTGTTTATAAATTAAAAAAGAAACTTCTGACTGTTCTACCAGACAGACCTCTCGAAAATATTAATCTGCTTCAATACGTTTAACAGCTCTAGTAGGCATTTCTCTTACAACTGACAGTAAGGAACTGCTGTTGGGGCATTTAAGAATATAAATTTTCTGCACTAACACAAAAAGGAGATGAAAACAGGCAACGAAACAAACAGTCCTACGACTTTGTGACAAAAGGAAAAGAAGAAAAAACATGCTACTGCAGTAATAAAATAACGTTCTGTAGGCAGATGAAGGAAACAGTCAAAAGCAGATTTATGCACGTCAACTTAACTTCCTTCAATAGAGGAAACTTTCGTGTTTCAAGTACTTACAGAGAAACATACCAAACTTTTTAGCTGGATCACTACTCTCTTGTTAAACAGTCGTCAACAGCTGGATAACCACAAATTTAAAATCTAGATAGATTCAAAGTGGGGTGCTACGGAAAGAACTTCAAAATATACTAGCATAATAATTATGAGATTCAAATGTCTGAATAAAATAGGCGAGGAAATAAGTCTCCGGAAACACTATCCAAAACAACGCCAATCTGATAGTCCACAATCTGATTAATATATCTACATCGAAATCTACATCTATATGGATGCTCTGCTAAACACATTTAAGTGCCTGGCAGAGAGTTCATCGAACCACCTTCACAATTCTCTATTATTCCAACTTCGTATAGCGCGCAGATAGAACGAACACCTATATCTTTTCGTACGAATCTGATTTCCCTTATTTTATTATGGTGTTCGTTTCCCCTATGTAGGTCGGCTCTAACAAAATATTTTCGCATTCGGAGGAGAAAATTGGTGATTGGAGTTTCTCAAGAAGATTCCACCACAACGAAAAACGCCTTTCTTTTAAACATGTCCATCCCAGATCCCGTATTATTTCAATGACACTCTCTCCTCTATTTCGCGACAATACAAATCGTGCTGCCATCTTTGAACTTTTTCGATGTACTCCGTCAATTCCATCCGGTAAGGATCCCACACAGCACAGCAGTATTCTAAAAAAGGACGGACAAGTCTCGTGTGGGCAATCTCTTTAGTAGATTTGTTACGTTCTGCAAGTGTCCCGCTAATAAAACGCTGTCTTCGGTTAGCCCTCCCCACAACATTTTCTAAGTGTTCCTTCCAATTTAAGTTGTTCATAATTGTAATTCTTAGGTATTTAGTTGAATTTACGGCCTTTAGATTTAACTGATATATCGTGTAACCGAAGGATTGCTTATTAATGAAACAAGGAAGGCGGTAAATTGTATTACAAGAGAAGGAGGGATTTGTCAGTAAATTAAGCTATCAGTGGGTTCTGAAACGTCCCCTTAGATAAATTATACAAGACTGTGCTTAAACTGACACACAATATTTTTAGCGCAACGCAATCTGACTTCCAAAAATCCCTACGAAAGAATGGCCCTGACTAACATTAATCTATACGTTCTACAAATCAGTTACCTCACAAAAATCTTCGTTACTCAAGCTACTGCAATACAGCGAGCGCCACTACTGCCAACTAAATAAAAGATTCAAACTACGGAAGTCACTAACTACTGAGGCACAGTTAGCAAATGAAAGATTTTAATAGAGAACAAACAATGTATTTACCTTAATAGTCATAATATATATATCAGTTCATGACACCAATTCTTACAAATTTCAAAACTCCGCCATCTCTCTCCCCACGTCCACCACTGCTGGCGGTTCACCTCCAACTGCGCAACGCTACGCGCTGTTAACATCCAGCTGCCGCTGCCCGACAATACAATGGCAGACAACAATGCAAACTAGGCACAGACTGCGCACAGCACAGCCAGTGATTTTTCATACAGAGCGCTATGTGGCGTTACCAATAATAAAACCTAAACAGCCTACTTACAGTGCTTAAGCTTGTTTGGACGACTTAGAGGCACAACCACTGCCTGGGGGGGGGGGGGGGGGGGGGGCTGTGTACAATCTTAAAATGTCACCAACGTTCTAACAACAGGCCGGTTTTGTAAACACAGCAATAAGTCTGCTTCCAGCGGCAGATTTAAGTATCATTCAAAGCTCTCAGAAACTGATATAACAAAAGTTTGGGAACAGGCATAAAAATGGTCAAGAAACCAAGCAAAAATGTCTAGTCACAGGGCAAGCAGCTCCGAAAATGGTGTCAGAGGGTTTAATGCACTAGGTATATAAAAAAAACTTGGAAGGTGGATTTTTTCATTGTATTAAAATTACTTTCAACAACGAGTCAGTAATGGAACGCACCGAGACCGCGCGTTATGCAATGTACCGCATTATCATTGACTGGTAACAGGGAGCGTCACCAGTGAATCTGTGCAGTGCGGCGGTCGGAAGTGGGACTTTGAGTCACTTCCCGGCGACACAGGAGCAGTATTTGTGGTGTGATTCACAGAAGTCCAAGGACGCTTACGAAACTGCAAGCATTTTGAGTACTAATGAACGCAGTTCAAATTGAACACGCTAGCCTGAGAATGATCGAGATCTTCATCTAATACCGTTACTAATTATTCTGTTTTCCATGTAGTTTCTACGAAACATTAAAAGGATGTGCATTAGTATCTTGGATATCGCCCGCAGTGAAAACTAACACTGAAAACTTACAACACAGACGTGCCCAGGAGCAATCCATTTTCCACGCTGAAGAACATTATTAGCGAGCTAGTGAAATCCGGGTTTCGATGAGCGATAGCCATGATGACGGCACATGTCTTTATTTTGGTGTATTTCACTAGAGATTGTTGAGTATATCTATGACACTGTCCCTCTGACTAAAACAACTCAAACGAATCGCACTGTGCTTCTTAAAAAGTTCATGTGCATCAAAATAATAAGAAAAGAAATAGATACGCGAGAGGTTTTAAGCTTTTTCCTTCATAAATGAGTTCTACATGAGAAGATTTGTTCTGACTAAACTTACGGTAGCTGGCATCTGCTCTCTCAATAGCTCATCTACCATCATTACCCGGGATCAGTGAAGATGAAATATTTCAGTGTTGTGTCAGCCTCTAATAGTGAAAGATTTGTGAAAAACGAAAATGTATGCCAGTCTCGGAATCGAATCTACATCTTCTGAATATCTGCGTAGTGAAGCAGCATGCTTTTCTTAAAAATAAGATCTTTTCAATGAACGTAAGTCTTCTCCCTTCTTAAACCAAACATATCCTACCACCGAATAACGTCTTCTTTGACAATTTCACGCAGCGAAAAAGGAATTACGTATAACAAAATCGCTTTTTTCCATACAATAAATAACTCTTCTTTTCAAACAAAACAGTTTTCTTTGTAATATACAGGTGTCTCATTTACCATGAATAAAGCCAAATAACTTTTTGTCCAGGCGCAAAGAAAGTGCATGAGGGAAATCTTCTTTGTCTACCAGAGAGACATTACGCAGCTTCATTCCTTTTCTTGCAATTTTGTCCGTTACGCCTTTTTTAAATAGCACACTACGGTTTTTATTGTTATCCACACCGTCACCTCAAGACTTGTAAAAAACTTAACACTGTGCTGCTAAAAAAGTAACACAAATTTGACTTTGACTGTCATACACTAGCCCCAGTGCATGTACCCAGCCTAGCGTCCAGGCGTTGGACAAAAACAGGGAAACAACTCAAAAGCAATATGTTGCCATGCCGAATGCGGTGTAGGAAACCCGTTGGCATTCAAAACAGCTTCCAGTCACCTCGGAATGAATAAATACAGGTCCTTACAGTTATCAAGGGAGTCTTATACCAGTCTTCCTGCAAAATAGTGGCAAATTCAGATAACGATGATGGAAGTTGATAGCCATCACGTGCCCTTCTCTCCACACTAGACCCCACAGTAAGCTCAATAATATCGATACCTGGTGACTGTGATGGACAGGGGAGATGTGACAATTCATCCTCGTACTCCCAAAACCAGTGCTGGACGATGTGGGCTGTATGAACAGGAGCCCTGTCCTCTTGGAACACAGAATCACCATTCTGGGACAAAAATTGTACTGTTGGATGGATTGATATGCCAAAATGTTCACATAGTCCTTGGCAGTGATGCGAAATGGCAGAGTAACCTCCACGCGGCTACCCCCGTCGAAGGATCGAGACCTTTCTCTTCATGGGTGCGTGTGTTGTCTTTAGCGTAAGTTAGAAAAAGTAGTGCGTAAGCTTAGGGATTGATGACCACAGCAGTTTGGTCCCATAAGACCTTACCACAAATTTCATTTCATTTTCAGAGTAACTATGGGGCCCATGAAATGCTACGATTTGGTTGCCCAAATCATCATCGACCCCACCTCCCCTCCACTGCATACATAACTCTTGGGACGTACACTCGGCCAGAAGTTGGAAACGGTGTAAAACAAGACTGATCCTACCAAATAACTTCCATTGCTCTATAGCCCAATTTTAATGGCTTCGGCAAAAAAATTTCTGTTAAGAGTATTTGCACCACTGATGAGTTTTTTTGGAAATCCAGCACGCACTGCAGTTCTCTGCTTATGGAGCTCTCTTTGTATTGTTTTGGTGCAGACAGTGTTATGTCTCTACGCTCGTCGTCAAATATGTGTTTCACCAGACAAAAATTCAACCAAACCGTATCAATAAGTTTTATTACAAAAAAAGTAAATGACAATACTTAACTTTGTCAATTACACATAAGTGTCACAGGGAAAGGGCGAAATACAAAATAAGCAATCATCTTCAGTATAAACAATTACAACAACAGTGATACATAGACAGAACAAGTGAAGTGACTAGCGTTCACGCTGCTATATGAGTGCCTAATCTTGAAGCTGCTATTCAACTGGGTCGTCACCAGTCGGTCGCGGCCCTTATGTCATCTTCACATGGGGCGCTGCTGTCGCCTTGGCGTCCGGGAGAGGGGTCGGTCAGCGTGCTATTGGCTGACCTCTTCTCACAGCCATCTATTCTCTGTCGTTCCCGACTGCGGGCCGGCGCTGGACTTAACGCCGTAACAGACAGAGTTCGCGAGTATGACATTCAGTTCTGAAGTTACTTTTGCAGCTGGTGTCACAACCCTGTTCAATAACCGTCTGTCACAGTCACTCAACAACCACTTTCGTCTGCGTTGCGACTTAGCAGATGGTGTTCTACCTCTTTACCTGTAAGCTGTATAATTTTTAAATACGGTACCTCTTGAACACTTCGACTTTGGTTCCGTTGGTTACGGAAGCACACATCATACGTGCACCCACAATTTGCCCACATTCGAATTCAATGAGTTCCGAATTAAGGCACTCGCAATTACAGAGGACACTGTTCTGACCACGACTGGCACTTCCAACGAACTGAAGACTGCGCACGTGCCTCTCTTGTTCAAATACAGCAGCACAGCCTGTACGCTCGGCTAACGCCTGTTCTTATGCTGGAGCATGCGTTCAGCATTGTGCTTCCACATTTGTATCCAAACCTTGTAACTCATCCACTTGCTGGAGTTGACAGTGATCATCTCGGAACACAAGGAATATGACAATGATCATACAGTCAAACGGCGTCAGTTAAAGGTTCGTGCGAGTACAATGTGCATCAACATAGAGGAGGTAGAAATGTTACTCATCACAACACATTAACTGCAATAATGTTTTCTTGTTTATTATTCGACTACACGTAGTACTGTCTCATTTTCGAAGTAGATTAAGGAGAGGCAAACACCCCCAGGTTAGCCAAGACTGCTTCCTGGACTTGGGTAGGTGCGCCAGCCCCGGATCGAATCCGCCCGGTGGATTAACGACAACAGGTGGTATGCTGGCCAGCCTGGATGTGGTTTTTAGGCGGTTTTTCACATCCCCGCAGGTGAATAACGGGCTGGTTCCAGCCTCAGTTACAGGGCTCGTAGACATCTGCACCCTTTCATACTATCCAATGGATTACACTAGTCGCAGACAGTTGGACTACACTAATTCTGTCCCAGGGAGTACGGGGTGGCGGCAGGAATGGCATCCGACCACCCCTTCCATTAACATTGCCACATCTGATTAACCATGAGGACCCTGTGTATCTGCGGGAAAAAAGGCAGGGAGCAAAAGGCTATTTGCAATTTGTACAGAAACTGAATGGTATTAATAAGAGTCGAGGGATATGAAAGGGAGGCAGAAATTGGGAAGGGAGTGAGACAGGGTTTTAGCCACTCCCCGATGTTATTCAATCTGTATATTGAGCAAGCAGTAAAGGAAACAAAAGAAAAGTTCGGAGAAACAATTAAAATTCATGGAGAAGAAATAAAAACTCTGAGGTTCGCCGATGACATTGTAATTCTTTCTGAGAGTGAAAAAGACCTGGAAGAGCAGTTGAACGGAATGGACAGTGTCTTGAAAGGAGGATATAAGATGAACATCAGCAAAAGCAAAATTAGGATAATGGAATGTAGTCGAAATAAGTGGGGTAATGCTGTGGGAATTACATTAGATAACGAGACACTTAAAGTAGTATATGAGTTTTGCTGTTTGGGGAACAAAATAACTGGTGATGGTCGAAGTAGAGAGGATATATAATGTTGACTGGCAATGGCAAGGAAAGAGAAATTTGTTAACCTCAAGTATAGATTTAAGTGTCAGGAAGTCGTTTCTGGAAGTATTTGTATGGAGTGTAGCCATGCATGCAAGTGAAACATGGACGATAAATAGTTTGGACAAGAAGAAATTCGAAGCTTTCCAAACGATGTGGTACAGAAGAATGCTAAAGATTGGAGTGTACATCACATAGCTAATGAGGAGGTATTGAATAGAATTGGGGAGAAGAGAAATTTGTGACACAACTTGACTAGAAGAAGGGATCGGTTGGTAGGACATGTTCTGAGGCATCGAGGGATCACCAATTTAGTACTGGAGGGCAATGTGGAGGGTAAAAATCGTAGAGGGAGACCAAGAGATGACTACACTAAGCAGATTCAGAAGGATGTAAGTTGCAGTAGGTACTGGGAGATGAAGCAGCTTGCACGTGATAGAGTAGCATGGAGAGCTGCATCAAACCAGTCTCTGGACTGAAGATCACAACAACAACAACACGTAGTACCTTACTATAATACTTTCAAACAATATGTTGTGTACAGTAAAGGCAGTGCGTGATTACTCACACCAACCTCCACGTGAAAGCGGGTGCCTCAATCACCGACGTGCTTTTTACCTTGTGTTTCTGATTGTTTACTGTCACCTCTAGCAAGTGGACAAGTTCCTTTACTCCGCGTACCTGCACGGTGTGATAGCACACAAGAGTGAAAGCCTGTTTCATTATTAACAACTGCATGTTCACGTGAATTATACACTGCGATAAGTTCTTGAACAGGTCTTCAGGAGATGCAGTAGATTACCGAATAAAAAGCACATATGTTCATAGCGAAAGAACATACAAGAAAAGCAAACCTACTGGTTAATGTCCCCCTGGTAGCTAAATACCATTTGCTTGCTATATTTTTATGTTGCTTCTGGACAATATGTTATTTGAGCTAGTGAAGGTAAATGATACACGCTGTACAATACAACTGTGAGTTTGTCCGGTAACACAGGATAAGGGGAACTTGACCTTTTTTGCAGGAGTGGCCTCGAGGGAAGTGTTTTCCCTCCAATTATGGGACACCTTCCCACAAGCCACCGAGAAGTGTCTCTCTGCAGCGCACCGAGCCTTCTCACGCGAAGCTACTTTTTGTCGCCGCTTTGATCTGCTGCTGCCACGCTACAGGGTTTCGGTTCCGTCATGGAGTCTGATGAGCAGGATACCTCCTCTCTTGCACTTCTCTTACTGAATAAGAAAATCAAAACGAGGTCATTCACACCTCGGGCCTCTGTATAAAGTGCACCAATCACAAAACACCGTTTTTACCATTCCATTGTTGTGAGCCCGTACATATTCCTGCATTACTGCTTCAGTTAACACAGTGATAAGTTGGGTTGTCATAAGTTTAAGTGAGCAACAGTAATACAAAATAAATAGAGAGCTAGGTGAGAAAAAGTTCATGATCCGTGCAAGAAAATGACACAGATTCGAAGCTAGCTGCACAATCCCCAGGAAGGCAGTTATCCACAAGATAATTCCAGAATGAGATAGTGTGCGCTGATATGAAACTTCCTGGCAGATTAAAACTGTGTGCCCGACTGAGACTCGAACTCGGGACCTTTGCCTTTCGTGGGCAAGTGCTCTACCATCTGAGCTACCGAAGCACGACTCACTCTCGGTACTCACAGCTTTACTTCTGCCAGTATCCGTCTCCTACCTTCCAAACTTTACAGAAGCTCTCTGCTCTCATTCTGGAAACATCCCCCAGGCTGTGGCTAAGCCATGTCTCCCCATATCCTTTCTTTCAGAAGTGCTAGTTCTGCAAGTTTCGCAGGAGAGCTTCTGTAAAGTTTGGAAGGTAGGAGACGGATACTGGCAGAAGTAAAGCTGTGAGTACCTGGCGTGAGTCGTGCTTCGGTAGCTCAGATGGTAGAGCACTTGCCCGCGAAAGGCAAAGGTCCCGAGTTCGAGTCTCGGTCGGGCACAGAGTTTTAATCTGCCAGGAAGTTTCACACAAGATAATTAGTTATCAAAGAAATGGTTGGCACGGATCTTATGCAACTGCGCTGCATAATGCTTCGAATAGGTCATTAGAGTGGGGTAGCACTTGTACGCGGTAACAGACTGATGTAATGAATGTTTATTTTATTATTGTTTAATTAAATAGTGATTCAGGTCGTAAAATGTAAGTTTATTTTATCGTTGTTCAATTAAACTAAGATTACACTTTGTTTCTGCTCATACATATTTACCTTGGTAACATAAAGAAGGATATTAGTTACATCTGTACAAAGAGAACGCCGCGCGCCCGTTCTTGATCTGAAAAGATGGGCCCACTCGGTCGTTAAAAGCAACAAGAAGATATTTTCTCTGTGTTGTTACTGTCCATGTGTGCTCCCCACCAAAGACTCATGCTCACTGACTTTAGAGGAAGTAGAAAAGAGTAAGGTTAATCTGTGTTCAAGAGTTGATTGCTTCATAAGAAGTTAATTGACAATGAAACTGAATTTCCTCAAAGCAGGCAGTTGCATGAAAACTGCGATCACTTTCCTCTTGTAACCGTTGGTGATTAAGCTTTCGGTATGTCATCTTTCTTGCCGCATTAATACTCTTTCTAAAGAGTTTTCAGATACAGTCTCTGTAGGGCTAGAGATCATGTTGAACGTATTTTCGCATTCTTGCTAAAGAGCTCCAAATAAATGAAAAAATAAAAATAAACATTAATTTTTAAATTTTTCCTACTCACGATTAACTATTGTACGTAGCGGGGATTCTGATTACTCTTTTAGCTGTTACATGAAGCTGGAATACGTTCGAGCTGTATATTTGGTTTATAAATTGTTATCAAGAAAATTTTCTTTCGTATGAAATGCTAATGAGATAAAACATCGTCATATTTTACGATTTATGTCAATAAACGTCTTGCATAAAATAGGCCCACTCCAAGCCCAAATTCCCTGTGATTTCGGCTTGTGAGATTTGAATAGGATCACTGAATATATTTGACCGTGCCACCTATCAGGAAAATCATCGGGCTTCTTTAAGGTAATGTCGAAAGCTGTCGACTGCGTTTTCAGATATGCAGTATAGCTAAATGTTGGTGAATCCGACTCAAAAATCTCCCATAACAACCTTGTCTTTAACACATGCCACATGACTCACAATATTTTTGAAATTGATTTGCGACTTGCATTGCATAAATAATGCACATGACTTTGAATAATACTGTGCTTTCAAATTATGTTTTCAGCGTACACTTACACTAATTCAGCCATGAACAGCAATCAGCATCAAATCAACCAGGGAATGTGATGCGATTGCAAATGAGAATGCGAATCTAGACTGAAATGTCCACTCTGCAACGGGGTGTCCACTGATATGAAACTTCCTGGCAAATTAAAACTGTGGTTCGCAGGAGAAGTTCTCTAAAGTTTTGTAGGTAGGAGACGAGGTACTGGCAGATTTCAAGCTGTGAGGACGGGGCGTGAGTCGTGCTTGGGTGGCTCAGATGATCGCCGGCACGGTAGCTCAGCGTGTTCGGTCAGAGGGATGGTATCCCTCTGCAGTAATAATAATAAAAAACTGAGTTCATGTATCAACGATGAACTTCAATAAGTGTCATAGGACGTCCATTCCGAACAAATACAACAATAAATTACGAAGAAAAAGAATGGTAGAGCACTTGCCCGCGAAAGGCAAAGGTCTCGAGTTCGAGTCTCAGTCCGGCACACAGTTTTAATGTGCCAGGAAGTTTCGAGAATGCGAATGCTAATACAAGAGTCAACATTGTTCCACCCTTGGTCATCAGTCTACTAACTGGTTTGATGCGGTCCGCCACGAATTCCTTCCCTGTGCTAACATCTTCATCTCAGAGTAGCACTTGCAACCTACGTCCTCAATTATTTGCTTGACGTATTCCAATCTCTGTCTTCCTCTACAGTTTTTTTTTTTTTTTGCCGGCCGCGGTGGTCTCGCGGTTCTAGGCGCGCAGTCCGGAACCGTGCGACTGCTACGGTCGCAGGTTCGAATCCTGCCTCGGGCATGGATATGTGTGATGTCCTTAGGTTAGTTAGGTTTAAGTAGTTCTAAGTTCTAGGGGACTGATGACCACAGCAGTTGAGTCCCATAGTGCTCAGAGCCATTTGAACCATCTACAGTTTTTGCCCTCTACAGCTCCCTCTAGTACCATGGAAGGCATTCCCTCATGTCTTAGCAGATGTCCTATCATCCTGTCCCTTCTCCTTATCAGTGTTTTCCACATATTCCTTTCCTCTCCGATTCTGCGTAGAACCTCCTCATTCCTTACCTTATCAGTCCACCTAATTTTCAACATTCGTCTATAGCACCACATCTCAAATGCTTCGATTCTCTTCTGTTCCGGTTTTCCCACAGTCCATGTTTCACTACCATACAATGCTGTACTCCAGACGTACATCCTCAGAAATTTCTTCCTCAAATTAAGGCCGGTATTTGATATTAGTAGACTTCTCTTGGCCAGAAATGCCTTTTTTGCCATAGCGAGTCTGCTTTTGATGTCCTCCTTGCTCCGTCCGTCATTGGTTATTTTACTGCCTAGGTAGCAGAATTCCTTAACTTCATTGACTTCGTGACCATCAATCCTGATGTTAAGTTTCTCGATGTTCTCATTTCTACTACTTCTCATTACCTTCGTCTTTCTCCGATTTACTCTCAAACCATACTGTGTACTCATTAGACTGTTCATTCCGTTCAGCAGATCATTTAATTCTTCTTCACTTTCACTCAGGATAGCAATGTCATCAGCGAATCGTATCGTTGGTATCCTTTCACCTTGTATTTTAATTCCACTCCTGAACCTTTCTTTTATTTCCATCGTTGCTTCCTCGATGTACAGATTGAAGAGTAGGGGTGAAAGGCTACAGCCTTGTCTTACTCCCTTCTTAATACGAGCACTTCGTGCTTGATCGTCCACTCTTATTATTCCCTCTTGGTTGTTGTACATATTGTATATGACCCGTCTCTCCCTATAGCTTACCCCAACTTTTTTCATAATCTTGTACAGCTTGCACCATTTTATATTGCCGAACGCTTTTTCCAGGTCGACAAATCCTATGAACGTGTCTTGATTATTCTTTAGCCTTGCTTCCATTATTAGCCGTAACGTCAGAATTGCCTGTCACGTGCCTTTACTTTTCCTAAAGCCAAACTGATCGTCACCTAGCGCATTCTCCATTTTCTTTTCCATTCTTCTGTATATTATTCTTGTAAGCAGCTTCGATGCATGAGCTGTTAGGCTGATTGTGCGATAATTCTCGCACTTGTCAGCTCTTGCCGCCTTTGGAATTGTGTGGATGTTGTTTTTCCGAAAGTCAGATGGCATGTCGCCAGACTCATATATTCTACACACCAACGTGAATAGTCGTTTTGTTGCCACTTCACCTAATGATTTTAGAAATTCTGATGGGATGTTATCTACCCTTCTGCCTTATTTGACCGTAAGTCCTCCAAAGCTCTTTTAAATTCCGATTCTAATACTGGATCCCCTATCTCTTCTAAATCGAATCCTGTTTCTTCTTCCATCACATCAGACAAATCTTCACCCTCATAGAGGCTTTCAATGTATTCTTTCCACCTATCTGCTCTCTCCTCTGCATTTAACAGTGGAATTCCCGTTGCACTCTTAATGTTACCACCGTTGCTTTTAATGTCACCAAAGGTTGTTTTTTTGACTTTCCTGTATGCTGAGTCTGTCCTTCCGACAATCATATCTTTTTCGATGTCTTCACATTTTTCCTGCAGCAATTTCGTCTTAGCTTTCCTGCACTTCCTATTTATTTTATTCCTCAGCGACTTGTATTTCTGTATTCCTGATTTTCCCGGAACATGTTTGTACTTCCTCCTTTCATCAATCAACTGAAGTATTTCTTCTGTTACCCATGGTTTCTTCGCAGCTACCTTCTTTGTACCTATGTTTTCCTTCCCAACTTCTGTGATGGCCCTTTTTAGATACGTCCATTCCTCTTCAACTGTACTGCCTACTGCGCTATTCCTTATTGCTGTATCAATAGAGTTAGAGAACTTCAAACGTATCTCGTAATTCCTTAGAACTTCCGTATCCCACTTCTTTGCGTACTGATTCTTCCTGACTAATGTCTTGAACTTCAGCCTACTCTTCATCACCACTATATTGTGATCTGAGTCTATATCTGCTCCTGGGTACGCCTTACAATCCAGTATCTGATTTCGGAATCTCTGTCTGACCATGATGTAATCTAATTGAAATCTTCCCGTATCTCCCGGCCTTTTCCAAGTATACCTGCTCCTCTGGTGATTCTTGAACAGGGTATTCGCTATTACTAGCTAAAACTTGTTGCAGAACTCAATTAGTCTTTCTCCTCTTTCATTCCTTGTCCCAAGCCCATATTCTCCTGTAACCTTTTCTTCTACTCCTTCCCCTACAACTGCATTCCAGTCGCCCATGACTATTAGATTTTCGTCCCCCTTTACATGCACTTTCTCTATTTGTTCATCTTCAGCTTGCGACGTCGGCATGTATACCTGAACTATCGTTGTCGGTGTTGGTCTGCTATCGATTCTGATTAGCACAACCCGGTCACTGAACTGTTCACAGTAACACACCCTCTGCCCTGCCTTCCTATTCATAACGAATCCTACACCTGTTATACCATTTTCTGCTGCTGTTGATATTACCCGATACTCATCTGACCAGAAATCCTTGTCTTCCTTCCACTTCACCTTACTGACCCCTACTATATCTAGATTGAGCCTTTGCATTTCCCTTTTAAGATTTTCTAGTTTCCCTACCACGTTCAAGCTTCTGACATTCCACGCCCCGACTCGTAGAGCATGATCCTTTCGTTGATTATTCAATCTTTTTCTTATGGTAATCTCCCCCTTGGCAGTCCCCTCCCGGAGATCAGAATGGGGGACTATTCCGGAATCTTTTGCCAATGGAGAGATCATCATGACACTTCTTCAACTGCAGGCCACATGTCCTGTGGATACACGTTACGTGTCTTTAATGCAGCGGTTTCCATTGCCTTCTGCATCCTCATGTCGTTAATCATTTTTGATTCTTCAGCCTTTAGGGGCAATTTCCCACCCCTAGGACAAGAGAGTGCCCTGAACGTCTATCCGCTCCTCCGCCCTCTTTGACAAGGCCGTTGGCGGAATGAGGCTGACTTCTTATGCCTGAAGTCTTCGGCCGCCAATGCTGATTATTTATCAAAATTTAGGCAGTGGCGGGGATCTAACCCGGGACCGAAGACGTTTTTATTATGAATCAAAGACGCTACCTCTAGACCACGGGTACAAAATTATATGAATTAGTTGTGGGAAAACGTCACGTCACGTTATGTCTCTACGGTTTAGTTTGTCCTTGCTCTTTCGTAATCTTAGCCACTGTGCTTGAACATTAACCATTATTACTTATACATAATTAAGAAACCATAAAAACTGCGTAAAAGCTCTTAAACTTAAGAGGGGCCACAGAGAGCAGAATTCCTTCGAATGTATCTCTAGAATTTGCTGAAGATGTTATAAAAACTTGTCGTGTGTTGTCCAGTTTTGTTCGTGATGGAGACAGATGCAGATTTGAAGACACTTTGAGTACTTGTGTGTTACATGACATGTCAACAGACCCAACATAAGTGGGAAGAAATGTGACACTCACCAATCATCTCCTTATCCCAAGAACGTGTGCCACCGACGCCTAGTGAGAACTTTTTTTTTTTTTTTGCATTTTATCTAAACATTCTCGATCTCTATGTTGCATATCGATGGATGTTTTCCAGCTGCACAAATGAATTCTTCTGTATTGAGTTTCATCTCTAGTCAACAGTATGCCCTACACGACCGTACTGCCAAATAACAAAGAACACCATTCTCAATACGGACACTGCCTCTGTTACGCTATTGTTTAACACAGAGAAGCAAAATAAACTGATCTACTTAACTATGTTTTTGCGTCTCACTATCGTGAAATATTCCAAACAACTGGCTACAGAATGTGGTGAACACTCGAAGCAGCCTAGGCCTACTCATTACGTAGTAAATAATGCTGTTATTGTATCCTAGAGTTCAAATAAAATCTGCCTCGAAACTGGGTGTCATACACAAAAGCTAATGTGTATGTATCCTAAGTTGCATGTCCTGTGACATCTGGAACTATCCGGAAACCATTTTTCGTAGCGTTCTTTTCACTCTAAAGACGTCATTGGATCTATTCTAGCCCTCAAACCACATTCAGTCGCAGTACTAAGGGGGAAACCAGCCGCATTTCTCAGAACGTCCGACACTACGAATGGATCAGCTACGAATTCTGCATAACAACTGAAACGGTTACTGATCCCATAACCTTACTTCAAACATACCTCTGAGCCCATTCGAGTGGAATTTACCTCGAAACTAACTAATAAACAATATCTTTTCCCATTGTAGTACTCCATTACTTGGATAAAATCTTAATTGAAACTCAGCTGCAGAAAATAGCAAAATGTACCCATTTTACGCCAAAGACAATTCCTTTCCAACTCCCAACTCAATGCTAAAATGATTTAATTATTCTGATCCTCAGTACGAATTATGAAAAGACAAAAGGACAGTGTTCTTTGAACTTTTTAACAATGCGGCTGTCTGTGTGCGCAGCAGCGAGCAGATTGGGTGCCGTGGGCATTCCGTAGCATCAATGGCGCGCGTACTTCAGCTTTTCTCAATTGAAGTATGCTAGGAGCTGAGCTCCTTCTTGCGACGCAGACTTCTGTAATATTGTAACAAATATCTTCACTCTAATTCACAATATATAAAAATCATAATTCATATCATTTATACAGTAAAATTTTCATCAATATTCAACTTATCGTTTACCTGCCTGTAACGTTGTGCGATACTTTACTTATGTCTCATAATATTTTAATTTTGGCCCGTCACACTTGCCGTCCGTTCCGGAGTTATTGTTTTCTTACAGAAAATGTCCATATCAAATATGTGCGAATCAGGGTTTGCACCTGTTTATTCACACGCTGGCATTTGAAACTGGTTGAAGTAGGACAGCAGCGAGCTAACTGTTTAACTAATTGTAGCATATAGAATCTGTGTAGTGGTAGCCACTCCCATCGCATAGCGGACGTTACTGTTTATTATGCAATTATCTACTGGGTTACTATAATTACTAAAACAATTTAATTTGTTATTATCCAGTTCATGAATGCAGAACTAGTTTCATTAAGTCAGATTATTCAAAATGATGCCAAAAACATAGGTTTCAATTTGACCATCAGACGTATTTTATAAACAGCAGTACATCATTTAATTACAGAGTGAGCATTGTTTAATACGAAATACAACATATAAAGCTATTATTTACAAAACGAGATGCACGAACAAATCACTACACTTGCAGAAAGGGCACTTAAACAGATGAGGTCATATATGAAGCAGGGCTGTGCTGTGTAATATTATTTGCAGAAATTACTCATTTCATGAGAAACTGTAGCTATTGTCTGTCAGTATGCATTTGACTAAACTACAGTGCAATTAAATATTGCATCTACGCAGAACAAGTATAGCTTTATTTCCTATCACTACTCCACCGCAAAGACACCATGGGCATTTATTTCAATTTCCCTGAAGTTAACCCCAACCAGCTTGCATCATTACGAAGGTGATATGCATAACTTTAACTATTCATTCGTCAGGGGGTATAAGTTGTAAAACACCTTACTACAGTCAAACGTTTACTTACCACAAACTCAGACGACAGCGATAATAGATTAATTCAATGCACCCGAAGCTATACATTGCTCATAACTCTAGCCAAGATTTATGTTTGCTTTGTAGTTAGAAGCTTGCTTTTAATTCTTCATGGCAACAGCACACACTTCATTAATAATACCGAAACAATTGTTAAGTAGCAGTGCAGAGAAATCATTAACGTTGATGGTGAACTGAACAGCCATTCGTCATTACGTTACACTCACTAACGGTGACATAGGAAAAACACCTACTTCATTTGAAAAGGAATATCTCATGCGCTCCACAGCTTATGTTCAGTTCACATAACGATTCATATTAGATAAATATTTATCTGTATTTTTATTCACGATCGCTTCACCCCGAAAGTTTAGCGTAATTCACCATTTTGAGAAGCATATATGACTGCTTTGATGCTAATGAGACAGGTTCTTTCGTGTTTTAGAAAGTGCTGGTTCATAGGTGTTTCCTTTCATGTGTAACGAGTTTTTAGTTCAATTCTCAGTTTATTGTTGAAGGAAACATAGTCTGTGTACCAGGGTATATGTTCCTATTCGCACATCAGAGCGCAGTGGATGCTAGGTTGTGGAGCAGGACGGTAGTGATAGAACATAATCAGAGATGTCGATCACAACAAGTGATTTGTGAAGACGCCACGATGCTATCTTTACTTATGATGTACTCGAAATAATGTAAAAATTTGGTCACCTTCCCTAGCAACGCAAGAAGCAGAGGAAAGCGGGTCAAGCCATAACAGCCTGTAGCAATTTCAACGAGAGTAGACCACTGATACAGCAGGTATACTCTCAGAAAAAAAGACGCACCATGAAGGATTTATCCGAACGGAGTGGAAATCGATTGATGTGATTTACATGTACAGACAAACAAATGATTACAATTAAAGAGGAGTTGGATGATTTATTTAAAAGAACGAGCTTCACAAATTGAGCAAGTCATTAACACGATGGTCCACCTCTGGCTCTTAGGCAAGCAGTTACACGGCATTAATTGATAGAGGTGTTGGATGTCTTTCTGAGGGATATTGTGTCAGTTCCGCCCAACTAGTGCGTTAGATCGTCAAAATACCGAGCTGGTTGGAAGACTCTGCCCATAATGCTCCGGACGTTCTCGGTTATGAACGATCAGGCGACCTTGGACTAGCTGGCCACGATAAGGTTTGGCAGGCACGATGACAACTAGTAGAAACTCTAGCCACGTGCAGGTGGGCCATATCCTCCTGACAAGTAAGCTCAGGCTTAGAATGGCTTACCGCGACTGGCAGCTAATCGAGGCGAAGAATGTCGTCGACGCACCGCTGTGCTGTAAGGATTCGCAAGACTCATCACTGAAGAGTCCTGCTTCGATATGAGCCCCGATGGCGAGTGTGGACATATCTGGGGACACCCCAGGCAGCAGTGGGGTGGCAACCTGAACGGCACCCGCCGTACCTCCCGACATCGAACAGTGTCGCTCTGAGGTACCATTTCTTTTCACAGCAGGGCCTCTTTCGTTGTCAGCCGCTGCACACTTACAACACAGCTATGCGTCGGTGGTATTATACGCCTCGTTCTGTTGCTCTTCGTCGCAGGCCATCCTGTACTTACATTTCGGCAAGATAATGCCCGCCCGCACACGACGAAGGTTTCTACTGCTTGGCTTCGTGCTTGTCAAAGCCTACCATGGCCAGGAACTTCGAGGGATCTCTCCCCAATTGCGAAGTTTTATAGCTGAAACATCCCCTTATAAAAATTAAGAATGACTGTGCTGGTAAACCTTTTACGTAATTTGATTTTCAAACAGCTGATCAAATCTGAACGTACTCACTCAGACGGTTCTCTCTTTACTTATTCTGATCATCACTAAACTGACACACAATATTTCTACCGCAACGCAATATGACTTTCAATAATCCCTACAAAAGAATGTCCCTCACTAACAATAACCTATACCTTTCATGAATCACTTACCTCACAAAAATCTTCGTTACCCAAACTACTGCAATGCAGAGTGCGCCACTACTGCCAGCTAAATAAAAGATTCTAACTACTGAAGGCACTAACTACTGATAGGCACAGTTAGCAAATGAAAGATTTTGATAGAGAACAAACAATGTATTTACCTTAATAGTGCCCAAAGGTCATATCATTTCATGACATCCAGTCTCACAAATTTCCTTTTTCTGATGGTCACACGTCCAGATCGTCCGCTCTCAAAAGTCTGCCATCTTTCTCCCCACATCCATCACTGCTGGCGGCTCACCTCCAACTGCACAACGCTACGCACTGTTCACATCCAACTGCCCAACACTACAATAGCATATATCGCAACATTGCAAACCAGCCACACACTGCACACAGCACAGTCTGTGATTTTCTTACAGAGCGGTACGTGGCGTTACCAGCATGAAAACCTAAACAGTCTACTTACAGAGCATTATGGTCCTCCAACCAGCTCAGGACTTTCACGTTCGCCACGCGGGATTAGTCGAGCGGTCTGAGGCGCTGCAGTCATGGACTGTGCGGCTGATCCCGGCGGAGGTTCGAGTCCTCCCTCGGGCATGGGTGTGTGTGTTTGTCCTTAGGATAATTTAGGTTAAGTAGTGTGTATGCTTAGGGACTGATGACCTTAGCAGTTAAGTCCCATAAGATTTCACACACATTTGAACATTTTTGAACTTTCACGTTCAGACACTCCAGTTGGTCAGCATCTGGCACGATATCTCTCAGGAGGACAGCCAATACTGCCAGTCCTGTTTAAAGATAGCTCATTTTTCTGTGGATATTTCGTAGTCCGCAGCAAACTAGCCTGTGGAGGGACCTATGACAGAGCGACGTCTCCTCGTCTAGCAGTTTACGACCTTCTACGGGTCAGTAAGAATCTCCATGGGGACTTGAACGCTGTTACCCGAAGCGCTGGCAACCATGACCAATCCGATGAGAAGAACGTATTCTTTGTTCATCAAAAGAATAAACCTGATGTAAATAATCGCGATGATTGGTCAGCAGCCGTAGCACACGTATACTGCTGTTGTTACGCTCTTGGAAGTAGGTTCTATTAAAGTATTAGATATGTTATTACTAAGTTTATAAATATTGTTCGACAACAGAATTATGTTTTTGAGCACTTATAAACCTCGAAGATGACAGTTTCAGTACTGAAATGTATTTTTCGGATTCGTATATGAAAATAGATCATTGATTACCAGATGACACCTGTAATTAATAGCTTCAGTGGCTTCATTATATAACTATACTCTGAAATCTCTGCAATACGCTTTCGCGTCACACATAGCTCGCTCAGAAAAAATAAACTGTGTTTAAGTTACGAATTATCATGATTCTTCTTCTTAATTACGATACTATGCTAGCTAAGACCGAGAGTGTGTTACGCTTTCCGTCTGGTCCTCTACGAAGCCTGCGGTATTGCTGGAGATTTGCCGAATATTATTTTATTCTCTGGAAACAACAAGTGGCATTCCAAGCTACATTGATTCTTTGCTCGATTCTTTTTACGTCGTAACTGCAACTACTCGTATCTCTGCTGACTGAAGCGATCAGCTGGCTGGCCAGTGCTGTCCAGATTAAGTGCGCTGGTGTAAGGCTAATTGTCCCGTATTATCGTTCAGCTGATGTGTGCGTAACTCACAGAATAAAGCGTATCCTTACTATCGTACTTCACTGTACTCGAGACAGCTTGGTTTTCACTCAACGTGGAACGAAATCCAATGAGATTCCAGCAAAGGTGAAAGAATACCTGGTGTATTGCTCACACGAGGTTTATTCTTATGATAAAGACAGTATAAGCGGCTTCGATCAGCGGGCCACTTGGTGGCCTATCTGTAGGTGCTCAGATGTGGGGCCGCTCTGCAGTCGCCGCGCGGCGTCCAGTCTCCGCTGCCCGCAACCCGCTCCAGCGGGCAGGCTGCAGACCCCACTGTTACCGTGGCCGCTCTCCTGCCGGAAGCCGCAGCATGATTCAGCACGGCTGCAGCGCTGCCTGCTGCCTCTGCTAGCACAGCCGACTTCTGCTGCCGCCTTGCCACCTTAGCGTCCCTGCGCCACCCCCGTCGTCACTACAGTGTTCACGCAGACCGCGCGCTGGCGTCGGCGCATACCTGACAGGGGTGTACGCTGTTTCTGTCCCGCTGCCTTGGGCAGCCCGGAACGTCATCACATCATTTGTGTATTGTCGAGCAACTAATGTTCGATTC